>NC_054831.1:73083953-75583953 GCF_018345385.1 Vulpes lagopus
TTTTGGAGACGACCAGAGCCACTTCCTGAGGATTGCCTACAAAGCCCACTGACCTTTCACGCTGCATGGCTGCTAAGAGGAACACACCCCACCACCCCTATTCCAAACCCTGAGCAATGCCTGGCCCAAATCCAGACCAGAGCCGCAGGCTCGGTACCATCAGTGGAAACACAGGAAGTGCGTCCGTGTCAAGGGTCTTTCCCTTATCCTTGGATTTTTAAAACCATCATTGTACTCTCAAAACACACACACACACACACACACACACACACACACACACACAAACCTGGCAACACTGCAAAGGCCTAAGGCAGATTCTTAATTTTTCCTGCTTTACATTTAGCAATGGAGCAGCAAGCCAGGAGGTCATCACAAAGAAATCTCTTCTGGTGCCTACAGAAGACCAAGCTCTAGTTCTGGTTCTCAGACATAGGAAAGGCAAGTAGGATTTTGAGAGTTTTTAGGACAATTTAACCCAAAGCTCAATCCACCGTTTCCTCTAAATTCTGGGTGAATTCGGGGATTATTCGTACAGCCTGCCCTTGGGCTTTACTTCCCACTGCCCCTAAGGTAGGCTGCTCTTTAACCATCAACTATATTGAATTCAGTATCATTTCTTTTTCTTCAGATCAGTGAAAAGTACCCACGAGTGTGACAGCAAACAAACTGCTTAGCTGGGAACACTCTGATCTACTTTGAAAGGATCCAGCTAGATAAATATCCTAGAACATCAAACAAGACGGCCAAAACGGAGCCATTCTGAACCCCAAACTGGTATTTACATAAAACTAACACAGCTTCATAAACTGTTTTCTTCAAAAGACCTGTTTTCCTATGAAAGCAAGATTTTGAAATTTATTTCTAGAACCACTTGTCCTACTGAGTGGAAAATTCTTAACGTTTCTGAACATAATGAAGAAGAACATTAAGAATTATAAGTAGAATTTAGTCAGTAAATGACAGCTTTTAGAGACTGACATTTTCATCTGTTGAGACAATTACTGTTGAACATGAATATGAATGTTTAACTTAGGTAGATGGATATTTCTGCAGGCATTCAGACTCCAGGGATCATCTTAAAGCAGTAATTTTCAAGCTTTTTCACCCCAGGACAATTATTGAAAAAAAAAATCTGGAAAACGTTCAAGCTCCACTTGTCTCTTTTCTAAGTCAAAGGTATGGCAGGATTTCCAAAGAGATAAAATATTCCTCTGTTTTTTAGTCGACTACATTGTTATGTGGATTACATCCTAAACCCCTTCAGTTTTAGAGCCGGGCATGGACACAGTGCTTCCACTGTGGGGCCATGGTCCCAATGGAAACCACGGCAGGTGCTCCATCCCAGGGCCTGGGCATTCAGGAGGGCTGCTAAGGGGCCACAGGCAGCCACTGCCTGGCCTGCTTTCTGCTGGAACTTCTAGGGACAAAAGGAGAGTTCTTTCTGCAAGGTGAAGGGGCTGTCTGCGGAAAAAACACCTAAAAATAAAGAACCCAAGAGGATGCAGAACTAAAAGATGAAAACAGATTTGGACTGGAATCCAACTGTGTCAGAAGCAAGTTTTAGCCCCCACTGACTTTCAATTTTGCAGCAATATTTTTTTTGCTCAAGCCAGGGTGAACTGGGTTGCTAATCCTGAATGAGCCCTGAATTCTATACACTCATTACAAAACTTCTCTTTCTTCTTCAAATAAAAATACTCATTCTCTACATTTTAAAGATGACAAACAAATTTGGGGGCATGGGGGGAAGAAGAGAAGAATAAAGCCCAGAACCTACTAGCCACATCTTTAGTTCAGCCAGCGCTACGCTTTAAAAACTCTCTTAAGTATTTTTAAAAAATTAAATCATACATGGTAATTGTATGAAACTATATAGAGAGAAGAAAATAAACCACCTATTATGCCAATATCCTAAGACAATTTCTGTGGATGCTTTAATTTATATACTTTCAGACTTTGGGGGAGGTGTATTTTTTAAATACATTTTTATTTAAAAAATTTATTTGAGAAAGTGGGGTGAGGGAGATAAGGAGAAGGAGAGAGAGAGTCTCAAGTGGACTCCCTGCTGGGCACAGAACTCAACACAGAGCTCCATCCCACGACCCTGAGATCATGGCCATGGCCGAAATCAAGAGTTGGATGCTTAACCCAGAAAAACTGCGAAGACAGTACAGCAAACTCCCAAAAATCTCACAACCAATTTCCCCTAATATTAATATCCGCAAACAGTTCAGAGAGGTTGCTCCCATCTCCATCCCACTCCTTATCATTAGCCAAAGGCGTTTCTGTGTTATGTTTTTTCTTCAAGACTTTATTTATTTGAGAGAGAGAGAGAGAGAGAGAGAGAGAGAGAGAGAGTGGGGGGGGCATGCGGGTGGAAGAGGGACAGAGGGAGAAAGAAAGAGGTGGAGAGAATCCTAAGCAGATTCTGCACAGAGCCCAATGAGGGGCTCAATCCCACAACCCTGAGATCATGACCTGAGCTGAAACCAAGAATCAGATGCTTACCCAAACGAGCCACCCAGGCACCCCTGTGTCTGTTTTAAAATTTACTACACATCCATCCTACACAATTGATTGTGAAATACAAAATATACATAATATGCCCTCTTTCCCCTAAAAGGGGTATATGTATGTGTGAGTCTTTGTGTAGCATATGACCAATAAATACATATTTAAACAAATATTACATATGAATAACAAAGGTAGGCAATTTTTCATATCAGCACACATCCATCTGTGTACACTGCTGTGCTATGTTAGTGTTCCATAATTTATTTAACTAGTTTCTTATCAATAGCTTGTTTCCACTTCTGTTTGTTTTGTCTTGTGATCACAAATGAAGCAATAAATTGATTTGTTGGACAAATTTCCAGACTTGTAATTGCCGGGTTTAAGAATATGCACATTTATATATGAAGAACTGATACAACTCAACACCAAAAGCCAAACAATCCAATTTAAAACATGGGCAGCGGTTAGGTGGCTGGGGAGTTGGGGTGACTGGGTGATGGGCACTGAGGGGAGCACTTGGCGGGATGAGCACTGGGTGTTATGCTATATGTTGGCAAATTGAACACCAATTAAAAAAAATAAAAATAAAAATAAAAAATGGGCAGAGGACCTGAACAGATATTTCTCCAAAGAAGACACACAGATGGCCAACAGGCACATGAAGAGATGCTCAATATCACTCATCATCAGAGAAATGCAAATCATAGCTACCATAGGTTTCTTTTCTTTTCTTTTTTTTCTTTCTTTTTTTTTTTTTTTTTTTTTTACCGTAGGTTTCACCTTACACCAGTCAGAATGAGAAGCATCAAAGACAAGAAATAACCAGTGTTGGTGAGGATGTGGAGAAAAAAGAACCCTTGTGCACTGCTGGTGGGAATGCAACTGGTGCAGCCACTGTGGAAAACTATAAGGAGGTTTCTCAAAAAATACCATATGACCCAATAATGAACTCCCCAAAACACTAATTTGAAAAGATGTGTTTATTACAGTATTATTTATGATAACCAAGATATGGAAGTGACCTAAGTGTCCATCAATAGATGAATGGATAAAGAAGATGTGATATATATATATTTATGTATGTGTATATATATCATATTGTCTCACAAATATATATCTATATATACTACAACTTATTATATATATATATAAAGCTAATGTAACATTGTGTGCTGGTTATATTGTGTATATATATATATATTAAATATTAAGCAGCCATAAAAAAGGATGGGATCTTGCAAATTGCAACAATATGGGTTAACCTACAGGGTATTATGGTTAAGTAAAGACTGACAAAGACAAATATTATATGCTTTCACTCCTATGTGGAATCTAAAAAGCAAAACAAATGAATACACAAACAAAAAGCAGAATCGAAGACCTAAAAATACAGAGAACAAACTGATGGTTGCCAGAGGGAAGGGGCTGGGGGATGGGCAAAACAGATGAAGGGGTTTGGGAGATACAGGCTTCCAGCTATGGGATGAGTAAATCGCCAGGATGAAGGTACAGCACAGGGAATATGGTCAATGGTGTTGTGATAGCCTTGTAAGGTGACGGATGGCAGCTACACTTGTGAGCACGGTGTAAGAGGTGGCGAATCACTATGTTGTACACCAGAAACTAATGTACCACTGTGTGCCAGCTAAACTCGAGATTTTTAAGAAGAGCATGTGCATTTAAAATCCTGAGCGAAAAAATAAAATAAAATAAAATAAAATCCTGAGCGAGGGATCCCTGGGTGGCGCAGTGGTTTGGCACCTGCCTTTGGCCCAGGGCGCGATCCTGGAGACCCGGGATTGAATCCCACGTCGGGCTCCCGGTTCATGGAGCCTGCTTCTCCCTCTGCCTGTGTCTCTGCCTCTCTCTCTCTCTCTCTCTCTCTCTCTCTCTCTCTCTGTGACTATCATAAATAAAAAAAAAAAATAAAAGAGACTTAAAAAAATAAAAAATAAATAAATAAATAAAATCCTGAGCGAGGGCAGCCTGGGTGACTCAATGGTTTAGCACCTGCCTTCAGCCCAGGGCATGATCCTGGAGACCCTGGATTGAGTCCTACATCGGGCTCCTTGCATGGAGCCTGCTTCTCCCTCTGCCTGTGTTTCTGCCTCTCTTTCTCTGTCTTTCATGAATGAATGAATGAATGAATGAATGAATGAATAAATAAATAAATAAATAAATAAAATAAAATAAAAAATAAATAAAATCCTGAGTTATAGAGCCACACTGTCCTCCATAAAGACCGTACAAACATCCCATCTCACAAACAGTGTACAGTAATGCTTATTGCCCCTCACTCTGAGCTCCATGGGTATTATCAACCTTTAACATCATTACCATGTGATCGATTTCTTTTTCTTTTCTTTTCTTTTTTTTTTTTTTTTAAAGCTGTTTTGTTGATTTCATCTGCAGGCCCTTGTCTGCCTTTTCCACTTCCGATCTTACATTCTCTCCGATTCTGATTCTGCTCCAGCCACTGGGACTTTCTTCTCTTTCTCATTTGCATCAAGCACATCCCTGCACAGGACCTCTGCAGGAGTTACTTCCTCTGGCTGGAATGCTTCCCCCAGTTCTTTGCCCAGCAGCCCCCTCCTTGTCTTAAAGATTTTTACGTAAATGTCACTTCTTCTGAGAAGCCTTCTCTGATCAACAAACCTAAGGAAACGCCAAGTCACTCTGTTTTATTTTATTTGTTATTTTTTAAAAGATTTTATTTACTTATTTGAGAGAGAGAGAGAGAAAGAGAGAGAGAGAGAACGAGCAGGAAGAGGGGAGCAGAGGGAGAGGGAGAAGCAGACTCCCTGTTGAGTCTACATGGGGCTCAATCCCAGGATCCTGGGATAAGGCCCTGAGCTGAAGGCAGAGGCTTAACTGACTGAGCCACCCAGGTGCCCCCAAGCCACTCTTTGTTTTATTTTTTATTATTTTTAAAAGATTTTATTTATTTATTCATGAGAGACACAGAGAGAGAGACAGAGACACAGGGGGAGGGAGAAGCAGGCTCCACGCAGGGAGCCCAGTGTGGGACTCGATCCCAGGTCTCGAGGATCATGCCCTGGGCTCAAGGCGGTGCCAAACTGCTGAGCCACCGGGGCTGCCCAACCATTTGTTTTAAAATATACATCTTAATTTTATCCAGTAAAGTGAGGCCAACAGATCGGGAGATGACTGGCACTGAAAAGACAGATAGCTACTGAGGATTTCCGAGAAGAAAGCACACGATGCTATGCAGGGCCGCATGAGGAAGCACTGGGCTCAGCTGGGAGGCAGAAAGAGTGGGAGAAATGGGGCAAGAGCCTTTACTGTGGTGTCCAGGAAGAAACAGGTCAGGCAGGGCAAGAGGGTGTAAGACTGACTGGTTTTAATAATTTCAGTCTGACTGATTTCTGGGGTGCAAGGGCTGTCTTCGATTGTCTGGTACGTGGCCCCAGGTGAGAAGAACAGCGTTCCTGAGTGTAGGAGCCCCGCGGAGGAGGTGGTCAGGCTGTGGGCTAGAGGTTGGTTGGTGTGCATGTGTGATCACGGGTGAGGCATTTACTCTCTCTAGAAATTGGCTAACCAGGAGGGGCCATCTCTCCAAGGCCACCAAGTCCCCAAGATGACAAACCATCAGAGACACATGGTTAATACTGTCATATTATCCCACAACACTTCCCCAATGTGCTGCTTCCTTGCTAATGTATTCATGAACTGTTTGCCATCTCTTAGCTCCACCAGGATGTAAGCGCCTTAGGGCGGGCGGGATCATTGTCAGGTTCACTGCTAATTCCCAGCCCTACTAAAACCTACAGCAGTAGAAGACACTCCATCCATGTGTACTGAAAGAATGAATGACTCTTTCTTCTTAGAATTGCTTATGTTTGTTCTTTGCTTGCTTATTTATTTATTTGTTTGTTTGTTTATTATTTATTTATTTATTACTAAAGATAATTTTATTCTTTTACAGTTCTGTAAGTCAGAAGTGCCCAGTTTTTACTTACATGGCTTGTGCCTTTCTTGTTGATTTGCATTTTGATGAACACAAAAATTAAGACATGGTCCATTACATGTTTTGCAAATATTTTTCCTGTTTCCTTTTACTTTTTAACTTGCTTCTGGCTGTAAAAGAGTAATTTTTATTTTCCTGTAGTCAAAGCATCAGTATTATCTTAGTTTTATGACAAGCTTAGAAATTTTTCGCAGCCCAACATGATAAAAAAAAAAAAGGATGATATTTAGTATTTTATTATTTCTGTATTTTACAATTAGGTATTTGGTACATCTAGAGTTTATTTTGTATGAGTTAGTAAGGTAGGGCTGCCCTGGTGGCGCAGCGGTTTGGCGCTGCCTGCAGCCTGGGGTGTGATCCTGGAGACCCGGGATCGAGTCCCACATCGGGCTCCCTGCATGGAGCCTGCTTCTCCCTCTGCCTGTGTCTCTGCCTCTCTCTCTCTCTCTCTGTGTGTCTATGAATAAATAAATAAAATCTTAAAAAAATTATTAAAAAATGAGTTAGTAAGGTAGAGATCCACTTTTTCCCTAAATTACTAGCGTGATTTATTAAACAATCTACTTTCCCCACTGGTCTGAAATATTTTAACATATACCAAATTGTGTGTGTGTGTCTGTTTTCTGAACTCTCTCCTCCATCCTTTTATCTGTCTTGCACCAACATTACATATTACATAAATCACTCAGTACCAACGACCTCTCCTCTATCGGTAAGAAATAGGCCACGCTCTATTATCAGATTACTGAATGGGCTAGTTTTGCTGCTAAACTGAAAAGCTGTATCAAAATACAGAAATACCTATGAAGAAGAAATAACATTCACGATGCGTGAAGCAAAACAGGTGCTCTGTTAAAACAGCCCTTTGTGACAGGAGAAAATAGTTCAACCATGTGGTTTACATAACTTGGCCTTTTAAAGCAAAATGAGCAAAATAGAAATTGCCAGGTCTGTATCCTCTCTCTTTGGAATCAAAGGTGACACTACTAAACTATGCCAGTTGTAGGAGCCAAAGTGAACTGGGCAGGAAGGCCAGAGGTGGTCCCCCGGCTACAGAGAGGAGCCAGAGTCACTTTCACTTGTTGTCACTGGCAATCTCAACATCTACAGCCCCAGGATGTGAGAGTTGGTCTGGTTATGCAAGGCCTCCCTCTCCTCTTCATTTTATTCACAGAATAGACACACTACATATGCTGCATATCACAGTACAGAGGAACTGGGGCCATGCCAGGTCTCCTACCTCTTTTGCCCAGAGTCCTCGAATGCCCATACTCAGTGCCAGCTCATACTGTTACTAGACCGCCTTCCTATCTGTTCAGCTGCTCTGCTTCCAACACTCTGCTAATCGTGCGTCAGTCCAACTTCTGGGAAGCCCTACCTCCCTTGGCATTTCTTCTACTTCAAGCATCACCTCAGGGATGGTCTTCAAGAATTTGGGGAAGAGGAATAAAAAGTCTCTAGAGACCCTCTTTGTTATTTCAGGGACCAGTGGTTCAGCCATATGTGTGTGATTATCTATATTATGAAACAGTGGGGTCAACCTCTTGTCAGTAGAAAATATGATTGGAGTTGACATCAGTGGGCACTGAAATATTAAGAGTCAAGGCACAAAGAGTGCATGGGCCGTGGTAGCTCTTCTGATTTTTTGCCAGTTCTCCCTCCCACTCAGCAAGTCTGCGGTCACATGGCACATGTGGTCATTGCAAAGTTTGGGAGAAGCTCATGGGTCCATGTGGACATCAGAGGACCGGCCAGTCCTCAGCATACAGGACAGTGCTCTGATTAGAGGGTGGGGCTCCTGTCAAGACCAAATCACAAAACACTATAAATATTTATCACATCCACGATCTCGGCACATTGGAGACATCTCTGTATGCTGACGTCTTGCTCAATTTGTATACTTTTCAACACAATTGTGAATCAGAGTGAGCTATAAAAATGAAATGACCAAATGTCAACCTTATTTTGTTTTCCACTTAATGATAAGCTGAATATAAATAGACATGGAATAGAACTTAAGTTATAAATAGTACACTCAGCTCAGTTTAAACCAATTCCTAATAGCTACACTTTTGTGAGAAAACCACTTTACCTATGTGTTTAAGTTGGATTTTCTGTTCAAGTGGATTTTAAATTTTGGACGAGGGGTGAGAGACAAGCAAAGTCTCCTTATAAGGAGCATCTGGGTGGCCTAGTTGGTTAAGTATCCGACTTCCACTCAGGTCATGATCTCAGGCTCGAGCCCCACATTGGGCTCCCCACTCAGGGAGGAGTCTGCTTCTCCCTTTCCCTCTGCCTACACACCCCACCCCCCAGGTCGTGTTCTCTCTCTCTCTCTCTTTCTCAAGTGAATAAATCTTAAAAAAAAAAAAAAAAAAAAAAAAACTCTTTATGAAGCAGGCTATCAAGCTGCCAAAATGAGAAATAGGGTACTAGAGAGTATACTTGGTCTGGTTAATGAGTATACTTAACCAGTTAATAGGATTAAGTGGTGTTTGAAAGGGGAGGAGGCGGTAGGAGGAGAGAAGCGAATAAGTTATTCAACTAGCTGCTAGGGAAGCCTTCTAGGTGAAAAAATGCAGTCACCACGTAGGGTGGTCATAACCTCTTTCTTGCAGCTTATTCCAAATTGTAGGAAGGAGAAGGCAAAGGAGCACATCCCTCTCTCCCTTCTGGAGCCTCCTTGGGACCACGGAGAAGGGAACTCTGAGCTCCCTTTCTCAGAAGCATGAACAGCCTTCCCAAAACCCTGAAAGAAGAGACTCATTACAGAGATACCTGAGGATAAGCTGAAGCTGTGAGCATTTTGGAAATTAAAGGAATTTTAGGCTCTTTCTTGAAGGATCTATACCACTTCACTGACCTGCGGATCTCTAGGATCCTGGATGAGTGCTCTACCCAAACTTGGCAGGGGGAAAGTGCCAATATTATAGTAAAACTGCAATATGAAGGCACCAAGTCCTATTGAGCTGTTTGTATTTCGTTAAGTCTTTCTCTTTGTTATTCATCTTTGAGAACAGAGGTTATTTATTAGTGATTGGGTTGTACCTGTTCTTATTTCAATAAATTATTATTATTATTTTTTTTTAGGATGAAAGAGGCCCAGGGTTGCCTGATGCCATGACACTATGATGCAGTCATTCATGCCAGATGGAGCTTTGCCAACTGACCCACATGGCCATCGCCAAAAGCCACTTGTTCGCCTGGTGGCCGGGAGAGATGTCAGACCTTGGAAGGAACCAAACAGCCCTGAAGAGCTATCGTGGCAAATGACAGGACTCAGACCACGAGGGTGTTTTCTAACCTTGGAAAACAAAACGAGAACTTAGGAAGACTTTCTGAGCAGAGCCTGGATGAAAACGATCTGTCATTTTTACCTTCTTCCCCTTCTGCCTTTCATCGTGTCTATCTCTGGTGAGTGGGGATTCTTTGTTTTCAACAGATTTTTACAGTCAGAGGAAAGACCCACATGCATATAGATCATTCATCAACTGTATTTATGGTCACTCCCAAAGTCCTCAATGACAAAAACTGAAACACACTGTTCTGGAGCTTATGAGCCTTAATGTTCCTGAGAAACTGTGAGGGAAGAACATGGGATAATTGGTGGGGACGCACAACTCGTTATAGTCATAAGACTCCTCGATGGGGCAGCCAAGCTTCCCCTGTAGCCCTTGGCAGCTGTTCACCTCAGTGCTCCCCTCTTTTTTATTCCTCTCTGGAATTAGGAGAAGTGGCCTTTATTCCAGCCAATGGCTCTCTTGCTTGCACTGCGGCAAACACTGCCTCCCGTCCCAGGCTGGTGCATGTGCCCTTTGGTTCAGACACTCCTATGCCAGGCACACAGGGGGCCTTTGGTTTAGTTTAGTGAGAAAGTACAATTTTGTTAGGATTTAGCCACCATTCAAGATCATCCATCAACCAGCTCACATCACAACAAAACGAGAAGCTCATAAACTCACAAAGATTGCACAATCCTATATTAGAGTCCTCATAAAAATGAAACAGCAACTTTAATCTATTACAAGTGTAAAACCCAGTAGGGAGAGAACAGATGTAAAGATTTCTGGCGCACAGTCGTTGGGCCACAGCACAGGAGGCATTGTGTTAAAAGGCTCTTTGTCAAAACATACTGTGAATTTTTTTTTTTTTTCCTGAGCACAGAATCAATAAATCAGAGAGAATGGCTGATCTTGAATCAACATGAATTGCTCAGTGAGATAATTAACGACCCAAATCATTAAGGGCTCAAGTACAAAGGCTGATATTAAAAATGAATCTGTTCTGGAAACACACCACATCAGACTTTTTCCCATTTCGAGCCTGACATTACCCATCAATCCCCCTCCGTCGCTCTCTCCATCACATCCTTACACAGGAGGACTCGGGCTCTGATTACGCCAGCAAAATGAAATTGTTTGTCATACTGAACACTGATTCTCACTGTGACAATTCTTGGTGGCAGCGAAATCATCAGTATTCAAAGTTGGCAGTGAAAAGTCCAGTCTTGCTTAAGTAACCGCAGTTCTTAAAGATCCCATAAACAGTTTTCACAATAGGGTCTTAGAACTCTGGGAATAAGTGCAGAAGGAGGCTCTTTAAAGGCATTTTAAAAAGATATGGTCACATAAGAAATTTTATTTGTACAAAAGGGCACAGAGTAAAAACAGTTTACTTCCCACTCCAAACACCCAATCCTTCCTCTATGAATCAACCCCTAGCAATTTCCTAAACATGCCTCTGGATACTTCCTATGCATATTAGCATCTATGTGTCTATGGAACCTTATTTTTAAAACATAAATAAGAGTGCACAGCCCTCAGTGTTAGTAGAGTGGTCATGCATGAACATATCTTCACAACCATCCCAGATCAGTATATTACGAAGTAATCCCATCCAGGATCTAATATTTCCATGGATGCATGTAGCACAAATGATGGAACTTTTCTAAGAATAAATAGTGTTAACTTCCCAATAAGCTGAACTGAGAACCAAAGAATCTGAGAAACAAACCGCCCCCGTGGAGCTACTACTGCTCAAAGTCACAGTTGCTACTTGATGGGACTCGTGGCTCCCACTGTTACTGCGATCGGGGAAATAGGGTCTGTTCCCAGCTCTCTGGGCAAGGTAGAGTTAGGGGATGATAGGATGGCCTGAGATACACCTGTCGGGAAGAAACACGCAAGGCAGAGTCCAACCTAAGCCTCATCATCTCCTGCAAAACTGGAAAAGTCTAGAGTTCCCACCACTGCCCACTCACCTGTTCCCAGGTGCCAGGCTGTCCATCCCCAGGCACCCACCAGTCCTCAATCCTCCATGACTTTCCACCACTCAAAACTGCCACCCCTTCTCTCTCCCTCTCAAGCCCAGATGATTGAGAACAGGGAGAGAGTGAATCACTGCCCAGAGGGGCCTCGGGTGACTTTCCTGAATAAAAATAGGCAGAATTCAGTGACTGAAGAACTATTCCTGGAGATGATGAACAACGCAGTCCTTTCATAAGGGGACCTGGTCAAGCTGCCATCACTGCAACAAGCTGTCCTTCGAGCAAAGTGAATACTGTACCTGTGACTGGCTTCTGGTGGCTCCTCCAGGGTGGAAGGGACAGTCCCTCAGCCCTGAGTCCTTGTAAAACATGCTAAAACTCAGGCATGTCTCTTAGTTCTAACGTGTCTCCACTCAAGGTCACAGTCCTGGTGATGTGGAATCAGGAATGACAATTTTTAGATATCCTTCACCCTTTAGAAGCCCTTGGAAAACATCCTTCAGTTCCAGACCTTGCTGGGATCTCAGGGGGCAGCTACTCTTGTTCCCATTTCTATCTGGAGGATTTCCTATGAGCCACTGTTTGTTTTCTACAGTGAAAGGGAACCTGTTCCAGGCTAACTCTATTCCTGAGTTTAGAGATCTCAACACCAAAAAATAAATACGAAACACAATGGTGGAAAGGGATTTTGCTCAACTCCCAACATCTTCCAGATGTAATCTCTTAGTTGTTTTTTTCATTATAGGGATTATCATGGGATGTGTAATATAATTACACAAGAAGCTGACAGACCACATCATCTTTACATTTCATGGCTTCAAGAAGTTGTTTGATCTATACAGTGATGTGATTTTTTAAAATAAGCAATCGTTTAAAAAATATTTTAGGGGCACTTGGGTGGCTCAGGTCCTGATCCCAGGGTTCTGGGATGGAGCCCCCCCATTGGGCTCCCTGCTCAACGGGAAGTCTGCTCCTCCCTTTCCCTCAGCTCCTCCCCCCACCCCACTGGTGCTCTCTCTCTCTCTCTCTAATAAATAAATAAAATCTTTAAAAAAAATTATAGAACAATCCCATTATTTGCATTTATTTAGACATGGGAATCAATAATCTTCTACTATACTTAGAGATGTCTTTAAAAAATTCAGTTACCTCCCTCTGGGATCCTTATCAAGGACTCATAACTTAAAATGTCTCGAGTCCTTTCTTCCAAAGAACTTGGCTTCAATCAGTGGGAACTACCCTGGCTGGGACTGCTTCTGAGATACTCGCTTCTCTAATGCACTGACCCCATGTCTGACCCAAGACAGTTTCTCCACTTCCCCCCATCCCATCTGACCCTCCAGAGAGGCAGTGGGAGGTCACTGATCCATCCACAGCCCTTCCTAACTCAAAGTACTCCACTCTCCCAGGAGGAACAACAGCTTCTTAAAATACCAAGATGTTACAAATTTCCTGCTGGGGCTGAGTCCCCGCACGGGAGCTCTCTGACTTGCTGTAAGCCACCCCAAAGGGCCCCTGGGCTCTGTGGTGTGTGTACTAAGGGCATCTGTGCACATCACTCTCTTCACAGACAAGAAATTGCCCTTCCTTAATGTCCTGTCTTCCTTACGGCTTAATTTGCTTACCTTAAAAAAAGCATCAGATGCCACATCTGTATGCAATGCACCCTCACGCCTATGAGAGCACACTTGTACATCCATTACGAGTGAAATATCAGGTTTAGTTGCCCTGTAATATCTCTGTCTCATTTGCTTAGTCACTAGCGGTCTGAATAAATGGTTATCACAGGGGTAATGAAAAGAAAGGCGTAGTGTTGAATACAAATGTTTACCGATGGATTCATTTATTAGGGAGTTCTACTGAAAAAAAAGAAAAAGAAAAACCCTCAATCCCTAAATTCATTTACTTAATAATCATTATGACAGACCTATTATGTTCCAGGCATTGGGCTAGACCTTAAGGGTGCAAAAATAGTAAGATGAGATCCTGTTCTCAAGGAGCTTAGTTAGATGAGACACATATGAGCAAATAAGAACAGGAAAAAAATCATTAAATCATGTGTGAGCACAGGTGCAACAGCCATGAAGGGCAGGCTTCATTCTCAGGGAGAAGGCAGCTTAGAAAGAGCATCGCAGGGCGCTCAGTTGGTTAAGCGCCTGCCTTTGGCTCAGGTCTTGATCCCAGGGTCCAGGGATCGAGCCCCACATTGGGCTCCCTGCTCAGCGGGGAGTCTGTTTCTCTCTCTCCTGTTACCCCTGCTCATTCTCTCTCTTCTCTCTCTGTCAAATAAATAAAAATCTTTAAAAAAGAAAAAAAGAGCATCACAGAGAGAACTGCTATATAATTTAGTATCCAATCAGTCCATTTTCAGACTAATAAAACACTATAATGTCTGAAATTTTTACTTATGGACTGACAAACTGATTTACCACATTAGTAAGGCCCATAAAAGGAATTGTTTGACAACTATTTTTTAAAGCAAAATTATTACCAAAAAATTAAAATAACATATCCATGTATAATTAAAAAAAACCCTTTTAACTTCTTTCTGTTCATTGTCTGAAAATCAGAAAATAATCTCAACATAATAATTACTCTTGGCACATATTCACATATTTTAGTCAATTTTTATTCATATCCGTATCTAAATGCATTTATCTGAAGAATTCACTTTGTTCCAAGGTGGATTTATCACTTTGTATTTTTTCATAAGATTGCTTACAACTGTCTTACAATCGCCCTCACAGTCGTATTTTATGATCACTAAGTTTGAACCTGTCAACACCTACAGTGAATTCGTCTCTAATGACTATAATGTTTTAACTTGGAAAACAAACACCGCAAGGGCTCTGATGCCTGCAATCCTGTTAAACGGACAGATTCTTAATCAAAATGTATAAATATTTCAGCCCCAATTTTTTTTTACAGGTACTGTCATTTTGCTACCCTCCTTCAACAAATCATACCTTCCTTGGATAAATATTTTTAAAAGATAAACTTCGTCAAAGAAACTGTCTCTATTAATGGTTTTTTAAGTGCTTCTCCAAATTTGGATGCTGCAAAATAATCAGCCTTCTCAATCTCATTCCATTGCAGCACAGATATAAAATTATCCAATTAAAAATAGGAGCTCCAACCAAGACACTTCCCACAGATTGAGTTATTCCAAAGCACAATTCTAGAATTTCAAAACTAACTCTGATACACTATCAAGCTCTCATCACCTAATTTGTTCAGCTTCTTTCTTTCCTTCGTAGGGATGTCTTTTAAGTTTTGTTTTCAATAATTGCAATTTGCTAGAAGCTTCAAAAGTTGCTGTTTTTCACACTTCACCCATTGAACACTTTGATTAAAGATTTCCAACTGTCTTTTCACCAATGCCATCAAAATATGGGGAATTTATTTTTTTATTTTTTTGGGGGGGTGGAATTTATATACAGAGAAGTTTGGTACTATTTAGTATACTTAAATTGAAGTACAAAGTACCGCCCTCAAAGGCTCAGACCATTCTAATAGGCAACTGGTGGAGTAGGTAGTTTGGAAGAATAACAGAAGTCTGGAATAAATGGAATATAAGAGAATGAAGAATCTAACCAGAAGCATGTGACAGGGGAGTTGAGTGGTGCTGAGGACTGAGAAGAAGTGGTTATCACAGAGGTAATGCTGCTTCTGAAGTGAGCACCATCTAATTTGCAGCAGTTCCAAGCCACCAGGCTGTGTACTACCCTCCAGGAGTAGCCAGCAGCCCTGTGTTGGAGCAGAGGATGCAGGCAGGTGCACTGATATCCAGTTTTGCATCTGCTGGGTGGATGCAGCAGGCACACTGGCCGGGGGAATGCCAGTGGCCCTCCAAGGGGTGAGGCTGGCTAGGGAAGCCCAGAGGGAGGGAGGCATTGGGGGGTTTCCAGCAATGTCAAAGAATTGGCAAGAAGGACAGCATTAGGGGTAGTTGTCAACTGGGCTGAAGGCAGACAGGGGGTGGTGGAGACTAAGCTGACAGAGCCACAGCAGCTCTGGGGACCATCATTCTAGAGAGAGGCCATGAGCAGGAGAAGAGTAAGGAAGGCTGGCCGGAATAGAGCGTGAGAGCCTAAGCTATGAAGGAAGCAAGGATTTTTTATTTCCAGATGTAAAATTAATTATCTGGATGCAGCATAGGGGGATCCAGCAGGATTCTAAATGCCTGCTTCCAAACAGAAACCAGAGACCCTCTCTATAACCCAGCCATTCCCGCACCAGCCTCCCTCTCTCACCATGTCAAATATCAAATTGCATACATTCATCAGGCTGCCAAGCCAGCTTCAGCACTACATGCCTTATTTATAAAGCCACGGAGTCAAAGAGGTAAGACATGGTTTTGGAAACATCTTGGGAAATGGAGAGACTTAGCTAGCAAACACTGAAAAATCCAACAGATTTCTAACATCTGTGCTTGTTCCATGGGGATTTACAATGAGAAAATGGAGAGTACCAAAAAAACGACAAGACCATGGGATTTTAGACCAGAGGCCATAGGCTTGTCTTAAACAAATGAACAAACAACAAGAAGGACCCTTCACGTTACAGATAGACCCAGGGAGACCAGGCGCAGTGCTATCATATAGACCAAGGGCAGAAGGGACACACAGGAGCTTGTGTGTCCAGTCCAGTGATCTTCCCACTGCACAGCATTTCTAAATAAATTTCTCAAATAATTCCTTTGAGATCTCCCTCCAATCTCCTTCCAGATGCCTGACATCATGTCCCAAATAGGAACATGAGGGGATTTGCACCTAATAATCCCACCTTTCCTCATGAAACAATCTGAAAACCATTTGAATTTCCATGATACTAATGAAGGGACAGTTATTTCCTCAGAAGGACCAGAAAAACAAATACTGTTAAAATGTCTATACTACCCAAAGCAATCTACACATTTAACGCCGTCCCTGTCAAAATACCAACAGCATTTTTCACAGAAATGGAACAAACAATCCTAAAATTCATATGGAACCAAAAAAGACCCTGAGGACAAAACAATCTTGAAAAAGAAAAGCAAAAGGCTGGAGATATCAGAATACTGGATTTCAAGTTATGTACAAAGCGGAAGTAATCAAAACAGTATGGTACTGGCACAAAAACAGACACACAGATCAAGAGATCAGAATAGAAAACCCAGAAATGAACCCATAATTATATGGTCAATTAATCTTTGACAAAGCAGGAAAGATATCATTGGAGATGTCCAATATTCCAATATCCAATGGGAAAAAGACAAATGGTGTTTTCTTCAACAGATGGTGTTGGGAAAACTGGACAGGCACATGCAAAAGAAAATGAAACTGGACCACTTTCTGATACCATAGACAAAAATAAGTCCAGAATGGGTTAAAGACCTCAATATGAGACGTGAAATCATAAAAATCCTAGGAGAGAACATAGGTAGTAACCTCTTTGAAATCAGCCTTTGCAACGTCTCTCTAGATATGTCTCCTGAAATATAGGAAACAAAAGCAAAATTCAAACATGAGATTCATCAAAATAAAAAGCTTCTGCACAGTGAAGGAAACAATCAACAAAATTAAAAGGCAACCTACAGAATGCGAGAAGATATTTGCAAATGATATATCAGATAAAGGATTAGTATCCAAAATATATAAAGAACTTACACAACTCAACACACACACACACACACACACACACACACACACACACAAATAATCGAATTAAAAATGGGCAGAAGACATGAACAACATTTCTCCAGAGCAGATATACAGATGGCCAAAAGACATATGAAAAGATGCTCAACATCACTCATCATCAGGGAAATGCAAATCATAACTACAATGAGATATCACCTTGCACCTGTCAGAATGGCTAAAATCAACCACACAAGAAACAACAGGTGTTGGTGAGAATCTGGAGAAAGGGGAACCCTTGTTCACTGCTGGTGGGAATGCAAACTGGTGCAGCCACTGTGGAAAACACAATGGAGGTTCCTCAAAATTTAAAAATAGAACTACCTTATGATCCAGCAATTGCCCTACTGGGTATTTACCCAAAGAATACAAAAACACTAATTCAAAGAGATACCTGTGTCTCTAAGTTTTTGCAGCAGTATTTGAAGTAGCAAGATATGAAGCAGACCACATGTCCATGGATTGCTGAACAGATAAAGAAGTAGTGGTATACATACACGATGGAACATGACTCAGCCATAAAAAGAATGAAATCTTGCGATTTGCAATGACATGGATGGAGCTAGAGAGTATAATGCTAAGTGACACAAGGCAGAGATACCACATGACTTTATTTACATGGGGAATTTAAGAAACAACTGCTATTTCTCCTCCTGAACCCAGGGCCCACTCATGGGGCCCTCCTCTGCTCTGAGAGTCCCTCTGCTGCACCCACTCCCCGACTCCCTTGGGGCACTGAGCTTCCTTTAGCACAGGGGCGTGGGGGCTCATACCCATCCTACTGTTCCACTGCCAGGATGTGCTTTTTCTGACAATCACATGCTGGGCTGGCCACATAATCCACTGGGCCCAGTGCAGAGTAAAAATGTATATTCTTCATACAAAAAAATAGGAAAAAAAATTGCTTCCTTTCTTGTGCTCTCATTCTACCTGTCATGGTGTTTTTTTATCTGTTATTTAATGTCATGCTTCCTTGGTCATGCAGATACTCGTCTGCAGGCTGCGTGCAAACCCCTGTGGCTCCTGGGGTTCCAGCCCACGTTGGTGAGCTATGTTCATGCATCTCATTCCACCCCCCACATGGGTGCCCAGGTCCCCACCGGGCTGGGACTAGGGGAGTGGGTGGCCGAGAACCTATCCAGGGAAGGTGACAGAAGAAGCTGGGGACCTGGGGGTGGGGTGCGGGACGACTGTGCTCCAGGATGAAGGGCTGGTACAAAGACCAGCATTGTAAGGAGCCTGGGTGGGATGGTGAGGGGGTTTACCCTGATGCTCTGAAAGGAAAGAAAGGATCTAGATGCCTGACAAGAGTAAAAAGAGCATTATCGAGATTGGAAAAACATGAGAGCAAACCTGGAGGTTGGAATGTACACATCCCATTTGCAGGGCGTGAGGAAATTGGTTTAGCTGAAGCTGAGAGCCTGTTTCTTTTAGTAAGTTATCAGATAGAACTGCAGTTCAGGAGCATCTCAAACCAAAAGGTATAATCTGATATATTCAGAAATGGATTACTGCATAGGCAGGTTTTATACAAGCCCTGTTTTTATCTACTTAGGAAATTAGAAGCAAAGAAGTTCATGGTGATACTGTCTGGATTTTTAATTTTACAAGCCTCAGCTTGCTGGCTTTTAGAGCATTACATATTTCCTCAAATCAAATAAATATTTGTACAACATATCATATAAGTTAATAAATGGATAATTTCTGAAATTGATGCTGTATATTCTAAACATGACTTTACTCTTTATGAACTTTTATGGATTCTCAAATTTGAGTATTAATAACCAATTGTTACCTATGAAAATTTTTACAATTGTAGGGAGGGATGGGTGAAACAGGTAAAGGGGATTAAGGATACACTTATCGTGATGAGCACTGGGTAATGCATAGAATTACTGAATCACTAAATTGTGCACCTGAAACTAATATAACACTGTATGGCAACTCTACTGAAATTAAAATAAACTGTTAAAAAAACACAACAAAAGTTTTTTTACAATTGTTCTATAATGTATGGGATATTTAAATCCCATTAAAGAACTTTAAAGAACTCATTAGAAATTTAATGAAATATGTTAAGTTTCATTTGAATGGGAAAGTGGAAAAGATGATGTTTAGAAAAGTACTATGAAAATCTTTAAGTCAAAAATGATTGTAATATGAATGTGGTCATAAAAAGTAAAAACTGGGGACACCTGGGTGGCTCCATGGGTTAAGCATCTGAATCTTGGTTTCTGCTCAAATCATGATCTCAGGGTCATGACACTGAGCCCCTCATAGGGCTCCGTGCTTAGCGTGGAGTCTGCTTAAGATTCTCTCCCTTTCTCCTCTCTCTCTCTCTCCAAACAGAAGGAAAAACTATTACAAGAGACGAAGGAGAACATTATACAATGATAAGAGAGTCAACTACCAAGAAGATACAAGCATCAAACAAGCGCAGAATAGCAGAGTTCCAAAATACACAAAGCAATCTTCGACAGGATTGCAGGGAGGAAAAGACAGCTCTATAAAAATAGTAGGAGCCTTCCATACCCTACCTTTCATAGCAGATAGAACCACCAGACGGAACATTAAGTTAGGAAACTGAGGACATGAACAACACCAAAGACCAGTTGGACCTCACAGACACACACAGAATGCCATCCAACAACAGCAAAACACATATTTTTCCTGAGTTCGCACAGAACATTCTCCACCATATAAGGCAAAACAAAACAAAATAAAAAAACCACTAAAGCTTAATAAATTTTAAAAAACTGAAATCATACAAAGTATCTTTTCTAAGCACAGCAGAAGGAAACTAGAACATCAACCATGGAAAGAAAACTGGAAAATTCACAGAAACGTAGAAATTAAACAATGCATTCTTAAACAGCCCCAAGGTCAAAGAAGAAATCACAGAGAAATGAGGAAATATCCTAAGACAAGTGAAAATGAAAGCACAGCATCCCAAAACTCATGGGATGCAGCAAAAGCAGTGCTAAGAGGAAAATTTATAGTTATAACTGCTTACATTAAAAGAGAAGACAGTTCAAACCTGCTCACAGACTGGACCCCCTCACGGACTAAACTGCCTCACAGATTGGACCCCCTAACAGACTAAACCGCCTCACAGATTGGACCCCCTCACAGACTAACCCCCCCCCAGACTAGACCCCTGACAGACTGGACCCCCTCACACATTAAACCCTTCATGTCCCACCCAGGCTCCTTAATATTTCTCCTTGCTGAAGGGCTGAAGGAACAGGCTCCACCCCACCTATTCCAAGCACATTCATCTAGCTTGTCCCAATCACCCTATATCCAAGTGTATCTCCTCCACACAGCTTTCCCTGTGACCCACAGTCCCCACACAAACCCCAAGGGGTACAGAGGTTGTGCATCATGATGGCTCCTCCACACAGAAAACCATTGGAGAGACCAGCTGTGCCCCCAACCTGTTCCCATTCACCTAGTACTAAACAAAAGTCATCAGACCCTAGATTCTCAATTACAGTCTGTTGTGACTTTGGAAATTTATATGTAAATATATTAAGGTATCATAGGCAGAAACACTTTTGTCTTCATTATTACTCTTGGCTGTTTGAAAAGACTTTCTCTTGGGAGTAATAATTTGTGTTCTAATTAAAACTGTTTCTGGGAACACACTGCATGAATTATGAATACAATATGCACATGAAGCTACCACTGGCAACCCGCACAAACAGGTTCATGCAGAAGCCATTGGGGTAGATAAACCACACTTTTCTCTTGAAGGCTGCATATATTTTTATGTCTTAGACTACTCAGGAATCTAAAATTCTTTAGAGAAAGTGCATTCAATTATTAGTGTTTCTAGTTTAGCAGGTAACTTCTACATATCTTAATACTATCACAAAATGAAAGAAATATTAGACATATTTGTATCTTATGTGGAATATACGTAATGCAACCTATCATAATATTGGTAAAACATGCTCATCTATTCCTTCATTAATTGACAAAATTATCTAAGAAAGAAACATGATCATTGCCATGTATGTGGAGATTAGTTTAGTGATTTCCTGTGATATTATTTAGTAAACTTTTCCCCCCGCACAAACCATGACAAAATACAGGGCATTTTCTAGTTAGCTCTGCTTTTAAAATACTTATTTAATCACAAATAATATATTTTTTTCCAAGTAAACTATTCACATTAGTGTTACCTACTAAATTTATTCCTAGAAAATATCAGCAGTGTATTGTATTATGCTGGTTAAGGGCATTCACTGGGCCACTTGCTGGCTTGGGGAAACAATCCAACCCCTCTGCTCAGGTTCTCCTTGTAAAATTGGGGTAAAAGTGGCTCCTGGGGCCCCTGGGTAGCTCAGTCGGTTAAGCATCTGCTTTTGGCTCAAGTCATGAACCCGCGGTTCTGGGATGGAGCCCCACATCTGCATCTGGCTCTCTGCTCAGAAGGGAATCTGCTTCTCCCTCTACCTCTGCCTCGCTCTCTTGCTCACACTCTCTTGCTCACCTTCTCTCAAATAAATAAAATCTTTAAAAAAAAAAAAAAAAGCGGCTCCTAAGTTTTTTGTCAGGGTTAAGTGACTGAGTGTTAACCATTATCCTTCTTATATATAATTCTATTAATTGAACAAATACGTATTAAATGCCTACCATACCATTCAAGCACTGCTCTAGCAGAGAACAGAAGTGAGAAAAATTTTCTGAGGGTGACAAATGCTATAGAGAAAAACCAAGTTGGGGAAGGGGACAGGGAATGAAGATGAATGTGGCAGGAGGTGGTGGGGGAGTAGCTATTGCACATAGGGGATCTGGGGAATATCTCAATGAGAAAGTGTTATCTGGAAAAATTTTGAATATTTCCTTCATTCCACGATAGCATTAAGATCTCTAAGGGAAAGTGCTCCAAGCAGAAAGAATAACAGGAACAAAGGCCCGCAGTCATGCAGGCGTGGCCTTTTGAGGAACAGCAAGATGAGTCAAGGATGACTGGCTGCAGATGAATGAAATCATGAGAGAGAGAGAAGGGGAAGCTGAGGTCAGAGAGGTTACCAGGGACCTAGGACACACAGTGCCCTGGAGGTCGCTCTAAGGACTTGGTCTTTTACCGAGATGGGAAGCAAATGGGAGCTCTCAACAGAGGAACAGCAAAGCGTGGCCGATCTGCTAAGAAAGAACAGTGCAGTGGGGAAGGTTGTGGGGACAAAGATACGTTTCATAGATGATGGTGGCTTGAATCAGAGTGGTAGCTGCAGAGATGATGGCGAAGGGGTTGGATTACCAATAGTCCCAAGCTGGGACCATGGGATTTGCCAATGGATAGGATGGTGGGGCGGAAGAGCAGAAGATGAGTCAAGGATGACTGTGGCTTTTGGCCTGAGCAACTAGAAGAACAAAGTTGCCATTTGCGGAGATGAGATAGACAGCAGGAGAAGCAGATTTTGTGTAAAATTCAGGAGTTTATTTTGGATCTGGTAAGTGAGCGATGCTTATTACACAGCCAAGTGGAACTCTCGAGCAGAAAGCTGGATATACACGCATGGTTTCAGGGGAGGAGTCCAGGCTGATGATAGAAATTTGAGAGTGACCCATATATAGAAATTGAAGTCTTACTGAAAACATGATATAATTCAATAGGGAATAAAATACTTTTATAAGAAAAAAATAGTCATCCTGATATGTCCTTTGAATTATACCAGCCTGAAGTATATGTTACATTCCATGCTGGTATAGACGTCAAAGGGGAGGAGTTGAGGGGGGGGGGCCTTTATCATCACCAAATATATGGGCTGATACGCCACAACCAAAGCAGATGAGGAATAAACTCTAAATAAACTGACTTCTCAACTGCATCTTATCTCAATGTCGTATTGACCTTATACTATCTAAAGAAGAATGGTTCAAAAATTAGCATTCTGGAAAAAAATATAATTCTCTCAAAACCCAAATAAAACTGTAAATATAGACCACTATAAACAATCAAGTCTCTGCTGGAGCTTGCAAAGGAACAAATATGCTACAGTACTCAGAATTGAAATAGCAATTAGTTAAGTAATAAAATTAGGGTGCTGAGCAGCCCCTGTTATATTTGAGCATCAGTGCCCAAGATGATGTTTCCTAGGAAACCAAAAACCTCCCAGGCACAAATATTGTGAAATAAGTCCCCCTAAATGTTGCGCTCTAGACACTCCCCAAGTATTTAGAAACAAAATCAATCAAATCAAATCAGTCAAAAAAAAGAAAATATTTCAGAACAAATTTAACAAAAATATAGAAGGGTCACACATTGAAAACTATATAACATTAAGAGAAATGAAAGATCTAAATAAATGAGGGATTGACTGACCATGTTTGTGGACTGAAACACTTGATTTTTTTAAGCTACTGGTTGTTTCCAAACTAATATACAAGACTCAATGCAATCCCAAATTCCCACAAGCCCTTCTGCTAAATAAATAAATAAATAAATAAATAAATAATAGATAGATAGATAGATAGATAGATAAACTGCTTCTGATATTCATGTGAAAACGCAAACAATCTAGAATACCCAAAGCAATTTTTAAGATTTTTAAAAAAATTTATTTATGACAGGATAGACAGAGAGAGAGAGAGAGAGAGAGGCAGAGACACAGGCAGAGGGATAAGCAGGCTCCATGCCAGGAACCCGACACGGGACTCGATCCCAGGGACTCCAGGAACAGGCCCCGGGCCAAAGGCAGGTGCCAAACCGCTGAGCCACCCAGGGATCCCCCCAAAGCAATTTTTAAAAAGATTTACTTACTTATTTGAGAGAGAGACATATACACAGAGAGAAGCAGGCTCCCTGCTGAGTGCAGAACCAGACACGGGGCTCAATCTCAGGACCCTGAGATCACGACCTGAGCTTAACCACCTGAGCTACCCAGGCACCTCTCTAGAATTTTAAGAATTATAAGAATTTTAAGAAAATAGGACAGCCCCGGTGGCGCAGCGGTTTAGCGCCGCCTGCAACCCAGGGCGTGACCTGGAGACCCTGGATCGAGTCCCACGTCAGGCTCTCTGCATGGAGCCTGCTTTTCCCTCTGCCTGTCTCTGCCTCTCTCTCTCTCTCTCTCTCTCTCTGCATCTCTATGAATAAATAAATAAAATCTTTAAAAAAAAAGAATTTTAAGAAAATAATAATAAAGTTAGAGGACTCTGATACCTGATTTCAAGACTTACTAGAAAGCTACAGTAAATGAGATGGTATTGTATTGACAAAAGACAGATATATAGAGTAATGGAATAGAATGAGTCCAGAAATTAAGTCAGCCTTATATGGTCTAAGGTACCAAGGCAATTAATTGAGAAAAGAAAAGATGTTTTAATGAATGGTGCTGAAAATTGGATATCCCAATGGAAAAATTAAAAAGTATCCTCCTTACTTCACACCATGTATTAAAATTAATTTGAAGTTGGTCCTATAATAGACCTAAGTGGAAAACTAAAACTATACAACTTCTAGAAGAAAAGAACATTTGCAAACTTACAGTAGGCAAAGACACAAAAAGCACAAATCATAAAAGGAAACAAATTGATGAGTTGAATTTTATCATCATTAAAACTTCTTCTGTTCCAAAGGTACCATTAAGCATTAGGTGTTGGTTTCTTGGGTATGACACCAAAAGCATAAGTGTCAAAAGAACGAATAAGCTGAACTACACCAAGACAAAAACCTTTGGTGCTACAAGTGATACCACTGAGGAAGTAAAAGGACAACCCACAGGATAGGAGAAAACATTCTAATGCATGTCTAATAAGGGACTTCTACTAGAATACATAAAGAAGTCTTAAGCTCAAAAACAAAAGGCAAAAACCCAATTTAAAAATGCATAAGGTATTTGAATAGATACTGCTCTATAGGAGATAAACAGGTGTCCAATAAGCACAGGAAAAGATGATCAACATCACTGGTCATCAGGGAAATGTAAATCAAAACTGCAATGAGATATCACTTCACACCCACAAAAATGGCTATCACCAAAAAGACAAATAATTAACAAGTCCTGGAGAGGGTGTGGAGACAATGGAATCCTGATATAATGCTCGTGAGATTGTAAAATGGTGCAGCCACTTTGGAACACAGTTCAAAAGTTCCTTAAAATGTTAGACCCAGCCATTCCACTCCTAGGTATACACCCAAGGGAAATAAAAACATAGGGTCACACAAAGATCTGTACATGGAAATGTCTAGCATCTTTATCGTTAATAGCTGACAAGTATAAACAATGTAAATGTCCATCAACCGATGAATGGATAAATAAAATGAAATATAGCCTTATAATGGAATATTATTTGGCCATAAAAGGGAATGAAATATTGACACATGCTACATCATGGATAAATCCTGAAAAGATTAAGCCACATGAAAGAAGATAATCACCAAAGGCCACATATCATATGATCTAGAATAGGCAAATCCTTGGGAATAGAAAGTAAGAGGTTGGGGAAGGAAGAACTGAGAGTGATAATGGGTATGAATCTCTTTTATTTGTTCTCCTCTAGAATATAAAATGTTCTAAAATTAGATTGTGTGATGGCTGTAAGATTCTGTGGCTAAAACAAAAACCACTGAATTGTACACTTTAAATGCATAAATTGTAAGGCATGGAATTATATTGTATGTATATTGTATGGAATTATAGCTCAAAAAGGCGAGTTTTTAAAAAGGCTTCATTAGGAAAACAATAAAAAGCTACGGAATGGGAGAAAAATTCATATTACGTATATTTGACAGAAGATAAAATAGATAAAGAACACTCACAACCCAATAATATGATAAACCATCCAATAAAAAGTGAGCAAAAGACTTGAAGAGACATTTTACCAAAGGAGATATGCAAATGGCCCATCAGGACATAAAAAGGTGATCACCATCATTTATCAGCAGGAAAATGCAAATTAAAACTACTGTGGGATATGACTACAAACCCATTAAAATGGCTAAAATTGAAAAGATAAAGTATAAAGCACTGATGGGAATGTATATTAATAAGAACTTACATATGCTATTGACAAAAATGTATAATGGTAAAAACCACTTTGGAAAACTGACAGTTTCTTAAAAAGTTCAACCTAACCCCCATTATATGGCCCACTCATTCTGCTCCTAGCTCTTCACCCAAACATATATCCACACCAATGCTGTACCTGAATGTTCCCAGAAGCTTGGTTTCTAACATCCAAACTGGAAATAATCCAAATATTTCAGCAACAGCAAATGGCTAAAATGTGGACTCATGTGTAACTATAGAATACTAATCAGCAATGAAAAAGAACATGTTACCACACGAACCAATGTCAGTAAGCCAGACAAAAAAATGGACTTCTATATAATTCCATGTACATAATATTTTAGAAAATTCAAAATCAACTTTAATGATTGAAAATAGTTGCCTCCAAGGTCAGGGGTAAGGAAGCGAGCATGTCAAAGGGGCCAAAGGCATCTTTGGGGTGATGAAAATTTTCTGTTCTTGATTATGGTGGTGGTTTCACCAATATGATTCACTCCCACATTCATCACTGAATTGTTCAGTTTATTTATTTTTTTAAAGATTTTATTTATTTATTAATGATAGACATAGAGAGAGAGAGAGAGGCAGAGACACAGGCAGAGGGAGAAGCAGGCTCCATGCAGGGAGCTCGATGTGGGACTCGATCCCGGGACTCCAGGATCACACCCTGGGCCAAAGGCAGGTGCCAAACCGCTGAGCCACCCAGGGGTCCCCTGAATTGTTCAGTTTAAATGGGTGCAGTTAATTGGATGTAAATTATACCTCAACAAAGTTGAATTTTAAAAAAGTAATGAGAAACAATGGAAAAAGAATTTATATACAAGTTAACAGCTTGCAATTAGCAAATCCAACGTTTGTGTAAATAGCGCCTCTAAACTCCTCAACGGTGCACATAAATCGTGTCCTCCTTAAGCACTTCAAACATTCCTTGCCTCTAGATCTGGATTCTATCACCAACTTGCCTGACAAACCTCATCTGGGATCCCCAAAAGTTCATTCTAGCCCGACTCCTCTGTGTTATTACAAATCCTGAACGAATGTGATCCATATTGAGGAGGTTTTAGAATGATTGTGAAAGGGGATAAAGCCCTGATAGAAAAGCTCAGTGAAGGAGTGGGGACAGCTGTGCCCCAAGAAGATTTCCAAAGTCTGTTCCCAGGTTTGTTCCATTCCAGACACTTTTATGCTCTCAATGCCAACCCATCTTTACATAAATAAACTCCTGCTGGTAAGTAGACAATCAAGTTGCTTAGAAAGTTAGAATTCAAATCCACTTGAACTTCATCTCATAAAATGAAAAGACCATCTGCAGAGATACTGATGAAACAATACAGATGTCCATAAAGAGACAGTCCGTATTGGGGACCTTCTATTTATGGCATTATTTATATTTAATACATTTTTATACATTTTTCTCATTCAGGACTCACTAAGACCTTCTAATATAAATATTATGATGATGAAGATGTCAATATTATTAAGGAAATTTCCATTAAGGAAACTGATACTCAGAGAGACCCAGTTATTTGCCCGTATTTACCTAGCTAATAAGAGGCAGAGCTGAGATTTACATAAGGGGATGCTTTCGACTGATTTATTTAGTGACAGATCCATAAACAGAGATCTTAAAGCAAGGGAATACATAGAGCAATAGATTCAAATACTAATGCTTTTTTTTTTCACATCACCAATAAAAAAGCACACATTTAAATATACTACTGACATTTTTGTGGGGCTTTTTCCTGTCATTAAAATGCCATATTCTTCCTACTGGGAAGTTAATGTTTGGGGAGAAAGTGGTTCACCTGCGTAAGAGTAGCCTCTATTAAAAAAAAAAAAAAAAGAAAAAAAGAGTAGTCTCTATTGTTCAAAAGAAAGCCACAGGCCCAAAATGGCACCATTTAGGTTAAGGCCCCAAGTCAATAAACCAAGACTTAATACCTAACCTAACTGCAGTTTCAATTTTCCAGGAATGTAATTTTTAATCAGTCAGTATAGCATTTCCTGGTCAATACTAGGAAATTTACTGATAGACCCTTTCTATCCCCTTTAGGATGGCAAGCTTGCCTCAACAATGCATTCCTTCTAATAAGTTCCTTTCTTTTTCTTTTCTAGTGCTCTCTTTTTGCCTTAAAAAACCTTTCTTTTGTTTAGCTCATCTCTACTTGCTAGATGGGATGCTGCCCAACTCATGAATCATTTAATAAAGCCAACTAGATCTTCACATTTACTCGGCTGAATTCTGGGTTTTTTTTAACACGATATAAAACAAAGTCACATGAGCTTCTAGGGAGTATCCCAAATCTTGGGAGAGCTACTGCTCTCAAGGAAGAACCAGAATGTGGCAGATTACGAAACAAACAGTATAGCAAGGAACTAGGAAAGATTACATTTAGGTAATCGGGAATAAATGAGGAGCCAGCAGTCAAAACTGCTTAAGCCACCAGTCTCATGGCAGACAGTAACAGCCAAAGCTGTAAAACTTCTGGTCACTGATGTGGGAAGCAAAGGCAAAAGAAAAAGTTATATTTTCATACTACTTACTGCCCATTGACACGTCCTTAAAACAGGCAGTGACATTCCCCGAGGAACTCAGCTGCCTGGATGTTAATACTTTGCTAAGGGCAAGAGGCAATCTTAGCCCAGCCCTCAGGATCCTGTAAGTCTACTTTAACATATAAAAATTTCCTTTGGAGGCTTCCTTTTGCTCTACGCCTCTAAGATCCATGCTGGCAATCACTCCCCAAGCATATGGCCCACTGATACACATCTGAAGAGTCTCATGACAGAGTTTTTTTTCCATAGTAATAAATAACCTTTTTTTCTAAAAAAAAAAAAAAAAGATTTTTATTTATTTATTCATGAGAGACACAGAGAGAGAGAGAGAGACAGAGACACAGGCAGAGGGAGAAGCAGGCTCCCTAAGGGAGCCCGATGCAGGACTCGATCCCAGGATCTTGGGATCACGACCTGAGCAAGACAGATGCTCAACCACTGAGCCACCCAGGCGTCCCATAAATAACCTTTTCCTAACAACAGCTAGCCCCCTCAGGATTCTGGAACTCTTGTTTCCAAAATACCTTGGAGGCTTGTGCTGTCCGTAACCTCCTCCCAACTTGAAAGTATATAATCAACCGCCCATCACAACCCCAGTACAGCTCTTTCTGCCCACAGGTTCTGTCCCAGTGCTTTAATAGAACCACCTTTTTGCACTGACATCTCAAGAAATCTTTCTTGGCCGTCAGCTCTGAACCCCAACATTTTCCTACATCCGTCGCCAGCTAGGACAGAGAAAAATTGTCCATGTGCTTCCAGACTGGATGCTTTTAAAAATGTTCGTACAAAAAAGGCCTACAGTGTCCTATAAAAATGTTCAGGCAAAAAAAAAAAAAAAAAAAAAAAAACCAACAACCCTACTAATGCAGAGACTAATTTCATTGAACAGTGGACGTGTTACATTTACGTGTGCCTTACAGGTTCAAGTTTCGACCTGAATATTCAGCTTTTTTATTTCTCCCCTCTTCTGATAATCTCCAGCCTCACTGGCAAGCACAAATAATCTGCCGGTGGTGACAGTGTCATGGTGTGACCCAACTATACTTGTCTTAGGCCTGGCACAAGTTCCAGTTCACTCACATGTGCATTTATCTGCCGGCAGAGTCGATGGCAGGACAGAGCCCACAGGGACCATCTGCTGCCCTCCCCCAGCATCCCTCGAAATGAAGACAAGGTGGGAGTTTCTCCTAGAGACGGGAGCAGAGTGTACTTCTCGGTGGGCCCACTGGAGTGTTTTCAGGAAGCATCAGTTGGACCTCGTGCATGAAAAAGCAAAAGAGGCACCCAGAATACAGGCGCCCTGCAATGGCAGCATCGGGTTCCACTGTGAGGATGGAGATGCTCAGTCTGGTGCCGTGGCTGCCCAAGTCCCCAGTCCCACCCCACGGCTCACCTGGCCCGCCACCACCCCGCTTCCTAGCGGACAGGCGGACCTTCATGTTAGCCTGCGATCCCCACTCTCCTTACCCCCTTCCTCACCCATCAGGCACTCAAGGTACTCACAGCTGCATGACCAAGTACAAGTGATTGGGGCTTTCGTAAATGTCTTCCAGGGCAACAATGTTTTCATGCTTGATCCTGAAAGGGGAAAAAAAAACACCACAAACAGAAGAGTGAGTATGATCAGACACAAAGGCTTTTTAAAAAACAGATGTTGTTATAGCAAAAAAAAAAGTTCTAAGACAGGATCCAAACTTCCTAAGGTGACACTGGAGACTCCGCTCAGTCTTGGCCCCAAACTCCCTTCCAGACCCCTGTCATGTGCGGGACTCCAGTGCAGGCAGAGGAAACCCCCACTGACCCCTCACTGGGGGCCTAGTCACCACCACCACCAAAGGCCATCCTCAAGGACCTCAGCAAACTGGACTGCTTCTAATCAAAATGTGGTTCCCGAACATGGTGACAGCATCTCCCGGGAGCCTGTTAGAAATGCAAATTCTCAGGCCCTACTCTGGTCAAACAGATTCTGAATCCTTGAGGGGCAGAGCCCAGGAACTGGTTTTGTAAGTTACTCAGATGATCCGTATGCACAAAGCAGAAATTCTATAGTCGACTCATGCTTTTCTTTTTAAGATTGTATTTATTTATTTATTCATGAGAGACACAGAGAGAGAGGCAGAGACACAGGCAGAGGGAGAAGCAGGCTCCATGCAGGGAGTCCAATGTGGGACTTGATCCCAGGACCCCAGGATCACACCTTGAGCCAAAAGCAGACGCTCAACCACTGAGCCACCCAGGCGCCCCAATCCATGCTTTTCAAGCTTCAGTGTACATGTGAGTCACCAGGGATCCTGGTTGCACTGTCCATTTTGATTCAGAGGAGCCAGGGCAGGCCTGAGCATCTGCATTTCTTTTTTTTTTTTCTTAAGATTTTAGTTATTTATTTGACAGAAAGAGCACAGCAGGGGGAGCGACAGAGGTAGAGGAAGAAGCAGGCTCCCCACCGAGCAGAGAGCCCGATGCAGGACTCGATCCCAGGACCCTGAGATCATGACCTGAGCTGAAGGCAGACGCTTAACCAACTGAGCCACCCAGGCCCTGGAGCATCTGCATTTCTAAGAGTAGCAAAGTCCTCACTACAGAACCAAGAAAGAAGGACACAGCCTCACGCTGGCCCCTGGCACTACCCATTAGAGTAGCTTTCGCTCAGAATATAAGGCTTGCTAGTTATTTAAAGCATCTGCAAGAAGAATCATTTCATTACTCTACGAGCTAATGAACTCTTTCCAGAAGACTTTCACTGAAATGACTACTGAATCCCAGAAAAGCAAGTGTGTCATGTGCAGATTCCCCTGAACACCTGAAAGCAGGGACCGCGTCTCACTTATTTCGTTTCCCCTCCTACCCAGCATCCACCTGCTTAATAAATATCTCCTGGGTGAATGAATGATACTCAAAAGCTGTCTCTACTGAACAGCAAGAACCATTATTCAGGGGAAATGGAGGCAATTTTCCCAAGTGTGAGCTGTCTTTCCCTCAAACGGAAGCTTACAAGGTGCAACAAATCAGAATATCATCTTTCCTCTGAGCAGATGAGAGAAGAGAACAAAACACTTCATTGAGGGTGGCTATGGTTTGCTCTGATTTCTACAGCTCTGAGTAGTCAGTGCGGTTGTCTGGAGGAGCAGAGAGGAAAGAGTGTATGCGATTCACATTCATCTGACTCCCATGCACAGAGCGACAGCCCAACATTTATTTGTTAGCAGTGGTTACTCTGATACCTGAGCAAAATAATATCCACATTATAGAAATTACTTTTATAACATAGTATTATTATAGAAATAGTAATATAAACATATTATATATAATAACATATAAATAATAGTATATTATAGGAACCAACTTAATATGCTACCAAGGAAACCATGACGAATTAAGTTAGAACTGCCGAGGTCCTGGATGTTTATGGAATGATCATTACTGGATATCCTGAAAGAATGATGACCACAAAAAGTATACAGCATATGGATGCTCTTGGTTTAATTTTTAAAGATTAACAATTAGAATCCCCCCCAACCCAGGGGCACAAGCATTTTCTTTCAGTGAAGAAAGAATTTGGGGGTGTGCTAAGAGCATAGGCTCATGGGGATATGAAATAGCAGGGTTTACATGAAGGGTTGCCAGATAAAATGCAGGGGACCCTTGGGTTATGTTTCATTCTAGATAAACAACACTTTTTTTTTGGTGTAAGTATGTCCTGAATATATTGCATTGTTGTTTATCTGAAATTCAAAAGTGACTGGGCACCCTGCATTTTCACGTGCTAAATCTGGCCACCCTAGTACAAGAATCCCTGTCAGTGGGTCTCTCAACTGAGCTTCGAGATTTGTACCTGCTGTCCCACCTCCCCTCAGAGGTTGAGCCAGGAAGGCTGTTTGAGCTCTGGAATACAGCCATTAATACAGATTCCACTACATACAAAGACTCAACTATGTGCAAAGCACTTGCCCAGCCAACATTGGAGACTCCAATAAATTAAGAATATAATCCCTTCTTTGGATGCAAGGGATAGAGAAATTAAAGTCTACTTAACCTGCCATGTCTTACATGACTTCTTGCAGTGGCTGGAATGATACCGCTCCTGACTCTCCCACTCAACTAATAAATCTCCCCCCTCAACCAATAAAAATAAATCAAGCAGTCAACCCGATCGTCATTTCCTGAGTTTTGCTATGTCTCTGAAAGAATATAAGAAAAAAATAAAATAAAATTTTGCCCTCAAAAAACCTAGCATCTAGCTGGAGAGACCCACGGAGCAGTTAGGAAAAAATTAAATGCTAAACTCTGTAGCATTGCTGTTAAGTTCAGAAAAAGCAAGGCTACAGAGCTGGAAGTACACTGAAGGCCTCAAAAAGTGATGAGCATCGTGCTGGATGAGTGATGTTTGAAGAGTATACTTCAGAAATTTCAAAGAAATCCTCAAATGGCCTCTTAAATGTCTCTTAAGTGGCTTTAACTAACTTGTAGATGTTGGAACGTGATAGAAGAAAAAAACATTCTGGCCCCCAACAGCTGTTCATAGGTACTTTATTCCACCCTCAGATTCTTAAGACATACAGAAATCGAGCTTGAAGTTTTAACAATGGGTACCTAGGTTACCTTCACAAACGTCATAGGAACATCCACCTACATGTGTCTGGGCACCCACCACATACTAGGCACCGCACAAGGAGTCCCCAAAGTACCAGGGCAGCTCTCACGGAACTCCCACAGGTGGGTTTCCAGGTGCAGCAAGGATTTCCACAATCAGCCTCTCTTTATCACCAGGAATCAGCCTCCTTGTACTTATTAGTGACTCCTGAGCATGACACAGAACAAGCTTAACACCTTCTTGTCATACGCCTACAAGTATTTGACTTAGTGTTTCTCCCTGGGGCCAACCAATCCTCCTCCAACATGGTTTGCGTTCCTCTCACCTTGCTATTATCACTCTCCTTTGTCCGAACTGAGAGCAGTGATCTCAGTATAAATGAGACCACCAAGAATGAGGTATTATATAAGAGAGGTGAACTCTTAACCATCATGAGTGGATGTTACACTTTTATAAATAAGGCCTAATATTAGGTTCATCTTATTTAAAGCAGTTGCACAAACTGTGGGCATATGAGGAACATAAGCTCCACGGAGGTAGGGCTTTTTAACTATTTTGTTCACTACCATCTCCCTACTGCCAAGGCAGCTGATACTTTCATACATACTTGTTGAATGAATGAATGAATGAATGAATGAATATTAAGTGTTGGGTCAATAAAATGACCAGATCAGTTTTACCTAAACTTCTACTAAACAAGATCTCTTTTCCTATCCAGTCGAGCTTTTGAGCTTCAAGTCTTCACCTTCAGATTCATTAAATTCAATCTCTTAGGTTCCCACGCAGTATTTCAGATCATCAAGACTATTCTGAGAATTTATCCTCCTGTCTATTATATTTACTATCCCTCTCAACTTTGGGCCATCTACATATCGGGTTGGTTGGTACACATCCATCTCTTTTTTTTTTTTTTTTTTTGGAGTGAGACAGAGCATATGTGCATGCATGTGCATGTGCACAGGTGGGGAGGGGGAGAGAGAGAATTTTAAGCAGGCTCCATGTCCAGCACAAAGCTTGATCTCACAACCCTAAGATCCCGACATTAGCCAAAATTAAGAGTCAGAGACTTAACCAGCTGAGCTACTCAGGTGCCCTTCATCCCATATGTCTTGATCCAAATTCCTAAAGTCTTAAATGGGAAGGTTACATGTCAGAGCTGGCCTCTGGTATCACACTAGAGACCCCCATCAAGATAACCATGACATGAATCAGCTGGCTTCGACTGCTACCAAGCTGTAAACCCAGCAGGACTATCATCTAGCCTATATTTCACCATCTTACCCATAAGGAGACAATCAGACTCCTTGCTGAAATGGCATTCCTCAGATTTACACACCACGTAATACTATTTAAAAGGGAAATGGAACGTTTGGGAAGATTTGTTCTTAGTAAACCCATGGTGGCTCCTAGCAACCACTACAGTCTTTACTAAATGATCACAAACCATCTGCTTAATTTACTGTTCCAGACTTGTGCTGAGCACTGAAGTCAAACTTCCCAATCTATACATCTCATAGCTTACCTGTTTTATGTTTGGAAATTTTGCCAACATCTTTTATATTCTTTTCTCAAACATTTCACCCGTGACTCTTTTGTGATAAGTACAATTTCCTCAGCCTCTTGGAATGTGAGACATCTAAATCTAGGGACGAACTAATATTATCACTTTCTTTAGGCCCTATTTACATAGCTCTTTTATATGAGCCATTTCCTGAGTGTTAACTACAGGCACACCTTGGAGATATTGCTGGTTTGGTTCCAGATCACCACAATATAGTGAATAGTAACAACAAAGAGAATCAAATGAATTTTTTGGTTTCCCAGTACATATAAAAGTTAAGTTTATACTATATTGCAGTCCAGTAAGTGTGAAATAGCATTATGTCCAAAAAATAATGTACATACATTAGTTTAAAAAATACCTATTGCTAGGTGATAGCTGGCTCAGTCTGTAGAGCATGCAACTCATGATCTTGGGGTCGTGAGTTCAAGCCCCATGTTGGGCCTAGAATTTACTTACAAAAATACGTTGATTCTTAAAAAAATATGTTAGCCATCACCTGAGCTTTCAACAAGTCATAATTTTGTTGCTGGTCGAGGGTCTCACCTCAATGTTAAAGGTGCCTGACTGATCAGGGTGGTGGTTGCTGAAGGTTGGGTTGGCTATGGTAATTTCTTAAAACAACAAAGAAATTTGTTGTGATTGACTCTTCTTTTCATGAATGATTTCTCTGTAGTATGTGATGCTGTTGGATCGCATTTTTACCCACAGTAGAACATCTTTCAAAAGAGGAGTCAGCTCTCTCAAACCCTACTGCTGCTTTACCAACTAGATTCATATAATATCTAAATCCTTTGCTGTCATTTCAACAACCCTCACAGTATGTTCCTTAGGAGTAGATTCCATCTCAAGGAAATATTTTCTTTGCTTGTCCATAAGAAGCAATGCCTCATCCATGAAACTTTTATCATAAAATTGACATAAGTCAGTCATGTCTTCAGGCTTCAATTCAAATTCTGATTTTCTTGCTATTTCCACCATATCTGCAGTAACTTCCTCCACTGTTGTCTTAAGGCCCTCAAAGTTATTCAAGATAGTTAAAATCACTTCTTCCAAACTCCTGTTTTTGTTTATACTCTGACTTCTTTCCAGAATCAGAAATGTTCTTCATGGCATTTAGAATGGTGAATCCTTTTTCCAGGTTTTCAATTTACTTTGCCCAAATCCATGAGAGGAATCGCTGTTTATGGGAGCTATACCCTTACATAAAAATGTTTTTCTTAAATAATAAGACTTGAAAGTCAAAATGACTCCTTGATCCATGGGCTACAGAACAATGTTGTATTAACAGGCATGAAAACACCATTAATCTCACAGTGCACATCTCCATCAGAGCTTTTGGGAGACCAGGTGCATTGCCAATGAGCAGTCATATTTTGAAAGGAATCCTTTTGTCAGGTCTCAACAGCAGGATTAAAATAGTCAATAACTATGTTGTAAACAAATGTGCTGTCATTCAGGCTTTGTTGTTCCATTGAAAGAACACAGAGTATGGGGTGCCCAGGTGGCTCAGTGGTTGAGCGTCTGCCTTCGGCTCAGGTCGGAATCCTGGGGTCCTGGGATAGAGTTCCACATCGGGCTCCCTGCATGGAGCCTGCTTCTCCCTCTGCCTGTGTCTCTGCCTCTCTCTCTGTGCCTCTCACGAATAAATAAATAAAACCTTAAAAAAAAAGGAAAGAAGGAAGGAAGGAAGGAAGGAAGGAAGGAAGGAAGGAAGGAAGGAAGGAAGGACACAGAGAATATTTAGGATAATTCTTAAAGGCCTCAGATTTTTGAAATGATAAGGGCTTCATGTGAAAGTCACCAGCTGCATGATACCCTAACAAAGGAGTCAGTCTATTCTTTGAAGCTTTGAAGCCAGGCACTGATTTCTCCTCTCCAACTATGACAGTCCTGGGTGGCATATTCTTCCAATAGAAGCTTGTTTCATCTACACTGAAACTCTTGTTTAATGCATCCACCTTCATCCATTATCTCAGTTGGATCTTCTGGATAAATTGCTGCAGCTTCTACATCAGCACTTGCTGCCTCACCTCATGCTTTGCTGTCATGGAGATGGCTTCTTTCCTTAAATGCCATGATGCAATCTTTACTAGCTTCAAACTTTTCTTCTGCAGGTTCCTCATCCCTCTCAGCCTTCAGAATTGAAGAGCATAAGGACCTGGTTCCGGGTGAGGCTGTGGCTTGAGGGAATGTTGTGTCTGGTTTATTCTTCTCTCCAAACCACTAAAACTTTCTCCCCATCAGCAAATCAGGCTCTTTTGCTTTCTTAGCATTTGTGTGTTCACTGGAGTAGCACCTTTAATTTCCTTCAAGAACTTTTCCTTTGCATTTATAACTTGGCTAATTGGCCTGAGGGACCTCGCTTTCAGACTCTCTCAGCTTCCGGCCTGCCTCCCTAAGTTTAATCATTTCTAGTTCGTGATTTACAGTGAGAGAGCTGCAATTCTTCCTTTCACTTGAAGACTGAGAGGCCATTCCATGATTATTAATTGACCTAACTTCAGGACTGTTGTGTTTCATGGAACAGGACAGCCTGAGGAGCAGAGAGGTGGGGGAAGGGCAAGTCAAGGATGGAGCAGTCAGGACACACATGACGTTAAGGATCAAGCTTGTCGTCTTGTACGGCGTGATTTGTGGTGCTCCCAAAACAATTACAATAGTAACAGCAAAGATCACTGATCACAGATCACTGTAACAAATATAACAATAATGGAAAAGATTGAAATACTGCAGGAATTACGAAAAAGTGACCCAGAGACACAAAGCAAGCAAATGCTGTTGGAAAAATGGTACTGTTAGACTTTCTCCACACGTGGTTGCCACACGTCTTCAGTTTTGTTAGTAAAAAACAAACAGAAAACACAATAAATGCAAACTGTAATAAAATGAGTTATGCCCTGGGGCACTTAGTAGCTCAGTCGGTTGAGCATCTCACTCTTGATGTTGTGAGTTCAAGGCCTATGTTGGGCTCCACTCTGGGTATGGAGCCTAATTTAAAAAAAAAAAAAAATGAAGTATGCCTATAGGTATTAAGACCATAACTAAGTATTTTTCATTATTGTGTTTAATACACCAATCCTATCAAGCAGCTGTGAGACAATACTGGTCTCTACCCCTGGTTGCTGGCACAGAGCTCCTGAACTCCTTGTAATTTCCTAGGTGATAAGAATACTAGGAGCATCGCTTGTTCTAATATTTGGTCTTTCACTGCACCCCTGACACAGGGATTCTAAAACTTGTAAATTTCTGGGTAACAGGAGTGTCTTTTGCTCTAATGAAACTACCTGACTGGGGTCCTGGATGGCTCCTTGGTCAGAGCTGGTCACTGGAAAAACCAGGGTCATGACTGGAATAATCAGCCCTATCCCCCTCTTCTCTGGAGAGGAGAGAAAGGCTGAAAACAGTTAATGATCCATCATACCTACATGATGAAACTTCCATGATATCCCAAAAGTATAGGCCTCAGAGAGTTTCCAAGTGGGCAAACACATGCATTCTGGGAGGATGACACACCCCAAATCCATAGAGACAGAAGGTTCTATGCTTGGGACTCTCCCAGACCTCACCCTGTGTCTCTCGTCATCTGACTGTTCATCTGTATCCTTTACCATATCCTTTAATGAACTGGTAAAAATAGACCTGAGCTCTGTGAGCCACTCTAGCAAACTAATGGAATACAAGGAAGGGGTTGTTGAAACCTCCACTCTGGAGGTTGGTCCTCCAGAGCTGGTTGGTCAGAAACACAAAATGACAACCTGGGCTTGCACCAGTGTGTGTTTGTGTGCTGGGGGCATTCCTGTGGGACTGCGCCTTGACCTATGGGATCTGACTCTACCTCTGGGAAGACACAGTTAGAATGGAGTTAAATTGTAGGACACCCAGATGGTGTCTAAGAATTGCTTGATGTGGGGGAAACCCACACACATTTAGTAACAAGAAGCAGACCTTTGCAGTGTTCCATGTAAGTAATAAAGGAAGATACAGAGAGAAGAATCACAAAATGGGGAAGAACTGGGGTTTTCCCCACACAGGAGAGAGTAAAATGGAAAAACTTAGTTTAGTCTATTATTCCCCCTCATTTGTAAAAGAGGAACACTAGGATTCCAAGATATTAAGTACATATTTCAAGGTCACACAACTGGGATAGAAATCACTAAGAGTCTAACTCCCAAGCCCATGTTAAAGCACTTATACTGTAACTTTCCAGTAACTATGTTATACTGAGAATATGGAAGAGCTCATATAAATTCAGTTATTTGTATGAAATCCTGACACCTAAAGTCAGGGTATTAAATTTCATTACTAAGGATATAATATCCAACTTCTGGAGGTATGGAGATTGGAACTATTCTGAACACTACTGGAAGCTCTCAAGATATTTGGTTATAAATATCCTCACATATGAAATCCCAGGGGGTCAAAGTGAACTAGAGGAAGAGATATTCAGAAGCAGAAGGAATAGTTAGGAGTCCAGAAATTATTATAATTAGAAAAGGCCTAGGGGCGCCTGGATGGCTCAGTCATTGAGTGACGGACTCTTAGTTTTGGTTCAGGTCATGATCTCATGGGCCGTGGGACTGAGCCCTGTGTCAGCCTCTGCACTCAGTGGGAGTCTGCTTGAGGATTCTCCCCTCTGCCCCTCCCCCAGCTCGCGTGTGCTCTTTCTCTCTCTCTCTCATAAATAAATAAATATTTTTAAAAAAAGAAAGAAAGGGCCTTTCCTCAGCCCAGATCTGCTAGTGTCATCAAAAAGAAGAATAAAGTGGAGAGAAGAGGCGGGGATGTCAGCTATAAGCAAATGGAAAATCAAGGTACCATTAACCTTGCATAGCTTATGTTGCTAAATCCTATAGATCAGCATTCAGTCTTTCTAAAATACGACCAAGAGGACCTTCATGCATAAGGAATGTTCATCCCCAAACAACAAACCTTTCTAAAATGCTCATATTTCAAAGAAGCAATGTCATGAAAAACAACTGTCGGTATGAAAATAACCTCACTTAATTTTAATCACTTAGTATTTACCAGGCCCCAATTAAACATTAGCTGGTACATCCATGTACAGAATGTAGATGGTTTATATGGCAATCTATGCTAAAGTTTCCATAATCCCCAATAAAAGACAGATGAGCTGGATAGAGGGAAGTGGCTCAGGCTGAGAGAGAGAGGGAAGCTGAATGGGATCACAGCATATATGGACATTGATGCAGACGCCTGCGTGCATGGTAACTGACAGTCAAGCAAGAAATCCCCAGAAAGAGCCAGGAAAACATTTAAAAGTTAATTCATGCAACAAATCGTACCAAATGCACAAGCAGGCCCTGTTCCAAAGCCCCCAAGCTGGAGGGAACATCAAGACCCAGAGAACAGGCTCTCTATTGAACATACATGCCTCTTTGAAACAGCCACACCATTTCTCCCTCCAGTTAATTCCTCACAGTTCAAGAATCCCCAAATTTTGAACTTCATGTAAAACAAGGAATGTTAGAAAAACACAGAAGAGGAAAGGAAAGTTCAGCCTATTGTTTCTCTCATCCTATCATGGCTCATTGAGCTTCATGGGGGTAGATTGTGGCAGCAATAACGAGTATAATGAAAATTATCAGAAGAAAGAAAAGGCAACAAAACACCTTTCTCTTGTGTGGTCACTGGAAATGTTCGCTTATCTACTCAGATTAAAGGTCGCTGGAGGGCAAGAGATGGACAGGAGACAAGGTGATTATTAATGATGATAGATCGGAGGGTGGGAGGACCAGATCCCCCAGCAGGGGCTCAACACAGAAGTTATGACAATGAGCTGTGACTGATTTCCTGTCCTTCTCTCTCAACACTTCTGCATTAATTGTCCAGTCAGGAAAACACCCCTCTCAGGAGAAAAGCAAGCACCTCTTTCAGACAAAGATTGTAAAGGACTAGGCCTTTCACTATCCACCATGACGTTTTTCTAAATGGTCTGGAAAAATTAAATGTTATTCACAAAAAAGATACTATGGTTCTCTGGCACGGGCAAATTGCCTCAAAAACATTCGAAGAATATTCTCATGTCTTGGCAAACACTCTTTGTCTAAGTAAACACTATGCTTTTTGGAAATAAAGCAAACCATTTCCTCCTTTCCTGGGTCAGATTATCGCCACCCCTCCTCCCATTAGAAGCAGTACAGGAAATAATGCTGAGAAAAAATCAGGATACCATCAGTCACAAGGGAAAGTGGTAGAGTTGAAATATTTGCCAGATGGTATTAAAAAAATAATACCTTTCCTTTTTTTAACTTAACAGGCACATTCACAGATGTTTCTTCATTTCATTCTCACAACAGCTCCATGAAGTAGGTATTATTATTCCTATTTTATAGATGATCAGCCCCAGTTTATAATCACGTAATTGTTCTCCCTCCCTCGCTCTTGCTGTCTCACTACTCTCCATCCTGTCTCCTGAGCCATCATTCCACAAAACAGAAGTATCTAAACTTCTTAGCTTGAAATCCTTCCATAGCTCCTCATAGTCCAAGATAAGATCCAAAAGACTTGACATGACTTACAAGGACCCTGTCGCTTGTTCCTTACCTACCCTTCCCACCTTCCACCATTGCCCCACACCGAAACCTTCCTAGGCCCAGGGCAGCTCTCGTACACCTGTGCACACCTTCTTCTCCGGCCACATAGGTGTGCTCATCCCTCTCGTATCTTCTCACCAAACTACACATGATACAAGACTCATTCTACATCATCCACTGAGAACCCTTTGCTATTCCTCATCTCCTGTAGGATGGATCCTCTCTTCTGGGCCAGCCCAATTATCACTTTGCTGTTGTACTGCATTGTATCCACTGTCTGCATGGACATGTGTGTACATATTTAGATGGTTTTATATGCAGAGAAAAAAGTCTAGAAGGATACATATCAAACCAGTTACAAATACCTCAGAACATGTGCTAGAGGATTTTCATCTTGCAGTTTTACTGAACTGAGATTCTTCCTCTGAGCCAAAAAACAGAAGAAAAATTATTTGAGTGACTATTTTCTCAGTTTTCCCAAGGAAAGTACCCTTCTAGTTGCATAGGAGAGAAAGTTAATTCAGAACATACAACAAACACCTTAGGGCATTAGGGCTCCATTCTCTCACTGAACCCAAGTAGAGAAAGGTTGTCAGACTGTTGTACTGCCAGATTTTTACAAAGAAGTGCTTTTTTAAAAGTTCTTGATCAAAATCATTAAAGCTTGGTTCACCAAAATACATAATGCTGGACTAAAGAAATTCATACTAATTAGTCTAACTGCTCAAGACATCAAAAGATGAGGTTGGGTCTCAGTTCTCACACATCTAGCTGCAGGATTTTAGACGGGTCATTAAATACTTTCTGACCTGAATTCTTCATCTGTTAAATGAACATTAAAATATGTGGTCTCATCATCTATCAATAGAAATACACACATGTAGAGGTAAAATATGCTATGTATACACATGTATGTACCATATTACATATAGAGAGAGATCGTGTCTAATAAGAATATAGGCTGGGGTACCTGGATGGCTCAGTCAGCTGAATGGCACTCTTAGTCTTGACTCCAATCATGATCCTGGTGTTGTGGGATCAAGCCCAGCATAGGGCTTTGCGCTCAGCGTGGAGTCGGCTTGGGATTCTCTCCCTCCACCCCTGCCCCCGCTTGTGTGTGCTCTCTCTCTCTCTCAAATAAAATAAACAAAATCTTAAAAAGAAAGAAGGAAGGAAAGAGAGAGGGAGAAGAAAGAGGGAAAGAGGGGAAGGAAGGAAAGGCAGGCAGACAGACAGACAAGAAAGAAAGAAATGAAGGGAGGCAGACAAGGGAGGAAGGAAGGAAGGAAGGAAGGAAGGAAGGAAGGAAGGAAGGAAGGAAGAAAGAAAGAAAGAAAGAAAGAAAGAAAGAAAGAAAGAAAGAAAGAAAGAAAGAAAGAAAGAGAAAGAAAATATATAAAAATATATAGGCCGCCTTGGGAAAGACGAGAATTCAAAATCCAAATCTTCAATCACCTCTGTTTGCTGCCAGCAGATGGAGCTGTAATCAATGGGAGACTAAGGAGCAAAGACTGGTAAGTAAATAAACTACATCTTAAAAATGCAAGGCAGTGTTGTTGTTAAGGAGTAAGTACCACATGTGATAGTCTCTCATTGTGAAATAAGTTTTGCTTTGAATTCTTAAAAACAAACAAACAAATAACAATTAAAACCCTTGTGCGCAGCTGATGATGTTTTTGTTTTTGTTTTTAAAAAAAGCATCTCAGGCATCCTTAGCACACTGTAGAATGCACAGGGTGGGGGGCAGGGGGGCACCTGGCCAGCATTCCCTGACGGCCCTAGGGAGGCAGGGCTGGGGTCTATAAGGGTACCCTGGGAGGGGCACCAACTTGGCTGGCTCTGTCTCTATGGGATGGTTCGCTGGTCATGTCCCTTCCCAGGGTCTCAGTTTTCTCATCTAGAAATGAACTTGTCAAACAGGATCCTCGCTGAGGCCCTCTCTAATAATCAATGAATTTAAAATTATAATGAGGCAGAGTGTGCTAAAGTATACATGGGTCCCCAAAGTTTGACCCTAAACCAGCATTCAGGGGTCCCTAGGATAGAGCTTACTGCATGGAAGCATGGATGACAAACACATGTGTCAACAGGCTCTTCTGCATGGGTAACTTTGTCAAGTTAGACGTGGAATAGAATTCCTTAAGACAGGAAGCCATTTACACGGAAAAAAACCTCCTTTTCCTTCTCTTGCAGCCAGCCTTGACAATGCTATGGACGGACAAAGAAATGGCCAACTAATTTGCTTATGTCCAGAATAGCTCCAGCCAAAGCCTAGTGGTCTTTAGTCCAAAAGAGAAATAAGTTAGGTCCAATCAGTGGGCGAAGCCCAGTGCTTGGCACATACCAGCATTCAGTGAATGTTCTGAAGAACAAATAAATGAATGAACAGCTAATTCTGGCCTTACCAAAGTCTTACATGCCAAAGATACTCAAAAGCCGGATACCTGAGTACATTTACTTCACAGTAGGTCAGATTTAAAGGTAAGGTGTCCTGAGGACAAAAGTTCAAGTCTACTTGTCCAATACGTTAGTTTTCTCTGGAAAAGAGTATGAAAAATGAAGAAATGTCACCTGGTCACATTAGCTTCTATTATTTCTCAATCAGGCCTTACAACACTAAGACATTTAAGGGAATGTTATCATTTCTTTCTCCTAATTTTTTGGTAACCTTTTGCCAAAGGGTAATATACATTTTCTGGATGTTTCCACATGAGAATAGCTGTCTGGAGCCTTAGAGGGTGTCAAGGGGCTCGCCTGTCTCAGAACAGAGATGAGGCCTTGTAACTCTGATTTATTAGCTCTGCTGATATGCAAATACAGCATGCAAAGGTGTTCCAGGGTCACTGCAGAGAATGATAATGCGAATTTAGAAGCCATGCCCACATGAAATACTGCTGACATACATAAGCAGGCTCTGACCGCCTGGATCGCACCCGGCAGCTTCATCACACACAGTCTGCGCCCCAGACGGAAGACTCTGGGCTGGAATTCAAGAAGCATCTTAGATGCTTCCAGCTCTGAACACTTGGATTTATGTGAGCAAAAAGGAAAGGGGATCAAAACAATGTGTTAGAATCTTGGAGAAAGGCATCATTTCCTTTTTCTTTCCCATGAAAGCCCCATGCTTTCCCCATGCTGATCCCCAGACCATGAGGCTGGGTTTCACAACTTGAACCCAGAACCATGCTGAGGCAATAGGTACCCTGACTGGCAGGCTCAGACACAGCCTTCTCGCTGACACAGAGACCCAGGGATGTGGCTAAGGGCTGTGGCCTGTGTCTGCTCTGGATAATGAAGCATTAAAGGCCGGGTGAGCATCTCACTTAAGTCTGCTGGAATACCATGCCATTTATTTATATGGTGAGAAGCAAATTGTAAAAGAATAAGATGGGGTGGAAAGGAGTAAGAAGCAAAATAGAAAAGGAGGGAAGGGGTTTTGGGACAACTATCTAATATCAATCCATTTTCAGGCTGCAGAGGGTTGACCACACACCGTAAAGCATTCATTGCTGTTCTAGGAAAGTACCCAGGTTCAGAGATAATGGTGCAGAACTGAGTGTTCTTTAGTTTTTACACATCAGTAATTAATGCTGTCACATAACATGTTCAGGGCAGACCCTGGCTTCACCAAGTCAGATGCATTCAAATAGAAAACACCACTTTTTTCAAGGACTCACATGTTGGGAATTCAAAAGGGTGTTTGTGGTTGGTTGTGTATAATATATACATCGTTTTATTTTATTTTTTATTTTTTAAAGAGTTATTTTATTTGAGAGAAAGTATGTGCACGCAAGTATGGGAAGGGGCAAAGAGAGAGAATTTTCAAGCAGACCCCCTGCTGAGTGCAGAGCCCCACGTGGGGCTTGATCCCACAACCTGTGAGATCATGACCTGAGCCGATACCAAGAGTCAGAGGCTTAACCGACTGAGCCAGCCGAGTACCCCAATATATGCATTTTAAAAACACAAGAGATCATTTCTGTGAATGTGTGTAGTTAAGTGCAACTCTGTATTCTTCTCTCGAAAAAGCAAGGGCGGTCTCTTCATAACTGAGATTGGAGACCTGATTAGAAAGAACAGCATGTTTTGCTTTGTTGATGATTTTTTGAGAAGGTGTGTGATACACACATCGCCTTTCCAACGTACAGTTTTATGGGAGATGGGTGTTAAATGCTGAGGCAGTTCAGGATTTACAGTTTTATTATGTCCTGCTCATAAAACATGATGATAACCCAAGGGATTGTTGGTTCTTAAGAAACTTGCCAGGGTGAGCTCCAGGGCTACGTGCAAATTCTCAAGAATACTAGTACTAATTGAGGATCGTGAATAAACAGTTGCCAGATCACCCAAATTCTCCATTTCCAAGTTTGCAAGGGAATTAAGGACAGCAATTACACCATGAGGGATGAGGGATGGGAGAAACTCAGCCTGTGGATTGGCCCTGCTGATCACACAAAGGTAGCCAGACAGGGGGGTGGGTGGTAGCAGTGGCTGCCCTCCTCTGCCCAAGCAGAGCATCTGGTATGTCCAGGTGGTGGCCACGGTCCCGAAAGCCACAGAGGAGGGCCGGCTGGGCCAGGCTGAGGTCATACACAGGCCATCAGGGGCATTTTAGGTGATTCTGCTGTTTTTTCCGAACAAGGCATAGGGATATTTTTCCTCTAAGCATCAGAGCATTTTAGGCCAATGGCTAGACTTCACTGAGGTCACTTTTGGCCGCTGCTTTTCAATCTGGTTTCCTCCAGAGCCTCCAGGTTCTCAATAAATATTTTAGAAAGTGCAATGAAATACAACTGCACAGCCCCAAGTGCAACAGATACCAGATGTGAATACACCACAGAGAGTGCCAGCGTGTTCGCGGGGGTCCTTGTTGACAGGATTCATCATAACATCATAAAAGTAAATGTATAAGTTCATGCTGATAAAATACTGACCTGTGTATGTTTGGGGGTTCTATGTAAGAATTTACTTTTTTTTAAAAGATTTTATTTATTTATTAGAGACAGAGAGAGAGAGAGAGAGAGGCAGAGTCACAGGCAGAGGAAGAAGCAGGCTCCATGCAGGGAGCCTGACGTGGGACCCGATCCCAGGACCCTGGGATCACAGCCCGGGCCGAAGGCGGTGCTAAACCGCTGAGCCACCCGGACTGCCCAAAATTTACTTTTTAAAAAGGGTTCTGCTACTCAGCAATGATAAAGGAAAGAAAACAATAAAACGGGGGTGGGGGGAAGGGAAGGAGACACAAAACCAGTGCAATAAACAGTGCAGAAGTGAAGGAAAAAGTTTCCTCCCTAGAAGAAGTCAATATTAATCTATCTTCAGATACAAAGGGAAGTCTTGCTGCTCAGAAAGGCATCCCCAGAGATGCTAATGTATTTCTTTTTCTGCAAACTTTGGCCTCTTTAGATCTTCTCTTTTCTTTTTTTTTTAATTAGGCTACAATCAGGAAGAAACTGTCTGTTCTTTTGTGCCCTATGAATTACATACCATGTGCTTCACCAGTGAAGAGCAGATAAGTACAATTTAATTTTTTTTAAGATTTTTAAAATTTATTTATGAGAGACAGAGAGAGAGAGAGAGAGGCAGAGACACAGGCAGAGGGAGAAGCAGGCTCCCTGCAGGGAGCCGGATGCAGGACTGGATTCCAGGACCCCAGGATCACGACCTGAGCCAAAGGCAGATGCTCAACCACTGAGCCACCCAGGCGTCCCTACAATTTAATTTTTTTTTTAATTAGGAAGAAACTAACAATGCCACAGTAGAGACAGGCAGGGTGGTGAAGAGAGAAATACATACACATACGTGCACACACACATACATGCATACATGTGTGCATGTACATGCAGACATGCACACTCACATACATGCACACTCACATACATGCACACGTGCACACGCACATACATGCACACAGTTTGGAAGCCACTGTCTGTAAGCCCAGTCTCAAGTCACAGTGTTGTGTCCACAGCACTAGAGTTCCTCACCCAAGGCTGGGGAACAACCAGGACTGTGTAATCCACTCCGCAGCCAGAGAACCTGGCAGACTGATTTATCTCAGGGAAAGGGTGCCAAGAACATTTGAGGGGCAAAGAAACAGAAAGAAGGGTGTGTGTGGAGGAAGGAGCAAAGCATGTGCCTTCTGAAAAGCACACACAAGCCTGAGTCAGGATTATTTCCCAGTCTCCTGATGCAAAAGCAGAAGGCAGCTGCAGGCCTGGCGTGGATGCATGCTGCTAGATCCCAGGACCTTTAGGGGGGCAAACTCTCCTTGAGGGAATGAAGACTGGCAGTTCTAGGATCTTGCAGTAAGGAGGTGGAGTTAGAAGGACCATCTGGTGGCTTTTCCTCTTTTCTCTTGTTTTTTCTCTTTTTTCTTGGGGGGTGAGGAACAGGGCTGGTGGTGGATCTAGCATTTAGAAGCCTAACATGGTTTGATGATGAATAAACACGGAGAAGTTCTGCTTGATAAGATGGTCCACCCGGTGTCATGATGGGACACATTGCACACAATGAACACTATCGCACGAGGGCTGAAGCGTGTGCAGGGAGAAGGGCAAGGAAGGGGAGAGGCACAACCTCTCACTATTGCCGTGGTCCTTTCCCATGCTCGCAGCATCCCTTGGTGAAGCATCATGGCACATGATTTGCAGAAAACTTGCATAAAACTCACAGACCTACTAGACTTCATTAAACATCGAGAGAGTACCTACAAGAGCCAGACATGAGGCTAAGCAGCGGGGACATAAAGACAAATAAAACCCAGTCCCTGAAACCCAGTAGTTCCCAGGCCAGTGTGGGAAGACAGATGTACTTATAAACATTATGATACAGGACACCCCATGTCCTGCCAGGAAGCTGGCAATGAGCTGGGGAAACACGGCCTGTGCCCTGTCTTACTGGGCCTGAGCACTCTGGGCAGGCCACATGCACTCTGGGTGTTGGCAAGTTTGTAGGGTAAAGGAAGACAAGGAAGAGAACATACCAGAGGGAAGGAAAAGCATGTGCAAAGGCACAGAAAAGTGAGGTGAGGTGTGCTGTGTTGGGACATAAGAGTCCTCAGGTGGGTGGGGGTCAGGGGAGATGAGTCGATGAGTCGATGAGTGTGCACTGGGGAACATCATGAGGGGCTTTGGAGCCGAGTTCAACAGTGTGGGTTTTATGCTAAGAGAACTAAGAAGCAATTTGCAAGTGTTGAGACCCAGTTCTGAGAAAAAGGAAATAGAGTGTTTTTTGTTTTTTTTTTTGCAGGGATGTTTAACGTGAGCAACGTGCTAGAGTCCCTTAGAAATCGTGCTTGATGACCTGCGCCAACTCTCCTACAAATGGTGTAACTTTAAACATGAAATTCACTTTGCTCCAAAGTTTATATACGTGTTTCTCTTTCGTCACGAACAAGTATAAGGAGTCAACTGGGCCATAGTGTAAATGCCTGGATTTCTTTGGGGATGGAGGCTAATTCGGGAGTTCTTAGTATGTAGTGATGGAAAGACTAGAATCTTGCAAAATGTCAAGTTCATGACTCTTTGCACTGGTTTCTTTTTTCCCTCGAAAGGAAAAGGGGACTGTGAGAAAGAAAACATAACTGTCATTATCTGGGTCTCGTTCTTCAGAGTTTTCCTACATCTCCAAAACTGGAATGCTATTGACTCATTGTCCCCAGAAAACACACTGTACATATTGGAAAGACTTTTTTTTTTTAATCTTTGGCAACCACAAACACTTTGAATAGAGAAAATGCCAATTACTACACGGAATTTCTGATAATCCAGAAACCCACCTAATGTTCCTTGGGCTTCTAGCACACAGCCTCTGGCCATTTATTGGTCTGGCCTCTCTCTCCTTTCAGAGGTATGTCTATCTTCTTTTTTTCTTCTTGTCACTCCAACTTGGTTCCTACTAAAAACACAGACTGCAAGTCAAGGCCGTGGATCTCACGGCTGCCTCTCTGTATTGGTGTGAGTTCTAACAGGCAAAGCAACGCACAGATCTTAAGAGATATCAAATAGACAGTGTCTCCCAATGAACACATGCCCCTGATCTCCACATATGGTGGAAAAGAAGCTTCGAAGTGGAGAATAAATAAAGTAAACGGAATAACCCTAACGTCTGTCTAGTAGAGTGGCAGGGAGAGGCAACTGATCATCAAGCTCCTGCATGAAATATATAAATACATACATTTCCAGGACTTACTCAACTCTACTAAAATACCACTGCTAGGTCAGTGGAACCTGGGAACTATGGATATTTTTTAAAGTCCTCGGTGATTGTGCTGATTAGCCAAATTTGGGAATCCATGTTCTAGCCAGCCCTCCATTTACAGATGGAGAAATTAGGGGACTATCCAATAAACTCTGACCCAGTTATAATGACAATATGTCCCAGTGTATGATTTCTTTATATCCTACGGAGGAAGATTTTTTTTTTTTTTTTTTGTATAAAGCGATAAATCAAGACAACAAAGTATTAAGTGGAACATGTTCTACCTCCTACCAGGTTTGAATTTTGGATTTTCAGATTCCTCCCAAGGTGGTGGCATGGGTAGGATCTCTGGGGTCAAGGTGGAGAGTATGTACACTGGGCGGGAGCATGCCCTTGGCCCTCTGTCCTTGATGCTGCAGACACCTCACTCAGGAGAAGGGCATGGCTGGCAAGGGGCTGGATGGGACCACGAACCAGGTCTCTTCTTCTTGCCTGGGACCAGGACAGAGCCTCTTGTGGAGACAGAACCTGCCCTGATGAAAGCCAGCCTCTTTCCCGCTCACATATGCAGCTATGCATATAGGTTTCTATGTCAATAGCTTTTCTACTAAGTGTTGGCATACAGAACGTTTTGAAGGAAATTGTTACGTTTCTAAAGAAAAAGAATCCAATATGACAAAGAATAGAGAATTTCTAAAGTTTCTAGGTAATAGAATAATTTTCTACAACTCAGTCGGAGGTTGGCATTTGTTTTCTTGTTCAGTCTCATATTTTTCGAAATCACCATCATGTGCTTAGAGTTCTCCCAATGTAGGACACTGGGTTAATCACCCTTCATTTCAATATCTTATTGGAACAATTAAAAAGCCTAGGGAGGGGTCTATTATCCCCTATTTTACAAGGAAGAAAACTGAGATTCCAGTTAGTATCCAGTTAGTGTTTTGTTTTGTTTTTTGTTTTGTTTTGTTTTTTTTTTTGTTTTTTTGTTTTTGTTTTTTTTTTTTTTTAATGCTCACGCTTTTTAATTAGTGCAATGTGCCTAGCATGGCCTGCCATGGTGGCCATCTGTCATGAACCCGATTCTTGGTGCTGACATTTTTAACCCAGTTGAGACAGATCTCAGGCCTGAGATCACTCATGTGGCTTATTCTGGATTCAAAACCATGACTGTTTTACTTCTTTCTACTACAGGAATTGCCTTTGTAAAGAATGTGTGGATGCATTTCTTCATGTCTCTTTAAGAAAAGTCCATTTTTCCAGAAGGGGAAAAAATTTTTTTCCAGAGAAACACGTTTTACTATTTTTGTAACAGCATAACAATATTAGTTATATTAGTTACATAACAAGATTTTTTTTCACGTTTCTACTCTATCTGTAACTGTAGTCAGAGAGGGTTCTTGAAAGCTACGCAAGCCAGACAAGAAGAAGCTATGAACTATTAAAATGAAAGAATATTAAAAAGCCTCACTGACATTTCAGGAAATTACTAACCTTACATCCTTGAAAAAATTATTTTAAAATCGATTACAGGAATGCTTTACTTCAGAAATCACCTCTCATACTAAGATTTAAGGCTTTATCCAGTTTCTGGATAAAAATACTTAACGGGATAAGTAATTCTTTTCATAGAAATTTATTTTCTGTTTAGTGGAAGATTCTAAACAGAAGCTATTTATGATGTTTCAAGTTCTTAAAAATAAAAACTAAGCATGTGTGAGAATTTACAGAAATTCTCCCAATAATATGAAAATAATCAAAATGAAGTCAGATAGCCTCATAATGAAAATGGACAGATTAACTGTAACATTTCTTTAGTCCTATTTGCAACACAGGCAAATAGGCAGTATTTTTAGATGAACTGCCCACAGATGCTGTGGTGGATATGGATACTAGGTTGCCTCTCATTAACCACGTACCCTTTCCTTTGTTAAGTTCTTGATTTTTCAGTGGGTCCTCATTGCTGACTCACAACTTGTACTTTGGGGAAAATGACCTCTACTCTTGGCAGTAAGATCCAGGGCATCTGGCTCAGGCCTGGAGCAAGCACACCATTGTTCTAGAAGATGCTGGCAGTCATCTTTGTGAGCAAAGAAGAAACTCTAGAATGGCGCTATGGACAATAGAGCAAAGAAATGGGTGGAAGCCAAGGTCTTGATCTCAGTATTGTTTTACTGAATCAAACCAAATGCAAACCATCCTGTCTTTGAAGAACCAGACACATCAACCAATGGTTGGTAGATGCCAACTTGAGCTTTGTTTTCTGTTGCTAACAATCAAATGCATCCCAATTGATACAGATAGACCAACAACTAACGGAGTTTGTATATTTCTAAGTTGTTCTAGAAATGCAAACTAAGATAGAGGTATATTTCATATCTAGGTTTAGAAATCCAGTTGAGGGGTACCTGCATGGCCCAGTTGGTTAAGTGTCTGACTCTTGATTTTGGCTTAATTCATGACCTCAGGGTTCTGAGACAGAGCCCTATGTTGGGCTCCATGCTCAGCAGGGAATCTGCTTGAGATTCTCTCTCTCCCTCTGCCCCTCATCCTACTCATGCTCTGTCTCTCTCCTCTCTCTTTCTTTCTCTCTCTCTCTCTCTCAAATAAACAAATCTTAAAAAAAAAAAAAAGAAGAAAGAAATCCAGTTGGAAACCATAGTGTTAGTGCAATAATGAATATGTCATTACCATTGATCCTGGCCATAAACAGTGGGGAGTAAATGGTTGCCCCTGTCAAACAGAAAGTGTGGGAGGCTCTTAACTGCTCCTCATGCACTTCAAGAAAATGTTCAGGCACTTAAACACATGAAAAGAACAAGACAGAAGAGGATATGAACTTTGGAATGATTTCTGAGAGACCTGAGACACATGGTAAAGGTCAGATGCTAAGAAAAGTCAGCTCTGCAGAAGAAAGAAGCGCATTTAAACCATTTGTGGAGATTGTCTAACCTTCAAACAATCCCACTTGGGTTTCTGCATATCAGAAATCTAATCCTAACACGCGAAACTTCTGTGTGAGCAATCTGACACATATTTCTGCTTTCTTCAGCGATAAGGAAAAGATCCACTGAGTACAGCCTTTTGGAATGTTAACAGGAGATTAATATTAACTTGTAATGGCTTATGAAAAAATAACGGAGAAAGTTACACAAGATACGAATCAGAGCTTGCACTGCCGGTAAGGAAAATGTATAATTTAGTATGAAAGGCCTAGAGCCCTTTAGGAATCAGAAAGGGCTCAGAATCAGAAGAAAGGCTCTACATTTGAGGTTACTGAAATTCCAGGGGAAGCTCCAAAGCCCAGGTGGCTGAGAAGAGCCAGGAACTCTGAGGGAAAAGTGAAGGTAAGCCAAGCACTGAGGCGAGAGCAACAACATCTCGAAAGAAGGGAAAGAAGACAAGCCAGCTTCTGAGAAGGGTCATGGAGGCTTCCAGTGACGAGGCAAAAGCTTTAGGTAAGGAAATATTAAATTTGATGGTGTATTAAGATGTTGACTTATCTGATTTGTCATAAACATGAAAGGGATTGAATTTTGGTGTTAAATGTTTAGTCACTTGGCACAATCCTTGGGTTTGGCTTGTCTTTATTTTGTTGACTCACACTAATGGAAAAGGAGACATTTATTTTTGTTGAGACATTCCAAGAGGTAACTCCGTCCTGTTTTACTCAGGCAGCTCTAGCGCAAGAGGCAAGTGGGTGAGAGGCCTGGGTAGGGGGCTCTTACACCCCCAAGAAGCCTGGCTCGTACCAACCACATGAAACGAACGTGTCATTTGCCAAGGAGAATAAATAAGTTATCCCAAGCTTTTATAGTCATTTGGAAAAGGAAAAGTTATGTAACTCACTCTTCTAAGACTACTTTTGACTCATCGTGTTGGTTTTTGTTTTTGTTTTTTTTTTTAAACCTTGTATATACTAGGAAAAACTCTGAAGTTTTCTTCACAGAATATTCCCCTACACTCCCTGGAAATGACTACAGAGCATTCATCTATCTTCTTCCATATTGTCAAAATCCAATCATCACTAGAAACCCTAAAATAAACTAAAGAGAGTGGGTGGAAAATTAAATTAAAAGCATAAAAAAGCATTCAAAAAAGGGTAAATGTAATTTATTGTGTCATCTATTATTGGTAGAATTATTTTTGAATCTAGCTTCTGGCCATATGTAAATTTAATAAGTATGCTTTCCATGCCTTCTTCTAAATTATTTCCTTTTTGCAGTATTGGAAAAAAATATGTTCTGAGCCAGCCCTGGGGAAAACCCCTAGAAATTTCCTTTCAGGTTCTACTGCCCAGCGATCAACAGCTTTGGGACATGACAGCTCAACCAGTCATCCCTCCATTTAAGTGTGATATTATGTAGCTCACGCTTTTTCTATCTCACCTAGAAGGATATTCATTAATTCATTCACAATCATTTATTGAAACATAGAATGCTCCAGGCCCTACAAGGGCTACACTCAGTGATTCTCAGCCCTGGCCTCCAAGAAATCACAGTCTTGTCTGTTGATGGGCCAGTTAGTAATTACAACACACGGTGACAGGTATGACATCTCTGGCACATGAAATTTCATCTAGGTCAAAATTTTACGGAAGATTCAATTCTGGCTCAAAGCTATCTCTGCTTCTTTTTCTTAAGGTGCTCACGACCTATCTCTTCCATAATGTGTTTTATAGTCTATGCAGAATCAACTTACTTCTTAGAGTACTAGATTTAAATGTTTCTATTATTTAAATATTTACTTATTTTTACATCAAGGTAGCTTATGAGAATTGTATTTTAAGACAAAGGATATCTATGATGACTGATGATTTTTTTATTTTATTTTTTATTTTTTATTTATTCATGATAGACACAGAGAGAGAGGCAGAGACACAGGCAGAGGGAGAAGCAGGCTCCATGCAGGGAGCCTGATGTGGGACTCGATCCCAGGACTCCAGGATTGCGCCCTGGGCCAAAGACAGGCGCTAAACTGCCGAGGCACCTAGGGATCCCCAATAATTTTTTTTAAGAATATTTTATTTATTTTTTTTACTGTATTTTGAAGTCTTGTCTACACCCAACATGGGGCTCAAACTCACGCCCAAGATCAAGAGTCACATGCTCTAGTAACCGAGTCAGCCAGGTGCCCCTGATAAAGCATTCTTTAAAATCAACTCAAAAGAAAGAATTTATCTAGAAAATGTGGTTTAGGATGAGGTTCCCTGTCTTCTTCATCTCTTTTCCCCAGGCTGAAAAGAGACCTTATTTGTAGAGCACTGCAGTAAAAACAGAACTAGGCCTCGCCCAGCAAAGTCCGTTGTCGCAGGACACACTGACCAGTACACAGGAGAGCTTTGGTCAGGAATATTCTCTGAGAATGTATAAAAAGCATGCTTAATCTTCTTTTTACTAATTACCGAGAGATGGAAATAGCCTGATTTTTCTCTCGTGAAACAACCACAAAAAACATTTTTTTGGGTCCATTTCTAACATTCTCATGGTTTCCACAGAGAAAATAAAGTACCCTTTGCTGCTAGGATTTTGTAGCTGATGTGTCCAACTGGTTTGCACCTAATAAGCTCCCCCAATGAAGCTCAATGCCACTGATACATTTGTTCACGGAGAAGTGACATGGAAAGCTGTGTGTTAGCAGGTGCAGGCCCCACCTGCAGGACAGCCAGCAGGATCCCCATGTCTACAGCCAGGGGGCCTGGGAACAGGGAGGCTGGCTGGCTGCTGAATGCCAGGGTGCCAGGTTTTCGGAATCTGAAATCCTTTTACTTTCCCCCACCCCACTGGCAAAACCTGTAACTTCCACAAAGCCTGGCCTAATTGAATGGGACGAAGGCAAGCTGACAGCAAACAAAAATCCCAAAGCAGGAGAAACATTCTCACGAGCAGAGTGAACGGAAAGAGTTTTCGAGGAGCAGAAACCGTTGAGTCTAGGAACACAGATTCTCCTCGGTGAGAGAAAGGAGCTGTTCTGTGGAATAATAATAAGGACATCTGTCGGTTTCTATCATCCAATACAGTTTTTTTCCCCCCTCTCATTAAAGTCACACAGAGTTTGAGGGACTAGTGCTATTAGAAATCATCAATGATTTCAGCAGATCTACCGAGGGAGTTTTCATATAAAAATTTCAGGTGCATCGAAGTCTCCAGTTAAACACCAGGGATGCAGAGAGAATCTCCAATTAAGGAATGCATATCCACAAGTCATCAGATTGTTATATAATAACCCTTTCCCATGGAGCCCTGGGATGAGAAACACCTAAAGGCTTAAATGATCTGGTAATGAATGCAGTAATATGCAAATCAATGTAACTAAACACATAATAAACAGATGGACAGTGAAAAACAAAATGTTAATGAAAAAGTAAATAAACATTACATCTCCTTTAAAACAGGTTTCACATGAGCGTGTCCTGGAGCAAATGGAAAGGAACACTCTCCCGGGGGCTCCGGGAGCGGAGGATGAGCTGGATGGACTAACCCCCAAAGCCCTTTCTGGTTCTGACCCCATCTCTTGAAAAATTTTTCTTCGATATTTGAAGGCAAATAAAGGGAAAGAGGCCTTCTTCCTTCGCTGCCATCTGAATTAATGAATTCAGCTCATAGATACTGAACAGCTTGTGTGCTGCAGGAGGATGCTGAGGGATGAGGCTCCCACCCCGGGAGGAGAACAACGGACAGCTGAGATGGCTCCTCATGGACCTAAGCACTGGGAAGGAAGTGGCGGCGAGAGGGACAGTCATGGAGACGAGGGCGGCCACACAATGTGGCTCTGAGAGGCTTCCCCAGCACGGTGGCGGGAAGGGAGGGTCTCATCTTCCCCCTCCCGCCCTCTTCCACATTTACAGATCTGATGATCCAAAATGAGGCGTGGGCAGGGCCCGAGGGAATGCACCTGTTCCTTCCGCAGACGTTCAGGCATCTGAGGACAGAGCTGACCCCAACCCCGCTGCCAGGTTGTCTGATGGGACTTGGGGAGACCCTAGTGGGGAGCCTATTGTGTGGCTGTGGGTCAACATGTCAGCTGGGGCTTGTGGGATCATGCAGGAGGGGAGCCTGGCCAATTATAGGGGCTTGGAACAGACTTTCTGATGGGAATAAAGGGCACAGATCAAAGACCAGTAGACTTTACTCCAGCAAAGTGGGGTAGGGTGGGAGTAAGGGAGACAGAGGCCTCCAGGCAGAGAAGAGCCTTTGCAAGGGGCAGGGGCGGCAAGAGAGCACAGTGCATGGCCAACAGCATGCAGTGGTTGGATTATAAAGGGCTTAGGGGTGGGGAGGGGGGAGGCTGGTGGAGGCGCAAGGATGAAGCCAAGAACAAGGGCTAGATCATGGACAGCAGCCAGGCCAGGAGCTTGGATTTCATCCAGATGACAATGCAGAGCCATTAAAAGTTGACCCGAGGAGGGTCATATGACAAAAACTATAGATCTGCAAATGAAAAAAAAAAAAAAAAAACTGAAAAATTAGCTGGGAGCTTGGCCTCTGTCAATCCCTAGCCCTTCACATTGACCTTTGGGTCATTCAATGAGGAAGGCACTGCAGTGTGTGTCAGAGGGAGGGGCGGAGGGAGGCAGAGATGAGGGGTGGGGAGACAGGGGGTGGGGGGCTCCTACACACATGGCAGGTGCCACTGCCTTCCTTTCCCTGAGGACCTTCTTGCCAGAAGGATCTCAGGAGCCCTGCCGGCTTCCCCCCATCATTCTGCTGCCTGTGGCCACTGGAGGCACCGGCCTGTGGGAGGGGCCACCGTGGGGAGGTTTGGGGAGGGGGTGTCATAGGGTTCTCGGGTTGGGGCGTTAGGTGGCCATCCCCTACTCTCTAATATTAGAAGCCAGCTTCTGCCTTTGCAGTGTTTTCCCTCTTATTTGCATGTCAAACTAGAGAAAGAACATGTTTCTTTCCTTCTTTTACCATATGTTTGATGTTACCATCTGAGTGATATGCCTTAATATAGCACCGCAGCCTCATAAAGGGGAAGGAGCCAAGGATGCTTTACTGCTAATTCCTAGCCATGTTCTCTAACAGACTGTTTCTTCCAAGAATAAAAAAGATTGCTAACATTTGCACGATTTTATGCAACTGACTTGCACATGCCCCCTCCCCCACATCAAAATGAGGGCACCTATACATTCGCAGGTCCAGAAACACCAACACTGGGACCTGCCCTGGACCTTCTATGGTACTAACATTTCTACCACCTACCTCTGCAGGCATCCCGGCCAGTAATGAGATTAAGGACATTTATGTCGTAGGTCCATGCGTTTTCACAAAAGAAAGACACAGATGCCACCGTCAATGGGTAGAAAATTACATATAACAGTGACAACATTCATGGCCTCACATTAGAAGAAAGAAAGAAAGAAAGAGAGAGAGAGAGAAAGAAAGAAAGAAAGAAAGAAAGAAAGAAAGAAAGAAAGAAAGAAAGAAAGAAAGAAAGAAAGAAAGAAAGAAAGAAAGAAAGAAAGAAAGAAAGAAGAAAGAAAGAAAGAAAGAAAAGAAAAGAAAAGAAAAGAAAAGAAAAGAAAAGAAAAGAAAAGAAAAGAAAAGAAAAGAAAACACCAATGGTGTGGGTTTTTAGAGGGGGAATATTTTCAATGGAGGTACCCGGTCGTCACACAACATACCCGGAGTATGTTTCCACGTCGTCTTCAACAAGAAAGTATGGTTTTAATTTTTAGCAGCTTTTGCAGATGCCTGTTGTGTTGGCACTCACATTTATTGATCAGGAAAATCTGAGCACAAAGGAAAGATGCCTAGCATTCTGAGAAGATGCAAACCGTGCTCTGGTCTGCGCTGGAGACAGTGATGGAGAGAAGGCAAGATGCCAGAATCAAAATTTCAAGCTGAAAATCACCGGGAGAAAAAAAAAAAAAAAAAAAAAAACAGGGCTTCGGAGGCAGCTGAGTCCAAATTCCCATCCCCATGTCCCCTGGCAGGTTAACCCCCTAGGCCTGGCTTCTCAACGGTGAAAATAGGGTGTAGAATGTCCCCGTATGGGATTACAGTGACAATTACATCAGATAATATGTGTAAAAGCCTGGCGATTTGGCTAAATAAAACATGTCTATTAGCAAGGGAAGCTGTACAAACTCCAAAGCCTTTGAACAAGACGAAGAGTCTGTGGATGGACGGTGGTGATGGGTGCACAGCAACGCGATGTACTTCATGCCACTGAACTGTACTTAGGCAGTGAAGATGGTAAATTTTATGTATATTGTACTACATTTAAAAAAAAATGCCAAGGGTGCACCTGGGTGGCTCAGTCAGTTAAGTGGCTGTCTTTGGCTCAGGTCATGAGCTCAGGGTCCTGGGAATCCCTGCTCAGTGGGGAGCCTGCTTCTCCCTCTCCCCTCTGCTCATGCTCTCTCTCACTATCTCCCCCTCTCTCAAATAAATAAATAAAATCTTAAAAAAAAAAAAACAAAAAACCCCGCCAAGGACAATTTGGAAAGTATTTAAAATGTGTGGATGGAGAAACTCACAGGAGATTTCTTCCACTTTAAATAGGCTAGTTTTCTTTCCAGCCTAATGGATTGTTTCTCATTACTGAAATATGCATTTTAAATAGTGAATTGGTACTAATAAAATGTTCAATGGAGCATCGTTGAACTATAAAATGAAAACGCTGGCTTTCATCAGGAATCACCTATCTTAGGAGAGAAGGAGGAAAAGAATCCATTGTCATTAGAATGAAGACAAAGAGCCCTAGTTCTCCAGATCATTGCCCCTGCTCTGAATTTGGGTTTAACATTTATAAATAAAACCGGTTTTGCTGCATTAAAATATGTAGGCCTCACTCCTGACTGTGGACCTTTGCAGGACTGTGTATGTGTAGCCCTGAATTGTAGGCAGCCTCTTCCATCCCTGGGCAGGCCCACTGTGTCCTCCTGTCTCTCAGCAGTGGTCTGTCCCTCCACCCAGCTCCAGACTGGAGCTCCTGCGGGCAGGACCCCTCTGCATGCTCCTGCAGGATGCCGTGGGCTCCGGGGCACTTGGTGAGCAACCAGTGAGTGAATACAACGTTAAACTTACTCCAAATGGTGAAATCTGGACAGTTTTGCACTCGTTCAGATGTTTCCATGATTATATTCATTAGAACAAACCAACAGCTGCGAGGGTCGGTGAGCTGCTAGGGAAGGGAGGAAGCAGACACTTCAGCTGGGCTGGGAGTCACAGGGGCGGGCAGTTCTCTGTACTGCTGTGGCCACAAGCAGATCGGGCCCCGCCTGCACAGGCCTGGTGTCGGGATGTGGGGCTCCCCGTGCACGCTCCACACAGGGCCCTCCCGGCCCCCAAGCCCTCATTCTCCACCACTGACCCCCACAGCATCCTAGCTCATGCCCTCACCTGTGCATGTCAACTTCTGAAATCATCTGGTTTACTGTCTACCTCCCCCATCCCTACCCCTGCCCTATTAACTCCATCAAAATTAAGACTTTGTCTTGATCACTATTGTATCCCATCTCCTAGCCTGGTACTGGCACATGCTGAATGAATGAGGGAACAAATGAATGAACGAATAGAAGATTGAACAAAACAAATCCCAATCCTCTCCCTATGCTGTCACCCCAGCCCCACTGAACATGGTCACCACCACGACCTCACAATGCCTGGCTCGTGTTATGATGAGGCTCCCTCCCTCCCCTGGGAACCCTGGGACGCTGCATCTCCATGGCAGGGACAGTGACAGTGACCGGGAATGGGCTGGTAGGAAGAACAGTTGAACCAGACTCTAGCTGCAAGGACATGGCACACCAGCATCGCAAAAAAGTCAGGAATCGTGCTGAGACTCAGCGGGGAAGGTATTAGGCGGCTCCCGAGGCCTGGGCACAGTGTTGAACAGAATGCACACAGAAGGAAAAAAGGTTGTGCTGGCTACACCAGCTGGACAGGGAACAAGAGTTCCTTGGGGCCCCATGCCGCTCAGTTATGTGATGAACCTCAAAATTCCTCCCCCCCCATCTGTCCCTATAGAACCAGGGCCTGGAGGACAGTTGGTGGAACAACGTGATGGTCACTTGGGGGCTGACTTATGGCTGAAAACACCTACCGAAAGGGTCCAAGAAGGCATCTGTTTGGAGGTGACTCCTGACAGCAGATGGGGGGTTTCGTTATTATGTTTTATTCTTTATTTTCCAAATGAATCATTGCACATTCTACGCTGCACAGCATGAGAAGAGGAAGGTGCAGATAAGAGGGTGGGTGCTCCCACACAAGAACCTGCCAAAGGATTGCTCCAGCCTCGTGGAAAACACTTGTTTTTAACCAGGACAAGGCTGAAAGTCAGCCTTTAAAAAACAAACAGCTGGGCAGCCCGGGTGGCTCAGTGGTTTAGCGCCGCCTTCAGCCCAAGGTGTGATCCTGGGGACCTGGGATTGAGTCCCCCATCGGGCTCCCTGCATGGAGCCTGCTTCTCCCTCTGCCTGTGTCTCTGCCTCTCTCTCTGTGTCTCTCATGAATAAAAAAATAAAATCTTTAAAACAAAAACAAACAAACAAAAAAACAGCTCCTCTGAGTGGTGACGGAGACTCTCCCCAGTAGGCCTCAGCCTCACTGCCCGTCGCCCACAGCGCCCCTGCGAGGCCGGAGGGGATCTTCTGTCCAGGGGCAGGTTGTGCCAGACCTGGAAACTCTTCTTTCAGTGTGAATGTCACACTTACTGGGATCACAGCCTCCAAGAGTCAAGTGATTGTAAAAGGTCAGAGCGTCCCTGACGAAAGCCCATGCTAACCTTTCCAGAAGAACAGCTCTGCGATTTCCTTGGAACCAAGTTTCTAGAAGTGCCCTGTGTGGGCTGCGTAGGTATCCAACGTTGCTTATTGCTAGGAAGCTCACTATGCCTCATCGCTCTGTATGGCTACACTTGAAGTTGACCTTCTCTAGTTTAATCTTCTGTGCAGATGGAAGTAATTGGACAGAAACCTCAGTCACTTAGAGACCACTATTGCCGCATCTCAGTTTTGCCTCCTGGCATCTCTCCCATTCCCCCACCTTCTCCCAAAGTGGGGCAGCCAAAACAATCTGCCACTGCAAGGATAGGACCAAGAAAAAGGGGTGGCTTCTCTCAGCTCCTGCTCAGCAACCAACACATACATCACAGCCTTTTTCCCTATCAGAGCAGGGGCACGATGGACTTGCTGTGGCTCAGCCTCTTGGGGCCTCCCAAGGGGAGGCTCACAGTCTGGGGGACACTCCACCTTTCAGGCCAGGCATGAGGCAGCAAACAGTGAGAACTCCTATGGGCCGTCGAAGGTCTGAGTTCCAGCCTGTGAACTTCTCAGAGTCCCGTTTCCCTCATCTCTACAATGGGAATAACTGCATCTAATGGATTTACTCCAGGCTGCTGTGAGGTTCAAATACATATAGAGACACTTATGTCAGGCACTAGCCCAGGGTAGCCTCCCCATGCAATTAGGATACAATCCAGTCTCCCCAGGATGGCCCACAAGGCCACCGCATCTGGGCCCACAAGCCCTTCTGACCACTCAGTGCACTGTCACCAGTCATGTGGATCTTCCTGCTGTCTGTCAACACTCCAAGATTACCCTCCCTCTTCTGGGCTTTCACATTCTTATTTCCCCGCCCGGAATTCTCATCCTCAGATTCTCCATGGCTGGCTCCTCACACTTTACTGTTTTTGCACAAAAACGTGACATTCTCTGATCCCCTATCCAAAATAGTCACATGTGAAATGGGGAAGGGGTCGGGGGCAGGTTCTTTCAGGAGGGAGGTGAATCTTAGCTACAGAGTCTGCAAATCACAGAGAAGCCTGAAATAGAGTTCAGTGTGGCCTTAATCAAATAGAGACCTCATCCATCAGCCAGGGGGTAGGGCCATCATCATCATCAGCCAGCCAGAGACAGATCAGTTCTGCTGGATTGGCAACAACCAACCTTGGCATAGTGCTTTAGAGTTTTTATTCATTTACTCATTCATTCAACAAATATTTACCGATATTTACAAATATTTGATAGGCACCTCCTGCATGCCAGGGTCAGGATAGACAGAGTTTCTGCTCTCATGGTATTTGTATCCTACTAGATAAGCTTTCCCAGAGTGGCAAATGCATATCTTCCAGCCACTCTCTGCCTTCACGTGCTTGTATTTTCTTCATAGCACATGATCTGAATCATTTATCATTCTGAACAAAGGCCCCTAAACAATGATGGCCAATGTCTTGACTTTTTATGTCCATGTTCAATGTATTGAGGCCCTTCTGACTAAGATTCACCACTGCCCTTAAAGCACCTACTCAATCCTTTACCAACAAAAATTTTGCACCTGCAAAAATTGCCGTGAGAACAGCAATACAGAGCTTCAGAGGATCTGTGCTGACCTCTGGAGATTTAAATTGCTCCTCACTTTCAAAATAAAGTTTTGGGGTGCCTGGGTGGCTCAGTTGGTTACTTGACTTACAATTTCAGCTCAGATTACGGTCTCAGGGTCATGAGATTGAGCCTGCCCCACCCACCCTTTCCTGTGTTGAGCCCTGCATCAGGCTGGGAGCTGAGCGTGGATTCCACTTGAGATTCCCTCTGCCTTTACCCCCTCCTTGTGCATGTACACTGTCTCTCAAATAAATAAATAAAATCTTTAAAAAGAGATAAACTCTTGACTGCAACCTCAAAACAGCTCCTCTACCTTTTTGTTTGTGTTGTAAAATAATGAATCATCAAGTACTAAGACGGAAGATTATAAGGTGTAGTTTCTTCTCCTAAGGAATGTTCATGGAGACATGGGGTGGAGGGGACCCTGCTTCCTCATCTACCCATCTTTACCCATAAGTCCTGAAGGCTCTACCGATTCTCACCCTAAAAACATCATTTATAATGTGCTTGAGATCGTGCTGCACAGGAAGTAGCTACAATTAGGTCTCAAAGAAGGGAAATTTGGAGGGATGCTTCAGTCATGAGGGAAAGCTCACTGGCAAGATGAAAAAAGGAAATCTCACTGGGCAGAACATAGATAAGGAAAGAAGAGAAGCGAGGTCCTACCTGTGGTCATGATGGGGTGGCAGGGAGTGGTGCGGGGTTCACAAGGAAAAGCAAGATGGAAGTTCCAGAGGCAGAAGTGAGCCTGCCAGCGAGGAAAAGATGTGGGGAAGAAGTATGACAGTTCTGTAACAGATCACCAGGTGACAAATGGCTTCAAGTAGCAAGGTGAGGAATTTGGCCTTCATTGTTCAAATCCTATATCTTCAGGGTTAGAAAGGATTTTGGAGGTCATTTGTCCAAACTATACCCAGAAGGAAGAGAAAAGCCCACTTTGGGAGCTGCCCTGAGGTCCATCGGAGCTCACCAAGGGCCAGGTCATCAGCCCTGCCTCTGTGACCTTCCTTCTAGGTCCATGCCATGGAGCTCCTAACAATCTCAGTGTCCTCTTCCTTCAGTACCTGGAGCCCCTCACTTACATGATGCTACCCAGCAACATTCGTTCGAGCCCAGAGAAATGGAACATCACAAGAAAATCAAGAGCTCTAATATTTTCAAAAACAACTGTTCGGATATTGTAAGAGTTACCATTTGGCACTTTTCTGCAAGTTAGTGTGGAGGTTGAAACAAAACCAGAGGTAGAGAACATGTCCCCATCTGTAATGACTATAATCAAGATCTTCCCACACAATGAGCTCTTCACTTGAGAGCCACACAGAAGGCCTCTAACTTTGCTCTGTGTGATGTTCTGACAATCTCGACGTGGGAACAAAACACAAGAGCTCGGGAAGAAAGGACAAGCTTTTAGCTCTGTTTCCTTACTGGTTTGTTTATTATCATCCTGGGCTTTCAGTGCCTTGGAACAAGATGTTTCCATGGCATCAGGTGGAGTGCAAAGTTTATTGCATAAAGTCACAGCTTTTGAAATCACAATGAAATCAACCCCTTGGTAAAATCAAATGGAAAGGTAATACATGCTGTAGGCTTTTTATTAACAAATAAGAACTCAGCATCTAATAAAACTATCCCCTTTCAAGCACAGACCATTATTTGCCCTGTTGCTTTATCCTTGTTCCCTAACACCTTATAGGGGAACTGAGTTACCGTGAGACCAAGGAAGCACGTTGGATTCCCAAATAGCTGATGCTTAACATTTCACCTCTTCCAAGGCTAAGTGCATTTCAGTATCCTAACACCAGGATGCTCAGATGGGGGAATGCATCAGAACCAAGCAGAGAGAGCTTTTCTAATGACAAATTCCAGAACTCCACCCCAGGCTTCGTGAGTCAATCTCTGGAGGGGAGCCCACAGGTTTTCCTCAGTTACACCTACGGTTAAGAAGTATTCCTCATCAAAAAAAAAAAAGTATTCCTCAAGACAAAGAAGTTATTTTCTTTTCTTTTTTTTTTTTTTTAAGAAGTTATTTTCTAACTGTGAATTTTAGCCTTTAATAAGCTCTATGAAGAAAATGCAAAATATGGAAAACATTCTAGTATTCCTGGAAAGAAACCAGCATGGGTTTCTGTACATGAAGCTCTCCTCTCTGAACAGAAGATCTCTATCAGTTTACTCCAAAGGGCAGAAAGGTCCCAGACTCTGAGAAAGAAGACAGGAGATTGGTACAGTAAGTGGCTTTCCATAAGGGTCTAGATGAGTCCACCCTTGCTGCAATGTGTTCATTTCCTCCAACTAAAGTGGCACAGGGCTGTGCCTCAATCTAGTTCTCCCATAGCAGGTGGTGAGGACAGTCCTCAGTATGTCCTGGAAAATCCACTGCACATGCCCTATATCAAACACGCAGGAGGAACATCAAGGTGCCAGAGCCCAGACTCTGTGGTAAGGTAGATGAGATAGACGAGGAGCTAAAGGGGCAGCGACTGAAGCTGTTTCCTGGAGATGAGGCAGAAGCAAGTAAACTGGAGAACAATTCTGAAGGGTTTTGAAGGGTTCCGTAGGCCAGGACAAACGATCCAAACACCTCTCAATTAACAAGCATGTCGCGACCAAAGACTTTTGCTGGTGCAGAAGCTGCTACAAGAACGAGGAGATGGACTCTGGAGCCAGGCTGCCTGGATGTGAATCACAGCTCCCCACATTCCAGCCATGGGCTCTCGGGCAGGTGGCTTGCCCTCTCTGTGCCTGGACTTCTCACCTATAAGGTGGGGATGATCATAGTGCCCACCCCACGGGGCTGCTCTGATGCCCAGTGGGGTTTGTGCAGATGAAGCATCTGGGACACAGTAATACAGTGGAATCTGAGTCTGTTTAACTGCATTTGGTTTGTTAAATGGATTCATACATCAACTGGCATTGTCCTAATACATGACCCAGGAGAAGCCTCTCAGGAGACTGCGATGCCCTCGTGAGGGGACACTGAGGGAAACGATGTTAGGGCAGCATTGCCAAGAGAACAAGTTGCCATCGGGCGTGAAGGTGAGGAGCTCGGCTCTGGGTCTGAATCCCAGCTGAGGGGCGCCAGACTGTTCTTAACCCCTTTCTGTTCTGTGTCAAATGGGGGCACTTTTAGGACATGCCTTGCAGAGCTGCTATGAGGGTCACATAAATGATATATAAATAATTCTAATTATTTATGTAGCATAATAAAATTATATAATAATAACACAATATATATATTGTTGCCCGTAACAGCAATGTCAGGCGCTTAGAAGGGTTTCTGGCAGGGAGCGAACGGGTCTGTAACACTGAGGTCATTGTGATGATGGTGAAAGTCAGGTGTTCCTGTGGTTTTTCAAAAGTCACAGAGGGTGACAGGGAGCTAGCTACTTGTGTTTTAATTTACTCACTCATTCACTCGGGCAATGCTGTGTAGGTGCTAGTGAGCCAGTGGTAAGCAAAGGGCAGCCTGTCTTTGGCTGGAGACACTAGTGGCGCTCCACTGACCACCGTGAGAAAGGTATCGCCTGGGGAGGGGCCGGGGAGGAAAGTCACAGGGAGATTGGCACAGGGCCCTAAGCCAGTGTGTGGGTTTACTGTTACAGACATCATCAGGCATCCTCCCTCCCGCCTGGTGGAGAAGACAGGCGAGATGTCATCACTGCTCTAAGGATGACCCATCTGATGCTTGAGAAGCTGGGATGCCCTTGGCCAATGCAGAAAACTCTGCATTGCACCTAGAACCTGGTCCTTCCAACGCTCAGCTCAGAGCTACTGCTCTGCCCCTGGCAGGCTAATGAGGCTGCTGTGCTCTGTCCCCCTCCAATGCCTTCCTGGAGCTTCCAACTCTGGGAGACACACCGTCCCTGGGAGCAGTCCCCATGCACACCCTGTGCAGGGGGCCTGGGACTGTGTGGTATCTGCTTCCACTGTCCACATCCATAGACTCATTAGTTGTAGGGAAGTTAAAATCAGAACCATGAAAAAGCCAATGGGAAGGGTCACAATGCCTAAAAAGACCAGTTTGGGTCCTTTCTTCATGACCCAGAGAAGGAAGAAATGCTTTGGGCCTCTAAAGGCCACAAGAACAGAATGCTTTGTTCTTAAAAGAAAAAACCATCTGAGATCAGTCAGGTGAGCAACACCCGCAGCCCTCCTCCTTTTTTTTTTTTTTTCAGATTTATTTATTTATTCATGAGAGACACAGTGAGTCAGAGACATAGGCAGCGGGAGAAGCAGGCTCCCTGCAGGGAGCCTGATGCGGAACTTGATCCCAGGACCCTGGGATCACGACCTGAGCCAAAGGCAGATGCTCAACCACTGAGCCACCCAGACACTCTGCACCCTCCTTTTCAATGCGGTGAACAGTGTCCCTGCTGGGACTCCTGCAGGGTGTGCATGGATGGCCACAGCCCGTCACCAAGGAAACAATGACCTCCTCAATGAGGAGTATAGAGGTTGTCCATTCAAGGTCCAACTGAAGCCATCATCGCCACGTGGAATATCACACAGGCAATGTTCCTTTGCCAACCTGAGAAGCCTTTGCTTATATTCCCATTAACCCCCTTCACTTTATTTTTTTTATTTTTTTTTAATTTTTATTTATGATAGTCACAGAGAGAGAGAGAGAGGCAGAGACACAGGCAGAGGGAGAAGCAGGCTCCATGCACGGGGAGCCCGATGTGGGACTCGATCCCGGGTCTCCAGGATTGAGCCCTGGGCCAAAGGCAGGCGCCAAACCGCTGCGCCACCCAGGGATCCCAACCCCCTTCACTTTAAAAATAATTTGGCAGCATTTATCAAAACTTACTATTGAAAAAAAAAGCAATCAGCTAATCTCAAGTCCACTGCTTAAAATAATGCTGCATGCTCAGCCCTCCTGGGACCCTAATTTTCTCACTTGGAAAGTGAAACGGAATCCAGTGCTGATGGGAGTGTAAATTGCAACCAACTTCTGGAAAATTAATCTGACAATATCTATTAAAATGTAAAACATACACACCTCTGGTCCTACAATCCCACGCAGAGGAGACTTTCTACAGAATTAAAAGAACCCAGTGAGAAAGGATATGGGCGGGAGGATGTTTATCCAAGCATTACGGGTAGAGCCAAGAATAATAATAAAAAAAATACAGAAACCAAACTGAAAGTCCATCAACAGCAATATGGCTGAATAAATGATAGTATGTTCATATTATAGTATCCAATAAGGATCTTTGTAAGAAGAATGAGTTGGGGGTTTTCATTAAGCACTGCAGAAAAGGTAGAGGAAGGGAAGAAATGTCTCATCAAGGTTGGTCAACAAAATTATGGCAGTAGAAGCAGATGGACAAGTTGCAACTGACTTGATGGACCAGCAGACCCAAATCGAAGGCCAAGGGTGGGCCGGGGAGGGCAGTGTGGGAAGTAAACCAAACCAGGGTTGGTTTGCATCACTGAGCCCTGGCAGACTCAGGAGCTGAAGGTACTAGATACCTCAGAAGGTTTGTTTAAAAACAAGGGGATGGATTGGTCCTCAGAAGGACCATACAGACCCTCTCCAATCCCAGATTGTCTCTCTTACCCTCAAGCAAGCCAAGGGAGAAAGCTGGAGGAGGCTCGCTCTCCAGGGAAGCTGACTCAGACAGGCTCAGTGGCCGAGGGGGAGACAGAAGCACTCCTGGAGGACAAGAGTCCTGTCCCTGTCCCACTCAGCTCCCAGATGCTGGCATCCAACCTCCATGTCCACCAAAGACCAGTGGATGGAAAAAAAAAAAAAAAAAGACCAGTGGATGTTTCTAACAGCTTCATTCGTAACTGTCAAACCCAGAAAGCAACGAAGGTGTTCTTCAGTAGGCAAATGGAAAAACCAGCTGTGGTCCCTCCAGACAATATAACACTATTCAGTACTAACAAGAAACGAGCTATCAAGCCACAAAAAAGACATGGAGGAGGCTAAGTGAAGGAAGCCCATCTGGAAAGGCTATATACTGGGTGATTCCAACTAGAGGACTTTCTGGAAGAGGCAAAACTATGCAGGCAATAAAGAGGTCAGGGACTGAGGGGAGGAGGAGGGAAGGAGAAGAAGGGGAAGAGAACAATGAACAGGCTCAGGACAGGGGATTTTAAGGCAGCGAAACTATTCTATGTGATATTGTATCAGCAGACACGTCATCACACATTTGTTAAAATCCACAAAATACAATAAGGAGATTTAACCCTAAAGTAAACTTTAGAGTCTAGCTAACAATCAATTGTAATAAATGTATCACACTAGTGTGAGACGATAGCTATTAAAATGTAAAACATACACACCTCTGATCCTACAATCCTATTAATAACAGGAGACACTGTCACCTGAAACTAATGTAACATTGTGTGTCACCTGTACTCAAACAAAATTTTTTTAAAAAATAGGGAAAACTGGAGGTGACGGTTTATAGAAGCTCTTTGTATTTTGCACTCAATTTTTCTGGAAACTGCTTAAACAAACAAATAAAATCTACTGATTTAAAAAAAACCCACAGTGAGTCATAACTACATATGCACTAAAATGGCTAAAATTAAAAATACTGACAGCACCAACTATTAATGCACAATCAGAATTCTCTTCGTTACTAGAGGGAATGAAAATGGTGCAACCACTTTGGAAAACAAGCACACCACCTACCAAGTTACCCAGTGGTGCTCCTCCTCAAGATTTACCCCAGAGAAGTGAAAACACATCTACACAAAGACTTGAATGCAAATGTTTATTACGGCTTTAGTATAAGAGCCCCAAACTGGAAGGAACCCAAGTATTCACCAACAAGTGAATGGTAAACACTGTGTGATGTTTATACAGTGGAATACTAGCCAGCAGTAAAGAACAAATACAGTAGCATGAATGAAGCCCAATAACATTATGCTGAGGGGAAGAGACCAAACCAAAGGCGTACATGATGTATGATTTCATTTACATGAAGTTCTAGAACAGGCAAAATAATTTATAGCAGGGGCGCCTGGCTGGCTCTGTCGGTAGAGCCTGTGACTCTTAATCTCAGGCTCGTGAGTACAAGCCTCATGTTGAGCGTAGAGCCAACTTTATTTTTTTAAGATTTTATTTACTTAAGAGAGAGCACAAGTGGGGAGGGGCAGAGAGAGACAGAGAAGCAGATTCCCCATGGGGCAGGGAGCCCAATGCTGTGCTCCATCCCAGGACCCTGGGATCATGACCTTGATGAAAGCAGATGCTTAACCGACTGAGCTACCCAGGCGCCCCAAGAGCATAGAGCCTACCTTAAAAAAATGTATATAGTGAAAAAAATTAAAAATAGAAAAAAAGAATCTTAGATCAGTGGTTGCCTGAGACAGAAGGTGAAGGGGATTAACAGGGAAGGGACACAGGGCATTTTCTTGAGGCTATGGAAATATTCTCTATATTGATCAGGCTGGTGATTGATTACCTGCATGTATACACTAGCCAAAAACTGATAGAACTGTGTGTTTTAAATGGATGTTTTTTATTGTATATAAATTAAACTCCAATAGAGGTCATTAAAATGAAAAACATAAACAAGGTAATTAGGGTAATTAGTAAATCCAAGGGAAACAAAATAAGGATAAGAAAGGAAATGTAATCCTAATACACTTTTATGATTTTGCTGTGAATATTATTTACATAGTCACATAATATAAGCGCTGATCTTTGACATAAGCACTGATCGTTTAAGACAAACGTGTGTGTGTGTGTGTGTGTGTGTGTGTGTGTGTGTGAGCATATCTGTTTTGTGTGGTTAGATAAAAAAGCTAAGTCCCCTTGTTGGTATGACATCAACAGATGATGTTCTAAAACAGATGAATCGAGGAACCATAGTAGAAACATATTGTTTAGAAATTTGGAGGTAAATACCCAAAGAAAGAGTTTAAGGAGTTCACAGCGTGTCTCTTTGGGAAGAGAGAATCCAAGAGTAGGGAGGACTGGGGTAAGTGGCCACAATTATTCAGTTGACGTCTAGTGCTACTATTGACTTTTAAAACAATATACAAGGGTCTTGCTTTGACAAAAGTAAAGTTAAATTTTAAAAGAATGTAGGGGCGCCTGGGTGGCTGAGTGGTTGAACATCTGCCGTTGACTCAGGTCATGATCGCCGGGTCCTGGGATTGAGTCCCACATCAGGCTTCGAGTGAGGAGCCTGCTTTGCCCTCTGTCTATGTCTCTGACTCTCTCTCTCTGTGTCTCTTATGAATAAATAAATAAATCTTTAAAAAAATTTTTAAGGGATTCCTGGGTGGCGCAGCGGTTTAGCGCCTGCCTTTGGCCCAGGGCGCGATCCTGGAGACCCAGGATCGAATCCCACGTCGGGCTCCCGGTGCATGGAGCCTGCTTCTCCCTCTGCCTATGTCTCTGCCTCTCTCTCTCTCTCTCTCTCTCTCTCTCTGTGACTATCATAAATAAATAAATAAATAAATTTAAAAAAAAAATAAAAAAATAAAAAAATTTTTAAATTATGTAAAGACCTACAAGAATATTCATGACATACTGTTAAGTGCAGAAACATGATTTTGGTATGAGTATGATATAGTTTTCACTTAAAAACAAAAACTAACGATAGAGGTAAGGGAATTTTTGAATATAAAGTAATGAATGGTGAACAACAAAAAGTTACCATTAGCCACCTCAGAGGGGAGGAATTAAAGATTATAGAGGTGGTGTAGTAGATTACTGACTTTTTCCACATACATTTCTGAGTCATTTATGTGTTATAATAAGTGTATATTAGTTTTGCTATTAAAAACTCAACAAAATGGGATCCCTGGGTGGCGCAGCGGTTTGGCGCCTGCCTTTGGCCCGGGGCGCGATCCTGGAGACCCGGGGTCGAATCCCACGTCGGGCTCCCAGTGCATGGAGCCTGCTTCTCCCTCTGCCTGTGTCTCTGCCTCTCTCTCTCTCTGTGTGACTATCATGAATAAATAAATAAAATCTTAAAAAAAAAAAAACTCAACAAAATAAATAAATACATACATACATACATACATACATACTCAACAACAGGGGATCCCTGGGTGGCTCAGCAGTTTGGTGCCTGCCTTCGGCCCAGGGCATGATCCTGGAGACCCGCGATCAAGTCCTGCGTCAGGCTCCTGACATGGAGCCTGCTTCTCCCTCTGCCTGTGTCTCTGCCTCTCTCTCTCTCTCTCTCTGTCTCTCATGAATGAATAAATAAAATCTTAAAAAACAAACTCAACAACAGCAAAAATTGACTAAGAAGGATTAAGCTGGATGATCTCTAAGATTCCTACAGATCTAATATCATAAAAATATGGGACCCCTGCCTAAACTCTACCAAAAGTCCAGACTTACTGAAATGTGAATTTTATCCCAGATATGCCCACATGTAATCTTGGCAAATTGTTTATAACTTCAAGCAAAGACATCTATGGAGTCTACTATAATTTGACATACTGACTCCAAGCAATCAGAAATCTAGCCCTTCACAGATTTCCAGGAGGTGAGAGACAGCTGAAGCAGAGCATATGCCAGCATGCAGGGAGTACCGGGGAAGGGAAGGATGGTTCTGGCAACCAGGGTCATGTGCCCATGTAGCATAGTTCTGGATACTTTGCCTGCTATGTCCTTTAATTCTTACAACAACCATAAAAAGAGTATGATGAAGAAATTAAGGCTTAGAGGGTTCCAGATAAATGGGAAGCATCTGTCACTCTGACCTTTCAGCAGAAATCACTACCAGCTGAATAGTCTTACCTGGACCAAGGCATTTGTTTTTCTAAATGAGAAGGGCCCTCCTTCCTGTATAAAAGGAAGGAAGGGAAAGCCTGAGGGGCTCAGTCAGTGAAGCAGTTGCCTTCAGCTCAGGTCATGGTCTTAGGGTCCTGGAATCGAGCCCTGTATCAGGCTGCCTGATCAGTAGGGAGTCTGCTTCTCCCTCTCCCTCTGCTCCTTCCCCTGCTTGTGCTCTCATTCTCACTCTCTCTCTCAAATGAATAAATAAAATCTTTAAAAAATATAAAAGGGAGGGAAAAATTAAAAACTTTTGCTTCTTTAAAAAATCCTGCTTGCGGGGCAGCCCCGGTGGCTCAACAGTTTAGCGCTGCCTTCAGCCCAGGGCATGATCCTGGAGACCTGGGATCGAGTCCCACATCGGGCTCCCTGCATGGAGACTGCTTCTCCCTCTGCCTGTGTCTCTGCCTCTCTCTCTCTCTCTCTGTGTCTCTCATGATAAATAAATAAAATCTTAAAAAAAAAATCCTGCTTGGGGATGGAAAGACAAGCTACAGAGTGGAGAAACTATTTGCAAACCACATATCCAACAAAGGACAACTCTACTCAGACTGTATACTATATACTTGGTCTATATAAAGAATTTTCAAAACTCAACACTAAAAAAGCAACCAATCCAAATAGAACCTGGGCACAAAGCAACATTTCACCGGAGAAGGTAAACAGATGGCCCTGTTGGTCATTCGAGAAATACAAATTAAAACCACAAAAAGATGTCATTACATGCCTATCAGGATGGCTAAAATAAAAAATAGTGACAGCACCGGATCACTCATACTTTGCTGGTGGGAATGTAAAAGGGTCCACCAACTCTGGAAAACAGTTTGGCAATTTCTTAAAAAACCAAACATGCGACCACTATATAACCCAGCAATTGAACTTCTGGGCATTTATCCCAGAGAAATAAAAATTTATGCTCACTCAAAAACCTGTACACAGAAGTTTATAGCAGTTTTATTTTTAAAGGCTTAAAAAATGGAAACAAGCCAGATGTCCTTCAACTGGTGAGTAGTTACACAAACTGTGATCCACCCAATTCCACGTAATACTTCTCAGCAATAAAATGGAATGAACTACTGATACATGTGACAACCTAGAAGAACCTCCAGAGATGGCTGAGTGACAAAGACAATCCCAGGTTTACATCTGTATGTATAACATCATAACGTTAACTTACGGTACGTGTTAAGTACACGTATAATTTCATGATTTTTTTTTCATGACATTATTTTAAAAAATAAAACTCTAGAAACAGAGAGCAGGGGTGCCTGGTGGCTCCATCGGTTAAAAGTCTGCCTCTGGCTCAGGTCATGATCTCCCCTGCTTGTGCTCTCTCTCTGTGTCGAAGAAAGGAAAGAAGGAAAGGAAAGGAAAAAGGAAAAAGGAAAGGAAAAAGGGAAGGAAAAAGGAAAGGAAAAAGGAAAGGAAAAGGGAAAGGGAAAGGAAAAAGGAAAGGAAAAGGAAAGGAAAAAGGAAAGGAAAAAGGAAAAGGAAAAGGAAAAGGAAAAGGAAAAGGAAAAGGAAAAGGAAAAGGAAAAGGAAAAGGAAAAGGAAAGGAAAGGAAAGGAAAGGAAAGGAAAGGAAAGGAAAGGAAAAAGAAAGAAAGAAGAAGGAAAACAGATTACAGGTTGCTAGGAGTGAAGGAGGGGGTGGGAGCAGAGAGAACTGGGTATGTTACAAAAGGACATCATGAGGGATGCTGGGACCTTCTGTATCTTGACTGTATCCTTGCCAATATCCTGGTTATGACACTGTACTTCAGTTTTGCAAGATGTTACCAATGGCAGAAACTGGGTAGAGGTTTATGGGATTGCTCTGTATTATTTCCTGCAATTGCATTTAATCTATAATCCTCTCAAATAAAATGTTGGAGTTTTTAAGAAATCCAGCTCTGTGTAGATTTGGTCAATTATTCTATGCCTCTCTGTGCCTTAGTCTCCTCGGGAGTAAAACAGAGATAATAGTAATAACACCAACCTCATAAAATTATTGTGATATCGGAGAGTTTACTAGACATTAAATATTTAAACAGAGCTTAGCAGGTATTACTCAAAAAATACTAGCCACTCTTATTTCAAGCAGTAATTCAGAAGTATTTATTGAGCACCTGCTATAGGCCAAGACTCAGTAATTTCTTTAAAAATCAGCATCTCAGGATGCCTGGTGGCTCAGTGGTTGAGCGTCTGCCTTCGGCTCAGGTCGTGATCCTTGGGTCCTGGGACTGAGTCCCACATCGGGCTCCCTGCAGGGAGCCTGCTTCTCCCTCTGCTTAGGTCTCTGCCTCACTCTGTATCTCTCATAAATAAATAAATAAAATCTTTTTAAAAAATAAAAATAAGCATCTCATTTTGGGATAAAAAGAGACCTGGATTCAGAACCCCAGCACTACCACCATTCTTGCTGTGCATCCTTGGACAACTAACTTAACCACTCTGAACTGCTTTCTCTTAAACAGCAAAATGGAGTGAATAATACACACACATCCCATAAGGTTAGGAGGACTTAAATGATGCATATAAATGCCTGCCACGTGGCAAATCATCAATAAATGGTAACTATCTGTAAGGCGCCGGGGTGGCTCGGTCAGTTGAACATCTGACTCTTGATCTCAGCTCAGGTCTTGATCTCAGGGTTGTGAGTTCAAGCCCTGTGTTAGGCTCCACCTTGGGCATGAAGCTTACTTAAAAAAAAAGGAAGGATAACTATTATGATTACTTATGTACTCTCTTTATTGTTACCCACTTGAGTTTTAAGCTTCTTGAGAACATAGTCCTCTGCTTTTTTCTCAGGAATCCGTCTTGACACCAAAGATAATGTAATAAACACATAAAGGACTCCACAAATACTAAAAACATAGAATAATCTGGCAATCCCTAACGAAATCATGTATGCCTTCTCCTGATTATAAGGCCTGAGAAAATTCCCCTATAAGCCTAAGACGGGGCTTGCACAAGGGCGTGCATTATGATACTCTTCATGGAGGCAGGAAAGCCTGGCAACCCACATATCTATCTCTGGGGAGACGGAGAGTAGAATGGATGGAGCAAAAGCAGCTAAAATCAACAGACTGGAGGGAAATATAGTTGTAAGGCCAGATGTTAGAAACAGTGTGAATTAAAAATAGTAAGCCACAGAATGGAGTTTATTTAAGAATAGCACTCATGAAAATAAAAACACAAACTCGGCACGCCCGGCTGGCTCAGGCGGAAGAGCGTGCGACTTTTGATCTTGGGGTCGTGAGTTCGAGCCCCATGTTGGGTGTTGAGATGACTAAAAAATGAATATAAAATAAACTTAAAAAGATAAAACAATAAAAATACAAATTCGCTCACACACACATACACCACAAAATGACAATTTGTCATTGACAATTTGAGGAGGATGCTCATGTCTTCAGGAGATATATGGAATCCGTTGTGGTGGATGCCAGGTGACAGGAAAGACAGAGGTCAAAGATGATAAAGATTTAAAAAAAAAAAAAGGCAAAAAATCCAGAAGAGCCTGGAATCCACTGCTGCTGACAAACTAGACTGGATGACATACTCCAATCATATACCTGAATCCAAAACAAATATGAATTCATACAAAATAAGTAATTACGTAAATGGTGACAGTGGGACCCCAGACCTTGTGGGAGAGAGGCAGGAGCTAAAGAGACAACTGTGAATTGTCATTTCAAAAAAATATAAACTTCTCTATTCCAATTATGGATGTTATGCAACAAAATCAATGCTTTGAAAACGCCTATTGCTTCTTCTTCTCTTTGGAAAAGTCACTGTGAGGATTTCAAGAATGTCGCTGGTGGAAACAGCATTGCAGCGCCCTGGTATGAGCTTCTCAATTTCTGTCTCTCCTGAACATTCAATATTTTTATCGCTAGTGAATCAGAGACACACAACCCAGAGGAGTGAAAATAATGCGGCAAGAATCTCAGCATCTGGAAAAGCTGAAGAACGGTGTGTGTACCACTCGCGGTCCTTCGCATTTGGTCCCCAAGGTCAGAATCCAGATGCATGTGGAACAGAAAATTACTTTTTTCCTTGAAGTTTAATGAACAGCTCTCTCACGAGCAGGAAATACAAATCACCATGCCCTGGGCCACCTCCTTTTCTGGCCCTACCTGCCTACCACACACACAGTGGCTCCTTCTCCCACTCCAAGGAAAGGCTGATGCGGATTCATATATTGGGGTGGAGAGAGGTTAGGGTGACTGGCAGTCCCTAATGTATATGTGATGTGAACAGCGGGGATTTCTGGAATGTGGGATTCTGAATGTTTTTCATCTTTCTGCGTAGACACTTTTCCTAATTTATCTTCCATGAGCACACATTGCTTTGGTCGCTGTGGGAAAAAAATTTTTTCAAAATGGAATAATAGCACCAGTTAATCAGTTAGAAGGCTTAAAAATCATTTTCCTTTGGTGCACTGGTAACTGTATTGCAAAGCATAAATGCATTTTCAACGATTGATTATTCTGAAACCCACTGGCCATGTGTGTCCTTGAGGGAAAAAACCTACCACTCACCTTGTTTATGAGATGATCGTGGTGTGTTGGATTATCATAAGATGTCTTGAGCTCCTGTGACTGGACATGGCCAAACACTGAGAAAGCAATCCCACAGCTAAATCTCCTGCTACCACTTCTTCCTACTTTACCCCCAAAACACACAATTTACTTTAAAAATACCATGAAGTGGGTGTCATATGACTTAGCAGCTAAGAATGTGAACTCAGGAGGCATATTTGCCTGGGTCCCCCACACTGGCTCCTCTACTTCCTCACTGTCAAGCTTCAGTCTTGACAAAAAAGACAAAAATATTTGCTCTGTCTTTTAGGTTTTTCTGTGATGGGTGGTTAAAAACAATACCTATGTGAGGGGCTCATATGAGAATTAAAGGAGCTAATGCGTAGAAAAGATGTAGAATAGTCCAGAGAACCAGAAGCATCACTAAATGTTAACTTCTACAATTACTTGTCAAGATAATTCAGTTCTGTTATTCATTCAATTTTAAAACATCATATAAGAAATGTATCTGTTTGCCCATAATCCTACTTCCCCAACATGGAAACTAATTTCTTTGTATTTCCTTATCAATTTTAACTATACATTAAACACACACACACACACACACACACACACACACTCATTTCCTCAGTTCCATTTCCAAAGAGGGGCAAAGAACTGAAACAATTCTCTTTTAGAAACTATACTTGATGGAATTACTCAAATATATTTCCATATTTAGATTGAAATGGAATCTAAGAACCCCATCAAGAGTCAAAAGCAGGGAGTTGAGCTTCTTCTATCAATGGCTCTCAGTGACCTGAGGACATCTTGCCTGGTCCCATTTGGCCTCCTCCCTTGCACCCTCCAGTCACAGGCTCCTGGCTCACCCCCAAATACCCCTCCACACTTTTGGGCTTCCTATAGGTCACTCTTTCTCCATCCTCCCTCTCAGCTGCTTCTACCAACCCTTAAAACTCACCTCAAAAAAAAAAAAACTCACCTCAAATGCTGCCTCCCCTGGGGATTCCCAGGTTTGGGTGCCCATGGCATGGATGATTAGTCAGGAATGTGTTTCCCTCACCACACTGTGTTGTAATTATTAGGGCACGTGACTTTAAGATTGGAGACTTTCTGCTGGTCAGCAGTTTCTAACACATGGTGGTCTGGCTGGAACTCAAAGAATCAGAGGACATGAGACACAGCCATCTTTCTGTATTTTTAACAGCCTGTAGCCCTACAACACTTCTCTGTTGGTTTCTGCATGGTGAACGGGCTGTACGGGGCAGGACGAGCACGCTAGTAGGTAACTAGTTAACTTCGGGAAGGCTGGATGGGGGTTCCAGTGGTTTATCACAGACTTCCCTATGCAGGCTGAGTTCAAACGCAGTCTAAAATCAGCCAGAAAGGCAAAAATTATGTACATGGTAATCAAAATTTCCCTTAGAAATTCCTTCCATTGCCCAGAAAGTATGGTGCACACATTTTTAAACATTTAGCAACATTTAGCCCAATACCCTACTACACATTTAGAGCTTAGTAATATATAAAAACTCTAGATATTGTGTAGTAGAGAGCACTCACTATGTGCAAAAAATAACTTTACAGTATTTTTTTAAAGATTTTATTTATTTGTTTGAGACAGAAAGAATGAGTAGGGTCCAGGGGCACCAAGGGAGAGGGAGAAGCAGACTCCCCACTGACCTGCTGAGCAGGGAGCCCAACGTGGGGACTCGATCCCAAGACCCTGAGGATTGTAACTTGAGCCAAAGGCAGACGCTTAACTGACTGAGCCACCCAGGCACCCCACTTTACAGTATTTTTAATCACATGAAAGAGAGATGCAGCTGATGGAATTTGCTCGAATTGAATGTATATGTAATGTAAATCCACAGTTCAATTTTTTTCATCACTGATCTGAGAGCAACAGCAACAGTTTGGGCATAACAACAATGACATTTACCGAACACTTGCTACCTGCCATGCTCTGGGCTAAGTGCCTACAAGTTATTAATTCAATTTTCACAACCCAGTGAGCTAATAAGCACTATTATGATGCCACTTTACAGATGAGGGAGCTGAGACACAGAGAGGCCAAGTCACAGCTCAAGGTGACAGGGCTACCAAGTGGTCTGAGGACCAAAACAGTCCAGCCACCTCACCATGCCCTACCCTGACTGCCCGCCTTAGCAGCTGTACATTGGCAAAGACTGTATGTGTGGTGGTGGGGGGGGGGGAGATCCCGTAGATTTCAGTCAAAAACAAACTCAAGTAAGGCAAAAATGTGATGTGGTTGCGCCCAAAAGTGTGATTCCTGGACCATGTCAACACTTGCTCCAGAAACGGCCAGGAGCGGTCCCATTGTACGTTTGTTAGAAAGATCAGCTCGCATCTGAAGTACTGGGAGCCAACTCCTGTGATATTTCTAAACCAAAAGCTTTAAGAGACAGGCAGGGGTGTGGAATAATATATTTGATGGGGGAATGAAGGGACGAAGGGAGTGGGGGTGAAAGATGGGAGAGAAACCAAAGGAGGGCAGAAGGACCCAGAGTTCCAGCACAGATTCTGGAATCAGCCTCCCGTGCTTACTGGGCGAGTCACATTTTCCTTTTACCTGTTGGTCTTCTTCCCTGCAAAATAGGAATATTATGGCTTACCTTGAAAAATCCTTATAAAGATTAAATGAGCTGGTACATTAAGTCCTACGTGGAGTACTCGACCCATAGTTAGGGCTCAATAAAATTATCCATCACTGTCAGCGTTATTACATAATAACAGCAGGGGGAGTCTACAAAGCCAGAGATTCAAACATAAGAATCCATTTCCTAATAGTTAAATTGTCCCAAAATAAAGGGCACTGCCTTATAAGGTAGTAACCTCTGTACTATGGGCCATCCTGTCTGTGACTTAACAGATAATATCCCAACATTGGAGGGTGTTACTCAGATGGTGGTCTAGGAACTTCTCATCTGACATTTTTATGAACCAATGATTCCACAACATCACAAGTAGAGTCACATATCCAGACCGAGAACAGAAATAACAGAGGAATAAAATAAGTAAAATTTATGCCTTTAGCTTCAGTTCAGTTTAGGTAAATGCCCTTAAATCTTACCATGCTTCTAATGGCTTTTCACTTGACTTTGTATCCCTTAAAAAAAAAAAAAAAAAAAAAAGAATAGCCAGTGGATTTATATGAAAGACAGTTAACAAAGCTAAGTGGTCATCATGCCTGGATGATACATTAGCTAAGCATCCGACTCTTGGTTTTGGCTCAGCTCATGATCTCAGGGTCCTGGGATCAAGCCCCACATTGGGCTCCCCCTTTAGCAGGGAGCCTGCTTAAGTTTCTCTCTCCCTCTCCCTCTGCCCCTACTCCCTGCTCACGCACTCTCTCTCTTTCATAAAAAAATAAATCATAAAAAAAATTTAAGGAAAAATTGCCTTTGACCCTCCACAACCATTCAGTTTAAAGTGCTGAAGGGGATTCTAAGGTTTCAAAATAGAAAAAGTTTATAGTTTCCACGGCCACTTCACACATTATAGATGATGGAAATGCAGATCAGGATTCCGATCAACACTGCCCTGGGTTCTTTACGGCTTTCCATCATCTTGTATGATGGCCATGGCTGTGATATTCCCACCAAGTGGGCTGCTGTCAGGAGCACCAGCCACCCAGGTCCGGGAGCCACCTGCTACACTCAGAGACCAGTTTGGAAGGGACACGTTTCTGCACACAGATTCCCAAACTCTTGTCTGCGGAAAGAGCTTTTAGCAAGTTTCCCAAAGCCTTGGGGTTGCAAGAGGCAGGGCTTAAAGATGCTGAAAACTGAGTCCTTGGAGAAGGCTGGGATGAATTATGCATAAACGGGAGGAGGGGACGTGGGTGTTCAACCACCAGCTTTACCTACCATGATTCCTGCCACCAAGGACGGAGGCACCACGCCACACCATCTAGTCAGTTCTTGAGATGGAAGTGGGGACATGCATTCTATTAGGGAATCAGAGCCCCTACAGATACCATCTCCCAAATGAACTGCTGTCACGCATCTCCCTTGGAAGACTCACGTTCCATGACTACATTGATCAGATTTTTTTTTTTTAAGTACAAAAATGCTCACAATAAGAGTCTCTATGAGAACTTTCCACTGTCAACAAAATCATGAAAATTCTAAGTGTATTGGTGTCCTGGAAGCACAGAGCTTCAGCCTTTCATTGTCTAGGCAATGACACCAAATGCTCAAAGAATGACGCTGACCTGCCGGGGCTGTACCAGGAGAGAGACACACTACCTCCCCTTCTCTCTCTGCAAAGGTCCTCCTCCTCCACTTAGGACAACTGGGGGAAAATCAGCTGTCTTTTCCCCGGATCCAGAGAACTTCCTGATACAGCCAGGGTACCCTTAAAGCCGCATTATAAAAACCAGACCTCAGACCACAGACAGAGGGAAATGCCAAGGGACATCATTCCATCCCTCTGCCTTGAGACTTTGTTTTTCAGTGAGGCCTCTTTATAAACCTTGAAGGTGACTTGTCATCTCTTCTCCAGCTCAGAGTGTTGAAGCTCTCAAAGGGCGGCTCGCAGGGGCATCTGCTGGAGGCCCAAGGAGGAGGGAATGGGGAAGGCAGAAGCCTCTCATCTACTCAGAAGGTACTAAAGAGCCAAGGAGAGTCTTAGGAGGAATAACGTTTTAGCTACTGCATCCCAGTTCCCTTTTAATTAGCTTCTTAGTGGTCTAGCCTCAGACACAAAGTGCCCAGCCAAGCGGGGCAATGAGGCATTATCAGGATAACATGGGGGCAAAGAGAAACTCAGGCGGCATCCTCCTGAAGTATCCAGGGAATTAGGGATACAGGAAGGGTAGGGTCCATTAGTTGGCCAGGTAGTCAGACGTGTGATCCCAGGGCCAGGGTTAAGCCTTCTCACCAGGAAGCAGATGTCTGGGGCAAGAATGATCACAGAGTAAGTCTCCAGAAACCAAAAGAACCAGATGAGGGCAGTACAGCTGCAGAAGCAGAGACAGTAGAGCTTCCTGTTGGAAGGAGGCTCTTATGGTCCCGGGATGGCCTCTGTTGCATCCTTTCCAGGACAGGCAGAGATCTTGTGTTTTGCAGCATAAATGGAATCTTCCAGGTTCTCTGCAACAGTTCAGGGTCTCATTGTAAGTTCTGGAACTCACCAGTTAGGAACCAGCCTATGGTAGTGGTTAGACCACTGGAAACCAAAGGTCTATATTCAAATCCTGGTTCTGATCCTTGTGTGACCCTGGACAAATTACTTAATATCTCTGTGCCTCAGTTCAATAAAATGGAGACCTAGAGGGTTCTTGTTTAGATTGACACGTAAAGTACTTATAGGAGTGCCTTGTATGTCATAAGTGCTTTGTAAGTACTTGCTGTTATTTTCATTTCCCCCTGGGGTTTTCGGGTCTTGAATCCTGTTAACCAAACTGACAGGAAACTGATATATCAGTCAGAAAGTCTATGCATAATTTTGAATTGAGACTTATAACCACCACATAGACAGAAAAAGTGGGGTCAGTTGGACAGTATATTTTCATTCACATAACAGAAGTCTACTTGAGAAGCCACATTAAGATCAAAAGATTGCTTTCTGAGTCCAAAGTCGGATCATCCTTCCGGGCTGCCACACAAAGCAAGACTGAGTCATTTTTCCACTGCCGATCATCCCTGCCAAGTGGACCCGAAGACTGGCGTCGGTGGATCGGGACACACTCTGCCTTGAAATGTGTTAGAGACAGACGGACCGGCTCTTATCCCCAAACTCTTCCATTTGCAATGATATGTTTAGGATTTGGGAGAGGCAGCAGGTTTTTCTGAGCGGCGGATGACAGAAGGAGGTCTGCTGAGAACATGGGAAGCCTCCTAGAATCTGGGGTGTGCCCAGAGAGAAGGGATCAGGGCCACATGTCAGTACCCAGACTCAGTGAAGGCAGCAGCACTGACACAGCATACGTACCACCGCCTCGTTTATATCCATTCTACACAAAGTGTATGAACTTGAAAATGAAAGCCATCTGCTGCCCATCTCCACCTTGAGGTCAGGATTGTGAACATCTCTTTCCAGTCTGGATCCAGCGACCTCAAGCTTTCAATCAGCCATGCTGGGAGTCTACACCTTGACGTTGGTAGATACTAGAAGAGAGCCCCTTGTTGGGCATTCACCAGCACACCACTGGGCTGTGTCCCCACCCGTTCACTAAAATGGCTCATATGGGGACCAGATGATTTTGCTGTCCCTAAATTCAACTGGCACTGTCTAGTTTTAATTTTTCTCAAACTCTCCAGAGCGTCTGACGGGCGATCACTTCCTCCCTCTTGAACCTTTAAGATACCTCTGGTCTGGTCTTCCCTGACATGCCCATTTCTAGAACACTTCTGACCTTATCTCCATCACAAATAAATGTCTGTCTACTGGTGAGCTCCCTCAGCTAGAGGGCAAGGGCCTGGAACACCAGGACTTGGAAGTAAAGCAACAATAATAAAAACAATAATGATAAACAGCTGCTACTGGCACTTACGCACTCCAGGCATTGTCCCAAGCGCCTTGCAGAGATTATTCCATTTTACTCTTTACACCAACCCTGTGATTTCTCCCACGAGACACTTGACACTAGCAGAGCTGAAATAACTTGCCCAAGATTACACACTGATATGAACCCCAGAGGGCAGGCACTGAAGCCAACACATGTAATCATTGCTCCATGATGCCTTTTCCAGTTGGCGTAGCCCAAAAACTTGATTTATCCTATGTTTGAAGGGGAAAAGAAAGGAAAGGAGAGGCAGGGACATTTTGAATAAGTAAATGTTCTGCAATCTTAACACAAGATCTTGTCTATGACATTGTTAAATAAATGGAATAATTCCTAACTCTGATTTACTTGGTTCTTGACAGCTGCCATTCAGGCCTGGGGGCTGGATTTTTGTTGTAAAACACAACTCACCAGTTTAGTGAAAATATTAATGAGGCAAGGAAGAAGAAAAAAAATACTATTTAAAACCTGATGATCTTAAATCTCTCCACACAAATAGCAAAACGCTATAAACTATGTAAATCTGCTATTAGTTCCATGGGTTCCATGGATTTATCGGTGTCTGTATATTACCTCTCATAGATCTGTTCCGTTTTGCTATGAAATCTCAGATGCCCCCCTACCCAAAAAATTAAAAAGTAAATAAATAAAAAAAATAAAAAAAATACAAAGCGTCCTCTGGGTTTGCATTCCTGTCAATTGTAAAAGCAGAAGTATCCTTGTGTTTGGGTAGGAAAGTGCCATGATACATTTGAGCAATCTGCAAAGCTGTGACTTGCTCTGGATCCTCAGAGTAATTAGAGCATGCCAGGCATTTGCTGGAAGGTTTATGCTTTTGTGTCTGTGGTGGAGGCAGCACATGCTCAGGGATGCTCAGTGAACGTGAACAGTGCAGGGGAGATATTCCTGGAAAATTAACACATCACTAAATGGCCTAGGAGGTTTTCTGAATTCCTCTCATTGCAAAACCCATAATTCTCAAGAGAAGCTTACCCTTTATAGTGTGTTGGGTAGTTTATTAGAAGGTTCTCGTACTGTCAGCCTTGGGGTATCCTCACTGATGAGGGAATGGGACATGTGGGGGATAAATGTGTGCTTGGCTTTAAAGCCCAGTAGGAAAGAAAGGGAGAGAGGGAGGGTGGGAAGAAAAGAAGGAAGGAAGAGAGAAAGCCTCGGAGATAGGGAAGAAAGGAAGGGAAAGAAGGAGAAGGGAGGAAGGGAGGAAGGGAGAAAGGGAGGAAGGGAGGAAGGAAAGAAGGAAGGAGAAAGACTAGGAGACAGGGAAGAAAGGAAGGGAGAGAAGGAGAAAGGAAAGGAAGAAGGAAGGAAGAAAGGAAAGAAGGAAGGAAGGAAGAGAAGTAGGAAAGATAGAAGGAAAAGAGGGAGGCAGGGAGGGAGGAAAGAAGGAAAGAAAGAGAAATGCAAGAAAAGAAATGTTCATTAGAAACCTGTTCTTCCCCATCTGAAGACATTCCTACACCAATCAGGTGTTGGGGGCCCAGGAATGGGGAGCCCTGATATGACCCCCAAAGTATAATTCACCAGAGATTTGACTCCATTCCCCTCTTTTAAGGGTAGAATGACTGCATACACATTTTCTCCCTCACTACTACTCACTGGGTGGAGCCAATTCTTTGGCTGCATGATCACTAAGAGTTTGTTCCCTCATCTACTTGGGAAGATCCAGCTCTTGGGGATAATGACAAAAGCAGATGAGAAATACTGGGCCTCGGGTGTCATGTCACAAATATGAGGGAGGATGCACCTGGTACGGATGGCAGCTGTAAGCACCATCACCATGATTCCAAGTCCAGTCTTCTACCACCACTGCTATCTTGGATGTCAACCGCTGTATGCCAAGTGCTGCCTAAGTGTTCCTGGGCTTGGGGGCACCCATACAAGCATCCCTTTCCTCTCCTGCTGAGTTTAGAAACAATAGAAAATTGAGTCAGAGAAGCCACACACAGAGGACGGAGATGAAAATGTGAGCTTCGTTCCTGAGAAGCCAACCAGGGAACTTGGCTTTACACCTTTGAGTGGGTTACACGGACCCCTAAATTCCTTTTGTTTTTATTTTTGGTTTTTTGTTTTAATTCCAGTATAATTAACGTACAGTGTTATATTAGGTTCAGGTGTGCAATACAGTGATTCAATACTTCTATACATTACTCATTGTTCACCAAGGTAAGCATACTCTTCGTATGCATCACCTGTTTCACCCCCACCCCACCTGCCCTCTGGTGACCATCAATTTGTTCTCTCGAGTTAAATGTCTGTTTCTTGGTTTCTCGCTCTCTGTTTTTTACTGTCCATTTGTTTTGTTTCTTAAAATCCCCCTAAGTGAAATCATATGGCATTTGTCTTTCTCTGAACTGACTTATTTCACTTAGCATTATGCTCTCTAAATCCATCCATGCTGTTGTAAAAAGCAAGATTTAATTCTTTAAAGATATTTATTTATTTATTTATTTATTTATTTATTTATTTATTTTATTAATTTAAAGAGAGAGGATGGGTGGAGGCAAAGGGAGAGGGAGTCTCAAGCCGACTCCATGTTTAGTGTGGAGCCCAATGCAGGGCTCAATCTCGCTACCCTGAGATCATGACCTAAACTGAAATCAAGAGTTGGCCACTTAACCAATTGAGCTACCCAGGTTCCCCAAGATTTAATTCTTGTTTATGGTAAGTAATATTCCATTATGTATATATACCACTTCTTCTTTATCTATTCATCGATTGATGGACACGGGCTGCTTTCATAATTTGGCTTTTGTAAGTAACGCTGCAATAAATACAGAGGTGCATATATCCTTTCAAATCAGTGTTTTCTTTTTTTTTAATTTTTATTTATTTATGATAGTCACACACACACACACACACACAGAGAGAGAGAGAGAGAGAGAGAGAGAGGCAGAGACATAGGCAGAGGGAGAAGCAGGCTCCATGCACCGGGAGCCCGACGCGGGATTCGATCCCGGGTCTCCAGGATTGCGCCCTGGGCCAAAGGCAGGCGCCAAACCGCTGCACCACCCAGGGATCCCCAAATCAGTGTTTTCACATTCTTTGGGTAAATACCCAGTAGTGCAATTACTGGATTGTAGTAATTTTTTTTTATTTTTAACTTTTGAGAGAAAGTCCATACTGTTTTCCACAGTGGCTGCACCAGTTTACACTCCCACCAACAGCGCAAGAGAATTCCTTTTTCTCCATGTCCTTGCCAACAGCTGTTGTTTCCTGTGTTGCTGATTTTAGCCATTCTGACAGGTGTGAAGTGATACCTCATTGTGGTTTTGATTTGCATTTCCCTGATGCTGAGTGATGAGGAGCATGTTTCTGTTGGCCATCTGGATGTCTGCTTTGGAGAAATGTCTGCTCCATTTTATAACTGGACGATTTGGATTTTGGGTGTCAAGTTCTAAAAGGTTCTTTATATATTTTGGATACTGACCCTTTATCAGATATATCATTTGCAAGTATCTTCTCCCATTCAGTAGGTTGTGTGTTAGTTTTGTTGATTGTTTCCTTCACTGTGCAGAAGCTTTTTATTTTTATATAGTCTCAAGTTTATTTTTGCTTTTGTTTCCCTTGCCTCAGGAGACGTATCTCAAAATAAGTTGCTATGGTTGATGCCACAGAAGTTGTTACTTGCCCTGTGTTCTCTTCTAGGATTTTTATGGCCTCAGGTCTCACATTTAGGTCCTTTTTTAGGTCCTTTTTTAAGATTTTATTTATTTATTCATGAGAGACAGAGAGAGAGAGAGAGAGAGAGGCAGGCAGAGACACAGGCAGAGGGAGAAGCAGGCTCCAAGCAGGGAGCCTGATGTGGGACTCGATCTTCGGACTCTGGGATCATGCCTTGAGCCGAAGGCAGGCGCTAAACCCCTTAGCCACCCAGGCGTCCCATCACATTTAGGTCCTTAATCCATTTTAAGTTTATTTTTGTGTATGGTGTAATAAAGTGGTCCACTTTCATCCTTTTGTATGTAGTTGTCCAGTTTTCCCAGCATCATATGTCGAGGAGACTGTCTTTTCCCATTGCATATTCTTGCCTCCTTTGCTGAAGATTAATTGATCATATAATTGGGGGTTTATTTCTGGGTTCTTTACTCTGTTCTGTTGATCTGTGTATCTGTTTTGTGCCAATATCATACTGTTTTGGTTACTACAGCTTTGTAGTATAACTTGAAATCAGAATTGTGATAGCTCCAGCTTTGTTTTTCTTTTTCAAGATTTCTTTGACTCTTCAGGGTCTTTTGTGGTTCCATACAAATTTTAGGATTGTTTGTTCTAGCTCTATAAAAAATGCTGTCAGTATTTTGACAGAGATTGCACTAAATGTGTAGATTGCTTTGCATAGGATAGACATTTTAAAAATATTTGATCTTCTAATCCATGGGCATGGAATTTCTTTCCAGTTCTCTGTGTCCCCTTCAATTTCTCTCATCAGTATTTTATAGTTTTAAGAGTACAGGTCTTTCCCCTCTTGGTTAAGTTTACTCCTAGGTATTTCATTCGTTTCGGTGCAATTGTAAATGAGATTATTTTCTTAATTTCTCTTTCTGCTCCTTCATTATCACTGTATACAAATCCAACAAATTTCTGTACATTGGCTTCTGAATCCTGCGATCTTACTAAATTAATTTATCAGTTCTAGTAGTTTTTGGTTGATCCCTGAATTCTGTAGCCCAATCTGCAACCTCTAGCCCTGAAGGAGAGCTGCGGGTCTTGGCTGCAGATGGATCAGAATGCACTTGCCAAGGAAACAAGAGCCCCATCTGGGGCTAAGCTGTGTGCTCAGGTCCTCTGTTGCTGCATGGCTGCTCCGCCTACTGTGCAGTAGTGTGGAGAGAGGCCAATGAGGAGCTTCTGCTGAATGAGCTCCTGGAAGTCTGAGGCCAAGAGAATGCAATTTTTATTCTGAGTGATGTTCTCATGTCAGTTTGATAGCATCTCTGACTCCCAGATCTCCACATTACTATTGATAAGAAAGTGAGGCTCAGCAAGGTGGGGACCAGGGCCCAAGGTCACCCAGGGAGGAAGGACAGCAGGATTAGCACCAACCCTGCCAGCTTGTGCTGTCAGCACACAATTGGCGTCCTGGTTGGTAAGTGATTTGGCCAAGCACTGCACATAGGGATGGACAGGAGAGACTAAACAGGGCACTATTTTCTCATCAATCCCACAGACCTCGTCACTACAATAATGTCTTTAACACACATCTTCCAAAGATAGATACAAACCCTGATGATGTCTTGGAAGATTTCATTTGCAAAATGATTCTGCTGACCTTAGGAACCATTGCAAATAGCTATGACCTCTGGGCACATCCTCTGCTGCAGAGGTCAGAGGTTAGAGTTGTCAAGGATGCAAAATAGTGCAAGAGCTCCCACATGTCCAGTCACAGCACAGAGCTTTTGATTCCTCATTTTAAACTCCCTCTCCCTGAATAGAGCGCCTGAGTGGCTCAGTTGGTTAAGTGTCCAAACTCTTGATTTCGGCTCAGGTCATGATCTCAGGGTCAAGCCCTGTCCTGGACTCCTTGCTAAGCATGGAGCCTGCTTAAAATTCTCTCTCACTCTCTCTCTGTCCCTTCCCCCACTTGCATTCTCACACTCTCTCTCTTTCTTTCTAAAAAATAAAATAGGGATCCCTGGGTGGCGCAGCGGTTTGGCGCCTGCCTTTGGCCCGGGGCGCGATCCTGGAGACCCGGGATCGAATCCCACGTCGGGCTCCCGGTGCATGGAGCCTGCTTCTCCCTCTGCCTATGTCTCTGCTTCTCTCTCTCTCACTGTGTGCCTATCATAAATAAATAAAATTTAAAAAAAAAATTTAAAAAAAATAAATAAATTTAAAAAAATAAAAAATAAAATAAACTCCCTCTCTCCAAAAATCATCAGCTCATAAGATTTCACATTTGCTGGTTCCAGTGGTACAGGATATTAGCAGAAGAACTAGTGATTTTCTAGAATTATTTAAAGAAGTATTGGAGCACAGAAACATGGGAGAAAAAAAAACAAAGGATAATATGCAGAAAATGTCAACTAATGCAAGTAGATAACATTAATTGAGCATGCATAAGACAAGCACTGTTGTTGGTGTTTCATGAATATCAATCCATTTAAACTCACACTAGTCATCAAGAGAAGCACTAGTTTCCTTGTACAGATGGAGAAACTGAGGCACAGAGAGAAGAACTAAACTGATCCCTCAGTTTATGTATCCAGGCAGATTGAGACCCTCCCTTTGACCACCATGTCATATCGCCTGACCCCGCAAAATGGGCACTGCATCAGCCTTTCAAGGGGGAAGACGATGTCCCCCCTCAACCATCCCTCCCTTTAGCTTTACGGAAAGGAAAACAAGTGAATTCATTTCTCCTAGTCAAGCAGTGGACAGCAAGGCTCTCTGTTATTGCTGAGTTTCAGGTATTTCTTCTCCCCTTCATCAGTGGTCAGATGGATAAGGAGGAACTGGCCCAGCCAACAGGTACATGACATGCTGCTTGACATCACAGGTCATCAAGGAAATGCAAATCAAAACCACAGTGAGATATTGCCTCACATCTGAAAGAATGGCTAGTAAGTATAAAAAAAGATAAGAGATAACAAGCATTGGTGAGGATGTGGAAAAAAGGGAACCCTCATGCACTGTTGATGGGAATGTAAATTGGATGGCCATTATGGAAAACAGTATGGAGGATCCTCAAAAAATTAAAACTAGAACTACCATATGATCCAGTGATCCTACTCCCAAATATATAACAAGAGAAAATGAACTCAGGAGCCTGAGAAAGTATCTGTAGTCTTGTGTTCACTGCAGCATTATTCACAATAGCCAAGACATGGAAACAACCTAAGTGTCCATCCATGGATGAATGGGTAAAAGAAATGGTGGTATATGTGTATAGTGGAATATTATTCAGCCACCAAAAAAGATAAAGAAATGCTGCCATTGTAACAACATGGATGAAACCCAAGGTCATTATGCTGAGTGATACAAGTCAGTCAGAGAAAAACAAAATACTGGATGATCTCACTGACATGAAGCATCTAAAAGAGCCAGAGAAACAGAGTATAGAGTGGTGATTGCCAGGGACTGGAGGGTGGGAGAAATGGAAAGATGCTGGTCAGAGCACACGCTGCTGGTCGTAAGATGACTAAGTCCTGGGGATGTAACATACAGCATGATGACTACAGTTTACAATACCGTATCCTTGAAAGTTGCTTAGAGGGTTAGTTAATTCTTGAGTGTTCTGACCACCACCACCACAACATGGTAATTATAGGAGGTGAGAGAGGTATTGGTCTTACTGTGGTGATCATTTCACAATATATACGTGTATTAAGCCATCATGTCATACACCTTCAACTTGTTACATGTCACTTATATTTCCATAAAGCTAGGAGGAACAAAGAACTGGTTCATTCTGACCAGCCCGAGTGGCTCAGCAGTTTAGCGCCACCTTCAGCCCAGGTTGTGATCCTGGAGACCCAGGATTGAGTCCCACATCGGGCTCCCTACACGGAGCCTGCTTCTCCCTGTGCCTGTGTCTCTGCCCCTCTCTCTCTGTGTGTCTCTCATGAATAAATAAATAACATCTTAAAAAAAAAAAAGAACTGGTCCATTCTAAGGGGTATTGGCTCTATGGGGAGGTAGGTATGAGTCTGGGCTACAGGGACTCAACTGGGCTTGAGTATTTGCCATTTCTTTAATTCCTTCCTTCCAGACCACTGGCAAGATGAGCCTCAGGTTCCTCTTCCATGAAATGAGTATGATAACATCTAACCCCCAGCATCCTTGCAGTGGTTTAAAAAGCTCTTATCCACAAGGTGCTTGGTGTGGTGCTTGACACCCCATAGGGAATCAGTAAATGGAAGCCATGGTCATGCACACCACAGTCATGAAATAGAACAATGTGAGTCCTCTGAGCCAGCCTGGGTCGAGGAGTAGCACGAAGACCTGGCAGGAAAGGATGTTTCCCGCACTCAAAATCATCAGGGAGCCAAGAGTTAAAATCCCTGCCTTCCTCATTAGGATGAGCACTGGGTGTTGCATGGAAGTGATGAATCACTAAATTCTACTCTTGAAACCAACATCGTACTCTACGTTAACTAGCTAGAATTTAAATTAAAATCTGGAAGAAAAAGAAAAAACCCTGCCTTCCACTAGCAACTCCGCCCTGTGAGGACAGCCCAGCGTTCCCACCACTGTCCAGCAGATCTGGGAGTGAAGCCTGAATCTACTGAGGTTGCTGCCTGGAGAACCTCAGGGTAAGCTGAGCTGAGCCTAAGTGCAGAGGAGAGCTTGGCCTGTTCATAGTCATCCAGGGTCCCAGCCTCTCGGAGACCTGAATTCTCCGCCTCTCGATGGGGCTCTGGGGGGTAGGGGGGTCGGGGCAGAGAGAAGGTAACACGTGGGTCAGAGGGCCCGGGGTCTGAGGTTTAGTGGTCCCTCTCCTGTGGGACACTGGTCAGTCACACCCTCTAGGCTCAGGTGGAAATGAGGACGGAGCTGCTGCTTTCACTTAGAGGAAGAGCTAGTCTGGTGGCTTCGCACCTTGAGGTACGCGGCTGAGAAACCAGCAGAGGGTCTCTCTCTCTGACCTCAGTTGGTCCCTGGCAGTCAGGACAGGGGTTACCAGGCAAGGCCCAATCCTGCCCTGTGGCTCCCAGCACCTGCATCCATGCACAGCCCCTCCAGGCCCAGGGCCTCGGGGAGAGGCCGGCCTGTTTACTCTGGTTTCCCAATAACTCCTGTTTCCAAGAGCTCCCTGCCAACTGGAGAGGGAGGGAGTTGGCCACAAACAGCCATGTCAGGGGGCGGCCAAGGCCTGAGGCAGAAGCACAGGCCACACGGGCTGTGGGCTCTGAGGACTGTGGTCATGGTACATCTGCCCCAGTGGCGGCCGCTCCCTCGTGCCCACCTTCACCAGCTGACTCCTGACAGCATCCCCACAGGCTGTGGGCTCTGAGGACTGTGGTCATGGTACATCTGCCCCAGTGGCGGCCGCTCCCTCGTGCCCACCTTCACCAGCTGACTCCTGACAGCATCCCTCTTTTGGATCATTCCTTGGAAGGCAGTGAACAGGAATTTGACTGTAGAAGCTCCACTTGGGTCACAGAATAAAGGAGAGAGAAGAGCCACGGGGGTCACAGTGGACCCCTGATGGCCTGAAATCACTGGGTGCTGGGAAGCATGGGTAGCCGGGGGTGAAATGCCATTGATAAGTGGGCAGAGTAAGTTCCTGCCCAGGGTCAGCTCTGGCCAAAGTGTGTGTGTGTCTTTGCCCTCCTCTCTCTTACACACACACACACACACACACACACACACACACTTCTCACCCTACGTGGGAAGCCGTGCGGTTCACAGGGAGGTACCCAGACCTAGGAGCCAGGAGACCTGGGCTCAGGTCCCAGCACTATCACTTCTTAGTCTCACGGCCTTCATCTGTCTGGGCCCCACCTGTTTTCTCTACAAAATGAAAATATCACATTGGGTCAGGGTTTCCCAAAGTGTGGTTCTGTGGTGCACTAGTGTCCAGGGAAGAGGATTCTGGGATCAACCAAGACTGGAAACACCTGGCACTAGCAGCGTAGGCACACCCCTCTCCCATCTTAAATATTTCCATTGCAACTAGGACTCACCCCCTGCACATTTTCAGCACCCCTAGATACACAACAGATCAACAGCGTGCCTCCTGACACTTCACTGGAACCGGAAACGTTTGAAGCAATCCCTAGGAATGCTCAAAGTACTACTCGCAAGCAACAGGTGGTAAATTATTTCTATTCTCAGGAACGAATCAACTCGAGATAATTAAGACTGACCCTCAAATTCCTGAAATCCTTTGAATAGCATCAAATAAGAGTTTCCAGAAAGTTCCCCAGAGAAGCCAAGCACACTGATTACACCTTGGAGGAGACAGAAATTCAGTTTCCCTTATGCCGCTGCCACACAAGCACTTTTGCTAATGCATCAAAGATTTACCATATATGTTTCATCTCATTATTTATTACCATCCATCATCTTCAAAGACGCTGGCACTTGTACTGCTTCCCGTGCCCAGTTTCTACGAGCCTCGGGATTTTTGCCTGACTTGTTTGTGCACACCCATCTCCTCGTGTTGTCTCTCTTGCTGCATGTGTTCACCCTGAGAAATGATCCTGCGCCAGACACTGGCTTGGTTGGTTGGGTGCTAAGAATTTGAACATAACATGAGAAATGATCCCAGGCCCACGTGGTACACCTCCCACCTGAGAAGGCAGGCAGGTAGGTAGATAAGGGATTCGTGATGGCTTATGATGGAAAGTGACCAGAGCGAAGGCCACCATGAGAGGCATTTATGGATACTCCCAGGGGCACAGGGGAAGGTCTCACCGGTGCTGCCTGCAGACTTGGCCAGCTGTGCCAAAGGCCATGTAAGGAGAGTTGTGAAGCAGAAAGTGACTCTGAGGGCAGGTGGGAGCACTCTAGGCACCAAGGTAATGCAAAGCCCCAGGGGACTCCAGGCACAGGGTATTTTAGGAATGGAAAGTGCAGCCGGTAAGCCACAGCAAGAATGTGTATTCCAAGGCAGGCAGGGCTAAACAACAGCACTAGAAAGGCAGTTTGGGGCCACTTTATGACTGGTTTGACGTGCAAAAGTAAGGAGTTCAGCCTTTATTCCAGAGACGGAGGAGGAACACGTGAAGACTGTGTCCAGAAGGGGGTGGCGTAATCAGGTCTGAGTGTGAGAATATTCACTCAGAAAAGACGGGAGAATGAGTTCAGAGAGGTGGAGCCCACGCATTGGCTGGGCTCTCAGGGAAAGTTCTACATGGGTGAAAACGTGAAGGAGGAGTTGGAGAAGAAAGGCAAGGCAGCTAGGGGACCTGTTTCAATCGTTCACATCAGGGATGATGATGGTGCTGGGTGGGGAAAGTAAGCTGACAAACCTAAGACACTTCGAAGGCTGAAGTCAGGTGCCCTAAGGATCACGTCCATGACTGCACCAGTGGGCAGGGGCAGAGTTGTGACTTTTTCTCTTGGAAGCACCAAACGTGATTCCCAGGTTTTCCTGGCCTTGACAACTGTGCAAGTGGCATCACCCCACCACCACCACAACTGAGACTTGCACATAGCAGGAAAAGCCAAGGCTGGGTGGGGGATAAGGCATTTGGACATGCTGAGCTTGAGGTAATCGCAGGACATATATTGGGGGATACCAAGCCAGCAGTGAGAGAAATGCATGGGTACAGTTCACAGGCAGAATCAGGGCTGGAGCTGCAGCACGAGTCTGTATTCAGACATCCTGAACTTCCAAATCTCTGCATGGCAGAGGGTGTGCAGTAGACAGCCTCCACACGTGCGTGCAGGCCCAGCACCCACCCAGCCTTCAGCGAGCTGGACACAGATGATGCAGGTGCCCCACAAAGAAATGTCTACTAAGTGCTCAAAAAATAGGTAACACTTTTGATTCCGACTTCCATTCACATAGAGGTGTTTCTGGGGTTCCAGGAATTCACAACATAAGATGGACCTGCTATCCAGGAGGATGAAGCTCTAACTCCGAGGGTCCCCCCACGAACCCACCCTGTGTTCGGAAGGCCACTCTCTCTTGTACAACATAAAGAATTTCTGTCACGCAGGGATCTTCCTGTCACTGGGGTTGTTTTCACACCTTTTCTGGCTTCAGAAAATAGTTGGCTGAAGAGATTCCCGTTACCTTGGACTGCTTTTGCTAGTGAAGTAAACAAGAGATTGTGAATGATGATGACAAGGGAGCTCATAATGAGCTTTCCAGTTATTTTATTATTATCAGACTTTGCTCAGATAAAGAACTGGTCACATGAAAGAGGAGTTTCACACAAGTATGGAAAGGCAGACAGGACCATGGGAGAGGTCCTTCAAATCATAAGTAGGCATTTCCCTAGTTCTGGAAGATTCTGAAGTCCTACCTCCTGTGAGCAGTCCCATTCCTCTGGCAGGACCCAGGGGCAGGGGGGGCTTCTTATTCTCTCCTAAGAGCTGTGTTCCCAGGCCACAAGCGCCTGATGCACACCAGCTGGGCTGAAATGACCTAAGGAGGTTGTGGGAAGAAAGCCCTTCTAAGACTTCAAGACTTCAACCTGTATCTTCAAGGACTGAATGGAGACCCCCATGGAAGAGGCCCCATCACTCCACATACCTGCCAGGTCAGGGACCACGTGAGACTCAAGGGAGCGTCAGAGCCTGTGCATTCCCATGTGTTGTCAGATAAGAATCAGTCAGAACAAAATGGAACAAGATGGGTCATAAAAGAAAAGCTTGTTCACACTATTTACTATTTACAGGACATAGAATGTTTGTGGGTAGAAGTTCATGCCGGAAAAGACTAATAAAGGACTTGAAGATTTTGGAGCAAACAGCTTGTATGGCTCAGGGAATCAGGGGGAAAATTCTTTCATTATCAGACACTGTGGTTGCTAAAAGGGAGAGGCTACCACATTTCACAAGATCAGCATTTGCTAAACACAGGAGCTTGGAATTTCCTCCGAATCAAAACACAGGTTCATCAACCCCTCTATATTTTGTTAAAAAAAAAAAACTAAATTAAAAACAGAATATGAATGCATTGCAGAGACTCTTTCTAAGTTTTCCTTGAGTTACATAAAGCATCTGAGTGAAAATGTAGGATCCATTGTTTTGAAAGTCTCTTTCTGAGTTGAATTCATCACAAAGGGAACATTTACTCACTTGGGGGCACCTTCCTAGCTTCCTGCTTATTCGGCAGGTGGGAACTACAATCAAATCTACTTTAGTAATTCTCCTTTTTTTTTCCCCTAGACCTAATGCTTTTACAGCCTTCTATTGTTCTCTATTTTCTTACAAAATCAGGCCACTCAGTTGCCTTTATGCATGCATTCAAGCATCTTCTGGTGGATAATAAGGAATTTATACAATTTTGACATTCTTCTCTTCTCCAGAGGCTGACATGGGGGATCTTACTGGAGGGACTGCAGCCCTCTTCCTGGAGCCCATGTGGAAACTGTGTTAATATTTCTGGGCAGAGAGCTATATCATTAAAGGCAAGAGCTCACAAGTGTTCATCAAATGTGAGCATCTCTAATTGGAGAGACAAAGCCAAAGTGGCGGCATTGCCCGACCTCTCCTGATCCCGTTCCTGTCTTTACCATGGAAGGGCTTGTTGGGAAAGGGACTCCACAGGGAGGAAACACTGAAGAGCTGCAGAGTGAAAGGTTGGGGCTTTTCTTCTTACTTTGTATATGTCTTGGTCAGAGGATTTCTCCTACTCCTGTGATGCCAGTTGGGTACAATGAAATCATGCAACCTCCCAGGATCCAGGAAGCCAGATGCTTGTGTCTTCTTGCAGCCCCATGCCACCCCATCTGGGCTCTAGGAGACCACAACTGTTTTGTTTTGGTTTTTTTAAGATTTTATATATTTATTTGACAGAGGGAGACAGAGAGAGAGAGTAGGTGGAGCAACAGGCAGAAGCAGAGTGACAAGTAGATTCCCCGCTGAGCGAGGAGCCCAATGTGGGGCTCAATCCCAGGACCCTGGGGATCATGACCTGAGCAGAAGGCAGATGCTCAACTGACCTAGCCATCCAGGGGCCCCAAGACCACAACTGTTAAACAGGGATCTAGGGAACAGCAGCATCTTACCTGAATTGACTGAAGCTTCCCTAATCAACTCTTAAAATAGGGCAAAGGATAGGGAGGCCCTTCTATTTCCAACACTTTAACCCAAAACCTGACCCATAATCTTACAACTCAAGAAAACACAATGATTTGCCCAACTAATCCAAAAAAGATACTAGGTCACCACTATTTCTCAATAAATGATGATGATAAACATTTATCATTAGCCATGGGACCATGTGGACCCAGAGAATCCCCAGACACATCTATCGCCTTCTTTAATTTACGGGGAGGTTGCATCCCCTTTCTCAATCCTATGAATACTGGTACATTCTTTTGCTGATCCCAAGGTAGCTGTCTTCCCTGTACTCAGCTTACTCAACTCCCACCCCAAATACAGAGATTACATCACATCACATATATTGAGATATTTTGGTCTTTGTAGACCTAATGAAAAGGGATTTGCTATATCCAGTTACTGCACATAGAGCAGATAGTATGTCTGTCATTTACAAGCCCCTCGTTCAAAGATTAATCTGCCTTGGCCTAATCTTGCTTCTGCCCCTGGACAAAAGCAAGAAGTTCAGTTGACAAAGAAAAGTTTCAGGAACCTGACAGTATAGTATCTTTCTCCTCCGTCAGTCCTTCCATCTAGCCTTCATCCCTACAACCCAGACAGTATTCCAAAGATCATTTGCTTTCAGTGTTACTCTATGACATAAGCATTTATCAGACTATGCCAAACTCAAAAAAGAGTATCCAGGGATTTGGCTTCTCAGTGGGGTGTTCTAAATCTGCAGGAAGTAGACTAGCCTGAAACACACTCCATTTTCTTCTGAAAACAAGTTTGCTTCCTGAGATACACAGAAGGGTGCCCAGCACATAGCAGGTACTCAAGAAATATTAGCTAAGATTCCTCAGGTTCTCTAGGTCATCTGTTTCCTTTGGATCCCTCTTTGGATGAAGCACAAATTGATGCATCTTGGGAGCTCTTTATGGGCAAAATGTCTGCATCATTCAAATTTTATCATGCTGGAGAACAGCTGTAGGAAATGAAACAATCTCAGCTGAAGTGGGAGCCCACACATAATCACATGCTTTGAGCAGATGCGCTACCATGATGGTCTACCACGGATGCACATGAATAATGGAAAAGCAATCGAATATCCTCGAGTATTTTCATTTTCACAGCAGGGACCCAGGTTTAGCTATTGCTTTCATGTGGCAACACTGAAAATCAAGCATGAATGAGGTCCTTCTGGAGCTAATAAGCGATTATCCTTCACCAAAGAAATGGGACTGCAGTGCTCGCATAGCAAGACTTTGTGTAACTTGCAATCCATGTGGTCTATAGTGTTGATGTGAGCTCCTGAGAGACTGGACTGTGCCCGTGCTTCTCTTCTACAGAGTCTAGCATGGCAACATACGCACTTGGTGCTGGCAAATGTTCGTTGCTATTGTTCAATAATGATGGCAGCACCAATTTTATGTCCAGGTAACTGCCCCAGGTGTTTTGATAGTAGAATATAGGCATACCTCATTTTACTGCACGTCTCTTTATTATGCTTTGCAGATATCACATATTTTATGAATTAAAGGTTTGTGGCAACGTCAGAGCAAGCAGGTCCACTGGCATCATTTTTCCAAAAGCTTTTGCTCACTTCATGTCTCTGTGTTACATTTTAATAATTCTCACAGTATTTCACTTTTTCACTGTTATTCTGTTACGGGAATCTGCAATCTGTGATTACAGCTCATTGAAAGCTCAGATGTTGGTTAGCTTTTTTCAGCAATAAAGTCTTTTTAATTAAGGTATGTATATTGTTTTTTTAAGATTTATTTATTTGAGAGAGAGAGAGACAGCATGGGTGGGTGGGGCAGAAGGAGAGAAAGAGAGAGAGAGAGAGAGAGAGAGTCTTAAGCAGACTCCTCGCTGAGTGCAGAGCCTGATGTGGGGCTTGATCTCACGACCCTGACATCATGACCTGAGCCAAAATATCAAGAGTCAGACACTTGGTCGAACTGTGCCACCCTGGCACCCCTGTATATTGTTTTTTTAGACATAATGCTATTGCACATTTAGTAGACTACAGTACAGTATAAATTCCACTTCTCTATGCACTAGGAAACCAAAACATTCATTTGTCTCACTCTACTGGAATATTCACTTCATTGTCGTGCTCTGGAACTGAACCTGCAATGTCTCCAGTCTGCCTGTACACCTCCCAGAGATCTGGTTAGGGCACAGATATCGGCAAATAGCAAGCTTCCTTTCTCTTTGGAGAGAGAGAGAACAGCTGATAGTAGGTGGTGAATACCCACCGATGGCAGCCCAGGAGAACTGGCAAATTGGTACAGAACTGGCCAAGGATATGAAGGAATCAAGGATCTAAAGTTGGCATAGCTACAATTTACAAGCAGCTGGCTCTCTCCACACACCGTGAATTAGCGAACACCTGGGTCACAGACATGCCTCTCTGTCACCAGAAAGACACCTGTCTGTGCTCGGAGTGCAGGTCACAGCTGCCCCCTTCTATGGCTGTTACTCTGAACCACCCCCTCATTTACTGAAGTACCTCCCAGAAAGGGAAATCCTGTTCCCTCCAGATGGTAAATGCTTCTGTGGGAGGAGACTTTCAACCCCACAGGCCAACGACCTTGAGTTAGCAGAGTTGTGAACTGCAGGATGCCACCAGGAGAATGGCCTGGCCTCAATTCCTGGAAGTTCAAAGTGAAGTCTCCTGAGCTGGAACAGCTGGAACATCACATCACAGCTGAATTCTGTTCTCAAGGGGAGCAGGGGCATGACAGATGTTCTCCCAACCATGGACGTTATTACTAATTCAGCTCAACCCCTTGTATTCAGGAAATTAAGAGCAGTCACCACAGAGCCCAAGTGTGATCTGCAGAAGTGTTTGTTTTTGTACAAATAGATACTGTTCTTCCCACTGTTGGAACCGAGCAAGGGGATCAGTGCTAAGGTTCCCCCCCTGAAGTTGCAAAGCACGAGCTGTGTATTTAGAATTCAACATCCCCACTAACCGGGACATTTTAAGGGCCCAGTAAATGTTGAATGCATTCAACCCCCGACCCCACGGATAGCTTCACAGCCTCCTCTCAACATTTATCTTGCAACATGCTAAGTTTGCTGTAATACTCCCAGGAAAGAAAATACTCTGCTTTCCTTGACCATGGAGGAACTTCATAAAGACAAAGACAACAGCCACAGCCACAGCCACGAGAAAAAAATGTAGAAAAGAAAAAAGAAAGTCAGGTCTGGACAAAAAAAAAAAAAAATTGTGAGTGGTGAGTGGGACAGGAGGCCTGGCCTGAAGGCCCAGAGTCCAGGGAACTAGTGACGGGCGTGAATCATGCCTTAGACAGGGTCTCCAGACAACCCCCACCTCCACCCCCCACCCCCAATTAAATTCTGAACTGCACCACAGGATTTCAACATCACACTTTTTAGGAGTAAGGATCCACACAGCTTCATTTTTAGATACTCTCCCCCTACTGCTTCTTAAGTTTGAGCAACACTAATCTACAGGCTACAGAGGGAAGTTTTGGGGATAAATTCAACCCCACCCCCAAATTTCTCCATACTCTCCCCGCTCCCTGCTCCCCCTTTCCGGGGTCTTACTGGGTCATCTCCCTTTTTAGGACTGCTGGCTCCCTCGTCCCCATCCTGCACAGGTGGTCTTAGGCCTGCCAAGGAGGAGCCCTACCCAGACTACATTTCCCAGACTCCCCTGCGGCTGGTTCTGCCCAACAGGTACTGAGCCCTACAGGACAAGGAAGGTGGATGAAGTGAGGTGGAGGCTGCTACTCACAGCCACCGAGGTATGACATTCATCCAGGGCCAGCCATGAAATTTGCAGAGACCAGTGCAAAATAAAAAGCAGGGCGCCTTGTGCAAAAAGCAGGGAGGAAAGTTTCCCCTTGTTTCCACAGTCTCTTTCTCAATCTGCCATCCATGGTATTTGTCATCTACTTCTTATTGTCATAAATATCCTAGGCCAGTGACCCCCTTCCGCCTCCAATGTAGGCCCTGATTCTCCCTCCCCTCCCCATAGCCATGCCTGAGCCAGCATAGGGGTGTGGGGGGCGAGGGTGTGGGGTGGGGATGGGAGCTGCAGAGGGTGATGGGAGAGACCAGAACCCACCCTGGAGAGGCAGCCGGATGGTAGAGGGGAACCCCTGTGAGCTGAGGCTCCAAGCCCCTGGCATATGCTGGCTGGACTTGATTCACAAAACACAAACGCAAACAGAAAGCGATTTAAAAATTTCAAAATGGTCCTTGATGTACTGGCCACCATAGCTGCAGGTCCTGGGGAGCAGGCCCTAATTCATGAGGCAAGGGGCAGGGCTGATGCCACAGCCTCAGCATCTTAGGAAATCCCCAGATTTGGATCATTCTCTGTGTTACTGATCCTTCCCCGCCTCCTGGCCTTGGCAAACAGGGACTCTCCCTGGAATCATTCCGAGAATCATTCCTGGCAGTTCTGCTTCCCTAACACTTCCAACTGTGCCAGTACCTGAACCTCTCTGGTATAGGCTGGCTGTGCCCCCTACATTCACATCCTGAAGCCCTGACCCCTCCCATGTGATGGTACTAGAGGTGGTGCCGCTTGGAGGCAAGTAGGTATAGGTAGGGGCATCCAGGGTAGGGTCCTCAGGACGGGACTAGGGCCCTTATAAGAAGAGGAAGAGACGTGTTCTCTTGTATGGTTGCCTTCTTTCTCTCTCTCTCTCTCTCTCTCTCTCTCTCTCTCTCAGCCATGTGAGGACACAGCAAGAAGGTCTGCAAGCCAGAGAGCTCTCCTAGACACCAGACACCAAATCTGTTAACCTGGATCTTGGACCTCCAGCCTCTAGAACTATGAGAAATAAATGTCTGTTACTTAAGCCCCCCAGACTGTGGTATTTTGTGACAGCAGCCCCAGCTAAGACACCCTGTGGTGCTCACTCTGTGCATATTCAGGAGTTTCTGCTTTCTGCAGTGGAAACCAGTAGAATCTCCTCCCAGAGTCCTGGGGCCCTGGGCCCCTGGGTGTGGCTACATCGGGCTGCCTAGGCACCTAAGTCAGCCACTTCCTGGGACCCCATAAATGCTGAGCAGGCTGGTGCAGATGAGGATCACAGGATCAACTTCCTGGAAATTGTTTTTGTACCAGGAAAGTGAGTGTTTGAAAAACTATGCATTTCCCAAACTGCTAATAACCTAAAAGGAGCCTTTGACCTCCTGATCACAGGAAACATTTCTACATCTGAGACATTGAGAAATGCCTGAGTTCACTGCCTCCCTGCAAATTTACCATCAGGAAAGTCCATCCTCACTGGCTCTGTTGGTGGGTGGTTCCACATTCCTCCAACTTTTGGTTCTATGGAGACTCAGAAGCGTTTGCAGCCTCAACTGAAGGCATTTATAAAGCAAGAAAAATACAACTGAGATCAGCACGTCTAAAAATGTCACTTTGCAATTAGTCGCCTATAAAAATAAGGATCACACCTATGGACTTACGCATGGTTGAGCAAAACATACTCATTTGGTATAAAAGAAATAGCTGCATCTTGGAATGCTTGGCGTAGACCCGAAATGCTTGGTGGCTGTTTTTTTTTTTCCTCCCTCCCCCCAAATCATACTAATGACAGTCTGACACGGCCAAGCGTTCCTCCCCATATATGGATGCCATAAGACTCTTAAGATGAGCTCATCTCTCATGATGGCATACACATAACTTCACTCAGGTTTTAATTAGAGAAGGGATCACAAACCCCCATCTGGCACCACAACTGCCTGACCAAAGGTAATTACCAATTGAGTGGCTTGAGCTTGGGAAGACAGATAAGTCCGGAAGGATCTAGGCTTGGAGGGGAGGCGAATCAAGCCCAAAGACCACAGAGGATTTTATTCTGAAGAAATATTCAGAGCTGGGAGATACAGGAAAGGGTTGGCAGACAGACCGAGGACAGTGTAGTGTATTGCTGACAGATAGGAAGCAGAAGCCGCACCTCAACGCCTGCTGCACGTCTACTGCATCAGTCATTCAGCAAATGCTTATTAAGTGCCTGCTGGGTGCCCAGCACTATGCTTGTCCTACAGGCGCAGAATGGACATCAGTCAGCACTTGGATCTAACAAGCTCCAGTCCACAGGGAGGAGAGAGATAATAAGCAAATAATCACATGATCCTATTGTGCAGAGAAATTACACAGTGCTCTTAAACGCGTTGGTAAACGACGGCCAGCTATCTACTACTTGTTTCTATAAATGAAGTTTTACTGGAATTCAGCCCACCTCCTCATTTACATATTATCTATGGCAGCCCTTGCCTTACAACTGAAGAGTTGAGCAGATGCCTGCATGGCCTGCAAGGCTGAACACTGACTACTGGGTTTTTTTTTTTTTCCAGAAAACAGTTACTGACCCCCAGTCTAAGGGAATAAAATGAGGCTCTTAGACGGGGGTTTAGGAAGGCTTCCTGCAGGAAGTGGCATTTCAGAGAGATCTGAGACACAGGGGAGAATGAGTCGGCCAGAAAGAGAGTGAGGTCTCAAGCAGAGGGAACTGTGTGAGTGGAGGCCAGAGGCAGGAAAGAGCTCCGTGTGTTCAAGGAAGGGAAGGGGCGAAGCAAACTGGACTTAGAGACGGTACCAGCCCCCGACATCGACTGATAACAGCAGTAGCAGCTGCAAACCTTGAGCCACGGCTATGGACCAGGCCATGCACTAAGCACCTTACACATGGTAACTCTCTATCCCTGTTACAGGGGCTCATGGCATCAAAATGTTTACAACTGAGGGCCTGACAACCACATGCACACTTCATGCAACATTGACAAAATGCCAAGTGGTCACCGCAGAGGACTGGGGGGGGGGGGTGTAGGGCTGGGCTGACAGACACCTGGGAGGCCCAATTCCTATCCCCCCAACCCTGGCCAAGTACCCCCTTCACGATGTCACTACTTACAGGAAACTGACACGCAAGATGGTCCTGAAAAATAAGATAATTTTCTCTCTTTAATTACTGACATTCAAAAGAAGGAGACCTCTGGCTGGTAAACTGTCAACCTGATTTGTGATTTCAGACTTTTAAATCTATACTGGGAAATACTGGAGAATAAGAAAAGTCCTGATTCCCAAAATAAGAGAAAAGGATGGATTCCAGAAAAGGATCAATGATGCCTGTTATCATCCTCCTTGAAAATTCTTGAGAGATTATTAAATGGAAGTTTTAGGAGCATCCAGAAAACCTTGAGGTAATGACTCTGAGCCACATCAACCTCCTTTCCCATCTTGGCAGGGTCACCACATTGACAGGTCAGAGGAATGCCACACGTAGACCGTATGTTCAGTTTGGCCAAATGATCCACCAAGGCTTTTACACCCATTCTTTGGGCAAAGAAAGAAACAAATGGGCTTTAAAACAAAACAAAACAAAACAAACCTATTATGCAGATGTATTACTGGTTCCCCAATCATAACCAGAGAGAACACTGAGGAGTTGGCAGGGCTGGTGTTCTTTCTCCATATTTCTCCAGGTGGGGGAAGCCCTCCCAAATGAGGAAAGCAGAGGCTACTTTTTCAGAGCTTGCCAGAGCAAGAGACTCAGCCACCATTGGTTGAGTTTGGCAGAGACTCAAAGGCAGGCAGAGGAGTGGAAGGCTCCACTCTGGGTTGGAGGCTGCCGGCATGTTGAGGCTGTAGTCGGCCTAACTAGAAGCAGGGCATCCTCTGTGGCTGGTTTAGGGGAGCACATTGGGCTGAGGTCTCAGGCTGGCCCTACCCTGGGTACAAAGACAAAAGTTAGGGAAGTGCTAATAACTAATCAAGTCTTGACCACTCAGGGCCAACTGCCACAAGGGTTTTTGATTTGCTCCCTGGCCTGATGCTGCAGATTAGAGGTCAGAGTCCTAGAGTCACATATGGTCTGGCCACTGTCTACCTGCATAACGTCCCTAATCCACCACCCTTCTGCGTCTCATATGGGGAGAATAATAGACTGTCGGGGGGTGGGGGGGGATTTCCTTGAAGGTGGCATGAAGACAGTTGACCAAGTAGACAAAGAAAACATGCAATTCATTAGCCCCAAATTCACAGGAGATAAAATTAAAAATCAATTAAATATCTTCCCCGAGGCAATCAGGGCCATAAAGAAATTTAAGTGCACCAGAGGAGTAGCTAAAACAATCGCCAGCAAAGTCAGTTTATAGAAGACCCATCAACGTCCAAGTAGAGCAAGGGGCTGACTCGCCTACTACTTGGCTCTGCAACCTTGGGCAAGGCACTTGGTCTCCATCAGCCATAGCTGCTCAACTGTAAGATAAACAGGCTGAATTAAAATCACTCAGGTCCTTTATGGTTGCAAAATGTTCCGGTCCTACGATTCTCGTCACTTGGAGAGTTCTTTTATTCTACAAATGGCAGCTTTATGTCTGCCCAGCTAGATATATTAATTCATTAGGAGCTGAATTTGAAAAAACAAAACAAATCATACCCATGTTTTGTAAAAGTGCATTCATTCAACAATAATAATGGAACAATAACTATGAATAAAGCACTCTCCTTGGTGCCATGGGAGAAACAAAGAGAAAAGATCCAGCACCAAAGGACTGTAGCTGAGAAGTTAAGTATGCACATAATTAACTCTAAGCAAGAAACAAAGTATTCAGTGCCCTAATATACAGAAAGTGCTGCAGAAAATGACAAATACTCTGTACAAGCTGAGAGGCTTCCCTAAAGGTGGTAAAAAAAGAATCAGCGAGTAATTGCATTTTTTTAGCCTATTATAATTTGCAAAGAATTTTCATTTGCTCCCATTGCTTCTCATCCCCTCCTCTTCCCACCCCCCCTCCCCTGCCCTCCCCTCACCCCTGGCTATGGGATTTGGCACATCAGAGTCCTACAGCAGATCTCTATTGCAAAAGGGCATTTTATCTTACTTTTTATTTATTTATTTATTTGTTTATTTTTGCAAAGGGCATTTTAAAAGAAGATTTATGCCAGAATATTGGTTGGCAACTCTACATTTTACAGGATGTTCTGGCCAGAGAAAACCCAGTCTCAGAAATTACTAAGTAATTGCAAAGAAGGGGCACAAATGTTCCCAGGAGCCTGATTTTCCTTAAAGTCTCTGGTTCCTCCTCGGAAGCGGTAAATGCTGAAAATTGCCATTTCCTGCTGCCCTCCACCCCCATCTGAAGCTACTTGCAGTTGGGAGGGGTGGGTTTAAAAAAAAAAATGTACCTCTCTAACACTCAGGATGCCTTTCATTTCATTTCCACTGGCAGGAGAGGGTTAGGGGAGATTTTTCACTTGCCCCTTCCTGCCTGGGGAAGCCAGACTTTAATGTCAGCAGCTCTCCTGTTGCTGCCCCCAAATGCTTCAGTTTTCTCCCATTTAAGAGAAACATGCAAATCACAAAATACAAAGTGCCCTCTGCCCAGGAGACACAGCCACTCCCTGCAGGCATGCTCTTCAGCCAGCCTCCAGCCACAGTGCACAAGTCTCTTAACAGCTCTGGGTCACATTTAACACACCCCCTTCCCTGTGACAAAAATGACACACGAGAGGCACCTTAAATCGATAGCACCATCTCTCCTTTAATGCGGAGCATTAGTTACTTTTTGAGCAGCCTTGGCAAATGGCAAATTGATTGTCCTGTTTGGGGTGGGAGGCAGGGATGCCCAGAGCAGTGGAGAGGCTTGCTTTCTCTATTACTTCCTTTTCGGGGTGACAGGGAGGCTGAGCAGGTGCACTGTGGCCAGGAGAGAGACCCGCATGAAAGAAACAGGAAGTTCTCAGACACCAAGGGCTCCTAGTTTGTCAATTAGTAAAAACAAGCACCCCAATACTGACTCAATATTTACTAAATCTGGCAAGGGATTCGGAGGTCCCTGCTGATGTTTTGCATATCTTCACAAATTCCCCCCAAACAATTAGCGGGTGGCTTTTTGAGAGTAGGGTTTCTCTTTGTTTTCCTGCAAACTCTCATGGGTGTGCCTATTTAAATTCTGTGACTAAAAGCCCTTGGGGATGATGCTAAATCTGTAGAGTGCCTAATCATTATTCTTAACAAGTTCACCAGCTACATGTGGCCAAACCAGCTAGGGGACTCTCCCCACCCAGTCACTAGTGTATACATCTGGCGAGCTCTGGGCCTTGCAGGTGGCTAACCCATGCAAAGGGACAAAAGGAGCTGCGATCCCCAAATGCCCTGCCAATTATAAGTACTGAACTACCCAGGTTTGTATTTGTTTGGCTGCTTGGTTTTGCCCTCTTTAGAATATTCACTTATGTTATACTGACTTGCAATAAACTAACTCATTTCATCAGTAGATAGATGTGAATTCCTTTTTTTTTTAATTCCTTTACTTAATATTCTCCTGCAAAGCTGCAAGTAAATATATCCTAAAAAATAAAAAATAAAAAAGCAACTAAGAAAGTCACTGTTGTCAAAAGCTTGAAGGCAAAAAACTTTGATAACAGTACATCCTTTTACAGCCAGCCAGCCAGCCAGCCAGCCATTCCTCGTTTCTCTCTTGGGTTTATTGATGACAGGCTCATGCATCTACAGAACAATCCAGAGAGATGCAAAAGCAAACCCAAATATTCTCTCTTAAGCCCTGAAAAAGAAGAGGAGGGGGAGAAATAGTTTCCTAAACTATGGAAAGATGAATTGTTTTCTTACAAGAAGAAAATAAATTCCTTGGCAGCCTCCCCGGATCATCCCACCTGCACATTCCTGGGGGACCCTCTCTGCTCTGGTCCTTCCTGCCGCATTAGTCAGGTCCAAGGGTTCTCAACACTGATTCCACATTAGAATCATCCGGGGGTTTTTTTGTTTTTTTTTTTTTAAATACTCTTGTCCTGACCCTAATCCGGGAGATTCTGATTTAATTGATCTGGAATGGGTGGTTTTAACATGCAGCCAGAGTCCAGAACCACAGGCTGTAATCAAAGCCGATAAATCACTGCAATCCACCACCTAACCCTGAACAAATGTAGACAACTAGAAAGTCAATACGCTGCTAGCTCCGGATCTCTCCGAATTTTGTATCCAGGATATCGTTAGGGGGGCTACACACTGTTGTCTGTGCCCACTTATGCTGGAGGTCAAAGTGCATTTTAGGACCGGAGAGGGGGATGGCTCCTCTTGAGTGATCACTCAGTAATTTTAGATTCTATACCACAGAGAACCTCTCTCGATGCTGCAGGGAAGTCTATTTTCCTTTAAAAGGAAAGGAAACTATAAAATCAGAGCACGGTACTCCGAGATCATGTGTACCTAGACAATTTGCAAAGCAGGAAACTGAAGCCAAGAAGAAATAAAATGAAAACTGCTAAAGGGAAGTTGCCCCAAGTGAGAGGAAGCCAAGTAAAGGAGATGGTGGTCCAAATTTTCTTGCAGCAGATGAGGCTTAAGAGTAGGGCTCTGCGCACTAGGTGGGTAGCTAGCAGCCTCTCTGTGGCTCACGTTCCTTAGCAGCACAGTTCTCCAAAGCTGCTCCCAGGGCCAGGGCCAGGCAAGCCCTTACCTGTCAGTCATGGCCTCAGAAAAGCCGGTTTAGCAAGAGGAGGGTTTGGGGGTATTTTTCTCATTTTTTCATTAAGAGATTAGATTGTTCTTTGTTCTGAGGGTCCATCGTTCCTGTATTTTTTTAATACCCTTAAGTTCTTCTGTGAAATGACTCTCAGGGCAGATTCAGTTGGTGTGGATGTGTGTATACAAAGTAGCAGCCCCAGAAATGTCTCCTGAACAACGGAAGGGAGGAGTAGAAAGCTCGTGTACACCCTAAGTAACTGTGCCCCGGGTGAGGCACAGGGTGCATTTTTATTTTAGCCACAAGGGCACAGGTTGCTCTTTGGCAACCAGCAACTGATTGGTATCTCGAGAAGGACAGATGCCTTTGCTTCATCCACGATGCGCTGCAGTTGGTTATATGGGATCAATGGACCAGGTGGGATGGTCGTGAAGGGGGGTTGAGGGGAAGGGCACCTCTTCCAAAACTCTCGGGGACTACCTCTTGTTTGAATGCCCTAGCTCTCCTTTTACATTCTGATACGGGCCTGTCTAGGGGAGATGGGCAGCAAGGTCTCACCAGAAAAGTGGGGTTATTTTGGGTGCCCCTCACCCAGGGCATGGGAGGGGGCCCTCCAGAGATAGGAAAGTGAGCTTATAGATGGGAACGAGAGCAGCAGAAGGGGAACCCGAACCTTCTTTCTTGGCCCAGAGTTGTTAAGGGATCCGTAAATCCAGCATTTTCCTTCCAGATGGCAGGTGAGAGATTGTAGAAACAACCTGGGAACCAGGAAAGCAGGTTCCTGACCTACATGTATGGAACCCACATGTTCCAAAACCCACATGTATGGAGAGAACTCCTGGGCAATAGACAGCAAAATCTACCCCGTGCCTTGATTTATGGAACTTGCCAGGTTTCATTCTGCCTCTGTGATGATCCAAAGTGCCACCGGGAACCAGAGGAAAAGACACTGGAGAAAGCCCGTCTGCCTGTGTCTGAGCCCGCGTGTCAAGGGACAGCAGTGGGTGGCCACGCTCCCAGGCATGAAACACCAAACTGAGATTACCTTGGGCTCAGGGGAGGCTGCGGGTCACTCTCTCTCTCTCTAGTGGGGTCTTCCCTCAGAACCAGCTTCGAAGAACAGGTGTTGTTTTTCATAAAGGAAGTCAGACTACCCAACCACTGAACTGAACCTTGGCTGCCTTCCTTTTTAGTACGTTCCACTTGCTACTGTACAAAACATGCTGACTTTTCAGACGCATAGTTGGTCTTGTTTTCAGAATCATCTCGAGCTCTCCCCTCCACCGCATGGAGTCCCAGAAGATGGCACACGTCAGGGGCACTCCCAGCTTCCCCTGACCCTGACTCACTGTTTCCTTCCCTTGGAACATAGGGACCTAGACAATGGCTTTCTCAAATTGAGCACAGCCTCTGGGCTCAAGGAGGTCCTTAGCTCTTGAGGAATTAGGAGCGGGTTAGAAAGTGAGTGCTCTGCGGGAGGGCGGAAAGGGAGCCATCTGGAGCCCCAACTCCTTGCTCAGCCCCTGCAACCCACGGCACCAGACAGCTCTGGTAGCAGCAGGCTTCAGGAGGAAACGTCAGTGCCAGAATGTTCAGGCCATGAGACTGTCACATGTTTATGTGTGTATTTTACTCAGTTGGATTCAAAACTATCTGAGCTTCCATAGCATTAAAAACAGAAATGAAGGCAAATCTTTCTTGCTAAAAGTCAACTCTCAGAATGCTCTGAAGCTCTCTGGAGGCTGAGTCTCTCCTTACAAGGCACCCTGTAAGAGTAGCAGTGAGGACAGAATTTTATTGCAGGCGGGGCAAGTTCCACACACCTCTCCTATGGCCCTAGAGATGCTCCTCTTCAGAGGAATACAACTAAGCTTCTTTAATTCCCTGACTGCCATTTAAGTCCGAACACCTTGGACAACTCTGGGTGGGGTGCTGGGTTGACAAGATGCCACTCTTTTCTGGCCATAGCTCCTAATATACCAAGAGGAGTCACCAAGGGCCACGGTTATGCCACATGAGTCTCACTTTAGCTGCTTGATCCAAGGACAACTCTTAAGCCAAGACAGGTCTATGCTGTCCCAGGATTCTGAGGTTTGGGAAAGGAGAGGGAGAGGGAGAGGGAGAGGGAGAGGGAGAAGAAGGAGGAGGAGGAGAAAAAGAGGAGAGGAGGAGAGGGGAGGGGAGAGAGGGGAGGGGAGGGGAAGAGAGGGGAGAGGGATGAGAATTAGGTTGAGTTTTACCAGTGGTTATATCCTACAAAAAGGACTGTGAATTCCTAAAATGACATTCCAGAAACAGACCTGATTGCCCCTCCAGGAGGGTCTTGGTTGTTCATTTTTCTCTTCAATTAGCTAAGATAAACCAGTATTCTGCTAATAAACAGCTTTTACTTGAGCTAACCAGAAGCAGTTTTCTATAACACAAAAATGCTATAGGTCTATGTTAGGCAGCTAGTATTGAAAAACACAACAGAAACAATTAAATACATTGAAAATCTTTTTTCAAAATCTTGTGAAAGACTTTATGTAGGTTTGGTGGGAGAAAGCCATTGTGTTAGTTATCCACGGCGGGCCCTCCAAAGTGCCAGAAGCTACAAATACTCAGGTTCTGAGGTGCCATATCCAAGAGACCACCTATCAGAGCAGTGTCCCTAGCAAGCCTCTTGTTTCAAAAGGCTGGAAGAAGCCAATGGCATTAGTGGCTTACCTGCCACAGCGGACTCTGTTAAAACTCATACCAGGCATACTTCAGATTGCTCCATGTACTGAGGGGGAGATGCTCTCTTGAACAGGGCAGATGTCGCTGTCCTGAAGCCTCCAGCAGGCCCTAGATTGAGTCAGCTGGCAAGTCACTGAAGACCAGCGTTGGCTGTCCAGGCTGAGCCCCAAGGCCATCACAGGCTCTTGTGCTTGGTCACCACATTGGAGAAACAACTGCAGGATCAGAGTGCAGACCTTGGGCTGAGACAGCCAAGTGAGTGCTTTTCAAAGTGTGGTCTCCACACCAGCAGGATCAGCATCCCTGGGTAGCGGAAATGCAGCACCTCGGGCCAGAATCTTGGGCTGAGCCCTGCAATCGGTATAGTTACCATCCCTTCAGGTGATTCTGATACCTCTTGAATTGGGAGAATCACCAGCCTAAATCTCTAATTAATCCCACTAAAGACTGGCCAAGTTGTAAAAAATATCTCAGCAAGGATATCTCCTCAACTTTACTTCTTTGGAGGGAAGGGCAGCCCATGTGGTCTGAATATGGCTCCCAGCTCACTACCTGGTGGTCCACAAACTTTACCGGTAGCCTTCCAAGCTCTTAGTGATTTCCCTTATTCCAATTGGTTGGCTTACACACACACACACACACACACACACACACACACACACACACAAGGCTTAGATTTAAGAAACACTTAGATTTTCATCTCAGTTTTGGCAAGCAACTGACCTCCCTGAGCTTCCTCCTCCGTAACATGGAGATTCAACACCTGCCTTATGGTGGTGTTACACGGTCCCGCGATAATGCATGTGCTCAACACCAGAGATGCTATCACCACCACCAGTACCACCACCAGCACCAGCACCAGCGCCAGCACCCTCACCTTTATCATCATCATCATCACTCTCCCACCAAATCATATTTATGTCTTACTTCTTGGGACAGTGGCCTCCTTGGTTTTGCAGAAGGAAGTCTACTTTTCCCCCCACTGGAGAATCACATTACTCATCCTTAGTTAACACTTAAATTTTATTGCCATTCTTCCAAATAAGTGCAATATACCTGTACAAGCCCCTTAGCCTTGTTAGATTTTATTTACTTACTTATATAAATCTTAGGGTTCAGGCATCATTTCACGAATCAATACTCACATTAACCAAAACCTGAGAGATTCAGGTCCAGCTTTCTGCTCTCCAAGCATGCAAAGACAAAAAGAAAAATAGATGTCCCCAGGAGTGCAGAAATTGCTTCCACTGAAAACAGCGCCAGAGTGCTGACAGCCACTTTGCCATCGTAATGTTCTGATTACTCTAAATCTGCTTAGTACAATCACACTCGGGCAGTCCTTGTAAAGATAAGAACTCAAAGTGGAAACACCACCTAAATGAGAAAGCCTAAATCCTGGAATACATCATGAATACCCAAACGGATTCAGCTATTGGCAACATCAGATAAAAACTAAGGACCCTGATGGAAAACAGTGTCATCCCTGTTGTTTGTCTTAAAGCAAACCTGGCTGAAAATAGGAGATTAAAAATGCTACTTTAACAAACATAAAAATAGACAAACAAACAAAAACCAGACTCTTCAATAGACTCTTAACTCTAGAGAACAAACAGATGGTCACCAGAGAGGAGGTGGCAGGGGGCAGGGCTTGAATGAAATAGGCGCTGGGGATGAAGAGCACACTTGCCAGGATGAGCCCTGAGTAACCTACAGAATTGCTGAATCACTATACTGTACACCTGAAGCTAAGGTAACACTGTATGTTAACTCTCTTGGAATTAGCATTTTTAAAATGCTATTTTAACAATGTCAGGTATCAAATTACATGTTTGCCAGGATAATTTCTCTTACATATGTGCCAAAGAACGACCAATTCCTATAATTGGAGCCCTCATACTACAGAGTCACTGAGAAATCAGCTCCCTCTTTCCTCCTCTGGGCAGAACTGCAACTGTCCCTGTAGAAAGCAATTTTTAAATTCTCCAGATAAAATACTATAGTCTCCTTCATTTCAATATTAGATAAGCTTCTCCAACAGAAGACTGTTCTTTTTGTTTTGTTTGAAGATTTTATCTGTTTATTCATGAGAGACACAGAGAAGTAGGCAGGGGGAGAAGCAGGCTCCCTGCTGGGTGGGGTGCCCGATGCGGGACTCGATCCCAGGACCCTGGGACCATGAACTGAGCCAAAGGCAGACACTCAACCACTGAGCCACCCAGGCATCCCCAGAAGATTGTTTTTATGCAACCTCAATTTCATCTAGGACTTCTGGAGTTCAAAACATGCCCCCCGCCAAATCTGCCATTCTGACATACTGAGTATTTTGAGTTTAAAATGGCAAAAATGAGCAAAACATGCTGACTTTCCTTCTTTTTCTCAAAGGCAGAAGAGGAAATTCCCATGTGAAAGATCTCCTTCCTCTACCAAAAGAAAAGGAACACTCTTATCAGCAAGGACAAGCTGAGACCAGGAGAATTCTGAACAAGTGGACCTTGTTAAAATTATTCCTATTTACCTTTAACTCCCCCATGGAGTTGAGTCATTTATTCACAAGCCTGTCTTTGTGGCAGCCAGGGCAAAAGCAAGTTGGTTTCCCCATGTCTTTGAGTCTCTCTTCATCACAAAGGTTTCTGTATCACACAAAACTGGTGATCAGTGCATCGGTATGCTTTTTTCCCATTGATCCATCTTATATCAATTCAATTCAAGGGCCAGCCTAAAAGGTCCCCTGGGAGGGTAAAGAAGTCTGCCCCGTACACTTCTGTGTCCTCAAGTCCCACATCCTGCCCCTCCCCCAGCCCATGACAAATGGTGAACTGTGGTGGTTTAATTTCTCTGGGATAATCCTTACTCTAAAATAAGAGCTGGGCGGGGGGTGGGTGGGGGTGGGCAACTGTGAGAGCTCAGTCGGTTAGGAGTGTGACTCTTGGTTTTGGCTCAGGTCATAGTCTTGGGGTCATGGGATCGAGCCCTGCATCAGGCTCCATGCTCAATGTAGAGTCTTCAGATTCTCCCTCCCTCCCCATTTCTCCCCCAGCTCTTGTGAGAATGTGTGTTCTTTCACTCATGTGTACACACTCTCTCTCTAAAATAAAATCTACAAACTTTTTAAAAAATGAAATGAGATGGATTATTATGTCCACATGTTATGATTCTAAATCTTCAAGGATTTTTTAAAAAAGTATAGTGCCCCCCACCCCGAATGCTAGCCACTCAAATACAATCATAAATATATGTGAAATGACGCCAGTTGTCATACTTCTCCAGGTTAACTAATGCCAGTTGCTTCTGGCTCTCCTCCCAGAACGTAATTTCCAACCTTTGGCCATTCTTGTGGCTCCTCATGGAAACTTCTCGAAGTGCTCTCCTATCAGGCTGGTTCCAGAACAGCAGGATGCAGTATCCCATGACTCTTGCTTTTTTTCTCTCTTTCTAATGCGGCTTCAATGATACATCACTTAGGATTTATGTACTATTTTTCAAATACAAAGTGGAATTTCAGTGGGTTAACAAACCCTGTTTGAACAGTAACGTTGTGCATACAAAGTGTATTTCCCACTGTCATCTGAAACAGAGTCTCAGAGGAGTTAATCTGTAGCTAACTCAATACTCTCAGAGTCACTAGCTTTGACACCAAGTCCTATGGCCCAGGAGACAAGCCACCAGCCCCAGCAGGCTCCAATCTCCCATTGAAGAGATACAGATTCAGAGAGAGAGAGAGACAAAGAGAGAAAGATTATATATCTATATATTTAAGCATATATTTTAGTCTGACTACGTTGGTACAGCCTAGATTTCCAGTTCAAAGGCATCTGTTAATCAAATTGCTTAGAGATCATGTTGACAAGCAAACTGTAGCCTTCAGGAATATCTAGAGATGGGGGAGGTCTAGCTCATACAGCCAGATTTGGATAACTATATCTTTGGGATATTGGTCACTGGGGAATTCTGGCTCTGTCCAAAGACCCGATGAGGCCTCACAAGGCAATCTTTCCCTCCAAAGAAGACATCAGGTCACTGAGTTCTCTGCTCAGGGGAAAATGCCCAAGGAGACACACAAGAAAGAAAGCTTAGAGTGCACACCTTTTTAAATGATTCCACCTAAGTAAGGAGGTTTTCAGGCACCTTTGAAACTGAAAGCCACTCCCTGAATTTCTGGGTTACCTTGATGGGAAGGATGTGGATGGATACGGAAAACAGAACCCAGCCGCTGCCTTAAGGATTGTAAACAAGGACAAGAGAAGAGGCGGCCCAAGGTGATAGCAACAGCACCTTTGAGAGGGGAGAGAGGATTCTGGTCAGATGGTCAGGAAAGGCGTCATATTTGAACCTGGGAGATGGCCTTCAGGATGGCTAAGATTTGTCAGGGGCAGAGAGAGAAAGGGTAAGGGGATGATGGAACTGCCAAGACAAGGGCATGGAGATAGGCAATCGGGCACAGTCTATCGAGAGAGCAGACAAGAATTCTTGTTTGCCCAGTGGCAAGAGAGGGACAAGTCATGCAAGACACAGCAGGAAACAGACAGACACCCAAATATGGAGGGTATCTGAATGCCAGATTAAATGGTTTGGCCACTGAAGAGCCATTCTTTAATTGAGAGAGAGAGTGAGATAACGAAACAGTGCTGTAAGACTGGTTGGCTTTCGTGACACACAACAGATCAGAAGAGGTAGAGAGTAAAGGCTGTCACGACCGTCCCGGTTTAAGGCAACGGGAGCCCAGCACAGGAAGGCAGAAGAAGGAAAAGAAAGGAAGAGAAAGACATCAGAGTGGGCTTATCAGCACAAGCCCAGGGGTGGAACCAGGAGAGCAGGTCTCCCTCTCATCATGCTTCCCCAGGGCTGTTCCCTGTTCATGCTTGTCCCATCACTCTGGCTGTTTCTTCCCTCTTCCAAGGAGAGGATGTCCATGAACATGTGCATCCGCTGATGCATCTTTCATCTGTCATCTCCTTCACTGCCTTCAACAACTCTAGAATTAGTTTCTTCTTCATGATTTTTTTTAAGATTTTATTTATTTATTCATGGGGGTTGAGGGGAGCAGAGACACAGGCAGAGGGAGAAGCAGGCTCCACGCAGGGAGCCTGACGAGGAACTCGATCCCAGGACTCCAGGATCACACGCCAGGCGGCACGGAACAACTAAACCACCCAGGTTGCCCTTCTTTATGATTTCTATTGAACGTCTCATTTTGTTCATGTATTATTTCTGTGATTTTATTGAGTTTTCCATCTGTGTGCTCTTATACTTCTCTGAGTGTCCTAAAACAATTATTCAAAATTCCTTGATCAGTAATTCTTAGATCTCCATTTCTTTGGGGTTGGTTATTGGAAAATTATTATGTTTCTTTGGTGGTACCAGGTTTCCTTGATTTTTCACATCCTTCAAAGCCTTGCATTGCTGTGTGTCTTCTCATTCAAAGAGAGAGTCATTTTTTCTGGTTCTTACTGACTGGCTCCATAAGAGAGATACCTTCATCATCTGTCATTCTGGCTAGAGATTCTGGGATTTTCTCAGATTTTTTTCTATGGAGGCACCACACTTCTTGTTCCTCTTGGGGTGGTGGTGGTAATTCCTATGATGGTATGCGTTCTCTCCACCCCACAGAGCCATGCTAGGTGCTGAGAGCCTCCCACTTATCTTCCCTAGGGCAGTGCTTTCAAACCCTCAGGTTTCCTTTCTGCACTTGCTCATGAGTCATCTACAAAGGCTCGCTCTCACCATGTGCAGAACCATGTGTTGGAGCCAGCCACGAGTGAGAAGGGCAGGAAGTCCTACCACCCAGTATCAAGGTATTAGGTGGTGGGGTCTTTGGAGGGTGCTTACCCCCCAAAGGTAGAACCTTCATGAATGTGGGATTAGTGCCCTTATAAAGGAGACCCTCCCCCCACCTCTGAGTCCCCTAGCCAGACTCCTGCCACATGAGGACACTGCAAAAGCATGTCATCCATGAACCAGGAAGTGGTACCTTGTTCTTGGATTTCCCAGCTTCCGGAACTATGAGAAAGAAGTTTCTGTTGTTTATAAGGTATCCAACCTCTGTTTTTCTGTTACAGCAGAGCCCAAATACTAATATAGGAAGCAGGAGTACTTAAACAATGTCATAATTAAGCAATCTAGAGTTTAAAGAACAGAGCACTGGTCAAATATAGGTCAATAGGGTCTACCATTTCAGAAAAATTGAAAGGAATCTATACTTGGGCTGTGATGCTCGGCAACGCAAAATTATTGGTGATCTTTGAGGAAACAATCTCAGTGCCATGGTTGGGCAGAAACTAGGTCTTAAGAGGTAAGTGACTGAGCTGGTGAGTGAGGACGTACAGCAGTAGATGCAGAAACATTAAAGAAGTTTGGTAGTGAATGAAGGCCAGAGGAAGGAAGGAAGGAAGAAGTGAAGGAAGGAAGGAGGGAGGGAGGGACAAAGGGAAGGGAAAGCAAGATTCTGAAATCTTCAGTGATGAAAACCACTAACCTGTAAGTCAGAACTTCAGAAGATGAATCCTCCCACTCTATACTACCAATAATAATAAGTGTTTGGTCCATTTGGTCCAATCCAAGCTATAATCATGACCTACCTCATGGGCCTAAACGTTCATCCTAATGAATATAACGCATCTCGGCAGTGCTAACTGTAATACACCACCATGATACGCAACCTCTTCTTCATTTGTGTCTGGGCACACCAGTCCTGAATATGGGGGAAACTGCTCCATTTCCAGCATGCCCCCTCTCTCCTACACTGCGTGACGTGCCTATCACAGCACACCTCTACCAACTGTCGCCAACTATAACAGGCACTGTGGGTTTTTTTTTTTTTTAAGGTTTTATGTATTTATTTGAGAGAGAGAGAGAGAATGAGTAGGGGTGGGGAGCAGAGGAAGAAGAACAAGCAGACTTCACAGTGAGTGTGGAGCCCAACACAGGACTCAATCACAGGACCTTGAGATCATGACCTGAACCAAAGTCAGATTCTAAACCAACTGAGCCACCCAGGAGCACCTGAAGCACTGTGTTCTTATGTAGGCTGCAGGGTTGTAGCCTGATGGATTTCTGTGCTGGCCTCATTTCTCTCAGGCCTATGGGGTCATGGTAATTAATTCTGTCATCAGACATCCTCTTGGAAGGAGAGAAAAATGCCCCATGCTGTGTACTGCCATTGGCTTGGCTCCTCTATTCCTGTGCATGCCCCAGCACATTCCCAAACACTCAGACTTAAGGACCCGCTTCCCTCATGTCTTACCTCCCTATGCTTGCAGAGCTCCATTGATCCTTCTACCTCGTGTCCCAGGTGAAGTCTGTGTGGCCCCATCCCTTGGCCAGGACTTCCCCCAATCCTATGCCAGGTCATCTCCAGCCTCTACCCAACCTCTGCATGGCTCTGATCAGCCTTCATCCCTCCTACCACCTCAGGAGCCATCTTCATTTCCCCAGCATGCCCTCCCAGTCACCTCCTTCCATGCAAAACACTGCAGAGGCTACCTCACTGCCCATGGAGGAAGTACAAACCCTCTAGCCTCACCCTCGGGCATCTCCATGCTCTGACCTGGCTTCCCCACACTTGCTCCCATGCACCTTCTCCATCATTTCAGCGCCTCTTCCAGACTCAGCCCACACATTGCATATGTCTCTGCCTATGTAAGCATCCCAGCTGTTCCATCCACTGAGATCCCCCTTCCCCCTGCCTCCACCCCAGAAAAGCCTTACCCTCCTTCAAGGTCACTATAATACTAACCAGGTGCCTCTTCAGCACCTCTCTGCCAAGCACCTGTGCCCCTTCTGCAGTGTGCTCGGGCCACCCAATGCACACCTGTCAGCTCCAGGAAGGCTGCCTGTCTCAACACATCAGCTCCTTGAGATGTGGACTGCATTTCATTTGTTTGTGAAAAAGTGTGTCCAGGGATCAATAAGGTTCAAGAAATGAAATCTAGGAATTCAGCTCAAATTAATGCCAATTTCTTTCCAGAAGGTGATTTTCTCATTGGAACTTTAGAGCCATGAATATAGTTTTTTTTTCTTTCATATTTAAAATGCTGGACAAAGTTGCAAACATGAGAGGCAAATCTCAACCAGAACTGTTTTAAACAGTAGGGGTATGTCATTGGTGTGCCATTCACACATTTCCCTCAGCCTGCATTTTAAAAGAGAGTATTATGTGTCCCATCTGAAAAGAACTGACAACAAAAGTAGAAATTCTATGCCAATTCTGATGGGGATTCACGTATTATATTGAAACAGGGTTTTTGTTGTTGTTTTTTTTTTTTAGTGTCAGTTTCCATCTTTGAAAAGAATACAAATTTGTCACTATCAAACATTTTGTTGAGATACGCATGGTTACGTTTTTCAAAGCGCCTGAAGATTCTATTCACTCAAAGAAATAAAACACTTTGATTTTTTTTAGAGAGAAGGGAATTCGTTATCATCTTCCTCAACCCTCCCTCATGTAAAACTGGTATCATTTTATTCAACAAAACGTACAAAGCACCTACTATGTCGCAGGGGCTCTGGAAGGTACTAGAAGTATGTTTGGATCTCAGAGATCACCCCTGTCTTCAAGGAGCTTTCAGTGCAGAGGGAAAGAAAGACAAGGACACGGTTAATTACTCTATATTGTAGTGAGTGGGTACAAGGGAGAAGAATCCAGACATGACTGGATCTCACAGAAGGGGCAGCTAAGTTATCTTGCTTTCTGCAGGGAAGTTTCCTCTGTCAGAGCATCTCAAAGACAAATGTGCAAACAAATCACTTGGGCTTCTAGTTACACCACACATTCTAAGCACATTCTGATTCAGAGACGCTGCCCAGGGCAGGGGCCCAAGAGTCTGCGTCTCTAACAAGCTCCGGGCTGCAGATGGTGGTCCTGGACCACACTCTTGAGGAGCAAAGCACCAGACCAGCCCAGTGCTGAGGAGGAAGTGCATTCCAGCAGAAGAGGGGATGTGAAAACAGCCCAGCTGGAGGAGAGACCCCAGAGCAAACCACCCCTTTTCTCTCTATCTTAAAGAGGTAAATGAAGGGAGACAAGAATTTGGAAGCTAGGAAAGTATTTGCAATCTTGGAAGGGTGATCCGGCCTTCTTAAGTAGATCTGAGAGCTCTCCAACTCAGAGTAATTAGAAGACACATCTAAATAATTTAAAAGTCTGAGCTATAAAAAATTGCTAAAGGGAACAGAGTTATTTCAAGTACTTGTAGGCTCTTAAACCTACGGCCACCCAGGGTCACTGCCGTATCACTTTAGGTGAAAAGGTAATTACCAACGTTTAGCACACTGGTTTCAAGAACACACAACTATTTATTTCTCTAGGTAGGTTTCCTTTATAATAGAAAAGACAAATTTCAGCCAGATCTGTATCCTGCTAAACTAAATTCAAAATAACAAGATTTTATATACTAAATGTAGTGTCTAGCACCATCCAGAAAGAGACAATGAAAAACATTCTATATGATATATTGATAGTATGGGTGAGGGCATCCAAAAAATTATGGTTTAAGCACACAGGTGAATGCAGGTCAGTATTGCAAAAGGAGATGAAAAACTGTCCACACTAAGAAAACTCTTCAGTACAGAGAATCCGGGAGTCTGAAATACGTTCTCTGCAAAGTCTCACTGCCATCTGGTCATCTGACTCAGCAACAACAGTGTGGAAATATCAGGCATATCTCTTGCTTAAGTAGTTTCTTCAGAACAGAATTTCCATTCAGAAGCTTGTGCTGTGCTGCTTGACATTATTGTATTTATAAAGGAAAAAACATTCATTCTAAATTGGTTTTTTAAGCAGGAATGTTATCTTTTTGGAAAAGTTATATTGACTGAATGTTAATAATAATGGACTTCATAATAACTTACTAACAATTGCCTCCAAAGCGCCTAAATGAGCTAAAGCACCGAAGCCTGCATAATAAAATACTGTTGTCACTTCATTAAATGACTATGTTTTGGAAAGTAAAAACCATTTGCTATATTCCCCCAGGAAATTATATCAATAAGCAACTTCGGGTTTTATTTTTTTTCAGCTTTACTAAGGAATAAGTGACAATCAGCAACTTACTCCTGAATACTTTTGGTAGGTCAGATCAAGGTGTATTAGCTTACTCTCCTATCCCTACAATCCTCTATGAGGTATTTAAAAATGAAGCACTCGAGAAAGAAAGGAAGAAAGAGAGAGAGAGAGAAAGACAGAGAAAGGCAAACAAGGAAGGAAGGAATGAACTCTGGTCCCAAGAACAAATTCATCAAAATTTCAACCACTGTATTGACATCATTCAAGAAAACCTGAGTAGTAGCAGGTGTAGGAGTCTCCAGGGGCGGATCAGTGCCTTTGTCCTGGAGGCACCCTATCGGGATTAAACAAAGCGTGAACGCAAGAACAACACCAGGCATTCCCAGCTAGGGAACGGGGTTTGGAATTGGGCAAATACAGTCCAGATCCACCAACTTAACCTAGGGAAACCTTCATTTCAAAGAAATAACTGCATTATCCCTTTGCTCTCCAGCTAGGAGACTCACAAGAAAGAACATCTCATGCTTAAGTGAAAACTTCTTCCTGTAGGTCTGCCTTTAGACCTAGAAAAGGTTACATACTGTTGTATAAAAATTTACCACTAATGAAAAATTTTGCAGCTTCTGGAACAGGTACACTTACCCCCAAAACAGTACCTTTTGACTCAGATCTGCTCAGTAGCTTCCCCTGCCCTGCTCCACCTACACTGGGCTACCCTCAGCTGACCCAGTGTCCCTCACACCCACTCTGGTGTCCAGGACACTGTGTGAGAAGGCAGCTCTCTCTCTCTGTTTCTAGAACATCCTGGAAAGGATCAAACAGAGCAAAGAAGGAATAGGAGCTGGGCTCAGGTGTTCAGCACGCCTCCCTGGCCTGTGGCCAGATGGGGACAGTGGAGAAGGTTTTCTGGATTACAACTGCACCCCACAGTAGCACTGTCCACATTTTCTGAATTCTTCCCCATCCTGCAGCTGGCTTCCTCGTACTGCACTTCTGAGAGGTACTATCTTCATTCTGTGGACAAGAAACTGGCACAGAGGCCCAACGTCATCAAATATACCTGAAGTAAGGGCAAAGCAGTCCCATGTTTCATCTTTCACATGGGCCCTGAGCCCATTTATAGTGAATTACAGAGAAGCAGAGGTAGTGTGGGGCAGGACACAACAGCAATCACAGCAGCCCACAGCACTGCTGCGTCACCACAGAGGGGGAAGCGGAAAGAACGGCATATCTAATTGAAATCACCAGGAGACTTTCTGAAACCAGATTCAATATCCCATACTAGCATCAGGCCAGGCTGGTGGGACAGAGGCCTCAGTCTGTGCCAAATACACCAAGGGGCTTTTTTTTTTTTTTTTAAAGATTTTACTTATTTATCCATGAGAGACACTCACAGAGAGAGAGAGGCAGAGGCACAGGCAGAGGGAGAAGCAGGCCCCAATCAGGAAACCCGACGTGGGACTTGATCCCAGGTCTCCAGGGTCATCCCCTGGGCTGAAGGCGGCGCTAAACCGCTGAGCCACCCAGGTGTCCCCACCAAGAGGCTTTTAAAGATGAGGAAAGATGATAGATAGATAGATAGATAGATAGATAGATAGATAGATAATAATAATAATAATAATAATAATAATAATAATAAATAAATAAATAAATAAATGGAAGAGCTACTTCTTTCATTCTCCTAAGGGACGCTCTCCAAGGGAGTCAGCGGGGTTATGTGGAGAGGGTTCTGAATTGGGAGGCCAGAAACCACCATTCTGAACACACACCTGCTCGAGTTAGCTCGGTGACCTTGGCCCAGTCACTTAACCTCACTGGGCCTGTCTCCTTACTTGGACGTCAACAGAACTGGACCCAGATCTCTAGGCTCCTTTTCTGGTTCTAATGCCCTCTGACTAACGTTAGCAGAAGTAGACCAGAACACAGACAAGGAGAACAGCAGTTTTCATGCCTGTTTTCTGCAAGAAAAAACAGCAAAGCTGACAGAGTCTCAGCAACACTGCAGCTACACCAGGTATCCAGGCACCTGCCGTTGGCGCTGTTTCCTCTGCCAGCAGGACTTCCTTGGGCTCCATCAGGGCACCTTACAGACCTGTGTGATGTAACTTCTGGAAAGGCATCTACTCCCACCATCCTATCGCCACTATTCCCACTGTCTAGCAAGATGGCCCCTGTACCTGTGATAAGAATATAAACAGAAAGCATTTGGAGAGCTTATACCATGTGCCAGGCACTGTTCTAAGTGCCTTATGTGCATTGATTCTTCAATCTCTACAACAACTATGTGAGGAAAACACTAATGTTATTCTCCTTTTCCCAACAATGGAGGCACAGAGCTGAAATAATCTGCCTGAGGTCACAGAGCTTCTAAGTTGTAGTTGGGTGAAAACTTCGATAGGCTTGTTCTCAGGCTTTCACCAATATTTTGTACTGCCCCTCTGATGACAGTACAAAATAGACAATTAGAGATTTATTCTTTCACCATTGATGAGCACCCCCCACATGCAGTGTTGCCTACATCAAGAATATATGGCCTTGTTTTGGGGCACCTGGGTGGCTCAGTCAGTTGGCCATTTGACTCTTGACTTTGGCTCAGGTCATGATCTTAGGGTCATGGGATCAAGCCCTGCATCAAATCCCACATCAGGCTCTGCGCTTGGTGGGGAGTCTGCTTGAGATTCTCTCTTTCCTTCTCCCTCTATCCCTATCCTCACTTACACTGTCTGCCTCTTAAAAAAGCAACAAACAATACATGGCCCTATCTTAAAGAGACAACATGGAGACACCAGATGGATCAAATCATAATGGGAAAGAAAGACAGATTTGGGTCTGATTTCCTGCTCTACCTGTTACTACTTACATAGCCTCTGGAAATTTCTCATAAGGAACCCATTCCTCATCTGTAAGATGTGGATAATAATATCTACCTCATAGGATTACATTAAAATAGTTCTCGTAGAAGTCCCAGCTAGTTTCTAAGTTATGACAAACTGAGAATATCCATATTTAAAATTTTTATTTACTTTAGAGAGAGGGAAAGTGGGAGGAGGAGCAGAGGGAGAGAGTCTCAAGCAGACTCCCCACTGAGCACAGAGCCAGACACAGCGCTCCATCTCATGACCTGAGCTGAAATCAAGAGTCAGTCGCTTAACCAACTGAGCCACCCAGGCACCCTGAGAATATCTGTATTTAAAAATCTCAAAGGAGGGGCACCTGGGTGGTTCAGTTGGTTAAGCATCTGCCTTTGGTTCTGGTCATGATCCCAGGGTCCTGGGATGGAGCCCCATGTTGGGCTCCCTGCTCAGTGGGGAGTCTGCTTCTCCCTCTCACTCTGCCCCTCCCCCTGCTCATCTCTCTCTCTCTCTCCAACTCACACTCTCTCTCACTCTCTCTCTCTCTCTCTCAAATAAATTAAGTAAAATCTAAAGAAAAAAAAATCTCAAAAGATAGGTATAAATTTCTCCAGACTTTTTTTCTTAAAGATTTCATTTATTTATTCATGAAAGACAGAGAGAGAGAAGGCAGAGGGAGAAGCAGGCTCCATGCAGGGAGCCCGACGTGGGACTTAATCCTGGGTCTCCAGGATCATGTCCTGGGCTAAACCACTGAGCCACCTGGGCTGCCCCAGACTTTTTTTTCCTTAAATATTTTATTTATTTATTCATGAGAGACCTAGAGAGAGAGAGAGGCAGAGACACAGGCAGAGGGAGAAGCAGGCTTCCTGCAAGGAGCCTGATGTAAGACTCAATCCCAGATCCCAGGATCACGCCCCAAGCCAAAGGCAGATGCTCAACCCCTGAGCCACCCAGGTGTCCCTAAACTGCTCTAGACTTCAGCGGACTAGGGTGAGACAAAATCTGAATTCTGGTTTTAGAGTTCTCAGTCTCTTAATTTAATTAATTCACATCTATTTCAATTAATCTATTGACTACATTATCATCAATTGAAATCTATCGATATTTATGTCTTAATACAAGCACTAAGATTCCTACCAGTTGTTTCTAGTTGTTTCATCCAAAGCACCAATGGCAGTTTCCTAACTAAAACATGGAAGGCAGCCCCACAAGTGAGAAGCTCTCTGGCGCCTCCCCAGCTCCATCACCTGCTCAAATTATATACCGAGCACCTCAGGTTCTCCTTCCGTGAAATGGATGCAATAGTTTCCACTCTCACCTCTCCCACAGAGATATTCCCAACTCTTATCATATTACGATGAGAGTAGTAATGCCTCATATTATATCATCCCTAACACCCGAACATTTCAAAGTTTCAAAATGCTTTTCCTATGTCTTATTACCTTACTTAGGTACCTAGACAGCAGATGTTTAACAGTCTCGGTATTTTACTAAATTTACTATTATTTATTAAATATTTGCTAAATTCAGCAAAAATAATTTTCTGCTCTTCAGTAGAAAGAAATAAAAACACTGAAATGTATTTAAAGTGTGAGTATATGTGTATATGCACATGTATGAATATATATATTATATATGTATATATATGCACAGAGAGACTCGTACACATGCACGCATTTAGCACATTAGTTCTGCAGCCTTCAGGAACAACGAAGACAGCCCATCTATCATACCACAGTACTTGTTCACAATTACCCTTGCATATGTTCTGGATTCCCCATAGATACCTACCACATGTCTGAATCCTATAGTCAACAATATTTAAAATATTTTTAAAATATTTCTAAAAGAAAATGCACATGGCCAAAAATGGGATACTGAATCCCATTTATCAAATCCCATGCAACTACTGTTTTAGACATGATTTCTTTAGTTACATACTTCCTAAAGACTTCAGACCAGTCACCTAAGACCTCAGTTTCAAGCTTGACTTCAAGAAGTCAGTCCAGCAACTTTAAAATGAAGACGGTTTAAGCCACTCAAGTGATAACCTTGCACTTCAGGTATGTAAAGTAAAATTTACTCACCAAGTCATGCATAGTTTAACTAGATGATCAATCATAAATAAAACTTCACTAAAATCATTTCTCTGTCCATATAAATATGACAAAACCATGCAGAGAACAGAATTTACAAAGCATAAAGTTTAACAGAAAAGAAACAGCAAACCATTGGTGTATATTTATTTCTTTTTCTGTCTTTGCCATCCTCCTCTATCTCAGGACTCCTGTACTTAATTGTTCCTGCTGTGTGATCCTCCACTATTAAGCTATTCTGACTTTTGAGGAATATTAGGTTGCAAAATCTATATATGTTTCTGTTGGAACCATATAAGTGAAATTTGTATAAATCATTAGCTAAGTCAATTCACAAAAGAAGGGGGGAGAACATTTGCCAAGATATATTATTAGAGGAATTTAAACCACCAAGCAGCCCACGCAAGGTTGACTCCCCCAGCACCAGATTAGGTGGCAGGGAAGCAGTGCGTGGAAACGAGCCTGCCAGTAACTGACACTGCCTCTAAAGTGTGATAAAACACATTGTTTCTTCAACTACTCTAAATATCTGTGGAGTCATATATATAGTATAAAAGGTGGTAAGAACAGCCAGACTGGATTTAAGTCTGCTCTGTTGCCATAGGAAAATCACCTTCCCCTCAAACCTGCCTCCTCTTCTAGAATCCCTGTGTGGGCTGATGCACCTGTCACGCTCTGGGTCACAGAGCCAGAGAGGGCTGTAAATCAGCACAGATTCTTTGCTTACCCTGGTCCCTCTTCCCTTCAGTACCCAAGCTCAGGGCTTCTAACCTCCTTCTATCTCTTGAATCTCCCACCCAGCCCTGGCCTCCATCCTTACAGTCATGCCTTTGGTTCAGGAAGCAGACCTCACGGGCAGAGGCAGGAGGGACAGAGGGTCAATATTGATGCCATAGGGTCTCAGAGAGAAAGAACAATCAAGGGGTGATCTTCAAGGGAGAGAGGCAGGGAGAGGGAGAGGCTGAATCGTCTGTTCAGGAATCATCTGTTCCTTTGGGGGGGAACTAAACTATGATATGGGGTGTTGGGGCAGGGACGTACACACTAGGCAGCAAGATCACAAAGCAAGGGGCTTGTTCACAAAGGAGTTTGGATTCCATCATGCAGGTGACTTTGTGGAATTAACATCAGACATGCATTTAAGCTCTCATTTCACAGTGCAATGGGAGCAAGCACTGAGGAAAGAAGACCGGTCAGTCCATGTAACCCACACTAAAGGTAGTATTTGGGAAGCAGAAACCATAGGCAGGGAGAGGCTCCAGAGGTTCATGGTCACTGGACAGATAGACCAACACGCCTGCTCAGGCTGGTTTGAACATCCCTGTTTTCTAGTAAGGGATCCCACCAATCCTATCTGCGTCCATCCTTTGAGTTCTGTAAGCAATCACCAAGAAATTGATAATACAATAAAATATACTGATAATAAAACCACTATAACAATAAGAATACAGTGATTCTGGATCTCAAATACAAAATGTTCCTGGATTATCTGTTATGGACAAAGTACCAGAGGAAGGCCACTAGGAAGTACAAAATGTAGCTTCTCTGGCTGTACAGTTGTGTTGGCATCAGACCATTTTTATTTCTTACGTACACACATGATGCTAAGATGAAATGAAACAATGACTACCAAAGGGTGGTCTGACCAAAGCTGAGTGTGCTGTCTCCCTGGCAGGGACGGACGCCTCACTCAGGAAGCAGACCCACAGGACTCTCAGAAATAGAGAAGCCTGGGCCTAGAGCAAAAGAAGGGGAAGCACACGGAATCAGGCAAGACTGAGGTCAGGTTTCTGGCAAGGCCATAGGGAAGAGAGTCTGCTCTTTCACAGAGCCTGGTTTGACCGGATCCCCCACTGGGTTGTATCCACATCCCAGCAGGCATGGGGTCATTCAGCAGACACACCCACACAAGCCTGCTCCAAGCTTGGCACAATGGTGTCTTCAATCACACAGCAACAACAGCGACCAAACCACAAACCACCTCCCTCAACCTTGGTTTTCATTGAATGACATGTTTTTTTCCTACCTCAAGGAAATTTCACTAAGGGTTTTCCAGGGTCCTCAAGGGTTCTAGGATCATAAAAGATATACCTCCTTCCCACACTTCCTGCCTATGTCCTTAATTCCAAAATTATGCTTCCAAAGAAAAGGTCTCTGCGTTAGAATATAATCTTCTAAACAGATCAGTTAGATCCTTAAAAAGCTATCCTGGTGCCTGAGAAATGCAAGTATCAGCTTTACTAGCTTAGCCATTTTCAGTAGCTGGAAAAGTGATTTTGTTCACCCCAAATCGATGAATTTCTATTGAAGCGTATGTTTCTCTAACACACACAATAAACTGGCATTTGGCAGTGATTTAAACAAGTGAACAGGGCCAGCCTGCCATGAGAACAAAGCTGCAGGAACAGAAGCGAGCCAGACCTAAATGAGTTAATCTATGGGGAAACCTTTCTCTGAAGGCTATTGCTTAATACAAAACCAGCTGTCCTTGCCTTTGGGTGCTCAAGATGCCTTCCCTCTAGTTAGTCTGCACTGAGAGAAATGGGTCTGGCCTAAAAAAAACAGAGAACCAAGCTACTGCAAGGTGCACCCAGGCCCTTAGAGTCCTGCTGGTACCTGGTTAAGTGTCGATTCCCTTTCTCTCTGGAAGGCCCAGCCTCCCCATGCTTCCTGCAGCCCATCCTGACCCTGGCCACAGGGAATCCTGGGCTTTGATATTTGCCACCTTTCACAGCCCTGATCCCCTTCTGACAGCATACCTGTCACCAAGTCGTGCTAACTTGACCAACCTGGACCCCAGGCTCTTCCAACCACCAATGACCACTACTACCCCTACTTGGTCGTTCCTACGCATCTCGAACTCAGCCAGCAGCTGAGGCCTGCTCCCCACTAATGGGATGATGGGCTCCTGTCAATTCCCCTTGCTTACAATGAAATCCAACTCAAATATGGACCATATTTGAGTTCCCTCCTCTAAGTGAAACCGCTCACCTAAAGGAAGCATCATCTGGCATGTTTGTGCGTGGACACAACTTTCCATGCTGCTGGCCACAGAAGAGCACTTTCATCCCCGGGGCAGTGAGACTTGAAGGCAAGAGCCCTAAGCTGCTCTTCTCAACACTGAGTCGGCTGCGTGTCTGCATCCCTAGGTGGGGAGCAGGGGAAGTGCCCATCATAATCTCCAACACAGTGGGACTAGGATGGAGTCTGTGCATCTGATGTTCCAAAAAGCATCCCTGGTGATTTTAATGTGGGTGGAGCACCACTGATTCAGGGAGAAAATGACAGACGGTCAGCCGAGACTCTCCAGTGTACCCAGATGGAAGACATCCACTTTAAAGGCCTTTCCTACTGAGATCCCTGCCCTCTGCCCACCACCCCCTACATCCACTGCAAGATAATCACTGTAGCCTACAAAGCATGCATTGGAACAACATCTTCAACCCTGGGACCTTGCTTCATTCAGATGGTGCCTCTGCATCCGAGCTGAGCCTCAGTCTCCCCCCTCTTAGGAAAAGGGATCCTCTAGATACATTTGTTTTCCTTCTTCTTCTTTCTTCATCTCTCATTTAAATGCAGCCTGGTTAAATGCTTGCCTTTCTGCTTCTCCAAAAATGCCTTATGTGTTGCCTTGAAATTAGATTTGGGTAGTGCCTGCCCTCTAAGTAAATAACAGCACAAAAACTAGAAGCTCTATAATGCGATCAGGGGATGTAACACTGATGACATGATATTCCATAAGGCATGAAACACTCCATTCTGCTGCAGAGACTCACATGGAACCATAGAGGTCCTGCCCCCTGAACGCCAAAGTCAGACCAGCAGCTCTCTGCGACATGGCAACTGTCCACTCTGATGCTTGTCGCTTGTTATTCCCTCTGAGCCTGGCTTAATATCTACTTATCAAGTAGAAAATTCACTTTAGATCTATTTTCAGAGCAAGTATGAAGACAGTCTTAAGGATAAATTAGCTACATTCCTTCAGTTCAATGAAAGACATAAATCTCTCACCCCACAATAAGCTCTGCACATGGGAGGACAAGCCATCCTCTGATGGGCCTGCTTGGATGAAAAATGACACCAAAATACACAAATGACTAGTATATGGCACAATCTGGAACAAAGCAGGTCTCTTTGGGACCCTGTCTACAATGATTTAGCTATGGAAAGTGTCAAGAGGTGTTTTGTTCTATGTTGTTTCAGAAAGCTTGAACATCCAGCAAGCCCAGATCATGACTATGTTGACCTAGCTGGTCAACTGGCCATCCCTACCTGGCCATCCCAAGACCCTCAAACTCAGTGTGCCTAAATCAGAACTCACCACCTGCCCTCCAGGGCTTGCATTTCTGATCTCAGTTAAGGGAAGTGCTATCCACCCCAGTCAGCCAGTCAGAAACCTGATAGTTACCCTAGAACCCTATCTCCTCTGTACCTTCTCCCCACCCCTCCCAAATCCCTAAGTCCTGGACATTCCAGGCTCATTGCTCCTGTTTCAATGTGTTGCTTTCCAGATTCCTCCGACCGTCCCCCAACTGCTCCCCTGCACGGAGTCTTGCCCCCTCCAGTCCATCCTATGCTCCACCATAATAATCTTCTTTTTTTTTAAGATTTTATTTATTTATTCATGAGAGACACAGAGAGAGGCAGAGACATAGGCAGAGGGAGAAGCAGGCTCCGTGCAGGGAACCCGACGCAGGACTCGATCCTGGGTCTCCAGAATCAGGCCCTGGGCCAAGGGCAGGCGCTAAACCGCTGTGCCACCCAGGGATCCCCCCACCATAATAATCTTAACGAAGCAATCCTGATCACGTCGTTCTTCCATTAAAATCCTTCAGTGGCTACACCCACTGTCTATGGAATGATGTTCAAAGTCCAAAGCGGGGTATGTGATCCAATCTCCAATCCAACCTCTCCAAACTCAGGCCTCCGTGTGTCACCTCGAACCCTCTGCCCCAGTCACATGAGCCACGTGCAGTTCCCAGCAAACCAACCTGCCTTCCATCCTCTTGCCTCTGTGGGGGCGGCTCCCTTCTGGTTGGAATATCCCTCTGTCTTTCTGCCCCCCTCCCAAGCAATATACACTCCTTGTCTGGACCCACCTCCTCCATGAAACCTTTGCTCACACCACTCCCCAAAAGAAGAGCTGGGCAGCCCACACCGAGCCCCTGGTCAGTCTCCTGTCATGGCATCTACATCATTATCACCCTTATTTTTAACACAACAGTAAGCTCCTGGAAGGCAAGAGCTGCATCTTATCTTTCCAACCTCGGTGCCTAGCAGTGCCACCTGACGCACAGGAGTTTCATAAATACTGGTTATTACACTGAATGTTTATCGCCGGAATATTGCGATGGTGGCATTCCAACAGTTCCAAAACTGCTTTCTTTACCACTCACACAACTTTGCTTTCGGCTGCTTATGACGTGGGCCCGTCTCTTATTCCCCCTTGGAAGTCATTTGTGGGGAACCAAAAATAAATAAATAAATCAGCACAGGAGATTTATCACCTTCTTATCCCTTGAGAAATTATTTCTTTGTTCTTTATTCCTGAAATAAGGGTCACACATCAAGGCCCTTCAATAGCAGATGGTGAGAAATGACCAAATGAGTTATTCCAAATTCCGGCCCTCCCTCCAGTTCAAAGCCCTCTCCCTGGAAGTGATTATTGACTCAGGCACAGGGTTGAGACACTAATTAAAGCAGAATGAGCACGGCCTAAAGCGAGACTGGCTTAGGAAATCTCTATCTGTGACCCCTGCCCATGCAGATACAGAATAACTCTGAGAATAAAAACAGACTTCCCTGGCTTTGTGGCTTCTTCTAAGCCTACGAGGGAGTCACCTAAAAATAAAGGTGCCGTTCCCAATTCAGCAGTGGGCAGCCCGTGTGCCCAAACAAGGTAAAAGCTCTGGAAGGTTCTAGGCGCACCCAGAATTCCAACTGAAATGTCAAGTACCTGCAACGTGGCTGCCATACCCTGCAAACACCCTCTTCCCCAAGGGCTGACTTCATATTGGAAAATGAGCAATTTAAATAAATGTTTCATTAACCTAATGTTTTCCTGCTTGATGCTAATGTACTTAAGAGTAACTTGTTTGCCCAATTTCTCTTCCGTAGGATCATTTCATACAATCCTCCCCAGGACAATCTGAAACTCTTTGGGTCCCTGGTACACAATCCAGAGAACCTAGAAACCAACCAAACAACCAAACAAATAAGTGAAAACCCTTCCGCTAAAAAGCTGTCGAGACCTATTTGTTCCGGAACACCGATCTCACATAATGCAGAACAGGACAGACCATCCTGACCACTTTGGTGGCCTTGGGTTTGTACCAATGGCAACACAGCATCCTTCAGCAGCCACCACTGGTCCCAGAGAGACAAGAGGGAGACGCTGATTATTCAGAAAGAATGTGAGCATGTAACATTTTGTTTTGAGCCCCTAGAAGGCCTGTTTCCACTCTGCTTTGCTTATCTGTACACGGATTCCTGCTGTGTGCTGACTCCAAACCCCCAAAATTTCAAGGATATTTCTAACATCCTTTATTAATAGAAGCTCTTAAAAATCTCATAGCACAAGGCTCAGATACACTCTCCCAACATGCAAAAGCAGGTACCACATAAGGGTTTCTTCCTCCAAATCTGTGAGACGTGGAGAAATGGCTTGTGATGATGTGGGGAACAGGCTAGACAGCACACCAATAAGACATCATCTTTTGGGTGGATCCAGCCGCATCAGAATGGTTGTGTGTGTGCCATTAAGCTAGAGGCCAGATTTTGGTCTGGGGAACAAAATTAAGACCCAACAAAGAAGGGAAGCACATGAACAGTGGAACTCGGTGGAACTTGCTGGGTGCCAGGTGCTATGTGTGTGGCAGGAAGTAGAAGACCCATTAAAGAGTGTGACTCCGGTGGCGTTGGCACTCCAGGCTCTGCCACACGTGAGCCACGAGGCATCGGACAAGTGACTTTATTTTGAGCTTCATCCGCTTCTTGTAAAATAAAGACAACAACAAGGAAACAGAAATAGTACTAACAGCAGGGCCGGACGGCACCAGCTACCCTGTTGAAAACGCTCTAGAAACACTTGTTAAGCACCACCTCCCTTACTCCCGAGGACCCCTGTGAGGGAGAGATTATTAACTCCAGCTCATGGAGAAGGCCCTGAGTTGAGTGACCAGCCCAAGGTCACCGAGCTACAATGAGTTCAAAGCCAAGTCTCCCTGACCGCTGTGTTCTTTGGAAATAGTAACTCCAATGACTGCCACCAAGGTTGTGAGATTTTAAATATACAAATATGTATATATGCAAAATGCTCTGAATGCATCCGAAGAACATCAGTTAGGTAACAGCACCCACCCCCTCCAGCATTCGGATTGGCCTCTTTGACCTCCAGGCACCCAGCTCCTGGCAATCTCTCCTTCTCCTGGATGGAGACCCAAACATCGGAAGGTGGAGGGACAGGTGGGGGGGGGGGGCGGGGAGGGCCATCCCCCGGGCGCACTTACTTTCTCAGAACCGCTATCTCGTTCTCTATGCTGCTCTCCTTGCCCTTCAGCGCCTTCTTCGGGATGCACTTGACCGCAAAGAGTCTTCCACTTGCCTTCTCTTCGGCTAAGACCACTTCAGAAAACGCCCCGCTGTGAACAAAGAGGGAGAAAAAGAGGCGGCTTAGATTCAGGAATTAGGGGTTCCCCAGTGGCTCCTTCAATCCCATTACCAAGGTTTAAGGAAAAATAACAATAATCGCCAGCATTACTATTACATTTTTAGCCAACATCACTCCCCATTGGACTTCTTTATGCAAACAAGTACACACACACAAGGATGCCCTCATGCAAGGGGACACATGGATATCGCCCTGGGTTTGGCCAGCTCCCAGTGCCACCTGCCACCCTACAGACCAATGCAGTGGCAGTTATTTTGGAGCAAACAGAATGGTTCCTAAAAAGAAAGCACCTGTCCATCTCCATTGCCAGTACCCCTCCCCAAGTAAATGAGAAAGTGATGCTAAAATTTCTAGATTCCTCACAGGCCCCTCCACTCCAAGAAAATTTCGGAGCATGCAGCAAACATTAATTAATTCTCACAGATACGTAAGAATGTGATTGAAGTGTGAGTTGGTGCGACACGTGGTATTGACACGGGGTTAATTAATTGGTAGGGACACACAAGCTTTCAATAAGTTTGTCTTTTCAAACAAACAAAATCATGATGCCTTGATTTGGGGAGACTTTTCTGTCTGAAAATGTAAACTGAACTCTGCAAAGGCAGAGCCACAAACTGAAAATATGACCAGGACATTTGGGGTCAGAGAGTTCATTTCTCCAGAGAAGACCACTGTGGTCAGTGAGCCCCAGAGCCAGCCCCTCAGGAACCTCCATGTCCCTCAGTCCTGTCACCTCCTCTCTCTGCCAGCAGGCAGTACCTGGGTGCTACACTCGGGCTGGGGGTGCAGAACTCCCCTAAGGACTGAGACAGAAGTAGGCTTCTCCATTGCCCACTCAGGGCCCCAGTAACTTGAGCTCTGTGTATGCAGGCCAAGGAAAAGCCACGGTCCACTGAGTCATTCCCTGTCTCTAGACTTCAAGGAGCAGCAATTCTTTCCTCGGAGAGACACCACACGTGACTTCTACCCAGTTATAATTAGAGACAAACCCTCCTGCATCAAAAGAAACCACTAGAAGGACCAAGGTCGTTCCAATCCCAGAGCCTCCGGGCTCTTTTCTTCAACATCAAAAAGATGCTTAAGCAAGGAAAATGTACTTTTGTCTCCCTCTCCTTACCCATCTGACAAGGGTACGCATCCATCACAGACCAAAGAACATATAAATATACATATATTCTTCAAAATCTCTTCCAGTGAGAGGAGTTCACTCTACTTAGTGCAATTAACCATGAATCTTCAGACAGCGTTCCTTCTGGAACATAAACTCGAGAGAAGTTCAGCTACTTCCATGTCTGTATCTAATTATATAAAACCCGAGGGGCAGAAAACAAGCATTCCACCAAAGAACCAAATGGAAACTACTGGAACAAAGATCTTCTGCCCAAGTCCACAAATCAAGGGTCGAGCAAGATTTTCCCTCACAGTATCACATGCCTCACATAGACAGTAATATTCTAGAAGCAACCATAATGACGATTATGAACTATAAATACAAAAAGAAAATCCACAATAGATTTATCACAGAGGGATAAATAGACTCAGACATTCCCAGGGACACTTGATCACCACCAACAGATTTCCCCCAAGGAAACCAATTTTTGACAACTTGAAGGAATCCCCCCAAACCCAGCTGTCTCTCCTCCTCACCTCTATCTCCAGGATGGACTGACATGGAATCACTTCACAGGAAGGGGTCTGAGATGGACAAAATCAGGGACACCTGTGCATATGCTCCCTTTCGCTCCCCTCCAGGAGGTAGAAGAGTATAAGAATAAGAGATAAGAAAAATCAGGGAGGAAAGACCAGGATTCTAGCTCCATGGGTGATTTTATGCCAGGGATTCCATGCATTTGTTTCCAGCGTCCCTATTTGCCACCTGAGTCCCTGACGCTAATGACACCACAGTGGTTTCTCTTCTAAGTCTGTTGGGTTTACTATCCCCATTTTCCAGAAGGGAGAGAAGCTCTTTAGCAGCAGTAACCAAGCTGCCAGAGTTTGGGCTGGGACCTGCTAGATCTCTCAGCTGCCCCCTGCCCCCTCCACGCCCACCATGCCTCTTCCTCTCCAGAATCTGAATGGAGAGTAACAGACTATGGTCAATGCAATAGAGGTACTCTGCTTAGTGGTAGCTATCAAGAGCTTATGGGAGAAAACGCCCCTTTATCCTGTGGATCATTCCCTGCCTGGAAAACAGAGTGGGAAGTGAAGCTTCTGTGTGAATTGAAGGAGGGGACTTGGTTCTACATGGGAGCCAGGGCTGGTGGGCTGCTGCAGGGAGCAGAGGTCAAGGTGAGTAGTACTGCTGGATCAAGGGCTCTCTGCCTTTGTCCCTGACTTCAGGAGGGATGGACTATCTGCGACCTTGGGTGAGGACAGGGTGGTGGGACATAAATACATAAGGGGCTTCAGAAGAGGCTGGGGCTTGACCCCAAGTTACCTATAAAAGGACACAAGGCAGGCCCCCAATGGCCAAGCACACCCGCCATGCCTCCAGGAGTCTCCATCCACAGTTCCCCAGCAAAGTCACCCAGCCAAGGCTACACAGTCCCATCCTCTCAGGCTGAAACTCAGTCTGCAATCCCATTCCTGGGCAAGCTACCAAAAGAATAGACAGCAGGGACGGGAACAGATATCTGTGCACCCATGCTCGTGGCCGCATTATTCACAACAGCAGCCAAGGGGTGGAAACGGCCCAGATATGCATTAGTGGATGGATGGGTAAACAAGATGCGGTCTACCCACACAATGGACTCTTATTCAGCCATAAAAAAGGATGGAATTCTAGTACCTGCTGCAACATGGATGAACCCTGAAGACATGATACTGTTTAGGCCAGAATCAAAAGGACAAATACTGTATGATCTCACTTATACAAAGGACCCCGAGTAGTCAAATTCATACGCAGAAAGAGAGACAGAGGCTGCCGGATTTGGGGGAGCAGAGAATGGAGAGTCCGTGTTTAAGAGAGACAGGGTTTCCCTTTGGGAAGATAAAAAACATCTGAGATGGATGGTGGTGATGGTATATAACAGTGCAAATTGACTTAACGCCACTACGCTTCACTCTTAAAAAATGGTTAGAGTGACACATTTTACTTTATGTATGTTTTACTGTAAGAAAGAATTAAAAGTCATCCTGGTTCTATCCATGGCAATCACCTGGGGATGGACGTGCGGAAAAAATTCAACAGCCCTTTTCTCTCACTACCTTCCTAAAGGAGAAAGAAACAAATAGCAGCAGGGGCTGTGTCACCCTTGACACTCCCAGAGTGCCTGGCACATGTCAACGAGACCCATGCTCACAGCAACCTCAAGAAGTGTACAGGGCGGGACGTCTGGGTGGCTCAGCAGTTGAGCATCTGCCTTTGGTTCAGGATGTGATCCTGGGGTCCCGGAATCGAGTCCCACGTCAGGCTCCCCTGCATGGAGCCTGCTTCTCCCTCTGCCTGTGTCTCTGCCTCTCTCCTTGTGTCTCTCATGAATAAATAAATAAAATCTTTAAAAAAAAAAAAAGAAAGAATAAAGAAATGTACAGGGCGTGACTGCCACCTCCACTCTGCAGATGAAAAAACTGAGGCCCCAGTCGCACAGGCAGGAAGTTCAGAAAAGAAAATTTAGGTTTCCCAAACCGGTCCAATGTCCTTTTCCATACACTATGCTGGGCTGATGCGTGCTGCTGGCAGGAAGCCTGCCTCTCAAGCACAGAAGGTGACACCCATGGAGGGTCACCCTAACCCTCTTTGCGTGACCTGCCAACCCTCCCCGAGTGTGCGAATCCACCTCACGGCCTCCTCATTTAAGCAAGCAGTGTGCATTTACCTTCTTCAAGCTTCCCAAAGACAAAGCTCTCTGGTCTTTTAGGGGATGTAAGATTAGCATAAATTGTTATTGTTCCTGCAATAAATAGAAATCACTTGAAGACACTTCCCCCGTTGCAGGAAAGCTAATTAAAACCATCAGAAGCAGAAACACATGAATGAAGAGTTTGGGCACTTTCAAGGTAATTGCACAACAAAGTGATGTGTGTGTCTGGGATGTGGGGGTGGGGGGGGGGTGTTGGAGGGAGGGGAGGCAGGCGGGGAGGGGGCTGGTGGCAGGAAGGAAGCCGGCAGAAAAAGTGATCCGAAAGTCCTTAAAGGTTTCAGACAACCCAATGAAACAAATTCCTAGGAACACAAGCAGGGGACAGAGAGTAACGGAGCTTTAAAAATAAGAAGAGATCAAAAAAAAAAAAAAAAAAAAAAAAAATAAGAAGAGATCAATAAAATAAAATAAAATAAAATAAATAAAATAAAATAAAATAAAATAAATAAATAAAATAAAATAAAATAAAATAAAATAAAATAAAATAAAATAAATTAAAAAATAAAAAAATAAAAAAATAAAATAAAATATAAAGAAAAGAAAAGAAAAGAAAAGAAAAGAAAAGAAAAGAAAAGAAAAGAAAAGAAAAGAAAAGAAAAGAAAAATAAGGAGAGATCATAGGAGGTTCTTCCATCAGCTGCACCTTCAAAACAGAACAGTAGAGACTTGCAGCCGGATTGAGTGCACCTGTGTCTTGAAATGGCAGTCGGCTTCTGCGGGGGCCCAGGGCCCCCAGGGCCCCCTGCTGTCTGCAGTCTGCAGTCTCCCCCCACCCCCCCACCCCCCAATACCACTTGCCTGGAACCAGGTGATCTGGGCCCCAGGGGAGGGGCAGCCTCCCAACAGCTCAGATCCAATGGCTTCTTGCTGCTCATGCCCCTGGGTTCTCATGTGGGCCCCTTCCTAAAACTCACTTCTTCTTGGATCTACGACACAGTTTTCACCTTCTCCCTTGTGTCCCATTGTGTCTCTACCTCCACCTGTTCCTCTTCCTCCCCTAAAGCGGCAATGCCCCCCTTCCAGGCTGCATCCTTGGCTCTCCCTCCATCCCACCCCACACACCTGCCCCCTAGAAAATCTCTTCTTTCCAGTTTCAGCCCCCGTCCCCTCGTGGCCCCCTCACCTTCACCTGAATTTTAACCTGGCTCATGTGCAACCTCATCTCTCCAGCTGCTTTCAAGGGCCTCCTGGCTGAATGTCCCGACCGCCTCTGAAGAGCACCAGAAACAAAGTAAGAAACAGTATCTTTATCCCCAAAGTTCCTTCTCTGTTCTCTCATTTCTACCAATTCGATAGCACAGCCCGGAACCCATCAACTTCGCTCCTCCCTGGCTCATCTCCATCACCAAGTATGCTCGGGCTCCCACCAAAGCTCTCAGATGCCCTCTGTCCAGCCCTACTGCGCTGGCTCCGGGTCTGGTTATCTCACCCTGCACTTCTTTCAGGATCCCCTTGGCCCCTTGGCCCCCCCAGCCCACCTCCCACCTGCTTGCTCCTACCTGCTACTGGTGATACTTTTCTAAAGCCAAGATCTGGTTATGTTGCTGCCCCCCAACCCCCCCCCCCTCAAAAAAAACCCTTAAGTTTCGTGTCTACGACATCAAGTTGAAACTCCTTTGCAAGGCATCTGTGGCGCTCAAAGTGCTCCTCAAGCTGACCTCAGCTTTGCAGGCTCATCTGCTCTGGAGCCAACCTTCCCTAGTGCAAACACACCCCCGCCATACACACAGGGCCTCCACCCACCACATCAGTCACCTGGCTGCTTCCCAAACACGCCCATGCCCTTTCATACCCCTGGCCTTGCTTGAGTCCTGCCCACCTCCCCACTTCCTTTGAACACCATTCCTTTTTCTTTCTGCTTGGCAAAATTCCATTTGTATTTTAAAGGACCCAGTTGGTCTACTTCTCCTCTCTTTGAAGGCTTTCTCAATTGCCTTCCCACCCAAACAGAATGAGGACCTCTTTCTGGGACTCCTACAGCTGGCAATCCCTGCATTACCCACTTACACGTTCCACCGTGGGCCTTGATGTGCTTGTCTCCATGACAGCAGGCGTCCTAAGCCACTCTCTGTGTCTCCAGGTCTAACAATACTGGCACCAACTGGTGCCCAAGGCAGTGCTGATGATCCTCATCACTTGAGGCTCTGTGTCTCCCTCTGGCTTTCTACAGCTTCCTTGTGTGGTAGACCCACAAAATAAATAACATCCGCTAATGACCTTCCATTGTGTGTTGAGGAAAATAATCTGGTCCTCCTTCACAACATTTTCCTCCACATTTCTATGCAAGTGTGTGCAGAAAGAACCTCAAAGGTTTCCCTTGAAGCATAAAAATTCTTTGAGGCTTTCTGGATAGATTTTAGACCATGCATTTGTATGCCTGAACACTTGAGAGATATTCTCCAGCTGAAGAACCCCAAGATCACCGTTTGACCTGCCTGGGGAAAATATTAAATTTGTGACATTGTAATATGATGATCTCTCCCCCATAAACCTTCATCCTGGTTAAATAAGTCAAATTTGGTAGGAAAGAGGAGAGGGCAGATTTTTAGATGGTAGGAAGGACTTTGGAAAAGCATATGCCTAGAAGAAATAAAAATCTTGGTGTTTCAAAGATTGCATTTCTTTGACTTGTAAAAACATATTTATTTGATTTTTAAAGAACATTAACTTTCCATTTAAAATTTACAAAACCAAAACACCAATTTTCCATCTAAATTAAATCTCTGTGACAAATCACTGAAAGGTCAAACAAAAAGTTATTCTTGAAATGCTACATATTTCCAGCTCCTGAAGATAAAACTGTACAAATTACAAGAGTTGAATCCTTCCTCTTTCTCTTTCACATTTCAAAGAAAATCAAATCTCATCACCTAGAGGCAGCTTACGCTGATTGTAAGCCAGGCACCCGGGAGGAAATAAACGATGTTTTGCTAGCTGAATTTCCAAGATTCGGGGAAATGTCACATTTTCTACGCTGACTAAAGAATTCTAAACAGCTACTTTTGCTTTTAACTTCGTAAATGATGGCTCTGAAAAAGGTTGTTTCTTTTTGCTTTATCCAGTCAGCTGTGAGAAGGGAATCCTACTGTCCTAATGGTGGACCATCCATGCCTTAGACTCTGCATGCTATAAAGTACTCCCCTGAGTACTTTACTGGAGGTACCCAGTCCTCCCTGAGGGAAAAAGATTCCCTTCCAACGGACCAATGGAAGGACACAGAAAATAAGGCTGGGCTCTGGGAATTCCTTACATTCTTGAGTTTCCTAAAAATGCAACAGTTATGGTTTTGTGAACTACAGATAGACTTTACCTGCCCTTTGTTAAAAAAAAAAAAAAAAGTCACAGAGACATTAAAAAAAAAGTCACCTCACCTCCATAACTGCTTCTGTAGACAGTAGACCCTCTAACCCTGGGTTCACTCCCAGTTTCATTGACCCACAGCCAACCAAGCCCTGGAAGCAGATGGTTCTCTTCTAAGCCTCACACTCTGTCACAATGCCTACATCATTCACCTACTCCATCTCATCACATATGCATTTTATCATCTCACACCATCACAAGAAGGATGAGTACAGCACAACAAGGTATTTTGAGAAAGACTATACTCTTGTAACTTTCATTACAGTATATTGTTTCAATTGTTCTATTTTATGGTTACTGTTGACTCATCTCTTACTGTGCCTAATTTATAAATTACACTTTATCATAGGCATGCATATATAGGCAAAAACATTGTTGTGCAGCATTTGGTATTATCTGCGATTTCAGGCAGCATTGGGGGGCCCCCCCATGATAAAGGGGACTAGAACTCAGAGCTAAGCCACGCCCAGAGCTATGCTGGCTAACCCACCTACTCACTACCAATTATTGCCATAAAAAGCAAAAACAAGAATATATGAATTCTGCTTTCCCAATTTCTAATATCTTTAACCTGAGGTTGTTAAGAACATACATGAGATAGTATTTAAAAAGGATAGTAGGGATCCCTGGGTCGCTCAGCGGTTTGGCATGGTCCTGGAGTCCTGGAATCGAGTCCCACATTGGGATCCCTGCATGGGATCTGCTTCTCCCTCTGCCTGTGTCTCTGCCTCTCTCTCTGTGTGTGTCTCTCATGAATAAATAAATAAAAGATTTTAATAATTAAAAAAAAGGATAGTGCATATGCTGGCTACTTTAAGTGCATATAGTTTAAAAACAAATTCTTTTCTCATACAATAGCAATTTAATCACAAAACACACATGTAGCCTCCAACAACCTATAGTGACTTGCACATTTTAGATGTTCCACCAATGTCCATCCAATTGAACTGGTGACACCTTAGAAAAAGATGCCTCTGATTTTCAACAAGAATCAGAATTCCAGAGTTGCCTCTTTGATTCACGACAGTTCACTAAACCAATCACTCGGTAAAATTATATCCATCCCAAATTAGACCAAGAAATAATCAGATGGTGCTGAAATGATCTGCCCTATTAGCTTAGAGTCAGCTATTATTGGATCATTGCCTTCTCATTCTTTTTAATCATTCTACATACAAATCAGATTGATTGTGTTATTAACTGTATTAACACCATCATCTCTGGCCTATGACCATCACTGTGCCATGTGACTGGGCTGTCAGACGTTACCCTCAGCCCTCAGGCTATAAATTAAAATGTTCTTTTCCACTAAGCATAGTATTTTCTACTAAGCATACGATTTTCCTCAGTGTCAGACCAGGACAATATTAACGGCTGAAGGGAGGAGAAGTGGGGGAAAAACTGCACAGGAAAAATGAAGTTGGTGATCTTTCACTTTAGAGCATCGAAAAAAAACAGACAGGTGGCTTTTAGACCTATTGTTCCAGACCAGAATCAATTCTTAAAATAAGAACACCTGTCTGCTAACTCTAATAATAATCTTACTGACCCCAAAGGATCCAAACAGATAAAAAACAGTAGCGGAGTCAGATGGTCTAAGCAACTCTCCAGGCAGACATTAGAGAAATTAGACGATTTTCAGAAGTGGCATTAACTCTTGCTGGTCAGATCTTCGGTCTAAAATCTCCACTAATCCACACACCCCTGATGACATTGTGTCGTGCTAATTCAGCCCACTGAACTAAAGAAAGCCATGCCCAGGCGGTCAAAGAAAACAAAGCAAAAGGAAAAGTTTTGCCGTCACATGCTTCAAGAATAAATATGCACCCACGAAAATTGGTATCCCATTTAGACAGAACATTTATTCATTAGAGTGTGTCCTCTAAAACCTCTGCTTGGCAATTACATAGAAAGCCATATGTGAGTTTATGTTAATGCTTGAGCTAAATGTATCAAAATTCCATTTCTTAAAAAAATAATCTATAAGTCAGGCCTTATTAATTTGGACCAGCGCCTCACCAACCAGTTCAAATTAGAGACATATCCTTGACTTTAGTAAGTTATGCATACAAATAGGGAGGCTCCTACTGAAAATAGCTATTTTTTTTTCACTCCGAAATCCCATTTTCCTCTTCGACTTGGTAAATCCCACAATGACTAGAAAGTTTCCCTAATAGCTTCAAGAACCATGACGGAATGTTCTTAAATATTCATACCATTAGCCTGATTTCTGCCCAGATCAATTCTTATTCTGAATATGTCCCTGTGTCTAAAACCACTGGAGCAGTTTGGGTGGTGACAATGCCTGTCACAGGGGAAGGCATCAAAATGCCGGCATAGTCATTGCATGTGACATCTCTGGGTTCTTAAGGTTTATCTGTGGCACTACATCTTTGCTGTTAATTGCTTCACTGATCCAAATGCAGAAGACAAATAAATTCCAAATGAATGCACACCACCATATTTGAAGGCACCAGCTTCATCTAATACCACAACTTTTTCCCCCTCACTTCTCTGACAGGGCCTCACATTTTATCTCTGCCCTTTTTCCAGTCACTTGTGAAAGGTTGATATGGAGCCCGACTACGTCAGTCATTTTTCCTTAGCTCACCAACAGGGAGCATTAATGGAAGCCTGGTTCACGGAGGCAGTGACAAAAGACAAAAGATTCGGTTCTTCTGAGACTACAAAGTCTCCTATAGCCACAGCTAAAAGGCTCGTAACACTGAAAGGCACATAAAGTGTCTGTGTGGGCCACATGGGTATTTGTTGCAAGGGTATATTTCACTTGGATGACACAGGTTGAAGGGGTTCAGGACAGCTGCCCTACACCCCCCCAAATGGGCCACTTTGACATGTGGATTATTTTGAGCTGAAGGCATTTGACACCCTGCAGTCTCAAGAGAAACTTCTGTCCCTCCCTTAATCACATGGACAAATCTAAATTGGGGGTCTTTCCCAAAATAAGGGTTACTAAAAGAGATAAATTTTATCTGAGTGACCCATCTATATGGCAGGGCAACCATTGACTTACCAAATATCTGTTCCTCTCATCACCCTGTGAAGTTCATTCTTTTCCTCTGAAGTCCCAGACTCCTACCCCCTTCTCCTTTGTTCAGAATGACATACACACCTCATTTTGCCTCTTTGGGATTCCCATGTCTATGTGGATTCCCTGTATGTATGCCTAATACATTTTATTTTCTCAGTGGAAAAAAATATTCTCTCCTGTTAATCTATCACATGTCAATCTGATTCTTTGTCCAGCTAGAAGGACTTCTGGGGGGACAGGAAATCTTGCTCCTCGACAAGGCAATGACTCAGATGAAACTGGAACATCCAGTATATATTCCATCTTTCTTTGTTGACTGTGTAGACTTCTCAGGTGGTACATCTTGTTGTGGGCTACACAGATCTCCTGTTTGACAAAGATTCTCCCCCACAGAAGTTGCTCTTCAGAGTGGCCCTCTTTTTCACTCTCCATTATGGTAAGGAACCAGAACTAGAAGGCTCTCATGTCCTCCTTCTCCTGTGACAGCTACAAAGATTCAAGGTCCTCCTAATGCCAAATGCATATCCCTTTATAGAGGCTGGTGGACATCATCATAAATGATGGGCAACACCTTCACAGCAAAGCTGGCGTGGCTGTTTTAAGATAATCCCAGCTGGCCCACCCTCACAAGGCTTCCTACTCCTTGGGACCTGCTGGGAAGCTCTGATTCTAAGCACTTTTTAAAATCTATTTTAATTTTGGTTAAGGGCAGATGGATCAAAAGGTAACTTGTAGGAAAAATCTTTCAAGTTCCATGCCAGCCAAACTCATACATCAATATCCTTTCTAATTAGTTTTTCAAGGTCTCACATTTAAAAAGGAGTCCTTATTAGTATAATAATTACTACATTAGGGGCACCTGGGTGGCTCTGTTGGTTAAGTGTCTGACTCCTAATTTCAGCTCAGGTCTTGATCTCAGGGTCATGAATTCAAGCCCCACATTGGACTCCACCCTGGGCATGGAGCCTACATAAAAAAAAGTAATAATAATAATAGTAATTACTACATTAAAGGGACATTGGCTATATCTACATTAAAAAAAAAAAAACAGGAAATCTATCAATAATCTGGTAAAAAAAAAAAATCAAAAGCTTAAGTGGCACCTGCCTGGCTCAGTTGGGTGGAATGTGAGACTCTTGATCTCAGGGTCATGAGATCCAGCTCCATGCTGGGTGCACAAGTTACTTAAAAAAAAAAAAAAATTCAAAAGTTTAAAATAGCAAATCACTGGAAATATTCAAAATATCTATGATAGAGGACTGGTTAAGTAAATTACGATCTAAAAATACAATGAAGTACTAAGCAGCCATTTAAAATAATCAAGTAGATTTATGTGTGCTGATATAGAATTATCCCCAAGATATACTGTCAAGTGCAGAAAGTGAAGGTGCAAAGTGTCCATTATGTTCCTATTTGCATAACACACGTGCACACATCACACACACACACACACACACAATCTCTGGAAAGAGACAAGAAGCAAGTTATACTGTTGCCTCTGGGAAGAGGCCTAAGAATGATAGGAGTTACGTTTTATCCATTTTACTATGTGCACATATGTGCACTATTTTTCCATGAAAAGTTATTTAATGAAGTACAGAAAATTTTAGGAAAAGGCAGTAGAAGCAATCGATAATCATCTATACAAAATGACTATCCAGTTCACTAAAGCCTCTTACTAGGTCCAATTAGCTATACCCTACTGATATGAAATGTCAGTAACAGCCCCATTATACAGTGAAGTTTACCCTTTATGATACCTGGATATCTAAATGTGGCTGGTATTCACCGGTATGAATCAGCCTTGTATACCTGGTTCACATTTAGCCTTGACACCTTCACCAATGAAACTATTTTTTTAAGAGGGGGTCAAGGAACTTTTCTTCATAGAGATCATTCATATAAGACATCGGGGAACTTATTCGTGGGGAAATGTAACTTGACATGGGCTCTGAAGGATGAGTTTGTTTCAACAAAAACATCAAGGCAGAAGGAAGGAAGTCAAGAAAGGCAGGTTGACAGAAGGAGAACATAATCCAGAGCCAGCGCCCTCAATAGGGCAGATCATAAACACATGAGGGGACTGTGGGAAGACAGCATGGTTTTTTGTGCAGAGCATGTAGCTAAGAACAAACTGTATGCATGAGTGTGTAAAACTATAAAACATATCATTGATGTACACAGCACTCGGACAGACTAATGGCCCCCTAAAGATATCCATGTTCTAATCCCTGGGATCTAAGAATGGCAGTTGACATGGCAAAAGGGACTCTGCAGCTGTGATTAGATTAAGGGCCTTAAAATGGGGCTATTAGACTGGATATCCCAGGTGGCCCATTTTAATCACAAGAGTCCTTATAGGAGGGAGGCAGGAAGACCAGAATCAGAGGAGATGGGATGCTGGAAGCAGGGTTCAGAGTGATGCTGTTGCAGGAGGACGTGAGTTAAGGAGTGCTGGAAATTTCTAGAACCTTAAAAAGGCTAAGAACAAGTTCTCCCAAGACCTCCTAGAAGGGACTCAGTCATGCCAACATGTTTATTTTAGCCTGTAAGACCCACTTCTGGATTTCTGACTGGAACTGTAAGATAAATGTGTGTGGTCTTAGTCCACTAAGTCTGCTGCAAATTGTCACAGCAGCAATAAGAAGCTATATCTACATCCGTATGACTGGCATGTATCCCTATCTTATAGATGAGGAAACTGGCCTCATCAAGGTGCAAGGACTTGTCCAAATCTCGAAGCCAGTGCCTGGAGGTACCAGAACTCAAACCCAGTTGAGAGGGGTTGATGGAATGCTGCCACTGGAGAAGTAGCTTGAGAGACGCCATGGACATTGTAAAGATCAGATGGATAATATCACTCAGTGCAGCAGGCAGTAACAAGACATGAGGTTTTGGACAAATGAAGGAAATGAACAGAGCTGATTCATTAAGGTATTCTCAATATGACCAAACTTGTTGTAGACAATTGTGTTCTTTAACATCATTTGAACAGAAACAGGTAAGTGTCTTCCTTGGCAAGGTGATATGGCTTTGCCATCTAAGAAATTCATTTATGGCAAACATTTTCCCCAGTGATGCTACTGAGTAATATATAAAAGATGCTTTCTTTACTTTCAACTTGATAATTCTCTTCTCTTTATTCTTGTTTTGGTAAGTGATTACTCCACATTTAGCTGAATCTCCCTACACTAACCAATGAAATGCTCTGCTCATCTTTTCATAACTGAGCTGTACTGTGGGCAGTTCCATAAACAAGGCTATAGTCAGAAATTGGTCAAGATGCAAGTTATTCTGTGCTTTCCTTGTGTGTATAGAGTTTCACTGTGAGGAACAATTCCCTTTGCCAGGTAGATAGGTTATTGTGCAAACAATGAAACTTCCCAAATCTAGGTAATCACCACTACCACCATCACCACCATCACCACCACCATTACCATCATCACCACCACCATTACCGCCATCACCATCACCACCACTACCAAGACCACCACCACCATGACCATCACCACCACCACGACCACCACCATCACCTTCACCATTACCACCATCACCACCACCATCACCACCACCACCATCTATCCTGCTTATTTAAGCCATATTAGAAGCTTATTTTGAAAACTATATGCCAATAATCTTCTAATTCCACCAATAACCTTGCATGACAACATTAGGCCCCACTTAACACCTGAGGAAATCTAAGTTCAACAAGGTTAAAATTTTTACAAATGAGATAAAAAAAAAAAAAAACGGATTTCTAACTCTGGCTTGTTGCAAGAATCATGCTACTTCATTTTTAAACCATGCCACCTCTTCAGGTAGAGTTAATTTCATAATTAAGAAAAAGTTTAAAAAAAAAAAAAAGTTAACAAGAGTGCATAGGATGCAGAGGGGGTTTTTTTGCTATACTTTGCTCCAAAAAAGAAAGTTGAAATTCTCACCCACGCTACATCAACAGCAACCCAGGCTCTGAGGAGTAAAAATCACTGAAATTTCCTTAACCAGAGAACCCTCTGGCTAATAACTTTGGCTTCTTTCTAAGTTTCTGACAGTGTTTGCCCATGTCAACCCCAAGGACTGAAGACAGAAGGTTCTCTTGCCTCGGATTTCCAGGTACCCAAGCTCTCCATTAAAGGAGAGTGGAAGAATTTTCAGTTTGAAATTTTATGTTTGTGTTCCTAATCTACTCCTCGCTGTTTTAAAATTAGGCCCCCTCCTTATTGCCTTTATGTCTTAAAATTCTACATAATAATTTTTATTCTTTTCAAAAAGACAAAAATTCAGTAGACTCAAGATGGACCCCTATACTTCCCCACCTGCTAATTTCTCTTTCTCAACTGCCCACGCATCTTGATATTCATGTCTCGATTACCAGAGTGGATTTAATCTCCAAGCACAATTGACAAGTTCTCCCATTTCCCAAAATATGATCACATGAACATTGTCCCAGCTGAAAGAAAAGTTCGCATGTCCATGGGCATTAGTGACTTGGTGCAAAGCTTTATTCACCACTCAATCATGCACAACACAAACCACCAATCAATTTGTTGTGAGGTGCTGATTACATTACTTCTGGGTGAAAGTAAGAATAAGCCTGCCCAGTGGCTACCCACAAAAACAAAAGATCACTCCCTGAGATACCACTGCACACAAAATGGAGGCAGACACACGGGGATATTGTTCTTTGGGCTTTTCTCATGACCGGGTCACAGAAATTATAGCACATCAGAGATGATGGAAATAATGTACGGGCTGCTCCACCTCTACTGGCCCTGGCGATTCTCAAATGGTAAGAATGGTGCCCAGAATGCTCTGACCCCTGCAGAGGCCACCAGCCCCAGGCACAGGCTGCTTGGCTTCTTCCGTTAGGACAGAGAAACATGCTGGCCCAGCAGCACATCTGTCTCTCTCACCGGGTAAGGCAGAAGGCATCCATTAGAAACTCCCTGGCTCTCCTTTCTTGACGGTACACTAGCTAATGGTCAGGTTGCTCTGAGGTTTATGAGATTCCCCAGGGAGGTGAATTTGAGGGGTTCCAAAAAGGCTTGCTTGCTCAGAGATATCTCCCCAAATTGGCCCATTGAGGAGCTTGAGCCAATTCTCTGAGTCAAGGGACATAGCTATGGACATCTCCCCTGAAGCCCAAGTGTGTTTCCTGGGAGCCACACAAGCACCCATTCGCAACAAGCCCTATTGACAGTAGTAACAATCCACAGTTTAAACTTAGTTAGCTCCAGCCCTGGGAAGACAGACTCCACTTTCACAGAAACCTGAATTACAAGCTGGTGCCAACCACCGTATGTGGCACGGTCGCCTTGCACTGCTTTCTGCAGGTGGTGAGGCATAGTGGCAATGTCCCCTGGCCCTGCTGGCTGCCTCGGGGAGCAGGTCACACATCCATGAGCGGGCAGGGAGTAAAGAGCACAGGCCGCCTGGTCCCCAGAGAAGTGGTGAGCACTCTCGCATGGCAGGCCCTGGGGAGATAGAGGGGAATGGAAAGCACATTCTGCCCCAGGAAGCTCCCATGCCAGCGAGAGAAAGGGAGACTGTAAACATATCTGTGCCAGGTGTTGGTTAGAGCTGGAAACAAAGACAAAGCAGGCAGGGGAAAGAGTAGGCCTTGATGGATGGGGTGCCTGGGACAGGCCTCTTTGCTGAGAACTGAACAGCACAAGGAGGAGATCACGGCGTATCTAGAAGACTTCCAGGATGGCGAAGCACACATGAAGGGCCCCGCCAGGTTGCAGAACAAGCAGCCAGGCTGCCGCAGCTGCGAAAAGGAAAAAGGAGACAGGATCATGAGATCCAGAAACAGCATTAGCGCCTGTGGACCATGACAAGGGTTTGGTGGGGTGTGGAGTATTTTTCCTGAAAGATGTCAATCCATCAGTCATGGGACACATTTTTCTTCTGCGTGAGAGCTTTATTTTTTTTTAAGGTTTTATTTATTTATTCATGAGAGGCACAGAGAGAGAGAGGCAGAGACACAGGCAGAGGGAGACGCAGGCTCCATGCAGAGAGCCTGATGCGGGACTCGATCCCAGGACCCCTGGGATCATGCCCTGAGCCAAAGGCAGATGCCCAACCACTGAGCCACCCAGGTGTCCCCTGTGTGAGCGCTTTTTAAAAAAGCACAAAGAGGGGCAAGCTCGGGTGGCTGAGGTGTTTGGCGCCGCCTTTGGCCCAGGGCGTGATCCTGGAGTCCTGGGATTGAGTCCTGAGTCGGGCTTCCTACAGGGAGCCTGCTTCTCCCTCTACCTGTGTCTCTGCCTCTCTCTCTCTCTCTCTCTGTCTCATGAACAAATAAAATCTTAAAATAAATAAATAAATAAATAATAAAAAGCACAAAGACTCAAGCCACGCACTGGCTTTACAAATGCCATCATTTTAGCTAAATTAACTAATACTCTTAAGCTCCCTAAAAAAGTGGAATTGATACTGATTTAGCCCCAGTTCCTTGAGAAGCTGGGAAGGCCCTCAGTTCTAGCCTGAGTGGTCTCATGGAGGTGCTTAAACTCGCCCTCTTTAGGCCTCTGTTTTGCCACCTGCAAAAGGGAGACCGTGCTCTGCCTTCCAATCCAGGGAGAGCTGCAGAGGCGCAGGCCAGGCCAGCCTTCCCACCCACCTTGAGCAGAGGCCTGAACCCCAGGGGTTCGCCTCCCACCCTCAGTCTGGGTCTTCTGCTCCATGCTGGCTGCATGGAGGATCATAATTCTGCTGGATGCCTTGCAACTGGTCTGCACCTCCTCAGGACCTTCCTGGAACTGGCACTTCATCCTCATCATGGCCAAAGGCGCTTCATATACCTACCAACAAAAGGAGGCAATGGAAATTTATCTAAACCACACACACACACACACACACACACACACACACACACACACACACAAATATAACACTAAAACGATTTAACTTTTTTTTTCATTTGCCACACACTTTAATGCTTCTGAAGAGTACGCTTAAAAATAGAAACTGGAGCCACAAATTGTTTTCACCATTAAATTAGATCTACCTCACCAGCAGCAGCAGCAAAATGAACCCCTTTCTCACTGTGGCCTGCCTTCTCCTCTACGGGGGGAAAAAAAATCACTATGTCTCAACCCTGGTAAATGGCAGGAGCTGAAGACATCATCTGCCAGTTTCCAGGATGCTTCAGTCCTGGCATCTTTCCTGAGGGTAAATATCAGGGACAATTACAATGGCCTTGTTTCTTTATTTGGTTTTTAAACAAAAATACCAGTCCAGGTCTTCCTTCCAAGTGCGCGGAGCCACCAGCTGGCCAACCTCTCTCTGTGTGAGCTCCACAGTACTCGAACAGGAAAGATCATAGTGGAAATTTTTAAATGGAAAAGATGAGAACACATGTCACATCATTGTTCCCTGGCAGAGCATTTGATACAGCACCCAGGCAAATGATATTTAGTAAATGGGTTCCGATGCCTTCGCCGCACTGTAATAACAATACCTAGAAAACCTGGGTTCTCTGAAGACATTGCTTAAGTTTCCAAGTAAAAGCTACAGTAAAAATGCTGGAAACATTTTAGGAGGAAAGAATGAAAAGGTCTGCAAAAGTTAATGTCACAAGTAAAAGACACAAATGTCATAAGTTAAAGACACAAAATCCAAGAATCATGTTGGAAGAGAGAAAGTAGTCAAGTCTTTCAAGTAAGAAATTGGGGCATAGTAAAAGATACTGTAAGCAAAGTATAAAAAATAACAGGCTCAGATAGGGGTGGAGAAATAATTGCAAGCCGTAGGACCAAAAGTTAATATCCCAGGGACAACAAGGGCTTCCCACTGAGGCTGCCACACACACCTGCAGGAGGGCACTGCTCACAGATACTATGCCCAGCAGAGATGCTCCAGTCCGGCAATTCGATGTGGGCACGGATATAATCACACAGTTCACAGGATGGCCAATGAACATATTAACTGATGCCCAACCTTACTAGTGGTCCAGGAAATGCCAAACAAAACCTCAACAGGATGCCTTCCTTCCCACCAGGTTGGGAAAAGGTCAATTTACATGGGAAAGTTACTGCCTGGAAACTGCTATAACATTTTTGGAAACTAATCTGGCTGTTCCTGTTAACTTTCATCTTAGGAAATCTAACCTATAGAAGTAAACACACGATAGAATGATGGATGTGTGAAAATGCTTATTGTAGAGCTCTAAGAAATGGAATATAATGAAAACACTATGAATGGCCAGGAATGGTGGAATAGTGAGTCCGTATCATGGAATACTATAGGGCTAATGAAAAGAGTTAGAGCTACATGTATTTATCTAAAGGGATGTAACATCCCAATTAATCTAGAGGGATGCAAATACCCCAAATGAGAAAACTAAGCTATGCTATAGCCATTCGGTGGAATACTTTAGCAGTTAAATGATGAGATCTATCATTAATCAACAGGGACAAGTCTCCAAAACATAATAGGTGAGAACCTACATTGCTAGGACATACGGTACAGACATATGTGGTAAAAGCCTGAAGACACATAACAAGAATGCACAGGAGTTTCAGATACAAGTTGCCTCTGGGGAGGAAGAGAATGGGATGTGTATCCATAACTGGATCCTATAACATTTTTGAGAGAGGAATCTGAAGCAAATATGGCAAAATGTTATTCAACATTTGCTCAATCTGGGTGGTGGTTACATAGTAATCTGTTCATTTATTTTTCTGTACTTCTTGGTAAATTTGAATATTTCATGATTTTTTTTTAATTTAACCCAAGGCAGAACAGCCAGCAGTGCCTTCAGGAAACTACAGAGCTGGGGGCATGTAAGGAGAGAGGCCCCGGATCTTGGTTTCCTTAGAACAGTGCCAGTTTTTACCCGTGCCAACACACCATGGTAAATCACAGACCTGATTTTCCCTCACAAGGCACATTTGCTGAACCTCTTTTCCTCTTTAGTACATGGGGGTAAGTGAGACCATATACTTCATGGGGCTGTTGTAAGGATTAAGTAGAAAGATTATACTCACTCCGTAGTATGATCAGGAAACACTAATCATTTTGGTGAGGAAATAGGCCCTACAACAGAGATATTCACAAAACATTGTAAGAACTCAGAAAAAAGAACAAAACCTGCCTGGCCAAAACTGAGCACTGAACCTTCGCAAAGCAAAGGCAGATGAGTAGCCTTTTAGGAGGAGGAATTTTCCATAGTAAACTTCAACCTAGGAAAGAGAGGGCCCTGTCCAGGTTCAGATCACACAATGGACAGTTAGCACGCAACCACAGAAGCCTGGTGGTCCTTCGAATGGCCTCTGGATGTTGCCCAACAGTGTCAGTCACTATTTAACTCCTGGCCTCGTTATCTCTTTGAACAGATTTCATCGAGGACTTCTTGGCCATTCTCATGAAAAGGACACATGGCTGACTAGGGTGTAGTTAACTGTTAATGATAATGGAAGAAGAGAATAAAATCCCTGCTTTCACCTGGCTAGGGTGCAAAACCCAAGACCCAGGAAACATTGAACAAATAGAAATAAGTCACTATGGAATCAGGAGCTAAAGTTGGCAGTATGGACAAGAAGTTGGAGAATGGAGAACACAGTGAGGGCTGGTGTCACCACATAGACCCAGGAGGGATAAGGCCCGACCTGGGGGAACCAGGAACAGAAGGAGGATCCATGGGAAAAATGAGCAGAAGCTGCAGCTGAGACTGTTCCTCACTTCACGTGTCTCAATGTGTCTGAACGTCTTTTCCAGGGAACAGAATCCTGGCAGTACTGGGGCAGCACTTTGCCCAGTGGCTGGACATTCTGCAAGCCCATTTCCCTCTCATCAGAGGCACAGAGCTAGATACTGAGTATCAGCCTTTCAGGGATATGTGGCCCACCATGTCACTGAGCTCTGGCCAATGGAACATAAGCCAATGATAGGCAAGCCATAAGCCTTGCAGGTTGGCCCAGAAACACCTCCCACTCATGACTCTCCATTCTTGCTCACCATGTGTCCACTCAATGAAAAAATTCAGGTCCTAGAGGAGGGTATAGCCACAGGTGCAGGGAGCCTGAGTCTCAGTCCCCATGTGGGAGGCCTACTGGCAACAAAGGACAACTTTCTTTTTCTCCGATGAGAGAAAAATAAAGGCCTATCACATGAAGCCACTATATTCAGAGGTCTATTCGTTACCATCGCTAACCTCACTCTCCTATGCCAATCTGCCAAGTTACATTTCCAAACTGCCCTTTCAGCTAGAGGTGGCCGATGAGATTGAGGCCAAAGTCACCATGTGAGGCTTATGTAGGAACTCTTTCAAAGGAGAACTGATTTGTCCCTTGCTTTTTCTTTTCTTCTAGAACAAGGACATGATGGCTGAGTCTCCGGTGGTCAGGCTGTGACCATGAGGATAGAAGTTCCTCACTTGTGGTTATGGAATAGAAAAACAGAAAGAACCCAGGTCTTTCTTGTGTCTTCCAAGAACCACGTTAGCCCTGGATCCCTGATTTTTTAAATTCTTTTACCTGAGATAAAAAATGCATAACCTGTTCATGCCATATTAATATGAACTCCATTTACTATCAGCCAAACTCACCTCCTTACTAGTAAAATGGTCATAAAAACTACCCAGTTAGAGTGGAGGTTCTGTGTCACACCAAAGAGTTAGCAGCAGGAAAGATCGATAGTGGTGATAATACAGAGCCATTAAAATAATGACAACGCAGACTGAAGAAGCATGGAAAACCATATCCAGAAAGCACAGTACAAAAAAGTACATGGTGGTCACAGAGTAAGCACAATTGGTGGTTTATGGCATGAAAATGAGGCTTTAAGAAGATAAACTTATGACTAGTCAGTCCATGAAGGAGTATGGCATGCCATTATGGAATGATGACCGGGAGATGGCACATGGAGCAGTGCATGAGACACTTCCTTCCATTCAAATTATCTCACAACCAGACAAACAATGCAAGAGGGAGATGGTTCAGAACAGTGATGCATTCTCAAAGACCAGTCATGAAAATGAGAAGAGTTAAACATGACTCTTTGGGCCAAGTGATCAATCTTCAGCTGTAGAATGAATGAATGAAAGGAGACAACACGTATTTTTTTTCAAAGCCTAAAAAAAAAAACAAAGAAGAAAAAGGGCAAGGTGCCCTATCAAATTAAAAAAGGAAACCCAATTACAAATGGAAAACATGAAGATTTTTTTCCCATTCTAGGGATGATGTAATTGCTCAATAACCTTCCCAGGGAGAGTGTGGTCAAGTAAGTGGTCAGCTAGCCCGGCCAAAGGTCTCCACTGGGTAGTGTTTGGAATATCCCTTACTGGGAAGAGCTGGATTAGGTCCCTTTTAGAATTGAACTGAGAGAGTTCTCAGATTCCTAGATTATAAATCTTTGTAACTAGAGACAGAAAATCTTCACCTTTATTAGCAATTCCCCGGCCTCTGTAACAATACCCAGATTCATCATTTAACAGTTATTTGCTGCATCAACCACCCTATGAGGAAAACAGCAAAAAGTCATTTTTCAGTTTGTGACAGACCCAGATAGAACATTATGAGAAAATTATTGCTAGGAAACAAAGAAAGGGAATGTAATGTCAGGTGACAGCAATTTTGAGTCTTGTTTCTTATTTATAATTACTCTGCATTCTCTAATTTATCACTTCAGCATGGAAGATGAATCTTGAACGAGTGCCCCCCACCATGCTATTCTGTGCCAGACGTGTTTTGTTTTGTTTTTTTTCAATTCTGACGATTCCTGGTAGCCCCCGCCACCACCCCACTCCATGGCAGTGTACAATGACAGACACTGTAGTCATTATGTTTATCATTAGTAACTTGGTTCCAAATAATTGGACTTTGCCCGCAGACAATATGTTTAAGCAAATGTGATGCATACAGATTAGGAAGGGCCAGGGCACGAGAAATCTTCTGATGTTGGTAATTTCCATGCGTCCCTGGCAACCATTATCTCATTTCAGCACAAGGCAGAAGGGAGAATGAAGGCACCCTGGGCAGGTTTCTGGGTAGAGCCTTGCTTTGTGCCTGACTGGGTCCCTAAGTATACTACATACTTCTGGAAACCGAAACACAAACAAGTACCAGCAGTTCATCATCGAAACGTGATGGTCTCACCAGTAATGTCCAAAAAGCAAGAATGCTGACGTTGAATGTAAACTTCATGTAGTTTCCACCCATTTTACTTGCCACAGGGGAAGCCTCACATTTAGACTCCTTGAAAGCCTGTGCTCTAATTGGCTTATCCTGGACAATTAGACTTCAGATCACATTGGCCTCCAGACTAATGATGCAAGAGAAGGAAGGAAGCTTGGAATGGCAACATGGAAAGATGGAAAGGATCTCCGAAAGTAATACCCAAAACAGTCCTTGGCAAAATGCACATGATAACGACTGCCTACCCCATACAAAATAGGGAGATCATTCCTTTCTTTGGAATTACAATCAGTATCATATGCTTATGTATACTGAGGTATTACGAAGCTTGACAAATCATGACCAGATAGTTGGTTAGGTATCTTTTTCACAAGTATGTAAGAAAAAATTCATATTTAAGTCATTCGTATTTCCAAAGCCCTACCTCCATGAAGCACAAGACAATGGATTTTCCTTCATCTCAGTGTTAATAGAGGGGAAAACATATCTATTCTCACTCATATTTAATCATACTCATCCTGAAAGGTTCATGAGTACTCAGCCCTAGAGAAAAAAAAATCTATAAAATATATATTGGTTTAAGGGCTTTCTTCATGACTTTGCACAGCAGTCATATTTTAAAACTGCACTTGCTAAAAGGATGTCCTTTCTCACTCAGCAACACTGAGCAATATTTCTAAGTGACCTCTGTCCACACATTAAGGAATACCTAGCTCTGTGTGGTTCATCTCTGACAAACCTGGAAAACAGACTGGCAGATCCATTAAAATAAATACTTATGAATACTGGCCCTCTGGAACATTTTATATCATCTAAATCAAACAAACTAAGGCAAATAGAAATTATGCAATCAAGAAACAAAGGTACATAGCTAAGGTGACCCTCTGTCTCAGTTTGCCCAGGACAGTCCCAGTATACTTACTACTAGTACTCACCCTCCCCCCCCCCAGAAAAAGTACCCTAACTGGAACCAAACATTACATGGTAATTACATGGATGATGAGTATATGGCAAATACTCATAGGTAGGAAGTACTCAGGAAAGAAGTGTGAATGACTCTTGACCCAAGTATGTTACTGTGCTTGAGTAAGTTACCTACAAGTTACTACCTATCATCTCCAAGCATCCATTTTCTCCTATGAAAGGCATGGATTATAACAGCTATTTTGAAGGTTATTTTAAACATCAGAGCTGTGTCCTGCAGAGTGCCTGGAACATTTGTGTTCTATAAATGCAGTTACGAAGATGGTAATGAAGATGAGAATTTCATCACTTTAGCTCTTCTAGAACTGTCTCCTTATCTATAACTAATGGTCACATATCACTTTACCTTTTACAAGGAGCTTTCCGATACATCATGGTATGTGATTTATAAAATTTGGGGTAAACTTAGACCCTGTGTGTCACTTCCAAATCTAACCGCCTATGATACTATTATTCCAAAATACACTGGCTAGAAATGTACTGTACTGTCCAGAGGGGCAGCAATAGTCATTGAAAAGACCTCTCGTCTGCACTAGAGAATCCTACTGACATCTCTACAGCTAGTCACCTGACTTTTCTCAAATTTCCTACATGTAGAATGAATATACTTGCTCCCTGAGAATGATACACATGATGGGCTAACAAATACACTTCATTCTAAAGATTATTTGTACATTTATTTCTATAGTAATTCTCTGGCTAGCATGTACTAATATGTGCTAGTTACATGTTAGATATTATTATCACTGCCATTATTATTATATAATTTTTGTTATATGTATGGACTCTGGAACCAGACTGCCTAGGTAGCTCCTCCACTGACTAGCTATGCGACCTTAGACAAGTTTCTTAATTTCTCTCATGAGGTATCATCATCTGTAAAATGGGAATAATACTATCTATCTAACTAATAGGATTGCTGCGAGTATCTCATGAGTTAATATACATATAGTGCTTAGAACAGTGCCTAGAACTTAAAGCATTTCAAAATTGTTGTTTTATTGTCACTGTTAATAGCATTATCAAAATCTCCAAAATATATTATTAAGTAAAAGAAAAAGAAGCAAGCACTAAACAATATGTTAAATGGTATACCAAATACTGTTCCACTGTTTATTTTTTAAAAGGAGGATGTAACACTTACAGGACTGGTCCACCTGGAGCAAGCCCCATAAAAGCCTACATCTCCCACTGATTACAAGTGAATTGTCTATACAGAATACAAATATCAACTTCCTGATGACTCCGAAAAGTAAATAATACCAGACAGATTGAGAGAGAAGTTGAAACTTGAAGAAATATACATTGGTAAATTTCCTATATTAAATTTCCCTCTTTTAATTCTTGGCTTTGATCCAAAAATGGGTCAAATCAAGGAACTGTACAGGAGGAAGAACATGAGAACTCCAAGAAAAATCTCCCCTTTCTGCCCAGAGAACTGGGAAAAGGAGCCCTTGAAAACCAAAGAGTGTGATGAGATATCCCTGGCATTTTTTCCTCTTCTCTCTGCCCTGATCTGAGGCCAGTCCTGGCCAACATGAGCAGCTAGGACCCCAGGAAACAACCCATGCCTCTGGCCAAAGGACTGGAAAGGAGGAATCCTGTGTGGTCTGAAGAGTGGAAAGAGATGCTGGTTATTTTTGTTCTCTTTCTTCTCTCATTGCTTTGCCCTCTGGGCATCAGCAGTCCATAAAGCTACACAAAAGTGTTTGTGGTATGAGGATAAAACTCTGAGACATATCCACCTGTCTGATAAGAACTGGGAAAAGGGGCCCCTGAGAGAGAGTGTGAAGAAAATCCCAGAGAGGGGAGAGTCAGAGAAAGAAATCTTGAAAAACTGTATATGAATCAAAACAAGTTCCAGACTACTAATGAGCTGTGCACGTGTGAAACACACCCAAAGAAGCAATGGCCTCAAGAAGTAAACTATGATATAAAGAACTACATAAATCCCAAACTAATCCAGAACAGCACATGCAAACCACATAGCAAACTAAATGGACATTGTTGCCACGACCCATGAAAAGTAAGACAGACTTGTCATCTGAGCTTAATCTGGTTGGCTCTCTTAAAACAAAACAAAAGAAAAGAAAAAAAAAGAAGATGATGAAGATGAAGAAAATGAAAGAAAGAAACAAAACCATTCTCTAGCAGATTTTAATTAGGACCCAGAGTCTCACAACACAATATTCAAAATATCCAGGATACAATCTAAAATTATTCAACATGCCAAAAAAAGGAAAAATACAATCAAGAGATGCCAACCCCAAGATGATCCAGATATTGGAGTTATCAGACAAAAACTTTAAAGCACTTAGTATACTTATGCTCTAGGAGTAAGTGTGAATACTGTTGAAACTAATGGAAAGATAGAAGCCTTCAGGGGAAAATTAAAAATATTGAAAAGAACTGAATGGAAATTTTAGGCTTGAAAAGTACAATAATTAAAAAAAAAAAAGAAAAGTACAATAATTGAATTCTTTTGAAAATTCACTAGATGCATGAAATAACAGATGCAAGAAAGGGTCAACAAATTTGAAAACAGAATAATCAAAATTATTGAATTAAGGATGGGGAAAAACAAATTGAGAAAAAAAATTATCAGAGCCTTAGGGATTTGTGGAGCAATATCAAAAGATCTAATATTGATGTCACTGCTATCCCAAAATGAGAAAAGAAAGTGATTAGTGCAGAAAAGGATGTTTGAAGAAAGAATAATATTATTCTTTATTAAATATGGCAAAGGACATAAATTTACAGATTCAGAAAGTCTGTCAAACTGTAAACAAAATAAATTCAAATAAAAGAATACACATTCAATAATCAAATTGCTAAAAACCCAAAAATAAAAAATCTTGAAAGCAACCAAAGAAAATCATCATATAGAGAGAAAACAGTAATCTCATCAGAAATAACAAAAGGTAGAAGACAATGGAAAAAATCTTTAAAGATTTTAAAATTCTATATCCAGTGAAAGTCAATAGCCAATAAAATACCATTTAGGAATAAAAGTAAAATAAAGACATTCTCAGTGAAGTTAAAAAAAGAGAAAAATCATCACCCAAAGACGTGGGCTAAAATAAGTGCTACAGTAAGCTCTTCAAACTGAAGGAAAATAATACTAAAATAACTTCAAACTTTAAGAATAAAGGAAAAGCTAAAGAAATGGTAAAGATCTCTGTAATTATGATAGATTGTCTCTGCTTAAGTTCTTTATAATTAGGATGACTGCTGAAAGCAAAAATTGAGTTTTTAATGTATGTAGACAACTGTACTATAACAAAGATACAGTAAAGAAATCTATTTGGTTGTAGAGCTTTTAAATTTTATTCCATTAATAAAATACCACCTCAAAATAGATTATAAAAAAGTAGACATGTATATTGTAATCCCTAGAGCAAACACACACACACACACACTATATATATATATATATATAACCAAAAGTCCAAGTGAGAGATTTTAATGGACTCTTCAAAATATCAAATAATCCCCCAAAAGGGAAGAAGTGGTAATGAGAGGTACCAAAAGAAGAAAAGACAGAGAGCAAATCATAAAATGGTAGACCTATATACAACTATATGAATACTTACATTAAATGTAAATGATCCAAGCAAACCAATTAAAAGACAGAGATGGTAAGATTGTATAAAAAAACAGAACCTAAGTATTGGCTGTCTACAAGAAACATCTAAAAATATAAAGATATAGATGGAGTAAAATTAAAGGGATCGAGAAAGATATACTATGGAAACACCAAAAGACAGTTGTTTATTAATATTAGACAAAATAAACTCCAGAACAAGGACAATAAGGAACAAATAGGATTGTTACATTAGGGTAAAAGAATAAACTTACCAAGAATAAATAACAATATTAAATGTGTATGTATCTAAAAATAGGGCTTCAAAATATATGAAGCAAAAATTTATAAAACTAAAAGGAAAAATAGAACAAAATCGATGTTATACCAGGATAGGTACATCAACAATCCTCTCTAAGTAATCAACAGAACAAGTAGACAAAAAATCAGCAAAGATCTAGAAGTCCTAAATAATACTATCAAATAATTTGACCTGACATTTATAGAACACTGTACCCACCACCAACAGAACACACAGTCTTTTCAAGTGCACATGGTGAAACACAGCTGAGCTCGGGCCTCATGGGTGACCAAGAAAAGCATGAGCTAGTGACCTCAAGTGCATATGGACTATTCACCAAAATAGACTACATAGTGAATCATGAAACAAACCTTAAAGTTTTTAAAGAACTGAAATCATACAAAGTATATTAACTATAATGGAATTCAATCAGAAACCAATATCAGATTATCTAGAAAATCTCCCAAACATTTGGAAAGTAAACAACATGCTTCTAAATAACCCAGGAGGCAAAAGAGACAAATTAGAAAATGTCCTAAATTGATTGAAACAAAACTGCAACAAATCAAAAATTTGTGACAAATTAGTAATATGTAGTATTAAACACTCGTAATAGAAAAAAGAAAGATCTCAGGGCGCCTGAATGGCTCAGTCGGTTAGGTGTCTGACTCTTGGTTTCCGCTCATGTCACAGTCTCAGGGTCGTGGGATCAAGCCCTGCATCTGGCTCTGTGCTCCCTCTTCCCCTGTCCCTCCCCCGCTCACATGCTCTCTCTCTAAAGCAAACAAATAAATCTTTTTAATTTTTTTAAAAAAGAAATAAGAAAGATTTCAAGTCAATAATCAAAGATTTCACTTCAAGAAACTAGAAATAGAAGAGCAAATTAAACCCAAATTTGGCATAAGGAAGGAACATAAAAGGATAAGAGCAAGAATTGATGAAATTGAAAACAGAAAAACAAAAGAGAAAAGTCAATAGAATCAAAGCTGGTTCTTTAAAAAGATCTATAGAATTGATAAACCTCTAGCCAGGCTGGCCAAAGGGAAAAAGGAGAGAATACAAATTATTAATATCAAGAATGAATGAGGAAATAACACTACAGACCCTATAGACATTAAAAGGCTATAAAAAATATTATAAACAACTCAGCTTGTGTATTTGACAACTCAGAGTAGGTGTGAGCAAACATTTTTGTAAATGGACAGTCAGTAAATATTTAAAGCTTGTTGGCCATATGGTCTCTGTCACAATTACTTTACTCTGCTATTATAGTGCAAAGTAGCCATGGACATTAGGTAAATAAATAGGCTATGCTCTAAAAGAACTTTATTTATAGGAATAAATGGCCGGCCTGTGGGCCCTATCTTATTGATGACTGGCTTAGATGGAATTGACCAATTCATTTAAACAAAAACTATCACTGAAGGAAAAACAGATACCCCGAACATAGTCCCATATCTATTAAGAAAATTGGTGGTGGTACATTATGCTTAGTATATATTGCTAGATTCAATTTTCTAATAGTTTGTTAAGGATTTTTGTGTCTATGTTCATGAAATTTATTTTTACCTTTTATATTCCCACCAACACTGTATAACTGGCTTTGATACCAGAGAAATCCTTGACTCATAAAATGAGTTGGAAAATGTTTCCTTCCCTTCATTTTTCTGGAAAGGATTGTTTAGGATTGGTATTATTTCTTCCTTAGATATTTGGTAGAATTCATCAGTGAAACTGTCTGGACCTTGAGTTCTTTTTTTTGGAAGGATTTTAACTTTGACTATAAAACACTGAAAAAAGAAATCAAGAAAATCACACTTAAGGAAAGAAGCCTGAATGTTTTTCCCCTCAGGTCAGAAACAAGTCAAGGATGTCAGATCTCACCACTCCTATCTCTCATTATACATCATACTGAACACTCAAGCAAGTGCAATAAGGCAACACAAAGAAATGAAAGGGGCACAGATTGAAAAAGTAGAAGTAATCTACCTCCATTTGTAGATTACATAATTGTTTAGGTAGAAAATCCCAAAGAATCTATTACCAAAAAAGCATCTAGAACTACTAAATGAATTTAGCAAGATCTAAAGGATTCAAGATCAATATTTAAAAACCAACTATATTTCTAAATCTTAACAATGAAAAATTGACAATAAAGATTTTTAAAATAATGCCATTTACTATAGCTGCCCCCAAAAATGAAACACTTGGCTACAAGGACAACAAAATATGTACAGGATCTATGTACCAAAAAATATAAAACACTGAAGAAAGAAATCAGGAAAATCTAAATAGAAAGGCAGATCATGTTCATGGATTGGAAGATTAACATTGTTCAGATATTAGTTTTTCCCAAATTGATATACAGATTCAGTGCAATCCCAATCCAAATACCAGTTTTGAGTTTTTGTGGAAATTGACAAAATAATTCTAAAATCTTTACGGAAAGGCAAAAGAAATACAACAGCTATAAACATTCTGAACAATAAGCAAAATATTGGAGGACTCACACTAACTGATTTCAAGATTTAGTATGAAACCACAATTATCAAAACAGTGTGGCACCGGCAGAGGTAGTAACACATAAATCAGTGAGACACAGAGTACTTAGTCTATCAATAGACCCACACGAATACGGTCAAATTTTGACAAAGGTGCATGGCAGAAAGAATAGTCTTTTGAACAAATATTAACAGGACAATCCTTATGTAGAAAGAAGAATGGCAACACACAACTCCTACCTTAAACAAAAATTAATCCAAAATGGATCGTCCACGGTGAAGTAAACTACAAAACTATTAAATTGTTGGTTTAATCCAAGAGTTCCTAACTATGACATCAGAAGTACAATCCCAGAAAAGAAAAAACTGGAATATTGGACTTCATCAGAATTAAAAATCTGTGCTCTCAAGAGGGTGAAAAGAAAACCCAGAGACCAAGAGAAAATACTGGAAAATAAAACCGACAAAGAAATTGTATCCAAAATGTATAAAGAACTCTTAAAAGCTTGATAAGAAAAACAATCCAATTTTTGAAAAACCAGATTTAAACACTACAGGTTGTAAATGAGCACATGAAAATGATGCTCAAAATCATGAGTTATTAGGGAACTATATACTACAGTGAGATATCTCTATGTAACTATTAATATGGCTAATTTTCTTAAAAACCTGACAATACCAAGAGACACCGAGAACACAGAGCACTTTAGGACCATCATCTGCTGCGAAGGGAACTGTAAAATGGTACAGACACTTTGGAGAAGACCTTAGCAGTTTCTGACAAAGTTGAACATATACTTACTTTATCACCCAGTAATCCACTCTCAAGTACTTACAAGATAAATGAAAATCTATTGACACAAAAACCTATATGCAAATGCTTGTAACAGCTATATTCATAATTGCGGAAACGGGAAACAATCCAAAAGTCCTTCCACTGGAGGATGGTGCAAATGGTCTGTTGGACATCTGTACAACAGCCTGATACTCAGAAATAAAAAGTAGCAAATTACTGATATGTGCAACAATGTGGATGATTCTCAAATGAATTGTGCTGACAGAAGCCCGATGCAGAAGGTTACACACTGTAGGCTCCCATTTATATTACATTCTGGCAAAGAAAAATTAGAGAAATAGAGAACTAGGTTGCCAAGGATTAGCACCAGAGGGGGTACATCCGACTACAAAGGGGCAACATGAGGGAGTCTGGGGGAGTGATGGAAATGTTCTGTATCTTGATTGTGATGCTAATGACCTGATTCTCTGCATGTGTCAGAACTCATGGCACACTACACCAAAACAGCAATTTTTACAGTATAAAAATTAAAAAGCATTTTTAAAAGGGTATATAAATATACACCGATAAATACACGGCACTGGCTGTGTCCCAGGCCCTGTCTTAGGCACCTCCTATTGGGTGGGGAAAATAAATAATGAAGCTTCGCCCCTCGAGTGGCAGCCCTGCTTTGACCAAAGCCCAGCTTGGACCAGTATTCTTTGTTAATTCCACGCCAGGGAGCCAACTGAACAAAATTATTATTAAAACCTAATTACAAACAGTACAGACCTGGAAGGAAGGCAGGCCTGTGACTTGAAATCCTGCCTGCCCCTCATGCTTCCTATACGACTTGAGATAAGTCGGTTCGTTTTTCTTAACTGCAAAAAGGAAACAGCACCCTGACCTTACTGTGTCAGTGTGGGAATTAAATGAGATAGTGGAAGCCTGCAGTGCAGCACCTAGCGCACGGCAGACTAGAGTCGAAGGGAGGTTATTCTTTTTCTCGTAAGTTTTTGTTTACTGATGCAAACGCTGCAGCAGTGGTCCAAGGTGGACCTAAATTATTGCAAAATTTGCCTAACCATGAATAAGGTGCTGAATATAAACAACATATGTGTGGGAGGGGGTTACCCCGTGCTAATAACCCACAATGTGTCATATCCTCCTCTTGTCTCCTAATGGGACCAATCTGATCAAACAACTAATGAGTATGAGCATTAATGAAATCTTAATATCTCTGTACCACTTTCCAGCTAAAAAGCACACTGGGATCCATTAATGTCCTAACCCCACTGCAGCAAACAGGGAAGCTCTGTTCTTTCCAGCACAGCACAGTGACAAACGCCTACATGGGGAAGGTGTAATTTATAATGCTATTAGAATCAAGCACTGCCCAGCTCTGCAGCCCGGTACACTAAGAGGGGAACAAATGTTTGATTTAAACACAGAGACAAACATGGAGATACGACCCCATCCATCACTTAGGCTTTCACTACTTTGAGACTTCACTTTAAATAGAGAATATGGCATAATCAGCTCACCAAATATCGATTAGGCACTTTCTATGAAGAAGTCCCAGGCCCTGCCTTCAAGAAGCTCGCATATCCCTAACAGGCCTTCCTTAGTGGGCCTGCTACGCATTATAATGACCCAATTAGCTAGCTGGTCAGTGCTGAAATCCAGAAAGCCCACGTATTTATAATAATGCTGCTTCCTTCTGCAGAGGCTCACATGATTTATGTATGTCCCACCCCAAGAACTCAAAAGCCTGACATAATGACTTCCCTGAGGCTGCCCGAGTCCAATTATTCTGCTGGCTGTCCTAACACCTCTTGTAGAATGTTCAGAAAGGCCAGGAAAAAGACCCTTGGAGAGGTAAAAAAAAAAAAAAAAAAAAAAAAGTAAAGGCCAGTCAATGAAGCCAGCAAAAGCCCCAGCTAGACAGCTGCAGCCAGAAACACTCAGCTGGGGAACAGATGATCATGAGTCCCCATCAGAATTTCCTCATTGGGGCTGGACTGGGCAGTAAATCCAAACCTTTGCTATTCGTGATGGGTTAACACAATCCTGACTGCATGCTCTGAGGTCAGGGCTGTCGATCCCGTTCAGGAGAAGAAAAGAGCCGAAGCAGTTAAACCAAGTGTATTCGCCTTGGTCCTTCTATTATGGGAATTGTCAACATCAGCCACATACGGTTTGCTTGTTTTTCCCTTGCGCTCTTTGAGCACAATGAAGTCACCTGAACCACGAAAATCTTTCCTTCGGAAATAAGCAAAGGCCCATAGGAGCTTTAGCGAGCTTTCATAAACACAACCTTTCTCCTGGGTTTAACAAAACACAGCGAGAGTCAGTCCACCGCATCACACCCACTTCCAGACTCCAAGACATCGACTAAGGGACTATTGGAAATGACGAAAACAATACCCCAGTGGCAACCAAGGGGTCTAAATCCTGAAAGCCAAAATGAAGGCGTATCTATGAAAATAAAGGCAGGCTCTATTTCATCAGAGCCCCAGATCTCCCTATGGGCAGGTGCCAAGACAGGGCTTTTGGTGGAGCAGGTGGTCTGCAAACAGAGGCAGGTTAAGGCATTGCCTTCTTGAGCCTGGACTGACCCCAACTGAACCACAGAGGCGTCTGGCTCCATCCATCCCTGGGCCTCTTTTAGAAAGAGTGTTATGAACATTTCGATGAGGGGACACATATTGATACTTCTCTGCACTCAAGCCACATGCTAAGGCTTTAGGCAAGGTTACAGGGCTTTGAGCTTTTCATTACACTGAAATATGCCAGGGAATAATGAAGGCTTCCTTTAGCAAAGCGCTTTGCTAGATTCCTCCATGGGTGTGCTTTCCCATACCTGAATGACTTCATCAGCTTCTTTTTAACATCCCAGAGTAGGGATCATTATCCCCATCTCGCAGATGAGGAAACTGAGACAAACACATACACGGGGAGTGAACTCGTGCAGCTTGTTAACAGCACAGGCTCTAGAATCTCCAGGGCCATAGGTTGCACGTACTGCCCCGACTGCTCAGAGATGCTGCTGAGCCTGGTGAGAAACTATGGACAGTCCATTCTTATGATCTGTGTGGTAGGATCAAGTCTTTGTCGTCCATCCTTCTGTAGGGCCCTGGGGTTCTGGATCCTGTCGCACATTCACATCAGCCAAAAAGTTGCTTTTTAAAAATACCAATGCCTAGGCACCACCCAGAGATCCTGATCCAACTGGACTGGGACAGGGCCCAGGTAGGTGTATTTTCCTTTTTTTAAAGTTCCTCCCAGAGCGTCTATTTTTCATCTACAGATGGAAACCACTAGTCTTGAGGTCCTACTAGGTAATAAATATCTGAGCTGCTTCCAGCATTGCAGCGATGATCCCTAAAACCCAACGGAACCAAGGTTCAATTCCAAAACTGAGAATCTCTACGGCATTGAAGTCGGAAGACAGGGCAGGTACCTGTGAAGAAAACCGTGAGCCCCTTTGTGACAGAGCAGACCACCGACTGCACGCTAAAATCACACACACTAGAAGTGCCAGAAAAAATGAAAAGTGAAGGTCAAACCATCCTGCTTGGGGAGCAGAAGCCAGCTCTTTTGCAAAGCCTAGCTGCCAGGGCCCTTCTCTCCTTCGCACCCCATTTCTTAGCAGAGTGCAAGGACCGCCTTCGAGAATGAGAAATCAATGATGTACACGCTGCTGAATTAAGGCTTCTCGCCGCTCCTCGGGGCCGCCGCTCTGCATTCATTTGCATTCATTTCCACTGTCTTCCCTGCAGAATGGATGCATAGAAATCCAGAAAATGCCACGCTTGTACATTTGTGTCCTCGCCGCATCCTGCAGAAGGCACTCCTCGGATTCATTCAGGGGAGGCCAGAATGAAATTTCGTGTCATTTGGTGACTCTGGGCAAGGGCTGAATTACTGTGTGGCCCGGGAGGCTGACTGGGAGCTGGCATGAGGACTAGGACCACACTGCCCTCAGCAAAATGGTCCAATTCTGCTACACTCGTGTGTGTGGCCACCTTAGAATATTCCATTCTCAGACATGCTTGTCAATGAAGGAACATTTTGGGGTGAAGAAAAAGGAAATGATTACATGAGATCTTAAGACAGTTTGGGAAAAGGTTTCAAAAAGCCAACACAGCTCTCCAACCCACCTAGAACTGAGTAGCACAGCTCTTTGAGCAAAGCCCCCGCCCTCCCCACAGCACACCGATGCTGAGGACTAGTGTCTGAATTTACATTCGGGTTTTTATTTTTATTTTTTTAGAGGTTGTATTTATTTGACAGAGAGAGAGAGAGCGAGAGAGAGAGCAAGTAAGTATAATAAGAAGGGGAAATGGCAGAGAGAGAAGGAGAAGCAGGCTCCCCACTGAGCAGGGAGCCCAATAGCAGAGCTTGATCCCAGGACCCTGAGATCATGACCTGAGCTGAGGGCAGACGCTTAACCCACTGAGCCACGCAGGCGCCCCTACATTCAGGTTTTTACTTGCCCACAACCTGGTATCCATTTGAAAATCTAAGAGCTACAATAATGAAAGCAGGCAACAACACAATGTTATTATCTGCAATCCCAGCCCATAAAATGGAAATACTCATCCAGCCAGGGAGCCTAGAAATTGGCTGCGTCACCCAGGCCGTGACGGAATTCACCTGCTGCCACGTGGCTACTTCTGCACCATAGTCATTGCCAACGCTCCACACGAACACAGGAAAAACTACTGTGTGTTGAGCACAATGGCAGGCCCTTTGCTAGAGCTGTTTCCAAACAAGGATCACTGAGACTTCACCTTCTAAAACCTCAACTTTCTCAAAGACCCATCGCCCCACCCACGTCGAAATGTGCAAATTCACATCCAAGGGAAGCTGAGGATTCGTGCTCACGCATGTGATGAGAACTCACACTGGTTTGGTCAAATACTGGTCTCTACTCAGTTTTCCTCCTGAAGCAGGATTCCAGGGCAGGAAATGGCTGTGGTGTGCCCAAGCTCAGGGTCGCCAGGGCACACCCACAAAAGGCAAGTGATGCCTCTGGCCTGCGGCCCTCCCCACGAGCAGCTGCTAAAAGGAAAGACATGCAATTATCCAAATGATGGCTCTCTCCAGCCACTGAATTTTGGCACGTGCCGCTTCCTCTTCTGAGATGCCTTCCTGCATCTCAGAAAATTTAGTAAGATGTGATGGTCACAGCAGCCTGTGTCCCCACATCCCTCTCTCACAGATGACTTCATACATCCTCAGAACTTGCCAGCCCCATCATCCAGGTCAGGGAGGTAATTTTCCAGAGGTCTTGATTTGCCTATATAAACCCATTTTCGGGATGCCTGGGTGGCTCAGTGGTTGGACACCTACCTGCCTTCGGCCCAGGGCATTATCCTGGAGTCCCGGGATCGAGTCCCATATCAGGCTCCCTGCATAGAGCCTGCTTTTCTCTCTGCCTGTGTCTCTGCCTTTCTGTGTGTTTGTGTCTCTCATGGATAAATAAGTAAAATTTAAAAAAAAAAAATTTCCTTTACAATCTTAAAGAGAGTCTAAGGACAGAGGACACTCCTTTTTTATTGCTTTGGCTTAAATGCAGAAACTAACTCCAGAGGGTTCTCCAAACTTTATTAAAGTTCTATCAACTCAAGATGGACCTCAAGATGAGACGTTAGTAGGGAAGGTAGAAAAGAAGGGGACTGATGTATTTGTTTTTTCTTTTCACTGTGATAAAATACATATAACATAAAAGTTATCATCATATTCATTTTTAAGTGTACAGGTCAGTGGCATTGGGTCCACCCACAGTGCTATGCAACCTTCACTACCATCCATCTCTAGGATTTTCTCATCCTCCCAAACTGCAACTCTGTCCGCATTACACACTAATGGGGACACTCTGTCCCTATTTCCCTCCTCCCTGCATCCCTGGCACCCACCAGTCTACTTCCTGTCTCTGAGAATTTGACGGCTCCAGACACTTCATATAAGTGGAATCACATGGTATTTGTCCTTCCGTGTCTGGCTGATTTCTTTCATTCAGCATTATGTCCTCAAAGTTCATCCATGCCCTACCATGGATCAGAATTCCCTTCCTTTTTAAGACTGAGTAATATCCCACTATATGGATTACCACCTTTTTGCTCATCCATTCATCTGTCGGGGGACATCTGGGTTGTTTCCACCTTTTGGCTATCGCAAATAATGATGTGTTTACTTTTTGTAAGGATTAGTCTGAGTTATCAAAGAAATCTAGAGGGAAATAGCCAGCACAGAGCAGGAAATGAGGATTTCTCACTGACAGCAGGCAGCAAACCAGAGACTGGAGTCTCGGAATCATCATCCGAGGGCTATTTCTCAAAGTGTCTTGGGATGCACATTAAATGTGCAAATGGCTCAATTCTACCCCAGGCCTCCTGGATCAGATGGGCTAGACACAGGACCCAGGACTCTGCATTTTGTAAGCTGTCTAGGAGATACTGAGGTCTGAGAACAATTTGGCCTAGACATGATGGCTGAGCCCTGGGGGAAGAAGAGGTGAAGAGCCAGACTGTATAAAGAAGGATGGTGCAAGGACGCCTGGGTGGTTTTAATGGCTGAGCATCTGCCTTTGGCTAGGGTGTGATCCAGGGGTCCTGGAATCAAGTCCAGCATCGGGCTCCCCACAGGGAGTCTGCTTTTCTCTCTATGTCTCTGCCTCTCTCTCTCTCTCTCTCTCTCTCTGTGTCTCTCATGAATAAATAAATACAATTTAAAAAAAAAAGAGGGGTGGTGCACTTCTAGAACACAATCTTGAGAAGCATCTACATTCACAGGAAGGAAGGATCAAAATGAGCCATGACTGGAGACAGGAAAGATGAATTAGTCATGTGGCGATGCAGTAGGGAATCAATAAGAGATGTATAAAAAGAATCAGGAATGGCAACAAGGGCCCAGCTGAGGGTAAACAATGTGAGTCAGGGGGAGCTGGTCAGCCATTTCCTAGGAAGTGGATTCTCGGGGTGTCACTAACCTGCACGGAGTACCTCTGTGCAAATTTGAAAAAGCTTCCTTTCCTCTAGGCACCCCTCAGCCAGCAAGCTACAGAAATCAAAGCAGTGAGGGGCTACTGTCCCTGCTCCCCCATCACTCCTAGAAATGGAACACGATGTCCTGACGTCAGTGGGAAGTCACTCTATCCACGGAACCCAGAAGTGGAGATACTTCTTCTCTCAGCTCAGCTTAAGTGCTCCCCACCTACTTAACAGAAATTCAGAAGAGAAGAGAGAGACACCCCACCAATGCTGGGTGTCCCCCGTCTCTAAGGCCAGAACCCTCAAAGCTACCACCGGTAGCAGAGAGATGCACGCTAAGCTGATCCAGGAGACTCTATTTCCGCAGGTCCAGGGCTTCCAGGGCTTTCTTAGCCTCTTTGTCTTCAGTACTATGCTTGCCAGCTTTGGGGATGGATTACACACAGAACCCAGCGGAAGGAAGAGTCATGGGGAAATGAGAAAACCCAGGTTGCAGCCTTCCTGTAGACAGCAAGGTGTATTCAAACAGGAGCTGTAAAGTTTTCAAAATCCTTCAGAAATTCATCTTCACCCATCCTCAAGAACAGTTTTTCCTTTTAAACAATTTTTTTTATCCTCTACAAGTAATACAAGCAGGATATTTACTGTCACATTTTCGGGTCAGACTGGTCTGATGATGGAGAAAGACTTTTCCTCCCCTTGTGTTTTGGGATGGAGTTTTTTTGGTTTGGTTTGGGAAGCACACTCCCCATGAGATCCATCCCCTTAATATAATGAAAACATTCAATACCATATGGTTAACTATAGGAACTCAGGCGTACTGTGGGTCTCTAGCACTTCTTCATCTAACACAACCTCTATGCCCACTGAAAAACAATCCCCTCCTCCCCCTCCCCCCCAGGCCCCTCGCAGCCACCATCTTATTCTCCAATTCCATGAGTTTGACTATTGTGAATACAGCATGTAAAGTGGAAATCATGCCGTTTTTGTCTGTCTGTGGCTGGCTTAGCACAATGTCCTCTAGGTTCACCCATGTTGTCACAAATGGCAGGATTTCCTTCTTCAGTAAGGCTGAACCATGTTCCATTGTGTGCATATCCCACATTTTCTTTACCCGTTCATCTGTTGATGGACATCTGGACTGTTTCCACATCTTGGCTATTATAACTATTGCTGCCATGAACGTGGGGTGCAGCTAGCTCTTTGAGATCCCAGTTTCAATTCTTTTGCTACCCTTAAAAATTTTAATGAGGCGCTCGGCATTGTAACAAACAACCCAATAAATCAACTCCTCTAGTAATTAGAACAGTTCATTTGAAAAATGTTCCCAGCTCTGCCTTTATAAAAGGAATATTAAAGACCGTTATCTTGCCCCCAAAACATTTCTTGAGCACTGTGCTAGAAACCAAGGATATAATGGGACCCAAGGACAGAAGGTCCCCACCCTAGTGGTTCAGTGGTACCAAGCACTGGGTGAACATGAGAGAAAGAGCCTGAGTCCCTCCAGTTACTCCTTCACAGTAGTACGTAGAGAATCGTAAGCTTCCCAACACTGACTCACACATTATCTCTTCTGATGCTCACAGGAGCCCCCAAAAACAAGCCAGACAGGCATACTACACCCATTATACAGATAAGAAAATAAAGATCTGGGGAGTTGAGTGACTTGTCAGTCCTCACACATTTAGTATGTGACAGAGCCTGGAGCCCTCCTAGGTTCCCCATTCCTCTAACTTATGACTCTCATACAAAAGAATGAATTCTGGGGTGCCCCTGCTTTGGGAGGAAATGACAGATTTTCATATACATGGAAAGGGATGGGGGCTGGAGCAGGGGAGGAGGAGGAGGAGCGGGGAGGAGAAAGGCACCTGTCTGAAATCACTTGTTCCATCTGAGCAGCTCTTCTTGGGCCCGTGCTGTTAGTATGTGGTACACGCCAGAGCATGTAATGCTGGCCTTAATGAAGACCAAACAGTGATAAAGCCACAAGGCAAAGAAGAGATCCAACTTTGCCAAGAGAGGCGTAATTAAATTCTTGTAAACCAGACACTGATGCTGGCCCATTTGCTTTCACTGTTATTTATTCCTGGTTGTGCAATCGTGCTGAATAAGCAATAAAGGACAGACAGGGCTTGTGAAGAAGGCAGCGTAAACGCCATCCGTGTAAGGGAAGCAGCCAGGAGGACCACTCCATCAGGAACGTCCCCTCCAGAAAGCAGAGGCCAGTCTTCACTGGCATTGTAATGACATTTGGAAGCTTTTGATCCACCTTTGAGAAGCTTTCTACATCCCACTTTTATTGCCTTTAAAATTCCAGAGCGGGCCTCAGGGTCTCTGCAGGCCTGAGCCACACTGGGTTTTGCAGAAGAATGTGGGTTTCCCTGGCACCCGTGAGAGAAAAGAGGTTCAGAAGCTCTCTCCTCACAAACATGTTCAGTTCTTGAAGACTCTCAGGAGGCCACCTGCTCTCGGGCTCAGAGGGACACCCAGCAAGTGGCCAGCACTGCCGTCAAGTTTCCCCGTAGCGCCACTGCCACCATACACCTCTTTCCACTGGGACTTGCTGCACTAGCACTGCTTCTGCACCAATCTGGACATGATAGAGGCAAGCATGATCGTAAAACAGCTCGAAAATAAACTTCTGTCCACAGAAACAACAACACCCCAGAGACTAAGGGGCCGTGGCTGCCCTGGTGCCCGTCAGAACCAGAAGGAGGTGAAACCCTGGGCTCACACGTACCCCCACCTTGCTGCCTTCGACAGAAAGGTCCTGCCTGGGGCAGCTGCTGCCCTGCCTCCAAGAAACAGGGCCCATACCTCAGGACGGGGTCCGCACTAACCCAAGGCTGTACACAGAAGGTCCCAGAGGCAACGCTGGGAGAGCAGCCACCTCCTGGGAGGAACCAAGAAGGGGCCACAGGGGCCACCAGGGCCTTTGACAGGACTGGTTCCCAGAGGACTGCAAAGCCAGCCTTTCTGACTCTGGCTGACACACTCCAGGTCTCTGCCAGGGAGACAGGCTTCAGCTAACACAGGAAACCAGGGACACTTGTGGGATATTTTTCCATATCCGTGCCAGCCAGATGCCCTCGGACGGCAAGTCCAAGTCTCCTTGAGAAACACTGACTATCCACAGGCCAGTATCATGCCCGCCTACGAACCAGGGCTTTTAAACCTGGTGACTTTAACATCACCACAAAGCAGGACCCTAAGAGAAGATACTCTAATATGGTCTTCCATCCCAGCAGATGACGCTGCAGGAGTCCGCAGACCCAATTCTGAAAGGCTGGCCTAACACACATGGGGAAGGAGATAGGACCCATTAGGAAGCACAAAACAAAAATATCAGAGCAAATGGCACCTGGGTGGCTCAGCACCTGCCTTCAGCTCGGGTCGTGATCTCGGGGTCCTGGGATCAAGTCCCACATCGGAGGACTGCTTCTCCCTCTGCCTGTGTCTCTGCCTCTCTCTCTCTGTGTCTCTCATGAATAAATAAATAAAAGCTTAAAATATGTATACATATGTCAGAGCAAGTCATCTCTCTCAGTTAATTCTCCCTCAAACATATCTACTCACAAAAGGTGGAGCCAGCCTGGTGAAGGGGGGGCCTCGCCTGAGCTTCCCATCTCACAATAAGATCTCCACTCACAAGCAGGCCCACGCACGTGCATGTGCACACACATGGGTACACACACGTGCACGCACGCATACACACTGGAGCACACGCACGCACACCCGTCCCCCCATCAGCCAGCTGCTGCCAATGTCCCCTCTCCACCCCCGCCGACTCCCCCTCTCTCCTCTCCTTCTGCCCAGCCACCGCCCTCCCTGGCCCGCCCTCTCCTCCGTTGTTAAAAGTAGCCCAGGCTGCCAGACGGCGGTGACACACGCCGGGAGGGACCTGCTACTCTGCTGTAAGCGGGCTACCAGGAGTTGTTTTTGGTTCACGCATCTCATTGAATGTATTTGAATATATTATATGCAGCCACCTGGCTACACAGGCAGGCAAGGAAGCAAGAGCTCCTCCCGCGATCCCAGCAGCACATGCACACACACACGCGCAGCACACACAGAGACACGCATGGGCACGTGTGTGGGCGGACATGTATGTGCACACATAACACATGCGTACTCGCACAGGCACAGGTGCACACATACACATGCACTCACACACATACATATGCAGACACACATGCATACATGCATGCACACCCACACGTGCACATTCACATGCAAACATAGGCACGCACACACACACACACGCATTACTACATGGGATGAGCATCACTGCAGGACTGACGAAGCCTGTGCCACAGGCACGAAGGCGGAGGTGCTCGCATGAAGAAAGCTAGAAGGGCCGCCAAGGCCACTCCGGCCCACACCAAAGACGGGCTCCAAGGAGGAAGGGAGGAAGCCGATGGCGGCAGGGGACCTGGGGCTCACACAGATGTGCAAGTACCAGGCAGGCCGGGCGCATGCTCGCCCCCCTCCAGCTCCCCCGGGGCCAGGTGCACGGCCCCCCGAGCCCGGCTGCCAGCACAGAGCCAGGCTCAGGCCGCAGAGGCCCACCCTGCACTACTGCTGCACGCCTGTGTGCACCCCGTGCCCTGGGCGTGCGGCTCCCAAGGGGTCCGGAGCACACACCTCCTGGGGTGCAGCCCCTGCCTCGCCCCCGCTAAGCCGAGGACCCAGGACATGAATCTGCCTGCCCTGGGTTCTCTTAGGGGAAACTGAGGACCAGCTGGGTTATGGCCCATGTTCCCTCCAGCTTGCAGAGCATAGTGCCATCTGTTTCTCCATCTGCTGCCAGGCACCCCTTTCTCCCTTCTGGAGACTCCTTCCTTCAGACAAGGCACTCCTACCACCGCCCCAAAAGCCTCCCTTGTCCACCAGGGCAGCACCCCGGCCCGCACTCCACCTGCACCCCGCTCCTGGCACTAAGCCTCTGCCAGCTGCCTAAATGCGACCCCAGCTCCCGGGCAGTGGGGCTCTCTGCCACAGGCTCAGATAGGGACCGCTCTCCTCAGCAACCATCACAGGCTGCCCCCAGAGCACTACACGGCTCTGGGAAGGCACCCTCGGAACAACAGGGTTTCTTGATCTCAGCATCACTGACATTTTGGTGGGACCATTCCTCATTGTGGGGGCCCTTCTGTGCACTGTAGGCTGCTAAGCAGCATCCCTGGTTTCTACCCACTAGATTCCAGGAGAAGCATGGGCAACCCCCAAATGTCTCCAGACAGTGCTAAATGTCCCACTGGGGGATGTGCAAAATCTCCCCCAGTTGAGAATGACTCTTCTTTTTTTTAATTTTTTTTTTTAAGATTTTGTTTATTCATGAGAGACACAGAGAAAGAGGCAGAGATACAGGCAGAGGGAGAAGAAGGCGCCCCATGGGATGTTCCTTTTAGAAGAATCATGGTCTGAAGGGACTTATCATGAAGCACAGCACTGTGCTCTGCACCTAACATCTGGTTGATTAGAAATCACACTGTCGAATTCTCTGGCTGGCCCAAAGAAGAGGAATTTGTACTGTTATGGAAAGCCTACTATGGAAAGACTTTCCCACACTTGCCTTCGTTAAGCCTCACGTAACCCTCTGTGGTTGGCGTTCTATTTCTCCTTTTACAGATGAGGAAAGTGGAGCTCCCAGAGGCAGCTCGCCAGCAACGTCTGAGCTCCTAATGGATGTATCTGGCGTCCAGATCTGTGCCCACCTGCCTGCCAAGCCCTTCTCTACATGCTGCCATGGTTTCTCAGCTCACAAACCATTCTGCTTCTACAGCAAGGAAGGGAAATAGGGAAAATGAGAATATGCTTGTCCCACTCTACCTGGGTAGTAGAATTTCCTGTTAATTTTAGTTCATAAGTTTTGTTATAAATAACTGGGAAGGGTGGGGGGGGGTTACTCATTCTTCAAACTTTTATTGAGCCCTGCTATATTCGAAGCACTATCTCCTGGCTGGAACTGACTACAGGGTGCAGTGATTCAGAAAATCTCATTGTTTATGATAATAGTAAAGGGCATGGGGCCTCATGTATGTTCAGGCGTTGGTTTACCTGGAGATATAGGTTCCTCTGTGCTAAATGCTTCCCGAGCCACTGCCCTGCTCTGTGGCTACTCACATAGTCATTCATTTGTCTGTCTATTCCAGTAGGAATTGAACAGCCCTGTGCTTGGTGCTGGGGAGGAAATAAAAATCAATAAATAACATGGACCCTGTTCTCCAAGGGCTCATGGTTTATTTAGAGAAATAAGTGTATTGTGGGCCACCCGGGAGGGCGGCCCAGTCAGTTGAGCATCTGACTCTTGGCTCTGGCTCAGGTCATGATCTTGGGGTCCTGGGATTGAGTCCTGCATCAGACATCATACTCTGTGGGGCATCTGCTTGGAGATTCTCTCTTTCCCCATAAAATACATAAATAAATCTTAAAAGGGCACCTGGGTGGCTCAGTGGTTAAGCATCTGCCTTTGGCTCAGGTCGTGATCCCAGGGTCCTGGGATTGGGTCCCACATCGGGCTCCCTGCAGGGCACCTGCTTCTCCCTCTGCCCATGACTCTGCCTCTCTGTCTCTCTCATGAATAAGTAAATAGTATCTTTTAAAAAGAAAAAGAAATATGGATTAGATGACAAAGTGGTGGAATATCGAAGCCACTTCTGACAGCTAATTGTCTCTGCATGGAGGTCCAGAAAGGTAAAATAACTTGCCTAAAGTCACAAGGCAAACTGTAGTATCAGGCTTCAAAATCCAGTCTTTTCTTCTCTATCCTAGGTATATTCTTGATCACTAGGCAAGGCAGGTCACTCTAACAATAGCAGTGACAGCAAAGGCTTCTCCAGTCCTACAAGAAAAAGGCTCCCGCTGCTGGTTACCTATACCCCCTCCAGAGCAGATTCACACTGGATGATGCCTTTGTCCTCCATGAGGTCTAAAAGCAGGTAAGTCCAGCCCAGGACAGGTGCAGGCACTGAATGATTCTGCCCCAGGAGGGCAAGGAAGAAGGAGGAAAGCTTTCCTACCCTTCCTGATCATCTGCACAGTCAAATCACACCCTCTCTGGGCATCTGGCTCTGCCACGGCCCCATCCAATGACCAACAGAGGGTTCTTCTTCCTAGGATTCCTTCTCTCCAATGGACCATGGACAATGTCAGTCTGTCCCACTGCATCTATTAGGGGTTCTGGAACTCTACACAGGCTGTGACAGAGACACCCCGTTAAGTAATGGGGCTGCTAACTCCCATCAACATCCTGTAAAAGAGCCTTCTCAAAACCTCACAGCTAAGTGGCAGACAATCCACCAGTGATTCTATGCTCTGCTCTTCTTGGTCTGCATTAAGGTGAAAATCTCCCCATTTCAAGCCCATCTGTTGAAAACAGGAGAAAAATAGCCCTTCTTTGCTTTGTTCTAGGCAAATCCTATCATAAAGCCCCATGTGTGCCACCCCCTAGACAGAGTCTCCTGGTGAGAGATTCAGATTTGGGGGGAAAATTGATCCTAATGCCCCAGGGCCAGCTACATGAAAGTGTTTATTTTTGCCTTTGCTCTCCCATGTCCTTTTTTCATTTTTTTTCTTCAGAAGCAACTGGAAGGTAAGAAAATCATGAAATATGCATGCAGATATGGATTGTGGGCAGCAAAGATAAAGCAGAACAGTTCTTATCAGAATGAGAAAAAAGGTATAGTCTCCTGGCAGTGAAACAAGACCTAGAATCATCCATCCGCATCTTACCCAAGGTTACTGGTCACCCTAAGTGGCCTCATCAGGGCAGCTCTAAGGACTGAGATTGATCAAAAAGAAAATATAAGGAAAAACCACCCAGGAAGCTTTTACTTACCCCACACCCTTTCTATCCCTTGTGGCTCTTTAATCAATAAGATAAATGGTATTAAAGTACTAAGTTTGATATGGATGTTAAAAAAAAAAAAAAAAAGCAACAAACAAAACAAAAAAACCCACTAGTCCAGAGGCCAAGAGGGTAGATTTCAGGTATGACCCAAGGCAAGTCATGCACAATCGATGTCTGACCGTAGCCACTGCTAGAAGTGTGCGTGAATATCTGCCACCTAAACTCTATTGAGAAAACGGACAGAAATTCTTAACTTAGATGACATTTGGGAATCCCTGGGTGGCTTAGCGGTTTGGTGTCTGCCTTCGGCCCAGGGCGTGATCCTGGAGACCTGGGATCGAGTCCCACATCGGGCTCCCTGCATGAAGCCTGCTTTTCCTCTGCCTGTGTCTCTGCCTCTCTCTCAATCTGTGTCTCTCATGAATAAATAAAATCTACAAAAAAAAAACAAAACAAAACAAAACAAAAACAAAAAACAGATGACATTCTGTGAAAGAAAAGGCTACAGCATAGAAGTCCAGGCAACACCGGCATTGTTCCTCTTCAAGATTTCCTGTAGTGGGACTTCCCAGGACTGAAGGCACACCACCAGGTCGTAGCATGAGAAAGTATGTTCAGGCAATAACGACTTTGATGTTTTCTAAAACCCAAGATCAGCGTGGGGTCTTAAGATCAGCCAGTTTCCCATCATCCCCATCCACCTCGAAGGTCACTTTCGTTCCTCACCACCCATCTCGAATCTGGAAGCCAGAGTCTCTTCTGTTACCAAACCTCTCTTGGTGACATCCAAACATGGGAATTAACTCAATGCTTCCGGAATATGGTCCCTTGCTTCAGAATCCAGGTTTTATACCAGTTGGAAGTTGGGCACATCAATGATTCTGGAGTTTAGCCATATCTCAGCCAAGAAGCTCCTGGAGAACTCTGTTACCCAAACCCATCTACCCTGGCCTACATAAGGTCTTCCCTATCTGGATAACTCGGAAGTCTTTTTTTTTTTTCTTTTTTGTTTGTTTGTTTGTCTTGTTGGCACCAAATGCCAAGACTCTAAGATCTGGCCATGGGACACATCAGTTCCTCCAGCCTGGTTCGGGCTATCTCAGCACTCAGGCCTAGGTTCCCCATCATCACATCTGTCTGGCTTTCCTCTCTCACAGCCTCCTCTTACCCCAACTTCTCTCTTGCCTCCGGTTCCTCCCCACCCTCACTCAAACAAACAGGTTCCTGCCACATCCTTCATTGCTTGCTTCTGGCCTCAGTACTTTCCATTCTAATCACACAGTTCATATTCTCTAGCCAATTTGTAGGCCTAAGTTTAGTCAATTTTCACAAACCAGGCTTTTGTGAATTATTGTGTACTTTTCAGCCCCAGTCATTTGGGGTACAGGTAATAAAAAATTTAAATAAAATGTATTAACGTGTGAACAAGTGCATTTTGCCATTTTAAACAAATAATGTTTACCGCAGGTCTTTATACACAAGGGCAAACCAAATCTTAAAACTAATAGAATGTAAGCCCATAACAACCATAAAAAGAAATTCAACTTGTTTTCAAATGTCATGAATAGATTGTTTCCACTGTAATGCAGCTAAAGTCTGTTACTGCAGCAGAGATGGCTAGCCATCCCCTACTAGCCATCCCCCTCTTTCTTCTATGGGGAGGAGGCCCCTGATTTCCAGCTTGACCCACACACCCCAAAATGGACAATTTATTTCCCATCCTCCCTTGCAGTCAGGCATGCCCAGCTGTCTAAGCTCTGGATAGTTCACATGTTCCCTTTGCCCCTACTATCTCTCTGTCCCTTCTTCCATTCTGCTGCCTGAAGCAAGGCTGTCCCCAATTCACATCTGGAGATTAAGGCCACACAAGGCAGAGCAACAAGCCAGAAGGAGCCTGGGTCTCTCACACCAAGAAAATCATGCCAGCCCTACACCACCCACCAACACTCGTGCTAGAGAAACAGCCCTTATTCTGTTTGACTTACAGTTATCTATAGCTTTCTATGACTTGCAGCCAATCTAATCACAACTGATACAATCATTAAAGAGTAAGAATTGAAAGTTGTAAAACTGGACATGAACTTCATAAAGACATCAACAACCAAAATAATTTACAAAGACACTTGTCCACATCCCTTAGAGAACAAAGGGATATTTGATAAAACATATGTTTAAAAGAATGTTTTAGGAAGAAAAAGAAAAGTTTTTCCTACAGTAGATGTATATATTTCCAATTTTTTCAACATTTCACATCATCAAATCCTTGACAGATAATACAATAAATCCCCTTGTGCATTCTTCCAACATTCTACTAGCCTAACACATTGGAATGTTTTCATCCTTTTAAAATTCCTGTAAATTTTGTGTAAATGTTTATTCCTCAACTTTCCCAAGAACATAAAACCTTGAATGAGCAATATACCCAGATGAACCATTCTGGCATTCTGCATTTCTTAGAGAGCTAAATCTTTTGCTGCCTTAACTGGCAAAAAAAAAGTCTTTGAGTCTTAAAATTAAGATAAAAATTTTTTTTTAATTGGGAAGAATGGACCCATTAAAAGAGAGAACCTTGGGCGTCATAAGGGTGGCTCAGTCGGTTGAGTGTCTGACTCTTGATTTCAGCTCAGGTCATGATCTCAGGATTATGGGATGGAGACCCAAGCTGGACTCTGCACTCAGTGGGGAGTCTGCTTGTCTCCCCCTCTCTTTGCCCCCTCCCTGCTCACCCTCCCCTCTGAAATAAATAAATAAATCTAAAAAAAGTACCTTGGAAATTGAAAAAGGAATATTATTGTTTGAACCAATTGGAACATTCCTTGATAACAACTGGAAATATTCCTTGATAACATTTAGCTCATTCTACACAGTCACTAAAATTGACATCATTGTGATGTCCTGCATCATTAGAAGGTCTTACGTACAGGTTGCAGAAGAAACAACTATTGGTTCTCATCTGGGAATTTTGTGGCCGCAAACAAGTCAAAGGCATCTTCCTTTTTCATAAATGTCATGGGTGTAACTGGGCCAGTGAATTTTGTGCCACGAAATTCACAAAAGTGAAAAAAATGGGCTTGCTTTGGATGTAACCAGAATCTGAAGTTTTCAATCCACAAAAGTTCACAGTTGACTTTTTTCTTCTGAAGGATTTTGACAGTGGTGCTTTTAATTCTAAATAAGAAGATTTTCCCCTGAAATAGAAATTCCACCTCTGAGTGACTCTTACCTGACAGATTTCCAGTTTATGTTTACAATCAGTTTTATTGCTGGATCTCAAATTGAGAACAGTGAGATTGTCAGCTCTTCACCGACCAAACCAGTGAAGGTGAAGAGTGACAGGAAAATTCAAGACAACAGTGAATACAAAAGTGAACGCAAAAATATTTGGCTTTGTGACATACTAGCTGACAGTGGTGGGGAAGGAAGGAGGGCAAGGAGGCAGCAAATCTCCCTTCCTGTCTATGACTTTGGAATATAATATATGTGAAAGAGAGAAACTCTAATGTTAGAAATTAGCATGTATTCCCTAACACAAACCAGCTAAGAAGAAAAAAATGGCTCAAAAATAAGCTGCATGCCAAAAATATACAGAGTGAAGCTAGCCCAGGATGCAACATTCCCCATAGATAATCCACCCTAGATAATCTGGTTCTATAACAGAATTTAAGCTGCAAGCTGCTTCTAGTATTTACCTACATCTGATGTACTGTACTATAAATGGCTGAGATTTGTCTTGTCAGGACTGACTTGACACCTGCCAGTCCTGAGATACCCCCATCTTGCTGGGCACTTCCTAGCTCCCCCTGGAGACCACCAGCAAGCCTGTATTACCCCCTCCACAAGCTCTGTGCTGAAGAGATGTCTATTACCTTAACCCAGGTCTCAGGTCCAAGGCTAAATCCCCTATAATATCCCTTCAATTATCCTCACCACCATATTTCCCCTCACTGTCTCCAAATTGCAACTCCCACATTTTAAAACAACATGCATTTTCTACTTTCCTTCAACAGCTCAGAAGAAGAGAAGGGTTTCTACCAAAAACACAAGTGTAACTTCAATCCACTTGAACCCATCCCATATAAACTGAGTAACTTAAATCAGATACACAAACAGGTCGGGGTCATGGACACTATTCTGGACTACAGCACATAATTAATATTTCCTCCATGTGCATTAGAATGTACTTTTAACTCCTCATCGATTTACGTTGGTGGTGGTTTCTTTAATCTGGTTCTGCATTCATTCTCTGGGAGTATGATTCCTCCACTACCAAAGAAATGCAACCGACCAAAAAAAAAAAAAAAAAAAGAAATGCAACCGACACCATTTATAAAAATACCATTCCGATGGTAAGTTCATTCTCAATGACCGTCGCACAACGGGGATTAGGTCTGAGCAGTGAGACTCTCGAAAACCAAGATACAAGATTCTTCCAAACCCAACCTCATTGGCTCAAGCAGGAAAATCATAACCACCCAATGAATGTGTTTATGTCCCTCCACCCTGACTTCCAAGCAAATGTGTTATTGACGCAGGATAGGTGGTCAGCGTACTTGCCAAGTGGGCCAGTAAAATCAAGAGTTTTCTCCAACATTTCCAAGATCTGTCTTGTCACTTTCTACAGGAAATGTATGTAAATGGAGTCTCAATAAATCAGGCGCTATATATTGTGAAATGGAAAGCATGTTGGACGAGGTCAAGCTTGGGCCACTGAGGTGTCTTACCAAGACCTGCCAATCAGGAAATGCCTTCCATTATGAGGTGAATTGTGTCCCCTCAAAATTCATATGCTAAAGTCTTAATCCTCAGTGTTTTAGAAATGCAACCTTATTTGGAAACAAGGTCTTTATAGAGGTGATCAAGGTAGGGTAGGCCCTAATTTTCTACATGACTCACATCCTTTCAAAAAAGAAAAACTTGGACAGACAGACAACACATAGAGGGGAGATGATATCAAGAGACACAGGGAAAACAAGGCCACCTGAAGCCAAAGACAGAGGCCTGGAAGAGATCCCTCACTCACAGCCCCGAAAGAATCACGCTGTCAGCCTTGCAGCCCCCAGAACTTTGACATAATCCATTTCTGTTAAGTTCCCCGGTTGAACCATCCCAGCAAACTAGCACACCTTGTGATCTAAAATGATCCTATTCACTATTCCAAACTACTGCTTAATAAGAGGACATAGGGTAAAGGGGGATAGAAGCCCCCATGGCCAGCAGTGATGTCACAGACTCTCCTTCCCAGAACTAGCTGTAAATTCTCAGGTTGGGTGGCGGCGGGGGGAGGGGGAAGCAGACAGTCAAGACACACAGGGCTCCCCTCTACTTAGCTGGGTTGGGAAAACAACTGAAATAAACAGTCTACACTGAGATGCAAGAAGATGAGTTGTTTTCGTGTGAACGTCACTGAGAGCAGTCAAGGAGAGAGGTTAAGGTGAAAGCATCATAGGGTTATATAAAAAGCACTGGATCAAGAGTCTAGACACATTCTGTGAGCTCTTGGGCCTGGCTTTGCCGCTAATCGGATAGGCGGTGGGAAATAAGTTTAGACATAATCTTTTCACCAGTGAATCAAGGAATGGGGGGGATCCAGAGTATCTGGCTCCATTGCCCCTTAGCTATGGTCCATAAGTACATTTCTGGCAGTGAACTGAGCAGAAATCGAGAGTCGGATGCTTAACCAACTGAGCCACCCAGGCACCCCTGTGTGTGTATTCCTGTCACTCTAGTGAATCAGATCCATCGTCAAGGTGTTCTAGGCTCTCTGCTGTGAACCTCCAACCTTGGAGAAGAGCCTTGGAGCAGGGAGCACGGGCCCTGGGGGCTGCAGTCACAAAATCCCCACTATTTTATCTCAGCTAACCCTGTGACATGCTTCACAGGTGAGGATGAAGACCCGCCTGGTTCTCAGAGCTGGTAAGCAACAGAGAGAGGATCCAGCCAGGACTGCCTCACTTTGCAGTCAGACGTCACCTGCTACCCAGTCTCCCGTGGTGGATCTGGGAATCTTTTATTCCGGCAGGATTTTCTTTTAGACACAGGAATTTCTTATCCTGACCCTCACACAGAAGAAGAAAAAAAAATATATATATATATATATATATATCTCCTTATCCTTGCATCCACTCAAAAAGTAAATTTAACGTGACCTTTGCCCAAGGGGGTGGATGAATGTTATGGCAGAAAACAAGTTAATAAGATAAATAGAAGTATTCCTGACAAAAGCAGCATCACCCCAAGTCTGGCAACTACTTTGTCCAGCCTAATGAGTGATTAGCCACCATCACTTACGCAGCAGCACAGCGCAGCCCAGACATTCCCAGACATTTTCTTTCAAAGCTTGAGACACCTGGCACTGGGTCTTTGGTCCGCTCAGGGTGTTGCAAGGAGATACCACGGGCCGGCAGGCTTCTAAACAACAGGTACTCATTTCTCAGGGGTCTGAAGGTGCGAAACCCAAGATCAAGGGCTGCTGAGAGCCCCCTTCCTGGTTCAGAGTAGGCCTCTGAGGTCTCCTCCCGAAGGGCACTAACCCCATCATGAGGGTTCCACCTGTGACCTAAGAGCCCCACCTACAGACACCATCACACTGGGGGTTAGGTTCAACCTTCGATGCTTGGGGGGACACATCCAATGCTTGGGGGGACACGCACGCTCACAACCTCCAGTGACCCGCAGTTACAACCGAATGTGCACAGGGCAGGAGGATTCTGGGAAAGGCCAGGGAATGGGCCATGGACATGTGATGTGCCCAACCCAATGCACATGCATCAAATCTCCAGGGGCCACACAGCCTCATTTTCCTTTTCATTACCTGGCCAGTGAAGCCGGTGAGCCCGGCCTGCCTCCGTCCTAAGCACGCCAACTGAGGGGCAGTGGGGCTGGCAGCCTGACATTCTTCTTCATCACCATCCTGTCTCTTCCCTCCATCTGTAAAGCCTCTACCCCGCCCCTGCTACCCCACCACCACCACTTCCCTGCCTTCTGATTAAGCTGAGCCAGGTCCCTGGGCGCCCTTCCCACACCACAGGAACCTAACAGCCACGGGTGGTAGAAGAATCTAGCAAGTCAAGTGTGTCCCAGCACCCTGCAAGCAGCTGGCTTTGATGACAGTTCCAAGGGCAGTATTGCTGTTTCCCGACACTTATCACACTATAATTAATTTCAAAACAATGTCTCTCGAGTCTTGTGCCTTGGTGCACCAGGCGGGAGGGGACAACCCCTCAAGTGGTTTCCCGAGCCAATTAAGGTTTCACAGCGATGGTTGTGGTGCAAGGAGTGCTGCTGTCGTGCAGGAGGCTACAAGAGATTGCACCCAGACAAACTTAGAGACACACCAGAGTGGCACTAGCCTGTCCCCTCCCCTGGCCTGGCCACGTGACACTGACACCTTTAGTGCCTGGAGGGAGGCGCCTACAAGGGTGGCGGCCCCCTCACAGCGGCCCCCTGCTATCTGGGGCAGGGATCGTGGTGTCCAGCAACACGTTCCCCTCGTGCTAAGGGCACCGAGCTCCTGGACACACATGGCTCTCTGCCCAGGCTGGCCTTGCCTGTAAACAGCCGCTGGTGCACGTGGTCAAGCCAAGGCAACCCAAGGGAAAAGCACAGAATGGAACACGGATGGATACAAGGAAGGCAGACAGCTCCCCTCTATAGTAAGTACTCTGGGAAGGGATGGTGGGAAAGCAATCCATTCATTTAGGTCATGTAGATGGCCTCCTCAAGTTAAAAGTGGACTCTGGCACCTGCATCATATGGTCACTATTGCTCACTGCTGTGGCCTGATACATCAACCCTACATTTGGGTGGGGCTTGGTAGGGGACACTGAAGGTAAAGGCATTTCCCCGTAGGATACAGATCCAGGGCACAGGAAGCATCACCGGGTGTATCTCACCACCATCACTTACATGATTTGAGCACCCACTTCTGTAGTTTCAGGGAGCTTGGAAGCTTTCCATCCTCAGAAAACAATCAGCACCCTTCAAAGGGTTAACCTTGGAAACCTCACCTCAGACCTGCTCCTCTACGAAGCATGATACTAGGCTCCTGATACTCCTACCTTAGAGTGAATGATGGGGTGAGAATGGGAGCAGACCACATCTGGGAAGGCAGGGGACTTAGCAAAGAGAAGGGGGTATTTCTCATGCTTGTGCTCATCAGTAGAAGTCACCCTGACGAGATCCCGAAATGCCCAGATTGTTTTTTTGTTTTGTTTTTTAAAGATTTTATTTATTTATTCATGAGAGACACAGAGAGAGAGGCAGAGGGAGAAGTAGACTCCCTGCGGGGAACCCGATGTGGGACTCGATCCCAGGACCCCAGGATCACAACCTGAGCTGAAGGCAGATGCTCAACCACTGAGCCACCCAGGCATCCCAATGCGCAGATTGTTAAAACAAGAATGGACGGGCCATGAACCCACAAGCTCTACACACATTAATAAATACTTTTACAGTATGGGTAATACACTGTCCCAAATTCACATTCTCCATTTCAGATCTCAGTATTTGCCAAACACCACTGAGGGTCTGTGTAGAACACAGTGTTCTGCTGTAGGAACAGAAAAATCTCAGTCCCAATGATTCTTCAGAGCCTGATACCATCTTTCTGATGACAGGAGTCCCTTGTAAGTAAGACCTATCAGAAATGATTGCAGTTACCTGATGCCTTTCTTCTGGGATCTGTGTCATTATGGGGCTGAGCTGAGGCTTGCTGCAGGCGTTGAAGGTTTACAAAGGACTCAAGGATTGACTTAAAGTCAATCCAATGAAATCAAACCCAAATAAACAAAAGAAGTACAAATCAACCAATGCTCACTGTGTCACAGGGTCACTCCCAGGGCCACACCAGTCATTGGAGAACAGCCTCTGAGATAAATCAAATGTAAACCTTGTGAATCGATCAACAAGATTGCTCAATATTATGCAGTAGATGCTGATAGTAGAGGGGTAGTTCATTTGAGGTAATCTATGCACAAATCAGAATTTGCCAAATAAAACAGAGAACTTGTTCATCAAAGGGACCTCAGAAGAATCCTATTTCAACGTGAAAAGTTAGCCTCTAATTTCTCCTTTTGCACAGGTTTAAATTTTGTGCATTGAGTTTCTTGAAAGCGGGGGCCGTGTGACAGCCACATGCAGAAGAATGAAACTAGATCACTTTCTGACACTATACACAAAAATAAACTCAAAATGGATGAAAGAGCTAAATATGAGACAGGAATCCATCAAAATCCCAGAGGAGAACAGGCAGAAACCTCTCTGACCTCGGCTGCAGCAACTTCTCACCAGTCACATCTCCAGAGGCAAGAGAAACAAAAGCAAAAATGAACTACTGGGACATCATCAAGATTAAAAGCTTTTTGCACAGCAAAGGAAGCAATCAACAAAACTAAAAGGCAACCTACAGAATGGGAGAAGATATTTGCAAATGACATATCCAGATAAAGGGCTAGTCTCCAAAATCTATAAAAAACGTAGCAAACTCAACACCCAAAAAACCAAAAAATCCACTCAAGAAATGGGCAGAAGACATGGACATTTCACCAAAGAAGACATACAAATGGCTGACAGACACATGAAAAAATGCTCCACATCACTTGGCACCAGGGAAATATAAACCAAAACCATAATGAGATACCACCTCACATGGGTCAGAATGGCTAAAATTAACAAGACCGGAAACAACAGATGTTGATGAGGATGTGGAGAAAGGGGAACCCTCTTGCACTGTCGGTGGGAACACAAGCTGGTGCAGCCAATCTGGAAAACAGTCTACAGGTTCCTCAAAAAGTCAGAAATAGAACTTCCCTATGACCCAGCAATTGCACTACTAGGTATTCATCCAAAGGATACAAGCATAGTGATCCAAATGGGCACCTGCGCCCCAATGTTTATAGCTGCAGTGTCCACAATAGCCAAACTATGGAAAGAACCCAGATGCCCATCGATGGATGAATGGATAAAGAAGATGTGGTCTATGCACAATGGAATATTACTCAGCCATCAAAAAGAATGATATCTTGCTATGTGCAACAACGTGGATGGAACTAGAGGGTATTATGCTAAGTGAAGTCAGTCAGAGAAAGACAAATACTATATGATTTCACTCATGTGGAATTTAAGAAACAAAACAGATGAACATAGCGGGAAGGGAAGGAAACTAAAATAAGATAAAAACAGGGAAGGAGACAAACCATAAGAGACTCTTAACTATAGGAAACAAACTGAGGGTCGCTGGAGGGGAGATGGATGGGGGGGATGGGGTAACTGGGTGACGGACATGGGAGGAGGGCACGTGACAGAATGAGCACTGGGTGTTGTATGCAACTGATGGATCACTAAATTTTACCCCTGAAACTAGTAATACGCTACATGTTAACTAAGCTGAATTTAAATTTAAAAATTACTTTAAAAAAGTAGGGCCCCTGTGGCTCTAAGTCTTTGACCCACTGCCTGCTACACAAAGACTAAAATGCTGAAAGAACTCAAGTTTGACTCTTCTGCTCACTCCCTGCCTTTTCATGAAATCCTGTCATTGAGAAGAGGGCGTTTTGGATGGGCCACAAAGTATGCTTTTATTTGGCAGATGGTTGTATTAGTTGGGGTTCTACAGAGAAACCGAAGCAACAGAACCTGAAACAGAACCAATAAAGAGGTTTATTATAGTTATAATTGCTGCACATGATTATGGAGGCAGACAAGTCCCAAGATCTACAGCGTGAGTCAGCAAGCTGAAGACCCGAGAACCGGTGGTGTAGTTCAGTCTGAAGGTTGGCAGGTTCAAGTGCCCAGAAGAGCCAATGTTTCAACTGGAATCCAAAGGCAGGAAAAGGCCAATGTCCCAGTTAAAAGGCCAAGAGGCAGGAGGACTTCCCTTTGGAAGCTGGGGGAGGGTCTGCCTTTTGATCTACTTGGGCTCCAACTGATTGGTTAAGGCCCACTCACATGAGGCAGGGCAATCTGCTTTACTCAGTCCGCTGATTTTTAAAGGTGAATCTGATCCAAAAACACCCTCACAGAAACACCCAGAATAATGTTTGACCAAATGCCTGGGCACCCAACAGCCTAGTCAAGCCGACACATAAAATTAACCATGAGAACGGTGACGGCCACCTTCTGAAGGGAGAACACAGGATTAGGTGAACCGGACCCCCATGAATCTGAGGATCCCAGAGTGAAGTCGGCCAACAGAGAGAGACCAGACTACAGAGATGGAGCCCAGCCATGGGCTGGGTGGGCAACTGCGTTAGCACCAGGCGGTCGGGGCAATCCGGTACCCAGAACTTCAGATGGACTCCAGGAGGACTCGCCTGGGGTTTAACTTTGTTCTACTGTGAATAGTGCCCTTGCAAGACTCCTGTCGCTATCAGGTGTTACACCATAGCTAATCTGCAGGGAAACAAGTAATGTTACATCTTGGCATTTCGAACAATTTTCTGCTCAAAGTTCTAACCTTCCCTTCTCTGTGACCTTGTTTGGACTCCTGACTCCCTGAGAATGTATTAACACTCTGTCCACTGAATTAGAGAGAGTCTGCGGAGGTGTGGCCCTCACAACCTGAGCCCCTAGGATTCCTGCGGCGCTCACAGCCCGCCAACCAGGGCCTTGGCGTCCTCCAGCTCTCTGGCCTTCCTCTCACAGGCCTTCACAGGCCTCCCCCAAGAGAGGCAGCTGGTGGCAGCCAAGTCTGGGTGGGCGAGCCTCCCCCACCTGGTGGGCTTGCCAAGCTGGTCCCCCCGGGCCCCCTCCCCTGGGATCACCACGATCACACCGCCACCATGGGCAGAAGCAGGAGCATGAGGGGCTCTAGAACCAGCACAGTGCCCCCAAAAAGCCTCGCCCTCCCCCAGGAGCGCCGACATCCTCAGGCCCAACCGGTCTTCCAGTGCAGGGGGCGGCCCCCAGGCAGCCGAGCATCGGGCCCAGCTCCCACCCTTCCCTCGCACCCATCTCTCACCGCACCCCTCAGCTTCAGCCGTATTTGCTAAAAATACACGACGTCTCCCTGTTACGCTTACTAATACGTTCTATTTCCGGCCTGTTTGCATTCTTACTTAGAAATACCCGCATGGGTGGCGGCGAAAACACGCAGGGCGCTGTAGGTTTTCCTTCGGGAAGGTTCCCGGCGCCTCTGCTCTGCTCAGCACGCAAATCCAAAGGGGAATTAGTGATTTCCTCACTGGGTGGGAATGAGTGATGCAAAAGAAAAAAGGCTGCATCGGAGGGGGAAGGAGGGAAGGAGCCACCGAGGGACTGGGCTGGGCACACATGGTGGAGCCGCCCACGCCTTGGCACACCCGCCGGCCGTGGGCACACGCGCGGGCCCAGAGCAGCTGCGGAGTGGCCTCTCGCTGAAGCCGCACAACCCAAGCCAGGCCCTGGAAGCGGTTTTTGCGTCGGCGGCCCGGGGAGTTGACTGTTGGCACCGCACAGTGGTCCCCTCGCGGGAGATCATCCTCCCCAAGCTCAGGTCCCCACCGGCTTCCCTGGGCCGCCTTTGAAGAGCCCCCTGACTTCCCTGGCGTTTCCAAGAACTTGGGCTGGCCCCTGTAATTATGTGGAGGATAATGACAGCTCTCCGGCTCTGATCTTTGCCTTCCTGGAGGTAAAACTGTGGGACCAGTTTCAGAGGCCTTAATTCATGCATCCCTCTTCCTGTTTTGTCCTGGGATCCCCTTTATTGGCCTTCCTTTCTCCTAACCCACATTTTACACATGTTCCTCCACCTGGAGATGTACCACGAAGGGACACAGTGGGTACTGCTGACTGCAGAGAAGGCAGGCAAGGAGGGGACAGGTGAAGGGGATGGCTGGACTGGGGCCAGACCAGGGAGGAGGCCGGAGTCTTGGGGCGGGGGGTGGGGGGGGGGAGGTGGGTGTAAGCCAGAGCTCAGAACACAGCTGGTGCGACAGTTGTCTTTCCGATGGCCAAGCTCATGGGTGACAGGCACGGGGATGAGCACAGAAGGAAGCACTCGGGATGCTAACTCTGCCCTGCCTCCTTCTGGCCTCAGGTTGTTGGCTGGGTGCCAACACATTCCCCAGGTATGAAACCACCTCGTTAAAAATACAAAAACAATTTTACAACAAAGCAGGAGCCTAGGGAGTCCCCTCAAATAAGATAGATGGGAGTCTCCCAAAGTGCAGGATCTGGGAGCTCCGGGCCGCGTGAAGTGGCCTGGCGGAGATGCTTAAGGGCAGGTAGGAGAAGCTGATCCAGCCAGATGTGATCGTGAAGGATCATGAGGTAAAAGGAACAGAGAGCTAAGAGCACACATTTCTCTAACTACATTACCTCTTTTGCACACTTAGCTAGCCCCGTGATCTGGCCAGGGAAATGATTATTGACAACCCTGAAACAGGAGATCATACTGTCTGAAAATCTCCCAAATACCAAGCAAGAACAGATCTTATTCATCCACACTTGATTCGACCCTTAGTAACAGAAAATATTGGTATAATGGGGGGACCCCTCCACATCCATCACCATCAGGGCAGCTCATCAATGAGGTCAGGTGATCAAAATAAGCCTGATGGCCTCACAGTATATCCTCAGGTGCTGCCACTCAATTCGATTACATTCCCATAACAAAAGACAGTCACAACCTCGGGCTGTTTATCATGCACGCCCAGTAGGCTGCTGCTCCAAGCAGGCAAGGATGCAAATATGTGTGTAATATATATGCGCATATGGAAAAAACCCACTCACACTGAAAAGAAGTTTCCCAGAACCTCATCCCCTTTCATTTTCTCGGCTATTCCTCTGAATAGCTTGTCTTGAACACTGTAGCTGCCAAGACACAAGAATTCACTGCTTGAGAAGAAGAAAAAAAAAAATTCTATTATTCAAACTTTCTTTCCCTGAGCGGAAGGCGAATAGTGAAAGGGGCTGGTGAGCTTTCTTTAGCAGGAAGAAGGTTATTTCTCCATTTAGCTACCAGGCAGTACAAAGGAACTGGGATGCAGGTGAGCTGCCCTGAGCCCTCCTCCAGGAGGCCCCCGCTTTCCCCAGCTCTGCCCCGGGAACTCCAAGAAATGACTCCCTCCCTCCCAAGGCCCCTCCCCTTCCCACCTCGCTGCAGAGCTTTCTGGAGCCTGGGGCAGGCTGTGCCAGTTCACTTCCCTCCCTTCAGAGATGCTAAGAGGATTACAGAGGTAATTGTTGCTTCTGGAGCTCTTCAGCTATAAGACGCTCTATAAATACCCGTAACCACCCCCTCCAGGGAAAACACATTTCATTACAGTGGAGGTGAGCACTGCAGAGCCCGTGAGAACGACGTGATGCCCCGTGGAAGGATTTTCCACCAGCCTGAGTGGACCCAGAGCAATCAACCACCTTAGAGAGTGAGTGGTCCTCGCAGCATCCCACCCCAAAGGGCCTCTAACATGCCTGCTCCCGTGCGGCCCTCCCTTGTGCACTTATGAAGCACCGACTGTCTGCCCAAGGAGCCCCAGAGCACAGTGGTGAAGCCCACGGGGCACTGGCGCAGGACTGCCTGGAGGGAATCCTGGCTGTGCACGCTCACTAGTTGTCTGACCTTGGCAAGTCCCTTCGCTAACCTCTGTGCACCTCCGTGTCCTCGCCCGTGACACAGGGACGAGGACAGAGCCCACCTCACAAGGTCATTGTGAGAATTCAAAGGGTTCACCTTTGTCTGGGGGTCAGGTCACTGTCTGATAGGGGGTGGCTGCTACAGAGGCGCTGCTGTGAAACATGCCTACCAAAGGCACGGCTCTGCCTGTCTTTTCTGTCTTCCTGGAGTATTTTCAAGTAGGTTATTGGCCTTAAAATCGAGGTGAAGGAAGAAGGATTGACCAATCAGATGTGGCCTGAGGACTCAGTCCTGTGGAAGACAGAGATGGGAAGACAGGTCCCAGAGCCCCAACAATGAAGGGTGTTCGGGTGTTTTTACCTTTAGCTGCCAGGCAATGGATACAAGGCAGTGGGGAGAAGAGTATTTATCGCAGGCACTGCTTAGAACTGCCAGGACAGGGTGATACTAAAGCAGACCGACTTTTAGTTGATGTTTCTACTGTTCTAAGTCCTGGGGAGACAAGGCCTTCCCTTAGCTCCTGCAGCCAAATGTTCCTTTGCCTCAGGACACCTGCCTACACGGGCCAGCAGCTCCCCTGAAAGAGAAATAAATCCTCCCCTTGAATCTTCTAGGATGCCCTTAGTCCATCCAGGGCAGTGAGAGGGCTTCCCTCCTTGCAGGTTCCCAGAGTGCACTTCCCATAAAGTGGAGAGCACACCTGCAGTCAGCCCGGCCCTGGTATGAATCCCCGTCCTACATCCAGTCCTGCATCCAGCAAAGTGTGGTCCTTAACGCCCACAGCCGCAGCACCTGGGAACTCGTGAGAAAGGCAACTTCTCTGGCTCCATCACGGACGAGCTCCTGAATCCGAAGCGCTGGGGATGGGGCCCAGCAGCCAGTGTTTTAACAAACCTTCCAGGAGATTCTAATGGCCACTCAAATTTGAGGACCACCGGCTTCAAGAAACTTACTTCTATTTTCCAGAGTCATAGTTTTCTCATTCAGTAAAAGGGGTTAACAACACTATAGTCCATCAGGCTGTAGTGCAAGAATCAAATGAGATGATATACATCAAGCGCTTGGAACAGTGCCCCAAATATAGTCGGCACTCCGTACACTGCACCTGTTATTACCAACAGTCAGTGGAACAGATTCAGAAACAGCTAGAGTGAGTGTGAATCCATGACAGATCTGATGCCCAGGGATGTGGTTTAAAGGACAGTGGGATAGAGAAGTTGGAGGAAACCAGCAGATAATACTGCGCATTATCCCAGGTTCCCCGGGGCCTTGGGGTCACCATCTCATGCCACCTGTGACCCTACAAACTCTGGCTCCTCGAGCATCTTGCAGGTTGGGAGTCTCAGAGAATAAAAGTGTACCCCACTGTATTGTTAAAATAAGGATAGTATGAGTTTTGAGGAATTGCCTCCAGAGAGGACTAGATGTGTCTGAGTTCAAATGGTGGTATTCAAAACATGTAACGGAAGTGTTTAGAACACGTTCTAAATTGCTGAAGGGTATTTTTGGTAAGGAACGGTGATAAGAAGCATCATGTGCTGACTGACAGAGCTTCTGGACTTCAAGACCTAAGGGGAGAGCACGCTGGAAGGACCCCATCTTGGATTGTAAACCACCATGACCTGAAACAATTCTAGAAGAGATGACGAGGGCCTCCTAACAGCCAAGTGGACACTTGTCAAGCATGTGGTCCCTCCCTCCTCCCTCAACCTCCTCCCTCTGGCTTCCAGCACACCACGTGCCTAGGATCACCAGTCAGACCCCAGGCCCACCCCACCCCAGCCTCTTCTGTAGGCTCCTCTCCTGCCACCCATGTGGCTGCCACACCTCAGCCAGTCTCTCCAGCATTTCTCCTGAAACCCTACTCTTCCCCTCTGGAGTCTGTGCCCACGAAGACAGAGGAATGGGACATGGCTCCAGGCTGGAGGCCACCTCTGAAACTTGGCCTATTGTTCACTCTGTCCCTCAAAATGGAACAGGAGTAGACAAAGAAGAGGATGGTCTTCCCCTCTCTGCCTTCTTTCTGAACTCGGGCAATCTCATCCCCCTGGGCTCTAGGATGGTGTCCATAGCTATGTCAGCTTCCGGTCAATCCTGAGCACCAGATCTTCATAACCACCCACCTGCATACTTCTGCCAAATGGTCCACCAGCATCTCAAGATCAAGACACCTGAAAGTGAACCCATTAGCCTTCCCCTAAGTCCATTCCTCCTCCTGCGTGGTCCCTTCCGATTCTAAACTAACAGGATGTGGAGCAAAGGAAATTTGAGGAAATAAGAGCCAGGTCTGTTAGGAACGAATTATTAAGAAAATATTAACCTTCATGACAGACACCCAAAATAAGAAGTCCTGACCTGACAAGAGAATTTCTGTAAAGAAATGTAACCATCTTTGAATAAGAAGTTGTGGTGTATATGTACACAATGAAATATTCAGCCCTAAAAAACAGGAAGTCCTATCATTTGCTATAACATGGATAGAACCTGAAGGCATTACACAAATTGAAATAAGTGAGACATTTATAAGGTACTGTATGTTCTCACTTCTATGTGGAATCTTAAAAAAAAAAAAAAAGATTAGACCCATGACTATCAGAAGCAGAGGGTGGGGAGGGGAAACAGGAGGAAAGTGGTCAAAAGATACAAACTTCCAGTTACAAAATACCTAAGTCCTAGGGATGGATGTACAGCCTGGAGACCATAGTGAACACAGATAACGGCATATGGAGAAATTGTCCAGAGAGCAAATCCTAAGAGTTCTCATCACAAGGAAAACATTTTTTCCTTTTTTCTGTTTTTTTTTTTTTTTTTTTTTAATTCTTATCATGTCTATAGGAGAAGACGGATGTTAGCTGAACCTACTGTGGTCATCACTTCACAATATATGTAAATCAAACCTTATGCCCTAAACTTACACAGTTGGTTATAACAATTATCTTCAATGTAACTGGAAAAAAATAAGTTCACACTAATTTACTATAATTTAATAATAATTTCACAATAATTTACTATATAGTAACTTCACTATATTTTTCCAGTTTCACTATATGGTCCCATTGTAATGATCCTTACCCTGCACATCATCTGCAGGCCCATGAAGTTTCTTCCCCTATTTTGTAGCAGTCCAAAATAGATGTATACTCTATGATCTCCCAGGACTCCCCTGCCTTTGCTGGTCATCCTAGTTCTGGGGACCATTTAGCCACCCAAACTAGAAATATGGGGTTCACCCCAGACTCTTCTCTGTTCCTCATGCCCTATAATGAAATGCAAACTCATGAATGCCCTAAATTCTACTTCCTAAACTGGGCCCCCAATCAGCACTGCCCCTCAGCCCTGTCCCTCCCTCACTCCTCACCTTCCCTTGATCTTCTACAGCTCAGAGAGCAGTCACCTCCTACTTGAGGTTTGTCAGGGAATGCTTCCTGTTTAATGCCTACTAGGCTTCCTGTTCCATAAAAGTGGGAAAGAGGACCCACTCTAAAACATACTATTCCTGAAATCTACCTCTACTACTATATTAAGTATGATTCATTTGACATGGTAGCAAAAGTAGGGAGAAGAAGGCAATGTCTATTCCCATGAGCACAGCTATGTTACAGTTCCCAAGGTGAGGCCTAGGAGGGAACAAAACCTCATGAAATACCCAAAAGAACTAAAAGCAGGGACCTAAATAGAAGATACTGACCTATGTTCACAGCAGTACTGAGCACAACAGCTAAAACATGGAGGCAGTCAAAGCACCCATTGATGGTTAAATGGATAAACAAAATGTGGCCTATCCATACAGTGGAGTATTATTCAGCCTTAAAAAGGAAGGAAACTCTGACACCTGCTACAACATGGATGAACCTCAAGGATATTATTATAAGTGAAACAAGCCAGACACAAACGGTCAATTACCTGAGGTATCTATGGGAGTCAAATCCATTGAGACAGAATGTAGAATGTGGGTTCCAAGGGCTGGAGGGTGAGGCGATATGGGAGTTGTTGCTTCATTGGTCAGTTCTGGATGACAAAAGGAATAGGGATGGATGGTGGTGATATTTGCACAACATGGTACATGTATTTAATCCCACTGAACTGTACATTTAAAAATGGTTAAAATGATAAAGTGTGTAGTATGTATATTTTACTACAATTTCGTTTAAGATTTTATTTATTTATGTATTTATTTGAGAGAGATACAGAGAGAGAGAGAGAGAGAGAGAGCACACAATCAGAGGGAGGGGTAGAAGAAAAGGGAGAGGGAGAGAAAATGTCAAGCAGATTCCCTGCTAAGCATGGAGCCCAATGCGGGGCCTGATCTCATGACCTCCAGAACATAACCTGAGCCGAGACCAAGAGTCGGATGCTTAACCAACTGAGCCACCCAGGCGCCCCATACTACAATATAAATAACTGTTTGAAAAAAAAAAAAAAAAAACCTCCTGGAAGAGGTACCAGTTAGGGACACCGTCACAGAGGAGCCAGCTGCTTCCCCGGGGTTCTGTTAATGAAACTGCCAGCCTCCCATCAGACCGGGAAGTGGAAGGAAGATCCAAAGGGTCTTTAAGAAAAGTGCCTAATAAAAAAAATTGTTCCTTTTATTGCATAGCAAAATATTTAAAATCACATAAACATATTGATTATTAAATTCACACATTAAATTCTATCAGCATATAGGGCATGTTTCGTTATAAACTAGCACTGGTTTAAAAATAGGCTGCAGAGCTGCCTTTTCAGGATATAGAATTCTGAGAAAGCCATTCTAAAAGACGTTCCACCAGATTCCCACACAACAACGGCAGGGACTTCTAAGCAGCCTTCCTGGATCAAATCTCCATCTGTCTCTAAAGAACTATCTGAACAAATTTCAGATCTGTTTCCCCACGAGTTAACCCCTTCCCATCGCTCCCTGAGGCCCATGTGATGAAGTCCAGCTCTGGAGTGTGAGATGTGGCCACTGAGCCACGAGGACAGCCAGCTCTGGGCCATGCAGTCCCACAGCAAACTCCCTGGCCCGAAGCCCAGATCCACCCCTGCTGTCCAGAGAACCTTCTGTCCATCCCAGTCTCTCTGGTCTTGGTTTTTTCATCTGTAAAATGGAGACAGCAACAGTTGCTACCTCTTAGAGTTGGTATGAGGAATACATGAACCCATGTCTATAAAATGCTCAGTGTCTTGCCCATAATAAGGACCATGGAAGCGTTAACTGGGTTGTTATCATTCCGATATACAAGGGCCTTTGTGATGTGGCCACAACCTTTCTCCCAGTGTCACTTCTAATCTGGCTTTCTGCATGGTTCATTTTCATGAACGTGCCACACCGTCAATGCCTCCAACCTCCACATGTGTTATTCCTTCTGCCTGCCTGTCCTCTTCCTTTTGCCCCTCATTGGCCTCACAAACCCTTTGAGGGGTGTCACTTCACCACTAATGGCTTTCCTGACTCCAGCACAGACTTGGCCCACTTTCTTGTGTTTCTGCTGGACCCTGTGACCCCTACCTTGCATACTCATCAGCTTACCTGACTCCCCAGGTAATGAGCAGCAGGCTCCTGGGGAGGCAGGAACTGTGCTGCGTATCATTACGCACTGAGACTCAAGCAACAATCACAGGTGAATGAATGAATGAATGAATGAATGAATGAATGAATGAATGAATGAATGCTGTGCAACAGAAGTGTGAGACTAAGCCCAGGAATGAAGGGAGGAAGGAAGGAGACAGGTGGGGCAGCCGGAATAGAGTTGCATGAGGCCTCCATGAAGGAAGAGGGGTGCACTTAGGAAAGAGGAGCAGGAGAAGCAAGGTTTTTAATCACAGGAAAGAGAAGAGACCAAGCAAGCAGGGATGCTGCGTACGGGCTCCCAAGGTTCCCGGCTCCTGCCAGGGCCTGCACCATCAATGCACGTGACAGACTTAGACCCAAAGAGAGCAATGGTGGGGAACCCCACGGACAGCATGTTGTCTGTATCTCAACAGGCCTTCACGCCTCAGTAAAGGGCGTGACATGTCCAGAGTGGCTGCATCCTGACAAAGGGGAGACTAAGAAAGGCAGAGACCTCTCATGTTAAATGGGGAATTGCAGTCAAGCTCCAAACCATGCCTTTCCAACGTTTCTGTCCTCGTTCTACACTAGCAATAAAGGAAAAAATCAGACACCTATCCGGCAGGTGGAGTGGAGAGCCCAGGCTGTGGGGAGGAGTGCTCCAGCCCTGCCTTTCCTGATTCTCAGGAACTTACAGGTTAAGGTGCCCTTGGTCTGTACCCTGGCAATCAGGTTGGCTCCTGACCTGTGCATCCTCAGGCTTTGGGCTGCTAAGCTCTAGTCAAAGAGCCAGGCCACGTTTCACAGGGTCACCTTATACGTAAAGCCAGCCCCGCACCAGCCACTAAAATACGGGTTCACCATGTTTAGTGAGGGGCTGTCTCCAGTTAGAAGTCAACAAGGAGAATGAATGATCATGGGTTCAGAAGGAAATGTGACCAAATATCATAAAGGCAGCCACCCCCGTGTGTAGTAAACAACTCGGATGCAGGCCGGGGCTAACTCCCACTTCCCAGGAGGAGCAAGCCTGCAGCGGGCACGCCCGTAGGCAGAGAAGCCATGGCCAGGGGACCGCCACTCGGCCCCCAGCCTCTGATCGATACTGGCGAGTGAAAAGGAACTAAAAATACGCATAGGAAAATGCACATGGGAACAAAGAGGAGAAGGAATGGAGAGAAATGAGAGGATGCTTACGGCACTCTGACTTCAGGAAGGCAAGGGGACCCCCTCCTCCCCTACACACACCCTGGGGCCCGCTGGTCAATACAGAAGTGGGGGCACAGTGGGCCATGGTGCACACTTCAAGCTAGGCCTGGGTTTCCTGGGATTCAAACGGCATATACAGTATTTGGGAAAAAGATTTACAATGTGAGAAAATGCCCAGGATATGTCATTTAATGATAAATGGAAGAAACAATACACAACAAGGAAAGTAATCGTGTTAACTATGCATAGAAAAAGCCTGGAAAAATACATTTTTGTAATTTAACAGTGGTTATGGCTGAGGATGAGAGCCAATTTTCATATTTTTCTCCAAGTCGTTATCATATAAGGGATGGGGGCGCAGACACACTCTTTCTTTAATTTACAAAGTGAGCCTATGTGTACTATATAGTTAAAGTTTTCAAAAGCATTCCAGAAAGTCGTCATAAAATCCGGGAGGCAAATGTAGCCCTCATGGCTAGCTGTATCTATATAATAATGGACATTCTGCAGTAATTCGAAGAAACTCATTATCTGGTTGCTTACTGAGATGTGAACATTTGGAATCATTGAGACATATCTTTGGATCCAAAGAAATATCCAAAGCAATGAAGCAGAAATTCACCATCCTTTCTTTCTGGTATTCATCCATTTACTGAAATATCAGAATATGCTCCGAAGAAAATGTTCAATACTTAAAAAGAAGAATAACCTGGTAAACCAAAAAAGTGGGAACAGAGGGGGGGGGGGAATCTGCCAGGAATAACAAGGTTCTGTGAGAACCAGTTATATAAAAAGGCTTAGAAGAATAACTGAACACGTGCATTTTCCAAATCCCTTGCAAGGGTCATTTCAACTAAATTGTTCTCCAAGTAAAATAAAACGTGATTTCCTCCAGAAGCTGCAAATTTAAAAACCGGATTCTTAAAACCTTATTAAATAATATTATACTATAAGCACGTTTGCCAAAGTATTTTATTATATTAGCTTTTCCTGGAAAAAGTTCTCAGGGTTCCCACATAGTAAGCAGTTGTTATGTAGTTATTTGTTGGACAACTAGTAATTCCTGGGAAAGGTGTGTCTTTTATTTTCCAGATCTATGGCAGAAGGTGGCCAGCCAAATAAGGGAATATTATGCAAATGTTGCCTTCCTTGGCTCTGCCCCAGGAAAAGCAGTGATGGTAAAGCCAGCAACTAGCCTGCCCACCCCTAAGGGAAGGCCTGGCTCAGAAGCAAGAGTTAACTGTGAGTTAGTTACTCACACAGGCTGAAACCCAGACACTTTTAAGTCAGAAAAGGGGATGGTAGGGGGGACCTCTATCTTCTAACCTAGAAGGCTGGATTCAATTCGGGAGCATAAAAAATACTGGGTGGTTTTTCTCTCCCTAAATAGAAACAAGGCCACATTCCCACTTCAGAGAAGCTCCTTCAGCTCTGTGGGACCCTGGGCTTCAAGGGTCCCAGAAACATAATGGGCTCCTGCTCTCTGCACCACTACCCTCTGCTCACCCCACCTCCTCCGCATCAGGGGAGTTGCAGGTCCTCGTTCCCTGGAAGTGTCTCCCCAGGGAGAAGCTGACTTCATTTCCATCAGCATTAATGACCCACCTTTCCAGCACAATGCTGTGCGGGCTGCACAGGGCAGATGAGATTTGGTTAAGAGACTGCTAAATAATGAATAAAAAGAGGCACCACCAGCCCTCCAATACCTCATTATTTGCTCGCCTGAATCCAATGAGAAAAACAACCACAGGAAAGGAAAGAATGACAGAGACTGGGGCTAATTCTCAAGGCTTCTGGAAATTCTGGTTCAGAAGGGGGCGGGTGTGGTCTGGGATTTGGGTGTAGACCAGACTTCGGGCCCCTGTAAGCCCAAACCATGGCACGTGTTCCCGCCGCGTGGCTGGAGCAAGGAGGTCACTGGTGGGAAGGGCACCCACTGGCGGCAGCCTCAGCCCTGGAAAATGCAGGACAAGGCTCCCTCCTTTCTTCTGGGCTGCCAAACAGACGCCCACTGCTCTCAGCCCCAAGGCTCACTGCCCTGAGAAGCCTCTGCTCCCCGACAGGGGACCCCCTGAGTCGTCCCACACTCAGCTCTCCTCTGGACTGGAAACCAGCCTCGCCCCAACATACGTTCACAAAGTTCTAGTTCCACCTTTGCCACAGGAGCCTACAGTCTGGCTTTTTTCCCTCCCCAATCATACTTCACCATTTTAAAAGCACACTAAAAAAATATTTGAACAGGGGTGTCTGGGTGGCTCAGTTGGTTGAGCTTCCGACTCTTGGTTTTGTCTCAGGTTGTGATCTCAGGATCGTGAGATCGAGCCCTGTGACAGGCTCCACACTCAGCACGGAGTCTGCTTAAGATTCTCTCTCTCCTGGGGATCCCTGGGTGGCTCAGCAGTTTAGCACCTCCCTTTCACCCAGGGCGTAATCCTGGAGTCCCAAGGATCGAGTCCCACGTTGGGGTCCCTGCATTGAGTCTGCTTTCCCTCTGCCTGTGTCTCTGCTTCTCATGAATAAATAAATAAAATCTCTTAAAAAAAAAAAAAAAAAGATTCTCTCTCTCCCTCTCCCCGTGCCCCTCCCTCTGTTCTCTCTCCCTCTCTAAAAATAAATAAATCTTTAAAAAAATACATTTGAACAAAATCAGATCATATGAGCGACATGGGTGGACTGTCTCAATGCCAACATCCTGATTTTGATATTGTGTTGCGTTTTTGTCAGAAAAATTTCCCCCATTGGGGAAAACTATATAAAAGGTACACAGGATCTCTCCATATTATTCCTTACAGCTTCATGTAAATCTACAATCAAATTTGACCTCAATAAAATTTCAATTAAAAAAACCTAAAGAATGTATTTTATAAGCTTCATGTGAATAAAGACCAATCAAGAGGTCACCCTACTCACGGATGCTCAAACTGAGCCTGACTTCCAGGAGATGCTTCTGCAGTACACGTATTCAAGAACTATGTATGTCATCCCTCAACGTGCCAGTTACTGTACCAGGCACTACAACGTCTGTCTCAACTGATGTTCTTAGAAGATGAACAGGGATGAGAGAAAAGTCATTGAGGCAGCCCTTGTGTAACTGGCCATTTCATTATTCTCAACAGAGGTGAGAGGTTTAGGTACACACTAGGCAACTGCACTGTCTGGGTGAAGACTATTGCTCAAGCAACAATTCATCTGTGCCAAGAGTTCCACCCGTCAAGGCACCATGACGGTGGGTTCCCAACCACCGACTCACTCCTTGCTACGCGCTTAAACATGGCAGCGCCTTTCCATTCCTTCTGCTTCGCATATATTTTTGAGCAAGTTTCTCAAGTGGCTGAGGGAGAACACAGTACTTGGTTTGCTTTCAAATGAGTTATCCAAACCTTGTCTGCCTTTTAGCAGGAAAGTTCCAGAGATCTTAAACAAGAAAATGGGCTCCTGGCCATGACAATCCTCGTTCAACGCGTTGCTTTGTTTGGCAGCTCTCATTTGTCTAGACCAGATGTAGGTCTCAACTAGTGTAAACAGCCATGCCGAGCTATCACAGTGACCAACCTGTAACTCGGAGGGGCCAAAGGCACCGTCCCAGGCACCGAATTCTTCTCAAAGGGCAGAGGTTTAAGGGACTGACAATCCGCCTTAGTATGCGTAGGGCTGGTTGTACTGACCAGTGCATTTCTAATCCATTATCTCATTTGCTCCTTATAATGCTTGTCAATACTTTGGTATGAAGAAACCCAAGCTAACTCTCTCAAATGTTCGTCAATTCTTGGTTACACAGGAATTGATGATTCATGATTATGTTAGCCTTTTTTGGGCCTCCTCCAATCTTACAGGACATTTTACCATATTTCTACCAGTGGAGAGGCAGTAGTTTGAGAGAGAGATAATGAGTCTTGAGTCAGAGAGGTGAGGTTAGGGCCCAGCTCCATGACTCAGTGGGTGGTCCTGCATTAGCTTCCCTGAACCTCTGTCTCTTCATCCATCACTGGGAGGAGTAACACCCACATTGCAGGATTAAAGCAATGATTAAATGAGACACCTAGATAGAACAAGTGGTGATTGCTCACAATGTTACGTCTTCTGTCAAAAGTTGGTTTCAAAATAAGACTGGTTCCATAGAAACAAGAACTAGGAACACCTGGGTGGCTCAGCGATTGAGCGCCTGCCTTCGGCCCACGGTGTGATCCTGGAGATCTGGGATCGAGCCCCACATGGGGCTCTCTGCATGGAGCCTGCTTCTCCCTCTGCCTGTGTCTCTGCCCCTCTCTCTCCGTGTCTCTCATGGATAAATAAATAAAATCTTTAAAAAAAGAAAAGAAAAGAACAAGAAACAAGAACTAACAGGGGCGCCTGGGTGGCTCAGTTGGTTAAGCATCTGCCTTTGGCTCAGGTCATGGTCCTGGGACTGGAGCCCCACATCTCCCTCTGCCCTTCCCCCTACTCATGCTTTCTCACTTTCTCTCTCTCAAATAATAACTTTAAAAAAAGAAGGAAATAAGAACTAACAACCAAAGTGAAATTTTTTGACTATCAAAGAATGCATATTATCTATAAGAATCCCTGAATTCAGGGGCAATTGAGGATCATCTGTAATTAGCAGCTGCTACAGAAATGCCCAAATGATCAGAAGGATTTCTTTCTTATTTTCATGTATCTGAGTTAGTAAAAAAATATTGTCCTATTATCTTACCCTCCAATAAGAAACCCACCATTAAAACTCTTCATGTAACTAAAATCCACAGGACACTAAGTACAAGTGTATTCTCAGCAGATTTCCACATTTTAGCTGTACGAGCAAATGCAAATTTGAGGAAAAATGATTCCCTGCCCGATGTCCAGAATGACTGGGGAACAGGTGGGTTGTTCTAATCTACCTAAGAGAATGGCCGTTTTTTTTTCTAAAGATTTTATTTATTCATGAGAAACAGAGAGAGAGAGAGAGAGAGAGAGAGAGAGAGAGGCAGAGACACAGGCAGGAGAAGCAGGCTCCATGCAGGGAGCCCGATGTAGGACTCAATCCCAGGACCCTAGGATCACGCCCTGAGCTGAAGGCAGTTGCTCAACCGCTGAGCCACCCAGCGTGTCCCAAGAGAATGGCCTTATAAACCACACAAATGTGACCAAATTTCAAAGGATATCAAACATGACAAAACATATTTGTGGTGAATACACTGACCACTCCCTTCTGTCTTTCCAACATTAGCTGCTAACACCAAACTTCTCAAATTATAGTATGTGTGCCAAGGGGTAGAGAGAGCCACGAGGTTACAAGGGCCCATCTTCCAAGAACATCAGTGGTCCTCAATGGGAGTCCGTGAGACACCCAGAGATACCTAAGCTCATGCGTCTACCACTCTCTGCACTTGAGAGTACTCAGAAGAAGGATGAAAAGCACTATTGAGGGGCACCTGGCTGGCTCAGGTTATAAAGCATGCAACTCTTGATCTCAGGGTTCTGAGTACAAGCCCCACATGGGGTGTGGAGACGGAAGGAAGGAAGGAAGGAAGGAAGGAAGGAAGGGAGGAAAGAAGGGAGGAAAGAAGGGAGGGAGGGAGAAAGGGGGAAGGGGGAAGGAGAAAAAAAAGAAAGAAAAGCACTATTGAGGGTGAGGCAAAATACTAATTTACTGAACACTCATCTGCCAAGGCCAGTGCTCGGTGTTTGCACATTAATCATCTTAATTCCTCACTTACTCATTCAATAATCATGGGAAGAAGAAAGGGAACAGCCAGTGACTTTTATTATTGTTTTGAGATACATTTTAACTAGGCTCTCAGAGTCCAGCTCAACATTAATATCAAATCCTTCAAGTCACTGGCTCTAAGTGAAAAGAAAAAAAAGGGCACAAGGAACTTGGTAGTGAAAACATTGGCAACAAAATCAGACATGAGAAAACTGGTTGATAGAGACACAAATACACTAGCAGGGGACACCTTGGTGGCTCAGCGGTTAAGCGCCTGCCTTTGGCCCAGGGCATGATCCTGGGGTCCCGGGATGGAGTCCCACGTCAGGCTCCCTGCATGGAGCCTGCTTGTCTCTCTCTCTCTCTCTCTCTCTCTCTCTCTCTCTCTCTCTGTCTCTCATGAATAAATAAATAAAATCTTTTAAAAAAAAACACACATACGCTAGTGGGTTAAGAATTTTGTTTACTTAAAAAGGGCAACTTCTGAATATAAACATATGAGTGAATCGACTAATAAATACTAATAAGCACCAACATGTGACACGTGTATATACATGTAATACTTTGCTAAAAACCTCTTAGAGGGGCGTCTGGGTGGCTTAGTCGTTAAGCATTTGACTTTGGCTCAGCTTGTGATCTTGGGGTCCTGAGATCGAGCCCTGTGCTAGATGCCAGGCTCTGCGCTCAGGGGGGATGTCTGCTTCTCCCTCTCCCTCTTCCTCCGCCTCTCCCTCTCCCTCCACTTGCGCTCACTCACTCTCATCTCTCTCAAAAAAAATAAAGAAAATCTTAAAAAAAAAAAAAAAAAAAAAAAACTCAGAGTTTATTTTCTTTTCCTAACCCAATCAGGCAGGAAATAGGTTGTTACTGACACCAATTTCAGCCATTGTTTGCTCAACAGAACCTTGCCAAGAGATGCACCTTCTCTGGCGTAACGTGCACCTTCCCTCCAGCCCACTCAGAATGTTCCCTTGTCCCTGCTGCTGTTAAGTGCTGCCCTCTGAGTTCTCACCAACATGAAAGGACCCCATTACCACCACTGGTTAGAAATAAAAGCTCCTTGACTCAAATTGGCCTGTTGAGCCTGTTGGCTCTGTCCTCTGATCCATCTCCTGTTGAGTAACACACACGACACAGAAATTGCATGTCATGAACTCCAATGCACTGTACAAATGCCAGTTATTTTTTTTTTTGTCCTTATGACTATATTTTACACCCATTCTGCTGGACTGCTTTGAGGCTCCCACAGATATGGTCAAATGGCTAGCAGCAGTTAAAAAAACTCTTAACAGGCCAGATACACAAATTGTTAATTCGGTAGAATCTGAAAAATTTTTAATGAAATTAACAGAATTTGGGCTTTGGAGGAACATTACAACTACTGTAAACATACATTCATCTTCTTTCCCTGACTCACCAAGGAGCCAAGGATCATGCTGTGTGCAGAAGATAGAAGAAGCGTTGGCTGAGAATATTCGGCCAAAGTGGACACCGGAGAACAGTTTACTGTGTGGTTTAGAAACCAGGGAGTTGCTTCCAAGAAAAGCAATCCTTTGGTTTCTGTAATGTAACGAGCAATAAACTTCTTCCTCCAAAGTTGCTGTGGCGAAGCAACGCAGTCTCCACTCAGTGTGGCTGGTCCACTACTAGAAGCATGAAGGGACCACAGAGAAGAAGAACACCCCCAAATGATGAGAGATTTCACAGGCCAAGGCACCCCTTTTGGATATGCTAACTCTACAAACATCCCCCCAAACAGCAAAAGGCATCAGAGAACTCGCTCCATCACCCTTTCTCACCTTTGCATCCCTGTTGTTCTACTGTCCTCTCTGGAAATGACATTCGGAAAGAAAACACAACCTAGTGTGAGCACCGGACATACACCCTCACTGTGCCTAAATGCCTGGCACCTCGCATGTGCGGAACCACTTAATGCACCTCACTCTCTGCAAGGCTGCCTTGCTGTGCTAGTGATGGACATTGTGAAGAGTCACCCCATCAGGGGGCAGCTCCAGTGACTCCCACCGCCAGGCCCAGGGATGTCACACCTTCCGGTGAGGCCCAAGTCTCTCAAGCAGTAAGCAACAGGTAAGCACGCTGGCCAGCTTCCATGGCCATCACCTTTCTGAGCATCCCGTAGGATGACAGGATCCCTGGGAACCTGAGCGGTTCTTACTATTCCATAGAAAGCTCTTTGTTGTGATTATAAAATAAGGATCTGCATTACGCTGCTTTTTTTCTTTTTTAACTTAAATCTGACTTCTGGTGCTTTCTTAACTAAGTCACAAACCTCCGATCGTTTATGAATATGCTGGCTCCAGAGAGATCTGTATTTTGGGCTTTGGTTGCCAGGAAGATTCCAGACTCCCAACTCTGGCTGCCAGTCTGTGTTTTTTATTCCGTCAAATCTGAGCAAGACTTAAGTGGCTGAAGAAGTGGAGATGCGAAAAAGCATGCTGACCGTCACAATCTCCTATGGCCTTTGATCTGTTTCTCAAGTTTCACCGAAGCTTAATGGAATCGAAAGAAACAGAGGAAAAAATATTTCTCCCTTTTAAAAAATCATATCATCATAGAAACTTTTAAAAATAACCATATTAATATTTCATCTGATTCAGAAACGGTGAAGGAGAAATCTGCCAGTAAAAGACCAGAATGAGAAAAAAATAAATAAACAGAGGAGAAATGTTGCAAATGTCTACACCATCTACCGTGAGAACATCTCCATAGTATTTTCAGAAAATAATTGTCTTGAAGATATGAGGAATGTGAGCCCTGGGTTGGGGGAGTGGGAGGGAGAAGAGCGTGTGTTTGAATTTTCTATAGCTAATATGTCACAGTAAAGGGACAATTTACATTTAACCGCTTCCAGAGTGGAGTAACAGATTGTCAGACTAATATCTTGTCTGTTTAATAACCTATGGTTATAGTCACACAAATCATAGAGATAATATAATCCCCAATACAGCCCCACTGTTGTGAAAAAAAACTGTAATCGTCAACTCAACTTTGACTTATTCACCTAAATTCTGGTCTTCTGGGCAACACAGTAGTAGACTGGGGTACAGTGACCTCTATTCTGTGTTTATTTCTTTATTTGAAACTTAACTGAAGGGATAATGAGATTATGGTAAAAAAAAATGACATTCTGAGCGCCGTGGTGAAAAGAATAAAAGTGAGAATTTACCCCCAATTTATTGCTCACAAACTCGGCTCGACATGCGGAATACAGTTCAGCAGTTAACCTCCCTTTTGACCTCAGCAAGGACTGCTCTCACCTCCTTCCCTGGGGCCTAGCGGAATAAGCCTCCTGCTTGCTCATCATTTCCTTGTGGTCTGTCCCTTCAAGTACCTCCATGAAAGCCTGGACCTAAGGCCCCCAGTGACAGCACCTAAGCCAGTGCCTGGCACATCAGATTGGCAGACCTGTTGAGTAAGCACCTGCTATTGAATGTCTGAATTTGAGAGCTTCTGAGAATGGATATGGAGTGGATGACCTCACCCTTTCATGATGCATTCAACCGGCTTCGCTCTCTGCCACCTGCTCTTGGTCTAGTTCAATGTCAAGGGGCACGCCTGGACAGAATCACTTTTGTTGGTTGGTTGTCTACTGCGTGATTCCAAAAGTCAACACAACATAAACAGGCAGACAGAGCCATTCCCACGCTACTGCCAGTCCCTATGCTCACCGCTGCCTGCTACCTATCCACATCTACCTTCGTTTCTTGTTATCTTTCCAGGGCTTCTCTATGCAAATATAAACAAACTTCCCTGCATATTTCCAGATCCTCACCTTCCTTGCATAAAGGTAATATAGTCTATACACTCGTCCCCAGCTTGTTTCCTTCACTTGGCCGTGTATCTGGACACCATTCCACGTCACAACACACATCATCACTCTCATCAACAACTACACAGCATCCACTGCCCACAGATGCCATCCTTCAACCACTCCCTCATAGACCACTGTACATCCGGTAGCTTCTGGTGCTCTGGTGTTACACACAAAGCTTGTACCGGTGTCCCCTCAGTATGGGTGCAGGTGTGCATGTAGGAAAAGATTCCCAGAACAGGACATTTGTAATGTTGGTTTACACCATAGGGTTGCTAAGAAATATTGTTAGGTGCTATAAAGAGGGCGTGATAGCATCCATGTACATGTGTGCTACAGGGCACTAGAATTTTTTCCACTCTTGTCAAGGGGAGTGCTAACCGAATTCCTCACTTTCATAAAACACAGACTCTTTGAAATTTTAAATTGATGCAGCATCCCCAAATGGTAGCCAGAGTTCAGCTCCCCTATTCTACTTCCACCCATCAATTTTCTTAGGCTGACAGATTTTTCCTCTAGAAACCTATTAGAGGAAAACAGGCCCTCTAAAAAAGCCTTGAAAGCCTAGTTAATATGGGTGGAATTAAATTTTTATAAGAGTATTCAGGGATTCTAAATCAGCAGCAAATGCTTTCTTTTCATCACAATACTCAAAATGACATGGAAAGAAAAACATAAATGAATATTTAAAAACCCTATTCATTCCAATGCAGGGGACCCCCAAAAGTAGTTGATATTCTCAGAGTTTTTCAGTAATTCATGACTTTTTTTCACAGTGACAATCTAAAATTAGAAAATGATGCCTATTTGCAGAATCAATGAAAAGGTCCTTTTCCCACCCATTCTAGAAAAGGCATGAGGAAACAACATACTTTCACATGAGAATCTCAGCTCTCAGGAAACGCACCCTCTGGCTTAGAATATTTATTAAAGTCAAGGAACACAAAAGCAATGATTTCCTTTTGTTCCAGCATATACTTTGGTAAATACCAACATACCAGACTGTATCCCTTTCTTTGATACAGTTTTGTATGATCTGTTCAATATACTTAAAAAAACATGTGTCATGGCCAACATGATGTTCTGTATTGATGAATATAAACCAATTTTACAGTCACCTTAATCAGTAACTCATAGTCCATCCACCAAAGACATGCACCACAATGTTTTTTTTTGTTTTTTTTTGTTTTTTTAATTTTTATTTATTTATGATAGTCACAGAGAGAGAGAGAGGCAGAGATACAGGCAGAGGGAGAAGCAGGCTCCATGCACCGGGAGCCCGACATGGGATTCGATCCCGGATCTCCAGGATCGCGCCCTGGGCCAAAGGCAGGCGCCAAACCGCTGCACCACCCAGGGATCCCTGCACCACAATGTTTTTAGCTGTTTTATTCACAATAGCCCCAAACTGGAAATAATCAAATGTCTACCAAGTGTAGAATGGATATCTAAATCTCATACAATGGAATACTACACAGCAATGGGAAAAAATGAGCAATTATACAACATGAATGAATGTCACAAAACTTAAATATGATCCATTATATGGAATTCAAATAGGCAAAACTAATTTACGGTGACAGAGGTCAGAACAGTAATTACCTTTGGGAAGGAAGGGCATTGTTCTCACGGGGAAAACAGTACCAAAGGACTTCTAGGGTGCTGGAAATGTTCTTCATCTTGATCTAGGTGGTCCTTACATGGGTTAAAAAATTCTGAGATTTGTTATCTTCACTATATGTAAAGTATATCTCAGCATCCTGAGCTAGTCAGCTAGCATCCTCAGCCAAGAAGTCCTTATCCCAGAAGCAGCCAACTAGAACCCCTTCTGTTATCTATATTTGAGTCATATTAGCCCTTCTGCTAACTAACAAAATGAATGTGAGGAATGATTTTTTTTTTCTTGATGAAATCAGTGGTTAATTAGCATGATGAGCATTAAGAATGGGGAAAAATATTTTAGATAATCTCTATCCTTGAATAGGCAGGGATAAGGCTCAGGACCTGTACCCTTCAACTTGATCCCAAAATGGTCTATCCATTGGTTTGAGGGATTTCTGGCTGCCTGATGCCTATCCTAACGGAAATGTAATCCTGCTTTTGGAATATTGGCAGCTTTGCTTCAAGGGAAGCTTTCATCCTAAGTGGTGGTCGAAGTACCTAAGAGGACACAGAGCTGGGATTTCAGGATACAGCACAGAACTTATGAACTACATTCTGCTAATACCCATTTAAGAAGCGTCCTGATGCTGAATTTGTTCTGAAATTTGCTTTCATTATAAGCTGGTCATGAGGCTGTAAGAGAACAGCTAATCCTCATTCAACTACAACTTTCTGGTGGTTACCATCCCCTACCTCAAAACACTTAAGAGCATGTATGACCAGTCTGGCTAATTTCCATTGTCAAGTCTGGAGACTGTTAGAGCATGAAAATGTGCAGACATGCTTGCTGGAGGGTAACATGTTTCCTTATGAACAAAATGAAGAATGGAACCAGAGGTGAGAAAAGCAGGATAAATGGGCATAGGGCAGCACAGTGACACCCAGAGAAAGAAGCCAACCAGGGGGAGGTTTCCAGCAGTACCCACAACTCTTGGAGGCTTGCACAGAGATACACAGGATACGATCATATTTGTGAACGACCCAAAATTAAACAAGATGAAAGACTCAGACTTCTAAAAGGTCTTGTCAGGCAATTTGGTGAACTAGATCTAACAAGATTAAATATACAGTTAGGTGTACAAAAATTAACAATTCAAGACAAAAGGGGCAAAGATCAATGACAAAATCCATTATAATTGTGACATTTAAAACTTTAGGGGTTTTGGATAAGAAGCTCAGGCTCAGTGTGAATTGGAAGTATGCTATGGTCACCAAAAATGTAATGCATATATTACATTTCAAAAAGAAAGTTTACTTTGAAAAGATATAACGCAGATATTTGTACATCAATGTCCATATCAGCATTATTCATAAAAGCCAAAAGGGGGAAGCAATCCAAGGGCCCCTTGACAGATGAATGGAGAAACAAAATGGGGCATATCCCCATACAGTGGAATATCGTTCAGTCCTAAAAAGGAAGGAAATTCTGGCACCTGCTACAATGTGGGTGAACCTTGGGGACATTATGCTAAGTCAAATAATCCAGACACAAAAAGCCAAATGCTGTATGATGCTACTTATTTGAGGTCCCTAGATTTAGTCTAATTCATAGACAGAAAATAGAATGGTGATTATTAGGGGCTGGTTACTGGTGGTGGTTAGTGGGTAGATTTTCAATTAGGGAAGATGAAAATGTCCTGGAGATGGACAGGGGAGGCACACTGTGAATGAATTTATGCCACTGATAAAGTTGTTAAAATAGTAAATTTTTATGTTATATATGTTTTACCACAGTTTTTTTTAAAAGATTGTATGTACGTATTTATTTATTTATTTATGTATTTATTTATTTATTTATTTATTTATTTAGAGAGCGCGCGCGCACAGGGAGAAACAGAGGGAGAGAATCTCAAGCAGACTCCCCAATGAGCAAAGACCACCCCCCTCCACACAAACTTGGGGCTCAGTCTTGTGACTCTGAGATCATGACCTGAGCCAAAATCAAGGGTGGGATGCTTAACCAACTGAGCCACCAAGACATCCCTGTTCTACCAGTTAAATGTCATGCAATCTTTGGCTCCATCAATCTGAACAAAGTTTGTTGTCCTGCTCTATGCTTAAATCTCAGAATATGCCTGAAAACAAAGTATGGTTGTAAGGTCAGTAAATGCTGCCTACCCAATCCGCCTGCTCAACCAGCCCCTGTTCCTCCTCCCTGTCACACCAACTTCTTCCCCTGTGACGGGACTGCTGGCCACTTGTGAAAGGAGGGTGCTCCCAAAAGAAGTGCCACATCAAGTCCCCAATGTCTCTGCCCTGGTTCCTGGCACGCAGGGGCAAAAGGTCCGTCAGTTAAGGGAGCTGACTTCCAGGACACTCAGGGCATGGGCACCCCTTCAGAGCAGCCTGGAATTCCTCCAGGTAATTTCAGAAAGCCTTGGCTCTTCCTCCCACTTCCTCTCTGCTCCGGCCCCAACACACACACATACACACACACACACACACACACACATCCATCCTGAGTCTCTGCCCCTCAAATACAAATAGGTGACTGATATATTCATTCACGCAATAAATATTCAGACTTTGGGGGAAATTTTGAAGTTGAATTTTTTTAAGACTTATCTATTCAGGGAGTATGTATCACACGAATGACAATATTTATTGAATAGTACTATTATCAGAACTTATCTCATTTCTCTCTCTCTCTCTCCTCAAATAATTTAGTCTACGAAGCTGAGACAGTGGGAAGGAGCCCACAAGGCACCCATGACACTGAGGAATGCCAGGTCCCAAGAGGAAGGTTAACTGTAAGGGGGAAGGTTTCCCCCTCCCCTTCTCCTCCACGGAGCAGCAGAGACTTGCCTGGCTGGCCAGAGGAATAGGAGGGCTGGATGCTTAGCCCCTTCTCCCTCTGTCCCTTAGGAGCCTGCTAGAAGGATCTGCCTGGGGAGGGTGCCTATAGTGGGCAGTGCCCCAGATTTGGAGGTTCTGAATTAAGAAGCTTCTCTACTGTCACATACTACAGCCTCCAATTTAACTTTGATCAGAAATAGTTATTACCTTGACCTCCACCTGCCTGACCCCTCAACCATACTTCTCATATGGTTCAGAGCACAGATGGGAAGAGCATGTTCCTAATTGGCCCTCATACCTCACACACATAACAGGGTGGACCCAGGCAGGTGTTTGTCAGGAGAAGGCTAAGATGCTGGGAAGTGGCTTCATAGGGACATCCACCCAATGCAGAGAATGTGCCAACAGGCTGGTGATCCCTGGGGCTGAAGCACCCAACATCCCCTAGGCTGTTACTATATGACTTTTTCACTCTTTTGTTCTGGAATAATGGGACTTTCCCTAGACAGGCAACCAGAGAGAGAGACCCAACATTTAGTCTCTCTGAAGAAAATACCACAGTCTCAGATAACAAAATGAAAACAGAAGGTCTGTCCAAGTCCTCCTTGTAACTGTAAATAGCACTCAACATTTATGGAGCACAAAATGCAAGCCGCTCTTGGGCCTCAAACTCTTTCTCTCTGGCATGTGCACCACCTACCTAACACAGGTCTTCCTAACCCAATGTGACACCCGCACACCTGTCTTGACTGATCCCATGAGTCAAAATAATTTTCACATTCCATCTCATCATGCTATAGAGCCATGGTCAATATCTATAAGTTTTGTATCCTCCTTCTCCAAGAACAAGAGAGAAATGAACAGAATCAGAGCAGCGCTTGCTTGAAGGTATTAAAACATGAACACTGAAAAGAAAAAACAAAAACAAAAACATGAACACTGAGCCTTAGAGACCATTTACTCGGTACTACCCCTCATCCCCCATTCAAAGCAACTGCACTAACATAAAGCACATTCAGTGTATGACCTGATCGTACCTAGGGAAGCCTGAACATGAACTGGATATGAGAGGATATTAAAGACCTATTATTAACTGTGTTAGTTATGTTAATGGTATTTGGGGTACATTGGGAAATTTCATTTCTTCCTTCCTCCTTTCCTTCCTTTCTTGGGGGGCTGGGAGAGGACAGAAAGCCATATTATATTAGGGGTAGCATGTCAAGATATCTTTTTTTAATTTAGATATAACTGACATACAATGAACATTAAAGGGGCACAATGTGTTGATTTGGTACCATCCCGGTGTCAGCTAACACCTCCACTGGTGTTACCACTTTTTTTTGTGTGCTGAGAATATTTATGATCTAGTTTCTCAGCAACTTTCAAGTATGTAATACAGTATGTTAACTCTAATCACCGTGCTGTGCATTGGATTCCCCAGAACTTACTCAGCTTCTAACTGTAAGCTTGCACCCTTTGACCAATAATATCTCCCCAATTCCCCCACCCGCTGGCCCTGGTAACCTATATATACTCTGACTCTATACTCTGCTTCTACAAGGTCTGCTTTTTTAGATTCCACATGTAAGTTGTATCATGCATTATTTGTCTTTCTCTGACTTATCTCTCTTAGCATAATGCCCTAGAGGTCCATCCATGTGGTCACATACAGCAGGATTTCCTTCTTTCTCATGGCTGAATAATATTCCATTGAACCGCATCTTATATATCCAATCATATGTTGACACTTAGGTGGTTTCCATGTCTTGGCTATTGTTAAATTGTGCAATAAGATGTCTTAATTTACTTTAAAATATTTTAGCGTTTTTTACAAATGGAGGGCATGAATGAATGAATAGCTGGCCTGACCCAGAGTTCACACAGCTGGTTAGTGGTGGGGCTGGTTAACAGTCCAGTGTCCTTCCTCTAATGTTTTACAAAAGACCACCATTTGTGATGTTTTATATCCTCTACACCAGAGCAGCTACTCAAGGTGACTGCAAACATGTAGAGGACCATTTGGACTCTGCCCATTCAGCTCTGGAGGGGTCCTGCAGGCTCCCAATCAGCGTGGTAAACTGAGTTTCGATGACAAAAAGTTGCTAGATTGGCTTTCTCCTCTCATCCGAATAACCAAGTAATGGCCACACAGTCATTAAACATTGGCGTGGGTGGACATTTGTTGAAAGTTTCTAAGACCACAAGAAACTCAATTCTTTCATAATGTAATAACATGACCTAACAGAATTAGTGTATAATCGTACATAATAACCATGAACTGCTTACTGTGTACCAAGGAATATTCTAAGCATTTGACAAGAATGATCCTGGTTAATCGCCACAACATCAGAGCTTATTGTCTCCATCATGTAGATGCAGTGAGTGGGACACAGAGTTTAAGAAACTTGCCAAGCCCACAGAGCCCTGAGGGACAGAGGCAGCATTTTGGATGACTCTACCATACATTCTCCTCATGGCCACATGCCATTTCTTCATAGTCACACCTAATGTTTTCACTGGGAGAAATGGTCCAGGGATAATTCTTTCTCATTGTTGTGTTTAAAAACACTACCAAAGAATTGGGGCGCCTGAATGGCTCAATCAGGGATCTGACTCTTGGTTTCGGTTTATGGGTCATGGAATTGAGCCCTGCATTAGGCTCTGCACTCAGCAGAGTCTGCTTGTCCCTCTCCCTCTGCTCCTCCCCACCACCCCCCTCAATCTCTCTAAAATAAATAAATCTTAAAAAAAAAAAACCCTACAGATTAAAAACCAAAAGAGAAAAATAAAATCTGCCCATAGGCCAAAAATAGTCTGATTTCATAAAAATATTTCACTGTGTTTTCCTTATAAAAAATTCAAATTATTCACATGCTGTTTAACTTTCTTCCTCAAACAAACATGAGTAAGAAGTCCAGGCAGCTCTGCAATTTCTCCTCTAGAAAACTATCTGGAGGCTGCCCAGTGGGCAACAGAGGCCTTAGGCTGCCCATTCAGCCTCTCATCAAGATGTGATAGAAAGCTGCCAGTCATTCCCTTGAAGGGTTCTGGATGACTTTCTGTAGAAAAGTCTTCACACACACACACACACACACACACACACACACACACGAAATAAAAGACAATGCAGTCAACCTTCCAGTACCTGCACTATCTCTCAGTACTGACAATAACTTTGAATGATTCAATTCCTTCTTTAACGTTGTGCCATCAAAGCTAAAATAAGACAAAAGCCCCCCAAAATCAGATTCAAATCCGAGAAAAGGGGAGGTGTCTTAGGATAAAGTGGAGAAACTATCACCTTGGGATGGTGTTCAGCTCTATTCCAGAGCTCCTCCCTCCATTAGCCCAATTATCCCAACAGGAATAAATGAAGGGTGGCTCATGTCATCATAGAAGTCAGAATTCTCAACAGAAGTAAAGTCAAGTGAAGATACGGCAAAGGTAGCATGTGAAGGCACAGACGGAAGGGGAGCCTAAAAACCAGATCAACACCAACTGAGTGGCCTAACTCTGAAGGGTTTGGTGATTACTGGCATGGAGGTTGCCACAAAGGGTCCTGATTACAAGAAGAGAAAGGATTCGTATTGTGGCTACTGTCCCTACTGGAAAAAGCTGAGCTTCCTCAAATATAAGCAGGCTGAATGACAAAGTTAATAATCGAGGCCAAGAAGCCGTATTTCCTGTTGCAATAGAAATGAACACTGCTATTGCTGAAGGACAAGAGTCTCTCCCACAGAGAAACTTCTCGTTCCTCCCCAGATTTATTATCATTAAAACTAGTATTTGACATTCACCAAATGCCAACAACATGCCTATATCTGCTATTATGACTACATCATTAGTTCACCTCTGAACTGACTTTCCAAACACAGTTAACTTTGTCCCGGAAAACAACAGGCAGGCACAAAGATAAGGAAGGCAATTAAGAGTTATGCTAACAATAAAAATAAAGTAGTGATAAAATTTTCTGCATTGTCCAGGCATGGTTTATGACTTTCACATTAAAAAGACTGGGAGAACCTTTTTTCTTGTTGCGACTACTGTAGATACAGCAGACGTGGTGATTATAAATGGCTAAAGGCAAGTCAAAAAAAGATCTTGGGGCAATCTCCTGTCTAAAAATGTGTGTTACTCCGTAATCAGATGTGAACAGAGACAACAAAGAAGACATCATTAAAGTCACAAAATTTTGACTATTCCCCTTCTCCAAGCCAGTATGACAACTGCTGCTTTTTTATTGACTACAGTTATAGTTTTGTTCTGGGATTACCTATCTAGAGATGAAATTACCAATCATAAAAGTATACCTGATTACTGATACACATCACCCTGAGTAAAATTCTGCTTATTTTAACCCACCCCCAAAATCAACTAACATATAAGTGCAAAGTCTATATATAATAAGGCTCTTCTAACAATTCTTTTGAAAATGGCCCAAGGAGCTCCAGTGGCACAATCGGTTAGCACACGGTACTTAAACGAAAACGGCCCACGGTTCCCATGGTGCATTTTTCTCTTAATGAATGGAGTAATCCAGGTTGTATTTTTTTTTTAAGATTTTATTTATTTGTTCACGAAAGACAGGGAGAGGGAGGCAGAGGGAGAAACGGGTTCCATCCAGGAAGCCTGACGTGGGACCTAATCCCGAGACTCCAGAATCACACCCTGGACTGAAGGCCACACTAAACCGCTGAGCCACCCAGGCTGCCCTTCCAGGTTGTATTTAACTATATATATGTTCCAAGTGGTCTTTCACTTGGAGGTCATTGACCTGTCTATAAAATATGAATGTATACATGAATATTAGGATATAGATATCATTTTATTCTATAGACCTGAATCTGTGTTCACAAAATTTTAAACACATTTTCAACAAAGAATATACATAAAAAAAAAAAACAAAACTGTGTGTTAACATTGTAAGGTGATGCTACTTTGAAGAATGTGTCTATTCTACAGCCAATCACATCTATCCCCTTCTGGGCCATATTTCTTGAGCTCTGCATCTCACACTCAGGACAACACTGACACAGAAGACAGTCGAATCCCAAGAGGAGAGAAGCTGAAGGAAGCCAAAACAAAGATGGCAGAACCAGAGCTAGGTCTAACTTAACTCTAGTCCTCAAGAGCTCAAACCTCCAGGATGGTTTCATTCTGGAACTCTCACGTTGCTTCATTTCACAGTTTTCTCTTCCAAGTCTCTGAGACCAGGAGAATGGATGTTTCCATGGTTGTTCTCACATCTAACTATGTGAACACAACATGTGGTTCATGCCTCCAGGAAGGCAGTTACAATACTATATGGTAACTACTAATTTCTATGTTGTCTGTCCCTTTCCCTGCCATTGCAGGGTCCTCAGAATGTGAGGGACATCATTTATCCACCTGTGTGTTTGACAGCAGCACCTGACACACAGTGGGCATCCATCATCTCTGTCCCATAAATAGTGAACAGATCTTATAAACAGACAATTCCTGAGAAGACCTTCTGCTCATTAATGTCCCTCCCATTAAAGCCAAAATTTCCTTATTAAGGATTAGTGTCTTTGGCTCTGCCGTCCAGAGTCCTCAACAAAGCAGATCTCTGTGACAGGGGTGCCCCTGTTTTCTCTACTACTGTGAGATAATACATAAAAGGAGTAAAAGAAACTGGCTCAAAATCGAATGGAAGTAAAAAAGGAGAGAAATAGTGGGGAGAAAAAGAAAGAGTAAAGAATTGAGAGGAAAGATAAGGTGGAAAGGAGGCAAAGACATTCTCCTTCCTCAGAGGTTTGCCTGGAATCTGCGATCACCGCCTCCTCCCCCCAGCATTGTGGATGCTTCCAAGTATACTTGATTCTAAGGTGCTTCTCCTTGCAAATGAAGTGGAGGAAGCAGGTTTTCATTTCCCCCAAAATGCTTAACAATGGTGGATCATTCCCTTTTGATCTTCTCCTTGTTACAAAAAAAAAAAAAAAGGGAAGAGAAAAGGATGCCACATATAACCTTCCTCTATCTAAAAGAACAAAAAAAATAAAAAATAAAAAAAAAAATAAAAAAAAAAATAAATAAATAAAAGAACAGAATGGGAGTGCCTGACTTGCTCTGTTGATGGAGGACCCAAATCTCCATCTCCGGGTTGTGAGTTCAAGCTCATATTGGGTTTAGAGATTACTTAAAATCTTTAAAATGAATGAATGAATGAATGAATGAATGAATGAATGAAAAGAGTGGAATAATTAGACTTTACACATATGAAAACTCTGAAGGTGAACATTCAAGGTCTGGGGTGGCAGCTACAAGGGTGACAAATTTCAGCAGGGCTTTGCAGGTCCATCTGAATTTAACTATTAGCAGAACAAAGTTCCATTTTTGTATAACATTTAAGAGGAACCAAAGTTGGTTTTCTGTTTATTTTTTTAAGTAATCTCTACACTCAATGTGGAGCTCTAACTCACGACTCCGAGATAAAGAATTGGATGCTCTTCCAGCTGAGCCAGCCAGGCACCCCAGGAACCAAACAACTAGTTAAGACTCCTGTAATAACTCTTTGAGCCTTTGCTTTAAATTTTATGGAGCCTTAGTCCATTCTAATTCATTAATAAGACCTGAAGAATTATTACTGGCCGCATTTGTATGCCACCAGAGATTCTCTTTCATAAATTTAAAAATAGCTTGTGAGGGAGGCCTGGGTGGCTCAGTGGTTGAGCATCTGCCTTTGGCTCAGGTCATGATCCTGAGGTTCTGGGATCAAGTCCCACATCAGGATCCCCGCATGGAGCCTGCTTCTCCCTCTGCCTGTGTCTCTGCCTCTCCTTATGTCTCTGGTGAATAAATAATAAAATCTTTTAAAAATAATAGCTTGTGAACTTTTTTTTTTACCTTTTTGGGCAAGAAAATTCATTTTATACAATTTCCAATCCATTCTATGTTCTGGAAACTTTACTGAGATAAACTCTTACCAAGTTCTTCCCAGGTTATGGGGTTGGGGGTAGTCCCCATCTTTGAGAGGAATGTATAAAGTTTAGACTGAGGGTCAAAAAAAAAGTTTGGCTTTTGTCACACAAATTAAACAAACAACTACAATCAAACATTATAAATGTATCCAAAAGGGCTAATTATAACAAGAATGGCAGGAGGGGAAAAAAAAAAAGATCAAGCAACAGATATACTAGCTCATAAATACTAGGTGACCCAAAAGCAACTCTTCTAAAGAATTGCAAGACATTGAACCCCAGGCCAGGGCAGCCCCAGCTCCACCTGTCCCCAGATACAAAGAGATGTTCCTGCTAGAGAGCAACACAAATCAGGCCACCAAATTTCTTCCCTTTTTTTTTTTTTTTTTTTGGAAAAAAAAATCTCCTCAGCCTCTTTAGTGACAACGACACAGCAGAAAAACGAAGCAAGTTCTTGCCCCCTTTCAGGAATGTGGGACAATCAGATTCAAGTGCAAACCACTCAGGGGTGCAGCTTTGCAGCCTCACCTAGCAGATGTTCACACTGACCATGCTAATGGAAAAGGGGAGGACAAAATATCCACAGTCATTACCACAATGAAGCCCGAAAATGCAGGCAAATAATAAAACACACAATATTTCTGTCCTATCAATCCAATCTCCACAGCTCAACTAAAGGGTGATAAAGCTTAATGCAAACATAAAGGGATGTGCATTCACAGAATAATTTTGAAAACGTGTGGCTCTTGCTAGCTGGTCTCCAGTCAATAAATGCACTAGACAAATACTTTCAATAAATAGTAAAACAGAACAGACAACCATTCTGGTCTCGGAGACACACGCAGTGTTTTTACCCCAGAAAGCACCTGTCATAATAACTTCAAAAATGAGTTGTGGAAAAGAAAAATTATTTTACCCTGTGCTACACAGAACAATAGTCCTCAGACAGCCAGACACTGGGCCTGGATAATAGATCCTGGTAGACACAGACAAGAGTGCCTGACATCTGGCCTGCCCAGACTACGGTCTCCCACGCACGAAGAGTGTATGGCTCCGTTATAATAATTGGGAGCAGAAAATGGGAAAGAATCCTGCAGCAGAAGGCTGAAGTCTTGGGAAAATATTGTGAAAAGTCAACATTAATTAGAAGTAGTATGTCTTTCTAAAAAAAAAAAAAAAAAAAAAGATATAGTGCTATCCAAGGGTGTGGTTTGTATTTGGTGTCTAAACCACTTTATTGTTAAACTAAAGTCAAACTATTAACTATTCACTACTTGGTAGAATGGAACCAGACAGGAAGGAGAGAACAAATGTTGTTCTATGTTACAGAGAACAAATCTAACACATCTCTACCACAATCCCTCAAAACTTCAGAAGGGATGGTGAGAATTTTAAATCTCAGGGTTAATAATCCCTAGCAAACATCAAAAATGTAGACTCGGCACCCTGAGAGGTTAGTAGTCTTAGGCAAATTTCATTAAAATGTTTAACTCTAAGATGAGTGAAAAGGGGTCATGACAGACAGTAATGCGCCCACAAGGAACAGACATGCCCAGGGACCTCTCCTCATGGAATAATCGGTGCTTAGAAAACAGACTTTTCACTCTGGAAAGTAGTATGGAGGTTCCTCAAAAAGTTAAAAACGGAGCTACCCTACAACCCAACAATTGCACTACTAGGTGTTTATACAAAGAATACAAACATAGTGATCCAAAGGGGCACCTGCACCCCAATGTTCATAGCAGCAATATCCACAATAGCCAAACTATGGAAAGAGCCCAGATGTCCACCAACAGATGAATGGATAAAGGTGTGATGTATATATACAATGGAATATTAGCCATCAAAAAGTATGAAATCTTGCCATTTGCAATGACGTGAATGAAACTAAAGGGTGTCATGCTAAGTGAAGTAAGTTACAAGAAGTAAGACAAATACTGTACGATTTCACTCATATGTGGAATTTAAGAAACAAAACAAATGGACAAAGGGGAAAAAAGAGACAAACCAAAAACACTCTTAACTATACAAAACAAAGAGATGGTCACCAGAGGGGAGGTGGGTGGGTGGGGAACAAGTAAAACAGGTGAAAGGGATGAAGAACACACTTGTGTTGAGCACTGAGTAACGTACAGAATTGTAGATTCACCACACTGTACACCTGAAACCAACCTGACACTCCGTTAATGATGCTGGAATTAAAATTTGAAAAAAGAAAAGAAAAAGAAGTGAAAAATATATATATATAAATAAATAAATAATCAAACCTTCCTGTCTGAAGAAGGGAAAAAAAAAAAAAGCTACACACCTGGAGAGGGAAATGAGGGCAAAAAGAAAACTAGAAATTGTTAGTAATTAAATCCTTTGGCTTGCAGAAGGGCACTTGGTAGTGATGAGAATCTCCAGTAAAGTGTTAGGCATTAAAGTGGCTGAGCTGAGAAAGGGTTTTCATCTGGGAGACTGGCGGGGGGCGGGGCATCTCCATGCCCCTGTCTAATCTCTAAGAAAACAGTATAAATAGGGTCATTCTGAGGTTGGCTGAGATGAGATCTGCCCTAGCACCTGGTGTGTGGTCTGTCCGTTGTTCCCTGGCAGGATGATGTAACTCATGCTCTATCTGCCCCCTGCGCAGCATGCACCTGGGCAGTCTGTGGTTCTCTGCAGCTCTTCGGTGACACAGTTCAGAGATTGCTAGATCACTGCGGAACCATTTGTATTTACTTTAATTCTGTGGCCCTTGTATAAGACTCTCAAGAAAAAAAGAAAAGAAAAGAAAACAAGTCAGGGGCTATAAGAAGTTGCAAAGAAGGTCTCCAAATCCTCAACTGAAGCAAGGAGGTTTGTCAATCTTCAAATGTCATATAGGGAAATGGATAAAAGCCATGACTTCAAACTTTCCTTGCTAATCTCTGGAGGAAATCAGCAGAAGTGGTCATGCAGGCAAGATGAGAGTCCTGGAGAGCATGGCCAGCTCCCCACCTCACCGCCCCTGGGGTAAGAGAGGACACTCCCATTCCACCCACAGCCACTTGGTTTGCTTCTTGCTAGCCAGGCTAGTGCTCCGGACAGCCACACTGGTTTTTCTTGAAGATTAGAGTATCTTTTAAACAAATCACTCCTTGGGGAAGTGAGAGGGTCATTTATCACCTCTTGGTAGTATGTGATTACTTGGGTTTCCTGGGGGTGTCCAAGAACCAGCCCTGCACCCACTCAATCTCTCCATCTCCCATTTCTCTCGCTGCTCCCCCCCCTGACCCAGTGATCAGAGCCTTGGATACTTCCAGACCAACCACTGCCCTGGTTCCCTCTAGCAACTGAACCTTCTAGCATTCGGTGTGGGTGAACTCAGAGCAGGTCTCAGTTTCCACTCCCGCCCTCACCAAGCAGGGATTACGCTGCTGCTGTGAACAATAGCTCCTGCCTCCAAGTGGCAAATGCCTCCAAGTGGTGAAATATGGGTTTGATCAACTTTGCCACGAAACTGCCTTTAACGTTTTGGTTTATAGTTTTAATTTTGCTTTGTCCTTTCTCTATGACAATAACCAGGCAATAAGAACAAGGTGGAGAAAGCTTCTATTTTTAAAAAATAAGAAAATGAGGCAAATCTCCTGATTTGTTATTCAAAACACAGCAAAAAAAAAAAAAATTGAAAAATACTAATCACATCAATGCATAAAAGCTCCGAGAGAGAAACAATAGAGAGATCCAGTGCTCAAGACTCTAGCTCCAGCTCTGTCCCTAAGGAACTCTGTGATCTTCAGAGTCTGGGCAGGTGTCTGGTCTCAGTTTCTTCATTTGCAAAATCAACCACATACTGCCTCATTCTCAGACTACAGCATGTGGCCCACACGTAGGACACGGGGAAGGTTGTGTAGTTAATTTAAATGACCTGGGGTAATGGCTAATTTGATTTAGGGGGAGCTGAAGGGCCTTGATCCCTTTCACCCTTGTGAGAAGCAAGAGCTCAGAGCTGCAGCCCTGGCATTAATCACCCACTAATGGGGTAAGTGTCCCAAGATGCTTCCTTCTCTCAGAGAGGAGGGCTCCCCGCAGGTGCTTCTATTGCTTCTATTGCTCCGCTGAGCAATAGCCTCTTTTGTGGCGGGTACAGAGGTCAACATCAGCTTATCCATCCAAGCACTTGCAAATTCCCAAAGAGCGGATCTGAAGTGATAAGGGTTTTCAATGACTATCCTGGCTGCTGACTTCTGTCCCAGAGAGCAGCAAGAGAGACGGGGCGGGGGGCATATGTGGGTCTTCATCATTATGTATGGCAATGAAAATGAGGCCAGAAGGTCAGAAAGAGGCTGAAAAAACAGGAGGAGAAAGCCAGCCAGGTAGAATGTGGGAGACAAAATAGATGGGTGGTTGACCCAGGGCCACCACCTAAAAGACACCCACACTTGGGGGATGAAGGGGGTGGCCTGTACTTCTACAGGCTCCCTTCTCTCTGTCCTGTGGCCCACAAGATCCTAAACCAGCAAATTAAATTCATGGAAGCATTTGTAACTACACAGCCCAGGGACTCCCCAGAAGTGAAGCCTCAGGAGGAGTGTGGCTGCAGGTGCATCCTCTGCCCAGATCTCCCACACGCACCTTCCTCAGATCCGAACTGGTGCCAACGTGTACCAGCTCCTGTCCCAAGTGCAGGCACATCGAGATGGGCGAGCGGGGTCACAGGTGTTACAGGAGAGACGAGGGGGCAGGAAAGGACCATTTTGACCTTCAGGAGTCGGGAGAGAAGGCCCTGAGGGGTAACATATAAACTGGTAGGTGAAGCATGAGAAGAAGCCGGGCCGGCAGAGGAAGAAGGTGGGGAGGTAGAGGCAGCTAAGGGGGAGCACGGGCACAGGGCAAGGTGAGAAAGGCCTGGAGAGCTGGGGAGCTCAGGGATGTCGGTGCGGCTGAAGGGGCAGTGATGCAGGGTGCCTGCAGGGGAGTGAGAGGCACACAGAGTCCCCCAGTCTGGCCTCTCAGCCCAGGTAAGGAGCCTGAGGTGCACTTGGCTGCGGCGGGAAGGTGATGTTGGCACAGGGCGCCTGGATCTGCCTGCCCTTTCTCAGGATTGCTCTGGCTCCCAGAGAGGGGCCAAACTGAGGAGGGACAAAACAAGAGGGAGGAAGCCACTGGAAACCACTTCATCTGCCAGGAGAGGGAGATGGTGCCTCCGTCTAGGGCGAAGGTAGACATGGAGGGAAGTAGACACCCTGAGGAATGACACCAGGCAGGATTTTGAAAATGGGATAAAGAAAGAAACCCTGATGAGAGGGAACTAGGAGGCTTGCGTCTTTAATAGGTGTGTACCTGCAGCAGGTCACGCCTGATCCAGCACTTGTCTGTCAAGGAAGGATAAGCTCCATAAAGCTAGAAGAGTATTTCCAGCCCTGTGGCATTCCCCATGGAGTAAAATGGATGAAACCAAAAGAAGGGCAACAGCTTCAGCCTCCAGGACCACTGGTTATTCCCTGCCCTCTTGGGTCTATTGTCCACCCTGTGTCCTGCTCTGTGTCCCAGAGGCCAACCTGCTGATGGTATCACCCAGGCCCTCTGGCTTTGGGTTGGCCAGGGGGGTACACATCAGAAGGACAGAGAGGCCAAGAGGAGAGAGATCAGGGTATTTCCTCTCTATCCCCTCCAGGCCTTGGTCCAGGGTTCCAGCAATGGCTGTGTCCCCAAGCCATTCACTCTGGCACCATTCTCCGTGGCTCCCTGGGTTGGTGCCCAGGGGCAGCACAAGCTCTGGGCACCCAAACAGCTATCACTGACTTCCTTCACTCTGCCTATACTTCTGCCATTAGCCCCTCTAGTAAATTCTCTTCACCAGAACCATCTGGAATGAGCTCCCTTTCCTGCTGGGACACCATCTAAAACACCAGGGGTGCCCAGTGGTCCTGAGAACCCTCTGGAGCCCAGCAAACAATGGAAGGTGTGTTCCTAGTATCAGTGGGATGACTCCATATCTGGCCCAACTATTCCAAAGCTCACAAATGTCTCATTAAAGAGGAATCACTGTAGTGCTCAAAATAACAGCTTATCACGAGCGGTGCGCTACAGAGGAAATTGTAAAATAATACCAGGATCAGCTAACGTAGCTGAAGAGGTGACATACACCTGGCATGCTCTGTTCTCCCACACCATCACCACGGGCCTGAATTATTCAACAGCAGGGTGAGAATCTTTGGATCTCTCTTCCCAGTGTTTCCAGCAACACAATCGAAACGGTTCCCAGGGCTGGGGTTTAAAGGGTTCCTCTTGGACCTAAGAGTTGGGATAACTGATACAGTTTCTCAGTTGGGAGGAATCCTACTTTAATCTTAACCTTTTATTCCCCAGTTAAACAATATCGATCACTACTTTTTGCTACTTGGTGGGCACTGAGCAAACCTTAGAGTGCAGTGACCATCACACAGCCCTTGCCCCTGAAGGAGATGAGCATCTAGCTGAGGAGAGGAGGAAGCATATGCAATTAAACACAAGGCCAGAGGCAGCGCCAGAGCTAACCAAGTACAGGAGCTTGGGGAGCCCACAGGAGGGGACATCCTGTCTAGTGAGGAGATTAAAAGGAGGTTTCCTGGAAGAAATGCAATCTAAGCAGAACCCAGGAGAAGTGCAGGGGCCAGCTGAGAGAGGAGGCAGAGGGTCAGGCTCCAGGCAGATGGCCCCACGTGTGTACAGGCTGGAGGGAGGAGAGGAAACATCCCATACAGCTGATGCAGAATGTGACCAGAGGGCAGAGGTGAGGTGCAGGAGATGCATGGCACCCCTCGAAAGTCCTTATAAGTCAGGAGCCCCTACGGTTTATCATCCAAACTGGGGACATGAAGAGAGACATACTTGCCCTAGGAAAAGAGACACAGCAGACCACGGTCACTATGCTTATATCACTTTGTGGGCAATGGGAAGTCCCTGATGGGCCAGAGTAGAGGAGTAACACCATCGGAAAGTCACTCTGGGTCCTCCATGGACAATAAGCTGGAGAGGAGCCAAGACTGAAGAACAAGAGAGTGAGCAGTGAAGATGTTACTGGAGAAGTTCAGGAAACAGACAAGGGCTCCCTGCATTTGGGAAGGGGGCGGGTGGAAGGGTCATGGTTTGCAGAGAAATTCAAGAGGTTGACAATGAAATAGATGATGCAGGGCAGTGGCTGGAAATGGGGGCTGGGAGGACATATGAGAGGTGGAGGAGGGAGCCCAAATCTGAATCAGATGCCTTGGCGGAGGGGGCAGGTGGAGGACATCAGCCCTTGGGAAATGGGAGATGGAGGAGCCCATGGGGGAGAGCAGTGGGATGGAGGGAGAGTACACTTGAGCCATGCCAGGCCGCATCATTCAGGAACATCCAGGGAGCCACTGGATAGAGGGGCAGGGGCTCAGGGAGCCACTGGATAGAGGGGCAGGGGCTCGGGAAGGAGACTGGGGGGGGCGGGGGACGGGACCAGTACTCAGACTTAGTTAGCAGCATATGCATGACAATGCAAATGGCCCTGGAGCAGGTGGCAGTGACCTTGAGAAGTCCTCATGGAAGACTGGGGGATACAGGCTGCAGTGAGCGCAGAAGTGAAGGGATGAAGAAGTAAATCTGACAAGACATTTGGCCTTAGAGGGTGTCATCTGATTGGCACTAATAAGACAGCAAGATTTTGAACAGGAAGCACTGACTAGGGGCAGCTGGGTGCCTCAGTGGTGGAGTGTCTGCCTTCGGCTCAGGGCGTGATCCCGGAGTCCTGGGATCGAGTCCCACATTGGGCTCCCCACAGGGAGCCTGCTTCTCCCTCTGCCAGTGTCTCTGCCTCTCTCCCTGTATCTCTCATGAATAAATAAATTAAAAATCTTAAAAAAAAAAAAAAAAGGAAGTACTGACTACTGAGACACGAATGTCATAACAGACATAATGTCACGGCAAAAGGTCCCTCTAAATTCAAATACACACCATTCAGAATCTTTTTCGTGATTTCAGTTCCACAGAAGCCAACCCCTAAAACCACCAAATTAGGATAAAACATTCATGGCTATATGAACAAACCTGAAGGGAAATGTCCCTTAGATCCAAATCTGGGACATTCAAGCAATCGTTTCAAGCTGGCTTCAATCTGACTGGCGAGAGGAAGACTAAATTTCCATCACTGACACCTTCAGACAAACAGAGGGAATTCCAGAGCCTCTCTCCCTCAGTGGTCAGAGGTAACAGAATCTGTCACAGGTAAAAATTTCAGGGCCTTTCTTTTTAATACAATTAAGTGGTCACTCATAATATTAGATGAAGTGCATGGGTAGTACAAGACGAAACTGTCTCTCAAGTGCCTGGAAGTACAGGGAAGGGACAGAAATCCCTCTTTCCTCCATTGCTCTGTTCCATGAAATCATCCTTCCCTACTGGATCTAAGCCCAAGCTCCATTACATAAGGAACACTCCCTCAAAAGAAATAGAGAATACTGCGTAAATTTTTACAAACAAAAATCCTTACATATATACACATTTCCTAAAGAGAGTTCAGACTGGAACAACATAACCCTGTTTTCCATGTACCTGTTAAGTCTTTTTTTTTTAAATTTCCTAGCTTCCCGGGATCCCTGGGTGGCGCAGTGGTTTGGCGCCTGCCTTTGGCCCAGGGCGCGATCCTGGAGGCCCAGGATCGAATCCCACGTCAGGCTCCCGGTGCATTGGAGCCTGCTTCTCCCTCTGCCTGTGTCTCTGGCTCTGTCTCTGCCTGTGTCTCTGGCTCTGTCTCTCCTTCTATCTCTCAAGAATAAATAAATAAAATCTTTAAAAAAAAAAAAAAAAAAAAAATTTCCTAGCTTCCCTTCCATTTTGGTTGGGCGTTCCAATGGCATGCTGGAGCTTGAAATACACAGCTATTCACATCCACGGAGCTGCGTCCTCTCGTAATACCTGTTATTATGCAGTAATGCTCGTGGACATGAGCACCTGCTCATCAGAGCTGGTGAGTTATTTTTTGATCATTGTGTAATTATCCCATTACCAACAGACGCTGAAAATCAAGAGGAACCAGAGAAAGGAAACACTCTGTCCCTCTTGTTAAACACAACTAAAATCCTTACTGAAAGATTGATCACCAACAGATTTATTCGCCCTTCAGTGTCTGTGAGTGCTTGAACCAAGGAGAGAATTTTCATATTGGTGTAACCACCAAATATAAAGGGAAAAATCATTCCTGAATGCCTGGCTTCAAAGGCATTAAAAAAAAAACCCACAAGGGCATAATTGGAACTATTCAAACAGAATCCAGGCAAAGTTGGCTCTGCCCAAACCATGGCCAGTGACACAAGGCACAAGTCAATGGCTTGTACTGGTTATACTTGGTGATTCTGTTGGCTGGAGGACACACGGGTTTGTAAGCTCCCCTGATCTTGATGAAAAGCTCTGCCCACAAAGCTCTGACCCTCAGGATGAGTCACATAAGCAAAGGTGCTTTATTAAGAGAATTTCATTCCTCTTGCTAAGCTCACAGAGCAAAGCCCAGGCCGATTCACACTTGAGCAAAGGTTCTTCCTACACTTGAATGTGTAAGTGGGAAAGACAGCAGGCCCAAACACCTGGAGCCTCTATTTGCCTGGTCTTGGAATTCCTTACCCAGAGAGGCCAGTGGCCGGGCCTGGATTCACTGGAAACCATGATCTCGTTTTCAGGACCTCCTGCCTCCTGAGAGGTGGAAAACTGGACAGAGTATTATAAACTCTGCAAGGACCCAGTGGGCAGATCAAACTGGCAAGCAGGGCTTCTTCAGGCATAAAGAAAAGCAACATGCCTATGTCTTTTAGATGGAACAGACCCTATAAGTGATGCAGGAGCCCGTCTGCACACTTCCACCCTCCTCCTTGTCTGATGGCCAGAGCACTGGACTCCTCAGTTGCTCCCAGATACCAACGTGAGCCCAGAAGAGCCCAGAGGAAAGATGACGGCCCTCTGGGAATGGAAAAAATTACATCTGACACTTTATTTTATAAAAGCCGGATTACTCTCAGGCAGGCATTGGTGGTAATAGTGCTGCTGTAATGCACTTGGTTTTCTCCTGAAATCTTCAGTCTTCCTAGATTACACAATGGCCCTTTGCAAGAGAGAGGCTCTTAGAATAACCAGAAACTGCAAGGAGTCTGGAATAGTGCATTCTTCTAGGCAGACTCAAAAAGGAATATATTTGACTAAGATTTCCACCAAAAAGGGTTAAATGAGCGAGCCTAAGTTACCTGAAAATCTTCTTAATCCAGAAAATCCATTACCAATAAGGCCTTGTTGGAATTATAAAAACAAATATTATAATTTATAAAATAATAAAAATGATTAGGGGTACCTAGCTGGTCAGTAGAGCATGTGAATCTTGACCCTGCTGGGTCCCCATTAGTTCGAGCCCCATGCTGGGTGCAGAAATTACTTTAAAAAAATTAAAATCTTAAAAATATAATAATCATAATTACACATGTTCATTCATTAGAAATGGTCCATCAATGTAAAATAATGAAAGCATTATTATATCATGCATCCACTTTATCACAAAAGCGCCATGTTTTTAAAAGTTGCACAGATTCGATCTTTTCACAAAACCTGGACAACACTATTATATCCAATTCTTTATCACTTACTAAAAACTTTTTAAACTTCAATTTAGTTATTGAAGTCATTATGAAAGTAGGTTCCATCCAGAGTCACGCTCCAGATGAAGAGCTGTGATGAGCTGTGATGGAAATCTTACGTAAAAACCCAATATACAAAATGAAATCCTAAGAAGCTGTAAAATGAGTTTTTCCAATATTAGTTTTTTTTGCAACTTCGAAATAATGGGAACTCTTTTGCTTTTTGGTTGTCTGTGTGTGTTTTTTTTCTTTTGATCTAAGGCTGAATCACTTTCTGGCTTCATTCAGAATCCACTGAGGCCCAATGGGGAGCTAGTTATTTGTGCTCAGTGCTTTATGCCCTAGGAAAACCATGGGTCTGACTCATTTCTAATGTGTGCCCTGTGTGTTGTTAATAAAGCCTGTGGAAAAGTCAAGAAACAGGACTTGGCTTTGGTTATCTAGTGGATTTTCCCATTTTTCATGGTAACTTGGAAAATGTTCCTGCCCAAAGCCAGTGGGTGTCGAAATAATCCAGTTCTATTCTTGGAACCTTCAGTTCCAAGCTAGCAATCTCACCTCACTGGCTGAATTTTCTTAATTTTGCCTAATTTTTTGTTTTTGAAGTGGAGGGCATATGGAAGGGTAGAGATTGATGAGATTATGTCTGCCAACTTTTGAAGAAAATATATGAAAAATCATAATGCTTATGAGATCTCCCATACCCAGGGTTTTAAAAAGTAGGATGGATTTCCATTTATTTGAGATGAGGTCTGAAATGGAGATGCATGACTTCTCAGGGACTTTTCTTGATTTTACATCAAAAAGAGACACAAGTTCATTTACTCACAAAAGTCAAGCAAAAAAGCATCAGGCAAGTGTTCTAAAGTCTCATATGGGGATCACTGGGTGGCTCAGTGGTTTAGTGCCTGCCTTTGGCCCAGGACGTGATCCTGGAGTCCCAGGATTGATTCCCACATCGGGCTCCCTGCATGGAGGCTGCTTCTCCCTCTGTGCCTGTGTCTCTGCCTGTCTCTCTGTGTCTCATGAATAAATAAATAAAATCTTAAAAAAAAAACTAAAGTCTCATATGAGCAATGCGTTAACCACATCCCAACCTCAGTTCACGTCCTCCATCTATAGTAAACCTGTGGATATCTCTCAGCAAAGACAGACTATCACCTCCCCCCCATCTTCTACCCAAACACAGGTCTGAAACTCCTGGCAAATGCAGTAATTTGGATCTTCACTCTACTGAACACCAAGTGTTTTCTTATAATACCTTGATTAGTTTCCTAAAAGGTTTCATTTTGGACTTTCAAATTAGCAAAAAATAAAAATCAGTGGTAATCACTCTCAAGGATGTGGTATGATGGACATGCTCATTAGTAATAGTAGTAGGAGTATAAATTAGCAAAGATCTTTCTAAGAGCTTTGATGACATCACATAAGCCCTTAAAATAAAGATATTTAATTTCCTTTCTCATAATCTGTTTCAAGACCCATGTTCATAGCAGCAGGATTCACAATGGCCAAGATAGAGAAACAACCTACGTGTCTGTCAATGGATGAAGAGATAAATAAGATGCAGGGTATGTACATTCAATGGAATATTATTCAGCCATGAGAAAAAAGGAAATCCTGCCATTTATGAAAGCACAGATGGACCGTCAGGGCATTATGCTACGGGAAATAAGAGAGACAGAGGAAGACAAATACTACATGGTATCACTTGTATGTGGAATCTTAAAAAAAAAAAAAAGTCAAACTCATAGATACAGAGAGTAGAAAGATGTTTGCCAGGGGCTGGAGAATGAGAGAAAGAGAGTGAATTCATAAAAGAGTACAGACTTCAGGTACAAGAATGATACGATCTGAAGATCTAATGTATAACATCGTGACTATAGTAGATAACTCTGTATTGTATCACTGAAGTTTTCTGAGAGAATACAACTTAAATGTTCTCACATACACACAAAAATATAAACGTGATAGATGTGATAATTAACTGGATGGCAGAAGCTTTTCACAATGTACACACACACTGAATCATCACAATATGCATTTTAAATATCTTCCCACTTTATCTGTCATCAATAAAGCTGAAAAAAATATCGATGTTAGTATATGTGCTGCCAAAGTGAACACTGAAAAAAAAATTATATCAAAACCAGGAGATAAAAAAAGAATATAATCAGGATTGTGCAGAGAAATGTATGGACAGGATGTTCCCTGCATGTTATTTATAACAGTTAAAAAAAAAAAAAAAAAAAGGAAATAAGCCAAATGTTGAACAACAGGAGACTGGATAAATAAAATAGGACATAGCCAGACAAGGAGATATTAAAAAGTCACTGAAAAGCCTATTTGCAAACAACCATATAATTCATGATACATTTTTCTAGATGTAATATTGGAATAAAAAAATTCAGGTTGAAAGTTATATAGTAAATGTGATAGCAACTTAGATAAATGCAATTTAATGAGCATAATAATAATAATAATTTAGGAGGAATCAGTAAGAAAGCAAGTCCTTCTCTACTGCTAAAGTGGGCTCATCTGCGTCTCTAATCTGTCAACAGCTGGCCAATGTTTTATCCTCCATATGGCGCCCCAGTATTGTAACCACAGGTTTCTTTTGATGACCTATCTCTACCTCCCTTGACCCACTACACTAACAGCTCTCTGCAGGCAGGGACTGGTTTAAACATTGCTTTGGACACCCTGGGGATGCTCGGTCATTTGTGCTCATCTTGCTATGTGCCAGTTAGCATGGAGTGCTCAGTTGGCTGGAAGAAGTTTCTTTGAAAGAAAACACAGAAGCCCAGTGATCATTTGGTTAGTGTTGGAGTGAGGCCCCTACGTCAGAGATCTCTGGGCAACTCTGTCTCATGCTCACCAGGAGTAGCCCATGGTGGGCCTGCCCAGGCCTTTCTGCAGGACCCATGAGGCAGAGGAAACCCCAGAAGGTTTGCACTTCACTGTGGCTTAACCTGGGTTCCCAGGCCAACTGCCCCCACGCCCCTTCCCCCAAACCCCAGCCAATGCTTCCTCCGCCCCAGCCTGGGCCCCAGGGCCACCTTCTGAGCAATCCCCCTGGCTGGATGCCACCCTAAATAACTTGTGGCCACCTCCTGCTCTGCGAGAGATCCCACCTCTGTTTTCCTTCTCTGGAACCTGTTTTCTCTGGCATGGTGGCACTCGCAAATTCCTGGCTCTCTTCAAAGGGATGACACTGAAACATTCCCCACAGTCCACAGAGTGGCTATGCTATTGTCCCTGTCTTTGTCTTTCCCTCCCACACACACATACACACACAAACACACAGAATGGGAAAAAATTCACAAGGTCATGGTCCATCATCCTGTTTGGGCGATAATAATAGCTACTACGTTTTGAAAACTTATTCTAGGCCAGCTCTGGGCTCATAGGCTCTTTCCATGGGCTGTCCTGCAAGACAAGCGCCCTAACTACCCCCATTGCACAGATGAGCAAACAGAAGCTTCAAGAGCTTAAGCACCCAGCCAACATCATGCAACTGAACTAGGATCCACGCCCCAGCAGTGTGGCTATGGAGCCCCAACAAGGTCACAGTCACACCGAAGTCCAGGGGCTCAGCATCTCCATGCTGGAAGGCCCTTAGGGGGGCCCGCCAGGCAGACCACATGGGCACCCCCATGATGAGGCCCATTTCTGGTAGAACATGGCTGGAAAGCTGGGAGCCTGGAGGAATAAAGAGGGAACAGCAAGGAAGGAACAGGACCTCAAGGGCAGCAGAGCGCACGGGCAGGGAGAATCCCACTCACCCTGGAAAAACCATGACACTGACTGTGGCCATGGTTTCTAGCTCTTTCCACCACCAAGTTCTAGTCAGAACCTCCCCCTCGGGTGCCCAGAGAAATCCCTGCCTCAGAGCAACTCCTGCCAGCACGTGAAGCATTCCCACATTTACCATCTCCCCAGCGCACAGTTTTGGGATTACTGGCAGGGCCACTGGGAGTCCTGGGCTGGGATTATCAAACCCCATCCAAAACGAAGCCCTCCAGCCAGGGGGCTGTAGCAGAAGGAGAAACAGGACTTGGCAGCCTTGAGTCATTCTACCAACACCCTTCCTCTCTGTGCTACATAATTTTTCCTTCTCTGAATTTTATGTGCAACCAGCAATCAAGACAGGAAAAACAAGCAAAGTCTTACATACACCGCAAACTGCTGATTTGTCTATTCTATTAATAATACAAAATCTCAGCAAATGTAAATGGCATTACATGAATAATTCCATAAAAAGTTAAATCCAAACTAAATGTTTCAATTTTAAATGACATTTGCAGAGACCTCTCCATTAATATGTTTAATACTGACTTTCTTTTTTTCAAAGAAAATAGGAAATTTCAAAGGAAATACAAAATATTTCCTAAGGAAGAAACTATGAAGACACTAAAGACCAACAAATAATTTTAAAGCTGAATTGTAAAACTGTCTTTTATTCTGCTCTACTGCACCACTCTTGGCACAAGAATAGCCACAATCATATATTAATAAATGCTTTTGTCCCGCAAATGCCTATCTTTTTCAAAGAAGACAAAATAACCATGACTTCAGTCTGCTCAAACAAGGAGGTTGTTTCTCAGCACTGAGTTTAGAATAATGAAGCAAAATGTGCAGAAGTCCATCAGACCTTGATAAGCAGTTACAGTAATGCTCAGAAGAAATATTTTTTAGAAAAACTCAATACAGAATAAATGTGTATTACTAACATACACTCTGGATACTAAAATAAGTGACTGGCTGACTTAGTAAGTAACTTTATTTTTGAAAGGAAAAATCACACATATTGCAAATGATATTAACAGACCAGAGAAGCTTGAGCAGCATGCAGCATGATTCTTCAAGAAAAGAGAAGTTAATAAGCTAAGGAAGGAGGTCCTCAGGTTATCATGAGACGGATAAGCATGACGGAGGAAATATCGATAAACTGGGAAGGTAATATGATCCAACAGGGAAACAAGACAGATTTACAAGGGAAAAATCAAAGAGAGTCAACTAGATTTCTTTTTCCAATAGAAATCCAAAATGAATGTTTAGGGGAATATTTTGAGCACAAAAAAATATACTGATTCTCCCTAATTTACCTCCTGAATGAGAACAGAATTTGGCCATCAAGCAAGATCTGATAAGCCTCAACTAAGTGTATATCTACACAGGCAAAGCCAAGTAGAGAATGAAGGTAATCAAGCATCCAACCAATTGACACAAAATGCTGGGATACTGTGACCAAATTCAAATTAACGGGGGAAGGTTGCTAAGTTGTCTTCCACACTTTGCCTAAAATACTCCAAAAATAATGGTGAGAGCTCATCAAAACACATCCAGAAAGAGGTCTACAAGTGGGCATCAGTGTTAGATTTTTTTCAAACAGTGAGGCTCAAGAAAGCTATCCATTTTTTTTAATGCAAGCTGTTTGTACAAAATTTAACATCTCCCACCAACTATGAGACAATGAGGCACAATAGATAAAATACCAGATTAAAAGAAAAAAGAAAAAAAAAAAAACTCTAGCCAGGATCCGTGTAGCTGTCACTCTCTCCAGCCATTTCTGAAACCACAGAGAGAAAGAGATGATTTCAGATAAAACATGTCACAACTGTACACAGGCTGCTGTCTTCTTTGTACAGTGAGCTTGCTTCCAGAGTTTTTGCAAAACAGATAAAGTTTACCACATTTATTATCATCAGAAAATAACACAATTGAAGACTTGGCCAAAGAAACAGTGTCTCTTACTTCACCTGCTCCATTATCCTACCTCCTGTGTAAAAGCAGATAATTTTCCAATTAAGGAAATAAACCACACATTTATTAGATGATGGTCCTCAGACTTCTGGGGGTTTTTTTTTTTTGTTGTTGTTGTTGTTTTTATTTTGCCACATTATTTTAATAGGCTGGGAAATAAATTTTACTTAATAATGACAAGTATATGTAGCAATTTCTTAACGAATTTTAGATTAGTAAACAATTTTTAATTTTGGATTTACAGAAAAAAACTGAGTGCATTTTAGAATCTTTTGAGTTAATTTCTTTCTAGTACTCACAATGTAATTTTGGCTATGTATAAATAGTTCAACACTGTTCTATTTTAATGAAAAGTGGGCATACAGGTCCAATTCTATGGATGAGAAAATGTAAAAAAAAAAAAAAAAAGAAATGTAATACAATGATCACTGTCTACATAAACACAAAAATAAATGTTTTGAAAGCTAACAATAGAGATTATCAGTGATTTAAGTTCTAAAATATCACTTATATCAGAATAATTCTGTTTCCTCCATGCTCAGGACACAGTATTTTCCTTTAGTGTTACGGAGTACATTTTCACACCTTATTGTTTTGAAAATATTTACACAAATTAACCTAAAACAGCCCCTTATAATTCCAACCATTCATTTATCATTCCTAGGGAATCAGGCACACACACACATATATCACAAAAACGTCACTATCTCCTAGGCAATGAAGGAAGGCAATATTTTCTTCTAAAGTCCTTTTTTTCCCCCACAGTAAATGTCTTCAGTTCTTTCAAATCTTTTTCCTGCTTCTTTCTACTTATTTTTTTCTTTTCTTCTTCTTTTTCTTAATATCAAAGTTTTCAGATACTTCATCAATCAAGATGCATAAAACAGATTTTAGAGGGTGGGGGGTGGGGGTGAATGGGTGACGGGCACTGAGGGGGGCACTTGACGGGATGAGCACTGGGTGTTATTCTGTATGTTGGCAAATTGAACACCAATAAAAAATAAATTTATTATTAAAAAAAAAAAGACAGATTTTAAATATGCTGCCTAGACCTGAATCCAATACTCTTCATAGGGCCTAATCTTGAAAACTGTAATATGGTACTTGCTCCTTTGGTTTTTTGTTTGTTTTTTTTTTTTTTTGTATATTTTTTATTGGAGTTCGATTTGCCAACATAGAGCATAACACCCAGTGCTCACCCTGTCAACTGCCCCCCTCAGTGCCCGTCACCCAGTCACCCCATCCCCCCACCCACCTCCCCTTCCGCTACCCCTTGTTCGTTTCCCAGAGTCAGGAGTCTCCCATGTGCTGTCACCCTCTCTGATATTTCCCACTCATTTTCTCTCCTTTCCCCTTTAATCCCTTTCACTACTTTTTATATTCCCTGAATGAATGAAACCATATAATGTTTGTCCTTCTCTGATTCACTTACTTCACTCAGCATAATACCCTCCAGTTCTATCCATGTTGAAGCAAATGGTCCTCAGACTTTTGGCTTTCAGAGAGCCCAAAAATCAAGGAACAGCATTAGAGTCACCAGCTGTGAATTTCCACTAAGGTACGTACATCCAAACTACCCACACAGTACCCATCATATCATGAAAGGCAGGATATTAAACATCAGAAAACAGAAAAATAAGATTTCAAGGAAAAGGAGGCTTATCTTTTCCACTTGATGCCTCTGGATTTCTGAAAACCCGGTGCATTTTTTCCCTCCTTTTCTTGTGCACCAGGGAAAACTTTGTCATGAGCCAGTGTTGAGACAAAGTGGTCCATGTGGTACAGAGCAGTGGTTCTCTAAGTGTGGGCCTCGGACCAACAGCAGTGGCATCATCTGGGAACTTGTCAGAAATGCAAATTCTCTAACTCCAAGCAACTCTAGGGTAAAGCCTAGAACCTAACAAGCCCTCCTGGTGATCCTGGTGCCTGCTAAAGTTTAAAGACCAATGGTATAATCCAAAGCATATGCATTTCAGAACTGGGAAGGAAGTCCAAGGAACCTGATTCAAGGCTGGCAGACCTGGGTTTCTCATCTCCAAACTCTGAAAACAGTATTTTTTTTTCCAAGCAAACAATGGCACAATTTTGATCTGAAATACATGGTATGACAATTGAACAGAATATCTGAAATATCCACCCCACATGCAGAGATCCAAAACATCAGCAAATGGGGGCACCTGGGTGGCTCAGTGGTTGAGCGCGTGCCTTTGGCTCAGGGCATGATCCCAGGGTCCTGGGATTGAGTTCTACATCAGGCTCCCTGCAGAGAGCCTGCTTCTTCCTCTGCCTATGTCTCTGCCTCTCTCTCTCTGTGTGTGTCTCATGAAAAAATAAATAAAATCTTAAAAAAAAAAAATCAGCAAATGACCAGCAACTTCCTCAAACACATGGCGCCGTGGCCTTCCGGACTGACTCATCATTGTCACCATCATCATCACCAGCACTAACTTCATATGACACTTACACCACATAACAAGTTAGGATAACATTCAAATTCATGATTTCACTTTTATTTTGAACGACCCAGCCACCCTGTGAAGCTGTTGTAGTGACAGATACCAACATCCCATTTGGCAGATATGAATCCAGAGGCTTGGCCAAGGGCAAGTGAGCCGCCTTGAGCATCCATCTCATCATCATTGCTCTTGACAGTTTTTTGTTGTTTTTAAAGTAGCGAACTTCCCTTCTTTCCCTTGCAAGCCAGCACAAGAAGACTGCTTACCACGGTACAATCCCCAAATTCATCACTTCCCAAGTGGGCTGAGAGTGTTGTCATGATATATGGCACACACAGAACACCACAGAGGTCTCTGGCAGGTCCCCAGAAGGTCTCCAGCGCAACCTGGGCACACCCGGGTGACCTGCCATGGATCCCTGGGACCATCACGTGCTTCCTTCCTTTCTTTGGGTCCCCTTGCACCCCAGCAAGGCCAGCCCTCCCCTCTGCCAAACAGGTGGGCCACTTCTCCCAAAGCTCTGAACAAACCTCTCCCCTGCCAAGAGATATGGGTATTGCTCTGGAGCAGCGAGACCACAAGGTCCCTCAGAGAGGAGAAGGGTCCCGACTCCCACGAAAGAAGCTGCAAGCGGGGTACAGGGGCTGTGTGTCACTCCACTGTGGACAGAACCCACCACCCTGCAACACGACCCAGAGTGGACAAGGACCCAATGTGAGTCAAGTAGAAAAGGACAGTGAGAAGATGTTCATGCGTTCATGAATGCTTTCCAGGGACAGAAAGAACCCAGGGGGGCGCAAATACAGATGAGCAAGTGATTCATCTACGGGAAAGATTTAAAAAAAAAAAAAAAAAGCCTGGAAAATTTAGTACTGAACACCCCCACTTTACCCTGGCCTGTTTCTGTTACACTCAACCCAGGCATCTGCTATAGCTTACGATTGGTTTCATTTTTAATAGACACCATTTGACTTTTCTTTCTTTAGTGGCTGTGAAAAGGAGCAGAGAATGTGTTAGGTGTCAGTGTCAGAGTAAGCTCAGGAATGGGGGAGGGGGGGGCAGCCTGCTTCCCCTCTGGTCATCGCATCCAGAGCCACTGGTGCCACAAGTTCATCCCACAGGTGAAGCCCCAGGAAATAACAGGAGATGAGGATCATTTACAACATGTTGTGTTGTAAACAGGTGGGAAGGAACATATCTGTATTATTAGTCCCCTGGGCTCGGTCTCCTACTTTGCTTCTCTCAACAAATGTCACCGGAGATGCCAGCCACTCTGATGGACTCAAACCTCAAACAAGACGGATCAAAAGACACCAGCAGACCTTCCAGCCTTTGTTTTGGAATCATTATGTTGATTCCTGCCTTGGTAGCTATTGTCAACAATGAGCATAAGAGGCCGGGTTAGACTACCACTACAAATTAGAATGCATTTACAATATTTCCCTACTCAGAAGCCTGCAGTGTGTAAGTCAAGGCTTAGGTATACCCAGGGAATAAGAAAACAAGACACAGAAGGCTAGCCGAGGTTATCCTGTCCCAGAGATGGTTACTCAGCACCCAGACTGGCCCAAATAAATACTCCATGAGTCAGTGCTCAGTGAGATGGTGTCAGGGCAGCCCATGAGGAAAGCTCAAAAGCATGGAGGAGATCTGCAAAATGGGTTAAAAACAGTCTACACCAAAGGGCAGAGGGAGGAATATCTTCCAAGGTGAAACTGAGATTCAGCAAAGGCCTAGACACCAGGCGGTCCCGAGGTCTAGAATCACTTTACCTCAGGCCACCCATTAAATGTGTGCCACTCCAGTCGGAGAGAACTAATGTCTGTCATCAAACACATTATATATTTGCCCCACTGCCTTACAGTACTGGATGTGTCCTCCTTTGATTTGTGAAACCAACAACAAAAAAATTTATCAATTCACTTTCCCTGGGGAGCAGCCCACCAAAGAAGTACATTTTGTCCCTGTGTTTCTTCAGCCCCACGAGACACATTTATTATAAGGAGACAGATATAAATCTGTTTGGAGCAGACTGCAAGAGTAAATTGGGATGATATTAAGCTTCACAAGAACTGGCTTTTCTTTTAAATACCTCTGGAGCAAGGAGGAGGGTGAATTATTCCAAGGCCTTGCAATGCCACCCTGACCCCTCATATTATCTTCCCCAGACAGGTTTATTAACTGGATGATCTCACTTATGAGGGACCCAGAAATACACACATTCAAGAAAATGCCATAGTTTAAAAAAAAAAAAAGCACATAGTTACATACATGCACACCAGGAAATGGCATTTCTGACTTGTCACTACCATCACCTTGTTGGAAATTGTTAGTCAAAGCAATCATGAAATATTTACCAGCCAGATGGCAGGCAAATTAATCTGTTGAGAATTCTGGGGAAGCCCTAAGAAAATACAAAGCATGCATCAAGATTTCAAAGGACACGGGTAAATGAAACGTAGAAAAAAAAAAGAAATGTGGTATATACTTACAAAAGAATATGATGAAGCCATAAGAAGGAAAAGTTCTGACACCTGCTACCACATGGATGAAACTCAATGACATCATGCTGAGTGAAATAAGTCAGACACAAAAGGACAAATGCTGTCTGCGTCCACTAACGGGAAGTACACTGAATAGGCAAATTTCTTGAGGCATTAAGCAGATGAGAGCTTGGTGGGGAGGAGGGGGTTTGGGGGAGTTACTGCTTTATAGTTAGAGTTTCTGTCTGAGATTACAAAAAAGTTTTGGAAACAGCCGTGATGGTTGCAGGACATTGTGAATGTAATTAATGCCACTGAATTGTACACTTAAAATTGGTTAAAATGGCCAACTTTGAGATCTATATATGTATCCACAATTTACAGAAAATAATATAGTAATATATATATTTACATATATATACATATACTGAAAACACTGAAAAAACCCTTTAAATGGATGAATTCTATGGCCTCTGATTTGTATTTATACCTCAAAAGGACTGGGTTTTTTAAAAGATTTTTTTAAATTTATTCATACATTAGAGACACAGAGAGAGAGGCAGAGGCACAGACAGAGAGAAGCAGGCTCCTCACAGGGAGCCCAACGTGAGACTGGATCCCCGGACCTGAGATCACACCCTGAGCTGAAGGCAGATGCTCAATCACTGAGCCACCCATGTGTCCCAGGATTGGCTATAAAAAAAAAAAAAAAGAAAAATCAAGTGGTGCAAGAGAGCTTCCTATCACCCTACATAAAATAACATTCCGTCATCTCCCCTCATTCCCTATCACAGCATTCATCATGAGTGGAACTGTTTTATTTCTTTGTGCATACATTCCTAGCCTACATCTCATTTCCTCTCCTACCCTTAAGTGTAAGGACCAAATACACAGAGGCAGGGCCCAGGGTGTCTTACACATTTGTCTTCCCTGAGCCTGCCCACGAAAGGTGTTGAATATTCATTTATAAATGAGTAAAAAAAAAAAAAAGTGAGTAAATAAGGAATGGAAAAGGCAAGAAAGGGACAAAAACCATAAAAGAGAAAAATGCCTGTATTTCCTAAAAAGAATGAACACAGGAGAAAACCAGTGGCCAAGTACACCACTGGAACACATACTGCGTGTGACATGTGAGTCAAGAAAGAGAGCCCCTCACATGTCTCAGCTCCTGAGTCACCCAAGCTTTCCCAGGTCACCGCATGCCACCACCCCCCCGCCCCCGTCTACACTGGATATGAACAATTCTCAGGAAAAACATCTGACAGGGTACCTATCTGTGGTCCAAACTTTTTCATAAGCAAAGGAAGTCAACTGTGCCACGCGCATACCTGGAATCGTGGCTCTGGTGTTTTAGATAGGGCATGAGAAAATGAGACAGTCGGCAAACCGTGTCCCTGGGAAAAGCACTTAGACCATGACTGCTGTAAAGTGCTCAAGAAAATCACCTTTTGCATGATGTTTGTCAACTTCTAACACAGCTGGAACTGATGGGTCAAATCTCCTCCCAGACTGGATATTCATTCAACGAAATATTCCTGCACTAACCCCTTGATATCTCCTGAGACAGCTTCCTCCTTGCCCTTAAGGCCACTCACAGTGTAGCAGGAGGAGCCTGACACCACCCCTGTAAGATGATGTAGGGGTACAGTGATAGATTGGGAGGTGGGGTCTCAAGGAAACTTCCAAAGGAGGGCTTACTGCAAAATAACAAGCAGGAATCAACCATGGCAGAGGAAGAAGGGAACTGGATGCAGACAGCCAATTAGAAAAGACCCAGACAGGCAATAGCAAAGCAGACAGGGATGATGATGGTGCCATCAACAGTTGAATGGGATTGAAATCTGAATCTGGAAGGAGGGAATGCTGAGAAAAAGAACACATGCAAAAGAAGCAAGGCCTTGTATGATTGGCTGAGATTCTCGCCCACTGGCAATGGCAAGCTCTTGAAGGATTCTAAGCTGGAGTGTGACATGACCCTAACTGCGCTCTATTTTATTATTTTTAAAGATTTTATTTATTTATGAGAGACACGGAGAAAGAGGCAGAGGGAGAAGCAGGCTCCCTGCGGGGAGCCTGATGTGGAACTCGAACCCAGGACCCCAGGATCATGCTCCGAGCCAAAGGCAGATGCTCAACCACTGAGCCACCCGGGTGTCCCCCTACCTGCATTTTAGATCCAGCATTCATGGTGACCTTTCCTTCCATGGTGGACATTACAATCCCCATTTAACTCATCAGGCTGGGAGAGGCCGAGCAGGCCAGATTCTGCTCCAGGGCAGCCCATTGCAGGACCTGTGCCCTTTCCACCAGGCGAAGGAGAATGTATGCAGGGGTTTAGACATGAACGTGAGGACCAAGGTAGGCCAGTAGATGATGGTACAGGAATGTGGATGTTAAAGATTTATTTTAGAATTTTGGGATATCTGAGAAGGTTTACATGCAGTGTGGAAAGAGAGAAGACAAAATGGAAAATGCTAGAGACGGGAGGGGTGGCCTAAGAACAGCAAGCCAGGGCAGCAAGGCTCCAGCAAGAAGGAAGGAGGCATTCTGAGGCCTTCTGAGATTTGGAGAGATGACACCACAAGTCACTCTGGTTGGCCTCAGTCCCCTGTAAAGAGGTAGAGAACACTGAGAAAGGGCTGGAACAGCCCATGAGAAAATCTAACAGGCAGTTTGAGGTTAAAAACAGCAGAGGACCCAGGGAGAATTAGAAAGCCTGATTTTGCAGAGAACCCAACAGTTTAAATTTTTTTAATCTTTTTCTCAGAGACTAACTTATATTTCCTTCTATTTTATTATCTTTTTTATTTTTTTGTGTGCTTTTTTATTTTTTTAAAGATTTTATTTATTTATTCATGAGACACAGAGAGAGAGAGAGAGAGAGAGAGGCAGAGACACAGGCAGAGGAAGAAGCAGGCTCCATGCAGGGAGCCCGACGTGGGACTCAATCCCGGGTCCCCAGGATCACACCCCGGGCTGAAGGCAGCACTAAACTGCCAAGCCACCCGTGCTGCCCTATTTTTTTATTTTTGTTTTATTATCTCTTTTCTACATTTAATTTTCTAATATCTGTAATTTATTTTGGCATTTGCAGGGGAAGTGGTGGTCCCCAACTAGCGACTGCACTGCTCCCCCAGGGGGTATCTGGAAGCAAATAGGGCTTGGTGGTCCATCTCAGTGGGGTGGGCACTACTGCCCTTTAGTGGATGGAAGTCAAGGATGCTGAGTGTCCGGAGATGCACCAGGCAGTGCTCAGCCGAAAGAATCACCTTGGCCAGAGTACCAATAGCACCTGCCATTGGAAAACACAATATATTACTTTTTTCTAACTAGTTAGACCACAATCCCAGTGTCATTGTATTTATTCACACCTTCAGTTATACATTTGACAAGGAAGCACGGGGTGCCCCCTCCAAGCCAGGTCCTCTTGCTGGCACTACGCACACAAGAGAGACACTATAGCATGCCCTTTCCCCACTGATCTTAAAACATGCGTGGAGAAATGCAATCTAAATGCTTCGAAATTCATAACAACTTTTAAAAACCAGCCAAGCATTGCTAAGCAGGAATCTCACTGCTCCTGATAAGAATTACTTGTAACAAACACTTAACTACACGTGCAAATATTAAAGCTAAGTGGTTAAACAACATGAGCGCGTCCGTGTTAATACAATTCATTTGCTTAGCAAACTCCTTTTTCGTAGATCCTGGCTTGAACAAACTCCAGCCTACCCCTGTGGGGTTTTGCTTGGCACTCCAAAGGTAGGGAGGTCTCTATAAATGAGGTTTCCCTGGGGGTTCTAACATGCCAGGGTTCTAGGGCCAGACAACTGCAGGTGTTAATTGTCCTATGTTCCTATCTGACAGACTGTGACTAATTTTTGCAGAGAGCTGCTCAGGGCAGTGGGCATGCGAGTCAATACAGAGGCGCTCGAAGCAGACAGCGGAGGTGCAGAGCCAGTTCTCTGCTGGCCTTTCTATTGAACATGAAAATGGCATATAGTATTATTGCTCTCTGGCCACGATTTTTTACAGAGACATCAGGGGTTGGCCCCACAGTTCCCTCAAGCTCTATCTGTCCTGCATATAACGCATTACCCTACAAAGATCCTATGATTCTGACCTGGGCAAGTGATTTCAACTCCTGAGGTCTACAAAATGAGGTGCCTGGACTGCAGGTGGCTGTGGATGTCCCTGGAGGGAGCAGTGGGAACACCAGCTACTTCCAGTATTTTGAAAGGCCCAACACTAACCACACATTCACCCACAATACGATGGCACAGGCTAAAGCGTATTTACTTTGGCCTAGAATTATGTCAACTCAACAGGCAGTGGCCGTGGTGACAGCTCACAGAGGAGGAGCCCTCGCTAGCAGCGAGGTCTGTCCTTTATTAATAAAACCATAAAGGAAATGGATTAGCACTTCAAAAATACACTTTCCTTGTTCCTTGTGATTAAAAGGTGATCTTCAAAATCCCTCGTATTCTAAAGTTCTATGATTCTTTCACCGGAAGTTATTCATACCAAGAATAACCCATTCTTAGGGTAGCCTTAATACATAATTAACAGTAACAAGTAGCTTTCTCTCTTGGCTTCCCTACACTTGTTGATAGCTTTTCAACTAATTGAAGGAGAGTTTATTTATAAGGGGTGCCAGATTTCCAAAAAGAATTAGCTGCCACTATATGTTCTCTGAAGATATAGTAAGGAATGGATGGCCTGGATTTGCTCAGTTAGCAGGTTCTTCCTCAATTTCTACCTCTTCAAAAAGCTCAAGGGATCCCTGGGTGGTTCAGCGGTTTAGCACCACCTTCAGTCTGGGGCGTGATCCTGGAGACCCGGGATCAAGTCCCACATCAGGCTCCCTGCGTGGAGCCTGCTTCTCCCTCTGCCTGTATCTCTGCCTCTCTCTCTCTCTCTCTCTCTCTCTCTGTCTCTCATGAATAAATAAATAAAATCTTAAAAAAAAAAAAAAAAAAAAAAGCTCAAGCAACTAGATATTCCTCTCTTTTTTCTTTCCAAAGCACAGGAAAGGTTTTTTTAGGTGGTGATGTCCCTGAAGATCCCTGGCCTTGGCATCATCACCAGTAACATCAGGGCAGCAAGGCCAGCTTGACTGTGAAGCCTCTACCAGAGAAGCAGTTGAGAGGATGTAGGGGGGAGAAACTTCAGAGGTCAATGCGTTATAAAATATAGTTGATTTTCATTTTGTAAGTGAATTTTGTAATAAATCATCTCATTATTATTATTATTATTATGGATAATGGACTACGATGGTAAAACGTACAGAACTATTGCAGGTCAAATAGTTTTAAATGTACGAAGATCTTCTACAGGGACTCTGCAGTGCATCCCTGTTTAAAACAAGAAACGAATCTCTTAGAAAACCAAACCTGAGTTTCAGTTTTATGTTTGGTTGTGAATTTAGAGTCATTATATAAGAACTGTTCGTGTAATTATTTTGAGATGTAATCTTTTTGAGAGCTCACTATGCCAGGAACTGGGCTAAGAAATAGCATCAATTATCTCGTTTAATCCTCACAAATAAAGTGGATTCTATTATCATCACTATGCAAGAAAGATATTTAGACACAGAGCAGGGATTTGCACAAGGGGGATGTGAATCCGCCCGTGACGGGATAAACTAGGTCCACCTGCACCCAGAGTCGGTGTCCTTAGCCTCTGTGCAATTCCACAGGGTGGGTGTGGACACAGGATGGCAAGAAGGGGACAAGTTGTCCTAAGTCACCTGAAAACCAGCCCACAGCCTTTTAGTGCATCTGGTTTCGTGTGCCCACACTGGTGTGCAGACCATATCATCAAAGATTTTTCTTTCTTCCCAGGTACTTTGACACATTTTGCTCCACGCTCTTTTTCCACCGACAAATAGATCACCATAAATTACATGGATAATGCAGGCCAAAACACACAAATAAGACAAAACGAAACCAAACCCTGCCTCGGGGATGCAACCCTGGGTCTTTATGCCATAATGATGAATCTATTCACCTGTGACTGGGTAACTCCACTCTGAGGCTGCAAGGCAATTCTCTGCATTCAGAACGCCTTACCTTTCCCCCCTAGACCCGCTCCTGCGTGTCCTCTCAGGAGAGGGCATCATCTTTTACCCAGCTGCCTAAGCATGAACCCTCTTAGTCCTTCCTTCTGGGATGGTCCCAAATCTAAAATGATCCCAAAGAACTGAACTTGACCTACTTCAGCATGCCGTTTGTCCGTCCCATCTTCCGGTCCCCGTACCCTTCACCTCTACCCCAGAACCCTTCCACGAATCTAAGAGCAATCTAGAGCAATCCCCTTGACACTGTCTGAAACTTCCCAACTACAGCTCCAAGGTGGGCTTCCAGATGCACAGACAGGCTCATCAATTCCTCTTCAATTCCCTCACCTTCAGGATAAATTTCACATTACTAAATGTGGCATAAAAAGTCATTGAAACCACAACTCCATTTCCAGCTTCTTCTCTCACCACTCCCCTATTGTGGCCTGAACACCCAAACAGAATGTGCTCTTTCATGCTCTGGAGTACAGCACTAGAGTGGGACCATGTACTAGGAAGTCCTCTCTCCCTTGCTCTGCTTACATCAACTCCAACCCATCCCTCAAGCCTCAGACCCTATACCACCTCATCTATGAAGCCTTCCTTGACTCCCCCAGGCAACCTGTGGGACACCCCAACCATACCCTTCTGAGGTTCATCTCAAGTACCCTCGCCTGCCAGCCTCTCCACACTACAACACAGATTCTTCTCAACAGAAAGGGGGCTCCTCTTCCCTGGGCTGAGGGCTGGCTCTCTTTATCACCCCGGCACCTGGCACAGACCCAGACACAAAGTAGGGGCTCTGTAATATCTACTTATTAAATACACATGAATAAAACCACATACAGGGGAAGGGAGGAAAACCACTGGCTTTTTAATTTATTGAGGTGAGAACCAGTCTTGGAATCTGATTTGAGCTTATAAAACATCCCCTTAAGGGAAGAAGTGAGGAGAGGAAAGGTGTTCTTGGACCAGAGATTTGTCCCAGTGGAGAAGGGAATTCAATAAGGAGCACATCCTTCCTGGATGCCCGTGTCCTACCCTGGGTGAAGGTTGTCCCCGTCCACTGAAACGCAAAGCCCTCAGGCGGGGATTCCAGAAAGATGAAGTCACATCTTAAAATACGCTCTGCTCCTCAGAATATAAATTTCTGTAAACCACAACAATTGCATCTTTATGTACTATTTAGTTGGGATTAGTGGTTGTGGGACAAGTGGCTGTTTAAAAAAAAAGATCATTTAAGTCATGTGAAATCAGAGACTAAATGATGGCTCTGAATGTAAACTAGGAGATCCATGTGGCTTCCGAACTCCGGGCTTCTCTGAGCTCTTTCATCTTCCAGGCACAGAAGCTTCAGTCGAATAATAAAAGAGTAACTCAGATGCTGTTCTCACTCAGCCCCCAGTCTGACTCTCAGACTTCAAGTGTGCCATGAGCACAAGTTCACAGTCAAGTCCAAGTAGCAAAGGCATCCACCAACATTAGAACATTACCCCTTTTGATGAACCCTAAAGACTCACGAACGAATGCCATCCTGTTAGGGAAATGCTTTAAAAGACTATCTTGTAAAAAATAAAATAAAACACTTCATCTTCTGAGTGAAAAGCCTGCCTACCTAGACATTACCCTGAGATTGGTACTTAAATTTCTTTTCTTTTTTTTTTTTTTTTTTTTTGGTACTTAAATTTCTAAAGCTGTAATAGCCATGTGCAAATTACAGATCTTCCCAGACTTATAGATGGGCTTACATCCCAATAAACTCATTCTAAGCTAGAAATATGGAAGTCGAAAATGCATTTAATACACCTCACCAATTGAGCATCATGGCTTAGCCTGGCCTATGTTAAACATGACCACAACACTCCCATCAGCTGACAGGTGGGCAAAAACACCTCACAGGAGCCTATTTGATAATCAGGGGTTGATGGTCTCACGGCGTATATTGAGGACTGTCCTGAAAGTAAAGACCAGAGCAGCGGGATGGGTGCAGGATGGGTGTCGGGATGGGTGGTCACGCTCGTGATCGCTGGCGGCCTGGGAGGTGCAGCTCATTGAGACAGGCCTGACCCCACTAACCCAGGACAAGATCCAACTTCAAAATTCTAAGTATGGTTTCTACTGAATATCATTTTTGCACCATCATAAAGCTGAAAAATCATGAGTTGGGGACTATCTGTACATTCAGGTGATTTCTTTTTTTTTTTTTTTAAGATTTTATTTATTTCATGAGAGACACAGGCAGAGGGAGAAGCAGGCTCCATGCAGGAAGCCTGATGTGGGACTCGATCCCGGGACTCTGGGATCATGCCCTGAGCTGAAGGCAGGTGCTAAACCGCTGAGCCACCCAGGGATCCCCCACATTCAGGTGATTCTCATGATTCACAGTAGTTGTGTCCTGTAAAATCATGGTGCACAGTGAAATTACAAATACTGAACCACTGCTCCTAAGGGAAACACAGCATCAGTCTCCTTTGGGCCTCTGGTCACAGCATTTTTGGTCAACTGATCCACACAGAGCTTGTTTTATGGGAGTTTCTGTTTAAAGACACCTTATTTAATATATATTTCTGGTTCATTAACATGAAACACGGCCAACGGCACCATAACTCATGCCTGAACAAGCTTGTCTGGCACATGTGCTTGCACATCTCAGCCTTCTTTCATCAGGACCACCACACAGCACTTCGGCATCTGCATCGGGGCCGTTTTTAGCAGTGACATCACTAACAGCGCAAAAATGTGAAAAACGTGGCACTAAACAGACCATGGGAAGGACACTTGTTTCCAGTGCGAGAGCTGAAAAGAGAAGGCAGCACATGGCCTTGGTCAACCTCAGCTGGGAACACGTGTACTCAGGGACAGATTGTTCACCACTCTGCTCATGGCACAAGGAATGACCACAAAAAGCATCTCAACCATTGTTTTGGGGTAACAAACACATTTTAGTGAGTACATGAATTTGAAAATACAGAATCTGGGAATACTGAGGACTGACTGTAGTTCATGTTACATTGGAAACATGACCCAGGATGCCTGGATGGCTCAGTGGGTTAAGTGTCTACCTTTGGCTCAGGTCATGATCCTGGGGTCCTGAGATGCCCCGCATCGGGCTCCCTGATCAGTGGGGAGTCTGCTTCTCCCTCTCCCTCTGCCCCTCCCCACCACTCGTGCTCTCTTTCTCATTCTTTCTCTCTTAAAGTCGAAAGAAAGAAAGAGAGAGAGAGAGAGAGAGAGAGAGAGAGAAAGAAAGAAAGAAGGAAGGAAGGAAGGAAGGAAGGAAGGAAGGAAGGAAGGAAGGAAGGAAGGAAGGAAAAGAAAGACATAACCCAGACATAACCCAGACCAGGTTGGGTGTTGTGGGGGAGCTCAACAGAGCTAAGCCATGGTGTGGTTCTCATTCTTATGGAGCTACAGTCCAGCGATGACCCTCATCATTAATCCTCCAGAACGTTCTGGAGGATACAGTGCCAGTGAGTCTGGGAGACACATGCATAGTTGAACAGCGCCCTATGCAACCCCCATGCCGATGCCAATGCACCGCCCTGAGGGCCATGCTCCCAAGCTTCTGAAAAGGAACTAAGAGCAGCAACTGACCATGGATGCAGTAACAACACGGCATATAACTCAGACACAGTTCCAGGGACTACAGGACTGCTATTACAACTCCTGGTCCCATATACTTATTTGGTTTTATATGGTTTCTTTGTGCTTTCATCTGTGTTAAACCACAAAAACAGGAATGAACTGGTGTTGAACTTTCTTACTCAGCAATAAGTAATATTCATCCATGGATACAGTAAACAATTGCGAAAACACAAAGGGCTCTATGCATTTTATTAGGAGGTGTGTTTCCAAGCAAATTTTGTATTCTCCTGTTAATATATTTAGCTACATTTGTAATAGATTTATGCTGTGTCCAAATGCATAACAATAATCAACCACAATAAGTAAATACCAGACCTTTTTAATACTTAGACCCTTACAGCCATAGGAAATTTAAATGTACGTACAGATTTTTGCAAGGATAAATATAATTCCCAAGGACAACAGTCTGTGGGAATAGAATATGAATTCAGAGGAAAAGGGAGAATGAGGTAGAAATTCCAATGGTTACGGAAGGCTCAATTCAAGTACTTTTTAAATGGGTGATGATCGGTATCAAGTCTCTGTGGTATTCAGTTTCCACTGGTTATATTTAAAAGAATGATGTAAAGTTTTATTTAAAGATGTCATATTTACAATAAGCTAGAAATAACATCCTTTGCAACTCTTAAATTATGATGAAAAATGTTAGCTATCAACATAAAGTGTGTGAGGGGATAGATGGCTTTCTTTACAAAACTATTTTAGTGGGGGGGAATCCCTGGGTGGCTCAAAGGTTTAGTGCTGCCTTCGGCCCAGGTCGTGATCCTGGAGTCCCAGGATCAGTCCCACGTCGGGCTCGCTGCATGGAGCCTGCTTCTCCCTCTGCCTGTATCTCTACCTCTCTCTCTTTCTCCTTCTCTGTCTCTCATGAATAAATAAATAAAATCTTAAAAAAAAAAAAAAACTATTTTAGGGATTACATGAGCAAAAGCCAGAACACTGGCCCCTCCAAGGTAAGCTCACCCTTCAGTTCCTAGTGTGGGTCTTAACATTTTGCAAGAGAAGCTGGAAATCTGGATTTTCTATGTACAGTTTACCTATTTTTGTAATATGTTGGTTCAGAAATTTTTTAAACTGTGCAGGCCAAACGAAACACATCTGGAGGCCAACATTTTTTCTACCTTGACTCTGAGCAATAGTTACCATCTTCTGTCAACTTTTCCATATGCTGATAGGAGAGCCACTCATTCAAAAAACCCTCACTGAACACCTCCTAGTGTTCCAGGACCCAGGGACGGCAGAAATACAAAAGTGCCCTCAAGGAAGATAGATAACCTTTTGCAATACCAGCTGTTAAAGTCAGTGCCAGTTAGATCCCAGGTACAGTGGCCATGGGACCTTGGCTTGAGTGAGTTTAGGAATAAATGGTTTATTTGTGAAAGCTTAGTGGGGGAAGACAAGGCAGGAGTAGAAGCATCTTGAACAACTAGCACAAGATGTGACTTCAGCGCTGGTGACTAAGCAACGTTACCTGGGGAAGGCTCCTTGGAAGATGGCCAACCAGGCAGACAGAAGCAAAGAACATAGCAGGATATCTGAATGCAAAGAACACCCACAGTGAGACAAAACCCAGCCCCGCTCCTCATTTTCAGTTCCTCTGTTAAAAACAGGCACATGATGGAAATAAACCATTGAGACAAGATCCAAAAATAATCTTAACTGGGCATAAAAGCTCATATAAAAATTCTTCCTTTAATCACTTCTGGAAGGCAGCTGAAAGGTACGTACACCAAAACTCAGCCTGTAAAGCAATCAACTTAATCTGTTTCTTTGAAAGATTAATTAAAACTGAGATTACCGATGGTGGCAGATGAGCTGGGGCAGCCGACGGGGCACAGTGGAGATGGAGAGAGAAATTGTTTTAAGATCACACAAACACAGCTGCAGGCCAAACGCGAAGATATTGCATAAAACCTGCTTCTTCCTAGGCCCTATAATTCCAATTCCTGGGGATGACGCTTGAGTCAAAAACCCAAATCTCAGGAACAGCATGCAGCAGGACTCCAATGCGCCAGGCATGCAGCCCGCCCTGTGGGCAGTGCCAGCAGGGGACCTCTGGGGCCTTGAACTTCTGAGCCGCAACAGCTGCAAAAGGACAGCCACAGCCCAGAGGGACCAGCTATGGGAGCAAAGAATACAACTGTCACTCTAAACTCAAGCAAGATTTTAAGTGCTTGTTTAAAACAATGTCAAGGATCTGCCCAGGAAAGGCCTCGATGAGAGGCAGAGATGAGAAACCAGAACAGTGGGGCGCCGGGTGGCTCAGTGGTTGAGCATCTGCCTTTGGCTCAGGGCATGATCCTAGGGTCCTGGGATCGAGTCCCACATCGGGCTCCCCATGGGGAGCCTGCTTCTCCCTCTGCCTCTCTCATAATAAATGGAAGGAAGGAAGGAAGGAAGGAAGGAAGGAAGGAAGGAAGGAAGGAAGGAAGGAAAAGAAGGGGAGCCTGCTTCTCCCTCTGCCTCTCTCGGAAGGAAGGAAGGAAGGAAGGAAGGAAGGAAGGAAGGAAGGAAGGAGGAAGGAAGGAAGGAGGAGGAAGAGAAGGGGAGCCTGCTTCTCCCTCTGCCTCTCTCGGAAGGAAGGAAGGAAGGAAGGAAGGAAGGAAGGAAGGAAGGAAGGAAGGGAAAGAAGCCAGAACAATGGGGTGACACTGTCCACAGAGCCCCGACCCCACAGGGAGCTGCTAGGAAAGGGAGTTCTCTCCGAAGGAGAACTGCTCTAATCTCCCCACCCCCTGCCACTGGCAGCAAGAAGGAGATTACGTAGGAGTTAAATTATGGAAATTCTGGTTTGGGGATCCGGAATTTGAACACGCTGTTGTTGGATGTAAGCTTTAGTATTGAAAAATTCTCTGTAGCACTCACCAGAAAAATGACAATTTGTGCAACAGTTGCCAAAGTTCTTAAATCGGCAAGAGGAGCAAAGGGAGACAACGAAGACACACAAAAGAGGGGACAGCAGCAGTGTGAGGAGGAGCCCCTGGGACTGGGCTGTGGCCTCCTGCATCACTCCCCAGTCAAAGTCCACTGGGGCCTCCGTCTGAGAAGCCCAAGACATGGGCTCCCTGGTGCTGAAAAACTAGCATTGCTCAAAGGCAACAGAACGTTCCCGACCGCCCCAGACACCAGGCCCTGTCCTGATGGCCCCCACCAGCCACCTGCCCTCCCTGCATCTCTCTCCCTACCTGGGTGCTGAGGAGGCGGAGCCCAAATTTCGAGAGTAGATCATCTCTTATGTGGTCCTCCTCACTCCAACAAGCTCTTATTCTCCTGGCTTGGCCATTCCCATCCAATATCCTGTAATGACCCTCATGACAAATCTCATTTCGGGAGGCTTCTACTGCGTAGATTATGGATCCAATGGATACTTATGATCGCTTTATTTTAGGAAGGGAAGAGAGTCAGGATTCAAGGAAATACGCTAAAATGTGAATGTCAAATGTACTGTTTACACCACAGTAATAGTTAAGAGTACAGACCCTGGAGCCAGCCTTCATTGTCTCATCTGTAAAATGGGAATAACAATCATAGCCTGCTTTGCGGAGTAGTCATGAAGGGTAAATGAGAGAGTCATAAAGCACTTGGAACAAAATGCGACATAAAGCAATATGTGTTCAAATAAAACTATATAACCATTTTATCTACCATCAAGAAGCAACTACAAATTACACCCAAGTCAGGCTGGAGGGACACCGTGCTACAGTGAATAAGAAGCCCAGCTCCCAGGTGAGATGCCACTAGACCCCAACAAGGCCCAAACCCCGTACAGTAGCTCTCCTTCCTGCTCCCCTCCTCTGCTCCCCCGACCACACCAGATCAGACCCCCGCACTGGAACCACCATGCCAACCCCCCAGCTCTCCTGTGGGCCTGCAGGCCCTCCCAGCCCAGTCCCCGTACCCCAAACACCAAGGTCAGTTTCTAACATTCTAACTTTAGAATATTATATTCTGGGATGCCTAGGTGGCTCAGCGGTTGAGCGTCTGCCTTCGGCTCAGGTCATGATCTCAGGGGTCCTGGGATCGAGTCCTGCATCGGGCTCCCTGCATGGAGCCTGCTTCTCCCTCTGCCTGTGTCTCTGCCTCTCTGCCTCTCATGAATAAATAAATAAAATCTAAAAAAAAAAAAAAAAGAATATTATATTCTAATAGCTTATATCATCAGCTAAAATTAAACGCAATATTGCCTCAACTTCAAAACTCATGATTTGACCCTGTACCTACTTTATAACTGTACTTCCTGCTCATTTCCTTCTCGACCAGTGACCTGAGCCCCACCCTTCACACCCACCCACCGTCCCCCATGGTGATACCTCCAACCTGGCCTGTTCACCTGGCTGTGGCTCCTGCCTCCAAAGCTGGACACCCCCCCTGCCAGGCTTCAAGGATTGGCTTCCGTCACATCTCCCAGCCAGCAGAATTACTGCCTCCCCTTCCAGCTCGCAGGGCGTTCATCCCTGCTTAGGGAAGGCAGAGGAGAGTCTTGTCGGGAGTTGGGAGTCCCAGCTCTGCCGCTTACTAGCTGAATGTCTCTGGGTCAGAAAATTAAGATCTCTGAACCCATCTCACTGTGGCTGAGAGGAGAAATGGGGATAATATATGCAAAATGCTTGGTTTAAGTTCTCTTCACCTGCCCTCTCTTGTGGAATTTATTACTTCTCTAAATTTTATTACAGCTATTAGGCTTATAAGTTTTCTTCCTACTGACACTCAAAGTTCCTTGAGTGTGTATTTCAGTGTTTCTCAAAGGACCCAGCACAAGGCCTTACACTTCGTAACAGCGAAACAACAATTTATCAAATGAAGGAGGAGATCAATGGGATATTTTATACTTACTCTTTATTACTATTTTTTTTTTCAGAGAGGGGGGTGGGGGAGGAGCAGAGGGGGAAGGAGAGAAAAAAATCCCAACCAGGGTCCATGACCAGCGCAGAGCCCGACGCAGGGATTCCACGACCCTGAGATCACAACCTGAGCCAAAACCAAGAGGTGAACCCTTAATCGACTGAGCCACTCAGGTTCCCGGAACTCTATATTATTTTTAATCATTCCTCATTTTCACCCAAGTTGTTGTTAATGACAGTACAGATATCCAGATGGTTCTGAGGGGAAAACTCTATTCTAAGTCTTGAATGATTCAATTCCATTCATTCAAAGTTATCTATTTTCTCCTGGCTCCTTCATGTATCCTACTACCAGGAAACCCTGTACTTGACGCTATGTGGCCTACAGAAAGACAATGCCTATTCCCAAATTCACCCACTGGCATTGTAAGGACATTCTAACAGGCCTCACAAATTTAACCAACTGGTATGTTTTGTTTTTCTTTCTTTCTTTTCTTTCTTTCTTTCTTTCTTTCTTTCTTTTTAAAACTTTTATTTATTTATTCATGAGAAACACATGGAGGGAGGTAGAGACACAGGCAGAGGGAAAAGCAGGCTCCCTGCAGGAGCCTGATGCGGGACTCAATCCCAGGACCCCGGGATCACACCCTGAGCCGAAGGCAGACGCTCAACCACTGAACCACACAGGCGTCCCTTGTTTTTCTTTAAAAAAAAAAAAAATATTTGAAAAACATCATCCTGAAAAGGAATATTTTATTCATGCCAGTTTAAGTAGTGACAGGAAAATATTCAGTACTCAAAATGGAATGAAAAAAAAAAAACGGTCAGCATGAATTTCCAAAAGCATCTGGAAAATTGGCAAAAGATTTAAGAATGCAAAAGGCAACCGGTGATCCCAGCTGGGGTGAAGTTGCCGTCATAATTACATGTGATACCAACCCTAAGGACTGCTTTAGGAATTCCCAAAAACAGTACTCTGGAAAGCTCATTTACATAATGATTCCCACTTAATCCAAAGAAAGCACACCTACAACTTGTCCCCAGGGTCCCAACAGTCTTTAAAGCATTTGATTTTGTATTGAGAATAACAAGAATCCAGGCAGAAATCTGACTTAAAACAGAAGTTAAATCTTCCCCCTATAGGTAATAATAGGTATAGGGACTAGGGTATAATCCCTACCTATACCATGACCCAAGAAAAGGGTTTCCTCACCCTGGGCAGAAGAGGGTGGTGGCTCAACACATCAGCTCTAGAGCTGGCCAGAACGGGCTCGAACCCCCACCCCCCCACCCCCATTCAATGGCAGGCTTTGAGCCCATTAGCGACCCCAAACTGAATCCCATCCATCCAACTCATCAAGTCAGGATAACGTACAAGCAGCATTTCACTTCATGCACACTGAACCTAACTAACTAGGTCCATTTGGAATGTGGTGGGCCAGAAGGACCACCTGGTGGGGACAGATGCACCTGCATTTCAGACCAGGATCAGCAGCTCACTAGGTGTGAGGCCCTCTACCCCTCTGGACTTCTGCTTCTTCCTGTGTCATTTACACATGCGACTGGATGCTCCTGCTCTCATGCAACACGAGCATAGGGGCTGAGAGCCTGGACACAGAGTTTCAGAAGCATCCCTAGGGGCCATTCTGTGCCCTGGCCTTGCTCTCTTATTTGGGTTTTGCTCTTACATTCTATCCTATTCTGTCCCTAACTAGTTGTGTGGGCCTGAGCAACATGCTGAACCATTCTGTGCCAGGTTTTGGTGGTGGTGTTTGTTTGGGTTTTTTTTTCCTCTGTAAAACACAAAGATAAGCTGTATATATACACAGCCTCTTCTAGCTCTAGAATCCTACCTGTCAGAGAAATCCCTTCCACTCGGGACTAAAACAGAGACTGAACCACTTTATAGTTTTTCAGTCCCTTGGTGCACATCACCGACAAAAGGAATGCAAAAATTCTGCATCGGCTTTGAAAATGAACAGAGCTTGCCGAGCAAGTGCGTTATAAAAGGTCAAGTATAGGATAAACATTACGTATTCGTTCCTGCAGAGAAGGCAGAGCAGTCGATTGGTCATACCCATGACTCAAAAGGAAATTCCATCCAGGACCACCAGTCATCCCTCAAAGTTAGTCACCCTGCACCATGGGACCAGGGCGGGGGGGGGGGGGGGGGGGGGGAGGGGAGAGGTGGTACATCCCATGGCAGCACAAAAATGACCTACAGGGAAAGTGACCTTTTTACTGGGGCTCCCGGAGAGCCACTATAGGTCTGTACACTGAATTCAACACCCCCACCCAACCCTGCCTAAATCCATATGGAAGACATTGAAAAAAGAGAAAACCACAGGTGACAATCCAATGGCACAGATTTTGTGACCACTCTGTCCCCAGCCTTTTCCCCCAAGAAGGAAGGGGCTTCAGACAGCTTAGCAGTCTGACAAGGACACCAGGGTCAAGAAGAGACAGTTTCCTTATAAATAAAACTTTCAAACTCACGGCCATTAACACTCACCCAAAATAAATGGACGAGAGCCAGCCAGGAAAGGGCACGTTACTAAAACTGGCCCTCCGGCCTCCGAAAGGCTCAGCAGAATTATTCTTGCTGTGAGGAGAGGAGGAAGGAAGGTCTGGTTATTGTGCCAACGTGCTGGGAGGCACATAACTAGGTCACGGTCCCACTCGGGCCTGCCTGCTGCGGGAGCGGGTCCCACTCCTGCTCTGTGCTCAGCATCTCTCAGGAAGCCACTGGAAGGTGCCCCTGGCCACACAGGCCCCGCCACGGGAAGCTGAGGCAGGAGGCTTCCAGAGTACATGACATTCTAGAGAGCCTGTTCCACGAGCAGTGGTCTAGCACACATCCAGGGTTGTGTGAAAGCGTGACAGCATGAAAGACACCTGGGACACACTGCAACCGTCCACCCAAACCCTTCAACTCACACCACAACCACACACAGTCCTTTAACTCAGGAGCTGGTCATTAACCCGGGTGACAAGCCCCTTCTCTTGCGCCTTCCAGGTCCTGCACCACATGGACTGGAAGCATCTTCGATGAGCACAGGTGCATCTCGGGCAGCTCCCTGGGATGGAAATCATCATGCAGATTTAATGAAAATCTTCACCAGTGGAATCACAAGCCTCACCTTTTCTCCAAGGCTCATAAAGCATTTCCTCCAACAGCAGAGTTTTTAGGAGAACATGATGCAACTCGGGGAGCTTTGTAATGCACTCACGTTCGTGCCACATCTCACGACTTCCTTGGGCTGTGACGTTTTTCTTTTCAGAGCAGACAGACCTCCACGTTGGCACAGTTTATCCAAAAAAATTGTCGGAGCCTCTAGCCCCAGGCGATCACAGAGCTGCTTAAGGATACCTCAGAGGGCTTGCCACTGTGCATCTTTCACAACTTATTAATTTAAGAGGCACGTTAGATGAGATGTGCTCTTGCTTTTGCTTTTAACCTCTGCAATTAGCCGATCTGAAGCTCTCCTTGAGGCTCTTAACATCACACAACAGAGACACAAACACTGACAAGTGCCAAAGTATTTCCTGCAAAAGCAGGCACACCAGCACATTCCAGGGCTTTCTCCTCCTCTGCCTTTACCTGACACTGTTTATCTGCAGACACAGGACCTAGAAGCCACGTCTGAGGGAAAAAGTTGAATGTGAAAAAAAAAAAAAGTTGAATATGAGAAAACTATTAAGTTCAGGGCTGACTCAGGTAAAATTCTACAGTAACAAGGGCTTAGAAGTCTCTTCCTCATCAGGGTTCCTGGGTGGCTCAGTCAGTTGGGCATCTGCCACTGGCTCAGGTCATGATCCCAGGGTCCTGGAATCGAGGCCCACTTTGGGCTCCCTGCTCAGCAGGGAGTCTGCTTCTCCCTCTCCCTCTGCTGCTCCCCCTCCTTGTGCGCTCTCTCTCTCTCCATCAAATAAATAAATAAATAATTTTAAAAAAGAGGTCTCCTCCCAAAGCATAGGGGAAAACAACCCAGTGCCCCAAAACAGTCTCCCAAAATATTGCTCAAGGAGCCACAGGATACAGACATCACTGTAGAGTGGACATCTCCAGAGAATCACCGCTCCAGGTACCGCCTGGGGCCGCACACAAAACATGAGCTGCATAAGAGATGCTAAGTGGCAGGTGCCTGCAGAAGAGGACGTGAAGCCCAGGAAAGAAACATCTGAGGTTCTTCCCTGCCCCTAGAGGCTCCATTTCCACGCTGTTCACTCATGAAAGCGACGTGCTACTGGAAGGGACGGGAGGCAGGCGAAAGAGGTGTTACTACCGCCCAATTTTTAGAGATGAATATGATATTTCAGAACTAACATTCCGGAACACTGATTTTGCAATTATTATCACCTGGTTAAAATACACACCTACAATTTATAGTAAGAGCTTACAATGTCTAATATACATATTACATCTTCTTAAGCTCTCAGTGAAAGTTAACTGTTTTATATGCTGCATATAGTGTGTGCGTGTCAAAACATGGAAAAATGTCACTATTACTGAGAACAGTAATAATTGTAAAAGAGAATAAGTGATGGGAAGGTTATCTTCTTTTAGGTCCTTATGATTTCAGTGAAGTATTAAAACCAGTCTCTTGTGTGTAAATTGTACATAAAATGTCTTTTCTGATAACTAATGGATGATTAGAATTTTTTAAAACTCTAGGAAATACAGCAAGGCAAAAAGGAGAAAATTTAAGCTTTCTGTCATTTCAACACCCCAAGAGGGGATTACTATCACTATAGTTGTACATACTTCCAGACCTCTCCCTATGCATATAATTATGTTTTTCCACAAAATTGGGAGCATGTTATTTGATAACTTATGTTTTTCACATTAAATGGTGTGTGACTTACTTATGCCCTAAAATCATATTCTGCATCATGAATTAAAGCCTACAGAGTGTCACATTCTACTGAGGTGCTAATATTTTATAATATTTTATAAATATTATTAAATGAGTTGTTTCCAACTGTCAATTACTATAGGAAATACCAGTGGATGGATAGAGAGATAAACAGATTTCCTTTTTTCCATAAAAGCTTTATGGAGAGGGACAGCTGGGTGGCTCAGTGGTTGAGTGTCTTGCCTTCGGCTCAGGACATAATCCTGGGGTCCTGGGATCAAGTCCCACATTGGGCTCCCCATGGGGAGCCTGCCTCTCCCTCTGCTTATGTCTCTGCCTCTCTGTGTCTCTCATGAATAAATAAAAAATTTTTAAAGCTTTATGGATATATAATTTGCAATTCACCAATTTAAAGTAGACAATTTAGTGGTTTCAGTATATTCATAGTACGCGCAATGATTGCCATAATCAATTTTGGGACATGTTCATCATCCCGCCCAAAAAACCTGGCACATTTTTAGCAGTCATTCTCCACATTCCCTCAAAGCCCTTCCACCCCTAGTCCTAGGCAACCAACTAATCTGCTTTCCATCTCCACAGATTTGTCTATTCTGGACACATCTCATAAATGGAATAACACAATTATTGTTTTTTGGTGACTGGCTTCTTTCATGTAATCTAATGTTTTCAAAGGTTCAATCATACTGTAGCATGCATCAGTGTCTCATGTCTTTTTACGGCTAAATATTATACTTTCTATGGATATACTACATGTTGTTTATGCATTGACCACTTGACGAACATTTAGGTTGTTTCCTCTTTTGGGCTAGTATGAATAAAGCCCTCAACATCCACGTGCAAGTTTTTGTGTGGACACATACTTGCAGTTCTCTTAGGAATATATCTAGGAGCAGAATTGTCAGCTCATATAGTAACGTATTTTAACCTTTTAAGCAACTGCCAGACTGTTTTTCAAAGCAGCTGCACCAATGTAGCTGCACTACATTGCCATCAGTAGTGTGTGAGGGTTCCAAGTTCTCTCTATCTTCACCGACACTTATTATTCTCCATCTTTTTATTATATTCATCCCACTGGGCATGAAGTGATCTCTCTGTGGTTTTGATTTGCACTTCCATGTTGGCTAACAATGTTGATCATCTTTCCATGTGACCTACTGGTCATGTGTATATTTCTTTGCAGAAATGTGTACTTGGATTCCTTGTCCATTTTCCATTGGGTTGTATTTTAATTACTGAATTGTGTTTTATATTTTAGATAATAGCTCCTTACCATATTTGCAAAAAAATTTTTCCCATTATGTGGGTCATCTTTTTACTGTCTTGACCAGGTGTCCAAGTACAAAAGTTTTCAGTTGGATGAAGTATTATCTATTTTTTCTTTTGTTATTTGTGCTTTTGGTGTCCTACCTATGAAACACTGCTTACTCCAAATCATGCAGACTTACACCTGTTTTCTTTTACGTGTTTTATAGTTTTAGCTCTGGTATATAGATCACAGATCCATTCTGAGTTAATTTTTGTATATGGTGTGAGGTAATGATCGGAGTTCATTCTTTTATGGAGATCCAGTCGTCCCAGTACTATTTGTTGAAAAGACTATTCTTTCCCCCATTAAATTATCCGAGTACCCTTGTCAAAAATCTATAGATCATAAACGTAAAGTTGTATTTCAAGACTCTCAATTCTGTCTATTGATCTATCTATGTCTGTAAGCCAGTGCCACACTATCTTGATTATTGTAGCTTTTTAATAAGTTTTGAAATCAAGACATGTCATTTTGGGAAGCCTGGGTGGCTCAGTGGTTGAGCGTCTGCCTTCAACTCAGGTCGTGATCCCGGGGTCCTGGAATCGAGTCCCATGCCAGGCTCCCTGCCAGGAGCCTGCTCCTCCCTCTGCCTGTGTCTCTGCCTCTCTCACTGTGTCTCTCATGAATAAATTAAGTCTTTAAAAAAAACACATGTCATTTCTCCACTCTGTTCTTTTTCAAGACTGTTTTGGGGTCCTCTGCACTTCCCATATGAACTTCAGGATCACCTTGTCAACTTTTGCAAAAAGGGCAGCCAGGGTTTTCATAGATATTATGTTGACTCTGTGGATAAATTTAGGGACTTTTGCTATGTTGACCCTATTAAAGTCTTATTGGATTACACTAATACAGGATGTCTTTCCATTTATTTTGCATTTAGTTTACAGTTACAAGTCCATTTCCATTTAGTTTGCAGGGTATAAGTCTTGTACTTCTTTGGTAATCTTATTCTTTTTTATTCCATTACAAATGAAATTGTTTTATTAATTTTGTTTTCAAATGGTTTATTGCCAGAATATATATATATATAATTGATTTTGTATACTGTACATTATATATTGATTTTGTATCCTACAGACTTTGATGAACTCATATTAAGACTAAATAGATTTTTAATGGAGATTTTAGTGGAGTTTAGCATTTTCTCTCTATAAGACCATGTCATCTGTAAGTAGAGACAGCAAATAGAAAATTATTTTATAATCTGGATGCCTTTTATTTCATTGTTTTGTTTTTTGCCCAACTGTCCAGTCTAGGACCTCCAATGCAATGTTGAATAGAAGTGGCAAGAGCAGATATCTTGCCACCTCCTTGATCTGAGGAGAAAACATTCATTCTTTCACCATTAAGTATGATGTTAGCTCTGGGACTACTCCCAAATTCTTAACTGTTGGAATTTTTGTGGGAAGATAAAAAGGTCATTTTAGTGTTTTACCCATTCATGAAAGTCCTAAATGTGCCCATTTCCCAATGCACAGTTTCCTCAATATTTATTTCTCTAACACAATTTCATCATCCTTTGTACTTGTAATAGGTTGGAAAGGGATAGTGACGTATCAAAAGGAAATCTCAGGTGGTTGCAAAGTTCAAGAAGTCTTGAAATGGATGGAATTTTGAAATCCAAAGCCTGTGTCTGATGATATAAACACCTGCTAATATAAAGCCCAAGCAGTGGGCATTAAGTGAAAGTCAATTTGACATTTCCCTGAGCTTGTCACTCAATTCACTGCTAAAAGGAAGACTTCATTCTGAGCCTATTCTGAAATTCTGTGTCAGTTTTCCTGCTAGAATGTTCCCTGAGTTCTCATTCTCCTTCCCACCAAAATTAGTTCTTCCACAAAAAGCTCCTCGCAGTACTAAAAAAAAATTTTTTTTCAGAAAATCTATTCTAATTGTATTTAAATGTGCAAATCCTAGAACAAAGAGGGATTTGACAGTTACTTAATTTGATTATTTAATCACCCCAAATACCTCAGATCAAAAACTATACTCTGAAATACGGATTATCTGGTTTGACCCCTAAACAAATTATATTAGAGCAACATCTTGGTTAGCTGAGTTATATAGTTAGAGGTACAGGGGGAAAAATCTGGACTTGAAAAGACATGGCTTCAAATTCGAGGTCCTTCTGTTCATAGGTGTACGTCTTTGGGCAATTATTCATCCTTTCTGTGTCAACTGCTAAAAATTTTTCAAGAATAAAAACTCCTGGGGCAGCCTGGGTGGCCCAGTGGTTTAGCACCTGCCTTCAGCCCAGGGCGTGATCCTGGAGTCCCGGGACCGAGTCCCACGTCAGGCTCCCTGCATGGAGCCTGCTTCTCCCTCTGCCTGTGTCTCTGCCTTTCTCTCTCTCTCTCTCTCTCTCTCTCTGTCTCTGTGTGTCTCTCATGAATAAATAAATAAGATCTTTTAAAAAAAAAAAAGGATAAAAAAAGAATAAAAACTCTTGCCTTGTAGGGATGTTGTGAAGATCACATGACATGCTATTCATAAAGTGCCTGGAACATAGTAGGTGCTTTTATTACTAACAGCAAAAATAATTCTTAGCTAAAGTGTTCAGGAAATGGAGTAGTTTGATCCACTGTAATTTCTAGTTTTCAAACTCCTGTGGCTGAAAATCCTCCAAAACAATCTTAGTTTCTGCATCTGTTTTATGGTAGACAGCTACGTCTTCCATCTCATTCCTAAGTAGTTCATGTGTAAGATCCCATGCAAGTTACCAAGAGGTGTGTCCGGCTCATCCACAAGTACTTTATAACCTAGAATAAGTGCAACACGTGCAGTAGGACTTTATGTGAGTTACCATTACACAGTATTTTAGGGACAGCAAGTGCAGGAGTTTGAGCTAACTATGCAAGCAAGCAGGGACTCGGCACACATTCTCAACCATGGTTTTCACTGATAAATTCCTTTTTTTTTTAAAGATTTTATTTATTTATTCATGAGAGAGACACACACACACAGAGAGAGAGAGAGAGAGAGAGAGAGAGAGGCAGAGACACAGGCAGAGGGAGAAGCAGGCTCCACACAGTGAGCCCAATACAGGACTCGATCCCAGGGCTCCAGGATCATGACCTGGGCCGCAGGCAGATGCTCAACCGCTGAGCCACCCAGGCGTCCCTCACTAATAAATTCCAAATCTGAGCCTATGCAATGGGTGTTAGCTGTTTTCCTCCAAAGGGTAGCACAGGAAAAAGGCCAATGAATGGAAAGCTTTACCTTATATCCCCAATCTCCCCGGAAAAGCCACGTCTGCACTCTGAAAACTAATCAGCAACGGCCAAACTCCTCATCTCTCCCATTTTAGCATGCTCCTGACACAGGCTAATTGGCACATCTGAAATCGTCCAATTAACAAGATGATGAGAACTGCCCAGCGCTGTGAAGGTGAACCCGGGCTGCTTCTGTATGTGTGCCACACCACCGCCTTCCGCAAACTCAGTCTGTGATTCTGATCAGTCCTGAGAGGTCTCTGTCCTCCTTGAAAGCTTAAGAACGAGTCTTAAGAACAATACATTTTCCTAGCTATGAAAACTGTATGCACCTGACACAAGCTCCTATCTCAGGAAGGCCAGCACCCCACTGACAAGCAGGGAAAGAAACCAAGGGAGCGGAGACATGCCTGCAGCAGAGCAGTTGCTGGGAGGGGGACTGGCTCAGGAAGGTCAGGGGACACTCCTTCCAGAGTCAAGGCTGGATGCCTCCCAGGACCCTGGGGCTCGGCTCAGCTGAGCCCCTGGCCTTCCCGAACAACACAAAACTTAATTAAGCAGTATCAAATATCTATCATACGCAGAAAGCATACACACACACACTCGCACACACGCACAGGGCTGTCTCCTAATTAGCAATGTCAGCCACAGAAAACCATTCATCAACAACTAAAAATCATCAAACAATGACAGAAATAAATCCAACAATAATTTAGCAGATGGGTCCTCCTCTACTTGGCCTCCTGGAGGGAGGAGAGACAAGCCGCTGGCACCAAAGGACGAAGGCCACACGGTAATAAAGCACAGAAAACGAGGCCAGCTCCACAGCCACCTGCGCTCACCCGGGGGCACAGCCCCTGACAGCAAGGGCTCACGGTGATTGAGTGCTCACTCCGAGGCAGGGCTGTGCCAAGAGTTCTACCTCTGTCAGTTCACTGAATTCTCGAGACAGCTGAGACAGGGGCTCCCCATTACCACTCCCCCAACCTCCCTGAGAACTGGAGAAGGAATCACAAACAGGCGAAGAAGGCACATTCAACATGTCTATTCATCTGGAAGGAGAACCTACATGCCTTTGTGTCCCCTAAAAAGTCAGCATTTCTAATCCCAGTGCCATCTCAGAAAGAGCCCTGCACACAAAAGTTCCAACTGTTTACACCAAATCTGCCACCTTCCGCTGTGGGGTCCTGTGCAAGGCCCCCAACCATCCCAGGCCTCTGTTGTCTCAACCCAATCAAAGAACAAGATGTTGGCAAGACCCTTTCCAGTGTCCACATTCTCGAGGCTTCCAAATCCATGATGTTCCTGCATCTACTCAAAGCCACGTGAGGACCCTGCGATACAAACCCCAGGCTGAGCCCGGTTACCAGAGGAACCTGAGAGATGACATGTTTCACAATAAAGCGGCGTGTTTTTCACGTTCTTCCTGCTTCCCATTTAAGAAGTGCTACCCATGGGACGTCTGGGTGGTTCAGCAGTTGAGCGTCTGCCTTCAGCTCAGGGTGTGATCCCCGGGTCCCCGGATCGAGTCCCACACTGGGCTCCATGCATGGAGCCTGCTTCTCCCTCTGCCTGTGTCTCTGCCTCTCTCTCTGCATGTCTCTCATGAATAAATAAATAAAATCTTAAAAAATAAATTAATTAATTAAATTTTAAAAAAAGAAGTGCTACCCAGGATTTTGCTTAGAAAATTGCAGGTTTTTATCACCTTCATCCAAGTCTTTGGCTGCAAGCACATGGGAAAGGGGGCAGCATTAATACTGTGGCTTTCCGGGGCGCCTGGCCCATTGCTGGTGCCCGATGTACAAAAGTGACCTCCTTCTACAATTATTTTGAAGGTACAGCTAGTTCTTTGCACTTCCGTCCCCCTTTTTATTTCCCTAAGTCTAAAGAAAAGACGAAGGCCTTCGCCTAAATCAAAATGGAAGAAATTCATAAAATGCACCTGCTACTTTCACACAGGTATATACTTTTCATCGTTTTCCTCTCAACCTCAAGCCACTCACGTGAAGCCAAAAAGAGATGGGCAAATGACCGGCCAGCCGATTATATCATTATTCAATTTGTGAGGCCTTACATGAGTTCAGGAGCGCTCTTTAAAAATAGGTTGATTTGGGGGCAGGCACCATGATGGAAATCAATCCATTTTATAAAAGCCATAATCACACAAAAAGCAGAAGTGCCATTACGTTATCTGCTTCATAAAAGGAAGGACTATTCAGCCTCCTTTCTGTTGTCAAACTGGATAATTATGACATAAAATGGGCCACAAGTGATTGAAACCTTGCAGCCTTACGAACCTTCCTCTCGTTCTTGAAACCATGTATCCGCTCAACTGGCAGCTGGAACAGTATTACAATAAAGGCTCTGCTGCTTTCAGGGCTGTGGAGAGAAGGGTTTCATGTGATCTGAAATCAGATCTGACTCCTCTCTACCCTGCTCCCAGTCCACCCCCACTCATGGTCACCCAGGCCAAAGGCTCACTTGTTCTCTTTTGCACCCCTTCATTCCTTGCGATGCCAGCCCTAAGACACGGCAGGTGCATGGCCCGTGACCCGCAACATCAGAGAAGAAACCACATGAGCAAATGCCTCCCTTTCTCCAGCTCTGCGGGACCATGTAGCAAATATCATGAAAGGGTACCTTCTAAGAACTCCTTGAGGAAAGGAGCGGTTGTGACCTTTTCATTTTTGTGACCATAGGGCCTATAATATACCAGGGGTGGGTGTGTGTGTATGTGCATGTTCCTGTGATGAACTGCAGTCTTACCTCTTTTCAGTTTGACACTCCAAATATTATTTCTGGCTACACTTTGATTTACCAATTACCAGGAAACTAAGCGATCCCTGCCCTTCGTATGCAAGGACAACATCTCAAAACACATCCCCTCCTTTTCTTTTTTTTTCCTTTTTTTAAAGTTCTCCTAAGGATTTATGCTGATCCATTCACTTTGTGACACATTTTTGAAAGCTATCAAACTGGGAGTTAAAGGTGTCATATTTGACCATGAAGCAGTGTGACAAAAACAGGCTCGAAATGAAGTGATTTCAGTTAAGATTTATTGAGCATTTAATATATGCCAGGCATTATGTAAAAATAAAAACAAAATAACAGAAAAAGCACAACCTTGCACACTTTATCTCACCAAAACCTCTTAGCAATCTTAGTGTGTGTCATTGTTATTCCCATTTTATGAATGACAGAGGCTCAGCACTCCACACACATATGGCGGGTGAGTAGGAGAGCCAAGAGTCAGGCCTACAGAGGGCTGTACCCCCATGCACAGACCATGACCTACTTATAAGAGCCACTGTGCTTTGACGTCAGCATTGGCAGCCAGGAAGTTGGCCGCATGAAGATCAAGCTCTTTGCAGACGTTGTGCCTAAGATGACCAAGAATTGTAGGCAGTTCTACACTGGAGAATTCAGGAGAGTCCCTTGTCTCAAGTGAGGAAAGGCCTATGACGACCTGTCATCATTCTAAGTCTCCTCCTTTTTAGTTATAGGAAAGATAGGGTTCCAACAGGCTACAGAGGGAGCACCTGCCACAGGGTCATAATGGGCTTCATGATTCAGAGTGGGGATTTTGTTAATGGAGATGGTACTAGAGTTGTCAGTATTTACTAGGGGGGCCGGGGGGGTGGGGAGGGCATTTGCAGGTAAAAGTTTTAAACTTAGACATTCAGCTCAGCTCCAGGCCTACTTCAGTGGGCCCAGTACAAATGACAGGCAGTTCTTCATCACCTGCTCTAAATGTGATTGGCTGGATGGGAAGCACATAGCATTTGGGGAAAAAAATAATCACTGACAGATTTTTTGTGATATGAAAGATTGAGAATGCTCCCAGAGACCCCAATATTAAGCCCAAACCACCCGTGGCGATCTCACAGTGTAGGGAGAGGAAATCCAGATCCAAAAGTGATCAGGCCTTGCCTTGCTCTGGATGAGGCTCATGAGTAAAATAATCTGGATTGGCCCTTGTGTTGGCTTCTCTGCCTGCTGCTACCCTCTTTGATCAAGGGACCTTGGAAGTCTCATAGATTCAGAACCCAAGATGCTCTGTGTTTAAGTTTACAACTATAAATAAAGTTATCTTTTTTTAATTCATTATAATACCGAGAAAGCCTGTAGGCCACAGCATCCAGGGAACACCTCAAGTTTTTGCAGACTAGAACCTCAGATATTTCTTTTTAAATATACCCAAAAATGTATGCCCATGCCTGGGTAATGTTTACCACACAGGATATCACAATACAAGACTTCCCCAAGTATCCAATACTTTCAGTATTCAACAAATTCTAACCACTAACCCTAAGAAAAGTTTAATCAATCAGTAAAATCCCTTCGATGTCAGGCTGGAAGGGTGGAGGGGAAGGTTTTATAATTAAAAGGGATCAGACCAGCTATGTAATAACTTACAGGACCCAGTGAAAAATGGGGGCGGGGTGAGGGAGGAGGGAATCCTTGTTCAAAAAATATTAAGAATTTCAAAACAGAGGGAGAAATCCATTAGAGGAACACCAGGCCCTGTGTCACTGTAAAGCCCACACACCCAGAAGCTGGCCTCAGAGGGCACTGGTGTCCAGGACCCTAGTGGTTACTCTGGAGTCCAAAGGAATGAGGCCTGATGGCCTGTGAGCTCAGCTGCATGTGTCAGATGCTTTCTCCAGAATAAAACCCAGGCAGTCAGGACCTCAAACTGGAACATGAAACAGCTTGGCTCCAAATATCTCTGGATGTGAACTCAACACACATACGGCTTCAGCTGCTTCTTTATGCGAAGGTGTCGCCTGCAATAGTGGGAAAAGGTCATCCTGCACACACATCGTTAGAGAAACAGATTTCGAAACACATCCTGAAGAGAAACAATAAATACCGTCATCTATCACGCTGGCATGTCTTCCTTAACAGAGCAGGTGTTCAGAACTTTTCGTGTTTCTATTGGCTCTTTCCTGGTATTTTCTAATGAGCAAAAAATACAAAGAAACTGCATGAGGCCCATAATATATGATGGGGCCTTTATTGCACAGCTAATAATGCTTTTGTTTAATTGCCAAGCCCCGAGAAAAAGTCAATCTGAGCTAACAAACTTTTGAAAAGCACCTATAATACTTTGTTACTCTCGTAACAAAGGAAAATACTTATTTTCGTGTGATTGGAACAAAGACAATTTTTTTAAAAGTTCAGTGAAAAAAAGATCACTGAGCTGGAAGTCAACAATGGAATAATATCTGTCCCCTACTCATTGGACAAGCCACTCAGTAACCAGCTCAATACCGGCTCAAACAGGAGGAATAAGGATAGACGTCACACTCCTGTGCACGTTTGACTAGCCATGTCAGAGAATAAACCAGGCTTGATCTGAATTCCTGGATATCTGCCTGAACTGCGCATGACCTTTTGTTAATAGATACCTAAGCTATAAATGATATGTATTTTATACTTCCAGGGAACACTAGAATCTGTTTGCCAGAACTCTAGGGCGAGCCCTCTAACTCTTTTCTTTTGCAATAGTCTGATTTGAAATCTTGGGGTTCTCTGGATGTGCTAAAAATGATTTTCTTCATTTCTGCTGGTACAGAAATAGCAACCCAATAACCAAATGGATCCTTAACCTGTAAACTAGTCATTAGGCCCCATCCTCATTCAGCACAGAGGTTTCTGACGCGCAGATCCCAAGTCCCAGGCTCCTCACCTGCACACTGAGCATAACACAACTTCCCAGATCAAGCACTTAGGCAAGGCCTCCAATGCACCCGCAAGAGAGAGGGAAGCTCTGGAGACCCAGCAACAACAGTTATGACACACAAGCACACAAGTTCTCTCTGTCAGTGCCCCTAGGGCAGTTGTGAGCCAGGCACAGCCTTCCAGAGCCTCTTCAGACAGATCTGGGTTCAATCCCTGTACTGTGACTTACGAATCACGTCACCTGGGGCCAGTCAGCTCTCCTCAACAGTCAAGCGATACTTAACACACAAAGTCATTGACAAATTAAGTGATCCATCAACTAGTCAAGTGTCTGTGAGGTACCCCATGACTAGCAGATATTGAAACACATTAGCCATTAGTATTCTTTTTCAAACCACCTCCACACCTTTGCACTAACACCGCAACCTTCTCAGAAAATCTAGTAGATCCGGAAAATAGATGTTGGTGAAAGAAAAAATGCATATATTTTTTTTCCACTCCGAAGGTTTGGCTGAGGGTCCAAGAACAAGGAAAACTTTTACCTCAGAGTGAATACATCTGAGACGGTGAGGGCTTGATAAATTCTGAGGAGAAAACACCAGGAAACGCCACTACGCATGCCCAGAAATTTTTCATCCAATCTGCAGCTCTACAGACATCACATCTTCTGAAGAGAAATGATGCAGCTGATAACCGTGGCCAAGGGATCATCCTTGGGTTTCAGACACACACTGGCATGCAGACAAAATAGTCACAAAGCTATTAAAGGCCAGATTTGCAGGGGAAATGATGAAACAGCCAAGCACGCCTTGCTTCCATGAGGAATCTCAAGACCGCAACAAGCCATGCTTGAGGGGGGATATCTCAGGAAGGAAAGTAACAGAAAACAGTATTTAGAGGGACACCACAGGACACTGCCAACTGTGGTACCCAACTGACAGAAGGGTATAATGATCCAAACATCATTTATATTTAGTTTGGGGCCGTCCTACTGAGGAAGACTCTGTTTTCGGAGCCTGACAACTAGGTTTTCTTTCCCCGAGCGCAGTCCTGATAGCAGCCAGCAGAAAGAGCCTGCCGACAGGCTAAGGGAGGAAGCAAGGCAAAGCCCCACAGATTAAAAGTTCACCCCAGCTAATCCCTCGAGTGAGTAATCCACAGGGGGAAATGTGGTGACCATCTAGAGAGACGAAATCCAGAAGAAGAAAAGAGGGACAGAACATTCTGAAGAGCTTAACAGTAATGAAAACATTTAGAAAAGCAAGCTTCCTGAGCAGCTATGGAGACAACTTCACGACTCGGGATTTTTAAAACTGAACCAAACAAAACTCTCCATCTGTTGCACAGCGTGCCAGGTACTGCGGGTGCTTCAGGGGACACCGCGTGAGAGGTGGCCCTTGCTCTCAAGAGCTTCCTGTTTCATCAGAGAAAAGTCTCACAAGAGAAAAACTTGGAACAACTGACCCTCAACAGTATGAGTCTAAGACTGAAGAACCAGGGAGAGGAGCCTCAGGTGGACACTTGACACTTGATGGAAGGGATCACACTAAAGCAGAGCCCTGGAGACCTGATGGGGCAGGTGGTGGAAGCAGACGACACCACAGGGCCAGGGCAAGGAGACTGGAATACATCTGTGTACCTGTAGGACACGGGCGGACCACCTCTCACACCTCCCACTGGTACAGCAACAGCCTCCATGTGTCAGAGCTTAACAGTCTTTTGTTAAATGAATACATGACAGTCATCTGGGAAGTGGGTCACTGGAGAAGCTCTACTAGAAAAACAATTCCCCAGGGCCCCCGGGTGGCTCAGTCAGTTTAGCATCTGCCTTTGGCTCAGGGCCTGATCTCAGGGTCCTGGGACTGAACCCCACATTGGGCTCTTTTTAAAAAAAAAAAAGAAAAACAATTCCATTACCAGGTCTTACAACTGGTCCCTATCCATTACTTCCCTTCCCTTGGAACTCTTAAAACACTTTGCAGCCTGTTTATATCACCATGCATGGCTTTCCATTGTGGGCATATGGGCACATGTCCTTTTTCTCTAAGAGTTCAGGAAGCAAAATGTACCAACCCACACAGGAGAGCCCCTTTGGGGTGATGGTTAAGAGTTCTGGCTTTAGCCCCAGACAGGTAAACCTAGGTTCGAATCTCAATTCTTCCATACAGATAGATCTGTGTTACTCTGGCCAAGTTGTTTAACCTCTCTGGGCCTCAATTTCCTCCAAAATGGTGACAATAGTATCTATTTTATCGCATGGTGGGTGGATTTAATGTGAAAATTCATGTAAAGTACTGTACCTGGCCCAGAGTCTAGCAGTGGGTACTCAGTAAAGTCTGATACGATTATTATTATTATTAAAACTCTATGTCCCTTTGTCTTGCAGAAGCCAGTCTTCTCTTTGGTATACAGCAGAAGCTCACTAAATACTTACTGAGGAATGCTAGATTTTTTTCCCTTCCGACTTCTAGAACTTTCTAGAATCCCAGCTGTCTCTGAGCCCCATTGCCAGCAAGGTATACCCCTCTTCTCAACTTCCATATCATATACCTGCTGCAATAGCAGTATCACACTGAATTGCAATTACATGTTTATTTGTCTGTCTTCCCAAAACGTTCCCTGGGGACAAGAACCACATTTTGTTTACCAACACCTCCTCAGTGCCTGGCACTAGACTCTCAACCTCTAATATCCCATGAATTGAAAAAAAAAAAAACCCTGTGGTATCAGTCTTACAATTCTCAAAAATTTTATCTGAAGTCTGACCAAGGGGAATAAATGAAGACTCACTTCTAGATCGCTTTGACCAGACACACCCATTCAAATTTGCACACCAGAATTAGTTTCAGCATCCCTCACTCCTGGGTTTGTAAAGAGAAGCCGTTTACCCAGTATCCAATGAACCCACAGTTTTCTGCAGGTTTAGCACCTGTCTAGACAATACCCCACAGGCCATGGTGGGAGCTACAGAGCAGACCCCAAATTCTAACTTCCTGGAAAGCTTCCAAAGGACACCCAGCTCTTAGGACCTTTAGGGTTAACCAGGATTTTTAGAGGTCCCTGCATTTTTTTATCTGGACCATTTCTACAATCCCCGGATGAGGTTACACCTGGGGGATACACATTCAAAAAATTCTATAAGAGGATGGCCACCAGGAACACCTGGGGTGGGGGTTGAGGGGATACAAGTCACTGGATCCTAAGACTCAGTGGCTGTCATGTCCACACTCAGTTAGGACCTTGCCTGGGAGACTAACCAGCCAGGGTTGTGCCTTCCACAAACAACAGGCATTGCCCCTCCCTTGCCCACCCTGTGAACCACAGAGAGGTGGCTGCAAGGGTGATGCCGCCAACCAGAAAACAAACCACACTGCCCTTCCTCAGGGCTTCCACCTGACTATGAGGATCACAAAGAATATGGTCATCGCAGGCCACAGAGACAGAACTACCAGGCTGTCACAGTACTTCTCACATGGCCAACATTCACCAACTATTTGCTGAATGAATGCTATAAGTCTGGCTGACTTCAGCACCTCTGATCTCTGGCATCACTGACATGACTACACCCCTTAATTCTAGTTCAGCCCCTGTGGTTTTCAAGACCACTTTCCTATCTCTTTCTCCAAACTCATTCTAACAAAACATAAACTCTCTTCCGCTGACCTATAAGTGGTTATTATTTTTTTTTAATTTTTATTTATTTATGATAGTCACACAGGGAGAGAGAGAGAGAGGCAGAGACACAGGCAGAGGGAGAAGCAGGCTCCATGCACCGGAAGCCCGATGTGGGATTCGATCCCGGGTCTCCAGGATCGCGCCCTGGGCCAAAGGCAGGCGCCAAACCGCTGCGCCACCCAGGGATCCCTATAAGTGGTTATTATTATTTAATTTCTTATACTTAAGAAAATGCTTTAAGCCAAAGAAATGAATCTCTAATGGCATTCCTGAAGGCATCAAGTAGAGACCTTCTCAATGAAGTTTAAATCACATGATAGGATCTAACATCTACTTGCTTAAAATTCAAGTCTATACCCTTTTTTTTTAATAACAAAATGCCACAATAAGTTGGAAAGGTAGGTACTGTTATCCACACTTAAATATGAGAAAACAGAAGCTCAGAAAGATCATCTAATTTGCTCAAGGTCTCATAACTCATAAATGGCGCAGTTAGGACTTAAACTTTCTTAATCTAATCAAAGCCAGTGCTCCTTTTATTCCACTTATTCGTTCATTTACTCAACATTGATGAAACGTGTAGGTGTCCCATGTGAGCCAGTCGCTGCCTGGGAGGCCTGTTCTGTCAGCATGTGGGAAAGCCTCCACGCAGGCCCCTAACATGGGTCTCTGCAGCAAGACCCTGTAGGAACCATGGAAGCCCCTTCTCTGTTCTCAGGTCTCTGAATGCAGATCCTTCTCACTGACTTGGGGACACATGGCCTAGGAGCCACAGCATGGCCGGGGGAAACATGCAGAGGTAGCAACAGCACTCACTCTCTGTTCATGGCTCTGAATTCTCTCTGGAGCCAAATGCATCCTCAGGAGCTCATTTTGCACCTACAAAATGAATTACTGAGGATACAGGAACATAACAATGGCTGAAATAAGAAATCTCTAACATGGATGGCTTCTTCTTGGTCTCTGTCATGACATTGATGGTGATGGGTGATGCCTCTGAACGTTCACTGTCACCATCATCAGGGATAACATGACACGCATGCTCTGGATGTGGTCCAGGCTACCTGTGGGACCTCAGGCAGCCTACCGATGAGAGAGCTGGCCTGACAGTATCAATTTGAGTTAGAAAGACTTTAGCCTATAATTGCAAGAATGAGTTGATTATGAACTATGTCCTAAAGAGGGGCTAGCTTGAAGGTTTTGGGTGTAAACAGTTTGGCAGACGGCAAAGGCCTAGCCCTTCCCAGCATAACAGAATGCCATAGGCTGGGTGGCTTATGAACCATAGAAACTTAGTTCTCACAATCCTGGAGACCAGAAGTCCGAGACAGGGCCGCCCGGCAGATTTGGTGTGTGGTGAGGGCCCACTTCCTGGTTCATGGAGGACTGCCTCCCTTCTGTGTCCTCACATGATGGAAGGGCCCCAGACCTCCATGGGGTACACTCTTTTACAAAAGGGTACTAATTCTATCATCGGGCTTCACTTCCATGACCTAATCACCTCCCAATGGCACCACTTCCTAATACACCACACTGGGGATTAGATTTCAACTATGAATTGTGGCGGAGGCAAAAAAAATCAGTCTATAGTCAACAATATTTATTTTATAAGTGAAGTGCCTGAAGCCAGGGTCTTGTGTCCCACCCCAACAAGGTAGAGTCAGCCACATGTGGATATAGTTTTACCTCTTTCTTCCCACATGTATAACTAGCCAGCAGAGGTCTCTTGAGCAGGGTCTCCTGTAGGCACCAGGTCTGTCCCACTGCAGATGTTTAGAGGTGCTGATGAGTGTAAAGATGGGATCATGACAATAACTCCAACAACGCCCTCACCCCTCACCACCATGAACCTAACGCAAGTACTCAGAAACCCATAGCACTCAACGAAGACCACCACCCCTATTCCCAGAGCAGATAACCAATCTGTGCACAGTGGTTCCATCAGCCAAGTTAGTAAAATACTGAAATATTTTCATACCAATCAGTGATAACCACAGCCTTATCGTAGCCCTAACAGCTGACCTCTGCGACCTCTCCTGAGATCTCCCCACCCTCTAGAGAGATTGACTACCCAGGACCCATCCAGATAACAAGTCATATTGCCTTACTTATTTCACTCTTCTAGATTTTTCAAATTCTCTACTAGTATAACATGGGCTTTTATGATTTTTTTTAAGTTTTTCCTAAGGTACCAATCACTTATAAACACTAAGAATGGAAAACAATAAGCATGTGAAGAGAGCCAGTTAAACTATACTATGAAACTCGTTTTTGTTGGTGCTTCCAGAGTCAAGGTTGACCCACAGCCCAACTACTATGGGAACACTGCCCATAAGATGATAGCTAGGTTTCAAAGAGTGTACGTGATACTAACATTCATAAGAAAGGAATATTTTTAAAGCTATAATTTCCATAACATAATAATACCTTCTATTTGTATAAGGCCTTCCTACACATGCCTTATCTCATTTGGGACTTACAACAGATCTGTAATGTAAGCAGGTGTAATTATCCCATTTAACAAACAAGGTATTCAAGAGGTAGAGAGGATAAGATCATGATTCCACAGTTCTCAAGTGACAGAGCTAGGACTCAACTCCAATCTCCTGACCTCTATGTCCTTCAGAGGTATGCTGGAGTCACCTCACACCTGCTCAGAAGAGCCTGATTCAAGAATTTTGCAGTAGGTTGTTAAACCACAGGCCACTTGAAACTGCTCCATGTGGAAGTATTTACACTATAGAAATCAGAAGTTGTTACAGATCAGAGCCCATCTCCTTGCCATACCATAATACGTCCACAGAAGGGGAGGCGTTTCTTCTTCATTCTTTAATATTCTCTATCTCCATCAACCCCACTAACCAGCTTGTAAGCCATGTGACCCAGGAGAAAGAGCACTGAAGTAGGGACTCAGAAGACACTTAAATCTACCCCATCTACCACTCAGCAACCTTTTCCCATGAGTCATTTGACCTCTTTGAACCTCCATTTCCTTATCTGTAAAGTGAGGGCTAATAACTGAATCATGCAGGTAAAAACATTCTGTAAACTGCAAAACACCACATGGCTGTGAAAAACAATATGGTGGCACTTCCAGAAATGTCAGCAGAGAATTACCATATGATCCAGCCGTGTTACACTGGGTACACTTCTGTGTACACACTCAAGAGAATTGAAACCTGGAACCTGAAGACATACGTGTACCTCCACGTTCATGCAGCATTATTCATGACAGCCAAAAGGCAGAAGTAACTCCAAGTGTGTACCAACATGAATGAACACAATGTGCTATAGACACACCATGGAATATTATTATGCCCCAAAAAGCAAGGGAGGGGCACCTAGATGGTCAGTCAGTTAAGTGCCTGCCTTTGGCTCAGGTCATGACCCCGAGGTCCTGGGATAGAGCCCCACATCGGGCTCTCTGCTCAGCAGGGAGCCTGGTTCTTCCTCTCCCACTCGCCCTAATTGTTTGCGTGCTCTCTCAAATAAATAAAATATTTTTTAAAAAGGGGGGGAGACATAGAAAAGAAAGTTCTAGTACAAGCTTCTATGTGGATGAATCTCGAGGACGTTATCCTGAGTAAAACAAGCCAGTCACAAAAGAGCAAATGGTTTGTGATTTCACTTCTGTGAGGCACCTATAGCAGTCAAATTCATAGAGACAGGAAGCAGAATGGTGATTATCAAGGGTTTGGGAGAGAAGGTGGACTAGGGAGTTGGAGTGTAACGGGGACGGAGTCTCAGTTTGAGATGAAAGGGTTCTGGAGATGGACGGTGGTGACGGTTGCACAGCACTGCGAGTGGACTCAATGCCACTGACCTGTACAATTAAAAATGGTTTAGAGGGGGGGATCCCTGGGTGGCGCAGCGGTTTGGCGCCTGCCTTTGGCCCAGGGCGCGATCCTGGAGACCCGGGATCGAATCCCACGTCAGGCTCCCGGTGCATGGAGCCTGCTTCTCCCTCTGCCTGTGTCTCTGCCTCTCTCTCTCTCTCTGTATGACTATCATAAATAAATAATAAAAAAAAATTTTAAAAAAATGGTTTAGAGGGACGCCTGGGTGGCTCAGTGGTTGAACGTCTGCCCTTCGCTCAGGGCATGATCCCAGGATCTGGGATCGAGTCCCGCATCCGGCTCCCTGCATGGAGCCTGCTTCTCCCTCTGCCTGTGTATCTGCCTCTCTCTCTCTCTCTCTCTCTCTCTTTCTCTGTCTCTCATGAATAAATAAATAAACCTTAAAAAAATAAAAATAAAAATGGTTTAGGATGGTAACTTTTCTGTTAGGTATTTTTTTTACCAAATTAAACATACACACACACACAAATATGAAGCCTTGTTATTATATTCTAGTTGTGAAAGGAGCCAAAAGGGCCACAAAACCCCACATTCCTTTTTTATCATTACCAGGACCACAAACCCCATCTTTGCTGACCGTGCTAATATAGGCAGAAAGAATCCACAAGCAGTATCACTCTTGCACATATTATCAGATACAGGTTTTCCCCAACTTTTATGCAAGGTTTGCTCTAAATGTTCACTACAAGCTTTTTATTGTTATTTAAGGCATACTTCCTTAAATGAAATTTTTCAGGGCTACCTAGGACTGTACTCTAGGCTCAAAAAACTTTGGGGGCACTGACATGGCTGGATACAGTGCTAACAGTCCCACCTGGCCCTGGGAGGAGGGATAGGGGAGACACAGAGGCCACCCCATGGCACCCCCGTCTTCGGGAGCCCACACTAGCTAGTACCCAGCTTTGTCATGGCTCTGCAGGAGGCCTCACTGGGTCCTCCACTTCCCAGTTTTCAACCCATCTGAGCCTCTTCAGTCCCCCCAAAGTCCCAAGACCACAATTACCTATCTCCCTCCTGTCTTACATTCAAACACGACTTCTCTTAGGTGTTGGAGAAAAAGCACTTCCTTTAAAATCGCTTACATCATAAATGACTGGGCCCCCGACCTATTTCAAGGTGTTCCTATCTTCTGATGTTTCAAGGCAACTTTCAAGTGGCCGTTCCTATAAAGGTTAAAGAAGTGGCAGCTTATAGACGGAAGGACACCTGAGGCCGGGGGCACCAGGCCTGCGGGACGCCTGCCACCTCCACCCCTCTGCCAGACCTCCCACTCCGCACCCATTCTCTTCCCTCCACCCACAAATTTTCTAAAGCTACAAAGGATTTGGGGCTGTGGGGTTGGGGGTCTTTGTTTTTTGTTTTGCAGTTTTCCCACACACACACAATACTGTGGGCCTCAGTATGAGACAGGACACAGTTGTGTGAGGAGGCAAGGCAGGGGGGCCATGTGAAAACCAGGGACTTTGGAGGTTGTACTGAAAACCTTTAGGGTTTCAGTTACAGCATCAAATCCCATTCCGTACAAAGGCAATTGCACTGGTGTGGGTTGTGGATATGAAAGAAAGAGAGGTCCTCCATCAAGTAGAAATGTCAGGCACTTTTCTTCCCCTGCTCACCCCATTAGAGATCCCAATAAATTGTGCACCCTCCTCCCAGACTTTGCCCATTAAAAGCGCTGAAATGGAGAGGTCAAGACGAGGGATACTGCCCAAGGCAGGCATCTCCCCAACTGTCACACCTGTCATATCCTGAAACCTGGGAAATGACCCTTCTGAGATCTGGTCCCACACCCCCTCCAACAATCCCCCATAAAGATATTTTTAAAGAAACTGTTACGTGTGTCCATGTGGTAAACACACATACAGGCTGTCACTTTTTTAATACCCTCCCCCTAAAATCAATTCAGGACATATCAACCTTAAACTACGATGTTTTGTCATACTGCAAATAAATTACTTCAGTGCTCAAATCAAAACCTTCTATTCAATAAGAAACAAAGCTGACACACGGTAGCAATTCTCAGAAAGAAAAGCACCTGTAAGCCCGAAGCGGGGCCACAGCTGTAGGAAGACCTGGGTGCTGCCTGGGAAGATAGAAACTACAGGCAGAGACTGTTGCACAAGCTGACGCAGATAGGGACAGGCTAAAACAAAACAAAACAAAACAAAAGACCCAGCTCAGGGTGCAGGGAGAGGTGCAGAGACAAAGCTGATGAGATAACCAGAGGAAGGAATGAGCCTGTGAAATACAGCAAACTAGGTCACTCCAGCACACGAGCTGGCCCGGAGGACGTTTCAGGCTGAGTCTCTTGGTTAATGCTAGCACTCTATGAACTAATCACCCTCCTGTGGGGAGCAAATGTTGAATGGTTCCACGGACCCTCCAGATCCGTGCAAATGGCCTCTGAGGAGCAGTGTTCCAGCACCACAGGGGCTAATGAGAGGGAAGGAGCATTTCCTGAGAACATATTTATGGGCCCTGCATTGTACTAAGTAGTCTTCATGGGCTCTCATTTAATCCTCCCTACAGTCCTGAGATAAGGTGCTAGTCTTATCCTGTTTTATGGAGATGAGGCTGAGAATGGCCAGAGAATTTGCCCAAAACCAGACTCTAAGAAGCAGCGGACCAGGATTTGCACTCATGTCCTAGTGACCTCAGAGCCTACTCACTACTCAGAGCCACTCACTACTGTGCTGTGTAAAACAACCAGCAATTGTTCCTCCCTGGCTGACTGAAGACTTGTTGATGGTTTCTTAAATCAATTTGGGGGTGGGGTGGGAGGTGAGGAGAGGTGAAATATGTAGCATTCTGCGTTTTTGCAACAAGAGCTTCCAAAAATCCATTTCCCACAGATTCAGACATGTTCTTCTCCATGGTACTGGCCCTGAATTCCCATAGGCAGTCCCCCTCAACCAAAGCTGCTTGAAAGCAACTGGAGTTGATGACAGCTACTGTTGACTTAATCCCAATTATGTGCCAGGCACCTCATAGACATCGTCGGATCCTTACAAGAATCCCACAAGGCAACAACTTCCATCTCCATCTCAACTCAGAAAGATTAAGGAACCTCTCCAGAGGCTCACAGCTTGGAGTGGTTGGATGGGAGCCACCTTTCCATTATGGGTCATGGCCGCCTGATGCCTCTCCTATCTGGCCTCAGCAAATAGGTGATTTTCAAAGGCTTATCCTCAAGATGTGGTGTTACCCAAGAGACAGAATCTGAATCCTATAGTTAGTTAAACTATAGATGGTTTCTGAATCCTTCTGAAATCACTAGGAAAAACAGCACAAGACACAGAGCTGATTGCTGGAGATGTGGAATGAATCCAGTGTGTCACCAAATGACCCTGGCCTGTGGCATCCATTTGGATGTTACCCTTGGTCTGACTAGAATCAAAATAATCCATACACTGAATAAACATTTTTGTTTAGAAGTCAGGCAGGACCTAATGAAAGTTAGCCCAAGGGAAAAGTGGTTTCCTTCCCAAAGAAAGACAAGGCCATAACCAACATGAACCGAGAAAGAAGATTAGGTCAGCATCTCCCCCAGAGTCCACATATCCTTCTGCTTTTAGCTACGTATGAATTGGATTGCCCATGCCAGAAAAGGAATTCAAGGCAATTGCCTAGGACACCAGGCTTCCTGGTGGCCACCCAGAAGCAGTTCCTTCTTCAATTAAAAATATGGGTCCTCAGGGGGCTGTGGACTCCCTGATGATTCCTGGGAAATCTGGTAAGGATGGGAAGTATGAGGTTGAAGGTCTACCACTGTGGGTGCAAGTTGATCAGCAATGTGACAGTCCCCCACTGGACCAATGCCTAAGCTGTCCCAGAGGAGAGAGGAGGAGAAGGAGAGAGATTGAAGGGGATTTAAGGAGATTTATTCGGGGAAAGGAAAGATTAAAGGGATTTATGGAGACCCAGCCAAAGAAGAACTCAACAAATTAACCCCTAAAATCCTCCCCTGAGGAGACACAAATGCCTACCTACCTACCAAGCCTAATTACTGTCCGTGCAGTGGCCAAGTTTGAATCAGAAATTTCTGCTTGAAACATCTTCCTTATTAGCCCCTCTGGGAACAAGCTCTCTACCCAAAAGAGCAATCTCCCAAATCCCACTGCACTAATCAATACGGACACTGGTTGTCCGTTATCTTTTTTCCCAATCAAGAAAAATGTTTGGCTTTTCTTCTTCAAATAGAGAACATCCTATCCTGTCAAAGAAAGGAGCAGTAAGAATGTTCATGTTTATTATTTGTCATGGCATATGTTTGGGCTTTAAGTCACCAAATTAAGGGGAGAATTAAAGGTTACAGGCCCACCTGTCAAGGGGAGCCAGCTCTTCCTGTTGAGAACTCTAAAGGCAAAACCCAGCATTTTCACAGAAAGTTAAGTAGTTCTTCCAGCTGCTGAAATGTCCAGCCTATCACCACTTTCCCTCTGTGACCGAGGAGGAGGGGGCACGTCAAAAGCCCCCCACCCCGGAAATAAACTCAAAGGGAAGGAAATTCACCTTGAAAAGCAGGTGCCCCTCCTGAGGGGTCCTAAAAGCCCAAAGGGTGTAAGCTTACCCAATAAACGGTTTCCAAGAACCTTCCCAAGTGTGGACAGCCCTGCTCTGCAGAAGCAGCAGACACTTGGAAAATCCTTGAATAAAACTGACCCAGACCATCCAATGGCACCCTTCTTCCAACCCCAAATCCTTGGAGAATCTCACGTCCAACCACAGCAGTTCCTCTCTGCTGTCCCTTCCAAACATATCCAGAATCCAATCACTCCTCTTCACCTCTGTGGCTACTTCAGAGCCACCTGCCCCACACCTGGATCATCACAATAGCCTCCAAGAGGGTCTCCCCATGTCTGCCCTGGAGCCCACCAGTCCATCCTCAACACAGCAAGTACGGTGATGATGGGAACACTTAAGTCAGATCAAGGTTCTCCTCTGCCCAAAACCCTCCAACGTCCCCACATCTGTCAGAGCAATGGCAAAGTTTACAGCCTCCAAAGGTTCTCCATGAATCCGATGTCCCCTCTGCCTTGCCCCCACTTCCTAACCCTCATGCCTCTCTTCTTTCAGCTCCTACCTTCCTCCCCTGACTGCCCACTTCCAGCCTCTCTGAATGCCAGACAAGCTTCCCACCAGGCCCTCATCCCTTGCTGTTCCTTCAGATGTCCCATGGCTCCTTTCGATGGCATTCAGATATGAGCCTCCCAGGGAGGCCATCCATGACCACCTGGCCTCAGGCTGCCATCACCACCTCATGCCACAAAATTCCTGCCCTGCTTAGCTTTCCTCCTAACGTGTATATGGAACATCATCCTCTCCGTCCAATTTACTTACCTTTGTCATCCCCTGGTCCTCCTACCTCCAGAAGGTAAGCTCCAAGAGGGCAGGCATTTTTGGTTGTTTGCTTGCAGCTGTGCGCCACCCCCACAGTGCCTAGACTCTATCACACATTCAATAGATTATCTTGTAATGTATGAAAGGCTGAATTTATATCCTGCCCCTTCCCAAAAAAAAAAAAAAAAAAAAGAGTTGAGAAGTACAAACTCCTGGCAAATACCCCAGCTGGGACACCCTCAGGGAGAAATCTAGGGGCTTCCACCCCTAGGTTCCTCTTGGTAAAATTCTTTCAAATGCTTCACCCAGACTCTAAAATTCTGAGCAATCCCAGAATAAATACTATTAAATCAGCCAGTCAAATATACAACCACCTGAAGCAGCTTTGTGTTCTCCTCCTCCCCTCCCCCCCCATACACCCCCCAAAAAGGACTGTTGATTTTTTTCCCCCAGGGCTTTCAGATAAATCAATCATCTGTGTCCTCAACAGGTGTATTTACTGAGCAATTTCAGAATAAGGAGTTTAAGTATGATACTAGTGGGAAAGGACCGCGCTTGCCCCACGGATATTTCTATTTATACTCTTCCTAAAGCAGCACCCAGCAGGCACTCATTTAATGAAAAAGGGAACACACTATGCTATTGACATTAAGTGGGATAAGACTTCCTGTCCTGAGTTGTTTCACTTTGCTACTAGCATGAGCCCTAAAATGTTGCTCACCACACACAGAAGGCTCGTAAAGAGCCACAGCGGGTACCTTCCTTGTTCAGGTGAGCCATAAAACCTCAGGGCTGTAAGGGTCCTTGAAAACCATCTTGTCTGTCCTGCCCCCCTGATGAGGAAGCTGTGACCCGGAGAGAGTGGTGTGGTCATTTGTCCAGACAGGCGACACAACCCATTAGTGGCTGAGCCAGACCTGAGAACCAGGCCCAAATCCTCCACGATGCCTAGTTCAGCCCCCTACAGACAGCAATTACTTCACCGTAAAATGTTCCGTCTATAAGAAAAGCATGTATTCACACCCTGCAGAGATGAAGATCTCTTTTCTAGGACATGCCATTTCCTATACTCCAGAGGAAAGGAGGTATATTGGGACAATCATTCTGTGTCATGCCAGGTACTGAGACCTTCTCTGTTCAGATGGCTTTCGTAGCATGGAAATTATAGAAGTGATTTCCAGGAGTCTGGGGGACTCCCTGGACGCCGCACCCAAGCTCTCTTCCCATCTGTTATTCTTCTCCGAATGGCATATTATCATTTTTTTTTTTTAAATTTCGGAAGTCATTGAGAGGTATCTCCGGAAGAGATGGTCTGAAGGTGTCTCTGCAAATACGCTGACAGAAACGTTCACTACCCCTAATTTGTTGTTACACAACGTTTATGTGCTCTCACAACATGCCAAGGATCTGAAAACATGTCGTTAATTAATAAATAGTAATTAGGCCTTCCACCTAATTCAGAGCTGTGGTCAGGTTCTGCAATTCTCTTTCAAAGGGAGTTACATGCAGCCCACCCAGCTGGGAGGTTTTCCCTGAGGCCTGACTCAGAGGCACATCAGCTAACCCAGGCCCAAAGCCCAGAGCCAGATCCTTTGCTCGGAGGCTGTCCCTGGCTTCCTTAATCTCCTTCCCACCCTCCAGGGACCGCCTTCTCACCCACTTGGCCCCCACCCTCTAGCAAGGCCCCTCTGATCACACAAACTATAGGACTCGACCCTTTGGCTTCGACAGTATGTGTTCTAGCCCTGCAGGGATATTGGCAGCCAGATATCGGATGACAAAGTTTGGCAAAGTGTGCTCCTCGGGCCCTTACGATGCTTTATTTTAAAAGCATTTTAACACTGTAAGATGACAGTCTGGCTCCTGGCAGGGCTTTCCTGCCTTAGGATCTTGAAGGCATATGGGGAAGGTGTGACAAACAAAATGACTTGGAGCTGCTGAGTACCTTGGAAATGAATCCCAATCTCGATTAGTGATGCCTTTGACTTACGCAGGGGGGGTGGGGGGGGGCCGGGTGTTGTTACAAACAGGAGAGGGGTCCAGACTCCACGTCTACACAGACAGGACTGGAAGTGATCTCCCTACTTGAACTCAGGCCAAGCCAAGGTCACTGGAGTTGGCCCAGGGTAAAAACAGGCATCCTGAACACCAGACCACACTGCTAGAAAGTCCAAGGAGACCAAATAATGCTGATAATCCAAAAGCTTTGAAATGTTGCCATATTTAGATAACAGGTCACCCTCACCCCACAGTTTTGTTTTCGTTGCACTAATATTAAAATTAGCTTTCCAAATACTAAAGTCAAATCAAATTATTAGAAACATTTGCTGTTACATAACAGCATAGTGGCTCGACCCCAGATAGAGCCTGATGAGTTGTTCTGCCTAGATTTGAGTATCAGCTCTATCACTTGATAACAAGCTCACGTTTAGAGAGTCACTTAATCTCTCTGCTGCCTTACTTTTCCCATCTGCAATTGGGGATAATAGCAAAAACCCACCTCCTAAGCTTATTAGGAGATAAAATACATGTAAGGCACTTAGAATAATGCCTGATACTTGGTATTCATTTAAGAAAGTCACCTATGATGACTATAATTGTGTCATTGAGTAAAAGCATTTTGATCACTTAATTATTTGTGTTGGACTCTTTTAGAACCCATGCCAGCACCACAGGGCCTCAGTGGGAAGCTTCTTTTCAAAGCATTATTTCCAAGGAGGAAGGCAAAGCTTTGGGTCCCCAACAGAGACCCATGCCCAAGTTCCCTGGGCACCTGACCAGAGTCCAAGAGATTGTTCTGCAACAGCTCCACCGGTCTCTCTGGCACCAGAAGGCAAATCCCCATCTGTCCCCCAAGGGAAAGCTGCCCTGCAGTCACTCCCAAACAGCGCCTGCCATACAGCAGGAGCCACTCAAAAAAGCCACAGCTCACTGAGCTTCAGCGGGCCAGGTTGCTGCAGAGGCACCGCTGCAGGGCTCTCCTGAAAAGCAAGAGGGGGAGACTGCTTCTTTCCACCTGGAGGCCGCAGACAGGGGGAACCCGAGCAAAGGGCTCAGGTGGGATAGCGCCATGCAAACTCCCACATGCTGAGGCTCCACTCTCCCATCCCCTCATCTGCAGCCACATAACCGGTCTCAGGATGACAAGCAAGGGCATGCTTCTTGTTTCTCCGTAACTTGAGAGCATCTCAGCATGAAAACCCCAAATCCGAGTAAACCTCAATAGTAATTCTCAAAAGTTTTGACCAAAACTCACCCCTTAACTGGCCATGCTGAAAGAGGCTGTCCCGACCCCGTCTTTATTAAAAAGGCTAAGTCCTTTCTGTTTTCATCCCAACGAAGACTGAAAGTCCATACCCACAGGTGCCCCCCCCCCAAAAAAGAGCAGCGCACAACACCCGGGAGACCCTTCTGAGCCTGGCCAACGGGTGTTTTCCTGGGAACAGGAGTGCGGCTGGAAAGGTGGCCTCTACAACTTCGCTCTGGGGGATCCACTGCAGATGTGGGGGTGGGGCTGAGGGGGAAATAAAAGACTGAGGAGCCAGGTGGACCCCAAGGCTGGGGGCAGAAGCCAACCTGCCATCTGAAAATGTGGTTCCGGGAAAGCAAACCAACCACAAAAAAAAAAAAAAAAGGAAAGGGAAGAAGGAGGAACACAGTGATTTTATCTCACCAAACACCTCCTCTTTCTCTTCCCAGCCTAATCAACACCTCCATGAGCCCCTGCAAAACGTTCAGTTCATGGAGCACAGGTGTGCGTGTCGGAGAATATATATACCGACAGATACTGGTCACCAGCAGATGCCCATCCCGGGGGCGGGGGGGTAATAACTTGAACTTCAGACTCCCCCAGCAGACCTGCCTGCCTCTCCCTCGCTGTCAGCCTCCCTACCTAACCGGGGCGCATCGAAACAACAAACAAACCAAAACCAAGTCAGGGGCAGAGAGGGAGCCGCGCCGCACCTGCTGGGAGCGCAGGCCGTGCGCGCGTCCAGCTTTCCCGGGAGGGAGGCGGCCGCCAGCGCTGGACCCAGACCGCCGGCCCGCAGCCGCCCGCGCGGGGACGCTCGGAGCACAGACCCTCCCCGGAGCGCGCGGCCCGGCCCCGCCACGGGGCCTCGGCTCGGGGCAGCGGGGAGGGAGCTGCCCGCACGCGACCCCGACACTGCGAGGAGTCGCGGGCACCCCCCGTGGTGCCTGCGCCGGAGCGTGCAGGTGTGGGCCGAGCCTACGCGATGGAGGGGCGGGGGCGGGGGCGGGGGCCGAGCCCCACTTGCTCGCGGCCGTGTCCCTCCCGCACACTCGGTGCGCCCGGACACGCGGCGACGAGGCGCACGAGGATCCACCATGCTCGGCCCAGTCACGCGTGGGGGGAAGGAGTCGAGAGGGCGGCGGAGCCCGGGCAGGCGGGAAGCCGGCTCCCCTGCCCCGGCCGGGAGCGGCGCCCACCCGCGTCCGAGGCAGCGCCGTGCGCGGGGGCTCCGCGGGGCCGGGCGATGGGCGATGGGCGATGCGGGCGCGGGGGGCCGCGGGGCCGGGCGATGGGCGATGCGGGCGCGGGGGGCCTCGGCGCGGCCGCCCCCCCCGGGCCCCACTTACGTTCCGAGGGTCTCCTTGAACTCGAAAATCTTCTTGATGTCTTCCGCTTGCTTCTTCCAGGAGGAGCTGCTCTCGCCGTTCTCCCGGGCCATGGCCGACGAGGGCGCGGGGCGCGGGGCGCGGGGATGCTCGGGCGGGGGCCGGGCCGGGCCGGGCCGGGGCCGGGGCTTCCTCTTCTGCAGTTTCCTCTTTCACTCTCGCCGCCGCCGCCGCCGCGGTCCCTCCCCGGCTCGGGGCCGCTCGTCTCGGGCACAGACTTCCTGCCGCCGCCGCCGCCGCCGCTCCCCGGCTCCGCCGCCGCCGGCTGCCAGCCTCACTTTCTGCTACTTTCTTGCCTCCCTTCTCCTCCCTCCGCGCCGCCCGCCCCGCTCCCTCCTCCGCCTCCGCCCCCTCCGCCCCCTCCTCCCGCGGGCTCCCGCCCTCCCCGCGCGCCCGGCCGCCTCCCGCCTTCGGGGATGTCCTGCGCCCCGGGAGCGCCGTGCACCGGCCGCGGGGACCGACCGCGGCGCGCGCCCCGGAGCCCCGGCGAGGGCAGGTGCGGGGCGCCCGGCAGGTGCGGGGCGCCCGGGGCGCGCGGGGGGACCCCAGCCCCTCGGGAGCCGTGCGGGCTGCGCGCTCCAGGCCCGGGGGCGCGAGGGCTTTCCCCCGGGCGGCGGGAGGGGGCGCCTCTGCGTAGCGCTCGGCGGCCGCGGGGTGGGGGTGGGGGCGGGGGCGCGAGGCTGCGGGCCTCCGAGGGTGGGGGCGGGGCGGGGGCCGCGGCCGGGGCGTCCCGGGGCGGGCGGGGGCCGGTTGCTATGGCGACGGGAGGCGGCGGGGGGGATGCGGGCGGAGGTGGGCGTTGACTCGGGCCCCGCGGTGCCGGAGCTCCTGGAGCTCCCGGAGCTCCCGGAGCCTGCGGGTCCCTCCCGACCGGGCGGCTGGAGCTAATTCGCATTGCACCAAAATCGGCGCTCGCGTCAAATTCTGGCCGGGGGAGGGGGCCTCGTGGCGAGGAGGACGCCTGGAGGCCTCGGGACGGGGGCGCGCAGGACGTGCTCGTCTTCCCGTTGGGAGCGGGTGCATGTGGGGACCGCGCCCCTCGGGCTGCCCGATCCCCGCCTTCGCTCCCGCGCGGCACCCCCTGGCCTCCCCGCCGCCGCCCTCTTCCCGCAGGAACCCAGAGACTTGGTGAAAAGTGAGCATCTGCCCCCACACCCCCCGGGGCCCTACCCGCAGCGGGCTTAGTGGGGTACCCCCTCAAAACATCCTGCCCTACTGGCTGGAGAAAGGGACCCAGGTTCCCTCTGGCCTCCCATCTCGGAGATGCTCTTTGCCCACCCTTCTCCCCGTGTCCACCGATCAGAGGGGGACCCGCGTGCAGATCCCCGTCCCCGACCTGAAGGGACTACCTCTTGATTCAGAAAAAAAAAAAAAAAAAAAAAAATAGTTTTTCTTGTATCCAGGTTAAAGCCCGGCTCCATAGGGCTCCTGGCCCCTCTGCCGAGTTGGGTAAACAGCCTTGTCTCTTGATTGTTGGTTGACACCTGCCCCATTTTCCCAGGACTGTTCCAATTTCACTGTAAAGGGGGAAAAAAATCTACTCCCTGAAAAGGAAACTTCATCCAGCATCTTCTTCCTGGGTCTGACAGGGTGGCTGCAGGCCACCTCCGGGAGGCCCTCCGGAACACCCCAGCCCTCCACCCCTCCTCTGACCCCCAGGAGGTCAGAAGATACCCTGGCCTGCCCATCCCTCCACACCTCCGCGCTGGTTTCCTGTCTTTCAGGAATTGTGAGCTTAAGGCTCTCCAGGCTAGGGAGAGCAAATTCGGTATTATTTGGCTGTTAGAAATGCAGACTAAACCGGACAAGCGCAACTTCCAGGACAGATTACTTTAGGGAGGCAAGAAGTTGGGGCACATCACCAAAGTGGGAGGCAAACAAGCACTCGTTTCAACAAGAACTGGGTTTGAGGAACTACAATATCTTTTAATCAAAGGTTCAGTGATATGAAGACTTAGAACTGGGCATAACCAAGTTGCTAGTTGACACCCTTCCATGCCCTACTATAAGCATCTTCTTCCCTCCTTTTGTTCCTCCCACTCTCCTTCTTACTCAGTTCTTTCCTCTCCATTTTACCCTTGCTCCAGCCTAAGGATCAGGCTCCAGAGCTCCTGAAAATAACTCTCAGTCTGAACTTTTGTCCCCAGAACTAAGGAAAGGATTTTGCTCTCTCTCTATCAAAGAGAGACAGTTGTCCAGAAGGAGCAAAAGGGAAGGGGGAGCAGGGAAGGGTGGCCTGTGGTTCTATGGCTGTGGCTTTACCTACCAGCCTGTAAGGTCCATGAGGTCAAGGAACACAGTGCCTTTTGCACCACTGTATGCCCAGCACCTAGCATGGTAACTCACACAGAGTAACTGATGGATGAATGGGCATAAGAAGGATAAAGAAATGAAATAGAATCAAGACAACTATTTGATATTTGTTGTACTGATGGGGGGGCTATAGAGACTCTTTTTTTCTCTTCCAAACTTTGTAATGATGTTCATTCAGTATTATCAAGTCATGCTCAGCTGGACTAGGTCCCAGAGAAAAGGCACAAAGCATTTAATGCGGAGCTGAAGAGGCCAGACCCAAAAGAACAGATCCCACAGGAGGTAGAAATGCCAAAAACTAATTGTGTGGCTCTACTTGGTCATTTCTCCCTTACTGAACTTCATGTAAATAAAATAAATATCCTCATCCTAGAAATTGCAATGGAAAACAAAACCCACCATTTCCTAAGAATGGTTACACCTTAGACTGTACGCTGCCTAATTCTGTTCACTTGAAGGCCGCACTTGGACTATGTTTTCTAGTAACTGACCATTTCCTCCAGCCTGCCATGTTTTTCTAGAGGGACAGGTGGTGGCTGCCAGGCTCATGATCCTACCCCACCTCCACTGTCCATCGATTGTTATCTATCCATCAAAAGCTATCTGTTCCCCCCAACAATTCCACTCTAGAAAGCTCTGTCACATATTCTGGGTTACTAAAGTTAGACCTGTATTTTTTTAAAGCTCTTTTTAAAAAAATATTTATTTATTTGACAGAGAAAGAGAAAAAGCACAAGCAGGAGGAGGAGGGGCAGAGAGAGAGGGAGAAGATGGATAAAGAATCAGGGAGGCTTGCATCAGCAGGGAGCCTGATGCAGGCCTAGATTTGGACCCTGGGATCGTGACTTGAGCCGAAGGCAGACAGTTAACTGACTAAGCCACCCCGGCACCCCTATATTTTCTTAAAACTTTTACAATTTTCCTTAAAGAGACCAAAGAAGAGGTTTTTTTCTTAAAGATTTTATTTATTTATTTGAGAGAGAGAACTTGAGTAGGGAGGAGGGGCAGAGAGCAGACTTCCAACTGAGCAGGAAACCCATTTGGGGCTCCATCCCAGGACCTAGAGATCATGACCTGAGCTAAACCCAGATGCTTAACCAACTGAGCCACCCAGGCACCCACCCCAGAGGTACTTTTAATAATGCATCATTAAGAAGCTACTAATATTATGCTCATCAACCTTTTTCCCACCAACCCTCCAGCCAATAGATTAGGCTTATGTGGCCCTGGCTCAGAACTGGGCAGATGGTGTAAGGGAAATAAATACTGTCTAGAGCAGATTCATAGATTAAATCTGAAATTTTCAAAAAAAAAATTTTTTTTTAATCTGAAATATTCTAAATTACCCCTATTCAGTCATTCATACCTAAAGTGATAAGCCAGCAAGGCAAACTAGGGCAGTGGAAAGAACTAGAAATCCAGGAAACTAGACTTAGGGCCCAGGTCACTAAACACTTGACCTCCTTGGACCTGTAAAATGCAGGTTGTAGAAGGAAGAATGATATATAAACTCGATAATTTTTAGGACATGCAAATCAATGTTTTTTTTTTCATTTGATGAAAAGCTTATCAAGAATATCATTAATCTTTGAAAACTTAAGAACTCTTTGGTCCAAAAATGTATTGATCAAAAATATTTTATTAGGTGACCTCCTATAGATGCACTCTACATGAAAAACTTAAATCTCAACAAGAAATATTGCAGAGAAAAGCATTTCCTTCTTAAAAGTTGGGTGCTATCCTCTTCATTGAAAGGATTGTTTGACACCACTTTGATATTAGAGCCTCTTATAAATACTACAAAGTTCTTAGCATCTTAAATTGTGTACTTAGTTCTTAGAAATAGGTAAAAGAGTTACTAGAGCATATGTTTTATATACTGATGATTAACATAAGTTGTTGCCAGTCTGCAGGACAATAACATCTAGGAAAAGCATAGCCAAATGAGGAGTTACAGAGAAGGTCCACCTCTGTGCCAAGCAGCTTGTCAGGGAGGCATAATCAAGAAGAGGGACTTACTATTGTAATTTCAGATCTCTACTGGTAAAGGTAGAGACTAAAAGAACCTTCAGTCACAAACCTAGGTCATAAAGAAACTGAGCATGATCCAAGGAAAATTCTAGCTAGCCTGGAAAATGTCTAAGGCCCACTCCCTAACATGAACCTCTTACATATTAATAGCCATTCATAGAGGAATTCATCTGGTTCGTGTGATGAAAAGTCAAAGTGGAACCAGCACAAAATATTCACACATTTCCTCCAATTAAAACAAAACAAGGGATCCCTGGGTGGTGCCTTCGGCCCGGGGTGTGATCCTGGAGACCTGGGATGGAGTCCCACATCTGGCTCCCTGCATGGAGCCTGCTTCTCCCTCTGCCTGTGTCTCTGCCTCTCTCTCTCTCTTTCTGTGTGTGTGTGTCTCTCATAAATAAATAAAATCTTAAATTAAAAAAAAGAACTGTCTTTAAAAAATTAAAAAATAATAAAAACAAAAACAAAAAAAATTGGGGGGGATAGGAAGAACACAGAGGAGATTTAACACAAGAAAAAAATTGCTATAGCAGAAGTAAAGATTGTGTTCAAATACATCATAATTTACAAAAAAAAAAACAAACTATAAAACAAGCAAAGATGCATTTGGTCAGGAAAGACAGGGCAAGACAACAGGAAGGAAGCAGGAAACAGTGAAGTCACCATAGATATGAAGACTGTCTCAGAAATGGCACAAGGAAAATTGCTAAAAACCTTTTAAGTGATCTAGAGGACAAATCAAGAATAGTGAGAAAATAAAATGGAACAATGATTAGCTAGAAAATTATCTGAAACAAAGGAAGTACAATGTATTCATAAACAGCATCCCTTCTGAAGAAACTGAAATAATGCAACAAAAAAATACTTAAAGATGTTACTCAAGAAAACTTTTCAGAAATGAGGAAAGACTAATCTACAGACCAAAGGGACACATCACATACCAGAAAATATATGGATGATCAGTATCAAGACATACCCTAGTTAAACTTATCTCTAAAGAAATAATTCTTTGGGATCCCTGGGTGGCGCAGCGGTTTGGCGCCTGCCTTTGGCCCAGGGCGCGATCCTGGAGACCCGGGATCGAATCCCACATCGGGCTCCCGGTGCATGGAGCCTGCTTCTCCCTCCGCCTGTGTCTCTGCCTCTCTCTCTCTCTCTGTGACTATCATAAATAAATAAAAAATTTAAAAAAAAAAATTTAAAAAAAAAAAAAAAAAAAAAAAAAAAAAAAAAAAAAAAAGAAATAATTCTTTGATTTGCAAAGACAAATAATCAAGTCACATGTATTGAAGAAAAAAAAATATATCAGTCTGTTATGTCTATAGCCATGGGGAATGATAGAAGACATGTTTACAAAGTCCCTAAGGAAAAAGTCGTGTAAGAATTTCCTAATAATAGCTAACATTTACTACATTAATGTTAATGCATAATTCATATTATGCATCGGCCCTGTTCCAAGTGCTTTACCATATTTATTTGTGAGTCCTCATGTCAATTATAAGAAGTAGGTAATAACCATCTTCCCATTTCATAGTGGAGTGGACCAGGATTAGAAAGGTTGAATAACATACCCCAGATCACACAGTATGAGTAAATAAAACACACGCAGCCTGGCTCCAGAGCCCTGCCAGTAACTATGGCACTCTCAAATAACAGGCCCCAGATGAACACTGAGAAGCTGTTACTAGAAGGAGGAATGGATGTTAAGCAGACAAACAGGAGAGATGCCCACCACCATGTAAAAATACTATTTTTGGGGGGATTCCTGGGTGGCTCAGCAGTTTAGCACCTGCCTTCCACCCAGGGTGTGATCCCAGTGTCCTGGGATCGAGTCCCGCATCAGGTTCCCTGCATGAAGTCTGCTTCTCCCTCTGCCTGTGTCTCTGCCTCTCTTTCTGTCTCATGAACAAATAAAATCTTTTTTAAAAAATCTTCTTTTTCATTAAAAAAAAAAAGAGAGAGAGGGATCCCTGGGTGGCGCAGCGGTTTAGTGCCTGCCTTTGGCCCAGGGCGCGATCCTGGAGACCCGGGATCGAATCCTGCATTGGGCTCCTGGTGTATGGAGCCTGCTTCTCCCTCTGCCTATGTCTCTGCCTCTCTCTCTCTGTGTGACTATCATAAATAATAATTTAAAAAAAATTAAAAGAAAAAAAAAGAGAGAGATAATTGATAGTTGTTCAAAACCAAAATAGGATAATCAAATGGCTGCTAGACCCACAAATACATCTTTTCCTGCGTGTTTAGTTTCACTGTTTTCAAACCTTAAGGGACTCTTAAGCAAACACACCCCTTGGATCTTACCTAGTGGACACAACCTTTATCTTTCTACCTTAGACCCAGGACAAGGGTGAGACTTTTCCTAACATTCTCCTGGATCTGAATTTTGCTTTTTCTACAAGTGACATTGAGACACCATCTTGTCAGTTCCTGTTAGAATTAAGAGTCTATTCTTAACTCACTGAAGTGCATTTGGCAATATGCACAGGTGATTTATAAAATTAAGGATACTGCAAACAGTAAATGTGCTGCCTCTTCTATGGGGGACCAGCCTAAACAAGAATGGCACCTCCCCTGATTTTCTACCCAGAATGGAATCTACAACAGACAGAATCTCCCCAGCTTATATTTGAACTAATAGTACATACCAAGCCACTGAGGGAGGTATGTTTGATGATATACACAAATGCATTTACCAAAATTGAGGGCACTGAGTCCATAAATACCTGTTTCATATAAGCAGAGCCAGACCTAGACACGTAACTACAACGCCTTCAAATAACTGCCCATAAAAGGTTGATTTTCTCCAAAATCCCATATCTTTTAAAAACCATTTCCTGTAAACATGAGTAATTGTCAAAAGATGGGAGCCTGATTGTACAGTGTTTTCTTCCCTTTTAGCTATTTGAACCACAAGCATTTTTGAAATATGATAGTCACTTAAATAGTATTGAAAAAGGAGAGAAATCAACCTTTAAAAATGTCTTACAGTATCTGGGAGATTACCAGTTCTGGTATATCTGGAGGCATTGGGATGATGAACTGTAACACCAGTCAGTGACTGGTTGACCTTAATTATGTCCATCAACTCTTCAGAGTGTCTTAATTTCTCCGTGAGACATTTGTTGAGCTTGTACTTTGGAATGGACAACTTGGATAGAAAAATAAACTAAACCACAGTTCCTGCCCTCAAGGTGTTCAGTATCTAAGAGACAAAGACAGACACGTAAACAGACAGCAAGCATAAAATGTGATTAAAGCCATCATGGAAGTTTGCACAGAGACTGGTGGGGAAGCTCAGAAGAGAGAGGGTCTACCTTCCCCAAGATGTCAGAAGAGTCTTCACAGAAAGGAACTTGTGAACTGGGCCTGGAAGGATCTGTTAAGAATTTGTCGAGCAGAGAAAGGAGGGTGCAGATTTCAAACAGAGGGAAAAGCATATTTAAAGGTACAAAAGTCAAAGAAAGTTGTATCCCTCTGAATAGCCCGGTGACAATCCCAGAATTATAAAAACAGAAGTTTGTTTCTCACATCCGTCATAAATTGGATGGAGACCTATTGGCAGAGCAGCTGCCATCTTAAGCTTTGCTAGTTGCAAGTTGCTAGTTCCTTGGATGGAGGGACATCCAGCCACGTCTTGCACCAGCAGCACATTGCTTCCACTCAAGTTATTGGCCAGAACTATTGACACAGTCTCTCCCGACCACAAGGGGGCCAGGAAGCACAATCTTATTTAACCCAGAAAGCCAAAACAAGATATGGCAAAAAGCACTAATGGCCACCACGAAGGCACCACGGAAGGCTCTGCATTCAGGAACTGCTGCTTCTGGGGCTCCAGTGCAGCAAGCAGAGAGGGGAGCACAGATGAGGCTGGAGGAAATCAAAGGATCTATTCGTGAAAGGCCTAACTTGCTCTTCCTTTGAGCCCAAAAATAAAAATGTTAAGTGCTTCAACAAGTATGACAACCGGGGTTGAAAACCTAGCAACATCCCACCCTGCATTTCAGTAATGGCTCTGTCGCTCACGGAAAGAACACGGGCTTGTGGTGGATTTTCTAATCCTGGCCAAGCACAGCCTGAACCACAAGAGAACCCCACACACCTCCGAAGGAATTTGGACCAACAGCTCCTCAGAAAATTGCAGTATTGCTTCCTACATTCCTACTTTTGATGTGAGCAATAGCTTTCAATTTCTAGTCATTAAGGAATCTTGAAGTCTGGGTAAAGTGCTGAGGATATGCCAAAGACAGACGAATTAGCCAGGATTCTAAAATACAATCTCCTATTGGGGGCATCTCTGGAGGCGTTATTCTCAGAGCTAGTCAGGGGGAATTCACTGAATCTTAACTCCAACAGAGCTGGGACCCTAGAATTATGTTCTTGGTGACTGCGTGCATACACCTTGCAAGTGACTTTGCAAATTGCCCAGGCCAACAAGCACCTGGGTAGGTCAGTGGGTCTGGTGAGAGCTGTTTGCATGTTCAGTCTTTCTGCTGTAGGGCAATAGGGAGGCAGCACAGTGGGGGCAATGAGGGGTTTCCTAAAACAAGACTTGGGTTAGAGGCATCTAGCTCATGTTCCAGCACTGGTGCACTGAATACAGAGTATTCAGTGTGGAGTGCGGTGCCAAATGTAAGAACGCGGGTCTTGTCTGATGTCTAATACACTCCCTGACTTCAGGCACTTTCCAGTCCTTTCTTCAAATGAGGCTGACATATGGGGATGGAGGAGATAACATCTGCAAAACACTTTGAACTTCTCAGAAGAAAGGCAATAGATAAATGTAAGGTATTCATAGTATGCATCTTTTTCTCTTAATCACTGTCACATCTGGCTTTTAAATTTTTTTTTTTTTTGGCCTGGGGTTTTTTTTTTTTTAGGATTTTATTTATTTATTCATAGACACAGAGAGAAAGAGGCAGAGAGACACAGGCAGAGGGAGAAGCAGGCTCTATGCAGGGAGCCAGATGTGGGACTCAATCCTGGGTCCCCAGGATCACACCCCGGGCTGCAGGCAGCACCAAACTGCTGTGCCACCGGGGCTGCCTTGGCCTGGGTTTTAAATGAATGGCTAAAAAGAAAACATACCCCACCAAAAACACATCTACCTACAAGACTTCCACTAGACTGTTGCATTTTATATTAGACATAAATAATCTTGCCATGTCACAAGATTCTTATTTCCCTCAGGGATTTTCTAGCTGAAGGAAACCTATCAATTCACCAGATCCTGCCAATACATTATTCCCTGAGAGTGTCTTGGGCACTGTGGCATTAATTCTTCGAAACCAAGACTTTAAAAATCCGTAACCGGAGGGATGCCTGGTGACTCGGGGTTGAGCGTCTGCCTTCGGCCCAGGGCGTGATCCCGGGGTCCCGGGATCGAGTCCCACATCAGGCTCCCTACGAGGGGCCTGCTTCTCCCTCTGCCTATGCCTCTGCCTCTCTCTGTGTCTCTCATGAATAAATAAATAAAATCTTAAAAAAAAAATCTGTAATCAGAAACGTATCTGTTTTTATATTTAAACCTACAAGCAGAGATGAATATTTTTATAAAAGCAAATGACTTGTAACTTAATTTAAAAAAAAAAAAAGATATGCTCCTGCAAGCTGACAAAGTGTTTCTGAAAACAGAAAAGGTAAAGGGGGAATATCCAGCCAAAAGTGACAGGGCAAAAAAATCAGCTAAGTGCTTCTCAGCATTCTTGGTCCGAGTGCTTTTTCCAGGGTTCACAGATGGAGGCGTCCGTGGAATTTACACCTCCAACGGACATAAGCCAGCCTGTGGGATTATTGGGGCGTTAACTACACCCGTGACAAAATGTAGGCGCTCTACCAAATGCAACCCCTGTCCTTCAATGGATGCACTTGGGTAAAGTGTTTAACCAGCCAAGGGGCCTTGAGAAGAGTCTTTCTGCTAATGAAGCGTACATGGGAACTGAGGAAGCTTGAAGTTGGGCCCAGATAGTAGTCTGGGGAGTAACCCAGCTTCCCCCCTCATCTGCCTCCCCAGAGAGGCCTGGTCTCCCAAGTCTCAAACAGCTCCTCTGTCCTCTCAAGGTTAACAATGCTGTTTCCCGCTGAACTAGCCAGAAACAACACTGGAAGTGGGTTTATTTTTACCCTGGGCTTCGTCATCTATCATTACTGAAAAACTAAGAGACAGGTTTTGGCTGAATATGCCGAGGAATATTCAAGATCTCCATGCGGGAGTTGGCCCTCCCTCTGCCACACTTATCCTTTTGGATTGGTCTTCCCCTCCCTGCCAGTTTCTCATTAGCAAGGATATTTGTATTTGAAACAAGAGGCCTTCTCTCTTGGTCAGACACCTGAGGGATCCTGTGATGACATCGTGAGGCAGCCCTTGTGATATCGTAGCTTCTTTCATGGCAACAAATCACTAGCACCTTGGATGACATGGTGTCTTTAACCAAAGGGGAGGGGCAGGCACATTGAGAAATCTCTCGCAGATTTCTTCAGCACACAGACATAACAGCCAAAACCTTGCTTTATTAAAGGGCCCTCCCTCAAACGAACAAGGGGTGGTAGAAAGGGAGGTGAGGGGGGTTGGGGGTGGCTGGGTGATGGGCACTGAGGGGGGCACTTGATGGGATGAGCACTGGGTGTTATTCTATATGTTGGCAAATTGAACACCAATAAAAAATAAATTTAAAAAAAAAAGGGCCCTCCCTCTGGATTCGGGTATATTTCCTTTCAGGAGGGAGCCTTTTCCCTGGTCTGCAAGGTGAAAATCATATTAGCTGCTGATTTGATGCCTTCTCAAACCACGAGACCCAGTTGTGGGATGCACTTGTGACTCCCCTTTATCTTCTACATTACATTCAAACTATTTTTGGTTTTCAGAGTCCTCCGTTCATGGAACTGGGCATAGATCTCCTTTCTCACCTTCCTTTCTAGTCAAGCAGATTTGACTGGAGCCTCTCAGAGCAAATCCAGAATGACAGAACCGGGTTACTGGGTGCCCAATACTGTGCTGAACCCAGACCCAGTCCCTTTGCTCTCATTTCCATGTCTCATTTCCAGTCCTTTCCTATTCCCAGTTGTTCTTCTCCAAGCACCAAACTACTACCCACTCTTCTCAAACTCAGCAAAGATTTCTTTCAGGATGCCTTTTGACAGATGAGGAAACCGAGTCTTCCAACTTGCCCAAAGGCACACATCTACACACAAGGAAATGGAACCAACAGCAAAGTTCTAACTGAAAGAAAACCCACTAGGGTCTATATCGCCTCTGAGTGTAAAATTAATGGAAGGAGGGCTTCGGGGGAAAGTGAGGAGTAACCACCCATGACCTTCGCATTTCACATTCCAACTCTCAAGTGAAAATCCTACGTTTTCTCACATCAGTGCATTTATTTATCAATAAGTACGAAAGCCAAGTTCAGAAAGAAAATACAGGTTCTCCCCCACTATCCAAAAGCAGAGTGTTCCTATGAAACCTTTCGTAAGCCAAAATGATGTAAAGCAAAGAAGCAATTACCATTAATTTATATGGAAATTTTTTGAGCATTCCCAGACCCAAAAAACAACCTCCGTTAGGCTTTTGATACCTTAGGACATATCTTGTTAAGAGATGCACAAAATAAATCAGGATAAAGCACCAGTGCTCACAGGTGTGGTTTAAATCTACAGTGCTTTGATGATGAGACACTGAGTGTAGCACCTGAGAAAGGAGCTTGTGGGGACCACTCACTGCTGGGGTGCATGCTGCCTCTGTGATGCCTGGCTGCAAACAAATGCTAAGTGCCATTTTTGTTTCCCACTGTTTTTTCCCCCAAAACTTTCAAAAAAGCAGGGATACCTATATCCTAGAAAAGGTGTAAGGTCTTCTATCAATCTCTATCTGGTCCTGAGATTGGCACTGCTCTGCTCAGCTGTCTGCCTTGGGTTGAGAAAGTGGAATTTCCCCGGTGTCCCCTCACACTTCTCTATGACACTTTTGCTCAGGACATTCCCTGGCGGGGAGAGGGGGGAGAGGGTGGGGAGCCAGTCATTGAGTAATTTTTTTTTTTTTTTAGTCATTGAGTAATTTGAACCCATAAAGCTGGGTGTTTGGGGCTCTGATTTTGAATCCAGGCAGCCTTCATAATGCCCAGTTGTAACTCAGAAATCCAGCCTTGCTCTGGATCTCTGGATTTGCTTCGAGCTGTCCCCTGCGTGACCAAGCACAAGCTTGGTCTTCTTCATTACCATACCAGCATGCTTCCCTGCAAGCAAACAATCGCAAAGTAAGAATTCTATCATCCTAAACCCTCCTACAGATCCCCGGCAGAAGGTCAGTGGGGGTTTTTCCTCTGTTGCTTGGCTGACTCAGATCTCTCCTCTCCCTGGTGCTGCCTCGAGGAGGCCGAGGTTCCAGGTTTTCTGGTTTCAAAATAAATTGGCAGAAATCTGAAGCAATGCCAATACCGCCCTCCTGCCCGCAGGCAGCTGGGTCCCAGTGGGAGGTCTCTTAGCAACCAGGCTCAAATCAAATATTTGGGCGTCTGGACACATTCTGATTGGAATGAGCTCACGAACAAAAACTTCTCTCTTTCCCTCAACCCAGCTACCGAGGGTTATGAAAAGATGCTGAGTCCCTGGCTTGCCATCGTGTACTGGATGAATCTGACTCACGCGGAACGTTACGTTAGAGGCAGCCCCAGACTGGCAGGCCAGAGATCCGACTTCTATTTCTGGCTTGATGTGTATCCTTGAACAAGACACTTGAACTTTTTGTCGCTGTGCCTACAGAAAGCCCGAAGTTTTCATTTGACCTTCTGCATGCTACGTGTTCCCCCCAAATTCAGAATATTCACAGGCTCACGAAGGGCCTGAGCTCCAGTTCAATTCAGAAGTGAACCAGGAGGAGGAAGGAGGCTTTCAGAGCCTCTTTCTCCATGTACCACCTCATCCTACTGCTCCCCCAAACTTCCCCCAAAATGCCAAGGGAGAAGGGGGCAAATGGGTGCTAGCCAAGAGCTTCATACCTTTTTATTCAACCTCAAATCCCAGCTTTACACTATTCCTGGGTACTCGGAAAAAAACTAAATACTTCACAGTCAGCTTTGGATGATAATTCAAATTGATATCTTTATGTACAGTAGAGCCTTTCATCTCAGTTTTCACGTCTATGAAATACAGCCCTTAAACCCTGGTGTCCTGATCTTCTGAGAGACGGCTGGTCCCAGCTTCCCCTCCTTGGCCAGCACACCCGCCCCTCCTACCTCTGGAAACGTGTCATAATTACTGAGGGTACCACCTCCACTGGCCACTGGAGTTGCTTATTTCTGTGGCCATAGATTTCTCAGCTCTTCACTGAGCTCCCAAAGGCAGATGCCATGGCTTATACCCCTTGTCACCTTTTAAGTCACCTCACCCATTGGGGCAAATGCAGCTAGTCCTAAAGAAACGCTTACTGAATTTAATGAACATCCAAACTTCATGGGCCTGAGGATGCTCAAACAGGGTAGCATGAAGAGCTCTCTCCAGCTCTCCCCAGTAGGAAATATCATGTTTCCTTTCTGAAGAAATGAGAAGTCAGAGGATAGTGGAGTGTATTGGAAAGAGTGTGGCGCTTCACTGGTACCATTGATTTGCCTCGGTCACTCTGTAGCTGTGTGGCCTTGGGTGGGTTCCATAACCTCGGTCTGTTTCCTTATCTGGACAATGGACATAGCAGTAGTATCTAATTTGCTGAATGGTTTCAAGCCAATTAACTGAGGAGGAGCTATAAAGCACCTCACACGAAGGCAGTCAATAAAGTGTAGTTCTTATTGTTGTCATGACTTGATCACCCAATCATTCCATCATTAAATAAAAGCATAGTTGGTTTACTCAGTCGTTCTGATTACTAAATTATTTTAATTGTTTATCTAAAAAGCTGCAGGAGAGTGTGGAATGAGGGAGTCAAGGACTCCTATAGCTTAAGATAAAGATCATTATTGTTTTTAAATCACTCTTTGGTTTAAAAAAAAAAAAAAAGGTAGGAGTGCCTGGGTGACTCAGTCAGTTAAGTCTCTGGCTCTTGATTTCAGCTCAGGTCATGATCTCAGGATTGTAAGATCGAGCCCCACATCAGGCTCCAAGTTCAGCTTGGAGTCTGCTTCTTTCTCCCTCTCCCTCTACCTCAGCCCCTCCTCCTGCTCATATGACCACTTGCTCTCCCTCTCTCTCTAAAATAAATCAATAAATCTTAATTTTTAAAAAAGGCACCTGTGGAAACAATGATAGAGCATTTATTAAAATAATTTTTGTCCAAGGATATACACAAGTTAGTCACCAGGATTCAACAGTGAACCTGAATCCCATATTTCATGACCTCCTTCCTTGATCTGCTTTGGAAGCAGCTTGAGCTTTACTCTGGGGAGAGTCAGAGATCAATTTTTGTCAATTTTGTTTACACTATAAAAGATGGCAGACTTCAAGGACTAAAAAACATGCTGGTTCTGAAATGAGCCTTAGCAAGATTTGACAATGGACACATTTTATCCATTTCACTGTCATCAGAACAAAGAAGTCAGCACTATCTATCATAGCGGGAACTGCAAACAGTCCAAGTGTCCAAGAGGTGGAGACCCTGTTTTCAGAAAGCAATGGAATATAATACTTTCACTTAACGTGTAGATTCTAGTCGAAATAATATCCAGTGAAAAAACTAGAACAAAGTAAGAGGGATTGTATGGCTCTAACAACCAGGATTATTAATATAGTATAATAGGATCTCCTAAATAGAAGCTGTTATGAAGATTTGAGCTTGGCACTCCCAAAAGTACACTTTTCCAATACGTTTTCATTTCAAAATACATGCAGTAACCCTTTCTCCTATGCAAAGTTTATCGAGTATCTACTACACATCAGGTATTGTTGGGGAAACCGCAGTAAAAAATAAATAAATTTGCCATTCTCATGGCACTTCCATTCTAGTGGGGGACACAGATGATAAACAAAAATGTTAGTATACCACCTGACAAAAAACATTCACATTTTATGGCCATGCTGTCAAGTAGCTAGGGTTTAATGAACCCATGTGATAAATGTGGGAACTTGGCCAACATCAAGCTAGCTGTAAGTGTCAGACCTCGGATTTAACCCTACGTCATTTGGTACTTCCGCTTCTGGCAATTGCAGACTAAGTAATTCGGATCAACCCTCCTCCCAAAGACAACTTAAAAAGCTGGATGAAATATTTGCTTAATTTTCTTAAAAGCATCAAAGCAATAATAAGGTAGTGAAGAAACACCTGCCAAAAACTAGAGAGGACAAACCCCAGAGAGGTTAGCCCAGCGCACAAAGCTTTTATTCTAAGGCATTTGTCAATCTGGAAAAAAAGCACCTTTGAAAAGGAGCTCTCTCATTCTGACAGCCTCACAAGGCCGAAGCCCAGATACTGCCAGAGTTGGGGATTCAGAGGAACCCTCACCATTTTAAGCTAGATTGCCAGGGTGAGGGACAAAGGGAAGGATATAACCCTCAGCCTCACAGACAGGGTCCCTTCCTCATTGGGTCAAGGGAATCTCAAGCTTTGCACTTGGATTAAGGTGGCTTCAGACAGGAAGTGCTCTAATGCCTGGCAGACACAAGGGAAAGCCTCTCCAGTAGAAGATTCCACAATTATATATTGTTGTTTATATATTCTTGTTTCAATGTCAGGACATTGTAAGAACCGCAGAAACAGCCAAGAGAGCAAACAGACCCACAAAGACTTCAGAAATGGGTATTCTTCAATACAGACCACGAAACAACTCTACTTACTATATTCGGAAACATAAATGCCATACTTGAAAATTTTGACAGGGAACTGGAAACTAGAAAATTAGTGTACAAGATTTTTAAAAGAGCCAAATAGAAACTCTCAAACTGAGGAATGCAGTTACCAAAATTAAAAAAATAAAATAAAATAAAACCAATGGCTGGGTTAACAGCAGATTATCACAGCTGAAGTGAGGATTAGCAAACCAGAATATAGGTCAGAGATAGCGCCCAGAACTCATCTGAAAAGGGGGGTAAAAAGGGGAAAACATGAAAAAAAAAACCCAGGATACATTCAAAAGATGGAACATACGTTGAATTGGCAGATGGAAAAGAAGGAACTATTGGAACAAAGGGAATATTTGGAAAGATAATAACCAAGGATTTTCCAGAACTGACAGCAGACATCAACTCTGTTTCAAGACCCCAACAAATCCCAAGCAACCTGAAATTGTTCTTTGTGATCCACACCTAGATACAACATAAAGAAACTGTAAGCAACCCAAACCAGAGCAATCTTGAACCTAGATCACCTGAGGCCGAGTTTGGCTTTCTTCCCATCCCATCAAAGCCTTTTTCCATGGAAGCCTCACTGTACTTGGATGGGCCCCATGCTCCCTGGGTGAGTGGCAACCTGCATCAATTTCTAAATGGCCTTCTTTTCACATAAGCAGAAACACCACTGGTTTCTAGAACATTTCTAATTGCCACAACTAGTTAGTAGTAATCAGAAGAATGAAACATGCTCTTGAAAGCCAGCAGGACAAAAAGGGGATCAAAATGCAACCACTGGAGGAGGTTTTATCAGGAATCTGAGCTGACAGCAGAGGGACACCCGCAGGCTGTCACTGGCCATCCCTTGTTCCCATTGGCCTGTCTCTCCCCTACGGCCCTTACTGCCATGTTCTGCCTCAAACTCCAGCCTGTGGCCCCATCTGATGTCCCCTGTCAAACCAGAAGGATTTTTAGCTCACATAAAAGCAAAAGAATCAGATGGAAATGGGATGAGCACATTCCAGTCTATTCCAGTCTTCTCTCTGTGGCCAGTCACCTGTGTGATCCAATGACCCCACAGTCACTAAAATAAAGAACTCAAGGCTGGGTCAACAGTGGGTGATGGAAGTGGAAGGGGGGCGATTTCATTTTTATGCTATTCTTTATGGGTGCTCCAATCACCAGGGCAAGATGTCTATCATCCATCCTATAGGCCCAGCCTCGGAATCGGGGCCTGGAATTACAATAGGAAGTCATACAGTAATTTGTGAGCAAACAAATTTGTAGGCAGAGTGAGGCAACTCTACCAAGCCCGTATCAGGAATATTGATTACCAGGAAGGTTTCAGACACACAGACTACTCCCTAGAGAAATGAAAAACTCCTCATCTCATTTCTGTCATCTTGTCATCTTCTCCTATCACGTGTTATCTGCCATAGTTTCTAAAAATATGAAGATTTTTAGAAGTTAGGGTGAAAATGAACTTACATGGTTTGGCAGTGTATTGAGTCCTTTTAAAAGCCCTAAGCACCAGCACCGTAAGGCCCTGGTCCTAAAATAGTGCTAGTGCTTTGGCAGATTCCATTCTACACCCAAACCACCTTCCTGGGGTCTCTGGCTCTTGACCCCAGCTACCTGTGCAAGTCCTGCCATCCTGCTCAGGGAGGGCTACGACATAGCTGAAACAGCACTAGGCCAGAAGCCAGGATGAGAGGATACCTGTGCCCTGTAGGCAAGTCACTTGCTCGCCTGGGACCCAGCATCTCAGTGGCAAGAAGAGCTTGTAGTGGGGGAGGGAAGGGTGCAGCTGTGAGTGGGATGGGTGTGTTCTGCCAAAATCTCTAGGTAGTATGAGCTGTGTGGTTCAAAAACAGCCCCAGGCAGTTCTGACAGGCCCTTTCCCAGACAAGAAAATGGTTCCCTAACGTCTCTAGTAGGAATAAATGCTCTACAATTGTCCCCTAGTCCCTCTGTATCCTGCTTCCACCTCCGTCGGAACCAGGAGCAGTTGTTCATACAACAGGCCCCTCTGGCTCTGGCCCTGTACTTGACACTCTTAGTCACCACAACGGATTAGTTTGAAGCCAAGCTGCAGCCCCCAAAGCCATTCTGTGGCAAAGCAGATCCCACAACAAGCTAATCAGCAATCAAAATGCAACCACTGGAAGCAGCTTTATCACAAATCTGAGCTGACAGCAGAGCGACGCCCACAGGGTTGTCACTGGCCATCCCTTGTTCCCAACAGTTCTCTCTCTCCCCCACTCTCTCCTACAGCCCTTACTGCCGTGTTCTGCCTCAAATTCCAGCCTGTTTCTCCATCTGATGTCCCCTGTCACACCAGAAGCCTTACAAAAGCCCTCATGTTTTACCCATGAAATGGTACCCAGAAGCAATTGCTTTCATTTTTGGGCCCTTTATGGCTTTTAAAGAGTGTCGACACTGTGCCAAGCCTGCAGTTATGAAATGTTGGGTTGCATAGCCTGGAAAAGGATCTGGGGGGTTACAGAGAAGTGACTTGCTTTCCATTGAAGCAGTCATATAAATCTTTCCTGAAATTGTTGATTGCAGCCTTACTTAAGGGGGAGCACAAAACACATACTCCCCCACCTTTAAGACTGATGAGTGCCCAGGAAGGGTAATGGTCATCCTTCACTGTCTCCAGATGTTCACAGGTGACTTCGTTGTTACATCACTGTCCATGGGCCACCTGCTTCAGTTGGCTTTGCTAGTTTTGAGGACATTTACACCATCTCTTCCATCCACATCCTCCGTCAGCTCCCTGCCTTGTGGCCAGTGGCAGACACTTGGAGAATGTCTGGCTGCTGACTGAAGTTCTGGAGAAAAGCAAACCTCCCTAATGTAGATATGGCCAGACCTGTTCTTCATGGGTGGAGGGTAGGGAAGGCAAGGGGTACCTGCCATAGAGCATGCCTAGCATTTGACAATTCTATCACTGCTATGGGCTCAAATACCAGAAATCACTGTCTGGCAGCCCCTGGGCTCAATCAAGCCTATAGATGTGACTCGTTTGGGCCAAAGAAGGTTTGGGGTTTTGAGGTTTTTGTTTTGCTTTGTTGGTCTTTGTTTAAAAGTTGCCAACATTAAAAAAAAAAGTTGCCAACATTTAAAGTGTAGGAGATTTCATACAAAAATCTGTATTTCTTGCTGCTCTTGAAAAATCAGAAGCTCTAACAGTGTTTTTGATTAGCTGTCATCACTTGGAGATGAATAGTCCTACTTGTTTATACAGGGCACCCCAGTCACCAGAGCTGCACCAGACACTGGAGCCAGTGGGGCCTGAAGCTTATGTAATTTGGGGCTATACCTCTCTGAGAAAAATAAATCAAAATTATAACTATAAAGTTGTTAGGCCCCTCCCAGGGCCTGAGTAAGTGGTGGGTCAGGAAGCTTATACACCACGAGCTGCCCAGTAAATCCCCCTCAGGCTCCCACCCATGGCCTGCATAAGTGTCAGAGTCCATGACCTCTTGCCTATATACATCGTGGTCACCAGCTCCTGCCACCACTCCTGGTTCCAGCCCCAGTTTCCAGTATAAACACAGCCCTGTAAAGCAGGCCCCACTATCCCTAACACTCCAGTAATTAAACGAAAGATGACTTCATTTATTTTTAAAGGCAGTAAAAAGAAGTCTTTATGCTTTACAACTCCCTCACCTTTGCAAGGTTAGAAGGAGAGAACCATCCAAGTATCTGCCTAGAGTTAATACAGAAAGTGACTCCTTAACCAGCACAGAGATCTAAGAACAGCAACAAAAAGGAGGGGAGGGTCCTAACGGGGGCTCGGTCTACAGCCTATTTTCCGTTCCCTTGGAGATGCTCACTGAGATGGCCCATCGCCTTTAAATGACTTTGTTTTGGAGGTCGGGTGGAGGGGAAACATGCCAACAAAATGTTTTCCCAATGGGCGGTGGACTGTACTGCCACAGTTACATCAGGAATGAGATAATCAGCAATATTTATTGAATGCCTAGTGTATACTAACTCTACCTCTTATACACCAAGAATTGTTCTAGACAGCACATACGTGGTGGCTCCCTGTGGATTCCTGCAATCTGAAACAGAAAAGGACACCCCCAGAGAAGTTAGATAACAGGGAAATGTAATAAAGGTTTGTAGGAATTCAGAGGCCTAACTGGGAAGATGATCGTGAAGCAGGGGTGAACCCCAGGGGCCTTGGAAATGCAAGGAGCAGCACTGAGAACATTCTAGCTGGCGAGAAGGGTTTGGGGGACCAAGAGGTCTGGGTCTGGAGAGCTGGAGGATGGGCTGGGAACAGAGAAATAAAAAGAAAAGTAAGTAGGGACCCTATCAGGAAGAGATGTGAATTTAAGATAAAGGTCTCTGAATTGTGTGACTCCATGATGGAGTACAAGAAATATAATAAAGGGGGCACCTAGGTGGTTCAGTTGGTTAAGCATCTGCCTTCAAATCAGGCGGTGATCTCAGGGTCCTGGGATGGAGTCCCACGTCGGAGTCCCTGCTCAGTGAGGAGTCTGCTTCTCCCTTTCCCTATTATTCTGTCCCTCCCCTTACTTGTGCTCTCTGGTCCTATCTCTCTGTCAAATAAATAAATAAAATCTTTAAGAAAAAAATAAAATAAATATAAGAAAACTGCATATAGGTGGTGCTTCTCAGTTTCCTGAAAATAAGCACTGTGACTTATTCCCATTTGATTCTTACATGCCGCATTATACATGTTTTTGTAGAAAACGTGGAAGATGGCAAAAATTGAAAACTGTAGTTCTATCAACCAGCAATAACCACTAACATTTTGGCATATTTTCTTCCCGTTTTATTTCCAAAGATAATTTTTTTTAAAAAATAGGATGAGTGTATCTATTTTCACTAAACACTGTAAGACTTTCCCCATGTCACTGAATATTCTTTGAAAACAAGATGTTTACTGGTTGACTGATATTCCATTGTTTGATGTACCATAATGCCATCAATTGCACTGTGTTGATCAGTGCTTAAGTTGCTTCCTATTTTTCATTATTATAAATCATACTATACTGAATATCCCTGGATATAAATATTGGTCCACACCTCTCTTATTGCCTGGTGATATGCAATTATTAAAGCAAAGGGCACAAATATTTTTAAAACTCTTAATAGATATTGCTAAATTATTTTCAAGAAAATATTTTTACCAATTTACACATTTAACCAGAGTACATGAAAGGGCTTGTTTCATGCAGATCTACCCTAGAATTAAGTATTATTTTTCTAGTCTTTGCTAATTTGATAAATGGAATTACAAAACCGTATCTAAATAATCATTTTTGTTACTCATGAGTTTGCATTTTTTACATATGTTTTCCATCTATATGTATTTCTGCAAATCATCTCATTTTTTATTGGTACAAAGTGTTTATCATTTTGCATTTTAAAAGCCCTTAATAGGGGTGCCCAGGTGGCATGGTTGGTTAAGCATGAGCTCAGCTCATGATCCCAGGGTCCTGGGATGAAGCCCCGCATTGGGCTCTCTGCTCTGGAGGGAGCCTGCTTCTCCCTCTCCTCTGCCTGCTGCTCCACCTACTTAAGTGCTCACTCTCTCTCTCTCTCTCTAATAAATAAATAAAATCTTACCAAAAAACTAATAAAACCCTTAAATATTCGATTGCCATTTTTTATGTGTGTTTTAATTTTGCTTGACCAAAAACTACTTTCCATTTGATATCGTTCAATCTGTGGATCTTTCCTTTTTATATTTATTCCGCTGATTTCTTTTTTTATTAAAATGTCCTTTTCTACTCTGAGATCACTTATATTTTCTCTCAGCTTTTTTATGGTTTCATTTTCACATTTCACTCTTAACCATCTGGAATTCATTTAGACATGTCTTTACCTCTGAGGGTAAAAGTAAATACAACTTGATACTTCCCAGATAGCCTGTCCTCCCATCAACATTCATTAAATAATTCATTAAATAAATTCATCCCTTTAGCACATGACTTGTAAAGCTCTTTTGTCATATACTCTCTATTTCATACTCTGGGATCGGCTTCATGGCCATCTCCTCTGTTCTATTACGCCATTAGCACACTGCTTTAATTACCATCTTCTTCAATACGCATATAGAACCTTCTACTGTTTCATAGATCTTTTATGCATGTGCTTTCATAAATAATTCTACTTGAAAATAAAGACTGTCTAGTCCTCTCATTTCTTTGCTATTACTCATGTAAAAGACAAATATTTATGTAGAAAACAAATGTTTTGAGCTACAGATGTGTGGATTTAACCTAAAAAAGGGTCTTGCAGTTCTGTGTCTCTTCTTTGGTGGAAAAAAAACCCATAAAATAAAAAGCATGGTCTGGTTATTAAAATGGAACACTTACTGAGTTGGAAAAATCAAAACAAAACAGGAGTGAAATATGAATATGCTTGCTTTGATATTTTTTTTTAAGTTGAGAATGGGAAACCTGAACTTGTAAAAAGGAAGCCAGGCCTTGGAGGTAGAAAGTTATAGTCCTCTGAGCTTTCCTTTCCTAAATAGAAACCTTTAGGGATGAGCAGAGAATCTGTAGAAGCCAAAATGAGTGCATCTGTCCTGCTCTTTAGAAGTGACACATGAATCACCGGCTTTACATTGAACTTTGTCTACTAAGGCTCAGATTCTTCTCTAAAGAGGGTCTGCAATGATGGGTACATACACCCTATAGAGCACCCTCAACATAGGATCAACTGCCAAGGATTTGGGAATACATGGTTCATCTGGGTGTAAAACATTGTGAATCATTTTGACCTGCAGCCTTTGCCATCATTGCAAGACATGTGACAGCTGAGTTCAGCCAGCTTACTTGATGGGAACATGGTGCCAGTGGGGCCGTGGTCACTGAGCCTTCCTACTCTGAGTCTTCCCTGTACCTCTCACTCAGCTGGTCTTCCAGAAATCAGAACCTTGGTTCACAAGCAAATTCTAGGTGAGCTAAGTCAGTACAACCTGTTGCCATCACTAGAAAATAATGAAGGTGTTCACCCTCTTAGGCAGAGCTAAGTCAGTCTGCCTCACGTGCTGATTGTGAGCTCTCGCAGGATGAGATCTGTGCTTTATTTATCGCTCTTCTATAAACAGAAGGCATCTGACAATCACTACATGATTAGTGAATGAATGAATGAATGAATGAATGAATTACAACATTCAAAAGATAGTCTGTTATTAGGGAATTGAACTAAATAAACTGTCAGTTAAACTCACGATCTTAGCAAATTTGGACATTTTTACGTGGTCTGAATATGTATGTGATTCCTTTTATCTTTGTATTTTGAACAACCCCAAAAGAACATCAGAAAAGATATGTGTGATAAACAGCATCACAATGTATAGTCTTCTTGGAGCTTGAGAGTCAGCCTTGCATTTTTTTTCACGAGGTGAGTAATAAGAACCAGATGAAAGAGAGACCTGTGCATGGGAACAAATATGCAGATGCTGCCATTAAAAACAAACTGTGGTTCAGGAAGACAGACCCATGAGGCATCTGATTTTCCTCAAATTTTCTTTTGGATTCAAGGAACTTGATGTTCCTGAGGAAGGTCTGAAAATGATGGAGTTGGTTACGTCCAAGCTCCTGTCTAGCCCTGAAATTGCTTGAATCTGGGACAGCTTGCCTTTTGCAGAAATGGCCATGAGGAAACATGGAGTCCTGCATAGTGGAACCAATGCCCTTCTTCCTGGGATTAGTTGAGTCTTCCTTCATGCACAGCAATTTCCTCATTGCTCTGTGTGCACGAGGAGTATGCACATGACAGCATTGCCTACCAGACACTGACCATTGCTAAAGTATTGTGGGTACAGAAATGCAAATTTCAAGAGACAAGTCAGCTCATTAAATCAAGGAATGACTTCTCACAAGCTGAGACAATACTAATCCCAGAATTTTATAGAAAAGTAGGACATCCTTGGCTAACAAGGCTGTCTGATCAAGAGAATAACGTTCCTTCATAGACGTAGCTATGGGGGCCACTTTGGTAATCTGGGAATAGAACATGTACCTAACACTTACTGTCATCTGGGAAGAAGTCCATCTAAGGCATCAAAACTCACCAAAAACTATTTACCTTTAACAGTTCCAGTCCTTGTTTACCTTATTCATTTGTATAATCTTTAAAGAAATTGTTTTGCTAAGTACACACAGGAAAATTTCAACTCAGCTGCTGTTCAGTGACCATGAATTCCAAAGTAGAAGTGTCTGAACTTGGGCGCCTGGGTGACTCAGTTAAGCATCTGCCTTCGGCTTAGGTCATGATCCTGGGGTGGGTGTCGGGCTGAGAACCTCGTGGGAAATCTGCTTTTCCCTCTCCCTGTGCCCCTCCTCCTGGTTGTGGTCTCTGTGTGTCAGATAAATAAATAAAATCTTTAAAAAAAAAGAAAAAAGAGAGAGAGAGAAGTATCTGAACTTAATGAAACCGCATTACAGATTAAAACTCGTCATTTAAAAAAAATAAAATAATAAAATAAAATAAAACTCGTCATTTTATAATGTACCACAAAACTTGCAGACATAGCCCAATTTTGGATACCCACTTCTACAGCCACCAATTGTTGGTTCTATTAGGCTAATTTTTAACCTCAGTCTGGTTTGGGCCTTTGATTCCCAGGCTCCCCAGCTTCAGTCTCCTATCTTCCCATACCCTAAGCTGCTGTAAACCCACAAAATACAAATTAATTTCAATATTAACCTAAATAAAACAAGTAAATCCCATAAATAATGGATTCCAGAAGGAAATAGGAATATTTTTAAGTTTCCTATTGTTTGGATTAGCTCCACAGGTTCCCACTCTTCCCCCCTAGAGGACCACAAGGCAGCCAGAGCACGACAGCCTGGTGGTTAGGAAAACAGGCTTTGGCTCTGGACCAAAGTGGGTTTCAGCTTAAGCTCTACCTATGGTTGAACTCCTTGGAGCCCTATTTCCTCATCTGTGAAATTGGTGAGAATGCATATAAAGGGCTGGGCCAGGACACAGACCAGACTCATGAAATCATAGTTACTCAACCACCACTGATAAAGAATTCCTTAGAAGCAGTCACCAAATACCCCCCTTACATCAAGAAGGGACAGAAAAGACCACATGGCTGGTCTATCTCCCTGCTGCTAATATGTTAAAAAAAAAAAAAAAAAAAAAAAAAAAAAAAGCATGGAAAATGCTTTCACGCAAGTACCAACTAATAGTTAAAATATTCGATGACCCCAAGACCCATTCTCTAGATTAGACCTCCCACATGGGAGCCAACACTTGAAACAGCACAGCTGTCTCTGGAGGGTTTTGTGTAGGAAGCCACTGAAAATGAGGCCAGTCCACATGGAGGATCCAAAAGCACCAAGTAATTGCTGGAAGCCTGCCAGACCCACTGACTTAGAAGGATGACACCCCAGACGTGTGGGAGATGAAAATTTAAGCCCCAGTTCTGTGTGAGGGTGGGGGTGACTACTTTATAACACAGTTTCAGCCCAAACTTACAGCCAGGAGCCCTACTCCCCACCCATTACCATCAGCCCTGGTTTGACAAAGGAACATCGTTCCAGAAGTTCATGAATATGCTGTTTTTTAGAATTCATAACACACTTTCCTCCCAAAAGTGTTACAAATAGTTGTTAGATTTTTTTTTTTCTGGTTAGGTACACAAAAGACTCCACTGTTAAAGGTGTCACTGAAGGGGTAGCCCTGAGCCTGATCCCTGGGGCTAGTGGCTTTCTAAACTGCAACAGCTGGGCAGCAAATTAAAGCATTCTGGAGCCTCAGTTTCCTCACATATAAATTAGAAATAGTAACACTTCTATGCATATAAAGCATTTAGATAGTGCCTGACACATCATAGGTACATCATAAATATTAGCTGTCGTTTCTCGTGAAGGCAATGAGGTCACAGAGTAGGGTCTCCAGGAGGGCCACAGCAGGGAGTTTCAGCCTCCAAGGAGAGCGAGGATTGCACAAGAACCCTGTGGCAAAGAGGAAGGGTTTGGAGGAACCAGTCTCCCAAGGTGGCTGTTTACTGAGCACTTAGTACATCCTGGGCAGTGTGCTGAGAGCTTCCCATGCACCGTCTCTTATTCCTCCAAACAAAGCTTTAACAGAATTATGACAGTGATCACGATCACCTCATCTGTTCACAAGAAAACTAGAGCCCCAAATGGCAGATGGACTCATTTACCATCAAATTTTGGTCTTTTTCCTCCAGTGACATATGTTCAGCTGCCTGCCTTCAGGTCCCTGCCCAGAAAATAAGAGCTGCCCTGTAAGCAGAATGTTTCTCAGTAACTTCCATGTGAAAAAAAAAAAAACAAAACACCAACAACCTTCACACACCACCAAAGGAAAAAAAATAACTGTAAATATGAGCCCCCAGTGATAATCCCCTCTCTCTCTCCAAGAAATGTTTATTCCCTAGAGTATTTAGGCAAAAGATGCTGGGAAGAGGCCTGTTTTTGCCCTGTTTTTCACTAGAACCTTCTTTGCATACTCCTACTCTGTGTTGTTAGTTCCTAGATCCATTTCCAGTACCACATGCAGTGGGAATATGCTAAGGGCACAGGTAAGTGTTAGAGGGGAAACTGGCACTGAAATGTCTAGTGTTTGTGAAAATTGGGTCTGCTTCTACTTATGACAACAATTCAGGACGGAAGAAGCTTTCATTTCACGAGAGTTTTTAGAGGAATGATCAATTATTACTATACAGAGAGATAAGGAATAAACCTCCTAAATGCTGGAGGAAGACAAGGGCAAAGAGGCTCCTAGGGGTGTTCACCATGATTTTTTTAACAATCAGAAACTAGAACGTTCAGCCAAGAGGAGCCTGGATGGCTCAGTCAGTAAAGCTTCCAAGGCTTGATTTTGGAGTCATGAGATGGAGCTCCATGTTGGACTCCATGCTGGGTGTGCATTCTCCTTGAAATTCTCTCTCTTTCTCTCCCTCTCCCTCTCCTCCTACTCTCATGCTCAAAATAAATGAATAAATGAATAAATAAAATCTTTAAAAACAGAAGTGCAGCCAAGAAAAGTTGAATGGAGTTGGGGCGACAAGATGGGCAAGAGCATCTGAATGTGAAGAAAAACCTCATCATCTGTAGGAGAAGTAGAAGGACAAGTCTCTCCTCTCCTTGGGGGGTTAGTATTAGCAAGAACCTCACTGATCAAAGAAGAGAAGGAAGGTAAGGACAGAGCAGTAGCTAAAAACGCATCAATAGCTCATTGGGATCTAAAAATTCAAGAAAGAAAAATTCCTAGTGATTTGGTGTTACTCCGGACATCTGGTTTACCTGAGTTAGCAAATATTTATTGAACACCTATTACTACCAGTACTCGGAGTGTTAGGAAGAGTTCATTTGCTGTAAACATTGTGATTCATTGAAACATCTTCATCCTGGGAGAGAAACAGAATTTTCTTCACTGGATAGAACAACTCATCTCAAAGTCAAGTTCTGCTTGGAGACAGAGAGGTTGTCCTCTCTAGTCAAAGTTTCTCCAAAGTCAAAGACAATGTTGCTGTGGAGGTTGAAGTCTTAAAACTACAGACGGAGAGGGGATTCAAATGTTAACAACTGGATATGTTATTTTGCTTCTAATAGATATATCATTACTCTTCTCATGGTCTAATTTGCCTTTTAATAGTTTCCAGTTTTGTACATTGTCATGGTTGCAAAGAAAACATCTTTAAATCTTTGAGAATCAAATTAAAGTCAAGTCAGGAAACTTTTTCCTCTTAATATTATAAGAACATTTGTCAGGAAAGTGCCCTGGCACTCAGTCAAAACTCCTCCTCATAAACTGGAGAATTTTCTCGAGGCAGATTACCATATGTTGGACAATGAAATCTCTACCTCTTACAGGCTGTTTCTTTTCTTTAATAAGAATTTCTCATACTTAGATACACTTTACAGAACTACAACTGGTTTGCAAGCATAAGTGTACCAGAAGTCCTTTATATAATACTAACAAAAGTTTTGAGTTTGGGTTTTTTTTTTTGGGGGGGGGGTGTTAAGGAAAAAGAACATATCAAATAGGCATTCAGTTTATTTAAGATCATGTCTATTGACAAAATATTCTATTATAATTGTAATATAATTAATGGAGAAAATATTTTCTGATGCTTACCCCTCCCCTTTTTAAAAGTAATCTCCCTGCTAAACTTGAGGCTTGAACTCACGACCCCAAGATCCAGAGTTGCATGCTCCACCAACTAAGCCAGCCAGGGGCCCCAGTGGAGAAAATCTTTTGTTAAAGAAAACTGTATTTAAATGTTAGGCATGTCAAGGTTACTCTATCAAATCACCTTATAGTAGCATCCGTCAGCATTTTGGTGAAGAGGAGTCAAAAATAAGGTGTAATCCTTGTCCTCAAGGATCCAAATACCATACTTGGAACTCAAACTATTCTAATGAATGCAGTAAAATAATATGTGCCTTAATAAAAAAAAATACTTTTTGGATTAGTCTCATTGATATTGAAGAGACAAACAGGAGGCTTTCTTGGCTTAAAATTATACTTAAAATTAAAAATAAAAATATACTTAAAATTATACTTGATCCTCCAAGCAATTGCCCAAACCAGGTATTTTGTTTGAATTGTTGAGTAGATAACTCATCCATTTATCTACTCAACATTTATTGAGTGTTTATTATGGGTCAGGCACCACACGAAGTGTGGAAAATTTAGCAGTAAACAAGTAATTAATCTTAAGACTTGTTCTTATGGGTGGCTTTGCCAGCCAGCCCTCTTTGTAATGAGGGTGAAAATGGGAGTAAATAGAACAATGTTAGGATAGTTTCTCTTCTCCCTACCTTAGAGTCAACAGTGAATCTGAAAGGTGTTTGAGATGAGACAGGTATGAGCCTCTTTTCTTTCTATCAGTTTTCCCCAGGTTTCTTTGACTGAACCTCTTCATACTGAAAGGAGATGGTCCTACTTTTGCCTTTAAAAACTGCAAGTTCCCTCCTGATGTTTCTGCTCAACAAAATCCCTCTCTGAAGGCCAGATGCCACTTGATGAAGTTTGATGCAGACTGAGTTTAGGATTTTGCTGTCTGGAGCCTTCTACAGAGGAAATTCATGTTGTTCCTTTGGGAGGATGGAAATATCCTGAAGAAGCAGTCCACAAAAATGGTAGGCTGCCTTGTTTTTTTCTGGTGCTTTCTACCTAGTGGTGCCCTTCTACCCCTGTGGTCCTCTTCTTAGTCACTACAATCTGTTAGCACAGGAACATTCTACAGCACGTTGAACTTAATGAGATTCCTCTGCTAAAAGTGAAGTGACTCCTTACTATTCTTCAAGAGCAGAGCAGCAATAGATGGCTCCTGTTTGGAGCCTGTGCAGATAAATTACAGCACCTCCCTTGAGAGACCTCTCTGCTACCATTCCCCAATTGGTGCTTTCATCCAAAGCTCTAAGCTGCCTATCAACCAATTCCTTGCAAGCTGATAGTATTTTTTTAAATATTTTATTTATTTATTCATGATAAACAGAGAGACAGAGAGGCAGAAGCATGCTCCATGCAGGGAGCCTGACACAGGACTCGATTCTAGGACCCCAGGATCACACCCTGGGCTGAAGGCAGGCATTAAACCACTGAACCACCTGGCATCCCTACAAGCTGATAGTATTGACGAGCTACCATGTGCAGGAAGTGTGTTAGGGGGTTGACAGATATGGAGCCCCCAGTAAGGAGTGGCACAAAAGGGAAAATAATCAGGTGATATTTTGATGGGTTCTGTGATGTGAGTTACATGCCGAGTTCCATGGGAGTGCAAAGGAGTGAGTGGCTACCTTCTGAACAGATCTTAAAGGGTAAGTAAGAATTCTATCAGTGGGTGTTGGGGTTGCAATATTTTAGGCACAGGGAACATCAAGAGCAAAGAACAAAAATGAGAATGAACATGATATTGGGGGGGGAAACCCCAACATCTGCTGTGTCTTAGTTCATTCAGGCTATTCTTATACAATACCAGAGAAACTTCTCATAGTTCTGGAGGCTAGAAGTCTAAGATCATGGAACAAGAAAATCTGGGATCTAGTGGTGGCCCGCTTCCTGGTTCAAAGGTGGCTGTCTTCTCCCAGTGTCATTACCCGGTGGAAGGCGTGAGGGAGCTCTCTGGGGTCTCCTTCCTGGGAGTACTAGTCCCATTCATGTGGGCTCCACCCTCATGATGTGCCTCGTCACCTCCCAAAGTCCCTCCCTCCTAACACCATCACATTGGGGGTTTCAACATACAAATCTTGGGGGAACACATTCAGTCTGTAGTTTACTGTGACCATGTATAATGTGCATCAGGGCATGTTGTAAGAGAGGAGAGTAACAAACATGGTGACAGATCGAAAGACTGCGTAGGTCATGCTAAGGAAGAATTACATGTCTGTTACAAGTGGGGAAACTGAGGTTCATGGTCATTATACTTGTCACCCAAGGTCGCTCTCACAAGAACAGGACTTGAGGAAGCAATCTACCTCTCTCCTTCCCGCTAGGGCAGGAAGAGGAAAAGAATAAATACCCAGAGATGGAAGAGATTGAAGTCTTTGGTGATCAGTTGCATTGTTGCCTCTTGTCCCTGCAGCCTGCTCCTTGCTCTAAGAATGACAAGGGACTAAGAACACAGCTGCCTTTGGGAGGTTCTTATTCACATACAGCCAGCCCAGCTCCACCACACAATGGCCTGGAAACCCAGCTGCTTCTTGCAATGGTCCCATGTAGCTGAGCTACTCCACAGGTTAAAGCTCATCCTCATTGTCTACATCACTGGCCTTCTGCCTCGGGACCCAGGAGTCCATCTAGGTGGAAAACTGGCAGCGTGCAGTCTGCATGACTTTGCAGGCTGGGACCAAAGAGAGCCACTCCCTCTGTGCTGGCCCTTATTCTGGGAAAAAGATTGAATGCTTATCAGAATTATAGAAATCATCCTCAAGTCCTTAGGAGTTCAACCATACTCACATCTGAGTTGAATACAGTAGCCCACATGGCTTCTTAGAGCCTTGAGACAGGTAGAGCATAATGGATCAGTAACATCGAACAAGAAATCAGAACTCAAAGGGGTTTCCTAGGTAGATCCCTTCCATAAGTAAAATTTTCCTTAGTTTTCCAATATGTGCCCCAGCATCTGTGACCACCAAGACACCTTTGGTGCTGGGCTGTGGAAGGCACAGTGTTCAAATCCTAGCTCTATCCCTGTTGCTGTAACTCTAGACAGTCTACTAGCTATGGCCTTCTAGGGAACTGCTTACTCTTTCTGAAATTCGCAAAGGGAAGCTAGGACCACCTCCAGTGGTTTTCGCCAGGACCTCACAAGAGGATTCAGGTAGAAGGGCTTGTAAAATGTCAAACATGATATGAAATGTTAGTTATGACCATTAATCATTATTGCCTGTGGTTAATCTCATCAGTACTCAGTGTTTTCAGTTTCCTATGAAGGAAGGGGCCCATTCTCATGCTCATGGCTAGAATCCAGAAACATTATAGAAAAGCTTTTCTTGTTTCCAGTTAATGGTCCCAATCTCACATCGGATAGCATTGTCACAGGACTGTTTATTTTATTTATTTATTTTTTTTGGCAGAACTTCTGAGTCTAAAGCACAATTCAGCATAAACAAAGGCCTGGCTCTGACCCCACATATTAATCAATGAATTAATTCTTTCCCCCATCCATTAACCTTGGGCCTGAAGCAGTGACTTAGCACTGGAGGAATCAGGAATTCTTAAGCTATCTGAGATGTCTTGAGGACTAGGGGGGAAAAGCAAGCAGTCCTCAGTCTCCTGAGAAAGAGGTGGCCAAAATGACCTGTGACCTCTCTGCTCTCAGGCCACGTTAGTTTTGTCTAGTCTTCCAGCAGGTTCTACAAATGAGAGAGAGCTATGCTCTTGCTACCAGTTATATGCTGGATCTAGGTGGACCTATTACAATACTTATTTTAAGCATTCACTCTCCAGATATGCATCCTTCTACCCCACCCTTTCTCCCTTACCTTTCTCAGATGGTGTTTTTGTAATTGTGGTTAAAAAAAAAAAAAAAAGACAAACATTACATGAAATTTACCATCTTAACCATTTTAATTGTACAACTCAGTAGAGTTCTAATTGCTGAGCAACATATCTCCAGAACTTTTTCATCTACATCCATTAAACAACACCCCCTCACCCTTCTCCCCTTTCACACTTTTAAATCTTTGTAATTTCCTTTCAACCATTTTGTCCTCTGCAGAATCTTCCACTGATAGACCACTCTAGCCTTTTTTATTTTTTTAGATATTGTAGCTGGCCTTGTTCAAATTGCCTTATAAGTTCTAGAATCACCTCTGTTTGACTTTTTAAAAGCAACAAACATATCTTCAAGGGTGAAGCTTTCTCTGTCAGAGCACCCTGAAGGGAGCTGATGTGGAGATCTGCATGTAAGACTGAGCTATCCCAGAGAGGAGAGGGCAATTGGTGCCCACTGGAGTCAGCTCTAAAGCAGAGCCCTTTGCCGATTTCTAGTAGGCATTATTCAAAAAGTAAAAACTAAAAGGGATGGGTCCTATGGTCAAATCACTGGAGGGACCTTGGGTGACTCAAAGTTGAAAAGGACTCTTTCCTGTGTGATGGCTCCAATCCTTGGCCATGCCACTGAGGTGAGCAGCGCTCCACAGAGCACCTGGCTCAGGGACATTGCCTGCTAGGGGTCTCCAGAGATGCCAGCCCAGCACCGTGAGAGATTCCACAGATGGTGAGCAGAGCTCAAGAGGTAGGAATGCACTTACTCCTGGGACAGCTGTAATATCCAGGGAGTTGTATTTATCAGAAAAATTCACAGAGATCAGTCCCTCGGGGAATGAAATGTAAGGTTAGACTTGTCCAGTTTTAGAAATCTGTCTTACCTTTCCCCTTTTCAGGGAAAAAGCAGCCAAAACAGAATACTGGGTATAAAGCAGGTTGCCCATAAATACTGTTTGCCTTAGTTAGCTCATGTGGCCATATAACAAAATACCACAGGCTGGATGGCTTAGCTTCTTTGTCACAGTTCTGGAAGCTAGAAGTCCAAGTTAAGGTGTGGGCCACTTAGGTTCTTGGTTGGGAGACAGCCACCTTCTTGCTGTGACCTCAATGACCTTTCCTAAGCATGTGTACTCGGAGTGCCCTCCCTCTCCCTCTCAGGAGGGCCCCACCTCCATGACCTAATCTAACCCAATCTAACACACTTTCATGACCTAATCTATTATCTCCCAAAGGTCCTATCTCCAAGGACCATTACATTAGGAGTTAGGGCTGCAACATGTGAATTTGGGGCTGGGGGCAGAGGACGGACATGAACTTTCAATTCACAGCATTGTTGATGCCTCCATTGAAAGTATAGTCAGACACAGTGTATTCTTCCAAAAAGGATTTACGTCACCTTAAAATGCTGAGGCATCAGGAACTACAGAGAAGAGGGCACTCATCATTCTACCAAGAACCAGAAGCGGGTAAGTATTGTTATTGAACGCTAAATTTTAGTTCATTCTGAGCATCCTGGGGGCAAAAAAAAAGTGATCTTCTATCCCTATTCAGATAGAATCCCTATTCAGATAATAAAAAAGCATTTTCCCCCTGAATCAAATTCTAAAAGGAATTTATTATTAAATCTAAACAAGCATGAAAATGTACCTTTACTCTGTGTGGCTGGCTCTTGTATTGACATTTGCTAAAAACCAAGGACATGAGATACTGATTTACAGCTAAGCAAGGAGGAGGATTCTACAGGCCTAAACATATTCATGTCTGATGACCAACCTTAATACAATGGGAAGAGTCAGGAGAGGCAAGAGCAGGGCCTCTCCAAGTGTGTCTTCCTCACCATCCCAACCCACCCTGAATTTGCATCACCTTCAGCTGAACTGCTGAGAAAATGTGGATTCTCAGACCAACCCCCACCTACTGAATCAGAATATTGGAAGGAGGGGGCTAGAAAGTCCCTAGTTTTGAAACTTCCTGGGTGATTCTGATGCCCATGAAGCTCTGAGACACTGTGATCTAGAAAAGAATGTTGGTGTGTGGTCTCATAAGCATTTTCTTTCATGTTGTCTGCATTGCTGGATAGAAAGCATTTCCTGTTCTTCAGCTACCTGAGGCTAGCTGCAAAAACAGATGGGCTGTTACGGAGATTAAGGGGTCTGACATATGTTCTCTTTCTGAAAGAAAGGCCACTGTTCCCACAGCCATCAGAACCCAAGTTTTTCTCAACCAAGAATGAGGGGCCCACCTAAAAGTGCTCGTGAGCATCTAGTTACAGCCCAGTGTCAGGCACCATGATGTACAGAAGAGATCATTTAGCCCTAAATTTCAGACAAGTGTTAGCAGTCGGCTGCCATGATCACAGAATGATTTCTTGTGGTACCTAATATATATGGAATAGTGATGAGCAATTCCTCCAATGTGCCCATCGAAACAAATAGGTGAGAGACAGCTGTGGTCCCTAAATACCAGACTCAAAAGAAGATTCTTTTGTATGCTTGACAATGGAGAGTGTTGTTTAATAGTCAGGAATATAGTGAGCCAGCTGTTTAAACTGTTGGTAGCTTGAAGTCTGCCACATGTGAGCATTTATCCCACAGAAATCAGCAAATGCTACAAATCAGGGCTCATTTTCCCCCCTCAGAGAGCTGGTTCACCAGTGTACTACTAGTGCTGACAGAGGAATGAGTCGCAAACGCAGAGAGCAGTCACCTTCCTGATTCCAATGATAGAGAGACTCCCTCTTCTCCCCACACACTCTGTTTTGTTCCGAGCCCAGTGTCAACTTGGGTAATGGTCTGTGTGGAAGGTTGTGATTCCCCAGGTAGTCAAGTGCATTTAATTCTATTTAGACAGGCTCCATGTGGTTGACTTGTAAGGGTCGCTATGACAAATAAACAACAACAAAAACCTTTTAGCTGATACATTTCTTTCATTAAAAACTTTGCTTTGGGGAAGGGGCACCTGGCTGGCTCAGTGGTTGGAGCATGTGACTCTTGATCTCAGGGTCATGAGTTCAAGTCCCACATTGGGCATGGAGCCTACTTAAAAAAAAAAAAAAGAACTATGCTTTCTGTACCATTGGGGATAAATTTTAAATGCAAACAACTAGAAAAAAAATGAGCTCATTGATTTAAATTCATATCCAGGTGGGAATGACTGACACCATGAACCAGGTTTCACTTTCCTGAGTGCAGGGTTGATTAGGGGGCAAAGGATACAAAAGCGGTAAAGTGTTGTGTATAAAAAAAAGTGAGGAGCAGAGTGACCCGGGGGAAGTGAAATAGCTGCCAGGAGGGAGGCTGGGATGTGCACAAAACATGGCAGATAGCTTCATTAGATCCAGAGCCTGTCCTACCAATAAGCTTGTCTTCAGAGCACAAAAACAGACATCAGACACTGATTTGCACACAGCTCTACAACATTTTACACCAACATCTCCAGGGCAATACCCTGTCACAACACCTCTCTCAAGACAGTGAACTCTACCAATGACCAGGTATTTTCATTTTCCCTGTGCCTAGCCCTTATGGAGAATCCAAAGGAAGTTGACTTCAAGCTTCTTGCTTCTGTGAATGACAGAATGACAGCTAGAGAGCCTATCAGTTAAAAATGCAAGACAGTGTATATTTAGGCACTAAATTGGTGGTTAAGTTAGGGAAATAGAGTCTAATGTGGGTTGATGTAATCAGGGAGGGAGTGTTGGGTCATGAAATATGGTCAGTTGGCTTGGGGAAGGCAAACAGGCTGAGCAAAGGTGGTGTGCAAGCAGGTGATGTAAGAAGGAGACATCTAGAAACTGCTGGGAGCAGGAAGTAGTTGGTATTGGTAAATTAGAAAGGTGGAATTGAACCAAATTAATGAAGGAGGTTAAAAGTCTGGGAAAGAGCCTCAGGCTGAGCCTGTAGCAAAGGCAGCCCTTACATGGCCAACAGGAGTGAAGTCTTGAGCAAGAGGGTGATGTGATGAAAGCAATGCTCTGCCAGGTAGCAGAAATTTCTTAACAAGATTTTAAGTATGGTAATCCTACAAAACCAGCAAATATATGAGAGTATGTTCTCTCTCATGGACAAACCTACATTACTTGTTTCAATAAATCTACTGTGGGTTTAAATAATCTAAAACAAAGACTCTTTCTTAGCCCAATCATGAACCAGGTTTCCTTCTTGTTCTTTTATTTTAATATTTTATTTTTAAGTAATCTCTACACCGAAAGTGGGGCTTGAACCCATAACCCCGAGATTAAGAGCCACATGTTCCACCCACCGAGCCAGATAAATGCCCCTTGTTCGTTTTTTGAATCAACTCATATTTGCAACTGCTTCACAGAATTTGGTTTCCTTGTCCCTCCAGATAAAGAAATACGTCCATCTTTCCCTGTTTGGAAACAAAATCATAGGCTCTGGTGTGTTCCCAAGATAGCAAGCTGTATGCCACAAGCCAGGTCAGCCAAGTCCTCCAGACTGCTTGTAGGACTACTAACCTGAACGCACCTGGAGGATAGGTGACCATGCCCAAGTCACCACAGGAACCCAATGTGAAAAAAAAAAAAAAAAAAAAAAAAAAAAAGGAACCCAATGTGAGGCTAAGGGGACAGCCTAAGCTCCTACGTGGGAAAAATAAACACCAAACTTCCAACCATACAAGAGCTAGAGTGATTGCTGGGCAACCTTCCTGAGATGCTTCTGACCTTAGAGGACCAAAGCAGCTACCTGGTTTGAAGTAAAACAGCCTGGGAAAATCCTACCCTGTCTCCTAAGTTATAGGGTTTCTGCCTCAATCCTCTACTTCTTGAAATAGCCTAAATATCACCAAAAGAAACGCTACCCACTCTTTTGAGTGACCACTTTCCAAAGACCAAAATGCCCTCTGGATTCTATTTTTAAGAGCAAAAGCAATATATATATATATATATATATATATATATATATATATGCAAAATATATATTTATGTGGTTTACTGTTGTATCCATTTCTTCCACCCCAAGACCTTTTGTAAGTTCCTGCTCTGTTTTCCCATAGGACCCCTGTACCAATATGGAGTGTGCTTTATAATTACCCAGAGAGTTTGTTAAACACACAGTGCTGGGCTCCACCCCCAGAGTTTTTGATTCAACATTTTCAAGATGGAGCCAAACTTTGCATTGGTGATGAATTTCTAGCAACAGCAAATTTCTCTGCTATTTGATGTTCTTCATCCATGCTTATGTGCACAGATGCTCTTTCCAGTTCAAAGGTAGCTTTCTCCTGGAAGAGAGATGTAGGGGCAAAAAGGACTTCAAAGGTGAAGCTTTCTGAGTGGGGTACTTGTAGTTGGCTGGCTATATTATTGAAAGAAATCACCAAGGCAAAACTGTTCAGCAATAAAAAGGGTATTCAGTCAGCAGAACTCTCTGTGGTGAATGAGTTAAAAATTTGGTTCCCAAACCTGTGCTTGAGTCCTAGCACCAACATCTCATAATTATAAAATCATAGAATCTTAGAACTAGGTACTTCTTCAAATTCCCTTATTTTAAATGTGAGGAAATATGAGGCTCAGAAAAGTTAAGTAATCCAAGATCTTATAGCTGACAAGTAGCAAGAATGGGATTAGAACCCAGCTTTTGTAACTTTTGAAAATCACTTTGACTTATTTAATGTACAAATGAAAGGGAAGGAAGAGTTCTGCTACCAGTAACTTGCTGTTATCAACCTTTATGCCAACAACAATTATAAATTCAGAAGTTACCAGACAGTAAAAAATGCAAGGAAAAAATATAGCCAATGACAAAAGGATGAAAAACAGCTAATAAAAGCAGATCCAGAGATGACCTGTTTGTTGGAATTAGTGAATGGTAATAAGGTAAAAAAAAATCATGAAGGAAAAGATAGATGAAGAGGGAAAGAAATGATGAATTTAAAAGCAAAATAGAAACTTAAAAAGTCAAATGGAAATCCCACAACAGAAAAAATATCTGAAATAAAATTCATCACATGGGATTAATAGGAGATTGTTCACTGCAGAAGAATCAGTAAACCCAGACAGATGAACAGAAATATCCTAAGCTAAACAACAAAGAGAAAAGAAACTGGTAAAACATGAGCAGATACTCAGTGACCTGTAGGACTGCAACAAATAGTCTAAAATAAATCCTGTGAAATAGCCTAATGAGTATTAGATATTAAAAGAAAGGTACAGACCACTATCCCTCAAGAACAAAGATGCAAATGTTAACAAGACTAATGTCTTGCTAATGCAAAGTGATATATCATAACCTAGTGGGGTTTATTCCAAGAATGCAAAGTTGATTTAATACTTGAAAATCAATGAATATATTTCACCACATTAACAGAATAAATAAGAAAACTCATGGCTATCTCTCTGGATGCAGAGAAAGCATTTGACAAATTTCAACACCCATTCATGATAAAAGAAATCATACTTAAGGTTGAAATATTGAACGTATTCTAAGACAGAATGAGGTGAGGATGTCTGCTTTTACTACTTCAACATTGATGAATTAATTTTTGCCTTATGGCACAAGCAATCAGCTCATTAGTGGTATAGAGCTTGAAAATGAAGAAGTAAAACTGTCATTATTTGCTGATGGTATTACTATACCATATAAAAGCCAAGGAATCTGGAAAAGCAAAACAAAACAAAAACCACTAAAAGAACTAATATATGACTTTAGTAAGAGATTACAGAATGTAAGGTAAATATACAAAAAATCAATTCTATATGCCAGCAATAAATCAAATTTAAATTGCTATATCATATACCTGAAACTAACATAACCATGTATTAACTATACTGGAATTAAATAAAATAAAATAAATAAATAAAATAAAATAAAATAAAATAAAATAAAATAAAATAAAATAAAATAAATAAATAAATTTTTATTTGCTCTTATACTATTATAATAGCATCAAAACTATAATATACTTGGGAATATATAAAAGATGTATAAGATCTCTCCACTAAAAGGTGCAAAATGTTGAGAAGAACTTCTTAGATGCCTAAACAAATAGAGACATGTCATATTCATGAGTTGGAAGACTCAATTTGTTAAGATGTTAGTTCTCTTCAAAGTGAACTTAGATTCAACATGATCCCAGTCAAAGTCCCAACAGGTTTTATAGAGATTACCAGGCTGATTCTAAGATATGAAGACTTAGAATAGCCAAAATAATCTTGGAAAAAAGGAGTACCAGATTGGAAGATTTACATTACCTGATTTCAAGGCTTACTATAAAAATAAAATCAATCTGGTTTTGGTGCAAAGACAGACAAAGAGATCAATGGAACAGAATAAGGAGTCCAGAAATTTTGAGAGTGTGTGTAAAATGTGATCAGTTGATTTTCAACAGAGATGCAAAGGTACTTCAGAGGAGAAATTCATTTCACCAAATCATGCTGGAACTATTGAATATCCATACTGAAATAATTATGTTTTTTGACCCCTGCCTCACACCACACACAAAATATTTATTTAGGATGGATGTTAGGCCTAAAATTAAAAGCTAAAACTGTAAGGCTCCTAGAAGAAAACACAGGAGAGTATCTTCATGACCCTGGAGAGGGCAACAATTTCCTAGAACACAGACAGTACTAACTATAAAAGAAAAGATTGATAAACTGGAAATAATCAAATTTAAAACAATTCTGTTCAAAGAACACCAGTAAGAAAATTGAAAAGGCAAGCCACAGACTGGGAGAAATCTATAATATATATATAATATATGAATATATAATATATATATCATTAATATATATATATATTATACATATATCTGACAGAGATCTTACATCCAGAATATATAAGGTATTTCTACAAGTCAAAAATCAAAAGACAAACCCAATTCCTTTTTTTTTAAGACTTTATTTATTTATTCCTGAGAGACACAGAGAGGCAGAGAGAAAAGCAGGCTCCATGCAGGGAGCCTGACGTGGGACTCGATCCCGGGACTCCAGGATCACACCCTGGGCCAAAGGCAGGTGCTAAACTGCTGAGCCACCCAGGGATCCCCCAACAAACCCAATTCTTAAATGGACAAAAGGCTTGAACAGACATTTCAAAAATCACCAGACATACAAAAATACATACAACAGACATACAAAAATCACCAGTGAGCAGGTGTTCAAAATCAGTAGCCATTATCGAAATGCAAATTAAAACCAGCATGATATGCCACTTAACACCCAATTATCAACTAAAACTTAAAAGACTGACAATATTAAATGCTGGCAAAGAAATGAAGCAACTGGAATTTTCTTACAGTGTTAGTAGGACTTTAAAATGGTACAACTACTTTGGATAAGAGCTTAGCAGTTTTTTAATAAGACTGAACATATAACTACCATATGATCTGCCAACTCCTAGCAATTTACCCAACAGAAATGAAAGCATAGGTCACTGTGAGCTGAGAGAGAGAGATGTTGTTGGTGTGATTGAAATGGAATCCAAACTGGAGTGGGTGGAAGTGTGAGTGGGAGGTGAGGAAGTGAAGAAAGAGCAGTCACTGGGCGGGGAGCTGGGTGGGTGCAGGTTGGGGTTAAGGATTTTTTTGTTTGTTATGAAACAGCCTTGAGCGTGTCAGGCATATACGTCACACCAAAAATCAATATAAATTCCAAACAATATTGCTTAACCAAACAGACTACAGGAAAATAAGATCTTTTTGAAATATCTGGAGAAGTTGGAAGAGATAATCTTGTCTAGAAGCAGCATGTTCAATAAAAAATGTTTGAAATGGCTATATTTGACTACATGAACTTTTGAAAATATATTAAATGAGAAAAACAATTAAAATGCAAACAGACCAGGAGAGATATTTGCACCAACTCTAACAAAAGGTTAATATCATTATTACTACAAGAAAGTCCTTATAATCGACTTTTTAAAACGTCTCCTGGATAAATGGGAAAAGGACATAAAGCTACAATTCAAAGAATGCTAGCCAAAAAAGAAAAAAAAAAGAAAACAAAAACAAAAAAACAAAGAACTCTAGCCAGTGGACAAATATGCAACATATCGTTTAATTGTTCTAATTATAAATGCTAAAATACTGCATTTTCATTACGAAATTTTAAACTAACATAACTAATAGTAGCAGGATGTAATTTATAGATGGATGGACAAAGAAGGTGATATATATTTATGTGTCATTTATATATTACAAATGGGCATAATTATTTTAAAAGTCATTTTGGCACAACACATCAACTGTCATTCAAATATTCCCAGTCTGACTTTGTTATTTAGAGCAACAACATTATACAGTAGATGGCCTATAGATAAAGACATTCCTTGAAGGGTTGGTTATAACAAAAGGAAAAAAAAAAGAAGTAATTTAATGTCCACTTAGAAAGGAAATGATCAGCACTCTGCTTAAATACTCAAGGCCTGGAATCAGACCTGGGCACAACCAGCTCTGCCACTCCTGGGCTGTGTTACCAGTCCTTTGCCTGAAAAAAAAAAAAAAAAAGAGCTGCTATCCTAGAGCTGCAAGAAATAAATCAGATAAACACGGAAAGCTGACAATAATATAAACAGTACATGTTAGATGTTATTATTTCTTCTCCTTAAGAAAATATCACTTAGCCACAAGAAGCTAGAAGTGTGAAACAAGAGTTGAAAGTATCCAGCAAAATGCATATATATTAAGCAGGGGAAAAAATTCCAATTACAAACATTATATTGGCATTACAATTGTAACAGCCCATCTATCTCTAATAAACTATATATGACATCCGAACCCAGAAGGTATTTTTGGATCTTCCTATAACGTTGTAATATTATTTTCATATATGAAAATAAATTCCCAAAACAGGATACACCCTCTATCAGATTACAAATTCTGATTTTTTTTAAGATTTTATTTATTTATTCATAGACACAGAGAGAGAGAGAGAGAGAGGCAGAGACACAGGCACAGGGAGAAGCAGGCTCCACGCAAGGAGCCCGACGTGGGACTCGATCCCAGGTCTCCAGGATCACACCCCCGGCTGCAGGTGGCGCCAAACCGCTGCGCCACTGGGGCTGCCCACAAATTCTGATTTTTTTTTTTTTAATTTTTATTTATTTATGATAGGAACACAGTGAGAGAGAGAGGCAGAGACACAGGCAGAGGGATAAGCAGGCTCCATGCACCGGGAGCCCGACGTGGGACTCGATCCCGGCTCTCCAGGATTGCATCCCGGGCCAAAGGCAGGCGCCAAACCGCTGCGCCACCCAGGGATCCCCAAATTCTGATTTTTGATTCAGAAACAAAGCGAGGTGAAGATGGGCTATCTGGACCGCCAGACTCCTTCTTTTCTTGTTTCCTGTCACCTGGACCAGCAGGGCAGGCACTTCTTGGTGTTGACTTTTGTGCTTCTTTTGGGTAGTTTCTCTGGATTCTATCTGCAAGGCTCCATCTTGGGGCATCTTGGGTGGCTCAGTTGGTTGAGCCTTCAGCTCAGATCATGATTCTGGGGTCCTGGGATTGAGCCCTGCATCCGGCTCCCTTCTCAGTAGAGTCTGCTTCTCCTTCTACCCCTCCCTCCTGCTTGTGATCTTTCTCTCATGCTCTCTCTTTCTCAAATAAGTAAAAATCTTGGAGGGAGGGAGGGAGGGAGGGAGGGAGGGAAGGAGGGAAGGAAGGAAGGAAGGAAGGAAGGAAGGAAGGAAGGAAGGCAGGCCAGCCAGCCCTGAGCATCCCTTCCTTTACAAGGAAGAGAGAGAGAGAGAGAGGCAGTCAGACTCCATCTTTTCAAGCTTTCTAACTGAATGAATGGGCACCATCAACTGTATCTCTGTTGTCCCCACCCTTACAGATTCTGTCCCTAATCTCACTCCACAAGTAGGTAGACAAAGGAACTGTGGGAGATGGGCCACACTCTGCCTTCTTCAACCTTCACAGACAAGAAAAGCTGTATTTTCCAGGTTTGGTGTTGCCTGGCTTCTTTCCTATTATTCAAAAACCCTTCAGTCTGTGCCTAATCCACATGATTAAGAAGGGCTTTGCTGTTTAACTGCTTCGTGCCCCCTATGTGTGGGTTATATCCATTCAACACCAAGTTTTTAGTAGTAGTCCTCAATTCAAACTCAGCTACTGTTTGTGGAAAAGATTATTTTATTAACTTTTCAATATAAGTAGTTAATAGTAGTTGCAGCTAAAACTTGCTTAGTATAAACTTGAATTATAGCAAGCAAAAACAGTGATGCCATTCAACTTGGCAGCTGCCTGGTTATCAAGTCCACAAACATTTTATTTAGCATATATTGAACATCTACTGTGTGTCAGGTGTCACACTAAGTACTACAAACATAAATTCTCATGGTTGAAAAGAACTTAAAGATCACATGTTCCAACCACCCAGTAAGTTCTTGGATCTGATTTATAACATCTCCACTAAGACTAATTCCTATTGTGAGGGATTCACAGATTCCCAAGGTAGTCCAGCTCTCTTATAGACAGCTCAGAGGGTAGTTAAGTTCTCCCTTGGGTTAACTTATACTTTACAATCATCAGTTATGCTGAGGGACTATAATCAGCTATCATCTCTTCCTAAGAACATCAGTTACTCCTGTCCCTTATACTGGCATCCAAGTGTCCTATCTCTCTCCCTGTGACTTAGCAAACATTGCAGATGTTTTTAAGACCAGGAAGTTGACAATTACCAAACAGGTATTCTGTACTCTGGCACCCAGCCAGAAATAGGTAGTTCTCTGGTTAGTTAAAATGGTGTCTAGGTGCTAGATTTTAACCATGTAGCTGGCATTCAGCCCAATGCAATTAGGAGTCCAACAGGAGTAAATTAATCTTTTAGCCTCTTGGATGATGAGCCACAAATTCCATAAAAAGCCCAACTTGCAGCTCCTAGCCCTGAAGATTAATGGCTTTTCACCCTGAATATAAGTGCTTAATCCTCTTGAGACAGATGCATTCTCAGAGGGAGTTCTGACCAAAAGTTATTATCCCATTCTGGTTATGAGGAAATGCTTTGCCCAAGAAGCAGAAGTTAATAGGGGTGGAGAGGCTTGATGGGGGATGGAAATGGCCTGAAAGAAAGCTCTCACTTAAATTTTTAAAACTTAAATAATACTTCTAACAGATAATGAAGCAATGTGTTCAAACTTTTATGGGAAATGGCTCTGAATTTAGACTTCTCTGTCCATTCAAATTATCAATCAAATGTGAAGGAACCAAAAGACACTGTGGAATATGCATGTGAAAACTCAGAAGGATAACTGGCCATGTACCCACCATGAAAAGGTTACCTAAGAGACTACTTTGGAAAAATAAAAGGGGAATTCAAGAAAAGAAAAGGAATAAGATACAGGAAAGGATCACTAAATATGACCCAAAAGACGTGCCAAGCGGCTGGACAATTTGAAGAGCCTTCCATCAGCAGTGAAATTCTGGAGCCAGGAGACTGGATTACTGTTTCTATAGTCCATTCACCCTTCAAGGGGGATCTTCTTGAATAACTCAAAGCTCTCCAAAATTTTTTCTCTCCATTAAGGTGGTTCTTAATTTATTTTATCTTCTTCCACAGTGACCAATTCACTTCAGCATCAATAACAGCATTCCATGCAAGAAAGGGATGCCTACTTTCATCACTTTTATTCAATATACTACTGGAAATCCTAGTCATAGCAATCAGACAAGAAAAAGAAATAAGATGCATCCGTATTGGCAAAGAAGTCAAACTGTTACTATTTGAAGAGGACATGATAATATTCATAAAAATCCTAAAGACAGGGAACCTGGGTGGCTCAGCGGTTAAGCGTCTGCCTTTGGTTCAGGTCATGATCCCGGGGTCCTGGGATCGGGTCCCACATCAGGCTCCCTGCCAGGAGTCTGCTTCTCCCTCTGTCTGTGTCTCTGCCTCTCTCTCTGTTTCTCTTATGAATAGATAAATAAAATCTTTAAAAAAAATCCTAAAGACTCCACCAAGAAACTACTAGAATAAATGAACTCAGTAAAGTTGCAGGATACATAATTAACACCCAGAAATCAGTAGCATTTCTATACTCTAATAATGAAGCAGTAGAAAAAGAAAGTAAGAAAATAGTACCATTTGTAATTGCATCAAAAAAAAGAAACCCTTAGGAATAAACTTAACCAATAAACTTAACCAAACTATAAAACCCTGATGAAAGAAATTGAAGATGACACAAACAAATGGACAGTCCATGCTCATGGATTACAATTGTTAAAATTTCCATATTACCCAAAGCAATCTACAGATTCAATGCAATCCCTATCAAAATACCAATAGCATTTGTCAAAAAACTAGAATAAACAGTAGTAAAATTTGTATGGAACCACAGAAGATCCCAAATAGCCAAAGCAATCTTGAGAAAGAAAATAAAGCTGGAGCATGCTTGGGTGGCTCAGTCAGTTAAATCCTGCCTTCAGCTCAAGTCGTGAGCTTAGGGTCCTGGGATTGAGCCCTGTATCAGGCTCCCTCCCCAGTGAAGAGTCTGCTTCTCCTTCTCCTTCTTCCCCTCCTCCCACTCATGCTCTTTCTCTCTGTCTCTCTCAAATAAATAAAATTTTTAAAAAAGAAAAAAGGAAAAGAAAGCTGGAGGTATCACAATTCCAAATTTCAAGACGTACTACAAAGCTGTAGTAACCAAAATAGTATGGTACTCAAAACAAAATAGACACATAGATCAAGAGAACAGAATAGAGAACCCAGAAATTAAGCCATGATTATGTCATCAGTTAATCTATGACAAAGGAGGCAAGAATATACAACAGGGAAAAGATAGTCTTTTCAACAAAAGGTGTTGGGGCAACTGTACAGTTACATGTAAAAGAATGAAAATGGACCACTTTTTAACACCATACACAAAAATAAACTCAAAATGGATTACAGACTTAATTGTGAGACCTACTATCACAAAAATCCTAGAAAAGAAAGCAGGTAAGTGATTTCTCTGACATCAGCCATAGTAACATTTTTCTAGTTATGTCTCCTAAGGCAAGGGAAATAAAGGAAAATAAACAATTGGGATTACACCAAAACAAAAAGATCGCACAGCAAAGGGAACCATTAACAAAACAAAAAGGCAACTAACAAATAGAAGAAGATATTTGCAAATGATATATCCAATAAGAGGCTAATATCTAAAATATATAAAGAATTTATACAACTCAACACCAAAAAGGCAAACAATCCAATTAAAATATGGGCAGAGAACTTAAATAGACTTTTTTTTCCAAAGACACATACAGATGGCCAACAGACACATGAAAGGATCCTCAACATCACTAATCATCAGGGACATGCAAATCAAAACCACTATGAGACATCACCTCATACCTGTCAGAATGACTAAAATAAAACATACAAGAAATAACAAGTGTTGGTGAGGATGTGGAGAAAAAAGAACCCTCATACAGTGTGAGAATGTAAATTGGTACAGCCACTATGGAAAACAGTATGCAGGTTCCTCAAAAATTAAAAATAGAACTACCATATGCTCCAATAACCCTGCTATTTGGTATTTACCCAAAGAAAATGAAAGCACTAATTTGAAAAGATATAAGCACACCTATGTTTATTGCAGCATTATTGACAATAGCCAAGAGATGGAAGCAATTTATCCATTGATAGATGAACAGATAAGGAAGATGTGGTACGTGTACACACACACACACACACACACACACACACGAATATTACTCAGCCATTAAAAAGGATGAGATCTTACCATTTGAGACAACACGGTTGGACCTAGAGGGTATTATGCTAAGTGAAAAAAGTCAGACTGTGAAAGAAATACCATATGATTTCACTCATATGTGGAATCTAAACAAACGAAAAAAGAGAAACTAACACAACAAATGAAGAAACTAACAAAAATCAGTTTCGTCAATACAGAGAACAAACTCTGATGATTGTCAGAGGGGACTGGAGAGGTAGGCTGGGCAAACTGTGTGAAGGGAAATGGTAAATAATACAGATTTCCAGTGACAGAATGAGTAAGTCATGAGAATAAAAGGCAAGGCATAAAGAATATAGTCCATGACATCGTAATAGCATTGTACGGTGATAGGTGGTAGTCACACTTGTGGTGAGCACGGCACAATCTATAAACTTGTGAATCATCACGTTGTACACCTAGAACTAAGGTAACATTGTGTGTCAGCTATACTCAAATTTTAAGTTAAAAAAAAAATCAAACCACAATATTTTCCCAAGGGGATCGACACAAGCAATGCCCAGCCCCAGGCCTACCGCCTGCCAGTTTCCCAAGTGGTCCAGGTAGGGGATTTCCTACTGCAAGAAAGAGAGAACTGCTGAGTGCAAAGTTTTGGTGTCTGCGGTAACTAATTTTCTGAGCCAAAATCAGGATGTCAGAGCTTTCTGTCAAGTTAAAATATACTTAGCTGAACAAAATCGACAGAATATTCAATCGAGACTGTTCTTAAAAATGCAGGATCTATGGCTATCATTGTCCTGGGATTCACGCAGGAGACGGACAATAAGGAAGGCCTGAAAAGCTGAGGTCCTTACAGAGAGTACTCTGATAATAGGCTTTTCACCTGAATGAACCTCTTCTTGTGCTTCTCTTCAAGGAGTCCTCCCAGCGACTGGCTCTCTCTCTCTCTCTCTCTCTCTCTCTCTCTTTCCTGGGCAGGGTAAAGACACTCAACACTCAGTGCTCTAACAGGCTTACAACTGGGCAGTCCTTTAAATCTATAGTCTTTAGGGAGCTCTTTGATGATTATGGGAATCTGTGGGGTTAAGAGACGGAAAGACATTGAAAATGAAAGTGTCTGATAACCTAGCCTCTTCTTTTTGTCCCTAAAAATTTAGCTCAGGCCTGACACCGGGTATCTCACTTAGTAGACAAGTTCACCAGCTGGAAGGCTGCTGGGCGGCTTGTCTTTACTCCAGCATGCCCTCAGGAGTATGGCAGGGTAGGGGTGCAATCTTACTTTCACCTTAAGCTACTCATTAAATTACTTCTCCCTACCCCTACCCCTTAGAATATTCTATCTCAGAAGTACTCTGAAAGATAGGATTTTCTATCCTCATTATATTTCCACAGTATTTTAGTGTTTCTTATAGATCGATGCCCCTAACAACCATAGAGCTAAATGGTCTATTCCTCAGTGCATTTTGACCAGAGGCCTTAGGAAATACTACTACTTTGGGAATGTATCCTCAGTAGGTGAACATAAGGGCCTACTCTTATCTCCAAGGCTCCTGCAAATGAGCTATTGGTCTTGGCCACCAGAATGTCCCGGGCCCACTGAGAGGGAAAGATAAGACCTGGCAGGCCCCCTTTCCCTTTGGAGCTTGTGTCATTCTGTGAACTCTGTCACAAGAGAGAGATAAGGGCTAGGTAGGCTCATTTCCCACAGAGATTGTTTCATACCCAGTAGACACGTGCCCCAAATCCAGAGAAGCAGTAGGCGTTTTGCAAATATTTACCTAGCTACATGGCAACAGGGCAGTACTAGTTAGAGTTCCATTTAACATCAAGGACACACGCCCTGCACACCATTCTCTCCACACACATAAAAAAAAAAAGGCGACATCCTTTCCTATGGCTATCTTTCCAAGTGTTAAAAGCCATGTGAATGGCATGTGAATGTTGGACCCCTTTAATTCCCAAATCATCCAGTTATCCAAGATTTGAACACCCAACGGAGAAAATATTAGGTTTGCTTTCACGTGCGAAGTAAATGGCTGTCACTGAGCCTTGGATTTCAGACTCAGTCTTGTACTCTCAGAAATGAGAATCACAAGCCCTGTGGACTTTTCTAGTTCTGCTGCTGTTTTCCACAGATAAATTAAGGAAACCAAGTGTTTGGTGCTTAAGGAAATCCACAACAAACACAACAGAGAGAGGACCCAGAACATAACTTTCCCATACTTTCCATCACTTGCTAAGGGAAAAATTTAACAAATGCCTTCAGAAGCCAAACTAACTAAGCCACCTTCTGCTAAAATACGTAACTAACTATTGACTCCGTGCTGTCAAGATAATAGCATGTTACCAGAAAGGCTTAGCTGGAGGGTGGAGCACATATAAAGAACACAAGAGGAAGACTTTAGTCACTAAGAACCCACATAGCAAGACAGACATTTGTCTCTATATGCACAGCACTAATCAGATTACCATATGCCCAGGCTCCTAAGGACCTAATGTGAGATAAACATTATGCACAGGGTTAAATCTTTTTATTAACTACCACTTGCATGGTGCCATCTTGTGGTGAATTCGTTTAACAACTTGAAAGAAACAAGGCCAATTTTATAGAATTATCACATTTTGAAGTAATACATAAAAGTAAAATGGATAAAATCATAAACTTTATGAAGTAGAGTATTTAGACTATTTTTGACTAGTTTAAGAACAGCTTGAGCTTCCACTTCCTAATTTAAAAAAAAAAGGAGTCCTTGATACATTATCCATTAGATCTAAAAGTTAATGAATATTGATTGAGATTTCTCTACCCCAGCATCAACAATCATAAAATTCAGGAAGGAATTTGCTTCATGGAAAAAAATATTTTAAAATCATAATTCCTTTGAGGAAAAAAATGTCACGCAGAGGTTCAATCTTGCACTATCTCATGTCCACATGGTTTAAAAGGTAAGGGAATTTTTCCAGATGGTCCTTGATAGATTGGTTTCAAACAACCCAAAAGGCACTTAAGGTCTCGGCACATGGACTCTGGATTTTTCTTTTCACTTTTTTTAATCTTGAGAAAAGGTTAAACAGCAGTGTCTCGCTGAAACTCACATACCAAGGATACAGGGCATCCTGTGCACTTATGAAAACCTCACACAATTGAATGTGTACTTGCAGAACTGGAACTGAAACAAAGCTTTCCTCATTTCTAGTCCTGTGGTCTTCACTATAGATCTGAGTGCTCAGTGTAGATAATGAACCCACACTGGCTAGGAGTGGTGTGAAGTTGTACATTTTGGGTGGTTATGAAATCAGAATGGCAGGCCCGTGGCTGGGTAGTCATGGGGAGACGCCTGAACAACATGCCCAGACCTGCCAAGCTGGGGACTGGAGATGGCCCAGGCCACATTTAGGACTTTTTTGTGGCCTGCCCAGCCTTATAGCAAACAGACCCCCCAAATTCACCAAAACTGTCAAACACCCCAGCCCCTAAAAGCTTCCCAAGTCCTTCTCTTCATGGTGATACCACTGTGCCAAGTTCACAGAAAGTATTCAGTGGATGCTCTTGCCCCATTGACTGGTAAGACATCTCATCACAGTGAACATCATAAAAACCTGATGCCTGGAACCTAATGGCCACTAAATACCTGATGGTACTTTCAAAAAAATGTAAATCAGATTCTCTCTTGCTCAAACTTCGAGTTCTTTTGTTTAGATTCAGATTAAGCAAACATTTACTGCCCACTGGTATATTCCAGGCAGAGTTACATATATCTTCACTTGTGGCTAGATGTATACAGCCAGCCCAGCTGACTGAGACCATCCTTCAGTAAACATGCATCTCTGTGTTGGGAAGTCACTCCACCAGAAGAAATAAGCAGTGATGGACAAAAGGTTTCACAATTAGCTTTCAGGGAATGGAGCAAGGAGGGCGTACCTGAAAATTATTTTTTCAGGTCAGGAGGGCATCCGAGTTCAGTTCTCAGAGAACCAGGTGCAGGCACAGCTTAAAGGTAAAACAGAGAGAGCCACAGAGAGTGTCATCAGTCAGAAAGAGACAGAAGGGAGATGTGGTCAGAGAAAAAGGGAAAGATGAAAAGCGATGTGGTTGGAAGTCTGCCATCAGATTCTGAGGAAAGGAGGATCATCAAAGGAGGCCCAATGGCAGAAATTATCCTGGAGAGAATGTTCGAGTGGAACAATGGATCAAAGCATGTTGACAGGAGATCAACTAGATGAACAAGTTGGAGAATTTTGTTATCTCCCCAATTTCACTGTTCACTGACATTTCATGGAGGGGAGAAAGCAAGGATCTAAAATGAGAAACATTCATTTTTGTTGGTCTTCACAGCCCACAGAAAATGTTAGAAGGGAAAGAAAATCAACACAGATGACTAAGGGAAGTGAGGGTATGGTGGCGACAAAGTGTGGAATTGGGGGTGTCCATTTCCTTCTTGTTCCATTACTAGAGTACTCCAGGGACATGTGTGTGATGCACCAACTTGGAAGGAAGGGAAGAGGCCCCAGAAGGTAGGGTACAGATGGAAGGGGAACCGCCTAGGGCATAATTAGACAGTGGGAGGCAGTTTGAAGAAGAGAAAACAGTCTTGGGAGAAGCAATGGAAATAGTTGCAAGGCCCCAGAGAAGAGTTGAAGGTAGCACTTAAGAAGTCATTGTGGGGGAGGCAGGGGAGAGCCATGCCCAGAACAGGTTAGGGGGGGCTAGGGGTTGGGGAGGGGTGGGTGGAAGGGGCTTGGGGAGAGTGGGAGGGACCTTATAGTAGGAGGGCATCATCACAGCTTTGAGAAAATCCTGCTTTTCTAAGGAAACCAACTCCAGCTGCTCCCCACCCCAAAGGCCCATGCCTCTGTCCTCATCAGGCCAATTATTAAGTCACAAACTCCGATTCAGGCGGGGGTACCTACAGCTAAAACACATGATGTGCTATAAGGGAAGACACGTTAGAACACTGTTCCCTACTCTCCCACTTCCATCTCCCAAAGAGAATGTCCATTATCCTGGGGCCATCTTGAATAACAAACTCCAAGGGAAGAAAAAGGGAAAAAGAGAAGCAATGTAAAAGTTTTACTAAGGGCAAAATTTTCCATGAGGCAATAACCACTCCATTCTCTGCTGTTCACAGCCTATTGTGCACAACACATTGCCTGATGGTCTGGTGGCAGGGAAGCCACTTGGGGTGGAGGGCTGGCTCTCTTTGGTCTGTTCAGGTCAAGGCCACTAGGTATAACCATCCTTTGGGAAGTTACCTCTTTGTGGCTTCCATGCTTTCTCCACCCAACTCTCCAACTCCACCCTGAATGAAGCACACATCTCCTGTTGTAGATGGGAATAGGTAATAAAAGCGGTTTGTCTACAACAACAGAGGGTAAGATTAGAGAAATGACAAAAGTCAGTGAACTTGAAGATAGAAATATCCAATCTGAAAAAATATGTGTGTGTGTGTGTGTGTGTGTGTGTGTGTGTGTGTGTATCTCCAATCTGAAGAATACAGAGAGAAAGTTTTGTTTTTTTTTTTTTAATGAATAGAACCACATGAGCCATAGAATAGTATCAGAAGTTTTTGACATTCATGTCTGGAGTTCCAGAGGAAGAGGAAAGATTGAAACAGAAAATATACTTGGAAAAATAATGACCAAACTCCCCAAATGTGGTGAAAGATATAAACTTGCAGATTCAAGAAGCTCAGCAAACCCCAAACAGAATAAATTCAAAGAGAAAAACATGCACGGACGCATGAAAAGCAAACCGCAGAAAGCGAAGAAGGAAAAGAAACTCTCCAAGGCAGCTGGTGAAAAACTGCCTCACCTATCAGAGAACAAGTGTTTGGAATTAATGCAGAGTCCATCTCAGGAGCAACTGGAGCCAGAAGACAGTGGAACAGTATCTTTAATATTGTGTAAGGAGCAAATTGTCAACCCAGAATTGTGTATCCCATGAAAATATTCTGGGAGAATGGAAGCAAAAAAAAAAAAAAATTCTCAAATTTCACTACCAGCAGACATGCTCTAAAAGAACTAAAGGGTATTCTTCAGGTTAAAGGGAGATTATAGCCAGAAACATGGACCTTCAAAAAGAAGAAGGAGGGGATCCCTGGGTGGCTCAGCGGTTTAGCGCCGGTCTTTGGCCCAGGGCGTGATCCTGGAGTCCCGGGATGGAGTCCCACGTCGAGCTCCTGGCATGGAGCCTGCTTCTCCCTCTGCCTGTGTCTGTGCCTCTCTCTCTCTCTCTCTCTCTCTCTCTCTCTCTCTCTCTCTCTGTCTCTCATGAATAAATAAATAAAATCTGAAGAAAGAAGAAGGAAAAGCTGCAGGCCTGGCTAGTATCTGGGTTCGTGTAACTCAGGTTGGCGAGTTCCCTATGCAATCCATACAAGACTTCCCCTTTCTCCTAGGTAGGATTGTGGGTATGCATGTCTACTTTCCCACCAGAACGCATTTCTCCAAGGTCAGCAAATGCTTTATGATTATTCTAGTATTCACCTACAGTGCCTGCCACTGTGCTGTGTGACTGACATAGTGGATGAGTTCAAAGGCTCAGGAGGTGCAATGCCTGGATTCAAATCCTGCAACTGCCATTTACTAATAGAATGTTCTTGAGCCAATCACTTAATCCCTTTGTACCTCAGTGTTCTTATCCATAAACTGGGATGATAATGCATTTACCCGACATGTTGCCATGAAGATTAAATTAGTTAACATGGAAAGTGATTAGAACAAGGCTGGGCACAAGGTAAGTCTTATTTTTGTTAACCACTATTGCAAGTGCTCAAAGATTGCTAATTTTCCATTGCACTACTGATGTATCATCATCCTTGAATTGCATATCTAACAATTATCTAAGGATTAAGCTAATCTCAAAATAAATACTATGCAACTTGTGTTTTAATAGAATCCATATTAAAGCATTATTCAAATCAGAGTGATCAAGAATGTTCTCTTGAAAAAAATTAAATCTCAATTGTAAATGGTGTGAAACAGAACACAAGTGACATGTTTTTGCACATGAATATCAAGGTACCACCTACCACCTGATAAAGCTTAATTGTGTCTCTTTATTCAGCAAATAGAACGATTTTGTCACAGGTTCTCACTGGAGACCTCAGTGTGAACTTTTTATTACCAGTCCTTATCATAAACTTCCTCGAGATGGTTACTTCAAATAGATTTGCAAAGATAAGATGTGTCCATTCACATTTCCAGGAGATTTAAATTTCAATTCCTGGGCAGCCCTGGGGGCCCAGTGGTTTAGCGCTGCCTTCAGCCCAGGGCATGATCCTGGAGACCCAGGATCGAGTCCCACATCGGGCTCCCTGAATGGAGCCTGCTTCTCCTTCTGCCTGTGTCTCTCATGAATAAATAAATAAAATCTTAAAAAAAATAAATTCCAATTCCTCTGTCAAGTTATATCATCAGAAACATAGTCCTTTAAATCCCTCCCTAGAAATCCCTTCAAAAATTTTACTTTGATGATGTCTTTGGTGTGTAGTCAGAGGTTGATATAAGAAATGGTCATTACTTTCCAACCTGGGCTTAGCAGAATGGCTCCCTCAAAGAAGAACGGCGAGAAGGGCCCTTCTGCCACCAACAAGGTAATGACCAGAGAACACACCATCAACATTTATAAGCGTGCCCATGTAGTAGGTTTCAAGAAGCTTGCCCCTTGGGCACTCAGAGAGATTCTGGAATTTGCTATGAAGGAGATGGGAACTCCAGATGTGCATATCGACACCAGACTCCACAAAACTGTCTGAGCTGAAGGAATAAGGAATGTTCCATACTGTATCTGTGTGCAGTTGTCCAGAAAATGTAACAAGAATAAAGATTCACCAAACAAGCTTTATACATTAGGTACCTATATACCTGCCACCACTTTCAAAAACCTATAGACAATGTGGATGAGAACTACCAGCTGATTGTCAGATAAAAATATAAAACTGCAAAAGAAAGAAAGAGAGAGGGAGAGAAAGAAGAGGAAGGGATGCAAGAAATGTTCCTAGAAAACCTGAATAGACATTTCTCAAAAAAAGACAGATGCCCAAGAGACACATGAAAAGATGCTGAACATCACAAATCATCAGGGAAATGCAAATCAAAACCACAAGGAGATATCACCTCATACCTGTCAGAATGGCTAAAGTCAGAAAGACAAGAAATAACAAGTGTTGGTGAGGATATGGAGAAAAAGGAACCCTGGTGCACTGTTGGTGGGAATGTAAAATGGAGCAGCCACTCTGGAAAACAGTAATGAGGTTCCTCAAAAATTAAAAATAGAAATACAAAAAAATAAAATAAAAATAAAAATAAAATAAATAAAAATAGAAATACCTTATAATCCAATAATTCTATTATTGGGTGTTTACCCAAAGAAAATGAAAACATTAATTCAAAAAGATACATGGACCCCTATGTTGACTGCAACATTATTTACAATAACCAAGATATAGAAGTAATCTAAGAGTTCATCAATAAATGAATGGAGATGTGGTATAGATATATATTTTTATTTTATATTTATAAAATGGAATATCACCCAGCCATGCAAAGGGATGAGATATTGCCATTTGTGATATGGATGTACCTAGAGGATAATATGTTAAGTAAAATAAGTCAGAGAAAGACAAATACCATATTATTTCCTCATAAGTGGAATCTAAAAAAGGTAAAAATCAAAAATAAAACAAATGAATAAACAAAAAGCAGAATCAGATTCATGAATACAGAGAGCCGATGGCTGCCAAAGAAAAGGGGGGTGGGAGGGGATGGGCAGAATGTATAAAGGGGAGTGTACAGACTTCCAGTGATGGAATAAGTCATGGAGACAAAAAGTACAACCTGAGGAATATAGTCAATGATGCTGTAACAGATGGTGTCAGGTGGTAGCTACACTTGCAGGTGAGCACAGCATAATGTATAGATATATTGAATCACTATTTTGTATACTTGAAACTAATGTAACATTGTGTACCAACTATACTTAAATAAACAATTTTTAAAGAAATGGCCATATAAATATCTTTGCATTTTCTGCAAAACTCTTTGAGCGTAAAGGCATAAAGACATTCTCTATTACACAAACTTCACAATATAAAATCCCAAAACATAATATATATCTCCCAATAAATCAGTATGGGCAGTTTTCTTTGATAGTAAAAATAACACTTTGGTGGTTCACCATCAAGGCTACATATCAGAATCACCTGATATCACCTGGCAGCCTGAACAGCTCTTGGCGCTCTGTCATTTACCAATTAAGTCAGAATCTCGGTGCATGGGACTCAGGCATTGATGGTTTTTAGAAAGTTCTCCAAGACATTCTTGTGTACACCTAGGACTGAAAATCCCTCCCGTAGTTTATCATTTCACATGTTTTAAAATATCTTGACTTCTAAGAAATTCAAAGTTAAATTTCTTATGATAGGGCAGCCTGGGTGGCTCAGCGGTTAAGCGCCACCTTCAGTCCAGGGCATGATCCTGGAGACCTGGGATCGAGTCCCACGTCGGGCTCCCTGCATGGAGCCTGCTTCTCCCTCTGCCTGTGTCTCTCGTGAATAAATAAATAAAATATATTCTTAAAAATTCCTTATAATACTTGGCCAAGATTTTTCATATTGTTCATTCCTCATCCTTCATGGTTTATCCTTTCTATTTGTCTTTTTTTTTTTTTTTTAATTCATAGAGATGCAGAGAGAGAGAGGCAGAGATACAGGCAGAGGGAGAAGCAGGCTCCATGCAGGGAGCCCAATGCGGGACTCGATCCAGGGTCTCCAGGATCACGCCTTAGGCTGCAGGTAGCACTAAACCGCTGCGCCACCGGGGCTGCCCTCTATTTGTCTTTTTAATTATCATTAAACATGCCTTATAAAAGTCACCTCAAATCATTTTTGGAAGCAAATAGAGAATAAGCTCTCATTTTTTTTAGAAAGATCATCCATGGAAATCCTTCTAAAACCTATTTGGTTTTTTGATGCTACCGGTTCTTTGGATAGATAATTGGTTCCATAAATTTAGTCTCTGGTGTGCAAAGTCATGTTAACTTTTGGGTGTTCAAAAATTTCCTTTGAGCTCTCAGTGATGGGCCCTAGTTCCAATCTTCCAGGACTTAGTAAGTTTTCTATTGCTGTGTAAAAAATATCCACAAATTAATGGTTTATTTTTTTAAAAAAAGATTTTATTTATTTATTCATGAGAGACACACAGAGAGAGAGGCAGAGAGAGAAGCAGACTCCCCACAAGGAGCTCGACGTAGGACTTGATCCCGGATCCCAGGATCATGCCCTGAGCCAAAGGCAGATACTCAACCACTGAGCCACCCAGGTGTCCCCACAAACCAATGGCTTAAAACAACACACAGTTGTTTCATCTCACAGTTTCTGGAGGTCAGAAACATATGCTTATCTGGTTTCTTTGCTCAGGGACTCACAAGACTGAAATTCAGGTGTTGGTGGGTCTATGTTCACAAATGGAAGCTTAAATTAACTGAAGAAGGATCTTCCAGGTGGTTGCTGTGGCTCTAGAATACAGGCAGCTTCTATCTTCAAACCAGCAGCACAAATCCAAACCCTGCTTTGAGTAAGAATACTTGAGGAAAGAGCTTACCTCCACTGCACACACAGCCTTCCCGGTGTAGACATTTCTCTGCTTCATGTGCGAGTGTGTTTGTGGGTTTCTAACATTCTTTGGTGAAGACATCCTTGCATTTAGTAATGAATGCATCGGACTATTGCCTAGGAGGGCAGCCTATAATGGTGTCTGATTCTGTTAATGAGTGGTATCTGATAGCTCAGAGCTTAAAAGTATAGAGTATCTTCCTCAAATTCATTATTTTAATTTCCCCACCCCCTTATTTCCTGTATGAGTTTGCTAGGGCTGCCGTAACAAAATACCACAGATTCGGGGGACATAAACAATAGAAGGTAATCTTTCTCCAGTTCCAGAGGCTGGAAATCCAAAGTCAAAGTGTTGGCAGGTTTGGTTTCTTCTGAGGCCTCTCTGGTTTGTAGATACTCTTTCTTCTCACTGTATTCTCAGTTGGTCTTTCTTCTGTGTGTGTCTCTCTGTCCACATTCCCTCTTCTTATAAGGACACCAGTTAGATTAAATCCAGGGCCCACCTTAACCACCTCATTTTAACTTAATGACTTCTTTAAAAAGCCCCATCTCCAAATTTAGTCCCATTTTGATGTACTGGGGGTCAACATATGAATTTGAAACAAGACACAATTCAGCCCATAACACTTCACTGCCCATGAAAGGTCATCTGAAACATTCTTGGATCGATTGCCATCTACTTGATGTGTCATTATCTGGAAGAGCTTACTAATTGTCTGAGTCTTTGTGCTCTTGAGGAACTTGTGATATAAACGAACACCAGAGACAAATAGGAAAAATACAATAAAGTAGGTAATTAGTTGCTGGTTTGGACAAAGTAGACTATAGTTTTCTAGAATTCAAAGAAAGGCAGGGGGGGATCCCTGGGTGGCGCAGCGGTTTGGCGCCTGCCTTTGGCCCAGGGCGCGATCCTGGAGACCCGGGATCGAATCCCACATCGGGCTCCCAGTGCATGGAGCCTGCTTCTCCCTCTGCCTGTGTCTCTGCCTCTCTCTCTCGATCTGTGACTATCATAAAATAAAAAATTAAAAAAAAAAAAATACAAAGAAAGGCAGGGGCACAGTGGCTGGAGCTGGTCCAGAGGGCCTCAGGAGCAGGACTGGTTTGTGGACACTGGCAGCAAGCCTGAGGTTTAACTAGTTGTGCTAAACTCTAGCAGTACCTTAGAATTATCTGGGGGATCAAACTAGGTCCTTTGCATTGGTATTAGAAAACAAAACAATGGGGTGCCTGGGTGGCTCAGTCGGTTAAGGGTCTGACTCTTGATTTTAGCTCAGGTCATGATGTCAGGGTTGTGAGAGAGCCCCACGTCAGGCTCCCTGCTCAGCTGGAAGTCTGCTTGAGATTCTGTTTCCCTCTCCCTTTTGCCCCTCTCCCCACCCCCTACTTGTGCCCTTTCTCTAAAATAAATATATATATTTTTAAGGGCAAAAACAACTCTCTCCGGGTGATTCAAATGCATAGCCAGTCTTCAAACTGCTGGTTTGGATGGATGGATGAGATAAGAAGGGCATTGCAGGTGAGGAGGAGGAGGAGGATGTGAGCCAGAGCATGAAAACAAAAACCTGGGATATCTGAAGGATCAGAAGACCCACCTGCCTGGAGGGGTGGATGTGTTGGAAAATAAGTTTGCATTGGTCAGAGTGAAATTCCTGGAGAAACTATGGAACCCGTGTACAGGCCAGAAAGGCAGGAGGAATGCAGACACCAAGTTAGCAAGCTCAGCTATTCAGTTATTACAGAAAAATGGGTGTGAGAAATGAGGGCTTTGACGAGCGGTGGCACCAGACCAGAAATGCAGACGTGGGGGAAAGGCTGGGAAGGATGGATCGGTAGGACTGGCCAAGTGGATAAGCTGATAAGTGGTGCACAAGAGAAACTGTCGTGGAGTAAAGAGCATACATTTGGCTAAGTCGTGAGCTTCCCTCTAGGAGATGTTAAGTCAGAGATAATATCTCATTATTCACAGTTAGCGTGATGACCTGTATGTACCAGCTGCTCCACACACTGTGGTTGACCAGAGTTAAACGAGATAAAATTGGAACATAAGTAGACATCAGGTATGAGACCGCACGTGACAGAGAAGAGATAAGAACTCAAGCTTTGATACAGCAGAGGCCTGGGAGCGCTGTCCCCGATCTCTGATAAGGGTTGGTAAGAATCTTGAGCGAGGGGATCCCCGGGTGGCTCGGTGGTTTAGCGCTGCCTTGAGTCTAGGGCCTGATCCTGGAGTTCTGGGACCAAGTCCCGCATCAGGCTCCCTGCATGGAGCCTGCTTCTCCCTCTGCCTGTGTCTCTGCCTCTCTCTCTCTCTCTCTCTCTCTCTCTCTCTCTCTGTCTCATGAATAAATAAATAAAATCTTAAAAAAAAAAAAAAGAGTAGAATCTTGAGCGATGTCTCCACGCAGCCCCCTGCCCCTTCCCCATCTCCTGCCCATGTGGAGTGAACGGGCCTCTGCCGTTTTGTCACCCAGCACCCCCTCCCTGTGCGAGTTCCCATTTTTCTCTTGGGGAACTTCCCCTTCCTCAGGGCCTGTCGAAGTCCTCTGCCCTCCCTGCCTGGGGTTCCAGCCACGACCTACATGTTAGGCCTTGTGCCTTACATTACACCTCTCCTCGTCCCCCAGAGCTTTCCGGGCCACTGTGCCTGCCTCTGTTGAATTGCTAGAGAACGATGGCTCACGTTGTTCAAACTAGCAGTAATCTCCCCCTGACCTCAGACCCTCTCCACTGGGATGCTGGGGCTTGAGCAGACTAACAGAAGTAGAGAATCCACAATCTCTTGGGCAACCGAGTTCTTGTGACACTCTCCTCTGGGTCTCTGAAATTGCCTGGGTCCCCGTTTATTCCGGTTTGCTGTTAAGTCTCTGAGGTCCCTCAAATCCTTCCAGTACATCCTTTTTCCTACAGTTAATCAGAACTAGTTTCTGTTCCTTGCGACTGAAGCTTCTTTACTGACTGACCACATTCCTTCCCATTATTCAAATTGTGTCACAGCTTTATTTTACATTCAAAATCCAGAAGTGAGCATAGCATCACTGGAATCCTGGGATCTCCTTTTTTTTTTTTTTTTTTGGTAAGCACTATGCCCAATGTGGGGCTTGATCTCATAACCCAAGATCAAGAGTCATATGCTCTAACAATGATGCCACCCAGGCACCACCCCTCCTTTTCTAAAGTTGCGGACCCCAGGGACTCTCATTTCCATTTCAAACACAAATCGTGATGGGCAGCAGCCATCTGACAGCCTCACACCTTTGCATTTCTCATACCTACTAATTTATTGGAAGAGGTCCCCACGGTAATTTGCCCAAGACTCTATTATAAAGTCATCTGGGGATGCCTGGGTGGCTCAATGGTTGAGTGCCTGACTTTGGCCCAGGGCAGGATCGAGTCCCACATCAGGGTCTCTGCATGGAGCCTGCTTCTCTCCCCTGGGATCCTGGGGCTTTGAGTCTCTGCCTGTGTCTCTGCCTCTCTGTGTGTGTGTCTCTCATAAATAATAAAATAAAATAAATAAAATAAAATAAAATAAAGTCATCTGTTTAAAATGTCTCTTCCAACCCAAAATTCCCTTGCAGTCAAGGTCAGATGCCATTGAAGAGTATGTGAGAATATGCTTCTTCATCCCTTCTTTCTCTCACATCTCTACCCAAGGTCCTCTTTCTTTGGGTGACCACTTTATTTTAAAAACTTAGAACAGTGATGGTCTCAGCGTCACCAATGCATGCGCAGGAGGCTCTGCTTCTCTTGTTTTAATTTTTATTTATTTATTTATGATAGTCACAGAGAGAGAGAGAGAGAGAGAGAGGCAGAGACACAGGCAGAGGGAGAAGCAGGCTCCATGCACCGGAAGCCCGATGTGGGACTTAACCCCGGGTCTCCAGGATCACGCCCTGGGCCAAAGGCAGGCGCCAAACCGCTGCGCCACCCAGGGATCCCCATCTGCTTCTCTTGTATATGAGAAAAACAGATATGAATTCTGGCTGTGGAAGTTTGGGCTTCCAGTGGGCCTAGAGATAAACGCCTTTTACCACTCTGACAGAGAACACTTCTAAAAGCAACGATGTTACTTGGCATCAATGCAACACTTTTCATCACAAAGCAATTTGTAGACATTAAAGGGTAAGTTCTTTCCATAAGAATAAATGCACAATGCTGGGTATAGTCCTATCCAATTCCTCCGGCCCCAACAATGGGCCCCACATATAAACTGTGGCTGCACAAGATGACTTCTTGAGACAAAAAAGAGGGGCAAAGGTGGGGGAACACAAAGAGAAAGAAAGAAAAGAAGACATACAATTTACCTAGTGAATGTTGTGAGTCTGGCACGATGGTTTGGAGAAGAACCTTCCTTCCAGTGTTCTGGCCTGGCTCTGTTGCTGTTTAACCTCCTCCATGACCCGCTGGGAAGTTTCAACAGAGATTAGGTCATTCCCAGTCATGTCTCAAGCTGTAGTATTTTATATTTTGATGATTCTTCCTTCGTGTCCCTGGCACACATCCTTATTCCCAATTCAAGTCCTAGCACCTGGCACACCAAAGCAAATCAACTTTAACATTTGTGGGCGCATGTGCCCACATACATGTATATACACAACCTCTGTGCTCCTTCTTGCCTCGTTACCCACCTGCCTCCCTGCTTATTTGGGGCTGGGAGCTGGGGAGGAAAGTAAATAATGAACCATGCCTGTTAGCCCAATGTTTTGCAATTATGTGACTGGAAAGAGCTCAATGAGATTAAGGATGGGTTTACTTCTTAAGAAATCATTCCATCAAAAGAAAGACGAGCCTCCACCTGCTCAGAGAAATTGTTGGCTGAACTTCTGAGCAGTTAGACACCCTGTGAACTATAAATGAATGCAGGGCGTGAAGGCAGGAGCCAAAGCCTTTCAATGCTTTGTGCACAGGTCTTCCATAAAGACCACTGTATAGCACAGTTTAGGCACCCACGTAGTACCCTCTTATGTCCTGATTTTCCAATCACAGCCAGGAAAGTACAATTCCTTCAACAAGCCACATCTCCCTTCTCACATGCCATCCTATCATGTGTGATAGGATGTCCTAACTATGTGGCATTAAAGAAAACAGATATGCAACAAACCATATTTAGGACTGATAATTTGATGAATGGGTATTTGCATAATGGAACATAATGGGAGGATTTTTTTAACTACAGAGTCCTGTTCTCATAAACTCAATTATATTAAACCAACTTTCAATTATGGAATTTCACCTTCCACACCTTATAAAACCAACTATAAATCAAGGCACATCTCCCTTTACTACTATTTGGTTGTTAACACATATGGGTATCCATATATCTTTTCTTGGACATTCTGTGTGTGTGTGTGTCCCTATTTCATCACTGGACTGTAAACGTCCTCAAGGTCAGGAACTATCGCCTCCTTTCAGTCCAGGGGAATCAGAAAAAAAAAAAAAAAGGAAATCAGAGAAAAGAAATATAATAACCTAAGACTCAGAAACAAGTGAAAATTCTAAAATATTGCATCGGTCCTGATGTGTATTCCCAGCAGCCACACAGATGCATTATGCTTATACTCTGGAGAAAGGCAAGAAAAAAGTGCCCAGTATGAACACATAAGCTTTCAGTTTTGGTGTTTCCTTAAAATGTAATGAAAGTTAAGCAGTCTGTTCAATCACGATCTACCTAGAACAAGAAGAGCACAACGCCCAGCTCTGCAGCTTCACTACTGCTTTAGTAGGAGGGAATCTCGTTAAGCCCAAAGCTTAATGGAGGGCACACATAAAAATATACCCATGAGTACTGCCACTGAACTACAGAACCCAGACAAAGCAGAGGCTGCTCACCAAGTCCAGAGCACAGTGCACAAGCTCTCTGGCAGGCCTGTCTCCCTGGACGCTGGCAAGAATGGCTGGCCTCGGGGAATTTCATTGTGGAACTACAATAAACCAACTTGACTGATTTAAGTGGGCAGTGACTGGTGTGGTGAGAGAACCATTGACTCTTGAAATGGAACAATGAAAGGAGGCTGTCCTAGAAGTACTAGGGAGATTCCAATTTGTGTATTTCCAAATTTGTTCCTTTACTCGATATCTAGTTCATGAAAGTAAGAGCCTCTTGTATCAGTGGCCTCCACAAGGGTTGAGAATGCTGTATAATATTTTACTTGTAGGGAAAAAGTAAAAGTCACAGATTAATTAAAGAAAGTCTGGATAAACAGACCTTAGGTTATTCTCCTGTGATTTTTTTTTTTTTTTAGAGATTTTATTTGAGGGAAACAGAGGTAGCGAGAAAGAGCATGAACAGGGAAGGAAAGGGGGAAAGCAGGCACCCTGTAGAGCAGGGAGCCTGATGCGGGGCTCTATCCCAGGACCCTGGGATCATGACCTGTCCCAAAGGCAGACACTTAATCAAGTCACCCAGGTGCTCCTCTCCTGTGATTTTTGAAGTAGTAGATCATAGGGTGAATCTGGATTTGAATCATAGGTCTGTAACTTGCTGCTTGTTATCTGGAGCAAATTAAGCAACAGATTTTCTGTAAAATGGGAAAAATTATTAACTCATATAGCTATAGAGTTAAAAATTAGGTAATGTCCACAAAGCACATGGCATTCCCTTATCCTACAATTTTTTTTATTTCCAGGCTGGTCATTTCTTATGTCTCTTGAATGGATGCATTTGTTTCAGTCTCTACTGTGTTGCTTTAATATAATTGCATTTGAAGCATTCCTGATACATCTGTTCTATTCTCAACTAAATGTCTACCCACTGTGCTGCTCCCTTCTTGTCCAGGGCCAAGTGAAGTGGCTCTGGAAATGCACACACTGACACTCAGGAAGTCAGAGTCTTGGGAAGCTGCGTGCATGTTGGTTCCCTTGCCCCAAACACAGAAAGCAGAAAATATTATTGGATGGTTATAATATAGAGGTTTACAGCTCACTGAAATCACGTGATGACAGTGGTATTGTACAGTAAGTAAGAGCTTATATATACTGAGCATTGACTATGATGCCAGGAACTGTCCTACATTGACTCTAGCCAACAACACAGAGAGGTAGGTGCTATTGCCATTTCTGTTTTGTAGATTGGCAAACAGAGGGCCAGACAGACTCAATACCTTGCCCTGGATCAGTAGGTGACAAAGCCAATTCTAATCCAGGCTGTCTGGTTCCCAGGGCTGTACTGACATTTCAACGACCCACAAGTGTAATTTTTCACATAGATGTAAAAGAAACAAAACAAAAACCACGTCCTAAGAGGTTATCATTCTGAATAACTCTTAGACATATGGAAGGCATGACTCCTTAGACAGTGGCTGCAGCTCTGTTTGTGCCTGCTTCATACCAAGACAGTGCTTGTTAGTGCTGGGGATGGGGCCCAGGAAGGGGCGTAAATGTCTGAAAGAGGAAAGGCAAGCAAACGTAGAACATACTGAAGTTCTACAGCTGTTTTTAAAAGATATGCAGAAATAATTACTCAGTTGGGGTTTATTCACAGTTTAAGGGCCGGCACAGGCTCTATCATGAATGCTGTGGGTTGAGATGCCAGCAATAGGCTTTGATGATCTAGTTTAGGTAAGGGAAGACAAGAACTCTAACGACCTGTGGGAGTAGCGACACTGTAACATGAATGGAAAAGATTAACATGTATAATTGAGTGTTGCATTTTTCAAATTGTTGACCTTAAGAGTGATGCATTAGCTTGGATGATGTTCCTGTTGTGGCAAGTGTTTTGGGGAACTCATTTTGAATTGCTTCTAAGTCAGAATACGTTCAATGATGCTAAATCACATTTCATTTGGCCAAGGCTAAAGCACCACACCACTATGAGTAAACAAAACAAGTATACCATTCTTTTTTTTAAGATTAAGATTGTAAATTTTTAAAAAGATTTTATTTATTGATTCATGAGACAGACAGAGAGAGAGAGAGAGAGAGAGAGGGGCAGAGAGACAGGCAGAAGGAGAAGCAGGCTCCAGACAGGGAGCCCTACGTGGGACTCGATCCCGGGTCTCCAGGATCACACCCTGGGCTGAAGGCGGCGCTAAACCACTGAGTCACCCAGGCTGCCCAGATTGTAAGTTTTTAAAGATTTGAAAGAGAGAGCACGAGTGAGGGGAGGAACAGAGGGGGAAGAAGCACAAGCAGATTCTGTACTGAGCAGGGAGCCAACACGGTACTCAATCCCAGGACTGAGACCATGACATGAGCCCAAACCAAGAGTCAGACCTGACTGAGCCACCCAGGCACCCTGCAGATACACCATTTTTTGCCCTAAGTTTACAATTAGTAGAAAGATCATGACAGTTATATCTTACAAATACTGCACAGGATTCTAAATATGAGAGGAACAGTAGTACAGAGTGCTATGAAAATTCCAGCACAGAAAATCTTTGGATAACTTCATGAGGAACATGCTTGAGCCAGGCTGTGAAAACTGGCTTTTAATAACCAGAAGACTGGGCAGGGGGTGAGTGGGGGTGAGGGGAGGAGGCACAGCAAAGGGAGCAGATGAAAAAGCTAAGGACATCCTCAGCTATATCGAGTAATCTAGGTTGGCTGGAGAACAGTATGTGCTGCTCAGGATGAAATTAGCCCATAAAGACAGATTGAAGCGACACTGAACAGGACTTTGGATGCCCACTGAAGTCTGTACTCTAGCTTGCAAGCAATGGGAAGCTGAGGGGCTCTAAGCGTTAGAATGACTGGAATTGTGTTTCAGGAAGATTAATGTCCTAGTGGTACATAAAATGGATTAAGGTTTCTTGAGGCTGACATCTGAATTTGGAAAAATTATCAACCAAGTTTGATGAATAAGAAAGAAAAGGGATATGGAACTGTATACCATTTTTGGCCAAAAAACCAGGTATTGAATAAAACAGGAAGATAGATTTTCTTCTGTGGCTTGTAAGTGGATCTGATGGAACTTTCAAAAAAACCCAAAAAACAAAAACCTAGTTAGGTTTTTTTTTTTTTTTTCAGGTCTTGGAGTGGTGGCAGCACCACAAAAATAAGTATGTAGTCTTCTCTAAAGCACATGCTTTCAGGGATAACACTTATCCCAGTGAATAATCAGTTGCTCCTTTAAATACAATCAGAATTATTTAAGTCACACAGTATAGTTTTTTGTTGTTCATGCAGTATACTTTCTAAGTAGATTATAATCCACCACAAGAATTAGCTTCGAACCTACAATGTGACCTTCTTATCCAGCCTGTGATGGCTTCCTGCAGTTATACAAACACTAGGTTCTGTGGCCAAGGTATTTTTGCATATGTAAGTAAAGTCCGTTAACTTTAAATAAGAATATCGTGGCGGGCCTGACTTAACTAGTGGAAGAACATTAAAAGCAGGGTTGAGGCTTTCCCCAGAGGAAAAGATGAAAGTCAACCTGTGGACAAGAGCTTTGGCCCATGCTCATGGAGTTCCAGCCTGGCCAGATCACCTCAACTGCATAAATCAATCCCTTGTAATAAACCCCTTATTTATAGATACATGTATGGACTTACATATGTGTGTATTTAATGTGTATATATAAACACATGTAGTAGGAGATTTTATGTTTACATATATATGCATGTACCTATGTATCTCCTATTGGTTCGGCTTCTCTGGTTGAATTCTAACACTTTATGAGAGCTGACAGCCTGAGAGGGATCCACTATAAATGAATTACAAAAACACCATTGTTTGAAACTCTCAAAGTTTGAAAACAATTCCAAGTGGAGTACACTATACGCATTATGAAATGGCTCCATTCTTAGAACTACAGAAGCCTTGGCTTCCGATCTGATTATACACGGCTTCCGACCAGGGATTCTTAATCTGGGATCTATGACCCTTTCAGGAGAGCCCATTGCTGCCACCAGATTCTCAGAGAAATTCATGTCTCCTCAAATTACTAAGAATTGTTGTGGTTCACTTTGAAGTAAGCTTATAAAGTTATCTATAATCAATTTCCCAATGATTGTGTTTATATACATCTATGAATGGGTAGTTGACTCCCGGGCTGCTTGCCTTATTCCAAAATTAGTGCTGGCATTTGACAGATTTTCTTCCCCAAGAACAGGGCAGGAGCGGCCGCTTCTAATTTGCAGGAGAAATTCAGTTTAAGTCTTCACCTGATGAAAAGTCCATACATCCATGGTGAGGACCCACCGCACAACTCTACATGTTAAATGTGTGCCTCAGAGAGTCAAGAAAATCAGTGACGCAGGAAATGCAGTTTAAGTCATATTTGGTTCACAAGGAGGCTTTAAAAAAAATTAATGATCAATAAAAGAGTCTCAGAACTATACTGCCATATATTGTCTTCTATTGCGTAAAGAAAGATTCGTGCTATAAAGAAAAAAAAATAACGATTCTAAATTCACATTAAATACTCACTTTTTTTTTTTTAAGATTATATTTATTTATTTGAAAGAGCGAGCGCGCGGCGGGAGAGCAGAGGGAGGGAATCTGCAGCAGACGCCGCGGGGCCCACGCGGAGCCCACGCGAGCTCAGACCCCAGGCGGAAAGGGGGGGTAACCACCGGGGCCCCGGCGCCCCCGCCAGACTCTCTTAAAGAGGATCGTCATGACACGGCAGTCATGACACGGCACAACCGTGGCTTTGTGCCACTGCGCCGCGCCCCGCCTCGGGCCAGAGCCGGTCCCAGACCTCTTGCGGGTGTGTGGACATGCCTCCCCCTCGGCACCCCTCCTCCATCCCCCCTCGCCCCCCTCCTCGGCACCCCCCTCCTCCATCACCCCCCCTCGCCCCCCTCCTCGGCACCCCCCTCCTCCATCACCCCCTCCCCTCCTCTGCACCCCCTCCTCCATCGCCCCGCCCCACTCCTTGGCACCCCTCCTCCGTCCCCCTCTGCACCCCCTCATCCACCCCCCCTCGCCCCCCTCCTCGGCACCCCTCCTCCGTCCCCCTCTGCACCCCCTCCTCCATCCCTCCTGCTCCCCTCCTCTGCACCCCCCTCCTCCATCCCCCCGCTCCCCTCCTCTGCACCCCCTCCTCCATCCCCCCTCCCCTCCTCTGCACCCCCTCCTCCATCGCCCCGCCCCACTCCTTGGCACCCCTCCTCCGTCCCCCTCTGCACCCCCTCATCCACCCCCCCTCGCCCCCCTCCTCGGCACCCCTCCTCCGTCCCCCTCTGCACCCCCTCCTCCATCCCTCCTGCTCCCCTCCTCTGCACCCCCCTCCTCCATCCCCCCCCCCCGCTCCCCTCCTCTGCACCCCCTCCTCCATCCCCCCTCCCCTCCTCTGCACCCCCTCCTCCGTCTCCCTCTGCACCCCCTTCTCCACCCCCCCTCGCCCCCCTCCTCCGTCCCCCTCTGCACCCCCTCCTCCACCTCCACCCCCGCGCTCTCCCTCGCCCTCCCAGGGGTGAGCTCCGGGCCCCCGCCCGCCCTTCCCACCAGTCACCTGGCCCCGGAGCTGCCGCAAGGGGTTCCCCGGGGCTTCCTTCTCCCCACTGACCTGCTTTCCACACGCGGGGGGGGGGGGGGGGGGGGCCGGGGGAAAACCGCTCCGAGAGCGGACCCGGGGCACGTGTCACCCCTGCTTGAGCGCCAGCACCGGCTTCCCAGGGGCATCCCCCCCCCCCCCCCCCGCCCTGGCACCACCTCGGGGAGTCCTCCTCGCGGGCCTGGGCGGGAGCCAGGCTGACCCTGCAGAGGCCTGGGCCGGCCTGTCCGTCCTACAAGCCGGGCCTGGGCTGCTTTCCCGGCTGAGAAACGGCGCCCTTGAGCGTGTCCCCTCCCAGGTCATTAAGGCCGGACTCCGGCCCAGCTGCTCCCAGCTGCTCTCCGATTAGGTCTTACACGGCCTTCTCCTCGAGCCTCTCACGTGTATACGCGACACACCTGTGCCGTGTGCGAGTCCCGAGCTTATCATTGTAGATTTTCTTATTTACTGAGCCTGTTTCCTGTGAGCCAGTACAGCTGAATAAAATACTGAATTAAATAGGAATTTTGTCTTTAAAATGTCTAAAAATGATAAAGTCACCTGTCAAGATGAGCGTGGTTATATAAACATGAAGTTGAATTAATCTTTAAAGACAGTTATTTCCTCATTTCTGTATTTAATTTTTCTTTTTAATTTTCCACACAAATGTGAATATGTAAAAAGTCCTAGAAACACTTGCAGTAAACATAGCATCATGTATAAACCTGTGGAATCACTATGTTGTACACCTGAAACTAATGTGATGTGTGTCAACTAGTCAATTATACTAAAAAAATTTTTCTTTTGAAAACTGTATTATTAAAATAATAATTTGTCCTGGTTGAAACTTATCTATTAAAAATATTAGACTAAAAGCCCTTAGAGAAGAGCATTAGAATAGAAGTTCTTTTGTGGTCCTAATTCTGCTGCAGAATCTTAACTCCCCTGGGCAGCAGTTTTCTGTTGCATTAAAAAAGAAAAAAGGGAAGAAAGGACAGGAAGGGCAGAAGGAGGAAAAATGGAAAAGAAACTGGGCTGAATTATCTCTGAAGTCCTTTGCTACTCAAAATTTTCTTGATTCTATTAAAAAAAGAACTTGCTTTAATACATAGAGTCTGCAAAGCAGAACAATAATGGTAACTACCACATGTTGGGGAATTAGTGTGTTATGACACACTATAAAAGCCGTTACATGGGCTCTCATTTAACAGATGCATGAACTTATGATTATTATTCTCCTAATTTATAGGTAAGAACACAGACTTAACCCAAAAACCTCAGTCATGTAACATTTGTTTGTTTTTTAACAGACATGATCCTCAATTATCATAGAGAGAAATGGCTGAGTAGATGGGAAAAATTTATGGACTCAGAAAATACACATCAAAATGAGACTTAAAAACAGAACTTTTTGGCAAAGTCTGCAGTATTGGAGGCCCATACTGCGTGCTACTAGTTCTGCAGGACAAAATAAACATGTTTGTCCCAACCTAATAAGCCAACAGCTACAATGTCTTCTCTTCAGAAGGTACGATTTCAGGACCAAGCTAAAGAATTAACGTTCTAAATTCAAGTATAAACCTGAAGTATCTCAAAAAAAGAATATATAAGGCCAACAAATAAAAGGATAATTCAAAACTAATCTTTAGGCAGCCATAAATGATATTTGAATGTAGGAGAAGATTTCCTGCATGTTATCCTGTACTTACTATTAACATCAGGATAATCAACAAAAATTAAATATACTAGGGAAATAATGTATAAAAATCACATTTTTAAAAGTGAGAGTTGAACTCAGTAATACGTCAGGAAAATTAATGCAAAAATTTAATGATACCAAGAACTGTACTTTTTATAAAATATTTGCCAATTTTGCTTGAGTCTTTTTATTATTATTTACAGTCCAATTTTTTTCAATTGGTATTAAATACATTAACTTTTTGTTTTCTTTTTTTTTTTTGGAATGGTGAAGTACCACCTTGATGAGGTCAGTTCCAGAGCTGAGGCTAAGTCAACTCATGATAATAAATCCTTCCATTATGAGTTAGCAGTCAAATCCCTCAAGAGCAGTTTAAAAAATAAAAATATTTGAAGCACCGCAACTTCGAACTGGCCTTGGAAATGGCATTTGATATGTGGAGTACAAAGACCACAACTCGATCTTTGCACTGTGTATTTAAAATACAAATATCCAAGTGATTATAACTGAGAAACCACACAAAAAGCTGCGGAGTTTGAGATAACAAAAAGAAGTATCTTTCATCATTATGTGTACTCTGCCTTAACCACACAGAAAGGGGAAATTCTACTCCATATTTCTGTCTTCCTATGGGAGCATTTATAGGTGCTTTCCTAAGTTGAAAACCACACCTCCAACTAGTAAAATATTCTTTGATACCACATAGATAGATGCCTTGGGAAACTGTAATGCTGATTTCCTTCAAACTGTTCCAAAGGGCATAGCATACATAGCAGAGTGTCTCAGCATATATTAAGTACTGAGTAAATTAGAAATTACTCATATCCTCATCAATTAAAGCACTGAAGAATAATTACTCAAATAGTAGCCTAAGAAAAGTGAATAAACCTCCCCCAAATTCTAGTTTTTTTTTAAAAAGGCCAAATTCTAACTAAATCTGTGATAGTTTTACTAATACATATTAAGCTAGTTGTAATATACTGACATTTTCATGGTTATCTGATAGCTTGAGAAGTCTGTGTTATTTTAGCTATATGCAAACCAAAGATAAACCAACGGAAAAATTTTATGAAAATCCTCTCAAAGTAGGAAAACATTTTCTATAGTAATATAAGGTTCTATTTTTTTCCATGAAAAAGTAATGATTCAAAAAGCACCCATTTCTGTATAAGAAATATAAATCTGCCCATCTACCCGATAGGTAGAATAAATAGCACAAGGAAACATAGATAAATCTCAACAGACTGAGCCAAAAGAGTGACGTATTTCAGAGAAGGTATTTTATCATCGGAACAGTATGGTTTCCTATATTTAAGATCTATTTATTATTTATTTTTACAAGTAGCAAAGTCCCTCCATTTTTTTCCAGCTTAATATACATGGATATAAAAAGCTATTGATTTCACGCTGCCTCCCACCCCAACCCGAGTGGGGTACAGGAAGTTGTGAGCTCAGAGCAGCCTCCTGACGCCAAGGTGGTTTCCTCTTTACCTCGGACTTAACTCTGCGCTCTAATCAGTCATCCTCTTGCTGATTTCTTTTCTGTCAAAGGAAACCAAGATACATCAATACAGCACATTCTAGTTGGGATATGTGTTCAGCCAAGATCACTTTTTCTGTCAGCAAGTATAATTTTCTAGAGGCCTTGGCAACAGATAAGGTTGAAAATCATCATGGAAAAACATGCCTAAATTAATTCATCAGACAAGTTTATCACTTTGGCTCCTAGGCATGTTATCTTCAGGTATTTGAATACTTCTCTTTTTTCCATTTGTGCAAACATTCCCACAAAGAAACACAAGTACAAATACACACGTTCCCCCTGAATAATACAGCAGAGAGCTAGATCTTAGCCCTATAAGAACATATAGAATTTCTTCAAAAGCAGAAGTCTTGTGAAAATTATTCAAAAAACATAATCATAAGATACATTTTCTATCATTCTAAGCAATAAATTATTCCTTCAGCTTACTTTATATATTTCATTATAAAATGTCCTAACCAAATATAATCTAGATAGTATAGAAGTATAATGAAACATTACAAAGTCAACTTAAAGATATACACGTATGTGTACTAAGTACACATATACTTTACCAGTTTAAGAAAATCTATGAGTTTGTGAGCATCCTCCCCAGTAGACAGGTCTACAAAGTCCTTGGGAAGTCGGTAACTCAGATAGGGACTGGGTTGAACTGTCACTTCACTGTTTGTGCAACGGAAAGCTGGAGAATCCTTTATAAAGAAAAAAAGGGAAGTCCATGAGAAATTACCTTTTTAAGTCTATTCTTCGAAGTGAAAAAGATGCTAGTTTAACATTTTCAACTTCATGTTCCCTTCTGTACTAGGTAAAGAAAATAAGATTCTGAAGTAAAAGAATCACCAAGATTTTGAGGATATTTCCACATGTTCACTAGAAAATAAATACACAGTATCTGAAAACAGTGTCCTCATGGAGAGCTGTGGTCAATCCCTAAATGCTACCAGCCACTATGCACAGCAAATAGGGGTTCCTTAGTCCTTGAATGGGCCCAAGGCCTATGGCTAGTTCTCTCTGGCCTTGAACAATCTCATGCTGGCCAGAGGGCTTTATTAATACTATCATTTTCTATAGGTGCACAGTTGGGAAGTATTGCCCTGGAGAATATAGTTAATAGGGAGGGCAAGCAAGTACTATGAATTCCTAACACTCTGTGCTTCTCTTAGTCATTTAACTTACGCATTTGTGTATCTCTCTCAGCACCTATGGAAAACTGCAAATCTGAGTGTCATTTTTAACAAGTCTTCACAATCTTCAATGTACTTGCTTAGAGTCTTGCATTTAATATTTACATGTTGCCTTGTGCCAAAAAGGATTTCAGAGACAGAAGGCCTTGGGTTTGGACTTCATGGGTGGCAGGTATCTAGGTGAGGGATGGATGGTGTCCAGCAGATGGAGACAGGCCGGGAACTTGAGTGGAACAGGACCGTAGAGCCCTAGAAAGCAGGCCATATCTTATGACAGACCAATCATCTGACAAACACTTAGGAAACACCCACTTTGTGCTGACCTTGTCCTAGGTATAGGAGATCAACTGGTAAACCAAATAGGCAGACAGTCAATAAATAAGCAAATAAATATAATGGCAAGGTCACTTCAGCTAGTAAGAGCTGTTTTAAGAACACTATGACAGGGTGTTATAATAAGAGAAGAAAAACACAAGCCACTTCACAGGGGTGGTCAGGGAACCCTTTGCCAAGGAGAGAACATGGGGACTGAAAAGTATGATGAAAGCAGCCCTATGAGGTCTGGGAACTCAGACAGGGACTGGGCATGGCTTGGAAGGCAGTGGGCATAACCATGGCAAAAATCCCGTAGCAGAGCTTTGTAGTTGTGAGGACCAGAAGGAAAGCCAGGTCTCTGTGAAGAGGAATAAGAACAGGGAGACATGCAGGACATAATTCTGTGGAAAAGACAGGAGCCAGTTCCTGTTTCCCTGTTACCCCCCGACCTCCAATACAACACTGTTTAAATTAAAAAAAAAAAAAAAAAAAAGGATTTGGATCATAGAGTGTATTTTGTACAAACTGTTTCTATCCACTGTGTCCCTCATATTTAAAAATAAGCCTCTGCTGAATAATTTACATTCTCTTTCCTTGACATTCAGATTTAATGGCCCCCAACTCTAAGATGCCAGCACAAAGAAAATTCTTTCAGTCATTAATTTAACAAAAATCAACTGTGCTGAATTGTGCTAGGCCAACACAGATCTGTGGAGAACATGAGAGATACCACTGTGCTCAGAAACTTACAGTCTGGGCAGGACATAGCAAAGACAACACAATAGAGCAAGTACCATGAAAAGGAAAATACCCATTTGAGCCAGATCTAGAGGAACAGGGCCAAAGAGGGCCCTGACACAGTAATGATGAAAAGAAGTATTTCAGAGATAAGACCAAAGAAAAGATGCTCACACTGGAAGCAAGGCGGCAGCCAGAAAGGCAGGAAGAAACCCAGGAGGAGAGCATGTGTCATGGAAACCAAGGGAAGATATGCAGTGAAGACACGGAAGAGGGTGATATATTCAAATGCTGCTGTGCTCATCCACTGGCACTCGCAGCGAGCCTGCAGAGCCCTCACCAAAAGCAGTTTCTGTGGAACAGGAGGGATGGAGGGGCACACAGGTGAGAAGCAGCAGGTGGGGGAGGTGGCCACATGAGGAAGCCACTGGGAGGCTGTACAAGTACTGAGAAGTTACAAAAACATGGGTCACATAGCATGAGTGAAGCTAGTTTGATCCCACTAGTGTGAACAGATGTGTGCGTTTGCATATAAAACCACACTTGGACAATATTAACTGAAGGGGTAAGGATGGTAAGTTCCAGGTGGTTGGATTTCCAGTTTTGCCTCTTTCTCATTCTCTGTTTTTTTAAATGACCATGTAAAGATAAAACTATTTCTTTAAAGATATAAAAAACACTCCCAGAGATAACACATATGTAGCACAATCTCACTTATTTTTAAAAGTTTATGTGTATGTATACAGGCATGTTATATATACCAAAGTATACGAAATATGATAGAAAAAACATATAGCGTGGTTCTTAAGGTGGAAGGACTATGGTAATATCAGAATGCTCTTTATTTAAAAATGGGCATGTATTACTTTTATAAGCAGAGAAGGGCAACACAAAGGTGTTGTTCAAAGAAAGTCTGGCTGTGAAGGTGAGGAGGTAGAGCTGCTGGCTGAAGACATGAGGTTGAAGGAGGTTTGTCTCTTCGGACAGAAGATACCTGAACACAGACAGGGTGGGACACGAAGGAGTGAGAGGCAGCACCGGGTATCAGGAGGGAGTAAGGAACAGCATGCTGAGCAAGTGGAACTATGAGACTGAGGAGGAGGGATACAGGGATGCTCATAGGTTTGAGGACAATCACACAATATCACCAGCGGATTCTCTTCCTGTGAAGAGGGATGTGGAATCATCTGCTGAGAGGAGGAAGAGAGGATGGGCAAGGAGGTCTGTGGGGTTCCACGGGGGTGTGGAAGGCCACCATGGGTGGAAGAGAAAGCTGGTGAGGGAGACACTGCAGTAGGGCCCCCTTGATGGGGTTAGGACTATGACAAGACCCCCGTCTGGGCACCTGCACAGTTTTCCTCTGTCAGGGGTCAGGAGCCTAGGGCTAGGATCAGAGTCAACTAAGGAACTGACTTCCAGGTGAATCACAATGCACACACCCTTTTTGGTCACCTCCATGAGCATGTATCTATTAGTAAATCTGTGTTAGTGCTTAAAGAACAAGCGAGCAATTACTTAGTGGATTGGAAGGTTTCCTGTGTATCCTCCTTGATCCTCTTACCTGCTCCAGGGCATCTCCTTCACTAAAATCACCTTTTAAGTTTCTTCCAGATATCAGCTCTTCCCAAGTAAACAGCAGTGAATCAGTTACTTCCCCAAACGGATTAAAATCAATCAGCCACACCTTCCCCTAGAGTACAGACAGAAAAACTAGTAAGCACAGGATAAAAACAAACACTTCAAGTCTGTCACCTGTCTTATCCAAAAGATCATCTTCGTATTGTTTTACCTAAGTGATAATCTTGAAGTTCTTGTAATTTATTTCAAAAGAGTTTCTCCAGGTCCCAGCTGAGAAAGGCCCACTCGTCTAAAGAAAGCGGTGCCGGATCCAGAGGGAAGGCTGCCAGTGAAAGCCCTGACAAAGGTGGATATGCCAGCTCCTGCCTAAATCACACAGGAATTCTAAGTCAAAAATCCAAGCAGGAGAAAGGACAATCTCACAGAATGGTTCCACCAAAATAGCATGACTAGAATGCTTTCAAGCTGCCTGCAGTTATCTTGCCTGAGCAAGCAAGGCAGAGGCAAAGCACCTTCCTTACCCTTGACAGGCTGCTGCAAGGGGGGGAGGGGGGCCTTAAAAAAAAATCCTTAAAAAACGTAGGAAAATTCTGAGTTCTCTTTAATCTTAATGTAATATTTGCTTTGTATGATAGAGCGTGTGACACATGAAGGGGACAAGTAAAATATCAACCTTTAAAAGAAATTTCTATCTTTTGTTCTGAGTACTGGTGGGCAATCTTATAGGTTCCAGACTCAGGGAAATACTTCTGACCTAGTTATACTAAGTTTGGTTAGAATCAGGTGCATCCTAGGATATAAAGTGGCATAGCACTGACATAACAGACCTGGGGAAATCTGTGAAATCCTGCCAAGATATTAAAGCCACATCTGATCACAGAGATACATGTGACATTTAGTAAATGTTTCCTCGAAATTTTTATCTTTGCTCCTCTTGACTTTTCTCACTGAAACATTCAATTATATCGTTTTGCTGTATTATATTCAATTATATCGTTTGGTGAAAAGTGAGGAACTCTATGACTCTCTCATGAGTTGCCACTGGCAGCCTTTGGATACAGTTCACTCTGAAATCCCGGATGAGGCCCCCAAAGAAGCATGAGGTTCATTAGGCTATCCAACTGTCATATTGATTGCCTCCTGTTTTGTTTTTGGGAAAAAAAAAAGAAAAAGCAAATTCTCCCAGGAATGTATTGGATGCTATATGTAAATACAAATCTCCAGGACTTAAATGTGGCTGATGTGATATAAATAAACATTACCAGCACAAAAAAAAAAAAAAAATAGAGGATTATTTTTCCAGTAAATATGCAATCATGTCTTGAACAGATGTATGTGTATAAAATTATATCAACCTAAGGAACTAGACTGCTGAGCCGGCATTATTAATCTTTAGTACTGTTTCTCATCATTTAAGAAAGATGAGAAACATCTTATTAGGACGAGCTTCAAATGTCAGAAATATCTAGTAAGTATCCAAGAACCATTATAGGAAGTTTAAACCACATACTTTTTGGTAAGTTTCCAATTATATACAATCCCCCCAGGAGAAAACCTGCAACTCTTTCTTGCCACCTGAGCTGTTTCCTCAAACAGATTCCACAACCACTTAGACATTGTTTGTGTGAAAAAAAAGCCAGCCGTTAATCAACGTCTTTGTGTGACCTTAGCTTTGCTTTGGGGTAATTACTAATATGCCTTTAACATACTGTATGTTACTTTAACAAAATGTGTATTTTCTAACCTCTAAACTTTTTCTACTTGAGTTTTTATAACCAATAAAACCACCTCTTTATTAAAGGGGGGGGAGAAAAACCCTATCACACTTGTTAGTATAGGAATATTGAGCTCTACATGCTAAAAATATGCCATACTATAAAAGCAAGCAAGACAAATAAAAAACAAAACAAATCACCACTGTTGGGATAGCTGGCGGAGTTTGTTCTGTAGTTAGAAGGCATCCTCTAGTTCACAAAGGAAAAAAGAAACCAGCTGTCATCAGGCATGAAACTATCAAGATGAGGATTTTATAGCTATAATGTGTTTTTTACGTGACATCTCAGGCACAAGACATCCTGAGAAATTCTGTTTTTAGGCAATCCATCAGATAAGCGTGGTCACACTGACCTTCCTGATATCTACCAACTAACCATCCCACTACCTGCCCAAATAAATCTCTACACACCAAACACTACTAAGCACTGGAGCATAAAGATCAATAACACAAAATCTATTCCTTCAAAGAGCTCAGTCCAACAATCATACTCATTCCATGTACACAGAATTATTCACAGCACAGTTTGTAAAAGACTAGAAATAAGCTATGTGTTCATCAACAGGAAAATGGCTAAACTATATAATATATCCACAAAAGGAAATACACCATTGTAAGAAACTAGAAAGCTCTCCAAAACACAATTTTTTCAACAAACGTATATAAAGCAAGGTGCAGAGTATATCATGTGCTAACTCTTGTGTATGAAAGATGGAAAAACTTAAGTATATTGCTTGTTTTTGCATCAAGAAATACATAAGATACTAATAAAAGTATACCTCTGGGATTACACAGGAACATGGTAAGAGAAAGACTTTCTAAATGTATTTTCACATTGATTTAATTTTTAAGCAATGTGAATATATTCTCAACCAAAAAGTTTAAAACTCAATAGGTTTTATGGAGCAGTGTTTGCCAGAGACTAGGGTGCAATGAAGGTCATGAGAAAATTTGGGGAAGTGATAAGAGTTCTACATGTTGACTGCAGTAGTGGTTATACAAATGGATGTATTTGTCAAAACTCATAGAACTATACCCTAAAAAAGGATGAATTTTACTTTATGTAAATTATTTCTCAAAAACTCTGACCAAAAAAATTCAATAGTTTTAAATGATTTAAAATACAGGGATGCCTGGGTGGCTCAGTCAGTTTGGTATCTGGCTCTTAATTTCGGCTCAGGTCCGTGATCTCAGGGTCGTGAGATTGGGCCCTGTGCCCTGCTCTGCGCTCTGGCCATGGGGTTCTCTCTCTTTCCTTCTCCTTCAGCCCCCACCCCCCCCGCAATTGTGTGCACTCTCTAAAATAAGTAAATAAATCTTTTTATAAAGTGATTGAAAATATAAAAGATATCAAAACCCTAAGACACAAGATACTATGAAAAAAAGAATACACAGAACTGAATTTACCAAATGGAACCTACAGGTATGAAAAAATATAGCTAATACGGTTTAAACTTAGTGAAAGGTTAAATGTATCCAACCGGATACAGCTGAGAGAATTAGTGAATCAGAGGATATATCTGAGAAAATTACACAACACAGTAAAGAATGGAGGTGGAAAACAAGGATATTGAGACACATGAGGATAAAATGAGATGTGCTAACACTCCTCAAAACAGATTTCCCAAGGACAAAAGACAAAAAGAGGTAACATTTGAAAAGATAGCTGAGAGTTCCTCACAACTGACAAAGGAAACGAATTCTCAGACCTAAGAAGTACTCAAAAAAGACAAAACGAAAAGGAAAAAAAAATGCCAACAACAATGCAGCAGTGCTTTCAACATGCTGAGACAACAGAACTGGTCAGCCAAAAATTCTATACCCAGCTAAGCCTGCCACGCATGAAAACTAAACAACTTCTCCAGCCAATGGTAAGAGATTTTCTACTAAAGGATATACTACTAAAGAGAAACTGCATTCAAAAAGCAGTAGTAGAGAGGGAGGGGCAAGATGCCGGAAGAGTAGGGTCCCCAAATCACCTGTCCCCAACAAATTACCTAGAAAACCTTCCAATCATCCTGAAAACCTACGAATTCGACCCGAGATTTAAAGAGAGACCAGCTGGAACGCTACAGTGAGAAGAGTTCGCGCTTCTATCAAGGTAGGAAGACCGGGAAAAAGAAATAAAGAAACAAAAGGCCTACAAGGGGGAGGGGCCCCGCCAGGAGCCGGGCTGAGGCCGGGGCGAGTGTCCCCAGGAGAGGAGAGCCCCGTCCCGGAGGAGCAGGAGCTGCACCAACCTTCGCCGCGGAAAGGCCTCCCGGGGAATTGGAGCAGGATCCCCAGAAAGGCGGGGATGCCCTCGGGCTCCCTGGGACAGTAACAGAGGAACTGCGCCCCGGGAGATGCGCCGAGCTCCCTAAGGGCTGCAGCGCTCGGCGGGACCCGGAGCAGCTCGGAGGGGCTCGGGCGGCGGCTCCGCGGAGGGGGCTGCGGGGCTCCGGGAGCAGCTCAGAGGCGGCGGCTCGGGCGGAGGAAGAAGCTCCGCGGAGGGGGCGGCGCGGCTCCGGGAACAGCTCGGGCGACGGTTCCGCGGAGGGGGCTGCGGGGCGGGAGCGCGAATCCAACAGCGCAGGCCCCGGAGCACAGGGCGCCGGGACACAGCCCAGGATCCGGCCTCCCCCCGGACAGGCAGAGGCCGGGAGGGCCCAGGACAGCAAGGACGCTCCTGCCTGGAGCTGAGCAGATCAGCGGCCCCGCCCCGGAGCCCCCAGGCCCTGCAGACGGAGAGCCCCGGAGCTACTGCGGGAGCTGACTCCAGGGTCCCAGAGCTGCCCCCGCCACTGTGGCTTCCTCCCGGGGCCTCACGGGGTGAACAACCCCCACTGAGCCCTGCACCAGGCAGGGGCAGAGCAGCTCCCCCAAGTGCTCACACCTGAGAATCAGCACAGTAGGCCCCTCCCCCAGAAGACCAGCGACAAGGACCAGGTCCAGGGGAAGTCAAGGGACTTAAAGTATACAGAATCGGAAGATACTCCCCCGTGTTTTTTTGTTTTTGTTTTTGTTTTGTTTTGTGCTTTTTTTTCTTTCTTTCTTCTTGATTTCTGATTGCTTCCCCCACCCCACCCCTTTTTTTTCTCCTTTCTTTTTCTTTCTCTTTTTCTTCTCTTTTTTTCTTCTTTCTCTTTTTTTTCTTTTTCTCTTTTCTTTCCTTCTCTCTCTTTTTCTCCTTTTCCCAATACAACTTGTTTTTGGCCACTCTGCACTGAGCAAAGTGAATAGAAGGAAAACCTCACCTCAAAAAAAAGAATCAGAAACAGCCGTCTCTCCCACAGAGTTACAAAATCTGGATTACAATTCAATGTCAGAAAGCCAACTCAGAAGCACTATTATACAGCTACTGGTGGCTCTAGAAAAAACCATAAAGGACTCAAGAGACTTCATGACTGCAGAATTTAGATCCAATCAGGCAGAAATTAAAAATCAATTAAATGAGATGCAATCCAAGCTAGAAGTCCTAACGACGAGGCTTAACAAGGTGGAAGAACGAGTGAGTGACATAGAAGACAAGCTGATGGCAAAGAGGGAAACTGAGGAAAAAACAGACAGGCAATTAAAAGACCATGAGGATAGATTAAGGGAAATAAATGACAGCCTGAGGAAGAAAAACCTACGTTTAATTGGGGTTCCCGAGGGCGCCGAAAGGGACAGAGGGCCAGAATATGTATTTGAACAAATCCTAGCTGAAAACTTTCCGAATCTGGGAAGGGAAACAGGCATTCAGATCCAGGAAATAGAGAGATCCCCCCCTAAAATCAACAAAAACCGTTCAACACCTCGACATTTAATTGTGAAGCTTGCAAATTCCAAAGATAAGGAGAAGATCCTTAAAGCAGCAAGAGAAAAAAAGTCCCTGACTTTTATGGGGAGGAATATTAGGGTAAGAGCAGACCTCTCCACAGAGACCTGGCAGGCCAGAAAGGGCTGGCAGGATATATTCAGGGTCCTAAATGAGAAGAACATGCAACCAAGAATACTGTATCCAGCAAGGCTCTCATTCAAAATGGAGGGAGAGATAAAGAGCTTCCAAGACAGGCAGGAACTGAAAGAATATGTAACCTCCAAACCAGCTCTGCAAGAAATTTTAAGGGGGACTCTTAAAATTCCCCTTTAAGAAGAAGTTCAGTGGAACAATCCACAAAAACAAGGACTGAATAGATATGATGACACTAAACTCGTATCTGTCAATAGTAACTCTGCACGTGAATGGGCTTAATGACCCCATCAAAAGGCGCAGGGTTTCAGACTGGATAAAAAAGCAGGACCCATCTATTTGCTGTCTACAAGAGACTCATTTTAGACAGAAGGACACCTACAACCTGAAAATAAAAGGTTGGAGAACCATTTACCATTCAAATGGTCCTCAAAAGAAAGCAGGGGTAGCCATCCTTATATCAGATAAATTAAAATTTACCCCGAAGACTATAGTGAGAGATGAAGAGGGACACTATCTGATACTCAAAGGATCTATCCAACAAGAGGACTTAACAATCCTCAATATATATGCCCCGAATGTGGGAGCTGCCAAATATTTAAACCAATTAATAACCAAACTGAAGAAATACTATGATAATAATACACTTATACTTGGTGACTTCAATCTAGCTCTTTCTATACTAGATAGGTCTTCTAAGCACAACATATCCAAAGAAACGAGAGCTTTAAATGATACACTGGACCAGATGGATTTCACAGATATCTACAGAACTTTACATCCAAACTCAACTGAATACACATTCTTCTCAAGTGCACATGGAACTTTCTCCAGAATAGACCACATACTGGGTCACAAATCGGGTCTGAACTGATACCAAAAGATTGGGATAGTCCCCTGTATATTCTCAGGCCATAATGCCTTGAAATTAGAACTTAATCACAACAAGAAGTTTGGAAGGACCACAAACACGTGGAGGTTAAGGACCATCCTGCTAAGAGATGAAAAGGTCAACCAGGAAATTAAGGAAGAATTAAAAAGATTCATGGAAACTAATAAGAATGAAGATACAACTGTTCAAAATCTTTGGGATACAGCAAAAGCGGTCCTGAGGGGGAAATACATCGCAATACAAGCATCCATTCAAAAACTGGAAAGAACTCAAATTCAAAAGCTCACCTTACACATAAAGGAACTAGAGAAAAAGCAACAAATGGACCCCACCCCCAGCAGAAGAAGACAGTTAATTAAAATTCGAGCAGAACTAAATGAAATCGAGACCAAAAGAACTGTGGAACAGATCAACAGAACCAGGAGCTGGTTCTTTGAAAGAATTAATAAAATAGATAAACCATTAGCCAACCTTATTAAAAAGAAGAGAGAGAAGACTCAAATTAATAAAATCATGAATGAGAAAGGAGAGATCACTACCAACACCAAGGAAATACAAACGATTTTAAAAACATATTATGAACAGCTCTACGCCAATAAATTAGGAAATCTAGAAGAAATGGACGCATTCCTGGAAAGCCACAAACTACCAAAACTGGAGCAGGAAGAAATAGAAAACCTGAACAGGCCAATAACCAGGGAGGAAATTGAAGCAGTCATCAAAAACCTCCCAAGGCACAAGAGTCCAGGGCCAGATGGCTTCCCAGGGGAATTCTATCAAACGTTTAAAGAAGAAATCATACCTATTCTACTAAAGCTGTTTGGAAAGATAGAAAGAGATGGAGTACTTCCAAATTCGTTCTATGAGGCCAGCATCACCTTAATTCCGAAACCAGACAAAGACCCCACCAAAAAGGAGAATTACAGACCAATATCCCTGATGAACATGGATGCAAAAATTCTCAACAAGATACTAGCCAATAGGATCCAACAACACATTAAGAAAATTATTCACCATGACCAAGTAGGATTTATCCCCGGGACACAAGGCTGGTTCAACACTTGTAAAACCATCAATGTGATTCATCATATCAGCAAGAGAAAAACCAAGAACCATATGATCCTCTCATTAGATGCAGAGAAAGCATTTGACAAAATACAGCATCCATTCCTGATCAAAACCCTTCAGAGTGTTGGGATAGAGGGAACTTTCCTCTACACCTTAAAAGCCATTTACGAAAAGCCCACAGCAAATATCATTCTCAATGGGGAAGCACTGGGAGCCTTTCCCCTAAGATCAGGAACAAGACAGAGATGTCCACTCTCACTACTGCTGTTCAACATAGTTCTGGAAGTCCTCGCCTCAGCAATCAGACAACAAAAAGACACTAAAGGCATTCAAATTGGCAAAGAAGAAGTCAAACTCTCCCTCTTCGCCGATGACATGATACTCTACATAGAAAACCCAAAAGCCTCCACCCCAAGATTGCTAGAACTCATACAGCAATTTGGTAGCGTGGCAGGATACAAAATCAATGCCCAGAAATCAATGGCATTTCTATACACTAACAATGAGACTGAAGAAAGAGAAATTAAGGAGTCAATCCCATTTACAATTGCACCCAAAAGCATAAGATACCTAGGAATAAACCTAACCAAAGAGGTAAAACATCTATACCCTAAAAACTATAGAACACTTCTGAAAGAAATTGAGGAAGACACAAAGAGATGGAAAAATATTCCATGCTCATGGATTGGCAGAAATTATATTGTAAAAATGTCAATGTTACCCAGGGCAATTTACACGTTTAATGCAATCCCTATCAAAATACCATGGACTTTCTTCAGAGAGTTAGAACAAATTATTTTAAGATTTGTGTGGAATCAGAAAAGACCCCGAATAGCCAGGGGAATTTTAAAAAAGAAAACCATATCTGGGGGCATCACAATGCCAGATTTCAGGTTGTACTACAAAGCTGTGGTCATCAAGACAGTGTGGTACTGGCACAAAAACAGACACATAGATCAATGGAACAGAATAGAGAACCCAGAAGTGGACCCTGAAATGTATGGTCATCTAATATTCGATAAAGGAGGAAAGACTATCCATTGGAAGAAAGACAGTCTCTTCAATAAATGGTGCTGGGAAAATTGGACATCCACATGCAGAAGAATGAAACTGGACCACTCTCTTTCACCGTACACAAAGATAAATTCAAAATGGATGAGAGATCTAAATGTGAGACAAGAGTCCATCAAAATCATAGAAGAGAACACAGGCAACACCCTTTTTGAACTCGGCCACAGTAACTTCTTGCAAGATACATCCACAAAGGCAAAAGAAACAAAAGCAAAAATGAACTATTGGGACTTCATCAAGATAAGAAGCTTTTGCACAGCAAAGGATACAGTCAACAAAACTAAAAGACAACCTACAGAATGGGAGAAGATATTTGCAAATGACATATCAGATAAAGGGCTAGTTTCCAAGATCTATAAAGAACTTCTTAAACTCAACACCAAAGAAACAAACAATCCAATCATGAAATGGGCAAAAGACATGAAGAGAAATCTCACAGAGGAAGACATGGACATGGCCAACATGCACATGAGAAAATGCTCTGCATCACTTGCCATCAGGGAAATACAAATCAAAACCACAATGAGATACCACCTCACACCAGTGAGAATGGGGAAAATTAACAAGGCAGGAAACAACGAATGTTGGAGAGGATGCGGAGAAAAGGGAACCCTCCTACACTGTTGGTGGGAATGTGAACTGGTGCAGCCACTCTGGAAAACTGTGTGGAGGTTCCTCAAAGAGTTAAAAATAGACCTGCCTTACGACCCAGCAGTTGCACTGTTGGGGATTTACCCCAAAGATTCAGATGCAATGAAACGTCGGGACACCTGCACCCCGATGTTTCTAGCAGCAATGTCCACAATAGCCAAACTGTGGAAGGAGCCTCGGTGTCCATCGAAAGATGAATGGATAAAGAAGATGTGGTTTATGTATACAATGGAATTACTCAGCAATTAGAAATGACAAATTTGCTTCAACGTGGATGGAACTGGAGGGTATTATGCTGAGTGAAATAAGTCAATCGGAGAAGGACAAACAGTGTATGTTCTCATTCATTTGGGGAATATAAATAATAGTGAAAGGGAATATAAAGGAAGGGAAAAGAAATGTTGGGAAATATCAGGAAGGGAGACAGAACATAAAGACTCCTAACTCGGGGAAACGAACTAGGGGTGGTGGAAGGGGGGAGGAGGGCGGGTGTTGGAGGGGAATGGGTGACGGGCACTGAGGCGGACACTTGACGGGATGAGCACTGGGTGTTTTTCTGTATGTTGGTAAATTGAACACCAATAAAAATTAATTAAAAAAAAAACAAAACCGAAAAGCAGTAGTAAGAAGCATTGGTAAGCAAAGAAAGTGAACAGTGATAGTCATAAGTGATTTAGGGATATTAAATATAAAGTAGAACCAAAAATCAGAAATCACATGTAAGATGTAAGCAGGCACTTGGAATTAGTTCCAATGTCCTTGTACCATGAGGGCAACAGGAAGTGAGATTAACTTTTGAACTTATTAAATAATCATACTAAGATTTCATGATAACTACCAAAGTAACAAATACAAAATAAAACTTCAAAATTTTGCAGAGGAAGAGTAGGGTGGTAAGAATAAAGAAAAAAACAGTAATACAAATCAAAGGAGAAAACAAAAACAGAAAAGTAAATTGCAAACTCAAGATAAGATGCTGTAAAACATTCAGATATCAAATACAATATATGCATACTACACCCACCTGTTAAAAACCAGAAATTGTCCATGATTAAAAAACAAAACCCAGCAATATGCCACTTACAAGATACATGCCCAAACCTAAAACCTAACAGCTATAAAAAAGGGAAAAAGGTAAATTTTTAGACTAAAAAAAACACTGTATCAATATCAGTCAAAACATACTTTAATGCAAAAACCACGAAAAACATTCTTAGGAATAGAGATGGTCAGTGCCTAATGATGAGAATTCACTGGGAAAACAAAACCATTATGAACATAACATATGTTCTTGTCTAAAAACATAACCTCAAGATATGTAACACAAAAACTGACAGAATTAGAAAGCAGGAGATTTTAACATACTCTTTCAGTAATTGATAAATTAAGTAGATGAAAAATTAGGGAAGATATAGATTTTTTCACGGTTTTTAGAATTAAACTTATATGGAAAAGTTTAAACATATAGAAAGTAGACAAAATATAAAGAACCCCACAAACCCACCACTCAGTTTCAACAATTATCTTGTTGAGCCCCATGGCCAATCTTATTACATCTATATCCCATCCATTCCCCCAAATCTGTATTATTTTGAAGGTCTCTACAGACATCATTTCATTCATAAGATACAAAAATATTTTCACAATTATTACCAAGCTTAATCTAACAAACATCTACAGAATACTTCACACATTAGTTGTAATTTTTCAATCACACAAAGAACAGTAAAATAAAAGTGACCAAGTTGTAAAGCCTACCTCAACAATATCATAGACTCAAGACCAGACATGTTCAGTCCTTAAAGCAATGTAATTAGTAATAAAACAATAGCCGTCACTAAAAGAATACATAAGGAAAACCACAATAATTTTTCAAGTCTCTAAAGTAGTTATTTTAAATTCTAGTTATGTGTCACTTAAGCAGCTCCTTACAACACATATACCAAGGCCTCATCCCAGACCTAGTGAATGTGTGGCCATCTCTGACATAGGATAGTCATGTGACTATCAACACCGATAGCAACAGTGAATCTATCAATACTGAGTCAACTTGCCCACTGCAGTAAGAAAGTAGACACATCAAAATATTACCAGACTCAAATATACTCCATTTGGAACTTATACAAGTTCCACTGCATATGAGAGACTACCATAAAGAGTTAGTTTTCCACAATAGTCATAAAACCATATATTCAACATAGTGCCTAACAAAAAATGATACAAGTGCCACTGAGCAAATGCAAATGTGTTTTTACATCATGGTTTAAATCTCTTCTCAGAATGTTTATACTGGTATGTTTCTCACTTTAAAAATATGCAACTACTTTCAGTTCTGTTAGATCATAGCAGTAATTGCTTCTGTACAGTCCAACTTCACTTAAGACACTTATATAACTCTTTCACCAAATTACACATTTGCACTGACCTGCCAGCAATACTGAATCAAAGCAGACCTGGACATTTTCTAGGGAAATACTGAGAGACCTTGGCGAATTCCGAATTTTTAAATGCCATTAAACATGACTGCATTAAAATATAACTGCTTTGGTTTTAATATCTAAAAAGTGAGAATAATACATACCTCACAGGATTATATGGATAACCTAAGTTAAATACAAATAAAGTTCTTCTGAGCTGCACATTAGGGTAATAAGCTAGGTTTACTCACTCACTAATTGATTTGATCCCACTTATGACCAGGCCAAGTCCCTAGAATATTTGTCTCAAAGGTATGCTCTTTGTAGGTCAGGAAATCCTCTTGTTGGAAGCCTCTTGTTAGAAGCATGGCATCTGACAGTACAACCTCTCTATGGATGCTGGCTGTGTGAGAGACTGATGTCTGTATATTGGTTAGAAGCAGAGCCGGGACTAGAGCCTGGGATCCTGTCCATCAGCTCCAGTTTTTATCCATTCTATCACACCAGCTTCCCATCCTTTCTCTAAGGTTTTTCTCACTAGATTGAAAGTGTAAAGTAACATCCCTCTTCCTTATACAATTTATCATTCCTCTTTCTAACTCTTAATAGATATTCTCACCCTTGAAGACATAGAGATGAAAACAGAGTATGTGATGTCTTTTGTCTAAATAGAGGCAAGTCAACAGTTAACTGTTACTTTGGGACATTACCATATGGGCCATATCCTTTGGTCAAAAAAATGATTCAAAGGTATTGCAAGCATCATAACAGTGAAGCTGATATGAGCTTGGAGAGGGAATGAGAAATATGTGGGTAACATTTGGAAAACATATGGTCACATATTCGGAAAACACACCTGCTGTCCTCTCAGCAGCTAAGTCAATGAGCTCTAATCGCAGGACATTTAGTGACCCAAATTTCTTTGAAAATTTGCATGTCTTGATAATTAAACCTTTGCTGTAGGATTTATGAAGTCAGGGTTTTGTTCTCTTTTTCATTGTACAAGTAAGATTTAAAAATAAGTGAACCTTGGGGGATCCCTGGGTGGCGCAGCGGTTTGGCGCCTGCCTTTGGCCCAGGGCGCGATCCTGGAGACCCGGGATCGAATCCCACGTCAGGCTCCCGGTGCATGGAGCCTGCTTCTCCCTCTGCCTGTGTCTCTGCCTCTCTCTCTCTCTCTCTGTGACTATCATAAATAAATAAAAAAAATAAAAAAAAATAAATAAAAAAAAAAATTAAAAAAAAAAAATAAATAAGTGAACCTTCATCTTCATCTTAAAGATAAAAGCAATTCCCACCATGCTAAGGTTCTTTTAGTTGACTAAAAATAATTATCTAAATATCATATGACAAACTCCCAGCCACATGTAAGTAAATATATCTTTTTAAAAATAAAAACAAACTCTACTTCTTAGGTTGGATGGTGGGCACTTGAGACATTTAGCATTTAAAATGTAAAACAGAAAACACACGCCAGACCCACGTCTATTGACGATACTGTGTCTCCTAATATTAAGTATATGTTAAGGGAGATTCCTGACAATGATGAATTTCAAACATCTTAGCTGGTTTGAGAAAGTATTTTTTGAGCAGTGGCCCCTTACATACATAACAGCTACGCACTCCGTAAGACCAGCCCTGATTTTAAAGCATATCAGATAATTGTTACTTACCCTACTGTCTCTATATATATCGAACACAACTGTAAAGGAGAAAAAATTCGAAGTTAAAAGTGAACTATCATATATATATTATATATTATATATCTAAAATGATAAGAAAATAACTGCCGTGGTAATAAAAAGTGACTGATTAAAGTAAGGTAAAATTAACATGCAAACTATCAGTAATACCAAATAGTAATACAGAAAAATGCTTAAAATACAGTGGTCAAATCCAGTTTTAAAACTTGCACCAGTAGGGTGCCTGGGTGTCTCAGTCAGCTAAGCAACTGCCTTTAGCCCAGGTCATGATCTCCAGCCCCATACCAGGTTCCCTGCTCAGCAGGGAGTCTATTTCTCTTTGCCCCTCCTCTCATTTGTGCTCTCTCTCTCAAATAAATAAAATCCTTAAAAAAAAAATCTGCACCATCATGAAATAAGATTCATCATGTATTTCATTTGGAAAATTCATGTACTTCATTTCACTAGATCAATAAAAAATACTCACAGTCTTCATCTAAGAATTTGTACTGTATGTGTTTCTTGAAAAAGTCTTGTATGCATCTGCAAATCTCTTCCTTTTGTTTAGAAATATGATCATAGTACTGTGTATAGTCCCTCTGAGAAATACCTGACAAGAAAATATTTTAGATTACATTACTTTCTTTTCAAAAACACCAAAATGTAATTTAAATGTCGTTTTGAGTGAACCCTTAAAGTAGATCAGAAGACCAATCAGATGAATATTACAAATACATGATTCAGCATTTTTATATACATAATATAAAACTTACCAGTTGTAAAAAGTTATCCATTCATATGGCTAGGTATATCCTAAGTTCCATGTTGTCATGCAGTCTTTAGAAAATAGTTTCTATTTTTATTTAGTGTAATGGAAAGAATTGTCATAAATATGTTTATAATGTAAAAAATGAAAAAAGTAATTTTGAACCCATACACATAGTCAATTGCTGCTTCTTTGATTTTTTCCAACAAAGTTTCTACAAATTGGTAGATTTCTTTGGGAAACTTAAAGTATTCTATATGTCTTCCAATTCATATCGTATTTCATAGAAACAGGCTATTTTTCCTATTCACACATGTTACTCTGCCTTCACAAGCCTGATATTTCAAGCCATAGAAAAGTAAACACTCCTTTCTTTAGAGTAACTTGCTGATTTTATTCCAAATATACTAAAGGGATTATTGTAAAAACTCCCTCAATTTGTTCTAGGCCTCGGAAAAGTTTTCTATTCTGAAAGAAGGGCTTCCATTCAATTTCTTAATCAATGCCAGTATGACTCCCTTCTTTTGCTGTACTTGTATTGCAGTTTCTCCAAGAATATCTAATAATATGATAAACTCAAACACCCCAAGTTTCTTTTAGGTAAGTTAACAGGTGTCAACATCACAATCACTAAGTAGTGCTGATTTGGGGAACCTGGGTGGCTCACAGTCGGTTAAGCGTCCAACTCTTGGTTTCAGCTCAGGTCATAATCTCAGGGCTGCGACACTGAGCTGTGTATGGGACTCCACACTGAGCAAGAAGCCTGCTTAAGATACTCTCTCTCGGGATGCGTGGGTGGCTCAATGGTTGAGCCTCTGCCTTCGGCCCAGGGCGTGATCCTGGAGTCCCGGGACTGAGTCCCACGTTGGGCTGCCTGCCTGGAGCCTGCTTCTCCCTCTGCCTGTGTCTCTGCCTCTCTCTCTCTGTGTTTCTCATAAATAAATAAATAAAATCTTAAAAAAAAAAAAAGATTCTCTCTCTCTCTCCCTCTCTAAAAAAGAAAATAATAATAAATAAATAAAAATTTAAAAATTTAAACAATAAATTAAAAAAATTTTTTTAAATAGTACTGATGTGATTCTATTCAAATCACACTTTTCTTGGTTGAAGGTTAGTTTTACTGCATGGAAAACACGCAAAGATTAAAAAAAAGATTACCTTCAATACTTGAATACATCACAGCTAACTAAACAGTAATCTGAGGAAGAAAATGGGTGCTTTTAAAGTAATGCACTTATTTTTTCCACATATTTCCTCTTGCTAGAATAATAAACACTGCTCCAATAATAGAAATAAAGATCCCAAAACTTGGCTTTTTATGATGCTTAAAGTAAATAGTATGTTGCTAGTACTCAGGAAAGTTCCAAAGAGAAAGCAGGTAACATGATACATATCCTAAACTGGGAATGGTCAAGACCATCACTTTCATCTCCAGAATCCAGACAGACATGATTAATGGACAAGATTCTTTTCTATGGAAACTGAATTGTCAACATAGAATTCCAGAGTCACTACCAACTGGTTAGAGGTAGCATCTGAGATAAAGAGTGATTACCACCCTCTCCTAATTACTAGAAATTCACTTCCATCAAAAGCTTGTTGTCTTGGGGTGCCTGGCAGGCTCAGTTGAAGGAGCATGTGATTCTTGATCTCAGGGTCATGAGTTTGAGCCCCATGTTGGGTGCAGAGATTACTAAAAATAAATAAACTTTAGGGATGCCTGGCTGGCTCAGGTGGTGGAGCATGTGACTCTTGATGTTGGGATTTTGAATTCAAGCCCCATGTGTAGGGTAGAGTTTACTTAAAAAAAAAAAAAAAAAAAAAAGTAAAATAAATAAACTTAAAAAAAAAAAAAAAAAAAGCTTTTCTTCTTTTAAAGGGTAAGAAAAACTTACCAATAAGCTTGTTTTCCTTGACAAAACATCGGAACTCAGCCCCAGGAATTAATTCACACCATTTTCGAAGAACAAGCTGTAAAGAGAGGAATAATGTTAACACAACCATGTAACAAGGGAATATTCACTGATCTAACAGACAATTTTATGCCAAGCATATATCTTAATAATTGCCATTATCAAATAGTTTGGAAAAGGCAACATAAACCATTTTTCTCATGAGATGTGGGGGACAGATTTATTAGTCCAGTCAGTAGGGGAAACGCTGTTAAAATTCTTTATGACAAAATGCATCTTTGTCACTTATTTATCACATTGAGTTCTGACATAATATACAAATCCAAGGACAATAAAGTCAAATCCTGTCATCATTGTGTATAGCTGCCCTGTAATTTGTTACATTCTTCACCCCTCAAGTATATAAAAAAAAAATAAAAGGATATCCAAGTTATCTACCTTGCACCACTGGGTAAGGATTACTCTGATAAAATTATTATGATTCATCACTAAAAATCACTATAACCCTCCTGTGATTTTGCCAGTACTTTAAAATAAAGCAAATTCCATCACTGGCCCAAGTCATAAGTGGGTTCTACTACTATAATTAATTATTTATCATGTATAAATACTCTATACTATTGAATTGCTATAATTTTATAAATACTATATAGTTGAGAAATGTATGCTTTTGAGTTTGTTTTAAAATGTTCTCTGGAGAAAACTAGTCATAGTCTTCTGAAGTATAACTGTAATAAGTGGTCAATGCCTCCAGCCTTCCTTATGCTGGCATACACCTCTGCCCTTTAAGACCTCAGAGACGGAGCTGGAATTACATAAAGCCCCATTCTTAGAATTCTCTCCAGTGGTCTCAGTATCCTCCCTTCTCATATCCTGAGCTCCCAGTTTCTTGCACCTAATATTCTGTAGTATGCATATACATACCCAGTTGTACTATGATAATTTGATGCAAGTCTCTCTTCCCTCCTAACTGGCAACTGGGCAAGGGCAAGGAACTGGGCCTTATTCATCTTTATGTTCCCAGCACAAGTATGTAACACCTAGCAGGTGCTTAAAAAATGTTACAAAGCAAAACAGTCAAAATATAAGATAAACAGCCACTAAAAATCCAATATAAAAAAATAGTCCATGAATTAGCAAAATACACACTGTAAGTGAAAAAAAAATGGTATGCAAAGTATTTTATGAAGAGAGTGTATATATGCACACACACATACACACTTATCTCAGGAAAGGGAAGCTAAATGTCAAATGCTAATACTGAGGATATATCCAGGTGGTAAGTTCCTCATATTTTCTCATACTTTTAAATTTTTGATAGTAAGTTGCTCTTCTTAAAAAAAATACTGTTAAAATATGCCTAAGATTTTAAAATGCACTGATTTCCTTTTTTTTAATGCACTGATTTCAATTTTCATTATTGGGTGCTCTTACTCAAGTTTTACACATGCTGTATTTTTTAAAAAGAAACTAATTATTAAACAAAGAAGCAAAAAACTAAAAATTTACACAGTTGTCATCTATTAAAAGCTGATACTGGCAAGTACAGTTTTTTAGGTAGGGTTACAGTAATTTTTATTTAAGCAACAAAGACATAAGCAATTGTTTTAAACTAACATTAATTTTTTGGGAAAATTTGCATAATCTTTATTAAAATAATGTTTTGAACAGGTAACACATACATTGTGTAGTTGATTGAAAAAATACATAAGGGTAAAAATGTGAATTGTCCCCTCCACCCCATCCAGTCCCTCTGTCCTCCTCCTCAGAGGTAAACTGTTAATTTCTCATATAGCCTTCCAGAAGTAATCTACAAATATATGAGCATGGAATATATGTATATATCTTTTTAAATACACAGAAGGAATACACCATATATAGCATTCTGCTTGCAACTTTTTTCATTTTAATTATTCTAAGAATATCACTTCCCTGAGCTTTTAAAACTGAGTTTTAAACCCTATGCACTAACATGATGATGGCATATTCCCCAAAAAGCAATAAAGAGCAAACTGCAGGTGAAATGAATCTCAAGGCTAGAAGATGACATCTCAAACAAAGATTATGCCTCAGGGCAAGACTTGGGAAATCATCTTTTTCATTTTGTGTTTTCTAGCACCAAGTGATAAGACACAGCAGGTGTTTAATAGATGTTTGTTTAGTGAGACAATAGATGTGAATATAATATATACATAAAAAAGAATGTTACAAAAGATGTTTAATGATTGGGAAAATGCTCATACTATTCTATTAAGTCAAAAAAACCTTCACAACTGGTATGTAAAAAGCTTCAATTATAATACGTGCTCAAAGATCCAGTTTGGTTGCCTAGTAAATAGTAAATTAACTGTTCTATAAATGTATAATCACAGAAGATCTAACAATATACACTCAACACACTAAAAATTTCTTGGTACAGTGAGTCAGTGGACAAGTTTTAAAAGCATGTTTATGCAAAGGGGACTGGAAGCAAACAATGAATTTTTCTTTTTTAATGAAGAATTTTTTTAAAAAGACCATTGGACTAATTCTAACTGATGTTACAAATCCAAAAATGCAATTGGTTTGCAATTATGGAGCAGGATGACCACAACTCTTCAACAAACTATGAGCGGTCAAAGTTTTTAAAAAGTATTACATTTTGACAATCCAAGTGCAAGAAGAACCAGGAATAATGATAAGCAAGAGCCTATCAGAGATGTAGTTGATACCTGGAATCAAGATTTAAAAGAAAAGTAGGTTCCAGATTCACTCATAACTGTTGACAAGTACGGAGTTGCATCCAAGAACACTGCCCATTTCAGGGAGGGTTATGTGGGAGGGGAGGAGTATATACCTTCAAACTAGGAAAATATGGAATACAAATTTGGGTTTGCTATGTTTGAATTCTTAGTTATTTCTAAAAATGTTTTCCACAATCCTTTCATTTTAATTTTATGTAATCTGTAAAATGAGTGAACAATGCAAAAAAAATAAAAAGGTCCACCAGGCCTAAATGGTAAAATGGTGATGATTCTATTTCTTCTTCATATACTAGGTTAAAGACCTTACCCAGCTTAAGCCAGATGATGAGCATAAAGGTATTTGTTTTATTACAAAATACGTACATTCCATAGTATGTATATAGTGTATATACCTGTGTATATACTTATACATAAATTATTCCTAAATTTAAAAATTCAGTGGCTCTAGGTTCCCAGAGAAATTGATCCAAAAAAATTTTATTCATTTTGCTTAAAAATAAATAGCAATTTCCAACACATCTTCATTTAGGATTATCAATTTCAAGATTTAAAAAATAAATACTTACCTCATATTCTATACAAGGATCTGGAGAATCATCAGTACAATGAATAAATCTTTAAGAGAAAAAAAGGCAATTGAGTAATTTTTTTGGTGCCAGTTTATGTATACACCTTACTTACATCCAATGTGAGCGTAAGGTTTTACAAGAAGAATCCAGGAACAGGAGGCTAATTCAAATCTGATGACCATTTATTAAGCACTATTCAATCTCAGACATTAGCTGAGGCACCCCAAAATAGTATTTCACTAGTCCTCAAAATAACCATTCAAACTACTATTATCTCCATTTTTCTGTCAAAGGACAAAGACACTTAGGCCCAGAAATGACAAATTTAGTGAGCGAGCCAGAACTAAAACTCAGACAGTCAAACTATAGATTCCCAATGAAGGCAGGATGGCGCTGCTGTTCTATAATTCCCATTGCCTTCTTTTTTTTTTTTTTTTATGATAGTCACAGAGAGAGAGAGAGAGAGGCAGAGACATAGGCAGAGGGAGAAGCAGGCTCCATGCACCGGGAGCCCGACGTGGGATTCGATCCTGGGTCTCCAGGACCGCGCCCTGGGCCAAAGGCAGGCGCTAAACCGTTGCGCCACCCAGGGTTCCCCCATTGCCTTCTTTATGGCTAAACCAGAAGTATACTTTCTCTGCTGACATTACCTCTACCATCTAAAGCCACACAAACTTGGGCAGCCCGGGTGGCTCAGCAGTTGCACTGCCTTCAGCCCAGGGCCTGATCCTGGAGACCCAGGATTGAGTCCTGCGTCAGGCTCCCTGCATGGAGCCTGCTTCTCCCTCTGCCCGTGTCTCTGCCACTCTCTCTCTCTCTCTCTGTGTCTCTCATTAATAAATAAATAAAATTAAGAAAAAATAAAGCCACACAAACTTAATCCAATCCTTCCCCTGCATGCCATTTAAAAAAACATTTCACAGAACTAGTCATTCCTTCATTAAGTATACAGCTTCCCCCTCTAAAAATCCTCCATTTCATGAACAATTTCTCATATATTTTCTAAATGCTTTTATTAAATGCCTTCCTATGTCAAGGACTAGCCAGGCACCAGGAATGCTAAAATGAACTGAGTCCCCTATTCTTTAGGAAGTTAATCTGGTGGGGAAAGCCTAACAAGTTAACAAAGAATTTCAAAACACTGAAAGCAAACCTAAAAATACTCTGATAGCACAAGGAAAAAACTGATAAGCTCTCTGTTGTGTGGGGGAAGGGCAAGTGGTAGTCAAAGCTTCATTCAACAGGAAGGGAAGGGTCCACATTTAAGGCAAAGAGAAGCATGAACTAAAGCAGGAAGAGAAATGGGAACTGTCACACAGTATGCAAAGAACTACCACAGACTCACGCTGATGGAGTGTAGAGCTCAAGGAGAACCGCCAAAAGACAAGGTTAGACCTTGCGCATGGTTGGAGGGGATGTAAACTGGTGCAGCTGCCGTGGAAAACAGTATGTATGGAGGTTCCTCAAAACAGTCAAAGTAGAACTACCATATATATGATCCAGTAATTCCTCTACTGGGTATTTACCCAAGGAAAACAAAAACACTAATTCAAAAAGATTTATGCACCCCGACATTCCCTGTTGCATTATTTACAATTGCCAAGAGAAGAAAGCAGCCTAAGTGTCCACTGATAGATGAATGGATAAAGAAGATATGGGGCATGTTAAACATGTTAAACAAAAAGCAGAAACAGATTCATGTTTACAAGAAATAGACTCAGAAATACAGAGAATAAACTGTTGGCTGTCAGAGGGGAGGGGAGAGGGGGGAATGGGCAAAAAGGGTGAGGCGTGGTGGCAGATACAGGTTTCCAGTTATAGAATGAGTAAGTCATGGGGATAAGAGACACAGCATGAGCAATCCAATCAGTAGCAGTGGAAGAGTGTTGTACGGGGAGAGATGGCAGCTACACCTGCGGTGAGCATACCATAAAATATAGACTTGTTAAATCACTATGTTTTACACCCAAAATTAATGTAACATTGTGTCAACTATATTCTAGATTAAAAAAAAAATGATGTTGGGAGAGAAATCTTAGCTGAGGAGGAGTATCCAGATTGTGAAGGGTCTTATTTGTCTCTCTAGGGATGCTATACTTTATTATACAGACAATGGGGAGCTAAAAGTTTCTAAAGATGTGAGGGCTTTAGGATACCACTGTGGCAACGGTACTGGATAGCTTGGGGGGAGGAGTAGCAAGCAGGAAGGTGGAGAGACCAGTTAGAAGGCTTGTTCCAACAGCCCTGGGGGGAGATGAGGGTCTAGCTGCTGCAGTGGGAGTGGGAGGAGGAGGAAGAAAGGACTATATTTATAAAGATATTCAGGAGGCAAAGCCAATATTGCCTGGTGCCTTGTTGAAAGTGAGGGGTGAGGGAAAATGGAGTAAGGATGACCAAGGTCTCTTCTGTTGATGCCTGGCTGGATGGTGATGGGAATGCCATTCACTCAGACTGAGAGAAAAGCAAGTGACAGGGGTGAAGTAGAGAAATATGTTTGTATGTGGAGAGTTAGAGACATCCTAGGAGAACTGCACAGAGATGTCTAAGAAGCAACTGGAAATAAGGAAACTCAAAGAGAGGGAGGAGGTGAAGACAATCATCTGGAGGTAATCACATAGGTACTAGAGCTAAAGTCGAGGAAGTAAACAGAAGCAATCACCTTAGGCAGATGACAGAAGCTTGGAGAAGACTAACAATTAAAGAGTGAGCAAAACTTGCAGGGGAGAGACATTTTTATTAAAAAAAAAAACCCCACGCAAACAAAAGATACTTTTAAAGATCTTTTATGCAACTTACAAGTAAAAGTGAGTTTGAAAAGCTTTTCAATTCCCCTGAATATTTGATTAGGTTGGAATTCTCTGTAATCATTTGTAATTTGTACTACAAACAATAACAATTCCAATTTATTTGGTTGGCTGAGCTTCTCAGAAAAAAACTTTTATTCCTACTAACAATTAGGCATGGATGGGCAGATATAATCTGAATTACCAAGAAAAGTACACCCAACATGCTTTGTTGAAAAGCAATGGGTTCTCTCTTGTATTAATGAACAGGCACCAATAATCCTATTAGAAAGTCTATTAATATCAATGTTTATCACATCAGGACATCAAGGCTCTGAAAGGTGCGAAATCAAATAAGTGGTAGGAAGGGCACTAAACCTGCAAGGATGGACATTCAAGAGTGGCTGTCGGGCGCCTGGAGGCTCAGTCGGTTGTGTCCGACTCTTGATTTCGGTTCAGGTTTGTGAGATCCAGCCCTGAGCTCAGTATGGAGTCAGCTTTTCTCTCTCTCTCTTTCTGTTCCTCCCTGCCCTGCCCACATGCTCTCTCTCAAAAAGAAAAAAAAAAAAAAAGCTGCTATTAAAGCTCTCAGATTTTAGCTAAAAAACAAAACACCATAAATACCAGATGCATCTAAAAAAGTCATTGATCATCTTTTTTAATAGTTCCATATAACAAATTTTTTTCATTCTCATTTTTGAAATGTGATTTTAATCATGTGGGTGCCACAGTTTTTATAAATCTGGTAACAGAGGATAGTTATTATTATTATTCTATAAAGAACAAGGTGGATTAAGGTTCTATACCTACCATTTTTAAAATACTACAGGAAACCAAAAAAGGCACAATTCTAAAACAAAGATCTTCATTGTTTAATGTTTTTAATGCTTCAATATTCCTACAAATACTGATTTCAGCCCTGGTTAATCCTCATATTGCTACTTTAAAACAGCTTTACCTTTTAATACATATTTGCATTCTCCCAATCTATAATATTATTTTTTAAGGGTTGATTGGTTTAACATTTTAATGTTATTTTAAAAACTTGGTTAGTTTCAGAAAGTAGAAGTGAGAATGTCTGTGGTATGTGAGATTACTGTATAAGGCTTTTTCTTATTAAGATGATTAACCAGATGGTCCAGTACGGTTCCTACGAAAGAAAAGTGCAGAGCCAGCTAGTTAAGCCTGAATGTAAAGGTCAGTAACAGCATTTTCAAGAGCTCAGCTGAAATACTGCAAAGAACAGTGTGTGTGAATATTTAGATTTCATTTGCATTCTGGAGGAGGTAGGTTTAAAAAGCAAAAATGAGTAAGATAATTAGGGTACCAACAACACTGGAATTTTTACGATCCTTATATCTAAATTAATGGACCTAAAACTTGTTCAGAGTCCCAATTCTTTTTATGAGTTTAATTAATTACAACACTTCCTTTATGTTATCTTTGAGACTTCTGTTATTTTTAATTCATACAGCTCTACTTCCTCCTCTTGTCTGTTGTCTCATCTTGAGGCACAATGTACTGTTTTCTCACAGATTTTCTTATTTCTAGCATGAGAGCCTATTTGGTGCGGCTCATCTTGCTGGGGGCCCCACAGGAGGGCTAGGTTGTGGCATCTTCCCAGAACACTTCATATTTGCATTTCCTAGGTGCCTCAAGGGTAAAAACGACTAAAGGACTGACTTTTACATTAATAGTTTGGGATATCTCTAATCAGGGAGGTGATTTAAATTCTGTTTTCCAAAGTTCATTATGACATCTAGACCTGACATTTCAACTTTTTAAAATGAAAAACCTAGTGCCCAAGAGGTTTCAGTCCTGCTTCCTTATCTCTGTGCCAATGGATGAATTTTTTTCTTGTTCATCCTTAACTGAAGGTGCAAAACAGTCTCTTCCAAATCCTCACTTTATTTTGGCTTAATGCTTGGCCTCCAGTTCCATAAGGATTAAGTTATGTCCCTTAACAGCTCTGATAAGAACCCCTAAAAGGCTTATCTACCTAACTCTCTGATTTTCTGTCCTCTTTACATTTCTTGCATCTGGAATTTGCCTTTTGTTTCTCATGAATTCAGGTATGCCTTTGAATTTTTGTGTTCTAGTTTATTTTTTGCCCAGCATCTCTAGATAAGTTGTAACAAAAGATTTTTCAAGTTATCTTAGCCTGCTACTTAGCTAAAACCAAAAATTAATGATCAGTTTCATACAGTTCTTTTATAATTACAAATAAGAACGTTTTGAATCTCACTCAAAGATCTCTGCCAACCTGAACAGTCTAGCTATAATTAGTACTTACCATTTTCATGTACACTTATGAGCATATTGTGTGGGTGTATGTGTGTTTAAATCCCACTCCTGGGCAGCCCAGGTGGCTCAGCGGTTTAGCGCTGCCTTCAGCCCTGGGTGTGATCCTGGAGACCCGGGATCGAGTCCCACATCGAGCTCCCTGCGTGGAGCCTTGCTTCTCCCTCTGCTTGTGTCTGTTCCTCTCTCTCTCTCTCTCTCTCTCTGTCTCTTTCATGAATAAATAAATAAAATATTTAAAATTTTTTTTAAATAAATAAATCCCACTCCTAAATTTTTTTTTCCTAGATAAGTATTTTATTATAACTCAGAAGATTTCCTTGAAATTTTCAACAAGGTAAAAAAAAAAAAAAAAAAGTAGTATTAAATCAAAGTCACTCTACAATCTGGATAGAAAGGAGGCTCCTATATTGAATTTTAACTATAGTTCCTCTAGCTAGCCATTAAAACTCCAAAATAAACATAAATGTTATTAAATGATGAATGTTATGTTATCTACAATGAGAATTACAAACTAAAAAAAATTCTCAGATACAAGAATAAAGATTTTATTTTTGAAAAAAACCAACAAAACTCAAAAGTCTATTCTGATGAAAGCTACTATGAAATTATGCCAGTGTATTTCTAAAATATTTTGAAACTAGCCAGTTAATAGGAATTTTTGAGAATAAAGTTCTAGATCCAAATTTTAAAAAAGAAAAGAAAGGGGGGGAGGTTCTAGCCCAAAATGGCAAGGACTGTGCTCCACCAGCCCTGATGATGGGCAGGCAGGAGAGCCATCCTTTTTCTTTCATTTCTACTCAAGCTACTGCCCAAATCATTACCTCAACTTCAACAAGATTGCATTTCCTGTCAGCCACGAGGTCTCAGCATAAATAGACCTATTCATTATGTCCTAAACACGTCTTAAGATTGACATACTTTTTTCTGTGAACTTCATAGCTGTGCTCAACAAGTTTTTATCATGCTGTTCCAAATATTTCACACATCAAAAGAGAACAAATGAAAAAAAAAAAAAACAAAAAAAAAACAAAAGAGAACAAATGTAATGCATTCAATGAGAAGGATGTGGGTGTGTGGAGCCGAGGGGACTCAGAAAAAGATGGATGTACTCCAACAGACAAATGAAACAGAACGCGTCCCATGCTTTGTTACGAGGAAAACAGGAGACGACCAGGAAAGGATACGTGTGCCTGCACTGTGCTGGGCTGTGCTACGATTAGGAAATATACTGTACAAGAAAGAGATAGATGGAGATGAAAACAGAGAACCACGTTAGTGGAAAACATTTGAGTTGAAGATGAATCATATGTGTTGGGGGTAAGGGGTGAGATTCTGGCACTGGAGGTACAGATTTGCAATATTACCTATTCAAGTGGTAGGAGTTGGGTCTCTAATGCGGGCCAGTCACATGACAGGAGTGGGGGAAGGAGAATCACACTATCAGTATACTTTGAGGATAGTGTCTACATGGATTTATTTACTCTAGGCAACTTAGGTATGACCTAAGTCCATTGGCTGAGGTCACAATGTACTTTCTCACAAGTAGGGAGAAAACACCTTCATTAAAGCTTTCTGAAGTGGCAGTAAACACAATCACTAATGCTTTAAAGTGGCACACCACCCTAGATATTTACTAGGGCACAATTCTCATTGGTAAGCTTTTTTTAAAAGTTGGAAGGCTACATTATACCTCACAGTAAACACTTGCTAAGTGCAAGAAAAAGTGTGAATCATGGGCAGGAAAAAAAAATGCAGAGCCATGGAACATTAAGCATCAAAGTCCTGGTGGTGTAGATTGTTGCTCATGAAAACAAGAGAAAAGTTAAGAGTATTGGTGCACAGATTCCATTCCAGATTTCACTGGTGGTGGAAAACAAAAGATAAAAGTAAAATGATACTGAACTAAGGATCATTGGGTATGTTCATTTGAATTTTCATAGAATTCTTTTTCAAAAATATGCTATTTAAAATTAAAACAATCTACAGCAGAAAAAAGTGTCATCTCATTAAACAGGCCTTAAAAATCACAAGGTAGGGGCCCCTAGGTGACTCAGCAGTTGAGCACCTGCCTTTGGCTCAGGGCATGATCCCAGAGTCCGGGATTGAGTCCCTCCATTGAGCTCCTTGAGAGGAGCCTGCATCTCCCTCGCCCCATGTCTTTGCCTCTCTGTGTCTCTCATGAATAAATAAGTAAAATCTTAAAAAAAAAAAAAAAAAAATTGCAAAGTACAGGTTCTATAGGTCCAACTTACATGCAAAATTTTACTCCTCATACTACTTGCTGAGTTTTAAGATTAATAACCAGTTTTGTGATAATCTTAAGAATGCATACAATCCATCAGGCATAGCTAAGTTAAATTACTAAGCCAAGTGAAATCTCCTGAGCTTTGGTCAAATCTATCTTGTGGGTGACAAATCTCTCAGAGAAACATTTAATGGATTCATTTTTTCACTCGCTCAGCCCTATCTTCTAAATGCCAACTGAATACCGGATATTATTTTCTGGCCATGGCCCACCGAAGTGACACTTAATCAATAAAATAATTATTGAAAGCAGCCTTGAGACTCAACAAGTCTAACCACATAAAATGTTTATATCTGGGCAAATAGTTTGCTCAGTGAGTACTGTGCACACAGGTTGTGTAAAGTTTGTCACACTTCTACTTTTTAAAGCTTCCTGTGTACAATAACCAGTTGAGGAACAGGAAAAATAAGAGTACTTAATATTTTGTATCAGATTACAAATGTGGCAGACAGTACTGCTTGTCTCTCTCCAGCTAGTCCCAACCTTCATCCTTGCTAACAGAAGTGTGACTGTTGGAGCAGGAAGCACTTGTGTTCTGCAGTACCTTCCAGAATCCCAGGGATGCATGTGTTGCTTAATCTACTGCCATACCCGAGGTGTGGGCCTATACGAGCATCATCAGGATAACCCAGGAACTTCTTAGAAATTATATTCTTGGGCCCCACTCCCAGCCTACTGAACCAGAAGCTCGGGGAGAGGACCAGCAATCTGTGTTTCATCAAACCCATCAGATGATCTTGATGTGTGCTAATGTCTGACAGCTCCAGTCTAAACCAGTCACAGCATTTCTGTTCCCTTTGCCAACTGCTGGATTAGGCTGGGTCACTGTGTGACCAATGAGCCTGACAGGAAATTTCTTGGGAAGCTTCCAAAATGCCTTACTTGCTCACATACAGAGAGGAGTGAGAGGAAACACACCACCCCTTCTATTTTTGGTTCAGATACTGTCATGTCTTCCTGTGATGCCCAGAACTGTAGCACCAATCTTGTAACCAGTAGGTGATAATCCCAAATACCATGCCAGTATGCCAAGCATGAGAGTGGGGGGGAAGAGCCTGGCTCCCCAGAGACCTTGATGTACGGCTCCATTAACTCTAGAAAGACCCATGCTCCAGAGTCCTTGTTAAATAGTATATTTTTAAAAACTCTGCATGTGTAAACTACTTTTAGTTGGCCTTCTGTTAGCTTGCAATCCTGACTGGAATATCTTTCTTTTTTTGAGACAAGCCCCAAAATAGTATAAACAACATAATGTCACTTTCATAATATTATATAATCTTATACATATCAAGATAATTATATAATACTCCATAATATCTTATTAGAGCCTACATTTATATTTATAGGTTTATTTATATTTTTATTATACAATAAATTCTTATAAAATTAAATTTATTATAATATTCTGTTGTATTTTAATTTGAAGCATTTTTATTTTTATTTTTATTTTTTTTTATTTTTTTTTATTTTTTTTTTTAAATTTTTTTTTTATTAATTTTTATTTATTTATGATAGTCACAGAGAGAGAGAGAGAGAGAGAGAGGCAGAGACACAGGCAGAGGGGGAAGCAGGCTCCATGCACCGGGAGCCTGATGTGGGATTCGATCCTGGGTCTCCAGGATCGCGCCATGGGCCAAAGTCAGGCGCCAAACCGCTGCGCCACCCAGGGATCCCTTGAAGCATTTTTAAAGGAAGAATTTACTAAGTGGAAATACAGAAACCATTTAAAATGGTGTTACTGAAATTATATTCTGGTTTTGGTTCTACTAATACTAACTAGCTTGTGGGAACAAATGACTAAATAGATTAGGCCTCAATTTTTTCTAGCTGACAGAAGAAAAGAGATTAAGTCACTGACACAATCCTGTCTAATTTAAAGAATTACACTCTGAATTTTTTAGGGAGTTCTGAACAGCCTATGTGACAAAAGTTCATCTTCTGCTAAAGATTCTAGCAATACAGATTTTTATGGTGACAAGACTTACTGCTATGCAGCCTCCTACTGACAAATACTCCAGAAGAGGGTAACTAATTAGAGCCACCCAGCTGAAAGGCTGCAAGCTTGGTGCTTGCAGTTTGTTCCTGCCAACTCCCAATTATTTAGACTAGGAGAAGGATGGTATTCTGTGGGTAAACACTCTTAATCCAAGGCCTCAAATTCACTTGCCAACTTACCTTCCCTTCCATTAAAAGGTCAAAGAGCACAGAAAGCCAAACAACTGACTGGTATTTTTACTTTCTACTGGAGTCTCGTTACATTCACTCATGACAAAGAGGGGGAGGCAGGTTAAGGAGCAGCTGTGATTCACCAAGCCACAAAGGTGATTTAAAAAACCATCAGCCATAGAGAATTAAAAGCAACTTACCATTATCTTTGGAAAGGAAAAGATGTCCTCATACCCTCACTGCAACTATTATGAAACATACAATAGAACCCCTACCTGATGAAGGAACAGGTACAGAGCATTTTTAATGTAATGTATTTTAAGGACTCTTTACTTAAAAGTGCGAGATGTCTAAAAGCTTTATAATGGACAAAGATGATAGCTACGACTTCCTCAAGCCAGAGGGCCTCTCTGAGAATGGAAATGCCAGGGCTACTGGCAAGGGCCACTAAACACCTAGTAACATCTGTGCCAATGTGACCATAAAGGGTGGACAATGAAATAATGAAACCATATAAAGCTTTTCTCAGTAAATGAACTAGAAAAGAGCAGTACAGGTAAACTCCTTCTATAATAAACTTACGATACAACCAGCCTCCTTTCTGATCACTGAACTTTATTCCCTTCATCACCATCATACTGAAATTAGCACCCCAGCTGCACTCAGAGGCAAAAAGACAAAGCGCACAGCTGACATGCAGTGAGTTTATGGTTTGGTGCCAGGTTCCTTCTCAAGAAAAAATTTGAGGCTGAAATGGGGTGAATGGGCAGGGCAGACTATATGGACGAGTGGGAAAGAAGTGGCATGTGTACACAGCGTTTGTACCCCATTCACCTGCTTGGTTGCTGGGTTTTGTGATATGCTTTATTCTGTTAGAGGTCAGTTTAAGTATTAAATTCAGTACTGGTTTGTTTACAATGGGTAGGATGAGAAATCTGGAAGAATATCTGTTCAATGACAGAACAAGAGAGTACAAAGAGCTCAGCAGCAGGTCAACAGTGCAGGTATGTTTCCTGCCTACGACAAAGACAGCACAGAGTCAAGTTCTTTAGCCAAAGAGAAACTGGCATAGAAAGGAAAATAGCAATTCCCCTTCTAGAAATTTATTCTAGAAAAAAATTAGGAACATGTACAAAAATTTAGCTTAGGGATATTCACTGCGGGACTATACAAAAACAGAAGGCTGATCAAACAAATCATGTTGGAACTATCCAGTGGAACACCATTAAGGTAATTTTAAAAAATGATGCATGCAAGTATTTAATGACACATAAAGATGTTGGCTATATACTGCAGGCTACTAAGCAATATGAACTAAATGATCCCATTTTTCTCTTAAAAGATCAGAATATGGTTAGAAAAAAAAGAATATGGTTATAGACAGGTATATCTATATTATACATACACACAGAAAGAATTCTGGCATAAAACCAACTTTGGCAAGATCGTGGGTGCTTCTACATTTTCTGTTCTTGTTTAGCTCGAATCCTTAATTTTATTTTTCTATGATAAGCCTATGTTGATTTTATAATGAGAAAAAAATTACCAAATAATTTAATGGGCAGATACAAAGAAAGCCCTTGATATTTATAAATATTCACCGTAGAGCAATGACTATCAAAGGAAAAGAAAGGTTGGCTTTAATAGATTTTGTTATATGGAACTTTTTTTTTTTAAGATTTATTTATTTGAGAGAGAGACAGAGAGCACCAGCAGGGGGAGGGGCAGCGGGAGAGGGAGAAGCAGACTCCTCACTGAGCAAAGAGCCTGACAGGGAACCCGATCCCAGGACCCTGAGATCATGACTTGAGCCAAAGGCAGATGCTTCACCGACTAAGCCACCCAGGTACCCAGGAACTGCTGTTTTTAACAGTACTGGAAGTAATGGGATTTTGCCTTCAGCAAAACTCTCCTAAGTACAAAAGCTACTGATGGGAGATCAAGAGGCATATACTTACGGCTGAGTGAAGTCACGAGTGATGAAATCAGAACTCTTGAACAACAGAAAGATGTCGCTGAGGGTTTTACATTTCAAAGAACTGTTCATTGCTATCCAGTATGCATCCTAAATAATAATAATAAAGCATATGCTACTTAGTATATACTCCAAGTCAGTTGCTATCTATGAATGAGGCTCAGGCCTACACAAAGTTGATAATGCACATCACATTTAAAGGAAAAGTTCAGGGAGGACCTTTTAGCTATACTGTCCAATGTCAAACTACACTTCTGAATGACCAAGAGCAGGGCCACTGCGTGTTGTATGCTGGGTTCCAAACATTGAGCTGTTAAGGTCCTCACCTTCCTGCTTAGGCCAAGCACTTTCCTGTGTTTGTTTTACTGATGATGAAAGAGGGGTGAAGGAGTATCAGAAGTGCTGACACTTCAGCTAAAAGATCAAGGTGTAAAGAGCGAGCCTGACCAGCTAAGAAAAAAGGAGATCATTTCTCTCTTCTTGCTTCTGGGCAATGACAGTGGGAACACCTCAAGTGTAAGGGCTGGAGCAGTTTAGACCCATTCCTATCAAATCTGAGATAGGAGAGGAGATACTCTGCACCTTCACAGTTTTAAATGGTGGATATCTCATACATACGAATCAAGAAAAGGTAAGCACAGCAGGCATGTTAGGCACAAAGCTTAGCAAAAAATGCCTAAAAATGATAGAATAAGTCATTTACTAAACATACTTCGCCCATATATCAGACACAGGGCAATAATCTAATTTTTTGGCAATAATCTAATTTTGAGAAAACTAATGATTGCAAAAAACTAATTATCTACAGGTGAAAGAAAGCAGTGGCACAGGTAGGCACACAAAAAATAAAATACGAATGAACAAGTGAATAAGTTCAAATCACAAATAATCGACCCATCTTAAGTGGAAAGCCTCAGCCCTGTTCAGCAATAACGAATGATTCAAATTACGGCTCACATACAAACTAAAAATGAGTTTCAATAACTTTTTAATAATAGCTTTTTTATAATTTCTCCCAATGAAAAAGACAATGAACTTCTGGCTGAGAATGGCACGATGACCAGAGATTTACCTTCACTGAAACAAAAGTATATACAGAGAAAACCATGAATTCCGGGGAAAACAGAAGGTTGAACAGGAACACGAAGTCACCCTGTACAGTATCTATCAGATGTGCACACAGTGTCTGCATTACCATAATATCAGAAACACTGCATCCTGACCTAATCAAGACACGATAGTACTCCAATGAGGAGAGTAGAACATAAAGCAGCGGGAATGGGAGAGGAGAGTGAGGAACGTTGTCATTCCTGAGTGGGCAGCAATAATGAATATCTATAGCTAATGAATAAAGTAGTAAAGTAAAATAATAAAAGAATGCACTGAAATAGGGAATGCAGTTGTCTCTGAGGAGTGAGAAATGGTGAAGCAAAGCAAATGTCTGGACTTGCTGGTATGGGGAGCAAGCGTCCAGATCTTTTAAAAATTTAAATTATGTACACGTGTAACTAATTGTAATCAGTAAAAATAAAGGGTAGGTTAGGTACAATTTGTCATTCATTTTAGAATAAGAAAAGAAAGGCACATGGGCTAATTTTTGAAATTGCAAATAAATCTTTGATTCCTTAAATGAGCTTTGCTGCCATAGTTGTTTTCTATTGGATTAGAAAAAAAAGAGTGAATTTTTCTATAGACTTTGACGTAAAAAAAAAAAAAAAAAAAACTTTTAATAATAAAACACAATTTAAGAAAACGTCAGTTGATTTCCCAAATGGCTCTATTTCTAGGTCCTATGACATTTAAATTTTCATTATTTTTCAACAGAGAAAAATTTCTCTGTTACACTGAACAGGAAAGTTTTGAAAGGGCAGAGAATGGCCTTCCTCAGATTCTAGCATGATCAGCAACACAAGAGGTTGCAACTGTCTTCTGACAAAATATATGGTATTTTATAGACCCGGGAAAATGCAAAATCAGGAAAGTAGGAGGGGGGAAATAAAAATAAATTCCACAGTATTTTCCCTAGAATTAGGAATAAAATTAGACCCTCTGTGAGGATATAAATGAAATGAGTAGCAAAACAAAGAATATTCAAACAGTGAGAGATTTACTGATGTGTTCCTACCCTTGGGGCGCTCCAGTTAAGCTTAGGAAATACACTGCCCCCCAGGGAATTGATAGCTTCTTGGACTTTCGTGGTGAACTCAGGAAATTCTGGTGCCTACAGAGAGAAAAAAGAAATCATTTGGGCAGGTTGATAACATCACAATATATATAGAAAACAAGATCAAAATCTCAAGGATAAACAATTAAACGTTAAAAATAAGTTAGATACAAATTACTATCAGAATTTCTGAACTGAGCTAAATAAAATCAATGATCAAATATTTACCAGAAAGGAAAAAAAAAATAGTGCCCAAATGATACTTTACAAAACAATCAAAACCCACAAAGCTGGGGGCAGCCCGGGTGGCTCAGCAGTTTAGCAAGGTCTTGGGCCCAGGGCGTGATCCTGGAGACCCAGGATCAAGTCCCACGTCGGGCTCCCTGCATGGAGCCTGCTTCTCCCTCTGCCTGTGTCTCTGCCTCTCTCTCTCTCTCTCTCTCATGAATAAATAAAATCTTAAAAAAAAGAAAAAAAAACCAAAAAGCTAAAAAGACAGATATCATGAGGCATCTGGAGATGTGAGAAAGGACTGGATGATTCTCTTAACATGTACAGTTATTAAGTGAAGAGACAGATGGAATGTCACCTGTACACATACTCCAATGCCCCGAAAGAACACCTCATATTTAAAGGGACAGAAGGCTTTCCATCTAGAGGAAAAGACTTTTGGACGTAACCCCAAAAGCCTTCATGAGAATGAGAAATAAATGATGTGCTTAACTGTATTTAAACACTGCTATTTCCAGACAAGTTTTAATATAAACAAAACTCAAAAATAGGACCATGGTGAAGTTCAAATGTTCTTTCCTTTTTGGTTGATTTTTAATGCAGTTTACATAAGCAAGTAACCAAAACGTCCTAAGTGTCATTTCAACCAGGAAATAAAGAGAAATAGTGTGAAGAAACACTCTTCTGTGAGCCTTATGTCACTAGCTAAGAAGCACATGAAATTAACAGAGAAAAGAGGACTGAGAGACCAGAAGTGGAGCGGCAGGGGACAGAATAGAAAAATACTACCAGGGCGCTACAGTCATGTTATCCCTTTATATTTGCCGCCCCCTACTGGGCAACTGTAAATTCTGAAAAGGTCCAGTAATGACAAGTTCTTCCATGGGGTCAAAAAAGTTAAGACTAGGTCTAGAATAAGCTAAAGTACACCTTGCAAAAATAAATCAAATGGCTTCTGTTGATCCCCTACAGTCTAATTCAGTCATGACAAAGAGAAAACTGTGCTCGGAGTCTGGGAAACAGAGGTGCCTAGGTGTCTGCCTTCAGCTCAGGCCATGACCCTTTGTTCCTGGGATCGAGTCCTGCATTGGGCTCCCTGTTCGTGGGGAGCCTCCCTCTGCCTCTCCACCCGCTTGGTGTTCTCTCTCAAATAAATAAATAAAATCTTTAAAAAAGAGTCTGAGAAAGAGACCAAAAAAATGTCAGTTTAAAAAAAAAAAAAAAAGGTGACCTATCCCCAAACTAGAAACCAGCTTTTAGCAGTAGCCTAGTGAGTAAAGAAGGAAGAGATCAGGGCAGGCTGGACCCCCTTCTTTTCTGTGATCTCTAGACAGGTTGGCAGCATCCTTAGTATCTGCCATCATGTCCATCTTCCAAAGGACATCTTCAGCTTCGACACAGGAAATCAAACAGCAGCCAGAGAGGCTTTCAAAATGATTAACAGCCTGAGTCCTTTATTTACTATTTGCCCCTCCCCATGAGAAGGAGTTATGATCTATGTTAAGCCAATAAATTCCTTATGATCTGCTAAAGTTGCTGATGTGGCCTGCCTAGGGTTCTATCCATTAAAACACTTATCTAAAATCAATATTAGCAATATTTTCAATGAACGGTGTAGTTACAATTTAGTACAGAGTGTAGTTATGAATAGACTGTTTCTTCACACTATTTCTCTTTATTTCCTGGTTGAAATGACAATTAGGACGTTTTGGTTACTTGCTTATGTAAACTGCATTAAAAATCAACCAAAAAGGAAAGAACATTTGAACTTCACCATGGTCCTATTTTTGAGTTCCGTTTATATTAAAACTTGTCTGGAAATAGCAGTGTTTAAATACATTGTAGTTACAATGGTGTAGGTACATATTTTACAATATGAAGGGATTCGATCTTCAATGAAAAAACAACTTTATTTTCCTAACCCATAAAACTTCACCTTGATTTATATTTATGTATTATATTTCGAGAGGTAACAATCCTCAAGTTATTCAATGTTAGGAAATCATGCTATAAGAATCCTCAAACTTAAATTATAAAAAGTTTACATATTGTGGAGAAAAATGTGTGATTCAGTAGGAGACTATGTATTATCTACCTACAGCACACCCTCTGGATTATCTGATTCTAGCTAGGTCTACCAGCTGCTTTAGAACTTGGCAAATTCTAAGTGATAATAATGAAAAATATTTATATGGACATAAAAATTCTATCCTGCCTAATAGGGAGCCAGCTATCTTCTCCCCTACCCTTGAGGGAGGCAAAACCAATTCTGCCTCATTTACATATTCATTTCATTATTTCTAATCTATAAATGTGTCTGTCCTTTGGATTCTCTTTGGAACCGGTTAAAACATCTGCCTAGATCCCTCATGAGTTAATAAAACCTTCAAGATGTGTTAAAGAGTTTTATATCAATATGGGAGTCATAATTCTACCTTTTTATTTTGAAAATTACCTTTCTTCAGATTTAATAGGATTCTTTTAAGCTCATAGCTTAACAAGTTGATTTTAAACATGCAACACTTCAGTTTTCCAGGAAAAGGTTCCTGTTGTGATTGATAAAATCCATATATATATATATTTTTTTTTATCGTATCTGGGGACTTTCTGTGATCCAAGCTCTCCTGTCTTTCCAACTACACCTACCATACCATTCAGAAATGTATTTCTTCTTTTCTTTTTGAAATCATGAAATGTTTAAAATATACAAAAAAAATATATATCCGTGCTCCTGGATCCATACATTCAACAATTTGGTACACTTAACCCAGACCTTTAAATTTCTTAAGGGATCAAGGCTATAATACAAACGGAGATTCTTACCTCTCCTCTCCCCTCCCTAATCCTAACATTTCCCCTGCCCCTAGGCAACCAGCACTACAGATTTGGGTGTATTCTTCTAGTCATGAGTTATACTCAATGATATGCATGCCTGTCCATAAATTATAGCATTTAAAAAATTTAACATAACTCCTACCATTGATATGCATACCTTTAGCGAGCTGCTCTCATTTCTGAGATTCACCTACCTCAATTGAGTTTTCCCATTTTTAATTCAGTGTTTTTGTATCTCAGATTAATGGACTATTACCATTCACCAATACCTTTCTATTTCCCTCCTTGGGTCTTGGCCCACATTCCTCTACAAGTGTTCTGCATTAATGTTCCCCTGCTCAACAACATCTAGTTCCACCCAGCAAAACCCAAGTCACTTTAGTTACTTTAGTAACTTTTTATTTTGAAATAATTTCAGACTTTCAGAGCATTAAAAGAAGAGTAACAAGAATTTCCATATGCTCCAGCCAGGCGTTTACCATGTTTATTTTATCCTCCCCGACCCCAAACCTCTCTCTCTTACAGATCTTTGCAGATGTGTGCATTTGTTTATACATATGCACATATAAAACAAACTGTTTTTCATCCATTCTTAAAATAAGTAGAAGTCACCCCAAATACTTCAGTATGTTTCCTAAAAAAGCAGTAACATTCTTTAATAGAACTTAGCAAATTATCAAAATCAGGGAGCTAATGCTGATAGAATACCATTTTCTCATCTACAAAACTCACTCAAAATTGCCCATTTTCCCCATCATGTCTTTTATGGTAAAAGAAAAACATTTCTTTCTGAGGATCCAGTCTAGAATCACACCATTTTGCATTTAGCTGTCTTGTCTGCTTAATCTTTAATCTGTAGCAGTCCTTCTTTCTGTTATCCTTCATCTTTCATGACCTTGGCATTTGTGAAAAGTACTGGCAGTTATTCTATAGAGTTTCCAAAAAGTTGTATTTGCTGGATGTTTACTCCTTTTTTTTTTTTTTTTTGGATTTTTTTTTTGATGTTTACTCCTGATTAGACTTAGGTTATGCATGTTTGGCAGGTGATGTGTCCTTCTGAGTGAACTATATCAGAAGGTACACAATTTACGTCTGTCCCATCACTGACAAGGTTACCTCTGATCATTCAGCTACCAGGTCTTTCCATTCTAAAGTTACTAATTCCTCTTCATAATTAGTAAGTAATTTTGGTGGAAAGATTTTGAGAATATCCAAGAATCTTCGTTCTCATCAAATATCTACACTCTAGCTTTAACATCTATTCCATCAGTTATTACTGTGATGGTTGCAAAATAGTGATTTCCAATTCTGTAATTCCTTCTATGTTTGTGAGCTGGTGCCTGTTCTACTATAAAGGGCTTCTGCTCCCATTTTTTTTAAATATAACCATTTATTTGTCAGTATCACAGACCACAGATCTTAGCAAATGGTTATATTCCAGTAATATACCTGTTTTGACACTCAGCTATTTGGTCAGTGGTTCGGAACCCATTCAAGCTGGCCTCTGTACCCTTTCTCTCATGTTTGCCTCATTCTTACTTTCTGACACAAGCTGTCACAGGTTCCTCTTCACTTTCTTACCCCAGTCTTGACTTTCTTCAAGGAGCTTCAATTCCTTTTAGTGGAGAAGATATCTAGAAACCAAGATCAGGGCACTAGATATGCTCATGGCTACCATGATGTCACTGTATCACTGCTTCCAGTCCTTAGTGAATAGAGTTTGGTAGATACACATACAAAAATTATTAATTTCCCTATCTAGCCATCTATTAAAAAGCATGAGTTGGCATTGATAATCCTCACCACTTTTAGGGTCCAAGTCAAATATCATGTCTTCCCTTTTGCCCATTTCTAGATGATCTCAGTTCTAACCGTTCTCTCTGTTGGGACAGCACTTTGTCATCTACTCCCAAACTGAGGCATCTTTCCCTGCTGGTTTACAAACTCCCTAATGGCCGGGATCAAACCAAATTCATCTTTGTTCAGAACCCACTATAATATCCTAAATATATGAGATAACTAACATGCATGTTTAACAGAACAGGATTTTCAGAAACAAGAGAGTGACTAACTTGCATGTTACCTAGAGTAAAATAGACCATGGAAACTTTCCCTTTCTGTGTATGTTGGCATGCTTTTTATACCTAAGGAAATAGGCTGGTTTAGGCCTTTCCACTTCTCTTGTACTGTGAATTACAGGTCTCTTCCATTAAAATAAACAGAAGTATCTTCTTATTTAGAATTAATATATAGAATATAAACTTCCCTAAAACTAGTGTCCCTTGTGCCTTTATATATATTTGCAGGAAATTTTATAAAAACCTCTCTCTTTTGTCTCAAGGTATGAGAAGTTTAATTTATCTATATTTTTAGAAATATGTTTTACTTCATTCTTTTAAAAATATTTTTATTAAAAATAGATTTCAAATTGAATAGGACAACAGCATTCTTATCTCAGAAGACTATAATATATTCAATCAACTTCTACATCTTTATAGAAGATACTGGTTAAAGCCATACAGTTTTCTACTCTTACTTGAAAATTAATTTTTATACCATGTAAATATATCTGAGTAAGTGAATATAGATTTCACCTCAATCTAGCTTCCACAGATCTGGGAGTCCCCAAGTTTAATATTAGGCATGACTGCTTCTTTCAGGGTTCAACAGAAACAAGTCGAAGCACCGACTATGCACTTAAAATATTTCTTTGAAATCAAAGAGAAAAGAATGGCAGGCCATGTTTGCCTATAAACAATGATTCAAGTTATTTTTCTAAGTAATAAATCAAAGCCAACAGTTTCCTGTTTTTGTCATACAATGTTTTCTCAATGTTCATACTACATATGAAGTAGTCAGTAAAAGGGAATTTAGAGACGTATTATTGAAACACTGAAGCACCCTGTGTCACAGTGCAAAGCTGTCCCTACACTTGTGTGGCTTTGCTCTTACCGTAAGTGTAGCCGTGTTCTCGTCATCCGACCACTGCACAAAGAGGACAGAAACAAAGTATTAAATGTGGATAGTGCACTGGGCTTCCAAAAAGCAATGCTCCGTCTAAAAATGATACATAAGTATGAGACATCACTTTCTGAACACAAACTACACGTCAAAGTGAGATTTTTGTGTAATTTCTCACTTTTTTAAATAATTTTTTTTAATTTTTTTTATTTATGATAGGCACACAGTGAGAGAGAGAGGCAGAGACACAGGCAGAGGGAGAAGCAGGCTTCATACACCAGGAGCCCGACGTGGGATTCGATCCCGGGTCTCCAGGATCGCGCCCTGGGCCAAAGGCAGGCGCTAAACCGCTGCGTCACCCAGGGATCCCCTGTAATTTCTCACTTTACCAAATGTATGCAGAGATGTAAATATCAGAATCATTTCAGAGATCACTTAAATTACAACAGTTTATTAAAGGTTTCTTTTGTTTTGTTTTGTTTTTTAACCAACCTGTATTTCTTCTGCTTCATTATCACTGTTTGGTTGAGAATGTGTTGGTGGATCTTCCCTAGAAGAACATAAAACAAAAATTAAGCAAGGAAAACACTTTAATACCATGTATGTAGTCATAATTTCAAGTGTACTGACTACAAATTTAAAAAAAAAAAGGCCTCCGAATTGGAGGATGTTAGGAAAAGTTCATTTCTTGAGACAGAAACTAATATAAAGCTGATATAAAATTAATTAGTACACTTCCAGTAAGAGATGGCAAAAGAAGCACTTTCTGCCCTTTTCTCAGAAAATCACTAGAACCAAGGAAAGGAAAAACTCAAACTCCAGCTCTGAAGGCATGAGCAGTCAGTCATCTACAGCTCTGAATCCCAATACATGAGAAATGCTGCCACAGACAAGGAAGATCAAGTGAGATGAAGAGGCCAAAAGGAATCACCCAAAGAGCTGTTCTACTGAAGAGCTGGAAAACCCCAAAAAGGCAAAATCAAGAATCTTTTGCGTATGTAGTGAAAACAGAGTGTGTGAGCTGGTGTTAAGAATGTCCCTGGATTTGGACAGGCACAACAGAAAGGTGTGGGGAGAGAGGGAAAGAAAGACTCAGATATGCTATCTTTGAAGAAGCCAGTGAGGAAAGAAAGCACGTGTAGAAAAGGACCAGCTAGCAGCCAATCTTCATTGCCTAGGGAGGAAGCAAAGGTGAAAACACAGAGTATTCCCTCTCATTAACACTAAAACCACAAATAACTGGGCTATGAAGAACTCACCACATCAATGAAAGCAATAATAATCAGAATAAGAACCAGCATAGGAAAAAAAAAAAAAAAAGAACCAGCATAGGATCTGTACCAAGAAACTACAAGAAGGGAAAGGGAGGCTACTGATTGACCATGGGCATTTATCTATCCCTATGTTCCCTCTTGAAGCTCCATTAAAATAGTGGGAAAAATCTCCACCCCCCCAAAGGAGACAACCGCAGAAAAGAGACAGCAACAGAAGTTTGGAAAACAGAAAGCCAATAAGAAGGATAACCCAGTGAGCAACAGGTAGAACCTACAACTCCACTAGATGATGAGACCAAAGCTCTGGGCTACCAACAGGTGACTTGTGTGAAGTCCACAGAAGAGGCAGTAAGACACAAGCAGCCTTCCTCACCCTGCACACCCTAACAACTAATCCTTCCATGAACCAAAGGACTCAGGTCTGTAACGTCCCAGAGGAATATTAGGGTGAAATGGTAGAGTATGATGAGAAGCCATGTGAAAATCACACTAACAGTGAAGCCTCTGGTCCCTTTCTCCCATCCTGCTCCCGGAACACACACAGACTACAAGATTCTTCTCTGTAGAAACTGAAACCTCCTGAGGACAAACCTACAGATAACTGTCATCTGGAAAACTTTCATCAATACCTGCTGATTGTGGGCACTCTTAGTAAGTGAGTCCCACTGGGTACAGAGTGAGTGTGAGTACAAGTGTGTGTGTCCTCACTCTTAAATATGAAGAAAGGCCGAGAATCATTAGAAAACTAAACAAAGGCTCTAGGATGAAAAAAAAAATGTTTTTTAAAAGAAGAAAAGTATATATAGGAAACAGACAATAAAGGGACCAGATTAAAAATATTTTTTAAAATCATTAATATAAAGATAAAAGATAAAGAGGATAAAAGAGAAAAAGATAAAAGAAGATACTGCATCCATGAGTGAAGAACAGGAAGCTATAAGAAAGGAACAGAGAAGGGGCACCTGGGTAGCCTAGTCAGTTAAGCATCCAACTTCTGATATCAGCTTAGGTCTTGATCTCAGGGTTGTGAGTTCAAGCCCCACCTTGAGCTCCATGCTGGGCATGAAACCTATTCCGGAAAAAAAAAAAAAAAAATTTTTTTTTAATTAAGAAAGAAAAGAACAGAGGATAGGATTGAACTTGAAGAAATGAAAACATGATAGTTGCTAGTTAAAAATTCAATAGAATGAATGGCAAAATGAAGGAAATTTCCCAGAAAGAACTAAGAAGACAAAGAGATAGACAACAGAGAGGGAATGATAAAATTCAGAGAATCCAGCAAGATCCAGCATCGAAAGAATGGAAGTTCAAGAAAGAGAAACCAGAAAATGAGAAAATTATCAAAGATAGAGTATTTTTAAATGTTCCCAAACTGAAAAATATGTCTCTAGAATGGAAGGGCTCACCAAGTACACAGCACAGTGAATGGTTGGGATGAAAGGGTGCTTAGGCGATGTGCAAAGGTGGCCACAATAATTCTTCCCATCTCCTCTGTGAGGAACCTTTGCCACTCTTCCTATCAAAAAATGGCATTTATATCCCCATTCCTTTAATTTAAACTGGCTTCAAGACTCATCGTGACCAACAAAATGTAGAAGTGACACCATGTAATTTTAGGTATCAGAAGCCTTTACAGCCTCCACTCTCAGGTTTGGAATGCTGCCAACACTATGTAAAGAAGCTAAGAGTCGTCTTCTGAGATGAGAGACCACAAAGAAAGAGAGGCCCAGCATCAACTGCCAGACATGAGGCCACCTTAAAAGCATCCAGGTGTTCAACAGAACCACCAAATGACTATAGCAACATGACCTTAGCAAGACAAACAGAAGACTCATCCAGTGTCAAGAAGTATAGAGGCTCTGAGAGTTTACCCCACTTGCAAGCTAACAGGCTAGCTGGCCAGAGTGTCCACACTCTGGCAGAAGACATATGACTCTTAGGTCAGAAACAAAGGACTCAGACTCACAACACAGCATGAAGTATGAGATGCATCTGTCCATCAGTCCCCTCTGGCCCATGGGAGGTCAAGGAGTAGCCAGGTTTGCATCACAACTGAGGAACCCTGAATTTAAGAAACCTCATCTTTACTAAACCTGCTCAGTCTCTGACCTAAAGGCAGAGAGGCTGTCTTTACCTGTACTAGACAGTAAATAAACCTGCTCTCTGCTAGGGAAGGAGCCATTATCTCTACCTTCCAAGGTTGTTTGCTATATAAACATCCTTGAAAAGATAATCAAGAACAAAAACTATCAGTACCTCTGCTTGCAAGATACGTAGTAACTGAGAGAACCAAGAATTGTCTCTCAAGACTCAGCTGAGCAATCACTGACAAAATGTTTATTGTTCTAAGTCTGTATGTTTGGTCAATACAGAGGAACTATTATAAAATATAAAGGAATATATATAAAGGAAAAGAATTCTAAAAAACAATCATAAAGAAAACCAGGTCACAATAAAGGAACACAAACCAAAATGATAAGGGATTTCATAGCATTCTAGAAGACAGTAGACCATACCTTCAAAATCACAAGGGAAATTTTCTGCCTAGAATCCATACTAAACCAATCCACCCTCATCCCCCTGCCAAAAATCTATAGATAAAAAATTTTTTCAGGTATAAAAACACTCAAAAGTTTTTCCTCCTCTGCATTGTAGAACATGAGATTCAATAAAACAAGTAAATCAAGAGACCCAAAAATATGGTATCCAAAGTACAGAAAATCCAACACAAAATAGTAAAGTTCCAGGTGACAACTGTATACCAGACCTGAAGAGCTACTGGATTGGAATAGGAAGAAGAGGGATTGCTAAAGTGAAATCTTCAGGAAAGGAAAATGGAAAATGGAAAATTTGGAAGTGCCCATGAGTATTTAGAGAAATAGTTAACAGGCTTATGACCTGTCTATTGAAACGGTTACTAAGTATTAGGACAGACACATGAAAAATAAAGCAAATTTAAAGAACATGGTTATTAGTAAAGAAAGGGTAATCAGCCACAGTGGTAATCAGCCAATAATGTAGTAATATTGTGACCACTGGCTACTGATTTAACCAAAAACTGTAATGAAGATAGAGAAAGTGCAAGAAAATGAAATCTTCAAATACCATAACACAAATTCAAGAAATAATATCTAAGGAGGAGATAATATTAGGAAATAATCAGTGTAAGTATATTGTTATGAAATACAAAGCTACTGACAGTGGTTCCATTCAAATTTGTTGAGGGTGTATCATATCTTAAGTGTTATAGAAGCAATCACTAGAAAGGCATATCCTCCCTTATAAACCAAGAAATTGACACACTGGCTCATCAATCATTCAATCAATTGGTTGTAATACTGGTTAAAGTATATCAATCAGTTCCCTAAATTTTCTTTTTTAAAAGTAAGCTCTACGCCCAACATGGGGCTTGAACTCACAACCCTGAGATTAAGAGTCACATGCTCTACCGACTGAGCCAGCCAGGCACCCCAATTCCTAAATTTTTATCAACTCTTTGTAATCCTAAAGAATTGAGTTCCCAGATCCATGAAGCTAAGAACCAGACATTGTAGTACAGTGATAATACTAACACACTGTCACTTGTGAATCCCTGCCCAAGGAGCTAATCGTTCTTTCTCTTGCATCTCTCTTTAAATACCACATATTTTTAAGTACATTATTATCTTTAATAAGACTTACTTAATCTTACAACACAAAAGACAGTGAATGAACTTGAAAATGTACTTTACCACTCTAAAGTATCACTTTTTAAATGATAAATTTTAAAAATCATATTTATAACCAGTATATCCATATAGTTCTTCAGAGGAATTTATTGCAGTGCCCACTGTGACGTTATGTTACAAAACCTGGTCACTGTAGAAGATGATGGAGAATATAAACTTCCAATTTATTAGACTTGCTTTCTAAGGTATATCTCAAATTACTGAGGACTGAATTGGCTCAAGTATGATGCTAATATTTATAAAATATTCCATATTTCCAATATCACATCTAGCACAGAGCTGGAACATAAGAGCCATGGGGAACCTTAAAGAGCACTGGCTTTGGAGGCAGACACAGCTTGAGTGTGTCAGTTCTACTGTAAGCTGAGACCCTCCACCATTATCCTATCTGTAAAACCAGCATAGTAACAGCTACTCTACAGAGTTGTGAAGATTCAAACCATGATCACACCTAAGAGTCGTTTTATGATTTTGTGTTTTATGATTGGCATCTATCATTATTCTGCGCTGAGGGAGACAGATCAGGAAAGAACAAACTTGGGATCAGAAAGGGGTAAGTAAAGATTAGTTCCTGGAAGCAGTGAGTCAGACCACCTGAGTCAGATCCAACTTGTGAGCCCAGATCCAGTATCACCTCTATCATAAAAACTTCCACAATCATCCCAGTGATTATTTATACTTAAAAACATTCTTAGAAGAATACTGGATGTTTTTATTCCCCCCTAAAAAAACAGGCTTCTATTTACTTACATCTTTAATTTAGCTACTAAACAGGGACTCCCCAGGTAGGATATCCTACCCATCTTATTTCTGTAGCATGCTCCGTACCCATCTCAGGAGGGTGGGACACACCCAATAATGTGCAATAAAATGAATCACTCTATACCAGAAATGCATGCCACCAGCCTCCTTTCCCCTACCCACTGTAGGCATTAATAATTGAATCAAGCATTCCTTCTCATTGAACCCCAGATATAGCCTCAGAACCCTTCTCAACACATCACTCCAGAAAACCATTACCAGTAGATCTGAGCTGGCAAACAAAATAAACCCAGTAATCATCCCTTGGTCTGTACTATTCATTTGACTTCATTTAGGCCGCCATGGAAAAGAGTAAAGTAATCATGGTAATCATGGTCACTCATCCAACAAATACTTAGTGAGCCCAGACTCTGTACTGAGTTATAAATGTAAAGAACACACCTTCCAGAACTGAAAGCCCGGAGTGAAAAAATGTCCTCTATGTAAAGGTAATGGGAGATTAGGCATGAAGAATCAAGAGCTATGGTGGACCCCTTTGGCCATTTCCCATTTCTCTGTCAATAAAACCTCCAATTTTTTCAGAAACAAAGTGCCCCCATGCCTAATGGACTTTGCCTCAACCACAACATAGACTCATCTACCACACATGGCTATTCTATCCCATTTGCCAGTGAGGGACCTGACTCTGATCCACAAGGGCCAGGGAACTCCTGAGAAAGTTTGTCCTGCTCTTCAAGAAGGAGGTGAGACAGGATCTCATATATCCTGGACTCCGGATATGATAGGGTGAGGGCATGATCCTTGAAACGACTATGGTGAACTTGGACTCGGGAGGAAAACCAGGAAGTTCACAGAGAAGCTGATTTTGAGTCCTAGCATCACTGAACTACTATACTTTCCCATAGTTGCCATGCCTTAGGGCTTCTTATGAAATAAGCTATTTGCCTCCTTGGTTAAGTCAAGTTTAAAACTGGATATTGTTTTAGTCCGTATGGGTTACTATCACAAAATACCATACACTGGGTGGCTTATAAACAGGGATGTACTTCTCACAGTTCTGGATGCTGGAAACCCAGGATCAGGGGGCCAGCTCTATTCCAAGCTGCAGATGGCCACCTTCTTGCTGTGTCCTCACACGGCAGAAGGGGTTAGGGAGTTAGGGAGTGGGGGACCTTTTATTAGGGCACAAATGCCATTCATGAAGCTTCCACCCTCATGGCCCATCACCTCCCAAAAGTCCTACCTCCTCAGACTGATTATCTCTGGGCATCAGAACTTCAACATATGAATTTGGGGACCACACAAACACCTGGACCACAGAAGACATTCTGTTACTTGCAAACAAAATCACCCCAACTGACCCAGGGAACAAACACAGGGAGCACTGGATGGCAGGTTGGGAAGATTAAGAGCCTGAACAGACAAAAAGCCAGGTTCATTTCATGGGAGATGAAACTGAAGAAATTCCATTCAGAAGCTGGAATGCCTTTTAATTTATTTGTAACAACTAACATGGAAACCTAGAGGAAAGCACATAATTAGGAAATTTTGCTTTCTGAGATAGGTACCCTAATGGACTAGTGTTAAGAGCATAACTAGTACAATGGTTAGTGAAAGCTATTTGGCAATACTGGTCAAGAGCCTTAAAAAAAATTTTTTTTTTAAGATTTTATTTATTTATTCATGAAAGCCACAGAGGGAGAGGCAGAGACATAGGCAGAGGGAGAAGCCTGAGGGGAGCACAATGTGGGACTCGATCCCAGGACTCCGGGATCATGACCTAAGCCAAAGGCAGGCACTCAATCACTGAGCCACCCAGGTGCCCTGAGTCTTAAAAATTTTTATAACCTTTGCCCTGTAACTAGAGTCTGGAATTCTTATTGCACAGAAATAATCCTAAATGCAAACAGGGTTCCAAGCAAAAATACATTCACTGTAAAAAAATTTTTTTAGTAAAGTTGTAAATACCTAAATGTCCAACAACTATGAAATTAGATCAGTTATACCAAGTGCATATACATGGATATTATGCAATTACTAAAAATAATTTTATGCCATTTTAAAAACATGGAAAAATCATGCTATGGTGTTCAATGAAAAAATATATAAAATTATGTATGTGGTATGCTCATAATTTAGGCTAAAATATACATTTAAAAAGACTAGAGAAGATATGCCAATATTTGAACAGCATTTGCTTCTGCTTCTAGGTGGTGCAATTATAAGTGATTTTTTTTTCCTGCTTCTCTATATTTTCTGTACTTTTCGAGTTTATGATAATGAGCAAGTATTACTTTGATAATTAAAAATGAGGTGGGGGCATTTTTATACATGATGGGATTTCTAAGCATTCATATTGCTCCCACTCCCTACCATTTCAGAATTTATTTTACCCAACAAAACTAAGTCATACAGGGCAGCCCGGGTGGCTCATTGGTTTAGTGCCGCCTTCGGCCGGGGACCTGATCCTTGGAGACCCAGGATCGAGTCCCACGTCGTGCTCCCTGCATGGAGCCTGCTTCCCCCTCTGCCTGTGTCTCTGCCTCTCTCTCTCTCTCTCTCTGTCTCTCATGAATAAATTAACAACAATAAAAAACTAAGTCATATATATTCCCATAGTCCCATGCTAAGGAAAGATGCCTAACTGATCTATCTCGGTATCTACAAATAACCACTACTAGTTCACTACTGGCCTACTCACAATAAAAGAATATTCAGTAAGTCTAGTTCATTAACTCCTCTTTATTTATCTGTCACTATAACACTGTATTCTTTGATGCAGAGAAACATTCCATACAAAGGAGCTAAAATGTTCATGTTAATAGATGCAGTTACAGTACTCTATAGATAATATTTTATATACACACTCATTCACCTAATGGTTACTATCTGAACTCAGGGAGAAGTTACTGATAGAAACCAACCTGGATTACTCTGGCATGAGCTCAGATCATGTAGGACTTTAACTGTTGAACAAACGAAAACTATTAGGATGTCCTGATCCCAGGCCATGAATCCTGTTGTTGACATAAACTCTAGGATTGTGCTGTTATCCCTAGGGTAATTTATTCTGTTGACTGATATCTTAGATCAATAACTAATGGTTGATATTGTGACTAGTGACTCTAGATTTTAATCACTCGGAGGTTGTTTTTTTCTCCAAGGTCATCCTAACCAAAACTGTTAACTCATCTAAAATTTTATTATCTCTTTAGTTTATGTTATTTTCAGTTAATTAAAGCTCTACAGGGTCATCTTACTTTTTTATTCCCTCAATCTTCATGGAAAGGTTAAAAAGAATAGGATAGCAAGTATTGTATTAACTGAGAGGAAGGTTAGCGTCCCTCTTGACAAGGATGGAAGAGACTCTCAGGCCTAACAACACACATATGGTTAAGGCACTACCACCCATTTCGAGGCATCTAACCCTTGTTTTTCAAGTAACAGATAACAGTAGAGAACAAATTGATGGTCACAGAGGGGAGGTGGATGGGGGAATAGGTGAAATAGGTGATGGGGATTAAGGAGTGCACTTGTCATGATGGGCATTGAGTGATGTATGGAAGTGGTCAATTGCTATACTGTACACCTAAAACCAATATTACACTGTATGCTAACTAACCAGAATTTGAATAAAAACTTTTTAAAAAATTAACACGTATAGATTAAAAATATATATATATAAAACACCATTGACTCTAATGAAAAAAGATTAGGATAGTAAGGAATATACTAAGAGGGATACACAACCAAGCCCACACACAAAATATAAACACTGAGCTTTTTTTTTTTTTTAAAAAAAAAAAGACATTTAGGGGCACCTGGCTGGCTCAGTCAGTGAAGCATAGGACTCTCGATCTCAGGGTTGTAAGTTAAAGCCCCACATTGGACATACAGATTACTTAAAAACTAAATCTTTAAAGGAAAAAAAAGACATTTGAAGAAAGCTACCTAGCAATGAAATGCAGCAACACAGATGAATCCCAAAAGCATTATGTGGAGGTAAAGCAGACAGACACAAAAGAATAAACAGTATCTTATTTCACTTCTAGGAAGTCCTAAAACTGACAGAACTAAGACATGAAGATGTAAGTCAGACTAGTGTTTGCCTGGCTTAGGTTGGGGACGGTAGGCAGGACCGACCTGAAAGGGGGGCAGGGGCTTTCTAGGGGAGTGGGAATGTTTGCTATTTTTCATGGAAAAGGTGATGAAACAGGTGTATGTATTTATGTTATACTCAGGACCTCTGCATTTTATTATAAATGTCCTTCATTTAAATTATACCTATAATTGTCAAGTTTTTACCTACAAAAGGAATCTAAGCTATAATTACTACCCTTTTCAAATCAAAGGCTTTCCTCAGCCTGAGCAAGTGACATCTTCATGCATCTCACTGTTCAGTCAGAAATTAGAGGGTGATTCTTGCCCCCTCCTTCTCTGTCACCAAGTTCTGAAGGTACAGCTCTAAGACGTCTCAACTCCACTCACTTCTCCCCCTCCAGAGTCACCACCATAGTTCAGCCACTGCCAGTTTGCTCTTGATCCAATGTAGTATCCTCCTAACTGGTCTCCAATTTCCATGTGGTAACTGGACCTCAGAGTTCTTTAATGCATTCTCACTGACCTCAGAATAAATTCTAGAATCTTTAACAGAACTCCCACACACCCTCTTACAACCTTCCCTAATGGCAGCAACCCACCCTTGCACCATTTGGCACTCCACGCTCCTGCCACATGACCCACTTGTAGTGTCCTACAGGTCAAGACCTTCCATGCCTCAGAGGTCTCCTTAATGCTATTCTCAGCCTGGAAGATTCTTCCCTCCACCCATCAACTGACTACCTTCCACTCCAACTTCCCATTTCAGAGGCTCCTAAGTTACTTCTTCAGGGTATTCCCTGCAATCTCTCGCCAGCCCACCCCCAGTGATTTCTTGTCTCATCACAATTTTCACTTACATCTTTACTGGTGTGCCTGTATAATGTTCGGACTAAGATCCGTGACGACGGTGAGAGCAGTTAATGTTTCTTAAGGGCATATGATACACCAGTATTGAGTGAAACACTTTACACATTACCTCCTTTCATCTGTGTAACGGCCCAAGGGGAGTCCTGGGATATCAGTCACCCCATTTACATACAGTCAGGGAAAACGAGGCACAGAGTGCTAGAAATCACAAAGATATGATTTGACAGTAGGCAGTGGGACAGAAGGACCAGCGCCACCACACTGTATCAACTCCCACAAAACACGAATGAACCATCAACTCCAAAAAGGGCGGAGTCCTTCACCTTGCTGTGAAGCAGGGTGCTGCCTGGAGCCGTTCCAAGGTATTTAACAGGGCCTGCCACAAGCTCCCGCACACGTCTGGCCAATGGAAAACATGGGGGCTCTTCAATATGCTTAGTGTAGGGAAATCTATCCAGTATTTGCTAAGGTAAGAAATCATTTTTTTTAGTCCCATATATATGACTTCATTATTGTTCCAGATTTGAGAATAATAAAAATTATGTCATTGGTATCACAAAGTCAAGTTTTGCCTAACTACTCTACTGTCTCCTTATCCTGCAATTATTTCAAATTAATGAGGCTCCCAATTAATAATTTTCAAGTTATTATGAGGCTGAGGATACAAAAAACATAAATAAAATCCAGAAGGCTACACAGAAAATTCATCAAAGAAAGTGGGGGGTGTAAAATTAGTATTACTGTGGGGTACCTGGGTAGCTCAGTTGGTTGGTTATGCCTTGTTTTGTGATTTCAAGGTCATGAGATAGAGCCCCGCACCAGGCTCCGCTCAGCGTGGAGTCTAAGACACTCTCTCTCCCTCTGTTCCTCCCACTCCCACCCAATTCACTCACGCTCTTGCTCTCTCTAAAATAAATAAATCTTTAAAAAAATTAATGTATTGGGCAGCCCCGGCGATTTAGCGCTGCCTTCAGCCCAGGGCCTGACCCTGGAGACCCGGGATCGAGTCCCATATTGGGCTCCCTGCATGGAGCCTGCTTCTCCCTCTGCCTGTGTCTCCGTCTCTCTCTCTCTCTGTGCCTCTCATGAATAAATAAATAAAATCTTTTAAAAAAATTAATGTATTGAAAACATATACAATATTATAATTATATTTTTAAGTTCCTTCACCCAACAAACGTCTATCAAGCACCTCTATGTGTCAGGCACTGCTCCAAGAGCCAGGAACAAAACTGTCCAAGTCCCAGTTCTGATGAAGCCGGCATTCTAATACCAGGACAGTTATGGGAACTATGTCAGATGCAAAGAAGTATTATGCAGAAAAATGAAGTCAGGCAAGGGGGTGAAGAGTAAGGCACCAGAACGTGCCCACTGGTACCATTGAGCAGTACGCGGCCTTAATGGGAAGGAAACTGACACACGCTGTAATATGGGCAAACCCCAAAGACATCATGCTGGTTAAGTAAAGCTGGTCACAAAAGTACAAAGACTACATGATTTCACTCATGTGAGGTCTTTAGAGTACTCAAAATCATGGGCACAGAAAGTAGCAGAATGGTGGTGGCCAGTGGCTAGTGGGAGGAGGAAGGAGGGCATGCAACTCTGGATCTCAGGGCCTTGAGTCCAAGCCCCGTGTTGGCAGTAGAGATTACTTAATAAACTTAAAAAAAAAAAGAGGAAGGATCCCAGAGGTATGTCATAGCATGACCTCTTCCCCCTGCCACCCTCTCCCCACCTCCAGAAAGAAGAGTTATTATCACACCCATTTTCTCAAGAAAAAGGTGAAAGGACTGCCCAATTTCATACCTGGCGACTACTCAATTCTGCATCTTATTAATTGAGCATTGACGAGAAATACAGGACAAAGATCAGGACATAATTTTAACTAGGAAAAAAAAAAAAAAAGGGAGAGAATGGTGCCAAAGCTAATGTATTTATTTAACGTGGTAAATTACTGGATTTAATCATCACAACATTTCTTCATGATAAAGTTTCAAGAATTTTTTTCTCGTATACATTACCTTCCTGAAACCACCAGAGTTCCATCATCAAGTAAATAATCCTTCACATTCTGAGGAAGTGGAAGAATGACACTAAAAACAAAAATTAAAAAAAAAAAAAAAAAAGCATTTACCAAAAAGGCATCATTTTAAAAAGACCAACCATAAGTAGAGAGAAAAAATTCCAAACCCAATTAATTTATTACTTGTTCCCTTTATGTTTACTATAAAGTGCGAAATGTTAATGATACACATTTGGTAACAGCACACTAAAAATTAGAATAATATGAATAAATCTTGTGGTTAAACTAACTGCAACTCATGTATTACCACAATCAGGGTCAAGAAACAAAACCAGTCAAATCCCAAGAACCATAAATTTACAGCACAAAAGGCAGAAGCTCAAGAGCACTTTGAGTGAGTACCCGTTTTTTTAAGAAATCAGACACCAGCAGATATTTGCAGCAACACAGGAAATGCAGCAAACAAAGGAGAAAGAGCATCTGACCATCTTCTTAAGACAGAGGGCAGAGGCAGACTTAAGATTTGGAAACCATTCTTTGGTTGGCAATGCACACAAGAGGCTAAGAATTCATGATGTGTCTGGATGAGTTGGGGTGGCCTTTTGTTCAACTGACTGCCAGAGCCATAAAGCTGCTTTAGTTTAATTCATTTCAGATAATTAAGGGACGGTAAAGCCGTACCTGGAAGTCACTTCAAAATCTCATGGGATCATTTGTTTTTTGCTCTGTGATCATAAATCATCAAGCAATTCTGCTATTGTAATGCTATCACTTTGAGGCACATATTCTTTAAACAATAAAAAGAAATGATGGCCTGCTTAGATAGAGGCACGAGAACACCATCGACTTACGCATCATTTATTTATTTTCTGGCAAATTAAAAATGGCTTCTGTGCATAGAAAACATTATTTGTGGGCTATTTCAGTTTTAAAGACTAATATCTGATTTATCAAATTTATAATTTCATATTCAAAAGTCTAGTTCTTCAGGCTTTCAAGGTCAACTATCAGATCTTCCTATTCTATTTGTAAATCTGCTAAGTTTTAAACAATTTCAAGTGAGCCTTTGAAACTTAAAAGTTGCTCTAGAATTTTTAATTCTGTTATCAAAAGAACCTATTCAATTTTATTTTTAAATATTTCAGTTGTCTAATCACAAATAAGCCATCCCAAATACTTAACTTATAACCAAGCCAGCAAACTAAAGCCTAAGTGCAATCTAAGGCTCTTGTGCACATTCCAATAGTATCTTAAAACTTGAAAAGTTTTCTTACTCATTTTCCAAGAGAATTTTTGAGGTTTACCTTCTCAGGAGCCTGAGCCTGAAAAATGCTGGCAGAGATGCCAGTTCCTAGACATCTAGGCTGGTATTCCCAACCACGATGAGAGCACACAAGCCCTCTTTTCTGCTGGTCATGTCTCTAAGTCCCCAAATTGATCATTTCAGAGTCCACATCCCTTGTTTTGAGTTACACTAATTCTCAGGTCTGATTTGAACCTGGACTTTCCCTCCGGGTGGCATCAACCCTGACTGGATTCTAAACAACTGTTTCCTGTTGGATTCTATGCTGAATTCTTTGCATATTTTTTCTGCTGGAGGGTCTTCAACTCTTAAAAATAGTGGCTGGCGTGGAGTTAGATTCTGCTTACTTCTCATGGATCACTGAGTTCTACATTCCCAGTTCTGAAGTCATCCTAATGAGGGTATCGTGCATTAAGTTATGCAAGTCAAGGAGAATACCCAAGTGGTTCCATTAAGAATGCAAAGCCTATGAGGGGGAAAAATACAAAAGAAGAAAAAAAAATCACAGTACAGCAGCATGTTAGGTGTTGTCCCAGGTGAGGAGGTATGTACCAAGGGCTACCAAATTTAGAAGAAGAGGAACTGTGCCTGAAAGACTGGGGGCCACAAACAAGTCATTGCCAGGCAAGCTCTACACAAAGCTAGTGAGGCTGTCAGAGAAGAATTTAGTTCGGTCTTGAAACACAAGTACAGGTGAGAATACAATGAGGCCTGACTGATGTAAATGAATTAAGTGACAAAGTACTTATCTCATTCTATAACCTATTCAATACCTTATATATCCAACACCCTATTCCATATCCCATTCAAGTGAATATAATTACATACATATGGACAAGTTATTCTGATACAATTTTTGAGGTAAAAAGAGCCTTTAAAGGATTATTTAATATAGCCTTTATGTTTGAGAAAGTAACAGATTTAGAAAGGTAAAGGGGCCCAAAGTCATCTAGCTCATGACTCTTAAGCCTGAGTCAAAATTCCAGAACTTGTCAAAAAAATAAACTTGTATTCTTATCCACCTAATCATTTTTTGAACCGTGATTAATAAACACTGAAAAATAATGCTGAGTCAGTAACAAGAATATGATCTCAGCATTAAAGCTGACAATGACAATGACAAAGCTAATACAGCTCCCACTGCATTGGCCCAGGTTGTGCAGGGATATCCTGGCACATATTTGGATCCAGTGATATGACCGCACAACTAAACAGACTAAAGAAACAGTTTAAAGACAGAGTCAAGAACAGAGTCAGGAAACATGGCTTAGTTGTGGGCTCTACAGAAAATCCCACCTCTTGCTTTATCTGTCATTCTGAGCTTCATATGAATGGTACACATTCTAAATGAACTAAAATTATTTTGCTTCCAAAGAGCTTTGATTAAATCCAAAATGTAACAATGAGAGGCTCCCCGGAGTGGCTCAGCAGTTGAGCGCCTGCCTTCGGCCCAGGGTGTAATCCTGGAGACCCAGGATTGAGGCCCACGTTGGACTCCCTGCAAGGAGCCTGCTTCTCCCTCTGCCTGTGTCTCTGCCTCTCTCTCTCTCTCTCTCTCTCTCTCTCTCGTGAATAAATAGAAAAAAAAAAAAAAAAAAACAAGTAACAACAGGCAGTGTCTCCATGTGTTTACTACATGCCAGAAACTGTGGCAAGCATTTTAAATGTCCCATCTAATTCCCATGACAATCCTATTATTTTCTCATATTTCCAGATGGGGCTTAGAGAGATTAAGCAATTTGCTCAAGAAGCAGGGGGAACCAAAATTCAAAGCCAGACAGAGGGCCCTGATTCCAGGATCCAGTTCTTGAACCGCTATCCTCTGCTGGAGGGGAAGGCCAACTATGCCAGAGGTCACACAAGGCACCTGCAGAGAGTTGCAGGTCAGTTCATGTGAACTCAGTGTGAAACGTCTGACAGGTTCACAAACACCCCTTCAGTCACACCAAAGCAAATAACTCACCATGTCAAACCCAAAGCCTACTTCAATTATACAAGGTAACAAAGGACTGGATTATCATGAGGGCAGATCACTTCTCCATCTGCGTGTAACGTCCACTGCTGCTGCTGAAGCCCCTCCTTTCCTTTTGGCTGCACTCCAACCACCTTCAAATGCAAAGATTATCTTCCTTTGAGCTGAGCTGCTCTAACCTCCACCTGGGAGCAGACTCTATGTACCTGAGAAGAACCGCCGTCCTTTGAGTAATCTCCTTATGCCCTCAGGATTTCAAAACCGTTTCCCTCGGGGGGACGCCTGGGTGGCTCAGCGATTGAGCATCTGCCTTTGGCCCAGGTCATGACCCCGGGGTCCCTGGATTCAGTCCCACGTCGGGCTCCCTGCATGGAGCCTGCTTCTCCCTCTGCCTGTGTCTCTGCCTCTCTCTCTCTCTCTCTCTGTGTCTCTCATGAATAAATAAATAAAATCTTAAAAAAAAAAAAGAAAACAAAACCGTTTCCCTCTCCCTATTCACACTCTGCACCAAGAGGCCTAAACGGGAAAAGGACAGTTGGTCTATAAATACCTGCTCCTCTGGGTGGCCTAAAGGGGAAGCGGGCAAGTTACAGAAAAATCCTGTCGGTGAACATGCACTTCTTTGATCTCTGCCTCCTCCTGCGTGGAAGCCTGCTCCTTCATCATCCTCCGGATGTAACGATCGTCCTGGAACACTTCGGGCTATTCCAGCCGCCTTGCCTCTCTTTACCTTGAACGGCCCGGGGCAGGATGACACAGTTACTCCTCGGCCCGCCTGCAGACCCAGGCCGGCTTCCCCGCTGGAGGCCAGGGGACCAGAAAACCGAGTCTGCTCCGCTCCTAGTCCAGGCATGGCTCCGCTCGCGGTGCTCGCTTGTCCCCGCGCACCCCGCACCCCGGAGGCCGGGCGCCAGGAAGTCCCCTGCGAAGCCACGTCTAGGGGCGGCGACGCGGACCCCGGGCCTCAGCCCGCTCCGTCCCCGCGTCCCCCGCCTCTGACCTTCACGGCCCCGCGAACGCCCCGCTGCGTCCCGCGGCGCAGCCCCCGGAACGCCGGGGCCAGCCTCCTCCGCCTCCGCCCCTGAAATCCCACCAGCAACTCGGAATCTCCGCACCCGCGCTCCCGTCCAATCGCTCTCAGGCCTGTTTTTGGGGGGGGCGCGCGGAACGGAGCTAAGACTCGCCCCAAAATGTCGCAGTTCCCCATCGCCGATCGCCCCGGCGCAGCCCCTCCGCGCTCACCTCTTGATAGTAAGGCTTCGGAACAGGGGGTACCACGCGGAGAACTGACAGCGCAGCACATGCTCCTTCTTCATCCTCCAGCCGCCGCCGCCGCTGCCGCCGCCGCTCCCTCTCCCTCTCCTTCCAAGCCCCCTCCCGGAACCCAGGTCTCCCGTCCCGGAAGTCGCCGCCGAGCTGTTTTGGCTCAAGCACTCTTCCGGTCCGTCAAGGAAGGCGGTGGTAGCGGGAACGCGAGCGAGGAAGCTCGCGGGGCGTCCTTTCACGAGCGCGTCGGACGCGCACACACACGCGCGCGCGCATGCGCACACGCACAACGCGCCCGCGGCTCGGGAAAGGAATTCCGGAAGTGGCGAGGAGGAGGGACGGGAGGGGGGATGCTGAGCCGCGCACCGCCCCGGAAGGTGATTTCCCCAGGCGGGGTTGAGGGCGGGGCCTCTACGGGAGCCGGGAGGGGCCGAGGGCGCTCCTCTCGCCACCGCGAGGTGCGGCTGTGCCTGAAGCGGTAGCATTGGGTCTTCGGAGGCTGCTGCCTCGGGGTCGCGCTTTCTTCTTTCGTCCCGGTCCCCCGAGGAGTGCCCTGCGCTTGACGCCGCGCCTCGGGGTAGGCACGTGGGCGGGGGCCCCCGGCGTGAGGGGAGGGGGGCGAGGGCGGACCGCCGCGCGCGTGTCCCCGTCTGCGGAGCGGGCTCCGGGGACCCGGGGGGGCGGGGGAGCTCCGGGGAAACCCGAGCCCGGGAGGGGTGCGGGGGGAGGGCGGGGCTGCTCGGAGCGGAGAGAGCGGGGAGCGCCGCGGTGACCTGTCGGTGCAGCGCGGTGCTGGGAGCATCTGCTAACGGGGGGCGCGGGGGGGCGCCTCTGGGTTCGTGGAGGGAGAGACGGAATCGTGGCCGGACGCTGCTGAAATTGGGGGGAAACCGACGCAGGAGGAGAGGCGCCTCCGTTGAGCGTAGGAACCCCGTGTCCCAGCCCTGCCGGACCAGCAGCCTGGAAGCCTGCAAGCCTGCAAGCCTGCGGCCGGACTGCCCGCCCGTGTCGCCGGGCCGCGAGGCTGCATTCCCGAATCCTACTCCAGGCAGGTTTGCAAATTTGCACGATCACTTAAAAAAAAAAAAAAAAAAAAAAAAGCTCTTTTCTCCATCACTCCGTCGCGACGTATCAGAGGGCGAGCAGACCCGTAGAATCGTAGAAGCGTTTAGAAGCGTTGAAAAGTTCACTTCCGTGCGTGCGCGTCTTCCGAAGAGTGGGATGCTGGCTGCCGAGAAGGACGCCTCTGCCCCCCCCCCCGCCCGGCCTCGCTTGCTGCGGCCGCGCCGGCCCAGCCCCAGTCGGCGCTGTGTCCGCCCAGGGCGCACGTTATTTTTAGGGACCTCGCTGAAAAACCTGCACACTGGCAGGGTCCGTGCCGGCGGTTGAAGGTTAGGTGGAGGTGGGAACCTGCACGGACAACAGGCCTCTTCAAAAAAAAAAAAAAGAAAGAAAGAAAAAAGGATTGGTGAGGATAATTGCAGGCTCCTCTGCCTTTTTTTTTTTTTTAAAGATTCATTTATTCTATTTATTTATGATATACAGAGAGAGAGAGAGGCAGAGACACAGGCCGAGGAAGAAGCAGGCTCCATGCAGGGAGCCTGATGTGGGCCTGGATCCTGGGATCATGTCTTGGGTGAAAGGCAGATGCTCAACCACTGAGCCCCCCCGGGCGTCCCTAACTGTTCGTTTTGATTTGACCTAGAAGTAAACAGGTTGCTGCTGGAGGAAAATGCTAGCACGGATGGGGTGCATTGAAGCAAGGCTTTTTTTTTTTTTCTGTTGAAGATAAGAATTGATGGGTGCATAGAAGATTAAGTAGCAACTGGGACTATAGTCCTTCTGGGAGGAGTCCTCTGTTTAACGGCCCAGGAAACGAGTTGCAGAGGTTGAGGCAGCTGTGAAGCATTAATACAGAACTGGTTATTTGTAGAGAAGCAGCCAAGTTTGTAGACTTAAAACACCACAGGGAGGGAATTTGTTACAGATGTCTGTTCCTCGGGCTTTACGTACACTTTGGAAGTGGTGAGTTCATGGCTTTTTTTTAGTATTACGGCTGATTTTTAAGTTGACTAGCTACACAGTTTACACAGTTTAGTAGTCCCAAATAAATCAACATTACAAACACGCTCCAGTATTTTGAACGGACGCAGCTAAATTCCCTTCGATTATTCTTTTAGCCACCGTGTTTGTCTTTTCACTTAGCCAATGAAGTGTTTATACTCGTTTCTTCGATAAAACCTTTTACAACAGTGGAAATAGTTGCTTTTTCTCACGCAGGCCTAAAGATACCAGTAGCTAAGTGACTGTGGGGGAAGGGCTTTATTGTACGATTCCAAATTAAATAATGAAGAAACCTTTCCGTCTCTGAATCCCAGAACGTGACTAATGCGTCTAAATTAATACTTCCGTCTGCCTGCTGGTTTTATCCACCTGGATGTCTTACCAACATCTCTAACTCAGTGTGTCCATATTTGAACAGTGTACTACCCCTTTCTCCTGATGTCCCAATGTCCTTTAAGAACATCTCCTTGGAATTAGCTTTGAAAACCCCTTCCCTAGACACTGGTTTGAGACAAGTAATAAAGTTTCATGTGCAAGGAGTTAAGTCTGTTTCCTTGCTACTGCTACCACCCTGGACCAAACCTATGGTATCTCTTGCCTGGGCTATTGTAGGAGGTTCTTTACTGTGTCATTACTATAGGACTGTAACCAATTAGCCTTCCCAAGGGTAATTAGTTCACAGCCCAAACTAAATGTAATGATCATAAATCACCAAGTAGTGTAATTTCAGTAAAACATTAGTTCCCTCTCTGCTCCCCCAACCCCCTCATCTGCCGGAAAAGAAAAGAAACTCCGTGGCTTTCCATAATTAACAAATTACAGGAAGTCTTGATTATCTGAGGATAATTGTCAGTAAAGGAAAATTCACTTAAAGTGGATCCATCTGATGTGGATACCAAACTTGCACCATAACAAAAGAAGGAATGATCAAAATACCTTTTTATTTTTTATTTTTATTTTTTTCAAAATACCTTTTTAAAAAAAACTAATTTTTTAAAAGTTTTATGATTATAACCAAGGCTATTAAATGTAACTATACTAATTGATTACTTGTTCATTATAAGTCATTATAAGGCTTTTCTGTGTAATTATTCTGAAAGAATATGGAATGGCATCATAGGCAGGCCTCGGCATTTGATGCTTGACTTTACACAGTCATAAAGTTACTTTTGCAAATATTAATCCTTTCCTGCTTAATTTCTTTCAAAATGCCTTTTTGGAAAGGTCTCAATCCAATCATTAACTGTTCCAAGTGTCTGACCTTGGTCAATCAGAAGCTTCACTTATGATTTGAGCCTCTACACCTTTTATTCGGTCGAACATGAATGATGTTTACAGTACTCAACTTTTACTTGGGAGAGTGTTACCAACATGTTGTATCTTGTGATTTTTGCTATACTTTGCAATCTCAGTAAACTGCAGGGATTCCAGTATGGTAATAACTTAATGAGAAGCCTGAGTGCAAGCTCCCCCTTCCACTTAACCTGAATCCAGGGGTTGTTACTAATACTGAAATACCCAAGATTGTGAAAATGTAACTGTTTCTCTTCCTCCCTTCAGTGGAGAATTCTAAGTGCTATCCCCAAGAGGAGCTCACATAGTAACAAGAGCTTGTGGCATGCCACTTGGAGTTGTTGGGTGCTTTATTTGCCCTGAAATTTGGAGGAAGGAGCAGATGTCCAGCTAAATCTGCGTTAGCCCTTGAAAATGTGTTTGCAGACGTTAATTTTTTTTTTTTAAGATTTTATTTATTCATGAGAGACACAGAGAGGCAGAGACACAGGCAGAGGGGGAAGCAGGCCCCATGCAGGGATCCTGATGTGGGACTCAATCCTGGGTCTCCAGGATCAGGCCCTGGGCGGAAGGGAGCACTAAACCGCTGAGCCACCCGGGCTGCTCTGCAGACGTTAACGTCATCCATTACATGGTAGTTTGTTTGCAGGGGTTTTTTGTTGTTGTTGTTGTTGTTGTTTTGGAGAGGGTGGGAGGGAAAGGTTGATGACCACAGAGCTTGCCAAACTCTATTGTAATTTCTTAACCCTTCCCTATTAGTGTCTGTTTTTCCTGTGGTTCTACGTGAAATGCTTTCCCTGACTTCTTGGTATCTAAGTCATATCTTAATATGAAATGGTTTCTTGGTAGTAGTAGCCTTTTCACAGTCTGCTACTTTCCCTGCCTCCCAAGTGGATGTGATTTGTTGCTCACTTACACTCTGGTATTGCGTTATCTCTATAATAGGCATTTACTCTTCTGGTTCTTTGTGAGTTGAACTATGAGGTCCCCAAGGGCAGGGTTACATTGTCAGTTTGCATTTAGTGTGTGTATGTATGTGTACTCAAACATGTGAACTGCCCATGTTCATAGAGCCAGTTAGCCTCCTGCCTACCACTGTATGTCAGTTCTAAGAATCCTGTGATGTTTTCCCTCACAAAAGGTTTTGGTGCCCTGGAAAAATCGTACAGTTAACACATCATAGACCTTCAGTGTTCAGACCAAACTAAATCCACATAAAACAGATTATGTGAGTTAAAACAGTAGAACACGTTAGGTACACAGGTATTTGAAGTATAACACACATTATAGCAGTCTAGCAGCAAAATGTAGATGACTTGAAATTCTAGCTAATGAGGTGGATAAAATTTACATTACACTTTACTTTTAAATCTAAAAATAGCGTTGAGTCAGCTCAGGAGAACTCTATCACAGTAACTGAGACAAGGGTGCAGCATGCAATGGAGCCTTGTTTCTTTCTGCACTGCCTTCCTTGTAGGGACTGGTCCCCAAATGGCACCACTTAGCTTCTGGTTTTGAAATGGTGCTAGAAATAATATTCTTTTTGTTTCAGTAGTATTTTTTATTTTTTAAAAAAATATTTTTATTTATTTATTCATGATAGGCATAGAGAGAGAGAGAGAGGCAGAGACACAGGCAGAGGGAGAAGCAGGCTCCATGCCCAGAGCCCGACGTGGGACTTGATCCTGGGTCTCCAGGATCACGCCCTGGGCCAAAGGCAGGCCCTAAACCGCTGAGCCACCCAGGGATCCCTGAGTAGTATTTTTTAGATGATTTTATAATCCCGAACATTTTGCGAATCACAGAATAAAGAATATACCTTTGAAATCACCCTTTAACCACATTTTTGGGTTATTTACACTGTCAGCAGATTGCTACAAAATACCGTTGCCTCTGGGGGCTGATTGCATTCCAAGTAATTACCCTGGAGAGGCCCAGCCCCGTTTGCTACTTTCTTTCTTTTTTTGTAATTTATGTGTGTAGTTTTTTTGTCTTTCTAGCTCTCTAACATGCTACTTTAAATATTTTTTAATATAATCTGTTGGGAACAGCTGTTTATAGCTTAACATTTGTTGACCAAAAATTCGTCTTCTGATTACTAAAACTGTGTTGTAATGGAGTTTAACCTGTTAAATGAGGAGTAACAGATGAGGGACCATCCTTCAGAACAGTACTTGCTCACCTTTTGGCCATCAACAGTCCCTTTGACAATCTGAGAGAAACTAATAAAGATAAAAAAAAAAATTTTTTTAATAAAGATAAAAATTTAAGGGAATGTAGCAGATAATTTAAATGTTTTAAAGTTGTACGTAAATTTGAAAGAGCTGGTGGCTCCTTTGCCCCTAAAGATACTCACCTGGGGACGACCGGGGCTTTTTCAAAAGGAGGTAGAAATCTAACTTCATCCAGGCATCATGCACCATTTTAGACAGATTACGTTGTGCACTCAGGTCACTTGGGTGCCTAAAAACTATTTTCTCTTACGTAATAGACTTAAAAGCAGAGGAAATATTCCTTCTGTGACGTATATGTTACTAATAGCAGGGAGTGGAAATCTGGAAGATAAAAATCTAGGTGGAGAAAATTCTTTTATCTGGGTGTAGAGACCGCACAGGCAGGATCACTAGCCAACCTTTGACTGTAGCTATCGTTTGTTTTCATCTCGGTCAGCATACTACTTTGATCGCCTGTAACAATGTAGATTATTTGTCATATGTAAACCAATGCTGGTTAAAAGTTTACCAGGAATAACTGCCTCTTTTTTTATGCTTTGGGCATATAGTCACTGTTCTAAATGACTGTCTCTAAATAGCCATGTAGGTTACTGCTTTATTAACTTTTAAGCTTCTGTTCAGATGTCACCAAACTAATGGGGACTTTCCTGATCACGCCATAAAGATACCACCACCACCACCACCACCACCACCACCACCCCTGCACCTTTTCTACTCTTCTTACCCTTCCGAATCTTTCTCTGTAAAATTTAGAGTCTCCAATATAAATTTTGTATATTGTTCCTCATTTTTCTCCCACCAGAAAGTAAGCTCCTGGAGGGCAGGGTCTTTCTGCTGTCCTAGTGCCAAGGACACAACCTCAATGCCAGTGGGTCTGCCACAGGGTGTGTTAGCCAAGTTACCTAAGATACACAGTCAATGTTTGTTTTTCATGAACATTATCACAGTTTGTGCATACTTCTTCATGGTTTAAAAGAGTGTGAAAATGTATACATGTTTCTTTCTCTCGTCTTCATTAAGTGGTTTTTATTTCTTTAGCATAAAATTGCTTTTTCTTACCTAAGTCCTCAAGTTTTGCTTCTTTGCCAAAGTCCCTACTGGAAATTGAATTCCTAGGTTTGCCCACAAAATACTCTGCAAACAACAATGTTGATTACATCTTCATAATACAACAGAAATACATTTAATTTTACAACAGAAATAGATGTTGAGTGTCAGGCAAAATAAACACCCAGAGGACAGTAAAATGATTGCTTGGATACAGTGGTGCTGCACATTACTATCCTGTTGAGATCAAAGGAAAGCTCTTTGAACTAGTCTCCTAGGCTTTGCCAATCTTTGGACCTAACGTGGCTTTCAACAACCCAACTCTTTGTCCCTTGGGGATTTTAAGACTGCAAAGGTTGTTGTTGTTAATTGAGATGTAATTCACCATAAAATTCACCTTCTTAAAATTGTAATAGTCCATGGTTTTTAGTGTATTTGCAAGATGGCGCCCCACCATCACCACTATTTAATTCTAGAACATTTGTCATCAAAAAGAAACCCTATACTCCTATGTAGTTATTTCCTAGTCTCTCCTTACCCCAAGTCCCTTGGCAACCACTATCTGCTTTCTGTATCTCTGGATTTGCTCTTCTGGATGGAAGCATACAATATTTGGCCTCTTGTATCTGGCTTCTCTCACTTAGCATAATGTTTTCAAGGTTCCTCCATCTTGTAGCATGTATCAGTACTTCACTATTTTTTATGGGTGAATGTTACTCCATCGAATGGATATACCACATTTTCTTATCTGTGCTTCAGTTGGTAGACATTGAGGTTGTTTTCACCTGAGGCTATTTGAATAATACTGTGATGCACGTTTGTGTACAAGTTTTCATAAGAGCATATGTTTCACCTCTCTTTGGTACATACTGGGAGTGCAATTGCTGGGTCATATGGGACCTCTGTTATTAACCTTTTGAGGATTGTTTTCCAAAATGGCTACACTGTTTGCATTCTTTCCAGCAATGTATGAGGGTCCCAGTTTCTCCACATCCTCACCAACACTTTTTTTTTTTTTTAAGATTTTGTTCATTTATTCATGAGAGACACAGGCAGAGGGAGAAGGAGGCTCCATGCAAGGAGCCCGATGTGGGACTCCAGGATCACGCCCTGGGCTGAAGGCAGGCGCCAAACCGCTGAACCACCCAGGGATCCCCAACACTTTTTATTATCCAACTTTTATTGTAGTCATCATAATAGGGATGAAGTGTGGTATCTCATTGTAGTTTTGATTTGCCTTCCTCTGATGGCTAAAAGTGCTGAACATATTTTCATGTGTTTATTGGCCATTTGTGTATCTTCTGTGGGAAGATGTCTATTCAGATCCTTTGCCTATTTTTAATTAGGTTGTCTTTTAATTGTGTTTTAAGAGTTTTTTTGCATATTTCAGATACAATTCTATCAGATTTGTAAACTGTTTTTCCCATTCTCTGGGTTGTTTTTTTTACTAATTTGAATGTAAAACACAAGTTTTTAATTGTGATGAAGTCCAATTTTTCTTTTTGTTTTTTTTAAAGACCTTATATATTCACGAGAGACACAGAGGGAGAGAGAGGCAGAGACCTAGGTAGAGGGAGAAATAGGCTCCCTGCAGGGAGCTCCTGCAGGACTCGATCCCTGCCTGATCTGAAGGCAGACGCTCAACTGTTGAGCCACCCAGGCATACCTGAAGTCCAGTTCATTTGTATTTTCTTTGATTGCTTCTGCTTTATGTGTTAGATCTAAGAGATTATTGCCTACCCCAAGATCATGAGGATTTACACTTACGCTTTCTTCTAAGAGTTTTGTAGCTTTTAGCTCTTATATCTTTGATCCATTTTGAGTTAATTTTTATATACAATGTTAGGTAGAAATTCATTTTCTTCTTTTTTTTTTCCTAAATATTCCACCTATTTACAGAGAGAGAGAGACCTCACACATGTGCAAGCAGGAGGAGGAACAGAGGGAGAGGGAGAGAGAATCTCCAGCAGACTATGCTGAGTGCAGACGCCAACACAGGGCCCAATCCCATGGCCCCAAAATCACAACCTGAGCTGAAATCAAGAGTCGGACGCTCAACCGACCAGACCACCAGGCACCCACGAGGCTCGTTTTCATTCTTGTGAATGTATACATCTGAGCCCAAAACACTCCCTTGAAAAGGATATTCTTTACCCCCCTTGAATGGTGGTACTCGTTGACCATAAATTTGTGATTTTAATTCTGGACTCTGTTCTGTCAGTTTATATTGTCTATCCTTTTGCCAGTACCCACACCATCTTGATAGCTGTGGCTTTTATAGTAACTTTTGTATTCAGGAAGTGTGAATCTCTTACCTATGTGCCAAGATAATTTTGAAATTGAGCTTAAGTTAAATAACGACAAGTAGACAAGGAATCATTCTTCAAAATAAGTCTCAGCAGGCCCCAAACTAACCTAATTCTTAGGAACAGAATGGCCCTCTAGACTAACCCAGTCAGATCATTTTTTTCCTCCCTTCATTTATTCAGCAGTGATTTTAGGGAGATTCTATACCAACACAACTGTGAGCAATGTTGAACACTGGACAACGTAAAAATCTAGTGTCCAGGAGATGGTTTTGGAAATTTCATCCCATGTAGGAGACATCAAGGTTTTCAGCCAGAGTTCTGATGGTAGGGTTAGGACACTCTTAAGAAATGTTAGAGGCAAAATTTTTAGGGCTTGCAATGGATAAATTATAAGTCGGTGAAAGAGAATAAGGGATTGGAGCTACCTCTATTTCTAGCTTGGGGATGATGGGTAGGTGAAGTCGATGGGCAGATGGTAGAGGAGTAGACTGCACAGGGTTGAATAAATACACACAGTAGTGTCATCTGGTCTTTCAAGAAGTCCAGCAAGGCGGAAGGAGAGAACAGGGTCGTGAAAAGGTTAAATGTGTTTGTTTTGTTGGTTGTATTTTAGGATGGAGCATACTTAACTGTCTGGGATAAAAAAAAATTGCAAATGTGATGGGTGGTTTAATTATTACTGTAGATCTCAAAAGAAACAAAGACATTCTTTCCTCAAAGACAGTTGGTAGGAGAGATGATGTTTGATGATCTGTATTTTCCCTGGAGCTACCATTAGAAGGTAGGTATTAAGGAACTTTACAACCTAAGAGTAGTTAAAGGGTTAGAGTAGCCACTGAGAACTGTAGGTAAAATAACAAGGAAACAAAAAATAGGAATGAGAAAGACAAGACAGAGGATGGGTTCAGGAAGTCTAACAGCTAAACATCAGTTCCTAAAAGAAAAAAACAGAGAAAATAGAGGGCAAGAGATTATCAGTGAAATATTTCATGAAAAGTTCCCCATAAAGAAGCACAGTATAGATTCCAGATTGAAAGGACCCATTTGACAAAACAAGGGTAGGGGATTGAAGGGACAAACTTACAGGGGCACCTGGGTGGCTCAGTCTGTTAAACGTGCAACTTTTGATTCCATCTGATCTCAGGGCTGTGAGAGCGAGTCCCGCATCGGGCTCTGAGCTCAGCTGGGAATCTGCTTGAGATTCTTCTCTCCCTCTGCCCCACCCCACTTGCGTGCACTCACGGGTTCTCTCTCTCAAATCTTTAAAGAAACAAACAAAAGGCATAAACTTCCAGTTATAAAATAATTAAGACACAGGAATGCAATGTATGGCATAGGGAATATAGCTAATAATATTGTAACAAGTTTGTATGATGACAGATGGTAGTGAGATTTCCTGGGAGTGACTTCATAATATGTGTAAATGTTGAACCACAATGTTGTACATCTGAAACTAATATAATATTGTATGACAACTACATTGCAGAAAAAAAAAAAAAAAAGGAAGGACCTATTTGAGTACCCAATATAATATCAGTATGAAGATGTAACTACAAGTTTCCGGAGAAAGAAAATAGGCCACAGAGAGAAGGGATCAGGAATCAGAATGGCTTCCGATTTCACAGCAGCAACACCAAAAGCAAGATAACTGAGCAAAGCCTGCATATTTCCAGCAGAAAATTATTTTCAGCACTTATTTCTATATGCAACCAGGTAATTCAATCCACTATGAGGGGCAGAGAAAGATTTTCAGACACTCCGGGTACAGAAACAGGAGAACAAGCCAAGAATAGAGGATGTAGTAGTATACAACAAATGCGGTGTCCTCATGGAGTGGTTTATTACGGTTCCATCTCACAAGGCAGGTGGGTGGGCGGCAGCGGCACATGAATGAACTCCAAGCCCCTGACAGACGTCTGCCTCGGGCGCATGCAAACAGTGCAACATGGGCAAGCGCAAACACGGGCGACCGAGGCGACACGGGACACGGAACACGGAACGGGGAACGAGGCTGGGCTGACGGGTCCCTAGAGAGGGGCCTGCTCTCCCCAACCCTTACGGGCAGGACAGGAAAAATAAGATTTGTACTTCTTGTAAAATGCCCATTTGCTGGGTACTTTCTTTCTCCTTATCTTGAAAAATAATAAAAAATAAACACACGGGAAAAAAATCTCAAAAAAAGGAAAGTTATAAAACTCTAAGAAGGCGAGAGATGGGAGGCCAGGAGAAGCCCCACCTGGGGCCAGGGACATGCTCTTTCCACAACAGACCTAGTGGTACTCATCAACTCATGTACAGCTGTGACTTCAATACATGGTAAAACTTTAAAGTGAAGGATGCCTCGGTGGCTCAGCAGTTAAGTGTCTGCCTTTGGCTCAGGTCCGGATCCCAGGGTCCTGGGATCAAGTCCCGCATCAGGCTCCCTTCATGGAGCCTGCTTCTCCCTTTGCCTGCATCTTTGCCTCTCTCTCTCTGGGTCTCTCCTGAAAAAATAAATAAAATCTTTAAAAGACAAACTTTAAAGTGAGTGAGCAACTACAATATGAATGTGTTTAATTCTGCTGAATTGCACATTTTGAAATTATTAAAATGGTGTATTCATTTATCACAAGGTTAAAAAAAAAAGTTATATAGGAGGTAGAAACAGCCAGCTCAAACCACTCCTACAGTTTAGCTGTAGAAGATAGATAAGGGTCAGTAGTTAAGGTGTGAGAATGAGGAGTGGTATACAATTTTTCTGTTGTTTTCTCCTTGGAAAGTTTTTAAATTTGGAGTCAGAAAATCCAAAAGTGTCTAATGTAAGTGCCTAGTGCCCTGCCCAGTAGGAGCTTAGCTAACTTGGGCTAAATCTAACTGTGATGGCTGTAGGTTCTTTCCTGGATGTTTTCCTAGGACCTTGGCTTTTAAGTTCCGTCTAGGGCAGGTTTTCCAGGTTCACGTGACAAAAGCAGCTTCGATGACAGATAAGTTTTTCATCATTTAAGTACTTTGACCAGTGGCCTTTGGACAAATGTTTAATTCAGAAAAATAAACGTAGCCTAAACAAATCTTATTATCTTACAGCGTGAACTTCGTGCTTGAAGACTATAAAGACTAGTTTGAAAATGGAGAACCGAGAACCAGCGGATCCTTCTCAAAATACCAAACAGTCTATTATCTCAGAGGAGGTATAAGTTCTTTTTCAGTTCCCTTCCCTCTCCCCACAGAGAGCTGAGTTTAAATGAAATGTATAAACTGTGGTTTCAGATGCTTATGTTTAATTCTTTTCTTTTTTTGTATTTAATTCATAAAGACCGTTTTTTTTAAAGGTTTTATTTATTTATTCATGACACAGAGAGAGAGAGAGAGAGAGAGAGAGAGAGAGAGAGGCAGAGACACAGGCAGAGGGAGAAGCAGGCTCCATGCAGGGAGCCCGACTTGAGACTCAGTCCCGGGTCTCTAGGATCAGGCCCCGGGCTGAAGGCAGCGCTAAACCGCTGAGCCACCTGGGCTGTCCTGTAAAGACAATTTTTAAACATTATTCCTGCTCCCTTTTTAGGACATTTTGCTCTTGTGTGGGAGGAACAGTGTTGCTCTTAATTATATGTGCTAATGAAATGGAGGCTGTTTCTAAAGTGGATTTTGGCAATTCAAAAATACTCAAATTTTATTCAGTTTCCCTGGGTAGAAGAATAAGTCCTATTCTTGAGTTTTAGAATTTTAGACATTACATACTTAAGTATCACATCTTAGCTATTTATGGTCTTGATATAGATGTTTAAGAACAATAAGAATCTAAGTTGTTAGTTGTCAGAATTCCAGAACTAATGTATGCGTTAGTTACATTGTTATTTGGTTTAGCTTTTAATAAGTCTCTTTCTGCAGGAACCATTGCAGTGGATAAATTTTAAAACTTTCATCTTGGAACTCTGATCTTGACACCTTCCTGCAGTTATTTACGATTTAAAAATCTTTCCATGTGGTCTGTGAATAGATCTGCTGGTAATTTTTAGGTTGCTGCTGGCCAGAAGTGAAAGATAGGATAGTAAGAAAAAGGCTACTGCTCTATGTCCACAGTGAAACTCTCCTGTCAGTTCAGTATAGTGACATAGGTAAGTTAGTTCTGGTAACTGAAACTCCATGTCTAGGCGGAACAATCCTGGGCCACTTGTCTCAGATGGGGTGGGAAACCCATGTGTCCCTGGAAATGCAGTCATTGGACATGGTGTCTTTCCATGAGTCTCTACCTGCTAAACACACCTATGTTGACGAGCTCCCAGCTCCGAGGGTAGAACACTAGGTCCCAGAAAAATCCTCATTCCTCGGTCCTCACTCTCCACCCTCCTACCCACCACCTCAAGAGTTTTTCAATTATCATCGCTTTTCACTTTTCAGTATCACATCCAAAAAAGCAGCAGAACCACCCTTCAGGGAAAAAAAAAAAAAAACCCTTTCCTTACATTGAACTTGAAAACCTGCACACAGACTATTGGGAGGGAAACGTCATTACTGGGAGGGCCAGGCAGAGAAAATCTGAAAGAAAACAAACCTTCTAAATAAAATCCTCAGTTTGAAAGTCTCCCAACTTAATGTCTCCTTTTAGTTAATTTCAGAAGGAAAATGGGTCAAGCTTGAAAAAACAACATACATGGATCCTACTGGTAAAATAAGGTAAATTGTTTTTTTCCATTTTGTAAAATGCTTGGTATTTGGATTCTCAGGGTCACTGTTTAGCATTTGGCATAAACTCTGATAGCTTCCTCATTGTAAACTTGATCTTAAATGAAAACTCTAATCCAGTGTCTTCCCATTGTCAGAATGTTTGGATTGCTTATAATCTCTGGATAAAATTACGTTGTCAATTTGTTATAGCAACAAATCAGGAATTGATCTTAACACCATTCTCCCTGAGGAGATTTGTATGAACCAGAAATTTTGGGCCAAGCCTCATTTAAGCTGATAAAGCAGTAGAATAATTAACATACCCAGCTGCCTCCTTCTGGTGACACCAGTTTTAAATTTGTAAATTAGAAGGCCTAAGGAGAGAATAGTGCCCGGTTTGAGGTAAAATTTACATCCTTTAAACCTTGCTCATGCAAATGTGAATGGGGGGGGGGGGAAGTTTTGCAAAACATTTCACAGTAACCAATTGCCATAAAGATATGACACTCTCCAACCTAAGTAATCCCACTCCAGAGACTGTTTGGAGTCAGATTTGTGCATGAAAAAATGTTCATCAAAATTTAAAAAGACAAAAAACAAATTGAAAGCACCATAACCATTTTTAAAATTGGGAAACAATTGTTACAATGCAACATAATAAAAGCGTATGGGGGAATATAGACAGTGATATTGCAACAACTTTGTATGGGGACTACACTTACTGTGGTGGCCATTTTGTAATGTGTACAGTTATTGAGTCACTGTTGTACACCTCAGATACAATATTGTGTATCAAGTATTCTTCAACTTAAAAATGGAGAAGCCATTTTTTAGTGTATTCATTTGGTAAAATCTCTGTAGTTCTCTACAAAGCTGATCCTAAAGACAATCTAGCAATATGAGACAAGGGATTAAATTGATAACAACATTGGATATTGTATATATGTCTTTTAAATTCTTTCCAAATAATATGTAAGAAAACGCTAGAAGGGAAACGGGCAAAATATTAATGGCAGTTGTGTGGTAAACCTTTTCCTTTTGCTAAGCAGTCCGGTAAGGATACAGAGTTTCTTCTTGAGGAAATACATCTTATCATCCCTGTGAAAGTACACAGAGTTGCCAGTAACTGAAACCACTGTATTTTTTTTTTAAGATTTTATTTATTCATGAGAGACACACAGAGAGAGGTAGAGACATAGGGAGAAGGAGAAGCAGGCTCCCTAAGGGGAGCCTAGTGTGGGACTCGATCTCAAAACCTTGGGAATCGCACCCTGAGCCAAAGGCTCAATCACTGAGCCACCAGGGTATCCCTGAAACCACTTTAATTACATTTACTAAACTAGCAAAGATATTAATAAGGGCCAGTGTTGGAGAGCTGGGGGAAACAATGGGCTATCCATTGCACTATTAAATTAAAACTTCAAAATAAGAAAGCAGAACACACCACAGTCCAACAGTAAAAGTGTCCAGTAGAACACTTGACATGAGTTTAATGTACAAAACTAAATAGACAATAACTAGTGGCTACAGAAATGTGGCCAGCCTGAGCCTTTAGGAACACAGTATGCTCAAATACACTTGTATTTGTGAAAATGTAGACTGATTAGAATTCAATTTGTAGTGAGATGGTTTGGCTCTTTTCCCAATGAAGTTGTTTAAGTTTGTAACACAGATATGACTCTTAACGTTAATTGAGCTAAAGAGTAGGTGTTGGTTTACACCAACTCATCTCTTTACCTGACTCCTCTTCCTCTTCCAGCATTTCTTAATCAGAGATGTGCATCAGAATCCTCTGGAGGCTTCCCCCCGACCTGCCCCCAAAATACTCTCATCCAGGTCTCACCTCCAGGGTGTCTGTCTCAATAGTTGAGGGGTACACCCTTAAGCCTACCAAATACCCTGCACTCACGTGACCGTTTACAGCATGTTCACCTCCGTTCTTGCACGTGGAGGTCTTCCCCAAGACTTCAAGGCGCTCTTCCATAATATGTTGACATTTCATAGCAGAATGTCAGGCTTTGAAGAGTGAATCTCTGTACTTCCCTACCATAGGTCCTGATGTATAAACTTAGTTTTATCCATTACCCAGTATGTAAGCATGTCAGGAAAGATGAAATAGCAGCTAGAAAATCCTTTGTCCCACCATGTTATTCATGGATAAAGATATGGAATTGATTTTAGTTGTGTGAATATTGCCGGCAAAATGTGCCTTTATAGACATTCAGGACAGAGCCACAGTCATCCTTTGTTGCCATTCCTGTCTCTCGTGTTTGTTGACTAGGCTTACAGTATGTTATAGAAAAACAGGCTTTCCTAGAACAAGGACTCAAAAAATGGAGGAACTTAACTAGAATCAGAATTTTAAAGCTATAAGAAGTTTTTGAAATAACATACTGTTAATTACCTAGTTTTACAAATAGGAACACACTCAAGGAATTTGTAGGTATGGGGTTAGCTGGCAGGCAGATAGAGATTAAGATTTTCTGGCTCAATCAAATGTCCATCTTGCAGAGTCGCTTGAAGATTATTGGAGCTCTCAGGCATTCCTGGTCTAGGATTCCTTATAAATGCATTTATGTGTCCTTGCTCATGATTTATGGCTCATTACTGATTATTTTCCTTCATCTTAACCACTATAATGATGCTACTCTTTTTGTTTCCCTTTTCCTAGTGTATTTGGGTTGGCATCTTCAGTGCTGCTCCCAGCACTGTCTTCTTCAGTCTTTACAACTAACCTTAAGAGGCAGCAGAGAGAGCTATGCCAAAAGGTGTTTTGTCTCTTGCAATCTGTATTATTTACTGATCAGAATTGCTTGTTGGTTGGCTTCTTGTTACTAACAGGAATGTTGAGCAGTTGTGAGTTATCATAATAGTCTTTGGTTTTCATAGGTTCATTTTGACACATTTGCCATTAGAATTTTGGTGGAATGCTTAAAGATTTACAGTTTATAGAAAGGTTTTGTTTTGTTTTTTAACTAGATTAAATACCTGGATTTTTTCCATAGAAATGTGGCACAGTCTGACCCTTAAGGACGAGGAGGTCAAAAGTGCGAGGACCCTTCTGGGCTGCCCATCTCCTCATACCCACTCTTCTGTGGGGAGACCAATGTTGATGCTTTTCTATGCTAGTCCCCAGCACCACTTGGATGTCCTGCTTCTCTTAGATCCAAAGTTGATTTGCTTCTTCACTCCCATCTCTTATCACTGATCCTTTCTGTTTGTTTGTTTGTTTTTTAAGATTGATTTATTGATTTATTGATTTATTTATGATAGAGAGAGGGAGAGAGGCAGAGACACAGGAGGAGGGAGAAGCAGGCTTCATGCCGGGAGCCCAACGCGGGACTCGATCCCGGGACTCCGGAATTGAGCCCTGGGCCAAAGGCAGGCGCTAAACCGTTGAGCCACCCAGGGATCCCCGCCTTTCTGTTTAAGGCATAAGAGAGTGAAGGGGAATTTCCCTCACATGCCCTTCCCCTTCAAACACAATTGTACCCAGAACTGGATTTTAGGACAATGTTCCCAGAACGAAACAGCTAATCAGGCTGGAGCTATATAAAAGGGAGCAGGAACTTGCTGTTACTTATCTAACTTTTTCCTCTATGGATGATCTTACCCTTAGGTAAGACAGATCTCACACATGCAAAAGAGAGCACTTAGCCTAAATTTAATAATTCCTCAATTAATAAATGGAATGGTCCTGCTTTCTTAAATTGTTGTTTTAGGTCACATATCAATAACATCTCAGTAGTTCATGTTATGCTGAATATTTTTTGTTTTTAACAAAAAGGCTGGACTTTTCATAAAGGTGTAATCTGCACTGACTGTTCAGTAGCTTCATGGCTTAACTGACTGCTCACCTGTAGATTTATGATCCACACTGAAATATTTCCAGTGAGCGATTTGAAAGGCAGTTCAAGCAAACTACAGGCCTTCTCTTAGATATTCCTCAGAGTTGGATGAAGGATGGCATGTTTTATTTGGAAAAATTTTCAGAAGCTGCAGGAAAGCACGGTTGGCTTTTCCCATAGACTTGTATGGTTGTGGTCTTGACCATTATCAATAGTACACTTGCTTGCTTTGCATCCGAAAGTTCTGGCTGTGGACAGAAAACCCAAGAACATTCTCCCCTGTAATACTAACGATTTTGTTTTTTCTTCTCTGCCTGAACAGAACTTGGGAAACTGTGAAACGTACAACCAGGAAAGGACAGTCGGCTGATGGTAGGAGTGCAAACTCATTACAGCTCTTCATGAAGGAAGTCACCATGCATTATTGCAGGAGGCGGGCTTCTTTTTATTTTATTTTATTTTATTTTTTTATTTTTTTTTCTTCTTTTTATTTTAACCAAGACCTCAGAGCAGTTCTCTTCAACTATGACCTTTTATCTTTAAACCTACTTTTCCTTTTTGCAGTGCTATGTGACTAAATCAGGCTTGCTTTCTTTTCTTTTTTAATTTAAAGATTTATCAGAGAGCCCGCGTGAGCACAGGGTGGCTGGGGCAGAGGGAGAGTGAGTTTGCTGAGCTGGGGCTCGATCTCACAACTTTGAAATCATGACCTGAGCCAAAACCAAGAGTTGGATGTTTAACCACATGAACCACCCAGGCATCCCAATCAGGCTTTCTTGATAAATAACTTCTGGCTTGTTATCACGGCTCAGGACAGTGTTTTGGGGGATAAGGTATACTAATATTTATAGCCAAATACAAGTCAGTTTATTTTGAAGCCACATACTGTGTCTAACTATGACTTCTAGAAATACTTTGTATTCTGTTCAAAGGATCTGGGTGAGAGCCTTTAATTTGGAAAAATATTTGGCCCTACTTTATGATGGACCAGTTGCTTTATAAATTGGTGAGGACCATGGAATTAGGCAAAGATTATTCTATTCATTCATCTCACTGTCCCTCCCAGGCATAAATGCTTGACTACAAAGATTGAAAATCACCTCTGGTTGAAGGGAAGTTGGGCAGTAGGTCTTTGTTTTTCCCTTTCATGCTTCCTTTTCATTTTGTTGTCTGTTTTTACTGGAAGTAAACAGTAGCTGGCCACAGCTGCTGTCTTGCCTGCCAAGAAAGTCAGGGGCGAGGGGTTAGCCAAGAGTTCCTCGTAGGCAATTTGTGTTTTCCAGAACGCAATGGGGTTTTGTCTCTGTTTTAAGGCCACGTAAAAGGTTTCTTGGGAGAAAAGGTCCTTGATCCTAGGACAATCAAATCCAGTCTAGCTACATATTCCACAAACTGCAGTCCTGACTTGATTCACTCCTTAAAGGAAACATGAGTGCATGTAGACCAGGGTCACTTCATCAGCAGTCTGGCTTGCTGCAGGGTGAGACGTTTGTCTCTGCAGAGGTTAGCGTGAAGTGGGAATTTGTCCTTGACCTTGTGCTAAATGTTCACGGACGTTTAATTAGGGATTTCCTTGGTTTTTTTTCCTGGTCACAGGTGTGGCGGTCATCCCGGTGCTGCAGCGGACTCTTCATTACGAGTGCATCGTTCTGGTGAAGCAGTTCCGACCACCGATGGGAGGCTATTGCCTAGAATTCCCTGCAGGTGAGTTCCCGTGCCGAGAACTGCAGCGCTTGGACACTGAACACCTTGGCTACCCTCCCCCACCCCCCACCCCAGTTTTAAGTACAACAAAAGCATATTTGCAGTGAGGCACCACCGGTCACATTCTAGTGACACACTAAGCCTGAGAGGCGAGGCAGGGGTGGTGTCCCTGTCTCAGTCCACCCTTTCCAAGCCACCACTCAGCAGCATTCTTTCTAGCTTCTTTCTGAGTAATTGCTTTTTGCTAATTTGTCAGCTGAATTCATTTTCTGTCACTAGCAATCTGCCTCTGATAAGAAATTTACAGTAGTAACTAGGCCAGACTCCTAACTCCAAACACTATGAGTTTGATTGTCCTGTATGTACACAGGCCAAGGAAACTGTATTAATTTCCACTAGAATATTCTCTTGAGTTGCACAATTAAGTAGAGCTATCCTGAATTTGAGCTCTGTGTCATCATAGGACTTAACTGGGTTGTTCGCATCTGAAGAGATCACATCTCATTTACTTATCATTAGTGGTGTAGGTTTTGTACTTTCAAAGTCCAGCCCCATGATACCCATACCAACTTCTCATTTACCAGACATTTCACTGGAGAAATTAATAACTTAAAAAGTAATAGAATAGCCTCTATTTTACTTTTTCTTTGTGTTATTTCCTTTTAGGTAAAATAACCCAAGCTCTGCTGTCTTCCCCCATGGCCTCTCTAGTTACTGCTTCCTTAAGCACAGCAGCTGCCTACAGCCTGTCAGCCTCCCATCCTTCCCCCTCGCAGGTGATGCTCATGCTGGTGTTTCTCTCCAGGCCTCAGGATTGCTCTGTGAGGGGGGAAGCAAATAGGTGACACTGTTGGGTGAAGAAACTGAAGTGTGCCAGGCTTCATGGGCCAGGTCACATATCTGGGTCTGTAACCTATGCCAGTGACACAGCCCAGCCACTCATCCTTGCGGGAATCCGCACTGAGCTGCAGAACAACACGAGTGCTGAGTGGCTCATGAAAACAGTCGAGGTCTAAACAAGAGGAACAGGTGGCAGCTCACGGAACCTACTCAATCTGCGTAGCATTTTATTCTTTGGCCTTTGTTTCTTATAAAAGTTCCTCAATCTCTTTTACCCAGCCAGCCACTTTTCACAGTCCTCTGATTCTTCCCGTGTAGCTAAACAGCAATTATATCAGAAGAAGGAGAGGTTCCAAAAACCAGGGTTTCCCTAGCCCACCTCACAAATGACTTGGATTTCTAGGTCTCATCGATGACAACGAGAGCCCAGAAGCAGCTGCTCTTCGGGAGCTTGAGGAAGAAACTGGCTATAAAGGTGATGTCGCAGAGTGCTCTCCAGGTGTGTACTGCTACCCAGGTGTGCACTCAGGGATAGGCTCTTGAACATTGGTCAAGTGGTAGATTCTTGTGTGTGCAAAGGACTGTTGGGCTGTTCTTTATGCTCAGGATGCAGACGGCTTTTGTCTTGGTTAATTGACTGAAGGGAAATCCTAAGTAGATGTGGTCACCATCTACGAGTGAGCCTCCCATCCGCAGGAGAGCCAGTGTGAACAAGAAGGCCCTAAAGCTGGACAAGAAATGTGCAATTCGTTACCTTTCAGAGTTTCCCACATCCTGAGCTTTATGCTTTCTTAGCTCATCCACATGCCAAGCTCCTCACTGGAATCTTTTTCTTCATGTGGTGAAAGGAGTTGACAGCATGGCAGTACTGTCTTTACCCCTGAGACTTAACCCCTCAGACTTACCAAACTTAAGACCTCAGGGGGAAAGTACGAGTGCTGTCTACACCTGTGCTCTGCAGTCCTACAGCTGTGGTGAGCAAACCGGGCCAACCATCCATTATCCTGCACAGGTTCTGTGTCCGCTATGAATTATGAGCCCAGTTTTCTCCCAAAGACATTGAAGTAATGAAACAAATGGTACATGACTGGTGTCACTATGATCTGTTGCTTCTCTCCGTAGCTGTGTGTATGGATCCAGGCTTGACAAACTGTACCACACACATCGTGACAGTAACTATTAACGGAGATGATGCTGAAAATGTGAGACCTAAACCAAAGCCAGGTGAGTGTGCAGTGGCTCCGTGGAACATGGTTCTGTTGGGTTAAATATTGTTCAACTTGCTACTGATTCAGTCTGACTGGTCAGAAGAATAACAGGCTTGTAGATACTTCATCAGTACTCCAGGCTCTTTTCCTAATCTTGGGTCCTTTAGCCTTTTTCTTTTAGCACCTACTGATCTTTATGCTTTCTTTATAAAAGGTTAAATTGCAATATTTCCATTATTTGCTATGTGGAGTTTATTCCCACTTAACATGAGCCACAGGTCTGAGCAGTAAATAGTGAAAATCTTCAAAATCGCTGATTTCAGACTTCGTGTGTATGGTAAGAATGGCAGAAATAATTGTTAGAGGACAGCGGCTATTCTTCACAGAGTTTCGTACTTAGAGAAACGTTTCGGAAATTCCTTGCTATTACATTTCTCCGCAAGTTTGGACTTGAGCTTTGATGCCTCTGGCCGTCCCAGGTGGCCTCCCACCCCGCTGAAGGCGGTGCTCATGCACACACCAGTCATGTAGTGCCACCACACGCTGCCACTTCTCACCACCTCGGGTACTCCTGAATATTCCAGGCCACCTCACAGCTGATTGTAAATGCTCAGCGTTCACGTTGCAGATACGTGTATGATACACAGTGCAAGAGTTGGCAGTCTTCAGCGCTGACCGGAATTACCACGAGCCTGCAGTTCCACTCATGGGTTTACACCCAAAAAGCAAGGGCTCCAACAGGCACTTGACACCAGCATTTATAAAGCATCACTCACGGCACCCAAAAGGGGGAACCACCCAGTTCACAGATGAATGGATAAACAAAGCGCAGTGTACGTGCACAGTGGAACACTGGCCATTAAGGAGACCTGCTGGCACATGCTGTGACAGCAGGAATTCCGAAAGCGTCATGCCAAGTGTTTAGACCAAAAAGCATAAATAGGGGCGCCTGGCTGCCTCAGTCAGTAGAGCACGTGATTCTTGATCTTGGGGTCATGAGTTTGGGCCCCACACTGGGCATACAGCTCACTTTTAAAAAAGGGAAAAAAAATTTAAGCATAAATATTGCTACCTAAAACTCATATGGTCACAGAGGCAGAAAGTAGACGAGAGGTCAGCATGTCTGGGGACTGTTCACTGGGTGCCAAGTGAACTGTTCACTGGATGCCTTTTCTCTGTGAAAAAGTTCTAGAGAAGGACAGGGCTCAGGACTGCAGAGCAGTGTGAATGTATTTAATGCCACTGAACTATACCTTTAAAAGTGGTTAAAATGGTGAATTTTCTGTGTATTTTAACAGCTTAAAATACATACTTAAAATACATAACAGCTAAAAATATACATACGTATATATCCTAGAACAGTCTTTAAATTTTGCCAGTACACATCTGATTTGGAGAACAATAATTTGTGCTGTTGGAATGCTTTTCACCACCATGCACACAGATTAAATTAGGAGACCCAGGGTTCTGTGGAAGTTTTATGCCCATTTTGGGACATCTCGCACAAAAGTCTCCTGGTGTTTGACCGCAGTGCGCTCCAGTGCCCTCCTTCTGTTTGTTTTCAGGAGACGGAGGTACGTTACCCAGCTAGCAGTGGCTGACCATGTGTATGGCTCAGCGCAGTGGAAATGGCAGCAGGCATTTTGTGGTGTTCTGGTAGGCCCTCTCCTTCTTCAGCTTTGTTTTCACTCGCACTTTGTTTGTTTAGAATTTGTCGAAGTAATTTCCTTACCAAAGAATGACCTGCTGAAGAGACTTGATGGTAAGCATTCTTAAGACTATTCCCCAACTTCTTTGATTTTCCCCACCCCCACCCCCATCCGGTGGGGCACTTACTGGAATTCCATTTCTGTCATTATATTCTTGTTAAAGTCAGACACCTAGAGACTGTGGTACAACTGCAGTTAACCAACAATAATTTTCCTTTCTGGGTAGCAGAGTTTGAAAATACGAGCAAAATATTCTATGTCAAGTGAAAGCGTTCAGTAGGGTTAGGTTTTTTCCCTATAGAATAGTCAAGATCACATTCCTGCAGATTTGCCAAAAGCTCTCTACCTCAAATCTGTAATCCGTGGTAATGCAGAGACCTAATAAGTTGGTATCTCCTAGCTAATGCTCAACAATGCCAGCCTGCTGGATGGCTTCGCGTAGGGCAGAAATTAGAGGAGAATATAACAATATTCCTTCTATGAAGACTAAGGTAGATGAAGAGCAATATGCTGATATAATGAACCAAACTGGCAGTGTGACCCCTGGTAAATCACTTGTCGGGTAATTACGTCATGTAATTCCTGGCCAGCCCATCTCATAGGGATTTGGTAAAAAATAAATAAGATTATGCAGACAAATGTCCTTTAATGAAAGGACGGAGAGAAGCTCTGCAGGGAGCTCCTCGGTGGGGCTGGTAGGGCCCCATTCACTCACTTGTAAAAGAACAGATCATCTTTGTAATCTGGATGTTTTACAATTTTTACTTTGAAAAATAACTTGAAGCACTATTTGACCTGAGGCATTGAGGGCCATCTCTTCTGCCCCTTCCCTAAGAAACCAGTGGCTTAACAGTTCTATTTCCGATGCCGTGTTGCTTTAAAAGTATGAGCTTGCAAAAAGGACTGGGATTTCAGAATTCCCAGAAAGTTCCCTTCCTACTTTGCCGTCCTAAAACCTACACGTAAGGTAAAGAGCACCTTGGGGTCTGAGTTAGAAGCGCTCGCACGGAAGCAAGCCATGGTTTATCCAGAGAAAGCTGTGGCTGCGAGAACAGACAGCACAGCTCCAAGCGTCGGGTCTGCCTGGGTCTGAGGCTCAGCGGGCCACGTTTCCGTCACCAACTGGAACACGGTCCACGGCCTCTCCTGGCTCGTCTCCTAAAACAGGAGCAAGAGGCCCTGTCCCTGAGGAGGCAGGAGTCAAACGAGATGTTAGCACTAAGGGGCTTAAATGTTAGATGCTGTAGGTCTTGACTATGTTTTTATGTTAGAGAAGTATCCTCTCCAAGATCTTCCTTCTCGCTTCCATCGAGCTTAACGTCTAGCCTCAGAAGAGGGGAAGACAGCGAGGGAAGGAGGAAGGTGGAAAGGGCAGATCCGTAGAAAGAGGAAGGGGGAATTGAACCCTTTTAGAATCAGAATATAATAAACCATTTCTTTAGCAAGTACCATTTGAGAAGGTATTTTGGGATTAGTTTGCTACGAGGAATAGCTTTCCACACTTACAGGCACCTGCCATGTACAGAGGACCTCACCCTGCCTTCCAGGGTCATGTCTCTGAGCGTGTCCCTAAACTAGTGGCTAGGAAAACAAGTGACAGGAGCCCCAGTCTGATAACCTCCCCCTGAGCAAAACAGTTCCTGTTAAAGCTCGCTGTACAGTGGAAGGTTCCGAGACCCCACTGCTGCTAGAATTCCAGTCCTGACAGGCACACGACATGACATGTGCATGGAAAGCACGTATTCCCCGGCAGTGGAGGAGACCCAGGAACTCCCTCAGTGAGGGACTGAAGAATCACCTAGAGGGGCTATAAATGAAGTTAACCCTTGATCTGTGAGCTTAGAGCTGTGCTGTTTTAACACAAGCATCATCTCTGATGTGTGTGATCTTTGCTCGCTTTCTTGTTCTTTTGCTGGAAACGTAATCCTGCTTATGTATCTTTTCTTCTTCTGTCTTATTAGAGTTAAGACCCTTGAAGGTAGAAGGTGTCTCAGTCACCACTCTGTCTCCAGCATCCAGACTGACGACTGATCAGGGGGTAGTATGATCCCTGACTCCCTTCATTATCTAACTTGTGTTCTTTATTTCCTCCAGCTTTGGTAGCTGAAGAACATCTGACAGTGGACGCCAGGGTCTACTCCTATGCTCTGGCACTGAAGCATGCAAACACGAAGCCGTTTGAAGTGCCTTTCCTGAAGTTTTAAGGCCAAAGGACAGTAGCCATGTTTTTATAAACAAGACCACCAGGCCTCCTTCACTAAGACTTTGTATTCAGCTTAGCTTAATGTAGATTTGAAATTAGCTTTTTTCATTTAATAAAAGCCAACGCAGAATACATGTGGTGATATGGAATTGTGATTACAGGTAGGCTGTAGTCTTCATTTAAGTGCTAAATTCTGGCAAATATTGAGAAAGAACATAAATGCAGATACCTAGTTTTTAATCCAGTTTCTTTTTCTTTTTTTTTTTTAAAGCTCAGCTGTTACTTATCTAATCTAGTCCAACAGATAGAGAAGTATTTCTAGAGGAAAAATGACCTGAATTCCAAATTGGGTCAGCTGCTCTCAGCCTCAGCTGAAACTTCAACTAGGAATGCAAATAACTGCTTATTACTACATTAATGTTTAAACAAAGATTTTTTTTTAAAGACCTATGTAGGGACTTTGCTGTTGTTCCTAATTATCTTCTATATGGAATTAATACACATCCTTGCATAGCAGAGTGTAAAGTCAACATAGAACAACATCTATGAGAAGCAGATGTTTACATTTGGCCAACGTCCTCCTGCCCACCTACGTACTAAAGGTTAACAAACGCTTCAGCAATGGAAAACGGTTCACTGTAACGAGGTTAAGAAGCCAATGAATATACAGGGCCCTTCTCTCAAGCAGGTGTATATGCTTTAGAATTTCATTTCCTATCCTTACCTGAGAAAGTATTTGAAGTTCCTAATACCAGATCCATTTACATGGCTGCGGGTGGGGGGCATCACTGTCTTGGTTTTAAAACCATGAATGTAGCCAGCAAGTTCCAGAAACCCAATACAACCACCTTAGAGTGGAGGACAGGAGGGCATTGTTTCCACTTCCTGCCATGCCTAAAGCCCGGTCATCCAGAAGGTCTCCCAGTGTCCTGGGCCATTTTCACATCTTTTGGCTGAGCTCGGCCCGTGTTGACTTCTGTGGTCTCCAGCAGCTCCAGAACTATCACCCTGCAGGTGAGCACCCAGCGAAAGTCTCAGGGTGATGCTCCGTGGCCAGCCCGAAGTCCTTTGTCCAGCCCTGGCTTTAGGCTCTTCGAACCACGTAAAACCAGGATGCTAATGCCAAAAATGCTCTACTACAGTTCATTTGTCTACAGGGTCACTGTGTATTCAGTGTGTATCACTGTTTTCATCTCTGTATCCACAGGTATTTTTGTGAGCAAAAATATAACATCTATTAGACTTCCTAGACAAAGGGGGAAGCTGTGTTTGGAACTGGAGAACTGTCTAGATCAGGTCTACTTTAAATATTGCAAATATTGGTACCCAACCACTTGCTCTAATAGTAGCCTTGCCCTGTGCCCCTAACCCTTTAAAAAAGAAAAAAAAAAATCCTGTTTTTAATCATAGGCATCATGATTCTCCAGAGATGTTACTCCTCCTCCCTGAGCTCTCCAAAGACCGACTTCTCTAATCTCCCTTGTTACTGCCCTCCTTCACAGTCAAGACACGGAAGGCGATGGGAAATATACAGACTCAGGCACAGTCTCCAGACTAGCTCTTCCAAAGCCGCTCCACACAGGAGTTGAGGAACCGACTCTTAAATGTTGGTGCAGGGGAGGTCTTCATAACCCCTACCTGTCCTTTCTGCCCTTTTCTCCCCCTAAGAGTGCAAATTAGAAGTGACCGCTCAATTGTAGAACAGATCCCCAATGCCACTTATATTAACCTTTCAACATCAAAGGCTGTACTTGGGCAGTTTGAGAGCTGGCAGTCTGGAGGTTTCCCTGGGCTGGCCCTGTTAACTTATCAGCATTTAAAAGTTGAAAGGTTTCCTATAAGAAACTTTGTTTCTACCTTCTCTTGGGGGAAAAAAAATGTATGCATATATCCTAATGCCACTGGATCCATGTGTCTATGGTAACAGTGGCCCGAGGCCCTGCGATGTCCTGCTGGTGACCACTGTCCTGTCCTGCTGGCCGCCACCGCATCTGCCCACCTGTCATCATTGTTGGGTTGTGATCCTGACCTGAATAAGATGTACTTCCTGCGCTAAGAAAGGAAACACTGGAAACCTTTACTTCTGAAAAGGAACTTCAAAGATTAAGTTTGGTTTCTGTGGACACTGGGCACAAACTTTCTGCTGTTTCAGACGGAGGCTGGATGTTATCTGAGACAGTTTTCCTGTTCTTTTCAGTGTCCATCGCATAACTGAGCAGCTTTTAAGTTGGTCCCTGTTCCTGAGCAATTTCAGGATCAAACCCAAAACTGTAATTCCATTGGACCTGTGACCACAGACCTCTCAGGATGGGTTTTGTATGATTAGATGAACCTATAATCTTAGAAATCATTTAGTATCCGATTTTATTTTTCCAACACAAACTGAAACAATTTTATTAAATAAAAGTTTATTTTCTACTATTGACACTCATGTTGCTGCTGTAAAGTACAACAACATACACAAATTGCTAGCATGAATTACTCATTGTTCGCCCCCACTGAACTACAGACATTGCTTGAGAATTAGATCTTTGCTTTAGGGATTAAAAAAAAAAAAACTGGGCCATCAGATCTGGAAAGCGTGTTCTCCAGCGATGTGTCGATGTGTTGGAATTCAAAGGCATAGCCAATACAGTAAAACAGCATGGACTGCTGTCACTGGGGAGAAAGGAATGAAAATGGGGCTGGGGGGGAGGTGGGAACCACACACAAGCAGTTGTTCCTGAACAGCTGGAACTGAAGCTCGATGTTGCCCACGTGGGCTGAGTGGCAGCTGAGAGGGGACCAGTCGGGGGAGTGGACGGAGAGGGAGGGTGGGAACGTGGATACGAGGAGTTAAAAAAGTATAAAAAGTTAATTATATCTAAAATACAGATTAGATAGAAATGTTCCAGAACTCATTAAATAAGCTCAAAAATACTGGAAAGTGGCAATTTGAACTACATTTATTTTTAAACAAGTGGGGGGAATAGTGAGTGTTCTGAATGTTGTGTGCAAAACTGATCCACGTCACCATCTCACCGGCACGGCTGAACAGGGCAAGGCGGGAACACTGGTTTCCAGCATCACGGGCGACACTACAAGTACGTTTGTGAATGAATACTGTAAACTTTAGTTTTAAGGCAGCTGGTACTAATGCTGCACACAGGCTTAGCTCGGGGCCCATTGCACAAATGGGACGGTGAGCACTGGGAAACAAGAAACTGAGGGAAGAAAAGGGGAATCGCGTTATTGGACAAAAACAATGTGCCAAAATTCTTCTCCCTTTCATACACACAAGAAGAAATATTGGAACATTTAGAAAAACAAAGCACCCATCCCACCGACTTCAGCCTGTTCCTTGACAAAAATTTCAAAATACTGATAAATAATCGTGACGGCGAGCAGGATGCCAGTGCCGGAGCCGATGGCCCCCAGGAAGTCGGCCAACACGGACAGGGCGCCGATGCACAGGCCGCCGAACGCTGCTGCCGTGGGGATGTACCTGCAACACAGAGCCATCGGTTGGCGGGGCGCGCACACGGCCATGGGGCAGACTGACCAGGCCAAGACGGGCCGCTGTTTTCCAGAAACCAGTAAACAGCCTGGAGAAGCCATACAGAATTTTTTTTTTTTTTTTTTTTAATAGCAGGAGGTTAGAATCCTCGACAGGAAAAGGAAAAAAAAAAAAAAAGAATCCTTGACAGGTTGAAGATGAAAATATTTATTATTTTAAATAGGTCGTCTGTAGCTCAGTCTTGTAGATGAAGAGTAAATTCCAAAATGCTTTCTAAGTACCAGATTTATATGTGATAAGATGTGGATGATCCTCTTCACAGTCTTGGCTGCATGTTAGAATCACCTGGAGCACTGCTAAAAATAATGGGATTGTATTTAAAATACTCCAAAAAAGAAGGGAAAAAAAGCCGGGGGGAGATGACGGATGAACAGGAAGAGCAGAATGAGGCCAACTGCTGGAGCTGGGTACCTGGAGGTTCGTTCTACGACTCTGAGTTTCATAAAAATACAAGTGCCTTTTCAAGCAATGGTTCTGGAACAACAGGACATCCACATGCACAAAAAGATATCTGGACCCTTCTCTCACATTAAACAAAAAAAACTGCTGCGAGCAGATCACAGACTTGAATGGAAGAGCCGAGACTCGTAATGGAAAACAAGAATGAATCTTTATGACCTCGGGTGAGGCAATGGTTTCTTAGATAAACACTAAAAGCAGCACAAAGCAACCATGAGAAACTGAACTTCATCAAAATTAGTAACTTGTGCATCAAAAGAGACCAAGAAAGTGAAAAGACAACCCATAGAATGGCAACAAAATATAAATCATAAACCTGAGAAGGGGTCTATCCAAAATATTTGTTTTTTGAACCTTACAAAAGACAACACAAATGAGCAAAAGATCTGAAAAGACTGGGCTCAAACTCACGACCCTGAGATCAAGAGTTGCGCATTCTTCTCCAAAGAAGATTCACAAATAGCTAATAAAACACATGAAAGAAAAGTACCCAATGTCATTACTCAGCAGGGAAAAGCAAATCAAAACCACAGTGAGCTCCCGCTTCATACCCACATAGTGGCTGTAATGAGAAAGCAGGAACTGTGCAAGGACGCGCAGCAACGGCGAGCCGCACTGCTCGTGGGACGCAGACCGGTGCAGCCACTCTGGAGGAGAGTCTGGTAGCTTCCTCAACACATTAAACCAGCATCACTGTACCACCCAACTACTCCTGCAGGACTGAAAACATATGCCACACAAAACATGCACAAGTACGTCCTTAACAGCATCATTCCTGATAGAAACTGGAAACAACCAAAATCTCCACCAACTGATCAATGGATAAACAAATGTGCTGTCGTACATCCATTTAATGGAGTATTATTCATAAGTAATGGATGAACCCTGAAAACTTCATGCTAAGTGAAAAGAGCTATTTACAAAAGATGACAAGTCCATTTATATGAAATGTCCAGAAGAGGCAAATCTGTAGAGATCAAAAGTAAGAAGTAGGCTCAGGGAAGGGAAGGTGCGATAGGAATGGGGAATAACCAAGAGTTACAAGGTTTCTCTCCGGGTGATGAAAATGTTTTTGGTTTGTTTTTTAAGGTTTTTTGTTGTTGTTGTTGTTGTTGTTATTATTGTTTTAATAATCTATAGACCCAACATGGGGCTCAAACTCACAACGCCAAGATCAAGAGTTGCACATTCTTTTGACTGAGCCAAACAGATGCTCCAGTGACAAAGATGTTTTTAAAATTACACTGTAATGATTACACATTCTGAATATACTAAAGAACACTAAACCATATACTTCAAATGAGTGAGTTACATGGTATGAATTATAACACAGTAGAGCTGTTATCAAAAAACAGACTAATGGAAGAATTGACCCAAGACCAAATAAATCACAAGTTGTAGAGGTGGAGTATCAGTACTTTTTGAAAGCTCCCAGGTGATTTTATGTGCAGCCAGACAACGAGGATCTCCACTCAAGAATATTTTAATACTGGGCTAAGCAGTGAAGGGAACACAATTTCAATTTTAAAAATCATTTAGATGTCAATTTTGATGGAGAACAATTTTAGAGAACAATTCAGTATTTTGTTAAATTTTGGTTCTTCTGTGTGAAGCAGAAGAAAAATGCTTCATGTTCAAATAGGATAACATTTGACAGTAAATTAAAGGTTGAAAAACCAAATACATTTGTACTATACACAGACACACACATACTCACACAGATCAGATCTCATGACCTTACCTATTAAGCTCATGAACCATGGAGGTATCTCTGTGGCCCCTCATTACCATTTGCTGTTCTTTAAGCTGCTTAGCTACCTGCCAAGAGAAAAAGCAACTTTTAAAATCAAACTATAAATATTTCACTTTACTACCTACCAGGTTCTGTGTGAAGTACTTCCCACACACTACTAAATAAAATACGAGAGCCCTGAGGTAGGCACTGTCCTATCCTCTCCATTACACCTGAGGCTCAAGGCTGCACACCACCTAGTACCCACACATTAAACAATTGTTTCTCAATCTTTTTTTTTTAATCGATCACCTCCCTAAACAGAAATTAAATACTAAGGAGTAAGAGTTTGTTGGGTAGGGTTCAGCCTTGGAGGGTGGTTTTACAAACCATTGTAAAACTCTTAAGAATTTTTCCACCTTCCAGAAACCAGTTTTTAACCCTCTAGGGATCATTATTAAGAATGTACGACTTAGGGCAGCCAGGGTGGCTCAGCGGTTTAGCGCCGCCTTCAGCCCAGGGCCTGATCCTGGAGACCCAGGATGGAGTCCCATGTCCGGCTCCCTGCAGGGAGCCTGCTTCTCCCTCTGCCTGTGTCTCTGCCTCTCTCTCTCTCTCTCTCTCTCTCATGAATAAATAAAATCTTCAAAAAAAAAAAAAGTATGACTTAAAAGTTTAAATTACAAAAGTAAGAGTGTTTCAATTACCATTTTGAAATTAAAAACGTTTATTTTCAAATATAACAAATACTTACATCTTTAGCAGAGGAACCAGACACCTCTATCCATGTCTTAGAAAAGAATGCACACGATCCCAACATGAAGATGATATAAACAACCACATGGACAGGATCCTCAAATATGGCGCCCATGGACTCAGGAGGAGAAAGATAGTAACAAAGGCCTCCCACGGGGTAAGAACGAGCAGGTCCTCCCCCACTAACATCCTACAGAACAAGAATAAAAAGGATAGATGGTGAACCCAAGTGGTCAAGATACATTTTTATGACTTTTCAAACTCCTCAAAAATTACAAATCTTTAAGCTCAAAGCACCTACAGCTAACGATTCCATGTAACTTAGAAAGACTGACTTTTGGGATCCCTGGGTGGCGCAGCGGTTTGGCGCCTGCCTTTGGCCCGGGGCGCGATCCTGGAGACCCCGGATCGAATCCCACATCGGGCTCCCGGTGCATGGAGCCTGCTTCTTCCTCTGCCTGTGTCTCTGCCTCTCTCTCTCTCTCTGTGACTATCATAAATAAAAAAATAAAAAAAAAAAAAAAATTTAAAAAAAAAAAAAAAAAAAAGACTGACTTTTGTGTCTAATGTCTTCACTTCTCCAAAATTGTATAGTGAGCATGTATTATATAAAGGACATTGTGAATGTATTAACAAAAGAGTGATTTTTTAAAAGCCAACATTACAATACACCTACAAAAAAATCTTCCCTCTCTTCTTAAAGACAGGAATATAATTACATTTACAGTCAATCTCTGATTACATTTAGAATCTGAAACTGCACTGTACAAGAGTACATAACATATTCTTTTAACTTCAAAAAATTCTATGAAGAATACAATCAACTGAAATACTGACAGATGACTAACAACTCACTGCCTAAACTTTATAGGTTTGTATAAGAAGTAATTTTTTAATATTTAAAATAGGATTTTTATCCAGATAAACATTCAAGAATTTTTACAGTAACAGAACTAGGAACAGTGTAAGTTTTGGGGTGGGAGGGATAGAACAGCAGTTTCTGCCTGCAATAATTAAAGTGTCTGGTTCCTGAATATACATTTCAGTATCATTTATTTACTGTGCCCCCAGAATCACTAATCCCCAATCAAGAGCATTATTTATAGATAATTCAATTTCTAGTAATTCTCATTAAAAAGGAACTTAGTTAAGATCACAACACAACCTACATAAGACCACAAAATGCATTTATTGCTATGAAATTATTACAGTAATAATTACTGATGGATTATTATCTCACAAGGGGAGGGACCACATCTTCCCTCATCACAGGTAGTCACGTTTCCGTAACATGATTGGAAAAAGAGTACTATGGATAAAGGGAATCCTATTTCCTTCAACTAACACTCAAGAGTTACTGTCTTATCCTCTTAAACTTAAAAAAAAAAAAAAAAAAAAAAAAGACCTTTAGTAGAAGAAAGTTAGGTCATGTAACTTACAATGAAACAGGTAGCATATTAAGATAAATGCATAGAAGAAACACTGTACTTCAGAAATAAGGACTATAAAAAATAGCTGGTGAAATTCAAGTTGTACAATTATGTACTCTATAAAAGAATAAAGGATCATAGTCTCTTTTAATTCTATGGTTTTAAGGAGGAAAAATAGCTCCTGGGTCATATGACAGAACTTAAACCAGGTAAAATTCAATCCGACAAGAACTCACACTTCAGTAACAACGTGGCTGGACTGCTCTGGAAGAAGCTATGATGACAGGATCTATAAAGGGAAGTCAGAAAGTGCTGGATTCTATTTCTAGTAACTCTCTTCTCTCTCCAGTCTAGTAATCACATGCCTATCTCTAGCCCAGTTAATCACAACTAGTTTATTGCCACTCGAGCCATGAAAAATGGGGGCAAAGCAGGAGATCTCAGCACCCCACATATAATCAGCAAAGAGCTTCTTAAAAAAAAATATTCTAGACAACAGCTGAATAAGATACCAAAACAGGGAACCACTTTCATGAGAACCACTGTGATTTTTAACCTTAAGGTCCTCAAATGAGATGTGAAAATGCTCTCAACAGTAAATTAATACAAAGTACCTGGCCCACCTTAGTTTTACAACATTTATCAATCTTTCTAAATGAATGATAAACTCTGCTACAGGTAAGTGAATCTGAAAACGTTACAGCAATGGCTTCCATTATGGCTCATCTCTTTCAGTTAAAAATACAACCACGAAATGCAAATTACAGTAAATTTGAATGCTTAGAATAAATAACAAAATACTCACAGCCCACTGTCCTAGTAAATTTACTAAAAAGTTGCCACTAAATCGAACAGACAGCATCTGGGAAATAACATACAGGTTTGACACTAAGGCCGACTGGAGAATAATGGGAATGTTCGAGGTATAGAAGAGCTTGATGGGATAGCTACTGTACTGTCCTCGATACCGGGCCGACTTGATGGGCAAGTCAACACGAAATCCCTAGAAAATGAAAATGAAGAGGAAGTAAGAGTAACTGCACATCTCAAGTAATGAACACAGATGACAAGCAGAACAATACAGGGGGAGTGGGAGAAGCAACACTGGCATTTCTCCTTCCACACAGAACTCCTGTTCTGTGCCATCACCACTAATATCTCGCACCTTAGAGTCTAAGGAATAGAATCATTTGCTTGACTAGATTCCGTAACACTGGTTAAATATGGACATTTCAAATGGAATTATTTTCTTTGAAAGCAAAATAAAAATCCATATCCCTCTGACTTCAGTGAAGCAAGTATACGTACCTGAAAATATATAACGACGGCAAACACAAAAACTGTAGCAATGAGGTTCATGAGATTGGGTAAGTTCTGACGATAGAAGGCCTCCCTTAAAGCTCGGACCTTGTCTGTCCTGGTGGCCAGTAAATGAAAGAGTGCTATGACTGCACCCTCAAACTCGGTACCTGATAAATCAAGAGAGAAATTAACTGTAAACTCTTTACCCAAAATTGTCTCAAAGCTCAAACAAATACCCTTGAAACTCCAGTACATGGCAGAAAATCGGAGTCAAAATCACTCATCAATGTTTACGTTACGATACAACCATGTGCGGAGCTTCTAAAAATATTTACATCATGGAAGCAAATGAATCTTTTTTTGCACAAATCTCAAGTTTTCTCAAGACACTATTCTTGATGAAAACAGCCAAAGTAGAATAAACCTAAGCAAGTATTTAGGTTGTAATGATTTGCCTCCCCTTTACTGTAGGGAAGGGAAAGGAATATTTTTAGGGAGGGGGGTAAAGCAGCAGCAAAGCAGAATAAAGATGTCAGAATCAAAAGATACACGTTACTCTATCGAGCTTGTTTTTAAGAAAACTAATAAACCATCATTGCTCTTTTCTTAAGGCCAGGGTCATTCTAGACATTAACCGTTATGAATCTTGGATGGCATCTGAGACAAATGGAGATGGGGAAGGGGAAAGACAGATGAGGTATTTCAAAATTTAGTTGCCGTTACCAAGCCAAGTAGAATAGCAGCAAAAGTATTCATGCTCCCTGATGGTACAGTAAATAATAGTGTTTTCATTCGAAAAATCTTAATCCACTACCTTTTTATTCCCCTGGGAATGTGGAAATCGGACAAATCAATGACTTCTGTGGCAATGGCTTAAGCAAGTGATATTTTAAAAAGTTGTTTGCAACCACTGAAATTTTCAACAAGCAGAGGCTAAAATGTAGCTGTTATTCTTTGTGAAGTAATATTTCATACTCCACAAATCTCTGCTGCTGAACTCTTGAGCAATCCGCAGCGGTTGGCCCCTGGGACAGCAAGCAGGATGCCTACAGGCCTGTCCTGCTCCGTGATGGGTTACTTTCCAGCACACATCCAGCAAAACTCGTGCAGTTGCAGTCACTGTGCAATGTACCTCTGCCAGTGTTAATAGTAGTGGGACTAAAGGCCTTCCAGACAATGGTTTCACAGATGTTGGTGGCAATAAAGAGGGAAATACCAGACCCCAAGCCGTAACCCTTCTGTAGCAGCTCATCTAACAGCAGCACAATCAAACCAGCAACAAACAACTGTGGGGAAAGAAATGCAAGTAAGCTGAAGCAAGAATAAACTCAAGGAAGGGGACGATGAACACCATTGACTACTTTCAAAAAGCATGGGCATTTTTCATATTAAAACCTGATTGTTGCAATAGCACCGTTATGACTCTCAGCACCTCTTTAACCCCACCTTAGTGAGAAGTCACTTCTGGAGATCAGGGGGGTGGAAACATTGTTACATTAGGAAGCAGACATTTAAACCTTTACAGCATGATGATAAACCACCTGAATAGTTTCCCTTACAATGTTTAAACAAGACCGATTGAAAAAGCACACTGAAAACAAAAATGTTCAAACTTGTTGAATTTAGGACAGCAAGAAACTGAAAATGTTCCAAGTAGTTCCAAATAAGTGAAAGACTAAATGAAGTATGGTATAATAACAAGACACAATTATATGCTACCACTGAAGGAAAAGTATGTGAAATTTATTTTTAAGATATTATATGTAATATTTTATATATTACATATACAGTTACCATTGAACAACACAGGTTTGACCTACCCAGACTTTTTGTTTATAGATACACTGCAGTACTATCAGTGTATTTTCTCTTCCTTACAATTTTCTTAACATCTTTTCTCTAGCTTATGACAGTGTATAAACACAGTATATAATATACAAAATATCCGTTAATCAACTATTTACATTATTGGAAGGCTTCAGGTAAATAGCAGACTTAGTTATGTTTTGAGGGAGTCAAAAGTTACATGCAGTTCTCAACTGTGGGGGGAGGGGTCAGCACCCCAATCCTTGTGCTGTTCAAGGGTCAACTGTAATATATAGAGAGAATAAGCCAAAAAGAGCACAAATTAATATGAGTAGAGATTATAATGTAAGAAATGCCCTCCGTACATAAAGTGACAAAGACTGAATGTAAATTTGAAGACAAGGATTTGCCAGGTCCTTAACCTTACCCTTTTTAACAAAATGAAAGCATACTGACTTTAATTTATGTGAAATTGAAAATTCTTAATTTTCTTCTTGGAGAAGACATTTCTATAAAAGCATGCATCAATTAAAAAGAACTCCTGGCCTTGCAAGTCGTGACCTATAGTCACTTCAGTAACCTAATCAAGAGGAAAAGAAAAGATGCTTCTATGCCTTCAACCTCACACCTGTCCCCATTTTAAGAACCCCATCCTACCAAAGGGAGGAAATGCCACTTCCATTCTTCCCAGCTCTGAAGACTCCCACCCCACTGCTTACTCAGTTTACCCAACATCCCCCATTACAAAAGAGAGCAAACAAACTACAGTACACCATTTCAAGCATGCTTACCTTCCACGGTGTTTTTTTTTTTTCCTGAACTGTCATTTCAGTAGTTGTACAGAGCCTAAATTGTCTATTTACAGTCTTAATTTGATTTTCAAAGGATTGGAAAAAGAGTACAATTCTTCAAACTTCTAAGAGTGCTCATGAATCCTTTACTGTTTGAAAACCAAGTTTAACACTTTGACAAGATAAAACAGAAGTTAGGACTTACTACTGAGATTTTACATTGATCACAATTATGTAAAAAGTAAATAAATACTCCCAATCAGAAACCAACCCTGTGCATGGAATAAGAGCTGTCCATAAACTATTAGCCCGCCAAAAAGTATGATCAGGGGCTTCTGATTAAATGACCTGTCTAGAGTCATAAAGTCACTCTGAAACACCTGTGATTCTCCAAACCCCCTGTTCAGACCAATGACCATCAGACCACAGAGTGATTCATGTATGTCTGGTGGAAATCAAACCCATTTTTTTTCTAACTAGAGAAAGAAATTACAAAGAAGCTGAAATGAGAAATGGTCTCTATAATCAAAAGAATAAGATAAAAGCTACTAAAAAGCATGTGAACTACACCTCTAAGGTTGGGGTGGGGGCGGGGTGAGAAACCAGGAAGTCACAGCATCTCGTTGACTACAACAGTGATGGAAACTGAATGCTAACTGGATGCTCTTGTGGAATATGCCGTACATATAAATCTCTAAATTAGGCATAAAAATTACTCTTTACATTTCAACTCTACTTTGCATTCACACAGTTTGACAAAACAATACTTACCTTTTCTATATGCCAAGCACATATTTTCTACTCTGGGATTTTAATCAAGACCCACCATTTAAGATTTCAAATCTTACTAGTTGAAAGACATGATCACGTGAATGAAACAAGAATAATTAATGTGAGAAATACCTTACCTAACAGCATGCAAACAGTTTTCAAAATCTATGTTTCTAGGCGAAACACACTGATCCAATCATCTCTCTTCAGTGTATCCACACATTTTCAATGTTAGCAATGCCTTAAAAGACATGCTACCCACCTATGATCAAACACATTTCTCTATACATTAACACTGAAAAAATTAACCACAAGTATTCGTCTAACAGAATTTATATGTTAAAAAAAAAAGTATACACCCACTTATTTCATTTCTGAATACAACTATTTTTAGACTTCTTATCCTGGGGGAAAAAACTAAAATATCTTAACTCCATTTTATCTCCAATTCAAATTTGTAATGACTCCACAGAAGTCAATGCTTTAATAACCCAGAACTGATCAGATGAGGTTCTTTAAGAATCCAAAATTATCCTTACTAAAATACTAGAAAAATCATACTAGAGCATAATGTTCTAAGAGTTAAGTACCGATCCTGAGTGTCTTCAAGATCAGGGTTATTCTGAACTACGGGTTGCATAAAGCAAAGGGTATAAAGAAACAAAATAAGACAATCAATATGTCAGTGTCTCAACAATGCCAGAAGCACATGGAGAGATCCTAAGCACAGAAAGATCCAAGTCAGTTTTCAGAGGATTTTCTCTCCCAAGCCACTGCAACACTTCTTCCTCTAACTCTCAAAGATTACAAATTTGCCAATCAGGTTTTTTAAAATGGAGAAAAAACGACGTTACTCTAAAGACTTCTACCTTATACCCAAATTGGGACCTCACTAGGGCTCAGAAACCTACCATGAAAATTTTCACGTGGTCAAAAGAAAGTATTTCCATCTAGTTAGAAGAGCTCTCCCTGTTGTTAGTGACACCAATAAATACTTGAACAACCTAATTCTCCTTGGTCTGAAATAATAACTCTGTTCACGATTTGATTTGCTGCCTATATGAGGTTTCTCATTAAAAAAGAAGGGTCAATCATACCAGTCTGAAATGGTCCTATCTATCTATGTATATATTAGTAAGTTGGTATTTTAGTTTTACTTAAAAATATTTTTTCTGAAATTAATGCTGTAACCATTAAAAAAAAAGACCTTCCTAAAATAATCCTAATTCCATAGAGGAAGCAAGAATAGGCATTTCCAAAATAACAGGACTATTTTATATATATGTGTGTATATATACGTGTATATGTGTGTGTGTGTATATATATATGTGTGTGTGTGTGTGTATATGTGTGTGTGTGTATATATGTATGTGTGTTCGTGTGTGTGTGTGTGTGTGTATATATATATATATATATCTCCATTCTTGGGTAACTTCTCTAAATGATTTTTATGGAATGTACATTAGAAAAGTATCTTCTGGGATCCCTGAGTGGTGCAGCGGTTTAGCTCCTGCCTTTGGCCCAGGGCGCAATCCTGGAGACCCGGGATCGAATCCCACGTCGGGCTCCCGGTGCATGGAGCCTGCTTCTCCCTCCGCCTATGTCTCTGCCTCTCTCTCTCTCTCTCTCTCTCTGTGACTATCATAAATAAATAAAAATAAAAAAAAAAAAAAGAAAAGTATCTTCTAAACTTGACACACTTTGAGATACTTAGTAAAGGATAACTATGTTGGCCTTTAAAAGTTCAATTCCAAAGGGTCTATTTTAAAAATCCATGGAATATATATGTATATAGGTTCATGTAGTTTACTAGGTGTGAGATATTATTTGTGATGCCATTATTTTGTGTACCACTAAAAAAAAAAATACTGTCAATTAAACTATGACAATAGCTTTTCACAAAGTTGTTTTGTTTTCTACTTACAAGAAAAGTTATTTTAGACTGAAACACAGATTTTATCATCTAGGCTGTTCTGTGCCTTTGTGTACACAGAGTGACTGTTCCATAACAAGTCATAGACTTCTGCAGACATTTTAAATAGCAGCTAATCTCAAAAACATTTTACATCAACAATTCCCATAAACAATTGATGCAACAAACATCCGAATAGCTCTAACCAGCTGACACACATATGCAGACGAAGACTACTATCATGATTGCTGCCTGGCTGACAGCAACTGTAGAGCACTACCAGCTATAAGAAAACACATCCAGGGGCCATCTGGGTGGTTCAGTCCCTTATGGGCCATCTGGGTGGTCAGTCCCTTATGATCTCAGGGTCCTGGGATCAAGCCCCGAGGCAGGCTCCTGCTCAGCAGGGAATTTGCTTCTCCCTCTCCTCTTGCCCCTCCTCCTGCTCCTGCTTTCTCTCACCCGCAAATAAAAAATCTTAAAAAAAGAAAAAAATCCTGATTTTAGATACATCAAAAAGTAAAAAATGTGCATCTCAGAACCAATGAAGTACAGCTAATCTATAATTCTTTATACCATGCAGCTATGAAGCTATTATAAATTTTAACTTTTATATCAACATAATTTATACATGTCACTTCAACAATCAAAATCTTATAATTAAATAATGCAAAAGTAAGAAAATTAATATATCACCTAAAGAATTGTTAGAAAAAAGGGATCAAACTATTTTATCTGCAGATGAAAAATTGGATTTCTTACCTGAATAATGATAAGGAGACAGATGCCAGCACCCATTTCAGCAGGATCCCCATACATGCCCGTCATGACATACACAATGGCTTGCCCAATGGTAATGATCATACCAAATACTGACAAAAATTGGGGGAAAAGGAGTACATACTTACAACCAAAGACAAAAAAAGACTAGAAAAATATCTTTGCCACAAAATTCTCAAATTTGGAAAAGACTCTTTAATTGTATTAATAGCTCACGTTTCTGGGCTCCATTGAATAGAGCTCTATCTTTGGGTGTATCTCCAACTTCAATGATTTTGGCTCCTGCTAACAACTGCATAATCAAACCAGATGTTACGATTGGGGAGATACCCAATTCCATTAAAGTTCCTGTAAAGGAGAAGGAAAAAAGTAAATAATCTTTACTATACCCAGTGCAGATTAGTTAACAAGTGTTGCAATCCTTAACAATGTCTACTGAAACACATTCTCAAATGTTTAAAGGCAGATTTTCATTCTTTAAACATTATTAATTAACACATTTATTTCCTTTATTAACACAACTTTGCAACAATTCATTGAATCAAAATTACTATCCCCAAAAAAGGTAAATTTCTGTAAACTCTACACTTAAAATGTTAAAGAAATCCAAAATTTTTGCACAAATCATGATTTTTTAAAACTTACATTGGATTTTATTTTAATGCAAAATAAGAAATTACATACCAAGCCTGAAAATTAAATATCAAGTTAATAAAAAATGACATTTAAAAATATTTGTGACTCTTCTAATTTAAAATCTAAAATGACATAGAGTCATCCAAATCAATATAGAACATTTAGTGGCATATAAAATGTTCATGACATAGCAAAATAAAAAATTTGGAAAACAGTATTACAGTTTGATGCCAGTTAGTTTAATACTAAATGGAAAAACAGTTTCCTGATATTTTAGTGTGGCTGTCAAAATATGGTTATTTTTACCCATTGAGATTATGGATAATTTCTATTTTCTTCTTTTTGCTTCTCAAGTTTTTCTTTAGAGAAAACACATATGGTACTTATAGAGAAAAATAAAACCAAACACGCCAAGTGTGCAAGGCAACGTGTATAACAAAGTAATTCTATATAATCAAGAATGTTCCCACTGGTCATTCTGTCATAACACAACCTTAAGTCCCAGCTTTTATAAATGTTGAAAAGGTGCCCTTAATATGAGAAAAGATTCCATCCTAGGATGATTCATGTCTTCTCAAATATTTCTTCAACAGTAAAAGGTAACAACCAGTAGAAAGAAATAAAGGCCCAATGTATAGAAAACTTAACCATAAGAGACAAAATGACAAAAATACTAGGAGTGAGCATGCCTATCATCTCGGAAAAGAAAAAGCCTTCCTAAGCATGACAATAACCTAGAACCCACAATGAAAAAGGTAGATGCTAGGGTTAGCTACAACTATGAGAATTCCATGTGGCAAAATACTGCACCAAGTTTTTTTTTTGTTTTTTTTTAAGGTGGCTTTAATAAAAGTTAAAAGAAAAATATTTGAACACAAATGACAGAGTTCATATCTCCAATTTGGGAAGAGTTCTTACAACTCAATTTAAAATGAACAAATCAATAGAAAAAAATTTTAAAAAGGAAAATGAGCTGGGATCCCAGGGTGGCTCAGCAGTTTAGTGCCTGCCTTCCACCCAGGGCGTGATCCTGTAGTCCTGGGATCGAGTCCCACATCAGGCTCCCTGCATGGAGCCTGCTTGTCCCTCTGCCTGTGTCTCTGCCTCTCTCTTGCTCTGTGTCTCATGAATAAATAAAATCTTTAAAAGAAAAAAAAAAAAAAAAAGGAAAAATAGCTAACACAGTATGGCTGCTCCCAATGACAACTCAGGAAATACCATACAGGAGGGGACCTTAAACTCTAACCAAACCTGGTGTAAATTCTGTAATTTGGAATTTTGAGCTAAGAACCAAAGAACCCAGGAATTTTGGGAGCTAAATCCCAAAGAAAAGGAAATCCCTGCTGCTGATCTAAAGCTGGCCTGGATCTCTCTCCCAGCCCAGGCTTAGCTGTCCTATCTCCTCTATAGATTCCAAAACATAACAGGTATACTTCTTTCTTTCTTCTTTTTTTTTTTTTTCCAAGATTTTATTTATTCATTCATGAGAGACACAGAGAGAGAGAGAGAGAGAGAGAGAGAGAGAGAGAGAGAGGCAGAGACACAGGCAGAGGGAGAAGCAGGCTCCATGCAGGGAGCCCGACATGGGACTCGATCCCGGGACTCCAGGATCACCACCTGGGCTGAAGGCGGTGCTAAACCGCTGAGCCACCTGGGCTGCCCAACAGGTATCTTTCTAATAAATTCCATTTTTGTGTTTAAACTAGTCAGTAATTTTCTCTTATTTAAAACAAGTCCACTCAGAAAAAATTCAAATATCCAATAAAGGCATAAAATGATGTTCAAGTTCGCCTGTATATAAAGAACTATAAAATAAATAAGATACCAATTTTTACCTGTTCAACTTTCAAAGACTAAAGGACTAATAATATCCACTGTTGGAAGAAAAATGTCATTCTCATATACAGCTGCTGAGTGTATAAAATAATCTTTTAAAAGATAATTTAGCATTATCTATCAAAAATTTAGGTGAATATTATATTGCAAAGTGAAGCTTCTAGAAATTAACTCTATTAAAAAATTATAGTAGATAGTATTACAGTGACAGCATTCAGGGTAGCACTGGTTATAATACAAAATTGGGGAAAAAACTAAATGTGTGACATAAGAGGACCCTAGTAGCCCGGAATCACACTTGAAGTACACTCCTTGCTTTGTCTTCTTTTTTTTTTTTTTTCCTTGCTTTGTCTTTAAGCCCTTTATGATCTGGCTCTTGGACTCATCTGTAACATCATGTCCTACCTCATTACTTCTTTCCTTATTTCCTTCTAACCATACTGACCCCTCATCAGTCCCTGAACACATTAAACATCTTGGGGCCTTGGCACAGGCTATTCCCTAGAATGTTCCTCCCTCAGATCTTCACATGGCCTTCTTTCTCATGTCCTACAGGTTTCTGCTCCAATGTCCGTCCCCTCGCCCTAAATGTACTTTGTGTAGAGGCTATTTCCTCAAATAGAATAACATAAACTCCGGGCAACAGGGACATGGTCTTGATCACTGTTCTAATCTCAGCACTTCGCACAATGCTTGCCCCACAGTAAGAACTCAAAAAATACATGAATGATTAAATAATGCATGGCATATCCATATAATGGAACATGTATGGCTGTTAAATGAAATAACTCATCCAAAAAATTAAGTAAACATACTAAGTAGTAGAATAGTCACATAATTTATCTCATTTTTTTAGTTTAAAAACAAAAAACAAAAAACACACAGTTGACCCTGGAACAACGTAGAGGTTAGAAACACTGACCTCCTATGCAATAAAAAATCCACATATAACTTTGGACTCCCCTAAACCAAAAACTTTACTAATAGCGTACTGTTGACTGGAATCCTTACCGATGACAAAGACAATTACCACAGGTTGTATGTTATGTAAGTTTTATATACTATATTCTTGTAATTAAGTAAGCTAGAAAAGAAAATGTTATGAAAAATGTCCTAAGGAAAATACATTTATAGCACTACACTGTTTTTTTTTTTTAAAGTCCACATATAAGTGGACCCACACAGTTCAACCCAGGTTGTTCAAGGGTCAACTAAATATAAATTTATTTTTATTTTATTCTTTTATTATTTTTTTTCTAAATATAAATTTATATACATTAATGTATATGCAGAGAAAAGGTCTGGATATTCACCAAACTATTATCCTTCCCAGGAGTTACCCCTGAGATGCAACACTTGTATTTTCAGGTTTATATAAAACTGTATACAAATTTTGGTACATTTTTTAATGATTAATCAGTATTTTAAAAATTACCAACAAAACCCCCCATGATCCAGGCCCTCCTATCTCTTTAGCCACTGCCTCACACACAAGTGCTTTTAGCTCAGGCCGCCCTCTGCCTTCAGTCCACAACCTGAACTCCAATGCAAATGCTATTCTGGTACTGTCCCCTCAGACACTGCAGATTGGGGTCTTTCAATCCCACAGGAAACCCAAGGACAGACTTCAAAGGGTCCATGACTCTCCAAAGGTATTGTGCAAAATCTGTGTATCTGAATTTTTTTCTTGGGAGAGTACAAATAAATTTAATAGAGTCTCAAAGAAAATATAACCCATAAAGGGATGGAGAATCAAAGCTCCAGACGGCACTATCACTCCGTTTTCTGTTGTACATCTATACTCTGTACATATTTCTATTATTACAATACATACAGAGATTTGTAAGTATTTACATGTTGGTCTCTTCTCCTAGGCAACGAGTTTCTTTTACCATATGCTCCCCACCCCTGTAGACATCAAAATAGTTATTTCTACATTTTCACATCTATTTGATGTCAGTACTAATGCCTAGTATGGAGGCAAAAAAAAAAAAGTACATACCTCTGTTGGATGCAAGAATAACTCTCATCCAGTAGAAAGGATCTGCAGAATCTGATGACATGATTCCAAATAGTGGTATCTATAATATTACATAAAACAGTTTATTAAAATGCATTATCTAAATTAAGTTGAATTAACTTAATTCAAACTTCAATTACTTAATATTTGCAATACTGTAAAAAAAAAAAAAAAAGAGCACTACTTCTCGTGTTCTGTAACCCTAAAAGGAAAGTTTTTGAACAAAAATTAAAATAATAGAAATCACTATAGCAATCTACTAGTAAACACACCTATCAGGATGATTTGTTGCACAATAGCATGAATACACTTAACACTACTGAAATTTATGCTTAAAAATAGCTAAGATGGTAGATTTCTTTTTTTTTTTTTTAGAATTAAAAAAATACCCCTATCAGTAAGTAATAGGATATATCTACCCAGTCATAGGAAAAATTTTGCTAAGCTAAGGGCTACCAATGACAGCCACACTCCAAATATAAATCTGAAGGATAGATAGATAGATGAATATTACGCAGCCACTGAAAATTATAAAGAATCCTGTAACAGCATAAAGAAGTGCTTATGTTTAACACTAAGTATAATACTGTGGTTCTCAACCTGGGGCAATTCCACCCCTCAGCAGCCACCTGGCAATACCCGAAGACGTTTTTGGTTGTTACAACTTGGGAGATGCTACTGGCATCTGGTGGGTAGAGGTCAGGGATGCTGCTACAATGCCCCCACAACAAAGAATTAAATTAACCGGCCTAAAATTCAGGGCTGCTGTTGAGAAACCCTGGTATAAAAAGAAAGGTACAGAATTGTATAAATCTAGGTTCAATACTGTAAAAATGTGTAAAAGATAAACCTAAGTGTAAATATTTAAAATACTGAGGAGTAATTATCTGTAGGTGGTAGGATTATGGCTAATTTTTTCTTTATTCTTCTCAGCATTTATCAAATTTTCTAGGAGTACAAATTACTTTATCAGAAAAAAAAAAAAAAAGAAACTCAACTTCAGAATGCTTCCTATTATATGACCAATGTCCAGGACACACAGCACCGGGCCATACCCCTCCCCTCACCATGCAGGGATCAGACACAAAGAAAAATACATTTCCAGTTTCAAAAACTTTCTTTATACAAAGCTGATTTTTTTTTAAGTTCCAAAAGATGCTGCCAACAATTCTGAACAATCCATCTGGTCAACCTCACCCTCTCTCGACATCTGGATTTATTAGCTGGGTAGCAAAACTGGTGAGGCAGGATGCATGGGTATTTTATGTGTACCCTAACGCTGCTAATACTCTTCAGCTAATGTGAGAGACAAGGAGAAAGGAGGTTATGTATGAAGACTAATTAACACTACAGGACAGTCCACATCACAATATTCCCTAACTGGGAGAGAGGTCAATCAGTCAAATTACTTTACTTAATTGCAGCTGATAGAGATGGCCATTACCTCCATAATTAAGTGATGTGTGGAACAACGAACAAGAAAAAGTCGGCCAACCACCCTAAGTAACGGCATTCCTTCCTCTCCTGTAGTCAACAGGATTATTAAACTCAGTGTCTGGTTTTATTCCTCTCAGTAATATCCACAGCTACAGGTTACGTACAACAGTAGTTGGGCACAACTCCCCAATGCGTAAGAAACCACACTTTTTAAAACACATAAAATAGCAGACACTAACAAGAATGAAAAAAGCTAAGGAAAAACAGGGCACCACGGTGGCTCAGTCGATTGAATATCCGACTCAATCTCAGCTCAGGTCCTGAGATCAACTCAGGGTCGTGAGTTCAAGCCCAGCATTGGGTTCCAGGCTGCAGATGGAGACTATTTAAAAAAATAAAAAATAAAATTTAATTTTAAAAAGCTAAGGAAAACAATGAGTAAAACAACCAAAGAAGAAAAAGGATCATGAACTTGAAGCGCTGGTGGTCACGGAGGCCAGAACACTGCAGACAACTGAGGAGCAGAGAGCCTAGCACTGAGCTGCTCCCACCATCACCACAGGAAGGCAGCTGAATGCTGACAATTCCCATGACCTGAAGGAGAGCAGGCTGTACAGATACCCTTATCTTTCAGCCTCCTCTGATTGGAAGGGAGTAGAAATGGCAGCTGGGAAGAAACAGATGGGTGACAGAGGGCCAGGGTGTGGTGGGGATAAGGGAGGGATCTGAGGTCAGGAGTGGAATGGAGCCCTCCTCAGTCACCTGGTAAGAACCACCCAGGGAGCATTTACTGCACTTGTCACAGCTTAACTCACCTCCCATCATTCCCTGGGGCTAAAGAAAACTGGGTGAGACAGGAGACCCCCAAGCCCTTTACCTGCAGTGGGGAGGGGAAAATAAACCTGCCTGAGATTCAGTGGAAAGAAATCACCAGCACTGGGGAGAACTGCCTAAGCAGGAGAAAGACATAAATAAAACCGAGCTTGGCAACTATGCAATTATACTGCAGGGGAAAAAATAACCAAAGTTAACAAAAATGCATACATTAATTTATTGCATGAAACAGTCATGAGAAATACCACTTTTTGAGCAACACAGTTCCTATGGTTCTAGGGTTCTGACAGCCAAGCTTAAAATATTTACTACCCAACCCTTTACAGAACAATGTTCACTCATCCTTGGATTAGAAGATTCAATATTGTCAAGAAGCTAATTTTCTCTAAATTCATCCATAAATTCAAAGCAATATAAATCATAATCCCGGTAAGCCTTCTCAGAGAAACTGACAAGCTGATTCTAAAATCTATACAGAAATATGAAGAACCTAGAATAACCAAAAACCATTTCAAAAAGGAAAAACAAAGTGGGAGGACTTTTACGACCTGATTACAGGACTTAATACAAACCTACGGTAATCAAACGGTGTAACCATAACCATGGAATATACATCAATGGAACAGAACAGAGTACAAAAATATATCCACGCTTACACGGTTAATTGATTTTCAACAAAGATCCCAAGGTAATTCAATGGAGAAAGGAGAGCCTTCTCAACAACTGGCTAACCATACAGAAAAAAATGAACCCAGGCTTACTTACTCCATATACAAAAATTAACCTGGAATAGATCACAGACCAAAACATACAAGCTGAGACTAAATATTTAGGACAGAGAGAAAATCTTCACAACTTTAAAATAATCAAAAATTCCTTAGATAGGAAACAAAAACCATGAACCATCAAAGAAAAGACACATTGAACTTCTTCAAAACGAAAAGAATTTTGCTCTTCACAAGACATTAAGGAAATGAAAAGGCAAGCCACAGACTAGGAAAACATATTCACAGTACATGTATCTGACAAAGGACCTGTATTCAGAAAATATTTTAAAATACATATAATTCAGGGTGCCTGGGTGGCTCAGTTGGTTAGGCATCTGCCTTCAGCTCAGATCATGATCCCAGGGGCCTGGGATGGAGCCCCCAAGTTAAGCCCCCTGCTCAGCGGGGAGTCTGCTTCTCCCTCTCCCTCTGTCCCTCCCCCCTGCTCATGAGTGCTCTCTCTCTCAAATAAATAAATAAAAACCTTTTTCAAAAAGCTTATGATTCAATGTAACAATAGGATTTTTTTAATGGGCAAAAGATTTGAAAAAACTTCACAGAAAATAAACAAATGCCCTATAAGTACATGAAAACGTTGTTGAATATCATTTACCAGGGAAATGCATATTAAAATGTCAATGTCATTTATCAAGGTGATGCAAATTAAAACCACACCCATTAGAATAACTAATATTAAAATGCTCAGTAATATAAAGGGCAGGCCAGGATGGGGAGTAACGGGAACTCCAATACATGACTGGTGAAAATATAAAATGGACAACCACTTAGAAAGAAGTTTGACATCTTCTAAAGCTGAACCTGTAATTATCATACACCCCAGCAATTCTACGCCTAGGTATTCACCAATGAGAAATTGAAACAAATATTCACAGAAAATCTTGCCCAAGAACTTTTGCAGCAACTTTATCAAAACCAAAATTTGCAAACAACTCAAACATCCAACAAGTGAATAAATGAACAAATTGTGTAGAGTCATCCAACAGAACACTCCTCAGAAATAGAAAGGGATGAATTACTGCTCTACCAAACACATGGATGAATCTCAAAATGCTGATGATGAAGCCAGAATAATACTGTATGATTCCACTTAGATGAAATTCTAAAAAAAACAAATCAAATTATAGGAACAGAAACCAGATCAGTGCTTGCCTGACACTGGGGGTGAGGTGGGGACTAAGACATTACACAGAACTTTCTGGAGTGACAGATGTTCTGTATCCACTGAGGTAGTAGGTATGTGGGTGTATACATTTGTCAAAACCCTTCAAAATGTACACTTAAAAAATAAGTGTATTTTACGATACATAAATTATACCTTTATAAAGCTGGAGGTTTTTATGGAGGGGAGGGGAATTTCTAAGATGTTAAAAGTAGGTGGTAAAAATATGGATGATTATTCTTTTTTCTCACTACTTTTCTGTACTTAAAAAAAAAAAAAGTTCTCTCTCCCTGACCACCCAAAACTATTTTAAACCAAGTACAGTAGTAATATATCTTAATGACCAAATCATCTCACTCTTCAAAAAAAAGTATTTGGGTTTTCCCAGACTATGGACTTAATCTGCTCTACTGCTTCCTAATATTTTTTTTTTATACTTCCTTACATGTATTTCAATAGCTTTTCAAAATCCTCAAAAAACTTGCATCCAAATCATCTAGTTTAATCCTCACAACAATCCTGTAACAAGGATATGTCACATTTTATCCTCATTTTGTGAACTTAATCTCGCAAATGTTAATAAAAAGCATTACTGAATTTTATCTATTTATAAATACAGTATATCACTGGAATTCCAGAATGTGACTTTTTGGGATTTTAAAATTAACACATGCTATTTACAACATGATTAAAGGCCTACGAAACAGAAAATATATTTGCAATGTCTAGGTCAAAGGTTTAACATTTTTCCATATAAAAAATCTATCTGAAATCAATACCAAAAGTATCTCAAGAGAAAAGTGGCTAAAGATCATTAATTGCACACTAAGAGAAAAAAAAGAAAAAAATGTTCAAACCCACTAATAAAAAAAAAATTCACAGTAGGACAAGATAATCATTTTTACTATCAACTCAGATTAAAAATAACAATGCTCAAAATAATTCAGGATATTATTTTAACTAAAATAAATTTCTTGGGCACGAGGGTGGCCCGGTCGGTTAAGCATCTGCCTCTGGCTCAGGTCTTGATCCCACCCTAGGATCGAGCCCTGTATCGGGCTCCCCGCTCAGGAGGGAGCCTGCTTCTCCCTCATGCTCTGCCCTTCCCCTCCTCTACCCCTACACCCCCAACCGAGCTCATTTTCTCTCAGGGGCACTCTCTCTCTCTCAAATGAATAAATAAAATCTAAATAAATAAATAGATAAAATTTCTCAAATTGTAACCAATCAAAACCCTCACATAACAGCATAAACATTGAATTAATATTTTGGTTACATACCTGACAACATACTAAGAAAATGAAGAGAGTTATGGCAGTCCATAGTACCTTTTCTCTAAACTGGATCTGTACAACAAAATAAAGATGATCAATCAAAACCAAGAAATAACAAATACAAAGCAAAATTCCACATTAAAGCATAACTAACATTCTGCATCACAACATGCTTCTATTATTTACCACTAAGATATTCTCACCTCGTTAGCAACAGCTAAAGCAAACAGCTCAACTTTTCAAACATAACCTTCTTTACTTTTCCAAGTATTAAGTAAATTAAACAGAGGCAGGCCTCATCACACTATACTATGTTGACTGAAACCAAAAAGGATGAGAAAGCAAAACACGGATCCAATATGCACGCATTTCAGTTAACATAACATTGTGCAGAGCTGGGACTGCCCGTGATAATGTTATATGAATATTTCATGAGATATGGAAAGTGAGAGCTTCTTGGGATGCCTAACATGTAACTGGAACAACTATTTTTGAAACCTAAAAGCAATTAAAAAAAAAAAAGAAAGAAAGAAAGAAAGAAAGAAAGAAAGAAAGAAAGAAAGAAAGAAAGAAAAAGGAAGAAAGATACTTCTAGATAAAACAATAAGTTTAACAAAAGTTTTACTTATCTCTTCCTATACGCACCTATTCCTGTTAGTTTTGTGAGATATCAAAAGCACAAAAGAGGACTGTCTAGGAACTGGCCAGTTTGGGATTAACAATATTCCTGAATTTAAATACCTGAGCTCCAAAAGTGCACAATGACAGAAGAATAATTTGATTCAGTCACATTTTTTTATGAATGCATTGTGATTTTTCTTTGTACTGAATGATCAAGAAATGGGAGGTTTATACTTGCACAATTGTAATTCATTTCTGTCAAACAGTTGCACTTCTCAAAAGTGACCTGGCTCTGGGGGTCACCGCACTGAGTCATTCATAGTGCGGTGGGTCACCAGAGACAGGGCAATATTGTCTCTTATGTAACACACAGGCCAAAGAGACGCTTGGTTTGGAAATGTCCCAACTTAAAGAACAGGCATTCTTAAAACCAGAAGATAATCTATCTAAACTGGTCTATACTAGTTTTACTTACTTTGTGCCTCTTGCAAGGAGGAGCAGGTAATATTTCTCCAAATACACCAGAAAAGAGTTGGGGACAATAAATCAATCTTACTAGGTCAGTAGAATAAATCACTTAGCTACCCTCTATATTACCAAAATGTTATACTTACTTTCCTTTCAGGTTTCTGAATTTCTGGTAGAACTGCACAGAAAGGTTTGATAACTTCTAAAAATTTGACTGTTAAAAATAAATAAATAAAAGAATTTCTCTGTTACAAAGTCTTTAAAAAGAGATGTACCTTTTTATAGAAACAAATACAAATGTTCTCTAACTTTTAATGGTAATTCATCCCGTTCCTACCTCCAAAAGTAATCCTAGTGCTCTCCATTTCAAATATTGTATCAAGGAAAAAAGGTAATTTAAGGGACAAAAGAATCCAAAAGGTTTAAGGGTTTAGTCAGTAGAAGCAAATACAAATATCCTTTTACCATGATTTTGCTTCCCCATGCGTGTGTCCAGCCCTTTTATATATACAGAAAAGGAATAATTCAATGAGCATCACTACATTGGATAAAAAAAAAAAAGCAAATGCAGGCTACTACATTACCCACATGACAACGCACCCTAGAAGAAAATAAAACATATCCAGAGAAATACAGGAGGAAAGTACAACAGGAAATGGGCCGAAACTGCAGAACTGGCTTAATTTAGGCCGAAAGATAGCTGAAATGCCTGAGAAAGATCACAGAATCATCTTCCACAGAGATAGCTTTTGCTTTTTTTTTTTTTTTTTTTTTAAACTATACAATCTCTACTTCATTTCACTTAAGTCAACATTTCACTGCTTGGTTGCTCTCCCACATGATGATCTCAAAGTACTTGTGTATGTACAATATCCAGCCCAGCAGAACGCGACCATTACATTTCATGAGAAAGTACTGCTTTCCCAGATTAACTCATTCGACATAAAAGTAAGACAAACCAAGGTTCTTTAAGGATAGACACTATCTTCTGGCATAGCTTACGTCAACTCCTGCCAAAGAACTGGAGAATGAAGATGATATTCCCTCTGCCTTTGCCAGCGTCTGTAACGTGCAGACACACAAGAAGGCACAACCAGCTGTGAGTTACCTTCCCCTACAGACCCTGGATCCTGTATACTAACATCACGAAATGGATTTAAAATTGACCTGAGTAAAAAATAAATAAAATAAAATAAAATAAACCTGAGTAATTAATTACACTTGCACAGTTAGCCAAAAGCGGACTATATAATCTCATGAAACTTCTCAAAATGGTAAGTCACTGATGTTTGACAGAAGAATTGAGAAATTCCCACGGGCAGAGAGATTCATCGTCCAAGTACCATTTTGGACTATTTGGAAAGTAACCCTGAATCACGGAAGTATTCTTCTCTGATGCAAAACAAGTTGTCAATCACACATCAAGGAAACTTCCTGGACTCCTTGTCCCCTTTTGCATCCCACCTCAATCCAGGCCACCCTCCCGGATTTCGTGGCGTTTTGCGATCATCCGTGTTGGGAGAGTTCACGTGCAAGCCGTGCTTCTCGTCGGCCGCTTGTCTATCTTGTGCTGCAGAATTTCACCGATTACACTGCAAATTCAAGGTCAGGGGGTCCCCCCCCCCCACTTCCTTTCTAAACGTCCACTAGTTGGCCAGTGGGTGCACCGCTCAGGTTTGCACCGCTCAGGTTCTGCAGGTTAGGTCGTGCAAAATCCTACCTACTTTTGGAGGTAGGAATGTCGGATGAACGCAAACCCATTCACCCAACAAACAGCTCCGCGGCTAGGCTAGTGCACAGGTGAACGCCTGTGGCTGCGGTGTTGGGGAGCCGGCCCCCAAGACGCCCGGGATCCAAGGCCTCGTCCCCGAGGCTCAGACAACCTTACACACGGTGGGTTCTCAGCCGACGCTACAGAAGAACTGAAATGAACATTTCAGGGAAAACGCTACGCTGCCAATCGCACTTCTTTCCTCCCCTAAATGATGCCGCGCATCACTTTAAAAAAAAAAAAACCAAACAAGTCAGAGCGCTTGGGGCACCATCTCCACGGACGCGCCGAGGAAGGGCGACGTGGGAGCGAAAACACGAGCTTCCCAAGCTCCTGGGAAAGCGCGAAGCGGTCCCGCAGGCTCGTCGGGGCCTCGCCCCCGCCCCCACCGCCGCGGCCTTCCGTCCCGAGCCGCGCTCCTCGCCGCCCAGCGAAGCGGCCCCGGCCTCCGGGACCCCCGGCCTCCCGGCCCCGGCCCCGGCCCCGCCGCCGCCCCGGCCAGGCCGCAGCGCCCGAGGAGCCTCGGCGGGGGACCCGGCGGCCGCCCGCCCCACCGCCCGCAGCCCGGCGGGACCGCGCCGCCGCTACTCACTGCCCATGGCGGCGGCCCGGAGGGGCTCGGCGGCCTCAGCGCGGCCTTCGCTCCCGTCCCGCGGCTCGGGTCTCGCCGCCCGCTCCCGACGCGCTCCGGGCCGGCCCCGCGCAGGCCCCGCCCCGCGCCACGTGACCGCGCGCCCGCCCCCGGCCCCGCCCCCCGCCGACGCAGGCCCCGGCCGTTGGCCCCCGGCGCGGCGGACGTCGCCGCGTTGCCATAGCTACCGCCGGCGCTCCCGCGGGCGCGCTCCAGCCCTTGTGCTCCAGCCTGTGTGCTCCAGCCCGTGTGCTCCAGGCCCGCCGCTCCGGGGCCGTGCTCCCGCCCCTGTGCTCCACCCCGCCGCCGCCCTGAGGCCGTGCTCCCGCCCGTGTGCTCCACCCCGCCGCCGCACTGAGGCCGTGCTCCAGCCCGTGTGCTCCACCCCGCCGCCGCCCTGAGGCCGTGCTCCCGCCCCTGTGCTCCACCCCGCCACCGCACTGAGGCCGTGCTCCCGCCCCTGTGCTCCACCCCGCCACCGCACTGAGGCCGTGCTCCCGCCCCTGTGCTCCACCCCGCCGCCGCCCTGAGGCCGTGCTCCCGCCCCTGTGCTCCACCCCGCCGCCGCCCTGAGGCCGTGCTCCCGCCCCTGTGCTCCACCCCCGCCGCCGCCCTGAGGCCGTGCTCCCGCCCCTGTGCTCCACCCCGCCGCCGCACTGAGGCCGTACTCCCGCCCGTGTGCTCCACCCCGCCGCCGCCCTGAGGCCGTGCTCCCGCCCCTGTGCTCCCCCCCGCCGCCGCCCTGAGGCCGTGCTCCCGCCCCTGTGCTCCACCCCCGCCGCCGCACTGAGGCCGTACTCCCGCCCGTGTGCTCCACCCCGCCGCCGCACTGAGGCCGTGCTCCCGCCCGTGTGCTCCACCCCGCCGCCGCCCTGAGGCCGTGCTCCCGCCCCTGTGCTCCACCCCGCCGCCGCCCTGAGGCCGTGCTCCCGCCCCTGTGCTCCACCCCGCCGCCGCACTGAGGCCGTACTCCCGCCCGTGTGCTCCACCCCGCCGCCGCACTGAGGCCGTGCTCCCGCCCGTGTGCTCCACCCCGCCGCCGCCCTGAGGCCGTGCTCCCGCCCCTGTGCTCCACCCCGCCGCCGCCCTGAGGCCGTGCTCCCGCCCCTGTGCTCCACCCCGCCGCCGCCCTGAGGCCGTGCTCCCGCCCCTGTGCTCCACCCCGCCGCCGCCCTGAGGCCGTGCTCCCGCCCCTGTGCTCCACCCCGCCGCCGCTCGGGGCCCGTGCTCCAGCAGCACAGTGGAGTTCGCTTGCCCGGGCTGGACCGCGGCTGCGGGGCCACTTCCTGCCTGAGCTCAGCTCCGAGCTCCCAGTCGAGCAGTGGCGGCTTCCTCGACCGCCTGGTCCGGGGCCCGGGCCTCCCGAGGGTCATGCGCCGGGGTCGCATCCCTGAGACACGGGGCTGAGCAGCCCCGAGACCTGGTGTGCCCGAACATCCCTCTTAATTTTGCTCCCACCTTATCGAGACTTCTTGGAAGTTGTCAAAAATCCGTGACGCTCTGTCTATAGTTAACAGCGCATGAACTCCCCGTGACCTCTCACGGGAGCTCCTCTCAGCTTCTCCCGGGCACAGGACATCAGGACCTGGTCCCCCGTTACCCCGTCTATGGATGGGGTGCCCTAAGGGAGGCAGTCTTAGAAACCAGCCGGCCCTGCGTTTTAATCCCTCCTCTCCTTCCTAGTGGCTTTGGGAGATGAACCTTTCTGAGCTACATCAATAAAATAAGGATCCTAGCCACCTCCTACAGGTGTGAAAGCTTAGCACACACAGGCCCTCAAATGTATTCTAACTCAATTTTCAAGCCCTGCAATGTAACTTCTGCTCTAACTTAAAATGAAACAAGCTATTTCAAAGCTCACTGATGATCCATAATCACCAAATCCAACGATCTGTTCTAATGCTTTCATCTGTGTCCAAGAAGGAAACAAATGATGAAGGAGAAAAAGGTTGATTTTCTCCTTGACCAAACTTGAGCAAGGCTCCTCTGACCCTTTCTCTACTAAGCTTTTGACTGGCCTACAAAGACAGTGTAAAGACTATAAACTGGACTATAGACCGGACTATAAACATAGTTTCTTTTTTTTAGAAGATATTATTTATTCGTGAGAGACACAGACAGAGGCAGAGACAAAGGCAGAGGGAGAAGCAGGCTTTCTGCAGGGAGCCGGATGCAGGACTAGATCCCAGGACCCCAGCATCATGCCCTGAGCCAAATGCAGACACGAAAAGCAAAGAGCCACCCAGGTGCCCCTTAAACATGATATCTAACAGCTCCATCCCTAAGATGACCCTGCTTGCGAAAACTCAAAACTGCCCAGAGAATTTACCATTTGTTCCAATGCCTGAGGATAGGGTTTCCGTCCCCCTGCCTCCGTGGAGGGTAGGAGCCTAACTTCCAAAAGTGCCAATTAACAAACCCAGATGGCTGTCACATGGACCAACCCCTCCTCCTTCCAGCTTTTTGACATTTTTTGCTTGCCTGACTCTGAGCCCCAACCACCCACTCCCCGTTCTGTCATTCGCCCTTAAAAAACTCCAGTGACCTCCGTACAAATCAAAGTTGAGTGCAGTTCACGCTGGACTCTCTCCTACTGCAGTACTATACTACTGATTAAAATCTGCGCTCATCATTTTAACTGGTGTGGGGTTGAATTATTATTGTTCAATAATTATTATTGAATACACACACAGAGATAGAGCAAGTTAGGCTGGGCATGCCTAACAGATCTCTGCTCCACTTGGAGTCATCTGGGACAGCTCCAAGACTGGGGACTTGAATGATCAGAAGGCTCTCTCACAAGTCCAGCATTTGTGGCTGGATCTCAGCTTCAACATCTCCACAGGTCTTCTTCAAGACCCCCATCCCACCAGAGGGCTCCTTCATGTTGTCTGGGCTTCCTCAAAACATGGCCGCTGGGTGCCAAGGGATGTCCTTTTTAGTGATTAAGAATCATGTGCAGGGCAGCCCAGGTGGCTCAGCGGTTTAGCGCTGCCTTCAGCCCAGGGCATGATCCTGAAGACCCAGGATCGAGTCCCACGTTAGGCTCCCTGCATGGAGCCCGCTTCTCCCTCTGCCTCTCTTTCTGTTTCTCTCATGAATAAATAAATAAAAACAAAAACAAACAAAAAAGAATCACATTCAGTGCATCATGTTTATAGAAGCAGCCACAAAGTCCTGCTCAATCTCAAAAACGGGGAAAACAGACTCTACCTCTTGGTGACTCTACCTCTTGCCTCTTGTGGAAATGCAGGTGGAACAAAATACTGCACCAGCTGCTTTGGGAAAACACAATTTGTCGTAGTTACAATCCCCCATCCTTTGACTTCATTCTTACCTCACTCTGCTTTGTATTAGTCATTTTTATATGTGTCTAAGCTCCCCTACTATCTATAAACTTCTAAATGGCAAAAACTTAATTTTTGCATCATCTATGGTGGCTTGCAAATGGTTGACTTACATATAGTTTTGGTCCTAGATTGTGAGCTACTTTCATGGATATGATATCCTTTCAATAAAGATGCACTAAATTGAAAGTCTGACAGAAGAGTTGCCTGCACTTCTCTTTACTTTCCATTTCTAGGACAGCTCCATGTTTCAAGTAAGAGGCTAGGAAAAAGCTCTGACACTTTGGATAACTTCTGTGAATTATCCTTCCAACATTGTTCAGTGTTTCTCCTACTAAAGGCTGCCCGGGACTTGTCCTTGTGTAACTATAATATGCCAATTCATCTCCATCTATCAGGAATGTCACTCTACCTTGACTTCCCTCATTGAATTAGCACATCCAACAAGAATGTCTCTCTCTATGTGTAAGATGCTTTGTCATCTCAAATAGATTGTTAGTCCATTGAGGACAAATGGCAAACAATTTCTGTTTTACTACCGTGTACCTCTAATATCCAGAACAATGCCATATATGCAGCAAGTGTCCAATAAAGTATTGGGGAAATACCATTCTACTCTTATAGGGGCATTTCTTACTTTTGTTCAATTATAGCTGGTTCTCCATATGAGTCAAAGAAAACATGAGGAAACAATACTAAAGTAACACACTTTTATTAAAAGTTTTCTAAGATTAACTGATTTTGCAAATGGCATTGGGGAAGTAAGTCTGCTTTACACCGCTTTGTCAGATTTAAATACAAACATGACAATGAGTTACTACTCCTATTGAGTAATTTATGAGTGGCTTATTTGTATAATAGTGGGCTATAAGTATTGAGTTTTGAGGATAAGTTTTGAGGATTCAAAAACATTTTGTCCAAATTTCCCCCAAAGGTGTTGCTTTTAGCCTGAAACTCATGAGAAGCTGAAGATGAAAAGCAAATATCCAAGTACAACCAAGAGAAATGGAGGTGAAGCTTTTGGAAGCTTAAGACAAAAGTCTTGATTCTTATCTGTGACTTCATTCCTATAGAACCTCTAATTTATTTAAACTGCATTTCCTCAAGTTTGTAAAACAGATACTACTTATATTGTCAGTTGAGGGATTTTTTTTAAACAATAAAACTTCAGAGGTAATATAGTCAGACTAAAAGAAGTCATATTTTAGAATATTTTCCTTATAGTATACATATAGAAAACTGAACAAAATGGGTTTTTTAAAAGATTTTATTTATTTATTCATGATAGACATAGAGATAGAAAGAGAGGCAGAGACTCAGGCAGAGGGAGAAGCAGGCTCCATGCCAGGAGCCCCACACAGGACTCAATCCCGGGTCTCCAGGATCCCGCCCTGGGCCAAAGGCAGGCGCTAAACCACCGAGCCACCCAGGGATCCCCCCAAAATGGCTCTTAAGGAAGATAATTTTAATTTATTAAGAATATGTCACTTTAGACAAAATCAACATTTTTTTCATTTTTTGTTAATATTTCTCTTCACTGAATAACTGATTCGAGCTCTATTCTTAATTGAATATAAAATTAGCATAAATAGATATGAACAGGATACAAATAGCACATTATCAAATTTCCCAGAGGAATATGGTAAAATATTTTTATTTTACTTTGCTATGATACTTTTATCCCATACTCTATTATGGGAATATTTGATTCAGAATTCTTCGAATAGTTCCTTCCTACAAGGTAATTCAAAATGTTGGCCCATGTTGCAATAGTGATTGACAGTAAGATGGTTAAGATACAGATGACACTTTTTTTTTAATAAGATACATTTCATGGCTCCTGGTGGAGAAGATATAATAAGATACCAGAGAAATTTGGAGAAATTTAAACTTGAAAAACAAATTACTTTTCCATCTCATTTTATGCTTAGACTTTGAAATTTTTAACTCAAGAAACCAAGACATCTGAAAAAAAAAATGGCAGGGCTTTCCTGTTTTTCTAAGTTCAGTATACAACACCAATAGCCATTTGCATTAAATAGACCTTTGTAATTATATAGATTTACATGCATGGTACTAAGTTACATGATTTATAAAGCTTGACTTAAGAAGGAAGCATTAAAGGTGCATCGGAATAAGAGGGCTGTGAATATTACAGAAATATTAAATCAATACACTAATGCATACATTTAAGATGTGAATCATGAACCTCCTCCTGTGGCCAGAATGACCTACACATTGACTCTGAAAGACATTACCAGTTGCCAGGAAAAGTGGAGAGGCCCTTCCAGGGCCCCAGGGCTTCCTCCATCATTTCTGAGAAAAAACGTCATGGCACCCGAATGGTAGATGGCACAGTCACTGCAGCACCAAGTCATGTAAAGCTACACAGTTTGCTGCTGTTTCGTTGTGCTTCCAAAGTTTCAGAATTAATGCAGTGGGTTAGTGATCTCCATAAATCTCCAAGTACCTGGTGCTGGGAAGTCTCCAATGTTGAAATTAAAATGTTCCTTAAAAACCACAAATGAATGTCATTTCATCACACCTTTTAGAGGCAAAACTAACAGGAGCTGAAATCCCCATATCAGATACCGAAAGTCAATTAAAAATATTAAGATATCACTGCAAGAACAATTTAGGGGGGGAAGTGATACTATGATAAAGTAGACCACAAATCAATTTCATTGTGAAATTAAAGAGTCATAATTAATGGGACTGCTACTTAAGGACAAGGGTAAAAACAGCTATCTTGAAGAAGATAGAACCTTCTTGAAGAAGAATACACATCAGGACTAGTACAGCTTTGCTATGGTGTTTGGTGAAACATTTTTCACAGTGGATGCAAAGCAGCGCCAGAGATCCCATAAAATGAAAATATTGGCAGTCACAGGACTTTGAATAAAGAATGGCAAAATTGATGAAAGTGGCATGCATCAAGCAAATGGAGAAGTGACGTCAAAGTGACCTGCATGTAAATTCTGTAAATTCAAGCTAAAGAATTTTTCCTGGGCATATATAGTTAATGAGAAAAAGTGGTCTGAAAAAATCTGGATAATGTATTAACTCTACAACTCACTCAGATCTAACTGTTGTTGTACCTTTAAGGATAAAGGTGACTTGTCAGATTCTTGGGTTGATGGATAATTCCCTTGGCTAGTTCATAGGTTCTGATTAAATTGTCCTCATCAATCCCAACGTCTTAGAGGAAGAGACTTTTCATGTCACCTAATGGAAGAAGGGTGTAGAGGAGCTGGCTTTTCTTTGCATGGTTGTTTCTTAAAATGAAGTAATTTTGGTTCAAAGGACACCATCAAGCAAAGGTCTTGGTGAGGACGTCTTCATGCTGCTGCAGATGAAGGGTGCCAATTCCTACAGCGGGTGCTGGCAAAGGGGGTCGGCTCACAAGACGAAGCTATGATTAGAGCAGAAAAGGAATAAAAACCAAAATGACCTTTTGACCTGATCAGAGCCCTGCTTCATTCTCCCAAGGCAGTGCATGCATTGCTCTTAGCTTGTTTAACCATAACTCATTATTTTCCTGGAAAAATAATAATTATTTTCCTGGAAAAATAATGAGTTACCTAGAATATACTGCAAGGAGATATCTGTCACAGCTAAAAACTAAATTCACCGTAAGGGGAGATAAACTCTTGAATTTGTCCTTTTCTTCAGTAACTATTCATTGGTTTTAGCGGTAGTTTCCTAAATTAGAACAAATGAAAATGATCTGGGCCCAGCGAAGTCGTAACACATGTGTGAACTGAGTTCCAATTAAACCAGAATAGGAAGATAAATGGAAGCACATTTCCTCTTCTCATGGTTCTTCCCTTCCTAGAGCATCATCCGGAAGAATTTGCCTTTTGATGGATGCCAATTATGTGGTGGAGCCAGGAACAAGCGTCAGTGGGCATCTCTTCCTCCATATTATCCGACTAGCCTGCTCATCACCCTGCCCCCCAGGGCTTGGAGAGTGACCTTTAGGACAAGACTTCTGAACAGACTAGCAGGAAAGGTGGCTGGCAGGTAAGAGACTTTACTTTTTTAAGTACAATCACTTTTTCTTATATGACACTAGCATGTACACATATATATCTTGATCAATATTCAGCATTTTATTCTGAAAATAGGCTAAATTAGATTTTACATTTTATTTTTCTTTTTAATATTTTATTTATTCATTCATGAGAGACACAGAGAGAGAAAGAGAGAGAGAGGCAGGCAGAGACATAGGCGGAGAGAGAAGCAGGCTCCATGCAGGGAGCCCGATGTGGGACTCGATCCTGGGTCTCCAGGATCATGCCCTGGGCTGAAGGCAGGCACTCAACCACTGAGCCACCTAGGCATTCCTAGATTTTACATTTTACTTTAACTTTAAAAGAATTGGACTGTAGGTTGCCTGGGTGGCTCAGTGGCTGAGCATCTGCCTTTGGCTCAGGTCATGATCCCGGGGTCCTGGGATTGAGTCCCACATCAAGCTCCCTTCAAGGAACCTGCTTCTCCCTCTGCCTGGGTCTCTGCCTCTCTCTCTCTCTCTCTCTCTCTCTCTCTGTCTCTCATGAATAAACGAAAAAATTAATTAATTAAATAATCTTAAAAAAAAAAAGAATTGGACTACTAATAGAGGATAATCTCAGTGTCTGGCCCTTCAGGAGAAATAACGCACATACGCAAAACCCTACAAGAGAGAAAGCTACTACCTTGCAGGCCAGTTGCTTTTCAAACCTTGGAGAAACAAAGGACCATGAGCCCATGTTCTGAGGCTCCTCCTGACTCCAAATAAAATCTGTAACAGAAGAAAGTTCACTTCAGTACTCCAGGTAAATCTACCATACACACACACTATATACATGCGGAGAGAGAGAGAGAGAGAGATTATAGCCATTTGTATACACATGTATATACATAGAATGTATGCACCTACAGCTCTCTTCAAGTAAATATATGCCTTTCCGATATGGCCTGCTATTGCTTATCTTTTTTTTTTCTTTTGACAAATGTATAGTCATATATCCAGCACCTCACTCATGATACAGAATAATTCTATCAACCCCCAAAATTCCCTCATCCTAGCCCTTTCAAGGCAACTCCTCTGCCAGCCCCAACCTCTGGCAACCCTTGACCTTTTCTCTCTCCCTACAATTTTGCCTTTTCCAGAATATCAGATAAACGGAACTATGACATGCGGCCTTTGGTTCTGGCTCCTTTGATCTAATCCGCAAAGGGATTTTGCCGCTAGCCATGGTTCACTCTCTTTTATGGTTGGGTGGCATGATGTTGTAAGGATATACCTTACATCCTTGTTTATTCATCCACAGGTTGAGGGACATCCTGGTGGTTTCCAGTTTGGGACAATCATAAATGAAGCTGCTGGAGACATTTTTCTGTGTCCACGTTGTCATTTCTCTTGGGTAAATACCTTGGAGTGGACTGTTGGGTTGTATGGGAACTCTGTATGTAACCTTGTAAGGAACTGACAGACTGTTTTCCAGAGTGCCTGTACCACTTTCCATTCCTTCCTGCAGTGACTGAGGCTTCCAGTTGCTCTGCTTCCTCATCAGCTCTTGATATTGCCAACTTATTGTTTTGTTTTCATTTTAGCCATTCTAATAGGTGCTGTAGCCATATCTCATTTTGATTTCATTTGCATTTCCCTTATCGCTCCCTAATTATGTTGAGCATCTTTTCATACAGTTATTTCCCACCCCATTATTTGGTTCAAATCTTTTGCACATTTTTTTTAAAGATTTTATTTATTTATTCAGGAGAGACACACACACACACACACACACACAGAGGCAGAGACACAGGCAGAGGGAGAAGCAGACTCCATGTAAGGAGCCCGATGTGGGACTCGATCCGGGTCCCCAGGATCACACCCTGGGCTGCAGGCGGCGCTAAACCACTGCGCCACCGGGGCTGCCCCACTGTGCCACGGGGGCTGCCCTCTTTTGCACATTTTGAAAACTTTGATTATTTTTATTCCTGAGTTCGGGGAACTCTTTGAGCATTCTGGATGTTCAAATATGTATTTGCATATCTTTGTCAGATATGTATTTGCAAATACTTCCCCCCAGTCTGTGGCTTATTTTCTCAGTGGTGCCTTTCAGCAGCGCAGAAAACTTTCATTTTGATGAAGTCCAATTCCTCTGTTATGGGACATGCTTCCATAGTGTTACATCTAAGAACTTTTTGCCTAGCCAAAGGTCATGAAGATTTTTTCCTTGAAGTTTTAGAACTGTACATTTTACATTTAGGTCTGAGATCTTGAGTGAATTTCTGTACCCATGGCATAGAGATGTCCAATTATTGCAGCCCACTTGTTGAAAAGGCTTGCCTTTTATAGTTGTATCAATTTATCCTAAGCAATAGTATGGCACTGATTACCTCTGACCTCTCAAGAAATGACATGTCCTAAGTGAGAGAAGGGGGATGGGGGACTGAAAAAGACACCAGAAAAAAACAAAGAGACATTGGTTCTAGCAGTATTTTTTTTTCATATTTCCAGATTTCAAAAGATTCAATTTCCTAATGACTCTCACTGCCCCTGGAACCTCTTTTCATATGAGACATTGGAATAGGTTTCAGGTATCTGAAACCCAAAGAACCCCAACAAGAACAACGCTGTACCTTTCACATGTTTGTATTTGCTCATCTCTTGCTGTAATGAATCCAGTGGGAAAGGGCAGAGTTCCTCTAATCGGATGATGGCAAAGGCATGCTTCTTCGCCTCCAAGGATTCTCTTTGCTTCTGCAGGGCATAAAAATGTTTGCCACAGCAGAATACCAGACTCTTGACGCTGTTGGGTAAAAAAGGGACAAGGGGTGAAGGAGAAATATCTGAAAGAACTGTATCAAAAGAAAGCACAGACTACATAGATGAAAATGCTTCATTACAGAAGCGGGGCGGTGGGGTGCTCTGTAGTTGAGATCAGTGACATGCTACGCCCTGGCAAGCCTCCTTCAGCAACACACCCCTCCAAAGTTCACCCTTCCATGTGTACTCTAACTCCTGTCCCATGGATGCAAAGAACTTCTATCAGGATAGAGGAGATTTGGGTCACTTTGGGTTCCTTAATGTGAACTAGTCTTCCCAGTAATTAGAATACTACTGCAGAGTATGAAAACAAAGATACACATCAGATTACTTTTTGGGATCCACAGATGAATCACCAATGACCGGCTTGAATGTTGTTCCTGGTGCCATTTCTTGAAGTGTTGACACAGCTGCCTAAGGAGGGGAGAAACCACAAATCTATCAACTGAAGGAAAGGAGCTGAAGATGCCTTTCTTATAAGGGATCTTTACCAAGAAATAACATCAAACTTTTCTCCTAGGACTATAAGTAAACATATGTACTCATAAACACAATATCTTTCCAAAAAATACCAATGGTGTATATCTTGGAACAAAATGATTCTTTCAAGATTTCATAAGATTGCTTTTTGTCTGATGCTGCAACAAAATTTTAAGAATCAAAATTTCAGTTTGATCATACTTTAGTATCAATAAAAATATGCTTTCATTTGTCAGAGTCAGAAATGACATTTGTGAACAAAAACAGCTAAACTAGGGCAGAGATTTCTATCTTTAGGATTCTGACTATAATTTATAAGCAAAATCTAATGAGTCAGAACAAGCAGGAGCAATACATGAATATTTCCATGAAGAAAAGAAATGTTATTAATGAGTTTGATTTAAATAAGTACTTGTTGCAAAGAACTTAGAGTAGACAACTCTAATTCATTTCCCTATAGTCTAGTCCCGAATGGGAATATGACATTTTGACTGGTCCACTGATAGGCAGCCATGTTGATGTGGGATACTGTGATATAACCTAAAAACTTAATATTAACTAAGAGAATAAAATAAAAATATATATTATAGAAAATATATATCTATTTATATGTAATAGATATATATTTTATTATATATCATATATATTTATTTATTCTTATTTTTTATTTATTCTTATTGCTAAATAATGTACGATAGAAGCAATTTTTCTCCATCCTGAACCAGAGCCCTTGGTCAGCTCTCACTTCCTAGGGTAGGAATCAAAAGGAGCTAGAGGGGCACCTAGCTGGCTCAGTTAATGGAGCAAGCGACTCTTGATCTTGGGGTCATGAGCTCAAGTCCACATTGGGTCATAGAGCTCACTAATTTAAAAAAAAAAAAAGAAGGAACTGGAGTTCAGAGCTAGGTGGGAAATTTGGGTAGAAGTTAGGTACCACTTGACAGGCAAAGTCCCTATAGTCCTGAGTCATGTTTATCACATGGCAAGTCATCTCTGAATACGCCGTGGAAAGAAAGGGTGGACTTCTGTTCAGCTAGATCACTTGTACCAATAATCTAATATTGGGGAAGAAATAATGATGGAGGTACTTATTTTCAATTAATAAAAGGACTTCTATGGTTGATGAAGATATTTGTCTACTTAATAAGACTAGCTTCTCACTTGAAAAATCTATAGGTTGGCTATTGCATTTTTTTTTTTTTTTTGAGAGAGAGAGAGAGAGCAGAGGGGCAGAGGAAGAGGGAGAGAGAGAATCTCAATCAGGCTCTATGGTCCACATGGGGCCAAATGGCAGGGCTTGATCTCAAGACCCTTAGATCATGACCTGAGCCAAAATCAAGAGTCAGACACTTAACCGACTGAGCCACCCAGGTGCCCCAGCTGTTGATATTTTTAAGGTTCCAGAGCAAGGCTTCACTTATTTGGTAAGTTATATATTAGACATGGGGAGAGGAGTGGACTCTTGGGGCCAGAATGTGAACTCTTATTCTCATTACAAACAGCAAAAGAAATTCTCAATAAAATGTCTAACTGTTCACTCAATACTTAGTAATATACATATATTATATTTAATAGGATTATATTCCTTTATAGTAATGACTGAGGGAGCAGGTGACACCCTTAGGGGTACAATGAAAGTTGGGTCATGAATCGCGGATGTGTATATTTCTTAGAAATAAATTATAGTAATTTACAGTATGTCTTGGCCTCTTTACCATTACTGTTTCAAAATATCTGTGTCAAAAGAGCCCCATCAGAAAGACTGTGTTAAAAAGATTGCATTGCATTAGTTTTTCCTGAATGTCCTGTGATGCTGCTAGACACACGAAGCCATCTCAAAGTATGCAAGATTGTTCAAGGAACATTGAGTTAGAGAATGAGATCAAATGCATGAACCCTGCTGTGGATGAATGAACGGGAAGTGCATTTCCTGAGTACTGACTCCCAGGGCTGGGGCCAGGGAGACACAGTGGAAGTACACAGCAGAATTTAAGGAGACGCCCACGCTAGGCTCATGCAAGTGCTGGCCACCAGTGGGGGCAATTCACTCACCGGTTTCCTCAACATCCCTCAATTCCAAATATACACTCTCAAACCTTTGTGAGAAGAACAAGGTAGCCTTGAAGAGCCACATCCTAAATGACTTATTTCACCTTATTAGCCTCCAAATAAGTGCAAAAGGTTTTTGAGTGCTAATCCTATTTAAGACCCATATAAAACTGCAAAAAAAGATTCTAACAGATGGTATAAATAGTTGCTTTGCAATATTTATTATCTTGAACTCTGCATATTCTTGTGATTTAAAAAACATATTGTGGGGTGCCTGGGTGGCTCAGTTGGACTTTTAATTTTGGCTCAGGTCACGATCTCAGGGTCATGAGATGGCGCCCCATTTCTGGCTCTGTGCTGAGCGTGGAGCCTGCATAGGATTCTCTCTCCCTTTCCCTCTACCCCTCCCCCTCCCGCTTGTACACACATGCTCTCTCTCTCTCTAAAAAAAAGTTAAAAATAAAATAAAAAACATAATGCGAGCTTAACACTCAGTTCAGGTAAACCAAGATAAAAACGTACCCTTTTATCGGTGTAGCAATAAGCTATATCATTAATAATGTTTGAAACAGGAGTCTACCTCTGTGTGATAAATCATTTAACAGGAAAAAAAAAACTCACTAAAAGCCAATGAATGCCACCACTGCTTCTCATCAAAATATTTGGAATTTTCAACTTGCTACTATCAATATAGTACCATACACCTGGTTATCTGAGATTTTGCTTTCCACATTTTGCATTAAGCACAGTCAACCTATGTCGAGAAGCAGATGATCTTCCTCCTGACTTATGGTCAGAAGGTGACTAGTAACTTTACCCTTTGTCATAATGCCTACATCATTCACCTACTTCATCTCATCACCTTGGCATTTTATCATCTCACTCCATTAAAGAAGGGTAAGTACAGCACGATAAGATATTTTTAAAAGAGAGACTATATTCGCATAACTTTTATTATAGTATATTGTTATGATTGTTATATTTTTTATTAGTTATTGTTAAGCTCTTACTGTGCGTAATTTATAAATTAAACTTTATTATAATGATGTATGCATAGGAAGACAGTATATGTAGGGTTCAGTACTATCTGTGGCCTCAGGCATCCAATGAGAGTCTTAGAATGTATTCCTCACAGATGAAGGAAGGATATTGGTGCTTATACTATTTGCACTTTAAAACTTTTTCTAAAAAATCATTTCTGCTCCCTATAGTCCCAGTTATTCCAGAAAGATGTTTTTAAAAGAGAGAAAGCAGTGAGGCCAGCTAAAACTAAAAAGATGTTTCTGTTTAAATATAATTAGATACAAGGGTGGTGGTGGAGGGATGGGTGAAATAAGTGATGGAGATGAAAGAGTGCACTTGAGAGAAGCAGCAAGTGATGTATGGAAATATTGAATCACCATATTGTACACCTGAAACTAATATAATACTGTATGTTAACTAACTCAAATCAAAATGAAAATTTAAAAAGCCAAAAAATTTAAATAAATAAATAAAACTAGTTACGGAAAATGTGTACAAAAATGACAAAAGGAAATTACAGACCAATATCTCTGATGAACATAAATGCAAAAATTCCCAACAAGGTATTAGCTAATCAGATCTAACAGCACATTAAAAAGATTATTTACCACAACCAAGTGGGATTTATTCCTGGGCTGCAGGGATGTTTCAATATCCATGAATCAATGTGATACACTACATTAGTAAAAGAAAAGACAAGAACCATATGATCCTCTCCAATAGGTGCTGTATGCCAAAAACCATTTGGCAAAATACAGCATCCTTTCTTGATTAAAACTCTCAACAAAGTAGGGATAGAGAGAACATACCTCAACATCATAAAGGCCATATGCAAAAGACCCACGGCAAATATCCTCCTTATGGGGAAAACCTGAGAGCTTTTCCCCTAAGGTCAGGAACATGACAGGGATGTCCACTCTCACCACTGTTGTTCAACATAATACTAGAAGTCCTAGCCTCAGCAATCAGACAACAAAAAGAAATAAAAAGCATCCAAATTGGCAAAAAAGAAGTCAAATTTATCTCTTCACAGATGACATGATATCTATGCAGAAAACCCAGAAGACTCCACCAAAAAATTGGTAGAACTGATACAGGAATTCAGCAAAATTTCAGGATATGAAATCAATGCACAGAAGTCTGTTGCATTTCTATATACCAATAATGAAGCTGTAGAAAGAGAAATCAAGGAATCAATCCCATTTAAAACTGCACTAAAACTCATAAGATACCTAGGAATAAACTTAACCAAAGAGGTAAAAGATTCGTACTCTGAAAACTATAGAACACTTGCAAAAGAAATGAAGGAAGACACAAAGAAATGGAAAAACATTGGAAGAACAAATACTATTAAAATGTCTATACTAACCGAGGCAATTAAGCATCTGCCTTCAGCTCAGGTCATGGTGGCTCAGTCAATTAAGCTGGGTGGCTCAGTCAATTAAGCCTCTGCCTTCAGCTCAGGTCATGGTGCCAGAGTCCTGGGATCCAACCTACATCAGGTTCCCTGCTCAGTAGGGAGTCTACTCCCTCTGCCCCTCCCCCTGCTCGTTCTCTCTCTCTCTCTCTCTCTCTCTCTCTCTCGCTCTCATAAGTAAATAAATAAATAAATAAATAAATAAATAAATAAATAAATAAATAAGATCTTTTTTAAAAAGCCTATACCACCCAAAGCAATCTACTCATTCAATATCAAAATAATACCAGCAATTTCACAGAGCTGGAACAAACAATTCTAAAATTTATGTGGAACCAGAAAAGACCCCCAAAAGCTAAAGTAATGTTGAAAAAGAAAACCAAAGCTGGAGGCATCACAGTTTCACACTTCAAGTTATATTACAAAGCTATAATTATCAAGCTAATATGGTTTGGCACAAAAACAGACACATAGATCAATGGAACAGAATAGAGAACCCAGAAATGGACCATCAACTATATGGTCAACTAATCTTCAACAGAGCAGGAAAGAATATCCAATGGAAAAAAGATAGTCTCTTCAACAAATGGTGTTGGGAAAATTGGACAGCAACATGCAAAAGAATGAAACTGGACCAGTTTCTAATACTATACACAAAAATAAATTCAAAATGGATGAAAGAGTTAAATGTGAGACAAAAATTCATCAAAATCAAAAAAAAAAAAAATTCATCAAAATCCTAGAGAACATAGGCAGCAACCTCTCTGACCTCAGCCACAGCAAATTATTTTTAGATCTATCTCCAGAGGCAAGGAAAACGAAAGCAAAAATGAATTATTGGGACTTCATCAAGATAAAAATCTTCTGCACAGAAGGAAATAATCAACAAAACTAAAAAGCAACCTATGGAATGGGAGAAGACATTTGCAAATGATGTATCAGACAAAAGGTTATTATCCAAGATCTATAAAGAACTCATCAAACTGAACACCCGAAAACCAAAAAATCCAGTCAAGAAATGGGCAGAAGACATAAAAGGACATTTCTCCAAGAAGAAATGTCATCCAGAAGACTAATAGGCACATGAAAAAAATGCTTGGGCAGCCCCGGTGGCGCAGCAGTTTGGCGCCGCCTGCAGCCTGGGGTGTGATCCTGGAGACCTGGGATCGAGTCCCACATCGGGCTCCCTGCGTGGAGCCTGCTTCTCCCTCTGTCTGTGTCTCTGCCCCTCTCTCTCTGTGTCTATGAATAAAAAAATAAAAAAATAATCTTAAAAAAAAAAAGAAAAGAAAAAAATGCTCAACATCACTCATCATCAGGGAGATACAAATCAAAACCACAATGAGATACCACCTCACAAGGGTCAGAATGGCTAAAATTAACCCCTCAGAAAATAATAGATACTGGTGAGGATGTGGAGAAAGGGGCACCCTCTTATACAGTTGGTGAGAATGCAAACTGGTGCAGCCACTGTGGAAAACAATGTGGAGGTTCCTCAAAAAGTTAAAAATAGAGCTACCCTATGACCCAGCAATTACACTACTAGGTATTCATGAAAAGGACACAAAAATAGTGATTCAAAGGGGCACATGCACCCCAATGTTTATAGCAGCAATGTCCACAATAGCCAAAATAAGGAAAGAGCCCAGATGTTCACTGACAGATAAATGGATAAAGATGTAGTGTGTGTGTGTGTGTGTGTGTGTATATATATATATATATATAATATTACTCAGCCATCAAAAACAATGAAATCTTGTCATTTGCAAGGGAATGGAATTAAAGAGTATAATGCTAAGTGAAATAATTCAGAGAAAGACAATTACCATATGATTTCACTCATATGTGGAATTGAAAAAGAAAAACAATGAACATCGGGGAAGGGAAGGAAAAATAAAAGGAAATCCGAGAGGGAGACAAACCATAAGAGACTCTTACCTCTAGGAAACAAACTGAGGGTCACTGGAGGGGAGGTGGGCCGGGGGATGGGTTAACTGGGTGATGGGCATTAATGAAGGCCCTTGATGTAATGAGCCCTGGGTGTTCTATGCAACTGATGAATCACTAAATTCTACCCTGAAACTAATGATACATATATGTTAACTTGAATTCAAATAAAATCTTTACAAAATAATAAAAGGAGAAAGGCTTCCTAACCAGTTTTTTTCCTACTTACAGGAAACCTGAGTAACATCTTTGGAGAAGCAACAATGAGGGGTTTTCGGAAGTTCCGGACCATCTGTCTCCTGAGCAAGTGGAAATATTGTGCGGGGGTAGTTGGGTTCACCACAAACATGTTTACTGTGTCTCCATCTACCCCTTCTTCTCTGCTGTCACACATCTGAAAGAGAAACAAAAGAAAGGAACAAATGTTCAGATCACCTAATTCAATCAATCAATCAATCCCTGTCCTAAGGGAAACACGTCTGTATACTGATGACTCTCAATCTTATCTTCCACACACCTGTTTTTATATTTCTTCCTCAAACTGTAGTTTTGTGTTTCATGTGTAGTCCTTAACTTACCTGCAATTTATTTCTGTCAACTAGTTTTTATAAAGTCATTTTCCTGTATTATTAGCTATCAATATAAACTATCTATCTACTGTTCTATCTACCTTTCTACTAATCTGTCACCTAGCTGTATATTTTATCTGCACTTATGCCAAAATAGCTAATGATATTCATGTACTTAGGGTGATGTACATAAATGTCTCCATTTACTCAAAATGCACCAGAAGATAATAAAGATTTATAGATAGAAGGATGATAGATGAGTAGATGTGATTAAAACAAGTACAGTATAATAAAATATTAATGGTAGCATCTAAGGAGTTGGCATATGAATATTCACTGTAAAATTTTATGACTTTTTCATAGGTTTGAAATATTTCATAATAAAATATTAGGAAGCCATAGGTATAAAAAGACGTAGGTAAAGATCCTTACCAAACAATAACAGTGGTTATTTCTGGGTGTTTATTCAAAATTGTTTTCATGATCATGAATCATTTTATTTTATTTTAAAGATTTTATTTATTTTATTCATGAGAGAACAGAGAGAGGCGGAGACATAGGCAGAGGGAGAGACAGAGAGGGTGGAGACATAGGCAGAGAGAGGTGGAGATATAGACTCCCCTTTGGGGAGCCTGATGTGGGACTCAATCCCAGGACCCCAGGATCTCGCCCTGAGCCCAAGGCAGATGCTCTACCACTGAGCCCCCTAGGCGTCTCAATCATGAATTGTTTTATAAAATACTATCATTAATCAAAAACAATTTTTTAAATAAAAATACAGATTTCTAGGCCCCACTTGGAATAATCTGATCTTGTATTGGTCCTTGTGTGTCTTTGCAAAAAATCTCCATAGGTGATTCTGATGATCAGCCTGGTTTGGGAACCACTGACCTCTGCCATCCAAGAACCACTTTAAATCGTCATAAAGCCATGATAGTAAGATATCCAAGGCATCAGATTGATAAGGAATAATGACTTTGCATTAAATCTATTTCATTCAAATACTCCAAGGTCTTAGAGCTTAAGGCATGCGTTAAGTATCTACAGGAGGTAGTTCTATTTCAAAGCACCTAGGAAGCAGGAAAGGATTTCTTGGAATGCAGAAGGTGTTGGACATACCTGCAAGAAACGCTCGATGCGGCAAGAGGAGTGGTCAGGTCCAGCCCCATCATACCCGTGGGGAAGGAGAATAACAATGCCGCTCTGTAGCAGCCACTTGGCCTCTCCTGGAAAAGCACACGACGCGAAGTAAGAACCCTCTGACGCAGGAGCAGAACGGTCTGATGTGATTTGAGCAGTGACACAAGTTTAGTTTGCTGTCTGATCCCTCTGGCATCATTTCCATCCCATGCCCTTTCAGGCAGCGTTACACGCTTCAGAGGAAAATATCCACCCTACCGGCTGAAACCCCATAGGACATGATCACTGAAAGGGCTTTAGCAGACGGAAGACAAATTATAAGGTGAATGTCCTGGTTTCAAGGACAGCAGGTACCACTCTGATTCCACGCCAGACACAGTGCCTACGGAGAACAGGTGGCGCCTGCCCTTCCTCACAGCACCACTTAAAACAGGCCACTGTCCGCAGACTGCAGGTGTGACACTTGGGACAGCCTCTGGATGGGTCAAAGGCCAGTCTCCCCAAGGCACTTCTCTTCCTTACAACTACAAGGTTACAGAGAAACACAGCCACAGAGAGGCCAGAAAGGCACAAAATCCCAGAGCGCTTACCCCCAGAAAATGGGGTAAGAGGGACTCACACGTGTACTTTACGTACTTGAAATTTCACAATAAGCAGCTTCTGCTCTTGTAAATGATGACTGAAAACAATAAAGACGCACAACTACCAGCTTTCAGATACTTAAACATCCATGGGTTGAGGGAAGTGGACTTTCAAGGCTGCCACTCGCTCTGACCATAAATCCTCACTGAGTCACCCCTGCCTGCTTGGTGTCCTGCCTGCGCCTGCCCCAGGCGCATTCTCGCAAGTCCCACTGCCCGGGAGCTGGCAGGTCCATGCCCTGCTCCTTACGGCCAAGCACAGTCCCCTGAGAAGGTGCTGCCCCCACAGTCACTGAGCGTCCCCCGTCCCCTGGCAGCTTTTGTAACCATCCTCCGGCTGCCATGCCTGCCCAAGGGGATGGCAGGGCAGCCCCCAAACTCTCCTGGGGGGCTGTGCTGTGCTCCAGCATCTCAAAAGCAACTATGGCCCCTTTCCATGTACTTGTCCCCAAGACGCTGAGACCGTGCATCCACTCCACATGCATATGCCAACACCAACCTCCAGAGATGAACGTGTCAAAAATGATCTGAGCACCGTTGAAGAAATCACCAAACTGAGCCTCCCAGAGAGGCAGTAACTTGGGACTTTCAATGCTCATCCCATATTCAAATCCCAGGACAGCCTCTTCTGACAATGGGCTGTTGCTGACCTAATGCAAAGGGAGAGAACAGAAATACTGTCATGCAAAGAGAGATGGGGCATGAATGAGTAAGGCATCACAAACCCTCTCAAAAGGGAGGAGAGGCATAGAGGGGAGCGTTCTTTCCATTCATCTCCACATTTCTATGAGAAAGGAGATCTACTGCTCTCTGTGAAGATGAGCACAGACCTTCCTTATGACCTGCCTTGGGCTCAGGTCATGATCTCAGGGTCCTGGGATCTAGCCCCACGTTGGGCTCCCTGCTGGGCGGGGAGTCTGCTTCTCCCTCTCCCTCTGATCCTCCCCTTGCTCATGTTCTCATTCTCTCTCTCTCTCTCTCTCTCTCTCTCTCAAATAAGTAAATAAAATCTTAAAAAAAAATTTCCCCTGACCAGTGTTCTACAGCTGTAGCTTCCTTTCATGGTCAAGCTTCTAGAAGAATTATCTAATCCACTCCAGTTCCTGTTACCCCTCAAGATAGTGCAATCTAGCTTCTGTTCTTACTCCTCCACTAAAACAGCTCTATATGAGGTCAACCCTTGACCTTCCAGTGGATAAATCCAATGGCCACGTTCTTCTTCCTCACATCTGACTTCTCCCTCCTTCAGTTCATGACACAGTGACTCCCAGATCTCCTCCTGCCTTTCTGGATGCTTTTGGGGGTGGGGGAGATATTTCTCTGCCAGCACCTTAAAAACCTTTTCCCAGGACCCCTCAGCCCTCTTCTTGTTCTGCTCTCTCCTAAGGAAATAATCCCACCCCTGTGGTTCAAACATTTCTACACCCTGATGATATCTGAACCTGTACCTCTAGACTACACTCCTTCATTAGCTCCAGACAGACATACCTAAATTACTTTTCTCTAATGGACAGAAACTTCTATGTTATTCAGCCACATCAAAGGCAAACGTCCAAAACTGAATCATCTTTCCTTACCAAACTCATTCCTTCTCTTTACATTTGGGTGAATGCTGTCATCATGTAGCAATTGTCTGAGTCAGGAAGCCAGGAGATAAGCAAGATTAGTCTTTCTTTTCTAACTCCTTACATCTACCACTAAGTCTTACAGCTGTTCTTCTCAAATCTGGCCCCATTTTTTGTCCGCACCACTATTGCCCTAATTCAGGTCCCCACAATTTCCTGCCTAGACTATTGAGAAACCTCCTTAGAAACTGCCCTTACCTCAATAAAGCTGGGATAGAAAAACTATCCAAAGTTCTCACCCATCTTCAGCTTCCATAGCACGGTCAGGAGGGCTCTTTCTGATACAAATTTGATCACCTGCTCAAAATTCCTCCAAGGTTTCCAGCTTACATAATATTCTAAGTCTTTCATAATGCAAGGAGTCTGGCCAGTCTCCTCTTCCTCACTCCTGTACCCACTTTGCAGCTTAACCTCCAGTCATATGAAGCTATTTGGAGTTCCCATCCTCTTACTTCACAGGTTTTGTATGTACTATTGTGCCCACCTGGAATGTTCTCCCTACATGCATCAGATTGGGCAACTCCTCATGTCCTTCCAGCCCCAGCTCAAATCTGGCCTCCTCCCCAAGCTTCTCCTGACTTCCCAAGTAGACTCTCTGCACCTTCACATGTGCATTCATGTACTTTGCACACTTGTATAACATCTACCTTCATTTCTTGAATTTATTGCTTTTATTTATTCCAAAATGCTTTTGAGATGGCTCACAACATACCTGATATACAATGTGATCATGTAAATGTAAGTAGAGAGAAAAAAGATAAAGATTGAGACATACAACAGAGGGGAAAGACAACCTAGTGACCTATAGTTACCAAGGGTACCATGGCCCCCACCCCTTCCTGAGAGCCATTGCTGATAGGGGAATGCTGCACAATTGCAGAAATCATGGAGCATACAAGATAAAGACAAGCTACTCCTCAGTGAATTGCAACCACTCTCAGTACGACAAGCAAGCAGGAGTTCCTGCGAGGGTATTCATATAAAGGACATGGCATCAGAAAATTAATGAAATCTTTGACAGCATCTTCATAACAGATGCAAGGCATTTACTTGGGGCTTTCTAAATAGTAATATTCAAAATGAACTGATACTACATAACAAGTCACAATTCAATAAAAGACACTGGGGCCAGGGGGTGATCCTTAAGATTTCAATATCTAGATCACCAACCTGACTTGATCCAGGGGTAGATCTTAGACTAAAGTAAAGATGAGCTTCATGTCCCTTTAAGTAATTGTCCTGGAATCTTGCTTTTGACAAGTGAATTTTTTAAAATATTGAATATCAGTAAACTCAAGATTATACTCAAACAAATGACTAGAGTAGGAAAAAAGATGACATGACACTAAGCATACCTTGAAGGATAATTTATCTTAATAAACATTATGTGCCTGGCATTATGCTAGTTGTCAGAGAGATAAAAATGAAAAGACCCAGTCTTCATAAAAATGAAAGACCCAGGGTCTCATTAGCCTTTGACCCTAGAGAATAGCTCAGTGACTAGCACATAGAAACACATGGTAATAGATATATTCATCAAGACCACCAAACCTTAAAAAATAAGGTAATCTTGAGAAAGCTGGACATTTTTTTAAAGTAAGCTCTATGCCTGCTGTGGCACTTGAATTCATGACCCGAAGATCAAGAGCTTCATGCTCTACTGACTGAAGCAGGGCTTTTTTTTTTTTTTTTTTTTTTTTTTTTTAAGCAGGGCTTTTTTTTTTTTTAACAGACAAGAAATATTGGCTTATTGTCCACTTGCTCGGCTTACTTTAATGAATTCAGCAACACACAGATTATAATGTCAATTTTGGATTGAGAAAATGAACATCTGTTTGACATTTATATGACTGCAGATAAGTAGCTAGAGTAAGATAGCTCTAGTCTACTCACTAACTAGTGCATTGCTTGCATTCCAAGTGTATAGACCTACATTCTCCACCCACTCAGCACCCTTTATTTCAAAAAGAATCGAACCCATGTTGTTGCAAATAGCAAGATTTCATTCTTTTTTATGGCTGAGTACTATCTAGAGGGTATAAGGCTAAGTGAAATAAATCAGTCAGAGAAAGACAAATACCATATGATTTCACTCGTGTAAAATTAAGAAACAAAAGAAATGAATGAAAAGAAAGAGAAACAAAAAAAAACAGACTCTTCGAGAACAAACTGATTGTTACAAGAGCGGAGGTGGATGGGTGGATGGGGAGGAGGTGGATGGGGGGATAGGAGGATGGGGGGGACAGGTGGATAAGTGGATGGGGGGTTGAGGAGTGGTTGGGGAGGGGTGGATGGGAAACTGGGGGATGAGTGAAATAAGTGAAAGGATTAAGAGTATGATTATCTAGATATGGAAGTGCTGAATCACTATTTTGTACACCTGAAACTAATAACACCATGTTACTATACTGGAATTGAAAACTAATTGGAAAAAAAATAAGTTTGAATCCAAAGTTGCTGACATATGTTTCTAGTTTTTTAAAAAATCCTGTAACTATAGGGCACCTGAGTAGCTCGGTGGTTGAGCATCTGCCCTTGGCTCAGGTCGTGATCCTGGGGTCCTGGGATCAAGTCCTACATCGTGCTCCCCACAGGGAGCCTGCTTCTCCCCCTGCCTATGTCTCTGCCTCCCTCTGTGTGTCTCTCATGAATTAAAAAAAAGAAAGAAAGAATCCCGTAAGCATAATTATCAGCACCTAGGTTTTACAGTAGATGAAAAAGACATCCTACCTCTAGAAACCCCTTCTGATTAGGGTCCATATGGTTCAGGGGAATAAAGGTGTCATCAGTCTTCTGGCAAACCACCATCGCATGCCTCTGACTAAAAGTTCCACGGCCAACATCCTGCCCACTCAGACGGACATTAAAACCTTAAGCAAATAAATAAGGATAAAAGAAAAATCCAGATTCCAATGAATAACCTAAGCATTAACAAGGCATGGTGACCCTCAGTTCCCATACATCAGCTCATCCTGAGAATTTTCCTTAGCAAAGACATTCCCTTATTAAAATATACCTGTCCAAAAATAAAAATTAAAGTAAAAAAATAAAATATACCTGTCATATACTCAAACGTCTGTGGAAGATGAGATTATACAAGAACAGAAAGACATCATTTGCTCTACAATTTTTAGAGGAAAATATCTTTCCAATTTATCCCTCACAGAGCCCTTTGTTTCCCAGCAAGAAATGTTCTGTAGTCTTTCTCTGATGAAGGTTACCAACATGAGTTATACTAAGATTAAATAAAAATAACATTGTCGAGTAAGAAAAGTTTAGAACCTCTCTAGTCAATGAAAACGACAGGAGATAGTTCTAATTCAAAACCACGGGAGTCACATATAACAAATGTCACACAGAGCATCCCCTGCCAGCTGTGCAGCTAAACAGAAACTTCTTACCCTGAGCAAGTAATGAGCCCAAGGCAAGAGCTTCTGCGGTGGCCCAGTCTACCTTTGTTCCATCCAACACTTTCTCCAGTCTGGACTGCAAAAAATGGAATGAGAAAGAAAAAAGACACTTTTAAGAGTCTACCCTCTTTTTCACACGGAGGACAAAAAATGTAATGCAACAACAGGAAGTATCAAAATTGTAATGTTAAGTAAAAGAGAAAGTGCAGAAGGAAATGTAAGAGGATGGTCACAGTTGTAGGTTTTCAAACAGGCACAGTAAGCAGGCACTCCGGTTAGTGGTTAACCTGTGCATGGGGAGGAAATGGCTCCAGGGAGGGCACGAGGGGAACTGTACTAATATTTTAGTTCCTTAGCTGGATGGTAAGTACATAGATTGTTTTAAGGGTCTCTGTACCTGGAGCGCCTGGGTGGCTCAGTTGGTAAGGCATCTCTGACTCTTAGATTTGGCTCAGGTCATGATCTCATGCGTTGTGAGATCGAGCCCTGCAACGGGCTCCCCGCTCAGCAGGAGTTTGCTTGGACATTCTCTCCCTCTGCCCCTTCCCCCTACCTCAAATAAATAAATATTTTTTTAAAAGTCTCTTTACATATAATAAAAACCTAAAAATGAAGCTAGTGTTGTAAAGATCATCCAGAGGACAGTGCCTTGTTCAAGCTTAAGAAAGGCCTTTAGCTTCTTGCTCCTCTGTCTTCAGCATGGAGAGTCCCATGTTCTGGGAAACTTCCGAGGCCCATGCAAACCAAAACTTCAATATATTTAACATGAGGGGCGCGTGGGTGGCTCAGTCAGTTGAGCATCTGCCTTTGGCTCGGGTCATGATCACAGGGTCCTGAGATCAGGCCCCATGTCTGGCTCCCTGCTCAGTGGGGACTCTGCTTCTCCCTCTCCTCTCCACTCATGCTATCTCTGTCTCTCTCTCTCTCAAATAAATAAATAAAATCTTAAAGAAAAAAAAAGCTATTATATTTAACATGAGACAATATGTAAAACTGCAACGTGTATTAGGGTCTAAATGGTTGCCTTTGGAGATGTGCGTGTTGATTTTTATTTATTTTTGTTTATGCTACCCCTCCCCGCAAAAAGCATTTTCTGCTCACTGGTCAGAAAAATCAAAACAGGCATTCCAGTACAGCTGTATTTTGGATGATATACATGTAGTACATGTGCATGTCATGTATCAAACATGTATGAATAAATAAAAGGAGGAAAATGAGAAATAGGCAAAATCTGAATGGAGTATCAGTACCAAAACATGTATGTGTGTATGAAGGGAAGAAGAAAGAATAGAGGAAAAGTGGACAAGTCCAAGTTAGGTGACTATCAGTACCAAAACACCCCTAGGATCAGTTCCTAGAACCTAATAACATACAATAAGTGATTGTCAAAATCATTAGCCAACTGAAAAGACAGATCAAGGCCAATTTCTTTGCTGTGCAAGACAAACAAACAATAGCCAGAAATTTTAATGCTCCCTACCTGAACGTACATCTTCAAAAGGTGACTGTGCATCTGGAGTTCCTCTGGCACCTCCACAGACTTCCTGCCAATAAACCGCAGGAGATCGAGGGGCACACCCGTGTTCCACGTGGTGATGCAAGCTTGTGGCTGGACCAGGCCCTGCCAGTGCGCCTGCAGGTTAGTGGCTGGGGGGTTGTAGTGGTCTATGTGAGTTAAATGATCATTTAACTTTGCATAGTAGGAGGCTTTGATTTCTGACACCTCTTCCGGGGTCATGAGTCCATTGGCAATCAGGTGCTCTGCATAAGTGTCTGGGATGCTCTTTCGGGCTCTGGCCAAGAAACAGGGGAGAAAAGTCAATCTGATTTGTAAAAATCAAAGAGTGAGAGATACAGTGATTGTCAAAGGTATTACAGAGCATCATCACTATAAACAAGGCAAGTGGGGGGTGCCCGGGTGGCTCAGTGGTTGAGCATCTGCCCTTGGCTCAGGTCATGATCCCGGTGTCCTGGGATCCAGTCCCACATCAGGGTTCCTGCACAGAGCCTGCTTCTCCCTCTGCCAATGTCTCTGTCTCTGTGTCTCTTATGAATAAATAAATAAAATTTTGGGCAGCCCGGGTGGCTCAGCAGTTTAGCGCAGCCCAGGGCATGATCCTGGAGACCAGGAATCGAGTCCCACATCGGGCTCCCTGCATGGAGCCTGCTTTCCCCTCTGCCTGTGTCTCAGCCTCTCTCTCTCTCTCTCTCTCTCTGTCATGAATAAATAAAACCTTTAAAAATAAGTAAATAAATAAATAAATAAAATCTTTTAAAAAAAGGCACACAGGACATGTTAGGAACTAGAAAGAGGGAGTGGTTGCACAACATTGTGAATGTACTAAAAGCCTCTGAATTGTTCACTTCAACACAATCCATTTCATGTTATGGAATTCTCACTCCAATACCTTTTTGTTTTAAGAATTTATTTATTTATTTATTCATTCATTCATTCATTCATTCATTCATTCAAGAGCCTCACAAGCAGATGGGGCAGGCAGAGGGAGAAACAGACTCCCCGCTGAGCAGGGGGCCCGATGTGGGGCTCAATCCCAGGACCCTAAGATTATGACCTGAGCCGAAGGCAGACATTTAACTGACTGAGCCACCCAGATGCCCCTACCTCACTTTTTTTTAAGGCAATAGTGAGTAATAACCTCTTGCAAACAATAACGAAGAAACAAATTCATCTTTTTAAGCTTTCATCTACATCAAGGCAGAAGTAATTAGTAGAGTTTCCCTATAAATTGACACATTCTGGACAGTTATTCTTTATAAGACTAACCTACATTGTCTACCCACCCCTTTACTGCAAAAAGTATTGAACTCAAAGTTACCAACATCTATTTCAGGTGGCTTTAGTAATCCAGTTACTATAATAATCAGTAACTCAGTTTAATAACAATAATAAGGACACTCTACGCTCACGGAATACTTTAAACTACAAAGTTTGCTCACATACTTTATTGTATTTAGTCCTGACAAGAGTGAGAAGTAAGCCAGATATTTATTTTTTTAATGAGGCCCTGAGCCACATCAAGCCACTCAGCAGCTGAATTCAAACAGAGAACTCAGGGGTGCCTGGGTGGCTCAGTGGTTGAGTGTCTGCCTTTGGCTCAGGTTGTGATTCTGGGGTTGGGAATTGGATACCACAGGCCGAGGCTCCTCACAGGGAGCCTACTTCTCCTTTTTCCTGTGTTTCTGCTTCTCTCTCTGTGTCTCTCGTGAATAAATAAGTAAAAGCTTTAAAAAACAAAAAACAGAGAACCCAGATTTATTCTTCCAAAAGCAGTTCACTACCTGTATCCAGAAAGACCTGTAAAATGTCACCCAATTTATTCTTCTGCTTCCATTTATATCTATGAGGAAATAAAGTGGGGAAGGGGCTCTGTTGTACTTTCTAGTATCAAGAAAGGAAATTCCCAAGTAATATATTCCTCTCTGTCACATTAACCCTCTGCCCCAGCACTGTCCAATAGAAATGTAGCCTGAGCCAATGTGTAGTTAAAACTTTCTTAGTGGTCATCTGAGTAAAGGTTAAAAAAAAAAAAAAAACAGGTGGAATTAATTTTAGTAACATTGATTCAACTCAATATATGCAAAATATGGTCACTTCAATACTTTATCAACATTAAAAATAACTATTGAGATAGTTTACATTCTTTTTGTCAGAGGGAGTCTTTGGAATCTGATGTGTATATTACACTTACAGGCCATCTCCAGGAGGACTGGCCACATTTCAAGTGTTCAGTAGCCATGTATGGTGGTGGCTTTCATATTGGACAGCATGTTTTTCAAGATTCCTTACAATCCATCATGTTACCTCTTGCCAAGGCACCGAGTAAGTCCTGGAGGACCGGTTTTTGGTCCTGTCAAGGGCATAACAAGTAGCTTTGGGTTTTGGGCTTAGTCTCCTACTACCTTAGTCTCCCATCTGCAAATGAGGTTGGTAAATGGCCTTCGTTCATTCATTGAGCAAACGTGTAGAGTTTGAAGAATATGAGGAGCTCTCCTAGGACCCATAGTATGACCATACCAGTTTGGTCAAGACTCTTCCAGTTTTAGCACTGAAAGTTCTGTGTGCTAGGCCACCCAGGGAGTTGGTCACCCTACCTCAGAGTGTCTAATAAAAATAGTAAAAATAATGTGAGCACTATGGGGGCAAGGGGACCTTCAACAAATGTCTATAGTTGTACCTGATGATTTTATACATGACTGGGTTGGTGAAGAAGGGCTCGTCCAGCTCGTTGTGGCCCCACTGCCTATAGCATAACAAATCAACAATCACATCCCTCCGGAACTGGCGCTGGTATTCAAAAGCCAGTTGTGTGGCACGGACCACTTCCTCTGGGCTATCTCCATTGACATGGATGATGGCGCAGCCCACAAGCTTCCCTGAGGCAGAGAAGACAGATGAAACCAGCCAGCTAACCCCAAGCGACATTAGCCCACCTCCAAGTCCTATTGCCTGTGTGGGGAGGCAGCCCACATACTCAGAGGTGGTTTGGCTGGGTTGTTAAGAACCCATAATTTGGAATCTAGGTGACAGGAAAGAGGTCATGTCCCAGCTCTGTGACTTACTCTGTGACCTTAGCAAACTTAAGAATCTCAGTTTTCTTATCTATAAAACTGGAATAATAGCTCCTACCTATTAGTGATGTAAAGCATACATGAGTTAACAAAAAAAGTCCTAGAATGTGTTTCTGGTATCTCTAACAAACTAATCACAAAAATTTCAAATAGATAGGGACCTCTGGCTGGCTCAGTTGGAGGAGCATGTGACTCCTGATCTTGGGGTCATGAGTTTGAGCCTCACATCAGGTATAGAGTGTGCTTAAAAATAAATGAACTTTAAAAGAAAATTCACATAGAGATCCCCAAAAGGCATCCAGGCCAGGGTCTGGGTACAACTATTCCTACCAACTAACAGTTTTTGTAACTCTGTGAACTGGGTAATGGGTAAAAAAGCCCTGCCTTTGTCTTAAAACTGCCAATTTCCAAGGTAAAACAAGTCAACTTTGCTTCATCACATCTGATTTTTTAACCAAGACCACTTAGCCAAATTCACTGACTGAACATATCCTTCTTGACTAAGGTCTTGGGTACCCCAGGTCTGAATCTCTTAAAGACATGTACCCTGATATAGTATCAACTATGTTGATCTTTGGTTTTCACCAGATCACTCAACTGGGTACTTGGGCCATTTGAGATGACACCTTCTCAGTTCCATTCTTGTCTTATTTCCTTGGGTTCAAAGATCACACTCACACTTTTAAAGGAATATTAATAACACTGTTGGTAACTACTGACCATATCTGATCCAAAATTTAAAATGGGATAACCAGCAAGATTCACTCTTCCGAGTGAACTAGATGTTGATCTAGGGCTGCCTCCCTATTTTACATACCGATATCACTGCAGTATAAGGAAGACCTTCCTCTTTCTGCAGGAGTGGTATAACCCAGCTGGTTATTGACAATCAGATGGACACTCCCACCAATTCTGAAATGTGGGAGATTAGACAGCGTAAATGTTTCGGGGACAATCCCCTGACCACAGAAAGAAGCATCACCGTGAACCTAAATCATGGAGGAGAAAACGAGAAAATGAACTCATAAGGGCTGTAGAAATTTATGTTCCCAATTTGGAATAAATTGTTTTCCAATAGTAACAGGAATAAAAAACAACCATGCTCTCTCTCCCTGCTCCCCTGCCCTCCCCAAATTCTGCTGGTTCTGTATAGGATTTTCTAGAATGATTAGGTTGACCTCAAGCAGGTTTCAAAGCCTCTCTCCTCTTGTGGCCACCAGGTTATTTACTCTACCTATCCCCACATTGTCACTCACACCCATCACTTCTGATATACCCATCAACATTCTAAAACACACAGCAGCACCGCAGAAGGAAGGGCTATTGGAGGTACGGAAGGAAAATCAGCTCCAGTACAATTTTCATGAAAACAGCCTGCAAGACATGAGGAAGAGTGCACAGCTTTGAACCCTCTCTCTTCCTCAATCATCCTGCCCCTGAAAAGTCTGTGTGCAGCTTGCATCACCTGGTCCCCACTAGGTGTGTTGGCCACCACTGTGAACTTTATTAAGGAGGATGATGTGACAGCAAAGAGAGGAGGCAGGGAGGAAAGTTTATCACAGGTAAGTGAGAGGATGCTTTGAGGAACCAACAAAATACTACCACGCAACATCCAGAACATTTGAAGTCTGTTAGATCACAATATTATCACAAAACCTGACAGACAGAAAGTGGTAGAGAAAAGGGGAAATCTTTTTTAGGAAAGTTAAAAGCAAATAATAAATGAATGGTAGATCTTGGAAGATCTTAGAAGAAGGTATGAGTTCTACTGACTTCAGGCTAAAAGGCAATTACCTGTCAAACCAACAAAATCTTATACACCTTAAATTTATGTAATGTTGTCAAATATACTGCAGTAAAAAATAAATTAGATAAAAAACTATTATCATAAACAGTCAAAATGCTGGATTAAAGAATAAAATGATCTGAGAAGCCCTAACAAGATAACCATTGTGACTCTAACAATAACAGAAGACCTAAATATGAGTGAAGAAGGAATACTTTGAGGTAGATTTGTTAAAAGGACATTGAAAATATCTTTAAAACAGTCATTATTATGTAAATAGAATGTTTTGGCTAAGAAAGGAAGCACTCCTTTGCGTGACATTTCCAGTCCACACCTTCCCTTGGCTAGGAGTCTATAGGTATGAGTCCCATTTTGGAGTATCTATATCTAGTAATAGCCTACCCCTACATTATCTCTACAGCATTAATCCACTCAACAGCCAGGTTGGGGAACCAGATAAGGAAGTCACAACTGTTCTTTTCACAGATGAGAAAACCCAGGCTCACTAACAGTGTATATTTCACCTTGGACTAGTCGCTGGGGCTTCTATAATACCTCTGGGATTTTTTCCTACTTGTTTCTCCACCTCTCCAAGTCTTCCTCCTGGATCAAGGAACTTATGTACACGCTCTCATTTAATTCTCAGAACACTATGAGGAATGTAATGTACTCCCATTGACCTATGAGATTCAGAGAATCTAGGCAACAGAACCAAGCACACTAAGCCAGAAAGCAGCAAAGTCAGGATTTGAACTCAAGCCTTCTTGGTTCCATGGTCTTTGTCTTTTCTGCACCATGCTACACTGTAAAGTCCAACCCTTAGCCACAAGGTCCAGGGACTCCTGGCATCTGAACACTCCTCCTTGCTGATGGGATTTCTAGGCGGTAGTGATATAAGAGTAGTTCAATAAAGCAAGGAAGAGGGAGGGATGTGTGCCTCTTCTGCTCCTTTACAAAAATGTTACAGTAGAGGCATTGATAAGAATATAACATTGGGGGGGGGGGCACCTGGGTGGCTCAGTTGGTTAAGCATCTGACTCTTGATTTTGGCTCAGGTCATGATCTCAGGGTTGTGGGATCAAGCCCTATACCAGGCTCCATGCCCAGCACTGAGTGTGGAGCTTGCTTAAGATTTTCTCTCTCTTCTTCCGCCTCGGGCCCTCCTTGCCGCCCCCCCTAACACACTCCCTCTATAAAAAGGAAAAATAACATAACATCTGGTGTCAACTATACTCAAACAAAAATTTTTCAAAAAAAGACATAACATCTGTTCATAACTTGCATCATTTTATCATGGTCTTTAGATTCTTGGCACTAGAGCACACATGTGCCATTTGCTAACTTTACTTTCTTCTTAAATCGGAAGAGAAACCACTCCACCATGCCCCATAAAGCTTTTTGGGAGTGAGGGTCCATAAGCACACACAAATGCTAGGTGAGGTGGAAGCTACTTAGCCAAACATGGTATAAATGACAATCTACTTTCACGGGGTTCAGGACCCAGATAAACAGAAGAAGACAGGCAGAAAAAGTAGCATCCAGAATCTCACCCACCACACTTTTATGGGCTCCAAATTTAGAGTTTTCACAAGAAATCAGAATTGTGTCCTTGAACAAGGCAAGACATGTACAGACAGAGCAGGGCAAAATAATTTTGGAACACAAAGTAGACAAAAGAGAGTACTCAATTTCTCGTCACTTTAAAGAAAATGCCACATCCACCTCTTACTACTGAAGTCCATGTTAAGACCTGCTTAATGCACTGGGTAAATGCGAGTGACTGAAATATTTTAGAGTAACATGAATTAAGTCAAGTGAAAGGTAAAGAGAGTGTTGGCTAACAACATTTTTATTTCAAAATACCATACTATAGACAAATGCAATGCTGCCTACCACCTATTTACCTACTATAAATTTCTGGCTCATGAAAAATTAACATGAATAAGATACAGTTCTTATTCATGTAGGTAGCCAAATATTTTTCTGCCTTATAGATTTACCTATTCCTCTGGGGTTTAAAAACTCAGAGTATCAGTTACTGATACTCAGAATTAACTACTGTCCAGTAGTTAAAAGTTCAAATTTAAATGAATATTCATAGAAAACCAAAGTGACCCACAGCCCAAACCCCTAGGCTGCTGGGTTACAAAAGACTGGGGTGGGCAGGTAAAGGACGCAAGAGCCACACTAATAATTTGTACTTGATGCCTTACTGCCAAAGACCTTTATTTTGTTTTATTATTTTATTATTTATTTATTTATTTATTTAATTTTTTTAAGTGGGCTCACACCCAGCATAGAGCCCAATATGGGGCTTGAACTCACAACCCTGAAGTCAAGACCTGAGCTGAGATCAAGAGTTGGATACTTAATCTATGGAGCCACCCAGATGCCCCAAGATCTTTATTATAAAAGAAACAAGCAAGACTTGTTAGATACATGAATACTAGGTAGTTTCCTAGGAGTAATGACATCTGTCCTCTGAAAAGCATCAGGGATACCAGTTGATACCTCCTTAAATAACTCACAACTCAAGAAAACAAAATAAAACAAAACATGTGAAACCTCAGTAAAGCCAGTTGCTCTGAGACTAGACCTCATGTCTGCTGTTAATTTTTAAAAACAAGCCTGGAATCTTCTTTTCCCAAAAGTTCATCTCAATTTCATCTCAAACGACTACCACCTTCTTTAAGAACTACCAGCCTGGGCTTCCCTTTCTCCTGGTCTCCCCAACCTCTGGCTTTACTTCCTGAAGCTACAAGTACCTGTAAGCAAATGACTTTGTCCCCAGGCTGAGCTGAACTGTCTGGAGAATAGTCTCCATCCTGTCTAGACTGCTGCCTGCCACGAGTCTTCCCGACAGCCACAGGGTTGACAGCTTCCAGGTGTGAGGGGTTAGGCAGCATGGTCACGTGGAGGGGATGGTGTGCGCCAAAGTCCAGGTCAACCGAGGAGGTCAAGTGAGATAGGACATCTCCCGTGGCTGAAACATTTTCCGGGAATTCACTTAGGCCTCTCATTTTACGGAACATCAGCTATTATGAATAAACATACAAGAAAAAATGTCTTTTTATCACAATAGAGAACAGAGAAGAGGTGGTTAATTTAAATCATACAATTAAAAAAACTTTGACACCTATGTTTGTATAACTATTATCACCATGTATTCTTTAAAAAGAAAGGTACAAACTTCAAAGTTTGGAGATCTTCACCATCAAATGAAATACCAACACTTTGAAAAGATCTCAACATGACTAGTTAGACATGTAGATAGTAAGCTAGGTAGTAAGGTGTAGGATAGTTACCTCTGCCTTGCTACATGCAAAATAATTTTTCTTAAATATACCTGTTAGAATATATTCTCCAAAAGGACTTTGTATGAATCTTGTTAAAGGTAAACAGGAAAGGGGTGCCTGAGTGTCTCAGTTGGTTAAGTGCCTGCCTTTGGTTCAGGTCATGATCCCAGGGTCCTGGGATTCAGCCCTACATCAAGCTCCCTGCTTAAATGGGAAGTCTACTTCTTCTTCTTCTGCCCCTTCCCACCACTCGTGCTCTCTTTCTCTCTCAATTAAACACACAAAATCATTTTTTTTAAAGATTGTATTTATTCATGAGAGACACAGAGAGAGAGAGGCAGAGACACAGGCAGATGGAGAAGCAGACTCCTTGAGGGGAGCCTGATGCAGGACTTGACCCTAGGACCATGTTCCGAGCCAAAGGCAGACTCTCAACCACTGACCCCCCAGGAGTCCCAATAAAATCTTTTTAAAAAGAAAATGATAGAATAGAACTTAATCCCATTTAGACACAAGATGACACACATCTATTAGTTCAAGTCTCACCTAAAAAATTCTACTGTTCAATTCTCAAAGGACTTCATTTCATTTTCATAGTCTACTTCGAGACATAATGTTACTACCCATCTTAAAAATGCATAAGCAAGAGAAATTATCAAAATTGTTCAAGGTCCTTGGCTAGGTTAAAGCCGGGTCTTAAGCCAAGGTAGTTACCAAAAATAGCATGTTATCCTCATTTATCCAAATGGTTTGAATGACCCAAAAGCTGCTTACTGACCTATAGAAGCACACATAATTAGAGTGTGGGTACATCCACGTTGCTCACAAATATGAGCATTTATAATTCAGCACCTTTGAGTCATGTTTTTGTCTGCAATAATTTAGGAATGCAATTTGTGGTTCAGGGATTTCTACCTGTGTTTAAGCACATGCCTCCACCTGTCAATCGCTTTATTCTGTCATAGTCTGCCTTTTGGAAAGCATTTGTCTTTGAAAGGTTGATTATCAATTTCTTGGCATCAGAAAAACTGAGGTATGAGTAGTAGTGGTAATGCTTGGCTCTGAGACACGACGTCGTATTATATTTTCTAATGGTTTATGGGTAATACCTCCTTCCATAGGCTCTATTCACTCCATTACCTCTCACAGTCCCTTTAACATTTACAATTACTTTTAATCTCCTGGCCAAGATCAGAAGTGAGATTTAGTCATACACAGTAGCCACGATCTGATTAAATTCCAAGTCGCTCTGATGTTCCCGGACATAAAATCTGCAGCCTTGACTCTCAAGGCTTTTGAGTTGGATGGAGCAGGAACACCAAAATCCAATTATCTATAAAACCATTCCCGTGGGTGGTCTCCCAGGATAAAAATGCATTAGTAGCTTTAGTACAATATGTTAAGTATAAACCCTGCACATAAATGGAGGGTAGAATGGACTTCTTGGAAGGTAAAATTATAAATAATCGCACAGATCTTAATGTTTGTTTGAACAATTTTTATGAAATCAGGAAAGTGTGCTTCAAAGAGCAGAAGTAATCCATTCATATCATCTGCAAGAAACCAAACTAACCTTTGACTTCCCTGAGAGAAGAAAGGATGCATATAAGAATACACAGAAAAGCAACCCAAACACGAAATCTAACCATCCATTAATTAAGTTACCTCTTGGACCAACAGTACAGATGTTTACTCGCGTTTCTACAAGGAATTATTACCATCGGTTCTATTGTGTCACAGTCAACTGTGCATCAGAGAAAGTATCTTACCTCTGGAGGGAACTGCAGAAGGCCTGTCAATAAATTAAGTCTCCCTCTGTGGGGCATGCCAATAATAACATCCGTTATCCCGCTGTAGGCTGACATTTTCAGCAACTCATGGAAAAAGCCCATCATGCTTTCAGCTCCTTCGCCCCCATACCGCTTCACCGTGGCAAACTTGGTGGCCAAAAAGTGGTCAAACTCCTATGGAACAGCACGGCAGACACATGTGTTGCAGGAAGACAGCCGGCCAAAGTCAGACACACAACGTTTATGTGTGTTGTAGGAAGACCCCACATTACTCCAAGTGGTTATAGTGGTACCCCTTCATGACACACTCCAGAGATGGACAGAGCGTGGCAGGAAAGCTTTGGCAAGGACACCAGCAGGAAAGCAGAGAAAATAACATGAGTTGTAGAATAACTAAGCCGCAGAGGAAGCCTCTTAGTATGTGTTCTTCTAAGAAAAAAAAGAAAAAGAATGTGTTCGGCTAGAACAAGGGCTGGGCCTGAGATTCTGACCTTCCCAGCCCATGAGTTTGAGAAGAGGGCTCCACAGTACTGTTTCATCAAGACTACAAACCATCCAACTATCCAAACTACGGGGAATCGTTTTCTTGTCATCTTGATCACAGCCCTGAGAGATTCAATTCCATTAATTTGTACCAAGTGCCGTCATGCATAGTTTTCTTTGATCATTCCAGGTAATAAAAAGAGAAGTAAGATTTTAAGGATTTTGCAGTCTTTTAGAGAGTCAATAGGCGAATATATAAAAAACATTTTGACTCTGAAGAGAAGCAATAGCTCTGTTGTTTGGCGATCTACTTGTTTCTACTGAGAACAGCGTGGTGTATGTTATATTGTCTGGTGTGTTGAGGCAGTGAGGTAAATGGGGTAGGTAAATGACTTAATTCCCTCTGTTTAAAATTTATGTATCTTTGCAGAAATTGAGTCATCCTATTCCATTGACATTAGCTGGTACTTTTATACCTGAGATTCCAGCATTAGTTTTGACAAATGTTTTCGCTCTTCTGTGGTAAAGGTCTCTTTTTTCAGTTCTTCAAATCTCTTGGCAAACCAGTCTTTCTCCTCCTGGCTCTGAAGTTGGGAGGTTTCAATAGAAATTTGCCCACAGTAGATTTGGTTAAGATAGGCTAAGACTTCCTCAAGAGAGGCCTCCTCCTTCCCCATGTTTAACAATCCTAAAAATGGAGTCAAAGGATCATTTTAAAAAACAATCATGTAATTTATTAAGAACATACCAAAATAATTATTTCAAGTCAGAGCATTTTGTTCTGTATAACTCAGGTCACCATCAATGGCTAGCTAGGTTTTTATAAAGGCAAGACTCAAAATAGAGTCAGAGGCCTAGAAGTAGTCAGAATAGCAGAAGGAATATAAATCTTTCTCCACAAGGACAGAGCCAAGCTGCTTTATGCTAAATTTTGATTCTATTGTAATTTCAAACTAAAAATTGAAACCTGACATTTATCTGCTTTATAGCTACAAATCAGATGTTCTACCTTTATCTGAAATACCTTCCCAAATGTTCAGGTCGTATTAATACCTATGAAGTAGTGTCTACTGTTGAACAGTCAGTCTTAATGTGACTTAATATTGATAGCAAAGCAACATTTTAAGGTAAAGGGAAATCTACCCAACCCCTGGTCAAAAAAGGGGAAGGGTTTTTTTTTTTTTTTTTTAATTTTTTTTTTTAATTTTTATTTATTTATGATAGTCACAGAGAGAGAGAGAGAGAGAGGCAGAGACACAGGGAGAGGAAGAAGCAGGCTCCATGCACCGGGAGCCCGATGTGGGACTTGATCCCGGGTCTCCAGGATCGCGCCCTGGGCCAAAGGCAGGCGCCAAACCGCTGCGCCACCCAGGGATCAAGGGGAAGGTTTTTAATATATTAATAGTTTAGCACCAAATCAATTATCAGTCATTTGCATCAACCTACAACCTGTGTTTAACAAACCAACATTTACCTTATTATTGCTTATGGTTTCTCACAATAAACTTTAGCTCTTTGATACTGATTGACCATTCAAGTTATAGAAATTGCTTTGTGTGTTGCTTAGCTTCTCTGCCTTCCATTTTAATCTATAAAATGAGGGCAGTCAAAGCAACTTACGGGGTGGTTGTTAAGATTAAATGAGATAGGTAATAACCCAATGTCCCCTGATGTAATACAGTCATACAATGGAATATTATTCAGCTACATGGAAGAATAAAGTACAAATTCATGTTACTATTTGGATGAAACTTGGAAACGTTATGCTAGGTGAAAAAAGCTGACCCCAAAGGCCACATACGGTGACTTTATTTATACAGATTGTCGAGAATAGGCAAATCTATAGAAATGGAAAATACCATTAGTGGTTGCCAGGGGCTGGAGAGAGGACAAAATGGGGAGTAACTGCTTACTAGGCACAAGATTTCCTTTTGGGGTGATAAAAATGTTCTGGAACTAACTTGATGGTTGCACAACATTGTTGATGTACTAAGTGTCACTGAATGACATACTTTAAAATGGTTAAAGTGGTGGGGTGCCTGGCTGCTTATCAGTCAAGCATGTGACCCCTGACCTCAGGGTTGCGAGTTCAAGCCCCATGTTGGGTACAGAAATTACTTAAAATAAAATTTAAAAAATGGTTATAGTGGCAAAGGTTATGTGTACTTTACCCCAATTAATATTTTCAACAAATTAAAATCATTAAATGTGATAATGCAGAGAAGCATGCAGCTTTGTTTCTCACATTTTCTGGTATTCTTATAAACTACATGTATTTCAAATATGCAGACCTATGCTTCTAAAAGAAGAAATATACAAATATGTGGTTAGAGATAAACATAGATCTGTCTGTCCAATAAGCAAGTTTGGAGAATCTACTATTTACCATAAGCTGTATTGACACTGAGTGAATAAACATGGCTAAGAAATGGTCTTTTCCAAAAAAAAAAAAAAAGAAAGAAAAGAAAAGAAATGGTCTTTTCCAGGGCTCCTGGCTGGCTCAGTTGGTAGAGCATGCTGCTTTATGCAACTCTTGATCTCAGGGTTGTGGGTTCAAGCCCCACATTGTGCCTAGACCTTACTTAGAAAAGAAAACAAAGTCTTTTTCCTAAATGAAATTTAAGCATTACAGAGAAAAATTTATAAACAAGTAATGATTATACTATGTCATATAGAGAGGTAGTTTTTCCTAGTAGTAACAAGGTTGCACTTTCTGATAAGTAACTTCATATTTCTGGTTAATGCTGAATGGAACACTTGAGAATATTTTTAGGATGGCCTTATTCTGACATCATATTAAGTTTTGTATCTGTTTTGGTGGATGTACTGTTGTTGAGCATTACTCACAGTACCATGAGAGCATAGGTGAGGGAATACTGAACTCTACCTTAGCAAGCCCTGGGTAGCTCTGCCTCACAGAGCAGTCAGTGCTCATTGAATCCTAAAAATGAACAGGAATGTCATAGTTTGATCAAGTAGAGATAGAAGGATATTCCATGCAAAGTTAAGAACGAATGAGTTGACACAATAATATCAGGGAGTACACAGATTCAGCAAGAATAAGGCACAACACAGAGACAGGGATGACATAAAAATGGTGTTTCCATTCCTGAAGGGCCATTTAAATTATGATAGAGGCATAGATTTTGTCTTAGAGATCCCAACTGAGAACTACCTAGCTGAGTCCAGTCAAATCCTAGAACCACAAGATAATAAAATTGTGCCCTTAAAAGTCACTATATTTTGGAGTGGTTCGTTTCGCTGCAATAAATTACTAGAACATTACTAATTGATGCATATACCAGAATTGGACATTGGCCAACATTAACTTTAAAAAAAAACGACAAAAGGGGCATCTGGCTGGCTCAGTCATAAGAGCATGTGACTCTCAATCTCGGGGTTGTGAGTTCAAGCGCACATTGAGTGTCGAGGTTGCTTAAAAATAAAATTTTTAAAAGTCATAAAGAAATATGAAAATAAATAAAATAGGGCAGCCTGGGTGGCTCAACAGTTTAACACTGCCTTCAGCCCAGGGCATGATCCTGGAGTCCCGGGATCGAGTTCCATGTTGGGACTGCATGGAGCCTGCTTCTCCTTCTGCCTGTGTCTCTGCCTCTCTCTCTCTCTCTCTCTCTCTGTGTGTGTGTGTCTCTCATGAATAAATAAATAAAAATCTTAAAATAAATAAATAAAATAAAATAAAATAAAATAAAATAATTTAATTTAATTTAAAAAAATAAAATAGGGATCCCTGTGTGGCTCAGCGGTTTAGCGCCTGCCTTCGGCCCAGGTTGTAATCCTAGAGACCTAGGATCGAGTCCCACATCAGGCTCCCTGCATGGAGCCTGCTTCTCCCTCTACCTGTGTCTCTGCCTCTCTCTCTCTCTCTGTATGTCTCTCATGAATAAATAAATAAAATCTTAAAAAATAATAATAATAATAAAATAAAATAACAAAAAAATAAAATAAAATATGACATGAGGTAGGAGCCCAGGATCCTGACTGGTTATCCAGCACCAACTTCGTTTAAGTTCCCAGGGTGGGAAAGAAAACAGGCAGAAAGGGTGCAGGCTACAGAATGGAAGCAGATGTGGGTTGTCACCGTACCTCTGCCACTTTCTAGCTACAAGTTACTTAGATTCTCTGAGTTTCTGTTCTATCTGTAAAATAAAAATGGCAGTAACTTCTTTAGGAAGTAGGTATGAGAATGAATTGACATGATAGATGTAAAGTGGCACATAATGGGAGTCTGACTGTTTTTTTCTTTTTAATTTCAGGGCTTGCAATTTTTTATTCATTTTTCAAATAATCTGTTTTATTTTGTGGAAAGAGCACTGAACATAATAACTCTTTTCTACCCAATTTTTAAGTATAAAATACAGTATTGTTAACTGTAGGCCCCATTGTATAGAAGATCTCCATACTTATTTATCTTTCATAATTGAAACTTTGTACCTTTGACCCACAGCTTCTCTTTTCCACCTATACCCAGGCCTTGGGCACCATTATTCTATGGGTTCTAAGAATTGACTATTTTATTTCATTATTTTTCTTAAATATGGAATGCTTCATGAATTTGCATGTTATTCTTGTGCAAGGGCTATTCTAACCCCCTCTGTATAATTCCAGTTTTAATATCTGTGCTGCTGAAGCTAGCACAAGTTGGACTACTTGAGATTCCTCATGTAGTGAGATCCTGTAGTATCCATCCTTCTGCAACTGGTTTTATTTCACCTAGCATAATGTCCCCAAGGTTCATCCATGGTGTCACAAATAGCAGGATTTCCTTTTCTCTAAGGCCGAATAATATTCCATTCTGTGCACATACTGCATTCTCTTTCTTTTTTTTTAAAGTAGGCTCTACGCCTAATGTGGGGCTTGAACTCATGACCCCAAGGTCAGGAGTTGTATGCTCTACCAACTGAGCCAGCCAGGTGCCCCTTTACTGCATTTCTTTATTCATTCATCCACTGATGGACATTTAGGTTGTTTCTGTATTTTGGTTATTGTAATAATGCCACAATAAACATGAAAGTACAGGTAACTCTTCAAGACCCTGATTTCAATTCCTTTGGATAAATACTCAGAAGTGGGATTATTGGATCATATGGTATTTCTATTTTTAATTTTTTGAGGAACCTCTATATTGTTTTCCAGAGTAGCTATACCTACTTGCATTCCCACCAGCAGTGCATGAGGGCTCCCTTTTCTCCACATCCACATCTTCATCAACACTTGTCATCTCATGTCTTTTTTATAACAGCCATTCTAACAGGTATGAGGTGATAATATCTCACCGTGGTTTTGATTTACATTTCCTTGATGATGAACAATGCTGAATACCTTTCCATACACCTGCTGGCTACTTGTATGTCTTCTTTGGTGAATATGTTTTCAAACTCAGAAGAAATGGGTCTTACTGAAAGACTATTCTAGAACCTCAAGACAGGTCCTCTTAGACAATGCTTGAAAGTGCCCCTCACTGTCAGCTCATATCCCTTGGAAGCCTCAGCCCCAGGGGTGTTGAGGGGGACATGTGGATTCTTCAAGAACAGAGAAAGGAGCTCTACCTCATGTTGGCAGCTAACTGTCATATGGACAGTCTAGTGTCAACCAGCTTTTTTTTTAAAAAAGATTTATTTATTTATTCATGAGAGACACACACAGAGAGAAGCAGAGACACAGTCAGAGGGAGAAGCAGGCTCTTCTCAGGAGCCAGATGCATGACTCAATCCCAGATCCCAGGATCACGACCTGAGCTGAAGGCAGCCAAAGGCAGCCACCCAACCGCTGAGCCTGCCAGGCGTCCCTCAACCAGCTTTACCTGAGGTATTAAAGGGTCCTTGCAGGGTCGACAGAAGAGCTCGGATTTCAGGCACATCCTCCTGCAAGGCTTGTCCACTGAGGAGGGGGTTGATTTTGGCAGCTTTATGACCATGTTCACAGTATACTGTCACCAATCTGGCAAGGCCATGATCAACTAATTCCAATGGAAAAGAAAATAATACAAACAATTTAGGAAATGCCCCCCACACACACACACACAAAACAATTTTTCGAAGAAGACTTTGTAGCCTAAAACATTTTTATTTTTAATGCATTGCTTCCACCCACCATATCTCAGCATTAAAGACTACCAGAATCCAGGAAAACACACTGGAAAAAAAAAAAAGGGAACAGAACTATGAGCACACATTTGTAAAACAACTATGTCCATTGATAGATAGTAAAAGGAAACACCTCAAATCGAAAAGAATTGTTAAAATGCTGAGATTAGGGATAATTATAGTCCTCTTATTATTTGAGATTTTTAAATATTTTACATAAAAAAGTAGAAATAGGTAGAACTACAAAATCAATGTTACATTTCCTTCCCCATTTCTTAAAGGCCCCAGGTCACAGTTATTTCAGACTCATGAAATCTTAGACCAGAAAAAGATCTTAAAAATGATCTTGTCACACACATAGTGCAAATAAAAAACAAAGAAAGAAAGAAAGAAAGAAAGAAAGAAAGAAAGAAAGAAAGAAAGAAAGAAAAATCTCCTTTATAAAGCCCTAAATGTGCAGTTCCTCCATCTCTGCTTAAAGGAGAGGCATTATCTCTCAGTGAATCCAATTGGTGATTTTATATTGAGCCCAAAATTGCTTTTTTTCCCTTTTCCACATGAAAGGTCTTCCAAACTTTGAAGAAAAAAAAATTCCTTCATGCTTACATTCAATTCACCTTCAGTTCATCAAGGCAGCCTTACAGACTGACTGCAAATCCCTGAAGATGAGCAGATCCACTCTTGAGTGCACACAAGAAAATGAAAAATGAAAAATGTTTTCTGAACATTTTTTTTCAGTTTGTTTTTATTCTTAGAACCCAGGGAAAACTATTAGCATATTTTGAAACATTTAATTATCGTTCATGAACATTTATTGCAATGAAGTGAGCTACATATGTGCTTGGGTTTGTAGTCAGAGGATTGCCAAATGTATGGCTTGATGCAGGCTCACAGGAAAAATAGAGATGAAATGAATATGTAAAGAATGTGTTTGCACTAATACGACAGGAGGTTCCATATTATGTCTAGTAAACTAATCAAGCAATCCCAGTAAATGAATTTATTTCAGGCTGGAGGGTAGTCATATAAACTGCTATAGGGGTTCTATTCTGAACCCTATTGAAGTTCTCAATTGCTGTGCTACAAAATAGGAAATTTTTGGATGTATGGCTAAAATCCAGATAGACCACATCTAAAGCATTTTCCCCACTGGCCACTCCTTAAAAACACATTTTTCTTTTCTTTGATGGCTGAGTAGTATTGCAATGACGTGCATGCAGCTAGAGTGTATTATACTAAGGGAAGTAAGTCAACAGGGGACGACAATTATATGATCTCACTCATACATGGAATTTAAGAAACAAAACAGAGGATCATAGGGGAAGAGATCAAAATAAAACAAGACAAAATCAGGGAGGAAGACAAATCATAAAAGACTCTTAACTATAGGGAACAAACAGGGTTGCTGGAGGGGAGGGAGGTGGAGGGATGGGGTTGTTGAATGATGGGCATTAAGGAGGGCCTGTGATGGAATGGCACTGGGTGTCTTAATGCAACTGATGAATACCGAACTCTACTTCTGAAACTAAATATACACTATATGTAAATTAATTGAATTTAAATAAATAAAACACAATTAAACCACATTCTCCTTCCCTCCACCCTCCAAAAACAAAACAAAAAATCCCATATTCTTCCCTGGACTCTGTGACGTTGCAAGATCCTGGCCTTCCTCCTACCTCACCGGCTACTCAACCTTAGTCATTTTGTGGGAAGTTCCACTTCTTTGATCATCTCTAAAATAGTGCTCTGCACGTCTGCTCAGAGCTTTTTTCTCAATCTATTTTCTCTCTGGGTGATCTCCTACACTTTCCACAGCTTCTAATAACATGTACAAAACCACATCTCTAGTGGGACAAGTCCAATAGTAAACATGTAAGGTTATCATCACCATTCTCAGATTAGTAGCCTTGTTGAAAACATTCTCTTAGTGAACCTATATCCGCTCATAGAGATCACTGCTCCCATTTTTAACTGCTCACCAGGCTTTTCAAGCTACTTTAGAGCAAAGGCATAGGAGTTGGCATAAAAGCATGCTGCTCACTCCAAAGAATACATGTCCACTGCTGCTCTGGCAGAGCCAGAGAGTGGGGGCCTCTCCTCCCTTGTACCTCTATATTCATCCTGGCCCTCTGTTTTCTCTCAGGCCCTCCTTCTATTGTTCTGGTTTCTTCCTCCTCTTTTTTTTTTTTTTAAAGGTTTTATTTATTTATTAGAGAGAGAGAGAGGGAGAGGGATCATGAGCAGGGGGACGGGCAGAGGGAGAGGGAGAAGCAGACTCCCTGCTGAGTAGGGAGCCCTACATGGGGCTCTATCCTAGGACCCTGGGATCATAATCTGAACCAAAAGCAGATGCTTAATGTACTGAGCCATCCAGGAGCCCCCCTCTGGTTTCTTCTTGAAGATCCAATTCCATATCCCTTCCCTTTCTGCCTCCCAGATCCTTCCATTGGAATTCCATGGAATTCTGCTCCATGATTAACAAATCTCTCTGCATTCTCTCCCTCTTCCCTAAACATTCCTTATACCCCTGACCTAACTGGAACCTGCTTTCCATCAGGGAACAATAGGAGGTGAAGCTACTCATCACCACACCCTCCCCGAGAAAGTACCTATTGTTCCTCATAGACTTTCCCCTACTATCGGTCCTCTAATTCTGCAAACTGCCCATCCTCTGAGAGACAAGCCATAGTGCTGTCAACTAATCTCCCTTTGCCAATAGCCATTGCAAAACAATGTTGTAGGAGAAACTTAAGTGTATGGGGAGGAAAAAAGACTATATGCAGCATATATAGCAGGAGCCTGCTCTTTGTTAAAATGTACATGTGTATAATACATGAAACATATTTCATTACATAGTCTATATAGCATAATATTAGTATCTATATTATTTCTATATATGTATGTGTGTATATATATTTCATATGTGTAAAGGAAATGGACTAAAACTTAGGGATTATCCTATATTAAAATTCCTGATTTTTGGTTTTTTGCTAATCATATTTACTAAATTCTCCACAGTGAACATGCATAGAACTCTTTAAATTGTATCCATTTAACTGACTTGCCACCTACTACACTCTGAAAGCTTTTGATTAGTGGGTTTTCTCCAGTACACCTGGCACACCTGTCCCCACCCATGGACTTCATGCTTGTAAGAATCAGGTATATTTGTACCTAAGGCTGTTGCTATGGGAGAAAATAAAATGTTGGAGGAGAAATCATAAAAATCTGGAGAAATGGGGGCAGCCCCAGTGGCGCAGCAGTTTAGCGCCGCCTGCAGCCTGGGGTGTGATCCTGGAGACCCAGGATCGAGTCCCACATCGGGCTTCCTGCATGGAGCCTGCTTCTCCCTCTGCCTGTGTCTCTGCCTCTCTCTTCGCTCTTTCTGAATGAATAAATAAATAAATCTTTAAAAAAAAATCTGGAGAAATGTTGCATTCAGATTGCTTCCATAAGTGCTCTTATTTTTAAAGATTTGGAAATATGAAAACAAAAATAAATATATTTGTGAAAATATTTAAAGCATCTCTCATTCCTTTATCATACTCCTTGCTTTAATGACCTTTTTGAAATTAACATGAAACTAACACGTTCTAGTTTCAAATGCTTTGGATGAAAGTGCTTCACCTGTATTACTTTTGTGGCAAATAGTGAAAAGACAAGAGGATGAGAGCACAGCAACTGAATACATATATTCCTCATAAAAATAACTTTCTATCACTGTAAAAATAAACCAAAGGATTACTGTAAAAGAAAAATGCATATGTTTACGTTAGGCATAATACCATCCAAACAACTTAGCACTTAGGTTATCTATAGAAGTTCAGAAGAATTTAATTTGATGTTTCAATCACTAAGAAGCCAGAGAAAATAGGGAAAACAGCAGCATAGAGACACATGCTTCTTCAAAACAAAATGGAAAATATGAAAGCATGCTTCTGGTTTAAGAGACTGGCACATAGTAGATGCTCAAGAAACATCTGTTATGAACTGAATCAAGTCCTGAGATTCAGCATATTGTAAGAGAGTCCACAATCATCGTTGATGAAAGTTCTCCAGAGCCCTCAAACACACAGTACAAGAGCTGCAGTGGATGCTCCTTCCTCGCTTTGAGCCCCTCTTTCTGAGAGCCACATCCTCTCATTCCAGAAAGTAGGATCCTGAGACCATGTTTACCACATTCCATTCTGCCTCCTTCCCAATTCCCAGATTCCAAAGACACCTGAATCAAGGTGGGCCCGATTTCATCTTTCCAGAATTTATGACTTGGTTTTGGGAGATAAGGGTGGTTCGCTACGCCTCCTGTTTGTGCCAACAACATGGCTTCTACTGAACACCTGCTTTTCTTCTGGAAGTCTGGAATTTTGGCACACACAGAGGATGCTTACATGAACATCTGCCAATAAAAACCTTGGGGGCCAAGTTGCTAATGGACTTCCAGGGTATATATACTACTGTGTTTGTGTTGCTAGAAGAGGAGTGCAGTCTGTGTCACCCCTCATGGGACAGAGAGCATGAGAAAGCCTGCACAAAGGTGCCTCCAGAGATGACTTTTCCTGTGCTTTTCTCCATTATGATCCAGATCCTTATTACATCACTGTGATAAACCTGAGCCATGAGTACAACTATAGGCTGAGTGCCATGAGTCTTTCTGGTGAATCTCTATATGTAGGGGGGGTCTTGAGGACCCCAACACGCATTTTGGGTAGCAAAGGAGCTAAGTACATTAACAGCTGTGCCCTGTGAGCTCACACACAGCTTTTACCAATATTCCTAGAGTTAGTTCTGGTCTTCTTCCCCTCCGCTCCACCCCAGTCTTGGGTGCTGCACATATCCTTCAGTTCTGGGAGATTCCCTCGTATCTTTCAAATAAAGTTCCCTCTTTGCTTTAGAGAGCCACAGTGGTTTCTGATGCTTTTGACCAAAAGAACCTTAGCTAATAGGAGAATGAAAAAAAAATTACTGTAGGGATATTTACATCAATTGCTTTATTCTCAAACAAGCACAGTGGGGGCAATGAGGAATGTTTTATTTTCAGGAAGAAGGGGTTCATATTAACCATTATGAAGTACATAGATAAACTAAACTTAATATTTAAAGTCAGTATAGTTCTTTTTCATCATCTGGTCATAATAGCCTCTTCCCAAAAATATCTAGATAGTATCCACAGTCTCTTGTATTCAAGGCAACATATCCTTATAGCAAGTGGGAATGAGAATGTTGGGTATCTATGAAGTCATGAAAATTCCAAGAATGAGAATGTTATAACTGGAGTCCCTCTGAACCCCATTAAAATGTGACGGCTGACCCCAGCTTCAGCTTAGGAACATCGTAGATAACCACATTAACACTAAGACTCTGTACCAGAGTACCATATTCTGTACAACACAGACGTAGGCTGTGAAACTGAGTTCATTTTATGTCATATCCTCTCTTTCCACCCCAAACTAATAATATCGTTTTTTAGAAAGATTTTGTTTGTTTGTTTGTTTATTATTTATTTATTTATTTATTTATTTATTTATTTATAAAGGCAGGGAGAGAGCAAGCAAGTAGGGAGAGCAGCAGAGAGAAATGGCAAAGCAGACTCTCCGCTGAGCAGGGAGCTCAGTGCAGGGGTTGATCCCTGGGATCCTAACCTGAGCCAAAGGCAGAAGTATATCCTCAAACACAGTATCTTATAAAATAAATTTATTTCGCCAGATATTTTTCTTGAAAAAAATTTAAAAACTAAACTAAAAAGCAAAACAAAACAAACCCCCACTTTGTTCTGATCCTGTTTTTCTCCCAATCCTTTCTAAATCACTGCCAAGATAGATAAGGGTCACAGATGAAATGATAGTGAGCACTAACCTTTGCTACACCCTGTAGCCAGTGCCTCACACATATCATTTTACCTAACCCTTGCAACAACTCTGAAATAGGTATCTTTATCTGCAGAAGAGTTGATTGGGGCTCAAAGAGGGTTATGTGACTTCCAAAATGTGACCAGATAGTTGAAGAAGTTGGAATTTGAACTCAAGCATATTTGACTTCAACTCAGTCTTTTATCCATTATACTACAACAAAGATTGAAAAGGGAAGGGGCGTCTGGGTGGCTCAGTCGGTTAAGCATCTGACATTGGCTCAGGCCATGATCCCAGAGTGCTGGGATTGGGCCCCAAATCCAGCTTCCTGCTCAGTGGGGAGCCTACTACTCCCTCCCCTTCTGCCCCTCCCCCCACTTGTGTGCTCTCTCTATCTCTCACTAACTCTCACATGCAAATGAATAAATAAAATCTTTTTTTAAAAAATTGAAAACAGAAGCCCAGAATGGCAAAAGGGATGAGAGAACTGGAAATCATGGAGATAACTAAAAAAAAAAAAAAAAAGGACAAAAGCTAATGCCATTAGCCTTTTTTGGTCTGCATTTGTACTCCAGAATTAAGTAAATTTTTAAAAATCTCTAATGCAATAAGATTTTCTTCAACTACTTTTCCCATGACTCCAGTAGAGGCTCCTGTTATTTCTAATATGCAATATACCCACAACTTCAACTATTAAAGCTCAGTGCAAGGTCAGTAACCACTCAATGCTGTTTGGAATCCTATGGCTCCCATCTTCTGCTGATCCCTAAATCCTGCCATTTTTTTGTGATCCAAATCCTCCATAATTACATTTATACTCATGAATCAGCACTCCTCCATTTAAAGTGGGATTGTTCATAAGAAAATTCAAGTTTACCTGAATTGAGGTTTACAGAGGTTAAAGTACAAGCTGTTACTAATCACCAGCTACAAAGAACACTCATCATAGGTCAAATTTTAACTAGTGAAACCACTGCCATCTAAGAGGTTACTAGAAGCAAATTCAATATCTCCTTAAACCCTTAATGTAATGGAAGTCTTAGCAAATGATGCAGTTGTCCTATGCAAGCATTGATTTTCAGCCATGATAAATATTTGAAGAAAGAAGGCTGATGAAGGAAGGGCAAAGAGGAGGAGGGAGGCACCATAACTTTGATCGCAAGTCTTCCCACTGCACTGTCACTGGCGATGTGGGTGGTGCCATGCAACTATTTTCAGTAGGGCTTGTCCTTCGATTGACTTTGCCAATACCAAAAAGGTGACATGATCCAGCACATCAACTCAATCGTTCTTCTCAACCAGTAGGGTACCTTTCAGGACAACTGGCAGGCATTAATTAAACCACGTACTCCTGTTCTAATTAATAGAACTGACCATAAGCACACACTTCAATGGGATTTAAGAAAAAACCCAGCAAGTCTTCACTGTATTCATCAGTAAAAAAGAAATTATTACTTTTTCTAAAACACAGTAATACAGTATATTACCCAATGTGTATGGTGCTTCCTTTCTTGATACTTGGTATGATGGTGGTGTACCCAAAGTTCAAGTGCACTAAATGTTACAAACAAATTACATGTACAGAATCATATTTCCATTTCCTTGTGGGAATAAATCATTTAATAGGTATTCCGTTTAATGTAGAGCTGGGAGGAATGTAAGACAAGATCTTTACCAGGCAGAATTTTACAAGGTGAGATGATGGGTCCCTACACAAAACCGCACTCAGTCGTAAAAAGCTCAATAGAGGGATCCCTGGGTGGCTCAGATGTTTGGTGCCTGCCTTTGGCCCAGGGCGCGATCCTGGAGACCCGGGATCGAATCCCACATCGGGCTCCCTGCATGGAGCCTGCTTCTTCCTCTGCCTGTGTCTCTGCCTCTCTCTCTCTGTGTCTATGAATAAATAAATAAAATCTTGGAAAAAAAAAAACAACAACCTCAATAGAGTCCAAGTCCATCTTAGTCCATCCCATACTAAGAGTTGAAGTGGCTCAGATTAGGATAGGCAGGCATTGTCTGGGAAGATGTCATGGAGGAGACAGGAATGGAGATGGGTAAGCAGTGGAAAGGCATATAGGATAAAGCCTAGAATGTGGGGGAATTTATGTTGGAGAGAGGTAAGAAAGAAAGCAGAATGGGTCACAAAAAATGAAGAGCATTGACTATCAAGCTAGAGAATCTGCATTTTATTCTGAGAGGCAAAGTGGAGCCTTTGGACATCTGAGTTAAGAAAACGACTCAATGAAACCAATGTTTCAGAAAGATTGCTCTAAGCCAGACAGGAACTAGGCTACAAATCTTAATACCAGTGAGGCTAGCAGTTTTATCTTTTCGAAGTCATGGATCTCTTTTTTTGAGAATTCAGTAAAAGTTACATGCTCTTTTCCTAAAAATAGACACACACAGAGTTGCTCAAGGTCCACAGACCCTCTGAAACTTTTCCAAAGGGATCCGTGGATCTTGGTTAAGAACATTTGAATTATTATTATTATTTTTTTTTGCAGCAGCAGCAGACCAGAATTAAAAGCCGAGACTAGGATCTCAGTAGTGAAAATAGAAAGAAAGCAAGGCTTTGAGAAACACAGTGCTCCAAATTTGATAATTAGTATGAGATGAAAAAGTTGAAGGTGGGTTGCTTGCCCGAGATTTTTACAATATGTCTGTAGCAGAGACTCCTACAACTCCCAATATCCATTTTCCCTTCTTTTACTTAGTAATAGATAGTTGAATATATGGCCACCCAGAATAAAGACATATGTCCCGGCCTTCTAGACAGCCAGTTGGCCATGTGACTAAGTTCTGATGAGTGAGAAGATAGCAGCAGTGATGTATGCAACTTCTGAGTCTTGCCCTTAAAGGGAGAGGTGTTCTCTTTTCCTTCCCCCTTTTGGAGGATGTGGATAGAGACTGTGGATGCAGTGGTGACCCATCCTGGACCAGAGTAGAGAGCAACACCCACAGGATGGTGAAGAAACAACACAGAGGGATCTTGAATCCCTAATGACTTTGCAGAGCAGAGCTGCCATCCCAGCTCAGACCTTTACTCATCTTACTTAATTAAGTCACTAATACTCCAGATCTCTGACATAGCCCCTGAATTTATCCTATCTAATACATAATTTGGTACCCAGTGGATTGCTACCCTAACAGAGCCTAAAATGCCTGTGACATTGGCTTAGCAGTCAGGCAGCAGGTGTCAAGGACCAGACATTTCAGACAAGAAAGCTAATGAGCACTGTGTGATGCTATCTGACAAAACACGCAGTGAAAGTATCACCTGTGATATCCTGCAGGCAGACTTTATGTCCACGGGGCTATGGCTTAGTAATGGGTGATCACTGTTCCTTCAGGAAAGCCCTGGGAGAAAGATGGGGTCAAGCTAGACTGAGCAAAAAAAGATAAAGGGAAATTTAGCTCTGCTAATGGGAGGCCTCTGGACCTAGAAGGCAGGTCCTGGCAAATTTGGGAAACTAGAAGCACTTAGAAAAAGGTGGTTTGGAAGAGGCTGTCTTTGCAGGAGGTAAGAGAACACACAAACTCTTCTTCCAGTACCTTCTAGAAAGCATTCACTATTAGACAATGGGAGCCAGCTGAGCCTTCAAGGTCCAATGAAGGGTGTTGCCTTCCCACTATTATTCTAGAGGGTCTCAGGTAAGCACCATTAAGTTTAGAGTGGGTAGAGCACAGAAGCAGTAAGTAAAAGACCAGAGGTTTCAAGGCTTTAAAAGTAGGTCTAGATGAGATCTTTGACTAAAGGCAATTTGCTCATAGAATGACCACAAGCAAAAAGACTGTAAACCTATGACTGTCATAAGAAAATTGTACTGCTGGAGTGCATGGGTGGCTCAGTAGGGTTAAGCATCCAGCTTTTGATTTTGGCTCAGGTCATGGTCTCAGGGTCCTGGGGTCGAGCCACATCTGGCTCTGCACTCAGCGAGGAGTCTGCTCAGGTTCTCTCTCCCTTTTCCTCTGCCCCTTCCCCCCTACCCCTATCTCTCAAATAAACAAAAAACCTTAAAAAGAAGAAAAAAGAAAATTGTACTGCCAAACAAATCCTAGTTCCGGTCATAAAAAAAAGCCCTGCAACTGAGTAAAGTAAACTCAGTTAAAGTTATTCTCAGGCTCCCAACTATACCAAAATAAAGTAGATTGTGGAAGGTGTGCAGCCCCCAAGGAGGGCATACTCCCCCACGCCCACATCAGAATGGCCCCAGAAGACAATGGATGAAGACGCAGAAGGCAGAGCCAAGGGAATGTAGTGACCTTACTAGGGAGCCACATCAAGAAGCTTTTATCATTCCTCTCCAACAGGATTTGATAACTCGTTTGAACAGTGACTGCTTGAAGTTCCTCATTCTTTCTTTTTCCACATGAGAGTTTTCTTTGTATACTGAATGTGTCAATAGGGGATGCATGGCAGTTTATAACATTCCCGATCATGAGAAGACACAGACAGTCCTACAGAGGACTGTACATTCTCCAGAGATAATAGACTCTGAGCTGGTTTCAAGAATGAATGGAAGAGAAGAGACATGAATACATTCTATGTATGGGAAGCTTAGGTTATTTGAGTGGCCGGAAGGGTGGAGTGCAGTGATTATGAATTATTTTCCAGCATTTTCCCCACATAATTTTTAGCTGGTACCTGGCCACCCTGAATAATAATTATGCTTGCCAGTCTCTTTTGAAGATATATAGTGACCAAGTTCTGGCCAGAGAGATGCTACTGGAAGTGACAGACCCAACTCTCCTTCCCCCTTTCTCCTACCCAGCCTAGTAGGAGATCGTGATCTACAAACAGAGTCACTACAAAATAATGAAGTAAATTCTGAAACAGAAGAGAAGAAAAACCTGTCACAGATCTTGCATGCAATGGTAATTTTGAAGAAAGTTACAGAGTGGCCCACTTGCCCTTCAGTTTTATTCAAAGTAGTTAAAAAATAAGAATAAAAAAAAAAAAAAGAATATAAAGAAAATTATTGCCCTTAACAACAAAATTCCCTAAGCTAGACCCTATGACTGCAACAAACAATGGTTTCCAGGCATTGATTTCATTCTTGCCTCCCAATACCACATGAGGCCACCCTTGGCCTGCAGTTCTGACTCAGTAATGAACTTTCAAATATCATCAAGCACCTTACAATCGAGCAAATTCATTACTAGTGATGGGGAGGGAAGGGATTATATATAAAATCAACCCCAGAAATATGTTTCACACCACACCAGCTCAAAGCTCCCAAGATGATTTGGATACAGTCTTCCAGTTAAAAACCACTGGCTCAGGTTTTTCCAAAGAAAGGCTTAGTTTTCAGCTGTCCGGTTGTTATTAAGAATCAAATAGGGATGCCTGGGTGGCTCAGTTTAGTGTCTGCCTTTGGCTCAGGTCATGAACCTAGGGTCCCAGAATTGAGCCCCAAGTCAGACTCCCTGCTCAGCAGAGAGTCTGCTTCTCCCTCTCCCTATGCCTGTCTCCCCATCTCTCTGCTTGTGCTCTCTCTCAATCAATCAATAAATTTTTTTAAAAAAATGAATCGGGGGCCTAGCCAGCTCACTTGATGGAACAAGGCCCACGTTGCCTGTAGAGATTACTTAAAAATAAAATCTTAAAAAAAAAAAAATCAAATAGAGACTCAATTGTGAGGGAAAATCTTAAACAAAATCACAATAATTGTACACTGAGCACACACTAATATGATTTTAAATGAAGAAGAGATTGTCAAACATGTCCTACACATACATCCCTTATGACTTATAACAGCATTTGGCCATCGATGGCTATGTATTTTCTGCTAGAGAATCACCTGGGGTGCCTAAATAAAAATCTATATTTTTGAACCTGATCTCAGACCACTGAATTAGAATAGTAGGATAAGGGGAGGCCTGGGAATTGGCATTTTAAACAATTTATTTGTTTGTTTGTTCATTTATTTATTTGAGAGAGCAGTAGGGAGGGGGAGAAGGAGAGAGAGAATCTCCAGTAGACTCCTCTCTGAGCTCAGGGCCCTCAGGCTGGATCTCATCACCCAGAGATCTTGGCCTGAGCCAAAAATCAAGAATCAGGTGTTCAACTAACTGAGCCACCCAAGTGCTCCAGAAGCTGACATTTTAAAAACCAATTCAAAGTGATTTGAATACACACTTAAGTCTAAGAATAATTGACTTGTAAAATTCTTGACACTCAATTTGCAAAGTGAAATAAGACACCAAGAGTCCTACCTTCAAGGGATTAACAACAATCCAGTTGGCCAAAATGCGTTCCCTAAAGAACGCCCATTACATCCAAGAGACAGAAATCGGGTCTGCTATAAATGTCCCCTGAGGACAAGAGCAAAATATTGAGGTTCCAGTGGGTAATATAAGATTCAAAGTTTGGGTACTTATATGATGAAGAGGATCTTCATTGTTAATCTCATAACTAGACTGGAGATGCCAAATGGTCTTCCTCTAATAATCAATCTGTATTCATCTTCTATTCTGTAAGGATTAAATATTGACAACTTGGGGTGCCTGGGTGGCTCAGTCATCATCTCAAGGATCAGGGAGCCAGAGGGGCGGGCTCAGGATCAGGAGGAGTCTGCTGGAAGATTCTTTCCCTCAGCTCCTCCCCCTCACTCCCCAGTGCCAGCAGTGCTCTCTCACTCTCTCAAATAAATGTTTTGTTTTGTTTTGTTTTTAAGAAAATTTAGACAACTTTGCGGCATAAACCAAATACTCAAAATAGGTCTCCTGCACATGAGCATGCAAAGAGAAAGTCTCAAACACTTATGTTCATGTCTCCTAATCCATTAAGACCACCAGTAATACAGTCCTAAATGCAGAAAGGGGTTTAAAACTCTGAAATCTAAGTTAAGAGGTTAGTTTAGGTCCGGGAGACAAATAATTCACACCATGCTGTGGTCCAAGACCACCAGCCAACTGCCCTCTTCACCCTCACCCTACAGTCTGCTCGACAGGGCCCTGGAAATGCGTCCTTGAGGAAACCCCAGGAGCTGGGAGATCTGAGAACTCTTTTCTTCCCCCTCCCCCGCAGCCCCGCCTTCGCAAAGAACTAAGTTCCCACAAGTTCACATCCAACGGGGAATAGAAAAGACGAGACCTCGCAAAACCAGTCCACACAGGAACCAGGGGAAGATCGCCCAGGCGCGGCACCAACGCCGAGGCCTCGAGCCCTGGGCTCCCCAGTTCCGAGGCGGGTCAGACCAGGACCCCGACCCCGACCCCGACCCTGACAACACCCACACCTGCCGCCCTCGCCCCCCTCCCCCGCCCCCACCCGCCTGAGCGCACCCTGCAGACCCCCAGGCCCCACCTCTCCGCTCCCACAGGAGCACCCCACCTCGGGCCTAGCTGGGAGGACCCCGCCCCCCCCCGCCCCCCCCGCCCCAGCCCCTGCACCCACGGCCCCGCTCCATCCCCGACCTGGAGGGCGCGCCAGGCCGCCCCGGGGCTCCTGGCTCTCGGGCTTCCTCGGCCGGTAGCCATAGACTCCCTTCTCCGTCTGGTATCCGCGCCGGAGGAGCAGCGGAGGGGCTCGGCAGAAGCCTCGTCTTGCAGCTGTCACGGCGGCCGCGGCCATGTCCCGCCTGCACCCCGGGTCGGAAGACGAGAGGCAGCAGCCGCCGGGAGCCAGCGGGGGCTCTCCTGGGCACCTGGAACCCGCGCAGGCGCAGCGCTGGAGGCGGGAAGCGGGGCCCCGCCCCCGGAACAACGCCCCCGCGTCTGATTGGTCAGAGGCCGGGCCCTGGCAGCCAATCCAGGCCAGCGGCCGGAGGGGCGCGGCCACGTCCCGGGACCCGCGGGCCTCGTGCGGTCCTGGAGGCTGAGCCAGCCGGGAGTGTGCAGCCGAGCGAGCTCTGCTCTCCCGCACGAAACTCGTTATCTCCGTGTATTTCAGGGAATCCCGCCAGGAATACTCACCCTCCACCCTCCTGCTGCAAGCCCCGGAGCACCACCACAGACACGAAGGGGAAAATCAACGACAGGGTGCAAAAAAAAGTAGAGGGACTGAGACCAAGGGACGTAAGAAAGGTCGTGTGAAGGATCCAGAAAAATCAATATTTGCTCCTTTTTTTTTTTCTTAAGAAAAATTGAGGGTGGAGGAGGGCCTGGGTAACTCAGCGGTTGAGCATCTGCCTTTGGCTCAGGTCGTGACCCCGGGGTCCTGGAATCGAGTTCCGCGTCCGGCTCCCTGAATGGAGCCTGCTTCTCCCTCTGCCTGTGTCTCTGCCTCTCTCTGTGTGTCCCTCATGAATTAATAAATAAAATCTAGAAGAAGAAGAAGAAGAAGAAGAAGAAGAAGAAGAAGAAGAAGAAGAAGAAGAAGAAGAAGGAGGAGGAGGAGGAGGAGGAGGAGGAGGAGGAGGGAGGAGGAAAAAGAAACATTGGGAGGGGGGAAACATTGAGGAAGAAAGTAGAAAATAGGAGAGGAGGAGCTCATAAGAAAGGGATAAAATAAAAGTGAAAAGAATTGAGCATGGAAGATATCACGCAGTGTGTAGATAATGAGAGTCTCCGTTGGCCAATCTCCGACAGAACTTTCCAGACTATTTTATTCCACGACTCACCCTTTAACTTTGCCAATGTGGTGGGGAATGGAAGGGGTCTGAATCCTTCCCTATCAGTCATCCATCATGCCAGTCTGCCCCATACTCCTAAGAACATTACACATATGAGCCCAAGAGATCTCTCCACCTCACTTACAGAACCGTTGTGCCCACTGTGCACTTTCCTACGTCCCAAGGATCAGTAAGGTATACAGTGTCTGCCCTTAATCAGTTCCCAGTCCAGTTGCAGACTGAACTCAACACACAGTATAAGAGATACTTGGACAGAGGCAAGTGCAGGTGCCTTGCAATCAGAGAAAATCAGTATCTAGGGGCACCTGGGTGGCTCAGTGGTTGAGCATCCAGCTTTGGCTCAGGTCGTGATCCAGGGTCCCGGGATGGAGTCCTGCATCGGGCTCCCCAAAGGAAGCCTGCTTCTCCCTATGCTTATGTCTTTGCCTCTCTGTCTCTCATGCATAAATAAATAAAATCTTTTTAAAACGAAAAGAAAATCAGCATCTAGTACAAACAGGTATACCCGGGGAGCTTCTACAAGTGGAAAGGACACTAGAACAGAATCTTTAGGGATGAAGCTGGTTATGGTGATTATGATTTTTTTTCTTTATAATTTTAACACAGAAGAGTCCAGAGCATGTTTGAAAGATGGACTACAAAAGTTACAATTTTAGTTACAAAGTACTAAATCAAAAATACAGAAGGGAGAGATAATCCAATAGAAGGAGATCCATGCAGAGGTGGGAGGGGACAGGATCCAAGCACAGAGGTTGCTAGAAAGGAGAAGAGACATGTCTTGCATTGATTCAGGTGGAAAGTAGAGAAGATTGGTCCAAAAGCAATCATAATTATAGATTTAGTGGTGGAATTCTGAGGGAATTTCGCTATGTAATGTATGAGGCTATAATTTCCCCCAAAGAATTATCTGAGAAGATGCTGGGGAGTGGGGAGGTGAGTCAGAGCTTAGAAGGGTGGGGACAGGGCAGCCCGGGTGGCTCAGCAGTTTAGCACTGCCTTCGGTCCAGGGCGTGAAACTGGAGACTGGGGATCGAGTCCCATGTCTGGCTCCCTGCATGGAGCCTGCTTCTCCCTCTGCCTGTGTCTCTGCCTCTCTTGTGCTCTGTGTCTCTCATGAATAAATAAATAAAATTTTCAAAAAAAAAAGAAAAATAAAGTTCTAAGAAGTAATTAAACAAAAGAAAGAAAGAAAGAAAGGAAGAAAGAAAGAAAGAAAGAAAGAAAGAAAGAAAGAAAGGTGGGGACAGTAGGAAACTGTCATTGAGGGAAGTCGTAAATGTGAAAGATTGTCCTAAAGTTTTGGGGACCACCCAGTTGAGGTTGGTGACTGTGAATAAAAAGAGATATCAGTTTCTACTTTTTTGTGATTTTCTTCATTGGTGCTCAGCTGCTTGGTACAGAGAAGATGAGAAGGATGATGATTGGATCCATTTAAGGCTATAATTTACCAGGCAGACATGATAGAAAGGCTGAGAGACAAAGACATTTAAGATACTAGTTAGAGAATGATTGAAATTAAAAACGAACAATAACAACAACAACAAAAAAAAAACATGGACTCTTATGCTGGAAAAAAGGCTGGAAATATAAGAATGGACTGATAAAAGAAGGAAAGTGCCAATGAGTTGGCAGTTCCAATGAGATTAGAGAATAGGTAAACTAGGGGTGCCTGAGAATCTGAGCTAGAACAGGTGGTCATAGTAAGAAAATGCAGTGTTTGGAGCAGCTCTTTCCACCACAGGTCCTGTCCCTGTGCCTTAATAAAAAACACCTTTTTGCACTAAAAGAAAGAAAGAAAGAAAGAAAGAAAGAAAGAAAGAAAGAAAGAGAAAGAAAGAAAGAGAAAGAAAGAAAGAAAGAAAGAAAGAGAAAGAAAGAAAGAAAGAAAGAAAGAAAGAAAGAAAGAAAGAAAGAAAGAAAGAAAGAAAGAAAATGGTGTGTTTCATGTGATGATTGTGGAAGTAATGCAAATTTTTTTTTTTTTAGTTGATAATGATAAGGAAGGTTGCTTGACTAAAGTAGAACAACAGAGAATGTCATCAGAGGTGAGGAGGTCAAATTTTTAGATGAGATGCCATAGGAACATTTATATTACCTTGGAAACGGCAGGAGTTGAAGTAGAGGAAGACTCTTAGTCACGTGTTGAAGGCTCTCGTGAATAAAGAGGAACAACTAGGAAGTTGGCAGATGATGCTGAGGAAGGGAAGGAAGTGTGACATATCCCTAATGCATGGATTCAAATCAGCAGGGAGATGTGCAAAAATATAGGCAGCAGCTGGGAATAAAGATGACACAGATACCATTTCTGGACTGTGGGTACAGTATATCAGAAATAGTTCTCAAATCTGTCCACTCTCCATCATTACCGCCTAGTCCGAACCATCAGCACTTCTCTCCAGGAGGACCACAGTAGCTTGCTAAATGGTCGTCTGGCCTCGGGTCTTTCCTTGCCTTGCCATACTTCTTCCACATTGAGTAAGACTTATTTCCAAAAATTAGCATCTGATTCACAGTGCTAGTATCTGAATGAAAATAAGAGCATTCAATTAAAAAAATACATAGCAGACTGGAAAAAGAACTCTTGTAATCATTACTGTATTACTGATGCTATTTTAAAACTGCAGTGTATAGGGACACCTGGGTGGCTCAGTGGTTGAGCATCTGCCTTCAGTTCAGGGCGTGATCCCGGGGTTCCAATTCCATTTTTTCTATTGATTGGCTATGTGACCTTGGGAGGACACAGCCCCTCTATTTCCTCATGGTCTACATTGTCCTTTAAAGTCAATTCAAGTTCAAAATGTTTTTGATTCTAAAGCCTAATATAAAAAGTGAAAGAATATGTATTGGGCCACTACAGCAGAAGGGGGAAATGCAGGCCTTACTTATTTATACAATGGAATGCTATACAGAAATCAAAAAAGAATGAACTAGATGTGCACATAGAACATAAATTGTTCCAAGAATATAAAATTGAGAGGAAAAAAATGATAGGAATAGTATTCACGCAGACTTTTAAAATATACCAAATTAGGGGCACCTGGATGGCTCTGTGGTTGAGCATCTGCCTTCACCTCAGGTCATGGTCCTGGGGTCCTGGGATCCAGTCCCGCATCAGGCTCCCTGCAGAGAGCCTGCTTCTCCCTCTGCCTATGTCTCTCTGTCTCTTCAGGTCTCTCTTGAATAAATAAATAAAATCTTTAAAAATAAAATATACCAAATTAATCTATGTGTTTTTAATGAATCTGTATGTATATGGCAAAAGTATAAATATATAGTTAGGTAGGATGCATATCAATTTCAGTAAAGTGTTTGAGAGGGCATGGAAAGGGATAGGACAGGTGGGGAAGGAACTTTTATGATTTACAGTGCTATAACTCTTCTGAAAAGTCTCATACAAATATTGCAAAATGTTACTCTCTGTTAGTATTTCAAAATGTTAGTATTTGCCAAAATGTTAGTATTAGTATAAATCATGGGTGATGCGAACATGGGTATTTGGTTTATGATTCTTTGTATTTTTCACCATTTAAAAATGTTTTTTAAGATTTTATTTATGTATTTGACAGACACAGAGAGAGAGAGCACACAAGCAAGGGGAGCATCAGGCAGAGAGAGGGAGAAGCAGCAGGGAGCCCAATGCCAGGCTTGATCCCAGGACCCAGGGTCATAACCTGAGCCAAAGGGAGACGCTTAACCACTGAGCCACTCAGGTGCCCCTCATTTAAAAATATTTAAAACTTTAAAGACACCTGACTGGTTTAGTTGGTAGAGCATGCAACTCTTGATCTCAGGGTTGTGAGTTTGAGCCCCACCTTGGGTGTAGAGATTTTAAAAATAAAATCTTTAAAATAAAAAAATATATATTTTTATGTAACTATTGCCCACATTGGGAAAAAAGAAATAAAATATTTTAAATTTTAAACATTTATAAAATATTTTTTAAATTACAACTAAAAATTAGAAAGGTCTGCCCTGATGTCCTTCTTAAAATTGCAACTAACCTCATCACCCCTCATACCTCTGCTCCCCTTTACTCTACCATTCTTATTTTTTCATTATATATAACATTTCCTAACATACCTGTTTATCATTTTTTTGTCTATCTCCCTTAACTAATATGTAAGCTCTGTAAGGACAAAGATCATTATAGATCACTGATGTGTCTTAAGTGCTTAGGAGAGTGCCTGGCATAAAACAGATATCCCAGAAACATTTGTTCAGTGAATGTGTGGATATTCAGAACCTGACTGCCTATGTTGAATTCTGATGCTACCACTTTCCATCTGTGGCCAAGATACTTAAATATTCTAAGTCTTAGTTTTCTTATCCATAAAATGGAAACTGTAATAGTACCTACCTAAAAAGGTTGGTGTAACTACCTGTAAAATGCTTTAGAACAATGCCTGACATAATGTAAATACTCAATATATATTAGCTATTCTTCTTAATATTATTATTAATATTATTATATTGTTATTAGAAGGTCTTAATCATGGTTGTGGCCCTCAGCATGATTCCTGGGATGTGATGATCTTGAGCCTGCATGAGTCCTGATAAGTCTGTGTGTCAGGGTGCAAGACAGTTATCAATGACTGATTATAATAATAGGAATATTCTAGGTATCAACTGTAGGGGTTCAGGGAAAGCTACCCCAAAATATGCCACTCTGGCAGAAGGATCATTTTAAGTTGAGGACAATTGAACAGAAACAAATACAAGAAGGGAAGGATGATTATTAATCACTGGAGACAATTATAGACTCTAATCAGCCCAGAGAAGGCACCAGAGGAATCTATATAACAAACTCACTGAAACCAACCTTATCTTCCATTAGTCCCTCTGTATATTTACCTTCCCACAGTTTGCCCTTCCTGCAAACCTAAGCCCTGTTTCTTCTGTCTCATTTTTTCCCTACAAATTCATTGTTCTTTTGTTTAGATGCTATGTAAGCCCAAGTTCCAACCACTCCTTTAACCACTCATCACTGAATTTCTCCCATGCGTGCATGCAGGCAGTACATGTGCTTATAAATTTTGTTTTTCTCTTGTTAACGTGTCTTTTGTCAGTCTGATTTGCAGGACCCCAGGCTAAAAGTCTAGGAGGACAGAGGGATAAGGTTTTCATTCCTTTACACAGCTTATTTTGTCTTATCAATAGAATGTTAATCAAATATGGGAATGGTGAATTCACCAGGCTAGAAACAGGCCCATTTTATTTTATTTTATTTTACGAGAGAGAGAGAGAAAGAGAGAGAGAGAGAGAGAGAGAATGCATGGGGGAGGCAAGGAAGAGAGAGAATATCAAGCAGGTTCCACGACCAGTGCTGAACCCAATGAAGGGCTCCATGTCACAACCCTGAGATCATGATCTGTGCCAAAATTAAGAGTCAGACACTTAACCAACTAAGCCACCCAGGTGCCCCGGGCCTATTTTATTTTTGAAGAAAGGTCTTTTCTTGGGTTCTTTGTCCTATTATTTGAAGTATTGAGCAATCTAGAACTTATACTTTTGAAGGTAGACTGATTTCTTGCCGTAGCAACTTTTTATTAAAAGGAATTTGCAAATTATCATAATAATGGGACACATACATGCATTATTCTTTTTCTTTTTTTTAAGTTTTATTTATTTATTTTTTATTTATTTATGATAGTCACACACACAGAGAGAGAGAGAGAGAGAGAGAGAGAGGCAGAGAAACAGGCAGAGGGAAAGCAGGCTCCATGCACGGGGAGCCCGACGTGGGATTCGATCCCGGGTCCCCAGGATTGCGCCCTGGGCCAAAGGCAGGCGCCAAACCGCTGCACCACCCAGGGATCCCTACTCTTTTTCATATATAACTCAAAATTCATATTGCCAAAGGTAACTAATTTCATTTTCTTTCCTTACCCCTGCTCACTTTATTAGAGATGTTAAGAGTAAGGTATACATGACTAACTATTCTGACCCAAGAAAGTGAGGAGCAAAAAGTGAAAAAAATTTTTTAAAGTGAAATTTATTCAAATGAATCCTTTACGCTAAAAAATAACACCTTTTCTCTATTGCTGTTACTTAATCTCATTTCTTCCCTGATTAATAGAAATTCCTTAAAAAGCAACTACTTCTTAATATCTTTTCTTTCCTCTAGCTAATACCAAAGATCATATTTTTGTTCTCAAGACTTTCCCCTCTACATTGTGAAATATATCTAACTTATAAAACATACCTATAGGGCAGCCCGGGTGGCTCAGCAGTTTAGCGTGGTCTTCAGCCCAGGGCGTGATCCTGGAGACCCTGGATCGAGTCCCATGTCAGACTCCCTGCATGGAGCCTGCTTCTCCCTCTGCCTGTGTCTCTGCCTCTCTCTCTCTCATGGATAAATAAATAAAATCTTTAAAAAAATAAAACATACTTATATAAGAATGTATATGTAACATATAAAATTAAAAATAATCTTGATTAGGGCACCCAGCTGGCTCAGTTGGTGGAGTATGTGACTCTTGGTCTTAGGTTTGTGAGACTGAGCCCTGTGTTGAGTGTAGAGATCCCTTAAAAATAAAATCTTTAAAAATAATAACGATAATTTTGATTATCACCATTTTAGTTGCCTATTGCTGTATGACAAATTACCCCACAATGTGTTAGTTTGGAACAACAAGCATATTATCTCACAGTTTTTACAGGTCAATAATCCAGACAAAGCTTAGCTCAGTACCTGGGGCTCAAGGCCTCTCAGAAAGTTGCAGTTGGACTGCTGGTTGAGATCGTGATCTCATCTGAAGGCTCACCTGTGGGAGAATCAACTTTCATTTCAGCCACGTTGCTGTTGGAAGGATTGAGTTCCTCACTGGCTGTTGGCCAGAAGCCTCCTTCAATTATTTGCTGTGTGGGCCTTTCCAAGGCATAGTTCACAACATGGCAGCTGGCTGTCCTCAGGGAGAGAGGGAGAGAGAGAAAGCTCCAAGATTTTTGTAAACTAACACTGGTACCAACACACCATCACTTGTGCTTTATTATACTCACTAGAAGTTAGTCACTAAACCTAGCCTATTGTCAAGAGGAGGGGATTACACAAGGGTATGAAGACCAAGATGCTGGCATCCTTGAAGCCATCTTCCACAGCTATCTTAGAGGCCATCTTCCACAGCCTTGTGACCACATAATCATTTTTAGAGATGTATAATTGAAGGGTGCACTCTGCTCATCATTTTGGCCTGTCACCCATGTATTCTCTCATGTAACTCTTCCACTGGATGCCGTGACCCTCTGTCTTATTAGTCCTCTATCTCTTCTGTTTCTATCATGAATGTTTTTTTTTCAGTTATTTTCCTTTTCCAATTTCTTCTTTGTTTTGTTTTTAAAGATTTATTTATTTGAGAGAGCAAGCATGCATTAGTGGGGGTAGGGGCAGAAGAAAGAGGAGAGACGTTCTCAAGCAGACTCCACACCGAGCATGGAGCCAGATGTGAGGCTCAATCTCACAACCCTGAGATTACAACCTAAGCTGAAGCCAAGAGTTGGTTGCATAACTGACTGTACAATCCAGGCACCCCCTTTTTTCAACTTCTGATTTTCATTTCTATACTCAGTCTTGCAGAAAGTCCATATGTCACCATTGAGACTTCCAGCTCAGCTCTCCAAACTGTGTTCTGTGAAACTGCTGATAGACCCAAGCTGACCTGTTACTCTCCTGAATTCCACACACCTAGAGGTGGTGTCTTCAGTTGAACATTTTTTTTCTTTGCTTATCTCATCGCCCAAAAGATAAAATGTTTGAGTGGGGATATGACTTTTTTAACTGTTTGCTTATATATTCAGTGCTCTGTAAAAGCTGATGGCCTCTAAGAATGAGAAGTCCAATTCTAACATCCTATAACTCGATGACTCCCATCTCCTACCTAACACAGTAGAAGCATGAAATTGTTTTACTTTATTGAAGATCAATCTGGCATATAATCATCTGATGGAAAGTAATAGACATTTACTTACTGAAGTAATGCTTGTTGAGTACCTACTATATGTCAGCATTATGCTGGGTGCTTTGGAATATAGAAGTGAAGAAGTCAGACATAAAGCCTACACTCAGGAGTTTACAATCTCAAATAAGAGTTAAATAATCATAAAAATAATTAATTGTAATTATAAACGAATCATGAAGGATGGGTATAGGATGCTATAAAACCACATAACTGAGAGGAATGTTATCTAGGCTGGAGAGTTATGTAAAGTGAAATCTTGAAAATGAAATAGGAGTTAGGCAAGCAAAAGAGGTATCAAGGATGGATAACTCAAGGGCAATGTCAAGTTCTAACAAGCTCCTTATTCTCTTCTACTGCTTAGTTAAGATTTATATATAATATATAGATTTTTATGTATTTATTGGAGAGAGATAGAGCATGAGTGGGGGGAAGAGCAAAGGGAGAGGGAGAAGCAGAATCCTCACTGAGCAGGGAGCCAGATGCAGGCTTGATCCCAGGACCCTGAGATCATGACCTGAGCTGAAGGCAGCTGCTTAACCAACTGAGCCACCCAGAAGCCCTGGAGGGAATGTATTTTTAAAGCACCCTTCTTAAAAACCATATTCTCTACTTGTACTATGATCCTACTTTAACTTTCCTTCCTCTTACATCATTTCATCAGAGCCATAACAACTATCATGTCAACATGCTGTTTTTAAAAGCTATTTATAAATGTGGCTCCTTCAGAAAATGTCTGCAAGGTAAGTGACTCATCCCTTGTCCCCTTCTTTGCTTTGCTTCAGGAGCAACTGAGTTGATGTTGATGCCATTGACTGAGACGAAGAGTGGAAGGGGAACAAACTTGGCAAAGGGCAAAGTTCACTTGGAACACTTGAGTTTTATCTGTGATACTAAGTAGAACTGTTAGCTAGGCAGTTTGGATGCACCTGTCAGAGTTCAGAAGAAAAGTAGGGACTGGAAAAACGCATTTGATAGTTTTCAATGCACAAATGTTATTGAAAACCTGGGTATGAATGAGAAGGCCTAGCTTTAGAATTTTGAGGACCTCAAAAGCTTAAAGGTTGGTTGAGAAGTTGCCAGCAAAGGAAACAAGATACAGCTAGAGAATTTTGAGGAAACTGGGCTTTTGAAGGGGCATGTCTAGGTTCAAATTCTAGCTTTGCCCATTGTTAACTGTGTGACTGCATAGCTAATATTGGTCACATCTTATGGTGGAACACATCTTACTTTCTATCTGCGAAATGGAGACAATTATGCCTATTTTAGAGAAAGCTAGCATAGGCTCATGGCTAAGTAACTTCATCCTAACTGCCTGACTCCTAATCTTGGCTGTCACTGACCAGCTGGGAATGTGGGCAAGTTCCCTAACGTCTCTATCCCTCATTTTTCCCATTAATAAAATGATTTTTTTTTATTCATTCATAACAGACAGAGAGAGAGAGAGAGGCAGAGACACAGGCAGAGAGAGAAGCAGGCTCCATGCAGGAAGCCCGATGTGGGACTTGATCCCGGGACTCCAGGATCATGCCCTGGGCCAAAGGCAGGCGCTAAACCACTGAGCCACCCAGGGATCCCTGCTGAGCCACCCAGGGATCCCCAGAAAATGATCTTAGTAGTACCTATCACACTGGATTATTGTGAGGATTAAATAATTAGTGCATGTAGAATGTTTAGAACAATGCCTGACACACAGTTAAGTAATGTTAGCTGTATCATGGTTGCACTGTTTTAAAATGAAAAAAAAAAAAATAGTGGTATAGAACTTGAAAAACAGTAAGTACCACAAGATGATAACTGTTACTATTAGCTTACTATCATCATCATCATCACTATTATTTTGAGAGAGATAGAGTGAACATATGCACTTATTCATGAGAGACACATAGAGAGAGGCAAAGAGAGAAGCAGTCTCCCTGTGGGGAGCCTGATGCAGGACTCAATCCTAGGACCCCGGGACCATGACCTGAGCCAAAGGCAGATGCTCAACCACCGAGCCACCCAGGTGCCCTGGGAGAGAGATTCTTAAGCAGGCTCCATGCCCAGTATGGAGCTGGATGTGAGCTCCATCCCAGAACCCTGGGATCATGATCTGAGCCAAGATCAAGTGGACCCTAACTGACTGAGCCACCTAGGTGCCCCTAGCTTATTGTCATTATTATTAAAATGATATTGAATGTTGGGTATGAAAAATTTATTCCAAATTGTTTAGATGAATCTTTCACAAAGATGGAAGAAAGGGGGCAAAACACAGTAGAATGGCTACTTCTGTAGCGTTTATGGTGAAAACTTGAGAAAGTATAATGCAGACATAATATGTCTTCAGTACAGAATCTTCCCAAAGAAAAATAAATTGGAAATTAAACCCATTCTTTTACCGTACCCTTAGCAGCTGACACAAGAAGTGATGTGATGTCAGACTCTTTGGGTGATAACTTTTTTCCCCAGCTATATTTTTCATTATAACAATATCATCCTGGGTTATGAAGGCAACCACTTTTCACTTGGATTCTTAAACACTTGGAAGCAATGACAAGAGGTGTTGCCAAAATTAAATTAAAATAATGAAGTTAGGGATCAAAATGTATGATCTACTGATTTTTAAAATAAAGCATCTGAGTCACAGGTTACAAGTGACATGCCCTAGTTTCACTGTGTCACATGAACAGTAGCCAGGCTCCAAGACCAGACACCGGGTGATTGATTTCCAGCCTTTCCCCTTCCCTTTGTACTATCATGGGCATAGATTTAGCAACACACAGGTCTGATCTAGGCAGACATTCTTGTTATATTATAACTATTGGCTGGTCTTGTTAGAACTAGATTATAAAATCATATCATTTCTTACCCTATATTCTCTGTAATTGTGTAAAAGAGGATATCTGTTCCATGCATGGAACTCATATATATATAGTGAGGAAAACATCCTAGAACAGTATGAAATATTCCATGAGAGCTTGAACTTTGGAATCAGAAAATCCAGACAAGAAAGGAGATTCTATTTAGTAGCTCTGCCATCCTGGCCACGTTATTTAACTACACTAAACCCTGGCTTCCTCATCTCTAAAAACAAGGAAAATAACCAAATAGGATCATTGGGTGGAGGCACACTAAAAGGCATCTGTTAATTTCTTTCCATTTACCTGCTGAATCACTCAGTGTTAAAAATTTGAGTTAGCTTTAATGCAAATCATGAAAAGGGGTATGGAGGCCTATATTTGGGCTGCTGTTTGTATATTGCTTGTTATCAAAAAATGAAACTCCAGTCTATGATTGTTTCCTCTAAAATATTGTGGTTTTTTTTTTCACTCTATTTTAATCCTACCTTCCTGCGTCAGTACCCAGATTTTTCTCCCTCTTCCATGACAGCATTTGTAGAAGAGGAAAAACATTTCCCCTACCCTCTTCTGTCTTGTATCTTAGGTCTGTGAATTAAACTGACAAAAGATAGATTAAAGAGAGAAATGGTATACAACTTTAATGCATGTTTTTAACTTTACATTCAAGGAGGCTATGCAGAAAAGAAACGAAATCACAAAGAAGTATATTCAGAAGCTTACATACCATTTTAACAAAGGGTGATGAATTAAGGAAAAGTGGCTGGACAAGGGGAGTTTGGACTTCTAAGGACAATAAGTTGTGGAAAGTAAATGTATGTGGAAACTAATGGAACATAAGGCTTGCTTTAGTAAGGTTTGTTTGTCCAGACTCATCTTGGTATCAACTTTCCATCTTTATGGTCACAAATCTCTCAGAGAAAGGATCAATGGAAGTCTTCATTTCTTAGAAGTTCATACTTTCAGTCAGATAATGGAATATCTAAGTTTTCTTTGTGCATATGTTAATTCTCAATGGCCTTCAACCCAAAATAATCCATATTACCAATGTGGCATATTTTGCAGTAGAATGTTGTAATCCCCTTCATATTCATTCACTTAATGATCCTTCTATCAAAATATTTTTAAAAAGATTTTATTTATTTATTCATGAGAGACACACAGAGAGAGAGAGAGAGAGAGAGAGAGAGGCAGAGACTCAGGCAGAGGGAGAAGCAGGCTCCATGTAGGGAGCCCAATGTGGGACTCAATGCCGGGTCTCCAGGATCACGCCCTGGACCGAAGGTGGTGCTAAACTGCTGAGCCACCAGGGCTGCCCCTTCTATCATAATATTAATAAGTGTCTTCTATGGCCCCAGGGCACAAAGACTAATAAGGTATAAATTATAGCTTCAAGGAGCTCATAGTTTTAATGAGAAAAGAAATATGAACATATTATTTCAATATAATTCAAGGAATGTTTTGATAGAGATGTTCAGAGGCTGCTATGGGGACCCAGGAAGGGGTAGAGACCTAATTTGATATATGTGGGGTGGTGATGATAAAGAATGGCTTCCCTAGGGAAATAATTCTTGAGCTCCTAGTTAGGAAACATTCATGACAGAAAGGGCATTCTAGACAGAAGCAGGAAAGATGGAGTCCAGTCAATGGAGGTTATCTATTTTAACTAGAACTTAAACCTGTGAGGGAAATAGCAGGAAGTGAGACTAGACATAAAAGCAAAAGTATGCATTATTAAGGGTTCCCGCTAAAGATCTGAATTTTACCCTGTAAGTCAGTGGTTTGCAAAGTGGGTTGGCACAAAGATGTATGTAAAATGATTTACTTAGGCAAAAATATTGAAACTTCTGTTTTTTTTTTTAAAGATTTTATTTATTTCCTCATGAGAGACACAGAGAGAAGCAGAGACGCAGGCAGAAGGAGAAGCAGGCTCTCCCCCAAGGAGCCTGACGTGGGACTCGATCCCAGATCCCAGGATCACGCCCCGAGCCAAAGGCAGACGCTCAACCACTGCGCCACTCAGGCGTCCCAAAACTTCTGGGTTTTTTAAAAAATTATTTTCTGTCTCGGTGAGTGTACTATATATATGTATACACACACACACACACACACACACACGTATATATATATAATTTGTATATAAGCAAATATACATGGACTGGGAGGATGACCTCCTCCTCCGCTGATATGATTATATGATCAAGGAACTTTGGGGATGATTGCCATTAAGGGAAGTTAAATGATCTAATACTCTCCAAGGTTGGTAGAGGGCAAGAGTAGAAGCAATTAGGAAGGAGAACTAAGAGGTGGTTGCCAGTAGCATGGGTTTGAGTTCGGTGGGTGTGACCTAAGGCTGTGCGGGTAGGGATATGGATGAAGACCCAGGCAAGATGTTTCTGGAACATATCAATTGCATTTGGATAAGGGATGAGGAGTGAGAACTACCTAACTACTGCAGAGGAAAAACTTGTCCTCTACCCTCTTACGTTCTTCATTTGGAAGTGTGTACAATAAACTAACCAAGGCAGATTAATAGGAGAGAAGGCACAGAAGAGACTTGGGTTTTCAGGGATAAGTGAATGTGGGGGAGTGACTTGGAAATATGTGGGAAACTGATGAGAGATAAGTCCAATCTGTTTATGCAAACCTTCTGGGTGTTGACTCTCTATCACCAGCGATACGTCCCTCTCTTCTTCCTGACATGGGGGTTAGTGGGGGGCAGATGCCCTCACAAAGGGAAATTCATGCACTGCTTTTAGGCAGATAAGGGGAGATCTAGAGAATTCTTCCTACATTTGTTGATTCTCAATTGCCTTCAGCTCAAAATAATCATTATGCTGAAGTGTCACATTTTGGGGTGGCATATCCTGACCTCCTTTAGCACCATTAACTGAAAGAATAAAAATAAACAAAAAAAGTAGACAGAGTTGGAGACCAACATGAAGTTCAATTTTGGACATTTTAAGTTTGAAGTATACATGGAATATTTCATGAAAACCATCCCACAGCAAAGACTTAGAAATATGGAATTAAGATAATTAGATGATATAGGGTTAGCTTTCTCACCACTTATCATTAGTTCCCCCCACCTACCCAAATTTTAAGATTGATTATTCTGTTGGACAAACTGAAGTGAAACCAGAATTAGAAATAATGCTTACAGAGATGCCTGGGTGGCTCAGCGGTTAAGTGGCTGCCTTTGGCTCAGGGTGTGATCCCGGGGTCCTGGGGTTGAATCCCATATTGCACTCCCTGTAGGAAGCCTGCTTCTCCCTCTGCCTGTGTCTCCTCCTCTCTCTCTGTGTCTCTCATGAATAAATAAATAAAATCTGCAAAAAAAAAAAAAATGATGCTTACAGACCTCTGCCTTTTTTGGTTATAATAGCTGAGAAATCTTATCCTTTTTCCCCTTTCCTGCCCCCTGCTCAGTTTTATTGGGGTATAACTTAAAAATAAAATTGTAAAATATTTAACATGTACGTCGTGGTGATTTGATTTTTTTTCCTTTTTAATTTTCATTCTAAGTTCATTTCCTTAGCACAGATTTCCAGTGCCTGGAGGGAAAAGTTTCAGGTGCACTGGTGTCACAGCAGAGTTAAGGCAATGTTACACCAGAGTTAAGGGCTGTGGAAGCACTATTTACTCAACCTGCAAAGCCTTTTAGAGGATTGTGTTTCCCATTTCTAAAATGATTTAGTAATAGCTAACACTTATAGAACATACACTGTGAACACTGTGCTAAGTTGCTTTTATTTTGATTACCTCGTTTTCTATTCATAAAACCCTAGGGGAAGGTGCTGTTATTAATAAGATTTTTTTAAAGATCTTATTTATTTGTTTTGGGGGAGGGCACTCGAGTTGGGGGAGGGGCAGAGGGACAGAGAGAATCCCAAACTGACTCTATGCCATGTATGGAGCCAACGTGGGGCTCCATCTTGGGACCCAGAGATCACAACCTGAGCCAAAATCAAGAGGTGGTCATTTTAATCGACTGAGCCACCCAGGTGCACCTATTATCAAGATTTTTACAAATTAAAAGCTGTGATCCAAACTGTTTACAAAATTAGCCCAGAGTGCCCAGGTGGCTCAGTGGGTGAAGCACCTGCCTTCTGCCCAGGTCATGATCTCAGGATGCTGGGATGGAGCCTGTTGGGCTTCCTGCTCAGCAGGATGCCTGTTTCTCCCTCTGCCCTTCCCCCTACTTATGCTCCCTCTTCCTCTCTCTCTCTCTCAAATAAATTAAAAAAAAAAAAAAAAAAAGAATTAGCCCAAGCTCCAATTGCTTGGAACTAGAATTTGAATTCACGTAGTCTGACTTCAGAGATGCATGCACCTTGCTTTCCATTGTGGCTTCTAAGCCAGTTCTCTTTTGTCCTCTTTGAAAAGCTCAGCTCCTCTGGACTCACTCCTTCCGTCCATAGTCCTGGTTATTGCAGCTCTCCAGAACCACATTCTGATGTCCTGATCTGTTCCCTTTAATTCACTAAAATTTTTGGCTTTGTTAAGGAGAAAAGCACAGGCTCCAAATGGAGTTACATACGTTACAGGCCCCTCGTCAGCAAACTGAGGCTTAATACCTAACGTAATTGCAGTTTCCATCCCCACAGGAAGGTAACCTTTAACCAGTCAACATGGAATTTCCTGGTCAGCCCTAGAAAATACACTGATGGACCCCTTCCGTTCCCCTCGGGAGGGTGACCTTACCTAAACCAGTGCATTCTTTGCTAATAATTTCCTTTATTCCCCTCTTTGCCTTTAAAAATTGTCCCTTTTCTACAGCTGGATGGAGCTTTTTTCTATTGGCTAGATGAGATGCTGCCCAATTCATGAATCATTTAATAAAGCCAATTAGATCCTCAAATTTACTCAATTGAATTTTTGTTATTAAATGGCTCTTTCATCACCATTTTCTTGGCAACCTCTGCTCCTGTCAGTCTGTTAACCCCATCCACATTCACACACACACCTTGTTCCCCTTCATTTCCCTCATACCCACCGAGATTCGACAATCCTTTAGGATGATCATCCTCTTGCAAACACACAATCCCTTTACTGTTCACTTTCTCTGCCATCACTCTTATGGGGGAAAAGAAAAGCCACAACCCTGGCTAAAACTGTTCATCTCTTCTGGAGAAATTGGCATATGTGGGCTGCATGGCTTTAAATTCATCATCAGAAACATCAACCAGTCCTTAGTATGCATTTCCTCAGCAGCAGTCCTTAGTATGCATTTCCTTTGCTTTCAGGCTCTTCAAAGCGTCTCTTTCCTATTTTCCCTTTCTCTTCTCAAACCTCCCCCCAATTTTTCCCTCATCCCACTCTTAGCTAATGAACTTGCCGACAATTTCATTGAGAAAACAGGAATGATCAAGGAGGATCTCCAAGTCTACAAGCCTATCTGTCAGTGTACTCATCTTTTTTGTGTTCCCTCTTAATATCTTGCGGAAGTGCCACTGCTTCTATCAAAGGCACTCTTTATCCACCCGCCCCCCAGATTTATTTGTTTACTAGAGAGAGAGGAAGAGAGGGGGTAGGAGGAGAGGGAGATAATCTCAAGCAGACTCAGCGCAAAACCCAACACACCGGCTTGATCTCACAACCCTGAGATCAGGACCTGAGCCGAAACCAAGAGTCGGATGCTTAACTGACTGAGAAACCAGGTTGTCCTTCAAAAGCACTCTTCCTGCTTGTACTTTGGATTCCATTTCCTCACAAGGATTTTGTTCCTTTGTTACCTTTTCCCCTCTCTTTCCTCCATCATTAATATTTCCCTCCCTATTGGATCATTCCTATGAGTATACTTCCTCTAGATCTCTCATTACAAATACAAAAAAATACAAATCTAAAAGAGACAAAACTAGCTTAAATTAGTTAAACTAGACGTCAGCTTCTAAAAGACAGAGGTGGGGATCCCTGGGTGGCGCAGCGGTTTAGCGCCTGCCTTTGGCCCAGGGCGCGATCCTGGAGACCCGGGATCGAATCCCACATCGGGCTCTCGGTCCATGGAGCCTGCTTCTCCCTCTGCCTGTGTCTCTGCCTCTCTCTCTCTCTGTGACTATCATACATAAATAAAAAAATTAAAAAAAAAAAATAAAAGACAGAGGTGGACTTGTTCAAGGTGCAGTACATATTCAGCAGGGCACCAGGGAGTTCATGCCACAGAAGCCCTGTTTTTTTTTAAATTAGGGTTTATCTTGCCCTGCGATTGTAATCTCTTTCTCTTGCCTTTGCTTCCTAATGCAAAGCAGCATTGTAACTGGGTTTTAAACAGAAAACAGTATTATCTAAATATACACGTCTGTGGGTTTTTTCCTCTTTTCATATGGTATAATTCTGTCAACTGAAACAGGCAAAAAGGAAAAGGCATTTTCTTTAGAATTTTGTCAAATAATGAAGTATCTAGATAAATACTTAAATGCTTAGATATAATGTAGTTACAGAAAATAGTGAAGTTTGATCAGAATGTAAAAACCAATGGCTTCTTCAGAGAAATGTGCTTCTTCCAGTTAGAGATTGCAATATAGTCCCACATTAGCAGGCTTTGGTGGCTTTTGATATCTTACTTTAGAAAGAAAACAATGGGGTGCATTTTCAGTCTGTGAAAAAATCTGGGCATAAAGGCAGTGGGATACATCAGAAAAAGCTTGGGTTTTTGGAGTTAGACTTGTGTGAAAGGAATACTATGCTTACTAGTTTTCTGATATTGAATTAAATTATCTTTCTGTAACTCCGTTTCTATAAGATGGGAATCAGGATACCTACATGACGATTGTGATTATTAATTAAAATAACAAATGTAAAATAAGCAAAAGCTCAATAAGAAGGTTTTTTTTGACCCCTGTATTCACATGATTTCCTTTTAATGCCTCATGAAGGGGGCTCCCGGGTGGCTCAGTGGTTGAGCATCTACCTTCAGCTCAGGTCGTGATCCCAGGGTGCTGGGATCGAGTCCTGCCACCAGCTCCCTGCAGGAAGCCTACTTCTCCCTCTGTTTGTGTCTCTGCCTCTGTGTGTCTCACGAATAAGATCTTTTAAAAAAACAAAACAAAACCTCATGAAAGGCAAAGATAGACTTGAATACGTACATATATTTATTAACAGCATAGAGATCAATTTTCTTAAGGTAGCCAGACAAAATGAGAAAAATAACTTTTTTATTTTTTTTTTGTGAGTAAAATAACTTTTGAAAAGAACGGGGTGGCCTTCTCCAGTATGGTGGTTTGGGACAGTTCTCTCGTGATGATTTTGTGTCTGTTTTTATGTAGGCCTCACACCTAGCATGGAGCCCAGCACAGGGCGTGGACTCACAACCCTGAGATCCAGCTCTGAGCATCAACGAAGAACAGAATGCTTAACAGAGGGCAGCCAGGGTGGCTCAGCGGTTGAGCCCCTGCCTTCAGCCCAGGGCCTGACCCTGGAGGCCTGGGACCGAGTCCCACGTTGGGCTCCATGCATGGAGCTTGCTTCTCCCTCTGCCTGTGTCTCTGCCTCTGTCTCTATGAATAAACAAATAAAATCTTAAAAAAAGAAAAAAAAGAATGCTTAACCGACTGAGCCACCCAGGTGTTCCTCTGCTAATTGCTTATCAGTGGTACATATTAGCGGTGTTTGCCTTTCTCTCTTGCTAGTCTTTTCACGATTGACCTACCAGTAGTGTTTGGGGGGTGGGGGGGTGGGTAGAAAGCAAAGTACAGGAAACAACACTGAATTTGTGAAGGCGATGTTCAAGCTAATAATAAATGGAAATCAGAACTGCAAATAGAGGCAAATGGGCAAAAGCTGAATACAAGTGAACCTAGACTGGCCTCAAGTATTTGCGGTTGGTAGCAGCTCATTTTGTGGGCTCACACGTGAGGGGGGGGCGCGACACGCGTCACTCCAGCATCAAGTCCAGTTTTGCACCTTTGCCCCTTTGAGTCCTGAACAAAGCCGACCAGCGAGATCACGTTAGCAGCAGATCCAAGCAGTTTTGGTAAGAAAAAAAAAAAAATTGCAGGCCAGATACACAAACCTCAGCAACTTAAGGAGTGAAGTTGTGTGGAGAAGCTGATGCCCCTTTTGGAAGGTTGACTTTGTTTCGCAAAGCGAAGAAATGACGACTGGGCCAACTTTTTGTTTTTGTTTGTTTGTTGTTGTTGTTTTTTTTTTTTTTTTTAAACGAGTGATCACATTTAATAACTCGGGGAAGTCATTCCATTTCAGTCTCTGAAACTGGCTTGCTAGGACAGAGCGCTTTCCAGGATCCGTCGAGGAAAACCTTTCTCCTTCTGCACCCTGGGTCGTTTTTGACGTCCGACACCTAAAAAAAAAAAAAAAATGCTTCTGGAAATTCCCCCCCGCCCCCCATTCTTCCCCAAACGGGACTTTCGGAAACTCGACGGCACTCTTAAATCTAGACTCATTCCTAACCAACTTCTACTTTCCCCACCAGCCATATTCTTCAGCTTCTCGGGTTTCCAACTCCCCAAATCTCCAACCTCACCCCTCGAATTAGTCCAATCAAACTTTCCCTTCTTAGACCTTTCCCTGACGTTCGCTCCAGGAAACTCCCCCGAGAATCACGTGGCCAAACGTGTCCCCAACGGCGCTCCGTAATTCTCCTACCGTTCCACCGCCCTTCCTCACCTCCTGTTAGCTCCGCCCCGCCCCATTCTAGCGTTCCCCCCCCCACTCCCCTCCCCCCCCTCGCCCGAAGTGCCTGCGCCTGCGCATCTCCAATTCAGGCGCTTTCCCTTTCCTGGCGACCAATCCACTTCCTGCCTTCGGGCCTTGGAAAGCTCCGCCCCTCCGCCGGGGACCTGGCTGGAGGCGCTGGTTGTGGCTGCCCTGTTCACTGCCTGTCTGGAAATCTCGCTCCTGTCGCCCGGCGGACGATCCGCAGCAAGCCGCTGTGCGTGCGTGGCACTGTCTGGGCGTGTGGTCGCGGTCCGCACCGCAGAGTGAAGCCTCAGCGCACCGAAACGCCGGAGGAAGGGAGACGCGGCCGCTTTGGATCAGGCACGTGGCCGGACAGCTTTCCCTTTTCCTCCTCCCTCCGCCCCGCCCCCACTCGCAGCCCGGCCGCGCTGGTGAGTGGCGGGCGGGAGGGCCGGCGGGCGGAGGGAGGAGGGGGAGCTGAGGGAAGGCGGGCCCTCGGCTGCGAGCTAGGTGGGGGGAGGGGAGGGGAGAGCCCGAGCGCTGGAGTTGGTGCTGGGAAACCCGGGGCTAATGTTGACAACAGGCTCGAGGTGAGTCCCGGGGAGCCTCCTTCGCCTCGGCTCCGACCGTCGGGAGGGAGCGGGGCTGGGGAGCACCGGCCTGGACTCCGGCTCCCCGAGGGACCCGAGAGGCGACTCGGCACCTCAGCGCTCCGGGGGCGGCGAGCAGCAGACGGACCGCAGCTCCGGCGGCGTCCTCCTCAGACCCCTCTCCCGGAGGCTCCCGTCACGGCGGGCGCCCCCGGCCCGGGGCAGACGTGAGGGGCGGCCGCGGCGGGCGGGGGGGTGCGGGGTGCGGGGGTGTCCTCCCCGCCCCTCCACGCCCGGGCTGGGCCTCGGGGCTGAAGCCGCTGTGGCGGGGCGGAGGTGTGCAGTCGAGCGAGGGAGCTGCGGGAAGGCTCCCGGGAGCCGGAGGGACGCGACGGCGAGGAGGTGGGGAGGGCGCGCGCGCGTGGGAGGATGTGGAGCCGGGAGCCCAGCCGGGGCGTCTGGGCGTCGGGCGGGTGCGGAGCGTGAGGGGGAGAAGTTGGCGTCGGGGCGACGATGGTCGGCGAAGGTGACCGCTGGGGCCCCCGGGGACGGGGGCGCGAGTGCGGGCCGGGGGGTGCCGCCGGAGCAGGGGGTTGTGGGAGATGCGTGTGCGGGGGAAGGGGCTTCGGGCGGGGGGCGCTGCGCTGGGTCCGCTTGCCCCGAAGTCTCCCACGGGCTGAGGCTCCCTCGCGGTGCCTCGGTCCCCGGCGCTGCCCCTGCTGAGCGCTTGGGCGCGGAGGCCAGGGTCGTCGGGCTGGCGAGCTGGGGCTCCCCGCCGACCCGGACCAGCCGCCCTCCTGCCCCGCCAGGACCCGCGACCGGAGCAGCCCCGGCGCCGCTCACCCTTCTCGTTGACCGTAGTTTTCAGGCGTCTCTGAAAGATACCACAGCTCGTCGAGAGAGAGCCAGTTCTGAACTGTGGTGAAATGTGTAAGGAAACTTTCCGTGGGTCTTTGGTTTTCAACACTTTTTTTTTTTCCTTTGGGTAAAGCCAGCGTTGGGGGGTGGGCGGGGGGGGGGGTGGAGAGATAATGCCCCGGTGCGGTTCTGCCCTCAGGACGTTTTGAGTGACACAGAACTACAAGGTGAACCGGCATTGTCTTCCTCTGGGGCGTTTTCAGAGCATTTCTGATTGTGATTTCATACAGTCCATATGGTACTTCGGTAAAGGAGTATCTTTGATGAGGGAGACACCCCCCTTTTTCTCTGCATTCTGCCCCCCTCGGTGCGCTCCGCTGGTACCTCCTCGTTTTACCAAGAAAGTAGTTTTACTTTCTTTTGGGCTTTTCACAGTCTCTTCCGAAAACCAGATTATCCAGTCCACCGGCCAGGGCACTATAGGAAGGAAGGTGGTTTTAAAGACGTGGCTTCCTTTTAAGGGACTCAGTAAAGTCATTTGTAAGGGCTTAATGATATTCCGATAAAAAAAAAAAAAAAGATCACTAATGATTTATCTTGGGTTATTGTGAGGCAAGAATCTGTTTGAAACTGTGGTTTTCACTTGAAAAACTTCTTGAAGCCGTTCAGGTGAAATATTTGGTTGTGTATTCAAGCAGGGACTGTCAGAGGGATTCAAAGAAATGTTAGCATTTCACTACTAAATAGTTTCATTGACGGCACATACACATGCATATGGGTCTAAATTAGGTTGTTTGTATATTTTGTTTGGCTTTTAAAATCTTGAGTCAGGGTAGATAGTGGATAAGAGCACTGGACAGTGAGCCTTGACCCAACCAACGATTAAACTGGCGTAATGGGGTGAGTCACCGTTCTGCTGCCATGTCAATGTAAAAATTGAGAATTGGAGTAAAGTCTAGTAGGCCTAATTCTTAAAAAAAAAAAATCTCACCTTCCAAAGAACTTTCCAGTGCTCTGTGTGAAACAATAGACATTAATTGAATCCCCCCCCCCTTTTTTTTAAAGGATTTTATTTATTCATTCATTAGAGACAGAGAGGCAGAGACACAGGCAGAGGGAGAAGTAGACTCTTCACAGGGAGCCAGCCCCATGTGGGACTAGATGCCAGGACTCCAGGATCACGCCCTGAACCAAAGGCAAATGCTCAACCCCTGAGCCACCCAGGCGTCCCTTGGATGCCTTAAAAAAAATATATTTATTTATTCATGAGAGGCAGAGACCCGCAGAGGGAGAAGCAGGCTCCCTGTGGGGAGCCCAACCCCTGGGATCACATCCTGAGCTGAAGGCCGTAGCTCAACCACTGAGCCACCCAGGTGTCCCTGTTGAGTGCTGCCTTGATGCTTCCTTCAATGTTAGTAGTTTAAGAATTCTGTAAGAGTAGCAATTTCTCCATTTTATTGATGAATAGACTCAGAGAAGTTAAGTTGTCCAAGTTCCCACGGCTAGCAGGATGAAGAGTTGGGATGCAAACTTAAAAGTCTGAGTTCAAAACCTATGTTGTTTTCACATGTTGCATTGCTAGTCTTTACATGAACCTTTACATTTCTGTCATATTTTTTGTTCACTGAAACTTAGTTCGAAGTGTACTTTGGATATGTTTTTAATACAAGGATGAAGTGATTGAAAGAATATATCCAAAGATTTTAAGGGTTTTATTGGGAATCTGTTTCTTTGTGTTCTAGAGCAGGATCAATTCATGAGTGCCTACTACAGTTTGACACAGTAGGTATTGAAGAAATGAACACTGTACAGAGTCACAAAAGTCTAGGAGGCTCTGTTAAGCTAATACATGATACTTTATGAAATTTGTCAGATTTCAAGTGAATTTATAAATGTTTTCATAGAACTTATTATCTAATACTACCTTCACAAATGAGACATTAACTGTCAAATTTTTTTGCCATTCTTTTTATTTTCTGTAGTTCTTGTATCACTGAAGTGTTGCTTATTGATAAACTTCAGAAAATACCAACTCTCTATATAGAGTATTATGTTTTGCACATAATGACAAATATCCCTAAGAAAGATTGTATTATTACGTTAGAAATAATCTTATCCCCATATGTTTTAACTAGTATATGCCGAAATTTAGAAAAGTAATATAAAAACTGCTTAGCCATTATCAGGGATTCTTTCTATTCAGATACGTAATTCTGTGATTTGTTGTGGTATCTAAGATCAGGTCTTTCACTTCACAGTTTGGTACTCTCAAAGTTCTTATTAACTTTAGGTGAGAGTATGGGTTCCAATTCCAGCTCTGTCACCAGCTGTGGAAGCCTTAGTCAAGTTACTTGGTCAAGTCTCAGTTTACTCATTTATAAAATAGGGAAGATAATACTCATCTCATAAAGATTTTAGTATTAAATGAGATAATGTACGTGAGATGTTTACTGTGAGGCCAGTGAGTGGTGGCTATGAGTATTTTCTTTTAAAAATTTACTTGTGCCACCCCAGTCTTAATCAGTGGTGGAAGAACGGTCTCAGAACTGTTTGTGTCAATTGGCCATTTAAGTTTAATAGTAAAAGACTGGTTAATGATAACAATGCATCGTAAAACCTTCAGAAGGAAAGGAGAATGTTTTGTGGACCATTTGTTTTTTTTTTTTTTGTGCGTGTGTGGCAGTTTTAAGTTATTAGTTTTTAAAATCAGTACTTTTTAATGGAAACAACTTGACCAAAAATCTGTCACAGAATTTTGAGACCCATTAAAACAAAAGTTTAATGAGAAAAAAAAAAAATTTACTTGCTTTAGGGCATGTCTTTTTTCACATTAAGGTGGGTCTTTGAAGCTGACAGATAACATAAATGTTAACACTGCTTTGCCAGCAAATAAGTAGTAGTTATGCTCTTTCATGTTATAATGGTTGCTTAAACAGGATTAACAGCTTTTTTTTCTTGAGTTTTGCCATTGAGGTTAACTGAAGCCTTTGGGTGTTATTGTTAAAATAAATGCATAGAATGTGGACGTGATATAGAATCAGAGTGAAAGAGTAAAAGGGAAAGGAAGAAGTGGTTGGGAGAAGATACGGAATGTTGCTTGTGCCTCCAAAAGTTACTTAAAGTGCTTCTACTGGCCTAGGTTTTCTTTCTTTGATAATTTTTTTTTTTTTTTTAAATGACTTCAGAAGTGTTCCACCAGTGAAGCCATCTGATCTTGGACTTTTGTTTTTTTGTTTTTTGTTTTTTTTTTTTAATTTTTATTTATTTATGATAGTCACATAGAGAGAGAGAGAGAGAGGCAGAGACACAGGCAGAGGGAGAAGCAGGCTCCATGCACTGGGAGCCCGACGTGGGATTTGATCCTGGGTCTCCAGGATCGCACCCTGGGCCAAAGGCAGGCGCCAAACCGCTGCGCCACCGAGGGATCCCTCTTTCTTTGATAATTTATTGGAGTGCTGAAATAAATGCATTGTGTGTTTATAGAATAGTTATTTTTGCAAATATTTTGTTTGCTAACCTAGTTTTTACTGCTATAACTTAAAATCTATATTTGAAAATAATTGAGAATATGTATATCTTTAGCTTTTAATAAAGTAGGAAGTTTAAGTTAATTCTGTATTTCTTACATAGAAGGTATTTTGATTTTCTCATATACGGCTTTCAAATGATTTAGGGCCTAAAACATGAAGTACTGTCCATAAAAGAAATTATATTAGAACACTAGTTCTGAGTAGAGAAATTTATTTCTAGGAAAGAAAAATGCTGAATTTTGCTGGGAAATACAGTTTTTTTTGTTCCACAGTTGATTTCCAGTTAACTGTATAGAGCCTGTACTATAGACCTAATGTTATCCAATAGAACGTCCTGTGATAATTAAAATGTTCTGTATCTGCACTGTCTGATGCGGTTGACACTAGTCATGTGAAATTGAGCACTTGAAATAGGGATAGTGACTGAAGAACGAAATTTCAAACTTTTTAATTAATTTTCCTGTAGCTAAGTAGCTACATGTGGCTAGTGCCGTGGTTTTCAGCTGGTGGTGGTTTTGTCCCCAGGCAACGTTTGGCAATATCTTGAGTGATTTTTGGTTGTCAAAACTGGGGAGATCCTGCTGGCACGTCCTTAGTAGAGAAGGCAGGGATGCTGCTAAACACATAGTGCACAAAATCGTGTCAACATCACTCCCCCAGCAACCCCCCCCCCCAAAAAATTATCTTGCCTGAAATGGTAATAGTGCTGAGGCTGAGAAACCCTGAGCTGGTGGCTACTGTATTGGCAGACATAGACAGAATATACAGATTTTAGAATCATCATTATGTTATAGACTAATGAAAAGACTAAAGTTTAATTTAATTTGAGATAGCTGAAGCTTTCTGTATTTGAAAGTTTGATAAGGTTAGAACGATGATGTGAAGTTTGTATCTTCTGTGTCTATTTGTAGGAGGCAAGAGCTCATTTTTGTACCAACTTAAATAATTTCTGTTCCAGATTGTAGGAAATAATGTCACCAGCCTCTCCTAATGGATGTGAACTGTTGGGATTAAAACCAATTGAAAATATTCTCAGATACATACTGAAGTGTTTATGATTAAGTGTTGTTTTGTAGTTGATAATGGTTGAATTTGGGCAATGAGTATAGGGAGGTTGGTTATAGTGTGCTCTCTACTTTCACTTGTGTGTTTGAGTATTTCCTTAATAAAAAGTAAAAAAGTACTTAAGGCAAAGCATAACTAACTATGATAGAATGTGGAATGTGACCAAGAAATTATTTTATTGCAGAAATAGTGTTCATTTTACATGCATTTATTTAATCTTTCACAACATTACATTAATATGTTCTGTTTAAAAAAGTGTCACATTACTAAAAAGTCACTGGATTTACAATACTACAAAGAATACTGACATTCTTTTACTTTACAGATTGTTCTGGGTAACATAATGCCAGCTGAGCGTAAAAAGCCAGCAAGTATGGAAGAAAAAGAAACTTTACTAAACAACAAGGAAAAAGACTGCAGTGAAAGGCGGCCAGTAAGTAGCAGGGAGAAACCAAAAGACGAGATCAAGCTTACTGCCAAGAAGGAGATTATTAAGGTCCCTGAAGATAAAAAGAAGAAACTGGAAGAAGATAAGAGAAAAAAAGAAGACAAGGAACGAAAGAAAAAAGAAGAAGAAAAGGTGAAGGCGGAGGAAGAATTAAAGAAAAAAGAGGAAGAAGAAAAAAAGAAACATGAAGAGGAAGAGAAAAAGAAGCAAGAAGAGCAGGCAAAACGTCAGCAAGAAGAAGAAGCTGCCCAGTTGAAGTAAGAACATTTATTTTATTTGTTGATATGAAGGAATGGGGAGATTGAAATGTTAGGAAAGCAATGGTGATTTGAAATCAGACTGCTGAGGTCCAATTCCAAGAGAGTTGGGAGTATCTTCAGTTACTTGTTCTATTACTTTCAGTGACTAGAGCACCATGCTTTTTAAAAGAATTTATTTATTTATTCATGAGAGATGCAAAGAGAGAGGCAGAGACACAGGCAGAAGGAGAAGCAGGCTCCATGCAGGGAGCCCGACTGGGACTCGATCCCGGGTCTCCAGGATCCGGCCCTAGGCTGAAGGCGGCGTTAAACGACTGAGCCACCCAGGCATCCCTGGTTCCAAATTTTCTTAATTACACTCAACTTTTTTTTTTTTTTTTTAAGGATTATATTTATCTAACCGAGAGCAGGTGAGCAAGCGAGTGCACAAGTAGGCAGAGAGGGAGACAGAGGGAGAGGGAGAAGCAGGCTTGCTGCTGAGCCAGAGAGCCCAATGTGGGGCTCCATCCCAGGATCCTGGGATTGTGACCTGAGATGAAGGTAGAGTCTTAACTGACTGAGCCACCCAGACGCCCCAATTACACTTGAATTTTAAGACAAAACTGAGAAAGGTACTTTATTAGAGGTTTGGCTAATGCTGAAGTATGGAAGAGTGGTACTTAACATACCAAAACATTTTTAATGCATTCTTTTATAAACATTACTCTTTATTTTATTATTATTATTTTTAAAGATTTTATTTATTAATGAGAGACACAGAGAGAGAGAGGGAGAGGCAGGCTCCATGCAGGGAGCCTGATGTGGGACTTGATCCCAGGGCTCCAGGATCACACCCTGGGCCAAAGGCAGGTGCTAAACTGCTGAGCCACCCAGGGATCCCCTTATTATTTTTTAATAAACATTATTCTTTAAATAGTGTATTATTTAGTATTTAAAGAATACTTTAAGAGATTAATTTTTAATTTAATTTAAATTTTAAAGTATTTAAAGAATACTTTAAAGTATTTTTTGTGGACAGTTCTTTTTCTATATTCCCAGTGCTTTTACCTGTTCTAGGTTTTACACCTTCCTGGGCATATTAATTTATATTTTTCGTATTATACGTCATGTGTTTAATTTGTTTATTTTTGCAGCTTTATTGAGGTAGAGTTGACAAAGTATTTTATCTATTTAGTTTACCAGTTGGCAGAATGATTTTTACTCTAGTTATTAAGAATCATCCATTCTGCCACATTTGGTATTTTCAGTGTTGTAGGTTCTCATTATCTTAAGTCAATAAAATGTTTTTAAAAGTTGGAAAAGGTGCCTGACCTGCTCAGTCAGTACAGTGTGCAACTTCTGATCTCAGGATTGTGAGTTCTTTTTTTTTTTCTTTTTTAAGATTTTATTTATTTATTCATGAGAGACACAGACTTAGGCAGAGGGAGAAGCAGGCTCCTCCAGGGGAGCCCAGTGTGGGATTAGATCCCGGGACTTCAGGACCACGTCCTGAGCCAAAGGCAGATGCTCAACCACTGAACCACCCAGGTATCCCTTAAAAACAAAATCTTAAAGGGATGCCTGGGTGGCTCAGTCTGTTAGGTGTCTGTCTCTTGTTTAGGTCTTAATCTCAGGGCCATGAGTTGAAAAAAAAAAACCTTAAAAGTTAAAAGTAGGTAAAGGGCCTTTTGCATGTTTTGCTTGGTTTGAGATGCTGATGTTTATGATTACGCTTTCATTGTCTTTCACTCTTGAAATTGGTCAGTGATTCTACAAAATATGCAAAGTATTTTATTTACTTATTTGTTTTTTATATAGAGAGAAAGAGGAATCCCTTCAGCTTCATCAGGAAGCCTGGGAACGACATCAGTTAAGGAAGGAACTTCGTAGCAAAAACCAAAATGCTCCAGACAACCGACCAGAGGAAAATTTCTTTAGCCGACTAGACTCAAGTTTGAAGAAAAATACTGCTTTTGTCAAGAAACTAAAAACTATTACCGAACAACAGAGAGACTCCTTGTCCCATGATTTTAATGGCCTGAATTTAAGCAAATACATTGCGGAAGCCGTAGCTTCTATTGTGGAAGCAAAGCTAAAAATATCTGATGTGAACTGTGCTGTGCACTTGTGCTCTCTCTTTCACCAGCGTTATGCCGACTTTGCTCCATCACTTCTTCAGGTTTGGAAAAAACATTTTGAAGCAAGGAAAGAAGAGAAAACCCCTAACATTACCAAGTTAAGAACTGATTTGCGTTTCATTGCAGAGTTGACAATAGTTGGGATTTTCACTGACAAGGAAGGTCTTTCCTTAATCTATGAACAGCTAAAAAATATTATTAATGCTGACCGGGAATCCCATACTCATGTTTCTGTGGTGATTAGTTTTTGTCGACACTGTGGAGATGATATTGCTGGGCTTGTGCCACGGAAAGTGAAGAGTGCTGCAGAGAAGTTTAATTTGAGTTTTCCTCCTAGTGAGATAATTAGTCCAGAGAAACAACAACCTTTCCAGAATCTTTTAAAAGAATACTTTACATCTTTGACCAAACACCTGAAAAGGGACCACAGGGAGCTTCAGAATACTGAGAGACAAAACAGGTGATTTTCAAATATTTCTCAGAATTGAGAATTTATTTTGGAGCTCATACTTAAAAGTTTTTAAAGTCTTCAGGCCACTGAAAGAACATGTGGAAAAGGGCTCATTGCAGGTGATTTCTTAACATTTCCAGGAGAATTTCAAAGTGTACCAGTCTAAGTACTCATATTTAAATGGGAGTCTATGATAGATTTTGTTTCTGAATTTAGAAGAAACCTGGCAAGTATATGGTGATTTTTACTTTGTGGATGTGTTTTGTTCCTATAATTTAAAAACTCCCTAATGTTGAGGGATAAATTTTCTTTTTCTGTCACTTTAACTTTCTGCTATTATTTTGGTGTGGTTTGTTGTGTCCTCTCTATAGCAGGTTTGCTTTCGTTGTTTTGTATCTTAATTTATTGATGTCACTGTTGATATTTGTTCTTAGAAAATGAGTCATTATTAGTGGTATTTAAGATCAGAAATTAAGAAAACTGCAACAAATCAGAGGTGAAAAAAAATTTCTTAAATGCTACCATGTAAAGTGCATTTCCAGGAGTCTCTCTCCTGGGAACAACTGTTTAAAGTTTTAAGGAATAATGTATGCACCTTTACCAGTGGTAATTAGTAAAGGGTACCTGATTGAGGAATAATGTATGCACCTTTACCAGTGGTAATTAGTAAAGGGTACCTGATTGAGGGCCACCTTGTTACAAGATACTACTGTGTAGCCTCTGTTCCTAGGAGGCATCAACAAGCTAGAAGTTGATGTAGTTGGTAAGCATTAGGTCTGCTTTTATGGAGGGTGGATTTGGAGGAGGGCTGAGGGAGTACAGAAAGGATATAGCAATAAAGCAATAGCCTTTGGCCAAGTACCTAGTACCTATTTAAAGTACATGGTTAGGAGTCTGAAATTGCTATTTTCAAGAATTAGTATGGGAGAGTACATTTGTCTATTTTCATAAACCTGCAGGACCTACTGATTTTAAGTAGTTACCACCGGAAGGTGATGAACTTAACTAGAAGTGAAGACTGTAGTAGTGCGGTTAGGTCTGCATCAAGATAGGTGCACCGACTGTTTGACTAAGCCATGGTGGTTGAGGGTCACTCAAAAGGTGAGAGTTTAAGGTGGCAATGGTGTTCCTCAAGGTTTCTTTAAAAATAATTTAAAAAAAAAACTTTGTTTTGTGCTTTTAAATAGTGAGCACTGTTTAAACTTTGACTAGGCCACTTCAGGGTGTATTTATATATAGTCAGGATGTATTATATATAATAGTCAATAGTGAGTTTAAAAAGAAAAAAAAGAAAGAAAAAAAAAGAAAATAGTGGCCCTCTATTAATTCTTACATCTTTAAGGTTTCTTAATTATGACATACATAGTATTTTGTCATTTTCCTACTCCTTTTCTTTTTCCCTTATGTTCTTCCTGATGCCTCACATTGATTTTGTAAGTATGCTTTGATTACTTTTTAAGGGTTTTGTATGTGTGTTTACTTCTGATTGGCCTCAGGGAAGCTTAGAGGTTAGAGTCTACAGTGATTTAATCCAATCACCTTTCCAGTGTAGGAGTCCTTTTTCTAGATTATCTGACAGATAAAGTATTCTTCCTTTGAAAGCACCATTCCAGTGTTGGGCACACCTACTTACAAGGAATTCAAGCTGAAATTTGATTCCTTTTGATTTACTTTCTTTCTTGTACCAGTGGAATAAAGCTGCTTAAAGTGAGGGTCCATGAACTGTTTACCTACCCACAATGAATTAAGTATAGGAATAGACAAAGCATTTAAGACACCTTTATAGCAGTTTTCCATAGTCTTGGATATTGTTACTTTATTTTATAAAACTGTCTGCAATGATTAGGAAAAAGGAATTCCCTTATTAGTTTGAGAAATACCTTTATTAGTTTGAGAAATAGTTTGAGAAACACTGACATGGGACATGTCTCCTCTTTCATACCCATGATAATATCTCAAATATTTGCGGACTGCCAGGATTTTTCCCTTTCATCTTCTCATGGCTAAATACCTCCTGTTCCTTCAGTTCCATGATTTCCACACGACTATCCTTAGGGCATTCGTTTTGGATGCATTTTTTCCTGCTTGTAACCCCAAATTCCATTACTTTTTCTAGCTGCCTTGTCATTCTTTTGACTGGGATTTACATACACTTAATTTCTCAAATGAACTGCTGCCAAACCAATTCTTCACCTTGAACTAGTGGAAATAATCTTTTAAACCTGAATGCAGACTTACCTCTTCTAACTTTATTTAGTTGTTTTTGGCATATTACTATATCCTAATGACAATTTTAAACATTGTTTATGTTATTATCTGCTGTATGTATTGGTATGTACTTACCTGCTGGTCACATTCAGCTTTGATAAGCAGACCTGTTTTTTTAGTCACATTATTCAAGTCACCATGAAAATTTTGAACAGGGTATAGTGTTAAGAGCATGGTTTTGTGGCTTTCCCTAGTAACTCTATTCATTTAAATATGGAACTGTTAACCTGTGGTATTAGAGGAGGTTATTTACCTAGTATAAATTGACCTTAGCATTTAGCAGTCATTTTATCATGGAATACTATCTACTTAGATGTAGTAATTTGGAAGGTGGAAAAATCTTAATCACAATATAGAAAATAATTGGGATATAGCTTAATAAATAACTCATGTTTTAGGATAGCTTCAAATTGAGCAGGTTCTATAATGTAGATTTGAATACCTACTGACCAAGAGACAAGAGGAATGGATTAGTGCAGACTCCCTTGGCCTAGTATTAGTATAGTACAGTGTACTGTTAAAATGACCAATTTCCCAAAGTTTCCCCTTCTAGTCAGAGTTTTGAGGTTATTCTACATCATGGGAACATTCATGGACAATAGTTTTTCCCAGTAAGGTTTCTTCCAGGCATGGTGATGGCTGGAAATCTAAGTGCCGAACTAGGGGCTTTTTAAGACTCATGTAGTTAAATTACTTTAAGACTTTATTTGGTATCTTTAATAATTTTTTAAAAAATACATTCTATTTTCAGTCTATGAATTCCAAATGCTTTTGGTCATTTTAATTAACTTGGGAGATGGCACTATTCATAGAAGTTGTGAAGTCTGTCTATACTCATTAATGTCTATAGTTAAGAATTCTTGCAACCAATTTAAAAAATAGAATAATAAAATCTCTGGTATTTTCTTAGACACTAATGAATGAGTGAATGAAGACCGTGACTGCATAAGACCTGTTGAGTCTTAGCTGTTCTTTTCTCATGTTATCTGGGCTGATACTATAGGTATTAGATAGCTAGTTCTGTTTCAAAGCCCCTGGGGAATTTAAAATTATAAGCAAGTAAATAATTATAAGCAAGTGATACAACTGACCCTAGGGTTTGATGAATTCTAATAAATTTGCACTTAAAAGCTTTTTGTACTTCAGAGAATTTTAAAAGTGCATTTTGGTTTAAGTGATTGATCCTGGGGAGTTACAATTAACATTTACACATTTAAAAATATCTAGTAACATCTGCTAGTTTAGAGTTAATAGCTTTACTTGGTAGGTTTTGCTTTTATAACGTTCAGCTCTCTTTATACTTAAAATGCTTTGTACTATGAGATATTACTCATAGAGGTAATATTACCTACTCTATTTTGGCATTTAATAAAGATTGAAGAAGTGATTTAATTTTTATTATGTATAACTTAATTATGTAATAGAATTTGTTTCTTGTAGTAGTGAAATCATGAATTCATATATTAAGTCAGTTATTGTTTGGATAATTTTGAAGCGTCAGTTCCTTCCTAACTGGTAAGAGTGGTGGCAAAAGTTTCTCTTTTTCAGTAGTGGTGAATTACGAAAAGTAAACCTAGTGTTTTTCCTAAGTTTGCTTCATGATTATTGTTTCGAGATTTTGGCTATGTGTTCTAAATCTAAAATGGATTTTCTGTGTTCTTGCCAAGATTTTTTTTTCTTTTTTAATTTGGCTAATACAAGACCAAATAATATTTGGCATTGAAGTTTTTGCCTTTTTTCCAGTGGGCTATGGCATTTTTTTTTTCCCTCATGAAAATACTGTTGTACATTGATGAAGTATATCACTTGTTTGATCTTAATTGATCCTCATAGTACCTCTATCTTGAAAGTGATAGATTTAGGGATTAAAGAGCTTGCCCATTGTGATTTATATAGCAGGTGACAGATCCAGTTCTTATCTCTTCATACTGTATTTTTCACAACATTCATATTAGTCATCTTCTTCTGCATTTAGTACTTGTACTTGATTTTAAAGTGTCTAGTAAACAACTTAGCCACTTAGTGCTTACCGAGTCAGATCCAAACACAAGGACCCAAAAGAATATAAAATAAACACCCCAGTTTGAGAAGGCTTGCCTTTGATACATCGTTTGAGAGACATTATAATTTCAGTATAAGGTACCAAGTGGATAATTTTGAGAGGCAGTATAGTGCAGTAGCTGTGAGCATGGGCTCTGGAGCCAGCTATTTAGGTTCCAATCTCTGATCCATTATTTACTCAGATCTGTAACTCGTGGGAAGTTATCTCACATCTTTGTACTTCAGCTTTCTTTTCTGTAAAATGGAATAACAGTAGTACTCTACCTCTGAGATAAAGGTAAACGATATAGTGAATTCATGTGTAAAAGCATTTAAAGTATCTGGCTCGGGATCCCTGGGTGGCGCAGTGGTTTAGCGCTTGCCTTTGGCTCAGGGCGCGATCCTGGAGACCCGGGATCGAATCCCACGTCCGGCTCCCAGTGCATGGAGCCTGCTTCTCCCTCTGCCTGTGTCTCTGCCTCTCTCTCTCTCTCTCTCTGTGTGACTATCATAAATAAATAAAAATAAAAAAAAAAAGTATCTGGCTCATTTTAAGTATTTAGTAAATGTTGGTTATTACTTGTAATATGTTGCCTGCTTAATCCCTCAGAAAGATTTGATAAGAATTTCTCTTGTGTTTTTTTTATGATTTTGAAAATGAGTATGTTAAATTTCTTAAATTTTGATAGCTTATTTAAAAATTTCATCTTTAAAATAATGCAAAACAACAATAAACAATATACAAAATAACAAGCAATAAGAATAACAATTAGAAAAGAAAACAAAAAATATGTCTCTTAATACTAGAATTTTTTGAGGCATTTATGACTTTTCTTATGAGATAGAATACTCAATTCCAGAATGGATTATTTGATATTTTCTGTCAGTTTTAGAATATTGAATTAGTAATATAAAAAACACTAGAAATCAAAGATTGATGTACCTTAGGATTGCTTCTAGATAGTGGTAGCTCAACATTGGATAAAGGAGGTCTGCTACCTTGTATTTTTATTATAATGAGTAAGATTTGGAATTAATTTTGTTTTCATTGCTTACTTTTCATAATTTTAAAATGATGCCAGTAACTCACTATTTTACAGTGATGTCATGAGAGGGAATGTACTTATTCATAATCATTTAACAATGATACTGATTCAGTGAACTCTAATTATGACAAGGATTGGCAAACTATGGCCTGCAGGTCAGATAGACCCACCACTACTTTTTATAAAGCTTGTGAGCTAAGAATAAGAATGGTCTTAACTTTTTTAGATGATTGGAAAAAAATCAAAAGAGGAATATTTTGTGAAATACTAAAATTATATGAGTTCAAATTTCAGTGTCCATAAATAAAGCTTTATTGGAACATGGTCATGCTCATTTGTTTATGTATTGTCTTGGCTGCTTTTGTATCATAGCAGCATTGAGTAGTTGCAACAAAGAACGTATGGTCTTTAGAGCCTAAAATATTTATATCTGGCCCCTTTGCAGAAATAGTTTGCTAACCTCTAATTTATGACAGTCTCAAAAAGAATGTCTTCTGTTCAACTTTCTGAATGTATGTGTTTCTGAAGAGATTGTAATTTAAAATTATATGTGATAAATCATATTCAGCTTGATTTTGCATAGTGATATATTCCTATGGAATTCTCATAAGATATATATATATTTTTTCTCATAAGAAATTTGATGAGATATATACCAAATAGGATAGGTACTTTGGTCAAATGTGCTGCTTAATGTTTAGTTCCCTCATACAGGTCTTCTAAAAAAGTTAATCAAACTGAAGATCTTTTTCCAGTGGGCTTCATAAACATAAAAAACTGCCATATATAATATGTTCATTAAAAAATGTTTCATTTTAATTTGATGAATACCTCTGAATGATTCTAGGGATTTTGAATGTTTAGGTACTTAAGATGCATTTATTTCTCTGCTTAAAATCTATAGTCTTACTAGATGCTATGTGTTTAGTCTGATGTTTAGTAAATATATTAAATAAATGGTCAAGGAAAATATGTAGGACTGCATAAGTTTTGTGTATGATAGAACTCTTCCAATGCTATTTCATTGGTATCTAGTCCTGCTTGCTAAGTATTTAGTGTAAGATATGATTAGAAAATAAGTCTACCAAAAATCTAACCTTTTTTCCTGAGGACTGTTCTCACTAGGTCGTAACCTAAGAACGTGTAAGTTAAGCAGTTAGAAAACTTGATCATGGGTTTGAGATTTGGGGGAGAATAAGGAGTTACCTCTGGAGCTTCAGAATTTTAAATTGGTTCCAGGATGACTAGAAAGAAACTGGAATACATACAAAGGGAACTATGATAGAATTAAATCACTTTTAATTGATCACAGGCAAATGTTTGAAAATGGGGTTGATATTGGAAAAAGTGTTCCTTTTTTTTGTTCTGATAAAATAGTAATCACTTTGTTACTACTTATATGTCATAAATCTTTAGTGAATGTTGTATAACCTAAAACTGCATGTATGTTCTTCAGGTGACTAGAATGTCAGAACTTGTTGGAGAAAAAAAGTTCCAGGCTCTGTTATTTTGAGATATTTTCCAATTTATTTTTCAAGTACTGAAATGATTTTGTATCTTAATAGTCAGTAGGTGTTTTCAAATCTCTTAGAACTATTATCACTCTTAACATAATTTGCTATAGAATTCTTAACATAATTTGCTATAGAATAAGTTTTTATTGATTAACAATTTTTCTAAATACATTGCAGAATATTTTAGAATAGCCTACGTATGAGCATAAAGCAATTTATTTAATTTTAGTGTTTTTATCTTCAAAAATGATGTAACTTCTAATTACAAGCTCACTCCTTTAAAGTTATAGTCATTTCTTGAATGAGTTGAGTATTTTTGAATGTTTTGGGTTTAGAATTCATTCATAAAACTTACTGAAAGACTTATTTCCTATAAGATTATTTTGGAATAAATGAAGACAGAAAAAAAACTGTTCTTGTTCACAGAACGATACTATTGTACTTTTAAGTCGTAAGAAAATGAATGGAAATTTCTCATTTTATTTTTTTATTTTTTATTTATTTATGATAGTCACAGAGAGAGAGAGAGAGAGAGGCAGAGACACAGGCAGAGGGAGAAGCAGGCTCCATGCACCGGGAGCCCGACGTGGGATTCGATCCCGGGTCTCCAGGATCGTGCCCTGGGCCAAAGGCAGGCGCCAAACCGCTGCGCCACCCAGGGATCCCGAAATTTCTCATTTTAGATCCCTAATAGGCTGGATTTGAAAAAAAGATTGGATGTAATGAATAGTAACCTACTCATTGATCTACCTTGTGCTTGTAATTGGAGCAGATAATCATAACATAGAAGATGTTAGCTGGAATGTTACGGCATTTAAACAAAAGCTTATGTGGGTAGGAATGGGGTAAGATAGGAAAGTTTGGAAGTTATTCCAGCTAAGCAGGGATGAATAAGTGTAGGCATGATTTTCACTTTATTTTCTGACTTTTAAGAAGATAACATCATCAAAAAAAAAAAAAAAACCCCACTTCATTTTCTTCCTTGTTCATAAGAAAACTCAAATGACAAGTAATACAAAACTTTTAAATATTTTGAAAATGACTTAATTTACAACTTACAATTGACTTTTGGTTAGCTATGTTATATTTGCATTAAAGTTTATAGATTTCACATGTTATACTCTGTATATTTAGTTATAAGTAGATGCAAATATAGGCATCTTGACTGTATAGAGAGTAAGGTTTTTACTTCACTAATCATTTTGAAAATTTTCAGAAGTTCTACATTTCTAACTATGGTCACTATTAGTGACCTGTTTGTAGAGTGGAAGACTAGTTGTGTTCTCTGCTCCTGAGATGGCCTGGCCTTGCTTAAGTGTGTTACTCATTGATATTTTTTAAATGGATAAATAACCAGTAATTGTGCAGTAAACTGAGAATTGGCTGTTTGGAAGATGTGGGCTTTTTCAAAAAATACTGATTCAAATCACTGTGAAAGTGTAAGGATACTGATTTCATAACCTGTTGTTTTTGAACAGTAACTTTTTTAGGTATGTTAAACCTTTTTGATGAACTGTGTATCTGAAGGGAGTATGACTTTAAAAAAATACATTAAAATAATTTTTATTTAGTGGCATCGTTATATTTTATATTTCTGCAGGCATAGTTAATCACATTTAATGTTCTTTTAAGAACTGATGTTGAAATTTAATTGCTTAGGTGAATTTGATCATACCAGTTTTAATTTTCAGATACATCTTGAAAATGTGAATAAAAATAAGTTGAAGAAAATTGTGCAAAAAGCTTAGGTGATAAAATAAAAATTTTGTGGAACATTCCCAGTGTAACAATACATGATCACATGTATTTTGATGAGATTATCAGATTATTTCATCATTTATTTATAGGCGTATTCTCCATTCTAAAGGGGAGCTAAGTGAAGATAGACATAAACAGTATGAGGAATTTGCTATGTCCTATCAGAAGCTGCTGGCAAATTCTCAATCCCTAGCAGACCTCTTGGATGAAAATATGCCAGATCTTCCTCAAGACAAACCAACACCAGAAGGTAAGATAACCCTAAAAACATTGTGATTTTTCAATAAACACCATCACTTATCTTTATTTTTATCAGATGTATATTATTGTAAATTTAAGTTTTTAAACATGCCTTTAAAGTTTTTAAAATGAAGTAGTATTAAAACCTAGTAACTTTATAAAGCAACTACTTAAAACGCTCTGATAATTGGAAAAGGCTTTGCACCTAGAGAACAGTAATTAACTCATAGGATCTTATGATGCATTCCCTCGAGTTCTTTTATATTAGATATCTTTGAATTATATCCAATAAGGGCCTCTTTTTTTTTTTTTTTAAAGATTTTATTTGAGAGAGTGAGCAAAAGCATGATTGAGGGAGGAGGAGAGAAATAAGGGAATGGAGAGGGTGGGGGAAAGAATCTAAGAATCTCAAGCGGACTCTGTGCTGAGCAGTGAGCCTTTTGTGGGGATAGATCCCACAACCATGAGATCATGACCTGAGCCGAAACCAAGAGTCAGACACTTAACCAACCAAGCCACCCAGGCACCCCCAACAGGGGCCTGTCTTAAACCGTACTTGAGGTTATGAAAAGGTTCGCTTTATTTCTCATAAAATAGATTGGGTCTTTGGGATTCTAATATTTTATTTTATTTATTTATTTTTAAAGATACTATTTATTTATTCATGAGAGGCACACAGAGGCAGAGACACAGGCAGAGGGAGAAGCAGGCTCCATGCAGGGAGCCTGACGTGGGATTCAATCCTGGGTCTCCAGGATCACGCCCTGAGCTAAACCACTCAGCCACCTGGGCTACCCAAGGGATTCTAATATTTTAATATTTATCTTTACTTTGAATCTGTTTTGAATGATACATTATCTTAAATTGTTATTTAGGACTAGAGCTTAACTTGCAGCTTTGTGAGTAAATTTATCATTTTGCGAGATAAATTGTTTTCCGTACTATTTCAAAGACGTTTTAAAGTTCCATTTTGATTGTCCATAAGTTGGTAGGACTCTTAATACATTAATCTGTCACACCAACTATTTTATAAAATAATTATATTTTGTTAGTAGATGTGTTAATGTTATTCAAGCTATCTGACAATCGGTTTACTTAAAAATTTTAAGAGTAAAGTATTTGTAAGGTATTCTTTTATAAGACAAAATATTTTTTATTTTATATCTCAGTAAGAAACACCTATTGTGTATAGTGAATGCATTTATTTTATTTATATATAATCATGTATATAACTCCTACCAATTTTATATCTCTTGATCAATGAGCCTCAAACTTTTTGATTTTTTAAAAAGAAGTTCCGCGGAGAGCCCGGATAGCTCAGTGGTTTAGCACCGCCTTCAGCTTTAGGGCATGATCCTGGGGTCTCGGGCTGAAGGTGGCGCTAAACCACTGAGCCACCCGGGCTGTCCTATACTATTCATCTTATGCGGAAATGTAGTTTTTATCTCTAGAAGCTGGTTATATTTTCCATGGTCTCAAACATGCTTAGGTTGTTGAGTATATGAAATGTAGTTAGAATATCTGTTTTAATGTCCTTGTCTACTAATTTTATCATATGTAATTTTTTGCATTGGTTTTAATTGATTGAATGATTGATCTCTACAGCCTCTAGTATTTTTTGTACTTCTTTGGTCATTTCATCATGTTTAATTGAATGACTGCTGGATATTTGTGTGTTCTTAGAAATATCATTGACCTTCATCCTGGGACACAAACTACTTGGAATGTTTCCTTATACTACTGTATTGTAGTTCTTGATTTTTTACCTTCTGAGTGAGGTTGAACATCTTTTAAGTTTATCGGTTGTGTTTTATATATATGTGTGTGTGTCTGTGTGTGTTTCCCGTGACTTTTTTTTTTTTGAGATTTTATTTATTTACTCGTGAGAGACACAGAGAGAGAGGGGCAGAGACATAGGCAGAGAAAGAAGCAGGCTGCAGGTTGCCCAATGCAGGTTGCCCAATGCAGCACTCGATTCTAAGACCCCAGGGCCATGCCCTGAGCCAAAGGCAGACACTCAACCGCTGAGTCACCCAAGCATCCCTCCCCGTGACATATTGATTTGAATCCTTTACCCCTACCTTTTCTTTAAACCAAACATTTATCTATTTTTAATTGAATTATAAAAGTACTTTGCATGTTAAAGAAATTATTCTTTGTCATATGCATTGCAAAAAGTTTCCTGTGATTACTGCTTTATGACTTTGTAGCATTTTTTTGTTTCTCAGAAGGTGATTTTTTCCCACAACTTCTAATGAATATGCAAATACATTTTTGATATATATAAAATATTCATGCATATTATAGAATAGAAAGTAAAAGTTTCCTATCTTATATAATCTGTTTTTTGGGATGTCCATGATTAAGAGTGATATAAATCTGTCCAGACTTTTTAATACAAAATATATATGTAAAATACATAATCAGGTATTGATACATAGCTTTATTGTTAATTTATGTAGTATGTTATTTTGTATGACTTTCTCTTTCAGTAACATACATTTGAGAAATTACAGTCAATTCAGGTGGATATGCCTCATTTTTTAGTATTTGATTAATATTACAGAGTGTATGAATGCAGTTTGTCAACCCTTACTGGTAGATACTGAGGTTCTGTCTGATTTGGCTCTGTTAGAAACAGTGCTACAGTGAATATCCCTGTAAATCTTACTTCACATTTTATTTCTTTAGTATAGATTCCTAGAAGGAATCTTGCAGGATCGAAGATTATACTCATTTTAAATATTGATAGATACTGACGGATGACGTCTCCTTAGTGCTGTATGAGAGTGCTTACTTCCCTGTGGTCTTGTAAACATTTGCTGATATTAATCTTTTAAACATAACCTAACGTGTTAAGGTGATAAATGTTAGTTTTATTTAATATTATCCTGATTAGTACTGAAGATTCTTTTCATTTGCTCTTTACCTGTTCAGAGGCTTTATCTAGTTTTCTACTGGGATTTTGGTCTTTGGTTGTAGGGCTTTTTGTATTATGAGTATTAATTTCTTTATACGAGGATTGCCATTATTGCCTTCTAGTTTGCCCTTTGCTTTTGTTTATATTTTTCACTAAACAAAAGTTATAAATTTATCAGTCTTTTCCCTTATAGCATATGGATTTACTGTCCTGTGTTTAAATGTATTTGTTGTAAGGCATTTAAAGGAGTGTATTAGGGAGCCAGTGTTTTGTTGTTTTTGTTCTTGTTTTTTTTTTTTTTTTATGAAATGAATCATTTTCTTATGGTTATTTTTAATCTACATGATCATTCTCCTACTTTACAATTCTTGTTAGTAGAGAAGCACAGTAAGAAGAAATTCACAAATGATCTCGTGATCGTGAAGTTAGATAATAATTTTGCTGTTCTGAGTTTAAGAATTTATAGTTGTATGTAAAAGGTAGACTGTGTGTATGTGCATATATGTGTGCAAATATATGCATGGTTTTCTGCCTTCTACTGAAATATCTGTATATTTCTTCATCTTTCCTTCCATTCTTTTCTAGTTATTTATCAGTTGACCATTTATAGTAATCTGCCTTGTACCACAGATTATATCAGAAGGAGAGATGCTTCTTAATTAAAAGTTTATGATTTACTTTTGGGGCACATGGCTGGCACAGTTGACAGAACATGTGACTCTTGATCTCAAGGTTTTGAATTCCAGCCCCACATTGGGTGCAGAGATTACCTAAAAAAAAAAAAAAAACTTACTTTTTTTTTTTTTTTTTTGGTTTACTTGTGAAGATAATTATAAGTAGTACGGAGGGTTGGGAGTCATGGAAAAAAATTCTTCATAGGAAATGTGGATGTTTTAGGGATGGCCAGGCTTATGTATTTTTCATATTTTGGTTTTAAGTTTCTTGGGTAGACCTATTATATCAAGTGGGTACTTCATCTCATATTAACTGCTTAAAACATTTAAGAGAAAAAACATCTTTTTCATATGCTGTCCTCTAGTCTGTCCTGGTTTAGAGCTTTACTTAAAGCATAAATTATAATTTGATGTTAAAGATGGTTACATGAACAATCCAGAGTGTTTGTTGATTGAAGAAGCTTCTGTTCATTGAAACACTCAAGATTCATCAGTTGTAAAATTGAAAATATAAAATATCTTGTTGATAAGTGATTTTGCATGCTACACCTGAAATGGTTTTAATTCCCTGTGGCTTATTTTATCATAGAGCATGGGCCTGGAATTGATATCTTTACACCTGGTAAACCTGGAGAATATGACTTGGAAGGCGGTATATGGGAAGACGAAGATGCTCGGAATTTTTATGAGAACCTCATTGATCTGAAAGCTTTTGTTCCAGCCATCTTGTTTAAAGATAATGAGAAAAGTTGTCAGAATAAAGATTCCAACAAAGATGAATCCAAAGGTAAATTCTAAACAATAAATTTTTACATTGAGTGCTATAAAAATTAGGTTCAAAATAGTATTTGTAAAATTATTTTTTTAGTTACTAGTTAGTATGAACATCGAGTCTTTAAATGAATGACAGAATGTGGAATGGAGCATGAAAGGCTGATAAACGACATACTTTTAGCAGTGCCAAAATTTTAATGTTAATATGAAATAATTTGAAAATGTCTGTTTATAATGTAATGAATTCATGTGAGATCTTGGTAAGATTTGAATTTCCCCCAGTTGGATCGATAGGGAAAGTGTTAGTTCTGTAGTGTTCTTTATCTTTAAGGCTCTTTCTAGGCCAGATATCCCTAGCTCTTGGTGAGAGAGGGTTGCATTAGAGAAATCAGAAGCTTTGAGATCATTGACAGAGTGGGAAGTCCTGAATGCCAGTCAGCCCATGCTTTCTAAAGGGAATTCTAATTCGGCCAAACTGTAGAGGTGGAGGGGAGATGGGAGAGAATGGTGGCAGGGCTTTGAAGAGATAGCAGATAATTTTTTTTAAATGTACTTTTGTATTCTGATATACTTACTAGGGAACTCCTTTAAAAAAATAATAGCTAGTAATTTGTATTTAGTAATCACTTCATGCCAAACATCATTTTAGCACTTTATAAGTAAAAAAATTAATTCTCATAGTCCCTGTGAGGCAGCTGCTATGGTCCCTGTTTTCAGATGAGGAAACTGGTACAAAGAGGTTGAGTAACTGTCAGGGTTAAGTAACTTACACAGCTAGCACGAGGTGGACCTGAAATTTCATCCTTGTTAATGAATGACTTGGGCCCTTAATTACCATGTTATATTGCTTTTTGAGTTATGTTAAGATTAGTAATTTATGTACCTGACAGTAAAACTAGAAAGTAATACTCTTAGCTTTTGATGTACAAGTAGTTTTTTTATATAAAAAAACTATTATCTTATTAAATAATTCATGAGAGACACAAACTGAGAGAGGCAGAGACATAGGCAGAGGGAGAAGAAGGCTCCCCCGCAGGGAGCCTGATGCAGGACTCGATCCCGGATCCCATGATCATGACCTGAGCCAAAGGCAGGCGCCCAACTGCTGAGCCACCGAGGCGTCCCAATGTACAAGTATTTTAACACTTCTAGAATATTCCATCACTCCTGTACCCATTAAGCGATTTCTCTCCATTCCTCCCTTACTTTAGCCCCTGGTAAATAGCAGTTTGCATTCTGTCTATGGATTTACCTATTTCTAGTGTTTCATGTAACTGGAATCACACAATGTATGCTCTTTTGTGTCTGCTTTTACATAGCATCATGTTTTGGAGGTACATCGCATTGTGAGTTTGTCAGTACTCCATTCCTGTTAATGGTTGAATTAAGTTTCGTTTTGTGTGTATATCACAAATTGTTTTTCCATTTATCCATCAGTGGACTTTTGAGCTATTTCCACATTTTGGCTGCTGTGAATACTGTGAATAGTGCTGCTGTATGTTCTTATCTGAGTCCCTATTTTCAGTTTGTTGAGTATACACCTAGGAATTGCAGGGCTGTGTGGTAATTCCATTTTTTTTTTCATTTTTTTTTAAATTGAAGTATAGTTGACATACAATATTGTTTTAGTTTCAGGTGTACAACATTATGATTAGATAATTCTGTATGTTGTATGGTGTTCACCACTATAAATGTAGTTACCATCTGTCACCACACAAAGTTATTACAATAACCACTGAATGGGAGAGGATATTTGTAAATGATACATCTGATAAGGAATTAATATCCAAAATATATTTAAAGAGCTCCTACAAATTAACACCAAGAAACCAAATAATTGGATTTAAAAATAGAGAATCTGAATATAGGTTTTTCTGAAAAAGACATATACAGATAACTGGCCAATAGACCATGAAAAGACGCTCCATACCACTACTCACCAAAGAACTGCAAATCAAACCCACAGTGCAATATCACCTCCCACCAGTCAGAAAAGACAAGAAATCACAGGTGTTTGTGAGGATGCGGAGAAAAGAAAACCTTCATCCACTGTTGGTGGAAATGTAAATTGATAGTACAACTATAGGAAACAGTATGGAATTTCCTCAAAAAATTAAAAATGGAAATACCATACAATCCACTAATTCCACTGTTGGGTATTTCCCCAAGGAAAACAAAAACAGTAATTTGAAAGGATATATGCATCTCTATTTTTATTGCAGCACTTTTTACAGTAGCCAAAATGTGGAAGCAAACTAAGTGCCTGTTAATAAATGAATGGATGAAGAGGGTATGGGGTATGTGTGTGTGTGTGTGTGTGTGTGTGTGTGTGTGTGTATATATATATATATATATATATATATATATAAATGAAATGTTAGTCATAAGAAAATAAAATCTTGGGTGCCTGGTGGCTCAGTTGGTTAAGCATCTGCCTTTGGCTCAGGTCGAGCCCTGTGTGGGGCTCCTTGCTCAGTAAGGAGTCTGCTTCTCCCTCTGCTGTTGCCTGCCCCCTTCCCCCACTCATGTTTCTCACTCACTCCCTCTCAAATAAATAAATAAAAGAATAAGACCTTGTAATTTGCTAGAACTTGGATGTTGTTGGATGGACATAGAGAATATTATGCTAATAAGTAAAGTAAGTCTGACAAAGACAAATAGCATATGATTTCACTTATATGTGGAATCTGAAAAACAAAACAAATCAAAAGAAAAACAAAAAAAAAACAGGAACAGGTTTATTAATACACTCAGCAAACTGGTGGTTTCCCAAGGGAAGGGCTGCAGAGGGATGGAAGAATAAGGTGAAGGAGATTAAGTGATACAGACTTCTATGTTTAACTTTTAGAAGAACTCCCAAACTGTGTTCTACAATGGCTGAGTCATTTTAATATTCCTACCGGCCATGTACTGGGTCCCAGTTTCTCTGCATCCCCACTAGCACATGTTATTACATGATTTCCCTTTTCCTTATACCCATTGTAAAGATGGTATTGTGGTTTTCGTGATTTTCCTCATGACTAGTGATGTTGCATAGCTTTTCATGTGGTTGTTGGCCATTTATATATCTTCCCTGGATAAATGTCTTAAGTCCTGTGCCTTTTTTTAACTTAGTTGTCTTATGAGAATTTTTTTTTTTTAATGATTTTATTTACTCATGAGAGACACACAGAGAAGCAGAGACATAGGCAGAGAGAGAAGCAGGTTCCATGCAGTGAGCCTGATGCAGGACTCGATCCCAGGACCCTGGGATCACGACTTGAGCCAAAGGCAGACACTCAATCACTGAGCCACCCTGGTGCCCTGTAATGAGAATTTTTAAAATATTCTGGTACTAGACTTATAAGACTTGCAAATATTTTTCCCATTCTAAGGATTGTCTTTTCACTTTCTTGATAATGTCCTTTGACTTTTTAATATTAGACTTCATTTTTTGACCTGATTCAGGTTCACAGCAAAATTAAGCCGAGAACACACAGTTACCATGTCCCCTGTCCCCCTACATATGTGCAGCATTCCTCACTGTCAATGTCCCCACCACAGTATGTAATAACATATCATTATCGCCCAAACACAAAAGTTTTTAACTGAAAAATTTTTTAGAGGATTAGCTTTGTGAGTTTTTTTTGGCATATATAATATATATATTAAATGAAATATGGGGTGGTGCTAGTTAGAATACTAATTAGAAGAATAATAATACAATTTATTTTTATAACATTCTTCAGAATCTAAAGTTAAAATACACTGTGAAAATTAGGCTATTTTTATGAAAATGGTAGTTGAGGTCATCCTATGGTGGGAACACTTTACAAGTGGCCCTTGTGGTGCCATAAAAATATACAAATTTCTTGGTTAATCTCAAAGATGTTCTTTTTTTAATATATGTATATATGATTTTATTTATTTTGAGAGCGAGCGAGTGGGCACAAACGGGATGGGGGAGGGGCAGGCAGAGGGAAAAGCAGATCCCTCCACTGAGCAAGGAGCCTGAGGGGCTTGATCCCAGGACCCTGGGATCATGATCCAAGCTGAAGGCAGACGCTTAACCCACTGAGCCACCCTAGCACCCCTCAGAGGTGTTCTTATGTTAAGATAAATTTTATTCTGTTTTTATGAAGAGCACTGTTGAAATATTTCAAAAAGTATAAAGAAAACATACATAAAATGCTCATTTTAGTTACCTACTGTTCAGTTTTGTAAAAGTTTTCAGAAGGCATCTCCTCATATATACAATTGAAGCCCCAAGTGAGGAGTAGTTTCTAAAGCATTAGTTACCTAAGTATTTCTTCCAATTTTAAGGATTTGAAAAATGTGTATGATTTCTGCCATCGTCTAAGTTTTTCATAGCATACTTTCTGTTAAAGGTTACTCTGTACGTGCTATACATAGAGTAGAAATATGGTGTGGATCAGCTGGGTCTCTGTTTTAGTAATATAAGTGGTCAGTCATAGGAACAGTAATAAGAAAGAAGGGGGAGGGATCCCTGGGTGGCGCAGCGATTTGGCGCCTGCCTTTGGCTCAGGGCGTGATCCTGGAGACCTGGGATCGAATCCCACATCAGGCTCCCGGTGCATGGAGCCTGCTTCTCCCTCTGCCTATGTCTCTGCCTCTCTCTCTCTCTCTGTGTGTGACCATCATAAATAATAAATAAATAAAATTTTAAAAAAATAAAAAAAAAATAAAAAAAAGAAAAGAAAAAGAAAGAAGGGGGATATATATGGTCTTAACCTATAGAAATAAACCCAAGCATGACCAGATCAGATTTGGTGACTGGCTAAACAATTGAACTTATTAAAAGAAAATACCCTTTTGTTTGGTAGAGGTATTCTGTGGATAAAAACTATAGGACAGTTTATATCCGCAGCTGGTTTGAACTTAAGACATCTTTCTTTGCCTTTCATTCTTACCAGCTTGATAGAAAATTAATCTTCCCAAACTGTATCCCTGACCCCTGAAATCACTAACTTAAATATCGCCTTATACCTCACTTAAATATGTCCTTATACCTCACTTTCTCAGGTCCCCCTTCTGCCTTTTTGAGACTTATTGCTTGGCTCCCTCAATGTTTTTTCCTTTCCAGTAGACTCCACCTGCCTTCACTTACCTTCTTTTCTTTTTCTTTTTCTTTTTCTTTTCTTTTCTTTTCTTTTCTTTTTTCTCTTCTCTTCTCTTCTCTTCTCTTCTCTTCTCTTCTCTTCTCTTCTCTTCTCTTCTCTTCTCTTCTTTTCTTTTCTTTTCTTTTCTTTTCTAAGATTTTATTTATTTATTCATGAGAGACACAGAGAGAAAGAGAGAGGCAGAGACACAGGCAGAGAGAGAAACAGGCTCCATGCAGGAAGCCTGATGTGGGACTCGATCCCGGGTCTCCAGGATCACGCCCTGGGCTGAAGGCAGGCACTAAACCACTGAGCCACCCGGGCTGCCCACCTTCTTTTCTAGATTGCATGTATATATCTTTAATATTTCTCCTGTGCATTCTTTCTCCTGTCTTTCATTCCTAAATCCCTGTCAAGTTCAGCCCTGGACAAATTCAGTCATCCACCATATTGGTTTCTGTATCCACACTGTTTGAGCTCTCCTAGATAGCTTGATAACTTGATAAACTCGTGGTCACCAACCTCAATCAGGTCCTCCACACTGCATGGAAACTTGACAGCATCTCTATCCTCAGCTCACTGTCCCACATTCTATAACACATTTTCATTCTTTCTCCTGTTTTCGTTCTGCTTCCCTCCTTAGCAGAGGGTGATGTGCATTGTAGTATTTCATAGAGAAGATGGAAACCATCAGAACTCCCTCAACGGTGTGCCGCTTCTGATTTATAAATCTGCCTGTCTTAGGGCTTATAGAATGTTTATCCCCTGGGTGATCAGGTGAACTTTTACACCTTCTATTTCAGACCACTCTGTCTTCTGTTCTGAGTCTTGTCTCTCTCTTTCTCTTGTTGCAATCCATTACCATACTTTTTGATCTCTTTGGTATTGAACTCTCTGTCTCTCTCTCCGTCTACTGGATCCTTAATCTCAGTATTCACACATATTCTCATCTTTAAAAAACAAGACAGGTTGGCTGAGTTGTTTGAGTGTCGGCCTTTGGATCCTGGAGTCCCAGGATCGAGTCCCACATCGGGTTTCCTCCATGGAGCCTGCTTCTTCCTCTGCCTGTGTCTCTGCTTCTCTCTCTCCCTCTGTCAAACAAAATAAATAAATTAAATAAATAAACAAACAAACATACATTGGGAGTACTCTGAAACCACCCCTTGTCCGCTACTGTCCTGTCTCTCTTTTATTCAGTCCTCTTGAGGGACTGTTCACTTTCTTACTTCCTCATTAGTCTACTTCAGTCTGTCTCCAGCCTCACTTCTACCCTGAAACTGTTTTTGCCAAAATTCCCAATCACCTTCATGTTGCTGAATCTCATGGGCAGTTTCCACTCTCTGTGTCATTTGCTCTCTCAACCCATTCAACAGAGTTTACTATGTCCTTTGTGGAGCATTTCCATTTCATGGCTTCTGTGGCACTAAACCTTCCTGACTGGTCTACAAATGTCCGTGTCTTTCAGGGTCAGATAGAAGAGGAAGGAGCAATCTGTAGTAATCAAGTCTGATTAATTCAGCCTTTTACATATATCTCAGATTGGTTTTGTCCTTACTGCTACTATTCTGATCTAAGGTACTATCGTTTCTTAGCCTGGATTGCTATGTGATACTTCCTCCCTGGCTCCCCTGGATTTGCTCTTGCTCTTGCTGCCTTCTGTTCATTCTAAAAAGTTAATTTTACTCTCCTATCTTTTAATGGTGTTGCATTTATTTGGAATATAATGTAAACTTGTTAATATTGTCTCTTGGACCCTGCATAGTTTGGTTTAGGTCTTCCTGTCCAATATCTGATACCACATTATCCTTAGTTTTTTCCTCTTTTCAGTGTCTGCAACAGAACAGTCCTCTTGTTTCAAGGGCCTTCCCTCATTGTTGCGTGCTTAGAATCCTCTCCTCACATGTACCTCTGACTCCCTCATGTATATTAATTTAATTTCTTTGGCTAGATTGTGCATTTCGTGAGAGCCACAGTCACATTTTAAACTTTTTGTGAATGTTCAGCAGCTTGGCATAGCTTTGAATATACAGTGGCTAGTCAGTAAATGTTGGTTTTTTGATAGCCAGACATTAGAGAATATTGGGGAGTGACTATATGCTCCACATGGGCAGAGGTTTTCGTCTGGTACAAAGTTGTATCCTTGTTCTTTAGAACAGTAGTTTGGATGTAGTAAGAATTTAAGTGTTAGTTGAATGACAGGGTGAATGAATGAGAATTGTCTCCAGTAGAGGCAGCAAAACCAATTCATATTAATTAGAGCTTTGATTCTTCGAAATATGGGATGGCGTCATGTATCAGTAAAACATTCCTGCTTTTGATGCAGAAATTATGAGATTAGAGACTATAAGAGAAGATGAGGCTGAGAAATATAATAGTTTCAGTTGATACCTGAAGTCTGTCACTCTTTTAAGCATAAAGTCTTGAACTCAGGTGTTTTGTTTTTGTTTTTTTCAATAAAAATTTTCAAGCACAAGAGTAAGGCTAGTACAGTGAACTGGCAGTTACCAATCAGCCAGCAACAATTATCAACATTATGGCAAACTTGTTGAAATTGAATTTAGTTCCTCTTTTCTTTTTTACCTTTTATCTTGAGCCTTATAAGCAACTCCTGGCCATTTTCCTTTGTTTTGATGGATTTTTTTAATTTCCCCTGACATATAAATTATAAGGATGTTTCCTTAATTAGTCTTTTTACATCTTGTTTTTCCTATCTTTCTAATTTATCTTGTGTATTGTTGGTAAGTCAGTTTTTACATCACTTCACATTTAAATGTTATCTCCTGCTCATGACCCAGCAAAGCTCATCCTGTGTAAAAGAGAAAGTCTGAACTTGTCACCATGGAGTTTGAGACCCACCTTAATCTGAGTTCGCGTTATCTAATCAACTTATTTCCCTCTCATCTTTACTACAGACCCTCGTGCTTTGTATGTCTCCATCTGTCCATCCATCCATCCATCCATCCATCCATCCAATCTATCCATTCCTTCAGTTAATAGATGGCATATAAAATCCAAGAAATTATGGTATTTGTTCTCAATAAATATACTACATTTTATAAAATCTGAGCATATTAAATATATCCTCAAGTTTATTGCCAAGTATATGGGTAGATTCTAAGACAAACGATGCAAATTTTCTAAATCCTTATTTATTTTTCGTGGCAGGAGATCAATACAACTTTTAATTCAGAGATACTGTTTCTTTGTTTTCAAATAGAGGCAAAAGAACCTAAGGATAATAAGGAGGTATCAAATCCTGATGATTTGGAACTGGAGTTGGAGAATCTAGAAATTAATGATGATGCCTTGGAATTAGAAGGTGGAGATGAAGCTGAGGATCTCACAAAGAAACTCCTTGATGAGCAAGGTAAGTGCTGTTTGCCAACGATTTAATTTTTGATTAATTTTTTTACACAGAGCTTTTGCTTTATTCTTTAATTCTCTGTTTTCCTGTTGTTTCCAGGCCATCACTTTTTTGGAATTTGATTTAGAACTGAAACACATGTCCGTATAATGTGAATACACACTTAAATGATCATCTAAATTCTGAATATCTTAATAGATATTTCTTCTACTTTTTTACTTGCTAGTTTGCCCTGAATTTACTTTAATTCTATGGTATAATCTTTACAATCTTAGCATAAAAGTATTTGAAAGTTACTCTAATGGTTGAGAGGTAAAAAGACAACTAGTAGATGGGTTTATCTGTTGTAATTTTATTTGTCTTTATAACTGAGTAATGTTTTGTATTTAATAATTAAAAATGTTAATTATTTCATAAATACTATTGGGTTTTTTATTAGGACTTTTAAAAATTGAAGCACAATTAACATATAGCCTTTTCTGTTAGTGTCAAGTGTACAATATAATGATTCAGTGATTCTGTATATTACTCAGTGGTCATGATAAGTTTACTGTTAATCCCTTTTGTCTATATCATCTGCCTCCCGACCTCCCTCCCCTCTGGCAACCACCAATTTATTCTCTGTATTTGAGAGTCTTTTTTGTCTTTTTCCTTTGTTCATTTGTTTCTTAAGTTCCACATATAAATGAAATCCCATGGTATTTGTTTTTCTCTGACTTACTTCACTTAGCATTATACTCTTTAGGTCCATCCGTGTTGTTGCAAATGGCAAGATCTCATTCTTTTTTATGGATGAGTAATATTTTATTTTATATGTATACCACATCTTCCTTATCCATTTATTAGCTAGGAATTTTTTGTTAGAAGGATACTTTTGTCATTATTGCTTATTTCTCTATTGGGTGCATTGTTTCCTACTGCAGATTTTCTTTTCTCCATGTCATGAAGGGCGGGTGGGCATGATTGGAGGCTGCCCTAGGCCCAAATTCTATCAGTTAGTAACATCAAAAGAAAAGAGAGTCTCTCACACTGTCTGTACATAAGTATCATGGAAGGATTTGGCTAGTCCTGTGTCATGGTTGCCTGTGGCTAAGCAGAAGCTGATGTGCTGTGCTTTGGATGTGTCCTTCCCTATCAGAATTCCATGGGTTGCTTTCAAAGACAAGTGTGATGGGAGTGCTGTTATTTGAAGACATGGGGGAGGGATGCTTTAGCAGATAAAAATAACAAATCCACTATAAAACTACATGCAATTTATGTTTAAGTTTTTGAGACTAACGCGAAAGTTTGCCTTTTTATATTCGATATCTGGAAGACTGTAGTGTCTTTGGAGAGATACCCAGACTTTAGGGTAATAGCTCAAAACAGCCTTCCATTTTTTTCATCAGTAAGAAAAACTCTAGATTATCTATTTCCTATATAACTTAATGTTTCTATTCATGTTTCTCTGTATTGTCTGTATACATTTTCTTAACCTATTTAAAAATTAATTTGTTATTATGTTAGAACAAGAGGATGAAGAAGCCAGCACTGGATCTCATCTCAAGCTCATAGTAGATGCTTTCCTCCAGCAGTTGCCCAACTGTGTCAACCGAGATCTGATAGACAAGGTATAATTGTTATGGATTAACTTTATACAAGCACATAGACCTTATGGGATAGTTCTAATTAGGAATGTCTGTGGGTTTTGCACTGTTTTAGCCATAGAATGAACATTTCTTCAAGTAAAATCTTACTGGGAATCCAGATAAACAGAAAATTGGAGCCAATTTGTAGATGTTCTCTTTGAATGTGGAAGTGTGTCTAGAATCCTGTTGGCTTGACACTTCTTCCCTTCATGTAGGGACCCCACAGTGTGGAAAATATGGTTTTAGACCAGAAATCCTTGAAGTATGCTTTGTCAATTCCTGGAGTCTTCAGAGGCGCTTTCATGAGGTCTATAAAGTTAAAACTCTTCATACCAATACTAGGGTCCCCCTAGCCCCGCCTTTTCATTGTTTTTGACATTTGCAAAAGCAACTTGTAATTTAGTATGAGTGGGTGCAGTGGTAGCAAACTGTACTCTTAGCCTTTGTATTCTTCACTGCTACGCATTTGCAATTAAAGAGTGCTACTTTCACTTAAGAATCTCCTTGATGATTCTATAAAAGTTTGTGATTTTATTTCATTTCAACCTTTGAATGCACATCCTTTTAATCTGAAAAAATGGGGATTGCATGTAAGGCACTTCTGCTTTCTCAAGGTTGTCTTGAGAAAAACCATTTGTGTGATTGAGTTGCAAGCTGAACTAATTCCTTTCTTTCATAGAATACCATTTTTACTTGAAAGAAGTGATGGACAAACTTATTTATTCAAACTGGGGTTATTTAGCAGACAGTTTTCCAACATGAACAAGGCGAGCATCTCACTTCAAGGACAGCAACAAAGTATTAACGAATGAGTTGAAGTTTTCACCAAAAGTTATAATTTTGGGAAACTTAGGTCTACCACCATAAGCGTGATACCTTCACAATTCTTTTCTGAAGAGATTTTATTGGTGAGACTTTTCTGGTGAAATTGGCAGTGATATTAAATAATATAATTTTAAATATATAATATGTATGTGTTGAAGATCTGCATAGCTCAGTGAACCATTGTTCTAAGTGCATGACAGTGTTTACAGAATTCTTGCGTGGATGTTAAAGATTCACTCAAAAGTGCAAGATAGACCAATGGATTTTAATGTAACGTAGCATGAAAAATTGATTTATATGGTTTTGATTCCACATTGCAATTAACCATTAGGAAGCTACCACTTGTCAAGTGTATTTCGGTGTATTATCAAAGAATATCTACAATTAGTGGAAAGTATATTAAAATACACCCTCCTTTTCCAGCTGGATTTGCTTCATTTACTTCATCCAAAAAACAAAAACATCATAACAGATTGAATGCATAAGTAGATACAAAAATCTAGCTATCTTCTAAAAAAAGTATAACTTTGTCACTAATTTTTTTTTCATTTTGAAAAGTATATAGTTATTTCTTTAAAAAAAAGTAACAATAGGTTTATTGGTATTTTTAAGTGAAGTAATATTTTAAAAGTCTCAGTTTTAATTTCTAACACAGTAAATGATGTTAAATACAACCTATATAAAGTTCTTTCAGGTCCTTAATTTTTGAGAGTATAAAGTAAAGACACCCAAAGTTTGAAAACTGTTGCTTTAAGCCATTTTTTTTTTGTCATAATGGTTTGACAGCCTCCTATAGAGAACTATAGAAGTTACGTTGTTCTTTAACTTTGAAAGCTCATTTAGTCCTCCTCCAAATCATTTAGAAGTATTTTAGTAACTTTTCATGTAATCAAGTAGACTTGAAACTCGGTTTCCAAATTGGCTTACTTCTTAAAGTGATTAGGTCAGTGAACAGTTTTCAAGAACTTAAGTTTGAAATATGATTGAAGCTTTCCCCTACCAAATTTTCATATTTTCATTTATGTGGCATAAACAGGATGACAGATACCTTGACACTCCTGCTCCACCTCCATACCCCAGTTTGAGTACTCTCATGAAAATTGAAGGTGGGAAGGATCTCATTGGTTTTGTATATAGTCATATTGTTGTGAGTTTGCACTATAAAGTATACTGTAGCGCTCAGCTCAGTATTAAGAGCTATCAGGTTTAGCGCTGCCTTCAGCCCAGGGTGTGATCCTGGAGACCCAGGATTGAGTCCCACTTCAGGCTCCCTGCATGGAGCCTGCTTCTCTCTCTGCCTGTGTCTCTGCCTCTCTCTCTGTGTGTCTCTCATGAATGAATAAAATCTTAAAAAAAAAAAAAAAAGAGCTATTGCCAGTAATGACTGCACAGTAAATTCTGAGTTAACCGTCTGAGAGTCAGAAGAAAAATAGGAACCACTCTTCTCTGTTGGACTCCAGTGGGTTCCTCTGGGGAGTCAGCATACTCATGAAAGGAATTTCTTCCATATACATTCACAAAGGTCCAAACAGCTTAAGAAGGAAAAGTACTTGGGAAACAGAAAAATCTAAGAATTCTTTGAATTCAGTAATTATGTAACAATGTAGAGACCAGAGTGAATGGGGATCCCTGGGTGGCGCAGCGGTTTGGCGCCTGCCTTTGGCCCAGGGCGCGATCCTGGAGACCTGGGATCGAATCCCACGTCGGGCTCCCGGTGCATGGAGCCTGCTTCTCCCTCTGCCTGTGTCTCTGCCTCTCTCTCTCTCTCTCTCTATGTGACTATTATAAATAAATAAAAAAATTAAAAAAAAAATTAAAAAAAAAAAAAAAAGAGACCAGAGTGAAGATTTCTTTTAGGTAACTTCTGTGAATAATGTCATTTATGGTGGTGTTTATTTTTTTTAATGTGTATTTCTACATACATTTAATGATCATAAACATTTATTTTTATTTAATAAAATAAATGATTGTTGAACTTTCATTGATCTCAAATGTTTTGAAACAAGTTTTCAGAATACCGCTTATTGAGTTGTCAATCAGCAGTTGTTCCTCAGGCAGATACATACCACCAGAGAGACTCCTTTTTTTCCATTTTTTCTCATAGGACAGGACTGGATAAATCTAAGAATTAATATATATATGAAACTTTTTTCTTATTAATTTTCTGAAATTTATTAATTTTTACAGTTTTTCTTTTTATGTTGTCTTTTATTTATTCTATATATTTATTGAACCCCTACTGTGTGTTAGGCATTGACATGCTTTATGGACTCCTAATCTGTGGAGAGTTTTGAACATTGTAGGTTTTTTCCTACCTAACTGTCCTTTGATTATTGTGGTAGGTGAAGTGATATTTCCTTCTCTGTCTTTATAAAATTTATTTAGCTACAGTATGTAAACTATTTACATATTTTAAAGGACAGTGTTCTAAGGTAGTTATTGAAATATATTTATTCATGTTTTGTAATTTATGGTGAAACATAAGCCATTATTGGCCATTTAAAATGTTTCTTTATATTTTCAAAAATGTTGATTTGTTTTTTTTGTGTGTGTGTGTGTAAGAGAGAGTGAGAGAGAGAGATTTTCCAGTGTTAACCTATTTTCTGAGTACATGACTTTGGGGGTTCTATTTATTAGGTCCAGAATTTTTCAATGTTTCATATGGGTGAATTGCTTAAAGGGCATTTTATTGTACTTTTCTCTTTTCTCTTTTATTACTTAGCTATGATAGATTTAGTGTCATAAAATGTAAGCTTTAGTAACATTTATTATACTCTTTTTACAAACAGAAGAAAAATTTAAATTGATTTTACTCTCTCGACAAATGTTGATGTAAAATTTTGATCTTGGTGAATACTTGCAATGTGAATTAGTGTCCTGGGTTGAATCTAATTAGTGTTCCATTTCTTTTATCAAAGGTTTAATCAAATGGGAGGTATTTTAGTGCATTCTGTCCATAGTGAAGAGTAGAAGTTCTTAATAGATCTGGGAACTCTGTGGATCTTGTATGTGCATCTAATAGTCAAGAAATTATCAGATTGAGGATTGAGATTAATAATAATTGTTACTCATTACATTACATATGAACCTCTATAGAAGGACAATATTTGAGAGCCTAGCCTCAGAAGTATATTTAAAGGTAGTTTATTCCTTTTTAAAGTATAATTTATTTTTCTTAAAACACATATACTGAAAATCCTTAACATTTAAAAAATATACATGTCTATATTTTAAAAATACCAGTTACTCATATTTTTGCTTTCCAGTGCCTTCCTAGAACACACACCTTTCCCAGCTTTTTTTATGTACTTGTATGTCAGTCATAGTGATGAAGATATTAATATGCACTTCTTTGTTACTGCAGTATAAAATGGATACTGTACTAAATAACAGTTTTGGGTATTTATTACAGTCCTGTGATTTGGTTTCTTAAAGTAATTGTCAAATCTGACTCTTGACACTAAACTAAACCTTTTTAGTCAATGCTGAGGCACTTACTTTTACAGGTTCTTGAGAATAATATATGCCTTTCTCTCATTTCTAGTTTTATCCTTGTTCATTTTTGATTATCCTTACTGACAATAATTTTCTGGGTTCCTGGTAACTATTTTTGCTACTTTTTAATTCTGTCCGAATATTTTTCTGATATTAATGTTGATTTACTTGACGTCAGTAAACTCAAAGGCACTAATTGCTGTTTCATATAATTATTTGGCAGATAATTCATGGTAGCTCTTCAGTCTCTTCCCACTTGGGGTTCTGTTTCTAACACTAGGTTGTAATTAAAAAGTCTGTGAGACGTATTTTTAGATCTAAAAGGAGAAGAATTTAAGTTTTAGTGATCTTTTAGTTTGGCATATGCTCATAATACTAGTGTTCTAAAACCATTTTGAAATGTTTAGGAGCAAGTAGAAGCCCTTTGTAGCATGCGTGGTTTTTGCTTTCATTAGTTAAATTAAAAAATATTTTTAAGGAAAAAAGTTTGCTTTTTCTCCTTTAGGCAGCAATGGATTTTTGCATGAACATGAATACAAAAGCAAATAGGAAGAAGTTGGTACGGGCACTCTTTATAGTTCCCAGACAAAGGTAGGTACTAAAAGACAAAAAGTAATTTGTTAGTATTTTTACTCTATAGTGATGACTGTAAGATAAATGTCCTTATTTAATATCTCTTTAAAAATATGTATTGTCAACAGACATCATTGTTTTCAGTATATTTTCTAGAACTTGTTGCTCATTGATTTCCGTTCTTTTGTTCATTAGCTCTAGTGGAAATATTTCTTCTGATGCTTACCTATTTTTTTTTTTTTAAGAGAAAATATTTGAGAATAATAGTAACTTTTTTTTTTTTAATTTTTATTTATTTATGATAGTCACACAGAGAGAGAGAGAGAGAGAGAGGCAGAGACACAGGCAGAAGGAGAAGCAGGCTCCATGCACCGGGAGCCCGATGTGGGATTCGATCCCAGGTCTCCAGGATCGCGCCCTGGGCCAAAGGCAGGCGCCAAACCGCTGCGCCACCCAGGGATCCCAGAATAATAGTAACTTAAGAATTCTAATAACTTAATCATTTCTAGAAGCAGTTGGTTTACATTTTTGCCTCTGAGGAGAAAAAAATAACAAAAGGTATATAAATTTTTTGGAGAGTTTTTATTTTGTATAAAGATCAGACTAATTGAGTGTATCATTTTTACAGTTGTATTTAGATGAAAAGTTCTTGTTTTTGTAATTATGATAGTTTAGAATTAAAAGTTACAGTAGTGATTATGTTGCTAGTAATTCAAGAAGCATATTTAGTCGCATAATGCTTTTAGAGAATAGTAATTCTATAAATTACACTAAATTAATGGTCCCTGAAATATGGAGGACCACTCAGACCATTGACCTTAGGAACCTGGAGGAGATGCCTTTCTGTTTATTCAGCAATGGATAATTAAGTAATTTTGGTAACTATTATGATGATTACATACAACATGGCTAATGTAGATACTTTCCCCAGAAGGTAAGGGTTCTGAGCAATTTCACTAAAGATTTCTTAAGCATAGGGACACCTGGGTGGCTTAGTGGTTGAGCGTCTGCCTTTGGCTCAGGGCATGATTCTGGGGTCAGGGATCAGGTCCCACATTGGGCTCCTTGTTGGGAGCCTGCTTCTCCGTCTGCCTATGTCTCTGGCGCGCGCTCTCTCTCTCTCTCATGTGAGTAAATAAATAAAATCTTAAAAAAAGATTTCTTAAGCATAGTTTTGATTAGGTCCATTTGTTGGTAGAAGCCCATGATTTCTTGATGTAAGATTTCTCAGTGAAACCAAATCACTACCTTTTTTTCCTTTCATACTGGTTTTTAAATCTGCCAGCGTCATTAATATGAGCATTTGATTTTTCATCTTAGTGGGACAAGAGAGATGGAATGTGTTAATAATAATAATTAAGAGAGAACGTCATTTCATCAAATCTGAGGTGACATCAGTTATGAGGCACATCATTATTTTATGTAAAAGTAAGAAAAAATACTGCCAGTTATTTTTAAGTCCTTAATTGTGAGACACATCCCACTTTTATGTATTTGCAGGTGGGAAAAACTAAGCCTGCATTGATGAAAATTCAAATACTGATTTTTTTTCAAGTGAAAAAAGTGCTTCTTTTCTTTACTTATACAATGGAATATTTGTTTTCAGATCTTTTTTAACTCTTTTATTTGAATGAGGAAACATGTATTAATTATTTGAACATATACAACAGAATAATCCAAAGTTAGCAAAAATAAAAGGCATTGTTTACAAAAGAAATCATGCAATGATGTTTAAGTAGTTTACTTATAAAAAAGCATTGTGTCTCCCTGTGTACCCATTCTGTCCTACTCTACCCCCGTAAGAAAGTCTTCAAAAACTACATATTAGTCTTTGCTAGTTGTATCCTTTATAACTCCGTTTATCTGCTTAGCTCTGTGAATAGTTGCAAATTAGATGTACTTGGAATCTGTTAGAAATGTAGACTTAAATGTAATAGAAGTGACAATTGATGGTTTGAGAGACAAAGGTAAAGAGACGAGTACTTGAAGTGTATAGCATGCTAGAGCCATGAGGAAGAGACCTATATATAGTCTTATATACCTGAAATATGTAAATACAGTCATTTAGGTTTTTTATAATCCACCTGAGTGATCAGCCAAGATTAAATTATGTTCTAAATTTTATTCATTTATTAACTAATTCATTAAGAATCTACTGTATTCTGTGATTAGTGCTAGAGATAACAGTGGTGAACAGGACAGGTTAGGCTCTTGTATTCACACAGCTTACAGTTTGGGAAGAAGAAAGACAAAGACTTCTAAGTGCAGTAACCAGGAAGAATCACAGCGTGCTTTGAAGTACATGGCAAGTGGAACTGATTGATTTAGTTTGGGGAGTCCAGAAAGACTGCCTGGAAAAAGGGTCATTTAATGTGAGTCTTGAGAAAAGAATTAGGCCAGGCATGACTGGGGAAAGAGAACTGTAGAGAGAACATTCTGGTGGAGGCAGCTGAGTATGTGCAGAGTTAGAGACAGGAAAGGTTTGCAAAAACTGCTTCCTTGGTTTCTCTGGACATTGTTATCTAGCCTAAGCTCCAGGGATGGGGCTCTCTTTACTTTATCTCCAGTACTCAATATTGGACAGGTAGAAGGTGATAAAATTACATCATATTTAATGCATTTTTTTTGTCTAGCCCCCCTTCAACTTCAGTCAAACTTCTAGCCACTCTTCCTCTTACAAAAGCCTGATATGCAATGATTTCTTGAATACTCTTTGCTCTCTTTACTTCCAAGCCTCTGTTTTCTAATGTGTCTGGGATATTCTTTATTTTTCCACTGAAAATCTGTGGCTCACCGTTTAACTCTTAGACTAAGAATCGTCTTCCCTGAACAGCCATCCTCGTTTCCATTATGTACACATGGGTGCTCTTGTAGCACTTTCAAGAGAATTTATTCATACAAAGAATCAGGCACGTAACCCAGTGTGCTGTGTCATCTGTATCCCTACCAAACTGTATAAACTATAGGCTCTTTAAAAGGGAGTTCTGGAGGGGCACCTGGCTGGCTCATTCGGTAGAGCATGTGACTCTTGATCTTGGATTGTGAGTTTGATCCCCACATTAGGTGTAGAGATTACTTAATATAAGAGTTCTGGACCTTAAAAAAAAAAAAGTTCTGGATCTTCTCATTTTGTAAATTTTCAACACCAAGTATAGTTCTGGTAGGTGCTTGATGATACTTGATGAATTAATGTTGATTGTATGCAAATCTAAAATTTCATTTTAAAAAATTAATACATTTATAAGGCTCAAAACCTAGAGGTTTAAAACATTGTGTGCCTGAAAATATCTTTTCTATCATTGTCTCTTTATACCCAATTTCCACTTTTTCTAGTTGGAAACTGTCTTGATTCTTGTATATTCTAAGTTTCTTTTTCATGTACAGGAAAATACAATTATAAATTCTTATATTTCCTGTTTTTTTATACAAGGGTAACTTACTGTACCTTGTCATTCTGAATATTACTCTTCTCATTAGCATATCTTGCGGAGCTTTTCATATCAGTATATAAAGATTTCCCTTGTTCTTTTAAAGCTGTAGTGTTTCTGTTTATGGGTGTACTGTATTTAACCATTTTGGACATTCTAGTCTTTACCATTATAGACGGTGCTGTGTTTGTACTTACCTTTTCTTTTTTTCTCCTCTTGAGCATGTCAGCTAATGGTTTACTCATTTTTGTTTTTCCTGCCAACAACCACCCCCCAAAAAACAGCTTCCAAACTATAATTTATTCTACTGTTTTGCTATTTTTTAAAAAAGATTTTATCTATTTATTCATGAGATACACACACACACACACACAGAGAGAGAGAGAGAGAGAGGCAGAGGCACAGGCAGAGGGAAAAGCAGATTCCATGCAAGGAGCCCGATGCGGGACTCGATCCTGGAACTCCAGGATCACGCCCTGGGCTGAAGGCAGGTGCTAAACCACTGAGCCACCCAGGGATCCCCAGTTTTGCTATTTTGTTTTTTACTCATTATTTTTGGCTTTTGATCTTTACCGTTTTCTTCTCTCTTGGTTTCTCTTATTCATTTTGTTAATTTTTTTTGGCATTTAGCATATTGTCCTCTGAGAATGATCTTAGCTGTATCTTGTAGTTCCAACATTTGGCAATTTCTATTTTTATGTTTTTTAGAAATTCTCCAATTTTAGTTTGTATTTCCTTTTTGTTCCCTAAGGAGGTATCTGAGAGAGTTTTGAAATTTCAGGTAGTGAGACTTTTTGTTTTGTTGTCTGACTTGGTTAATAATTCATATTTTACTGTACTATGAATAGAAAATGGACTTTTCTTTTTGGAATTTTTTGAAATTTTGTTTATGGCCTATTATATAGCAATTTTCATGAACATGTCACAAGCATTTTTTCTTTTTTTAAGATTTATTTATTTGAGAGAGAGCATATTGGGGGGGGGGGAGTCAGGGCAGAGGGAGAGAATCTTGGCTCTTCAGACTCTGTGCTGAGCAAGGAGCCTGAGGCAGGGCATCCCATGACCCATGAGATCATGACCTGAGCCGAAACCCAGGAGTCAGACACTTTACCAACTGAGCCACCTCTCACAAGCGTTTTTGAAAAGATTACATTCTTTCTTTATATGGTGCAGAGTTAAATGTATTGATCAGGGAGATTTACAGTAGTAAGTAACTTTTATTAAGTTCTCCCATTTTCTTGACTTTTTTCTCTACCCAGGGGTTCTGGGCAAAGAGAGGTGAATTAAAGACTACTGTGATGTATGGTGTTTTCCTAATTACTACAATTTCAGCTTTTTGAATATTATTGTTGTATTATTTGGTATGAAGATAAAATGTACACCTCATTGTGGATTGCACCTTTTATCACTATAAAGTGTCATTCTTTGTCTTATTTAATGCTTTTTTGGCCTGAGACTACCTTATCTGGTATTAAGAGTACAGTTTCTAATTTCTTCTACTAGCATGCTTTTCCCTTCTATAGTCACTCTTTCAAAATTGCTTTATTTTAGTTGAGTCTCTTGTATATTCTGGACTAGAGCTTTACTTTGTTATCTGTTCTAAAAATATGTTTCTTATCAAGTTAGGGTATTTATATGTTTGGTAAGACAGATATGATTGGTCCAAGTTCTGTTATATCATTTCTTTTTGGCTTAATTTTTAAAAAGTCTTTCATTATATAATCTGTTTATATTGTTTAATTTTTATACATTTGTGGGTATATGTATTTTTTGATTTGAGGGAGATTTGTATTTTTATTTTAGTAGTTATATTCATAATTATAGGTTCACTTCATGATCATTTATTTATAGATAGCCCTCGTTGTTCCTACCACAAGTGATAAATTAGCTTGTGTTCTCTTCCTTTCTTCTCTTCTCCTCACCCACCTGGTATTGGTCTGTAATGTTGTCTTACTTAACATTTTCCTTTTTCAGCATTAAATGTGCTTATACTTGTGTCATTTGGTTTGTCAGCTTAGGTTGTTTTGTTTTTTTTTGTTTTTGTTTTTTTGTCAGCTTAGGTTTAATGTTACTTCACTCGCCACACTATAGACAGGCAAGCAGCAAACTTAACCTGACTTTTCATCTTTTCCATTCACCCTCTTCTTGTTTTTGTCTCTGTGTTGATAGCTCATCCTGATAGGGAATATAATATCTACATCCTAATTTGTCACTCTAACCCCCTCGTTTATTTTATCTTATTAGTTCTACAGTTTAAAATCCTCCATGCCCCCACCAACGCTGTTTCTCTGGTTTCCTCTGTTATCTCTTGGTTTGCTGAAGTTCATCTTCTAATTTTGCAAGAAGAGTTCTTGGGGGAAAAATATCCCTTGAGTTTTTATATTTTATACATTCAGAGTGATGTGTCTGTGGATTTCTTTCTTCTTTTCTTTCTTTCTTTCTCTTTCTTTCTTTCTTTCTTTCTTTCTTTCTTTCTTTCTTTCTTTCTTTCTTTCTTTCTTTCTTTCTTTCTTTCTTTCTTTCTTTCTTTCTTTCTTTCTTTCTTTCTTTCTTTTTTCTTTCTGATTTTATTTATTTATTCATAAGAGACACAGAGAGGGGTAGAGACAGAGAAGCAGGCTCTATAGAGGGAGCCTGATATGGGACGCGATCCCAGGACCCCGGCGGGATCACGCCCTGAGCCAAAGGCAAATGCTCAATCGCTGAGCCACCCGGGCGTTCCTGTGGATTTGTTTCTTGAAAGACAGCTTAGCTGGTTGTAGGATCCATGGCTCATACCTTTACCCTCAAATACCTTTTAGGTGTTAACCACAGTGTCATCTGGCATTTGCTATTACTGTGGAGAACCTGGAGGCCAGCCTGCCTTTTTCCTCTTTCTCCTCTGTAATTGACTTGGTCATGCAAATGGCTGCCCAAATAATCTTTTTCTAGTAAATCCAATGGCTTTCCTAGGATGAAGATGCCTTGGTGTTGATCATTTTGGGTCATTCTCCATGCCCTTTGAGTTTTCATATTGAATACTTCAGGGAAGTTTTCCCTGACTTTTCATCTTTAAGTATATTTATTTATTTATTTATTTATTTTTTTTTTTCATCTTTAAGTATATTTAAATAATTGTTCTGTTCTCTCTCTCTTTTTTTTTTTAGGTACTTCAGTTATGTATATGTTGAATCTCCTTTGCTTATTTCCAGCTACCATATTCTCACTAATCACTTTTCTCAGTGTCTTTTTTTTTTTTTTAAATCCTCTTTTAGTCACAATTCTGCAAAGTCTGTTCTCCCCTGTGCTCTCTTCCTCATTTCTTCTTTTAGGATTCACTTAGTATTTTTAAAATCATGGCAAAAAGTTTGGCCAAAAGTTCATTTATTTTGTGGTAATATTTTTCTGGTAAATTTTGGTATATTTTAAGGAAGTTTTCCTTTTCTTTTCCCTCTTTGTTTCTCTATTTTTCTTATTTATTTTAAGTAATCTGTATTTCCATTGTGGTGCTTAAACTCATGACCCTGAGACCAGAGTGATCTGAGCCAGCCAGGCACCTCCCTCTATTTTTAAAATAAATTGTGGTTAATAATATTACTAAATAGATTTTGAAAATGTGCCCTGTTTGGATTAGTTCTCTATTCACTTTTCACTTGTGATTTCTGCCATCATTTACCCATCGAATCTGGGTTGTTTGGTAGCTCCATTCAAACTTCATGCAACATTTGAGTTTACTCTGAAAAATGAAGTTTTACAGACTTCATCTTATATCATTGCCATAGCTTCCAGGATTGTTGTGGCATGAGAGGACAGTGTGTGAACTCAGCTCATTCCTAGGTACCTTGAACAAAAAGTGACACATCATTTTCACTCAGCCCAAAGCCTAAGAAGACAATAAGGACATTTGGAAAACGTAGAGAAGGACATGGAGCACTCGGGTAGCACTATTGCCTTTGATTCAGATATACTCCTAGGGATTTGTTTGGGGGTCATTATGGTTTTTATTTCTTTAGTAAGTTACTGAAAATAATAAAAGATAATAAGTATGGTGTGGCTGGTAGAGGGCAGTCTTTTCAACAATGAAATTCATAAGTAACATTGAATATTACTCTATTGGCATTTCTGTATTTTATATACATTTAATGAAGTAAGTTATAGAAAAATCTCTAATTTATGTGAGAACAGATGTCTCATTTTTCTGCTTTTCTAGTGTAAATAGTACTCTCCTGTCTCTTCTAAAGATTTCAGTGTTTAGCTAAAACATTGCCTTTTTTATGTTTCTGAGGGTACTTGGAAAGTCAAGGCCTCTGTTTACACATCCTTAAAATGGTGTATTAGAGTCTTGACTCAGTTGCTATTTCCTAGTCTGTTGACTGTATATTTTTATTGATTTGGAAAAGCCTTTAATTTTGAATGGGTTTTGTTGTCCTTAACCTCCTGACATCTTTCTACCTTACCTGCAGTATTTGGCTTGTCCTGAGGATTAGAGCTTGGTCTCTAGGGAGGCTGGAGTAAAAAGATAATAGTCAAGTGCCAGTAAGTCTCCTCTCATCCTGTTTCTCATTCCCTTTCTTCTTCTCTTTCCTTTCTTTTCTCATAGACTCACAAACTGTTCTCCATCTTTTATTCATTTTATTCATTCCATCTTAAAGAGATGACTGATCCCCTTCAAGGGGAGTGGGAGGGAGAGGGAACAAAGGTTGGTCTAGAGTGTGCATGCCAGAATATTCTCCTAGGTAGCCAGTTATTCTTTGAGCCTCTGGACTTAGGGACAAGCTGGGGCACTAGGGAAAGAGGCGTGAGGAGATTCTTTACACCTTGTTTTAGCTCTTGCTCTTATCTAGCCTCATTGTCTACAGTGCCTCACTAGACCCCTGAGGATCCCTTTGGTAAGGTGCATCTTTCTTTTCATGTGGTATTTTCTCTCCATTACCCTTCCCAAAGGACATGAATTCTTTTGAGTGTCTTTATGGCCAAGATTCCCTCCTTCATCCAGCCCCTCCCGCCTGTGCTGAACAATTAATGTGCTACCAAAGTCAGAATGAATGATTTCATAGTTGCTTGAGTGCCTCTGACTGTGAGGCCCACAGATTTTTAAAAATACAATGGATCCGTGAACAACATGGGGGTTGGGGCACCAACCTTCTGCACAGCCAAAAAGTCACATACAACTTCTTACTCCCCCAGAACGTAAGCCTTACTGATAACATAAACAGTTGATGAACACATAGTTTGTATGTTACATGTGTTATATATTTTTATAATTAAGGTAGAGAAAAAATGTTATTAAGAAAATCATAAGGAGGAGAAAAATACCAATTACAATATTGTACTCTATTTATCAGGGGAAAAAATCCTTATTTAAGTGGACCTGCACTGCTCAAACTTGTGTTCAAGGATCAACTATATATGTTTCCCCCACCATCCAAAAGTAGAATGTTTATATGAAACCTTTTTTAAGCTGAAATGGTATAAAATAGTAATTACCATTAATTTATATGGAAAAGTCTTTGAATGTGCCCAGACTCCTCCTCCTCCCCAAGAAAAAAGCCTTTCTTAGGCTTTTCTGATACCTTGGGACACATCTTGGCAAAAGAATGCAAAATAAATCTAGGTAAGGCACAGATGCTCTCAGACACACAGTTCAGAGCTATGGTGCTTTGATGCCAAGCTGTTGAGTGTAGCTCTTGGGGATGGAGCTTGGCTGTGCCACTCTTGGTGTGCAGCACCTCTGCAACTGTTTTTCTTCAAAATCAGCACCAAACACTATATTTACTTTCCCCCTTTTCATAAAAGTGAAAAATCTTCTCTGGATTTTTTTCAGTTAGCAAAAACAGGTAAAATACAAGGCTGAAGCAAAAGCAGAGTGATATAACATGAACTTTTGAAAGGCAGGGGATCTTTATATATGTCTGGTTGAGAATTTGGCTGTCTTACCTAGTCTTAAACCTCTGTTTTGGTTTAGGAAGCACTAAACTAGATAACTTTGAAGGTTCTTTATAGATCTTTTCTTTAAAAAAAAAAACAGCTTTATTGAGATGTAATCACATACTATACATTTGCACATTTGAAGTATACAATTCAGTATTCTAAATAAATGCACCCATCACTACAGTCAATTTTTAAAACATTTTTATCCTGCCCACAGATACAGATAACCTTCTTTCTCTTAGCAGTCAGTCCTGTACTTTCTCTGCGTACCCTTTTTCCTGCCCCAAGAAACCACTAACCTGCTTTGAGTTACTATGGGTTTGCCTATTCTGAGTATTTCATATAAATGAAATCATACAATATGTGTTTGTATCCAGCTTCTTTCACTTAGTGTCATGTTTCCAAGGTTCATCTATGTTGTTGCCTGTATTAGAATTTCTTCCTTTTTAAAAGGCCGAATATTCTATTGTGTAGATACACCACATTTTGTTTACCCATTTATTAGTTGATGGATATTTGGATTGTTTCCACTTTTTAGCTACTAGGAAAAATGCTGAACATGACCAGGTTTTTGTGTGGGTATGTTTTCATTCCTTTTGAGTATATATCTAGGAGTGAAATTGCTGTGTCTTATGGTAACTCTAACATTTTCAGTAATTACTAAACTTTTTCACAGTGGCTGTGCTATTTTATATTCCCATTAGCAATGATGAAGGCTCCAGTTTCTCCATATCTTCAAAACACTTGTTACTGTTCCTTTTTTGCTCATAGCTATCTGGTGAGTTGGAAGTGGTATCTCAACTGTGATTTTGATTTGTGTTTTCCTAATGGCTGGTGGTTTTAGGCATCTTTTCATGTCCTTACTTTCTGTGTGTAGGTCTTCTTTGGAGAAATGTCTGTTTAAATCTTTTACCTCCTTTTTAATTATGTTATTACTGAGTTGCAAGAGTTCTTTTATATGTGTGCCCTATCAAATACAACTTGCAAATATTTTCTCCCATTCTGTGAGTTGTCTTTTCACTTTTTTGGTATCACTTGTAGCACAAAAGTTTTAAAACGTGATGTCCAGCTGTACAACTTTTCTCATCTGTACAGTTTTTAAAGGTTTGGTCTAAAAAGGTGTTTTAACTTTATTCTTTCCTCATTAAATAGTTGGTTAAAAAAAATCTTAGAAGCCTGGCACTTTTTTTAAAATAAATTAATTTTTTATTGGTGTTCAATTTACCAACATACAGAATAACACCCAGTGCTCATCCTGGGTGCCCGTCACCCATTCACCCCCACCCCCCGCCCTCCTCCCCTTCTACCACCCTTAGTTTGTTTCCCGGAGTTAGGAGTCTTTTTCTTCTCCCTTCCCTTATATTCCCTTTCACTGTTATTTATATTCCCCAAATGAATGAGAACATACACTGTTTGTCCTTCTCCGATTGACTTACTTCACTCAGCATAATACCCTCCAGTTCATCCACGTTGAAGCAAATGGTGGGTATTTGTCGTTTCTAATGAAGCCTGGCATTTTATCTCAGCTTATTGAAGGGCTCCACAGAAATGAAACCTACTAGACATTGCTTTAAATATTTCACATCATTTTATAGTTAATTTGTAATATAATACTCATAAATTGAAATTTCATATGAAGGGTTACATCTTAGGTATATGTATGTATCCACCACCAAGATCAAGCTAGAGCTGAGGCCTAGCACTTTAGAAGACCCCCTCACCTAAATTAACTTTGAGCATAAAGTCAGAATCAGGCAAAGTACCTGGGAATCTTAGTTTTTTTGGTGCAGTCAAACTCAGTATTGGTTTTAATGACTTGGAAGCCATATGGTTTGCCAAGTTTTTATAGATGGTTGATCAGAATCTCTTTAGACTTAGAGTAATATAAACAGAAACTGTTGAGTGAATGAAGTGCTTCCCCTGATTGTTAAACAACTTTTCCTCTTTAGTCTTTGAAGTCTTTCAGCATGTTGTACCACTTGATGGTGCTGTTGGACTGGGAGCTGCAACATTGTCACAAAGTCTTTAGAGCATATGATTGTTGATTTCAGAGTATGACTCCAATCTTTTATGTTTCATCTTTTTTTGAATCATTTGCTTCATTGTTTAAATGAAGACATTTTTTTGTATTCTTTTCATTGAGTGGTAGCAGTGTGCTTTCACATTCCTCCTTTTCCTAGGTATTTTTGAACAGTATAGTATAAAATCAGTAGCTTCCAACAGTTAAATTCTTTAGATTTTAGAGGGAGGAAAAAAGCTGGACATTTCTTTTAGAAAGCTGATTGATTATGAGATAAAAATCTTGAAGAATTTCTTTTCTTCCTCTCAGTAACAAAATGTGTTTCTGCATTCTTATTACTTGTAGTTAATGACTGGATGTTTACTAACTTGATCATTAACTGCTATTAAGATACTTAAATGTGTGATTTAAGAGACCTTGAAAATGTAAGCAAGGTTTTATTGTTAAAGGAAAAAAAAATCTTTATTAAATGGTTCATTTACTAGCTGTTGGTAAAAATAATACTCTTTGAGACAAAAATTCAGTTTTCAAAGGGAAGATCTCAGTTTACTTTCTAGTTGACATTCAGAAAAATCTAAAAATACATATCTAGCTAAAATTTTAATACAGAAATTTTCTCTTTAATTCATTAAAATGTTTTATTTTGTGGTTAATGCATTTAATGTGATTGGTATAGCATTAGCACTCCATTCCCTTGCTAGAAGGACAGAAAAGACAGAGGGTTAGAAAAAAACAGAAAAGCACACTTAAGCAGGACTAACACTGAAGAACTATATAATTTATTACTTTATTTACAACATAAGGAATTTTATTTTGCAAAGTAATGAATGAACAGTCACAGCTTGAAGATTTAAATAAGGTAGGGTGGCATTTGCTATCAGCTATCCTTTTAATTGTGAAAGGCATAATGGAAAAAGGAATTTTAGAAACCTGTTTGAGAAGGACTTGGTGAGCTTTTTAGAAGTAGAAGATTCTGAAAAAACAGGATATCTAACTTTACTTTCACGTGGCCAATTCCCACAGAGCAAAAACCAGGATTGCTAACTACCTGGAAAGGCATAAAAGAGTTAAGATCTTCTGGGGAATCATTATTATTTTAAAAATCTTTGAAATCACTTACCTCAGTTGTCAGGTCACTGACAGGAGCCTGAATGGCTAGCACAGACTGCTTCACTTTAAGAAAGTTAGCCATATCTACCTTTCTTTTGGGACTGGGAAAAAGTTTTGATATAGATTGGGCTGACCTCCTAGAAGAAGAAAAAATGAAATAAAGTATAAGTGCCTTGTCCAGGAAAGGAAGAAAAAGGAAATGATAGGTTAAAATTTTTGGTGTTAAGCGAGAATAATCACAAATTATAGTGAAAAATACATTGAGAAAGACATCCAAAATTAAAATTAATTTTAAAAACTGGAACTGGTTCTTAAAATCTAAATAGGAAAACATTTAGAAAATACAAAGAAAAAGAACATTTAAAAGTTTAAGAAATGAGCCAGATTATACACTAGAAATATTCTTAAACGCACTTGAAAATCTCAGTGAAACAATTGTTGGGGAAAAATAAACATTTCCAAATTATTTCAAGATAAAATAAAGTAGACCAGTGAACAGTTAATTTCTTTTTTTTTTTTTTTTTTCTTTTTTTTTAAATTTTTTTTATTTATTTATGACAATCACACAGAGAGAGAGAGAGAGAGGCAGAGACACAGGCAGAGGGAGAAGCAGGCTCCATGCACCGGGAGCCCGACGCGGGACTCGATCCCGGGTCTCCAGGATCGCGCCCTGGGCCAAAGGCAGGCGCCAAACCGCTGCGCCACCCAGGGATCCCTGAACAGTTAATTTCATCTTAAATAGACCAAGACTAGATAGCTTTATTGAGGTCTTTCAATTTTTTATGGAACCAGTGATTTCTCTACTGTCTCGTTTGTTCCAGTGTTGAAAAGCAAACTTGCCATTTCATACTATGAGTTAGGCAGACTCTTAACAAAGAGCAAGGAAGTCTGAAAACTTGACCAATCTCACTTTTGAACATTGATATAAAAATCCTAAGTAAAAACTAGCAAATTATGTTTAATGTATATTAAATAAAAATCTAGCAGGATTAGAGGATTGGTTTCAGGATAAAAAAGATATTTTAAATAGGAAACATAAAATAGGAGACTATGATTATCCTATTAATTGCATAAAAATATTTGAGAAGCTAGCATTGATCAAATGTAAAACTTGATGAAATTTAATTTTTTTTAAAATAAAAATCAGATGGAAAAAAATCACATGGTACTTCCTTTTGGTGGTGAAGAATATTTTAGACTAAAAACTAACAATAATAATAAAAAAAAAAAAAACAATAAACCTATGGGTGCCTGAGCGGCTTAGTTGGTTAAGTGTCCAACTCTTCAGCTCAGGATTGTGAATTTAAGCCCTGCATTGGGCTCTGCACTGGACACAGAGCCTACTTAAAAAATAATAATAATAATTAAAAAAATAAACCTAGGTGTGGGATACAAGTAACATTTATTTATTTAACAGATGTTTGCTGAGCACCTACTCTATTGTTGGCACTGTGTTGAATAATAGCAAACTTGGAGCTTACATTCTAGTGGGGAAGGGTGACAAGATAATAAACACAATAAGTTAAGTAGATTGTATAATATGTAAGAAGGTGATAAATGCTACTTTAAAAAATAGTGCAGAGTAGGGGATTTTGGCGTGGGCTGGGTAGATTTGTGGTTTCAGCTGAGTATTTGAAAGCAGTTTCATTGAGGAGGTGTCAGAAGTAAGACGTGGCTTTTGTGAGGAAATAAGTGTAGATATCTGGAGGAAGAAAAAAGCATCTTCCGGCTGAAAGAAGAGCCAGTGTGGAGCTCTGAGGTGAACGTCTAAGCCATCAGAGGGTTTAACCAAGGCAGCTAAGACTGAAAGCCACAGAAGCACTATTTGAGAGAGTTAGAACCTGAGCCTCCTGACTCCGAGCACATTCCTTCCTCTTTGTTGTCTTATGACTTCAGTTTTTGTGTTCATTCAATGTATTCTTCATTTTTCTGATCTGAAATTGTGGCATTTGGGAGTAGTAGAACTTAGGCATAGTTTAAATACATCTATTTGTGTTTGGCCAATGGCTATGAACTGAAACAGAAAAAAGTATTTGTTGTTAAAGTGGGTTTGAAAAACAAATGAAAACATAATATATTCTAACTATAATGTACATTAGTTATATTAAAATACAATATTCTAACCAAAGTTTAAAAACTTAGAAAGTAAACTTGCTGTTAGTGTGAATCTGTTATGCAAGAAAATTGAAGGTTCATTTGTCCCAGGCTTTTTTTATACTAATAGACATGAAGAAAATGACTACATACTTATGAGAGTATCTCACAGGAAAACTTCATTTATGTAATAATCAAGGAGTAATGTGCCCCACATGTGCACATTTTCTTTATAACGGGCTGTTAACCTTCGTTGATAAAACTTTCTAAATAATTTAAAGAAACATTTAATGGAACATTTAACATTAAGTGTCTTGATTTAGATCTTTACATAATGGATTGAACTTTTTATTGTTAGAGTAAACACGGATGTGATGCCTTTAACAAAATTGAGTCACTACTACAAAGCCACTTTTTCCCTGACCTCTCTCAACATCTATTATTTCTGAAATGGTGATTAAAATATCTACCTCAGGGGCACGTGGGTGGCTCAGTGGTTGAGCCATCTGCCTTCGGCTCAGGACATGATCCTGGGGTCTAGGATCGAGTCCCTCACTGGGTCTCCATAGGGGCCTGATTCTCCCCTGCCTATATCTCTGCCTCTTTCTGTGTGTGTCTCATGAATAAATAAATAATTTTTTTTTTTAATGCCCACCTCATAGAATGGTTATTAGGATTAACATGCTCACTATAGTATATTATTAGGTGCCTAGGACAGAGCCTGGCATGTTAGTAAAATCTAAATGATAATTTTTAAAAGAAATTATAACAAAGAGGAATGCAAAGGTTTTCAGTCTCTTAGGTATGAATTTAAGCACTTTCCTCTACCTTTCAAATTTACCTCCATTCTTCCTTCCTTTGCTATGTTTCTTCCAGGTGAGCCTTAATCTGTCCATGCTGAGAGTTTTCCAGATCTAATCCTAAGCCTTGCATGGTGTGCATTGTTTTCTCTGATGATGAAACCATTTTCCTGTATTATTCTATAGTGATGTATTCAGGGATAACCTGTAGGATTATGTGTTTCTGTTCTCAATGGCTTTAGGCTGCCTAGTTATTTGAGCTCTTGTGTTGAATTTTTATAGTTTTAAGGTTCCTTCATCACTGCGTTCCCCATAACTTGATATGGTCACCGCAGCCGCTTTTGTTAATTCCTCACTGCTTCTTATCTACAATGTCTGCTGAGTGTTGCATCATTGGGTAATCATGTTTTATAAAATAATGGCTATGGCAGGAATGGAAAGTAAATTTTAGCTTGTGTGTTCATTCTGATTAGTAGTGCTGCTCTAGAGTGCTGTGTTAATAAGCAGGATTCTGGAGCAGCATTCAGATTTGATGAGAAAGTGCTCTGATAATAAAAGGGGGGTGGCAGCATGAATAACCACATATTTGCCGGTTATTGTCTAGAGTAAGAGAAGATAGATACCGTAGGTGAATCTGAGTAGGTTCTATAATGAGTAAGATGCAGAAATTAGTGTGTGGGTTTTGTGATAATATTTTGACTTCTTAGATGCTTTTTTGGTTATTGGTTACCCTTTCACTTTAGACATTAAAGTTTCCAAATAACTTATTTGTGGATAAATGAAGGAAATGGTTTAAAAGGTTTTGCACTATTTAAGTTACCATTGGGTTTGTTTACTTAGTAATTATGTGATTAAAAATTCAGGCCATGTCAAAACTTGGTGTTTTCTGCACTCAGTATATCATGTTATCAAAATTGTATACTCAGTGAAATTACGGATGTGCAGTAAAAGCACTGAATAGAAGATACCAGATTATTGATAAGCTTTTGCAAAGCAAATTAAATTTCTATATACTTCATTATGATGGCAATAAATAGGCACGTCTGTACAATTACTAGTTTTTATCATCATTTAATGTGTGAATATATCTGAGAAAGTTTAAATTTTAAAATGAATTACTTCTGGTATGTCTTTCCTTTTACATATATCACATATAACTTTTGCAGGTTGGATTTGCTACCATTTTATGCAAGATTGGTTGCTACATTGCATCCCTGCATGTCTGATGTAGCAGAGGATCTTTGTTCCATGCTGAGGGGGGATTTCAGATTTCATGTATGTATTTAAGCATTTTTTGTTATATATGTATACACACACATTTATATACTTCTAAGTTGAGTGAGGATTCTTTAAGAATATGATTATTATGTTGATAAGCATATTTTTGAAATTTGATAGTGGTTTAACAGTTCAGAATGTATGGACTTCTGAGTTTTTAAAATGTAAATTTTCTCAACAAAGCTTGAAATTGATGAGTGATATTCCAATTTGGAGATGAGCTGTCGCCACTACTTTGTTTCCTACAGGTTCTACACTTTTTGCTTTTATAAAGGAAAAACCATTCTCTAAGGACAAGAGAGCCAGCATGTCTCATTTGTGTTCCCAGAAGAAACATAGAATTGGCCATGCAAGTCAGGGCATAGTGCCTGGAGGATGCTCTTTTAGATGTTGGGAGTCTAAATGGGGCATACAAGGTTGCATAATTGAGTTGATCAATGAATGCTGTCTTAGCCCATGTTTTTACTGATTCTTGCCTTAACAATCTTTACCTTGTATAGTGGTAAGTTCTTTAAAGAGTAGCCTGGTAAGTACCAGGGACTGGTTTCCAGACAGCTTCTTTCCCTTTGGAGTCCTAAGAATCTTAACAGACTGCCTGTTAGTGGTTCTCCAAACCCATACCACCCAGTCACCTTGTGCAAGTGGTATAAATACAGAATTGAAAGCAGAAAATGATTGCTTAAAAGTGACTGAAAGTGAATATTGGTAGACTGAAAAGACATGAAATTCAGATGGTTATGTTAGCCGTTGGGAAAATGGTGTCAGTACAACTTAGCTTTATAGCAATTTGCTTGGAATGCAAATAAATGTTTGCTATGCTCAGTATGTACTTTATTGCACTCATTATACACAAATTGGTATTGCTGAGTCCTCAGAACAGAAATAATTTCTAAGATCAGGAATCTCACAATGTAGTTGGGAAGACAAGGCACAAATACAAAAATAAGTGAAATAAACATTTAAACTCTAAATATATATGATATTAGGAGGAATTGCGTGCTTCATTGCCAAGTGAATTGTTCAAGAGTCAAAGCCTTGAGTTCAGAGGAAGGAGAATGTCTCAGTGAGGAGTGGGATGATCTCTAAAGGCTTCTTGCCATAGGAGTTAATTTATATGAGATTTGTGGTTAAGATTTTTCTGGGGCAGTTTTTGGTGAAGTGTGTTTTGGATTTTCATACATAGTATTAGGCAAGGACAAGTTTCTGTGTTTTAAAAGCAGTTTGGAAGCACTGAGCCCAAAAGAGTTAAGTGGTTTTGTTTTTTGTTTTCTTATAAGAATTCCTAAAGGTTTAATAGGGTAATGTGCACCTTGAGCTTTCTGGAAGGGATCAAATATGTAGTCACTCAAAGAACACATTTTGATAAATGCTGCCAGTTTGGGGACTGATGCATCAAGAGTCATGATGTTCTTGTTGATTTATTTAATCCTATCATGCAAAAAAAGAAACTTGTACTGGCAGACAGTATGACTCTGTTATATGAGCTATATGCATATGCCCATCAACCAAATCCAAAAACAACATACAGGTTGCTAGACTAAGCCTAATTAGTGCTTTTGGTGAGAACTTAAGATTATTTTATTCATGTATCTTTTGCCTCGCACCTCTGATAGTTGGGATGGGAGTTGAGGGATTTGGCAGTTTTGTTCCTGCTGTAATGCTGTATTACAACTCAAAGATGGAGCAGAATTTTGGGAGAATACTATGGGAACCACTGCTTTCAGGGGAGAGAAAAAAAGATACTTGAGGTCACGGATCACTTCTGCCTCCTCGAGATCTATCTTTCCCTACCCTGACATCTGCAGACTTTGCCAACGCCTTGTTTTTGGTCTGTATGTATGCTTGACACTTTCCCATCCGTAAGTGAAAATAAAATAATAGCCACAAGAAAATGTCTTTCAACCTCATGTCCATCCTCTTTCATTTGCTTCTTGTTTGGGATTTTTTAGAGGATACTTGTCTCTTCTGCTTCTGACATCTACCCTTTGTCTCACTGTCCTCACCCTGGCAGGGACCACCAGCAGCCTCCTAATTGCTTTATGTTAGTTGAGGTCCTTGCAGATTCTGAACTGCTGGACTGTTGTTTTCTGTCATTCTGTCTCTACCACTTGCTGGCATTGTTAATTTTGGTCAAGTTACTTAAGTGGGAGTTATACTGGTATCTTTTTAAATGGGATTGTTCTTATGGATTAAACTAGGTTATGATAATGTAAGTTCATCACACAGTGCTCAGACGTAGGTATTTTTACAATAATAATTATCCCTTCTCTCCCATCACTCTCATGGTTCTTACTTTTGACTGTTACTCTCAGTATCTCTTATCAATAGTTAAATACCTTTTACTTTTTTCCAACTGAGTTTGTATGTTCGTGTTCCCCACACTTTCTTCCTTTATCCTCCTTTTTGACAGAACACATTTACCTGGGGTCCAGTTGACTTTTATTTCTCAACAGCTTCAAATACATTTCTCTTGTCAGAACCTCTCTTGGTGCTTAGTAAGTTCTCATGTAATTCATATGTCCATTAAATAAACTCATGACTTCTCAGAAAACATTGTTATCCTTCACTGCCTCATATCAACTTCTGTTGCATCTGTAAATTTGAAATATTTTTTCTCTAATCACTAAGAGAAATACTTCTGCTTTTGCCCCTTGGACATTCAGGAGCTAATGTTCACCAAATTCTGTTGGTAATATCTTCTGAAACGCTTCCTCAAATCTAATATCTCCTCTTCATAGCTTGAATTAGGAGAATAGCGTTTTACTCAGGCTTCCCTATCTCTAGAGGCCTACTGTCTAATTCCAACATATTGTCACAATCATACTTGCCCTTTGCTTAAGAACCTCACCTGAGAAAACTAGATAACAAAACTATATGAAATCTCATTTAGTAGTCAAAGAAATTGTAGTTAAAACAACAGAATTTGCTAATTTGACCAACAGAATAGTAGAGATAATAGAAGTGAAAAACCACATGTACTTGAGGTCAGAATTTGGTAGGAAATTGGTAGTATGTTTCAAGATCCGTAGAGGCATTTATACATTGGACAGCTTTCAATAAATAATCCTATATATCCAAAAAAGCTTTATTCACATCATGAATTGTAGGGAAAAAGTGGAAAATAAGCTAAAAGCCCAACAGTGAATTAAGAAAATGGTCACATAATGACAATGCTGAAATGATATAAAGCCATTGAAAGTAACATTTACCAAAAAATTTTCATAACATATAGCAAGTGCTGCTTTTGGTGGAAAAAAAAAAAAAAGCAAGCTATAAAATCTTACACAGAATAAATTTACAATTATGTTAAATTGTTTTGAAAGTAAACAGAAAAGAATTACATATTAATATGTTAGCAGCAGCCGTCTTTGGATAGTGGGACAATAAGTATTTTTTCCTTTCTAATTTTCTGTGTTCTCTAGATTTTCAACAGATTTTCAACAGATTTTCCTACATCTTTAACAGTGAAGGGACAGGGGCACCTGGATGGCTCAGTGGTTGAGTGTCTGCCTTTGGCTCAGGTGGTGATCCTGGGGTCCTGGGATCGAGTCCTGCATTGGGCTCCTTGCAGGGAGCCTGCTTCTCCCTCTGCCTGTGTCTCTACTTCTCTCTATGTCTCTCATGAATAAATAAATAAAATCTTAAAAATCTTAAAAAATAAATAAAATCTTAATTAAAAAAAAAAAGGGACAGCTTTTATTTAAATATAAGCATACCAGCCTAACTGATTGACATTTTTAAAATTAGTGGTCTTTCAGGGGCACCTGGGTGTCTCAGTCAGTTAAGTGTCTGCCTTTGGCTCAGGTCATGATCCCACCTGGGATCAAGCCCCACATTGGGCTCCCTGCTTAGCGGAGAGCCTGCGTCTCCCTCTACCTCTGCCTGCCACTCCCCGTGCTAGTGCTTGCTTTTTCTTTTTCTTTTTCTTTTTCTTTTTCTTTTTCTTTTTCTTTTTCTTTTTCTTTTTCTTTTTCTTTTTCTATTCTCTGTTTCAAATAAATAAAACTAAAAAAAAGTGGTCTTTTAGCTTTTTAAATCAAGTCTCTGTAATGGTAAAATAAGTTGACCACATATCCCAGTTTGGCATATTTATATATAAATTCTATCTGTTTGCAATTGTATGAAATATTTTATGTAAATTTATTTAAAAAAAGATAAATTGAAAAGTCTGAGATCAAACACATAAATAGAAGTTCCAAGATTTTTTTCTCACACTCTAGTAGATCAAGAGTCTTACCTACCCTACCCTGGAGATCAGTGGTCCATAGCATAAAATAAATAAACTTTTTGAAGGCAAATTTACTTGTTTATAGACTAGTGCCTTCTTAGTGTCTCACATATAGTAGATTTTCCAAAAAATTAGAATGATTAAATGAATACAGTTTATGTAGAACAAAGTGAGCAAATTATAGAGGATGAAGTATAATGTCTATTTGAGTGAGTTTGTAATGAAGGACTAGGTTGTGGCCGAGGATCTTCCTAGATAGGCATGAGAAGTCCATACTTTTTATATGTTGATGTATCTGAAGAGTTTTTATTAATGCTTATGAATTTAGTTATTCAGTTGATCTCAGTTTCAACTGTCATTAATGAGTTATAAGCAACATTTTTACTAATAAAGATTGATTATATAAGTAAAATTCTATGAGACATTGAATTAGAAATATATAGAAAATTTTACATTGTTAATTCATTTACTTGTGCAGAAGTGTTTTGACATACCTTGTGATCATAAGGAGTCAACAAATGAGACAGGAAAATAAATGAGTGAGGAGTCAGAATAAGTTAGTCTTTTTTATAAGCTACAGCCTTTTATTTATTTTTTTTATTTTTAAATTGTTTAAAAAGATTTTATTTACTAGAGAGAGAGAAAGAACAGAGTGAGAAGGAGAAGCAGACCCCTGCTGAACAGGAAATCCAATGCAGGGGCTTGATCCCAGAACCCTGTGATCCTGACCTGAGCTGAAGGCAGATGCTTAACCGACTGAGCCACCCAGGCACCCCAAGTTACAGCGTTTTAAAAAGCCTTCATCTTTTTTCATCTGAAAATGAGGGAGTGAGATAATTGATTTTTCATAATACATTTAAAAATTCTATCATGTTGGTTGTACCTCTTTCAGTAATATTTAAGAATAATTTTGAATGATACACTATATGTTTCATGTTTTGAAAGTTATAATGCTCAGTAATACCTAAAATTGTATGATGTTTCACAGCAGTTATTAAGAACTTACGTATCCAGAATCACCCAAAGAGATTTAAAGACATGTTTGTATATTTCCCAGCCCCACTTCCTCTGAAGATTCAGTTTTAGTGTATTATTTTTGAAATGCTTGCATGTATGTTTTTTGTCTGTGAAAGAAACACATGTTCTGTGTGGGTTATTTAGAAAATATAAAATAAATTAGAAAGAAGAGGGAAGCCCCATAATTTCATCACTTTAAAACAAACCTAATAATCTTTTTGTATATTTTCTTTACCTTTTTTCCTCTGTAATTTTTTTTAGAGGGGGAGGGGGGATAAATTCATAGTATATGTGTAATTTTCCATTCTTTATTTCTCACTGAGAAGCATTTTGCAGCCATTTAAGATACCTCTTATACATCTTTTTAAAGGGGTGAGGGTATAGTCTTTTGTTTTGTGAAGTATAGCTATTGTTACTACCACCACTACCTCCATCATCATCACCATCCTTATTTTTATCTTTATTTTACCAACTGAGCCGATGGGTTCACGGAATTTATGTGAATTATCCAAGGTCATATACCTCCATAATGGTGCAGAATGACCACAGGAACTCAGATTTCTGACTATAGATCATTTGCTCTTTTGTATCCCCGCAATACATCTATAAACATTAAGCATTTTCATTTATTTGTTCATTCCACAATAATTTAGTGTCTACATATTAGTGATACATATATGCAAAGATAGATAATAATAGCTAATTTGTTGACCTCTTCCTGATGCTAGGCACTATTGTGCATGCTTTATGTGTATCAGTTGGCTTAAGGCAACAACTTTATGAGGTAGGTTACTTTTATTCCATTTTAAAGATGAGATGAGGCACAGAGTTTAACAACTAGTAAGTAATAGAGTTAGAATTTAAACCCAGCAAGTCTGATCCAATGTCCATACTCTTAATGTATCCTAGGAGTTCATAAAATAAGATAAATCAGTTGAAGAGCTTCTCATAGGCAGTACTTAACAAACACTTATTTGTGAAAGGATCTTTATGAAAGCTGTGCTCTTTTCTGAATTGCAAAAACAGTCAAGGAAGGTTAAAGTTCTATAAGTTGAATTTTATGATTTTATTTTTAATCAGTGCAGTTTTATTATGCTTTAATAACTTTATAGTGAGCTTCTAGTTTGCTCTGATGTTTTAAATGAGTAAACATAGTTTTGTTTAAAAATTATCCCTGAAGAGCTAAAAAATTTTAACACTTATCTTTGCTTGCTATAGAAGGTAGGTCCTTAAAAATGAAGATGATGAGTTTAATCTAAGGTGTTAGCTCCCTGAGTATATAGAAGCTTAGTATTTATATAAATGACTGTCATTAATTGTCTAGCTGCTGGTGAGGTTAGGCCCTATTTTAGAACCCAGTATATACTAAGGTAGTAGAATTCTCAAGTCATAGTTAGGAGACTGGGATTTTAGTACTGATCTTTCATCAAGTCATTTGAGAGCTTTGTGTTGTTTTGTTTTAATTATTAAACCAGAATTATAACAGCTATTGTTTCTCAGGATGTTTTTATGTGGAACAAATAAGATTAGGATAGTAATCTGGAAAAGTAGAAAACATTAAACTAGTTCAGGGCACCATGTGGAACAAATGAATAAGATAGGAGAGTATTCTATAAAAGTACATTAAATTAGTTTAAGGCTAATTTAACCACCATGTTATTGTCGTTGTTTACATAAAAGGTTTCTAGACTGTAGGTTGTTTTCTGATGAAAATGTAACCCATTTACATACACCTTGATATAACATGTTTGCATTGTACTGTTGGAATAGGATTTTGTTGTACTGAATATTTCTTGAAGTATGTGCCTAAGTTAGAGGGGTTATATTTGCAAAGGATTTAAAATTTGATATATAATTGTTAACGATGATAAAAAAGAACAATGATTATATTGGATATTTCACTGTAATGAATTTATGACAAAAATCCACAATTTATAAGTGTAATACACAAGCCTTAATAGTTTTGCTTAAGGTGAGCTCTTGGTACTTATTGTTTTTAAAGCAACATTTCCTAAAATTTGTTCCTTATAGTATTAATTTAATGGGATGTTAACTAGTAGTTGCTACTATTACAAAAGGAGGTCTATATTGCTAAATAAATTTGAGATAAATTGAATTAGATTAGGTTAAATAGGCTTCTTTACTTGGGAACCTATTTAAGCCCAATAAAGTGCATTGTTTCCCCCAAATTATTTGACCATGGAACTGTTTGCAAATCATATCCCAGCACTCGTGTTCCACAGAGCATATTTTGCCTTAACTTAAAATAATCTGAATAGCAAGAAATTTAGCTAAATTTATTTAAAATATTTAGAGTGAATGCAGTCTTATTAAAATTACATTTCTTGTCACAGAGATTTCAAAATATTAATTCTCTAAGCTAATGTCTCTTTTCTCTTAATTTGTAGGTACGAAAAAAGGACCAGATCAATATTGAAACAAAGAACAAAACTGTTCGCTTTATTGGAGAATTAACTAAATTTAAGATGTTCACTAAAAATGATACACTACATTGTTTAAAGGTTAGTGCTACATTATTTGGTTTGTTTTTATTTATTCATGAGAGAGGCAGAGACACAGGCAGAGGGAGAAGCAGGTTCCCTTCAGGAACCCTGATGTGGGACTCGATCCCAGGACTCCAGGATCACCACTTGAGCCAAAGGCAGATGCTCAACCACGGAGCCACCCAGGTGTCCCTTGAGTTGTTTTCAATAGACAAATTTAAAGTTTTAGTTATAAATGCTGGAAAAAATGAAATAAGTAAGGAATATTTGTTTAATCTGAAGGAAGACAAGAAAGGAATAAAAAGGAGCATTAAAGATGAGCAGACTAGAAAACAAATAATATGGTAGGTAGAAACGTAGCTATCACAGCAATTACGTGAAATGTAAAAGGACAAAATACAAGAGCCTGAAGAATATAAGACTTGATATAAACAACATTGTAGGTTGCCTGCAAAAAAGATACCCTTAAGTATGAAGACCAGGAAGGCTAACAAAAAAGTTGGGTGGAATATATCATGAAAGCACTGACTAAGGGATCCCTGCGTGGCTTGTGGTTTAGTGCCTGCCTTAGGCTCAGGGTGTAATCCTGAAGTTCCAGGATCGAGTCCCACATCAGGCTCCCTGCATGGAACCTGCTTCTCCCTCTGCCTGTGTCTCTGCCTCTCTCTCTGTCTTTCAAGAATAAAAATAAAATCTTTAAAAAAAAAAAAAAAGCATTGACTAAAAGTCACCTGGTCTCAGGGTTCCTGTGTGGCACAGTCGGTTGAGCATCTGGTTCAGCTACAGTGGTGATTGATTTTGGGGTAATGGGATTGAGCCCCAAGTTGGGCTCTGTGCTGGGTATGGAGTCAATGTGACATTTTCTCTCCTTCCCCTGCTGCTCCTCCCACTCATGCTCTCTCAGAAATAAAAAAGTCTTTAAAAAAAAATTTACCTGTTTTCATTATTGGCAAGCAATTAAGGTACACAGCATTTATTAGGAATAAAGGACAGTTTGTAATGGTGAAAAGCTAATTTTAACAGGAAAGTATTACCTTCCTGAACTGATATGAATCCAGTAAGGGACCTTCAAAATATATAAAGCAAAAATGAACAAGGAAAGAAGTAAACAAATTCACAATCATAGAGACTTAGAAATACCTTTCAGTAGCTTAAAAGAAGAGGCAGACGAAATCAATACATATATACAGAATTGAACAATACAGTTAACCTGGATCTAATTAACACTATACCCAAGAGCATCAGAATTTAAAATCTCTTTAGATGCAGGTGGATCATCAAAATTCATCAAAAAAATCATAGCAAATTAGGAAAGACAAATTATTCAGATTATGTTTTCTGTCCACAATGGAGTTAAGCTAGAAGTTGGTAAGTAATTATATGTGGTAAAGTTGATGCAGCAGAGATGGAATAACTCTGCATTTGGAACGTATCATGACTAACAATGATATATTTTGTATCAAATTGATTTCCTGGGGATCCCTGGGTAGCTCAGCAGTTTGGCGCCTGCCTTTGGCCCAGGGCGCGATCCTGGAGTCCCGGTATCGAGTCCCGCGTCGGGCTCCCTGCATGGAGCCTGCTTTCCCTCCTCCTGTGTCTCTGCCTCTCTCTCTCTTTCTATCATAAATAATTTTTAAAAAAATTGATTTCGGGATCCCTGGGTGGCGCAGCGGTTTGGCGCCTGCCTTTGGCCCAGGGCGCGATCCTGGAGACCCGGGATCGAATCCCACGTCGGGCTCCCGGTGCATGGAGCCTGCTTCTCCCTCTGCCTGTGTCTCTGCCTCTCTCTCTCTCTCACACTGTGTGCCTATCATAAATAAATAAAAATTAAAAAAAAAAAAATTTAAAAAAAAATTGATTTCCTTAGGATATTAGGTATATTATACAAAGTGAGACTTCTGGATTCAAAAACATTTGGAAAACTCTGAGTTTAATATATTCAAGTTTCTTATTGCTTGGTTTCTTAAGAGTGTTTAAAATATTAATAGTCATTGTAAATATTCAAGGGGTTAAGTTTCCTAAATATACTTGGAGCATCTCAGAAGACAACAGAGTCTTCTCTGGACAGCATTTTAAGAGGGATTGTGAAAGATTTCCCAATGCTGTAATTGAAGGGAATCATACTATGGAACAATTTAAACATTAGTATATTTCTTTATAGTAATTATCACAAATACATAGGAAGGATATACATTTCTTTGACATAGAAATTCCATTTCTCTATGTTTGTTTTAATGAAATAATCATAAACATGCACGAATTTATCTTTAAGGATGTTTGTCCCACAGTTTAAGTAGCAAGAAATCATAAACAATTTTAATATCCAATAAATAATCCAGTAGTGTAGTTCATGTTATACAGTAATGATCCCCTTTTAAATCATGCCACAGAAGGACAAATAAGGACACAGCAAAAATCATATTAACTAAAAAACACCAAGTCATTAAATGAGGTTTGTTTGAATCTGTTTTGGTTTAGAAAATATACATAGAGAAAGATTGGGAGGATGAATATTGAAATGCTATGATAATGTGGTCTAACCACATAGGTCAGAACTTTACAAGTAAATGTCATACAAACAAGAAAAAAAAACCCATTTAGGAAATGTTAGCTGTGTATGTCACAGATGTTTAAGTACATAGCATCTCATAGTCCTTATAGAAAGGACTTTTTTTTTTTTTTTTTTTATTTATGATAGTCACAGAGAGAGAGAGAGAGAGAGGCAGAGACACAGGCAGAGGGAGAAGCAGGCTCCATGCGCCGAGAGCCTGATGTGGGATTCGATCCCGGGTCTCCAGGATCGCGCCCTGGGCCAAAGGCAGGCGCCGAACCGCTGCACCACCCAGGGATCCCTAGAAAGGACTTTGATACTGGTGTTCATGTATTTATTTATCTGAAAGAAAAGGAGTTAAGTATATTGAAGTTTTTATTTAAATTTTTGTGGCTGAACACAAAAGATACTCAGCAATGAAGCTTGTTTTTTTGTTTTTGTTTTTGTTTTTAAGATTTTATTTATTTATTCATGAGAGGCAGAGACATAGGCAGAGGGAGAAGCAGGCTCCCTATAGGGAGCCTGATGTGGAACTCCAGGATCATGCCCTGAGCCGAAGGCAGACGCTTAACCGATCTGAAAAGAATCTGAAAAGAAATCTTTTTTCTTTTCAGCCACCCAGGTGTCCCAGCAATGAAGCTTGTTAAGTTAAAGTAGACTAGCTTTTGTTTTTTACACTGATATTTTGAAGTTGTTATACACATTAGATCTGTATTTTCTTTCTTTAATAGGATTGAAGTGTTGTCTTTGTGTTTTCTCATCATCATCATTATTATTACAGATGCTTCTGTCAGACTTTTCCCATCACCATATTGAAATGGCATGTACTCTGCTGGAAACATGTGGAAGATTTCTTTTCAGATCGCCAGAATCACACCTGAGGACCAGCGTACTTTTGGTAAGGGCTTGAAGTTCTTGATTTACTTCAGGGGTTAGAATATTAACCAGTGCCTGTGATCTTGCTCTGCTATATAAGTAGAAGCATTTCTCCCTAAATTAGAACCACTCATATATATATGTTGTGGCCATTCCAGGAGTTGTAAGAATTTTTCTCACTTGGCTGTCAGTGAGTTCACAATATTTTAAAGGAGGATTGAGTTCAATCCCAAATAACTTGATAGATGATGCAAATGAGCAAGTACTGTTAATATTGTTATATTATAGCTTTTTATGGATGTTCTTGAATCTTCAAAGAAGCCATTGTTAATGTGCCATCAGTATATAAATTATAAGCTTAAAAATACAAAATTTAATTTTTAAATTAAAAACTATAAGCTTGAAAAAAAATTTTTTAAAAAGATTTTATTTATTCATAGAAACACAGAGAGAGGGATCCCTGGGTGGCGCAGCGGTTTGGCGCCTGCCTTTGGCCCGGGGCACGATCCTGGAGACCCGGGATCGAATCCCACATCGGGCTCCCGGTGCATGGAGCCTGCTTCTCCCTCCGCCTGTGTCTCTGCCTCTCTCTCTCTCTCTCTGTGACTATCATAAAAAAAAAAAAAAAAAAAAAGAAACACAGAGAGAGAATGAGAGGCAGAAACACAGGCAGAGGGAGAAGCAGGCTCCACGCAGAGAGCCTGACGTGGGACTCGATCCAGGGTCTTCAGGATCACGCCCTGGGCTTCAGGCGATGCCAAACTGCTGTGCCACCGGGGCTGCCCAAGCTTGAAAAATTAACTTGGGATGGAAGTTACTACTTAAGCTACTTAAGGAAGTTACTTCTTAAGTTACTTTAGGATGCTGAAACAGTTATCAAGTTTATTAAGCAATTAAGTTATTATGCTTGTCGATAATATCCATGCATTGCCTTGGGAAAATAGGAAGTATAGTGGCAGAGGGAATATTGGTGTTAAAGAGAGCTCAGGTTTAGGAATCCCTGGGCCATATACTGTCATTAGATCAGTGTTGCTGCTACAAAAGTCTTGACTGTGTCGTTTGCTTTAGATAACCTACTTTTTGGAATCCATACATAAGCCTGAATAGTCTCTGCCAGTAACATTTAATATGAAGAAACAGTTTTTTTCTAGTAAAAATATTATGGAAGGCCGTCAAGTGGAATTGATTTTCACAATCTGTCTAGGCTTATATCACACTAACCACTTAAAAGTCATTCCAAGTTCAAAGTTTTATTGTAACAAGGAAAAAATTGTTCTTGCTCTTTGGCTCAGGCTCTCAAGGTTAAATGAGACAGTGCATGTAAAAATGTAATAGAGCTAACTTTTAATGTCTTATATTTATTTACAATATTTGAATTCTCTGTTTTGCTGATCTTGGTGGTACGGATGAATATTGGATTGGCTCGGTGGATCTTTCCCCTTATATTAAAAGCAGCTAGCTAGCCTTTATCATTGATTGACTGCATCTGTGTTGAATCACTGCCTTTGAGTTGATGTTTATAACCCAAGTTATAAACCTTGGGTGCTTTTAGTTTTCTTGTGTCAGAGTGTAAGGCCTAACACGCTGCAGTCATAGACTAGTTTGTTCTAAAAATACAGTTTTGGTAAAATAGTGTGCTTGCATATTTTTAGGAATACCTAGTGATTGGTTTGTTGTTGTTGTTTTTCCTTTTCTAGTCCTTTATCTTGAAATCTTATCTCTGAAAATAAAAATTTGGTTAGGAATAAACATTTAGAATGAAAGTATTTTGACTTCGACTTTTTTATTTTTAGGAGCAAATGATGAGAAAGAAACAAGCAATGCACCTTGATGCAAGGTATGTTACAATGGTGGAGAATGCATACTACTACTGCAACCCACCTCCAGCTGAAAAAACAGTGAAAAAGAAACGTCCTCCTCTCCAAGAATATGTCCGGAAACTTTTGTACAAGGATCTCTCCAAGGTTACCACTGAGAAGGTAAATCTCATTGAAACCATAAAGTAATAGTCAATTCGAGGTTTGTAGTAGCGCTAAGATACAATATTCAACCACATTAATTCTTTTTCATCGTAATGATGATAGTTTTAAGAGCAGTGCGCGTACTTAGCTTCTAGCCTGTGCACTAAATTGTTTAGGTCAAAACATATGTTTCAGTTTCTCCAGATCAGTTTGTTCATAAATTGCTTCAGTGTTAGGCAAAATACAGATAAGGAATGTAAGCAGCTTGCCTTATTCACATTTTGTAACTGGAGAAGTTGAAGCAGAGCTTCAGCGGTGAAGTTTAGCAGAGTTAAGATTAGATTGCAAATTAAATTGGGATTACTTCTATACAAGTAATCCTAAAATGGAATTCATATGACAATACAGAATATATAAGACATATGTTTTTTTTTCTTTTTATGATTCTTACTCTGAAGTAGTAATTCTTCTAATTTTTATTTTGGTGCTATTTATATTTGAAGTTACTACTTTGTTTCTGATATTTTAAATGATTTGACTTTAAATATTCTGCTTCAGTATAGGTATATGCATTCTAATCTTGAATGGGCTTAAGGAGGTCCATGGCTCCTTTGAAGTTACTACTTTGTTTCTGATATTTTAAATGCTTTGACTTTAAATATTCTGCTTCAGTATAGGTATATGCATTCTATATGCATGCAGTATAGTATATGCATTCTAATCTTGAATGGGCTTAAGGAGGTCCATGGCTCTCTGAAATTTCATAGTTTTGGATCTCTGGGGCTGTTGCGATTTTTCTGGAGGAAGGATCTGTAGTCTTCCTTAGATTCTCAGCAGGGGACACTTTCCAGAAAAGGTTAAGAAGTGCTGACCTGTTTTCTTAATTATTGTAGTTATTAGAAACTTCACTTTTAAGTAAGATACGTTGAACAGAACATTTCATGGATAACTCTAGAAGTTGAAACAACACAGTATAAAACTTTTTTTCTTTTTAGGAAAAAAATGTAAAACATTGACTGCTGGACAGAGAAAACCTGTGGGGAGGAGGAAAGGCATGCAGTAATACATGCAGTCTACATGGGTAGTGAGGAATGATCACACGACTTTGGAAATTGGACTCAACTTTTGAGTCAAAGTCAGAGATAGTAGTTGTTTCAAACAAGCAGTTTGAAAGCTGTTTCGGAATTAGCTAAAAGATTAAAAAATACAGATTGTTATATATTTGAGACAACATTAACATTTCCACTGAAGCTGATTTGAGAACATATTAAGGGCTTGAAAGATGAGTGGTGGCTATAGAGTAGAGATGAGAAGAGTGCTTTGCAATATGCCAGTAGTATCCTTTTCCCCCCCAGAATAAAAATGGAAGGAGCTCCATTTTATGTAGAGCTCTACTCACCATCTCGTTACCAGTAGAGTTTTATTTATTTATTTATTTATTTAAAAATTTTGATTATTCATGAGAGACATGGAGAGGCAGAAACAGGCAAAGGGGGAAGCAGGCTCCCTGTGGGAAGCCTGATGTGGAACTTGATCTTAAGACCCTGGGATCATGACCTGAGCCAAAAGCAAAGACTCAACCACTGAGCCACCCAGGTGCCCTGGAAATTTTTGATTTATAAAAAAGTGTCTGAGATTATTTATATTAGTGATATGCAAAAGAAAGTACTATTTTTCATAAACCATATAGGTATTTGTTTTTAGCAACCAGATTTTATGAGTGTATACTATTACAAATTTTAGGAGTGTATACTATTACTATTACTATTGAAGATCTGGAAACTCTAGAAAACTTAGGGGCATTATGAAGAGATATAGGGTAATGTGAATAAGTTTTGCCATAATTAGAAATATCTCGCTTTTATCTCTAAAGTGAAGAAGCTGGTAGAGGATCTCTATTTTTCTTTCCAAAAGTTCTATGACCGCACAATCAAATATATTATTGGATGTATTAGAGTATTATGTACTTATCTTAGTAATTAAAACAAAATTCCCTTCGTGTAGGTTTTGAGACAGATGCGAAAGTTGCCTTGGCAGGACCAAGAAGTGAAAGACTATGTTATTTGTTGTATGATAAACATCTGGAATGTGAAATATAATAGTATTCATTGTGTAGCCAACCTCTTAGCGGGACTGGTGCTCTACCAAGAAGATGTTGGAATCCATGTTGTGGATGGAGTTTTAGAAGATATTCGATTAGGAATGGAGGTAATGAGGACTTCCCTTAAAGTCATCGAATTGGAGTTTGTAGAGAATTCAAACAACTCTTAAATCTGATTATTTAAAAATAATAATTTGGAAACCTTCCTTTCCCCTTATGATGTCAGCTTATTGTTTCTTCAACTTATGTTTTTTTAGTGAACCCTGTTGTTTCAGATTTTGTGGCTTTTTCAGGCTAGTGCTGGAGAGTTTTTTGCTGCTTTTTCTCAAGTTCAGTTAGGCTTATTTTGGAAGAGCATACGAGATTTTTACTATTTCTGGGGCACTAGAATTCAACTTTAGAACTCTATAAATCTCTTAATTAGGTGAATTGGTAATCATTTGATAAGAATTTCTGTAAACCATTTCCTGTTTCTGTTGACTTACCATTTCCCTAATTCATGGGTTACAGAAAAAGTAAGTTATGGAAAGCTGATAGGGAGGTAAAGACAGCCATTTTTTAGGAATAAAGAATACCCAGGAGTGATCACTTTTTTAGAAAAGAAGGAAGAACTCATTTTTTCTGTTTAGTGTTCTTTCAGTAATTGATATTATCAAGTGACGAGAATTTTACCTCAACACATTACTGTTCTTTAATGGAAATCTATGTGTATTTTTTCCTTTAGGTTAATCAACCTAAATTTAATCAGAGACGTATCAGCAGTGCCAAGTTCTTAGGGGAACTTTATAATTATCGAATGGTGGAATCAGCTGTTATTTTTAGAACACTTTATTCTTTTACCTCCTTTGGTGTTAACTCAGATGGCTCTCCAAGTTCACTAGACCCTCCTGAGCACCTTTTCAGAATTAGACTAGTGTGCACTATTTTGGATACTTGTGGCCAGTACTTTGACAGAGGTTCCAGTAAACGAAAACTTGATTGCTTCCTTGTATACTTTCAGGTATGTAAACTCAAATATGCAGTTTGGCATGTTTAATGCATTCCTTGTGTTACAGAAAAATATTAGAGAAGAAATGCAGTAGCATTCATGTATCACATATAAGATGTGTTTGTCATTAGATTTTTTTCTTCCTGTTAAGAATATTCTAGAGATTAAAATATATTATGAATTCTATATAAATATTCAATTTGCACTGTCTGTCACTTTTTTGATTAACAATGATCATTAATTCTGGGTATTATTTTGATATGGTTTATATGTGGTGCAGTAATTTATGGATTGTCGTATTTGGTATGGCAGTTTATGAATTACTTGCAATTTTTATATATCTAATAAACATTTTTAACTCATTTGTATTGTTTGTATATCTAAAATTCTTATTTCTGGGGATCCCTGGGTGGCTCAACGGTTTAGCGCCTGCCTTTGGCCCAGGGCGCGATCCCAAAGTCCCGGGATTGAGTCCCGCGTCGGGCTCCCAGCATGGAGCCTGCTTCTCCCTCTTCCTGTGTCTCTGCCTCGCTCTTTCTCTCTCTCTCTATCATAAATAAATAAAGATTTAAAAAAAAATAAATAAAATTCTTATTTCTAAACAATTTAACCTTTTTTTTTTTAGAAATGTCATGTTTTGGAAAATATGTTTTCAAAACAGGAAAAATATTTGTTCATTCATGGTAAATTTTTGGGTTGTACTTTCCCTCTCTAAGTTCAGTTAATTATGTAAACTTACAGTGTAGAGCAAGCATGGTATAAATTAAATTCAGATACATACGGAGACAGTTCTACAACTTTTGTAAGGTTGGTGTTCCACCTTAGTTATCTTATAGGTTGGTTGTTTGGAACCTAATCACTATTTCCCATATAATACAATGTTGTTAAGTACTGATTAGGTTGAATTGCTCACTATCAAATTCTCTAGGTATTACTGAAATAAAGTCCCAAAATAGCATTCAATTCTATACTATCATTCCATTCTTTTTTTTTTTTTTTTTTTTTAAGATTTTACTTATTCAAGAAAGACAGAGAGAGGCAGAGACACACAGGCAGAGAGAAGCAGGCTCATTGCAAAGAGCCTAATGTGTGGGACTAGATCCCGGATCCTGGGATCATACCCTTAGCTGAAGGCAGACTCTCAACAACTGAGCCACCCAGGGCGTCCCTGATCATTCTATTCTATAGAATATCTTGTTAGTGTTTTCTCCATTATTGGTGAAGAAAATAAATTTAAAACTATAACTTTTGAGATATCAAAAATACATCCACATAGTGGTTGATGTTAAGTAGGGTAAATACTCTGGGGGAAGAGCAGTTTGTTAACTTTGTTCTATCACTATACCTGTGCAGCAGAGGACAGCTTGTTACTCCCTGGTTTTTTGAACTGATAAGAAAATGAGGGGAGTTAGGCAAATTTGAGAGTCAGATTGACTGTTGTATGTAAGGATTATCTTAAGTTGGAGACTGTTGAAAACCAAAGTTTTGCTGCAAAATGTTAGCTGTAACTATCAGCATCAAAAGTAAACTCTCTTTCAGAAGCGTGTCCATATTGCATTCACTTTGAAATCCTAGCCTGAGAGAAAAAAGCCACTCAGAAATATCCCGGAGCAGAAAGAGACAAAAATATTTTCCATATTAGTTAACATGCAGCAGGATATTACCTGGGAATTGGGAGCAAGGAGTGAGGGAGGCCTAAGGGGAGGAGGGTGATGTGTTCTCCTAGGTTGGAGAATGGGAAGATCAGACGGAGAGGACCACCTGCAACAGTACTTCTGAACTTTATTGTTATTTTTTTGAGATTTATTTATTCATGGGAGACCGAGAGAGAGAGAGAGAGAGACAGACAGACACAGGCAGAGGGAGAAGCAGACTCCATGCAGGGAGCCTGACGTGGGACTCCATCCCTGGTCTCCAGGATCACACCCTGGGCTGCAGGTGGCGCTAACTGCTGAGCCACCGGGGCTGCCCACTTCTGAACTTTAAAATACATATGCACCACCCAGAGATATTGTTAAAATGCAGATTATAATTCATTTGGTCTTGGATGGGGGGGGGGGGGGGCGTGTCTAAGAGTCGGCATTTCTAACCAGCTCAAACAACTTACACTTTGAGTAGCAGGGACCTAGACCAACCTAGAGAAGAGAAAGCATCTGGAAGTATACCCGTTTATATCCAAGCAAATTCTTGGGTTGTGCTTTTTAGTTAAACTTATGAATTACAAAGTAGAAAATAGAATGAAGGAACCAGGCTTGGAAGAGAGAGGGAAGATCTCTAAACAGTACCACATATACAACAGTTGTTCAGTAAATGCTTGTGAGTTCAATAAAATAATTTTTACATTTTCAAAAACTGTATTTTCAGGTACTTTAATTGACCTGCTTAGAAATCAAAGCAGGTAGCATAGAGAAAATAATAAATAAATATCATAACTATGGGTTTGAATCTGGTTGCTTTTGTTGTTTGGTAAAATAAATATTTAAACCCCATTTAGGGGTTTGGGAGTTGGATTTCTGCCTCTTTTCAGTACCTGGGAATTTATTTGGTATTTTATTTATGACTTTTTTCCTTCCCTTTAAAAAGGATTTTGACAGTTGCTATAAAAAAATTCAAATTACAATCAAATGGCTTAGAAACTGTAAGATTTTATTACCGTTGACCATTAATAAAAATGGTAGGTGTTTTATACAACTTTTTAGCTTAGTTATTATAACTAGGTAACATTACAATATTTTGTTGTTTTAAAATATTTTTATTATTAATTTCTTAGAGCTAAATTTATTTTTCATTTGTTATCAGCGTTATGTTTGGTGGAAGAAAAGTTTGGAGGTTTGGACAAAAGACCATCCATTTCCTATTGACATAGATTACATGATCAGTGATACATTAGAACTGCTTAGACCAAAGATCAAACTTTGTAATTCTCTGGAAGAATCCATCAGGCAGGTACACGACTTGGAACGAGAATTCTTAATAAAACTAGGTAAGCAGTTAATTATAGAGGAAAAATGAAAATTATATTTAACAGATTGTTTCTAGAATTTGCCTTATATTGTTATATTTGCTTTCGTATACTTTCTGTTTTCAGTGTTGAGTGTTATATAATAGTGTTAAGTCCTCGGTGGCATACTTCTTGATTTCATTAAATCCCAAATTAGAGGAAAATAGTCACGTAAGACTTGAAGGAAAGGATAGTGATGGAAAAACACCATCCTCTCAGCCTCTCTTAATTTTTTTAGAATTTTCAGTTGCTAATACAAAACACTTTTGATGAAAGCATCTCACATACACAGTATATGTTTTCAACAAGCATTATTTCCTAAGATATTAGTTCAGGCTGGACACCGTAGAGGGAGTATCTGTTAGAAGTTTGGAGCTACCCTGTGGAATTTCAGACCTTATTCTCTGGGAGAGTTGTCTCTCTTTCTAACAACTAGAGAAAATGTGAGAATTATGTGCTGCAGGAGAATTGGTCTGTTTACTTTCATCTTTCTGAGACTTTTCTGGAAGAAGAGTTAGCTCTTGAACAGCTCCCACAGGAGACTATAAGGAGCCGACTAACTTTTGTCAATGGAAATAACTGGAATGAGGTACATACCAACCTGGTTTGCTTGCTAATAGTTCTTAGCATGTTAGCATGTTTATTATAATTATTTCAAAATAACATGTTTTTAGGCTTTGAAGCTAGTGTTTTGTTTCCTGCTAGCACTTGGTACCCATATGCCTGTCGTTAGGAGATCCTTGAGCTTCACCATTTATGCCAATGGCATAAACTTGCTATGTTATGTATCTAAAGAACTGCTTTTCATAACAAAGGTATTTGTGACTTTTTCCTCTAAAACTATTTTTTTCATATTATATCCAGCATTTTCATAGGATTTCTTTCTCCAAAGGTCCATCCTCCTTTGGAGAATATGTTTACTGTCATCTATTTGAGCAGTAATTTTAAAGGTGCTACTGATTGTGCAGCTATTCACTTTTTTACCATTCCACACAGAAGGACTTAAGTGATTTCTTTCATTCTTTGAACTTTGTCCCAAGTTATCTTTTTTTTTTTCCTTTTCAGATTTCTGATTGTAGAAAATGATCATATCAAGAAGAGTACTAATTTATCTTAATTATTTCCTTTACTTCAAACATTTTTTTATTTTAAATATTTATTTGAGAGAACAGGAGCAGGGGGGAGGGGAAGTGAGGAGAGGGAGCAGCAGACTCCCCACTGAGCAAGGAGCCTGACAGGGGGTTCCATCCCAGGACCCTGACATCATGACCTGAGCCAACGGCAGAGGCTAACCCACTGAATCACCCAGGTGCCCCTACTTCAAATGCTTTGATATACTTAAGTCTTAGCCTTGTTTCCCCAAAACTTTTACAAATGGAACTATGTATGGGTGTCAGGTAACACTAGTTTGACACCTAGTTTGGTAGCGATGAAGAATATAGTACGCTTTATCCTTTATAGACAAAAGGGTTAAATTAAAGGACCTCAGGCTTCTTTTAAGGGATTTGTTCTTGTTTAGAATATGGGAAGGAAAAACAGGCCACCATTTGTGAACCAAGCTCCAAAGATAATGGCAACTAGAATCAGTATGCTCCCTGCTTCCAAGTTGTCCCATTTTCCTCTGTTTTAGAGTGTAAATATCAGGAGGAAGATGTACATGAATGAATCTATATTAACTATTTCTTATTGATAAACCATAAGATAACATATTTTGCTTTTGGAATTTTTTGTTTTCAAGCACTTTCTAAATTCATTATTATTTTAACTTGATAACATCCCAGTGCTAACATAATAGTTCATGAGAAAGCACTACAAAGTTCCCTTGTATTTTTAAAGTCATTTTAATTATTAAAAGTAGTACGTAGTACTTGTTTGGGCATATGGGTGGATCAGTTAAATGGCCAACTTGATTTCCTTTCAGGTCATAATCTCAATGTCATGAGGTCAAGCAGGCTCTGCACTCAGTGTGGAGTCCACTTGAGGATTCTTTCCCTGCTCCTCCCTCACTTGTGCACTCTCTCTCTCTCTCTCAAATAAATATATCTTAAAAAAAAAAAAGTAGTACTTTTTGATGGCAGAAATTGTGAAAAATACCAAGAAAACAAAAATCACATTCCATATACAAAGATGATCATGTGTTAACATTTTTTGGTATATGTTCTGTTCTTTAAAATTTTTTCGCATGTTTGCAGTTTTAATAGCTGGACTTTTTCTTCCTAATTTCTTAATTGGCCGTATTCCTTTGTATGAATGTGCCATAATTTATTTAATCCTGTTATTTGACACTTAGGTTCTTTCCAGTTTTATGTTACTATAAGTAACATTTTTGTGTGTTAATTTTGTATATCTTGGTTTTCTAAGTATAGATATAGAATTATTGGCCAAGACATCCTCTTTAAATATAAGAACAAAACCAAAATGGTTATAGGCAATATAATTTAATCTGGTTTGGAACTTTTAGATTGTATTGTAGTATAAGGAACAGAAATGAGGGAAACCGGTGAAAAGAAAAGGTACATGAATAAATTATAAAGCCAACAGTGTATTTCACAAATCAGATATAAAATCAGTAGAACAGAATAAAAGGCCTAGAAGCACCTCCAATTAAATAGAAAATAATTTACTATCTAATAAACTAGGAATCTTAAAAATAGGATAAGGACAATGGATCAGCATTTTGGAGTAAAATTGATACAGAGCCACATCTTCCTAAACTGCAGACGGATTAAAGAGTTAAATACTTTTAAAACTGGATCTCCAAATATTTGGAGAGGTATTAATTTTCCCAAATTCTAAAACAGTAGAAGAAAGCGCTCTCATGGCAACAGATTTGGGTGTTTAAAGTTTATATACAACAGAAAAATAAAGTAAAAATAGTTTCCATGCCAGGTTAGTTTCACTTACACAAAAAGCACAGGCAGATTGGTAATAAAATAGAATGACATAGTTACATACGCGAGTGCAGCTGAGAGTTGGTGTTTTTGTTGAGTACTATCTGATGCTAGAATGACACAGGAAGGTAATGTTAGTCATTACTTTAGTCATTGACAAATCAACACTCGGTTAACCTGTCAAGCCAGGAAACGCACAACCTGTCTAGTAAGTAGAGAAGTGTAATTTAATGCAGTCTGAAAGGAAGTATTACAATTATTACTATCTCTGTTTTGAGCAGGAGGACTGAGGCACAAAGCAGCATTTTGTTGTTTGTGTTTTGTATTTTGTTATCCCGGTGTCCTGTGGGTGTACATTTTTACCTCCGTTGTGTATTTTAGATCGACAGTGTCCTGGGGATCAACAGCTGGATAATTATTATACTGTTCAGCAAATGCAAAATATATTTATAAATTGCTTTTGAAAGTAACCTGCAATGCAAATAAAAATGTGTTAGAAATAGTATGTATTTTCCTTACAAATTAGAAGTATGACTATCAAAGCAACTTATACGTTATAGTTCTTCCCACAGTGTGTTTTAAGTGGATAGAAAGAACAAAGGTGTAAGGATATTTCATGTGCACATTGTGATATTTTTGCTGAGAGTGTTTAGACAGTCGTGACTTTAAATTTTTTGTCTTTGATAACCTAAATAACAATCCAATATTCTGCTTCTTGAAGTCCCTATAAATAATAAGTTAATAAAAAAAAAAATAAATAAAAAAAAAATAATAAGTTAATATATAAAATTTACGTGTATAAAACCTAGAATATATTTGTATATGAAAACTAATAGGTGATAAGAGAAAATATTTTAAGTTAATGGATTTTCATTCCAAAACACCATCTTTTCTCAGCATTAATTTTCCTTTCTCTCTGAGCATTATCCAACTTTTTAAATTTTTTTTATTTCCACACTTGAGTGTGCCAACTTTAATCACCTTGTACTTTCATATTTTGTTAGTTCTTGGTTAGTTTCTTAGACTTAAGACACTGGAATAATTTTTTTTACTCTTATTGATTAGGTTATTCGAACTCTGGGCTTCAGAATGAAAGAGTTAAATCATTACATGATTGCTGAAGTTTCTTTCTGCTCTAATCTAAGAGTCTGAATAAACAAGTATTTACTTAGCATCTACTGTGTGTTTATCAATTGGGCTCTGATAAGTTTTGAATATATAAAATAGTTCTTTGTCTTCAAGGGTTCTTATGATCTGATGTAATATTTGTGAAATCATTAGAGAAAAACATTACATGGTGTATCCTTAAATGTAAGATGCTATGAGCTATTCTCCAAGTGCTTTAGGAGCAAGTAGGAGGAAGAGTGATAGATTCAGGTATTCATTGTGTTTATACAGGAAGTAAAATTTAGACCGAGTTATAGAGAATATATAGGGAGGACTTGAAAGTGCACATTGAGGATATTCTCTATTAAGAATATCAGATGAGCAAGAGTCCAAGATAGTATGCTTTGTGACTGAGAAGAGACCCAGCTATAGAAGGCTGCAGAAGAAGAGAGAGCACATCAGATAAGGCACTTGCAAATAGAGTGGCTTGGAATTTATATGTTAATTAAGAAGAATTGATGAGATAGTGAGATATGGATGAATTTGGGAGGTGGAAGCAAATTCCAGCCAGGAAGTTCCCTTAGGAGGAAAATGCTCTTACTGAAGAAAAAAAATGAAGCCCTTTGGTGACACACTTTTGTCTCCTTCCCTTATTAGTCTTCATGTGCAGACACTCAGATTGATAGCCAAATGTGTGTTCTCCATAAAGGCAACATAATTTTATATCTTTGATGTTTGAGAGATTCTGAAACGTCACTTGATAAAAAGTGTGACCAAAGCTGCAGCTTACACGGTTGAGGTTGTAATTTTATATGCTGGTATATGTTGTCCATGTTCTTCTGAAATGGAGATAAACAGAAGCTGAAAGAGAAAAAATACATATATGTTTGTATACACATATAGATGCTGGTTTATATATATGATGAACGTTTACTGCCTTTTTTTTTGTTGATTTTTTTTGTTGAAATGAAAGCCTCTAATTTTTATAAAATGTTTTTCAAATAATTTTAAATTGTATTCTTATATTTTAGTCTGAGAAATTGGCTGCTGAATTATCTTACTTAATACATACTTTTGAATTAAGTTGTATAATATTGAAAATTTACCCTTTTTAACGTACTTTTCCATTTTCTCATTTCAAGGCCTAGTTAATGACAAAGATTCCAAAGATTCTATGACAGAAGGAGAAAATCTTGAAGAGGATGAAGAAGAAGAAGAAGGAGGAGCTGAAACTGAAGAACAGTCTGGAAATGAGAGTGAAGTAAATGAACCAGAAGAAGAGGTGATGACTTTTATTTATAGCCAATAGGTACATTTGTACAAGAGTATATTGATTATTTAAGCCAAACTTCCTTAATGTATAAAATAAAATCTCCTTAGTTTTTTTTTATAGGAACTGTAACCAGTAGTGTATTTCTGTTAGAAAACCTATGGAATTAAGGTGGTTTTTTTTTGTTTTTGTTTTTAAGAAAATCATAGTATTGATCAGAGGATCATAGGACATTTTTTTATTAGGACCATTTTTTAAGAGTAGATTTTGCTGCTGCATTATTTAAACAGAATCTAATAAATTAAACATCCTTAGTAAATTCGTCACTGAAAAAGTGACTCATTTTCCTACAAATTTCTTATCTGAAGATTTGGGATGTATTTCCTCTTTTTCAAAAGTAAATGTCTGTAATTTTGAAAGTTGTATCATTTTTAACCATTGCTTACTTTTCCATTTGCAGTTGTGAATATCCTACATGATTTATGTTTGTTTGCTAAGTATAGAAAAATAACAGTGTTCAATTGATGTTGGCCTGAGCCTCATCCAGAAGGAGAAGTGAAAAGATGTGGTTTAATAAATGAAGTTGGAAGAGTTTGCTTCTCCTCCTACCTAAGACCACTCTTTCCCACAGCTGTTCTCCAAGCATAGGGAGAACATTGTTAGAGAAGATAGGTTGATTAATAAGAGCAGTGTGAGATACTCAACTGCTTGCTTCAGCTGTGAAAGAAAAGGGCTAGAGTTCACTCTTCAGACAAATTGTACTTTGTTTTCATCTTGGTCCTCACCTTGGTCCCTGGCTCCATATGGCCTGTTGAAGTTATTCCTAGCACCTAAATGAGAATATTTCCTCCTGAATATCAGCTATGTAAATTTAAAGATAACTTTAAAGTAAATGTTCTGCTACAATTTAGTATTTTGTAGCATTTACATAATTTAACAGTAAGTACAGATTTATCATTGTAAATGCAAATAATATTTACATTACCATTTCTCATACCACCTACCTCTCATGAGGTAGGTGAGAAAATAAGGCACAGGTAAGTTAATTTGCCCAAAATCTCATAGTAGGAAGTGGTGAGCCAGTATCTGGACTCAGACAGTGTGACTTGTGTGCTGCCCCTTCTGCTTTCCTCAGCCAGCGTTTGTGATCCATTCACTTCCTGATCCTACAGATTATTGTGTAAAATAGGGATTAGGATAGTGGAATTCTTGTTCAGCATTTCAATTTCAACAGTTAATCCATTTTATTTTGCCTGGGTAATATAATAAAGGGTAAGGAGAAAAAAATGCATTTTAGCTTAGTGTAACTTAATTTTTGAATAGGAAGTATTTTTTAAATGTTAAGAAATGATTACTTTGTTCAAGCAAATTTAAGAGCATCTCTTAAGAGCAAATTTGATTTTGAATCATAAACTTATGTTTTAAAAAGTCATTACATTTGAAATAAGTAAATGTATTTCTTACATTCCCAGAATATTTCCACTTCAGAAACAGTAAAAAATCTTCAAATATCTATATAGTGAATTATAAGACACTATTTGGACTGTGGGAATTGTTATGTATACCAAAAGAGTTGTAACATTTAAATAATTCATTTTTCTCTTGAATTATTTCTCATTCACATTATTTCTCTTAACACAATGAAAAGAAGCTGAGTTTAGTGTAGTCTTTTTTTAAACTGAGAGTGAATTGTTTTGTTGAAAGTGGAAGAATAGGCAGATGGGGTACAAACTGTGTGCTTTTTGTGTGTGTGTGTGCCCTTTTGAAAAATCACTCAAGTTCTGTCCAGTCTTCTGTTTGAAAAAGAAATTTGGCTGATAGAAGAAGAGCTGGGGACATTGGCAGGAGAGGATGGAGAGAAGTGGTGAGGGGGATCAGAATGTCTAGTTCCTCTGCTTAATAAGGAATGTGTCTTCGGGCAAGTCACTTAATTTATCCAAGCCTTAGTTTTTTCATGTATAAAAATGAAGACATGAAAGCTTATCCTACCTTCCTCAAAATTCAGTAGAGCAAACAAAATGAAGTATGTGAGAGCACCTTCCAAGCTGAGGTGCTTTATACAATGTAGCACTTTATAAATTTAGTGTCCTTGCTTTCAGCTGCTAACCATGTTAAATTTGAACTATTTATTGAGTTTCATTCCAGAGTTAGATGGGTATTAAAGAAATACTATGAGAAATATAGTCTCAAAATAGGGAAGAGAAAAAAAAATAGGGAAGAGAAATAACACAAAAGGTTCAGGAAGCTCATTCCTTGTGTAATTCAAGGAAGAGTCTCTACAAAGGATCTTTGTATTATTAGATCAGTAGAAGATAGTGAATGAGTTTTCAGCTACTGGTGTGCATTAGTTTTCAGTTAAGGCTGCCAGCTGACTTTGCCCTGAGTTGTAGGCAGACTGCTGGAACTTGAGAATAATGAACAATTATACAGAAGTATTTGAATCTTAAGGCATGTAAAATATAGTAACCCTTTTCAAGATGTTTTAATTTTCCACTAATGTTAAATAATTTCAGGAGGGTTCTGATAATGATGATGATGAAGGCGAGGAGGAAGAGGAAGAGAATACTGATTACCTTACAGATTCCAATAAAGAGAACGAAACTGATGAAGAAAATACTGTATGTATGGCTGAAAACTGACTTTTGAAATCATGCAACATTCTCATTATTATTTTAGTTTTAGTCACTGAAGGTGTGTTTCTTGTGATTATTGAAAAATACTCCTTTGGAAATTCATTTTCAGTTTGTTTTCCTAAGTACTTTACTATATTAATAAGTTTTTTTTTAGCATAATCATATTACATACTTTGCTTATTCATTCATTGAGTTATGTTGAACCAAGTTATCAGTACAAAAGACTCTGTTCTCCAAAACTTTATAGTTAAGATTTGTCTGGTTTCTTGTTTTGTTTTAATAAGGAGGTAATGATTAAGGGAGGTGGACTTAAGCATGTACCTTGTGTGGAAGATGAGGACTTCATTCAAGCTCTGGATAAAATGATGCTGGAAAATCTTCAGGTACAAATCAGTTACTCTACTCCCTAAGTGTCTTCTCACTATAGAATACTGCAGCATGTTCAGTTCTGGAGACAGGGGTCTCCGCATGTAAACATTTGCCTCTGCAGCAGCTTTTTCCTCATTTATACAGCTTGTAGCTGCCAGTACTTCTTGTATCCCACATCCCCATTTGCACATTTCTTTGAGATACACTGCAGGAAAATAAATAGTAGTCGTAAATATAAGACTTAGAACAGAGTAATTTCACTATACCAGTCTCTGCCTTTTCTCTCTGAAGTCCTATCTGTTTCTAAGACCTTTTTACTTCTAGTTTGTTTAGGATTCAAACTTTGCCAAAGATAAATATTTGGAGAAATTTAATATGCCAAATTCTTAAGTTTGATTTAAAATTTGAACAACTTATTGTAAATATTTAGAGGAATATTGGTCATTCATTTGATGTTTAAAGAAATGTTGTTTAATATATTCTTGACAATACCCTGGATTTTATAAAAAGCTCCATCTTTGCAGTAATTTAGGTTAATTATATTTTTCATTAGTTAGAGGTCATATACCTTGGACTCTTTACTACCACCTTGTATATGGCTGTTGTTAAACCCATTAGTGACTCAAGGAAAGAGCTTCTTTTGGGGAAAGGGAATGAGGGTCCTATGCTGCAGGCTCATTGGAAAATAGGGAGGAAGTAAAAATACTAGATACAGAGACAAAGGACTTTTGAGGAGTTTTACTAGAAAGGGAGGAGAAAGGGGGAGTTAACGAGGTAAAAGAGGAGGGCTATTTTTAGGATGGAAGATATCATAGTCTCTTTTTGAGCTGATGGAGTAGTTCTTTAGGAAAGAAATACTGGATTTTACTTTCATGGATGCTACAGGGCCAGTAGCTATGATAAGGTACAAATTCATGTTTTAGGTATATTAGGCCAATTTGCTGCTTCCTACTTATTTTAAAGTTTCTTCATATATAGAAATATCATGGAAGTCTTAAATTCATGTTACTTAGCATAAGTTATCAAATAAGACATAATCGTACTCCCTTTGGAGAGACAGATAAGCAGTTTATTCCCTTTGTAGGCTATATATATAGCCTACAAAATAACACAGGGTTCATAGCTGTACTATAGCAACAGATCCTATAAGCCAGTGATGCTGAGTGATGCAGCCAGTCAGTGACCCAGGATTTTTTTGTTGATTGAAAAAAATTAGGTAAAATCATGCTGAAACTCACTGATAATCAAAGATAAGCAAATAAAGATGGGCCTTTTTTTCAGATCATCAGATATTAAGATAATAATACCCATTGTGGTTAATATGGATAAACATCTACATTTGGAATATGTAAATTGGCCCAGCCTTTTAAGAAAAATTTAGTATGCCTGTCAAATGGGCATGCTATTTGATCTAAATTTTTAGATATATAAACTTACTAACTTCCCTTACTAACTTTCTCTCAAATGCATGGAATTAAAATATACTAAGATGTCATACTGTAATAGAAAAAAAAGTCTAGACTGTCAATAGAGGACCAACTATATAAGTGAGGCGAGCTATGTAATTAACCTGTATATACAACTAGAAAGACACCCATGACATAGAATCAAAAAGAAGAAAAACGTGTGTAATATAGAACAGTATACATAGTTGCAGCTTATATTTATATTAGTAAGTAATTTATGAATCAAGTGATCTAACCTGATCCTTTCAGATTTTAAGTAAAAAGTCTTTATAAATCTTATAAACCTTGGAGAACTTCTGGCAAATTCTAATAAATTGGAGCTTAGAAATAAAACTTTACACCTTTATTACCTTTTTATTTGATGTGAAGTCTTTTGAAAATAGGGAGCCTATATCAAAAGACCATTTAAATTGTAGTAAAGCAATTTCAAAACCTTCATGCCCTTTCAGGATTACCTGCTTAGCTTTGAAGAATCATGCTCAGCTCTTTCCTCATTTGTATTCCATCAGCAAATATAGAAAATACATGCAGTTCCTGAAATGCATGATGCTGTTTCATGCCTTTGCTCTTGCACCTGTTCTTCCCCTTCCTAAATTCCCTCCATATCCCCAAATTGCTCTGCTACCATCTACTTACTAGAAATCATATGAAGCCTTAAAGGCATTCTCAAGTCTCCCATTTTTATTCAGTCTTTTATGAAATCTCACATGTACCCACTCCCAACCAGACCTGTATAATCACTCCACCCCCACCCAGGTTATATATATAACTTGGGTAAATTGTGATTAATTTGTTTCTCTCTCTTACTTAAGTTATGAGCTGAGGGTAGAGACTATGTTTTTAGTATTAGTACCCCTAAGCGTAATGCACAGTAAGTCTTCAATAAAGGTTTGGTTAAATAATTGGTTGATAAATCCAGTGTAAATGTTAAAAACTTAATATTAACAAAGCAAACAAATCTGAACATTAATAGATTTCATTCATTCTTAAATATTAATTGAGCACCTGTGGTATGTAAAACACTGCTAAGAATACCCCGGGAAGGGTGTCCAGTGCTGAACCCCACTAGCCTAGTGGAAGATTCTCACAGATGAGCAGACACTTATGACACAGGATAATTATGAAGGAAAATGTGTGGTATAGGTATGCATTTCAGGAGCAAGTGAAGTTAGGAGAACCGACAGCATTGTGTTTGGGCTTGGGAGAGGCTGCAGAGATAAACAGGAGCCAGTCACATAGGCCTGCCAAGTCATATGTAAAGAGTTGGGAGCGGGGTGGGGTGGGGGACTCCGTTACAGCTACCTTTCAGAAAGATTACTTTGGCTCTAATGATTAGTGTGTTTTAAGAAATACGGCACTGAATGAATTGTTTGCAATTTGTATTTACATATACTGATGTGTACTTTAGAGTATATTTATATTTTTTCATTTCTGTCTTTAAGCAACGAAGTGGTGAATCTGTCAAAGTGCACCAACTTGATGTTGCTATTCCCTTGCATCTCAAAAGCCAGCTGAGGAAAGGGCCCCCACTTGGTGGTGGGGAGGGAGAAACAGAGTCTGCAGACACGATGCCGTTTGTCATGTTAACTAGAAAAGGCAATAAACAACAGGTAAGAGACTGTCCTCTCTACATTCACAATTGATTGTTCGCAGGTTTAAGTAGTAACTGTTTTGTAGGTTCTAAGTTTATCATTTGCCTATAAGTGGAAAGAGTTAGAAATATTTAAAGTATTCAGTGGTAGAAATAATTTTATTTATTATATGTATGGAAGACACACCTGACTTCTGTTGAATGGATACTTTTTAAAGGAAAGGACATTTAAATTTTAAATTCTTATATATTAGAATATATAAATAATTTGACTTTCAGGAGGAAGGTTTCATAAGTAAGCTCAGGGTAGAAATAGAAAAGGAAAGGAAGATGATGACAGATACAGCTCAAGAAAATCTTCATTTGTTAAGATTTCTCTTGAAAATTGTTTTTTGGGGGCACCTGGGTGGCTCAGTTAGTTAAGTGTCTGCCTTTGGCTCAAGTTGTAATCCCAGGGTGCTGGGATTGAGCCCCATGTCAGGTTCCCTACTCAGCAGGGAGACTGCTTCTTCCTCTCCCTCTGCCCTCCTGACCCTACTTGTGCTCGTTCTCTCTCTCAAATAAATACCATATTAAAAAAAAAAAGAAAGAAAAAGAAAATCATTGTTTTTTGACCTTTGATCCTTTTCCATTCTCCTTATACTGCTTCCCCTATCTTTCCTTATCTTATAGACGCTCCTCAAAATCATTTCCCTGACTGCTAAGTTGTTACTTTAGGGATTTATATACTCATTCATCAAATATTTATTGATTATTGAGCATCTACTACTGCCAAAAATACCAGCTGCTGAGTCTATGGGCATAGATAAGATAAAGTCCTGTCCTTGTGTACTCACATCCTGCCAAGGGTGATAGACAAATGTCTATTTGCAGAATGCAACGTGCTATGAAGAAAAAAAAAAGCCCAATTCTCAGACACAGCTCTAGGATATATCCCCCATCACCAGTTCTATAAAAGTTTTCCCACATTAACATTATGCCTTCTAGCATTGATGGGATCTTGTGATAATCGGCAACATTTTTTTATTCAGCTTTTAGTGGTATGTAAAATAATGGAGCATCTTAAAATTAAGGGAATGTTAGATTCTATGAAATATGGTGGCTACCACAACTTAGAGACAAGCTGTATTCTTTCAGTTAGTCCTGTAACAGGTAATTTGATGTTCACTGTATGCACCAGGCACTGTCCCAGGTGCAGAATGTACAGCAGTTACCAGAGTCCCTCCTCTGGAGGTGGTGAGGGGAGACTTTTCATTCCAGTGCTGAGAGGCAGACAGTGAAGAAATACATAATGTCGGGCAGCCCGGGTGGCTCAGCGGTTTAGCGCCGCCTTCAACCCAGGGTGTGATCCTAGAGACCTAGGATCGAGTCCCACATCAGGCTCCCTGCATGGAGTGGAACCTGCTTCTCCGTCTGCCTGTGTCTCTGCCTCTCTCTCTCTCTCTGTCTCTCAGGAATAAATAAATAAAATCTTAAAAAAAAAAAAAAAGAAATACATAATGTCAGGAGACATGGGGAAAATGCTATGAAGGAAAATAAAGTAAAATAGAGGCTAGAGAGAGACTGGGGTGGGGAGAGAGGGGAGTCTGTGTGCTGAAGGTCTACAAGACCTCTAATAAGAGAACATCTGTGATGGAAAGGATAGTTGTTCCTCTCCACTAGTATAGCCACGAAGAGATGACGTCCAAATTAATTTTTATCTTTGCTTTTGTCAGGTAACCTCTCCTATACTCAGAGGTTCAGAGTTGTTCAGGATACCATTATTTTGCTGTATTGCAAGTAAATCTTGAGGTGCAAAACTGTACACCACTTAGAATCCTGACAAGGAGGGCCAGGGAAGGCTTCACATCACATTGTATGTCAGTAGTTAACTTTGGCTTAGTCTTGGTGCACTGCTGTGTCTTTCAGAAACTGCCTTCATAATTCTTTTCCCGTCATGGCCCCTCCATCCCCGCTGCTGGGGTCATTGCTTTTTTAGGAGAGCTCTGTCCTCATCCACCCTCAGGCCAAGTTTGAGCTCTGGCATTTCCCCCGTACCCCCATCCTCTACTCAGCCCCTAGGAAAATAAGGGGGTGTTTTGACCAAGATCCCACACTTGGTCTTGAACCAAGATCTTTGCAAAACTGCTCTCCTCAGAGCACCTGAAACTGCTAGTTCATCACAGTTCCCAGGATTCTCAAAGCCCAGAGTTTGTTTTCTTTTTTAGGGATTACTTCGTTCTCTGAGCTTCACTTTTCTATTTCATCATTACATTTTAGGTCTGCTTCATTCTCTGTTTTCTTTAAAAGCTCTTAGCTCCTCCCCTGTGCCCCATACCAGATTTTTTTTTTTTAAGATTTTATTTATTTATTTATAAGAGACACAGAGAAGCAGAAACTTAAACTGAGGGAGAAGCAGGTTCCCTGTGAGGAGCCTGATGCGGGATTGTGACCTGAGTCAAAAGAGACTCTCAACCACTGAGCCACCCAGGTGTCCCCCCATACCAGATTTTCTGAGCACAAAAGAGAGAGTTTTTTTCCTTTGTGAAAGGCAGTACATGGCAACTTCAGTTAGATACGTCTGGTTCCCATTTCAGTTCTGCTGAATGTTTGTATCACTGGCAAACATCTTGTGAACCACTTTTCTTTATTTTTATTTATTTGAGAGACAGTATGAGCACAAAAGTTAAATCTGTTTTCTTCATTTGTCCTTCCCTTTCGTGAGGCACATGTGAAAATTCATTTTAACTTTGTCAAGTCATACCCAGTTTGACCTTTTTAGAACATGTAGGCATAAATTAAACCATAGCCTGCCCTGAGAAACTTCTGCACTTTGAAAGGTAAGTTCATTTCAGCAGTCTTAAATTCTAAATTGCATTGATCAAAGTAAAAATATGTGTTCATTTTTTAGAAGGAATATTTTTGGCGTATATATTCTGTATAACCCATATAACTTTATACAAAACGAGGAATGGAAATTCATATTTCTTAAAATATGAAAGTTTAATTTTTAAGGAAACATTTTCATTGAACTTTATTAAAAATATTAAACATGAAATGAGAGCTCAGAGTACTTGGTTATTAAGTACATTTTCAACTCATAAACTTTATTTGGAATTTTGGAAAGTGTTCAATTTTAGGAACATTATTTGAAGAAACATCACTGGTATTTTGTGGTCTGAAAAAGAAAGTTATTTTGTTCAGATTTTTATTTCTTTATTTAACTTTTGGGTGTTGGCCCTTCTGGTGCAACAGTTTTTCTAGAAATGTGAAATGTTTTGCCTTATAGGAATCTTTAGTTCTTAGGTGAATGATCTCTTTGTGCACCAGGTTTGTGCTCAGAAAGAACTTTCTTCTGTAGTTATTAGGAAAATAAAAATTTTTACTAAGGAAATGAGTAGTTGAAAAGAGGATAATGCTATTTATATTTTATTTTTCTAGATTTAAATATTTATGAACTAGAATAATGAATTTAAAAAATATTTTGATCATTAAAACAAGTTTTAATGTAATAGAACTATTATATCATGTTTTAATGAGCTTTTTTGATTGCTTTAAACAAATATACAGTATATTTATTATAGCTTAATATTCGTAAACAACTCACTTTTTTGCAATAAATATTTATAAGGAATCATTTGTTTTATATATCTTTTAACTGGAGCAATTTATACCTGGGATTGTGAGTGTGCATGTGTGTGTATGTTTCAATTTCAACTACAGTTATGAAGTAGCTTTAAAATACAACCTAGGGCAGCCCCGGTGGCTCAGCAGTTTAGCACCGCCCTCAGTCCAGGGTGTGATCCTGGAGACCTGGGATTGAGTCCCACGTCGGGCTCCCTGCAGGGAGCCTGCCTCTCCCTCTGCCTGTGTCTCTGCCTCTCTCTCTGTGTGTCTCTATGAATAAATAAGTAAAATCTTAAGAAAAAAAAAAAAATACAACGTAAATCAGATCCTGGGTGGCTCAGTGGTTTGGCGCCTGTCTTCGGCCCAGGGTGCTATCCTGGAGACCTGGGATCGAGTCCCACATAGGGCTCCTTGCATGGAGCCTGCTTCTCCCTCTGCCTGTGTCTCTGACTCACTCTCTCTCTCTGTCTGTCTGTCTCTATCTCTCATGAATAAATAAAATAAAATATTTAGAAAAAAAAATAAAACATAACCTAAAACACCTTCATTGGATGCCTGGATTTTTTTCCATTGTGAAGGGCAGTACATGGCAACTTCAGTTAGATACGTCTTGGTTCCCATTCCAATTTAGCTGCTGAATGTTTGTATCACTGGCAAACATCTTGTGAACCACTTTTCTTATCTTTATTTTTATTTATTTGAGAGACAGTATGAGCACATCTATGACTAGTTTTTCAAATTAGTAATTTCTATTTCTTTAACCTTTAAGCAATTCCACTTCTACATATCTATACTATATACTTCCGCAAATATATAAAGATATTTATAGGAATGTTTACAGCAGCAGTGGGGATGGCCAGGAATATGGGTAGGTGGGGTAGGGGAAAGATACTTTTGGACTTTATGCATTTTGTATTACTTGAGTAAATTATTTAAAAAAAGAATCACAGCTAAATTCTAAGTCATTTTCTGTCCCTAGTACCAAATAGATGCTTTATTTGAGATGATAAGGGTAAAGAGAGGTGAAAATTTGAGTTCCTCAAGGTAAGTTACAGATTCCAATATTAAAATGCTCTTACTTATTCAGCTAGCTGGTTTTCCTGAGAAACTTTACAAACTGGTTTTAAATGTATATACAAACACAGAAAAAGTGACATGTTACTATTTCACAAAATACTCAAGGCAAAGCAGCCCAATAAGAAAGGCAGACATAGTTTCTTGATCACCATGAAATCACAAGCTGCAATTCTAAGATGTTTCTATCTGTCACCACATTAACACAAAGAAAAGAGGGTGGGCCGTCCCCCCCCCTTACTGGGTTCCTGATAATATTTGAACTGTCCTTCATAATTCAGAACTGATGAGATTAATAATTATGGTACTTATCACACTAATGAAACAGTATAACATTATAAAAGAAATTTCATAATGATTTGATCAAAAATGTGAAAAATATAGGTTTCTATTTATTTATAAGACTGATCTGATACAAGTTTTACAAAGGAAAATGTTCTCGAGTACTTAAAAAGGATTTAAAAGAGATAGTAATAGATACAGAGAGCACAGGACACAAATTTCCTGATGCCACCCTTACCAAGTGCCTTTACTGTAAAGCTGCCAAAACATTTTTTTTAAAAAGTTACAACTTGGGGATCCCTGGGTGGCGCAGCGGTTTGGCGCCTGCCTTTGGCCCAGGGCGCGATCCTGGAGACCCGGGATCAAATCCCACGTCGGGCTCCCGGTGCATGGAGCCTGCTTCTCCCTCTGCCTGTCTCTGGCTCTGTCTCTGCCTGTGTCTCTGGCTCTCTCTCTCCTTCTATCTCTCAAGAATAAATAAATAAATAAATAAAATCTTTTAAATAAAAAAATAAAAAAAATAAAAAAGTTACAACTTTATAGCAAATTAGATGACAAAAAAATTGAAGCCATTCAAACTAGATTTTCTGGAGTAATAATTGTTATAAAGGTGATTTATTTATATATTTAAAATATTTTATTTATTTACATGAGAGACAGAAAAAGAGAGGCAGAGACACAAGCAGAGAAAGAAGCAGACTCCATGCAGGGAGCCCGATGTGGGACTTGATTCCGAGACTCCAGGATCATGCCTTGGGCCAAAGCCAGTGAGCTACCCGGGCTGCCCTCGGTTGATTTGTTTTTACTGAATATGAACTTAATGCAGTTTGACAGTGTTTTTTAAGAGCCCTAAAGAGTTGATAAATGACTCTTGAAACCTAACAGGTATTTTGTATTTCACTGAGACAGTACTCCGCATTGCCAGATTTCTTACTTATAGTAAAAATAAAATAATTGTGATAATAGTAACAGCTAAAACATATTGAATTACTAGTGTAAAAAAAAAAAGAATTACTACTATATTTCAGACATTGTTCTTTTATGTGTAATCCTATATTTAAAACTAATGTATATTAATTTATGTAGCTCTGTTTATTGATTTATACTGGTAGGTTAAATTTTATTTAGAATCTTTGTATTAGATATCTGGTAATCAGATTTCATAATTGTATTCTGTAACGGGAAGATTAGAAAATTGCTTCAAGTCATCATTCTAGAAATGATTCTTATAGTTGTGGTCTTTCTAGAATTTGACATCTCTGTCTCTACTGTCAATAATCTGGCCCACTCTGTTTGCAGTGTCTAATTCAGATTTTATCTACCAATAGTTTATGGCACCTGGATTTGAAAAAGCAGGTGCAACAGAATGCTTTCCTCATGAATAGCGCTGAAAATTCAAAATTTCATTTTGAATTAATGTGACCAATCAGTAATTCTCCTTAGGAAGAGTAAATTTATTACTTTTTATTTCTTTTATTTTTCTTTCACATAATTAGGTAACATGTAAAGAGTGGCAGAAAATTCATTTTGACTGAACTTTTCCACTAACTTACTTTTTGTGTGTCTTCCTGATTGTGAAAAATAAAAGTTTATTAGAGAGAATGATGGCCATTTTATTTGAACTTTGTTTCAGTAGTTTTTGTTAGTAAAAATAAGACACAGTTGGGGCAAGTGCCATCTGAGACAGACACATTCCTGATGCAGACTATATTACACAGGCCTCAAAACAATATACAGAAGTAGCGTTTCAGTTTCTACTTGGTGATTGTCAGTCATATTCTGCTAAGAAGGTAATGTTTTTAATTGACTGGTGATTTTTATTTTGCTGCAGTTTTAGTTTCAGCTGTTATAGTTAACTATTGAGGGTAGCTATTATTCTGAACTTTGTTATTTTGATGCATTATTAATAGGTAATATTTGTGGAGAACCTACTGTGTGCTAGTCACCATACTGTACACTGTACATATGTCTCAGTCTCACAGCAACCCTAAAAGGTAGTGTTCATATCCTCATTTTATAGCTGAGAGAAAGTACACTCTTAAGTGCTTTGCTAAATTGTAGTAATAATTAGTAGGGCTGAGCTGTGAACCCCATCTGTCTGACCACAAAAATCCATGGTCTTCTTTACAGCAGTGCCTGGCAAGTGTACATTTCATGAAAGCCCTGATTGTAATGTGGAACTGAAAGGAAGTTTGAGGGAGGGGCAGGAAAACACAGAATTTATAATTGTGGGTGAAGGAAAAATGGACCATCATCAAACCATATACAGTAGAATTTAGAAATAACCCACAACTTGCAGTTTCTAAAGGAGATGTAGTTAAGAGGGTGTGGAGGATTTTTCTTTTCTTTAAAGATTTTTATTTACTTATTTGAGAGAGAGCACAGGGTGAGAGTGAGATGGAGAAGCAGACTCCTTACTGAGCAGGGATCCCCATGCGGGGCTTAATCCCAGGACCCCGGGATCAGACCTGAGTCAAAGGCAGATGCTTGACTGAGCCACCCAGGTGCCCCTAGGCGCTTTTTAAAAAAATTGGAATGTAGTTGACCTGAAGGAGTACTTTTTTTTTTAAATTTTTTAAAGAAGATTTTATTTGTCTATTCATATGAGACACGGAGGCAGAGACATAGGCAGAGGAAGAAGCAGACCCCCTGCAGGGAGCCCGAGATCATGACCTGAGCCGAAGGTAGACGCTCAATAGCTGAGCCATCCAGGCATCCTGAGGAAGTACTTTTTAAAAGGTTATGTTCAGGGTCATAAGAACAAGGAAGGGTAATCCCACTGTTACAGAGAGATTTTGGGTGGGGGGGAACAACTTACTTTTGCTTTTATCAATAAGGAAGATTTCAATCTGGAAAGGTAAGTTTAAGATTGGGTAAAATTAGTGCCAAAAGGGATAATTTATCTACTTTAAATGAGTCCCAGTCTTTAGGCAAAAACAAGTTATATCCTCAAAGACTGAAATAACTTCTATGTGTTATTGTAGAGCAGTTGTCGTTAAACTTCGAAAGTCTTTCAGAATGAGACAGTAGTCAAAAGATTCATAATGGGCAGATAATTTCCTTGTTCAAAGAGCAAGGGAAAAGTACATTCTGGAGACAATACAATCCAGTAAACTTGATGTCAACTTTTAGCATAATTCTAGATTGAATTTTAAAAAATGATTTTAGTCATGAGGAAAATGAAGGTTAAAACCAAAATGAAAATACCACTCTTTACTCACTAGAATGGCTAAAATTATAAAGACTGGCCATACCAAGTGTTGACAAGGGTGTAGAGGAACCGGGACTCTCATTCACTAGTGAGTGTAAAGTGGTGCAACTACTTTGGAAAACAGTTTTGTAGTTTCTTAAAAAGTAAAATACACCACAGGGTGCTGGACTGGCTCAGTAGAGCATGTGACTCTTGATTTCGGGGCCATGAGTTCAAGCCTCATTGTGAGTATAGAGTTTACTTTAAAAAAATAAAAAAAGTAAAATGCACCAGCCATTCCCAGCTTTTCATTACTAGCATTTTGCATTTAAGAGAATTGGAGACCTATGTCCACACAAACATAAGTTTAATAACCCAAAAGAGAAACCCCAAGTGAGTAAATAAGCAAATTGTAATGCATTCATACAAGTATATTCTACAATAAAAACGAACAAACTGTTCATGCATACAGCAACATAGATGCATTTCAAAACCATTGTGGGAAGTAAAAGAAGCTGGACAAAATAATGTGTTGTATAATTGAATCTACATAAAATTTTAGGAAGTTCAAACTAATCAGTAGTGACAGAAATGAAGTAAGCAGTTGCTTGGGGGTAGGGCAGGGGAAGAGATGGGTTACAGAGGAACAGAGGAGCCTCTTGAAGCAATGGACATGCTCATTATCTTGATAGCAGTGAGGTTTTCTTGATTGTATGTGTATGTGTTTTTTTCTTTAAAAGATGGTTTTGAGCTCATAAATAGAAAGGGTAGTTGTAAGGAATCTGTACTTGACCAGTAAGAGCACATTAAGTCAGACTCATCTCATTGGGAAGAGTGAGTGAGGTCTGCTAGGCTGGTAGCCAAATGGACTACCTCAAATATATTTTTATTTTGATACAGGAAATAGTTATCTACTGTAATAAAAAATGAAATGCAGTTTGGTTTGTAGATGTTTCACACCCACACTTAAGATTTTTCACCTTAGTGTATCTGGCCTGGTGCATTTAATGTTCTGGGAATTACATTTTAAGAGGACTTACTAAAAAGTGCATCATATTAAAGAGACTACCAAAAGAGGACATTTGAGATAATGTGAAGAATCAGATTGTTCAGTCAGATTCAGATGAATCAGAGACTTACATAGTATTAAGCTTTACTAATCATTTCAAGGATGCAAGCATTCAAAATGGCATAGATCAATCAGAGAGAGGTCTGGGATCTTGACCACAGGTCTCTATGTCCTTATGTTCTTAGATGATACTGTCTTTATTGACTTACAGGAAAGATATTATTTTTCTAAACTTGTTTAATTCTACTTAGCATTTTATTTGAAATCTTTTTTTCTTTGATTTTCTCAAGCCATTTGTCATTTCCTTATTATTTTTTTCTCAGTTTAAGATCCTTAATGTACCCATGTCTTCCCAACTTGCTGCAAATCACTGGAACCAGCAACAGGCAGAACAAGAAGAGAGGATGAGAATGAAAAAACTCACACTAGATATCAATGAACGGCAAGAGCAAGAAGATTATCAAGGTATGCAATAATTTATAGGACAGAAGTGGGAAATTTGGATGTCTTTTGGGCTTTTTAAATATAGAATACCAGAGTCCTTACCCTCCCCCTCCTTTTCACAACATCTTTGTAAATATTGAGCCTAAGAAATTGTTTTTATATTCCATTCTGTTTTCATTTTTCCCACTTACAAAATAATAATGATATAATTTTCATCCTATTTTGCTAACTCCATAATTCAGTTAGATTCTGTGCTGTTACAGCTATGTTTGCAACTGAGATGATCATCATTTTTTTTTTTTTTAATTTTATTTATTTATGATAGTCATACAGAGAGAAAGAGAGAGGCAGAGACACAGGCAGAGGGAGAAGCAGGCTCCATGCGCCGGGAGCCTGATGTGGGATTCGATCCCGGGTCTCCAGGATTGCGCCCTGGGCCAAAGGCAGGCGCCAAACCGCTGCGCCACCCAGGGATCCCTGATCATCATTTTTAATTGTCTCATGTTTCCAGTCATCTGTGAGCAAATTAATTCAACACATATTATTATCTCATTTTGTCTATTTGGGAATCTTGTCTCGAGGACCGCTTCTTCAAATTTGAGGGTGTACTCAGATTAAGATTCTAGTTTTGCGCAGATATACCCTACACTCTTCAATTAACTGTAACCTTATGTATAGAGTCCACTCATAAACCAGCCTCTTGACGTTTCTGTGGCGCCCAGATTTTAGAGCCATTAACATGGTTGTTTATATAGCACTGTACTGACAAACTGCTTTTTGTGCAAGAGACATTGTTAAGTAAATAAACATTAGGTTTTCTTTCTTTGAATCTCTCTTGTAGAGTCTCTTCTGGTTGATATCAACATTTTTAAAAATCAGTAACAGCCAATGGTGTAAGTGCTTACTATGGGCTGGACACTGTCTTACGTATTTTTTACAAAGCACTTAACCCTCACCACAATTCCAGGAGATAAGTGCTTATTATTACCCCCATTTGGCATTTAGGGAAATGAACCGGAAGTCCTGTAGCTAATAAGTGGCAGATCTGGGATTTGAACCAATATTGTCTGGCTCCAGATGTGTTTGTAGCTATTGAACCAGACTGCTTCTCATACTGTTTTACTGCCTCACAAGACACTTATATAGTGGCCAAATTGACATTGGATATTAAATGCTTCCAGAGCATGTCTCCTCCCTTGATGTACTCTTTCAGAACTTCTTAATCATTGTAGTCTGTGTAATGGTGGTTTTTCTTTAATCGCTTACCTGACAGAACTAAAAGACTTCATCTCCTTACGGGTTTATTTGCTTCACGGAGGGGAATGCATTTATGAGAGTTAACCACCTTTTCTGTTTTGCTCTTGCTTACAGAAATGCTGCAGTCTCTTGCCCAGCGCCCAGCTCCAGCAAACACCAATCGGGAGCGGCGCCCTCGTTACCAACATCCAAAGGGAGCACCTAATGCGGATCTAATCTTTAAGACTGGTGGGAGGTAGGACCATCTCTCTTTTTTTCTTTTCTTCCTTTAGCTACTTATTTTTCACGAGGTATGAATAAATTAGATAGTTCTGGATTATACTTACTGATAAAGGCCTAATTAGCAAAATAGAAAAGTCTTTGAGTTGTAACTATTTGAGAAAAAGAAAAAATTTTAAAATAATTACAGTTGTTTTTTAATTTCAGCCCCATTGATTTTGGCTTTCACTCTCTGAGTGGACTTCTTTGGATTCTTTACTTTTCTCTTTTGCATTCACAGAGATGACTAGTTAGAGATGACACTTTTGTGTTAGAACTTTTCAAGTCAGTGTTAATGTTTACCAAAACCCAAAACCTATATTCTGCACTTTTAAGCCTGGAGGTTGAATTTGTTTTGACGTGTTTTTGTTTGTTTGTTTTTAATTATAAAATGTCCTGCTGAGATCCATGCCAGTTCTACTTAAACTTGAGTTGCTTAAAGTGAAACAGTTAAAATTCCATAAGGAATTTCACATAGAAGATGTTTCCCTTTTTTGCAAAAAAAAAAAAAAAAAAAAAAAGATTTTATTTATTTATTCATGAGAGACACAGAGAGGCAGGCAGAGACTTAGGCAGAGGGAGAAGCAGGCTCTCTGCGGGACTCGATCCCGGGACCCTGGGATCATACCCTGGGCCGAAAACAGACTCTCAACCACTGAGCCACTGGGGAGCCCCTAGAGGATGTTTTCTAATAAGACCTACTCATCATCTTTTAAGGGGGAATATTATTTAAAGTTTTTCTGGGGGATGCCTGGGTTGCTCAGTAGTTGAGTGTCTGCCTTTGGCTCAGGGAGTGATCCCAGGATCTGGGATTGAGTCCTGCATCGGGCTCCCTGCGAAGAGCCTGCTTCTCTCTCTCTTTCTCTTTCTCTCTCTCTCTCATGAATAAATAAATAAATATTAAAAAAAATAATAAAGTTTTTCTGGGATTTGATCTAAAGGACCCGTACCATCAACTCAATTTTCTGTCTTGTGGTCAGGTTATAATCAAAGGTGACATTGGCTTTGCTGCTTTACTGATCTTCAAGATATTAGTGTTTAGGCTAAGGACGTAAAAGAGTCCCAAGGATGTCACTTGCTCTTGGGGGTGGGCAAAGTAGATGTGGAAGGAGTATGCTAAGGGTTGGGAGCAGAATAGTTCAATATTTGTGGACAACAGTGCCGAGAAAGTACAGGAGTCTCTGTCTTGTCCTCACTCTTTGCATGTTCTTTTTTTTTTTTTTCTTTTAAGATTTTATTTATTCATGAGAGACACAGAGAGAGAGAGAGAGAGAGGCAGAGACACAGGCAGAGGGAGAAGCCAGCTCCATGCAGGGAGCCCAATGTGGGACTCAATCCGGGACTCCAGGATCACACCCTGGGCTGAAGGCAGGCGCTAAACCACTGAGCCATCCAGGGATCCCCTGTTTATGTGTTCTTGATAACTTTTTTCTTTGACCTATATGCTCAGACAACTAATCAAATTACAGGTTAGAACATTGATTTGTCATAGCAGTTAAGGGGTCTACTTTTTAACATCTAGTGAGTATAATGTTTTTAGAAATCCAAGTTAGAAGTAAAGTACAAGTTCATCTATTTAGGCATAAGATATTAGGTCATTTTTAATTATTCACACTTCATTAAAGTCCTTTAATAAAACCTTTTATTGCTACTAAAACGTAGAATCTAGGTAGTTTTAACAGGCCATGAAAATTTTATTTTTCTGCTTTTACATTTCTTTACAGAGCATTAAATATGTATCAGTATTCTTGATAATACCCATTTCTCTTCTCATGATAGGTGAACAGAACTATTAGAATATTTTTATCTTGATATTTTCCATCAACTTCGCTTTTCCATGTTAGAGCTTCACATCTCTGAATGGGATTATTTCTATTAATATATAGTACATTTTCCTAATTTTTAAATTTTGGGTAGAATTAAGAATCAGTAACTATGACATTTGATGCCTAATTGATACTTGCAATATCATTTGCCCCCCTGAGCGTTCACTCCTACTGCACTTACCACGGGTTCAGTTCTGCACCATGCCAAATTAAAAAGTACAAAAAAGGACAAAGTATGCACAAGCTTCTAGTCCAATAGGAAAACTAAGTATAGGTATTTGAAAGAGCTAATTCTTTCAAGTCCAAGTCATATATTTATTTGAAAAAGTCATTGAAAATTTATTAAGTACCAGGCAACAAAATTTATTAAGCAACAGGGGAAGAAAATATGGGAAAACAGATGTGTAAACTTATATGCTAATAGATGTGTGATAGATGAACACAAAGGTATGGCTTTCTTAGTTTGCTACCAGTTACTCAGTTTTTCAAAATTCTCTTTGTTAATTTCTTGTTTCTTCCCCTCCCTCCAGCCCTATTTAACCAAACTTGGAAGGATTGACCATATTTGCTCTTTATTCCTCACCTCTCACTGCTGTGGCTGACTGCAGTCTCCTGCCTGCCCCCAGCCGCCTCCCAGGGGTCCATTCTGTCTCTTTCAGGCTGCCTCACCAGCACTTAGCATGTGGACCCCTCCTTGACATACTCTCTTCTCTGGACTCATGTGGCTCTCCTGTCTTCTGGTCTTTCTCTTTCTCCTTGACTCCTCCTCCTGTCTCCTGACTCCTTTATGGGCTAGCCTCTGCCTGGAGATGCTGGTGTCCCTCAGGGCCGGTCCTAGCCCCTCCACTCCTACCCCTGCATACTCTCCGTGGGAGGTGTCCTTCCCTCCTGTGACCCAGTTACCTTCCCTTGCTCCAGCTTAGGTCACACATTTTCGTTTCTGACTGTATATCTACCTGTCTTCTAAACAACTACCTAGAAGGTATGTCACCTGCTCCCAGCCTCTGTCCTCCTATCTTCTCTGGCTCAGCAAGTGGAGGCACTGCCAGGCCAGTTGTCCACACTAGAAAAGTTTGGACTGTTGTCTCCCTCGGTTCCCATATCTAGTTAATTAACAAATCTTGATTCTACTACTGAATGCCTCTCACACTTGCCTATTTATTCTACCTCCACTGCTAGAGGAGGTAGATCAAGCTAGATGAAGCTACCATCACCTCTTGTAGGATTGCTGCTAGCAGCGCCCTGACCTACTTCTCAGTCTCCAATATCAGCCCCTTCCAATTCCTTCTCATTGCTGTACTCACATGTTCTTTCTAAAATGTACATCTGTTGTCTGGGTAAATGAACTTTTCTGCTTAAAACCAGCGGCTCCTCATGGCTTATAGGATAAAGTCCAAACTCCTAAACTCGGTTACCATGGCCCTACATGAAGGGGGGGTGGTTGGTTGTATTTACCTTATTGGCCTTAACTCTTTCTCTCCCTCTGTTCCCAACCAAGCTGGCCTTTTAATCCTTCTGGTTAATGTTCTCTGTTTGGAACTTTCTCATGCTTTCCTTTGGGGATATCTCCTGCTCTTCTTTCAGATCTTACCTTGATATTCTTCAAATCTGATGTAGGTTGGTGCGTATATGCTGCCCTCATTCACTGTATATTTCTACAGATCTTATCCTGTGTGATCCATCTCTTGCTACCATGTCTTTATCTAAACCTCGTGAGACTGAAGATTGAGAGCAGAAATAAAGCCTTGTCTTGTTTTTTTATAATTCTTCTGTAGCTCTTGTGCCTAGCACATAGTAAGTGCGCAATTAATATTTGTGGAGTGGACAAAGAAACTTTTAAAAATCTGTATTTGGGGCATCCCTGAGTGGCTCAGCGGTTTAGTGCCTGCCTTTGGCCCAGGACGTGATCCTGGAGTCCCGGGATCGAGTCCCACATCAGGCTACCTGCATGGAGCCTGCTTCTACCTCTGCTTGTGTCTCTTTTTTTTTTTTTTTCTGCTTGTGTCTCTGACTCTCTCTCTGTGTGTGTGCCTCTCTCTCTCTCTCTGTGTGTCTCTCATGAATAAATAAATAAATAAATAAAAATCTTTAAAAAAATCTGTATTTAGTCATCTAATAAACTTTTCCCCTAAGCTTTGCTCCCTCTTTCCTTATTTCCTGATTTTGTGCAAGTCCAATTCTTGAGCTATTATCTCTTCCTGTTTTACATTTTTTCTTAAAGCCATAACTCAATAAAAAATGCTAACTTGTCCATCATTCTTAAAAAATGGCTCTCTCTGAGGTATTATTATAATATTTTTAAAGCCAGTGCTCTTATAATACAGATGTGAGTGAACATGGTAGAGGAATAAGGAATCACAGAAACCTAAGTTTTTGACCCATTCAAACACTAAATGTTCTTTGCCTTTTTTTTTTTTTTTTTTAAGATTTTATTTATTCATGAGATGCAGAGAGAGAGAGGCAGAGACACAGAGAGGGAGAAGCAGGCTCCCTGCAGGGAGCCCAATGTGGGACTAGATCCTGGGACCCCAGGATCACACCCTGGGCCTAAGGCAGGTGCCAAATCACTGAGCCACCCAGGGATCCCCAACCATTTTTTTAAACATAAGTTTTAAGTGAAGAAATGTCATTTGAAGGAACATAACTGGTGGGGTGAAGTCTCCTGGTGGTTTGGCACCTCTTTTTTATTCTATTTTTAACACTGGGCCAGACCGTAGAAAGATGTGTATCTGGAGCAGTGGTTCATCAGATCCCTTAGGGACAACGTGCTGTGAGGTGAATCCCTAAACAGGAGGAAGGAGAAAACTCGAATCAGGTCTGAGAAACTGTTTTCAACTTGACTCTTAACGTTGACTATGTTTATTTTTTAAAATTAGTTGTTAATATTGTCAATGTTGTATGGCAGATAAGGTGAAAATTCATTTGGACTTTGTTATTAAAGCAGATTTTGTTAGGTTCCTAGACGTTAGTTATAATGATGTAAAATTTTTCTAATCACAAGGAATTCTTAAAATAAGCTGTAAATTAAAGTTGCAGCCATTCTCACTGGGCAGTGATGCCCTAACAGCATAAGCATTTGCTTATAATGAGTTAAAATGGCAATAGGGTTCTAGTAAAATAGTTAACCAATGCAGAAAAGGTTGTTTTCTACTCTACCAGTGTTGAAAATACTGTGAAACTTCACAACTTTGGCAAGTGTTAGTGCTGATATGGTTTCTATGCTAAAATTCATATGAATTAGACCAGTGCTCCTTAAACTTTAAAATTACATTATATGTGTGTGTGTGTGTGTGTGTGTGTGTGTGTGTGTGTGTATATATATATATATATATATATATATTAGAGTACATGCCTGAGCTGAGGACGGTGGGAGGGCAGAGGGAGAATGAGTCCTAAGTGGTTCCACATCCAGCATGGAGCCCGATGTGAGGCTTAGTCTCATGGCCCTGAGATCCTGACCTGAGCCTTAATCAAGAGTTGGCCACTCAATCAACTGAGCCACCCAGGTGCCCCTAAAATACTATATTTTAACCATAGTGACTCATACTAAACTGCTTCTTCTCATTCGTTTCTAACATCTCCCAGGTGATGTCAAAACTGCTGGAACACAGATCACACTCTGAGTATGGTGTTACACTATCAGAATTTTTTTGATCCATCTTGAAAAGATGTGCATTTTTTATTAGGTATTTTCTTTATGTCCCTGTATAAACCTAAATAAATGATATTTTTGTTGTAAATAGTGTCCCTTGTAGAATAGTGCTTAATCCAAAGTGTACATTTAAATTACTTTTTGAGCTCTTAAATTTTTAAATCTCTCAAAATGACTGTTTGCCTATAAAGCAGTCAAATGACATTCTAGCCTGTATTAAGGGATATATATATATATATATATTTTTTTTTTTTTTAAAGAATTTTATTTTATTTATGATAGTCACACAGAGAGAGAGAGAGAGAGGCAGAGACACAGGCAGAGGGAGGAGAAGCAGGCTCCATGCACCGGGAGCCCGACATGGGATTCAATCCCGGGTCTCCAGGATCGCGCCCTGGGCCAAAGGAAGGCGCCAAACCGCTGCACCACCCAGGGATCCCAAGGGATATATTTGTCTTATGAAAGACTGGACATTTCTTTTCCTGTCATTTATTGTACTTATTTAAAATACTCTATCTTAGACCATTGGTCTTGACTTCAGGAAAAAGACTTTCTTTCTCTCAGGGGATGCTTGTATTATTGAACTTGTTCCGTTCAGTTCCAGTCCTGTTATAGATCTATCCAGCCAAAGATACTTTTCCATATTCGCATCTCATTCTTCGAAATCAGTTTCTTGCTCATGTAAGCTGCTTTTGTGAGTAGTGAACTGTTAGCTAGCACCGCCGGAAGGAAGTAGCACACATTGACTGACAGGCCATGGTGGGCAGGCGTCCACAGGTTTGCCTCCTCCTGAGCACTGTGAAGGAGGGTCTGTTCAGGGTCCCTCCCTCAGCTTCTGCTGCTTGGCCTGTCTTTGCATCTCTTGGCTCTGAAGTACTGTTGATCCTTGCAGCTCCATCATCACCTGGCATTCTCCCTATAAGTGTGTCTCTGTCCACATTTCCCCTCCTTAGGAGGACACAGGCTGGACCAGGGGCCTGGTCTACCTCAGTGTGGCCTTTTCTTAACTAATTGCATCTGCACTGACCCTTCCCAAGTTTGGTCGCATCCTGAGGTGCTGGCATTAGACTTCAGCCTGGGGACTTGGGGGGACATCAACCCTATCCTCAGCTTTTTAGAAAGTAATTATAGCAGAGACTCCAGGGCCACCTACCTGCCGGCCATCAGAATTGCTCTTTCTGATGGCCCTCTGCTCCTATTGTTTCTTAGTCCAGTAGGAGTGCATGTGCTCATTAAGAAGCACCGATTTACCTGGGAGGCATTCATAAAACAGTGGTTGGTGGTGTTGAGGGGGCCTTTTCTTACCACAAGCTTGCCCTCAGTACTAGTTCTTTTTAACGTTGCCCTGTTTGTGCCTCCAGGAGACGTTGATCCAGCAGCACGTGTCATTTCATTAGGTCCTGTATCTGATGTTGTGGATAGTGGAGTCCTCCAGCAATTGAATGAGAGCAGTGGACACATCTCAGCATGTCGGTCTAGAGAGTTGCGAATCTAAACCTGGGACAGGCTGGGGCCATGAGGCGGGAACAGCAGCCTCTGCCAACACCGGAACAAGCCGACGCTTCCAGATAAGGCGGAAAGGCCTTTTGTAATGGAAATCACGTGAGGGTTAATCTTCTCTTGAGAATGGCAGTCAAGAAATGAGACGGTTAACTTGACTCCTGAGCAGTTACACCCAGAAGAGCGTCAGTGAGATGACTGAGCCAGAGAAGAGACGGTTGTGATGGTAATGGTATGGGGGAAATGAACTTGAGGTTTAAATTTGATTTGAGTTACAGTGTCTCTGAATTGAACATCCCATGTTGGAAGAAGATACATTTGGGGGCTCCAGGACTACAGTAGAAAAGTATAGAGCAAGCAGTAAAATCTTCTAGTAAAAACTTACATGCAGGACAACAAAATGATGAAAGATAACCAAATACCAGATAATCCACCAGGAAGGCTTTTGTTTAGGAATTTGTTTCAAGAGGAACAAGGGATGAGGGAGAAAATCAGTTTTATCCATCAGAGTCAGTAATACGAAGTTGCCTATTAGGGTAAAAGAAAAATGTGAAGACTTACTATACCAAGAGCATGAGTTCAGATGGCTTAGGGGAGTCTGACACCAGCCCAAGAACAGGGAGATTTGAGCCCATTGTAAGTATCATTGAAAACAAACAGCGTGCGGTCAGCATGTCACAGGAAATGGACGAAGGACAACAAGAAGGGGATCAGAAGATTTTGTTGACCTTCATGGGTTTACAGCCTCTGTCTCTAAACAAAGTATGGAAACAGTAGAGCTTTTATTTTGCGTTTGTTTTTGTTTTTGTTTTGTTTTGTTTGTTTTGTCCCCCCCCCCCCCCAGCCCCACTAAATAGAAATGAGGGTTCTTAGTCTGTTTCTGGCGATCTGTTAATTTATTAGGGTAGTTGTCTTCCGTTGGCTTTCCGGTAGGCATAGTAAATTAAGTTGAAGAGCACCTCCGTATGCTACAACTTGATTACATCTTTTTTTCTAGCTATTTTGCATTTTTTCTTTTACCATGTTTCAGTTTCTGCATGTAGAATTAAATAAGACACAAAACTTGTAAAGTTGTAACATTTCACATGGAAATGCTGCCCGATCTTCACCAGCTTCAGAAATCTGACCTTTGCCGATGCTGCAATAAAGTGTTGTAATTTAGATTTGGCATGGTTGCGTTTTTTATTTGGCTTGGGTTTTGGAAATTCATTAAATGTGTAGATCTGTGTCTTCCAGGGTCACCCCTGTCCTTTCCGACAGTCTCAGAGACCATTCCTGTGTTTGCATGGTTTTCCTGAGTGCCTGGTCAGCTCGCCCGTGGGTTGGTGCAGAGGGAAGCCACAGAGTCGAGTAGAATAAGCATTTTCAGAACGGGCTTAAAGCTGGTTAGGATGGGACAGGTTGACATAGCCTGGCCCAGCGTGAGGCAGTGTTCACAGTCTTACCATGTGTGTGCAGCACGGTTGACAAAAGCTTCTGTGCGACTCAGAAGGGAATCACAAGAACCATTGTTTTCAGTTTCTTTCCAGGTGTTCATTTCAAGGCAGCCTTACACAATCCAAAAGAAATGATTGTAATCACTATTGCTAAAATTTCTAAAAATTCATCTGAGAGTCATCAGATTTGAAAAGAAATAAACTTTGAATTAGAAAAGGAAGTTTCAAAACTCCACTTAATTCCCTTAACCCCATGTTCCCACCCTCATCACTATCTTTATCATTGTTCGATATGCCATTACTTGTGATTCTGTGTTAGGGACAATGGTTTACTTTTTTTTTTTTGTATTCGAAGTTTTAAATTGTTAGAGCCAAGGTTAATTCTAATGTGTATCATGTACCAGCCAGAGAGTATCTGAAAATTAGCTGTGATAATTCACCTTCAATCTTTTATTTAGAAAGAGTAAGGTCATTAGTGGGTGTCAACATGTTTTGGGAACCATCAAGAAAGTGGACCAAACAAGATGGTGTGTAGCATGGGTACTTTATTCAGTTAGATTACTGGAACAAAGGTAGATTACTGGTGACGAAATAGCACCATGGAAGATAGTTTATGTGTTAACCACCAGCAAGCTTACTTATGTTAAAAATAAATAAGGGAAGCCTCCTGACTTCTAGGGAACATTCTGATTCTCATAACTTTGTCACAGTGTTTTAGGCCTCTTTTTTCTCTTATGGCCCATCAAAGATGAGCAGGTGTTAACAGATCAGATACCAGACTTTGATCCTTTGATTCTGTTTGGGAACTAATGAGCCAAAAAGGCTTCTTGGCAGCCCAAAAGTCCCTCTTTAGGTGAGTGCCTGCACTCTGCTGTGGGAGTTGCCCATACCTTGCATTCTCTGACTGCATATAGTCACCACAAACATCCCCATGTGAACCTCCAGGCCAGACAGAGGGAAGGAAGGACAATGGTAGTATGCAGTAGCTGGAGGAGGTGAAGAGGAGCAGGACTAGAAACCTAACAATCACGTGAGCAAGACACACACAAAAGATAAGAGAGCATGGTGCAGAGCCGGGCTGGTGGGCTGGTGGTCCTGGAGCATGTGGAATGTCAGTCCCGGAAGAAACAGTGAACAGATGGTGAATCATCCTGCAGGGTGCGGTGACTTCACACCACTTGATGTAGTGAAGTCAGTCATTGGTGGTAATCAGAATTTTGGTAATCCGCATAAATAATTTTTTTTTTTAAGGAAGGAAATAGGCCCAAAGTGGTGAGGCCAATAGCAAAGAGAGCCCTCAGATTTCCTAATAACTCCCACTGTAGTGTGTAAAATCTTAATAGCACTTATAATGGAAAACCTAACATTTAAAAAACAGCAAAATCTCTTATAAAAGGCAGAGGTGAAACATCTTGTGTTTCCTTCTAAACTGGTTTAAAAGTTTTACATTTATGGATGACCTTCTAGCTCTCCAGAAGCCCAGTGTGCTATGTAGTTGCAAACAGAAGATTTGAATTTGCTTAAACCCATGGGAGACTATAAGAATCCTAAAGTTTGAAACCAACACAGGAGAATTGTTGGACTTTAAAATAACTACATGCAGTCTGAATCCACATGTGCTCTCTGCTCCTCCACTCTTTTCTTCCTTACTGTCTTAAGTCTCCTCAGGCTGCCATCATAGAGTGGGCGGCTTAAACAGCATTTCTTCTCACAGTTGTGGAGGTTGGAAGCTCAAGGTCAAAGTGCCACACACTTATCTTCTGGGGAGGCCTCTCTCTCTGGCTGACCTCACAATATCCTCACGTGGCCTTCCCTCTCTGCATTTTCCATGTTCTCTACATCTTTCTCTTGTAAGGACACCACCCTATCACATTAGGGCCTCATCCTATGACCTCATTTAACCTTAGTTATCTCCTTTAGAGGCCCCTCCCAAATAACAACAGTCACACTGGGGGTTGGTGGTCCAACCTATGAAATTTGGGGGACATGATTCAGTTGATAGCATTCACCATCAACTTGGTTGCTGACATCTGCTGAGTCTTCTGTCTGTAGATATAGAGACGACTTGATGGTTTGCAACCACATCTGCATACACGCAGCCGGCTGGTCCCAGTTGGCACAGGCTTCTGACCTTGGGCCAATGAGCTGTGGTGGAGGGACGGTTCTGCGACATCGACATCGTGGCTGCTCTTGCAGGGACCTTCCGAATTACCTGGGGGAGGGCCAATTCCTACTCTCAGTTTTACAAAATTGGGGTTCTCGGATTTTATTTTATTTTTGGGGGTTCTCAGATTTTATTTATTTATTTTTTGTTTTGTTTTTTTTTTTTTTTTTTTGGTTCTCAGATTTTAAATGTGAGGTTTCCCACACAGCTCTAAGTTTATTTCTCAAGTTTGATTTTTAAAGAACCCCAAACATTTTATCTGTACAACCTCTCATTAAAGCATCCCTTTTACGTTGTGTGGCTGCATCAAGCTCTCCATTTGGTGCTTGTCCTTAGACTTGTTTTAAATGAAAACAAAATTGAAGTAGGATCCATTTAAAATAAATTTCAAAATACTTAACATGCTATAGTAAAATCACATTTTTGACATTCTCATTTAAATATATTTTTTAACTTTTGGAAATCAAAGGACATTCAGCCACCTGTTATCTCAATAAATAAGCTTTTTTGGAGGAATAAATAACTTTATTATTCAACTGTTTCCTCAGAAGCAATTCTAATTTTCTAGTTTTTGAGAAAAACATTTCAAATTCTGTAGAGTGTGTACATGTGTGTGCAAATGCTCACGTTTTTAATGTCATTCTGGTTCTATGAACTTTTTGTAATCTAAGAGGTAAACTTGTAATCTAAGAAATGGGTTTAATGTATCCCCCCAACAACTGTGTGTGCCTGTATACACTTACCATTAGGGGATGCTCGGGTCTGGAACATATTTTCAGTAGCAGCCCAAAGGCCAGAAATACCTACTATGTTCAAAGGGGCCAAGGTAACCACTGATCACTCATTTACTAGTTGTATATTGAGCACCATCTCTGACACTTCCTTCCTATGTGACGTTAGGTAGTTATTAACCTCTAGACCTCAGTTTTCTCATCTGTAAAATGGGATAATTTATTAGGGTTGTATGAAGAAATATTGGCATAATGAACATTAGGGTCTTAACACAGCAGCTGTTGGGTAGTAAGTACTCAGTGAAGGTTAACTAGTAGTAGTGATGGTGGTAGTAGGAGTAGTAGTAGTTATAGTACCACCACAACTTCTATGTGCCAGATGCAGTGTTGCTTAAAAGTTGACTGACACACTCTGCCCTTGAACTCATAAATCCTTCAAGTGTACAGGGAATGAATGTCACGTTCAGAACTGGGTGGCTAAAATCATACACATGACCTCCAACAAATTATAAACTTTATTGCCCATACAAAGATGTGCCCGAAAAGCAGTGGGAAAGCCACCCTTCCAAGTGAATTTGGCCCGGACTAAGTCCTGTCTCCTTGCCCATCTACCCCAAAGAATACCAGCCACTTAAATTCAGTCATAAACCTCTTATTTTCTCACTAATTGTTTTCCTGTCTAACTTCCTCAACAGCAGAGAGTCAGTGGTTGACTTGAATATTAAGGAGAACTACATGGTGGTCGTAGTTCATATGACTCCAAAAGTATCGTGGTAGCTTCTGAGTCCTAACATTCCTGAATGAGAATGAGTTGTTGGCTCAGGCCATCCCCAGTGTTTTCCCAAAGCATATCATGGATGGGGGTCAGACTGACAAAATTCCCAGATGCTCTTTGGAAGAGATGGGGGTCCTAGAAACTCCAAAGGCTGGCGACTTCTTCCAGCAGGCAAGGTGGGCCAGGAAAGTACTTCAGAGCCCTATTAGGACTGAGGTGGGATTTTCATTAGGCTTCTTTGAGAGGGCGCTGACAAAGAATGATCAGTGAAGGGGGGCAAAACAAGAAGCAGTTTTGAAATAAAGTGCAGTTCCTTGCTTTAACCAGTTTGACAACCTGCTTGTGTGTGTAGCACAAGGGCATGTGGGGCGTGGCTTTCAAATCAGTGAGCTCAAGTTTACTACAACTTCTGTGTGCACAGGGGCCATTGATGAAGCATTGAGAGGAATTGTAAGGAATGGCCCAAATGCTTCAGAAAGTTATAACCTTGATCAAAGCTGCACTCAGAATGTGTACCCTTCCACGTCAACGCAGGACCAACCACCGCACTTCCCCCTTCCATGACCCCAATGTGGTGAGGGATGCTGGACAGCGCCGACTGGAATTCTGGTCCTGCCCCTTGTTGGGTAAGTGTCATAACCTAAGCCTCATTTAACTCATTTATTCAGTGAGAAATTATGAATATTCCAGGGTTGTTTTGAAAATTGAAGCATTCAAAAAAAAAAAAAGAAAAAATTGAAGCATTTGTTCAACACCCGGTATGTGCTAGGCTGTGGTGACAGGGATGCACAAGGCCAAACAAATCCTGCTTCTATGGCGCTTACATTCTAGGAGAGAGAGACATGTAATCAAAAAAAGGTTAAAAATGTCAGAGAAGCCACAATGGGTGGCTACTGTGGTGTGCCTTCCAGAGTTCCTTGGCTGACGTCCTTGTTCTGGGAGCACTGCTGGCAGGTGGCCTTCAGCGGTTCGCTCCTTATGGGACTGCTGGGCTGCAGACGTTGCCGGATGTGGCCTGGGGCGGCCCACAGGCAGAGACTGGTCAGTGCAGGAGTATGAAGGCCTGACCATCCTTGTTCCTGGTTAGGGCTCTGGGGCCTTTCCAACTGTAGAGCTCCCCACAGGAGTGTTGTTGGGCCTGCATCAGCCCACTTGCCCCTCTACCTATCCGTCCTGCTCATGGAATAAACATTCCATGCTCTAAACTCCTCCTCAGGGCCTGCTTTCTTGAGACTACACTGTAACCCAGCTGCTGTGCTGGTGGAGCCGCTGTGGCCAGTCGTCTTCTTGAGATTGGGTCTGTAGAGAAGGGGTCCTCCCTTCTGCAAAGAGAACTGGCTCAGCCAAGACGCAAATGACAAAGACCAGCCCTTGGAAATGGGGGACACACATGCCACATGAGATTGCAGAAAAAGGAAAGAGTGTGACCTGTTGAGGAACTCAGGGGAAAAGCAGTAGGAGGCAGGGCCCATACTGGAGAGAATTTGTACGCCAGAGTGAGAAATTTGGGTTTCCTTCCAGGTGTGATAGCATTAATTTGATCTGATTTTAATGAGTCACTGCTGAGTGGAGGGCAAGATCATAGGAGAGCTGGAGAGACCCCTGAGGCAGGAGCCCCGAGGAGAGGGTGAGAGGTCATGGGGGTGACGGTGGGGAAAAGGATCAGGTTTCAGACCTATTTCCTGAGGACAGCCAAGAGGGTCAGCTGGTGGATTCCATGGGGAGGGGGCAGAAAGAACCATTAAGTCCCCAGCCTGAGCAGTTGATTGGTGGGGTGCTGAGAGAGAGCAAGGCAGGTGTCATTCATGGGGGAAGGGAGTCTCATGGAGGTTCCCGCTTCCCCTTTGCAGAGCTGGGCCCCACACCTAGTTTTCACAGGCTGCCAGTGAAAATGGACACTGCCAAATAAATGGACCTGGTTTCTGGAGACTTCCTAGTCGGCAGGTGGGCAGGCAAAGGTCTTAGCCAGACAGCTGAGATCTCGTTGCCCTGGAAAAGGGAAAGGAGGCACCAGAGGCTTCTTCTCCAGAACTGCTCCACGTGAAACTTGTAGAGCTCTGGCCCTGCCTGTCCTTTGGGCCCCTTGGGCCCCGGGCCTGGGGCTTGATGCCTGAGGGAATGCTCCCTGCAGGGCTGTGCAGACCCGTGAGAACAGGGCTGATTGCAAACTGATCCCTCTCTCTCTGTTCTGTGTGACCTGGATTTTCCTTTCCTTTTAATTTGACTTTTGTTTGTTTGCTTTGCATTGTCTCCGAGCGACTCAAGAGACGTAAGAGGAGGCCAGGCTGGCAGTGTCATTGCACACCTGGATCAGGCCAGAGGTCTCCGTGCTGCAGCCTGGACACCCACAAGCTGCGGCACAGAGACCAGTACCTTAGCAGCAAAACCCTGGGCTTCCTAAAGGTTCAGTGCCAGGCAAACCACACCCACCCGGGCACTCCCCCTCCCCTGCCAACTGCAGTAGGAATCAGGAGAAGTTGCCTTCTTATCAGCAGCAGGGCCCCCATGGGAGAAAGACTTCTGCTAACTCAGAGCCTGGTGGGAGAAAGGTGGAAGGTGAGAGAGATCTGGGGCTGGCAGAAATGTTTAGGTTTCTAGTGCCAGCTCTGTGTGACTCTGCCCCTTCCATGGTCAACCAGTGTTTCCGCACAGGCTCCCAGGGCCCTCAGTTCCTGCTGGCTCAGTCTGAAAACAAATATGGAGATTAAATGCACGAAAGGCGGGCAACCCCCCTCATGTTACTGAGGGAGGAAACCTAAAATATTTACAAAATCCCTAATCCCATTTTACTTCTTAAACCCTTTAGCTGGAAATGATTATAAACTCAAGAGAGGTTGCAAAAATAGTACAGAGTCCTACAAACCCTTCATCCAGCTTCCACCAGTGGTGGCATCTTGATGACGATCGTATAGTATCAAACCCAGTAAATTGACATTAGTTCAATACTGATAACTAGACTACAGACTTCGTCCAATTTCCACTAGTTTATACATACACGTTTGTGTGGGTGGTCCTGTACAATGGGATTCCATGTAGGGATTCATGTAACCCTGCCACAATCAAGATAGAGGACTTCCATCATCACAAAGGAATTCATGCACTATCTCTTGTCTCTGGGTAGGTTAGAGTTCCCCAGAGAAACAAAACCAATAGGATATTTATAGACATATATGAGGACATTTATTATAGGAATTGGTTTATGGGGTTATGAAGGTTGGGAAGTCCCACAGTCTGCCTTCTGCAAGCCGGAGAAACAGGACAGCAAGTGGTATAATTCACAGTCTGGGTCTGAAGGCCCAAGAACCACCAGCCCTTGTGTCTGAGGTCAGGAGAAGGTGGATGTCCCAAGTGGAGCAAAGAGAGCAGATTTGCCCTCCCTCCACCTGTTGTTCTATTCAGGCTCCCAACAAATTGGAGGATGCCACTGCCACTGGGTAGGGCAATATTCTTCACTCAGTCAACCGATTCAAACACTATTCTCTTCCAGAAAATCTCTGAGACACAGACTCAGAAATACTGTTTGCCAGTGATCTGGGCATCCCTTAACCCAGACAAGCTGACCCATAAAATCAACCATCACACCAAGAAACTATTAATTTGGCTTCATCTCTATAGTTTTGCCATTTTGAGAATGTTATATAAATTGAATCATACACTGTGATACCCGGGGTGATGCATGTGTTGGAAGTTTATTCTTTCGGATTGCTGGGCAGTATCCTGCTGGATGTACCAAAGTTCGTTTGACCATTTACCCACTGAAGGACATTTAGATTGTTCCCAGTTTGGGGCTATTCTAAATAAAACTGCTACGAATATTTGTGTACAGGTTATTTTTTTTTATTGTGGCAAAATAGACACAAAAATTGCCATTTTAACTACCTTTAATTATTACAGTTTAGTGTCCAAGCATTTGTGTGAATGCAAGTTGTTATTTCCCTGAGACAGATGTCCAAGAATGCACTTGCTGGATCCTATGGTATATGAATGTCTGGTTTCGTAAGAAACAACTACCAAGCTATTTTCCAGAGTGATGGCACCGGCAGTGTATGAGAGATCCAGTTTCTCCACATTGTTGCCAGGGTTCGGGCTTAACCACTGTTTTATTTTAGCTACCATTATAGGTGTGGAGTTGTATCACCTTGTAGTTCTAATTTGCACTTCCCCCGTGGCTGAGGATGTTAAATATCTTTCTATGTGTCTGTTTGCTAATCATATCTCCTCTTTGGTAAAACGCCTGTTCAGGTCTGTGGCCTTTCTAATTTGATTATAAGCAGGCTTGCGCCAGTGTTTTTGAGTTTTGAGAATTTTTTTTATAGATTCTGGATACAAGGCAGATACATAATATTCAGATATTTTCCCCCAATCTGTATCTTGTCTTTCATTCTTACTAGTGGTTTTTTTTTATCAGCAAAAGTTTTTAATTTTAATGAGGTTCAACTTACTTTTTTATCCCCATAAATTATTTCATGCCCCAAGTACTCCATTCTTTGCCGAATCCTAGTTCTCAAAGATTTTCTGCCATCCTTCCTTCCTAAAAGCTTTTTGGTTTTACATTTTACATTTTAAGTCTGTGATCCATTTTGAGTTTATCTTGGTGTAAGATGTGAGATTTAGGGCAAGGATTTTTTTTTTTTTTTTTTTTTTTTGCCTAGGATGTTCTGTTACATGCCATTTGTTGAAGAGGCTGTCATTCTTCTATAGGATTGCTTTTGAGTCTTTGTCAGAAAAAAAAAAAAAAAAACACAAAAACAAAAACCAACCACAGAACATATTTTGCAGGTCTGGTTTTGGTTTCTTTATTTTGTTCCATTGAGCTCTGTGTCTTGTCCTCTGCAAATACCACACTGTCTTGATTACAGTAGCTCTGTAGTAAGCCTCCATATCAGGTAGAGTGGTTCCTCCCATTTGATTCTTCTTTGTCAAGATTGTTTTAGCTTAGGACACCTCAGTGGCTCAGTGGTTGAGCGTCTGCCTTCTGCTCAGGGTGTGATCCCAGACTCCCAAGATGGAGTCCTACATCGGGCTCCCGGTGGGAAGCCTGCTTCTGCCTCTGCCTGTGTCTCTCCCTCTCTCTGTGTGTGTCTCTCATAAAGAAATAAATAAAATCTTAAAAAAAAAAAAAAAAGATTGTTTTAGCTCATCTAGATCCTTTGGCTTTCCATATAAATATTAGAATAAGCTTGTCTGTGTCTACAAAATATTTTGCCAAGATTTTGATAAGAATTGCATTATTATTTTTTAGCTATTGTGAATGAATTTATGTTCTGAATTTCATTTTCAGATTGTTCATTGCTCACATCTAGAAATGCAGTCTATTTTTTTTTTTTTTTACATTGGCCTTGTATCTTGTGACATTGACCCTTTAATTAGCTCTAGTGGTTGTTTTGTGGATTCCTTAGGATTTTCATCATAGAGGAGTATGTCATTCCACAAATACAGTTTTCCTTGTTGCTTTCTAATCTGGATATCTTTTATTTCCTTTTCTTACCTGATTGCCCTGGTTAGAATCTCTAGTATGATAGTAGAAATACTGGGAGTGGACATCCTTGCCTTGCTCTTGATCTTAGAAGAAAGCATTCTGTTTTTCATCATGTAGTATAGTGCAGAGAAAACCATATACTGACCAAGAACTAGCCTCTTGGTAAAGGGGGTGGGTGGGTTGGGCAAGGGCCTCCAGAAAGGCTTCCCAAGGAAATGAGTTGGGAGGATGAACTCACCGAGGTCAGGAAGTCTGAGTTTGTCCTGACTTTCCAGTACTGGAGCTGATAGCTGAAGAGGTTGGACTCAGGACTGCTGAAGCTGTTGCTGGCATGGCTGTGCTTCCCCAACAGGGTAGATCTCTCCTTCCCACCAGACCCATGGATAAGACAGCCAAACAGTCTCTAGAGGGTCTTGTGCCACCACAGGGGATGTCTCACTTCCCATCACTCCAGGGTGTAGAGCAGACTTGGGGCTGGGCAGGCAAACTGAGATGCTCCTCACCATTCCAGGGAAGAAAACCAAAAGCCAGCACATGGAACTCTTGTCCCAAGGTGCCCAGGCCAGCTGTCAACAATGGGGAACCCATGGGCCTTCTTCCTGTAGTAGGAAACTGACTTTCATTTATTCCTTCCTCCAATAATCCCTGTACTTACTGAATGCATTTGTCTAGCACCAGCTAGGTGCAAGGCATCTTTTAAGACATGGCGCGGGGTGAAATAGACTAACAGCGTCCTTATTAACCAAACATTTGTAATTTACAACAGAGACATAGAGTCTCAAATACTTACACCTCAGGAACAATGTCAGCTCTGAGACAAGAGAGGCATAAACCAACTGTTGTGGTCCTTCTGAGAAAAGAGTACATGCGTGCGTCTGTGTGTGTGTGTGTGTGTGTGTGTGTAGGTGTAGGGGATGGGTTAGGGTAAGTGGGAGCAAGGGGTTTCCATGAAGGGAGAAGCAGGCCTTAAAAGATGCACAGGATTTTGACAGATAACTGGCAGGAGCTTCAGGGACAGCTTAGAGTAGTGATTATCAAATGCTCGTGTGGGTGTGACTCAGTGGAGATGTTAAAATGCAGACTCTGATTTGGTGGGTCTTGGAGAGGGCTTGAGAGTTCCAACTGATGCTGCAGGTCAGAGGGTGGCTCGAGGAGCCAGGGTGTAGAGAACATCTGCTATTAATTGGCTGGAGATGAGTGGGGGAGAAGGACAGAAGAATTAGACAAATAGGGTCAGATTCTAGCCTGGGGAGTTTAAACTGTATTTGGCAGCTAGCACACAACCTCTGAAGGTATTTGGGTCATGAAGTGAGCCAATCCGGACCTTAGGAAGATTGGCCTGCAAATCACTCAATGGAGACACAGAGCCGGGCAACTAAAGGCAGAGTGATTTTCTATTCATTCATTCCCCAACCCACCCACTCACTCAGCGACCTGTTCACTTACCTACCCACCCATCCATCCACACACCCACCCATTCATCCACACACCCATCCATCCATCCATCTACCCACATACCCATTCATTCATCTACCATCCACCCACCCACCCACCCGTCCATCCATCATCTGTCTGCCATCCACTAACATTTGTTAGGTGCCCATTATGCTCCACACCCTGGGGGAGGATGAAGAAGACCCATTCTTTCTCCCCAGGATCCCAGAGCCTAGTAGGATTGATGAGCCCAGAGTATGTGTGCAGTTTCCATGTGAGCCCAGAAGAAGCAGGTGGGCAAGGAGCTTCCAAAGGAGGGGACCCTTGAGAACTTTCTAAGAGTGGTGGGAGATACTTGGATAAAGAAGAGTCCAATTAGAGGTCGCCGCCTGAGAAAAGTCAGCCACAGCAGTGTGATGCATGTGGGTAGCTGCTGGACATTTCGGTTGACAAGGACTCAAGAAGTATAGTTGGGTCCCTGGTCATAAACAGTAGAGACACACTCAGACACACACACACACACACACACACACACACACACACCATCTCTTCTCTCTCCTTTTATTTCTGCTCCCCCATGCCTTCAGCTCCTCATGGGCTCTGGGTCAGGGGCCCTTTGGCAGTGGGGTGGTGTCGGGATAGGGGTGGGCAGTGAAGGATTATCTGTATCTGAAGGAATTCTGCAGAAGCAGACACTCTCCGCCAGAGAGAGCATCAGGAACATATCTCCTACTCAGAATATTTGGAGAGCCTGGGGGTCACTGGTTTTCCCACCAGGTTTCAGGCCATCTTAATGTCTCTCAAAGGTGAAAGTTGCAGCAGACCTGACCCAGGTCTCACTCCAACCGAAGTCTGCAGCGCAGAAGAGCAGATCCACTTGTCACCCAGGATGACAGAGGGAGAAGAGTTTGTCCGCCTGGGCGGCCATAACCAAGTCCCAGGGACATTTAGTTCTCACAGCTCTGGAGGCTGGAAGTCCAGATCAAGGTATGGGCAGGGCTGGGCCTTGGGAGGCCTCTTGCAGAAGCCACCTTCTCCCTGTGTCTTCCCATGACCTTTCCTCTGTCATTTACAGGAGCAGGGAGAGAGAGAGAATGCATGCTCTCTGATGTGTCTTTTCTTATGAGAACTCTACCCCTACTGGATGAGGGCTCCACCCTTACAATCTCATCTAACCTTAATTAGAAGCCCTCAGAGCACCAGCACCTATCTTCATTTGTTTTTATTTTAAATTCAGTTCATTAACATACAGTGTCTTATTAGTTTTAGAGGTAGAGTTCAGTGATTCATCAGTTGCATCTAACACCCAGTGCTCATCCCATCACGTGTCCTCCTTAATGCCCATCGCCCAGTTACCCCATCCCTCCACCCACCTCCCCTCCAGCAACCCTCAGTTTGTTTCCCAGTTAAGAGTCTCTTATGGTTTGTCTCCCTCTCTGATTTCATCTTATTTTATTTTCCCCTCCCTTCCCCTATGATCCTCTGTTTTGTTTCTTAAATTCCACATATGAGTGAAGTCATATGATAAGTGTCTTTCTCTGATTGACGTCTTTTGCTCAGCATAATACGCTCTAGTTCTATCCACATCACTGCAAACGGTTAGAGCTCTTATCTTCAAATACAGTCCTGTTGAGAGTTAGGGCCTCAACATACAAATTTGTGAGGGGACATAATTCAGTCCATAACAGGGCCTAAGAGACCATTTAGTCCAGCCCCCTTATTCTCCTGATGAGGAAATTGAAGCTCAGAGAGGTTGAGCAGTTTGCCAAAGGTCACACAGTTACCTAGCATCACAACCAGATTGGAGGTCAGGCCTGACATCTCCCAGACTTGTGGCCGTTAGGACAGCGTCTTCCAGCTGATGTGGCTGAGTGTGGCGAGGCCTGCCATAGGCACGCCCCTCACCAGCAATTCTCTGTTTATTTGAGAGAAGAGCAGAGGGGAACAGGCCCACCCCAAACCCTGAAGGGTTTAGTTTAGACCTCAGGAAGACTTTCTGTTTGAAAAAATTGAGTCCCCGCCAAGTGTGTCCAGTGGCAATTACGGGTTGTTGGTTTTTTAAACTTGGAAAATGGCAGAAAGTTGGGCAGAGGGCCGGGGAATGGATTTCATAACTGAAGATCCATCTAGATTTAGGTTTCTACATTAGGTTTCTAATCCAGAAGGCTTGCCAGCAGGAAATAGTCCCTGAAAAAAAATCTCCCTGAGCATACCTTTGGCCCAGCAGCCTGACCTTGGGGTGAGGGCAGGGAGCAGAGCATGTGCCGGGCTGTTTACCTTGGTTAGGCATTGCAGATAAGCATCCGTTTGTGTTTGCAGAGGGGGGCCAAAGTTTGGGTGGGCAAGGTCGGGTCAGAGCAGGCAGGAGAAGCTGTGGGCAGCTGCCACCCAGGGTGGGGACTGGTGTGGGGGCTGGGGGTGGGGAGGGCAGGGTGGCTGCAGCCCAGCTGAGAGGGTTCTCAGAGAGAGGTGTTTTTTTTTTTTATTGTTTATTTATTTATTGAGAGAGAAACCATGAACAATCTTAAACCAAGAAGTTAGTCAATCTAGGGGTCCCTGGGTGGCTCAGCAGTTTAGCGCCTGCCTTTGGCCCAGGGCGTGATCCTGGAGTCCCGGGATCGAGTCCCACGTCGGGTTCCCGGCATGGAGCCTGCTTCTCCCTCCTCCTGTATCTTAGCCTCTCTAAGGCTCCCCTGCAGGCAATCCTACTCCATCTAATCCCTGCTCTGCTGGACCTCTGCTGGGACAGCCTTAACTGCTGTGATGTTCCTTCTCTCTCTCTCTCTCTCTCTCTCTCCTTCTCTCTCATTCCCTCTCTCTCTTCCCATACCATACCCCTGACAGCAAAATTCTGCCCTGACCCAGGCCCAAAAGACTTTTTTCTTTTTCTCTTTTTTGAGAAAATGATGTTTTCATTGAAAAATGAATTTCCACCATCCCTTTCAGACCCACAGATGCCATTTTTTAGGAAAAATCCGAGACCTGCCTTGTCGGGTCATGTGAGTGAGCGATTGGCACTCTGAGCAGTGTCACTCCCGATTTGCAGTGGGATACATGGTCTTTGGAGAGACCACAGGAGAGGGCACAAGAATGAATCAGTCAATTCTTGCTACAGCCTGATTATGACCTGGGCTCAGTGTTTCCTGGCTCGGTGGAATGAAGCCACTGCCCTCGTTCAGAAGACCAGAGAAGAAAGGAAGAGGCCGGAAGGGCATCTCTGGGTGGCTGCCAGCTGCTGAGGTCCCCACCCACCCCCAAGCCTGGGAGGCCACAGATAACATAATGAGCCTCCTCTCTTTATAAAGAGATTCCAGAAGACTACAGAACACAGATCCCTTCTCTCGGACGCTGCCTTTGGGTGGGGAGAGAGTCCCGCTCTACGGGACCCCACGCTTCCATCCCACCAGGGTGATGGAGGAAACTCGAGGCCGGCTGTTGGCTCTGTTTTTCGTGGCCGCGCCCTCCCTTGGTGGGCGAGCAGAGGTGCATGGGCAAAGGAGGGACGCAGAATGTCCAGAGCCACAGGAGCTGGGTTTTGGTTCAATCCCGATTCCAGATGCTCGGCCCCACAGTCCCTAGAGGCGGCTCTGGGGGGGAGACTGGTGATTTGGGAAATGTGGTCAGTGGGCACATAGCCTTCATTCCACGGTGTTTGGTTTACTAAAGAAATGAGTGTGTTTAAGCCCCGAAGGGCCTGCCGAGGAAGGCCCTGCTTCCTGCTGATGTGGCAGGAACTGTTTCCATTCTTAGCTGACCCGGGGTCAGTGTGGATCCTTCAGGCCCGGGAGCCCCTGCAAGTGTGGATGTGACCTTACCCCACCTCCGGAACCTGTCCCGTGTGTGGCTTAGATCTCAGGGCTGCAGGGGTGGAGAGCATAACGGTCTTCCAGTCAGCTCTTGAATGCCCTTGACCAGGGAATGCATCATACCCAGCTGGACAGGATATTTGGACAGTGCCCCTAACCCAGCCGTTTGACTTCAGATGTGTGGATGCAGCCTCGCCAGCCCGTTGTGCTCCCTGGAGCAATGGCATCACACAGGACTCTGGGTGGGGTGCAGCGTCTGGCGTCAGACACTTCTTGGGTGCCCAGTCTCTCTGGTCACTTGCTGGCCTGTGACCTTGGACCTTGGTCTCTCTAACCTTCAGCTTCCTCGTCCTTCAGTAGAAATGATAAGGGAAGCTAATTCCATGAGTTCATCATGGGGTGGAGTCACATAAAGCCCTTGGCACCATACGTGGCACAGAAATACGCACTGCCTGTGTGGCCGCTGTGGACCGGGGGTTGTGAGCGCTCCCAGCTGAGGGGGGTTGGGACTGAGTCTGAGGTGTCTGCTGCAGGAGAACAGTGAGCGAGTATTCATTTGGAGTCAAGAGGTTCATAGGGCCTCATCAAATTGAGTCCTGGCCACTTGGCTTTGAAACAGCCTTACCTTGGAGGGGCTTTGTTTGTCCTAAATGACACACTCAACTTAAATATGTGAACTCCATGCCGACCCCTTAGCACACCAGGGCCCAGGGACATAGGTAAGACCCAACTGGTCTGAAGTCATCCTAAACTGAAAGGGCTCCTGGGGCCCAATGACTCCCTGGACAGGCTGCACTAACCCAAACTAACCAGCTCAATCCCCTTCCCAAGACCCCTGAGGAAAAGACACTCTGGCCAGCTGCCCTCTGGGCCCTGCGGGTGGGGTGGGGGATGGGGGAAGCATGATGTCACTTCTGGCCTGGCCTGTAAATCACCTTTGGGTGGGCCTGGCCACACCACACTTGGCCTCCTCCTCCCCAAGGGTGGGGCCCAGGCAGCCCAGGGGCCATGACTGAAAGAGGAGCTGCGCGAGGAGCTGAAAGGATCTCCCGAGGAAGCCGCCCAGCTCGATAATTACAGTGGCCTGAACTTCCAACCTGGTCTCAGCCAGGTTCTGGTCTCCCTGGGGCTTCAGACAGCCCTCTCTTGGCAAAGAGCCTCAGAATGGAATGTTCTGGGACCAGGAGGTGTATCACACATGCTACAAATGCCTGTTCAGTGATGTCAGAGGATGCAAAGAGGTGAAGGCTGACTTTGCTAATCCCAGCTTCCGCCCTTCTCCGCCCCTTTGGCTGTCCCTTCCCCATCGCTGTCCTCTTTCTTCCTCCCACTCCTGACTTGAAACGTCCCTCAGGAAAGGTAGACTTTAGACCATAGCATTTAGACTATAGTGTAAATGACTGGCAGCCCTCTGGCATTTCTCTTTCTCTGTCTTTTTTTTTTTTTTTTTTTTAAACAGGTTTGACATGGCCCTAGTCTTGGCTTCTGAAACACGAATCTCCAGGGATACCCGATAGACCACGGGTATACAAGACTTACATTCTTTTCCAAACATCCACAAAATATTTTTGAAATTAAGGTCAGACTTTCTGTCGGCATAAACCCATGTTACGCATTCTGAACCTAACACGGAGCTTCAAAGGAATTCACAGGAATGTTCTGTGTTTCTGAGCATGTGTTTACTTAAAGGCTCACAAGTTTTAAGAAAGGCAGACGTGACTGAACCAGCTGTAAAACTGCAGAATCACAGGGGGAAACTTTTAATGCAACCTTGGTAGAGAGTACAGGCTGCAAGGACAGCTGAGAACATTAAAAACAAGGAAGGATGCTTGCAGGGGGAGGGGCAGCACTAGGCCCGTCAAACAGGAGCTGGATGGGGAGAGTCTAAGAGGAGCAGTGCGGGACCCCATCCTCGTTCTGCACCCACACCCAACAAGCCTTGCATCTTTAGAAGGAAAAAGTTCCTAGCATCTTAGCCAGCTCAAAGTCCAAGTGCAGGGACTGACTTTTGACAGTCACTGCTTCTAGTTCCCAAAGCTTCTATTTGCTCTCTGATGACTTTTGCTCCCGTGGTGGTGTTCTCGGGACATTCAGTATTATAATTAGGAAATGTACTTTGGGAGAATGAGATTAGTGGCATTTATGGCAAGGCAGGTCAAAAAATAAATGCATTGTGTACTTTACTGGTGGCATAATAAAACGGCACAGGCACTCTGGAAAACATGTTGGCGGTTTCTCATGAAACTAAACATGGCTGGGGCAGCTGGGTGGCTCAGTCGGTTAAGCATCTGCCTTGGTCTCAGGTCATGATGCCAGGGTCCTGGGATCGAGCCCCATCAGGCTCCCTGTTCAGTGGGCAGCCTGCTTCTCCCTCTGCCTCTGCCCCTCCCCCTGCTCGTGCTCTTTCTCTGTCTCTCTGTCAAATAAATAAATAAAATCTTAAAAAAAGAGAAAAACCTTTTATAGATGCAAGTCATTTTCACCCTTAATGTCCTACACTGAGTGTAGAAATAGTTTCCTTGTTTATGTGCAAGGAGGAACTGAGGCTCAAGGAGATTAAGGACTGAGTGTGGCTGATGCTCATGGAAGGCTTCCTACAGGCCAGACACCTACCTGTGTTACCCATTTATTACTCACCAATCCCACCACATAGGCACAAGGATCTCCATTTTATTTTATTTTATTTTTTAAAGACTTTATTTATTTGAGAGGGAGAGAGAACACGAGCAGAGGAGGGGCAGAGGGAGAGGGAGAAGCAGACTCCTCACCCAGCAGGGAGCCTGACATGGGACTCCATCCCAGACCCCGGAATCCAGGGATCATGACCTGAACCAAAGGCAGATGCTTAACCAACTGAGTCATCCAGGCGCCCCAGTCATCTCCATTTTACACATGGGAAGCTGAGACTTAGAGATACCAGGTAACTTACCCATAGTCCCAAGGTAATAAACACTGGAGCCAGGACCAGAGTCTAGAAGTTTTGACTCCAAAGCCTATGTATTTCACCACCATGCTGCACTGCCCTTCAGGTCACCGAGTTGTTAGACACAGGACCCTGGGTTCCCATATCTCTGACCTCTGCTGAAGCCGTCCCGAATGCCCAACGTCTGAGGCCAAATAGCACCTCCCTTGGTACAGGAGGCTGCTCCAGAACGGCTCAGTTGCAAAAGAAATGCAGGGATGCAGCTGCCAGCTATGTGCGCAGCGGGGCACACACTGTGCCTCTGGGACGGGTATCCCTGTGATTGTGGGCACCCGCCTCCGACACTGGTTGCACACGCCGGTGAGGGTCACTTTCACCCTCTCCCTCCGTGCCAGCAGGTTGGCTCTGACTCTGGCCCACGGCACAGGCTGCGCTGGAGGCTAGTCGATGAGCTTGAGAACTCACCCTCTGCCACGGGAGGCTTGTTTCTCCTGGGTCACCTCTCCCTGGCCAGATGGAAGGAGGTGAAGTCTTGATGTGCAGGAGGAGGTGCCCAGCAGCTTCCCCCTGAAGACAGAGCAAGAGCCCCGGGCCAAATCCAAAGCAGAAAGCATGTGAACGAGACAAGGGAGAGAGAGGGTGGAATGCTAGCACAGATTCCTGAGAGAGGCGAGGTAGGCACGCTGGTCTAGCCTGGCTCAGGTCCAGTGTGCACTTCTGAGCCGAGGACACTGGATCCAGCTTCGGCCTAAGAGTGTGAGCGCTGGAGAAAAGGACTCCTCTCTTAGTTCTGAGCCCCTAAAATGCATTACTGTGGGACAGACTTGCTAGCTGATGCCCCAGTAAGCATTGATGACATAGCACTATGTTGCATAGTACTGTTATTATGATATAGTATGTTGTACTAGAGGTGCTAGGTCCTTAACTTTGCCTTCAGCTGGCTGGGACCATGTGACAAAGTTCTGGCAAATGCCATGTGCATGGAGTGAGGTGTGTGCAGATTCTGGGTCATGTCCCTCAAGGAAGTCGTGTGCCCTTACCTTTTGCTCTGCCACCTTCCTCATGGCTGGAATGCAGACATGATGGCAGGAACCGGAGTAGCGATTTGGGGCCACGAGACGGAAGCACATGTTTGAAGATGGCAAAGCAAATAGTTAAAGGGTACTGGATCCTGATAGTTGTGCGCCTGCCATGCTAGCTCTGCCTGCATATTTGAACTTTCACATGACAGGAGTACAGATTTCTGTCTTAAGCCAATATTTTTTGGGTCTCAAGCAAGTTGATGTCCTACTAATGCCGCTCAAAGCTCAGATAGGCTCCCCAGGTGCCCTTTGGGTGTGATTGGTAATTCTCACATATATGAAACATCATGCTGTAAAGGCTCTGCAAGTACCAGACCCCATCTGCGTGGTCTCCAAGGGAGTGAATTTTGGAAGGAGTTTGTCGGAAAACAGAAGAGAAGACCATTCCTGGCAGCCTCCTTCCCTGCAAGCCTGCGACCACTTCCAGGCAGGCTGACTGGTCAGTGCTTCTGGATAAAGGGAACCAAACCTGGTTCTGTTTCACTCAAACTGAGGCTATTTTTATTATTATTATTATTATTATTTTAGGATTTTATTTATTTATTCATGAGAGACACAGAGAGATAGAGGCAGAGACACAGGCAGAGGGAGAGGCGGGCTGCCTGAGGGGAGCCCCATGTGGGACTCAATCCCAGGACCTCGGGGTCACGACCTGAGCCAAGGCAGACGCTCCACCACTGAGCCCCCCAGGCCTCCCTTATTGTTATTATTTTTTTAGAGAAGGAGTGAGAGCATGAGGTGGGGGGAGGGGCAGAGAGCGAGGGAGAGAGAGAATCTCAAGCTCCACGCACAGTGCAGAGCCTGAGGTGGGGCTCGATCCCACGACCCTGACATCACAACCTGAGCCAAAATCAAGAGTTGGATGTTCAACCGATTGAGCCCCCCTGGCACCCCTCAAACTGAGGTTATTTTGATAAAAACACAGCTGATAGGGGATGAAAAGCCCCAAGGGCAGGGAGCAGGACTGTGTTCTGGTTCTGACCAGGTCGCAGAGTGGCCCGGGACCAGTTTCTTTATATGTAAAGACAGAAATGACAGTGGCTGCTCCTCACAGGGCCTTGTCACCAGGGTCTGTCCTTAGGAACCTGGGAGCATTTTTTCTTTTCAAGTCTATGGCAGGTTGTATGTTTTGAAAGATGACTGCCGTCTTCGATCGGAGGCCTCCAGGAGGTTGGCTTCCGGGGAAAAATGTCCCCTCTGCTGTTGACGCAAGAATTTCTAGCTGGTGCCCCTTGTGGGTCCCTGGGGCCATCCTGCCTGTCACACAGCAGCCATGGGACCTCAGCAATTCTTGTGTTTCGTTTTAAACCTTGAGTGTGGCTGGGCCGGGCTGTCGTGAGGGCCAGCGGGTGTCATGGGGCCCAGCACAGACGAGAGGGTGTTTCCAGGCAGAGATGAGACCGTCTGTTGCCGTCACAGGCCAGGGCCGCGCAGACAGGCTCCCTGGAACAGCCGTGTGTCCCCTGCTGCTCGCCACCGATCACATGGCCTGGCCTTCTACCTCTTACTCTTAGCTTCCGTGAGGGACCCCCTCCCCTAAAATAAATGTCCTTGTCTCCCCGAAAATAACTGTCTTTTCACAAGCAATATCTACCTCTTTCGTGGGGAAGGCTTCTCCTGAATTCCTTCTCCACTTGCCCTCGTATCCCCCGTGGGTACCCGGTGCGCGAATGGGCCACAGAGGCAGCTTCTCTTCTTGAGGGGACCTTATAGATGGAAGGTCCTCAGCCCTCCGCATTTAGCCCTGATGGTCAGTCTACATATAATTCTGTTATTTTTTTCCTCTTCTGATTTCAGCGCGGAGACCTCCTGCCCAGCAGAGGACCCCGCGGTGTCATGCAGGGTCAGGGGGGCAGGGGCAGCCTGTGCTGTTTTACGTCCGACGGAGGCCAGGAGACGAGGCCCATTGCACCTGGTCCCGCTCGGTCTCAACTGTGTCTCCTGGGAAATGGGGCCAATAACTCCCATCCAGGCCCCCAAGACAAGGGGCCCCATGAACGGATCTCCCGAGCTCCCTGCCAGCCCTGGGACCTATAATTTTATGGAAGATTGACTCATCTAGAAGCGGCCTCAAACTTTTGCAGGAAAGTTGCAAGCAACATTGTCCAGATCTGTGTGGGACTGGGTTCCTGACCTGGGGCCCCGCACAGCCCTGGACATTTCAGCATTGTAATTGCACACCCCGGGCGTTCTGCTCCTGAGCACCACACCCCCGTCAGATCAGGGAGTGTGACTGCTCCGTCCCTACCGCCCAGCCACCCAGGTCCCTCCAGATGCCCCCACCGTCCCCAATTTTTTGCCCCTTTGCCAAATGGCTCCAGCAGAGAATCATGCATCACATCTGGGCACGAGCTCTCTTCAGCCCCCCACGGTCTGTAACAGTCTTGTGCTGCTTTCACGGCGTCTAGACTCGTGAGCACTGCAGACCCCGTTGGTTCTGGGGTGCCCCTCGGTGCAGGTGTTCCGATGTTCCCCCGCACCTGGATCCGGGCTCTGAACCTCATGGCGGGGGAACAGCACGGACGCCCGGAGACAGCTGCTCCATCACTGACGGAGCATTGGTTCCCTGATCAGGGTCTGTCCGCCCGGTCCCCACATGAAGCCAGTTTTCATTTATGATTATTCGGTATTTTGTGGGGAGGTACTTCGAAACCAGGGAAATAGATCCATTTATGCTCATCAAATAGTTATAGTTAATGAATGTTAAATGCAATTATAACTAATTGATATAATTAATTAACTGGCATATACGTGGACTTGTGGTTTCCTAGTCCATCCAGTGGGTTATGACTCATTATTATTATTATTATTATTATCCTTTATCTTGATGCTCAGATTGTCCCCACTGTGGTCAGTGGGAACCCAGTCCCTGTGGCTTCTGTGTCCTTTTGATGTGTCCCCATTGTTCCCTGAGCTCTTCTGGATTCTCTGGCACAAAAATAGGTCTCAGACTGATCTTGCAGTTTCCTGTTCCAACCCCTGGAACTGGCCATTCCTCTGAAAAGCCCCAAGTCTTTTGGGGGGACAGTGGATGGTGACAAAGACTGTCCTTGATCCAACTTTATTCGTGCTGCCCTGAGCTCTTGGCTCTGTGGGGCCCAGCCTGGGCTCCCTCCTGTCCTCGTGGAATCCCCTTTGGGCAAGAACCATGCTAGATCAGTTTCCCTGCCGCCACCTCCGGCCCCCACCAAGCACCCTCGCTCTCTGATCACACTCCTTGTCCCCCATCCTGGACACCTTACAATGCTGGCCTGTGCTCAGCAGGGGTTCTGTGGGGTTGTCCAGCACGAATGCCCCTTACCCTTGACTTCCCTCTTAGAGATTTCCTATCCTCTGCACCCCCCCGACCCTGCTCCTGGGGGGCAACCCCACTTGTCTTGGTTGGGGTTGGATCCCGTCTGATCGTTCTCCCCTATCACAGACCCCCCCCGAATCATCCACCGTCCTGTCCTTCACGCGTGTCACGAGCCACTTCTCTATCCCAGTGGTCAGGAGTCCACATCCGCGTGTCACGGGTGCCTGTGGTTGTTGCAGGTTGTGAGCAGCCCGTGGGAACATGTGCGTGCGAATATGTGTCTACACACATTACGTTCAGTTTATTTCTACTCCCGTCAATGTAGATGGGAAAGGCTCAGTGTCTCCAATCCCAGTCCAGCACCAGAGGGTTCACAATAGTTTCCTCGGTTCTGTGGCAGTGGCCCCTCCTGCACGGGGACAAGGCTGGCTCCCCTCGCCCTTACCATTTCGACGCCCACTGTGTGTGACTCACCTCCTGTCCCACTGCCCCCTCCTCCGTGAAGATGCCCACCGCCCCCCTGGCCTCCCTGGCTCTGGGCCACCTCCCCTCACCAGCCCTCTCCCCGCCCCACCCTGCACAGCCTGACCTTGCCCTTCCCCACCCCTGTTGCTTAGGGAAGGAGCCGGGAGGAATTGCCCATGAGAGCCTCTGACCGTGGAATCTTCCAGTCCGGGGTGATGGTCTCTGAAGCTTAGGAGCCGAAGACAACCCATGGTGATCCTCACATGCCCCGATCCCTGGGGACAGAGGCTCTCCAGCTCAGGTCATCTGTGCCCCTGTCTGTACCTCTTAAAAAGAAGAGCCGTTTGTGGCATTCAGGAGGGAACAGATCCTTTTTTTTCCATCTGTGTGTTTCCACGGTAGCTTCGGGACACCTGGGTGACCTTAGATGGGTTACATTTTAATGATCCCACCAGCTTCAGAAAATTTTCCACGTCGTCCTCCTGGTTGTGCATGCTTCTGGGAAGCAGGCTGGGTGCCAGCAGCTTCTGGTCTGGATCTGTCCAGGCGCTGCCGGGGCTCCCGGGCTCCTGTGCTTGTCTCAACAGCATGCAGAGAGACTGGCAGGCTATGCTGGGGGGTTTCTCGCAGACCCCATCACAGATTCCCCTTCCGGGGTGCAGAGAGACAGACAAGGTGCCAGGGAGCAGAAGAGACTTCAGGGAGCCCTAGTGTAGATAGCAATAGCCCCAGAGGTTACAGGGCTGGGGCCTATCCACCACGAGGCCCACGAGGCCTAACGTACAGGGATCCTCACTTGTTGGGCCGCGTCCACAGCCTGCACGATGGGCAGTCACAGTTTTGTTTGTTTGTTTGTTTGTTTTTCTAATTGTCTTTGTCTTAAAGAAGGACCTTAAATTGTCTAAGTGGTGGAGCCTGCCCCAGATCTAATGCCACGTGGATTGTGACTCCCAGCTCCTGTGTGTCCCAGAGGGGTGGGAAAGGCCCAGTGATGGGACCCTGCCCTGTCCCCCCGGGGGTTGGCAAGTGGCCTTAACGTGGCCGTCAAGAGCAATGCTCCCTGGTTCAAATCTCAGCTGTGGGATTTTGGAAGTCACCTCCTAGGACTGATGTGAGGATAAATACGCTCATTCGTGTATGTGAACTTTATCTCTACCTACCTCTGTGTCATCCGAACACACAGAGGCAGGAAGGGTCCCCAGAATGGCACCTGGATGTGTTACCTATCCATTTAGCTCTTTATAAAACACGACCAAGAAAGGTTCGTGTGTGCATGTCGTGCAGCTTGGAGAGTCCTTAGTCTTCCCCTCATTCTCCAAGGCCAAAGAATGTCCCCTAACTGCTTTATTTTTGGAAGATTTGAAAGACTCATAAAGGTTTCAGGATGTTTAGAATCTGGGATCATGATGCCAGAGAGGGGTCTGGCCTCACCCTGACACATAGGCTGCTGCACCCTGGAGACTAAGGACACCTAGCTTGGCTGTGCTGCCACCCGGCTCCCTCCCCCAGAGAAGGGACTGCCCTTCCCTGTCTCTATGAGTGAGAAAATGCGTGGACTGGTAAGGTCGGGAGGGATGAGGCTTTGGGGCATTCAGGAAGGCTGCTGGCCGATGAGATAGATAGGAACCAGCTGTGGGGAAAACCCCCCACAGAAGCCTCAGGATGGGCTTACCTGGGAGGTGCTCCGGCTTTGTCCTGGGAATTTCAAGCTCCCCACAGGAGATGGACCACGTGGGGGAATTGTGACCCCACTGGCCACTGTCCTGCCCACCCCTTTCCTTATTGCTGTAAGACCGGGTGCTAGACACTTGACTTTCATGTGCATATCTTTCTTCCCCCCTAGCCGGCCGTGGGGGGCTACAGTGAATAACAGCACAGGCTCTGGTTCTGGAACAGGCCGTCCTCCCATGAAGAAACCCTCCCCAGGTCCCAGAGCCTTCCCTCTCTCTCTATCCTGACTTCCCAGAACGTGACTTCCATGGCCAGCTCCAGCATTTCCTTTCCTCCTCCTCCTCCCTGCCCTGCTACCTGCCTTCTCTGCCCACCAGGCCACCGTTCCCCTCGCAGGACCCCGGGGCCCCAGGAGGGCTGCCGCTCTTCACCGAGTGGAGGGTAGCTATATCATTTTTGCCCCTAACAAAGCACTTCAAATAAAAGGCAACTGTGGGACGATGAGCACAGGCAGAGACTGTCCCGATCAAGGTCAGGCTTGGCTAGGGGGTCACCGAGTTCCAGCTCTAGCTGGTGCTCCCACCAGCCTGCACGGTCCGTCTTACTTCTGGCATAGGTGCAACGCTTGCTTCCCCTTGGCCCAGGCAAAGCTAATGCCTCCTTGCACCCGCCTCCGGTTGCCCCTGAGCTCCGGCTTGTCTGGGTTGGCCCAACTGTTGAGTTTTCAAGGAATTTACAGGCCGGCTGTTACACACAGCCAACATCTTAAAATTAAATGATGTTAACTCACAATTAAATAAGGGCATAAATACCCTAAATTCATTACTTCCTAATTGCATTGTTATTTTCTGTGCTCTTGATATCATGCATGTCCACTCTATCTGTGTGGTGGAAACATTGCAGACTGGCTTTTACTGCTGCACTTTGCTTTCTTTTCTTTCTTTCTTTCTTTTTTTTTTTTTAAGATTTTATTTATTTATTCATGAGAGACACACAGAGAGAGAGAGGTAGAGACACAGGCAGAGGGAGAAGCAGGCCCCACGCAGGGAGCCTGACACAGGAATCGACCCCGGAACCCCAGGACCACGTGGGGACTCAACCCGGGGACCCCAGGGATCCCCATGCACTTTGCTTTCTGACTCTATTCAGCAACATCAGCTTGGCAGCTGGGTCTTGGCCACAGTGAAGTAGTTACACCCCTGAAATGGCGAATGCTGCGAACCAGGGCTTGACCTGTTGGCTGTCTATACTTCAGAAAGTGATGTGAGAAAGGAACGTTAGTAATTCAGATTAAACTCAACAGCATATTTTGTGTCCGCAGCCATTACGTTGTGAATAATACAAAAGACGGAGGGAACATTTCTCAGCATTTGGAAACCTCACTGATTTAGCAAAGAAGTTGCTCATGTCAAAAGAGGTTTTGGTTAAGGGGCACCCAGGTGGGGCAGTCCGTGAAGCATCCGACACCGGGTTTCGGGTCAGGTTGTGATCTCAGGGTTGTAAGACTGAGCCCCGCGTCGGGCTCTGTGCTCAGCATGGAGTCGGCTTGGGGTTCTCTCTCCCTCTCCCTCTGGCCCTCCTGCTTGTACTCTCTCTTTAGGATGGATAATAGGTCCTTTTTAAAAAAAAAAAAAAGATTTCAGGGACACCTGGGTGGCTCAGCGGTTGAGCATCTGCCTTCGGCTCAGGGCGTGATCCTCGAGTCCAGGGACTGAGTCCCTCATCGGGCTCCCTGCATGGAGCCTGCTTCTCCCTCTGCCTATGTCTCTGCCTCTCTCTCATGAATAAATAAAGTCTTTACAAATAAATAAATAATAATATAAGTTTCAGTTTAATTTTTTTTTTTTTAATTTTATTTATTTATGATAGGCACACAGTGAGAGAGAGAGAGAGAGAGGCAGAGACACAGGCAGAGGGAGAAGCAGGCTCCATGCAGCGGGAGCCCGACGTGGGATTCGATCCCGGGTCTCCAGGATCGCGCCCTGGGCCAAAGGCAGGCGCCAAACCGCTGCGCCACCCAGGGATCCCTGGTTTCAGTTTAATAGATATAATTAGTATGAAAGGGAGAGAGAGTGTACGAGCAGACCACATATCAGATTTAAGGACAACAAATTTATTGGGGAGAGAGCTGATTGGGATGCAACTCTGCTTATCAACCCATGGTTGAAGGTGGGGGTTTGGCAAAAATCAATGAATGCATTCTACAAGAATCCATTGGCTGTGCATAGTATAGAGTTTTGTGTATTTCAGCAGTTTATAAATTGCATGCTACATATGCTTTATGTCAGGAAAGTTCACGATTAACATGTGTATGTATATATAGGCACGCATGACTCTTCTTATGCACACACTGCTGCCCACCCCTTTGCCCAGGCTGGCTCCAGTGCCTCTTGTGCTGCTCCTGTAGTAGACTGTGCAGTCTGCCTCCCTCCCTGAACTTCCTGAGGACAAGGACATCTCTGTAGCTCTAACACTTAATTCCATGGCACACATTAGGTACCCCTCCCCAAACATAATTAAATAATTTCTGGATTTAATAGTTGAGTGAGTGACGGTGATGTGTGCACTCTCCATGTGTTTTTCCCTTCCTGGGGAGGGACTGTGTTCCAGGCCCTCGCATGCTGGGGTATGGCCATGTGATGAGGTCAGCTGGCTATGGTGTGTGTGGTAGGAGTGATGCCAGCCCCTTTCAGACAAGACCTTCCAGAAGCTTCTTCCTTCCCTGCCGCAGGGACCCCGGAGGCCAAGTATTCCTGATCGGGTAGTCACATGACAGAGATCCTGACCACGAAGTGACTGAGTAAAAGAAACTTTTATTTTATTCAGCCACTAAGATCATGGGGTTTACTTGTTACCACAGCAGAGGCTAACCTATCCTGACTAATCAAACTAAGGCAGCTGGTGACTGGGCTGCATAGCTTGTTAGTGGCGGGGCCGGGGCCAAGAGCCCATCTTCGTTTTCCCTATACATACTGCCTCCCGGGGATCCCTGGGTGGTGCAGCGGTTTGGTGCCTGCCTTTGGCCTGGAGACCCGGGATCGAATCCCACATCGGGCTCCCGGGCATGGAGCCTGCTTCTCCCTCTGCCTGTGTCTCTGCCTCTCTCTCTCTCTCTCTCTCTCTCTGTGACTATCATAAATAAATAAATTTAAAAAATGAAAAAAATAAAAAATACATACTGCCTCCCAAACACTTTTTTGGAAGTAGAGAATAAAGTGTGAATCCAGGACGACTCTTGTTCAAAGCCCCATTTCAGAGGATAACTGGTTAGGACCCACTCATGGTGAGCCCGCCTGAGGCTACCAGCCCAGCAAGCACGTCCACCAAACACCCTCCTTCATTAGAGGATCAGCAGGTATGGCCGGTGTGTGGGATTCAGCCTCCCATTAACTGTCATTAGCCTGGCTGATGTTTCACCCACAAGCACCCCTCCCTGGTCCTGTCATTTACCACTTCCCTCTGAGCGTATCTGAACAGGTCTGGGACTTGAAGGGAGAGAGAACCAGTTTTGGAAATGATGCTCTCAGGGCATAGAACTCAAGTCTCAAAGGCAAGCAAAAATAAATAAATAAATAAATAAATAAATAAATAAATAAATAAACTCCTCCCCCCATTCTCAGCTACAGAAGACTTAGCTCAGTCCCACAAACATTTGTGAAGCATGGATTATATGTCAGGTATTAGGCTATACTATAGTGTGGTACGTATAGTACGGGCTTCATACAGCTTAGTGTGCTATGGATAGTTTAGCAAATGTAGTAGCGTGTTAGCAGCATTTATGGTGTACGTATCACATAGTATAGCATTAGCGTAGCGTAGTATTGTGTTTATGGTATAATGACGTGGTATATAGTATGGCATATATTTTTTAAAGATGTAATTTATTTATTCATGAGAGACACGCACACACACAGAGGCAGAGACACAGGCAGAGGGAGAAGAAGGCTCCATGCAGGGAGCCCGACGTGGGACTCAATCCCGGGACTCCAGGATCACGCCCTGGGCCGAAGGCAGCCACTCAACTGCTAGCCACCCGGGCGTCTCTATAGTATAGCATATTGTGTATAGCATAGCATAGTATGTATGGTGCGGTGTGTAGAGTGTACATATAGCTCAGTGTGCCACAGTATAGTACGTACAGTACAGTGCGCAGAGTGTGGTGGGGCATTGGTTTAGCACAGTACAGTATGTATGGAGTAATCCGTAGGTTGCATACATAGCAGTAAACTCTGCTCTGTCGTACATGCTATGCTATGCTCCGCTATGCTATTTACGCAGTACTATACTACGTGGCACGTAGAGCATAGTGCGGTACGTATAGCATTAACAGCGATGTATGGTGCATACAGATAGCATAGCATGTATAATACGTATATTATTACTATAACATAGCATAGTAGTCTTTTTGTCTTTTTCCCCCTGAAAGTTTGGCACTTTTTGCATTCTTTGACTGCAAACCAGCATTCTGGAACCATCTGTTTGAAGTAACAGAGCCCTGCGTGGTGGGGTGATGTGGGGGGTGAGCTGGTATGTACCCGACCCTACCTATGTGCCACGACACCACCTTCACCTCCCTTGGCCCCCCACACCCTCCTTTGTCAGGCACTCCCTCCCTGGTGTCTGCTTACCCCTCTCCCTAAAGCACTGCTCTTGGCTTTGTGGTTTCTTTCTGTTTTGGCCACGGGGATGTAAGCCCACCAAGTGTCTTATTTTGTGCTCTGTCTCTGTTCTGGGGTCTCCCCAGCGTCTAGAGAGTGTTTGCTGAATGGCAGGGCCTTGCACCCCTGCCTCACACCATATCTCATACCAGGACCAGTGGCTGATGGCCCCTCACAGGTGCCCTCCCCTCCTGACCTCTCTAGTTCCTCTGTGCCTCTGATTTTCATATAGGCTGTGACCTCTGCCTGAGACAGTCTACCCATTGACTCTGGCATGCCCTTCCCTGCCCACTGCCTCCCATCCTCTGTCCCCTGGCCCTCATACGTCCCCTGTCACAATACTGTCCTACCTTCTTGCAATTCCTGTGTTTCTTCTTCTTGGGCTGCCAGCTTGGGAGCATGGGTCTGTGTGTGCCCTGCTCACCTCCCTATCCTTAGCCCCGAGGATAGCACATAGTAGGTGCTCAAATAGTCAAAGGATGAACAGTGGATGCTGATCACAGCCAACCTGTGACCTCTTGGTCCATTCAAGGGAGACCTAGAGATGCAGTGGTGCATGGATATAGGCTTCTTTTCTGGGTGCAGGTGCCCTCCGATCCTCTCCCCGTAGCCATTCTGGGCAGCACCAAAAGAATGGCCCATGTCTACTATTTTTTCTGTCACCCCATACCTCTCTCTCTTCCTCAAATGGGGTTGTCTGCTTCCTCAATTATAAAAATAACATACATTCATTGTAAGACTTCTGAGCTACTTTTGTCTTTCAGTGTTGACACACCTAGTCTATATAGGAGCTATTAATTGAACACCTACTATGTGCAGGTGCTATGCCAGGCACTGGGGATGCACATAGTAGAGCAGGGTCCCTACCTTCCAAAATATTACATTCAGCACCTATTGTGCATTTTAGGTTACCCTCCCCAGCTGTGCACCCTAGAAGGCGGGGCCTGTTTTCCGTTCGCTAGTCCAGTGCATCAGATTCACGTACATGGAGGCTGTTAAAACCAGACTCCTGGTTCCCACCTCCAGAGTGTCTCATTCAGACTTGAGGTGAGTCTGCTAATTTGCATTTCTAACAAATTTCCTGATGATGTTCGTTCTGCCGGCCTGGGGAACCACACTTTGAGAACCACTGCCCAAGACCACACCACTCTTACAGTTTTCAGAAGCTACACACATCCATTATCTTGTTCAGTCTCTCAGAATCTCTCGCCCGAGTATGATAAGCACACACAGCTGGTGAGGGCCAAGATGGGCTCTTAAGCCCAGGTCTTCCTATGGGAGGCTGCCCCCTCTCTTAGTGGCACTGGGTGGCACCTGCAAAATCCCCACCACCACAGGAGTGCCAAGAAGGTTACGTACGATGAGTCCGGTCAGAGCAAGGGGGCATCAAATCACAGAGGAAAGCTCCAGAAGGACATTTCTTGGATGGAGGGATGCAAGGTCTAGTACTGTGCTCCGGAAGGAGAACTGGCTTGGGTCACAATGCAGTGAGCAACAGTGACTTGGTGGAAGAGCTAGCTACTGGACCCCTCCACCTAGAATGCAGAGGAAGGCTGAAGTAGTGCCACAAGGGAAGGGAACTGGCCCAGGAGCCCCCTGACCTGAGGCAGGTGTGACTGGGGCCTGGATCACTCCACCTGCTTCCCGGCAGCCTCTCCGGAAGCTCTGGCTGAAGAGCGCCCGCCTCCTTGAAGTCTGCCCTGGCACCTCCCTCAGCCAGAACTGGCTGGGAGTGTGCTGGGTAGGATGGAAAGTCTGAGGGCCGCAGTCTGGCCAGCCCAGCAACTCAAAATAAGCACTTCCTCCTGGGCAGTGAGGCGGCCAAGGGGCTCTGACTGGACAATCCTTCAGTGTTCTCTGGAGCCTTTTGGGCGCTAGTCTGGGCTGGGCACTTCCTCATCTGGGAGGAGGCCCTGGGAGGTGGCGAGAGAGCCCAGCTCTGAGAGGAGCTCTGTGAGTCCAAGGGGAAAGGAAAGGAGACGTGGAAAAGTGTGGACTTGCAAGAGGGAGTCCTCTGATGTTGTGTATCTAAGCAGGAAGCCAGACCTACCCAGCTCTGGAGAAGGAAAATAAACTCTGGAGACCTATATTTAGAAAGTGGCAAAATTCTGTTTCTCAATTGGCAGTGGAGCTTAAGTCTAAAACTCGCTTCCCTGCTGAAATAACCACTGGACTACATGTAGGAATGGGACTGTGGTGAGTGGTGGTATCTGAATGGGGCTGTGAGGCTGGTGCCTGCTTATCCTTCATGTTGCTGGACTTGCACAGGCCATTCCAGAAGGCTCTATAGGAATTCTGGCACAGATTTTGTGGTGGTAACGATGATGGAGGTAGAGATGGGGCGAATGATGATGATCAGATAATGGTGATGGTGACAATGATGATGGTGATGGTGATGATGGTGCTGATGGTGATGGTGATGGTAATGGTGGTGATGATGGTGGGAATGATGGTGATGACAATGGTGATGATGGTAATGGTGATGATGGTGGCACTGGTGGTGGTGGTAGGCCAGGCCTACACTTGGCATATGTGATCTCATTCAGTCCTACAACAACCTTAGGAGTGAGTATGGGTCACCACCCACTTTTTTCAGGTGAAGAAAGTGAGGCTCAGAGAAGTTAAGTCACACAGCCAACAGTCATAGGGCTTGGATTCAAACTCAGGTCAGGGTAACCACAAAGCCCACTCTATATGAACCCATCACAAAATCTCAGATTTGGAAGGGGTGCCACCGAGTACAGTTCCTGCTACTTTCCTGTCCCAGAGTGCTGGCACAGTCTCTGCTTGCACACCTCTGTGGAGATGGGGCTCACACTCCCATGAACAGTTCTTCCCTCAGCTCAAAGCCCCTAAAGTTCCCCTGTATGGAGCTGAAATCTGTCCTGTGTAATCTCTGTGGCTGCACAGAATTCCCTGTTCTGGAGGCAGGTCTCATCGCCTCTCAAGTCTTTTCTCTCTGCGGTTTCCACTCCCATGGTCCTCTCAGCGGTCTCTGCTCCTCATGAAGCCCTTTGGGTTTCAGTGTGGAGTCTGGAATCGGGCAGAGTGCACTTCGGGCAAAATATACCTTTGAAAGTGGATCTGATTTCTAGAAATAGCAAGTGATCATTTGGAATCATTGTGCACGTGGATGATGCAGCTAAGAGGAAAAAACTGGTTTGAAAGATAAACTTGAATGATTTTGAAATCTGGCCCAAATTAGCACTGAAAGAAGTCATTCCTGGAAGAAATGTACCAAAACACAGCTTAAAACACCAGCAACATTCATTATTAGAGGCAGCGAAGAGCCTTTCAAGGTAAGGAGATGCCCAGTTCTCTGAGAGCTGGTGTGTCCCAGTAAAATGTAGACAAAGCATCAACAATGGCACCTACAGGGCAGCCTGGATGGCTCAGCGGTTTAGCGCCACCTTCGGCCCGGGGCCTGATCCTTGAGACCCCGGATCAAGTCCCGCATTGGGCTCCCTGCATGGAGCCTGCTTCTTCCTCTGCCTGGGTCTCTGCCTCTCTCTTTCTGCATCTCTCTGTGTGTCTCTCATGAATAAATAAATAAAATATTAGACAAAACAAACAAACAATGGCACCTACAAATGTTGGCAGACGTGTAACAATTTCCAACACGACCAGGGAAGGACCACCAGCTCGTGCTGCTGTTGTGTCCTGCGTGAAACATGCCTAGAGATTTAACATGGTGGGATCAAGTCTGGCCCCAGCACCCTCCAGCACGGCTCCCACCCTGAGCTGGGTGGTCTTGGGCAGAGGGCGAGGCTGAGGCCAGGCGTGGGCCTCCCCTCTCCCTTGCCCTGCTTGGAGCACTGCTGCTTGGGGCAGCTGGGTCCCAGACTTGCCACCGAAGCCCGGCCGCCTTTCCAGTAGCAACCACAACTTCAGAGGACTGCCAAGGAGCCGATTGGGCAATGTCCCCGGTGATCGTGGCTGTGTGTGCGTGGGAGTCTTGCACACGGGGGTGTTGGAAACCATGACTGGCAATTCCGGATTCCAGAAGCAAGTCCTGAAGGAGGGAGTGGAGGGAGGGGGCCAAAGGACCTGCTTTGAACTGGATCCCCTGAGGCGCAGGTCACATGCAGCGGCAGGTTCAAGCAACCCCAGGCAGGGGAACACAACTCACTTCCCTTTCCTCTTTTCCAGAAGCTCTGTGCGGCCCACTGGAATGATCCTTCCACCAAGCCTGACTGCGGAAATAGCACGGTCCTCACCTGCCTTCCCTGCATTCCCTGAAGACGCCCTATAAACTCAGATCCCTATAAACTGGGGCCTAGCTCTAAGTCAGGGACCAGCCTAGCGAGTGGGGGGCAGACAGGACACTGGAGGAAGGGGCTCCATGGGGACAGGAAGGGCTCTGTGGAGGAGAAATGGGATGGTGGGGGTCGTGACACCAAGGAGGGTCAGCCCTCTCCACACTTGGGGGAGGGGACGGCTGGAAGGCCTGGTGCCGCATGGGCAGCATCCTAGATGGTGCGGGAAGCAGGGAGTTTGCACGCCATGCAACCAGGGTGTAGATGCATTGCCCTCCCCGGGGAGTCCCTTGTGAGGGGGACAGAAGTCTGCATTTTCTCATCTGTAAGAGGTCCTCATACCCCCACTGGGCAGGCAGTCCTGAGGAAGAGGTGGGAACCTGTGGCACCTCTGGCACCATGGGCCATACGGGAGGGACGCAAAGCCTCGCCTGGTGAATCGCTGGTATCAAGACTACCCTATGGCTCCCAAATTGGTTCACCTCCCAAGCTTCACGAATTACTAGTTTCAGACAACTGCCTCCCATCACTAACATCTCAGCTGAGCTCATCTGGTCTTGGAGATGCAGCCTGAAGAATAAAGGGCCTTACAAGAAGTTTCACAAACACCTGGCCTGGAGTCGGGGAGAGGCTGCTGGGGGCGCCCCAGGGCTGGGGCTGGAAAACAGGCCCCGGGGAGGTGAGGCTCCTCAGCCAGCACAGCAAGCCTGGCCCCGGAGAGGCACTTCCTGAACTTTCCTGCTCTTTGAAATTGTCTTCACAAGGCAAAGGTTATTTCCCCCAACTTCAAAACGCTCAGACACCAAAGGATGTCTGAGTGACCGGATAAATTCTGTCCTGTTTCACGGACTGGGAAGCTGGGTCCCACAGGAGGACCAGTTGGAAGCAGAAGAGACCTTTATGTCGTTAGCATCCCAGTAACTCCTGAGGAGTTATGTGATTTTTACAACGACCATGGGGACCTGAAGGCATCTTTGGTAACAAGGGCAAGCCTCTTGTGCTGCATGTCCCTGCGCTCAAGGGACACATACCACTCAGCAGTGATCACCGAATGTCCTGGACGGAAACCCACCAGTGGCCTAGAAGCGAGCGTGCATGCACCTGCCAGTGTACACACGTGTGTGCGCACACGGCCCCTTGTCCTCTGGAGCCTCTCTGCCTGACACACAGATTCCTTGTTCGCTCACCCCACCCCTTTAAGTTATTTCCAGGACTTAAGTTATTACCCTTGGCAGCTGTGCCTCACACACAAATCTCGGGAGGCTGGTTTATGAAGTGTGACGTGTTGATCAACGACTAAGTCTCATTAACCTCTGCTTGTGAACGTGCATTCCTACCTCGGGCCCGGGGCCCGACTGGCACAGCCACAGCCTTCACTGCAGGTGTGGGGTGGGGCTGACCCCCGAGTCCTGAACCTAAGCCGCCAGGCTAGCAGCTCCAGCACCCAGAAAGTAGACCCTGAGGCCCTCCACAAAACTAGGGTGGCCTTCCCCTTGGAAATGTTCTCTGAACCTCAGAGACCTGTTCAGCTGGGGAAAGAGCTGGCCTCAAGGACCGTGAAGAAGCAGTGGGAACCAGGGAAACCTATATGGAACTCAGCCGTCGAGGCAGGGAGATTCCTTCTGACTTGGCTTCGCTCTGGATCCTGGCACATCCCCAGAGTGGAAGGGCCCGTGGGGCCCCAAGGCAGAGAGGTCTGGGGACTGCCAAGGAATCCATCCAAGGCAGGAAACAACTCTAGGAGGCGTCCCAGGCTTGGCCAGTCCTAACTTAGGGCCACCAGTGGTTCCCCCACCCAGCTTCGAAAACACATGCTGGCTACTTTGGCTCTCTGGGTCATTTCTGGAAATCACCCTGTTTCTGCACCTTTAGCTCATTGTTGGATAGAAAGTTCATCCGATTCAGATGATAAGGAGAAGCCGGGCTGGCAGGGTGGGTGCGAAGATGGTATGGGGGTTGGGGGAGACAGGCTCTGCGGGTCTCCCGGGGGTCGGTGGCCCCGGGGGCCTCCCTGGAAGGACAACAGCCAGGACAGAGCCAGCCTGCTGGTGATGGCAGGGGGTGGCATTTCTGAAGTCTTATGAGTTCGGAATCTGTAGGGAAGAGTTTCATTATCTGTTTTGAAAGAAAGAGACATTTTAGAAGGACTGCGAAGACTGTCACACACAAGGCTGACCATTTACGCTGAGGGTGGTGGCCTTGGGTCATTATGCCCTCATGCCTGGCCTTCCCTCTTGTGGGCAGGTGGATTTCTCCCCCAGCAGTGCCCTTGGGGAAAACGGAGAGAACCCGGCAGGACGGGGAAGCAGGGCCTGGATGACTGGGACAGTCAGCTAGGGGGCAGGTGGCCACATTCCGGGCCCAGCCCCAGGCCCGCGGCCCTCCTCCGCCAACTCGAGTCCCTGAGTCCCCGTCTTCCCAGGACGCGGCTTACGGCCCTGCCTTCTCCTTTCTCAGGTATCTGAAAGCAGGGCTTGTCCAGCGAGCAGATTAGAAAAGGATATGCCAACTTGTTCCCATACTTGAAAGCTGGAGAAAGCCTCGCCGTGAAAAGAACAAACAGAACCTGTTTGGTGGCTTGTCATTGCGGTGACAACACGAACCTTTCACAGGTGAGCACTGCTCCCCCGCCCCCCCTCCTCCTGGGCGGGCGGGGCCGTGGGGGGAAAAACACAGCCACCGGCTCCCCAGCCCTTAGGGAACTCAAGGGTTTGATGACAAACATTTAAGAACCCAAGGGACAGCCGAGGGAGAAAAGTTTATTAAAACTTGTCCGGGTCATAGAGAAACACTCCTGGAGAAGACAATGCCTCCTTTTGTCACCTCCATCAGGGCGACGGTGCTTCTCGATAAGAGCATATTGTTTTCATATTTATCTTAGTTCTCGCTCTGCGTTCCTCCTGAATAAACATAAAGAGCTGATTTCGGAGATCACATGCGTCAAAAATATCCCAACCAAACCCACTGAAGGGTCAAAGTCCCCGTGGCCAGAGCTGTACGAGTGTCATGAAGAGAACCCCTCTCTGAGTTCTTACAGATAAAAAGGCCAATCCTCAGGATCTGCCGAGGCCTCACGCATCAACCCCATGAAAACGGGGAGCCCACCCACGGGGAGTTAGGGGTGAAGAACCCTGTACCGTCCATGTCCACGTGTGCAGCTCGGGGAAGACACAAGAGCAGGAGGGCTCAGGCCCGGCCCGCCTTGTGCACCTGCACGGACTCAGGATGCCCTGTGTCTTCTCTCCTCTTCCACCACTTAGGGTCTCCTAAGAGGATGACGCCAGCTGGGGCGAGAAAAGCAAAGGTCGGCCTTTCTCTCACTTCTGTGCAGATTCGCAAGCGCAGAGGAGCCACAGAGCGGAGCGGGGTTGGAAGAGGGCTCAGAACAGATGTGGTTACTCTGGTCTCTGCGGAGTATTACTGTGTGCAGAGGAGACTCCAGGCTGGGTGCGTGTACCTCTCCTAAAAGCAAAGAATTCTTTTTTCTGGATTTTAAGTATTAAGATGAAGAGTTTCATAAAAATGGAGAGTGAGGTACAGCTATCACTTTAAAAAGAAAAAAAAAACAACTGGACACTTCAAAAGTCATCTTTTCTTTCTTTTTTTTTTTTTTTTTAAGATTTATTCATTTATTTATGATAGAGAGAGAGAGAGAGGCAGAGATACAGGAGGAGGGAGAAGCAGGCTCCATGCTGGGAGCCCAACACGGGACTCGATCCCAGGACTCCAGGATCACTCCCTGGGCCAAAGGCAGGTGCCAAACCACTGAGCCACCCAGGGATCCCCGATCTTTTCTTTTCATTACAGTTTTGCTTGGAAATGTGGTCCTTAACCTTGAAGACGACCCCTTGTGAGTGTCCTATCACGTAGTTACGGTGAGGGAGCTAATGACTCTCTGCAAACTAGATGTTTGCGTTAACATGATACGGACACATACAGGTTACTTCATTAGCAGCTATCGTTGGAACCTCATGCAAAACGCATGGCTTTAATTACTAGGGTTTTGGGCACAAGAAATGGCCAGGGTAATTATGAATAAATAGGAGGGGAGGATAGAACCATTTAAAAGAAAAATAAATGAGCGTTAAGTATAAAATGCAAAAACAAAGCTGTTTGTAACTTAAGATAAATCTCTAAAATTTATTTTTCAAAAACGTCATTATGAGAACAAATATACTAATATAGTGTCTCGTTCACCTTAATCACAACAAAGTCATAGGACAGCATAAAAGAGATAATTCTCGTACGTAAAGGATATTTAAAACGTCAGCCACATCAAGACCCTCTATTCTGAAACACTGTGTACGGCATCTCACTCTGTGGAAAGGTAATACAGCCCTCAAGAACTCTTCAAACAAATGCAACATAAATAGGAGTACAATAAAAACTATTTTAAAAACCTGTAAAATCAAAGCACCTATTTAAATTAAGACCATCGGGAACCTACAGGATTATTTCAGGAGGACTCAGAGACACTAAATACTGTAGTTCTAAGGGGAAAAAAATGACAATCATTTTATGTAACTTACAAGGTGAACTGAATACTATGAAAGAGGTGCTTTGCAGCACATTTAAAAGTTTTAATTTGAATAATACTCAACAGGAGGAAACCGATTCTGTGACACTGGCTGAGACATAATAACAAAAGGGCATGACTGTAACTGTGGCCCTTCCCAGTCTATTTTTAGAGGCTTAAGACTCCAGCCTTAAATAGTTTTAATAACGCTCGTGGCTACAAGTCAGCATGTAACCCACAGCCTGGGAGACGACCAGTTCTTTTCATACCGTGTAACCTAGTTTGCTGGGGTGTTTTTCCCCTTTACAACTAATCCTGAGAGATCCTGCTCACAGAACGTGAGGGATCTCAGGAACGGTTTCTGTTTCCCTCCGTTTGCTAGCTACCCTGGCGCACGCACGGCAAAGACGGGGCGATAAACTGAAATCAGGTTACGATGGGGTGATAAATCCTTAAAAACATGGAGCTACCTTGCTTTTCTGGAAGCCTACTTGGAATATCACTTTCCTTGGGTACAGAGCGACACGGGGGTGAGCAAGAAGCACTTTTGATTGTGGAGATGTGCCCTGAGAGGTACGGATCTCTGTGCCACCGTCACAGCGGGGACAGCTGCACCTGTCGAGAGAGGAAGGGCTTCCATCCTGTAGTGACTTGATAGGGTCGTGAGAAGTCTGTGTATGCGGACTAACAAACGTATGTACGTGTGAGCACACGTTTCTATAAACACGTTATGTACATGTATACACACGGTGCACGCTCACCCACGTATGTCCCAGTGACAAAAGCCCCCTGGAGGCTGACGAGACTTGCTTTCTGAAAATTACCACCTTTTCCAAATCCAACCTTTCCATTCCGCTCCCATAACTCAAAATTACAGTAAATCATACCCTGAAGGTTTCATTTCAGTTTTCAATTAAAACAACCACAACAACCAATGGGCAGACCAAATTATATCCAGAAACAAGGGCACATCCAGGGCTAAACACACCATCGTTGGCCCCTGAAAAACAAACAGGAAAACCGGAGGAGATGCTTTGAGATGTTATGGAAATTGAACGGGCATTTTCTGTTTTATTTTCGCAGGAAAGGAAGAGAAAGATCCCTTTCATCGATGACTGCGTATAAGACCTCCAACCTGGCTCGGGTGTCACGTCCTTGGGATAAAAGTCTAAGATGAGCGACTGAAGCAGTAACAAATCAGACCCAATCCCCCTCCTTCTAAATCCAAGAAAAGGTATGGCATCTAGGGTTGTGGGGGTTAGTCTCTGAGCTCCCGGAAAAAGGGAGACAGGATGTGGGGCCGGACTGTCCTGGCAGGCTCACTGAGCTCAGAGGTGGCAGGCGGCAGGCGGCCCGGACCGCGGAGTCCCGGCACCCGTCATCTGTCATCTGTCGTCCTCCACAGGGTCCACAGCCTGGGCTCCTCCCACGGGCACATCCATTCGAGGCCACCCCCGCCACCCCCGTCACAAGTTCTCCTTCAGAAGGCCGAGCTTCCGCAGGGCCTCGCGGCGGGCCTCCTCCGTGGAGCCACGGCCGGAGAACTGGACGGTGATGCCCTGGGGCCTGAAGCCCACAGCACGGGGCAGCGACCCTGAGCGCTTCCGAGCATCCTGGCTGCAGCCCGGCTGCCGGGGCTCATAGAAGCTCTTGCTGGCATCCTGGCGTGCCAGTTTGGTGGCAAGCGCCGGGTCTGCACGGAAGGTGACAGTCTTCCCAGTCGAGACCAAGGTGCTGGGCTCACTCCTGAGCACGTCGTGAATGCTCTGGAAGCCGTTGGCCAGGGGCAAGCAGTGCTCCGTCTGCACGCCTCTGGACTGCTGAGCGCCCGGCTGCAAGCCCGCCCGCGTGGACACGGCCTCCTGGGCTGGGCCCACCGGCTTGCTCGGGCCCCGCGGCCCCAGCTCCGGAGAGCTGCTCCTCCCTGGCTCGGCGGGCTCTGCCCCCGCGGCCCCTGGCGACAGGAAGGAGACACCGTTGATGTTGGCCAGGACCCGGGCCTTCCGCTCCTGCACGTTGACGGCCGCTTTGGAGATGGTCTTGTTGAACTCCTTGCCCGCGCTGTTGGTCACGCTGATGTTGCTCGGGAAGCGGTGGATCTTGGGCGCAGGCTGCGCCGCGGGTCTGGGCCACAGGCAGGGGTCCCCGTTCCGAGGGGCCCCCGAAGGCAGTGTCCTCCAGTCCCCAGGCTTGCTCTCCTTGGAGGGGGACGGGGGTGCAAATGCCTCACTTCCCGCCAGCTTCTCGGACATTTTCTGAGCGATCACCAGCGGGGTGGGGACAGAGCGGGGCAGTTTGGGGTGCTCTGCGGGAGGGGCCAGCAGCTCCTTCCTGGGGGATGTTGCGGCGGTGGCCACAGGCCGGGCTGGTGGCACGGGAGGGGCCTCTGAGGCCGCAGAGCCTGGTGAGGGAGGACCCCCCGCTTCTGGTTTCCTGCATTCCACGACGACATCGGGGGTGTCTTCCTTCGCGACAGGACCAGCCCCTGAAAAGGACACAGAATCCTCATAAGCTACCACCTTAGGTAAAAGTAAATGCACCGCATTTCCTTCTTGCTGAATTCACGAGGCCTCCAAGGGACACAGGGCCAGGGTGAGCAGCAGCACGTCCTGTCACCTACCCTCCCTGGACCAGGAGAACGTCCTGTGTGAGTCTCACCACCACCGGATGAGGAGTCCATTGGTGATGGGGAAGGTTCCAGTCTCAATGCTCTGTCCCTGGGACACACACGGAGTGTGTAGGCTGCTGGGGATGTGTGGACCAGGAGGGCATAATAACCCAGTGGATATTATTCAGCTCAGTGGTTGAGCATCTGCCTTCGTCTCAGGTCGTGATCCCAGGGTCCTGGGATCGAGTTCCCCATTGGGCTCCCTGCATGGAGCCTGTTTCTCCCTCTGCCGGTGTCTCTGCCTCTCTCTCTGTGTCTCTCATGAATAAATAAATAAAACCTTTAGAGAGAAGAAGGAAGGAAGGAAGGAAGGAAGGAAGGAAGGAAGGAAGGAAGGAAGGAAAAAAGTAAGTTGGAAATGACTTCCAGGTGTAATCATTCATCTTACGAAGAAAACGTACAATGTACTTATGTTTTAGCTTTTGGGTTTGAGCTCAGATTTTGAGCAATCTTAGAGCCCTATTTCCATAGCATGACTTTTCATATTGAGAGTATTTGAAACTCAGCTGGTTCAGGAAAACAGGAAAAGAGTGGACAAGAGTTTGGCTCAGCATCTTCCTTGTAGGTTTGCTTGATTCGGGGAGGCCGCAAAGGAGAGGCCTGCTTTTTGTCTTTTGAATCCTGTGGGAAGAGCAGAGGGAATGGACGAGGGGGGATCATCTTGCTGTTTTTTTGTGTGATTGGAAAAGATACTGGAAAAGAACACGGGCAACGGGATAAGGATGAGGTAGAAACAGAAAGGAGAGTATTTTGGCTCTTACTACAAAATACTGCCATTGTCACAAGCCTCTAGATGTATTTTTTCTCCTTTTTTTCCTTTTTTTTTTCTTTTGTGTGTGTGTGAGAGAGAAGAGAGAGAGAGAGAGAGAGAGAGAACGAATGGGAGAAAGAGAGAGAGAGCAAGGCCACATATTCCATCAAATTTCACAGACCGGGGTTCTAGACTCTACATGTGGACCCTCGTTTGCAGCCTTGTCGGCAAAGAAGAGACTGAGCTTCCTGTTGTTATCACACTTTTAGTTCCTGAAGTTAATTTGAACTGCTGATCCTTTAAAAATGCCAGATCATATACTTGTGCCAAGGGAAACACTTCCCGAGAGAAAGCCACCCCGCCCTGCCGTCCCTCGGGTGGTGTTTTCACAGTAGTTGTTTAAGTACCGGCTGGGGCAGGTGGGACAGGAGATTCTGAGGATGGAGATAAGTGAGATGAGGCTTTCAGTTGTGCAGCAGGAGATGGTGCATGGATGTACATGCAAGCAGTGCTGGGCCGCCTGCAATCGGTATCTGTTAAGATCGTAGTAAAGGCTCGATGGCTGGTGTGTTGAGGCCTACCCAGGGTTGTCTGGCACACTCAGCTGGTCTTTTTTTTTTTTTTTTTTTAAGATTTTATTTATTTATTCATGAGAGACAGAGAAAGAGAGAGAGAGGCAGAGACACAGGCAGAGGGAGAAGCAGGCTCCCTGCGGGGAGCCCAATGTGAGACTTGATCCCAGGACCCCGGGATCATGGCCTAAGCCAAAGGTAGATGCTCAGCCACTGAGCCACCCAGGCATCCCTCTTTCTTTTCTGTTCTTTTCTTTTCTTTTCTTTCTTTTCTTTTTCTTTTTTCTTTCTTTCCTTCCTTCCTTCCTTCCTTCCTTCCTTCCTTCCTTCCTTCCTTTCTCTTTCTTTTCTTTTTCTTTTTTCTTTTCTTTTCTTTCTTTTTCTTTAATATGTGTAAAGAAAGCACCTACTTGGTTGGACGCTCAAGCTGCCAAGAGCATGCCTCTGGCCTGCAAAAACCCAATGGGGCCCAATGGCGTCCATCCCGGCACACACAGGGGAAGGCCACAGTGTCCCCTGAAACACTAATGAACCAAGCCAGAGGCCTGGGGATGGGGCTTCGCTCCTCACCTGCTGTCTCGGTCGCAGCTGGGAGGCACTCAGGTTCCTCGGCCTTGGGGAGTGCTGGCTGCACCAAATCGATGACATCTCCTGGCTCTGAGGTTCCAGAAGCGCTCTCCTCCAGGGTCCCCGGAGAGTGGCAGTGTAGGCCGCTGTCACACTCGACTTGCTCCTCAAAGTCATCTTCCAGGGAATCAATGGTCTCTTCGAAAAACAGGATGACATCCTTTTCCTCATGTGTCAGGTACTTCAGGCTCTCATCATCCTACAGACACAGAAGGGATAAGACAAACAGTAGCCAGTCTGGAGAGAAAAAATAAGACGGAGCTGGGATCTGTGTAGAGCCCGGAGTGGAATCCACGGCCCTTTCAAAGTTCCCGCTGGGGAGAGTCAGCCGTTCAGGTGGCCCCACTGACAAACGTGTGTCTGTGTGTCCCTCCCCATCGAACCTGCAGGAAAAAGAACATGGCCAAGAAGCTACAGCAGATAAAGGGTCTTAGGACCTATTACCAACATCAGTCTTGTGGTTCCTGGTGAGTCAATGACCAAAGAAATCATTCTTCTTCGGACCTCCTTGGAACACTGGTCTCACCTTACTGCTCTCAGACGTCTTCCCACAACATAGCGGGGCACGTCTTTGGTTAAAGAGAGTGGCACCTACGCACACACTTCTGTCCTCTTTCTCTGGAAACCTCACCAAAACAACGAGATTGACTGATTGATTGATTGGTTGACTGAGTCATGAGAGACACAGAGAGAGAGAGGCAGAGACACAGGCAGGGGGAGAAGCAGGCAGGACTCAATCCCAGAACCCCGATGCAGGACTTGATCCCAGGACCCTGGGATCACGACCTGAGCTGAAGGCAGACACTCAACCCCTGAGCCACCCAGGTGCCCCTATTATTATTTTTTTTAAGGTGCAAATCACAAAGACAAAAATAATAGGCAAGGAGACAGCAGTAACGAAATGTGGGAAGTGAGGAAGCAGCAGGGAGCTGAGTGTCAGCCGGTGACCAACGTGCTGAGTGTCGGGGACTCGGACGCTCAGGCACCGGGGCGCAGGGCAGTGCTGGGATGGGGGGCCAGGAGGATGGTGAAAGGAGCAGAATGGGTTCAGCAGGAATGAGGTCACCCTGGCAGCAAACTCGATGTTGTTTCTTAAAGAAGGTAAAAGAGGGATGTGAAGCGGAGCTGATCATGAAGGACCGTAATGGAAATAGGATATGAGGCCAAAGCGACACCCTCTGCACAGAAGCCTGGAAGTTCTCCCTGGGGTGTCTGAAAGTCCAGGGGCCCAAAGGGGCGGACACCATGGGTTCCCCGACCAAGCAGCTCAGGAAGATCCCCCCACAGGCAGAGGCCACAGTCAACAAACCCGTGAATTTGTTGAATTTCTAATCAGCTTCTCAATGTCCTCTCTTTAAATACGTGCACACGCCGAAGGATCACCAAGCGGCTGAGAAAACCCTTCACCATGAAAGACAAACCCGAACAAACAGGACAAGAAAGCAACTTGCAAAACAAACTCTGCAGAACTGATGACAATTTCTAAAAGATTGCTATTAATGTCCCCAGAGAGATGAGGAGATACCGAACCCTCCAAGAATGTGATGCTATTTAAAAAAAAAAAAAAGAAAAGAAAAGAAAAGAAAAAAACAATCCAGAGGACCAAAAACAGCCCTTAGAAATGAACACAAGGACAGCAGCACTGAAAAATGAAACCAATGCCCACAAGATAAAGTAGAAAAACGAGTCAAGTAAAACAAACAGACAATTAAAAAAAAAAAAAACAGGGAAGACAAGAAAATTAGAAGATTAAGTATGAGAGGGCCAACATCTGACAACAAGAGCTCCAGAAAGATAAATCAGAAAAGCAGAGGGCAAGAAAGTATCAAAATAAATAAAAGAATTCAAGGAAAAGTTCCCTAAACTGAGGGCTTTGAGTTTCCAGATGGGAAGGCACCATGAGAACCACCTAATGAACCAGGATACAGCAGCCCCCCATCCAGGCCCATCACCGAAATCTCAGGATGCCAAAGACCCAGACCCTGAAAGCTTCCCAGAGTGAAAATCAGGCCATTCTTTTTCCAAAAGAATATAAAGTGAAAAAAATGCAGATAGAAAAACAGTTGTCTCAATTTGACTTAAATATATGCATACTGGCAGCCCTGGTGGCTCAGCGGTTTAGCGCCGCCTTCGGCTCAGGGCGTGATCCTGGAGACCTGGGATCGAGTCCCATGTCAGGCTCCCTGCATGGAGCCTGCTTCTCCCTCTGCCTGTGTCTCTGCCTCTCTCTCTCTGTCTCTGTCTCTCATGAATAAATAAATAAAATCTTTAAAAAAAATACACATACTTAACATAACCCCCCCTACAAAATACTTAAAGTATACACAGTAAAATGTCGACAATGGCAGTGAGAGGGGGATGGAGGCAAAAAAAGAAGAAATGGGGGCAGTTAAATTTGTGTCCTCCAGGGCACCTGGGTGGCTCAGTGGTTGAGCATCTGCCTCGGCTCAGGTCACCATCCCGGGGTCCTGGATCGAGTCCAGCATCGGGGTCCCTGCTCAGCGGGGAGTCTGCTTCTCCCTCTCCCTCTGCCCCTTCCCCACCTTGTGCTCTCTCTCACTTACTCTTGCTCACTTTCTCTCAAATAAACAAAATCTTTAAAGAAAAAAGTCATGTCTTCTAGTGAGTAGGATATGGGAGGAGGGTGTTTTTCAAAATCCTAGGAAACTACTTGACCCTCTATGAGTACAAACTTCAACAAAACAACCAAAAAAGTGGTGGAAGCAAACAGGATTAAAGAGCTGACCCCAGCAGAGGGGTGGGGAGGGGGGTGGTGGCACCTGGGTGGCTCGATCAGTTAAGCATCTGACTCTTGATTTCATGTCAGGTCTTGGTCTCAGGGTTGTGAGTTCAAGTCCCACGTTGGGCTCCACGCTCAGCATAGAGCCTACTTAAAAGATAAAAAATTGTTCACCGAGGTGATGCAGGGAGAATGCTTCTCCCACTGGGATCTGGGCGGTTACACAAATGCCCATCCACCCAAAGCACCTGACTCCCAGGCCCATCGCAGAGCCTGCAGGCTTCACAAATTCAGAGATGGTTGAAAGCATTCATTTGTTTTTGGTACGATCAACCAAAGAATACATGCAAATTTCTCAACCTCGCCTTGGCTACATTAGTTTAAGCCTGAAGGCAGGAGGACTCAGGGAAAGGTGACCAGTCTGCGGCTGGGTCCGGATATAAACCTACATTTGCTGCATCACAGACATGTGTCTGCTTTGGTAGATGCAGACAAACAGCTCTCCGGAGGGCTCGGCCAGCGCACACTCCCTCCGGCCAGCCTGCTGGCTCTCCCTCTGGGGCAGGCATATGGCAGTGTCTCATTTTGATTTTCTTTTTTCTTTTTTAAAGATTTTATTTATTTATTCATGACACACACAGAGAGAGGGAGAGACACAGGCAGAGGGAGAAGAAGGCTCCCTATGGGGAGCCCGATGCAAGACTCCATCCCAGGACTCCGGGATCACACCCTGAGCCAAAGGCAGACGCTCAACCGCTGAGCCACCCAAGTGCTCACTGCTGTAGATTTTTTTAAAAATGATTTTTATCAGATTAAGAAAGTTTTCTTTTATTCCCAGTTTGCTGAGCATGTTGATTTGAAAATAATGAACAGGTTTTGAATTTTGTCAAATCTTTTTATGTGTTACAGTGGTTCTCAGCTGGGGGTGATGTTACCCTTCACAGGGCATTTGGCGATGTCTGGACACACTTCCGGTTGTCACGACTGGGTGGCTGCCACTGGCATCTCGGGGTTGGAGGCCAGCAGTGATGCTCTACCTCCTACAAGGCACCGGACAACTCCCCACGTAAAGAATGACCTGGCTGAGGAGCCTGAGGAGAGATGACCATCTATTTTCCCTCCTTTATTCTGTTAATGAGCTGAACTACAACTATTGGTTTTCAAACGTTAAACCAACTTTGCATTCTCAGAACAAGTCCAGTCTGGTTGTGATGTCGTTGTTTTTAGACATCACTGAATTTGATTTGCTAATATTTTGTTTATAATTTCTATATCCATATTCACAAGACAGATTGGCCTGTAGGTTTCTTCTCTTTGACATCAGGTTTTATTTTTTTAAAGATGTTATTTATTTGAGAGAGAGAGAGAGAGAGAGAGAGAGAGAATGAGTGAGGGGGAGGGGCAGGGGCAGAGGGAGAAGCAGACTCCCTGCTGAGCAGGGAGCCCAATGTGGGGCTCGATCCCAGGACTCCGAGATCAGGACCTGAGCCGAACACAGGTGCTTAACTTACTGAGCCACCCCGGCGCCCTGAGATCAGGTTTTGTATACCTTTCTTCTTAAAATGTCAACTTTTGAAACAATATGCCCTAAGATTTTAATTTTAGTTCATAGCTTATCTTTTTGCTCCACCTTTCCTGAGATTTTGGGGGTGGGGCGTGGAGGAAAGACTGAGTTTAAGAATACTTTTTCTCCAGCTGCAATTAGAGCACATTCACATTAACCAGAGCTGTGTAATTTTATCAGTCCGCATACCTAGCCATGTACAGTCCCTGAGACCCTCAATACCCCAAGAACAGGGTCGGTGTGAGCGGCATTAGAAGAGGGGCAGGCTAGTGTGAGGGAAAATGAGCACAACGTGTTCATGACTGAGTACTTTCTATTGAGCACCGGACCAAGGGAAAGAGAAATGGGTTTTTTAAAAAGCCAGTATGGTCGTCTACAGGGCATGTGACTGAGGAATTTATACTTTATTCAGAGAATTCCAGGATACAGCCCTACCTAACCTTTCACATTTCGTCTCCTACTACTCTTCCCTTTCTCCTCTATTCCAGGGGTGGTAACTTTTTTCTGTAAGGGGCTGAGGGTAAAAAATTTGTGCTTTGCAGGCTTTACGGTGGCAACTACTCAACTCTACACGTAGTATGAAGGTTATAGACAGTGTGGTCATGAACAAGAAGAGCTTTGTTACAATAAATCTTTATTTACAAAAACAGACGGGGGGCCAGAGTTGGCCTACAGGCCGTGGTTGGCCAACTCTTGCTCTATACTCCAATCACATCAAACCACCTGCCATCTCCTCTGCTGGTTTTCATGTCAGCAGTGCCCGTCTCTGCGTAGCTCTGTCTTGTCTATCCTTCATGTCACCACACCTCCAGCCTATTCCATAGCATCTACTGAATCAGACATTCAAATATTTAAGCATCCCCTAAGCATCAGGCAATGTAAATATAATTGCATGAATGATGTTCTTGCTGAGTCGTTGACCATCTCATGAGGGCTTTAGATAAGAAAACAGGAAAAAAAAAAAAAGATAAGAAAACAGGTAGTTACTTCAGAGTCTGGAAATGGCTCCAACATGGTGACTGCAGGGTGCTAAGGAAACAGGTGTCAGTCCACACTCTTGGGGGCAGGGGTCTGACCTGGAACATTCTGGCGAGGAAACGATACCTGTCAACAATCTGAGAGAAGTGGATGAGAGTCAAGCACGAAGGGACATGGGGTTAGGTAGTTCTGTGTCTGAGAGATGACGTGGGCTATCGCATGGGAAATATGGAATGTGGGAAGCAATCTGGATGAGACTTCAAGGTCACCTAAACGAGAGCCGGGGTGATGGGAATAGAGAGGAGGAGGCGGGGCTTCAGAGAGATTTAAAACGTAGAATCAGCCCCTCATTTAAAATTCTCTACTACAGTTGTTCATCATCCAGCTTTCCAGCTCTCCAGACTTCACACCTAGGAGCCTCATGCAGCCGATGCGCCTCCCCCTGTCTCCCGGAACCACCCACAGAGCTCACAGGCTGCCTTGTCACTGTGACCAGAATGTCAGCTGCCTCTCCACCACGTCTGGCTGCTTTGTCCCTCTGACAACCAGAACAGGTAAGCTGCATACGAAATCCAGGGACATCATTCGTTTCGTGACTTTCCCAGAGTTTCACGTGGTGGGATCATCTGGAGGGTCACCATGGATGGTGCAGGGCCTTCCTGCCTCGTCTTCTCTCCACACACCTTATTCTTGCCAGGCCATCCTGTCCCCCCATCCATTTGGCATCCATTCTTCCGCCTTCCCAGACCCACCCGACCACAGCTCAGTGATTCAACGGGGAAAAAGCTTGCAAATCTAAAAATCATTAGGGCTCTTAGCATAACAAAGGTCCCTGTAGTTAATAATTACAACCGTCACAGATGTTGCTAGGATGACGTGATAACAAGCATAACCAAATAAAATGTTGGGGGAAATAAATGAATGCTTTCTACCCTCTTCCTCCCACTTTGCCCTTCCAACTCAGTGTTTCAGTAGGACCATGCACAAGATTTTTTAATACTCTACTTCGGTCGGGTGCACAGGGAGTAGAATCAAACAGGCAACTGGCCTGTAACAGACTTTCAGCTTAAGACACAAGCCAACTTCTCACAGTGAGTGAGGGGCAGAGAGTCTGAACAGGGCATATAACCCTCATGGATCTAATCTAACTTCAAAGCAAGAAATCCCAATGTTTTCATTTGGAAAACGGGCTTCGAAAGGCCAGCTCCTACACAACCATTTTGTGTTCTAGGACAGACTGTAGGACCCACGGGCCGCAAGACACAGCATGCAGATCAATCAGCCCAGCTCTCTCACTGGGGGATGTGAACGCTGGGTTGGGGGCAATGGAATGATCCCGAGGGTCATACAATGACGCAGTAGAGTGGCCAAGACTAGAACTTGTCTGATCTTGCATCTTGTTTTGTTCTACTTATTTCTGTTTCTTCTTCTTCTTCTTCTTTTTAAGATTTTATTTATTCATGAGAGACACAGAGAAAGATGCAGAGACACAGGCAGAGGGAGAAGCAGGCTCCGTGCAGGGACTTGATTCCAGGACCCTGGGGTCACGGCCTGAGCTGAAGGCAGATGCTCAATCGCTGAGCCACCCAGCCGTCCCTACTCATTTCTGTTTCTTTTCTTTCTTTCTTTCTTTCTTTCTTTCTTTCTTTCTTTCTTTCTTTCTTTCTTTCTTTCTTTCTTTCTTTCTTTCTTTCTTTCTTTCTTTCTTTCTTCTTTCCTTTTTTTAAAAAGATTTTACTTATTTATTCATGAGAGACACACACACAGAGAGAGGCAGAGACACAGGCAGAGGGAGAAGCAGGCTCCATGCAGGGAGCCGGATGTGGGACTTGATCCCGGGTCTCCAGGATCACGCTCTGGGCTGCAGGCGGCACTAAACTGCTGGGCCACCGGGGCTGCCCGTCATTTCTGTTTCTAATGCCATACTTATTCAAGATGAGAGGCCTCAGATTCTTGCATCCCCAATCCATGTGAGGTCTCTCCCTGGAGTTAGAGGCCATGAGACTGGTGCATATCCACACACACCTTCTCTGTGCTTGGCCCAGCCTTGCATGCTGACCTAAGGGGCAGGACCCCCAAAAAAGCTGTGGGCTCCGCAGGCTGCCTAATTCCCCAAACCAGAAGCTGCCCTCCACAGGAATGCCTCTGTGCCAAATCTGTGGGGCCAGGAAGTAAGTGAGTCGGGGGAAACAGGGGGTGATCACTAGTAGGTGTGGGGTTTCTTTGGGGCTGGTGGAAATGTTCTAAGTGTGATTGTGATGGTGACTGCACAACTCTACTAAAAACCCCTGATAGGCGTACCTGAAACAGGTGCACTGATATATGAGGGAGGGAAAGAGGGGCAGGGAGAATCTCAAGCAAACTCTCCAAGCTTAACAGAGGGCTTGATCTCACAACCCCAAGACCATGACCTGAGCTGAGCCCAAATCAAGAGTCGATGCTCAACCCACTGAGCCATCTAGTCACCCCTGGATGACAGACTTTTATAATGAATGCTAGCAACAGTTCTAAAGGTCAACAGTCCTAGATATGCCTGTGGGAGTCCAGATTTGGGACAGGTTTTCATGTCAGCAGAAATGCAGAGAGGAAAATGACCTTTGTTTGGCTAAACAAAAAAGTTGAGGAAGCTTAAAATACTCATAGTAAAATAAACTCATAATAGACTTAAAAGTACTGAGTTAATCAATTTATGAAGTTTTTTCTTTTGTTTTTCTTTTTTTTATTCAAATTCATTTATTACTTTAGAGACAGAGAGAGAGAGAGAGAGAGAGAGAGAACGCACAAGTGGGGAGAGGTGCAGAGAGAGAAGGAGAATCCCAAGCAGGTTCCACGCTCAGCATGGAGCCCGATGTGGTGCTCAGTCTCAGGACCCTGAGATCATGACCTGAGCGAAAACCAAGAGTGAGATGCTTAATGGACTGGGCCACCCAGGTGCCCCTGAAATTTGGCTTGGCCTGCCTGAGTGGCTCAGTCGGTTGAGCAATCAACTGTTGGTTTTGGTTTGGGTCATGATCTCAGGGTCATGGGATCGAGTCCTGTGTCAGGCTCTAGGTTCAGAGGTCTGCTTGTCCCTCTCCTGTTCCTCCCCACTCCCCTGCTGTGCGCTCTCTTGCAAATAAATAAACAAATAAATAAATATTTTTTAAAAATCAAATAAAGAAATGTGGCTTAACTGCCAACTAAGACAATGTGGCAGCTCCTTGTGAGGGAGAAAAAAGACCTCGTAGAGCTCATCTCTAGTCTAGAACCAAAAAAAAAAGTCATCACAAGATTACAGTGGCTAAAAATACTCTTGAGATGAACCAAGATCTCTTGGATGCCAGCCTCTGGGGTCGGCAGCCTAGAGTATTTTGCTTTGGCAGAGTGTGATCTGCTGTCCCCGTTTGCTTTGCCCACACACCCAAATGACCTTCGAGGCACCTGAGCATGGCTTTGAGCGTCCCCTCGCCCCGCAGCCAAGGCCGAGCCGGGGCTGGTGGGTGCAGCCCGCCCACGTCAGCCTCCGTGGAGCTCCCTACGTGGCCTCAAGCACTGTGCCGACCTGGCCAGGCCCCCCAGAGAGACCACAGGGGGCGGCAAGGGCTTCATTGTGGTTCCCACTGGCCGGTCACTGTGGTGACTTTGCACCGGGACTGAAACCTATACTTCTGGCTGGAAAAGAGACACACAAACCAGAGTGGGCCGGGCCATGCGCACCGCTGTGATTACGCATCTAAAGCCGTGGCTTCCAGGGGTCACCACTGCGCTCCCGGCTGCCCTGAACACCCTTCGGCTGGCAGTTTTAGAAAGTTCCATCCTGACACGGATGGAACCGCCTTGCAAGACTGGCATTGAGCACCCTCTACCCCAGGTCCGTCATGAGCAGGTCATGCTGTCCCTAAGCTTCACTCTCGCCACCCAGCTGTGGGTTCCTGGAAAGATGAAAACCGTGTTGACCTCTCCCACCAGTTCCTGCACGTAGCAGGTGTTTATTAAAGGTGTATTGAATGGAACTGCCCTAAAAGCCATTTAAGCTTTGGCGTAAGTTTTGGGCTCCGGAGGGTAAGGAGCCAGGATGGGAGGGAAGTCGGGGTCCCCGCTGACCCAGGCGGCTTCTCCTTCCTCTCCGCCGAACTGCTTCCTCTCCTGGAGATCCTCCAGACCCTGCAGTGTCCGATCGCTGCCCAGGAGCCAGACCTCGCCTGACCCAGCCATGCAGGCCACCCCTGCTCGCCCTTCCCTCCTGCTCCTTGACAAGGGGTGAGGCCAAAAGGCACCCGGAGGCTCCGCGGAAGGAAGGGGGTAATCAGGAGCTGACAGTTGCTGTCTGACCGCAGACTTGTTATGTGACTCTGGGGCCACGACGTTTGTTAGCTCAGGGAGGGGGGTGGATGGGCTACTGCAGAGTCAACCTCCGAACACTCGGGATTGAAATCTGGATCGCTAGTTTGGCCCAAGTCAGAAGTAAAGATGAACAGGAGGTACGCCTGGGGAGTCGGGGCGCTCCCAAGCCACACTCACAGAAGCCTGTGCCTTACCAAGTCCCTTCAGAGCAGCGGGTGTCAAGAGTTTCCCTCGCTTTTCCGCCAGGTGGTCACCTTCTCTTCTAGAGGGAGCTCCAGGACACCTGCAGGCTGCAGGCCCAGCTGTGGCAGCGGCACCCAAGCGCAGCACCAGGAGGCAGCCCTGGGCATCCTGTGAGATCCGTGCTCCAGATCCCAGCCCGGAGGGGTCACGAATATAGGTGACCCTATGACCTAAGCTTCCTCAGTCCCCTTAAACAGCGACCACTTATGAACATCTCCAGAATCTTCTAGAAGCTTTTATTCTGAATCCGCATCACTGACCGAGGTAGTTAGTTCCAGAACCACTTCACCCACTTTGTAAAGATGTGCTGCCTTGTGTTGCACTGAAACCATCCTTCTTAAGTTGCAAAGGGGAAAAAAAAAGTTCCAAAGGTATCCTCTTACTCAAGATTTCAGGATTTGGCCGTTCTGTTCTCGTTTTAGCTCTGCCTTTCATTAAAAAGTGTTCAGAGGAAAAATTCCTTACAAGAGAAACAAAGTACAGATACAAATACAACCAGCCTCTTCCTGATAAAGACCGCATCCTCTCCCCTCTTAGAACAGCCCTGGTCATCACAGCGACCATGTGGGGGGCTAGAACCACGCTCTTTAAGCTGCTATTTCCATTTTTAGCTTGTGCTGGCTCAAGAGAAACGTTTCCATAGAGTAAAGATCCGTTATACCCCAGGCAACCCTTCAACTAGTGGTTGAAAACTTTCGGATACTCTCATTTAACATCAGGCATTAATGTTTTATCTTGTTTTAAAAATAACCCTTGCTGGGCAGCCCGCTCAGCGGTTTAGCGCCGCCTTTGGCCCAGGGGATGATCCTGGAGACCCGGGATGGAGTCCCACGTTGGGCTCCCTGCATGGAGCCTGCTTCTCCCTCTGCCTGTGTCTCTGCCCCCCCCCACCCCCCGTGTCTCTCATGAATAAATAAATAAATAATCTTAAAAAAAATAACCCTTGCTTTGGGGCACCCGGGCTTAGTCGGTGAAGCGTCTGCCTTAAGCTCAGGTCATGATCCCAGGGCCCTAGAATCCAGCCCCGCATCAGGCTCCCTGCTCATGGGGAGCCTGGTTCTCCCTCTGCCTCTCCTCCTCCCACCACTCATGCTCTCTCTCTCTCTCTCAAAGAAATAGAATCTTTAAAAGAAAATAATAACCGTTGCTTAAAAGAAATGCTTCCCTAAGTCAGAACTAGGTCATCTCTTATTTAAAGAGCCTTCCAAGAGGCACTTCCAACACCAAACAATCAAGAAGCCTAAAAACACTGTCACTGACTATTCTTTTCATGAGGTTGGGGATTACAGGGAAGCAAGTGGCACAACTACTACAGCTGAGTCTCATTCCAAAAAGATGAGTCAGAAAAAGTCCTGTGACTTAGAATAGAAACACACAGAGCCCCTCTCCACATTTAGACTCCCCAAAAGTTCACATGATTTTTAACGGTGTAGCTAGTTCACTGGTGAAAGGGGCCGGCGGCTAAGAGTGCTTCGTAAAAGTCAAGTGCTGCATGGTTGTTGAGAAAAAGTTCAGTTCCATTGTATGCTTCATCAAGAAGATATAGTAATTATAAACATAAGTACCAAACAACAGGGTTCTGAAATATATGAAGCAGACATTGACAGAAGTGAAGGGGAAACAGTTTTACATTAATAGTGGGAGAGTTTGGTACCCCTCTCCAATGATGGTTAGAGTATGTAGACCAAAGATCAGGAATAGAGGACTAGAACAACATTATAGGCCAACAAGACCTAACAGACACATGTAGAGTACTTCACCCAAGAGTAGTAAGATGCATATTCTTCTCAAGTGCACATGAAATCAAATATATAATGTAAAATGTTTGAAAAGTCCTGTGTTGGATTTTTTTAAATTTTAATAAATGTTGATATTAATAACCAATCTAATAACCAAAAAAAAAAAAAAAAGAAAGAAAAGAAAAGTTCAGTTCCTAATTAAAATGCCAAGTTTTCCCAGTCTGCCAGTTTGCTCTAAGGAGAATCCACAATTGTGCGAGGACACAGATGACAGCTAACGTTGGCTCGATGATCTTCCAGAAAGAAAAATGCTTGGAAACGAGCAGAGGTCTAAGTAGAAGATGCTAGAACAGGACTGGGATGTGTCTTCTGAGAAAGAGGTAGCCAAGCGGGGGTATGCGGCAGGATTTTACAGTTGCACGCACACACACATCTTGGAAATACAATTTCATCGTGCACTTTCTGACAGGAGAATCTGCAGTGCCCTTCCCACAATTATGCTCCATTGGGTGCAAGGATGGGTGCTGCCGGGGAACAGGGAGGAGTCGCACACAGGGCAGGACCACTTCAGGACATACCAGGGAGGAAAGACCCATGGAAGACCCCCACCAGGTAGGCATCCTGGGTGTTCACTCCAAAGCCAGGTGCCAGGATAGGAAGTGCACGAGACGCACGGGTGTTCTCCCTTTCTGTGTCATTGTTAGGGGCTGAAGGAAAAACTCAGACTACTGATGAGACCGAGATACAAAACAGAGAGCATGGATCCAAGAGGAAGCAACAACCAGATGAAGCAGGATCCCACACAACCTGGAAGCAAAGAGGGCTTTAGCCAAAGAGGCTGGCATTAGTAAGGCCATATTCTGTGCTGGCCAGCTCATCCTTACAGTCATCCTGGGGAAAGAGTTCCTTTTTTTAAAGATTTTATTCGGGCAGCCCGGGTGGCTCAGTGGGCTAGCACCACCTTCAGCCCAGGGTGTGATCCTGGAGGCCCAGGATTGAGTCCCACATCGGGCTCCCTGCATGGAGCCTGCTTCTCCCTCTGCCTATGTAGAACAGCCCTTGTCATCACAGCGACCATGTGGGGGGCTAGAACCACCCTCTGCCTATGTCTCTCATGAATAAATAAAAAATAATAAAGATTTTATTCATTTATTTATGAGATACACACACAGAGAGAGGCAGAGACACAGGCAGAGAGAGAAGCAGGCTCCATACAGGGAGCTCGACATGGGACTTGATCCCAGGACCCCAGGATCATGCCCTGGGCCGAAGGAAGGGACTAAACCGCTGAGCCACTCAGGTGCCCTCCAACTCTTTTTTTAAAAAAAAGATTTAAATAATTTATTTGGAGAGCATGAGTGGGGGGAGGGGCAGAGGGAGAGGGAGAGAGAATCTGAAGCAGACTTGTGCTGAGCCCAAGGTGGGGCTCGATCTCACAACCCCGAGATCATGATCTGAGCAGAAATCAAGAGTCTGATGCACAAACCAACTGAACCACCCAGGCTCCCCTCTTTTCAGTCCTTTGAGCTGAAAGGTAGCAGGCCCCAGCTGGTGTGTTAGGGCCCCTGAAGGGCATGGTCTCCTTGGGGGGCTCAGCAACCGGGTTACCAGCTGCAGCGTGAGATTCCCTTTGCTGCCCAGTGGAGCACTCCGCATCTGGGCAGACCTTAAGATGATTCCAAATAAAATGCCACTTTGCAAAGGAAGTGCGCCGAGATGTCAAGCTAGTGAACCCAAGAGGATGTTGTGAGATATTCCTCACTAGGGAGGGACCTGGCGCAAAAATCAGCCGGCCAGAGCATCAGAGAAGACGGTCACTCACCAAAGTCAAACTCCTAGAGCGGGAGCTGCTGCTTCGACTCCCCAGGCTGTCCCCTCTGCTCAGGTCGCTGAGCCCGCAGCTAGGGGACACATCCGAGTCCATGTCCGAAGAGTCAGACTGCTGGCGGTTTACAGGCATCCCCACAGACGTCCCGGCCGCTGGCCCGGTCACAGGAGGTGGGGAAGGGGCCAGGGTGCCATTCTCAAGTAGCCACTGCGTCTGGAGAAACCAAGCACAGGGGTTAGAGTCTACACAGTGAATGCCAGGTCCCCTGAAAAGAAGGCCTCCGCGTGGGTCAGAGGTCACCTCGATTGGCAGCCTGAGCTGTCAAGACGAAGAGAAGTAGGAGCCCCTAGATCCACCTGTTTGCTCATTTTCATCTCTTCTTTATACCCCTTTCCATTATGGAAATGTGAATCATTTTTTTTAAGATTTATTGATTGATTGATTGATTGATTGATTGATGGATTTATTCATGAGAGACACAGAGAGTGGCAGAGACAGGTATAGGGAGAAGCAGGCTCCCTGCGGGAGCCCAATGTGGGACTCAACCCCAGGACCCCGGGATCACGACCTGAGTAAAAGGCAGACGCTCAACCACTGGGCCACCCAGGCATCCCAAGGTGAATCATTTTTAGGGAAAAATGGGACATACTAACAGTTACTTTGTTGTTGAAACATGGATAGGATAAGGTTCTTGCTCCCTCCTTTGCCCCGAGGACCTGTATTCTCATGCTCTTTCCCACTCAGATACAGGATTTCCCCAGGCTCTTTATCGATTCTAGTCTCTTCTACCTCAGACACCACAGAATTATGGTTCCTCTTCCAGCTTCGGTGCAGTTCAGAGCTGAGTGAGGTGACAAGAGCTAGCAAATTGCGAATGGAAGTCTGGGTGACATCTCTGAGACTCTAGACTCTCTGGGGGCCGTGATGCTCTTGCAATTTCTACATAAGATACGAAGGTACCGTAAGTTAATACTACAAGGAAGTTCATATTTTTACTTTCGGGAATAAAGACAGCGAAATTTCCCCTACCAGCCCCTTGGTTTCACACTCTGACTCTTTTAGCAGGAAATTCAGCTCAGTCTCTGAACAATGGACAATGGAGTTCAACAAAACCTTCTAGAAGACCAAACAAGATTAATAGGGAATAAGGGAATAAGCCTCTTGTGGAGCTTTAGGACCAGTGGAGAGATATGAGCCCACGTCATTCATTCCTAAACTGAAAATACTGCCAGGTGGTCTTATGAGCCCTTGTAAGAATTCTGCGGGGCATGTGAGCTCAGATAACCATGGGCACAAGTGTGTGTGTGTGTGTGTGTGTGTGTGTGTGTGTGTGCACGCTTGCATGTGCATCCATTTTTAACAGAAACAAACATCTGTGGAGAAAGTCCAATCAGTACTGAATACCTCTGGGTGGACTTTGCCATTTAAAACTTCAAAAATTACTGTGAGATCTCCTTAGGGAAATCCTGAAGGTGTGAGAACAGTTTAAAAAGGAAACTATTCCTCGCCTGGCTTCTCTTCATTTTTTGGGTGAATCAGCCCAAGTTAACAAGCAATTTAAGAGCAAGGCTAGGAAATAGAAGATTTTGAGCTTAGATATGCTTTTTGGAAGTTGCCATTATTCTGAATGGTTAAAAAAAAGACTTCAGAAAATGTTAGGTTTTTTTTTTTTTTTTTAAGATTTATTTATTTAAGGGAGAGAGAGAGAGAGAGTGTGCAAGCAGGGAGGGGGTGGTGGGCAGAGGGAACAGGAGAAGCAGACTCCCTGCTAAGCACGGAGCCTGACGCAGGACTGGATCTCGGAACCCTGAGATCATGCCGTGAGCTGAAATCAAGAGTTGGACGCTTTAACCAACTGAGCCACCCAAGCGCCCCAGAAAACGTTAAAGGCTTTAAAATTTGTTTAATAGGAAGCAAGCCTAAACAATGCACAGACTTTATTTAAACTGTCTTACGTAACCAAAACATGTCACATCCCTGGGACCATGAGTGTCGGGGGCCTGGGTGAGGTGGGTGGGAAATCTAGAAAAGACCCACCGACTCTCATTCCTGAACTAAGTCACCGCTCCCAGGAAAGGATGGAGATGCGGGGCAGTCTTCCCCCAACACAACAAGGGGGTGAGGATGGGGCGGTGAGATGCTGATTAGCCCCACACAAGGCAGGAACTCAGCGGAAGTGCCCTGTCTTTGGGAAGGGCCTGGAATTGTGCAACAGGCCTGTGCTTAGGAACAGCGCTCTGAGGTGTTCACAGTTCGGCTGGAGGGCGCTACCTTCCCAGCACGTTGGAGAACACACCTTTTTTCTTGTGTTACTGCAATTTTAAAAGTTATTCGGACACCGTAAAACTGTAACATTTAGACTTTTACAAATTGCTGTCTTAAAAGAATATGAGGAAGCTGACCAGAATTCTCCAGAAGGCAGAGGTTATTGGGGAGAAAGTGCAAACCTTGATCTGAAATCCTTCACAGGTTCAAGGTGTCAATCTTCTGTGATCTCTCTCTCTTTTTTAAGAGTTTATTTATTTATTTGAGAGAAAGAGAGCACAAGTGAGGGGCGGGGGGCAGAGGCAGAGGGAGAAGCAGGCTCCCTGCTGAGCAGGGGGCCGATGTGGGGCTCCATCCCAGGCCCCCGGGATCATGACCTGAGCTGAAATCAAGAGTCGGACACTTCACCGACTGAGCCACCCAGGCGCCCTCCTCTGTGATCTCCTAAGGCATCTCCCTACTCCTACTTCCCTGGGAACTAAAAATATGGAATCGCATGGTGGTCCCCTGTGGAGAGAGGAGTCTTCTGAAACAGAAGGGAAAGGAAGCAGCCTTCTTTCCTGGTCTGCACTGGGAAGAGAGCAGGGCAGACAGGTTGGACAGGAGGGACTCCCCCACTCTTAGGAGACAGCATGAGCATGGGAGGGAGAGACAATCTCAAGCAGACTTTGTGCGGAGCTCAGAGCTCAAGGTGGGGCTCAATCTCATGACCCTGAGTGGAAATCAAGAGTCCAGTGCACAAACCAACTGAGCCTCACACACTGTCCCTCCTTTTGTAACCCTTTGAGCTGAAAGGCAGTGGCCCCTTGCTGGGATGGTCATTACTATCCTAAAATATTTAGGATCCTTGTCCAATCACGGGTTCACCCTTTGGGTTAAGAGATTAGCCCCACAGGTGAAGAAGCTGACTTCTTACCCGAGGGCAGAACCAGCCTCGCCGAGAAGTCCCAACAAGCCTGACACCAGGAGCACTCTGCCCACTTTTGAGCCTCTGCCCACTTTTTTTTTTAAACTTTATTTCAAGAGAGAGAGCAAGCAGGGGGAGGGGAAGAGGGAGAGGGAGACGGAGAATCTCAAGCAGGTGCCACAATCAGTGCAGAACCTGATGTGGGGCTCGATCCCAGGACCCTGAGACCATGACCTGAGCTGAAATCAAGAGTCGGACACTTAACTGACTGAGCCATCCAGGCACCCCCAAGCCGTGCTCACTTTCTGTTTATTTTCTTACCCTTCCTGTGTTTATTTCCTCATCATTTACTAGTAACCTCCTTGTTTGGAAGGGTCTAGTTTGTCAGTTGAGCAGAGACAAGGAAGACAAGGCCACAGCTGATCTACAGTCTCAGTAAATCTACACCTGGTGAGCATGGCAGGTGGGAAGGACAGCAGCTATGGGGCTGGAGGGCTCCTGGGGCTGCTGGGGCTGTGGGAGTCAGGCAAGTGACCCCCCCCCAAGTGAGTGCCCTGCAGCCAACAGAGGAAGGCGGCTCCTCTTCTTCGTCTTCCTCGTGCATTCCAGAAAGATCTAGAATGACCCAGACGCATCCAGCACAAAGTGGCCTTTGCCGTTACCCCATGCCACCTCCGTTCCTACCCATCAACACGCTTCACTTTGAGGCCTCGCCTCCTTTCTAGGCCAAGCACATTCTTCAGATATTCACTGTTTTCCTACCTCACCTGGACCAGATTCCAGGTGCCAGGCAACCACCCGTGAGTCAGAGGAACCTGATGTGGACACCGGTTCTTAATTCGGTAAGGTATCTGGCCTACTGAACATGTGGATGGGAGTAAAGCCTGAGCAGGTGTATTTCTTAAAGGCACTGCACACAGTTCTGCACACAGTTCTGCACACAGCAGGGGCTCCGCTCAGCACCTTACAGGGACCACGGGAGCTCAGAGCAAGGGGTGCCAGTCCTCCCGGTGGTGGTCAGAGACTTCACAGACAGTGACAGCGAGGCCAAGCTCCCCTGGGATGTTTGAGATTTCAGGAGACAGTCGGTCAAACCCATGACGATGTGCATCCTGAACAGAAGGAAAAGAATCAGCAAACGCGCGGCCCCACACGCGGCTGCAGGGGTGCTGGGTGCTGAGCACTCAACTTAGCTGGAGCACAGGATGAAAGGAGTGGGAAAGGCCTGGAGGGAAGTGCCAACAGAGGGCAAGGTGACCAGGGTGAAGAGACTGTGCCCCAGCGGAGAGCCGTGGTGGCACGTGTGGCTCACACGGGTAAGTCTGGCACCACTCTGCAGGGTGGACCCGCAGTAGAGCTGGAAGTAATTATAACTGAATACCTTGCATTGCTTATTTTTAAAAAATAATTTGTTGGTTCTTTAAAAAAAAGATTTATTCATAAGAGACAGAGAGAGAGGCAGAGACACAGGCAGAGGGAAGCAGGCTCCCTAAGGGAAGTGTGATGCAGGACTCAATCCCAGGACCCCGGGATCACGCCTGGGCCAAAGGCAGATGCTCAACCCCTGAGCCACCCAGGCTCCCCTCACACACTGTTTACAACAAGCTGGGGCAGGGGCAGCTGAGTGGTTTCCAGGACACGTTCGTGTGTGGGAAGAGCAAGGGCAAGACCAGAGTTGCATCTGCTTCCACTTGTATAAGGCAAGAAATGAGAAAATACCTAAGTTCGTGCTCCTGTGTGCAGAGTCTCTCTGGAAGGACAGACAGAAATGTGGTCGCAGGGACACCCGGGTGGCTCAGCGGTTGAGCGCCTGCCTTTGGCCCAGAGCATGATCCCAGATTCTGGGGTTCAGGTCCCACGTGGGGCTCCCCGCATGCAGTCTGCTTCTCCCTCTGTGCCTCTGCCTCTGTGTGTCTCTCATGAATAAATAAAATAAAAAAATAAAATAAATAAAATAAAATAAAATAAAATAAAATAAAATAAAATAAAAAAGTACTCGCAGCGGCTACCCGCGGGGAGGGAGAAGGGACAGCCAGGAGGTGAGGGTGGAGACAACACCTGCACGTGCACGAATGATCTTTTCTGTCGTTGGAATGCGGCGCATACTCACCATCCAGTCGGGTTCAGGAGACAATCCGAGTAGCTATCCAGCTGTTACCAGTTCACATGAGAGACGATAAAGACCTGGAAACTACTGTGGCCGTAAGGTTGGAACAGAAGAATGTGAGAGATGAGAGAGAAAGGACTATGAAATTTTCATGACTAACAGGCAGGGCGGGAGTGTATTTCAAGAACAAAAGAGACGGGACCCTGGCCGCCAAAAGCCACAACTGAGTAAAGGCTAAACATTGCCCAGTGACCTCCCCAGCGAAGGTGACCTTACAAGGAGCCAGCAGTAGACATGACCCAAAGCCCCCACTGTGGGCCAACGCGTGGATGGGAGGAGTGGGGTACCTAGCGAGTCGTTTTGGAAGATGGAGTGTTGAGAGGGTGGGAAGGGTGAAACAGGTGATGGGGATGAAGGAGCACGGGCTTTTGATGAGCACCAGGTTTTGTATGTTGAATCACTAAATTGCACACCTGAAACTAATATGACACTGTTCATTAACTACCTGGAATTAAAATACAAACTTAAGGGATGCCTGGGTGGCTCAGTTAGGGAAGTAGCTGACTTTTGATCTCAGCTCAGGTCTTGATCTAAGGGTCATGAGTTCAAGTTCTGGGCTGGGGCCCACAATAGGCATGAAACCTACTTTAAAAAAAAATGAAAATAAAAACTTAAAAAAAAAGTTGAGGTGTGATGGGAAAGATAAAAAGGCAGTTGCTACAGGTATAACTGGGTTGGAGAAAGGTATTTTGAGTCACTGGTTTTGTTTACCTATATATTTTTTAAAAGATTTTATTTATTTATTCATGAGAGACACACAGAGAGAGGCAGAGGCAGAGGGAGAAGCAGGTTCCCTGTGGGGAGCCTGACGTAGGACTCGATCCCAGGACCCCGGGGCAACCACTGAGCCACCCAGGTGCCCCTTGTTTTGATTTTAAGAGTTGGAGAGGCCTACTGATTAGCTAAGGGGAAAAGAGAAGTTACAAGCCTCCTGGAGAAACCCTCATTTCCAGAGTCTGCTGGAGGAGACAAGGAAGCCTGCCTGTTCTATTGAGACTATTTCAGATGCTGAATGCTGTATGAAAAATACCTCTATGACTCTCTCTTCCTTGCAGAAGGTAACTGTCTGGTCATAAAAAAATGACCAGGGTAACTTGAAAAAGAACCAAATTGAACTTAAAAAAAATTGTTTTAATAGCAATTTAAAAACTCAAGTGGATGGGGTAAACAGAAGATTTAATATACTGAAGCACTGGATGAATTTAATATTAGGCACAATTTTTAAATAAACTTCACACAGGATGAGGGGAGAACTTCTTTTAACCCAATAAAAAATATCCAATAAAAATTACAGCAAACATCACACTTACTGACAAAATATTACAAACTATTCTCATTACCACCGCTGCTGTCCTCTATAATATATTGTATTTAAGTCCTACCCTACATATAGAGAAGAAAAAAATGCATAAGGATTGAAAAGGAAGAAACAAAACATTAGTATTTATGCATAGTTATGGTCTTTGTAGAAAACTCCAAGAATCTCATAAATTATTAGAATCAACAACTGTTTTTTACAAAGTTGCTGGATATAAATCAATATACAAAAAGTCAATTTCTATTTGTTAGCCACAAACAACTAAACTATAAACAATAACAAAAACTTAAAATTGTATAAAATAAAACAGCATAACATATACCTATGTATATGTATTATATTACTTAGGTTTGCACAAAAAACGCAAATAATAAAAGGTTACTGAAAGTCAGTAAGGAACTAAGAGATACCATATTCAGGACTGGAAGAGTCAATATCATTAAGACAAGCTGTTCTCCTAAAATTGAATTGCTCTGAAGCTATAGATGTGGCTTGTCCAATAAACTCTAGCCATATGTGGTTACTTAAATTTAAACTAATTAAAATTAAATTGAAAGATTCAGTTCCTCAGCTGCACTAGCCACATTTTAAGCATTAATTAATGGAAAATTTCCATCATCCTAGTAAGTTCTGTTGGACCATGCAGCCAATGGAGCAATCAAAATCACAATAGGGTTGTTTTGTGGGAAATCCAATAGGCTGGGTTTTAAACTTATTAGGGGCTTAAAAAAAAGGAGAAAAATGCATTGGGAAGAACAAAGAGCTAAGAACAACCAGCAAAGTCCTAAAGAAGCTGGAGGAACTGGCCTCATCAAGCTTCCAGAGTCATTATAAAGTAATAGTAATTCAGATACACCCATGGAACAGACTAGAAAGCCCAGAAATGGTTTGATACACATGACAAAAATGTTTTCTTAATGTGTACTTTGAGAATTTTTCAATTTTAATATAGTTGACTTCATCAGTCTTTTGGTTTATGGATTTTGCAAACTTAGAAAGGCCTTTCCTGGGGCACCTGGATGGCTGAGTCAGTTAAGCATCTGACTGTTGGTCTCAGCTCAGGTCTTGATCTCATGGTCCTGAATTCAAGCCCCACAATAGGCTCCACACTGAGCATGGAACCTACTTTAAAATTTTTAAAAAGGCCTTCCCTATTCAAAGGATATAAATGAAATACTTCTCATATTTTCTCCTTAGCATTTTTATGGTTTCAGTTTTCATATTTTAATATCTGATCCAACTTGAATGTATCTTTGTGTGAAGTGTGGAAGGATCTATTTCCCCATCCCCAAGCCCAAATAGCTATGCAAAATGGCAGTAACTCAAATACCAAGAACTGAAAAATTCATCTTCTCCACTGTTTTGAAGTACTAAATGTTATCTTCTGCTAATGTTTACGTGGTAGGTTCTATTTCGGAATTTCCTATTCTCCATTGATATTTCTGTCCATTAGGATTCAAAAAAACCACAAATCCTAAGGTGAAAATTGCAAAGAATCTATGTAAAAATGGAAGGCACTCTAGGCCACATTAACAGAAAAAGAGGTAGGCGGGTGGAAAGACATTTTACAGTCTCACAAAAGAAACTGCTAGCTAGAATATACAAAAAAATTCTTGTACACCAACAGGAACAAGACAGGAAACTCATCAGAAAGAAGCACAAACAAGGAATATGATTAAGCAGTTCAATAAGAGGAAACCCAAGTGACTAAGAAGTATGTGAGAGGCATTCAACGTTGCTGGTAAACAAAAGAAGTACAAGCTAGACCTACCACAAGACATTAGCTTATACCTACAGGATTGGCAAAAATTAGACAACTAAAAAATAACAAATGCCAGCAAAAATGTGGGGAAACAGGAACCTTCATGTACCACTCACTGTTGGGAGTGTGAAATTCATACGACCTCTCCATGGAGCAGTCTGGCCGTGCTTAATGCCTTAGTCAGAAGCAATCAATTGGACAGTGGCATGGATAGGTCCTAAAATATTTTGAGTGAAAAATTATAATCAGATTGTTAGCACAATTCCATTTATTTAAATGTAATACACCCACACCACTGTATTTTATATCCATATCCAGGAACACATGCCAGTGGCTGGGATGGGAGGGCACAACATGGGTGTCCTAGAGTACACACCTGGTCTGCCTCATTTGCTGGGTGATATTGTTTTTTTTTACTTTTTTTTTTTTTTAAGATTTATTTATTTGACAGAGATAGCACATGTGCATAAGCAGGGGGAGCAGCAGGCAGAGGGAGAGGGAGAAGCAGACTCCCTGCTGAGGAGGGAGCACCGTTCCAGGACTCTGGAATCACGACCTGAGCCAAAGGCAGACACTTAACTGACTGAGCCACCCAGGCGCTCCTGGAAAATATCTTCTTGTTTCCTTCGTGTACCTATCTCTTTTGACAGAAGAAACAGAAAAGGTAGATGAGCTGGAGGTTTGTAGATTCATGATTTATCAGGAAAAAAACAGAAAAGGTAGATGAGCTGGAGGTTTGTAGATTCATGATTTATCAGGAAAAAACAGAAAAGGTAGATGAGCTGGAGGTTTGTAGATTCATGATTTATCAGGAAAAAACAAAAAAGGTAGATGAGCTGGAGGTTTGTAGATTCATGATTTATCAGATCATTCCATCACCTGGGAAATGTCTGCAAGGTCCAGCACCAAAGGAGGTGATGCAGAATCCAGACGAGTTTGGAATTTATGAGGGAAGAAGAGAAGACCTATGTCATCTAGAAACCCCAGGGCGATGCAGGAGGGAAGCGCTTTCAAAGGAAGGAGAAACCACAAAGATAAACTTTGCCCGGGTCACAATTTAGCCTGAACTTCGCCAGGGGACGGCTGACCCAGTTTACTGAAGAATCTAAGCTGGGACAAATAACAGTAAGTTCCCTCACGTTCAGTTGTTGGGCTTTGCACCTCCTAGGTGGGGGGGGGGGGGGTAGGGAATCCTACCTGTCGGGGCTTCGATGCCCTGCCCACAAGCTAAACAAAATCAGGAGGGTGATCCCTGCCTCTGCTCCATCTGCTCATGAATGGAGAAATGACCCAGCGTTACGGAGCGACGTAGAACTAATGTTTGCTTAGCGTGCCTAGGTGACACTTTAAAAAGAGACGTGCTCCAGCTCATTGCCAAGGTAAACTCTTTACGAAAGAAAACACCCAGGTTGGGCCCTAGGATGTGGAACTCCGAGACCTGTTGTTTACAGACCCTCACTCTTTGTCTAGGGTCCCACCATTTGGCAACAGCGCTAAGATTCAGTCAGCAGAAGCACAGCTGGGCTGGGAAAGGGGTAGAAATTTTCTGAGAAACACCAGGCTGTGCAGTAGGGTGAGTGTGCACACCTGTGAATAACGGGAGCAGGATCACTCTGCACCTGAGTCCCACTGTTCCATCAGCCCAGTCTCTCCCACTTCCATCCACAGGAGTTCTGTGAAGACTTGTTCCAAAAAGTAGGAAAACAATCCTAGCAAAGGAATTCTCTTTAAAGCTCTATCCTGGGGACGCCTGGATAGCTCAGAGGTTGAGCATCGGCCTTCGGCTCAAGTCGTGATCCCGGAGTCCTGGGATTGAGTCCCGCATTGGATTCCCTGCATGGAGCCTGCTTCTCCCTCTGTGTCTCTGCCTCTCTCTCTCTCTCTCTCTCTCTCTCTCTCTGTGTCTCATGAATGAATAAATAAAATCTTAAAGTTATATCCTGAGCAATCCCAATATGACAATTTAACAGCCAAGCCACTTTCAAAGGTAGGGGTTGTAGTAGGGATTTTTTTTTTTCTTTTTTGGACCTTCAAGAACATTAAAAATGAAGCTGTTTCACAGTGGGAGTGGTTTCTGAGTCACTACAGCTCATTATCATAAATGGGCTTTTTCATATGGTTAAGCAGTGGGTGAAAATAAAGAGAACAGCCATTTTTACCAGAATGTACACACTCCTACATGAAATAAGCAGTGAACACAAAATAGCCTTTGTCGGCCTTAATGCTAGTAGGTCCTGGCAACATTCATTCATGTGAACACTAATGCATGTGATAGGCACTCTGTTCTGATTTACTCAAACAAAAAGGCAGGAGTCCTACTTTTATCATTTCTATCTGGGTCTGTGTTAATCCCTATGGTTAGGAGCGCCTGGGTGGCTCAATGGGTTAAGCGCCTGCCTTCAGCTCAGGTCATGATCCTGGGGTCCTGGGTTTGAGCCTCACGTCAGGCTCCCTGCTCAGTGGGGAGTCTGCATCTCCCTCTCCCTCTGCCCCTCCTCCTGCTGTGGTCTCTCTCTATCTCTCTCTCAAATAAATAAAACCTTTTTACGAAATTAAATTAAAAAGTCTATACAAAATTAATGGGTTCTTTATAACAAGAAATTAACTAGAAGACGAAGCTATGAATGACACCGACTCTTTTCTAAGATTTTATTTTTAAGTAACCTCTCTACCCCCACGGTGGGGCTCACACTCAAATGCAAGATGAAGAGTCACATGTTAACCGACTGAGCCAGGCAGGGGCCCGTTCTATTGTTTTATTAACCCAATCCATAATTGAGAAGGAAACTGAATACTTACATTTTCTTTTCTATTATTCAACTTAATTAGGGCTTTAACAAAATTCTTAGACTAAATGCACCATTTCACTTCTCCCCTAAAGATAATTCACCAGATTAAGTCCATAAAAATGACTTCACAGCGGGTGTCACAGAACAGGTGATGGTTCTGAGAACGGCTCTGGGTTCCCGTACCCCCTGCACAAGCGGCACAGGGGCTGCACGGACGCACACAGAGATGCCTGTGTGCACCGCGGGTCTGGGGCAGGGTGGGGGGGGGGGACAGTAGCTGTTGGTCCCACATGTTGTCTTTCAAGTTTTCTACTCTGAAAACTCATGTTAAAAATAAAACAAATATGGGGATCCCTGGGTGGCTCAGTGGTTTGGCGCCGCCTTCGGCCCAGGGCATGATCCGGGAGTCCCGGGATCGAGTCCCACATCGGGCTCCCTACATGGGGCCTATTTCTCCCTCTGTGTCTCTGCCTTTCTCTCTCTCTCTCTCTCTCTGTCTCTCATGAATAAATAAATAAAATCTATAAATAAATAAATAAATAAGTGGCGCCTGGGTGGCTCAGTTGATTAAGCATCCGACTCTTGGTTTCAGCTCAGGTCCTGATCTTGCGGTTGTGGGATCGAGTCCCACGTCAGAGGTTCTGTGCTCAGTGCGGAGTCTGCTTCAGATTCTCCCTCTCACTCACACACACGTGCTCTCTCTTTCAAATAAATAAATAAAAACTTAAAAAAAATAACAAAATGAATACAGAGTCCGACATTCACCAGTGAATCGCAAGGACAGAAAGAACCTTCTCAAGATCGAGGGTTACTTGTGCTACCACAGGCCTGGGAGAGCTGGCACAGTTTCTGTCTCCCCAATTTTACTGCCAAAGGTCCTCCTATCTGTAAGAACACAGGGCATTAAGGTGTCTCCAGGACGCCACCTCACCGTATCTCTTCCACCCTGTTTTCCACAATATAAACCCTTTTATCCAGCTTGGTCTGCTTAATACTCTGCGTAATCATGGGCCCGGTGTTGACGGCATCCCCTGTGGCTCTCCTCCAAAGCCTCGCTCAAAAACTCAACCAAACCTCAAATCTTGCTTCCTGATGTTGCTCATCACTGACCTATCCACTCACTCCTTCACCACTGCGGGGTCTATTTCACCACTGGTGGACGACATCCCACAATCTTTGTCACTCTGATGCAAGCCAGTCACCTCAGGTTTCACTCTGCAAGGAATCATTTATTCTTCAATTAGACTGCAAGCTCCTTGTGGGCAGAGAGCTCTCTCACTCTTTTTTTTTTTTTTTTTCCAATATAGACACAGGACTTTGGAAAACATTTGTCACAAAACAGAGACGGACTCTTCAGTACTTAACAACATTTAAATTTTAAAACCATCTTATTATTATCTTTTAAATTAGAGTATCCTTCCAATAGACCTTCGATCTAAAAGAAAAGCTTCAACATATATGAGTCCTGTCAAACACACTAATTTCATTGGGGTGACCATCCTTTATCCCCCTATCATAGCCATAGACCAAAGCAGTCAAACTGAGAAGAAATTACTCTCACAAAAAAAAAAAAAAAAAAGAAAAGAAATTACTCTCACAACCAATATATTTCAATCAAGGGCAAATGGGGCACACAGGGGAAGTCACATTAAATACAGTCATGGAGGAGATGCTTCACTTAGCTTCACAAATTATGATCTATTAAAAAGTCAGCGCCAATAAATACATCAGAAGCACCAAACCGGTAATGCTTCCCAATATTAACATGTAATAAATATCAGTGTAAATGCATGCATGTGTACATCTATGGGTGTAATCCATGCCCAAGATTAACTTAAAAAGTAAGCCTCTAACAAACAGCTGAAGTAAAATAAATATGTAGTGACTATTCTTTATTGTAGGCTCTTTCTCAACGTCAAGAAAACAAAAACCTTGGAAAGGCAAGAAAGCTTCCAAAAAACACTCACTGAGCCAACTGGCAAATGACAACTGGACCCCAGCCCTGAAGATCAGAGGAAAGTCCTCTTCTGGTAGGAACTGGTTGGTGCTGGGAGTTTGAAACTTAGTTTTGTTCTGGAATTTTAAAACATTAATGCAGCCAATGGTTTAGCATCCCTTATACATGACTTTTTGTTTTTTTCTCTGATTGGGTTCCCCCCCGCCCCTTACCACTGAAATGTCTTCTGTAAGAATTTAGGACCTTAAACTCTAACTGGCACTCAAGGGTATTAAATACAATTACACATTTTAAAGGCTAGTAATTTTACTTCCCCAGAACAATTACCATGCTTTCATTTAGACTTTTTTTTTTCTTTTGAAAAGCTCTTTCTGAACGATGTCAAAAACCAAGATTATCTCAATTGTGAATAGTTTCAGTTATTTATAGGAGATGGTAATTTACTTAGGGCTACGAAGCACATGAGAGTAAATGATGCACCCACACGTAAGCAAACAAGTTCATAGCAGAGGCCTCACCTAGCAAGGCTGGGCTAACAGGCCCTAAGGAAAGAAGTCTCCTGTTATCCGTTTCCTATCACTGAACAGAAGATGTGGAAATTGGATTTCCCTAAAGTGAAACCTCTCCTGAAAATAACCTTGACTAGATTCCAGGTGAGTTCCTTGTTATAAAATGGAATGACCCCTGCAACACGAGGAAGCAAACAGAAAAGCACTGACAGGAGCAAAATCTAGTTCTATCTGGTGAATTGTATACAAAGATGGACACCTCAAATTTAATTCTTAGCTCATCGAAAAAAAAATTGACATCCTATATGCTTATTGCATATTTCTGGATTTTTGGATTCTTTAGGAAATTAAAAAAAGAAAAGAAAATCTCCACTTAACTTTTACTTTTGTTAAACAAGCTTGTGTGCTTTCTCTGAATTTATTCAGCAAATATTCCCAGAGCGCCCACTGCGTGCTACAATAGTGAGTCAAAATGTCATACTTTTTACTTAGAACTAATAATTATGCCTTATTATTAAATAATATGATTTCTTTCTGAGAAGCTCAAAAGTCTTAGCTGAATGTTTCTTTGATCCTCACAAAGAAAATAAAGGTGAGGTAGAGAGTATGTTCATCTAATATTGGCATTTATAACACTTGGTTAGATTGGAAGTGATCTGATTGACATATCTTACCTCATGTTGAACAGATTTAGATCCAAGTCAGGGGGAGCAAAGCTCACACAAGACATCCTGCTGGTCAACCCACTGTACTGGATCTTTAGCCCCATCTCCCAAGGCCTTTGGGAGCCCTCCTTCTGTGGATGTATATAGAGAGGCTGCCTTCTTCTCCCTAGACTCTTCCTAGACACCTCCTGGCAACACCATTGGTAAGGACTTTCATCCTGGAAAAATGGGAATTAGCTAAGAAACACAGTATTTAAAGGCACTGTGTTTTTATGTGAGTTTTCCAGTTTGCTGACTACGTTCTTACAATGGTTGAAAAGGGAAGGGTCTAACAAGCAGCCCACAAGTATTAGATTGAATCATATGAAGTTGCTATTTGTATAGGCCAAAATAGCTGAATATCAGTAATTTTATATGGCTAACCAAATGTTCCTGAAATAGAATTAATAAATAGTCATGGGGACAAAAAATCCTTAAAATGAAATTATGGTTTAAGTATGATTTTACTACATGTTAATACAGAAATGTTTTTTCCTCAGAAGACACCTCTAAAATCACAATAGGAGGGGCGCCTGGGTGGCCCAGTCTGTTAAGCATCCAACTTTTTAAAAAAATATTTTATTTATTTATGAGAGACACACACAGAGAGAGGCAGAGACATAGGCAGAGGGAGAAGCGGGCTCCCCAGGGGAAGCCCAATGAGGGACTCGATCCCAGGACCCTGGGATCACGACCTGAGCCAAAGGCAGACACTCAACCCTGAGCCACCCAGGTGCCCCTAGAATAACGCTTTTTAAAACTCTTCTTGCACCATCTCTTTGACATTTGACATTTTCAATGCCATGCCCTTGCTTGCACCATCTTATCTCCTATTTCTTTTTTTTTTTTTAATTTTTATTTTTTTATTTTATGATAGTCACAGAGAGAGAGAGAGAGAGAGAGGCAGAGACATAGGCAGAGGGAGAAGCAGGCTCCATGCACTGGGAGCCTGATGTGGGATTCGATCCTGGGTCTCCAGGATCGCGCCCTGGGCCAAAGGCAGGCGCCAAACCGCTGCGCCACCCAGGGATCCCTTATCTCCTATTTCTATCCTCCCTTCCTCAACCCTGAACATCTTGTTCAATGTCAAGCTACTCCCTGTGTATACAAAAGTCTACTTCACAGTGAAGCCAGAACACAAGACCTGCTGTCATAACCCAACCGACAAGCCTTCCATGGTTAATGCCCCCAGATACAAGGCTAAGCTCCTCAGCGTTCAAACCACAGCCACAATGGTACCACTCTGATTTTCCAGTATCTTGCCCCTGTTGACCCAGCTCCAACGTTACATTCTCCCTTAGATGTTCTGATGTTCTGAAGGAAAAGAATATCTCTGTCTTCTCCTCCCAAAAGAGAGCAATGGGCCTCTGCTATGAACATTTACTCTATCTCCTTCATGAGACCATGAATTTCTCAAAGGCAAGGACCACACCTTATCCATCTCTACATTCCTTTGTACCCACCATGGTAGGAACTTAAATGCTCACTAAAGCTCTTCAAATCCTCTGAATCTTTCCAGAAAAAAACCCAAGTGCACCAGTTTGTTAGGAAGCAATCGACCAAACTCAGCTGGGTAGTCCAGTGCAAAAGAGCACAAGCATCATTTTTCTCCCCACAAGACAGTGTAAACTGTGCAACACAAACTATTTTAAGTACACTCACAGATTTAGGTGTGTAAAAGAAAGCTGGTGTGAATCCTTAATTTGTAATCCTCAGTTTCAAGGTCTGAGTGGCCTGAGAAGTCATTTAGTCCTACTCCAACTTTCACAGACCAGGAAACCAGGTTCTAGAAACACGAAGTGGTGAGCCCGATGAAACATGGGGCAGCCTCCCTCACCTCCCAGCTGAGGGCTGCTCTTTTTCCTTATGCCAGGCTCTACTAATCTGTTAATTAAAAAAAAAAAAAAGGTATCTGCAGACATCAAAAAGAGAAGCATATACAGACTGGTATGTTTGTATTCCCAATGACTGGCTCAGTGCAAAAGTGCAATGCAGGTGGCCAGTCTACAAATATTGCTGAATGAACAAAGGAACAACCCAGGCCTTTGGAACAATAACTAACATAGGAAGAATATTAAATATTTTAAAGCACTAGTCAGACAATTAGTCTCCTAGGAGGAGCAGCAGAAGCCTGAAAAAGAAAGCAGGGGAAAAACCCCCAAAACAACAGAATGAAGGTTTGAAAAGGAACATTGTATACAAACCAAGCCCTATAAAAATAACTACTCTCACTCCCATGCAGGATTTTGGCAACATACACACTAACACAGAAGAGAATCGAGTCCTTGAATAGATATTTCTCCAAAGAAGCCCTCTAAGTGGCTAACAAGCACTTGAAACGATGTTCAACATGATTAGTCATGGGGGAAACCCTAATCAAAACCACAGTGAGATACCACTTCATGCTCACTAGGATGGCAATTTAAACGCACACACGCATGCATACAGACAATAACAAGTGTTGGCGGATGTGGAGAAGCTGGAACCCTCTACACATGGCTGGCGAGAATGTAAAATAGTGCAGCTGCTCTGGCAAACAGTCTGGTGATTCCTTGGTGGGTTATATACAGCATTGCTGTGTTACTCAGGAATTCTGCTCTTAGGTACAGACCCCCAAATTTATTTTTTTATTTTTTATGTTTTTTCAAAGATTTTATTTATTTATTTATGAGAGACACACAGAGAGAGGCAGAGACACAGGCAGAGGGAGAAGCAGGCTCCATGCAGGGAGCCCAACGGGGGACTCGATCCTGGGTCTCTAGGATCACTCCCTGGGCCGAAGGCAGGCGCCAAACCGCTGAGCCACCCGGGCCTCCCTAAGACCCCAAAATTTAAAACAAGTGTTCAAACAAAAACCTGTACATGGATGTTCATAGCAGCACTACTCACAACAGCCGAAAGGTAGAAACAACACAAATGTCTATGAACTGATAAATGGGTAAGCAAATTGTGGTCTATTGAGGAAATATTATTCAGGGACTTTAAAAAAGGGACTGAGCTGTGGCTCCGTCGGGTGAAGCGTCTGCCTTCTGCTCAGGTCATGATCTTAGGGTCCTGGGATCGAGCCCCGCATCAGGCTCCCTGCTCAGGGGCGTCTGCACCCCCTGCCCCCACTTGTGCTCTCTCTCTCTCTCTGTCTCAAATAAATAAATAAAGTATTTTAAAACAAATAAATAAAAAGCGATGAAATACTGATGCATGCTATCACATGGATGAATCCTTAAAAAAAAAAAAAGATTTTATTTATTTGAGAGAAAGAGAGAAAGCACAAATAGCGAGGAGGAGTAGAGGGAGAGGGAGAAGCAGGCCCCCCTTCCCCCACCCCATCTGGGGTCATGACCTGGGCTGAAGGCAGAGGCTCAAGCAACTGGGCCACCCAGGCACCCCCAGATGAATCCTGAGAGCACTGCTAAGTGAAAGAAGCCAGTCACCATACTGTATGATCCAATTTATATGCAATACCCAGAACAGAGAAATCCATAGAAAAAGAAAGCAGATTAGTGGTTGCCAGAGGCTGGAGTAGGAGGCTGGAGTCGAGGAAATGGAGAGTGACTCCTTAATGGGAATGGGGTTTCCCTTCAGGATGATGAAAAACTTCTGGAACCAGATAGTGGTGATGGTTGCACAACATTGTGAATGTCCTTTTTCCTTTTTTTTTTTTTTTTTAAACACTTTAAATATGTGCAGTTTACTGAATGTCAATTATACCCCAGTAAAGACTTAAAAGAAAATAAAAGTGATAGGAAAAAAAAAAATCAAGCCAAGATCCACAACAGCAACAATGAAAGGACCGCTTCTAGCTATATTAGATCAGGCAAAAGAGATTAAATAGATGAAAGTATGTAATAGTAAAAAGTTCAATTCCTATTAGGCCCTGTGTAGCTACCAAAATAAATTTACAAATGCGCACTGTTACATATTCACATACAAAGTTTCAATACACAGAGTCTCAGAATATTTTCTAGCTCAAAATACAAGGAGAGAGTGACAAATCCCCCATGATAATGTTATGTTTCCATATACAGATCTTCCTTGATTTATCTCATAGGGTGTCATCCTGATGAATCCATATTAGGTTGAAAACGCATTTCATACACATAACCTATCTAGCCTACCTTAAATGTACCCACAACACTCATATTAGCCTACGGTTGGGCAAAATCCTCTAATCCAGCGGGATGGGTGCAGGATGGGTGTCGGGACGGGTGGTCCCTCGTGGTCGCTGGCGGCCTGGAAGCTGTGGCTCACTGCCCAGCATCGAGAGAGGACTGAACCAGGACAAGATCTAACTTCAAAATCCTCAGGACAGTTTCTACTGAATGCCTATCACTTTCTCGCACCACTGGAAAGTCTACACATCATCAAGTGGGGGACCATCTGTACCTCTCTCAATTATTGGCCTGTTAAGCAGACACAAAGTTAGTGAAGAGTAATTCAATTAGTAAGGGTCATGGAATGGATATCTGCGGACCTCTACAGGAAAAAAAAAAATTAAAGCCTTCTCTAACACATAGGATGTGAATGTAGTTAATGCCACTGACATCCACTTAAAATGACAACTTTGAAGTTACATATGTTTTGCTCCGATTTAAAAAAAGATTCGAGTCTTCGCACTGCTAGCTCTTTAGAAATATCCAGCCTGAAGATCTGCATTCATAAGGCGCTATCACAGCTCTCTCCAACAAGGTGGAATGTTCTGCTCTCCACATTCCTCTGCCGCCAATCCTGACTGCATGGATTGTAAACCCAGCACCTACTTTCTTAAAATAGGTTTCAATACTGGTGCTGCGAGCCTGGGAGGGGGTGGGGTGGGGGGTGGGGACAAGGGCATTCATTGAGAGGCACAGCCTCCCGCTGGCTCTCCACGGACAGGGGCTACCAGCAGTGATTCCACTCTACTGACCCTGCTGTGCCAGAGCCTCTGTGGACAGAGGCTTCTCTGCAAGGGCCAGCAGAGTCCCTCGAAGATTCAAGAGGGACGGAGGAGCTGCGGTGCAGCAGGGCCAGGGCGGCGGACTCATCCTCCCGAGAGCACGCAGGCAGCTACGAAGCCGATGGAAACTGAAATGCAATGCTGCCCTTGAGCAAAGCAAAGAGCTCAAGTTCTGGGATGCTCCTAGGATTCCCTGGCACCTACCCCTGAGTGGCCTCCGTGCCCCTGGCGGCTGTCCCACAATCATGTAGATAAGAGGCACCTGAACTTCTCTTCCAGAGGCTCCCCTGTTCTTAGCTCGGCTCCACCCAAACCTTTCACCTTGCTCCCTTTAGGCTGCAAGGCTCCACTCTACCTCGCGTAGTTAGTTATTTGAGATGATCTTTAGAATCAACACAGGGTGCCAACTACAGACTCCTTAGGTGTCTGAGAACTTTGGAACTGGGGCCAGGTGTGTCTTCAGCTCCCATTGAAAGCTCACTTGATCTGCTTTTAATCAGTTTGGGCCATATGGCTGTTATCTAGATACGTCTGTGTGCCCAAAGATGAACTCAGTACTCGGCATGGTGAAGGTGGGGAGTCTCCAAAACCCCTGCATGAAGTAACCAGCACTCCGTGCCCGCACTAACGTAGGCAAGGGGGGACGTCACGGGGCCTGACACACCCACATCTTCTCAAGAGCAGGTCTCTCATCTTCCCAACCTTCTCAAAATGATTACTAGCCAATGTTGCTCTGATTTTGAGTAACACAGAAAATGTGTTACTTTTAGATGATCAGCATCCAAAATTTTCAAAGAAAAGCTCATTTGAAACGCTGCTACCAAGGAATCTACCCAGTCACTTAAAAGTGCCTATTATTGGCCTGGGCAAGAAAACGCACCGGATTCCATACATACACCGTCAAGTTTGGCAGGAGAGATTTTAGACAACTTCCGTCCTTCCCACCCAATCCCAAGTAAACAGGGCATTTGTTTGTATTTCCACATTGGCCTCATGAACGAAAATACCTCCTCCACCTAGAAAAACAATCTCTAACATTCAGGCATGGAATTTGAGGGCTAACTTTGTAGTGCATGGGTCCCAAGTATGCTGTGCGAAAGAAAGAAAGAAAGAAAGAAAGAAAGAAAGAAAGAAAGGAGAAAGAAAGAAAGAAAGAAAGAAAGAAAGAAAGAAAGAAAAAGAAAGAAAGAAAGAACAAAGAAAGAAAGAAAGAAAGAAAAAGAAGGTAGAAATGTGTCTTTAATAAACCTTTCTCCCGTGAGCATCTTTCTCAAGTTTACACTGACACCTGGCTTGGTGTTTCTGTATCTTTCAGAAATACAGATTTAAAGAAAAAACAAAAGTTCTCCATTAAAATTGGAACCAGAAGGACTTTTCTCCCTGCAACAGATCTGAACGTTTGTTTTACTCTCTTTGGAAGGGTGGTCGGGAGGGGGAGAGGCACCAAAAAAAGTTACTTTCCTTTGCTCACTGCTAAGTTTTGTACTCTATACCAACCATCCTGCCTGGCAAAGAGTTAAGAATTTTCTGAGGTTAGTTCCTGCGGTTTAAAAAAAAAAAAAAAAAAGTCCGATGCTTAAATTTAGACTCCGTAAAACAATACTGGGAAACTTTCAAAGCCTTGGAGAAATACTGGAATTTATCGTATTGCCTTTTGTTAAACTGCATCGCACGGGCCACTGTTTCTTCCCCCTTTTAAATCCCTCCCGGCCCCCGACTCGCTCCCGGCGGGTCCTGGGTCCCACCTGATCCGGCTACCTGCCGTGGTCGGGGGTGGGGCCGAAACTCCAGGGGTCACCTTGCACGGGACGCGAGTGTGACAGGTGGCTTAGGACAGCCCCCCCCCCCCCCCCGCAGCGCGCGGCGCGGACTCCGGGACCCGAGGGCCGCGGCGGCGACGCGGGCGACGAGTCTCCGCCGACTCCGGGGAGGGGCCGCGCGCCCGGGGAAGGTGTGGGGGGCACGGGGCACCCCGCAAGCCCCTGCGCCCGGAGTCACACACGCACCTCGGACCACCTCTCACCCCGCAGCAGGCCAACCTCCCAGCCGAAAGCGCCGCGGCCCCCCCACGCCCTCCCCGACCTGGGCGCACGCGAACCCCCGAACCCCCTAAGGAGGCGCCGGGCTCCCCGCGGGTGAAGGGAGGTCGCCGGCCGGAGACCGTCCCCCGCGCGGCGCGTCTTGCCTGAGCTCCGGGAGGCCGGGGGCGCGGCGGGGGAGCGAGGGGCGCGCAGCCGGGGCCGCCGCAGGCAGAGGGGCGCCCTCGGGGTCCGCCCGCCCAGCCCGAGCCCGAGCCCGAGCCCGAGCCCGAGCCTCCGCCCGCTGCAGACGCGGGCGCTCACCGACGTGCCAGGCGAGGCCCCGCTGCCAGGGCGCCCGCCCGCCGCTCCGACCCCGTCGGGGACCCGAGGGTGCCTACTCACCCGGAAGGAGCCCCCGCCGCGCCCGGGGGCCGCAGGTGCCCACGCGCAGTGCGCGACCCGGAGCCCTCGCGCCGCCTGCTGCCCGGGCCGCCCGCGCGCTCATGCCCGCCGCCGCGCGCTCACCCCCGCCCGCCGCGCGCTCACCCCGGTCCGCCGCGCGCTCACCTCGGTCCGCCGCGCGCTCACCCCCGCCCGCGCGCTCACCCCGGTCCGCCGCGCGCTCACCTCGGTCCGCCGCGCGCTCACCCCCGCCCGCGCGCTCACCTCGGTCCGCCGCGCGCTCACCCCCGCCCGCGCGCTCACCCCCGCCCGCGCGCTCACCTCGGTCCGCCGCGCGCTCACCCCCGCCCGCGCGCTCACCTCGGTCCGCCGCGCGCTCACACCCACCCGCGCGCTCACCCCCGCCCGCGCGCCCTCCTCCCCCACTCGCCGCGCTCCCGCTTCTGCGCGCTCACACCCGCCCGCGCGCTACCCCCCACCCCGGGCTCAGCCCCCTAAAAAGCACAGCGCGTGCCCCGGACCTGTAAAGGGACAGGCCGGGGATCCCCGGGTGGCGCAGGGGTTTAGCGCCTGCCTTTGGCCCTGGGCGTGATCCTGGAGACCCGGGATCGAGTCCCACGTCGGGCTCCCTGCATGGAGCCTGCTTCTCCCTCTGCCTGTGTCTCTGCCTCTCTCGGTGTCTCTCATGAATAACTAAACTAAACTAAACTAAAGATAAAGGGACAGGCCCGCCCCGCCGCCGCCTGGCCAGGCCCGCGGGCCGAGCCCCCCGCGCGCGGCGGAGCCCCAGGGTGAGCGTCTGCAGCTCGGCGGGAGGCGGGGCTCGTGCCCCCAGCAGCCCCCGGGGGCCCTCAGCTTTGACGGGTTATTTCATGTCGGGTGATGCGAACCCCGAGGACGGACGGAATTGTCGGCCTCGCAGAAGGCCTTTCACAGGCCCACGACTTCGCGGAGCCCGCGGCCCGAGCCCGGGAGCGAAACTCCAGGAGAAAAGCTCCTGCCGCCCCTGCCGCTCCTGCCAGCCGAGCGCCTGCTGGTCGCGCTGGAAATGCCGAGCGGGGTTGTTGGAAGCCGCCGGGCGGAGCGGGAGCGAGCGGGAGCCGCTGGCGCCGCGCTTCCTCGGGGCGGCGCTGCAGGGGAGGACGGAGGAGCCCGCGGTCACGGGGCTTGGGGGGACTCGGCTGGCAGGCGTCGCAACGCCTGAACCCCAGCGTGCGTGTGCCTGCGTCCCCCCAACGTGCGTCTGCCGTGTGTCCCCCCAACGTGCCATGTGCCGTGTGTCCCCCCAATGTGCATCTGCCGTGTGTCCCTCCAACGTGCCATGTGCCGTGTGTCCCCCCAATGTGCATCTGCCGTGTGTCCCTCCAACGTGCCATGTGCCATGTGCCATGTGTCCCCCCAACGTGCATGTGCGGTGTGTCCCCCCAACGTGTGTGTGCCATGTGTCCCCCCAACGTGCATGTGCCGTGTGTCCCCCCAACGTGCATGTGCGGTGTGTCCCCAACGTGTGTGTGCAGTGTGTCCCCCCAACGTGCATGTGCGGTGTGTCCCCCCCAACCTGCATGTGCCGTGTGTCCCCCAGCATGCCATGTGCAGTGTATCCCTCCAATGTGCATGTGCCGTGTGTCCCCCCAACGTGCATGTGCCATGTGCCTGTGTCCCCCAACGTGCATGTGCGTGTGTCCCCCAACGTATGGCATGTGTCCCCCCAACGTGCCATGTGCCATGTGCATGTGTCCCCCCAATGCCTGTGCGTGTCCAAGTGCGTGCCGTGTGTCCCCCAGCGTGCCATGTGCCAGTGTGTCCCCAGTGCCATGTGCTGTCCCAGTGCATGTGGTGTTCCCCCCAACGTGCATGTGCAGTGTCTGTGGTGTTGTCCCCCCAACGTGCATGTGCGGTGTGTCCCCCCCAACCTGCATGTGCCGTGTGTCCCCCAGCATGCCATGTGCAGTGTATCCCTCCAATGTGCCATGTGCCGTGTGTCCCCCCAATCGTGCATGTGCGGTGTGTCCCCAATGTGTGTGCAGTGTGTCCCCCCAATGTGCATGTGCGGTGTGTCCCCACCACAACCTGCATGTGCCGTGTGTCCCCCAGCATGCCATGTGCAGTGTATCCCCCAATGTGCCATGTGCCGTGTGTCCCCCCAATGTGCATGTGCAGTGTGTCCCCCCAACCTGCATGTGCCGTGTGTCCCCCCAACGCCATGTGCGGTGTGTCCCCAACGTGCCATGTGCAGTGTGCCCCCAACATGCCATGTGCGGTGTGTCCCCGTTTACAGAAAACTGAGGAAGGAAGTGGTTGGCAGCAGGGAAGGACAGTCATGGGCGGCGCTCCAGGCTGAGCCCTAATACCTTTGTCCTCCCCAGGAAGATATACCTGATGAAAGGAGGGAGACCTCTTTTGCACTAATAACACACTGGCCTCATCCAACTCCCTGCATCTTTAATTAATGTTTACAAAGCACTTTAATCTACCCAACAAGCTAGTTAATTAGGCCAGTATTATTATCCCTCTCTTTCTGAACCAAATCCAGGAAAGAATCAATACTGTCAGTCCTTAATCCTCCATGAATAATGGTCTAAGCTTTCCGCTGTTTATGTTTTTTTTTATTCCCAAATTGTGTCCCATATTGTGTTAAATACTAATGCATTTAGCATGAATGGGCTTACTACAAGTTAAAGAGTATTAAACACCCTTGGGTGAGGGAGGTAAAATAGGCATAGTCTTTAAGGATTTCAGGTAAAGAAAAAGACGTTTTGTCAAGGGCTTCTCAGATTTTTTCTTTCTTTTTATTGTTGCGCTTTTTGCTTGGTTGGGCTTTCATGACGTGTAACATATGTCTGGCTTAATTTTTAAAGTTTACTTAAAATTTCTGAATCACAAAAAAAAATTTCTGAGTCACACGGTATCTTTTGTGTAAAAGTTAAATTTTACTCAGTATCTTTTCTGACAGGTGAAGAAGAGGTAAGAAGGAAGAAATGGATGGAAGGAATTAGGAAGGAAGAAGGAGAAAAGAAAAAGGCAAGCAAACAAATGACCCCCAAACACCACCACCAAAAAACAGACAGAGAATGAACCGGGAAGAAAATGAGACAGGTTTCAACCAGGTGTCTCACACCCCAGAGCTCTGTGGGGGTTACAAACAGGTGAACCTTCCTCTGGGCTGGTGTGGATTAGCCAGGGCCCCAGAGTGACAACCCGAATACAGGCTGGCTTCCGGTCCCCACTGCACCCCTGTCTAGGCACCTTCGTGCTCACTGAATAACACAAAGGGACTAGAACAATAGGAAGGGAGGTAAGAAAACAAGAAATGGGTTAGAGGGGTGATTTAAAAATAGTTATGCATGAAAGTACTAGATGACGTCAAGGGAGGAAAAAAAAGAACAAAGAAACATCTGGAGGGTCTTTGTATCTACTATTGTTATTCCTTTAAAACCCATGGAATTTACAAAATTTTACTTTATAGTCACTGGGGTTTTTAATAAATGTCTTCTGAGGCTGCTCTTTGTTAAGAAAATCCTGGCAGTACATGACCCCTCAAATATGAGACAAATATTGTTACAAGCTTTGTGTAAATTAAAAACTTTAAACTAAAAAAAATTAAGCTAAACATACGTGTTTGTTTTATAAGAATAATTACCGTAGAACACTGGCTGGAGAAACTGCAGTATCTGCGAGGGCCACTAGAGGAGGCACACAGGAAAGAAGGGGTAGTAATTTGCCTGTTTTCTTTACCAAAACATGATAGCCTTGTAGAGCTGAAAGAGGAGATGTCAAAAGAAAGGATTCTACCTTATGCCTCTTGCACTCAGATGTGCGATTTTGAGCTGCTTATCTTTCTTGAGACGCAGTTCCTCATTTGTACAATGAGGCTACTAACCTCTACCCTGGGAGGCTAAAATAAAATAATATTTATTTATTTATTTATTTACTTGAGAGAGAAAGAGAGGGAGAGGGAGCAGGAGCAGGGGACAAGCAGATTCTCTGAACAGGGAGCCTGACACAGGGCTTGATTCCAGGACCCTGAGATCATGACCTGAGGTGAAGGCAGACGCTTAACCGACTGAGCCACCCCAGGTGCCCCCCTAAAACAAAATTATTTTAACGTTCATTTGAATAAATGGCAGATGAGAAGAGTTAAGAAAATTGTGAAAATCTAGAAAAATATGATAATTTGTGCTGTTTTTGATTGGAGCATAGTACAAGACCATAATTTATTTTTATTTATTTTTAAAGATTTATTTATTTATTCATGATAGACAGAGAGAGAGAGAGGGGCAGAGACACAGGCAGAGGGAGAAGCAGGCTCTATGCAGGGAGCCCGACATGGGACTCAATCCCGGGTCTCCAGGATCACATCCTGGGGAAAAGGCAGGCACTTGAACCGTAAGCCACCCGGGGATCCCCAAGACCATCATAATTTAAAAGTGTCACAATAGAACAGTAACAGATATTGAGTGACATAGGTAATAGAATGAAATCAGTAATCCAGAAAAAGATAGTGTTGACATTGTGTAAACTTTAAGATGTGATGAGAGTCATCTAAAATAAATGAAAAAGGGGCAGATTCTCAATAAATAGGCCTGAGAAAACTAGTAATTTGAAAAAAATACTCAATGTAAAGAAAGCTCTTACCTTTCCTTATATGCTAAAACGAAACTCAGATACATTAAAGAATTTTAGAACTAGGAGAAAACTTAGGCAAATATTTGTGTGACCTCAAGATGAGGGGAGAAAAGAAATGGAAAAATGGTAGATGAAGTGACCATTAGACTAGATTTCATAAAAAATTTAGATCCTGACAACTAAAAATATTGTGAACAAAATTTGCAAAGGAAAGAAAAAACCCTACAGAACTCTGCATAACAAACAACAACAACAACAACAACAAAAAGAACTCTGCATAACAAATCTGGCAGTTAATCTTATCCTCAATACAAGAATACCCGTAAGGTGATAAGAAACATTAATAACTTAATGGAAAAATTTCCTCAAAAAATGATTAGTAATTAGCTCTCTCCCTGTATGTTATATTTAAAGTGTCTGAACTACCTAGTAATTGAAAGAGTAAAAATTTAAAATAATACAGTATATATATATATATATATCAGAAATACCAGAAAATATTTTCTAAAATTCTAATATTCAATACTGACAGGAATACAATGAAATGGGAAATTTTATGTACTATTAGTGGGAGCATAAATTGACATAACTTAACCAGAAAGCAATTTTATAAAAATATTTCCCAGCTTTAAAATTGTTTATACACTTTGATCCTATAATCTATATCTAAGGAGTCTATAGAAATAGAAACAGGCACAAAGACTTGTGCATAAAGATATATACTGTCTCTTTTTTAGAATGTCAGAAAATTAGAAACGAATAAAGCATCCAAAATTAGAAATAAACTATCTTGCAGCTTTTTGAAATGAGGAATTTTTAGTGTCCACGAGAAAATATCTAAATATATGGTTAAGGGGAGAAAAAGAACATTACAGAATTGTATGTAAATCATTATTTCATGGAAATACATGGAAAATACCTGTATTTCCACATACATGGAAAATGCATATATGTATGGAAAAATTAGAAATCTGTCAAATTGATGGTGGTTCATGTTTCTGACTATGATTATATGATTCTTTTTTTTTTTTTTGGTATTGTGTATGTTCCAAATTTTCTGTTGTGACTCTATATTACTTTTATGCATCAACAAAAACTAGCAAAAATTGTATTTCTATATGAGACAGTAAATGCCAATGTGCGTAGCGTTGAGCCTGGCTTATATCAGTCAGTAAATACTTGAGAGATGACGGGAGGAAAAGAAGGACATTGACACACTTCAAGGATGATTTCCTAGTGAAGTTTGTCTATTTAAAAAAGAAATAATTTTTTTAAAATACTCTTATTTTTTATAATTTATTTTCATAATTATATAACTTTATTATATTAATTACATATTAATGATATTAATTTTAGAATCTAGATTTATAATACCATTTTATAATTTATAACCATTCTACTTCTGCAGATGAAGAACTTATGACCTGGAGGTTTTTTGGTGACACGTTTAGAGGAAGACTAGGAAAAAGATGTAGTGGGGTGGTTTCATACTTCCTGAAAGCAAGTAGATGATGTCTGTATCTGAGGGCAGTATTTTGAAGGAGAAACGTGTAGAAGGAACAAATATAGAAGAACATAGTAAACGCGTTTTTTGTCCGATTTAATGGTAAGCATTCTGGAAGAGAAGCGAGTCTCCAGGAGATCCCTGGTGGACAAGAGTGCCGAGCAGGCAAGCTTTAGGACCTGCCAGTGGGGGAGGTCCAGACGGGGAACGAGGGCGTATGGCACCCATTCATTCATCCTTCATCCAGAAATTCTTCGCTGGCTCTTCTGTGGCAAGCGCTGCTATGGGGAGGTCGAGGAGTACAATAGTGAACAGCATAGATAAAGCCCCTGCCTGCATGGAATGTACAGTCCGGGGAGGGGGGGTTGGGGAGACCCAGACAGACTCAGGTGATCAAATGGTTAATCTCGAACAGTCTGTTAATCCACAGATAGAATCTGAGTGATTCTGTAAATTAAAACAATAGTGAGATAAACTACCTTTTCCCACCCGCAGAGATAGGAGGCATTACTGGTGGTGGTGGTGGTGGGACAGCTACTAGGGGAAGGACTTTTCAAGGAGAGTCTTAGGAAGTTTCTGGTGGTAACCCTCGCCCTCTTCCCACAAAACCTTCACTAACTCCCTGCTTCCCCCTGAGTGCTTTTGGTGTCAGGAGATTAGAAGAGGGGCCGAAACCTGCCTCAGGTGAGTGTCAGGGAAGAGCAGGACCTAGTGGGACTCGGTCCAGTTGGTGTCCCAGACGGAGAAGGTACCACATTCGGAAGGACAGATGAGTACTGTGGGAGGAGTACTGTGTTTGTGTAGTTGGTTACTTTTCCACTACGTTGAATTTTCGTAGACCCATTTCAGTTAAAATATTTCATTATACCAGATGGCTAAGTTTGAGGGCTGACTTTTTAAATACAATTCCACCCTGACCCAAGTTAGAACTTCCTCTTTCATCTGACCCTGAACTTGAAGAGGTTAATTCCCTGAATTGTGAAGGAGCTCAAAGCTCTGTGTTGCAGCCAGAGTGACGATAAAGGAGTCACCCAGCAGGATGTGTGACCACTAAGTCGGGGACTGTGAAATCCTGGAGGTCTGGCCGGTAGGTTTATAGATGACAATGATGATGACGATGACGCACCAACTCCATTCCCATCAGGGCTGCCTGGGCATTACCAGCCTCCCAGGCATTAGAGTCCCATTTGCATTTCCAAGTTGCAATATTGGTGGAGGGGAGGATGGGGGGATCCTTACCGGCAATCCTTTGATAAGCTTAAAATAAATATTTTATTTCAATTTCCAGATTGTTAAATAGGATTTAAAAAAAAAAAAAAACACCTCTTCCTATGGAGAATCACAACAGGAAAAGAAAAGGGAAATCGCACCACACGCTACCATTCACTGTGAGTAATAGAATGTTGTGGGATGTGTTTCCTGTTGTCCTAAAAATTGCTATGGAGGGTTCACAGTACCTGCCACCTCTTACATTCCAAATTTGAGACATCACCAGAAACTAAGCAAGAACTATGTCCTCAGGATTTACTGACAGTCGACAAATCCCAACTGCCCCCCAGCCCCCAACCAACAGCTGCCTCCCCCACTTCCAAACTAAGAAGAGGCCGGAGGGTCCTAAGCTTTGTGGAGGTGCGGTTGGTATTCATAGTGGGAGGCTGTTCTCTGCCCTCTGTCGGGGACGGGAGATGAGGGGAGACCTATTCCTTTTGTATCCACCCGGGGAAATCTCTCTTCTAGTTATCTACAAAATCCCTTTGCCACATGATCACAGAGGTGACTTCCCATCATGTTCATGGGTCCCACGGATACTCAAGGGGAGAGGATTGTATAAGGATGTGATGCCAAGGAGACCTTAGAATTCTGCTTAGCTCAAAGGAGAAGAGTTCCTCTAATTCTCACAGCCAAGCATGGGAGAGAATCCTAAAACACTCACTCATGAAGATTAGAGTTCAAGGGGCACCTGGGTGGCTCAGTTGGTTAAGTGCCCAATTCTTGGTTTCAGGTCAGGTCATGAGGTCAAGCCCCCATCTGACTCTGCACCGGGTATGGAGGCTGCTTAAGATTCTCTCTCTCTCTCTCTCTCTCCCTCTCTCTTTCTCTCTCTCTGCCCCACTCCCAGCTCACGCACATGCTCCAAAGGATTGGAGTTCAGCAAGATGGGGATATGAACTCTTGCTAAGGTGTGGACCCTCCATTACCCCCAGGCCACAGGGAGCTGAGTGGGGCAAGGTTATAGCAAGATTCGAGGAGCACAGCACAGTCTCTCTTTCCCACTGAGGTTTGGACAGGCTTGGAAGACTCATGCCAGCTCCCAGGCTGGGATTTCACAGGAGGGGTCCCTATATGGTGGTTTGAAGGCCCAGAACGCAGTGACCTAGGAGACTAGACGGGGCAGTTGGGGCAGCCCCACCCACCCCGGATCTCCAGGTCCCTCAAAGTGTATGGAAAGGGGACCTTTGAGTTTCTGGGGCTCTACCTCAAGGAATGCAGAAATTATCTGAGAGGCAGACACAGGGTAAGCTGCCTGCCAGGGGGCCAGTAAGCCAGGCAATTGAGTTTGAGATGGAAGTTTTTAAATGCCTGGGGCTAAATATTTCAAAAAAAAAAATTTTTATTGTGGCAAAATATACATAACATAAAATTTATCATTTCATTTTATTTTTAAATCCATCATTTGAATCCTTTTTAAATGTACAATTTTGTGGCGTTAAGTACATTCACAGTGCTGTACAACCAGCACCACCGTCCATCTCCAGGACTTTTTCGTCTTCCCAAGCTGAAACTTTGTCCCCCACTAAACACGAACTCCCTATTCCACCCTCACCCAGCCTCTGGCAACCACCATTCTTTCTGTCTCTGAACTTGCCTATTCTAGGTACCTCGTATACATGGAATCATATGTTGGTCTTTTTTTTTTTTTTTAAGATTTTATTTATTTATTCATGAGAGAGACAGAGAGAGAGGCAGAGACATAGGCAGAGGGAAAAGCAGGCTCCCCACAGGGAGCCCGACGTGGGACTCCATCCTGGGTCTCCAGGATCATGCCCTGGGCTGAAGGATGCGCCAAACCGCTGCGCCACCAGGGCTGCCCTACATTTGTCTTTTTTGTCTGGCTTCTTTCACTAGTTTTCAAGTTCAGATGTGTTGTACCCTATATTAGAAATCCCTTCTTTCTTAAGGCTGAATAATATTCCATTGTATGGATACACCACTTTCTGTTTATTTGTCCATCTGTCTGTAGACCCTTGGGTTGCTTCTACGTTTTGGCTATTGTGAATAAGGCCGCAGTGAACATGGGTGCACTAGTATCTGCCCAAGCATCTGCTTCTGCTTCAAATGGTTTTTGGCCTTCACCCAGAAATGGAATTGCTGAATCATATGGTGATTCTACTTTTGACCTTTTGAGCAGCCACCATATTGCTTTGCACAGTGGCTACGCCATCGCACAGCCATGCGCCCGTGAGAATTTCTTCACATCCCCACCAGCCCTACTTGCTTTCTGTTTGTTGTTGTTTGTGATCATTAGAACTGAATCTTAAAAACAAAAATGAGACTGGTTTTATAACCAAACTCTTAGAGAGGTTGTTAAACCCGACCAGTCTTGATCCCTGATGTTCTGCTCGTCAGTTTGAGGTGAGAATTTCACAGAGAACAGCTGGGGGCAGAGACTCACAGCAATAAAACTGAGTCATGCTTATGCCCCAACAAGTTGAGACTCCTGAATAAACCAGTTACAGGAACAAAGAAATAGGTGAAAGAGAATTTTTTCCCCCTTGGCTTTTTCTTAAAATGCTTACTAACATTGAAAATGATTCCCCTAAGAATGTAGCAGGCTACACAGATATACGGCCTTCATCATTTCACCTCCCATTCCTTTGTAAACCCTTGCTAGTCCCACAACTATTCTGAAGCTGTGTTCTCTTGGTTGCCATCCTGGCTTTCAATCTCTGATAGTTGGGATCGTCCATTAGGTCTAGGTATTTTTTTCCAAAGTTGAGTCTTCAGCAGAGTTCACCTGCTTTCCTTGAGCAAAGACATTCATCAACCTGACCTCACATATTACTTATATGATGAGGACCTGAAAAGCCTCCACCTCTGGGCATTATTCATTCCCCTTAACAAGCTGAGTGTCTACACTGGTTTCAGTTGGGAATCTTGTTTTAAACTGTGTGCCGGGCATCTCATTCATTAAATTCCTCCACCACCCATCACCCTACCTTGGTTGTGAAAGGCCCGTCTCCCTCCTTAGAATGCTTGAGCTGGGAGAGAGACTATAGACACACACACAGTTAAATCACTCTGCATGATACAAAAATAGGAGTGATCCACTGGCATCTCAGAAAGGAACTGGAGATCCTAAAGGAGGATATGGCAGGACACCTGGGTGGCTCAGTGGTTGGGTGTTGCCTTTGGTTCAGGGCGTGATCCCAGGATGGAGTCGCACATCAGGCTCCCTGTGGGGGACCTGCTTCTCCCTCTGCCTACGTCTCTGCCTCTCTCTCTGTGTGTCTCTCATGAATAAATAAATAAAATCTTTAAAAAATAAATAAATAAAGGAGGAAATGGAAGTGTCAAGAGAGGTGGGAAGCAGGGAGGGCTAGCTAACAACATGATGGAAGACCAGAGCCTACGGAGAGACACAGACATAGAACATTCTGTGTGTGGGAATGATGGGGCTTTGAGAGAGCGGTGGCTGACCGTGAAGTTTGCAGTGTTTGCTAGTTGTGCACCGTTCCCTCTGCTACTCCCAAACCTCCTAACACCAGTGGTTCTTTGGGAGGATAAAAGAGGTCACAGGCCATGATTTTCAGGAAAGCAAGGAGAAACAAAACAGAGCCAGGTGTAATCGTTTGGAGCCAGAGGACAGCAGAGAAATCAGGTGCAGTGTGGGTGAGAAAGCACAGCCCCGTGCCACTGAAATATGTTAGAGAAGTAGGGGAGGGTGTTCTAGACTCTGCCATTATGACCTACTTAAGTCATTAATCTTGATATTAAGTAAAACAATGACCTTAAGAAGTAGGAGGTCATGGAGATTGGTGGATTATACGATCTTCACAAACAGGATGTGGACCTGTGGTATCAGGTACCTGTTCTTCATAGATGCCAGAGCACGCATGGGGCCAGCTGTGTGTGTCGCTGTAGCTGCCCTCACGTTTTGGCTTCCTTCTTGGGCTCCTAATCTTTTCTCTTAGACCTGGTCTTCTCTCTTAAGCTCTTTAAAAGTCCTGGAGACCCTCTTTCTCACATTCCAGGGGTATAAGTATTAATAGTGCTGTGTATCTTTTTTGTACTTTTTTTTTTAATATTTTTTTTCTTTATTTATGATAGTTACACACACACACACACACAGAGAGAGAGAGAGAGAGAGAGGCAGAGACACAGGCAGAGGGAGAAGCAGGCTCCATGCACCGGGAGCCTGATGTGGGACTCGATCCCGGGTCTCCAGGATCACGCCCTGGGCTAAAGGCAGGCGCCAAACCACGGCGCCACCCAGGGATCCCCAGTGCTGTGTATCTTTACATCGCATTTCATAGCTTATAGAACTGATTCACACACATCTAATTCTCATAATAGTCTTAGAAGGTATTATTCTTCCCATTTTACAGGTAAGGAATCTGAGGCTCAAATGGGGTCAATGACTTACTCAAACTCACACATTAATAAGTGTCCCAGTGAAAATTCTGTCTGCTGGACTCTGCTCTTCATTGGAGCTGCCTTCGTGAGTTCTTCCAATAAGGAAGAGCAGTCCTGGTTGATGCATTTTCTCTCTATAAAGCCAGTTGAGGGATTTGTGCTCCTGGCGTCGACAATTTTCAAGGTTTCAAATTAGTATCAGGGAGAAGTATGACTTGCATGAGAGTTTAAGGAATAGTAATAAGCATCAGAAATTTGGAAATCAGGACACTTGGGTGGCTCGGTGTCTTAAGTGTCTGCTTTCCGCTCAGGTCATGATCCCAGGGTCCTGGGATCGAGTCCTACACCAGGCTCCCTGTTCAGCAGGGAGTCTGCTTCTCCCTCTCCATTTGCCCCTTCTCTGCTCATTCTCTCTCTTTCTCCCTCTCTCAAATGAATAAATAAAATCTTAAAAAAAAAAAGAAATTTAGAAATCTTCCCTTATCAATATTCATCTGAGTGGAGTCAGCTGCGGGACAACAAAAAATAGAAGCCACATTTCCCAGCTAAAGAAAGGGTGAGAACTACATCCACTACGATTTTGATGGAAAGATTCAAGCATTTTCCTTAAGCATTCCATAAAGAATTGCTAAATGCCAAATACAAAGTACCATTGCATGATTATGAAAAGATTCTTTGCTTCCATATATCAAGTAAATCTGAAGCACGATAATTCTATGAGTAAAGCGAACACATGTAAAGCATCATGTCTTTCCCAGACACGCTAAAGCCCTGCATTCAAGCCAAACCCCAGAAAGTGCAAAGAGCTAATGCTACAGGATTCATGCTACACAGGCCTTATCATCTTGCCATCTTCACCTCTTGCTTCAGTTTTGCTTGGAAGCCCTTAGCCAGACTAGCAGGGGTGACAAAAAAGAGAGTGTGGGCCATGCAGGTGATGAGGAGAGCTGGCCAGGGAACAGAGTTGGCTTCAGTCTCTGGCTCTCCCAGGAAGAATAGATGGACCATCCCTGCAAAACAGTGGGAAAATAACTATCTTTTCTTTTTCTTTTTTTTTTTTTTTAAAGATTTATTTATTTATTTATGAGAGACACAGACTGAGAGACAGAGGCAGAGACATAGGCAGAGGGAGAAGCAGGCTCGTCTCAGGGAGCCTGATACGGGACTGGATCCCAGACCCTGGGATCAAGACCTGACCCAAAGGCAGGTGCCCAACCGCTGAGCCACCCAGGCATCCCGAGAATAACTATTTTCAGGGGGGAATAAAATATGCCCATTTCCAAGCGACTGTTTGAGGATCTCAGGGCTAATGGGTATACAAGAGTTCTCCTCTCGCTTTTATCTGCCCGCCAGGTGGTCCAGAAGCAGATGATCCTCCTTCTGATGAATGGTCAGAAGGTCATTAGTAGCCTCACACTTTGTCATGACCCCTACATCACTCACCCACCTCATCTCATCTTGTAGGCATTTTCTCATCAAGAAGGATGAGTACAGCACAAGATATTCTGAGAGAGAGACCACATTAACAGAACTGTCATTATAATTGTTCTTTTTATTATTAGTTATTATTGCTAATCTCTTACTGTGCCTAATTTTTTAGTTAACTTATTATCATAGTTATGTATGTATAGGAAAAAACGGAGTATCTGTAGGGTTTGGAACTATCCCTGATTTCAGGCATCCACTTGGGGGGTCTTGGAACATGTTCCCATGAATAAAGGGGCATGACTGTACAAACAACTCCATAATAGGTTTGAGTGTTGTCTTTCATCAGCTCATTTCCCAAGTTTACTAAAAAGAGCAAAATTAAGTCATTTAATTTTCATTGACTTTCCCTTCCCCTTCCTCTCCTGGGAAGAAGTGCTTATGAGCTCCGAAGAGGAACAGGCCTGGTTAGATTCGTAAATTGAATAGTTTAAGCAATTAAGATCTGACTCTAGAACGAAAGAGGATATACTAGCAAGGAAGGACTCATCTAATTTAATAAGTGGGATGACATGATAAAGAATAAGCCATTCTAACTTCCACCCTGTTAAAAAAAATTGTATTAAAAAATTCCACATGTTTGAAACATTTCTAAGAGGGCCAAATAATTTTTCATTTCATAAATACATTTACTAAAAGCCTTCTTTAGGGTCACCTGGAGGGGGCTCAGTCCATTAAGCATCTGGACTCTTGGAGCACCTGGGTGGCTCAATGGTTGAGTGTCTGCCTTTGGCTCAGATCCTAATCCCGGGTCCTGGGATTGAGTCCAGCTTTGGGCTCCCCGCAGGTAGCCTGCTTCTCCCTCTGCCTGTGTCTCTCATGAATAAATAAATACAATCTTGAAAAAAAAAAAAAACAAACCCACAATATCTGGACTCCTAGTTTTAGCTCAGGTCATGATCTCAGAGTCCTGGGATCAAGCCTCACGTTGGGCTCTGTGCTCAGTGGGGAGTCTCCTTTCTCTGTCTCTCTTTCTCTCCCTCTCTCTTTTTCCCTCTGCCTCTCCCCCAGCTCATGTACTCTTTCTCTCTCTCTCTAATAAATAAGTACATTCTTAAAAAAAATCCAAAGAATATCCAGGTTACATACAAGAATGCTTCTATTGCTTAAGATGAGCTATTTCTGTAACTCTGGACCTAAAGTGGTTTTCGTGCCTCGGTCTCAAAATGTTTTCCAGACATGAATTCACTAACTGGATGACAGAGAAACTAAAGCTCCAAGAGAACCAGGAGAAAGATACGGCTTCTGATCCCCAATCTGTAGCCTTCTTCAAAAACAAAACAAAACAAACTTTGCCGATTCAGGGACACGGCCAGACAGGTAGAGTTGCTATAAAAGCAATGTATTACTAAAACAAGGGAGTAAGATGAAATGCTTTGATTTTAGGCAAAATACATTTCAGATGATTAACTGAAAAAAACCCTAGACATTGGATTGGGGCTGGGAGAAAGAATCTTTAAATGTCTTTTAAAAATGGATAGCCTCGGTCCTCTGGGCCAGCAAAGAGATACCTGTAAGGCGGCATGGGCTGGGTATGTTTAAGTAAGTGAAAAAGTATCTAGTAACTGAAACAGGAGGATCGGCGGGTGCCAAGGCAGGGTGACATTTCAGCACCCCAGCCTGTGGGGACCAGCCTGGGCTCCGATCGCTCTCCCCTGTCCCCTGGCTGCGCTGCGGGCCACCTCCAGGCCTCCCGTGGCTCCGGGCCTTGCCATCCAGAAACCATCCTCCGGGGACAGAGCCTTTTTGGCAGCCGCTTCGAGATTATGAAGCGACGACCCACCTCTCCTCAAAGTCGGAACAGACGAGGCAAGGGGTCGAGGTGGGAAGACCCGGGGTCCCCTGGCTTTCAGAGGGACGGGGCAGCCACCTAGCCCTTTGCCCTGAGCTTTGCTAACTTGGCACTTGCTTCTACTCTTCTCCCAGGGGCCTCAGATCGAATAAGAGGCCCCCGGATGATGGAGTTTTTTTGGTTTTCATGAACGGGATGGGATCAAGAAGCTTGACGTAAAAGAAGTTGGGATCTTGCAATCGTAAGATTGACTCAGTTACTAATTGCTTTGTTACCGGAAAGCCGCGGAAGTGGGTGAGGTGCTAGTGCCCCCGGTCCCACTCACACCCAGGGGTCAGCAGTTTCCTCAGCTCCTTCAGCCCCAAGTGCCTCTCTCAGACCCTCAGATCTCTCACCCTCTGCGGCCCCAATGCTTTCTCTGCTCTCCTGGTCCCCACTGCATCCTGGCCTGTCATTAAAGACCTCAGCTTGAACCCCGCTTCCTTCGTGGAGATTTCCTGAGTGTCCCCCAAACATCTCTACCTCCTCCTTTCTCCCTCTTTCTCTTTTTATAAAGTGCTTGCGATGTTCTGCTTGGTGGCGGGGCCCTTTCTGAGCAACGCTCCCCCCTTCCATGGATCTCAGATCTCTCTGCAGCCAGGGCCCTGTGTTCATTCATTCCCCTCAGCACATGGGATGAACTCAGTTTGAAACTCAGTTTCAAAAATGAACCTGATTTGAGGGGCACTGGGGTAGCCCAGTGGTTGAGCATCTGCCTTTGGCTCAGGTAGTGATCCCGGGGTCCTGGGATTGAGTCCCGCATCGGGCTCCCTGCAGGGAGCCTGCTTCTTCCTCTGCCTGTGTCTCTCTCTCTTTTTTTTTTTTTTTAAGATTTTATTTATTTATTCATAGACACACAGAGAGAGGCAGAGACACAGGCAGAGGGAGAGGGAGAAGCAGGCTCCATGCAGGGAGCCCGATGTGGGACTCAATATCAGGTCTCCAGGATCACACCCCAGGCTGCAGGCGGCACCAAACCGCTGCGCCACCAGGGCTGCCCTCTGCCTGTGTCTCTGCCTCTCTCTCTCTCTGTGTCTCTCACGAATAAATAAAATATTTTTTTAAAAAAAATGAAACTGATTTGGAAGAGATGGAAACCAAGTGGAAGGGAGTAAGCAGAGGCTGGTGGGTCAAGGAGTGGGGGCAGAAGGCTGGAGATCGACATCAGAGGCGGCAGCCCTGCGTGCAGCCTCGGCAAGTCTGCTGGAAACAGGAGGAAAGGACGCAGTGGGAGTCTAGCAGGACATGCTGAATTCTGAGCCATGAGTGCGTATTGCCCCTTAGAAGGGTCCCCAGGAACTTGGGGACTGGGCCCAAGCATCAGCATCTGAGAGCCAATCCTCAGAGAATGCGGCCTGACCAGGCAGGTTTTCTTCGCACAGCCACATCCCAGGGGCAGGTGCCCCCAAGTCGGGGAGAGGTCACAATGTCCACAACAGTCACGACCCGGGGACCCGCTTCGGGGTCTGTCTGAGGCCCAGACCCGAGGAGGGAGTCTACTCCGGAGCCATAGGCCCTCTACCTCCAACAGATGAGCCTCTCACCTACTTCTAAGGATTTTTAGAAAAGGACATCTTATTGCTTTCCTTCCTGGGGAAGGTCTCTTTCCTGGGTTAGTTAAGGGTGCGTGGAATCTACCGAGTACTTTCTGGACTCCGGACCCGGCCCAGAGGGGCGGCTTGGGGTGAGGTGGTGGTGGGGATGGGAGGCTGTGTCTCAGACGCAGGGCGGCGGCACGGAGCCGAGAACGGGGCCGGGGGACCCAGAGCCGCTGGTCCAGCAGGCCTCGGGGTAATGCCATTGCCCAGGTGCCTCCGCTCTGCGCTCAGCGACTCGGGGCAAACCTGACTCAAGGCCATTCTTTTGGAAAGGTATGCAACCCCGGTGATGAAACCGGAACCAGAGCCTGAAGGATTGTCTCCCTCAGAGATCTGGGCTCATGCTGCCAGCTGGAGAGTTCTGGAAACCCCAGGATGCAGGCAGGGGAGGACACAAGGGCCTTTGTTTTTACTTCACAGGTGGAGCCCGTTCTTCCTTTAATTCTGAAATGCTTTCATTTGGAGTCTGCTGCACTGGTTGGCAGCTGTTGGTGGGAGGCAGCTCTCCACCTGGGCCTGCGGCTTCTCAGAAGTCCCTGCGTGCCTGTGACCAAGGAGGCCTGGTCTGCATAGAGTCGTCCCCTGGGGCGGTCCAGGGCACCCCACGCAGAACCCTGTTGTAATTCTGAAAAAACAGACAAGTAGAAAAACCCACAAGATGCCTGCACGGTTGACCTCCAAGTTTAAACACACTGTGTCCTGCCTAATGTTTTCTAGGAGGGCTTCAGATGAGGAAATCCCGCCTCAGATGAAAACTGTTATGATAAATTTGAAATGGATTCGGGGGCAGGTGTTGAGGAAAGGAGTCGAGGCACTTTGAGGGGACTCTTTAAAGTCAGGTATGGGGCGCCTGGGTGACTCTATGGGGTGAGCATCTGACTTTTGGTTTCAGCTCAGATGGTGATCAGGGTTGTGAGATGGAGCCCCACATCGAGCTCCACGCTCAGCACAGAGTCTGCTTGAGGTTCTCTCTCTCCCTCTGCCCATTCTCCTGCTCACACACATGCTCTCTCTCTCTCAAATAAATAAATCTTTTAAAAAATAAATAAAATATCATAGTGGGCTGATTTGTGTTCCCTCAAACTCATGTGTGAAGCCCTAGCCTTCCATATCTCAGAATATGCCTGAATTTGGAGATGGCCTTTCACAGGGTGATTAAGCTAAAATGAGGTCATTAGGGTGGACCCTAATCCATGTGACGGCTGTCCTCATTAGAAGAGATCAGGACCCAGACACAGAGGGAAGGCCATGTGGAGAGACACAGGGAGAAGGTGGCTGAGGAGAGCTGGATCAGAGAGACCAGCTGCAAGTCTTGATCTCAGACTTGCAGCTTCCAGAACAGTGAGAAAACAAATGTGATTTCAGCTTTTCAGGGTGTGGGACTTTGTTGTGTCTCTGGGTAGACTCATGCAGGACTGTCCAAGTGTACCTGTCAGGGGTGCAGGAACAAGGCCCCGGAGAGGGAGGCAAGGATGATAAGCTGAAGGATTGCTCTGGAGGGACGGCTTATGTGGAATGTTCCAGATGAGGGAGAAAGACTCAGAAGGGTGGGGAATGGAGGATAATTGTACCTAAGGCTGGATTAAAGTAAAAGTGACAAACCAGTATAACTCTGCTCGTGCTATGTGGGCTCCACACATCCTTCTCTTTTTCACAGCCCAGCTTGTTTCTTGCTGCCCAAGGTCTTACTGTGTTCCTCAGGATTATGTACCATTTATTCGGGGACCCCCTGAAGGTAGAACAATAGCTTGTCCCTCCCGCCCCCATGCCAGTAACCTCTACTGGTGGAACCTCCCAATGCTGGTGGAGAATTTAGATTAAAGGCGTTTCCTAAGTGGCCCTCAGATTGTATCACTTGGGGGAACAGCCTGCTATTTCTACTCTTAATTAAAGCTGCCTTACTGAAGAAGTAAAAGATTTAAATGAAAAAAAAAAAAAGATTTTGGGCCGTGGGATGCCACACTGAATTTCAAATGGAATAAAGTCCCCAAAATGGAATCCCCACATAGAGTCCTGTCTCCTAATTAGTCTCAGATCTTGATTCCTCTCTCTTTCTCTCTCTCTTTTTTAAGAGAGAGAAAGAGAATCTTAAGCAGGTTCCACACCCATTGCAGAGCCTGATGTGGAGCTCGATCTCACGATCCTGAGATCATGACCTGAGCCGAAATCTAGAGTTGGACGCTTAACCAGCTGAGCCACCCAGATGCCTCAATTCCTCTCTCTTTTAATTTTTTGTGCTTTAAAACAAAATCAGTAACCCAGCATAATTAAAAGGTGTGCCATGGAGGGGCACACAGAGCTCCAGAAGTGAGTCATTTCATTCGTTTGTGCCCTGATTTCTCCATGTGCGAGCCCATGGGCCACGCTACCCCACCGCCTCCTTGCTCAAAATGCCGTCAGGGACATTCGAACCCTAATAAATTCAGGGTCTTAGTTAAGTATTAGGTAAATATTTAGCTCCAACATACTTCTTCCTAGAAGTAGGAAGATAGTGACCTGAAGCTGATGTTCCCCCTTTGAAGTTTTGAGTTTGAAAGGGTCTACTTCTTGCTTTTTATGAAAAAAACAAAACCATTCCTTTTGTCATTACGTTGTTACGATTTTCTTTTAATAACAGGTCTGGAACAGGTAGAAATTCGCCAAACCCATGGAAAGAAAGGCTCTCATCTCACTATAATTTTTGGTAATTACAGCTAACAGCAGCTCCTTTTGTTGGCTTCATTTGGGAAAACTGAAACTTATCTCTTTATCCTCGTAAGAGTTCTTGTTTTGATAGAATCTCTTCAGAATCCATTAAACATCCTTTTTTCTTCTTAATCTTTGTCCACTGGATATAGGTCATCATAATATTACTGTTGCACTAAGGCATCGTTCAGTCCTGTCAACAATGAGCCTGTCATCAATGTGTGTGTGTGTGTGTGTGTGTGTGTGTGTGTGTGTGTGTGTTTCCCCTTATGGCTAAATGACACTTTTTGGAATCTTGTATCCACTTGGTGCCATTGCCTATTTTTGTCAATCTGTGTACCTCGAATCTCTCCCATTTGCTGTGGGCTGGGAGAGCATGTTAGAATATGTTAGAATAATCTACAACTAGATAAAATTGGCTCTGAACTCCAGGTGTCAGGAGCTCTTTGGTGAATAGCAGTACAGTGGATATTCATGAATGCCATCCCAGCTTGTGTTACTGCCTTTGCAATAGCCCCTGATTTCTAGGGGGGGGGATCCATGTATTTCTATCCGGGGCTCCAGGGTTGGAGCCTTTGAGCCCAGCCAAGGCCAGTCAGCACACTGCATTCCCCTAGCTGTGTGCTTGGTCCAGGGGTCCAATCAGAGAGCTCTCAGCATCTCTAGTTTATGATGCCTTGAGAAAAGTACCTACTGTTTCTTGGACATAGAATAAAGCCTATAGTCTAGATCTACCCAAGGTCATCTTGTCACCATTAGGGAGTTAGCTTTAGGATGAGGTTGATACCAACGAAAGCAGAATGGAAAGACAGATTGAAATAATAACTTTGGTGACATCTTCTAACCACTGGGCTAACCATTGCTTAAAGCTCCCCCTACCTCAGGATGTCTCTATTTTTTTATATGAGACTTTAAATGATAAATCTCCTATTTTCTAAGCCATTTTGAGTTAGCTTTTCTGATATTTATATCAAAGAGAGTCCTAATGGATTCATAATGTGAAAGAATTTTGTACTTGGGTTTAGTATAAAACTATTTTGATATTTCAGAAGATACTGTTGGCATACTTCCTAGTAATATCTGGGTATCCACTTATTCTTTTTTATTAAAGATTTTATTCATTTATTCATGAGAGACACAGAAAGAGAGAGAGGCAGAGACACAGGCAATGGGAGAAGCAGGCTCCAGGCAGGGAGCCTGATGCGGGACTCAATCCTGGGACTCCAGGATCATGCCCTGAGCTGAAGGTGATGCTGAACCGCTAAGCCATCCGGGCTGCCCCGACTTATTCTTTAAATTATACATACACAGGGGCACCTGGATGGCTCAGTCAATTAGATGTCTGACTCTTGATCTTACCTAAGGTCTTGATCTCAGGGTCATGAGTTTGAGTCCTGCATGGGGTTCCATGCTGGGTGTAGAGCCTACTTAAAACAAATGTGCATATGCATTACATGCACTTTTGTATATATGATATTTCACTATAAAAAGAAAATAGTTATTACCATTATACACCCATTTAGGCAGAATAATCAATAACATTCATTCAAAAAATATTTATTGAATGTCTATTATATGCCAGACACATTCTTGGTCCTAGGGATATAGTGGGGAAACAAGACAAAAATTTCCACTCAAAAAATACATTTTTAAAATTAAAAGATATATAGTAATGTTAGGTAATGATACGTACCATGAAAAAAAGTAAGGAAGGTTAAGGGAGAGACAAAAATGTGCTGTCATTTTAGGCAGAATGGCCGGAAGGCATCTCTGATGAGATGACATTTGAATAGAAACCTGAAGGAAGGTGAGGGGGTGGGCCTTGCAGGTATTGAGGGATTTGGGAAGAGCACTCCAGATGGGGGAACAGTATGTGCAAAGGTCCTGAGGTAGGAGTGAGCTTAGAGTGCTCTGGGAACAGCATGGAGCCTGGTGGCCTAGAGTGCAGGGGGGGAGGGAGAGAGTATCAGAAAGGCAGCTAGGAACACAGCCTCATGGGCTATAGCAAGGATTGACTAAGTTCAGAGAGAGATGGGATATGTCTGGAGGATTTTGAATAGAGAGTGTTAGGATCTGACTTAGCATTCAAAGGATCACTGTTGCTACGTGGAGACTAGTGTGTAGAGAGTAAAGGTGGACCCAAGGAGGCCAGTTGGGAAGCCTTTGCTTTATTCCAGGTGAGACAAACAGTGGCCTGGGCTCTGCTATAGCAGCAGGGTTAGTGAAAGGTTGTCAGACCCCAAGAGGAGAGCCTAGAATTTGTCAGGGAACGTGGATAGGATGCGGCAGGGGAGACAACAAGAGGGATCAAGGGTGCATCCAAGTTTTTCCTGTAGGAACCCTTGGAGGAGGAGCCAGTTTGGGGAGAGAATCCAGAGTTCTGTGTCGGACTCGTCGAATAGTGATGCCTGATGAGACATTCACAAGTGAAGCTCAGGTGGGTGGAGGGGTGTGCAAATGTGTTAGGGAGACTGTTTAGCTCCACCACTGATCATAATCCTATCAGTGACGGGTGGAAAACGAACACCAAATGAAGTGGATGGAAACCTTGTGAACACCGGTGGTCTTCACTACCATCTCCGTGTAGAGGCTCTGAAAGTCCGAAGTGAGCTGCCTAAAATGGGCTGATGCCCTGTACGGGAATCCACAAGTCATGTGACTGGGGGACAGAAGACAGGTTCCACGAACCCCCCCCCACCCCCGCCCCGCGGCCCGAAGCACCCCTGCGCGACATTCGCCACCACAACCGGCCGATTCAGACTGCGCTCGGGTGCTGCTTGCTTCGCCAGCCTTCTAAATGGCAAGAGCGCAGCCCTGGAAGAGGAGAACACAGGCCGCTGCTTTTTATTTTCTGCACCCAAAGTCCGTAAGCAGCGTGGATTCAGTCCTTCTGCACCTGATGCCTGCCATTCCCCGGGCCAAGTGACTAAGGGAACCCGTAAGTGCCACTGTAGTGTTGGGAGCAGACAATGACACTGTTACATGGGACTGTGAGAGCCCCTGGCCTGGGGACTTGGTGACCTCTGACCTCCGGCCCTCCAGTGCTGTGCAGGGTGCCCAGCACTAAACACGCGACCAAAGGCCTCCTTGCACCTGCAACCCCCGACTGTGCCTCTTCTATTCTCAGCGTAGGTCCCTATCAGACACATTTATACCTTAGTCCTTGGGCCAGTTCTTTGTAAAGTTATCTGATCGAGATTTCCAAATGAACACCAAACAGAAATGTTCTAGAAGTTCAAACAAAAAAATGCTTGCTTCACTTCGCAGAATTCTTTCTCCATTTTCCGGAAGGAAGAGGGCACAAAGAGGAGGCATGACTGAGCCTCAGGACTTCAGATGATCTCTTGAGTACTCTTTCTGTGGAAGGATGAAAGGCTCCCTTGAGGCAGCGAGCCCAAATACTTCCCTGTAGTTTTGCATTCAAATTAACTAATGAGATAAGCCTCCCATTCCAGTTTTCCTGTCTGGTTTTAATTGCTATTGCAGTCTTACTAATCATTTCCTGCAGTTTTCCCTTCTTTTGCTATGATAAATATTAATGCCTTTAATTTTCCATCCTTCCTTTGGCCTGGGGAGTCTATTAAGAGAGAGGATTTCTTATTGTCTAGTTTGCCTTTCTCAGCGAGGAACAATTTTCATTTTCTGGAGCAGATTTTTCTAGGTTCATTTTTAATTCAGAACTTTACTTTCCTTTTACTTTGTTCTAAAGAGAATGAGAAGCCTACAAACAGCCAGAGTTGCATCCAAGAACTTGAGGCTCTTTGTGGTCTCTTTTTCATTGTTTTCTCTCAAGAGTCCTTCGCCTGGGCTTCTAGGGCTGTGTTGATTTGCTCCCTTTGGCAGCAAACTTGTTTTTTTGTTTTTTGTTTTTTGTTTTTTCAGCCCCTTGCTGATAAAGCTAGAGAAAAACAGGGGAAGGGGGCAGGGGTAGTAGCAGACAAGACCAAAAGGCTACAGAGCCCTGCTGTTCTTTCCTGAAACTCTTGCTATTTTTCATGAGTTAATGCTTCTCAATTTGTTACCTGCCTTTGGCCAATTTCCAGGTCCTAGAAATGGCTGGGTTTCTTGGGGTTTTTGTTTTCCAGTTTTCTATGTGTTCTGTGATGGAGATGGTTTGCTGGACCTTTTCATGCTACCATTGCTGGAAGTCTGGCCTCTGAAAGGCTTTTAAAAAAAAATATTAAATGTGATGGGGCATGAATTTCCCAGTTGTCTACTGTTTCCACTGCCCCTAAGACCCTCCACTTATTTGCCTCATTGAATTATCTGCCTAGGCCTGAAGGTACTTGAGCTTATGAATGATAGTGTTCAGGGGTGACACCTAGATAATGTCCTGAAAGTGTCATGGAATATGCACATAGTGTTAGTTCTTCCACAAACATCTGCCTTATAAAAAGGCCTGTGTGCTAGATCCTCTGATATAGAAAAGCCTTCAATAGGAGGTCCTTGTTCTCAAGGCTCCTAAAATCCTGGGAGAAATGAGGAGCGTGGACACAAAGAGAGAACTCACGTTGTAACACCTGGTGTACGATACACACAAGAAGCTCCTCTGTAGGCTGGGAAGGACAAAAAGTGATTTCATTTTTCTTTTCTTTTTTTTAAAGATTTAACTTATTTGAGAGAGCAAGCAGAGAGCAACATTTCGTGCATATGAGTAGTGCTCCTCCCCCCCCTCCCCCCCATGAAGATGTTGTAACTTTCATTAGGTTTTCAAAACATTTTACTAAAATCAACTCAGAAGACTTCAGGAACCCTACTTAATCATTCTGGAGATTATTGCTCTGGCCAAATCTGGTGACCAATCCTTATCAGACCCGGGAACAAAGAGAAGATCTAGAAATTTAGATTTACAGAACATTTGAACTAAAACCTTCCTTTCTCCCACCTCTTCCTCATTCTACAGATGCAGGAACTGATTTCTTAAGATGGTACATGTTTTGCCAAAGTCTCACAGTGAGGTAGTTGTGGAGGTAGGACTAGAATCTGAGTCTTTTTTTTATTTATTTATTTTTATTTTAAAAAAAAATTTTTTTTTGAGTCTGGCTCTTGATTCTCTTGACCATCCACCTCCATCACCAATGGCAAGATGACCTCTAGCACTCCGTAATATTTAGCACCCCAGACTTCCTTCTTCCTTAGGATGCACCAATTTATTCTCTCCAACTGAAGCAATTTCATTCCAAATGCCTAGGTAAAAGTACCTAAGTAATACTTAGTAATTGAAAAGAAACCTTCCGAACCATGTAAAGGGTGTGTATGTCATTAACTTGAGAAATTAACTCTTGGGGCGCCTGGGTGGCTCAGTTGGTTAAGTGTCTGCTTTTGGCTTAGGTCATGATCTTGGGGTCCTGATGGAGCTCTCTGCTCAGAGGGGAGCCTGCTTCTCCCTCTCACTCTCCCTTTGCCTCTCCCCCAGCCTGTGCTCTCTGCTTGCTCTCTCAAATAAATTAAATCTTTTAAAAAAAGAAAAGAAAAATGAAATCACTTTTTGTCCTTCCCAGCCTACAGAGGAGCTTCTTGTGTGTATCGTACACCAGGTGTTACAACGTGAGTTCTCTCTTTGTGTCCACGCTCCTCATTTCTCCCAGGATTTTAGGAGCCTTGAGAACAAGGACCTCCTATTGAAGGCTTTTCTATATCAGAGGATCTAGCACACAGGCCTTTTTATAAGGCAGATGTTTGTGGAAGAACTAACACTATGTGCATATTCCATGACACTTTCAGGACATTATCTAGGTGTCACCCCTGAACACTATCATTCATAAGCTCAAGTACCTTCAGGCCTAGGCAGATAATTCAATGAGGCAAATAAGTGGAGGATCTTAGGGGCAGTGGAAACAGTAGACAACTGGGAAATTCATGCCCCATCACATTTAATATTTTTTTTTAAAAGCCTTTCAGAGGCCAGACTTCCAGCAATGGTAGCATGAAAAGGTCCAGCAAACCATCTCCATCACAGAACACATAGAAAACTGGAAAACAAAAACCCCAAGAAACCCAGCCATTTCTAGGACCTGGAAATTGGCCAAAGGCAGGTAACAAATTGAGAAGCATTAACTCATGAAAAATAGCAAGAGTTTCAGGAAAGAACAGCAGGGCTCTGTAGCCTTTTGGTCTTGTCTGCTACTACCCCTGCCCCCTTCCCCTGTTTTTCTCTAGCTTTATCAGCAAGGGGCTGAAAAAACAAAAAACAAAAAACAAAAAACAAGTTTGCTGCCAAAGGGAGCAAATCAATTTTGGGCAGAGGGCAAGAACCTGCAGTGTGGACAGTAACAGAGAACTCAGCAGGAAGCTGATGGGGAAAACTCACAGCTCTGCAGGTCTGAGAATGTGTTCCTGGCTGGGGTAAGCAGCAGGCCAGCCATAAATGTAACAGAAGATCTTGGAATGGAAGAGCATAGAAGGGCAGATGGGCTCTGGAATATCCCTGGCTGCTTGTGGATGCGTGTGTGCCCCCAGAGAGCTCAGTAGAAAGGTGGCTTATCACTGGCCAGGCATCAGATGCTGTCCCCAACCCTCACACACATCTGTGTGCAGGGGTGGGAGCTTGACATGCCTATGGTATTTGAGAAAAACCTCTGCCCCAATTCACTGGCCAACTATCAAGCCGCACAGGCACAGGGTGACCCCGAGGAGATCAGGTTAAGAAATAAAAAATAAATAAAAATAAAAATAAATAAATAAACCTACACACAGACACCGGTAGCTACACAAATGTGAGGAGGGGAGGTTCTCCCATTCAAGTGCAGACAAGTGTAAAATAAAACCCTCAGGAAAAGAAATCAGAATCCAGAGTCACTAAAATATTACCTAAAATGAATACTACCTGAAACATTAGGTGTTTGCAAAACAAAAACAAAAACAAAACAAAACAAAACAAAACAAAACAAGACAAATGCATAATGACTCATACTCAGAAAAAAAAAAAGGCAACAAATAGAAATGACTCTGAGTGGGCCCAGATGTGGAATTTAGCAGATAAAGGAGTCAAAACAACTCTTTTAACAGGTTCAAGGAGCTAAAGGAAATCATATTTTGAAAATTAAAGGAAAATGTGGCATAATGACTCAATAAATAAGAAGGAGTCTCAACAGAGAAATAAAAACTAGAAAAAGGAACCCCATAGGGACACCTGGGTGGCTCAGTGGTTTAGTGCCTGCCTTCAGCCCAGGGCATGATCCTGGGGTCCTGGGATCGAGTCCCACAGCAGGCTCCCTGCATGGAGCCTGCTTCTCCCTCTGCCTCTCTCTCTCTGTCTCTCATGAATAAATAAAATCTTAAAAAAAAAAAAAAAGAAAGAAAAGAAAAAGGAACCCCATGGAAATATTGGAATACCAAAAAGTACAATGATTGAAATGAAAAATTCACTGTTGGGGGCTCAGGAACAGAGTTGGGATGGAGAAGAAAGAATCAGTGAACATGAAGATAAATCAGTAGGAATTACACAATCTGGACAACACAAAGTAAAAAGATTGAAGGAGAAAGAGCTTTTAAGATGTGGGAGATGTTGGGTGGAAGACCGAATCCGTTTTGCTGCTCAGGGCAAAGTCTAAGAACAGGGCCCAGAAGGATGTGGACAGTTTTGGGACGTTGGGCCGGCACGAGTGACAGATGACACCCAAATATATACCCTCCTTCCTTCCACAGAGAACAGTGGCTTCTGTCTACAAGGATGCAGTGACTACCCAGAAGAGACGCCTGACTGAATATCTGTGGAAAGCGTCCAGGCACAGACTCCTGAAGAGCAGTGCTACCCTCCTCCAGGTACCTTCATTGCTCTGGACCAACCAGGCTGGCCCTGAGCAGGAACCATGATCCTGATGGCGTTAGCTATATCATCCCGCTCAGGCCCCCACAACAATATACCTCATAACCGGGTGCCTTAAGCAACAGAAAGTTATTTTCCCACGATTCTGAAAGCTGGAGGTCCAAGATCAAGGTGCTGGCAGGTTTTGTTTCTTCGGCGGGCTTTTTGATTCCTTGGCTTTGGACAGCTGTCTCCTCCCCATTCCTCCCCCTGGTCTTCCCTCTTCACCTGTCTGTGTCCTAATCTCCTCTTCGGGTAAGGACACCAGTCATGTTGGATTAGGGCCCATTGTAGGACCTTATTTATTATTATTATTTTTAATCAAATTACCTCTTTAAAGGCCCTGTCTCCACAGACAGTCACATTCCGAGGTCCTAGGAGTTAGGACCCCAACATACGAATTTGAGATGTTGATGTAAACAGAGGGACAGGTGCCACATAAGGTTGTAACTTACTTGGCAAGGTTGGAAGAAGGGAAGAGTGTACAAAGAGTGTTTTGAAGAGGAAAGGAGGATTACAGTTATTTAGTTAGCATTTATTACGTGTGGGCCATGTCCTAGAGGCTCTGCTTAGCCTCACTTGGGCCTCCTTAAACCTCAAATCGCCACCTTCTAAGGAGAGTTCTCTTCACCTTCTTGTGTAGTGTCCTCTTTGATTTTTAAATCTTACTCTGATCGGTGGTGGTTGAGGCTGTTAAAGAACTTAACCTCCAAACGTTCAAACTCATTTAGAAGTTCGGCTCTTCTCTTGAGTTCCTGACCCATGGTAAAAACGTGTATAAGCCTGTCAGCTGAGTCCTAAATTATTTCCCTGAAACGCCATGAAATACCCTGCAGCTTCTCCAAAGGACGGCCTGGTCCCACCTGGATATGATGGAACCGCAGGTTGGCACGGTCAGTTGTGCAAGGGGGAAGCTCGGGGTTGTGGGTGGGCCAGTGTTGGGGGGTGGGGTGAGGGTGCGAGAGAGCTCTGCGCAGGTTCTGATTCAATGACTAGATTAGGTATCTGCCTTGTAAGTTGAGACTCTGAGCATCTTGTTTTCTTAACCCTTAGTCCTGTGTAAACACACATAGGATATACCTGTAGGACCTGCTACTTGATTTGCGGGGCCTGGTGCAAGATGGAAATGGAAATGTTCAAAAATGATTAACCAGTGCAGGATGGTGACAGCAGCATGTTAAGTTGAACGTGAGGTCCTTCTGAGTGTGGGACCTGGGGGACTGGCCCCCATCACAAAACCGGCCCACAAAACCGGCCCACAAAACCGGCCCTCGGAATGAGGAGGACTTTTCAGTTGACTATTATTTCCCCTCCTAGATTAGATCATTCGTCTTCATTTGGAGAATCGGCATCATTCATTTCTAGTTATCATTAAACCTCTTTCAGCTGGGTTTCTCAGGGACTCCATGCTATCAGGAAAATCTGGCCTTCAGCTCCACGGTTACCCATTAGTTTGCTCGGCCTTGGGGGAGGCAGGGGTGAGGCCTGGAGTCCTGATCACAGCCAACGCCTCTCTGTCTCCTGCTGCTGCCTGGCTCCTCCCTGCTGGGGCCCACAGCTTGTCTAGGAGCAAAGGTGTAACATCGCTGGAATTCTCTCCTCCTGCAGTGGGAAGGGGGAGGAGGAGCCCTGGCCAAGAGTCCCGAGGCTTGCGGGATGCCTGGCGTGTGTTTTCTGGTCATAGTGGCCCTCTGTTCCTTCTCTAGCCAAGACGCCTTGGCTCAGGGGTTCTGAGAGATAGGTCAGGGTGACGGCTGTCGGGCAGTGCCAGGTGTCAGCCCTTCCCCGTCCCCGTGGGCACTGCCTCTCTTGTCCTGGTCTCACATGGACCTCCCCATGCTGTTGGCTCAGCTTGCGTGTCCCCTCGTCTTCTCCCGATTCCCTGGTTTGTTGGTTTCTGGTCCATACAGGCAGTGCACGTCTGTACCAGCCCTTGGGTCATTTCTTGTAGATATTGGGGTGTTTCATTCCGCCGTACTCAGGCTCCTAAGAGCTACACCAGAAGGTAAGCAGAACTAGCTTCATTCCTGGATGAGGAGTCTACCCCCTAACCCTTTTCAGTGAACCACCAAGATACATATTGATCCAAAGGGTACCCCTTTCTTCTAAAGAGTTAGGTAATATGGGTGGGGGGGGGGGTCATAGTACCAGGGATACATGGGGCGTGCACAATGGTAAACCACCACCTCAGGAGAAAATGCTCTGCTCTGTGTAGCCCAGTGGCTGTCTTGGAGTCTCAGAGATGACCTTGACTCTGAGGAGCCCAAAAGGATGGATGGCCCAGTGAGGACCTGAAATCCATAGAGATTCCTGGGCCAGAAGTCCACAGACTGGAGTTCTGGTCCCATGTGGTAGGGAGGATAATGGTCCCCCAAAGATGTCCAATTCCCCAAACCTGTGAATATTACTTCACGTGGCAAAAGGGACTTTGCATGTGTAATAAAGGATTGGCAGATGGGAAGAGATGCCTGGATGATCCAGGTGGGCTCCATGTAATCACAACCGTCTTTATAAGGGGGTGTCCGGAGGGTCAGAGCTGGAGCAGGTGAGATGACGAAGGATGCCGAGGTGAAGAGTTGTGGTTGCTGGCTGGAGTCACAAGCCCAAAATGTGGGTGGCCTCTACGAGGCGGAAAAGGCAGGGAAATAGGTTCTCCCCTAGAGCTTCCAGAAGGAATGCAGTCTTGGTAAGACCTCGATTTTAGTCCAGTGGAACCCATTTTGGACGTCTGGCCTCTAGAACTGTGAGGTAATACATTTAAAGTCGTTTTAAGTCACCGAGGTTATCGTAACTTGTTAACAGCAGAACAAGAAATGAATATATCCTACCTCTGCCACTACAAGCTGCTTGATAATCCCTTTTCCTTGATCTCAAATACTGTACTTTAGGGACAATAGTTTTCAAGCATTTAATAGAAAATTTAAAGGAATGGGATACCTTTATTGATTGAAATCCTGTGTGGAAGGCCAATGTAGTTCAGGTGAGGGGGGAGCTTCTTGGTGAAGTTGGAGACCCACTGGGTGGTGTAGGTGGAATGGTGCTGGGGTTGGGGGTCAGGCTGTTCAGTGCTATCGACTTTCTCTGGTGGGAAGGGTGAGCATTCTGTACACTGGACTGACTGCCAACTTCTGACACACAGACCAAAAGAACTCATTGGAACTGAGTAGATTTAAACTTGCGATAGGGGCGCCTGGGTGGCTCAGTCGGTTAAGTGCCTGCCTTTGGCTCAGGTCATGATCTTGGGGTCCTGGGGTCAAGCCCCGTGTCAGGCTCCCTGCCCCCCTGTTTATGCTTGCTCTTTTACTAAAATAAATAAAATCTTTAAAAACTTACTGTTGAGATGAGTGAGGCTTTCCACATGTATCTTATTTTGGGTGCTGTAATACAACTCAGAACAGAGCTCGTTTTCAAGGCATTTCCATCCAGTCCAAGATCCTCATTTTGTTTTAAAGCCTTATCCCTCTGGGAACCTAAGCAGAGAGATGGTGACCACCCCTCTCTTAGAAATAAGCATTGATGCAACACATCTAGAAAGAACTGCCCTAGGTTTTCATTGTTACTGAAATGGACTTCTGTCCCCTGCCACCGTCCTCCGTCCTCCGAGTGTCCCTGGGTCAGGTCTTTTTTTTCCTTAGATGTTTCCTCTTGACTTGCTTCTGTTGCTCTTGAAGGCTAGCCAAGCCAAGCTCTCGTGCGCCTCTCTGTGGCTCTTGGTCTCACGTTGGGGACGGCCTAGGACATCGTGCTCAAGCCATGGAAGGGGGAAGGAGGGCGCAAAGCACTAAAACTCTCTGGGAGGACTCCGAGGGTCACATACACACGGCCTGACTGTGAAATAAAAGCACCATTTAGACAACAAACACGTGGGAGCTCAATGGGTTAGGATCACTACTCCCTTAGTAAAAAGCAACTTTAGGCCTTGACAAAACAAACACCAACCTGGAGGAGGGTTAGTGAGTGTGAACTGGACTGCGCTGCACAGGAAAATCTACTTGGCCGCTTCATGAAGAAATACGTAGAGCAAGATGAAAGGCGATCTGTATTATAGATATATTTTTTTTCTTAGCCTTGATATAATGCCTCTTACTCAGAGGAGGCACTTGTTAAACCTGGAAATGCCCGCACGCCTCCAAACACAGAGATTCTGCGTTGGTAGATCTGGGGTGAAACATTCCTGGGGACTCTAAGTGGAAGGTGCCAGGAGGAGACTTTGACAGTGACTGTCGTCTGAGCCACCGCGGTGTGGACGGGAGGTGGTCCAGGGATTCGAGTCCACTCTTGGAAAACTCGTTGAGGACCCGCACGCATACTTCTTTTTATTTCTCTGTACTGCCTTTCCTCTAGGATAGCTTATTAGGTGACCGCATAGTAGCTCTTGAGTAAAAGCAAAAGCACGCGTTGTCCGTGCTGTACAGTGTTATGTCGTGGGGCGGCAGCTCTACACGTTTCACAATCCAATCACGTCACCGGAGTGCTCTCTCTGAAATCAGCTTTCTCTTCTCTCTGCTCCTCTAAAATGACTTGAAGGGTCAAATGTTTGCACATCCCCTCTGACACCACTTTGAGAAGTTCAGAGCAGCTGAATTTATGGGGCGCCTGGGTGGCTCAGTGTGTTAGGCGTATGCCTTCAGCTCAGGTCATGATCCCACATCGGGCTCCCTGCTCAGCGTGGGGTCTGCTTCTTCCTCTCCTTCCTCCCTGCTCGTGCTCTCTTTCACTATCTTCTCTGTCTCTCTCTTTCAAAAAAAAAAAAAAAAAAAAAAGAACAGCTGAATTTCTTCACTACTCTTTTGAATATCATAGGGCATTTTTTTCCACGGGTCTGCTCAGCCCCTGGGCCCCAGGCCTTCACCTTATTCAGACCTCAGAGTGCCAGGGCAGGCCCCCCCGTCTCCCAGAGCAGCCCGAAGAGACTCTCTCAGCTGCTCCGGATGCCACCGTGACCCAGGCAGGCCTCTCACACCCTGGAAAGAAGCCTTGGTCCCTGCAGGGAAAGCAGACCAGCTCGGCCCTGCTGCCGGCTGTCCTCCGAGCTCCCCTGCCTGGTGTCTGTTTCCTCTGCATCTCCTGGCTCTAGTTCCTTGCACCACTGGCCTGATGGGGGAAGAAAAATAATTGTCCCTCTGTCTCTGGTGTATGTGTGGCTGAGGCCTCTGTAAAAAAAAAAAAAAAAAAAAAAAGATTAATGAGACAAACAGGTTTATTAACACGTAGACCTCATGTGTTACGTGGGGGACCCTCGGGGAAAGAAGAGCATCTCTCCTAGGTGAGTTAGAACTCAGGCCCAGATGCCATCCGAATAGTGGAAGGGGAGGAGGAGGTGGGCCTCTTAGGAGAGAACAAGTGACTATCTGGAAGGATGAGGGGATTTAGAAGAACAGATGCGAGTGTGACCGTTGGTGACAAAGTCTGGGTGTGGCTTTGGCTCCTAGAGCCCCTTTGCTGTGATGAGAGCATCTCTTCTGGTGGATGAAACTCCCGGGGAGGGGATCCCTCACCTCGATCCCTGACTCCTCCTGTCAGAGGAGCTGTTCTCAGGCAGATAAGGGGGGCTCAGAGAAGGCGTCTCCCCGCAGATGCTGTTTTGCAAGTGCTTGTGGCTTAAAATAATCAAGAGAGCAAAGCTGCGTATTTGGGGGTAGCATGTCCTACACTCCTGTCCATATTTTGGGCGGCGTATCCTGCAAGCCTTCAGTCTCTACCTCCAAGACTATGCCGTGGGAGCACTTGGGTGCTGGAGGGACGGCCTGGGGCAGGGTCCTGGCACTTGGTGCCCCTTGCTCTGAGCAGGTGCAGCTCTGCACCAGGGCAGGCGCTCAGCTCCGTGCGAGGGGCAGCCTGGGCCTCGTGTGTCTCCCTCACCCGCACAGGGCACAGGGTGCACAGCCCAGCCTTGCCTGCCTTCCAGCCGACTCCGCAGTTCTGTCGACAGCCTCCCCTATATGCCCACCCTCCTCTGGGGCTCTTGCCACCTTCCCGGTGGGAAAGAAATTTCCATTCTTCCTCAAAGACGATGCTTCCTGGGTAGTCCTCTCAAAAAGAGGGCACCTCCTCGTCCCCACCTGCCGTCCAGGGGAGGAACTGGGCTGTATCTCCCATCATCTTCACTGTTGCTTCCAGCACATTACCTCCTCCTTTAATTTTAATTTTATCCATTTATTTATGAGAGACACAGAAAGAAAGAGGCAGAGACACAGGCAGAGGGAGAAGCAGGCTCCATGCAGGGAGTCCGACGTGGGACTCGATCCCGGGACTCCAGGATCACGCCCTGGGCCAGAGGCAGATGCTCAACCGCTGAGCCCCCCAGGTGCTCCCCTACTCCTTCTTTAATGAAAAAAAAATAGCAAAAACCTTTTCTCTGTGACATCTGGTTTTGTTATGTGCTTAAAGCACAGGAAGTTTCGAGAGATGTTGTGCTTCGTGCAAGAACTGTGACTCTCCTGTGGCTCAGGCGGTTGTGTCTGATTCTCGGTCTCACTTTAGGTCATGATCTCAGGGTCGTGAGATCGAGCCCAGCATCGGGCTCAGAGCTACGACTGCTTGAGATGCTTTCCCCCTCCCTCCCCCTCCCTCGCTACTCCTGTCCCCTCCCCACTGCGCTCTCTTGCCCTCAATAAATCTCAAAAAGAAGGAAAGAATTGTAACTCTCCTCTTTGTCAGTATCTTTTGCAAAGCCCTCAATTTAATATAATATGCTTCGCAGCCTGGCCACAGGTGGGCCATTGTGTAAGCTCCCACTCTGGGGCTGCCTCCCCTGGTCACTGTCCCCCCCTCACCCCCCGCCCACCTGTCCTTGCTCCCCGGGCCTGCAGTACAGCCTCCACGTCTACTTCCCTTCCCGCCAGGGCCTGGGTGTCGGTAAAGACAGCCCAGCTGTGCGCTGTCCCCACGGTCCTGACCCTTGCCTCCGGCGCCCTTTGCATGCACCCCATTCCCACTCACCCCGGGATCTTGGGATCACCTCCACCTGAGAAAGTCCGGCCAGCCACACCCTGCTCCCCCATCCTGCGGTTTTATCTTTCTGGCTTTCAGGCCTCTCACATTTGGTCTTCGACCTCACAGAAAATGCCAGTGCCCCTGTTGTTCCAATTTCTTGCGACACATTAGCTCCCGCCTAGACTTTCTGCTTTTCGTGCTCAGGCTGAACCCCTGATTGCAGTGACTGTCATATCAGAGCCTCCGGTGACTTTGTGCCAGTCCTGGGGAGCCCCTGCCCGCTCGCACCAGCCCTGAGCTAGCCGGCGGCCTGCTTTCACTCCTAGTGCCGGACAGTCCTGGACAAAGCAGACTTGCAGATTCTGTGCACACACTCTAACACTTGCACCCCGTGGCGCAAGGCATGTGAATATACAGATTTGATAAAAGTCTCCGCCACCAACAGATGAAATTACCAGGGGGGGAGGTTTTTGAATTTCCATCAAGAGGCATCCTTGTGTCTCGCTTTCTTTACTCTCTTCCCTGCGTTAAGAATTCTCTCTCATGGGCCTCAATTCCTTTTTGTAATCCTCCCTCTGACTGTGAAGAGCTCTCCCTGCAAAGATGGAAGCTGCTGGTAAAGAGCCTTCTCCTCCCTTATGGAGAGCTCATTCATTCATTCTTTCTCTCACTCATTTGTTCATTCCCTAATTAATCACTGGGCACCTACTTTGTGCCTGGCATGTCCTCATTGGGAGGGATACAGAGGGCAGGAATCTTGTCTGTCTCGTTCATCTCTGTATTTTTTGTAACTTGGAATTCATGTATTTTTTAAAACCAAAAGTTTATTGATATGTTAAAATTTAGTGTATTTTTTCATGTATATAGCAGGCTGTTTGAAATGTTTTTTTTTTTTTAAGATTTTATTTTATTTATTCATAGAGAGAGGCAGAGACACAGGCAGAGGGAGAAGCAGGCTCCACGCAGGGAGCCCGACGTGGGACTCGATCCCAGGTCTCCAGGATCACACCCTGGGCTGCAGGCAGCGCTACACTGCTGCGCCACCTGGGCTGCCCTCAAAATGTTTGTTGAGTGAATAGATGAATATCTGAAAAGGATACCACTGACCCCATAATGGATAAGACTTATACTTCTACACTCCACCCCCGGCCCTGGCAGTGAGGTTAGCTTTTGTGTTTCACCAAGACAGGCCCCAGGTCAGTGGGCCCAGTGACACCCTCACCAAAAATGCCAGCACATTAGGGCTGTAGGGTGACTTTAGGGAACTCTGAGCACTTTTGTCTTCATGGGCCCCTTTGTCCAAAGGAAAAAAAAACATATTTTACAGTGGCATTTTTCTGATTTTCAAAGAAATGAACATGAAAACATTTTGGTGAGCCTGTGAAAGGATCGTGAGTCCTTGCCTGTGTCCCTCTGAGCCCTGACAGAGGCCCGGTCTCTGTGAGTGGAGCCTGAGCTCCGCTCCCACCACTTGCCAGCTGGGAGGTTTGGGGGCCATCCGGTGGTATCTTCATCTATAAACTGAGGTGGATGAAGGCATCACCATAAGGGGGAAAATCTTTTTTTGGTTGGGGTATCTGGAGAGCATCTTTGGGCGGAGCGTGTTGCAGGAGTAATGCATTGTCTCACAAGGTGCAGGGTGAGCTGGAGCTAAAGACAGATGGGGCCCCCGCCCAGAAATTTGGGGGGCGTGGGTCAAGAGCAGAAATGTCAAGGGGAGACTGATGAGGAGGCTTCTCTCCTTCATCTCTGTGGGACCTCTTCAGTGATGTTTCCGTTTCTCTGTAAAGCTTTCTGAGAGTTGAGTCTGTCTCGGGGACCTGGGAGGTGCTGAGTTCTGCTCCCGGGTGGGGCTGGGTCTGGAGCACAAGCAGCGGCCCCACGCATCAGTGCCTGAAGGCTCTCAATAAACAAAGCTGCCAAAGCCCACTGCCTGCCTCGATTGTACCATATGTACCATGATTGGTAAACTGACTATTGATTATCTAGGGCAGTGAGGGGTTCTCAGTTGGGAGTGATTCTGTACTTCCTCCTCCTCCTCCACCTCCGGGGCACAGTGGGCAATGCCTGGAGACAATTTTGGTTGTCACAACTGCTGGCGCAAGGGTGCTACTGGCACCTAGTGGGTAGAGGCTGGGGTGCAGCTCAACATCCTGCAGTGCACAGGAGGGACCCTAAGCAGGGAGGAGCTGGCTCAGTGTCCTTAGTTACCAGGCCTGAGAAACCGTGATATAGCGCTGTTCCTCTAAGGGGAGCCCAGCATAAAAAATCAGGAGCAATCTTCACTGCGCACTGTGAGGTCGGCCAACTGTATTAGTATCGAAACAACAACAACAACAACACGTAGTCTACTTATGAATTCCTTCCTCTCCACTGCCTGGCCTGAACTAGCATCTAAGTTCACCATATAACCCGCTGAAGAAGTTGTGTTTATTCCCAGGGCCAAGAAGCAAATGCGATTTCTCCACGCACAGTAACCTAACCCGTTAGGCCGCGGGCGGTTCCGTCCAGAGGTGGGCCACCGGCGCCCTCTGCTGCAGAGGCTTGTAACGGCCGCTTCGTGCGGGGAACAAGAAACACTTGATGCCAGTCGTTTTTTTTTTTTTTTTTTTTTGAAAAAAGATTTTGTTTATTCATGAAGGACACAGAGGCAGAGACACAGGCAGAGGGAGAAGCAGGCTTCCCACAGGGAGCCCGACGCAGGACTCGATCCCGGGACCTCCAGGATCATGACCTGGGCCGAAGGGAGATGCTCGACCCCTGGGCCACCAGGAGACCTGATGCCAGTCATCCTAAATGAACTGTGTCTGGACCCACTGACCTGTTATTGAGCTTGTGATTGCCTACAAGGGTGGGGCTTATGTTGGTTTATAGGATCAATTCCTTTCTTATATAGTACCCAAGTGTTCAGACATCATTTTTTTAAAAGATTTTATTTATTTATTCATGAGAGAGAGAGAGAGAGAGAGGCAGAGACACGGCAGAGGGAGAAGCAGGCTCCCATGTAGGGAGCCCGATATGGGACTTGATCCCGGGTCTCCAGGATCAGGCCCTGGGCTACAGGTGGTGCTAAACCACTGAGCCACCTGGGCTGCCCACACAATGACTTTTTAAAAACTTGTTTTTATTGTTTGTTTTGACTAGTTGTTATATGCTATAGATAAAAAAAAAAATCTGTGACCTTTTTTCCTTCTTCTAAATACATCATACCTGTTTTCCATGTTATTATGAGCATATTTTGTTCCTGGGCTGGGGGGGGGGGGGGACATGCAGATACGTCACCTAGATCCTGTTTCTGGGGAAGGCCGTGCTGCCCTGGCTTCTGCCTTTGCCCCCCCCCCCCCCCCGCCCCGGGATTGCCTCAGCTACAAGTAGTCACCTGAGCCAGGTCTGTATCTTCCCAGCACAGCCCACATCCAGGGCCCAGCAGAGACAGGTGCGAGGGTCCTGCCATTTGGGCCCAGTGGGGAAGAAGTCTGGAGGCTGTTTCTGCTTCAGGAGGTCGGCTGCCCCTGGACTTGTGCCTCTGCCCGGCCCTGCCCCCCTTTGGTCTCCTACGGCTGTTCCTCTGAGGGCACCTGCTGAATACGCCCTGCACACGAAATTCCCTCTCATGCTCTGCCTCCCACGCAGCAGATCCTGTGTCCCCGTGACTATTCTAATTTTTTGAATGTGGTGCCATGTGCATGTGTTCAAACAAACACATGAACGGTACTAAAGGGGCATCGGGTGCAAAAGTAAGTCCCCCTCCCACCCTGACCCCCCGGCACGTGTTCTCCCTAGACACAAAGACCATTGTCCATTTTGAGGGTATGTTTCCAGGGCTGGGTTGTCCAGCTACCGTGCGTTAATGTGATGGTGAATGATGTGCGTCCACTCGACTGGACCCCAGGATGCCCACGTAGCTGGTTAAACATGAATTCTGGAGTGTGTTTTAGGAAGATGTTAGCTGGGGATCCCTGGGTGGCTCAGTGGTTTGGTGCCTGCCTTCAGCCCAGGGCGTGATCCTGGAGTCCTGGGATCAAGTCCCACATCGGGATCTCTGCATGGAGCCTGCTTCTCCCTCTGCCTGTGTCTCTGACTCATTCTCTCTCTTTGTGTGTCTCTCATGAATAAATAAATAAAATCTTTTTTTTTTTAAAGGAAGATGTTAGCATTTGCATTGGTAGACTGAGTGAAGTGGACTGAGTGGGACTCATCCCATCAGAGGTACAAATGCTGGAGGAAGGGAAGATTCACGCACCCCCTGCCTGCCTGACCTGGGACATCGGTCTTCTCCTGTCCCTAGAGCTCCTGGTTCTCTGGCCTTCAGACGTGGCTCTCAGCCCTTGAACCAGGCCTCTAGCAGTAGCTCTGCAGGCCTTCAGTTCTGCAGAGGGTGGGACCACTCAGGCTCCGTATGTGCATGAGCCAATGCCTCAGAATCAATCTCTTTCTAGAGATCTCTGTCTCTCTGTCCACCCAACGGTCCTATCTGTTCTGGTTCCCCAAGAATCCCTATACAGCTGCATATCACTTAAAGGAAAAAAAAACACCCCTTTTTATTTTGAAATAATTCTAGATTTACTGGAGAGTTTCCAGGATAGTGTATCTTCTTCCAGCACCTTCTCTAATGTTACCATCTTATCCCCCTTTTCCACTGTAACTGGGGAATGAACGGTGGTACGTACTGTTACCCCAACTACAGACTGAAGTCAGATCTCACCAGTTCTCGACTCCTGTTCTTTTCCTGGGTGACGTGGGATCTGCATTGCATTGAGCAGATTGCTTTGTGGCTTTATGATACCCCTGCCAACAGGTGCCTTGAAATCACCACACTGTATTGCACTCAAACTGATTCTGCTTTGGTTTTTGTTTTTTGTTTTGTTTTGTTTTGATGCTAATATAATTAACACCTTGGCTCACAGTTCTTCATAAAGCTTTTTCTCTCTTTCTGGTTCTTTCCTGAGGGTCCAGGGTATGGCCATTTTTTAAGGGTGTTGACTCACGTCACCAACTTCTCTTACCTTTGCACTGCCCTTTGGTCAGCCGTGATGACCTGGACAGGTCCATGCTGTTCCAATTCTCTCCTTCGGGTCTCAGGACAGCTTTCCACAGGTCGGGTATGTCTGATGTCAGACACAGAGCTTTCAGTGGATCTCCTGGACACATCCTTCTGGAGGCTTCTATTTTCCTTCTGTTGGGACTGGTTCCTCTCCAGGCCTCCTGCCCAGCCGTCGCGCTGGGTTAGTGTCTTAGCCTGGGTTTCCCACAGAAAACACAGCCCAAGCCCCAGGTAGACAAGCAGGTGGTTTACTTTGAAAGGTGATCCCAGGGCACTGGAGTGGGGGAGTGAAACAGGAGGGAAGGTAGATGAGGTGCGCTGTTGAGAGATAATAGAAAGCATGTATGCTAGTCTCTGCCCTGGTTCCTGGCGCAGAGCTCCTGAGACTCTTGTAATTTCCTGATAAGAGCATTAAGAGCATCTTTTGTTCTAATATTTGGTCGTAGGACCTGGTTCCTGACACAGAGCCCATAAATCCCCTGGAATTTCCTGGATGGTAGCAGTGTCTCTTGTTCTAATGAGACCACTCTGGGGTTCACTTCAAAATAGTCTGGGGCAAAAAAACAAAAACAAAATAGTCTGGAGCAAAAAGAATAAAATAAAATAATAAAATAAAATAAAATAAAATAAAAATAGTCTGGGGATGGGAGGAGTGGGGTTTGGGCAGATGCTGTAAGACTGGCCATGATAATTAATGCATTCTCCATTGATAATTATTATAAAGCTGGGAGGTTTTTTTTTTTTTTTTTGGATTTTATTTATTTGAGAGAGAATAAGTAAGAGAGCAAGAAAGAGCAGGGGTGGAAGGAGGAATAGAGGGAGAGAAAGAAGCAGACTCCCTGCCGAGCATGGAGCTCAATACAGGACTCGATCTCAGGACCCCGAGATGACCTGAGCCAAAGGCAGATGCTTCCCCGACTGAGCCACCCAGGCACCCCTAAAGCTGGGTATTAATTGTCAAAGCTGAGGACATGGTAGTGGATTACACTTTCTCTCAATTTTTCCATGTGTTTGAAATTGTTCATAATTAAAAGCCTAGGGCAGCCCGGGTGGCTCAGTGGTTTAGCGCCACCTTCAGCCCAGGGCCTGACCCTGGGGACCCTGGATCGAGTCTCACATCGGGCTCCCTGCATGGAGCCTGCTTCTCCCTCTGCCTGTGTCTCTGCCTCTCTCTCTCTTTCTCTCTCTCTCTGTCTTTCATGAATAAATTTAAAAAAAATTTTAAAGCCTTTTTTAAAAAAAAATGTGCCTTTCCAGGTTAAAGGTGGAGGGAGGCATGTGGAGGTTGACCCTTGCTGATAAAGGATGGGAACTCCAGATGCCTCCCCGTGCTTTCCTCTACCACCAACGGTGCATCAGGGAAACGGGACACCTTCCTTCCACCCCTGCGACCTCCAGACTTTCCCACAGCGAGAACTTGTTGCCTCTAAGAAGTAAAGTCCTGCAATGACTCTGCCAGCAAGCGCTCCATAATTAATTTTAGAAAGAAACAGAATCAAACCTGAGAAGAAAGGGGCAGCGCGGTGCCAGAGGATGAGCCATCCCATGGGCAAAGCCGGAGGAGGCTTTGGTGGGGTCCGCTGGGCCCTGGGCTGCTGCAGAGAGGGTGGGCTCCCCTGCAACCTCGTGCCCTCCCGGTGACCAGGCCTGAGACTGAGCAAGATCATGGTCAGGAGCATGAGCAGGCCCCTAATGAGAAGCCGTTGCCAGAAAAATTGCTCCAACATTCATCAAAAAGCCAAGAAACGTCAAGGAAGGGACCAGAGAGGCAGCAGCTCATAAATTCTTTCTCCAGGAGCCTCTGGTGGGGGCAGTTTGGGGATAACACACCTGCTCTGCCTTCCTCCTGAACGCTGCTCAGGAAGCCTCCAGATAGCTTAGAGCATTTGTGGGGCTTGTGTGGCTTGGAGAGGAGGTGGACAGGGCAGCCACTTGAGCGCTTGGCCCGAGGATCCTGCTTTTGGAACCAGTCCTGGCGAGGTCTGAGTCTTCTCGGCCACCTAGACCTTATCAAGCGGTGTCACAGTTTGTAAGCTGAGAGCTGAGGTCCCTGCAGGCTTGAAAAGCCGAAGCTTTATGTCAATGATCCTATTTGTGCCCCAGTGAGTCGGAATGGGTTTTTTCCTCCCGAATCCTGTAATCCCCTACTGCCTCTGATGTTCATTTAGCAGCCAGCTCTATTGCTTCGTTGTAACCTGTCTCCTGTGGCTCAATCTTGTTTCTACCTTTTTTTTTTTTTTTTTAAGATTTTATTTATTTATTCATGAGAGATAGAGAGAGAGAGAGAGGCAGAGACACAGGCAGAGGGAGAAGCAGATTCTCTGCAGGGAGCCCGGTGTGGGACTCCATCCCAGGACCTGAGCTGGAGGCAGACGCTCAACCACTGAGCTCCCCCAGGCGCCCCCTGTTTCCACCTTTCTGTTAAGGGGAGGAGGATGTTCCCTGAAGGCTAATGTCAATCTGTCTGTTGACTTAAGTTTGGTCTTTCCCCCAAAGGCAGACCCCAAGTCAAGGACTTAGGGGGCGGTCGTTTATTTGGAAAGTGATCTCAGGAAGCCCAAGTGAGGCTGTGGGACAGGGGAGGGAAGGGCAGGGATGGAGAAAAGCTGATAGAGTTCACATTAAGGAACCTTCGGCACTGTGGGTGATGGGGCTCAAGCCTGCTGGGCCCTGGTGAGAAAAGATAGCACCACACCTCAGCATCGTCCCCTCAGACAACCAGGGTGGGGGCATTTATCCATGGACTCGCGTCTGCTGCTGCTCCAGGGGTGTCCCCTGAGGCCTTAACTCCCCGCACTCCCCAGTTGGTCTGTGGAAGGCTGAGCAAGCTCCGGGGTGCCAGAGCTCACCCGGAGAGCCACAGAGAGACGGAAGTGCGGGAGGAGGTGTCTTAGCGCTCAAGCTGCTGTAACAAAACACAGACTGGGGGGGAGGACCCTAAAAACAGAAATTTATTTCCTTACAGTTCTGGAGGTCTGAAGTCAGGGTGTTGGCAGGTTGGGTTTCTCCCATGGTCTCCATCCGTGGCTTGCAGACCGCCGCCTTCCTGCTGGGTCCTCGGATGGCACCTACGCTGTGCATGCACATCGGTGGTGTCTGACTCTTGATTTCAGGCCATGGTCTCAGGGTCCTCAGGTGGACCCCACATCTGGGCTCCATGCTCAGCGGGGAGTCTGCTTGAGATTCTCTCCCTCTCCCTCTGTCCCTACCCCGCCCCCCACCCCCACTCACACGCGAATACTGGTGTGCGCTCTTTTTCTGTCTATTGGGTTCCGGTCCCATCCTTATGACCTCCTAAGCCTTACTATCTCTTTAGAGGCCCTTTCTCCCAGTGCAGTCACACTGGGGAGTAGGGCTTCACATATGAATTTTGTGGGAGTGGAATTCAGTCCATAACGGGGGGTCATGGGGATATGGAGTTACGGGTAGGCCATCCACAATGCTGCGACACGTATGTTAATGTAATCCTCCTACCCACTTAGCAGCTATGTGTTATCACCCCTCTCATAATGACGAAGAAACTCAGGCTCAAAGAAGTTGAACGACTAGCCCCACATCGCACAGCTAGTGAGGAGGGTGAGCTCAGAGGTCACTCAGCTCTGACTCCTGTCCCGTAATGACTCTTGTATTTGAATTTTAACGTGTTCGTGATTTATCTTGTCTCCTGGACTCAGTTCCTGGAGGGTCGGAATTGTCTTATACTTAAACAAAACAACAACAAAAAACCCATCCCATAGGGCCTAGCATCAGACTTTGCAATTAAGTAGACACTTCATAAATATAGGCATTGGGTGTTTTAAAAATCACCTTTTGGCTGTTTCTTTTGGAAATAGATCCAAGGGTGAGGGGGGTAGAAATCTATACAACTAAAAGGAAGTTAAAACTGTTTTCACGGAAACGTGGAAACCTTTGAGGGACGGGTCACACTGGGGGCCTAACAGGAGGAAGGGCGTGATGGTCCTTGTAGGGTATGGGCCGGGTGAGGGACACAACGAACCAGTCGGGCAACTGTCCGTCCTCCCTCAAGGATGGGGAGAGGTTGCTGATACAGGAACTAAGGGGCCTTGAGGAGATTTCATTGCTAAGAACTAGGCAGGCTGCTATCTGAAGGGACAATTACATGATCAGAGTAGTAACTGTGACGACAGTAACAAACGAGACAATTTGGGCTTAAGGTTCAAATAAGCATATTAACCATTTGGGTAGATTCTATCAAATGCAGATCTATTAGATATCCTCACCCCTTACCAACCAACCATGTATTTTTTTTTTAAGATATTTATTTGTTCATGAGACACAGAGAGAGAGAGAGAGGCAGAGACACAGGTAGAGGGAGAAGCAGGCTCCAGGCAGGGAGCCCGATGCGGGACTCGATCCCAGGACCCAGGGATCATGACCTGAGCTGAAGGCAGATGCCCAACCACTGAGCCACCCAGGCGTCCCTCAACCATATATTTTATACACCCTCTATGTGAAGAGTGTTTTGTCACCAGAAGTGTTAGTGTTTGGAGACCAAAACATGCCTCAGCTCTGCCTTTAAAGAAAGAAAAGAGGCTTTCCAGAACGCCTGGGACTGATTTCATCTAAGTGGAGCAATGTGACTCCTGAAGATTGACCTATATTTACAGAGAGATGCTTACCAGCTTCCCTGGATCTACAAAGAGAACAGTGAATTAACTCATGTTCCTTTTTTTTTATTTTTAAAGATTTTATTTATCCATTCGTGAAAGAGAGAGAGAGAGAGAGAGAGGCAGACACAGGCAGAGGGAGAAGCAGGCTCCCTGTAGGGAGCCCGATGCAGAACTCGAATCCAGGACCCCGGGGTCATGACCTGAGCCGAAGGCAGACGCTCAACCACTGAGCAACCCAGGCACCCCTACTCATGTTCTGCTCAGCAATTTCACTTTCCAAGACTGATTCAGAGAAGGTGAACTGCGAATTTTAAAAAGCCTGTCTGCATCATGGAGCCCGTGCCCTGGCCACCTACCTGGCCCTAGCAGATCTTACTGAAGGCCTGCTCTGTGCTGTGCCATGCCTGGCCTCCGAGGATTGACAAGCTGAGGAAGCACTGGCTGCTCCTGCAGGAACTCATACCTTCCTTGGGGGGCGGGGAGGGCAGGACACTAGACTATGAATGAAAAAGAAATAACCTAACGTGCTTCCTGCACACTAGAAGTATCTACAACATGATGCAACACAGCGGTCACCTAACAGCAAGAGTTGGGGCAGGAGGATCACGTGGGCAGTGACCACAAACCCATGCCCCAGAACGAGACCCGCTGCCTTTCTAAACCCGCTTCCGCTGCGGTGCCTGGGGCTCAGCCTGTTAAGTGTCTGACTCTTGATTTCAGGCCATGGTCTCAGGGTCCTCAGATGGGCCTCACATCTTGGCTCCATGCTCAGCAGGGAGTCTGCTTGAGATTCTCTCCCTCTCCCTCTGTCCCTACCCCACCCTCCCACCCCCATTTGCACACGAATACTGGTGTGCACTCTTTTTCTCTTTAAAACAAATTAATTAAAAAAAAAAAAGACACTTCCCCTGTACAGGACACATGATACAGAGAGGTCTTTGAAATTCTCAGACTACATTTCCTTAATTAGTCTTAGAAAGTGAAGTCGTAACCAAAGATGCCTCTTCCTAGCTGTGTGATATGGAGCCAGTCACTTAATAACTTCGTATTTTGGTTTCTTGTCTGTATAGTGGCATTCAGAAGGCCTACTTCATAGAGATTTTGTGAGAATTAACATATTAATATCTGCAAAACGCTGCAAACAGTGCCTGGTGCAGAACAATCACTACATAAATTTAAGTCTTGTTGGATTCTAAGTCACATTCCTCCCTGACTGATGCATTTTTTTTTCTTTTTCTAAATTTCTAGAAATTTCTGAAATTGGTAATTATTATCTCTTTTGGTAAGGTAAATAGTGAAAACATAAAAAAGAAAGATTGCTTAAATGCATAAAAAAAAATACACTTGGGGCACCTGGGTGGCTCAGTGGTTGAGCGTCTGCCTTTGGTTCAGGGCATGATCCCAGGTCCTGGGGTCGAGTCCTGCGTCAGGCTCCCTGCGTGAAGCCTGCTTTCCCCTCTGCCTGTGTCTCTGCCTCTCTCTCTCTGTGTCTCTCATGAATAAACAAAATATTTAAAAAAAATACATACAGGTTGGTTTCAGAGTCTGTGCTTAAACATTCCTGGGCAGGACAGGACGATCCAAAGGAACTATTGCTCTAAAATCACTAAGGATATCAGGATCCACTGGGAGCATAGACCTCGTAACACTGGATTTGCCCACAACCCCTTCCCCCGTGCCCCATCCCTGTGGAACAGCCACCTCCCCTACACCAGGGAGCTGGAGGGGATAGTGGGGCCATGTCAGCCAACAGACCCTGCCTGCAGCTTTCCATGGGCCTCTCTTTGGGACCTGAAAAATACACTCTGGGTTCAGAAATATAAAAGAAAAACCCTGGCAAGACTGAAATTTAATATTTTATTAACTGTAACACGTCAAGGCAATAATGTTGAATTTAACTCCTGAGTACTCGATGATTGCCAAGAAATCATAATCATTAATCACATATTTAAAAATGATTTAAAAAGCCAATCATTGGGCTCCTTTCCCTAAATAGAAGAATTACATTCAGTGTGGAACACAGGTGTATTCTGAGGTTTCACGTGAGATGGAGTGGGGCATCCGGAGGCATGAGCACCCGGGGCCTCTGAAGGCCCTACGATCTGCCCTCGGGGAGGGTGGCACGAGGCTTCTGGAAGAGCTCAAGCCTTCCTGTCCGAGCCAGTAGTGACTGCCGACATCCTCATCGTAAAAGCCGCTCTGGCTCAACTGGATAATACGGATATGGCTGGACAAGGATGGGTCACTTCCACCCCAGTGCAGCGTTCATACATTTTAGAACACAGCAGAGTCACTTGGAAACCTTTGTTTTCTTAATGCATATTTTTGGGCCTCAGAAATCTGAATTTGTGATTCAGTAGCTCTGGTGAGGAGCTCAGGAATCTGCCTTTGAAGATCCAGGTCACCCACGGGCCACACCTGGGAAATGCTACTCTTTATAGTGTGGGGGCTTTTCAGAGGAAGGAGAGGAAAGGGGGTGGGTGGGGAAGGGGGGTGGCTTGCTGGCTGAATAATGCGCCTAGACAAAATGAAGGGTAATTGCCAGATTTGAAAGAGATGTGCCCCGGGCCCAGGCTTTCTTGTAGGGGACACCTCCCAAAGGTGCAGACGCGGCCGCAGAAGCTCTGAGTATCTATGATGGATTCCTCGGTCTCAAACGTGCTCAGCTGTTTGCGATGGTTGCTGCTTCTCCAGGTGGAACGCTCACCTTCTCCATTTGTAAAAGAGCTTTTCCTTTGAGCAAAAGCCCTGTTTCAAGTTCCGAGGCAAGTTCCCAAATCCCAGTATTGCAGAGCCTGGAACGTCACCACTAAGGACAAGAAGAGTCCGAGATGCCAAGTAAAAATGGCATCATTTTTACAGACAGAGCAGCTGGGCGGTGAAAGGAATGGCATCACCTGCAACCTGGAAGCAGAAGGCGGCGTCTTGGTGTTCAGGTCCCTGCTTTCCCCCAATCTCCTGCGGTAAGCAAAACCGTGCCGCCTTGGCTGTGGCATTTCTTGTTTTAAGATAATTTATTTGAGGGAGACAGAGTGAGAGAGCACGAGGGGGGCAGTGGAGAGGGAGAAGCAGACCCCCCCCCCCACCATGCTGAGCCCGATGTGGGCCTTGATCCCGGGACTCCAGGATCATGACCTGAGCTGAAGGCACACACTCAACCTACTGAGCCACCCAGGCGCCCAGCAGGAGGAGTTTCTGATTGGTTCCCCTTGAGCACATGCATGGTCTCCCCAGGTGGGAACAGCAAGCTTTTGGGAGGAATATCGTGTGGTGGTCAGGAGCACAGACTGCGGGGGCCTACAGGTCTGAACCGAGATACAGGCTTGATGGCAGCCAGTGCCTTCACTTCTCTGGGTCTCCTACCCAGGGCGGGAGTAAGAGCTAACTCACAGGGCTCCTGGCAGGAATCGGCTCCGTAGATCAGCACTGGTTCCTGGGTGGCAACCACCCCAAATTCACTGGTGTAAAGCTAGTAGGGGGGTTGGCATCACTCCATTTGCTTGCATCCTGCAGGGCTCAAGCGTTTGGGATGGCCTCTCATGCAGAGCGAGCAGGAGGGGTCCCTGGTGCACTGTCACCCCGGCACCTGCCTTGAGGGGCTGCAGTCCGCTGGGCAGAGCTCAGCGAAGCTCTCTGCGAAGTAATTGGTACAGAGGGAAAGACAAATATACTAGGCTTTCCAAAAGCAATCATCGTGTGTGATTATCAGAAAAATTTCATTCGGTGTCTCGGTGGAGGGGAGCAGGGATGCAAATGAACCCGGAATTTATAATTGCCTGAGGATGAATTACATGAGGGCGGGGGGGGGGGGCAGATCTTCCTCCTGGATTGTCTTCTCCACAGCCGAGGATTAAGATTTATAGGTGGTCCCTGAGTGCACCTCGGGCTGGGAAGCTGGCCCAGAGCCCCGAGGATTTCACGGTTTCGGGGTACAATGCATGCTCGCACAGAAACTGGGAAGTAACTTTTGATTCTCATTTGCCACACGTGTGTGTGTGAGAAGGCTTTGTCACTTTCTCACCCTCTGCCCCTCGGCGTGTCATCTGTCCAGTAGGCACTTCCACGGCAGGCCGCTGGGGTGGGAAGGTTCAGCAGGAGCCCCACGGGCAGCAGTGTCCTGGGGCAGACCATGGCAGCCCAGGCAGTCCTTCACAGTCTAGTCTAAACTTCAGCCAGCCTGTTATTAGCTTCGTGGTAAAAACTCCACTCGTGGCCGGCCGTACTCCAATCCGCTGGCCCTCGCTGAGTTCTGTGGCATGGAGCATGTGGTCCATTCCTTCGTCCTAAAAGCTGCCGCGGAGTGGGGAAGTCACTGCCCGGGGCTGGCCTCCCACCAGCCCAGGCTCTCCCACGAGGCGGTGTGGCCAGGGGCAAGTGTGTCCGTGGCTTTTTCAGGCACACAGAGCCCTCACTCCACCCAGTGTCAGCTGTTTGACCTAGCACAGAAGTGGGCCTCAGCGACTCATCTGCAAGATGGGGACAATGGTAGCACCTGCTCCACTGAGTCTGCTGAGGATGAAATGAGAATGCGCAGAGGGCACCTGGCAGTTGTCTGGTAAATGGTAGCTCTGATGACCTCTGCGCACGATGAGCATCTTAGCACAAGCTCTTCCTTCCAAGAAAACGCTCTTTTAAAAAACAAAAACAAAACAAAGAACCTTTCTAAACTCAGGCCAAGCAAAAAATTGTCAATCTCAACAGAAACCCATGGAAACACCAGGGGACATCAATTGCGGCATGTGCGAGCCCCCGATGAGGACCACGGGGTAGAGCCACATGCTTTTCTGTTTCAGTCTTGGTACTGACCACATTTATGGCCACATTCTACTCTGAGGGAAGAGAAATTGGCTTTAAGAAACAGTAAGCCCTATGGGAAAGCTCCAGGACGAGGGATTTAGAACGTGTCCTGGGCCGTGCTCGACCAGAAGCCAGAGAGGAACAGGTTTTGGCCCTAAATCCACGCGTCTGCTCAGCTGGGGAGCTCAAGTGCCCGGGGCTGGTTTGTACAGCCTGCCCGAGGCTGAGCAGAGCTTGGAAACGGGTCCAGAGCTGGTGGTGTTTCGTGGGCAGAACAGGTGTTCTCTGTCGCTCCCTCAGGTCGGGCCCAGGGTCCCAGTTTCAGGATCTTGGATGGGCCAGGACGTTCATCACAGGAACAGGCCCCTGGTGTACGCCCATACGTACAGGCACACAAAGAGTTCAATGATTTTTTTCCCCCCTCGAGCAGCTTGCAGTCTGGTTGGGGAAAGATAACATTACCAGTCCCTCTAAATCTTTCATCTTAAAAAAAAAAAAAAAAAAATCACACCAGATTAGTCCAAGGCCATTTCTATTGAAAAATAGAATTGAGAAGATTTTCAGCGCAGAGAACATCTTGGAGAGATCTGAAACATGTGGCCGCCCCTGGGCACCTCTGGGGACACTTGTGAAGGCAGAGCTTGCGTGGTATCCCCACCGCCTCCCAGGTCAGGCGATCCCTCCCTCACGGCCCTTGGAGGAGCGGATGGAGGACCAGGCCTCCCAGCGCAGCTAGCCAGCATTGGATTCTCCAGCTCCCCCTGCCCCCGCGGGATCAGGGCTTTTCCGACGGCCCACGTGCATGGAAACCACTAGTTCTGTGAGACACCGGCCGCCCCGAGACAGTCTCGAGGCAGCAGCAGTGTCTGGGCCTCGGAAGCTGGGGTGGCAGCTCACTCGCCCTCCCCTCCTCTGATGAGGCCACTCACTGTGACCAGATGGGCTTTCTCTTCTGGATGAAGGCCTTGATTCCCTCCTGCCCATCCTGCAGGGCCACGTTGTCCACCATGGTCTGGGAGGTGAGGTGGTAGGCCGTCCTAAGGTCCTGGGGCAGCTGCCTGTAGAAGGCGGCCTTCCCCAGAGACACCACACGACGGCTCAAGGAGGCGATCTTGCGTGCGATTCTCATGGTCTCTTCCTCCAGCTGCTCTGCTGGCACCACTTTGCTGAGCAGCCCGTGGAGCAGGGCCTTCTGGGCGGAGATGGGCTCCCCGGTGAAGAGCATTTCCAGGGCAACCTGAGGGAGGAAACGTGTGTCACTGAGGCATACTCCTGTGAGCCCCTGCTCGCCATGCCCCGCCTCTCCCTCCCACCCGGCTCGTTTCCCTATAACCTCAGCCCAGTTCTCTGCTTCCTCAAGTAACGTGCTATCCGTCAGGCCTGCCACACACCCAGACTCCTCCAGGACAGGGTTGGGGCCTTCCAGGAGCAAGGACAGTACAAGTGCCCGGGAAGGGGCCTGAGTCTCCACACTCTCCTGCTCCTTCCCCAGAGCTGATCTCCCAGCCCCCGCCAAGCCAGGAGCTCCCCAGGCATGGGACAGGCGCCGTATCTCATGGGGGTTGGGGGAGCGAAACCGCCACACCAGCGAGCCCCAGGTCTGCCACAGACCAATGCAGCGACTGCTTTCCAGAAGGAAACGTCCAGATGCCACCACCTGAGCCTGATTGAGAGGGCAGCCTTCCGAAGCCAGAGGAGGAGGGGTTGAAAGGAGATGCCTTGCGGGGACCAGACGCAGGGGCCTGGCACGATGTCACTAACTAACGGGTAAGTCACCCAGGATGCCGCCTCCCTCCTAAGGCCCCTGTCACCCCGTGTTCCAGGCCTGCAGAACAACAGGTGCAGGTGCCCCACGCTCTGTGCTTTGCTCTATTCCATAGCCTGCGGCAGATGGTGCCTTGATTCTGTAATTCTCCCAAGCCTGGCCTCTCGAGAGTTAAACTCGTGATTTAAAAAGAGGGGTTCCGGGCAGCCCTGGTGGCTCAATGGTTTAGCGCCGCCTTCAGCCCAGGGCCTGATCCTGGAGACCCGGGATCGAGGCCCACGTCGGGCTCCCTGGATGGAGCCTGCTTCTCCCTCTGCCTGTGTCTCTGCCTCTCTCTCTCTGCATCTCTCGTGAATAAATAAATAAAATCTTTAAAAAAATAAATAAATAAAAAGAGGGGTTCCTGCTGCGCGTGGAAGACGCAGGCAGGGGGGCACCCTTCTGCGGTTCCTCGGACACGCCAGTCCTGCTGTCACTCATGGTGCTTGAACCGGCTCCGTCCCCAAGCGTCCTCATGACTACAGGTCTCAGCTTCCCTGTCATCCTGTCCACAAGCTCCGCCGTGGCCACTCTGTTCAATCTGCAACACAAACCCCAGCACTGTCCCCCTTTCTGGCTGTACCTTCATCCTTTGTGCTTCTGCCATTTAACACACTGTATATCTATGTATTTTTAAGATTTTACTTGAGTGAGAGAGTGAGTGAGCACATGCATGAGCAGGGTGAGTGGCAGAGGGGGAAGCAGACTCCCGGCTGAGTAGGGAGCCCGACACGGGGCTCGATCCTGGGACCCTGGGATCACGACCTGAGCCGAAGGCAGATGCTTAACCAACTGAGCCACCCAGGCGCCCCTGAACACGCTATACATTTGGTATATTTCTCTTGTTTACTGTATTATCTCCTTTGCTAAAAGGTAAACTCCACCAAGTCAGAGATTTTTGTTTTTCACTTTGTTTTCGTGCCATCAGCACCAGAAGGGCACCTTGCATCCAGCGGGCAGCTTACTGAACTCTTATCGATGAGTCATTTGAGGGAGGGAGGGACGAAAGCAGATGGTGCAGCAGAAGGGATGCTCCCGTTCTCTAGAGGCTTGGGCGAGGTGGTGACAGCTCCGGCCTGGCTCCTCTGCTTGGGCCGCTCAGCCTTGGACCCGGGCTGCCGAGTGCGGGGAAGTTCAAGGCACGGGACAGGCTGTGCTAAGCGTCCCAGTGACCAGCCCAGCTGGGGTCCCTGCCGAGAGGCTGCCTCACAGCCAGACACGCGGGTCAGTGAGCGCTCAGACGACCGCCGCCACTGTCGCTCCCCAACCTCCAGGTCCCCCCAGCTGAGGCCACACACGTGGCAGAGCAGAGACCAGCCTCCTCACTGGGCCCCATCCGCATTGCAGCTTCCTGAGCTCAACAAATCACGGTTGTTGCTTTGAGCCACTAAGTTATGGGTGGTTCGCTGGGTGGTAACAGATAATGGGACTAGCGTGAGACATAAATTGGAGAGTCCTGAGCATCTAGTTCGTGCTACTGGCGAGGCTTCTCAACCTTGGTGCCATTGTGTATTTTGGGCCAGATAATATTTTGCAGTGTGGGATTGTCCAGTGCATTGTAGAATGTTTATCAGCCTCCCTGGTCTCCATCTGCCAGGTGCCAGTACTTCCACGTCCCGCCCCAACAGCGGAGACCGTCACCAAAGTCTCCAGACACTGCCGGATGTACCCTGGAGTCAATACTGCAGTTCTCACACCCACCAGACAGTAGCAGGGCAGGCAGGGTGGCCCACGGGGATTTCTTGGGAGGCACCCGCGTGAATGGAGGAAAAGAAAGGCTGGGAGGTGCAGTGAGCCTGCTTTTTCACCTGGGTCCCCGCTGACTTGTGCTTCTCAGGCAGAGCCAGGGCAGGCCTTGCCCTGGCCCCTTCATGTGGCCCACTGGGTGTCTTCAGTGGGGTCTTACCAGACCTTCATCAGCAGGACCTGGTTTTTAGCCCTGCGTTCAATCAGGGCCTTCAAACCTGCTTTGGACTGAGGATACTATTCCTGGTCAGTAACTAACACGTGGTCTCTGGAGCTGCCCACAGGCATCACGTACTTGCTGCCCCCAACGCAAAGTCATTACATTCCCCACACTGGATAATGCTGGGATATAGTCCATCCCCTAACTTTGCAGAGGGGAAGCTGGGGCCCAGCATTACTTGCCCCTAACTGCCAGTCCACTTGTCCCCATGATGGCACAAGTCCTCAAGCCCAGCCTTCTGACCCTTCTGTATTTTTTTTCCCCTAGGATTTTATTTATTTATTCATGAGAGACAGAGAGAGAGGCAGAGACACAGGCAGAGGGAGAAGCAGGCTCCCTGTGGGGAGCCCAATGTGGGATTCGAGCCCAGGACACCAAGATGATGACCTGAGCCAAAGGCAGATGCTCAACTGACTGAGCCACCCAGGCGCCCCAGTTTTTGAAAGCGAAGAAGTCAAGAGAATAGGTGGCTGGCTGAGTGGCTTCCTTCTTGTGAAAGATGGATGCATCTGACTAGACTGGAGTGGGGAGGAAAGGGTCCCCGGGTATGGATCTCTTGTTGGCTTTGAGGCACCACAGCCCTGAAAGTGCTCTATAGAGCACTGGGGTCTTTGGGGGCCCTCGAGTCACATCTATGACAAGAACCAGCTGGTGGCAGCTCAGCATCTCGGCTAGAGATGCAGGAACAGCTCGGGAAGGAAGGAAGCTCCCCGAGGGGCTAGCCTAGTTGCTGGGAGACACAAGGTAAGGCCCTGATTCACTCCCCCCAGGCCCTCTTGTAAAGTGGGGCGTTGAACTGCATGTTCTCCAAGGTGCCGAGGCCGGTGGCTGTGCAAATCTCATCAAAGTGCAGACTCTGATGTGGTGGGTCCGGGGGGCCTGGGACCCTACATTTCTCAGGCTCTCTGGTGGCAGCAAGGCTCTAACCCTCTTTCCAGCTTGGAAGTTCCACTCTGTTCTAATTGGCCTGCGAGGAAATCGGATTCCATGGATACACAAAGTTACCGCGGGCAAAGCGGTGGAGGCAAGCGTCCCCACCACAGAGAGATGACGGGCTGGGAAGAGGGGGTTCGCATCCTTCACAGGCTCCCTCGTGACACCAACTGCTTGAGGCACTGCCCCCCGTTCCTGAATGAGGCGGGCTGTTTATAGGATGCAGTGAAGGTGCATTATTTAACTTGTGCCCGAGGAGAAAAATGCTTTCCAAATGTGGAGAATTGGGCAGCCCCGGTGGCTCAGAAGTTTAGTGCTGCCTTCGGCCCAGGGCGTGATCCTGGAGACCCAGGATCAAGTCCCACATCGGGCTCCCTGCATGGAGCCTGCTTTTGCCTCTTTCTGTGTCTCATGAATAAATAATATCTTAAAAAATACACACACACACACACAAATGTGAATTGTTCCTGCCCTGCCGGGTGTGGCTTGAACACAAGGGCTGCACCCCATCCTTTCCGCCCCCAGGAGCCGCAGCCCTCCAGCCCTCCGATTCCGGGGACCAGCAGAGGGCACTGGTGGCCCACACACGTGGCTGCGGCCGAGGCCCGGAGGGTAGGGCTGCCCGGCCAGGCGGTTTGCAGACACACCTGCTTGCTTCCCTGTGGATAAACATGGGGGTGGGGGATGTGTGCCCACCGCCCCTGGGGCCCAGTGGCCTGCGAGTGGGTGTGTTCATAGGGCTGCAATCAAGCAATGATGCCAGGGAGGGGTATTTGTGGTTAGGATTAGATTTTGAAGAATTCCTTGTTGCCTCCAACAGGGGCCACACAGGTGAGCCCTGCAGCTCCTGCAACCTGGCGAAGGCCCTAAGTTCTGACAGACTTTCCTTCCTACTGAATTCCCCTTATTGGTATGGGGATCTCAGATCATCAGTGTTGACCCCAACCCGTGTAACTGCTTCATGCCTCCGTGCAGTAATGAACCCGATGGGCAAGGACATCTATTGACAGCTCTCAACTACTTTCAGACTGCTAAGTAGGACGAAACCCAGAGGATCAGATCACAAGGAGCACAGAGGAGGGAGCTGAGTAGGACAGTAATGGGAGACTCTGCCCTTATTTTCCAGGCAGGCCTGGTCCTTGCCAAAACTGTCTGCGGAGGACAAAAGCTACTTTGGTTCTTGCCACGTCCTGCCCCGTCATCGGTCATGCTGGGCAGTTATGCAAGGTGGTTCTGAGCACTGGACTTCCCGGAAACCTAAAGCCTCTATTTGTCACATTTTTTTTTTGCCCTTTTTTCAAAAACAAATTTGAAACTCAACAAATGTGATACAATGTTTACAATTCTAGGACTCAGCTGGAAGACTTGATTGGAATAGTTTGTGTTAAGAAAGAATGGATTCCTATTGTCACAGCAGGGCTGATACAAAGATTTAAATACCTTACTTGTGGAACCTTCCAGAATATCAGGCGTTAAAGAAGATGAACAGCTGCACATAGGGTAACCAGGACAACTGCCTTATACTATGCGAGAGAGATTTTGTTTGCACAATTGTAAGGTAGTTTATTAATGAGCTCTGGCAATTACTTGAAATGCTCCTCAACTTTAGGTACTGGCACAAAGCCTGGGTTTAGGAAGCATTTACTGAATTACCATATGTACAGTTAAGGTGAACGTGTATCCTGACAGGATAAAACCTCCTTAGTCTGCAAACCTTGGAGCAAGCAATTGTGTCTGACAGCTCACCTTCTGCCCACTGTCAGCCAGTGTGCCTGAGACTCACAGGCCTCTGTCTCCAGACCTTCCTCACAAATACACATTTCTGCAAACACTAACAAGAAGGCGCCGGAAAAGAAAGGAGTGCTTCCCTAAACTTCTTGATCCTGCAGCCGGATTTCCCTTGGGTCTCATTTCTTTTGTGCCTCAGGTACATGGGCAACTGCTAATTTTTGTAGTTGATGCTAAAATGGATAATAAACTCTAGAAAGCAGTTTAGATCCCCTACATGCAATGATACACGGCTTTGTCCCCCTTCCCTTTTTGAAAACACATTTCCAGTTGAGAATGAGGACTTTTTTTCTTCTAGAACAAGGAAACCCCTAGTTTATATTTAAAAGATGTTTAGTAAATATTATTTTATGATGTGATAGGAAGGAAGAAAGTTTGGTGAAGAAATGGACTTCACTGTGGTTGGTGACAACAAAATACCTTTTGTAATATGGCTCCTTCTGGGGCAGATCCTATTAACCAAGCACAGGCTGGTCCTGCTCCTAAAATGTAACCACTGTACACCTGGCGCACTCACTGTATCAGCTCTTTTCAATCCTCTCTGGAACACGACAGGTTGCTGGCAAACAATAAGCCAGTGACACGAGTGTCCTGGCCTCTTGATATGGGCACAGGTCACCATGCTATTGTATCTCGTGGGGCCACCTGATGGTACAATCAAACTGAGTTTCAACTGTCTTGCCAGTAAGATTACAAGAACGTGTGCCTTTATGAAAACAAAACAAGTAGGAGACCTAACTAGTTGTACTGAGGGAGAGGCAAGAGGGAAATGCGGGGAGTGACAGACAAGCCCACGGTAGAAGCTTCAGAGGAGCAGGCACCTGGCCCTTCCCGCCCCCACACATGAGAAGGGACATGGTGGCACATCCAGCCAACTACGCCTCGGGCAGGATGTCCTGATTTGAACAGTGCTTGTAACAAGCAAATTCTGGAACCCGTCATCCCGTGCACAACTGGAGTTCAATTACCTTTCTCGGTACCGCTCTCCCCAAGGCCACCCCAGGCGTGGAGCAGAAGAGCCCGATGTTCACACCCGGAGTGGCAAAAGAGGACTTGTCGCTTGCCACGGCAATGTCACAGCTGGCGACCAGCTGACAGCCGGCGGCAGTGGCCAAGCCGTTCACCATGGCGATGATGGGGACTGGGTGGTTCTGGATCAGCATCATGACCTGGAGGGGCAAGCACACCACTTCGTTTTCATCCAAGAGTGAAAGGCGACATCAACACGTATCATTTATGTGACTTCACCCTTATGCTGCGCATCACTGTATCAGATTCTCGAAAAAAAGGGTGAAAGGAGGCCTAAGGAGAACTGACTGGGCATTAAATAGCAACTGTGAGCCAAACTGGACTGTTGGGTCTTCCTGAGACCCAGGGCAGGAGGGAAGCCTCCGTTACACCGAGGATGTGAAAGCTCGGGGTGGGGAAGTAACTTGCCCAGGTGGCGGGATCCGCAAGCAGAGGCAGAGGGGTGTGAACCTGCATCTGGCTGACTGCATAGCCCTGGTCCTTCCAGGCCGGCAGGACCTCTGTGAGGCCACGGTCCCCTGGTCCCCTCTGCCTGCTTCCCCAGCAGCCCCACCGAAGCACAGAGCTGCCTGTGATCTCTGGGGGCCTGTGCATGCTGGGAGTCTGAAACGGGTATTTGGCACTTCCTTGAAAAACTAAGGTGGAAAAGGAGCTGGATGGCCATGAACACTCTCCCAAGTCTATTACAACGGTGGGGGCCACCCTGCTGTCATCAGAATAAATACAATCCCCAAAACAGCTTGAAAGCTCGCTCATGGGACCCCTACCTGCCCCCACCCCATTAAATCTCCAGAACCTTAACTTACTTTTGCAGCTTAGGAAATAACTTGGTTTATTTCTCCATTTTTTCATACCGCTCTAAACAGATTGTGTTGCTATGGTAACTTCTATGTAGAAAGAGTTGAACTTTGCACCCTGGCAGGGAAGGAGGGCAGGTGGCAAGGAACTCCTACATCTGGGCTTGTTTCCCATTGTGGCAACTCCGAAAAACATGGCCTTCATTGATTTGAAGATTTTGCCCAAGGAACTCAGCCTTTTGCATCCTGGACTTTCTTTAGGGGAGTCACCTGTGAGAATCTGATAAATGTTCATAATCCTCTCGGAAGAATACACATAAATATACCCACACCCCAAACTGCTCCTGGATTTAGGGGGGTTAAGTACTCTAGGTGAGGGTGAGGTGAGCTAATTCTCAGTGACCTGTAACAGCAAGGAGAAAAACGCTCAGGAACTTCTAACGTCTTGCGCAAAGAAAGATTTTGTTGGCTGAGTGTCATCTGTCACCTAATGAGGTGGTTCCTTATGAAAAGTCATTTGGCCGTGATTAGCATTGAATAGTCTGTGTCTCCCGTGCGCCATCTATGTACAAAGCACTAGGATTCTACATAATGTGGTGAGAAAATACTTAGAGTAGATTTCAACAATATTAAAAATATTCATATGTTTCATCTAGGGATTACTTTTTTTTTTTAAGATTTATTCACGAGAGACACAGAGAGAAAGAGGGAGAGACACAGACAGAGGGAGAAGCAGGCTGCATGCAGGGAGCCCGACGTGGGACTCGATCCTGGGTCTCCAGGATCACGTCCTGGGCCGAAGGCAGGCGCTAAACCACTGAGCCACCCAGGGATCCCCTCTAGGGATTACTTCTAAAGAATAATCCTGAGATAGGGTAAAAAGCTGTCTGGTCAAAAAATTATTTTATAATAGTGAAAAACTAATAAGTAATGTAAATACATAAAAATAAATTATGAAAAATGGTTATGTAACTAACTGTCCATTTAATGGAATGGTGTGTTCTCACTATGAGATTTTCCACAAGACATATCAGTGTGGTGGTGGTCTGGGCCTTGTGTAGTGGGCTGGGGCCAGGCTTCTGGGGTCTGATGCCCAGTCTGCCACTTACCCACTGCCTAACCCTCACTCTTCACATCTGGGTATAATAATGGGCATGATAATAGTACCAACCGTATAGGACATGAGAATTATATATATCTAAGGTATTCAAAACATTACCTGGCATGTGGTAAGCATTCAGTGTTATAATCCTGTTATACAATTATACAGTATAATTGAATTTCATCTACGTATGATTATTCAGACAAATAAGTCCATATGGGACAATATTTGAAAGAAATATACTAAATATTAGCATTCTCTCTGGATGGTATGATGATAGTCTAGTGCCAGCAGTTTATTTTCCTTCCTTCTGTTTTTCCAGATTTTCAGTTTTCCATAATAGGTGCCTATTATTTGTATAATTAAAATGTATTTTAAGTAACCTTTTTTTTTTTTTTAAGTAGGCTCCACACCCAACATAGAGCTTGCACCCATGATCCTGAGATCAAGAGTCACATGCTCTACTGACTGAGCCAGCCAGGCACCCTAGCACGTATTTTATTTTTAAATATTTTTTAAAAGATTGTTTGTTTGTTTATTTATTTATAGAACAAGCAGGGGGAGAGGGAGAGAGAGTAGCAGACTTCCCACTGAGCAGGGAGCCCGATGCGGGGCTTGATCCTGGGACTCTGGGATCATGACCTGAGCTGAAGGGAGACACTTAACTGACTGAGTCACCCAGGTGTCCCTGGTTTTTGTTTTTTGTTTTTTTTTTAAGATTTAAAAAATTTATTTGAGACCTCAGGGAACCCAATGCAGGGTTTGATCCTGGGACTCTGGGATCATGACCTGAGCTGAAGGGAGATGCTTAACTGACTGAGTCACCCAGGTGCCCCTGTTTTTTTTTTTTTGTTTTTGTTTTTTTTTTTTTTAAGGATTTAAAAAATTTGAGACAGGGGGAATGCATGCGCACACCACTGGGGGTGAGGGAGAGAATCTCCAGCAGACTCCCCACCGAGTGAGGAGCCTTATGTGGTGCTTGACCCCACAACCCTGAGATCATGACCCCAGCAGAAAGCAAGAGTCGGACACCAAACCAACCACGCCACCCCCAAAATGTGTTTTAAATAAAGTTAGAAAGCAATTCAGAAAAGACAAGGGCAAGCTAGATAATAAATCAGCAGGGGCAATCAGTCCTTTGGTAGTCAAGAAGTCATTATCCGTCCTAGTTTACCTTCTTGAACTAAATATTTTTCCAGGACTCTGCCTGCTTCAAAACGTGACATAAACCTTAGCCTCACTCAACAGCATAATCGAGAGCTCTGCGAGAGGCCTTGTCCCATGGCCATTTCAGTGGTGGGGGTGAGGAGAAAGAGAAGAGTCTCTTTCTGGACTGGGGTTTCTACCCTCAAACTTCAACAGGACAAAAGAAGAGACACCAAGGATAGGTCTCCAGTGAAATCTGTCAAATCAGCTCCACAAAGGGTTACTTTGGCTCTCCCATAGCCAAGTCTTTCTTCTCATTCTCAATTTACCCTATTCCTGATCTGTAAATAATTAACTAGCAGGTGGTACTCATGGTCTGTAAGGAATCTGCTATAGTTTAGATGCTAAGCCAATTCGTGATTCTCTGTTCTCCTCTCTAAAGTCAAATTTTCTCATGCGTGAATCCAACAGTGAAATATCTAGCTCATTCTGTGCCAGTCTGTCTGTTGATTACATTTGGAAATTGAAATCTTGCACAAGTTAATGATGTTCATTTTTATCCAGGACAATGTGATTTCCTTAGAAAAAGTATTAAGGAAATCAATACACTTTCACTCCTACCTCCCTGTGTTGGGACAAGGTCCTGTTTATGCACTGTCTTTTTCAGGGAGCCTGAGGCATCCATGGGTTGCAAGTTTCCATGAAATCTGGCCTTTATCCTCTGAAGAAGCTCTGGCTCCCCTGTAGCCCTTTTGCTAACCCGTTTAGATCTCGGTTCATGAAGACACCACAGCACAGTGATAAAAGCAGGCCCTTTAGGGAGGATGGAAGGGCTCTAGTGGTTCTCTTCGATAATTTTCTGTTTTAGCCAAACATACTGGATATTTGTAGGAAAAAAACCTTTCAAAGTGCCATGCCACGGCAGATGCAGGAGCAGAATGTTACATAAACATCATTAACGTGAAACAAAAGACCTAAGCCTCAGCTCTTGCTTGCTTCTGCCTCTCCATGAAACCTAAAGTCGATTGCTTTTCTGGCTTGTCCCTCCATGAGATGAGAAAACTATACTTGGATCTCCTTATGGCATTTTAGCAGGGCAAGGGAAAGAAACAGTGGTCAGGAGGGTGTCTTAGTCACCTTCCCGTCAGCCTCCCTGAGGCTCTCATCTATGTAGAAGGTATCATTCAATATTGTTGAATCATGAATGGCCAAATAAATGAGCAAGTCAATGAATGAATGAAAAGTTAGGTTTAAGTTTTCAGTTATGAAACTATTTTATGTCTTTTTTTTTAAAGATTTATTTATTTGAGAGAGAGAGAGCGCACAAGTGGGAGGTGTTGAGGGAGGAGAGAGAGAATCTCAAGCCAACCTCCATGTTCTGCATGGAGCCCGACATGGGGCTCGACCCTGAGATCATGACCTAAGCCGAAACCAAGAGTTGGACAATCAACCGACTGCACCGAGGTGGCCCTGAAACTGTTTTATGTCTTGCTTCTCACCTACATTTCCAGTTTGGCAGGAAACCTGTTTTCCTGTCTTTTTCCGAGTGCCTTGCAAGTATTATGCATACAGTAGTGCTCAATAAAGAGTTATGAAATGAGCGATGCATTATAGTTGTATTCTATCTTGGGCAGCCTGGGTGGCTCAGGAGTTGAGTGTCTGCCTTCAGCCCAGGGATCCTGGAGACCCACAATCAAGTCCCACGTCGGGCTCCCTGCAGGGAGCCTGCTTCTCCCTCTGCCTGTGTCCCGGCCTCTTTCTCTGTGTCTCTCATGAATAAATAAATAATTTTTTTAAATAAAATAAAGTTGTATTCTATCTTTAATTTTTGATTATCCAGGGGGTGACTTAGTATATTTATAATCATCACACACTTTTTGTTCCTCTTCCTCCTCTCTGCTGGCGATGTCTCTCCTTCACATATAGTTAAGGAGCCAGACAGTAAGAAGTAAACATGAAGGGGTTAGTTTTCCCACCTGGAGGTGGTGATTACAAAGGCTGGCTGGGAGAACGGTTTGGAAAGAATCTTTAAGATCATTATTGTTATTCCATTCACAAATATTCTATCGCATTAACAGAGTTGTGTTAGTTTAAAATTTAAAAAAAAAACTATACTAATTTTAGGTTCTTCCCCTCTAAAGATATATGTTCCCACCCTTTACCTCTTAAGACACATCTACCAAGACACACCCCCATGATCCTGGAGGTGGCAACAATTAGCACCTCTTTTGTGTATAACAAGATCAATCACAAACCATGGTCATTTCTTAAAAATCAAAATCAAATAGAGGCTTGAGTGAAGGATGCACCAATGACCAGTCTGCAGTGACTAGGTGCATAGATAAGACTTTATCTGTAAATAGGAAGCCTAAATCAGTATTTTACGTAGCTATCATTTTTGGGCTTGCAATGTCGACCCTCATCCTGGCTTACCTCAGAACAGGTCTGAAATACTTCAGCATGATAATCTGGGCTTCGCTCATCTGTCAGTTCCTTTAAATCGTGCCCAGAAGAAAATACAGGTCCTTCAGCTGCAAATGTTTCCAGTTGAGAAAAGAAAAAAGAAATGTAAATGGCTAGAGCCTCAACGTTCACTTATTCATCTACTGGACAGTGAACAATCGTATTGGTGCTGTGGACACTTAGAGAAAGTTCATGGCTCAATTTTGAGAAGATTTAATTCCATTTAGCTTGAAAAGGGACGGGCAGTATTTTGTGGTGACAAAATAAGGTGAGGCATCTGTTCTCAAAGGTCTTTGGTGGAACCAGCGAGAACATGTAATCCCAACAAGGAGAAGGCTCTGTACTCCGTACAAAGGTACTCTTTGCAGAGTTATCCCTCTGGTTTCACACTTTTGTTTCTGGACGTGGTCTGGCCTGAGTGTGTAAACTCATGTGGGCCCATCGAGTCCACTGTGCCTCCCACAGTGTCCCTGTCCTTTGGTCCACAGATAACAGCCACCCACACAGGCTGGAATCAGGAAGGTCAGAGTATGAAGAGAACCCCTTATTTTTACGAGGGATCTGAGGACGTGCTTTTACTGTTACTGTTGTTATTAACAACAACAACCAGACGTAATTGCACTGATTAGCTGGTAACACTCCCTCTCATTTTCCTTTTGCTGTGGCTGTTGGGACAGACCATATTAATCCCTGTAAACAAGTGAGAAAATCGTGTGGTTCAGAGTTCGCTGCCTTACTGTATCCAGGTTACATCCCATATGGACAATATTTGTTCTATTTCTTTTCCCTTCGCCATATAAAAAGTTGAAAATTTGGGGGCGCCGGGGTGGCTCAGTTGGTTAGGCGTCTGACTCTTGATTTCAGCTCAGGTCACGATCTCGCGTTATGAGATCGAGCCCCACATCGGGCTCCATGATAAGCATGGCATCTGCTTGAGATTCTAGCTCTCTCTGCCCCTCCCCCTGCTTGTGCTCATGCATGCATGCACGCTTTCTCACAAAAATAAAATAAAATAAAATGGGGTAGTACCGGTGGCTCAGCAGTTTAGTGCCTGCTTTCAGCCCAGGGCGTGATCCTGGAGTCCCAGGATCGAGTCCCATGTCAGGCTCCCTGGATGGAGCCTGCTTCTCCCTCTGCCTGTGTCTCTGCCTCTCTCTGTGTCTCTCATGAATAAATAAATAAAATCTTTAAAAAATAATAATAAAATTAAAAAAAATTTTTAAGTTGAAAATTTATATTCAACCACAGACAAGAAGGTAACATTCTGAGTATCTGCCTCCAGAACACCAATTGTTAATTAAAAAAAAAAAAAAAAGTGGGTAGCCCTGGTGGCGTAGTGGTTTAGCGCTGCCTGCAGCCCAAGGTGTGATCCTGGAGACCTGGGATCGAGTCCCATGTTGGGCTCCCTGCATGGAGCCTGCTTCTCCTTCTGCCTGTGTCTCTGCCTCTTTCTCTCTCTCTGTGTCTCTATGAATAAAATTTAAAAATAAAAATAAAAAAATTTAAAAAAATGCATCATAGGACATCATCTGTTTTATTTTTGTGGTGGTTTTAAAATGCTGGCACTGTTATTATTTATACCATTGTCATCATCACCAGATGATTTGGTAAAAATTCTTACTGGAAAAAGGGCAAGGAAAGAAATGAGCAAAATATAGCATGCTGTCTGGCACCATTGAAGAAGACCACAGATCTCAGTTGAAAGCTTAGTAAGAACACAAAACACAAACCAACTGGGGGCACCTGGAGGTCTCAGTGGTTGAGCATCTGCCTTCGGCTCAGGGCTTGCTCTGGGGGTTCTGGGATCGAGTGCAGGACTGGGCTCCCCGCAGGGAGCCTGCTTCTCCCTCTGCCTGTGTCTCTGCCTCTCTCTGTGTGTCTCTCATGAATAAATAAATAAATCTTAAAAAAAAAACAAAAACCAACAAACCGATCAAGTGCCCCAGCAGCCTGTCCTAGCCAACTAGGTAGTCTACCAGAAGCCTTTGTGATTAAACCCATCTTATCAGGCCCATGAAGAAATCAGTTCTCTGATTCTGCTAAGAAGGCCAGCACGGCCAAGGGTGGCAAGGTTTCATATCTGACACATCCGACAAAAAGAAAAAGACCTATTCTCACTGCACAGTAATCTTATAATTTCCACAGTTAACTACACAGGAGTTTTTCAAAAGGTTCTTGTAAAGGAGTTTCGAAACACACTTCTCCCGTTAAGTAAGGGAACGCCTCAGCTAACCAAAGAATTTTGGGAACCCTCTTCCAGGTCCTGCAAGAACACTGAGGATGGACATCAGATGAATACCTGAAATGATAATGACTCTGAGATCTTTGCTTTCAGCTTCGTGAAGAAGGTCAGTCTGGAGAGACTTCAGCATTGCTAATGACAGCGCATTCCTCTTCTTGGGATCACTTAGGACAATGTTCCTGGGAAGAACATGTTATAATTACTCTGTTGGGCGCGAGTCAAAATAAGTGAGGACCCTCGTAATTCCTGGGGCCTATTTTTAAAACACCAGAAAAGAGAATTACAGGTGCTCAGAGGCAATTCAGAGGGCCTGCCAACTATCTGGAGCTACAGCTGAGTCAAAACAAGGAGACTATCTGAAAGGTGGGCTGGGTTTCCTCCCTCTTTCCCTGAATTTCTCTTTCTCCATGTTTGCTGTCAATGACTGCCACTTCCCCAGAAAGGGCAGGTGACAGTCCCCAATCACCACACCCGGACTGAGGGGTGGGGAGGTTTGTAAGACAGGGTCGTCCAGAGCCAGAGGAAGCTACCACGTTGTGGCTCCTTTCCACTTACTTCTTTCTGCTGCTCTTCAAAAGAATAAGGCTAGGGAAGGAGGTGAGAATGAAAACATGTCCCCAAATCTCCTCCCATGCACCCCACAGAGGAGGCAGCGCAGTTACAGCCACCAATACGTATATAAGTACATATTCCGTTTTTGGTTTTTGTAGTGGCATCTTGAAATTCTGCAGAATAATTCATGCTGAAAACAGGCTGCGTGTGAAGAACAGAGGGACAGAAGCGTAGAGCAAGAGGGCCCTTCTGGACATGTCATCCACAAAGCTGCCGTGCAAAGGCCTCGCTGTTTTAAGGTATCCCACACGCTCATGAAAATAACCGGTATTGTCCCCTGGCTGCCTGTACACAAAAACGTCTTATTTGTGCTAGTATGTGGAATGGGCGGGGAGCCAAACACCAGACTATTGTTCTATAGGTTATCTGCTTCCCCTGGGTCTCCATCTACATGCTTTCAGCCTTTCTCATTCTTCATTTTGAATCTGACATTTCTACTGCAACGTGTTGGCCCATATCATCCTTAGGTAGCCTTCTGCGCCACTGGTTTCTGGAAAACCACTTTGGTGACTGACTTTATTTCAGCGCTGTAAGAATAACCATTTTCTCTGAAACATCATTCCGGCTTTGCTGCCATCTTCAGGTGGCTGTGACAGTCATCGTTTTGTTTCTCATAAACCTGTTTCCTCCTAAGTGCCAGAATGACTTGTAGCTAGCTGATAGGCTATGAAACCCACATTTTGGGGGTGCGGTAAGAGAAGTGCTGATGAACCTTCCAGAAAGATAACGAGTGTGCTTTCTGTGGCAAACCCAAGAGCTGCCATCCCATCAGTGACATGCTTAAATTAAATTCTAAGGCCTCAGGCGAAATTGTGTAAAAAGATGCCAGTGCCCAAATGCCCTTGCTGCACGGCGATGTCTGTTCAGATGTGGCCCATTAATCCTCCTTTGGCTCTCGCATTCCACACCCTGACAGTGCTCTAAATTGCGGAGTTCCCTTCTCAACCCAGTGCAGCCAGCCTTCGTTCCCTGCTACTCCACTTCAACTGTCCTCGCCGAGAATCTCCCAACTGCCAGAACCAAATCCAATGGCCATTTGGATCATGCTCTCCTTCTGTCTGCTTGTCCTTCTCTAGTTCTTCAAGGGGCTCCTCACCTTCTGCTCACCCCTAAATGATCCTCATAGCTCCCTACTGTGCTCCACTTGTTCCATACTCTTCCAAGGCAACGTCACCCCAACTCCCAAAGCTGCCCCCCTCTTCTCTTTATCTTAATGCTACCACTCAGTTGCTCAAGCCAGAAATTGAAAGCCATCTTAGACTGCTATTTCTTCCCTGGTCAAGTGGCCATCAAACCTGGCTGGTGATACCTCCTAAAGATCTTACCAGTCTGAAGCCCCTCAATGGCTGTCTTGGGCCAAAACATGGGATGCCTTGCACCTATAGCTACAGCAATGTCACCACTTGAAAGAGGGAAATCACTAAGAGTGAGGTCACCACCAGAGCATGTGATAAAAGGTGCAATGTTCCTGTTTGCAAGGCAAGAGATGGACCCTGGGGATGCCCCCCTGGAGCCCAACACATCATTGTAAACCACCAGAAGGTCCCTGAGATGAGGAACTGTCATGCTCACACACAGAGGAGACACTCGATAGACACCTGCTGACCAAATTAATGACCCCAAGTAGCATTTTGATTTCTCACAGCCAATTCCACTAGTTCATCACTAAATTTTCACCTCATCTAGTTTTTTTTGCCACCTCTTTTAAATCTCAGTGGCGAGTACACTGAGCTGTATCACAGAGTGGAAACAATTTTGGAGGCAGACCGATCTTCTGCCTTCTGGCTTTCTTTCCTACCGGCTGTGTGGCCTTGAGCCGGCTGCCATGGCTCTGAACTTGTTTCCTCACTGTGGGATGGGGACAATGTCCCCTATCTCGTGGGCTTTGGAAGGGTTAGGGGTAGCGACTGGACAGTGACAGCACAGTACCCAATTCCTGGCTGCTCTTCACTCCATACCAGCATTATTGCTGAGAGGAACAGAGGGATGCCAACTCTTCGAAAAGAGTCGTTCAAGCTCACCTACTTAACGCCTAACATACGACTGATTTAGCAATGGACTTGGAGGTTCCTAGTACTGATTGCGAGCGTTTATGATGGATGGATTCTTCCCATGGTCTCCCTCTCTGATTCATGTTTAGACCCAGAGAACTCAACAAGACCTTCTTTGGTCAACTGGCTGCCAGGCCAGAAGTCAGGGTTCTGACCAGATGGAACCAGATTTGCAGATGCAGAACTGCCCTTGAAAATGGGAAGAAGGACCCCTACCTGGGCCCTGCACTTTAGAGGACGCTGCTCTGGCCCTCTTCCAGCTGTGCGCTGCCAGGTGAGCAAGGAGTCCACCTGAATAGTATGATGTGCCCACCTGGAAATCAGCACCCCCTTCTACGCCCTGTTGCAGTTACCTGAGACTCTGAAATTCTCTGGCTTTCCAGGGGGCATCTTTAAGCCCATGGGGTGGCCAAGAGCAAATGTTTCTAGGTGGGGAGGGGATAGAGAGAACATAGGCATGCTGGATGGGGTGTCTGCAGACCTGTGTGCTAAGTCCCTGGCAAAGCAGCAGGAAGGAGGGGTGGTGAGGTGAGAAGGGGTGAGCATAGGGTGAGAAGAAAAGAAAAAAGTTGCAGGCCAGTAGCTGGCTCTTCACTGCTTTGGGGGAACTCCTAGGAGCCTCAGGATTATAAATTCAAACATGCTCTTCCAGCTCTTGGGAAGGTACAGTTGGCAGGATAAGAGAAGAAAACATAATAGCTGTTGGTTTGATTTGTAACTTTTAAATACTTAGCATTCTAGGTAGGACTGTCTTTGCACCCTGGCCCTGGCCCGGCAACAACAGGGTGAGGCCCGCATGGGGCTAGGGGTCCTTCAGCCTTTGCTACTTCGTCTTGCAATTCCAGTTTGTGCACTGGGCTTTTTTGTTTGTTTTTTGATTTAAGGGTTTTAGGCTTGTTGAGCCAAAGGGCAGAGCTCAGTACAATGTGTCCTTCATCCTGCATGTTGACCTGCGCCGACTCGGGCACTTCTGGGGGAGGGCCAAGGAGCAGCTCGGCTGAGGACCTGGCCTGGCAACCGGCCCGCATGTGAGAGGCCCAGAGCCTTCCGCGGAGGCCGCGGGGAGGCGCCTGCCCGGCCGCCCAGGCTGAGCGCACGACGGCTGCTCCGCGGCCTGGGCCTTCGGACGCGTCGCACTCGAGAGCCTCCGTGTCCTGCAGGGGCCGGAATGCGGCAGGCAACCCCGGGCTGCGGCCGGGACCGACAAACGGGTCCGCGAGCGGCGGGGAGGGGCCCTGGCCGAGCCCTGGCCGAGCCCTGGCCGAGCCCCCGCCGGCCTCCGCCCGGGTCCCCCCCCCCCCCCGGGAGCTGCCCCGCTCGGCCCAGGGCGCCCGCGGCCCCGCCGCTGACCTGATGCCGTCCCGCTGCCGCGCGCTGGTGGGTCGCGCCCCGGGCTCCGACCTGCTGCAGACGCCCGCCGACAGCGGCGCCCACCGGCCGTGCCAGCGCCAGCCCGGCCCCCTCGTCGCGAAGGCTCGCAAGCCGGCGGCGGCCATGGCAGCCCGGGACCTGCTCCGGAGGCCCGGCCTCCCCCAGGGCCGCTGCTGCCCGCCGCGCCGCCGCGCCTGTGGCCCCGGGCCGCCCGCAGGACCGCCAAGCCCCGCCCGGCCTCGCTCCGTCCGCTCCGGCGTCCCGCAGGCCGGAGCCACGCCCCCGCGCCGCCACGCCCCCGCGCCGCCACGCCCCCGCGCCGCCACGCCCCCGCGCCGCCACGCCCCCGCGCCGCCACGCCCCCGCGCCGCCACGCCCCCGCGCCGCCACGCCCCCGCGCCGCCACGCCCCCGCGCCGCCACGCCCCCGCGCCGCCACGCCCCCGCGCCGCCACGCCCCCTCAGTTCCGCCCCTCCGCCACGCCACGCCCCCTCAGTTCCGCCCCTCCGCCACGCCACGCCCCCTCGAACCGCCACGCCCCTTCAGTTCCGCCCTTCCGCCACGCCACGCCCCCCTCGAGCCGCCACGCCCCCTCAGTTTCGCCCCTCCGCCACGCCACGCCCCCTCGAGCCGCCACGCCCCTCCGCGCCTCACCGTCCCTCCGCCCCGCGCCGCCACGCCCCTCCGCCACGCCCCTCCGCCCCGCGTCGCCACGCCCCTCCGCGCCCGCCCCGCCCCTCCGCCCCGCCCCCTCGAGCCGCCCCGCCCCCGTGGAGCCGAGGGGTTGGCCTGGGCTGCGGCGCGCAGATCTAACCTGCCGGCAGGCATGTACCCTGGCAAGGCCAGAGAAAGAGCTCGGGGGAGGCCCGTTCCTTTCGGCACCAACCCCAGGTGGTGGTTTGCCTAAGATTAGGGAAGGGAGTGTAACAGGCGCTGACTGGTTGAGCTATGTCACTGCACCCCAGCCCCAGCAGACCCCTCTGGCCTTGCAGGCCATCACAGGTCACAACCTGGGGTGTACCCCACACAGGCGTTGACTTTTGTTTTTGTTCTTTTTTTTTTATTTTTTTAAGGATTTTATTTATTTATTCATGAGAGACAGAGAGAGGCAGAGACACAGGCAGGCAGAGACACAGGCAGAGGGAGAAGCAGGCTCCATGCAGGGAGCTCCCGGTGGGCTCGCTCCTGGGGGATCACAACATGAACCAAAGGCAGAGGCTCGACCCCTGAGCCACCCAGGTGCCCAGGCATTGACTTTTGAAGGGCTTTGTGTCCTCTTCTGGAAAACTCTACCCTTATCTCTTGGGTTTTCAAATGCATCTGGGAGGGAAAAGGAGATCTTCTCAGGATCTAAATGGCTGGCACTAGATGGAGACGGAGCATAACCTGTCCCTGAAAGCTTAAGTTGGATGAGAATATCCTCATTGTCGTTTATTAGTTAAATTCTCCAAGTCCAGGGGTCTAAAAACATTTCCTTAAATACTTAATTTTCATTGACTACATGCTCATTTTCAGAAGTAGGTATCCTCTGACAACGTGAGCAACTGCTCACATTGGTCACAGGACATAGACTTCTATCTTCCACTATTTTCTTGTTCCAAGTATTTGAGTCAACAAAGTCATCTTTTCAAAATATGATCAGGCCACTTCTCTGCCTCCTGCTGCAACATCTGGCCCCTGCTCCTTCAGCCTGTCCTATGCTATTGTTCATGCGCCAGGCACACAACAGATCAAAGTCTGGAGATTGGCAGGACACATGGGAGAAACGGGCTCAGCCGTCCAGGATCTTACAGTCTCTAGGGGAGACACCATGCCCAGGACCTTCCACCCCTTCACACCGAGAAGCTTTGCAAGGATCACAATTCTAAAAAGGGCCTATTCAAATAACGCCATTGCGGTTGCACAGTGGCTTCAAATAGTCATGCACTTGGGTTTAATTCTCAGCCTCATAATTGGACAGAACAATATTCTGAAATACCAACTGAGATCTGCATCAGATCTACACCACCACTCCATCTCCCTGGTCCTTAGGCAGCTGGGGTATTTCTCATTCATCGTCTCAAAGGAAGAGGGGGGTCTGGCAGTACGCAGAGACAAAGGGGAGGCACATTTTGGCTTAGGAGTTGTAAGCATTTTGGGGTTGGAAAGAACACCAGACAGGCGTAATAGAATTGGGAGGGTGGTGCTGCTGAGTAAGAATGAGGCCTCCAGCCTGAGGCCAGATTTGGGTCCCTCCCAAGTTTGGGGGGAAAGGATAGGGCAAATAGGACTTGTAGGAAAAGCCAGAAGAGGCAACTGTTATGGAATTTAGGAAAAGCTTTGGGCCAAAGCCTCCTGGAGAAGAGGTGGGAATGGTGAGACACCCTAGCTAGGACAGAAGCAGGCTTGATCTTCTTCTTTGGTAACACCCCAGGGGAGTCACAAGACTCCAGGTGACATGGAATGTCTGAGCCAGTGGGCCTGAACACCTCACGGAACTGCCTGTGGCCCAGTGTGTGATGCTGTGACAATAGATGGGTTCCTGTCCTCAGAGAGGAGCTCAGAAATACCTGACAAAGTTCTGGACACCAGAAGGCCCTGAGTGAGGAATGGAGGATGGCTCAGGATTGATCGCCAAGTTGAAGACAAGGTGGGAATGAGGATGTCTCAAATGGATGCATCACCTGTACCCTTCAGGTTAGCTAGAATATATCCAGGTCAACAAAAATAACAAAAACAAGTCTACGTGGCTCAAATAACAAAGACTCCTTTCTCACACTACAGGTTGATTGAAGATCGGGGAAAGCTCTGTGCTGGGTCAGCACTGTCCTCACCCCAGGAAGTGCTAGAGCAGTGTTTAGGTGGAAAGCTGCCAGTCTCTGTGGCAGATGGGATAAAAAAAAAAAAAGGAATGAGGAAAAGCTTGAACTGGCATTTAAAGCTTCCTTCTGGAAATGACACTTGCTCTTATGTTTCACTTGCCAAAGCAAGTCACATGGGCACACTTAGCTTGTAGGGAAATACAATCCTCCATGAGCTTGGAAGAATGGAGCCAGAATCTTTTCCAGCAATGAATTCCTAATGACTACCATGACCGCCCAGGCACAGAGCCTCGGTTTGGTGTTATAAACTAACTTACATTTATTCAGGGATTGGTGATCAAATTCCAAATTGGCTTTGGTTAAGTTTCTGCCTCCAGGCAGAATGGAGATTTGAAATAGAAATTAAGCTGACATGCAAAATGAACTTAGAATTCTAGAACACTGGGTTTGTGCACTTGGGATTTGTATCTGTTCCGTTAGTCATGTCGAGTCCTGCAGAACAGGCACATCAGGGGCACCTGGGTGGCTCAGAGGTTGAGCATCTGCCTTTGGCTCAGGCCATGATCCTGGGGTCCTGAGATCAAGTCCAGAATTGGGCTCCCTATGGGGAGCCTGCTTCTCCCTCTGCCTGTGTCTCTCATGAATAAATAAATAAAATCTTTTTTTTTTTTTTTTTTTTTTTTTTAAAGGCAGATCATGCTACCTGAGGCAGCGGGTCATGCAGGATTCAAAAGCCAGATCAGAATGATCACCACCATGAGCCAAAGTCCACCCCCGGGAGACACTGCTCACCTTCTCCTCAAGATTGATTTTGTTGGCAGGATGGGAAGTTTGGTGGGGAGATGAAGAGATTGCCTGCCGTATCCTCACATAGCAGTTGGAATGCAGGAGAGATCTGGAGTTTAGGGTTTCAAGAAAAAGAAGGAAGCATGAGAACACTCAGGGCCTGGAAGTCACAGAGGAAGATGGAAGTTTCCAGAAACAATGTCCACCACTTCTAGATTTTATTTATTTATTATTTTTAAAAAATATTTATTTATTCATGTTAGACATAGAGAGAGAGAGAGGCAGAGACACAGGCAGAAGGAGAAGCAGGCTCCATGTACCAGGAGCCCGACGTGGGACTCGATCCCGGGACTCCAGGATCACACCCTGGGCCAAAGGCAGGCGCCAAACCGCTGAGCCACCCAGGGATCCCCTAGATTTTATTTAATAATAGTAACAGTGGCTCTTCAAGACACACACCCCCACCCCCTCGGTGTCAGGGCCTGCGCTTGTCACTCTATGCTCCTCGAAATTCCTAGGCCTGCTCCCCCCTCCGTCTCCCATCTCCTTCCTCCCCTCATCTCTTTCTGAGCCTGCAGCCCCAGCCTGAGCATAGAGATAGACATCGCCCCATCCAGGGGGGACTCAGAGCACCTCCCATCCCTCCCTAAGCAGCGCCAGCCAGCTTCTCCAGGCCTCCTTGCCTCTCATTAACTTTGGTAGGGGCAGCCTGTCTTTCTTCTCTCTCGTTCAGTGCCCTTCTAATCTATTTTCCACACAGGCCTTCTCCCTGACACAATTTGATTTCCAGGTTGCTAGCAGGCTTCTCTCCGGCTTTGATTTATGTGCGCCTTCCCTGTGCCACATGTCTTGGCCGTACGTACGGCTGTGTCTTTGCTACCTTCTCACATTTGCTTTAAAGACCCGCAGATGCTTGGAAAACGTTGCAGAAATAATGCAGAAGAAAAGAGAGTTCTAGGGAGCCTGGTTGTCTCGGGCTTGATGTAGGAATGAAGGAAGGTTTAGAGCTCCTCCGGGTGCAGAGAAAGAAAAGTGAAGGGCAGATTTTCTGCAGCTTATGGAGTGGGTTTTTGAAATTCTTCTTTTTATTGATTTCAGGCTCTTCTAAGGCAGGCAGCGTAATGACACGGTTCAGAGGTACGATGCGAAAGCGGGGCCGAGTTTCAGTGGAGGTCCCCCTGGCACCGGGCTGATACCACAGGTCTGTCCCCTCCAGCCACCCCCCCCCCCCGCCGATTTTCCCCACATCCGTCCCCCACAAACCAGAAATGTGTCTCACGCAGCTGCAGATGCTTTTCAATGCCCCGATTTTATTATTTTATATTTTATTTAAAATCCACCGGCCATTATCCCGATGCCTTTTCCAAGCCTGAAACTTCTTTTCGAAGAATCCATACCTCAAAAAAAAAAAAAAAAAGAATCCCTACCTCAAGTGGGGTTGATAACTTAGAAACTAAATGGGGGGAGGAGGAGTGCATGGATGAAATTAAGCTTTTTATCCCCCCTTTGCACAAATTCTTGAGTTTGCTCCCATGCCTTGAACCAAAGGAGCTGCGTAACTCCCGAAGAGGGGTCCGGCTGGACGGTCGTGTGTTGCACTGCGTCGGGGCTAGAGGTACCAGCTTGAATGAGCCTGCTAAGTGAAAGGATTCTGATTGATAGGTGCACATTGATAGCACCTTTCTGGAGGCCATGAGGTCATTTGGGAGATGAGTGTTCAATATCGGATCCATTAAATGGTGCTAGAGAAGTTTAGGCCATGTGGCTCATCCCCATTCACGCCCCTTGATGAGAAAGGGACAAGAGGCCACAGAGCAAGCCAGCTTCTGGAAGACAAGTCACAGAGCCACCGCAGGGCAGGGAACCCAGTGGCTGCTGTCTGCTGCACCGCCTGCCTCTTACCACACCCAGCAATAATTATAATCCATGGGCAGCCCCAGGTGGCCCAGCAGTTCAGCACCTCCCCTTCAGCCTGGGGTGTGATCCTGGAGACCCGGGATCGAGTCCCATGTCGGGCTCCCTGCATGGAGCCTACTTCTCCCTCTGCCTGTGTCTCTGCCTCTCTCTCTCTCTCTCTGTGCCTCTCATGAATAAATAAAATAAAATCTTAAAAAAAAATAATTATAATCCTGCCAAATGGAGAGAAGGTTACGTTATTATTTCAGTATTTTGGGAGGAAAGGAAAAGCCTTGGACATCCTGGCTTCAAGCAGGTTAACCACCAGCCAAGGGGAACATGACGCTGTGTGGAGAGATCTCTTTATTGCCTGAATATTCCAGATAGCCCCAGCAGACAGTTAAGGCAGGAGTGGTGGGGAGAGGGGAGAAGGGGGCGTTTGCTTCACTGTAAGAAGAGGGATGATTTCCACTTGGTTGCTGGGGTGGGGGTAGGGGCGCGGGGGGCAGGTTTAGTTTTTGGTGGTCTCTAGATCACCAGTTTAATGACCTTGAGCACATCACCACGGAGCCCGCTTCCTCATCTGCAAAATGGGGGAAATGATATTTTCATCCTTTCAAAAAATATCCGTTGAGCATGTTGTGTGCTAGGTATTGATCTAGGCACTGAGCTAGCAGCAGACGAATAAATCTCAGTGCTTAAGCCCAGAGGGCTTGAACTCTAGTGCAGGGGAGTGGAAAAGAAACAGACTTGTGAGTAGTGTGTCAGATGGTGGTGAATGCCATGAGGAAGGATAGGGTAGGGTAAGGGAGGAGGGAGGGGGCGCTATTTTATTACAGGAGGGTGGGTGGGGGGAGTCAGGGAACCTTTGATAAGATGATGTTGGAGCAGAGGCCAGAAGGGAGGGAGGGAGGGAGTCCTGCAAGTGTCCCATGGGTGGGTGGGTGGGTGGGGGGCAAGCAGAGAGGCTGATGGTGGGGGGCAGGAAGGCTTGTAGGGCAGTAGAGGCAGAAGCAGAGGTGGTGGGCCTGGAGCTGGCCTTTGAATTGGGTGACAGTGAGCCCCTGGCTGTTTCACTCTGAGCAAGGTGGGGGGCACAGGCTGCAAGGAAGTGGCACTAATCCCCCGGAGAGGTGAGGAGGGACAGGGTGTCGCCAGTGGTGGGGAAGGTGAGCAGCAGAGTCTGGATATATTTTGAAGGCAGAGTGGACAGGAGGTGTGGATGGGTCAGCCTGGCTGTGAGGGAAGGAGAGGAGTCAGGGATGCCTGCGGACCTTGCCCCGAGCCGCTTATCTTATGCCAAGAGCGGTTATGAGGATTCTATAATCTGAGAAGTGGCGTCGAACATTGTTGATGGGCCCGGACCCGGAGCCACAAAGGCCGGGTTCAGGTCCTGGCTTCACCCCGGCTTGCCGAGTGACCTGGAGCATTTTACTTAAGGTCTCTGCCTCAGTGCCTGGGCCTGCAAAGTGGTGCTGACAATACCACCTACCAGGTGCCAGGGAGTGAATTAACGTAAAGCGCTAGGAGCGGTGCCAGGCGTGTGGCAAGCTCTGTATAAATATTTGCTGGTTTTATGTTAAATGATACATATGTAATGTATTTACGCACACGCGGATGTAATAGGAGCTTGGGAAGTTCAGGACATGGTGTTTTTCTATCACAATGCAATAGAATTTCAAAATAGGTGGCAGTTATTTTAGGTAATTTCCACTGGAGCTGCCTTTGCATTGTCTTTCTCTTGACCCCCAGACCCTCCCCACAGGGGTGCCCTCACATTCCTCCCCAAAGGGTATCGTTCTGTCCCATTCCCCAAGGGAACTTCAGCTTGGTCGGAAGATAGAGAATTACAACCCAGCAGAGCACCCCATTCCTCACCCCTTCCTGGAGGTCACTAGTTGGGTGTCATCCTTGCTCCCGGGTTGGGAGATCCAATTCAGACTCATCCTCTGGCCTCATTCGATCCCACTTCTTCCTTTTATTCCTGCACAGTCTCAAAGCTTTCGCATCTCCATGAATGCCTTTTTGTTTTGTTTTATTTTATTATTATTATTATTATTATTTTGCCTTTTTTGTTTTAACCTTGCTTTCCCCCTAGGCTGGGGGTTCCCTCTTGGGAGTTTGGGTGGGGTTTTTCCAAACTACAAACAGCCCATCTTCCCTCTCATGCTTCACTCCCATTCCACACTAGGACAGCTGCAGTGGCTTCCCTGCCTCTAGCCTTTCCGCCTCGAAATCTATACCGAGGCCAGATCACCCTTCTGGGAGCCTTCTCTGCGCCCCCATCGACAGCTGCTTTGGCACAGCTGGCCCTGGCAGCTGCAGAAGCCTTACCAGTGGCGTCCCAGGGCTGCCCCTACCCCCTTCTGGTACATTCCTCATACTGTACCAGAGTGATGTTTAGACATGCAAGCGTGGTCAAGTTCTGCTCCCCGCTCTCCATGGCAATGACCCAGGTCATTGCCCTGACTTATAAGGTCAGCACAGGCGAGCGCCATTTCCCTCTGCCCCCCTCCTTTGCTGTGACCCTCCACTGACATCAGCCTTTGCCCAGTCTCCTGGGCTCAGCAGACTCCTCACTTCTCCAGGGCCTTTCTACCAATATGGAAGGTTCATTTCCTGAATCCTTACCTGGCAGACAGCAAGTGACCTTCAGATCTCAGTTCTGATGTCACTGTCTCAAGGAGGGGGTCTCTGACCGCTGGTCCCAATAAAGTCCCCAGCCCCTCATTATTCTCCAATAAGGCCTGTTCTTCTTCTTTATCAGCCTTATCATGATCATGAATCAGGTATTTCTTGCATGAATACTTCTTTGTCACCTCTCTGCTATAAGCTCCGTGAGAGCAGAGCCCGTGTGTGCTCTTATTACCTCTGTGTACTGGACGCCTTGTGCCTGGCACAGGTAGGCATGCTAATATTTGTTAAATGAGACTGTTGGATAAATCAAAGAATAGATGAGCATCTCTCCTCTGCTCATAAATTTTTCCTGGCTCCCACTACATCACCCAGAAAAACCTAAGTTTGCTTGATCTAAATTCACATCATTAGCCTTCACAAATCCACACTCCAGTAGCATAAAGCTCCTTGCTGTTCTTTTCACAGGTCCGGCACATTTCTGCCTTGAGGGCTTTATTTTTACCACTACTTACAATATTTCATGAGTGAATTAATGACTGTCTCTAAATCATACCCAGTCTTCAAGGGCATCAAATGTCACATCTGCCATGAAGCCGTCCAGACACCCCCAGCTGGAATGAATTTTTCCTTTTTCTGAGCTTCCAGAGCACTTCCTCTGTGGCCATGAGAGAAATTTGTCACGTTCCACCTCTTTTTTCGAGTTTCTTCCTGTGTGTCTGATTTTCTACTACACCGTGAATTTCTCCAGGGTGAGACCCATGTTCTAATCACCTTTGTATCTGCCCCCACAATGCTTCTGCTGTTACAGGTGCTCTATCTAAGCGAAGGCAAGAAATTATTATGGATTATTGATTCAAAGGGATGATGATTTTTCTAAGGGAGTTTTTCTAGAAGGTAGACATTTTCCTGTAGATAGTTCCCTACAGAGACACATGGGGGTGCCCTAACCAAGCAAAACTATACGGGCTGCTCTAGGTGGATTCATTTCTAAATTATTTTAAAGATGATGAGGCTTCTTTTGAATCTTGTCTCACTGGTTGTATTGATCAGCTGTGGATGACAGGAAGGAAAGGCAAAGGACAATTTAGTGGGCAAAGTAAGATTAGTAAATCAAAACCAGAGACCATGTGTGGTCAGAGGGACAAGGCCAGACGCACCTGCTCTCTCTGAGTGAAGGGTCCTGTGATCACAGACTATGGAGGTCATGGTCCTCCAAATGAAGAAGCTCTGGGGGTTGTGCTGTGGACTGAATTGTGCCCCCTCAAAATTGATATGCTGAAGCCCTAACCCCCCAGCGTGGTGGTATTTGGAGAGGGGACTTTGGGAGATAGTAGGTTTCGATGAGGTCATAGGAGTGAGGCCCAAGGTGGAATTAGTGTCCTTACAAGAGGAAGAGAGACCAGAACTTGGTCTGTGCCATGCATAACACAGTGAGAAGGTGGCCGTCTGCAGGCCAGGGCGAGGGCCCCCACCACGAACCTGGCCCTCCTGCCTCACCCTGATCTACAAAGCCCAGCCTCCAGATGGTATGAAATAAATCTCTGTGGTTGAAGCCACCCAGTCCGAGTATGTGGTTATGGCAGCCCAAGCAGATTACCACATGTCGCATGCAGAAAGGGGCTGCCTTCCATGCTCTGTGCTGTTCCACGGACAGTTTGATATTTTGATTTAAAAAAAAAATGCTGAAACATTTGTCAGGAACAGACAAGTGACTTTCAAGCTCCTATGAGCCTCTGATTTTGTTTTCTTACTATATATGCGGTGGTGCTTTGACAATCTCTCTTACATGTAATAAGAAAGCACCACTCTTCTCTTCTTTCCTAACAGTATGTCAGTGGCAGATCTCTTTTGTTAGTTTGGGCCAGACTTTAACTTCCATTTTTGAATGTCATCATTCCCTTTTTTTTTTTTTTTTAAAGTAGACTCCACACCCAGGAGCCCAGTGTGAAGCTCAAACTCATGACCCACAGATCAAGACCTGAGCTGAGATCAATAGTTGGATGCCTAACTGACTAAGCCACCCAGGAGCCCTTCTTTTCCATTCTTTTTTTTTTTTTTTTTATTCATGAGAGCCACAGAGAGGCAGAGACGTAGACTGAGGAAGAAGCTGGCTCCCTGTGGAGAACCCAATGTGGACTCGATCCTAGGATCCTGGAATCACAACCTGAGCCAAAGGCAGCTGCTCAACCGCCACCCAGGTGCCGGCTCTCTTTTCCATTCTTAATGTCAGGATGTTATGTTGGAAATGGGTGGTCTGAGCTCCATTACCTTGGCTAAACTGACTTTGCTCCCCACTGTTGGTCTAAATGTGCAAAGCATTAATTATGCAGTTGATCCTTGAACCACACAAGATTGAATTGTGTGGGTCCACTTAAGTGTAGATTTTTTACAGCACAGTACTGTAAATACACTTTTTCTTCCTCATGATTTTCTTTTCTTTTTAAAGATTTTTATTTATTCATGAGAGACACAGAGAGAGAGAGAGAGGCAGAGACACAGGCTGAGGGAGAAGCAGGCTCCATGCAAGGAGCCTGACGTGGGCCTCGATCCCGGGTCTCCAGGATCAGGCCCTGGACTGAAGGCAGCGCTAAACCACTGAGCCACCAGGGCTGCCCTTCCTCATGATTTTCTTAATACCTTTTTCTTCTAGCTTACTTTATTATGAGAATACAGTATATAATACAGATAGCATACAAAACACGTTCATCTATTGTGTATGCTACTGTTAAGTCTTCTGGTCAACCCTGGGCTGTTAGGAGTGAAGTTTTTTGGGGGAATCAAGTTATATGTAGATTTTCGATTGCACGCTGGGCCTGTGCCCCGGACTCCTACATTGTTCTAGGGTCAACTGTAATCAATCTAGGGATGTCCAATTGCACTTCCCTGCTACCTGGGGCACTTTGTTATGTGGGTTTACAGATGTCAGAGCATTGTTTTCCTGATTTCTCATCACATTCATCTACTCTAAGACCTTCACATTTTTACATTCACATGTTTATTTATTTGGATAAACTGAATTTGAAAAAGCTGAATACATGCGCAGAATTCAGAGGCATGTAATGAACAAAAGTCTCAGGTGCAACTTAAAGTGGTTTACAAGCTGAAATAGAAACGCCTCCTCTCCTGTTCTTCATTCCTCCTCCTCCCTCCCTCCACCCACCCAAGTGCCTCATGCTATTGTGTGCATGTCTCTCTGGGTGTGGGTGTCTGTGCGCAATCATATGTATATATAAATTAAAGACAGGGCTGAGTTTCACATCTGGGTCAACATGATGTGGCCATGAAAACATGTGTCTTCTCCCTCCCCTCCTACTTGGAAGCTGCAGGAATCTCGGAGAAGGCTTTGGAAATTCCACAATCCGTGGAATTCACCAGGCGGAACCAAACCAATTATAACTACATCTCGAGAAGCAGAGAAGTCCCAGTTTATATCTAAGGTACACATATTTTCTACATGTGTATATTCTATAACATAAAACATAAACTTGGAACAGTGGGATGTTTCACCGCTTACTTTTTTCTTTAATAAATGACAAATACTTCCATGACACAGTATTCTCCTACAAATGGCTTAAGGAACATCATGCTACTTTATCATGGAGCTTTGCCATAATTTATGCAACCAATCTGTCTTGACCTACATTTAAATTGTTCCTAATTTTTAAATTTAATTTAATTTTTGTTCCTAAGTTTTTAAAAAGATTTTGTTTTTAAGTAATCTCTACACCCAACATGGTGCTCGAACTCATGACCCTGAGATCAAGAGCTGTGTACTCCACCGCCTGAGCCAGCTGGATGGCCTGTTCCCAATTTTTAGTGTTATTGGTAATACCACAATGAACAACCTTTTGGATATTTTCTCTGCACATCTCTGATACTTCTCTAGGTTGAATTTCTAGAAGCATACTTGTTGGCCTCTGGTATTTGTTGCCAAATTGTCATGCATAAACATTGTTCCTCTTCTGTCTGGTGTTTGGCTTTTTTTTTTTTAATTTATGTTTTGGGGGCACCTGGGTGGCTCAGTCAGTTAAGCGTCTGCCCTCGGCTCAGGTCATGATCCCAGGGTCCTGGGATTGAGCCCTACATCTGGCTCCCTGCTCAGCGGGGACTCTGTTTCTCCTTCTTCCTCTGCCCCTCCCCCTGCTCATGCTCTCTCTCTATCTCTCTCTCCTACTCAAATAAATAAATAAATTCTTTAAAAAAAAAAAGAAAGATAAACTTAAAAAATATTTATTTATTGGGGCATCTGGGTGGCTCAGGGTCCTCAACAAGGAGTCTGCTTCTTCCTCCCCCTGTATCTCTCTTCCCACCACTTATGCTCTCTCAAATCAATAAATTGGATTTTATTTATTTATTTTGGGGGGAGAGTGGGGAGGGGCAGCGGGGAGGGGAGAGAGAATCCCAAGCAGACTTTTATGTAGCATGGAGCCTGTCAAGGGGCTTGATCCCATTACCCTGAGATCATGACCTGAGCTGAAACCAAGAGTCAGATGCTTAACTGACTGAGCCATCCAGGTGCCTCTCTCTCGTGTATTTACTTATTTTATTTTATTTTATTTTATTTTATTTTATTTTATTTTATTTTATTTTATTTATTCATGAGAGACACAGAGAGAGGCAGAGACATAGGCAGAGGAAGAAGCAGGCTCCATGCAGAGAACCCAATGTTGGACTCCATCCTGGGACTCCAGGATCATGCCCTGAGCCAAAGGCAGACGCTTAACCACTGGGCCATCCAGGTGTCCGTCTCTGATGTTTTTAAAAGGAGAGAATGTGACCTTGGGTTAGACTTAGAAATCACCTATTGATATAGTTAAATTGGTTCCACAAAGATTAAAATATCTACTGGATGCCTTTACACTGACATGTATATACAACTTTGTAGAATAAAGAGTTTTCCAGGTATTTTATTTTATTTATTTAAAGATTTTATTTATTTATGAGAGACAGAGGCAGAGACATAGGCAGAGGGAGAAGCAGGCTCCCTGTGGGGAGCCCGATGTGGGACTCGATCCCTGGACCAAGGATCACGCCCTGAGCCGAAGGCAGATGCTCAACCGCTGAGCCACCCAGGCGTCCCCAGGTTTTCCAGGTATTTTAAAGACTTCCTCTGCATTAATAACAACTAAGAAAATTATGGCTTATTGGGCACACATGATGAGATGGTCAACAGGTAAGTCAAGTATCCCTACAACCTTTCTGCATTGTTTAACCATTCCAGATAATTCACAGATTAATTAGCAAAAGCTCCAGAGAAAGAGCCAAATGTTTTAACTTCCAGATTAGATGGTCACTGATTTAAGAAAAAGTGTTTTGAGGGGCACCTGGGTGGCAAAGTTGGTTAAGCATCCAACTCTTGATCTTGGATCGGGTCATGGTATCAAGGTTGTGAGATTAAGCTCTGCATGGAGCTCCACAGTAAGCATGGAGCCTGCTTAAAATTCTCTTTCTCCCTCTCCCTGCTCCTCTTCCTGCTTGCACTCTCTCTCTCTCTCAAAAAAAAAAAAAAAAAAAGGAAAAGAAAGAAATACTTTTGAGAAATGCCTGTTTCAGTAATTGGCAGTCTCAGTAATTTGTGCTCCTTTGTGGGGCAGCCTGGGTGGCTCAGTGGTTTAGCACCACCTTCAGCCCAGGGCGTGATCCTGGAGACCGGGGATTGAGTCCCACGTCAGACTCCCTGCATGGAGCCTGCTTCTCTCTCTGCCTCTCTCTGTGTGTGTGTCTCTCATGAATAAATAAATAAAATCTTTAAAAAAAATTGTGCTCCCTTGTAAACACAAGATATTTGATCTTTTTGCCCAAAGAAACAGCACAGCATCATCTCCCCTCTTCCCAACTCATGGGAAAAGGGTTGCTTTTCTTTTTTTTGTACTGCTTCTTATACATGAAGAAACCACCTCTGACCTCTTTAGTCAAATATACCATCTGGATTTTTGTTGTTGTTTTTGTTGCAGAAATGTTGCTCATATCCATCTTTTGCATTCTCTCTCTCTTCCCCTTGCCTCGCTGCTATGACACCCAGCCATCATCACCTCTTCCACTGCACCATTATCAATGGCTTCCACCATGCTCAGCATCACTTAAAGGGACATGAATGGGGCCTGGAATCAAGACATTCAGGTTCTGGGAACCTAACCTCAGTTGACTTGTCTCCTCATCTGTCAAATGGGAGAGGTAACTTGATTGAGGTGGCTCAAGAAAAACCAGAGCCAGACAGCAGGTAAAGCAGTAAGACACAGTTCATTCAGGACTATTGCAATAGGGGAAGAGAGACCTTAGTACAGAGCCAGGCTCAATCTGAATACAGTGTGGGCAAGAGGGGGGTTTCTAGCCAAGAGGCAGGGGCAGGCTCAGTGGGTGGAAATTACTGTGAAGAAACATCAGGGGTGAACTGACCTAACAGGATTCTTGCTGAAGCCAGGCCAGGGTGGTCTAACGTCTGGTGGGGCATCCTGGAGGATGAAGGACCTGACCTGATCCTGGGTGGGGGGTGGGGGTAGGGGGTAGGTATGAAGGCTGGGGATTCTCCTTAAACCAAATTAGCAGGATCCTTGGACAATACAGAGACAAACAAACATGGGTGTCAGAAAGCTGAAGCCAGGTGGGAAGGTTAGACTGAGGAGCGAATCTTCGCTAGGATGTTTTCACGTTGTGTCTTGAGAAGCCCTGGGGGTTCTGAGGAGGGCCCCTGGGGCTGTGGATTGCCAGGGGGCGGTGCCCAGGGGCCCCATGGATGGCCCCAATCTCACTGTCAACCCAACCCTTCCACTCTTAGCTGTCTGAGGTATTGCTTTCTATCCAAAATGCGTTGGTTTTTTGAAATCAGTAGAACATTTTCTTCAACCTCTGAAGACCATGAAACCACAAAAGGTGTAGAAGATACTTCCAGACACACCATTTTAGGACTCCGAGTAGGCCTCCAGCAAGCTAAAGGCTGGATTTTCATCCTCACAGACGTCCCAGGGAACTCTGCAGGAGGGAGAGAGGCTTTTTATGAATTACAGAAACTACTTCTGCTCAGGCTGCCTTTGGTGAGAAGCACACCCTTCGAGGACAGACCCTTCCTTTAAGCACATTTACGCAGCTGACACTGAAATTCGGTATTGGAGCTTGTCTCTCCTACTTCCCGGTGATAAGTATTCATCCCCACTCCTGACTTTGCATTTTAGGGCATTCATCCTCTGTGGGAGGCCCTGATTATTCATCCATTTCCACAACACATGCTGTAGTATGATTAGTGTCTTTCTGCGGAAGACAAAAAACTAGGACACTCAAAGTAAGGATAAGCAGCTGACCTCAAATAGCCGGCCCTGTGTATCCGAGGGAGGGAATAAGGACCAGGACTTCCTAAAAACGGTTCCCTTCTTGCTAAATGCTACCCTACTGTGAGGAGACTCATTTCTCTTTTCTGATCTCTTGATGGCACCCAGAGCGCTTCGCTCTTTTTATCTTTTTCTGGGAAAGCAGCCAGCACAGTTTGGCTGCTGTGCCCAATAGGGCAGTCTCTGGGCTTGGAAAGGCGGAGCCAGGGTCAAGAGAACACCTTCTCGGGCTCCCAGGAGGGTGATGACACCTGTCCTGTGAGCCAGTCAGTGACGGCTGACACCTTACTGACCTCCCCCCACCCACAACCTCCCCAGAGTCTGCTGCCTTTCCTTCCAAAGGGAGGGACCTCACAGAATAGCCCAGAGACAACCAAGTAGTCAACTGAGTTTCAGATGACATTTAAGATTTATTTATTAATTTTAGGGAGAGAGAGAGAGAGAGCTTGAGAAGGGGGGAAGAGCAGGGGGAGAGGGAGGAACAGACGCCCTGCTGAGCATGGAGCCCAATGTGGGGCTTGATCCCATGACCCTGAAATCATGACCTGAGCTGAAACCAAGAGTCACAAATGTAACCAACTGAGCCACCCTGGTGCCTCAGGTAACCCCTAAACTCATTGTCATAGTTCATGACTTAAAGCCCAGGCTCACTTCATCTACAAGAACTGAGATAAAAAAAAAAAAAAAAAAAAAAAAAAAAGAAAGAAAGAAAGAAACTGAGATTTTTTTGAAAGGGGAAGGATTTTAGAGTTCCAAAAATCTAACATTGAACACTAGAAGGCAAAGCCCCAAGAACAGCAAAGATTATACCAGGAGGCAGAGCTGCCCACCCCCCTCCAATATGGCAATACTTTATTTGTAGAGTCTAGTTGCAATACCACTGCCACCCATCCAGGGGGACTGACCACCTAAAGGGTGAAGGGATCAACGTCTTACCTCCTTCATTCTGGTTGCTGCCCAATGTCAGGCAGCTCTGCCAAATAAAGAGACACTGGGATGGATCCCATTGGTGCCAGAGTGAGGTTTCCCATAAAAAAGATACAAAAAATAATGTCTAGACAGCAGAAAATAGCCCTCAACAGGGCTTTCCCTAGTGGAACCTGGAGGGGATTGGAAGTACTTTTTTAAAAATTCAAGATAATATCATGATGAGACATGAGGGCACACCCATTGGGATGGCTACTACCAAAAAGCCAGAAAATAACAAGAGCTGGAGAGGACTGGCTATATTGGAAACCCTATGCCTTGCTGGCAGGATTGTAAAAATGGGGCGGCGCACACAGAAAACAATACGGCAGATCCTCAACTGATCACACCCAGAATTATCATGCCATCCAGCAGCTGCACTTCTGGGTATGGATCCGAAAGAGTGGCAAGGAGGGCTTGAAGGGGTATGTGTGCACTCATGTTCACAGCAGCATGATTTACAACAGCCCAAAACAGTAAAACCAAGTGTTCATCAACAGACGAAGGGGCAAACAAAACAGAGTCTACCCACGCCGTGGAATATTAGTCAGCCTTAAAAAGGATGCAGACTCTTGACCTCTGCTACAACATGGGTAAATTTTGAGGACATTACGCTCAGTGAAATAAGCCCATCACAAGAAGACAAATACGGCATGAGTCCGTTTACGTGAGGTCATCAAGAGTAGTTAAATGTATAGATACGTAGAGGATAGAACAGTGGGTGCCAGAGGCTTGGGGGAGGGGAGGATGGAGAATTGTTGTTTCTTGGGAATAGAGTTTCATTTTTGCAAGATGAAAGGTTCTGGGGGTGGACGATGGTGATGGTTTCACAACCATAGGAATGTACTTCAAGCCACTGAACTGTACATTTAAAAATGGTCAGGATTGGGCTCCTGGGTGGCTCAGTGGTTGAGCGCTGTCTTCGGCCCAGGGCGTGATCCTGGAGTCTCAGGATCGAGTCCCGCATCAGGCTCCCAGCATGGAGCCTGCTTCTCCCTCTGCCTGTGTCTCCGCCTCTCTCTCTCTCTATGTCTATCATAAATAAATAAAATCTTTAAAAAAAAATAAAAATTGTCAGGATGGGGCTCCTGGGTGGCTCAGTGGTTGAAGAGCTGTCTTCGGCCCAGGGCGTGATCCTGGAGCCCTGGGATCGAGTCCCACATTGGGCTCCCTGCATGGAGCCTGCTTCTCCCTCTGCCTGTGTCTCTGCCTCTTTGTGTCTCTCATAAATAAAATATTTTTAAAAATGATCAAGATGGTATTTTTTCAGTTATGTGTATTTCATGACACTTTAAAAGGATTCAGCATGCAAAATTTGAGGAAGGTTTGTAAGGTTCTCAGGCAGAAATGACTTGCGCCTGGATTATTTTGAGAAGCCCAAGGAGGCAGCAAGCCCTGGGGAGAGGTCACCACTGCCAGAGCAAGGGACGTCTCTGCAAGGCCCCGTTTCTCCCCGGCCTACGGCTCTTGGCCAGAGGACCTCCATCTGGATAGACGCAAGAGAAGGAAAAGCCCATCATCCGACTGACTCAGAGTGACCGGGAAGCCAGGGGATGCATGTGGGTGGCCTGGAAGTGACTGGATTCGTTGCTGCTATCAAGTCGCAAGGATGTTGTAGGCCAAGGGAACAAACACGGCTGCCCCCGTGGTTGTGGCCACACCACTCACTGCGGGGGGTGGGAAACAGCGGGACGTAGGTCACGGCAAATCGGGCTGCTGCTCGGTGGCCCGGCTCTCCGGCTGCAGCTGTCACTTCCTCTTGGTCACCTGGTTGTTCCCAGACCAACTTCCTCAGCAGAGGGGCCGGGGACTGGGGGCCAAGTAGAATGTGTCACCCACGTGTCAAGAACCCTTTCCCGTTTTATGGGGTTTGAGAGCTGCAGACGTATCTGCCATCGGTCCCGATAGGAGGTTTTAGATTTTGTGAACTAGGTTGCGTGTGTGTGTGTGTGTGTGTGTGTGTGTGTGTGTGTGTGTTTGGATGTACTGCTTTCCTCCTTTCATGCTCCTTCGGAAACAGACTATCCTTCCTGTTGTAGCCGGTAGGCCCCAACCATCGCCTACAGGTGAGGCCTCCTATATGTGTTCGTACCTCCCCTGCATTATGGCTGCATTTTCATCTTGCTTTCCTAGATCAGCTTCTTTTCTAGGGGCTCCTCTCGAGTTTTCCGAGGATCCCAGTGCGTCCCAGAAACCCAGGCAGGCTGAGGCTCACCCTGCCCCTGGGCCTTGGGTGCCTAGGGCCTGCCCCAGAACCCCGAGGTGAGTCGTGAGCACTGCGGGACTCTGTGGGAGTACCTCCCGTAGCTTCTGGAACTTCTGTCCAAGGTGGGCACAGACCCCTTCCTGCTCCCCTCCCCGTCCCCCAATTCCATTCAGGTTGTGAATTTGGCAAGGTGCTATTTTTAGGAGAGTATGACACAGAGAGTAACCCCAGGACAGTGACCAGCACAGAGTGGGTACTGAATGGGTATTTGCTGAATAAATGAACTTGGCCCACAGCCTGGAGCCTACACTGTCTGACTCCTGGCCTGTGAGGTTCTGTGAGGTGGGAACCAATGTCCCCTTGAACCAATCCCAACCTTGCAGTCTGGGCCCAACCTCAGCCTTGAAGGGACCAATGGGAGGAAGCTGCACCTCCTACCTCCTTCTTGGTCCTTGTTTCCTCACCCCAGGATGGACCTCTTCCAGGGGGACGGACAGTCCGAATGCCACCCCTCACTCGGGGGGCGTGGTCTTGCCCAGCAACTTCCAATAGGACCCAGTGATCCAAACCAGCCCCTTCCAAGTCCTTTGGGCATCAAGGACAACCTGGTGGCTTTCACAGCCTCTCCTCAGGTAGGAGGTGGGCATCTGTAGGAAAAAACAACTCACAGAATACAACAACAACGACACAACAGAATAGCCCACATTCGAAACAAGAGAATAAGCAACAGTTCCAGCAAAGGGTTCTCCAAACCCAGGGAAAGAAAAGGAGCATTTCTCTCAAAGAAGTGCCGCATCTATAGGGTCTTGACGGCCTTCCCTGAAGTGAACACATATTTCTTTAAAAATATCACTTTATTAAGGTATGATTGACACACAAAAAGCTGTCTCTGTTTGTACCTGCCAATGTAAACATTCTTAACGTGTAGAACTCAATGAGTTTGGAGGTAAGTGTACATCCATGAACCGGTCACTACAGTCAATGCCTTCAACATAGCCTCATCTCCAAAAGTTCTCTCCCACCCTCTTGGTGGTTTTTTGTTTGTTTGTTTGTTTTGTTTTTTGGTGATAAGAACATTTAACATAAGAGTTACCCTCATAGCAAGATGTCAAGTGTGCAAAATAATCCTGGTGGCTACCAGTACGCTGCCGTAGGGTAGATCTCCAGGACTTGCCCACCCTGCCTGCCCTGGAACTTCCACCATCCTGTCCTCATTTGCCTCCGCCTCGCCCTGGCAACCAGCACTCCACTTCTGCTTCTGAGCTGGACTATTTTAGTTTCCCCTTGTCAGTGGCATCACACGGGATTTGTCCTTCTGGGTCTGGCTGTTGTCACTTAGCATCTCATTCAGCCTCAAAAGAAGGAAATCCTGCTATTGCCACAGCCCGGCTGCCCCTGTGCACACATTTTTCTACCACCGAGCTGAAAAGTCAGCTTCTCAGTGGACATCAGGCCCCATTCAGGTGACTGCACCGTGTCCCCAGGACAAGGAGACACGTATTGGCGCTGCTCACCCCGGGGGACCTAGGGTGGCTTTCCCTAGACAGGAACATCTGCTGGGTAGCCGAAGTCGGGTGGGGTGTCCGGGTCCCTACAGGTCGCCCTGTGACAGCTGAGTCTCTCCTCGCCCCCCGCTGGCTCCTCCCCGCCCACTTTCCCCACCGCAGAGGCACTTTCCTGGCTTTTGTGGGGGTGGGCCCAGCCCAGCCCCATCCTGGATCCTGCTGTTTGTTCTTGGCTGGAGGCCTCCTCCCGCCATCGCCCGCTGGGTCCCCAGGTCAGGTCCTGTGGCTGCCACGACTGGCGTGGACCTTGACCGTCCACCCCTCCCTGGCCTTCCGTCCACTCTAATGGGACCTGCAGACGGGGTCCTCTGTAGTGATGCCCACCTTGCTCTCAGCAGGTGCATCCTGTCCCGGCTCAGGTGCCAGCGGGTGCTTCTTTCTTCGTTGGATGACACCCATGAGCTTTACTTCTCTCTCTCGTCATTGTTTGCTGGTTCCAAGCACCCCCCTTTCTAGACTTTGGAGAAAAAAAAGTTATTCTTCATACATTTTCCCTTCTCCGTGCATTCTTTCCTGCCTCCTTTTTCTTTGAGATCGGACATACCGTGATTGGCAGAGGACTTGGTTCATCATCTTTGTGTCAAGGGCACTTCTGTCATGGGGTTGGGTCAAGGACCTGGACCGCCTTTTCCTTCTGGCTCCCCTGCTGTCTGGCACTGGCTCAGCCCTGCTCCGATGGGGTGGGAGGGGGGCCCTGGGAGGCCTGACACAAAGGCGGCCCCTCAGGCTCCTTGTGGGTGGTGCCTGGAGCCCAGACATTCCCTCCTTGTTCCCCAGCGCCAGCCGGGCCTCGGTCCTCTCACTTCCCGCCATGCCAGCTCCGCTTATGAAAGGAAGCTCTTTCTGTGGGGCCCACTCAGCTTGCCCTCCACCCTCCTCAGAGGCACTCCTCGGCCCAGGGCCTGGGTGCGGTGCTAAGTCATCACCCCTGCGGTTTGGGATGCAGTTCAAGGGCTGGGAGGAGTGGGAGAAGGGAAGCCCGGGGTTTCTGCTTGCCTTTGGGCTGCTGGGGTTCGCTCCTCGGGTCCCGGAACCCTGGGTTTGGGAGACCCCAGAAGGCTTCACAAGCTTACCAGGCTATAAGGTTGTAACGTCAGAGGAAGGTATCAGTACATACCAGTCAGATGCTGGGATGCAGGCCACTGTTGAAACAACATTTTGCCTCTTTACTTCTCAGGCCCCAATTCCCAAGCTGTTCCTGCCACCTTAAGCCCCAACAGGAATGTTCTCCAACCAAGACCTTTTTTTAAAAAAATATTTTATTTATTTATTCATCAGACACACACACACACACACACACACACACACACAGAGGCAGAGACACAGGGAGAAGCAGGCTCCATGCAGGGAGCCCGATGTGGGACTCGATCCTGGGTCTCTAGACTCACACCCTGGGCTGAAGGTGGGTGCCAAACTACTGAGCCACCCAGGCGTCCTTCCAACCAAGATCTTGAAGTCTTGCAAAGGTGGCCGTAAACTGTTTCTCCACCACCTCCCGTGGTAGATGTGCAGTGCGCTCTGTGACTCTCACGAAGCTCCAGATGAGCGGGCGCCTGGCTGGCTCGGGTGGTAGAGCGTGCAACTCTGATCTTAGGGTTCGGAGCTCAAGCTCCTCGTTGGGTGTAGACCTTACCGAAAAAAAGAGAATTAAAAAAAAAAGTTCCAGCTGAGGGTACAGAAGGTCAGAAGTTGTGAGGAGCAGGTATGGGGTACCCGAAACAGTTCACGCTGACCCCCATCCCCCTGAAGATCATTCTGGAAGTCTGTTGTGGGCTTCCTCTGAGAGCGTGTGTGAATGTGTGAGCAGTCTGGACTGCCACACCTACCCTGCTTTCCTCCACCAGTGTTTGCACACTCACAGGGGTAGGAGTTGAAACAAAGTCACTCCAGCTTAGGCTTCCTGCGGATTCCACGCCTGCTCCTGTGATGTCACACGAGTGCGGTGCATATACGCCTGCTCTTACCAGACCTTGTGTTCTGGATACGCAGACACCTTCACGGCAGTCAACCTCTCAGAGGGCAGCGGGGTACCTTGGGACCCCGAAATAGCAGATATTTCTCAAAGGAAATGCATACAGCAAGGATTTTGTGATTTTTAAGGAGCCTTTTAACCAGGAGAGAAAACGTAAGCTGTCTATAGTGATTCAAGGCCAGAAGTGCCTCCATGCACACTGAAAAAATTCCCAGGCATGACCGTGTCCCACGTAGCCTTGGAGTGATGCCAAGAGCATGAGCGAGGGGCTGCAAGCGGGAGGTTGCAGAATGGGGAGTGCACAGAGGAAAGCCTAGGGTGCTAATTACTCTGCTTGGGCTGTGTGGGTGTCTGGGGTCCACTGGCTGCTGGATGTGAGAAGACAGGGCACTCCAGATTCTGGCTTGAAGTTCAGAGATCTCCTGAAGATGTTCCTGAGGGTATCTCCAGCCACAGTGCAAAACACAGCCTAATGATCCGGTTCTTCAAACGTTTTGTTCTATTTGGACTCTCACCGGATTGGATGAGGCCCAACCGCATTGGTGAGGACGCATCTTCTTAACTCAGTCTACCAATCCACATGCTAACCCCTTCCAGAAACACCATCACAAACATCCCTAGAGGTCATGTTTAGCCAGCTAACTGAGCATCCCTTGGCCCCATCAAGCTGATATACAAAATTAACCATCACACTTGGAACATCTACCTTTCTCTTCCATGTTGATTGGGAGTCAGGCCCTGCTCTGGTCTAGAACTCACAGTTGACACTTCTTTCACTTGCTTCTGAAAAAAATCCCAACTTCTCTGGAAGTGCTATATAGCTCAAGAGGCACTTAATATCTCTTTCTTCACTACTGTCAGAGCCAAATCATGGCACTTTGGACTTTAAAGAGTCCTAGATTCTGAAGATCAATCTATATGACCTGAGAATGAAATTTGGGCATGATGGCCATGTATTTATTTTCTGTGAAGGTAGTGGGGACTGTGGTTCAAACTTGCTTCTATCTGTAGTCAAGAAGCCATGCTAAGTTTTCTCTGGGATAGGGGTGCAGGGAGCATCAGAACCTTTTTATTTGTGGGGGGGGGGCAGTCCATGTGTAGTGCAGTATAGTATATCCCCAAATGTGCCCTCGTTATATGGATAAGTTAGTTCCTCAGATTCCCGTTTCTCAAGAGAAGCATTACATGGTCCAGTGGGGCTGGAAAATGCTGAATAAAAGCAAGGTTATACAGACTGCTTTATTGCAGAACTTCTCAGAGTCTTTAACCGGCTAATTCAGCTCTCACATCAGCACCTATCTATAGATTGCCTGCTGTGTGCATGGTATCGTGCAAGGTGCATAAAAGGTCCCGAGATGAGGAAAACGTGTCCTTGTGAAGTCTATATGGTGGCAGCCGACAGGCATGAGATCACCAACTACCCACTAAGAATGCAATTATACTAATAAGTATTCCAAAGGGGAAGAGCAGGGAGTGAGGGAGCCTTTATCATTAGGACGTGATTGAGTCTGGGGAATCGGTAATGGCTCATCTGGGGAAATGAGGTTCGAGTTAAGATCTGAAGAAGAAAAAGAATGTGTACCGAGTGGAAGGGGTGTGGCTGTGGAGCATTTCAGGCAGGAGGCCAGTTTATGGAAAGATCCCAAGTGGGCGAGGGCTGGGCGTCTCTGCAGGGGTTTGAAAACAAATCTGATCAGGGAACTCCTCCTCCGTACCCCTTCCCACCCTCCAGTGTGTTGTGGGACTAGAATTTGACCCCTGGCCAGGATCTGGGAAACTCAGGCTGTAGTTGTCACACTGCCATTAATTGTCCAAGACACGATGTCCCTAACTTCTTTGAGCCTTGTATTTCTTATCAATAAAGTTAGGGACAGATATGATGGTTCTTAAGAAGCCCATGTGCTCTCTTCTTTCTTTTTTTCTTTTCTTTGGGGGAGAGGGGGGAGAGGGAGACAGAGAGGATAGTTTTTCTTTTAAGATTTATTTATTTTTAGAGAGAGGGGAAGAGGGAGAGAATCTCAAGCAGACGCCACACTGAGCATGGAGCCCAATATGGGGCTCAATCTCACAACCCTGAGGTCATGACCTGAGCTAAAAATCAAGAGTCAGATGCTTAACCAACTGAGCCACTTAGGTGCCCCTCTCTTCTTTCAAGGGAGAGATTTCCAGGGAGGCATGAAACCTGAATAACTGTCAGGGACAAGAGACTCTGATGGATACTAGGAGGCCAGAGGGCTGCCAGCCCATACCCCCACCTTCCCGTGCAGAGACCCTAGAGCAGAATTCAAGCCAGGATCCTGGAGAACCCTGTGGGTGCTCACTCCCACCCAGGAGACCTTCAGGGGACCATTTATTTATAGAGTAGCAACCTTGCTCAGGAGGCCAACAGAGCCCAGTGTTTAAACTCCTGCAGGTGGAGAAAAGAAGATGCCCTACAGCATCAGCCTACAAGTTAAGAACAAATAACAAACAAAACCCATTCTATCTCAGGATCCCTATTTCTCACTTTTTCAACTTTTAATCTTACTGTCTCCTGTCCACTATTTTTGGCTCCTCGGGCCAGATCCTTTTGTTCCATCTTTCCGTGCCCGCCCCAGAAAACAAACCCTGGTTTTTCTTTTGCTCTCAGATTACTTCACTCGAAGAACTTTGTGGGTGATGCTCTCTGTGCTTGGAGGACATGCTATCCCTGGGAGTCGGGACCTCAACATATGAATTTTGGGGAGTTACGATTCAACCTGTAATAGCCAGTAAGTCTTAAACTTCATCATACCTACAGCCTACCTGGGGGGTTGTTGAAAATGGAGGCACCAGGGGCACCCAGGTAGCACAGTTGATTGGGTGTCTGACTTTTGGTTTTGGCTCGGGATTGACCTTGGGGTTGTTGAGATCAAGCCCTGTATTGGGCTCTGGGCTCGGTGGGGAGTCTGCTTGAGTTTCTCTCTCCTTCTCCCTCTGCCCCTCCCCCTGCACCCTGTCTCTCTCTCAATAAAACAAATAAGTAAATTTTTTAAAAATGAAGGTACCAGTGATACCCCACAGATTCTAATTTGATAGATCTGTTTCTTTAAGCACCCTGGCATAAGTGTGGTGTGCCCCCCAGAAGCTCCTCCCCCGACTTCACACCGAGGACCTATCGCTTTGCTTGCTGAAGGCCTATGACCTGTGCTCCAGCGCCCACCACCTCGTGCTGCAAAGAAACGATGATCACTTGTGTGTAGCTTTTCCTTGGTCCCTCCCCTCTGCAGAGCCAGGGCCTGCTCGGAAGCTGCCACATACCCTCTAATTTTCTTATCAGGACCCAATCCCATCTGGAGGTGGGTGATGTGACAGCTCACACTTTGGAGTCTGGAGCTCAGCTGGCTGCCTCCTGGCTGGTTGACCTTGGGCAGGGGGCTGGGCCTCTCAGCAGCCGAGGCTATGCAGTTCTGCCCAGAGAAGCTTCTCTGTCTGCCTCAGAAGCTACCAGAAGAACTGAACAACATGCCATAAGGCTCATGGCCCAGCACCTGGCGCATGGGGAGCAGAGTTAGAATGAGTTTTACTGTTACCCTACACTGACGTTAGAGGGCAAAACCAGATGTAATTAATTCCTGCTAGCGAAGCTTCCAGAAGCACACCAAGGGGAAATTGTCACAAAGGCCTCAGGGGCTGCTTTGAAAATGAGAAGGGAGCCTCACCTCTGAATGCAGCGTCCTCAAAGTTGGCAAGTGAGGACCGCAAGGGCTCACTCTGCAAACCTGAGCTGCATGTCCTCTGGCTGATGACTTCTCCCCTTAAGGAAGCCCGCCCACTCTACTGGCAAAATAAGGAAATGAGTGTCTTGCTGAAGGCGCATTTCTCCCTCAGGGTTGTTGTAATGGTGACAGTGCAGGGCCTGAAGCCACTTGGCTGGTTTTTGAGTGTCACCTTCTGGCTGTGCCACCTTTCACAGTCACTTAACTTCTCTGTGCCTAGGTTTTCTTCATTTGTAAAACAGGAAAGTAAAAGTGCTGTGATGGTTAATTTGATGTGTCAACCTGACTGGGCCAAGGGGTACCCGGATAGCTGGTAAAATATTATTTCTGGGTGTGTGTGTGTGAGGGTGTTTCTCAAAGAGATTAACAATTGAATCAGTAGACTCTGTAAAGATGTGACCCTCCCCTCCAATGTGGGTGGACCTCGTCCAATCCGTGGAGGGCCTAAACAGAACAAATAGGCCGAGGAAGGGCGAATTTATTCTTTGTTGAGTTGACACATCCATCTTTTCCTGCCCCCAGACGTTGGTGGTCCTGGTTCTTGGGCCTTGGGGCTCAGACCAAGACTTTCACCATTGGCCACCTAGTACTCAGGCCTCCGGGAACTACACCCCTGGCTTTCTTGGACCTCTGACCTGTGGACCCTAGCTGGGGGACTTCTCAGCCTCCATAATCCTGTGAGCTAATTCCTCATAATAAATCTCTTTCTATATATCTATATAGAGTTGACTCTTGAACACCTGGGGGTTAGGGCCACTGGTGCCCCCCTACCCACCTGTGTAGTCAAAAATCCAAGTGTAATTGTTGACTTTCCAAAAACCTTAATAACAGCCTACTGTTGACCGGAAGCTTTATCGAAAATGTAACTTATCGTGAACACGTATTTTGTATGTTATATGCTTTATATACTGAACTCTTTCAATAAAGTAAGCTAGAGAAAACAAGATGTTATTAGGAAAATCATAAAGAAGAAAAACTACATGTATAGTACTGTGCTATAAAAAAATTCACATGTAAGTAGACCTGTACAGTTCAACCCCCTGTTGTTCAAGGGCCACCTGTATATCCTCTTGGTTCTGTTTCTTTGGGGAACCTCAACTAGCACAATTACCTACTTCATGGTATAATAACAAATATAATTTTTGGTCTTCCTCATCATTTCTGGCATAGAGCTTCTAAAACCCCTGCAACTTCCCAAGCTTTGAGAGTGACAAAGGTGCCTTTTCTTATGTTAATGGGCTTTCTGGACCACACCTAAGATTGGGGGCAGTTGCCAGGAGAACCCACCTTGCGATCAGAACATAAGAATTTCTAATCCCAACTCCCTGACCTCCAAGGAGAGGAGAAGGACTGGAGGTTGAATCGATCATCAATGGCCAATGATTTAATCAATCATGTATATGTAATAAAGCCTCCATTAAAAACCCTAAAAGACAGGCTTCAGGGAGCTTCCGGGTTGGTGAACCTGCAGGGATTTGGGGAGCATGGCGCCCTCAGACAGCATGGAAGCTCCACACCCTTCCCCATACCTTGCCCTACGCATCTCTTCCATCTGGCCGTACCTGAGTCCTACCTTTTTATGAACTGGTGATCTAGTAAGTGAAATGTTTCTCTGAGTTCTGTGAGCTGCTCTAGCAAATGAAGTGAACCCAAGTAGAGGGTCATTGGAACTTCCCATCTATAGCCTGTTGGTCGGATGCATAGGTGACAGCGTGGACTTGTGATGACATCTGAAGTGTTTGCATGTGTGTGTGGGGTCAGTTCTATAGGATGGAGCCCTTAACCTGCATGATCTAGTGCCATCCCTGGGGAGATAGTGTCAGAATGGATTTGAATTGGAGAATACACAGTTGGTGTCCGAGAATTGCTTGGTGGTGTGGGGAAACTCGTCCCCACACGGACACTGGAATTGGTGACCAGAACCTTTACTTGTGCTGGAGAGGGGAAACTGAGAGCTTTCTAGACCTTCTCTGGTCTAGGAGGAGAGTAGGGGTCTCTAAGGAACCAAAGAATTTCAAACTGTGGTTGGAAACCTGAACCAGGAGTGTAGGGCAGGGTGTTGTTTACCAATAGCACATAGGAAAAGTGGAGGGGGAGTCAGGGGTTGAGAAGGGGATAGTTTAAAGAGTTGTTCATTGTTTGAGAGAGCAAGAGAGTATGGGGATGGGAGGGAGGGGCAGAGGGAGAGGGAGAGAGAGAATCTCAAGCTGACTCCCTGCTGAGTGAGGAGCCCCACATGGGACTCGATCTCAGGGCCCCGAGATCATGACCTGAGCCCAAACCAAGAGTCAGACACTCAACCGACTGAGCCACCCAGGCTCCTGGAGAAGGGAACAGTTTAAACTGAAAGCTGTAAGAGGTGAGAACCACTGAGTGGACCAAATTGGGCTTAATTCTTCCAGTGACCAAGAGGAACAGGACGCAAAGGACACGTCTCACCTTGAGTGGTACAAGCTCCTAAGAAGGGGCAGTTCCCCAAGAAATGAAAGAGGAATAAACATGGTGGTGGGGCCCTGAAAGGGCCTGCTTCTGGGCTGGACATTGCAGCAGTCACTGGGCTGGGTGGAAGCGCAAGTCACGCAGAGCACGATGGAGTCCTTGGCCTTGTCGATGGCGCTCACCTGTCTGTAGCCCCCCGAAACCTGGGCAGCCTGGGGCTGCAGGACCCCAGAGCCGGCCGTTAGCACAGCTCTGTGCACTTTGGAGCACCGGCCTATGTCTGCAGTTGACAGGGAAGGAGACAGAGCCCCAAATGCAGGGCCTCCGCCTTGGGAAGGGGACACCTGCCTTGTGTCTCCTGTCAGTCCCGCAGCAGAAAAGACTATTCTTCTTGGGAAGCAGCCCCAGACCTCTCCATTTCCTCTAGACTAACCCCCCCAACCTCCCACCCCCACCCTCCCGGCCTTTACAGCTGGTGGGCCGGCCCACGCATCACGCCACCTTGTCTGAAGACACAGGCTCGGGCACAGCCAGCTCATTATCTGGCCTAGTCGGCTCAGGTGGCCCGCACAAAATGCTGCGGGGCTGAAACAGTGACATTCATTCCTCACAGTTCAGGAGGCTGGATGTCAAGGATCGAGGTGTGGGCAGGTTTGGTTTCTCCTGAGGCCTCTCTCTCCGCTTGCACGTGAGCTGTGTCCTCACAACCTTTTCCTCTTTCCGCATGCATCCCGTGTCTCTTTGTGTGTTCAGATTCCCTCCTCTTGTAAGGCTACCAGTCCGACTGGCTTAGGCCCCCCCCTACCCCATGGCCTCATTCTAGCTTAACCACCCCTTTAAAGGCCCTGTCTCCAAATACAGTCACAGTCTGAGGCCCTGGGGGCCAGGGGGAGTCTGGGCAGGGGGCGACGACACACCACACAGCACAGCAGCCCCTCACTCTTCGATCCTGTCCTTGTTTGTATCCACGTGGTTTCTGGCCACTTCGGGTTGTCACTCCCTGCAGCTTGGGTTGAGAGACGAACTCCTGCGTCCCCCGCTGGGCTCCGGGTGCCCGCCGGGCGGGGCCTGGACTTATCCACCAGCCAAGGGCTCTAGGATGTGGGGAACGGCACAAACCCAAACTCAACCGAGGTCCTTTGAAGCCCTCCTTGGGCTGATTAAACAACTCATGGATGGGGGCAGCCAGTAGAGGGGAGCTCTGAGGACAAATGGCAGGTTTTTATAGGAAGGAGGGTGGGGCAAGGACGTTATTAGCAAGAGAAAAGAATTGTTCTAGGTGGGTGGCTAACCCCTGGTGGGAGGAGCTGGGGGTCTTATCATGCAGATCACCTCATCTCCTCTTCCTCTAGGGGAAGAGAAGGCCCTGGGGCAGATTACTTCACTAGTGCTCATCCCAACATTCCGGACTGACCGGTTAAGGCCACATTTCTGGGGAAGGTTGAAACTGCAACTAGATTAGGTCTCAAGCTGTGGTTTGGGGACTCACCCTGAGTGGTGTCATTTTGACCCAGAGGCCAGTTTTTTTGTTTTGTTTTTTGTTTGTTTGTTTGTTTAACAGGGATTAAGTCCCACGGTTCAGCCTGCTCCTGGCTACTAGGAAGGTTTATCCCGGGAACTCAGCCCCCTCTTGTCTCCTGCTACACCCAGGGGCCCAGGGCCCAGGCCCGGGCCCCGTGCCGAGAGCAAGCTCTGGAACTGCCAGGCTGAGTGAGCTTCCCCCGGGACTTCCCAGCTCGGGACCCTGCTGAATGCCCCTCTCCCAGCTTCTGCTGCCTGCGGCCAATGGGGAGGAAAGCACCTGCTTTGTGCAGTTGTCGGATGTATTTATTTATATTATTTTTTAAAAAACTTTCATTTATTCATTCATGAGAGACACAGAGAGAGAGAGAGAGAGAGAGAGAGAGAGAGAGAGAGAGGCAGAGACACAGGCAGAAGGAGAAGCAGCTCCACGCAGGGAGCCCAATGTGGGACTCGATCCCAGGACCCTGGGATCACGCCCTGGGCCAAAGGCAGATGCTCAACTGCTGAGCCACCCGGGCGCCCCTGTAGAGTTATTTTAAGGATTGAATTAAATGGTGGAAGAGCAAAACTCCCTCCCTACAGACCCCCTTACAGACAGAGGCCAGGACGGTAGGCGGTCATTGACTGGCAAGCTGATCTGACCCTTGCAGGAAGTCCTTTCCAGGCATTTCCACTCTTGCTGCCATGAGCCCAGGACCACGCAGCCTGTGCTTTATCGCTGGCAGGCACAAGGAGCCTGACTGAAGCCGGGAGGAGAGGAGGGGACTCTAGGGCTCTGGAAGCCTCACTGCCTTGTGAAAGAGGCAGGATTCCCAACTGGGAGGACAAGAGGAAATGTCACTTTTGTGGTGTCTCTCCGTCATAGGCGGGGGGGACCCCCAAATGTGGGGTGACCCATTCGGGGAAGGGGCCTGTGGCATGGGCAGGGGGTGAAAGGATGCGCCTGGGGCAGAACAGAGGAGCTGGAAGTTGACTGAATGTGTCTCAGGGGGGCAGCAGGCAGGACCGCAGAGGAGAGGCTGGGTGCCAGGAGGCAGGGGGTGGAGGCTGCATTTGAAGGGAGAAAGTGAGGGCGTATGGGGACATAGAGAGTTCTTTCCTTTTTTTTTTTTTAAAGATTTATTTATTTATTTATTTATTTATTTATTTATTTATTTATGAGAGAGAGAGAGAGAGAGAGAGAGAGAGAGAGAGAGAGGCAGAGACACAGGCAGAGGGAGAAGCAGGCTCCATGCAGGGAGCCCGACGCGGGACTCGATCCCAGGTCTCCAGGATCACACCCTGGGCCTAAGGCAGGTGCCAAACCGCTGAGCCACCCAGAGATCCCCAAGTTCTCTCCTTTTTGGCACCTGTGCCCGGTTGTCAGTAGCCATGGGTCAGGGAGGGCCTGTGGATATTCTGGGTGGGTCACCTGAGGGGCCTGCCTGTACTCAGCCCAGCGTCGCCGTGGCCCTTGGGCCTCAGCCAAGTGTCCACTGCTCAAGCCTGTTGCCTGGAAGCGGCTCCTACAACCTTTCCTCACCGTGTGTTTCTACTATACTCTTCCCGAGGATTGGTTTTTGTCCCTGGGGGATGTCTGTATGAAAGCCTGGCTGCATATCAAGATTCACTTCAGAAGCTTAAAGACTAAAAATACTGCTGCCCGGCCCTCAGCCTTGGATTTTCGATTTGGTACAGTTTGGGGATGTAGGTGAGGTTTGCTGGGGTGAGGTCCAGAGCTGACGGCCAAGAAAGAATTCTCGAGATGTCTTTGGTGCAAAATGGCAGTTTTTATTAAAGCAGGGGGACCGGACCAGTGGGGAGGACGAGCTGCTGCCCCGGGCTTGTGAGGGGTGGCTGATTAGGTAGACTTGGTCAGGTTGAGGTTGTTTTCCCTCTAGCAAATCATTAACATTAAGACAGTTGGGAGTTAGGGTATGGAAGTTAGGGTATGGATAAGAATCCTTTTTGTCTTGTAAATCCCCGAGATATTTGTAGACTGAGTGAGGCACAGGTCTTGCTCGATGGTGATCTCTAGAAACCAACCATTTGCTTTTCCTTCCCTTAGCTTTAGGGCAGCCAGGATGTCGTCACATGTGTCAGCTGTGCTTTGTCCTCAGTCGGCCTTCTGCTCCCTCATCCGATCTGCGGTTACTGCTGTGGTTCTAGAGGGAGGCCTAGATTGCAGGGGTTAAGGCCCCCCCACCCCGCCCCTGGTTCTGTACCATGCAGGTAGGGGTGGGGGAGCTGGAGCATTTGCACTCAATGCTTTGTCTCAACGTCTTTGCGAATAAATGTGAGCTGCTTCGCCTGGCACATGACGAGCTCTACATAAATGTTTGCTATTTTTACGCTAAGTGATACATATGCAACGTGTGCGTGTGCGTGTGGATGTAATATGAGCTTGGGAAGCTCAGTAAAGGGTTCGCTGCTGTTATTTTTAAATAATATAATGTAATCCAATTTCAAAATAGGTGGAAGTTATTTTCGGTGACTTCCATTTGCGTTTCTGTGTTTCTTTCTTGGTCAGAGCTGACTTGAAGTCGTGTTTCTTTTCTCAACTCCCTGGCCTGCCCTGGCTTGGGTGGGGTGGGTGTTTTGCCACCACCCTCCAGCTCTGGGAGTGGGTCCTTGTTTTTCCTAAGCGGTTCAGGGCAGTTCCCCGACCCCCAAGCACACTGACTGGTTCAGAGATGGACATGTGACTAAAGATGGGATGCTCAGGACTTGCGATCCACTTGGGGGAAGGATATTTTCTTCCTACCCTGTGGCCGTCTTGTAACCAAAGAGGAGAGGGGCCTTGGATGGAACCAATATCGGGAAAAACACACAGGGGCAAGAAATGGAAAGAAAGATGGGTTTCTGGTGGCATTGTGAACGGCTGGATCAATCCTTGCCTGAAGCTCCATCCATCTTTGGGCTTCTCGTTTATGTAAGCCAAGAGGTTCGCCTTATGGTTGATGCCACTTTGAGTTAGGTTTGCTCTTACTTGCCATTGAAAGCGTCCCCAACAGACAGAGCTTGTTTAACAACCTGGTGATTTTACAGAGTAGAGTGGTGGATAGGGTCACAAAGAGAGGTGTGATCCTCCCTGGTTTTTACTCCCACCCCACCCCTGCAAAGTCTTCTAAAAAGTAGCCATACTGCACCATAAGGACTGAAGCCCATGGGTTCCTCCCAGTGGAATGAGGAGTGACCCCTGGCTGAGCAGGGAGGAACACCCCACTGGGGGAGGAGTGATTAGACAGAGAACTCTGGACCAGGTCGGGGACAGCCCTTCACCTTCTGTCATTACACCTCCCCCAGTGTAATGACACCAGACAGGTGACACTTGGAGGTAGAGTCTGAGCCTGATTCACACGTTGAAGCACTGGGTCGTGCTTGGCACATGGTAGCCCGAGCGAGGAGCTGTGCACTCTGCGTCCTCTGAGGTGCCCTGGGCCTCAGAACAGCAGATAATACCCCAGAGGACAGATTTGGTTTTTTTTTTTCCTCTTCTTCAGCAAAGTCTGTGTCTAAAAACGACTTCACTGTTATGGGCTGAATTGTGTCGCCCCAGGATTCATGTGTGGCCACCCTTACTCCCCCAGTAACTGAGAAGGCAGTGCTAAATTTAGAGAGAGCTTCTTTTCAGAGGTAATTAATGTTAAATGAATGACGTGTAAATGAAATGGGGGGGGGTGTCTCACTCCGATCTGTCTTGTGTCCTTGTAAGAAGAGGCCGTAGGACACAGATGACACACAAGGCAGACCATGTGCAGACTCAGGGGGAAGTCAGCTTCTAAAGCCAGAAAACCAAAGCTGCCAACACTTTGGTCTTGAACCTTTGGCCTCCAGAATTGTGAGAAGATAAATTTCTGTTGTTTAAGCTCCTCGGTCTGTGCTATGGGGGTTTTTTGTTGTTGTTGTTGTTTTGTTTTTTTAATAGCAGCCCTCCAAACTAATGCACTTATTTAATCATTCAACAAATATTTATTGAACACTTTCTCCATATCCAGGGCAAGTTCATGCTCTCATTTGGAAAGAGGGAGTCAATAAAGTAACTTTAGAACACGAGTAAGGGAGATGTCGGGGAGTATTGGGCCCTATGATGATAAGACAGGATGATGTGATGGGAGGTTAAGGGAGCCACTTTGGATGGAGGGCACTGCACAGGCCCCCCGAGCAGATCTCAGTGGTAGCAGCCGCCTTAGAAGCAAGGGCAGGCATGTTGGTGTCAATGAAGGTGCCCCCGGACGGGCAGATGTGGGCTCCTCGGAATCCCCAGAGGTGCTTCCTTCTGGAGGAGACAAGGTAGCATTTCTCAGCTGAGCTCGTACAGGAAGAGGGAGTATGATTAGATGCTTTGTTTCAGGGGATTTGAAAGGAAAAGCTGTCTCACTCCTGGGCTCAGCTCCAGGTTCTGGAGTGAACAGGAACTTGACCCAAGTGGCTCAGGCCTCCTGAGCTTGCTGAGCTCCATGGCCGAGGGCTGAGTGGGATCTGAAAGATGCTTACCTGGGGTTCAGGCCTGTTGGTGTCCTTCCAAAACCCATAGTTTGAAGGTGGTGAAATTAAAACGAGGTTGTTAGAGTGGAGCCTAATCGAACCTGACTGCTGTCCTCTTTTTTTTTTTTTTTTTTAAGATCTTATTTATTTATTAGAGAGAGAGAGCGCACAGGAGCAGGGGGAGGAGCAGAGGGAGAGGGAGAGGGAGAAGCAGACTCCTTGCTGAGCAGGGAGCCCGATGCTGGGCTCGATCCCAGGACCCCGGGATCATGACCTGAGCCAAATGCAGATGCTTAACTGACTGAGCCACCAAGACACCCCTAACCTGACTGGTGTCCTTTTAAGAAGAGGAATCCTGGACACAGAGAGACACCAGGGATGCGCAGACAGAGAAAGGCCATATCGAGAAGACTGTCATCTACCTTCAGAAGAAAGAAAAAGAAAGAGAAAGGAAGAAAGAAAGAAAGAAAGAAAGAAAGAAAGAAAGAAAGAAAGAAAGAAAGAAGACCTGCCAACACGTTGATCTCAGGCTTCCAACCCCCAGAATGGTGAGAAATAAATGTCTTTGCAGCCCCCGGTCTTTGGTAGCTCGTTGTGGCACCTGAGCTATGACAGCTGGCTCAGACGGCACTCCCCGAAAGATGCATCCGCCACACCTGAGAATATTACCTTATTTGGAAAAAGTGTCTTTGCAGATGTAATTAAGTTACGGATCTCAAGGTGAGAACATTCTGGAATGACCGGGTTGGACCTAAATCCAACGACCCATGTCCTTAGGAGACAGAGAAGGGAAAAAGCACAGAAGGCCGTGTGAAGAAGGAGGCAGAGATGGGAACGGGCCAGCCACCACCCGGGGGCGGCAAGGATCCCTGGCAGGCAGCACGGGCTGGGGGGGGGTGGGCATTCTCCCTCAGGGCGCCCAGGGACACTGGCCCTGCCCCCCTCGCTGGCACACCCCTGCCCTCCTAAACTGCGCAGGAATACATTCCTGTTGCTTTCGGTGACCCAGTTTGTGGTTGCTTGTAGGGGCAGCCCTAGGAAACAGCAGCCCTGAGAACACATGCTTGGGGTACTGCGGGTGACACCGAGTCCCCGGGCAGAGGCTCACCCCCCACCCCCCCCCGAGCACCAGCAACTCGGGCCGGCTCTGGCTGGGTGCAACCGGGGAGCACCCATCTCCAGCAGTCATGCTGTGTGGCAGCCAGAAGCAGAGACTTTTCTTTCTTTTTATTTTTAAAAGATTTTTAATTTATTTATTCATGAGAGACACACAGAGAGAGGCAGAGGGAGAAGCAGGCTCCCCGCAGGGATCACGACCTGAGCCAAAGGCAGATGCTCAACCCCAGAGCCACCCAGAGGCCCCCTGGAAGCAAAGACTTTTTAGACCTCGGGGTTTTTCTCTGCTCAGATGGTGTGGACTTCTTGGGGTGAAGAGAGAAAAGGAGAGCCCCGTGGGGGCAGATAAATGGACTTCCTGTGAATTAGGGTTAGGAATTCACAGTTTCAAATGGGTTGTTGATGGTGGGGGGACCATAGGTACGCCCAGATGGCGGCACTTTGCGCTGCTCATGCGGGGCTGGACCTGCTCGGTGGGTCTGTAGCGGGAGCTGCTTCTGAAAGGGGAGACTCTGTGCGTCTCTATGCCTGTGACCGCGTCTCTAAACATTCTCACGACACAGGCGTCCTGATGCCTACCCAAGCCGACACGCACCCCCGGCTCCTTCCGTGTCAAACCCTGGGCCCTGGGCAGCAGTTTAGCACCACCTTCAGCCCAGGGCGTGACCCTAGAGACCCGGGATCGAGTCCCACGTCGGGCTCCCTGCGTGGAGCCTGCTTCTCCCTCTGCCTGTGTCTCTGCCCCTCTCTCTGTGTCTCTCATAAATCAGTCAGTCAATCAATCAATCAATCTTAAAAAAAAAAAAAAACCCAAAACCCTGGGCCCTGCACACCACAGGTGCAGAGCCAGGTGCCTCCTGGTGCTGCAGGTGGAGGAGGTACTGTTGTGTCAGGAGTCTGTGGCCAGGGATCAGGTGAGGAATTCTGAACATCCCTGGCAGACGTGGGGGTGGGCCTGCCAACTCTGGCTCTGCTTCTTGCCACATTCCTTCTCCTGCTCCAAGATTACGGCAGCGCTTGGCTCGGGGTGCCCTGATCTCTCGCTCCGTTTGACAAATTCTTCCTGAGTTTTCTCTGTGCCCGTGCCCACATCGTGCCCTGCATGAATGTAAGTTGAGGGAATACACGATAACATCCCAGGATGGGGACCCTGGTACCTGGAGAGGCTGGAACCGACCCAAGGGCACATTGTCCATCAGGAACACTTCTTGGATGATGTGAAGCCCAAATCAGGACAGGGAGCTCATGCTTTGCTACAGAACACCAAATTATAGACGGTATGGATGTTTGAAATAATGGGTTTTGGTTTTTAAGAGAGAGAGAGAGAGCAAGAGAGAGCATGCAGGCGCAGGTGGGAGCAGGAGAGTGGGGAGAGGGCAAGAGGGAGAGAATCCCAAGCAGACTCCATGCCCAGCGTGGAGCCCATTGAGGGGCTGGATCTGATGACCCTGAGATCACGACCTGAGCTGCAATCAAGTCAGACTCTTAACTGACTTAGCTACCCAGGGGTCCCTGATTAAATGGTTTTAAAAGACTGTACAAAGGGACGCCTGGGTGGCTCAGTCATTGAGCATCTGCCTTTGGCTCAGGGCATGACCCCGCAGTCCTGGGATCGAGTCCCCCATCGGGCTCCCTGCATGGAGCCTGCATCTCCCTCTGCCTGTGTCTCTGCCTCTCTCTCTGTGTCTCTCGTGAATAAATAAAATAAAATCTTAAAGAAAAAATAAAAAGACTGAATAAAATAAAATCTTAAAAAAAATAAAATGACAAAGTTGTAAGCTGCTAATTCCTGAGGAAAAATGCTCTAGCATGCTTCTCCCCTTCCCCTCCCCCCACGGGGGCAGCTGTCTGGCTGGGGTGCAAGGTGACCCCAGTGTCCGTTGTGTCAGCGGCCACGGACATCAGGGTGCACCGAGGGGGCTTTGCCTACGTGGGGGCCACTCTCCCCTCACTTTTCATTTTGAAAAGGACACTTTTCATATTCCTAGCCCCAAATCCCCAAGTTGCTGGTTACTGCCTTGGGAAGATTCTTTCGTGGGGGAAGATAAGAGTCCTGCACACCTGTTGAAGGAACAGGCGGAGGACCCAGAGGTCTTGCTGGGGTGACGGCCAGTGAAGTCATCCTTGTGGGCTGGGTGTGAGGAGACAGATGAGTTTTGAGGGTGGAGGCTTCCAACAGAAATGAAAGCATTTCTTTTTCTCAGATGTCAGTTGAGTTGAAAGCAGGTCTCTGTTTCCTTGGCTCTGGCCGAGGCCAAGAGGAAGTTCATCTCCAGGGCTAAAGGCTGGCAGAGGTGTTGTCTGGATGATGCTGGGGCTACTGTTGAGAACCACAAGGTGACCCCACAGCCTGGCATCCTGTTCTTTTCTTTGCTGCCCACACCCTGCTTGGTGGACCGCTGGCTTCTAACTCCATGAACCTGCATTTTCCCAAGAATAAGTCAAATCAGACCACAACCCTCTTTCTCTCCCCAGAGCCCAGTGAAATCGAGAGAACATAGCCATGCCAGCAAAAACAAAACGAAACGAAACAAAACCAGAAACCCACTGTTGAAAAGAATACAGTCCCACATTAGAAGCTTTGAAAAGTGGGCGCCAGGGAAAGAAGCATGACACCTGGAGTCGCTCCTAACTCCTCCTGCTGCCCTGTCCCTCCCCCGTAACCCTAAGATAGGATGTAAAAAGGAAGGTTTATCAGTAAGATCCCGAGAAGTCTCAGGAACATTCTTGAGCAAATGAAGCAGCCTAAACAACACTGATAGGGACATGGCATGAGTACGTGGCATGAGGGACGTGGTATGAGGTTCATCCTCCTAGACTCTCAGGAGGTTAGCTCTTTTCCAGAGCTCCACAAAATTTGGAGGAATGACCTAAAGACCTAAAGGATCCATACAGTAGTTAGAAACACTCTTTTTTTTTTTTTTAAATTAAGATTTTATTTATTTATTTGAGAGAGAGAGAGTGTGCACAGGTAGACGGAGGGGCAGAGGGAGAGGGAGAAGCAGACTCCCTCCTGAGCAGGGAACCCCACATGGGGCTCCATCCCAGGACCCTAGGATCATGACCTGAGCTGAAGGCAGATGCTTAGCCCACTGAGCCACCCAGGCGGCCCTACAAACACTCTTCATGAAGTAGAATAAAAACTGGAGCAGGACATTTCACACAATCTCAAAAGAGAAGGCAGGATGTAGCTTTGCCAACAAAGTCTGTGCAGAACCCCACAGAAACTCCCTCTTGTGTTGCTGCTGCCAAGTCACCAGGCGCTGAAAAGGGGCTGTGGCTGCAAACATCCCCCCACCCCCGCCACACCAAACTACAGCTCAGAAGGCGACACATAAAAGCGATCGGATAAGGATCGCAGGTCCTGGGGAGGGCAGCCACACTCTAAGAGAGACAAACAGAGGGCTGCACCAGCAAACACGCAAAAATAAGGAAAAAACAAGGGAACGTAGAAACGTGGGTACCGGTGAGGGATGAAGAAGCCTGTCTGGAAAAAAAATGAATCAAAGGAACAGAGGTAAACTCGGATTCCCCTAATGTTTTGTGCTGGCTAGACACAGGTGACCTGCAGATCTCCTCCGACAGCCGTGTTGGCTGCTGACGACAAAGGGCTGGCCCCTTGCCACCGTGGGGCTCAGGCTCAGGAGTGCTGATCTGTGGGGCCCACAGCTTTGTGAACGACTTTGTTGGGCAATGCTCGAGGGACATATGAAAGAGGCCGTTCATACCCGTTGGGAGTCATGGGTCATCTATTTTTCGATGGATACAGAGCGCCTTATTCTTTCCCCATCATGCCTCCGCCCAGGGAGAAGTATTTCCAAGCCCTCGGTGTGGCTGTGAAGGGAGGCATTTCTGCTCGGGCACCGGGTCTCATGGAGGCTTTCTTGGGCCTGGCGTCTGAGCCCAGTGTCAGCAGGCTGTGGGTGGTGAGGTGCTGAGCAGGTGTAACTGGTTCTCTGGGCAGCAACAGTAATGAGGTCACCAGCAAGCCATCCTTCCTGTGTGTTTAAGTGGCACAAGCCCAGAATATCTGCATGCATTTCTCCTGGGGTGATGAGTAGGGGACACTCCTGGGGCCGGTCTGACGCTTGGTCGTGCTGTCTTCTGTTTCCAGATACTTCCTTCAGCTCTGTGTGTGAAGCCCTTCTGTAGGGAAGGTCTTCTCTTCTGGGAGTCAGAGCCCCCGTCCCCCATCACAGAGCACTACGGGGGCCACACCAGACACAGTCAGTGGCAGTTGGGTCACCCTTGTTCCCTGGCTAAGGACATAATCAAAGGTGGTTAAGGAGAAATGTGTGCCGTACCGTACAGGGGTTTCTCCTGGACAACTGGTCTACCCCACACTACCTGGCCTGCTCTTGTGTGTGTGGCTCCCATGGGTGACACCTCCTCGTGAGCCTCGGGGGTTTCTCGGCAGCACTCCTCTCTGTGCCTCATACTTGTTGGTGCCTCTTTTTCGTCCTGACATCTGAAATCCCAGTTAGACCCTATTCCATTTCATATTAGGTTCCTCCAGAGAAACAGAATCAATAGGAGATAGACAGACAGACAGACAAGGAGGTTTGTTAGCAATGATGGAGGCTGAGAAGTCTCACAAGCTGCTGTCTTTGAGCTGAAGGCCCAGGAAAGCGGGTGGTGTCGTTCTAGTACAAACCCAAAGGCCTGAGAACCGGGAGGGCCAATGGTGAAAGTCTCAGTCCAAGTCGAGAGGCCCAAGAACCAGAGGGTGCAGGATGTACGTCCCCATCCAAGGAACTGAGAACCAGGGAGTGTCGATGTCCAGGGGTAAAAGAGCATGGACACCCCAGCTCAAGCACCTTTGCTCTGCCTTTTTATTCTACTCAGGCTCTCGAGGAGGGGGTGACACCCACCCACACTGGGGAGGGCAGTCTTCTTTACTCAGTCTACAGATTCAAATGCTAATCTCTTTTGGAAACACCCTCCCAGAAATAATGTTTCACCAGCTATCTGGGCATCCCTTGGCCCAGCCAAGTGGATACATAAAGTGAGCCATCACACTTTTCCTCCAGGTTTTCTCAAGAATACGGATGCTGCTCCGAGAGTCACAGCTGCTGAAGATCAGCCACTTCTGATGAATGGCCATCGGATTCTGCTTAAAGCCTAAGCTGTAAGAGAGGACGGGCTCGGGCTGGGATCAGCTGGAGAAGGGGAGGAGTGAAAGACACTCAGGTGGTCAGGGTGAGGAAGCTAAGGATTCATTTTACCTCCTTTGTACTTTGGCTCTGGGGAAGGTCTAGCTTTGGGCCGGATGTGGGAAAGAGGACCAGCAGGAAGAGGAGCGTGTAAGAACCCTACCCATGCACCTCTTCTTGGGCCCGCACCACACCTCAGTCTTGCTTTACATATAATACTGCTGCGATGGGGAGCCACGGTGAGTTCTGGGGGCTGTCAGGAAGCCAACCCCACCTCTCTAACCCATCCAGTGACAAAGGAGGGAGAACTAGGAGCATTGCCACCATGGCTTCCTGCCCCACAAACCCTGCTTAGTCTCTGAAGACCAATCCTATGACTTGGGTTTGTTATCACGTTTGGCTCCTGGATTGTATTTTTAAGCCGTTTGAAGTCCTTTGATGAGCTGGTGTTTATATTTCATGTTCTTTCATGCCAAGTGAGTACTTATTATTATCTAGAATTACAAAAGCATTTGGTGTTTTCCAAGCGTGGGCAGCTGGCTCCAGACTCTAAGAATACCTTGCTTTATACGACAGAGGGGTCCAGAAAATGTATGTACATAAATTGGATTTCTGACAATTTAGTAATATTTGAAATTTGCTAGAGAAGGGACCAAAGGGAAACGTGGTTGCTTTTTCTGTTGTTGCTGCTGGTGGTAAAATGAAATAATCACATTCTGTAATGAGTGTAATTGCCTCTATACCAGACAACTGACCTGTTGTAAATCGAGATTGGGGTTGCATTTTTCATGGTTGGGCCATGAACATAAATGCTTCCTTGCATTGTGCTCCCTACATAGTTCTGACTTCTCTCTCCCTCTTTTTGACTCAGCCACTTTTATTTGAGTTGGACTGTGACGCACATAAAAAAATCAAGTGCATTAGAAGCCACACCGAGACGTCCAGGGACAATCTCAAGAGCCCAGGCTGGCATTCCCCACAGCTCTAGGGGAAGTCATCCGTTTCCTCGACTGGTCCAACTGGCAAAAGGTGATTACAGGAGGAAGTGCTTGTCAAAGCCACTGGTGCAGTGAGAACAGGTCGGGCTGCCCCTTTGTTTTCAGCCCACGACAAACGAAACGTCTCCTGTCCCCAGCCCCATCCCATGGGGCTGGTGGAAACTACATCCCAACACCTCTCTAAAACTTTGCCTTGAAAAAAAAAATAAAAAAATAAAAAAGTAAAACTTGGCCTTGAAAGTAAGCCCCCACTGCCGAGAGGCAGGTGCACAGAGCAGAGTCTTCACACTTGGTTCCAGGCTCTTCCCAGGCTTGGGGTTCTGTGGATTCTAGATCCTATCAGGACCTGAGGGCCTCGAGAACCAGGGTCTGGAATGACCTGATGGAGAAGAAGCAGTGACTCACGGGATTAGTTCTGATTTTCCTGTGTGAGGCGGCTGGCTCATTTAAATGAAGTGTAGTCATCTTCTGTCCTCTCCAAGGGGAGCAGTCTCCCCTGGTTTAACAGGGGCCGCAGGTGCCAAAAAGAACAAAGGACACTTGGCCTGCAGATCTGGTTTAGAGACTGCTTGTGCAAGCTGCCGGGGCAGGGCCGCCCCCGCCACTCTCAGCCCAGCCCTCCTGCCGCCCAGCAGGCCCAAGGGGCCTGGGTTCTGGCCTGAGGCTGGTGGCCAGCAAGGGGGGGCTCATCTCCATGGCCAAGCATGCACACTCGTGTGGGGCCTCTGTGACGGGAGGCAGAGATTCTAAAAGGAACAGGTGTAGAGGTCTGTTCTACTTGGCTGCGTGTGGCTGGGCAGAGATGAAGCGGAGATGCACACGCGGGTGGGGGTGGGGGAGCAGGCTCCGGAGATGGAGATGGGATGAGGCAGAGTTAATGTTGCAGGTTTGTGCCTTCTTAGGACATCGTGGAGATGTGTTTGCTCAGTCCCCTCCCTGGGAAGCAGGCCGGATGTAGTGTCTGAATCCCATAGGACAAGGGATGGGGTATGGAGCCCAGGCTGCCTTTTTTGGGAGAAGCTAAAACAAAAGCCAAGGGATGACCGAGTGCTGTCACCATGTGTGTCAATAGCCCCCAGGACGCTGTGTTGAGAAGGGTTCTGAGTCTCTATCTGAACTATCAGGTTTCACCTGGAGGGCCTCAGTGGGCTGCCCAGCTCACCAGGAGACTGTGTTCATCTTTTCTCCTCCCGCCACACATGTGACCTGCGTCACAAGAGCTCTGCTTCTACGGCTCTCAGGACCCCTTTCTCTAAGAACACAGCCTCATCTGGGCTGGGAGGCAGGAGAGGCCAGAACCTGGAAGGCTGGGCCAGCAGCCAGACGCGGGGCCTCCTCTCGAGAAATGCTGGCAGGTTGGGACAGTTGATTTGATCGTTGCCTGGGGACAGGAGCTTAGATAATGCTGTGCTCACTCTTCCCAGAGAAAGCCAGGCCTCAAGTCCAGCACGGGGGCGGCGGGGGGTGTCCTCTGGACATGTGACCAGGTGTGGCTGCTGGTCACCTTGAGTTGAAGCCTGGGGATTCTGTTTGGGATTAAATACACTGAAGCCTTTTTAGCACGTAGGGCAGTGCTGATGTATATTAGGTGCTCAATGGATGTTAAATCACGTTTGATTTCTCTTTTTATTTTTATTTTTTAAATATATTATTTATTTGAGAGAGAGAGAGCACACATTTGAGCAGGAGGAGGGGCAGAGGGAGAGGGAGAAGCTTTCTCTTTTTTTAAAAAAAACCTGGGTGGTTCAGTTAGTTAAGCATCTGCTTTTGGGCTCAGGTCATGATCTTAGGGTTCTGGGATGGAGCCCCACATGGGGCTCTCTGCTCATGGGGGAGTCTGCTTCTTTCTACCCCCTCCCGTCTCTGTAGTCTCCCTCTCTCTCTTTCTTTCTCAAATAAATAAAATCTAAAAATTTTTTGAAATTTGATTTTTAAAAAAATTTTTAAGATGTGTTAAAATATATTATAGCATGAAACTTACCATTTTAGCCATTTTAAAGAGTATAGTTCACTGGCCTTAAGTGTGTTCACGCTGATTTACAACCGTCACCACCATCCTTCTCCAGAATCTTCCTAGACTGGAACTCTGTACCCATTAAGCAATAACTCCCCATTTCCTACCTCTCAGCCCCTGGCAGCCTTCATTCTACTTTCTAGGCTTTTGGTGCTCTAGATGCCTCATGTCAGTGGATACAATCTCTGCCCTCTTGCGACTGGCTTATTTCACTTAGTACGATGTACTCAAGGCTCATCCATGTTCCAGCATGTGTTAGAATTTCCTTCCTTGATAAGGCTGTGTCCTATTCCATTTTATGTATATATCATACTCTGTTTGGCCGCGGATCCCTCAATGGACTCTTGGGTCGTTTCCACCCTTTGGGTCGTGAATAACGCTATGGACGTGGGTGCACAAATAACCATCTGCCCAAATCCCCTCTGCCAGTGCCTTTGCGTATATGCCCAGCAGTGGGACCTTTCTCTTTTGAAACACCTTTAGCAAATTTGACTTTCAAGAACATTCACCGTCACAAGGGAAGGAGCCGTCTGCCAGCTGTTGTCTGTGATACTCCCCTGGCAGCTCACCTGGCCCTGAAGAGGCCATCGGCCCAGCTGGCCCCCGTTCCTTTGTGCATCCTCACTCACCCCCAAGGGGACTTCTCATTTCCTTAGGCCACTGGAACATTCACGGACCAGCCTAAACCCACTTTATGAGGCTTCCCTGGAGCCTGGGCTGGAGCGATGGCCCTCCTTCCCACCTCTCTACCACCTGTCCCCGTTCCTGCACATACCTCTTTCTCATTGTCCCCAGACTAATCTGGCTGACCCTGTCACTTGCCACTGCCTGCAGGGTACAAGCTGAGCTCTGGCACGAGGCCCAACTGTGCCTCCTCCCTTGCGGTCTACACCACAGGCACTCATAGTTTCACTCCTTCTGTGGCTTCTCAGCTGCTCCCCGTGAGCCCCATGCACCCACCACCCCCCAAAACCCATGCCTCTCATGTTTCACTGCTCTGAGTCCTCCTGTAAGACTCAGCTGCAGGATTCGCTCCTCCAGAAAGCCTCCTTTTTGTGGGCACCAGAATAAGAGCTCAGAAATGTCTGGTAAATAAGCAAGAGAATGGCCTTGCCAGTGGTCTCTCTGCAGGTGAGATGAACACACTATTCTAATACTTTTTTTTGAGGCAGTCATGCCTGTGATGGGCGGGGGCTCAGGTGAACCCCACTGGGCATCCATCCCCTCCTCAGCTGGACAGTTCTGCATCCCCGGAAGAGGTCAACAGAAACACCAAGGCTTCTTCAGGAGGAAGAAGCCTCTTAAGGACACCGCATGACTGGGAGTCGGACGTGGAATATAGTGGGGGTGGGGGACTCTTTAAGGATTTTTTAAAAAATTTATTTATTTATTCATGATAGACATAGAGAGAGAGAGAGAGAGAGAGAGAGAGAGACAGAGACACAGGCAGAGGGAGAAGCAGGCTCCATGCAGGGAGCCTGACGTGGGCCTCGATCCCGGGTCTCCAGGATCACACCCCAAGGCAGGCACTAAACGACTGAGCCACCCAGGGATTCCCCGCTCTTTAAGGATTTATTGTGCAAATGTTCAGGCATAGATCTGTGCGTGCACCTGCACGTGTAGACCTCGCTCCGCGGGACTCTGGGGCTTTCCCAGGAGCCATGGATAGCACGGCTGGCCTCATGAGGTCCCCGACTCCCCGGGTCCCCTCGAGTGGGAGCTGGCACAGGGCTGCGCTCTACCCTGTCCTGGGAGCAGTGCTTACACCATCCGGGCTCTGACTTACATATTAACCACCCCATTCCTTGCTGTCCCCGAGCCGGCAGGTTGGACCTCACCTGCGGGCTGCTGGTCGCCTGGGCCGCCGTCTTCCTCGCGCTCCGCGGTGTTTCGGGCCCGTTACTACCCTCCGCGAGGCGTGCGATCGCCAGGGTGGGGCAGTGACACAGATGGTTGATTATCAGCGGCGACTTCTCTGCCTTCGCCGTCCCGCCAGCTTGGTGACCAGCCCTGTGTCTGGGCTCTGCTTTAAGTCTCCTCAGAAGGGAGACGCTTCAAATGCAGCTGATCAGCAAGATCAAGGGAGCGTCAGAGGGTCTGTTCTGTTGGCAGGAAGCCAAAGCCCTTGTGACACGGATTGAACCACTTAGCCTCAGGGTCGTGGGCAGTCGGTGTCTGATGGATCATTTTTCTGTCTTCAGAATGTTAAAAATAGAAATCATCTCACAAAGCCCCGGGCGAGGAGCACAGAACTTCCCTTCCTTTTATACCTGCTAGCTGAGGCCTGAGACAGACAGACAGATCTCTCTGGAAACGGGCTCCCATGCCCGGGGCCAGCCTGCCCTGGTCCTCCGTTGCTGGCTCTCCGTTTCGCCGAAAGTCCCACCCTAGCCACGGTGCTGTCCCCACCATGCGTTGTCCCTTAATCTTTGGAATATGGCAGGGGAAACACCTCCAAGTAGTATACAGTCGCATTTCTCCCCTCTGTTCTTTATTCCGCCCTAGGGGAAGGTCACAGATGGATGGGGATGACCGGTATGTACATAGATCATGACCGGGCAAAGGGCAGGTGGGTGCAGGGGGATGCAGGTGAATGCAGGTGGATGCAGGGGGATGCAGGTGGATGCAGGAGGATGCAGGGGGATGCAGGGAGATGCAAGGGGATGCAGGGGGATGCAGGGGGATGCAGGGCAATGGAGGGCACCAGGAGAGCCAGGCCAGGTCCCCTCGCCCAGCCCACAGGAGGGGAGTTAGGGCATTTTAGGGGAGGAGGATGGGGGGGCACAGTGGGGACCGTTTCTTAACTCCTGGCGTTTCCTTCCACGGAGAGGGAGCTTCGCCAGCCTAACGCTTCTGGTCTCCTTCTGCCATTTCTGTTCCTAGAGGAAGTGGGATTACTTACACTTGGAAAGGGAGACTCTTCTCGGGGAGCCAGCCTGCCTGCAGACGGCACAGTCTGTCCCCGCCATGAGTATTCCTGGCCAGGACCCCCACGGGGGAGGCCTGCCCCCACACAGCCCAGCCCGTGACTGGTGGTGGAGGGGGGTAGTGAACTTGACCCCAGGGTTGGTATGAGGAAGCCGCTTGTTTGCAGATATTACAAGTCACGCTGTTCTCCAAGATGGATTTTGTCAATAATAAATGTGCTATTTTTCTCTCCATCTGCCTGGCTTCTTTGATTTCTCCAGGGCTCAGAACTTGGACAGAAGGGAAGGGTGCTATTTTGGGGCCACGTTGAACCCCACCAGTCGCAGGCAGCACAGCCCCAAGCCCTGATAATTAAAAGGAGAAAGGAGATTGGGAGTGTGTCCTATATCTAGAGTGGCAGTCCCTGAAGTGGGAGGGTGGAAGGGCACGGGCACGAGAAAACGCAGGAGCTCAGGGTGGAAAGAAGCACAAGTGTTCAAGACTGAAAAACACCGAAGTTGCTGAAACATTGTGCCCGAGAAAGGAATGATGGAGAAAAGGCTCGAGAAATCGCCAGATTTCTCATGCAGGCCTCCTAGGCTAAGGAGCAGGGTTTGAATTTTATTCTGAGGGCAGTTGGAAGTCATTGGAGGATTTAAGGAGGGCAGGGATAGGGTCTTCCTTAGGCTTCATGATGCCATCCTTTCTAACTCTGTAAAAAAAAGGTCTGGGGGCTGGGCAATGAGGTCATAAAGTCTGGGTGAGTGGATGGATGTGGGTGCCATATCCCATCCATCCCAGTGGATGGATGTGGGTGCCATTCACAGAGCTGTGAAGGCTGGCAGGGGGAGGGAAAGGTAATTATATCTCAGATGTCCCCAGACTTCTCAGGGGCAGGGGCAGGTTAGCAGTTGGATGTGGGCTCTGGTGCTCAGCGGGTCTTGGGGAACCCAAGAGATGCATGTGGGGTGACAGCCTTGCACGAGATCTCCGGCTCATCCACATCATCCTTCCTGGACAGTCACTGACTACAGAACAAGAGAAAAACACCTTTTAAAAAATAACTAATAATTGGGGATCCCTGGGTGTCTCAGTGGTTTAGTGCCTGCCTTTGGCCCAGGGCGCGATCCTGGAGTCCCGGGATTGAGTCCCATGTCGGGCTCCCGGCATGGAACCTGCTTCTCCCTCCTCCTGTGTCTCTGCCTCTCTCTCTCTCATAAATAAATAAATAAGTCTTTTTAAAAAATAACTAATAATTAAGCAGAGTTTGGGGCTGGATGATACAGACCACCTCCTTTGGAAAATTCTGCGTAGAGAACCTTGCATTAGGAAGAATTACTGCATGATTTTGTTTGCAGGAGATTTCCCTAACTTCCAGGATTTTTTCTTTTTTTTTGTCTTCTTTTTACAATAACCAGTTGTCAATCATTTGCCTGTTGAGGGCTAAGAACGCAGAAGACTTTTTATTCATTACAATGGATGGCTTTTGCAAAGGACCCCGTAATTAATGTTTATACGGGGCACGTAGCTTTTTCAAAGACTCCCGTCCCTTCCTGAGACACGCAGCTGTGTTTTACAGCCTGACTTTTCCCCGAGCCAAAGGCCTCCGTAGGGATCCACTATTCATCTCAGCCTCTGCCTCGCCACATTTTTCATAATGGAGCCACTTCCCTGCAATGCTCCTGCCGGCTGGATCCCATTCATCCCCATGAAAGGGGCTGCTGATATTTAAAGTTCAGTGCAGGAAGGTTTCATAATAAGAACTGGGGAAAAATAACATAATCTCATTTTAAAACATTTCCTTCCTCTGTTCTGCTGATAGAATCAAACAATTCAGAGTTCCATCTGCCCTGTAACAGGTCCAGATTGCTTGATGTGGTTTTGAAGTTATTTGCTTCCTTTGTTTCAGGGCATCTCTGGTGGGATCCCCTCCTCTCCTTGATGTATTCAGACCCTGCCATTTGAGCCTTGCGATTCCAGCAGCAAAATAATGAGCCACGTTGTAGGAAAATGTCACTCTGCCCGCTACCTGGGGCCGGGGAGGGAAGTCGAGCTCGGAAAGCAGAGTCTGTTTTCACTTAAAGGAACAATTTTCAAAGTTAATATGAAAACACACAAGTTGAAAAGAGAACAAGAAGAAGCTGAGTGCGGGTCTGTAAGTGACGTGCTGACATGCTCTGCGGGGTGTCCCCGTCGGCTACACCCGCTCTGTGGGGCTCTAACGACCCAAGCCATCGATGGCCCCGAGCTCCATCCGAGCCGAGAGGTCCCAGGTATGACCTCACTCCTACGCCTCTCCCTGCTTGTTCCTATCTTGGGTCCCACTCCGCCTATTCCCTTTCCTCTGGCTTCCAGGTCAAGGGCTGGCACTTTTTTTTTTTTTTTTTTTTGGTAAAGTACTATGTTTCACCTGTTCAAGCTGCTCTAACAAACTACCGCAGACTGAGTGGCTAATAAACAACAGATCTCCCTTCCTTCCTTCCTTCCTTCCTTCCTTCCTTCCTTCCTTCCTTCCTTCCTTCCTTCCTTCCTCCCTCCCTCTCTCCTTCCTTCTTTCTTTTTTTTTCAAAAGATTTTATTTATTTATTCATGAGAGACACACACACACACAGAGGCAGAGACACAGGCAGAGGCAAAAGTAGGCTCCATGCAGGGAGCCCGATGTGGGACTCCATCCCGGACTCTGGGATCATGCTGAGCCAAAGGCAGATGTCCAACCACTGAGCTATCTAAGCGTCCCTCCTTTCTTTTTTAAAGATGTATTTATTTGTTTTTAGAGAGAAAGAGAGAGTGCAAGCACCGGGAGCAGGAGAGGGAGAGAGAGAGGATCTCAAGCTGACTCCTTGCTCAGCGCAGAGCCTGACACAGGCCTCGGTCTCCGTGTCCATGAGATCATGATCTGAGCCAAAATTAAGAGTTGGACATTCAACCAACTGAACCACCCAGGCACCCTGTGACATTTATTTCTTACAGGTCACTGGGAAGTCCAAGATCAAGGCACGGCAGATCCAGTGTTTGGTGGGGACCCAATTCCTAGACAGTACCTTCTAGATATACCCTCACATGGCAGAGGCAGGGAAGGGAGCTCAGGGGGGCCTCTTTTATAAGGACATGAACCCCATTCATGAAGGCTCCACCCTCATGACCTCAGCACCTCCCAAAGGTCCTGCCTCCCGATATCATCTCCTTGGCCATAGGTTTCAACATATGGATTTTGGAGGAACACAAACATTCAGACCATTGCAGGCCGGAGGGTAAATACGTTAGGCCTCGTGGAACACACAGCCTCTTTTACGACTATTCAGCTTTGTCAGGTCACCTGGAAGCAGCCACAGGCAACATGTGAAGGATTAAGGGTGACCGTGACCCAACAGAACTACTTACAAGTAATCTTTCCATGTCACAAAATAGTAGACTTCTTTCGATTAAAAAAGAAAAAACATTTAAATGAAATAAGAAATATAAGGGGGCCATGGGTTGTACAAAAAACAGGCAGTGAGCAGGACAGATTTGGCCCATGGGCCATAGTTTGCTAACCCCACTCTGGTTGTGGCCGTCATGCTCATCTTCCCTCTGGTCCCAATGGTTCATGAATTCCTCCTTCCATGTTGGCGAAGATCCCTTCTCTACAGACACAAGGATGACAGTGAAAGTTGCTATTGGATTGCATCGGAAAGGTGGAAGGATCATTGTCTTTGTTTCTTTTTTTTTTTTAAGATTTATTTATTTATTTTAGGGTGCAGAGGGAGAGGGTCTCAAGCAGACTGCATGCTGAGTGCAGAGCCTGATGTGCGGCTCCATCTCACCGCCCTGAGATCATGACCTGAGCCAAGACCAAGAGTCAGACACTCAACCAACTGAACTACCCAGGTGCCCCTCTATTCTTTTATGCTCATTTTCTGTTTTTTGTTTTTGTTTTTGTTTTTTTGTTTCCCTCGGTGCTCTGCCTCTCTGCTCACCTCCACTAAGGTTTCTTCCTCTCCTGTTTTACCTTCTCTGGTAGGCGTTCTGAATGCTCTTCCAAGGCATTCTCATCAAATCTGTGGTTTTGACTCCCCTGGTGTCTCAGGCTGGGCAAACGCAGACCATATGGACTGTGACGCAAGTTTCTTAGGTTTGCCACCAAACAGAAAGAAGGATGAATGGGGGAGGTTTCCATAAGCCCAAATCTATTCAATTTAAAGGAGCGCCCTTTATTCTGAGGTGACGGCTTTTATATTTTGTGGAATGACCGTGTCTGGCCTTTTGTGAAGTGCTGGTGGCTGTAGACGGTCATGTTTAACAAAGACCAAACTCTTGGCATTGTTGACAAGGACCCCGTACATCTGCCGCGCATCTGCTCTTCATCTAACATTACAGCCCCTTTTCCTCACCATCCCTGGGAGGGGTGATTTTATGCGTCAACTTGACTGGGCCACTGGGTGCCCAGATATATGGTGTTTCGGTGAAGATGTTTTCGGATGAGATTAACACTTGAACTGGTAGTTCAGTAAGGCAGATCGCCCACCCTCCCAGTGTGGTGGGCCTCACCTAATCAGTTCAAAGCCTGAACAACAGGCTGACCTCCCCGGAGCAAGGAGACTTCCTCCTGCCTGACAGCCTTTGGACTGGGACAGTGGCTTTCCTCCTGTCTTTGGACTCAAACTATGACATCAACTCTTCCTGGGTCTCGAATCTGCTAGAGGTGAGACTGGGATACGCCATCGTCTCTCCTGGGTCTCCAGTTTGCCAACCCACCTGCAGATCTTGGGACATGCCCACCTTGAGAAGCACATGAACCTATTTCTTCTAAGAAATCTCTATGTGTATACATCCTACTGGCTGTTTCTCTGGAGAACCATGACTTTTTAAAATTTTTTTTTATTGGAGTTCAATTTGCCAACATATAGCATAACACCCAGTGCTCATGGCCAACAAGCACATGAGAGAACCATGACTAATGCAATCACTCCCCATTCAAATTCTCTGCAGCAGCCTTCACCTTTCAGTTCGTTGAAAGCACTAAGTCCCTTCCCCCTGTGGGGACCCTGTACCCCTCCCTCATGTCCTGGCTAAAGCCTGTTCTGCCTCAGGTCTCAGCTCAAGCATCACACCTTTAAGAAAAACCTGACCCCACTGCACCCCCCACCCCCACTATCCAGACTAAGTCCCTCTAAACTTTTTCCAAGTATTTACTATAACTGTACTTTAAATGTTTCTTTGTGAATTTTCTTATTTACTTATGTAATATCTCTGTCCCTTCCAGGACGATACGCTTCCTGAGGGCAGGACCACGGCTGTCTTTTCAGCACTGTAGTCCCAGCACGTGGCATAGGGCCGTGCACAGGTGGGCGAATCATTGTGCGGACACCTGCACCATGGCTGGCGCTATGCTGGAAGGGATTATGTTCTGCAGAAGACAACAAAAGTGTAAGGGCAGGGTGAAGAAATACATCACCTGCCTGCTTTAGTCTGTGTCAAGAAGTCTCTTTTTTTTTCCTGCTAGTTAGAAAAATCACTACTTCTCTGTCATGGCTAAGATAAAACTCAATTGAATTGAGGCAATGAGGTGTTTTCCAGTTGGGTAGCTTTTCTTGTGTGTGTGTGTTTTAAGTGTGTGTCTAGCTGGATGATACTAAATGACTAGGAGTGGGGACGGATGAAATCCTAATTTTCATGTCTTCACTTTATCCATCTCCCACTTTCCATAATGACTTCCATGTGGGTATAAACACGATTCATAACTTGTGCTTTTGAGTGAAAATGTATAGGTTGTAGCTCTCAGGTAGGCCTCATTCCTCTCTTTTAGCAGAGACTTCCTGTTAAGCCCGGTTGTCCTTGAGTACTGTTGCCTCCCTGGGCACCAGGGTGAGTGAGGCCGAGCTCATTGGCACTGGGTTCTGGAGGGCGGGCCACACCACGGCTCAGAAAGTTCCCACACTTTTTCTCCTTCTTCCATCACTTCTTCCTCCTGCCTTTCTGCGTCCTCTCACACGCTGACTTGGCCTGTTTCCATCAGAGGTTTGGAGCAGCCTCTTCCTTTTATTCCTTTATCACGTGCTACTTTCTATTGACGGTTCTCCAAAGAAAACAACATGAAGTCAACTAAAGAAGAGGATTTCAAAATGGTAGTGAGGACATTGGTGATGTAGGAGGCCATTGACTCATGATCGGTCAACAGATGCACTATCGTAAATGATTGGGAGTTAGAGAGTTTAAATGATCTATTTGTTCCCTACTTAATATGTATTGGAAATTTCTCAGAAGCAGTGCAGAAGGTGGTGTTGGAGCCAGACAGCCAGCACTACAGAGAAAAGAAAGGAAAGAAGGGAGTCGGGAAGGGAGGTTGGTTTTGTCTGGTGCGGGGTACCGTGCCCACGCCGAGGGATGGGCCTCACGAGACTCATTCCTGTGCAGGCTCCTTCTGCAACCTGCCTGGAATGCTGTTTGCCCAGATACCTCCCCGGCCAGCTGCCTCGCCTTCTTCTAGCCTTTCTGCAAATGTCGTTTTGTCAATGAAGCCTCCTTTGCCTGCTACATTCTGCGTTTTGTGTCTCCCCAGAATCCCTGTGTTGGAGCCCTGTAATGGTATGTGGAGGTGGCGCCTTTGGGAAGTGATTAGGTCATGAGGGGGAAGCCCTTAGGAACGGGATTAGTGCCCTTAGAAGAGAGACCCCAGAGAGCTCCCCTGCAGACAGAAGACAGCCATCCGGGAACATGGAAGTGTGCTCTCACCAGACACTGAACCTGCCAGTGACTTGATCTGGACGTGCCAGTCTCGAGACCCGTGAGAAACAAATTTCTATTTTCTATTCTGTTATAGCAGCTCAAGCAGACTAAGACACTCACCATACTATTAATGTCATCTAAAAGTCTAACACCTTGCCCCCTCTGGAACATTCCCTGCTCTGTACCCTCCAATCCCCTTTAACTTCTCCAGCTTTTTCTTTTTATAGCATTTGTTATCTTCCTGTATACTAACATATACTAACACACTTATTTATTCTGTACATTAGTTGTGTTTGCTCCTAGAACATATGCTCTACGACGGCTCATCTGTTTTTCCGTTGGCGTATCCTAAGTGCCTACAAAAGTGCCTGCGTATGGTAAATGCTTGCTGAATATGTGTTGAACACACACATATGGTCACATAATTTCAGGAAATTTACTTCTGTTTACTTTTTTAGGAAGATTCGTTTATTTATTTTAGAGAGAGGGTGGGGGAGGGGGCAGAGAGCAAGAGAGAATCCCAAGCAGATTTGCGCTGAGCTCGGAGATGACATGGGGCTCAACGTGGGGCTCGATCTCACCACGCTGGGATCGTGACCTGAGCCGAAATCAAGAGTCAGAGGCTTGGGACGCCTGGGTGGCTCAGTGGTTGAGCATCTGTTTTCCACTCAGGGCAGGATCCCAGGGTCCTAGGATCGAGTCCTGCATCGGGCTCCCTGCGAGGACCCTGGTTCTCCCTCTGCCTATGTCTCTGCCTCTCTCTGTGGGTCTTTCATGAATAAAATAAAATCTTACAAAAAAAAAAAAGAGTCAGAGGCTTAACCTTCTGAGCCACCCAGGTGCCCCTATTTTTGTTTACCTTTCAAAGCATCATTACGTTGAGATTGATAAATAATTTACCCACCAACATCTGTTAGTTGGTGCTTGCTTCTTTTGTTTCCTGCTTTTTAAGTGGCTGAGAGGCTGCTTTTCATTATGAAAAGTTTCAAACATACAGAAATATGTAAGAGTTTATCACTATACACGTACATGCAGACACACACACAGCCTTGATTCAACAATAGAATTTTAATTAGGTCTTATATCGCTTGCCAAGAGCCTACAAATGGTGGGTTACGGTAAATACATTATATATAGAGAGGAATATTATAACATTGTTATAGTAGGACCCCAGATTCAACATGTGATCGTATTTTCTCATTATGAATTTAACAGTCAAGACTTTACTGCCATTTTTAATATACTTAGTCCTTGAAGATGAACCAACCGCCATGTGAAGTCACATTTCATTAATTTAGCAAGGAAGGCAATGTGATGCTGTTTGGCTCTACTGCATCTGTGATTATAATCTCTGCCAGCAAAATATTTTTCAAACGTTCACGTTAGCTGGGTCGAGATGAAAAATATTGTTTTGTTCTCCTCTAAAGGAAACAAAAGCTCGTGTGGTTAAGATTTTATGCCAAACATTCTCTGAGGACAAAGAGTTCATTCATGCTTCACCATTAATCTCTCCTGTGTGTGTGTGTGTGTGTGTGTGTGCGCGCGCGCGTGTGTGTTGGGGGGGTAAGAGTGAAGTATATGAAGGTGAAATTATTGAGGAAAACACACTTATTGGCCTGCCATGTGCTGGTCTTCCTTGACTTAGGATGGGACTGTGTCCCAACAAACCCATCAGAAGTCAAAAAACAGTGTCAGTGGAAGATGCATTTAATACACCTGACCTGCCAAGCATCATAGCTTCCTTAGCCTGGCCTGCCTTAAACGTGCCCCAAACACTCCCATCAGCCGACAGGTGGGCAAAATCACCTCACACGAGCCTATTTGATAATCAGGGGTTGACGGTCACACAGCGTGTATTGAGGACTGTCCTGAAAGTGAAGACCAGAGCGGCGGGATGGGTACAGGATGGGTGTCAGGATGGGTGGTCACGCTCGTGATCGCTGGCGGCCTGGGAGCTGCGGCTCACTGCCCGGCATCGAGACAGGCCTGACCCCACTAACCCAGGACAAGATCCAACTTCAAAATTCTAAGTATGGTTTCTACTGAATCTATATCACTTTTTTGCACCATCATAAGGATGAAAAATCATAAGTTGGACCATCGTTAGGTCAGGGACTGTCTGCAATATTCTTTTATTTCCACGTTTCTTCCTTTCCCCAGTGCCCAGTTTTAGGTTGCTTTCATTGCTGCTTGTTTGTTTGTTTGTTTGCAGCCTGACCCGGCGTTACTTTCTATGTCTATCAGTTCTTAGGCCAGAGAGATGGGCACAACCTATTAAAATGCCAATTCCATACATGCAAACTGTTTCAGCCTCTCTGTTTTATTTTATTATTTTATTTTATTATTATTTTATTTTATTTATTTTTTTTAAATTTTTATTTATTTATGATAGTCACACACACACAGAGAGAGAGAGAGAGGCAGAGACACAACACAGGCAGAGGGAGAAGCAGGCTCCATGCACCGGAAGCCCGATGTGGGACTCGATCCCGGGTCTCCAGGATCGCGCCCTGGGCCAAAGGCAGGCGCCAAACCGCTGCGCCACCCAGGGATCCCTATTTTATTTATTTTTGGCCTCTCTGTTTTAAAACTACAGTTGAGGGACGCTTGGGTGGCTCAGCTGTTGAGCGTCTGCCTTTGGCTCAGAGTGTGATCTTGGGGTCCTGGGATCGAGTCCCACATCAGGCTCCTTACAGAGAGCCTGCTTCTCCCTCTGCCTCTGTCTCTGCCTCTCTCTCTCTCTCTCTCTCTCTCTCTTGGCCTCTCATGAATAAATAAATAAATAAATCTTAAAAAAAAATAAACCACAGATACCTTGGAGTCCCAAAGGTTGAGTAGTGCGATGTTGAGGTCCTCTGAATTCCTTATGTGGTGCACCTCTCCTAGGGGAGGGTCAAGAGAAATGACCTGACGTTCAGTTGGGAGCTATAGATTGTTGCATTACAGTGAAGTTCCCACAACCACCGTCCTTAGGGCTGCATATGCCTCATTCTGAGGGGGTGAGACAGCAGTCTGGAGAACCACAGTTCAGAATAGATTGCTGGGGCAGCCCACCTGATGGAGACAGGTGGGACCTGCATGTCAAACACCCAATCCACTCTGGAGATAGAGGGCACGGCAGAGAAAATGGAGATACTCTCACTTAGTACACTGGGAAGAAGCTCCATCCTTCTCAGCAATCAGCACTATTTATTTATCTGCTTTTTGAAGACAGGCGCTCTTGTTTCTTTTCCCCATTTTTTTTTTAAATTCATTTTTACAGGACGCCTGGGTGGCTCAGTGGTTGAGCATCTGCCTTTGGCTCAGGGTGTAAGCCCAGGGTCCTGGGATCGAGTCCCGCATTGGGCTCCCTGCATGGAGCCTGCTTCTCCCTCTGCCTGTATCTGCCTCTCTCTGTGTGTCTCTCACGAATAAATGAATAAAATCTTTTTTAAAAAGGTCAAAAAATAAAATTCATTTTTACTTGCACAAGTAGCACACAAATACATTCTCCTTGTAAAGGAGACTTCTAGACAGACCAAAAAACCCTCTTAATTCCCCAGTCCCTAACCTTCTTCCTCCATCAGAAGTAATCACTATTATCAGTTTGGTATAAATCTGCCCAGATTTTCTTGCTTGCATTTGCATGACTGTATTTGCATAGACAAATGTATACCCTCCTGTATGCATTTACATAACTAACGTCATGCTTTCTGCAGCATTCTGCAACTTGCAGCTTCAGTGAACAGTATGTCTTTGGGGTCTTTCCGTGAGATCATTTATGTGGTCTTTTCCATGTAAATTTACGTCATTCTTTTCTTATCACTACTATATTCCATGGATGTGCCAGACTGTAACTAATCTCCCCAGTGATGGCTACTTAGGTTTGTTTCCTTTTTAAAAAAATTGTAAACACTGCTATAATAAACATTCTTTGTTTCTTCCATACACTTGACCGAGGCTCTAGAACAGCTGGAGACTGAGAGACACCCAGAAATGAATTGATGGTCGAAAGGCATGGCCATTTCATAAAGATGGACACCGCCAAATTGCCACCTCCCAAAAGTCTTACCAGTGTGCACCGGTGTATGAGAGAGGATCTATTTCTCCACCTCCGCTGTGGATCATCTTGCATGTTGACCACTCTGTTTTGCCAAAACGCAGTATCTCACTGTCTATCATGATTTGTATTTCCATGAGAATCGGGGCAGGGGTTTTGAGCAAACTTGTTATCCACATGCCCAACCATTTTTCATCTTTTTTTTTTCTCACTGAGATGACTTAGATGTTTCTTTCCACAAATATGTGTGTGCATAGTTACAGAGAGATGTGTGTGATCTGAAGGGGCTGAAATGGAGATTCGGTCCTCTTGGACCTGGCCACTTTCGCTGGGTATGGTACTTGTGTTTGGGGTCTGGACTGTGGTGGGACCAGGGTCCTGCCGTTGACCTAAAATAGTTTTGAAGGCTTACAGTTACTAGTTAGTAAACATGATGGCTTTTTCTTTTAATATTTAATTTATTCATGAGAGACACAGAGACACAGGCAAAAGGAGAAGTAGGCTCCTGTGGGGACCCTGATGTGGGACTCGATCCCAGGACCCTGGGATCGTGCCCTGAGCCCAAGGCAGACACTCAACCACTGAGCCACCCAGGTGCCCCAAACATGATGGCTTTTAATGAGAGAATTCTCTCCTACTTGGAGGCTGTTGATGCCGAGTCAGGTTTTGCCACTTACCATGTCCCTCTTACAGGGCCTGATTCTCACTCTGGTCAGCTGGTCAACCGACCCCTTCTAGCTCCCGTTCAGCCCCCGCTGTGTGGTTTTCATTCACCTGCAGAAACACCTGGGCCCTGCTGGGGGCTTCTCATCCACAGGAGCAGATCTAAGGATGTTATTCTCCTGGCTACGGTTGATCCTGTCATTTATCAGTATTTCTTCTGAGCAGGAATGTTTTCATACCCTCCCCTCCTTGACTTCCAATCACACAGTTTAAGCTTGACCTAGACCTTCCTTTTCCCCATTTCCACCAAATGCGTTCTAGAATCCACCTTGGGTCTTGAGCAGAGTGGAAGGCTGGAGAAATCCCCAGGCCTGGAGGTGTGGGTGGGGCTGCCTGTGGCCCTTCCACTGGGTGTCTCTGCTAGGCACCCCTTGCTGGTGCCCTCTGCCCTCCTATTTCAGCCCAGTTGGGTACCCCAACTTCCTCCCGCCTGCCTGCAACCCAGTCCTGTGGCCTTCCCTGCCCACCAGGAGACAGACATGGTATCTTCTAAGAGGTGGGGGCAGCGTCTGCAATTGGACCTACGGATCCCTAGACACCCAACAGCTGCTCACCCCTGGATGCTCTCTTTCCTGGCTCCCTGAAAATGCACCGACATTGACCAAGCTGATGCTTCAATGTCCAGTCACTGGTATGCTTTCCATTTCCCCTTGCGCTATTGTCTCCTGGACATGTTGGTCCATGTGAGTGCTAACTACCTTTCCACGATAAAGTCTTTGAAAAGGAGATAGACTGGTTCAATACAATTCTCTTTATACAGTGCTTAGCCCCAAACTGTAAGCAATTAGGGACTTAGGTAATGCTTCCTGGTGGGGAATAATAGTACAGGAAATTGTTTCTTTCATTATGTCATTCTTGGACTTTCTTTGACTTACCTCTTGACTGGATGGAAGGTGGGAGGAGTAGAGGTAGAATGGTGGTAATTTTTTTTGAAAACTTTTTTCCAGGCGTTGAAAGTCTAATTTTCGTATATTCCGTAGAGGGTCTGATTTCATGCATTGCTCTGGAAATGTAAATCGTATTTGCAAAGCCAGGTCGCATTTGGTTCCAGAAGGAGCTGCCATGTAGGGATCTGAACACACATATGAATGAGGGCATCCCATCCTTGGCGTCGAGTCACTGCAGTTCTGCTTTGGAGACCTGTCATCCCAAATGGAACAAAATAGGCAGGGGAAGGCATTTTTCCTCATCCCTTGAGCCTCCCAGACGCTCTCAAGAAAGTTTTCCATGGTGAGGGGACCTCGTGTTTGGTCAGATTCTTCTTTTTAACAGTAAACGTTTACAATTTAAGGACTTTTTAAAGTTTACATAATTTAAGAAATTTTTTGAAAAGTATGACTTTTTTGGAGAGAGATGTAGGCATACATTTATTTTATTTGAAGACTAAATGTTTTAGAGGAGGTATATAGTATTTGGAATCCGGAAAAGCTATGGGTTTTGGTTTTGATTGTTTTCATTTATGAAACTTAACCCTTCTTGGGGCACCTGGGGGCTCAGTCAGTTAAGCGTCTGCCTTCGGCTTAAGTCATGATCCCGGGGTCCTGGGATCCAGCCCCACATCGGGCTCCCTGTTCTACTGGTTGCCTGCTTCTCTCTCTTCTTCTGCTGCTATTCCCCCAGCTTGTGCTCTCTCTCTGTCAAATAAATAAATAGATAAGAAAGAGAGAGAGCACCAGGGAGGGGCAGAGGGAGAGGGAGAAGCAAAATACCAGCTAAGCAGGGAGCCCAATGTAGGGCGGGATCCCCAAGATCATGACCTGGGCCCAAGGCAGACGCTTAACGACTGAGCCGCTGAGGCGCCCCAGTGAGCCTGTCTTTAAAGGGTTTGCCCCCAGAGGATGTAGCTGAGCTTTAATTAAAAAAGGGGGGGGCCTGGGACTTCCTGACTCATGGTCTAGTGCCCAGGGCCAGATGTTTGGTAGGACAGGAAGTAGAGGGAAACTGCTCAGAGAAAGCATATGCTCCCACCAGCTGCTGACCAGCCTGCCACCAAGGGACTTCCCCTGGCCACTCTGAAGACGGTTCCTTCTGGTTCTGTGAACCACCTTGGGGTGGGAACTGGGGTCGGAGGGTGGAGGGACGCTGGCACTCAGGAGCTGGGTTGGGGGAGACCGCGCAGGTCCTCGGTGTGTCCCCAGCCACATGTGTCCTGGGCTGGCCCAGCAGAGTGAGGCAGGCTCCCTGGGAAGGCATGGGGGGGGGGGAGGGGTGCGGCGGGGGGGGGAGCATGGTGTAAAAAAAAAGAGGCCAGGAGAAAGCAAATGGGTTCTCCTGTCTCATTTAACTTAATTTTTAGTTCAAAATTCAAAATTCTTTCAACAGTCTTCCTGGTGCCTTGTTCCCAGCTGTCTCTTTCACTCCACTTCCTGATGTGACTGTTCGCTTCGGTGTGCCTGATTCCCTTGTTAGCTTGGCCCTTTGTCTGTTTTCCACTTATGCTGCATTGATCCAGGCTTTCCACCCCCCCTTCCTGCTGGTTCCTGCAGTTTCCAGAACATACTTTACAGACAGCACTCTTCTCAGGCATTGGGTGAAAAGCTTTATTTATTTATTTATTTTGAAAAGCTCTATTTTTTATAAGAGCATATTTTTCCCTTTCTCTTAAAAAAAAAGCCCTCTTTTTATCTCCCGCTGGTTTTTAAAGTCTCATTGTTCATTTCCTCCTAGGTCGACTTCCTCCTTTACCCCCTTACCCTCACTGTGAGTTGCTTTTTTTTTGGTTATGGCTTTATTGTGATATAATTCACATGCCATACAATCCATCTATTTAAAGTATACAATTCAGTGGCTTTTGGTATGATCACAGAGTTGCATATCCATCACCACAAGCAATTTGAAATCATTTTCATCACCCCCAAAAAAGAAGTCCTGCCCGCAGGGATAGTCGCCAACTGCCCCCCCCAACACACACACACACACACACACACACACACACACACCCCAGGCCCCTGGAGACTGCTGCTCTGTTTTCTGTGTCTCTGGACTTGGGTACTCTAACATTTCACATAAATGGAATCATCATGTAGCATTCGTCTGTTGTGACTGGCTTCTTTCACTTACCAAGCTGTAGCATGCATCAGGACCTTGTTTTTACTGTCAGTGCCCAGAGACATCCTGTGTCCAGGTGGTGTGGATGAGAGTAGGGCCAAGAGTCAGGTGCAGTGAAAAGGAGCATGCATCACGTGGAAAAGAATGCAGAGTGATAGATCATTGAAATACAATGTGGAACCTTTGCCAAAAGTGCTTACAAATATTATCCTGTAGCATATTGAGGACCATTAAATATGTCCTGGTGGAAAGTATGACAACATCTTCAGAATGGAGGAAGGGCTCAGTTCAGAACATTCCTTCCATGCAAATCTCAGTGCTCCCAACACCCTCCTCTTGTCCCTATCCCTCTTCTTCCCTCTACTCTTTCTGTGGAAGGAGCAGCCACAGCCTGCTGGGAACGACATGCCCGTGAGGTTGGGCCCATGTCCGGGTGTTTCCGTTCTGGTCTTGGTCGAGAAGGAGGGAAACGATTTCCTTATTGGGAATTTGAAAGGGCCCAAATGAGGAAGCATAGCTAGACTGAAAGTTTTAAAAAGATTCGAGTCAAGACATTGAATGGAGAGGGCTGGGAGACCAAATGGTGTTGAACCCGACAGTGACAGCCAGCTGACACCTGGGAGTGAACTTGGGTAGGTATGTGTGGTGAGGGAATCCAGGAAACGGTGTCTTAGATTTCCCTTGTTTCCCCTGGCCAAGGTCACAAACCTTCCCAGGGCCTCCAGGGTAGGACTCCGAAGAGCTGACATGTTGAAAGTTAAGAATGATGAGCCATTGGTGCTAATCAGCACCATAAGCTAAGAAAGGGCCATCGGAGCAGGATGGGAAAGTTCCCCTCTTGCCAAAGGATCTCAAAAATTATATTAATGGCTACAAAATCCATTAAAGTTGAATATAACTAACTTGATTAATGTGGTTCCAAAACACTAATAGAAAAAAGGAGAAAAAAGCCACTTTAAAGCTCTGGGATGGCTGAAATCTCCAATATTTTGAGTCTGGGTTGGAGAGAAAGAAGGAAGTATGATTTACCCGGCCTCGCTGTCAGATGGTCCGCTGCTGTTGAAATCTGAAAATCTGGGGCTCAGGCTCATCCTGGCTGGCTCTTCTCTGCCAGTCATGCTCCCTGAAGGTCCCATGTGGTGTTGCTTATGCTCCTGGAGTATTACAGGGCTCGGGCAACAGCTACTTCACTTCCAATCTGCTCTAACTCCAGGACCCAGACAAGCATCCACAGAGCTGAGAAGGAACAGATTATGCTAACAGCCACCATGCCGTATTCAGAAATCATTCGTTTACTCAAATGCCAAATGGGCAAGTATTCCCACCTGAGTAATTAAACTGGGTGCTAGGAACAAAGCCATGCATAAAGCACTCTTTGCCCTGGCTAGACTGAATGTATGCCCCCTACACACACACCTGTGTTGAAGTCCTAATCCCTAATGTGATGATATTTGGAGGTCAGGACTCTGGGAGTGACTAGGTCATGAGAGGGAAGCGCTGTAAATGGGATTAGTGCCTTCATGGAAAAATAGCAGAGAACTCCCTCACCTTGTCCCCACATAAGGACACAGCGAGAAGATGGCATCTGTGAACCAGGAGGGGGTTCTTCACCAGACACTGGATCTGTGGGTGCCTTGGTCTTGGACTTCTAGCCTCCAGAATGAGAAGGAAATGTTTATTGTCCATAAGCCACCCCTCCTGTGGTTCTGTCACAGAAGCCTGGACAAACAGAGAGGGCCTGCTCACGGGGCCGTCAGTGCATCACAGAGAGGCATTAAACGTGCTTGGAGGCAATTGCAGGAAATGCTATGAAGCATAATGGTGAGCCTGTGTTGCAGGGACCCTAGCTGAATTGGAAATTTGCTCTTGCCCCCTGATGAGTTCAGGGGGTCAGGAGCCTGGTGCCTGGATCTTTCTGCATTTAAGTTCTCAGCCCCCTTGCACATAAACTTGTCTCAGGCTACCCCACTATTTTTTCCAGACCTGCCCAGGTATATCCCATTTTAGGACACAATCATAGTCAGGACTCAAGCTGAGATCCCTGTTGTGTGTGTGACAGGTATTTAAAAAATTTTCTCTTTTTTTTTGTGGCAAAAAATATAAAACATAAAAGTTACCATCTTAACTGTTTCTAAAGGCACAGAATTAAGTACGTACACCTCGTTGTGCAGCCATCACCACCATCCATCTCCAGACCTTTTCCATCTTTCCAAATGGAAACTCTGTCCCCCTCTCCTCAGCCTCTGGCAATATCATTTTACTTAATATTTGACTATTCTAGGTGCCTCATATAAGTGGATCATAACAGATTTTATGTCTGATTTTAGTTCACTTCACATGATGTCTTCAAGATTCATATGTTGTAGCAAATGTCACAAATTTGTGTGTGTGTGTGTGTGTGTGTGTGTTCTAAGTATTTAAGAGGCCTCTTCCCCCACTCTTGCCAGAGTCCCTGCAGGAAATACATGGTTTTAGATAGTCCCATGGATGTTGAACAGAATTTCATGAGTCATTTATAAGGGTGTGAGTTTAAGGAAGCCAACGGGGGTGGTCAAGCCCCTCAGAATGAGCAACAGTAGAGGAACTGTTACCACTCCAAGGCCTGGAGGAGGCAGGGAAGGTGATGATTAGCAGAACCTGTGGGGAGAATTGTAGTTGGAGATAAAGCCACCAGACAGGAGCTGAAGCCTTGGGGAGAGGGGAGCAGAGACCCTCACCTCCCTTCTTCACCCACCATGCTTTGTGGTACCTAACCCAACCAGGAGCCAGAGGGCAAGAGTGGCCTTCCCAGGTACAGGCAGGGTCCAAAGGATGGAGATGGGATCTGAAGGAGCAAATGGTATATCCAGCATACCTACTTCCTGCAAGGGGTTGACTGTGGGTTGAACAGGGATGCAAGACAGGGAAGCTGAGAACAGAAGTGGGCTGGGTTCCTCAAACAGAGAAAGGGTGGAAGATACTCAGATACTCAGAAGGAAAATAGGTCTGGAGGGAGAGAGGAGATGGGGGAGAATAAAGAGAAAGTAGAGTTGACAGTTCCCATGAGGAATACTCAGTAGAAACTTCAGGAAGAAGAGATATCTAAAGAGGACTTACTGCGTGACTATCTAAAACTTCCTTCTCAGCGTCCTCAATGGATCCTTGGTAAAGATACACTTTCTTGTCAAGGCTTTTGTAGAATTGTGAATGTGATGCCGTGTCAGAGCACACCTAGGCACAAGATAGTCCAATGTTACTTGACAGTAGACTGTCCCACCCACGTCCACATCCCAATCCTAGAACCTGTGAATAGGTCAGCTTATTTGGAAATGGGGAGTTAAGTTTGCAGATGCGATTGAAGTTGCTGGTCAGCTGACCCTGAAGTAGGAAGCTTATCCTGGTTATGTGGGTTGGTCTGCTGTAAGGACGAGGATTGTTACTGGGGAAGAGAGTGGCTGAAGAGTCAGCGTCACAGCCCTGTGATGTGAGAATGACTCCACCGGCCCTTGCTGGTTTATGAGACGGAAGCAGGCCGCAAGCCAGGGAGGCATCTGGGAGTTGGAAAAGCCCTCAGGACACCCTGAGTTTAGCCCAGTGAGACCTCAGATTGTGCAGACTTTCAACCTCTGGAATTGTAAGATAACATATTTGTGCTGTTTAAGCCACTAAACATGTTGTAACTTGTTACAGCAGCCATAGAGACTAAATACACTTGGATTTTATGAGTTTGGAGCAAAGTTAGCTAAATTTTGGAAAAAAAATTGGAGCCGTTTACAATTACCGTAGATACTGTATTTATAGCTAAACTGGTAAAGTTGACTGATGAAGTTTTGATTAAATACTAGATTCCCTCGCACTGGCTAAGAAACACTCCAGCTCAAGCAGAGCCAGGCCTCTCCACTGTTTCCAGGGCTTCAGGAGGCACAATGTTCTTAGTAGCTGCTCTAATCCTGACTCCTTGATCAGCATGGTTTACTTTTCTCTATTTCTTTCTTTCTCTCTCTCTCTCTCTCTTTTTTTTTTTTTTAAGATTTACTTATTTATTTACTCAAGAGAGAGGGAGAGAGAGAGTGCAAGCACAAGCAGGGGAAGTGGTAGACATAGGGAAAAGGAGAAGCAGGCACCCCACTGAGCAGGAGCCCAACGTGGGACTGAATCCCAGGACCCTGGGATCATGACCTGAGCCGAAGGCAGATGCTTAACTGACTGAGCCACCCAGGTGCCCCAATCAATGTGGTTTTCATTTTGCATCTTCATCTGTCTCCTTTGAGAGACCAGGGCTGTGGCCCACTTCTAAGCCCTGTGCTCTGTTTTTAGAGCTCTCCCTATGGGCAGCTTAATGTCCAATCCATCATGCAAAGGTTTTGCTGGTTTTGGGGGGCCTCTTTTTTGCCTGCATGAACTCTCACATCAATCTGTTGGACATACAAATATAGCAAACTCATGGTGGAGAGGATTAAGAGATTGGCTCTCTGGCAATAGACAATACCCACAGAGTAAACCCTTCAATCTCGGGTACCTGAAACAGCTATGCTTTGCTACATCAGCATTTCCAGAGCTGAAAGAGGCACTTTCAGGCACTGCTGGCAAGTGTACAGAGCAGTTAACCAACTGATGAGAATTTAGCAATATTTAATAAACCAAAATCAGATGGATCTTACTGGGCTAGAATTAAGGTGCTGGAAGGGCTGCATTCTCTCTGGTCAAGCAATCCAGCTTAGCTCATTTTATTCCGAAGTGATAACCCACTGGATGCAAAACAACATACAGAAAAAAAGTTAATGATTGTGGGATGTTGTTATAATAGCAAATTCTGAAAACACAATCAAAGCTCCTGCCCCTAAGAGACTGGTTGAATCAGTCATAGAGCAGCCACAGGCTGGAGTATCACACAGCCATAAAAAAGACTGGAAGACTCTGAACTGACAGGAAAGGATGTCCAACCTATATTGTTAAGTGAAGAAAATAATATGGAAAAGAATACATTAAGCATGTTACATTTGTGTACAAAAAAGGTGGGGGTAAGAATTGTGTGTGTGTGTGTGTGTGTGTGTGTGTGTGCAAGCACATGTTGCTGTTTTCACTAGAATCACAGGAAAGGTATACCAGAAACAAAGGCAAATGACTACCTGGAGGGCGTAAGGGTGAACAGCATGGAAGGAAGAAGGATGAGAGGGACGGTGAACTTCTCTGAGAATCTTTTTATGCAGTTCTGAATTTTGAGCCATATCAATGTTTTATTTTATTTTATTTTATTATTTTATTTTATTTTTAGTACACAGTTTGCTTTACATATTTCTTCGGGGGAGAGGACACCACGCTTTTACTCAACTAATAGAAATGTTTTTACAGCCTTGAGGTATTTTATTTATTTATTTATTTATTTATTTATTTGCATTTATATGCCATGCATTCACAGGGAATGGGTTCTGGCACCTGAGGCTCCTTTCCATGGGCTCTCACAGAGTGCTTCTCTGGGTACGGCAGGCGACACTGCAGGGAAACCCGCCTACCTTTCTCTTTGGCTTCCTTCTTTTTCCAATCACTTTCCTTCACCCACTTAATGAAGCTGTCTCTGCTCTTTGAGAGCTCCATATGCTCAATATGTACACTAATTCTCTTGGCAAGACTCTTGCCTTTAACTTTTTTTTTTATGACAATGCCAACAGCATGATGAGTAAAACTGTAGACTCTTCTGATTTTGCCCTATTAACATTTGTGGGGTGTTCCTTTTCCCTTGATATCCACAATATCACCTTTCTTGTAGATTCACCCCTACATGGCCAAAGGAACAACCCCATATTTTCTAAAAGGCCTAGAGACCATAGAGCGGGTACCTTTCCCCTTTCCTTTTGTGTTGGTCAATTTGGCAAATTACTGGAAGAGGGCAGTTCAGGCCAAAAAGGAGCTGAACCATGGAACTATTTTAAATCCTTAAAAAATTAAAGAGAATTAAGAAAAAAAAAGTCGAAGATACACAGAAACAAAGGAATCCAAGTGGTTAGGAGACTGATGGCATAATAACACAGAGATGAGGATTGTCAGTAGGTTTTGATCCCTATACTCTGGCTAATGGGATATGGTGTAAGGGGAAAAAAGCTTGCAGGAGGCCTATGCATGGGTTATAGTGAACAGTAATATTAATGTCATCATGCTGAAACTCTGTATGTCATGTTGTAAGGCACAGCAAATGAGTGTGGGGCGACCTCAGGCTCTCGAGGTCAGAGGAGAGCGGTGACATGGAATGGAGAAATGCTATGCTCCTGATTTAGAACTGGGGGGATCAGTGTGAGTTCATGATTTCCCAGCTCTATCCATTGTCAGAGATAAAGCAAGACATCAGTTAAAGCTGTGAAAGCAGATTTTATTCAAGAACTACTGCCTTAGAGACAAGATCTGAGTTCCGTTCTGATTTGCACAGAGGAACTGGTGTTTTAAAGTGAGAATGCAGCAGTTGGGAGGGGACAGAGGGGTACTCAGTGAGGAATTACAAAGGATTGGTCAGTGTCAGTGTGACTCAGGCCAGCTGTGCCTGCCGGCTGGCAGTGATAAAACTCAGGATTCTTCCTCCTGCAGAGACTGGGAGACAGAGGCCCTATCCTTTCTGCTGACTGCCTTCCAAAAGCCTGACTTTCAGGGCCCCAAGAAAGGCATTCCTGAGTTGTAGGAGGTGCATGTACATCTCAAAGGGTCAGGGGAGGGATTCATAATGATAAGCCCTTTTTCATGAATGCCCTAATCTTGGGTGTTAGCTGGAATGAACAGAATTCTGGTGGTGTTGAACTTTCCAGGCAGGCTTATGAGGGTGGGGGTTGGGATCCTCCTAGGACATAGTCTTATTCTACTTGAAGCCATGCTGGAGCTGAATATCTCTTGGTGTAGAGGTTTGGATGAGGTTGTTATGTTCAGTTCCTACCATTGAAAGTGACTGGAAGCAGTGTCACTCCCAGACCAAAGGGCACTTGAGTCCTCAGATTGTGGTTTCTAAACACCATTCCCTTTAGAAGGAACATGTCTCCTTGGCTAAATTGATTTCGGATTATAGACAGGAAAAGTACTATGTATTTGGAACAGCTTGTCCAGAAAGCCAGAGAGTCTCAAAGACCAGTGAGTGGGACCAGCTATGTAATTTGCAGGGCCTGGTGCAAAATGAAAATGTAGGACCCTTGCTGAAAAATTATCAGGAATGTCAGACTAGCAATAGTGGAGCAGTGAAGCTCACAGGTGGCTTTCCTAAGAGCAAGGTCTTGTGCAACTACCCAGGTCACACACCTGTGATGCTGACCCTGATAATGGAAGATGTGTTAAAAAGTTCAGAGGAACCAGCTTGAAGGGGCTCCTGTTGGTTAATTTTGGGGCAATTTGAACACCAAAAAAAAAAAAAAAACCCACAACAACAACAACAACAACAACAACAACAACCCAATAATAATGGCAGTGGGTTGTAAAACATGAAATCAGGAAAAGAAGCCATGAGTTTATAATGACACTAAAAAGATGTACATGCAAGGGAGGGAACATTTTATGAATAATGGCTGCTAATAAATGTAGACAGAATGATAGAATTAAGGAAATTTCCATTTTTTTGCAGTCACCAATGTAATAATGATGCTGAAATCATTGGATTAAAGATTGTTGAGGAAAAGGATATGCACACAGTTGATGTCTTCCTTTATTTTCCTAGATGTTACTCATTAATTACAAAAGGGGAAAGATGTTTTCACAATAGAGAGACTGGTAGAAACCACTTTCACTAAGTGACCAACTTTGTGTGGCTGACAATGAGACAATATGTTATCATGTGCCTCCTGACATGAAGCTGTGAAAAGTATACTGTGTTGTATTTTGCCCAAGACATTGAATATGAATCTGATTGTAAGGAAACAATTAATCAAACAAGTAACTGGCCTGAACCCTTACAAAATGAAATAAAGAAGAAGAAGAAGAAGAAGAAGAAGAAGAAGAAGAAGAAGAAGAAGAAGAAGAAAAGAAGCAGCAGCAGCAGCACCCCCCCACCCCCAGAGCTATTCTGGATAAGAGGAAGATAACGAAACATGAGAACTAAGTGAATTGCATGACTTTTGATGACCTAGATGGAAAAGGAGCTATGGAAGACTTTTGGGGAATGACTCAGGAAACTGGGATTTTGGACTGCAGATAACACTATGCATCAGTGTTAAATTTCTTGGGTGTCATGATCATGTAGGAGAATGTCTTTGTTTTTTGAAGATACATGCCAATAACTTTAGAGTGAAATATCCTGACAGCTGCAATTTAGTTTCAAATGAAAGGGAGAGGGGGAAGGGAGGAGAGAGAGAGAGAAGAAGAAGAGAGGGAGAGATTGAGAGAGAGAGAGAGAGAAGGAGATGGGGAGAGGGACAGAGGACAAATGTAGCAAAAAGTTAACAATTGTTTGAATGTGGGCCAAGAGTATAAAGCTATTGTACTATTTTTTTTCACTTTTCTATAGGACAGACATTGTTTTATTTTTTAAAGATTTTGTTTATTTATTCATGAGAGAGAGAGAGAGAGAGAGACCCAGAGACATAGGCAGAGGGAGGAGAAGCAGGCTCCCTGCAGGGAGCCCGATGGGGGACTCCATCCCAAAACTCTGGGATCTTGCCCTGAGCTGAAGGCAGATGCTCAACTGCTGAGCCACCCAGGTGTCCCTAGGACAGACATTTTAAAAAAAGATTTTATTTGTTTATGAGAGAGAGAGAGAGAGATCATGAGCAGGGAAAAAGGGCAAAGGGAGAAGCAGACTCCTCACAGAGCAGGGAACCTGGCGCAGGGCTTGATCCCAGGACCCAGGGATCATCACCAGAGCTGAAGGCAGAGGCTTTACAAACTGAGCCACCCAGGCGCCCCTAGGACAGACATTTTAAAAAATAAACTAAGGAGAAAAGTTTTCCTAGCTAAAGTCACTATCAAGGAAGAACACAGCTCCTAGCACATCAAGGGCAGAAAGGCTCCCTAGGTTGATTGGCAGGACCCCTGGGGGCAGACACGCCACCGGGCCCGTCAACATGATTCTTGTGTGTGGCTGATCTGTGTGCCCGGCACAGTCAGTCATGGTGTGCAGAGCAGAGCTGATAGACAGCAGTATAAGGGGGGCACCCGTCCCCAGTGTGGACTAATGAGAAGAACCAAGGCTACCATTGGTAGACCAGCTAGCCGGGGGCTGAGGATCCTTCTGTGTTCAGGTGCCAGTGGAGGCTTGGGCAACTTTTTTGGGGTCTTATTTCAAAATTGGAGAAAATACGTCTGTTCTACTTATGCAACAGACATTGAATAAGTTAATGTCTGAGACAGAAACATTTTTATTCCATAGATTTATTTTGTAGATTATCTCACTATATTTTATGGTTTTAAATTCTGGAAATATAGATTTTTTAAATGCATATGAGCTCTTATGGATGTTCTTGCTTTTTCGTAGTCTTGTTATAATCTGTGTCCTATAAATACAGAATTCATGATCATCCTATTTCACACAATTACTATCAAAAAAGAAAAAAAAAAAAGCAATGCATCTAAAATGGTAAAATCATCCCTGCTGCATTATTATGAATACTTCTGACAGGAGAGGATTTCTATTCTGAGTGGGCTTCCAACTATGTATTTCTTTTTTTTTTTTGGGGGGGGCAACTATGTATTTCAAACTTGTTTTTCCTCTTCACTCCCTGTGTCATTTCAGGGATAAGTATTGTAGGACACATTCATATCGTGACATGACTTCTGGGTGAATCAGCCTAATGGGCAGCAGGGATACCCTGGAAGCTGCTCCCACACCAGGATGGCTAGCAATAACCATACACCCAACTGATTGTGAATCGTGTAGATCTATCCCACCAAGCTTTGGCATCCCTGACTCAACTTCTCCTTTTTTTTTTTTTCTTAAAGATTTAATTTGTTTGAGAGAAAGAGAGAGCATGAGCAGTGGGCGGGGCAGAGGAAGAGGGAGAAGTACGATGGAGAGAAAATCCAAGAGGAAAGAGACAATGATATTAACCAATTATAGTTAAAATATCTTACTTTAAAAAGGGAAAGGGAGGAGCAAGAGACAGACAGAGTTTATCAGTGTTTGTTACATTAAATAGGAGGTAGAGGCATCTGTTGGGCAGTCAAAAATGTGAGTTTGAAGAAATGATGGATGGCAACGTAGAGGTGATGGAGTCTTTTCACAATCATCGTGGCTGTGAGTGGATGAGCTCCCACCTAAAGAAGATGTGTAGGAGAAGAGATGTGAACCAGGAGCAGAATGGTGGATGATGTGTGTATTCTGTCGTGAGGTATAGGCGAGGGGACTGCTCGGGCCAAAGTCTTGGGCCAAAATGCTGATTGCAGCCAGGATAAGAGGGCTGTGAGGATGAGCACAGCCAAGTTGATTATTGGTTGATTTGGTTATTTTGATTTTGAGTATACTGCCCATCATTTGAATAATTGTCATGATTTGTGTTGCTCTTTATTCTCTTTTTAAAATTTATTTATTTTCTCTTTAGCAAAGTTTATTTTACATCCCTTATTCAGAAGAGACAGTCTAGGGGCTCCCTGGGTGGCTCAGTGGTTAGGCGCCTGCCTTCAGCCTAGGGCATGATCCTGGATCCTGTGTCTCTCATGAATAAATAAATAAAATCTTTAAAAAAAAAATAAAGAAGAAGGGACAGTCTAATAGTGTCTCTCAAATGTGATGACAAAAGTATCATTTGACAAAGTTTTTTCTTTTTCTTTTTTTTAAAGATTTTATTTATTTATTCATGAGAGACAGAGAGAGACAGAGAGAGAGGCAGAGACACAGGCAGAGGAAGAAGCAGGCTCCATGCAGGGAGCCCGACATGGGACTTGATCCTGGGTCTCCGGGATCATGACCTGGACTGAAGGCGGCGCTAAACCGCTGAACCACCCGGGCTGCCCTGACAAAGTTTTTTCATTGGTTGTTCACCACACACATTAATGATGTGTGGTAAGTGTGTGTTCTCATCATGAGATCCTTACCCTGCATGGCTCACAGTGTGAATATGGACCTGGATTCTGGGATGCATACTTGTGAGTTCTCTGTGCTTATGCCATCATAAGTATTTTTTTTAAAGATTTATTTATTTATTCACGAGAGACACAGAGAGAGAGGCAGAGACACAGGCAGAGGGAGAAGCAGGCTCCCTGCAGGGAGCCTGATGCAGGACTTGATCCCAGGACCCCAGGATCACAACCTGAGCCAAAGGGAGACGCTCAATCACTGAGCTACCCAGGTGCCTGCCATCGTGTGTATTTTGATGACTCAGTTCTCCCACCATTTTTCTCCCATCAAACTTCTACAATACTTCATCTTGATAGCCTGGCTTCAAATGGCCTGCAAATAATCATATAAAGAAGAACCAAAGGTATATATAGTCAACAAAAATTGGGGGTGGAAGGAAGCACAGAAAGGGGAAGAAAGGAGAGATCTACTAATTCACCATTGCTCAAAAAAGGTGTCCATACTGTCAAAGGGATGCATATGCCAATTTTTCCATGTCAAAGGCTTTTTGGGAGGCAGGGTGATGTGGTGCAAAGGGCATATGGTTTGGGAGTGAGACAACTCTGACTTTGATTGATGATCTCACTAACTTTGATGCTGGGAAATTATTTAATTACTTGGTTTTCTCAACTGTAGAGTAGCATTACAATGATCAAAAGAGATCTCGTAGGGACGCCTGAGTGGCTCAGTCGGTTAAACAACTGACTTTGGTTTCAGCTTGGGTCATGACCTTGGGGCTCATGGGATTGAGTCCTGTGTCGGGCTCCAGTCTTAGCTCAGAGTCTGCTTGAGATTCCCTCTCCCTCTTCTTGTGCCCTTCCCACCTGCTGAAGTGCACACACTCTCATTCTCTCTAAAATAAATCAATAAATCTTTAAAAATAAAAATAAACAAATGAGGTCTTGCAGCTGAAATACCTAAAGTTTTGCTTGCTACACAGTTGGTGTTCACTAATAGTAATTATTATTAGTTTTAGACATTGAGCCGCACTAGAATAAATGTGGAAATCAAAATGGTGACAGATTAGGTAAGTAAGGCTCAGAGGTAGGATGGGTTTGACCATAGAGAGTGTTGCGTCGAATCAGACCAACTAAGCAAAGAGTGGGTGTTGGCAGCTAGGGCTACACAGACTTTACATATCCAGATTATTGCCCATTCTGATGTTTGCCCTGCAATGTAACGTCCCGCTATATTTGTATCAGGATAGTTGCACTTGTTCCAAACCGTCCAAAAACCCAGCATTAATCACAGTTTTTTTGATAAGTTTATTATTAGTTTGGGAAAATCTTTGGTACATAGTCCATTCCTTCAGTTAAAATGAGTATTTCTTTTGTCTTTGAGGATTTTAATACTTTTGGTTCTCTTTGGAGCTTCTCTTTTTAGTTCTTCTTAAAAAGGCTAATTTCTATTCTTTATTGTTGTTGTTAGAGAATTCAGTCCTAATCATGTAGTAGCAAAGGTTCAGTTCAAGCAGACCCGGCTTCCATCCTGGCCGTTGCTTAGCTATTGTTTGATCTTTTTGAGCACTGATTTCCTAACCTGGCAGATTAGGAATAATAATGCCCACCTCCTCTGGAATGGTATGAGGATTAAATGATATGATGTCTCGAAAGCTCTGGGCTCATGATCAGCTGTATCAGTGATCTCAGTACTATTATTTACATCTTCCCAACTCCTCGCGTCCCAATTAAAGAGCTCTTTGCAAGATAAGCAGTTCTTTGAGGTATATATATATGTATTTATATTTTATAAACAGAAAATTTTATATATATAACATTTGTAAGTAATCTCAATACCCAATGTGGGGTTCAAACAACTCTAAGATCAAGAGGCACACAATCTACTAACTGAGCCAGCCAGGTACCCTCCCCACCAAATATTTCATTCATGTCAGGAAAATATCAAAAACTATATAGTACTATAGTAAACTATCTTAGCACATTTAAGAAAATCAGAGAGGAGCTTAATTTAATTTTATTTTTTATTAAAAAAATATATATTTATTTATTTAGTTGACAGAGAGAGAGCATGAGTGGGGTCAGGGGAGAGGGAGAGGCAGGCTCCCTGCTGAGCAGGGAGTCTGATGTAGGCCTTGACCTCAGGATCTAAACATCACGTCCTGGGCCGAAGGCAGATGATTAACCTAGTGAGCACCCATGAGCCCCCAGAGATTGTAAGCTTACTTTGTGCAAGATGAAGAGATAGTAGAATTCCTAGGCAAGGGGAAAAAAAATCTGCCATTAATCTAAATATGTGATTATTACCAGAATTTCCTTCTTCTGAGGAATACAGCTAAAACACTAATGATTCTTACAGATTATCCACAAACACATTTCCTAAGAGGCAGTAGGGTGCAGGAGAGTCGCTAAGGAGCCATACATTCTAAGTAAGTCACTGCCTCCACCTTGCTTCTGTTTCCTCAGCATCGAATGAGGTGATTATCCTTAGTTAGGGCGGGGAGGGTGGTTGGGAATAGGCTGTCACTGGGAGCCATTGGACATGTTCTGGATATGGTAGCCATCTTCCAAGATGGCCTGTGTGATCTCTGCTTCCAGTAGTCACACTGCTTTGTGGTACCTCCCATGGTGCAGCAAGGTTGGTCTTTGTGACCAATAGGATGCCACAGAAATGAAGGTCAGCCACTTCCAAGATAAGCTTAGAAAAGGTGCTGCAGCTTCCCTCTTGGGCTCTCTCACCACTTGCTCTGTCAAAAGCCTCATTGTGAGCAGCCCTGTGGAAATGCCTGCTGCAAACCAGCCACGTGAGTGACCTCGGAAGCAGGCTCTCCATACCCAATCAAGTCTGATGACTGCAGCCCCAGCTGACACCTGGAGTGCAGGCTTATGAAGACCTTGAGCCTGAACCACCCAGCTAAGCTGCTCCCCGATCCCTGACCTACAGAAACCGAGGGGACAAAAGGTCATTGTTTTAAGACTCTAAAGTTTAAAGTGTACAGCAATAGGCAACTAATACGGGATGCCGTTGGCTTCTTTGAAGCGGAGTCAAGGCTGCTAGACGTCTGCAGTCTGTGGAACAGTCCTGCTCAGCGAAGACTTGTCCTACCTTCTCGTAGATTGAATGTTTGTGTCCTCCACAAAATTCATACGTTGAAACCTAATCCTCAAGGTGATGGGATTTGGAGGTGAGGACTTTGTGAAGTGATTGGGTCATGAAGGTGGGGGGAACCATCAGGAATGGGAGCCCAGGGAGCTCCCTCGCCCCTTCTGCCATATGAGGGCACAGCAAGAAGACAGCTGTCCATGAACCAGGAAGTGGGCCTTTACGGGCCCCTGCATGTGCCACTGCCTTCCTCTTAGACTTCCCAGACTCCAGAACTGCAAGAAAGAGATGTTTATCATTTTAGTCACACAGTTCATGGTATTTTTATTGTAGCCATCTGAAAGGACTCAAATACACCCCAGTGTGGGACTTAGGCCTTTCCTCACACTGGCACGATCTCCCTCCGGGTTTGGAATGTGTGATTGTATCCATTCCTTTGCTCAAAGCACAGCAGACCCTTGTGCATTGGCCCAGCCACATTTTTTACCTTTGCAGGTCTTTTCCAGATGCAAACACATGGTAACAGAGTAGGCCTCGTTCATTATCAACCAACAAAAGCTTGGAATTATGTCTCCAAAGTCCAAAAATGTACAAGCCATGAAGATAAAGAGTAATGAATGTGACGAGGCAAAACTGAAAGTTTTGATGTATGTATGAAGATAAGACAACACAAATAAACAGCACAAATGATAAATAAGACCTGAAGATAAGAGAGATGGACACAATCAAGGAGAAAAAAAAGATGAGGAAAGAACATTTTTAAAGATTTGGTTGATTGCCTCTTGACCATCATCTTAAAAGAATGTAAAATTGTGTAGTTTGGGTTGTTTGAGAACCCGAATTCCCAAGATGCCCTTTTGCCTGGAGTTTGCTACAAATAACACTTGTTCAAGAGCGTAAGACATTGTTTTTTCCCCCCTCACAATCCACAAACACCTCACTCAGGACAGGAAATGTACATTCAGTGAAGGGCTATGTCAAAAACACAATTCATAAGAAAATGGGTAAACTTTACTTCTTTTTTCTTTTGTATGGAATTAAATTGTTGGAAGGAAGCCAAGGAAGTGACACATTTCACCTCCTGTTTCTGGCTGAACAGTCCTTAAACCAGCAGTGGTTGTTCATCAAATCGTTTTGGGTCTTAGGTATTGTGGGTTAATTAATTTATTGCCCAGTCAACAAATTTTAACTTTTTCACATTTCCATAAGGAAACGAGATACAGTGTCTGTATATAGGTTGTAATCTAGTCTACTTTTTATTAAAACCAGGGGGGGGGGAATATCCTTTGTATCATCTACATGAACAGTAGTTTGTCTCCTAGTATGCACAGGGTTGTGTTGATTTTTGATCTTTATTTAAGTAACTACTCTTCAACTCAGTCACAGCAGAGAATAAATCCTATTTCTTGCATGTTTTTCTGAATGTAGTTGACTGCTCACTACCTGTCAGAGTCTTAGCTTCCTCATCTGTAAAATATAAGCATTTACTGTAAAAGTCACATGTATACTTTATAGACTCGATACTACGTACACATGTATAGAGATGAAAGTTCTTGTGAATAGTAAAGTGATAGGAAAATGCTAACTACTTTGTTTTCCAATTCATTTTATGAGAGTTGAATATTTTTTTCTCCCTAAGTCTAGGACAGTATAAGTTTGTGCATATAAGAAAGCATGTCAAACCTGAGTTAGGAGAGTGGAAAGTACAAACAGCCAGTTAGATATGTGGCTCTTAGACTCAGGCCAGAGTTCTAAGCTGGGCAGTAACCCCCCTGTCTGTGGTGGGGGGAGTTAAAGGTGCACCTTGGGTCCCATAAGGAGCAGAGTGTATAGAACCCAAAGAGGTAAGAATCACCAAAGACCAGGGACTGAACCCAAGGTAATACTAGCTGTTTAAGGCAGAGGTCTTTAACGGGGATAAAGCACTCCTTGTGAAGACTTTCAAAGAGGGTAACGTGTACATAGGTGTTTTAAGGGAGTCCATTTCTAGATTCTCAGCTTCAATTTCTAATCTTTCCTCATTTGCTCTGTTTCTGAGCTGACCTGTGATGGAATGGAGGAGGGAGTTCAGTGTCTCCTCTCCCATCCTTTCATGCTTGCTTTTCTTCTCATTTCCAAAAGAGAGACACACCCATCATAGCATCAGGTTGCATTACCCTAGAGAGGAAGAACCTCTGGGGAAGCAAACAAAGGGGCAACTGGAAATATTGGTGCTGGCTCTGAGAAAGCCCATGACTCTGGTGGCCAAGTAGCAGATCCTCTGCCAGCTGGTGGTCTCCAGCTCTGCCTGCGACAGGACTGAAATCAGATCTTATTGACCTGTCCCCTGGTAAGCCATCACAAGGAGTTTGTGATTAGGGTTTGCTCTGGGCAATCTATTTGGGGCATAATTCTAAAGGAGCTCAGAGTTTAGAGCCACTGCTCTAAAAAAAACCTTCTTCCTTTTCCATCCATTTATTTGTGAGTAAGGTTTCTCAAAGTGTACATCTATAAAAATGAAAAATAGGAGTAGAATTGATGGTACACCTTGTCTTATTCTAGAGACCAGGAATATTTACTAACAGATGACTAAACTTGGTGGTGGTGGTGGTGAATATATATATATCTCCAGTCCCAGAAATTAAGAGATGCATTTCTGTCTTAGTCAATTCAGGCTGCTATAACAAAATACCATACTTTCAGCATGGCTTACAAATAGCAGAATTTTTATTTCTTGCTGTTCTGGGCATTAGGAAATCCAAGATCAAGATGCTGGCAGATTCTGGCAGGGTAAGAGCCTCTTCTTGGTTTCATAGATGGCATCGTTTCCCTGGGTCTTCACCTGTGGAAAGGGCAGGGGAACTCTGTCATGTCTCTTTATAAAGCCACAAATCCCCTTACAGACTAATCACCCCCAAAGGCGCCCCCCTCCTGATACCATCACATAGGGAAGTTAGGATTTCCACATGTGAATTTGGGGGAGACACAGACATTCAGGCCACAACAATTCCCGATAAAAACTTATTTAGGGCAACACTGTAGTGACAGAGGCAAATCAGTGGTTGCCTAGAGTCAGGAATAAGAGTTGAGGACTGTCTGTAAAGAGGCAAGAGGGAAGTTTTGGAGTAAAAGAAATGTTTTATATCTTAATTTTGATTGTGGTGTCAGTTATATAAGTGAACACAATTGTCCTAGGTTATCAATATGTCTATCTAAAATGGGTGAATTTTTTTTTTGGATGTAAATGATACCTCAATAAAGTTAGGGAAAAAGTTTTCTGTTTAATCTTTATCAAATGTATAGTATTTGTTGTTTTGAACAATTATGTACCAGTAATCACTGTAATGGCAACTCAACACTGAAGACACTTTTAACATTTAGAGACTTGTGGCTATGGGAATCACAGCAAATTTTAATTTTTTTTTCCCAGAGAAAAGAGTGATCAATAAAAGGCTGTAAAGTATAAAATATATTAAGATTAAATTCTGTGGGAAGGGAAAGATGATATCAAAGGGAGAAAAAAAACCATATAAGATGTCAAAGGTTAAAAAAATATTTGAGGTTGCTCAAATATTTAAAATCTGGATGATACTGGATTATAACCAAACACCATGTTTCATAGACTCCATTAGATTTATTTAAAAGAATGATACAACAGGGTCATTTCAAAGTAATGAGATTTACAATGTACTGGAAAATCCATTCTTTGCAACTTTTTAGACTTAGGATAACATTTTTAAGATATAAACTTAAAAATGTACAGGGACAGTACATAATCTTTTGAGGTACTTTTATCTTAAATTTTTAAAAGATTTATTTATTTGAGAGAGAGAGTGTGTGAGTGAGGGAGGGGCAGACAAGAGGGAGACAAGCAGACAAGTCCCAACAGGACCCTGGGATTATGACCTGAGCCGAAACCAAGAGCCAGATGCTTAACTGACTGAGCAATCCAGGTGCCCCTCAAGGTACTTTTAAGAATAAAATTATAAAAGAATAAAAGAGGACTGAGAAAGAATAACCACAGGGAAAGAAGGGAAACTCCGAGAGAATGTGCACAGGACTCAAAAGAGGAGAGACTTTCGAGGCTCAAGCAAGCAGGTGTCACAGCATCACCTACTGAGGCTTTGACTCATGAGTGTGTGTCAGTGGGAGATATTTTTGCCTTTCGATTGTCCAAGCAGGGATTTTGAGTTGGGAGATCAAGCATTCCTTAGCCTCTCTAGGGGCTCAGAGAAAGTTGAACTGTTTGCAGAGGAGGGGCTCCAAGGAGATTGCAGAATTGGACGTGATTGGGGGGCCTCAGTCAGCAAGAATGTTCTAAAGGGTAGGGGAATGAACCCAGGCCCAGGGATCCTGAGAGAAGTGGAGTCAAAGGCCTTTTCACTTAGGACCCCTGGGGTAGGTGCCAGGCATAGTGTCTACTTAAGGAGTAACTCATCTTTTAGTCTAGACAGCACCTGGTGTGCCCAGCTACAAACAGATGAGGGGTGACACTCATCCCCAAGGGAAGTGGACTTGGCTGGACAAGAATCATGTCACCTAGGACTTGTATGAACCAAATACCCCATCCCCAGCATTCTAGGCTGTCTAAAACCCTTCTGATTCTTGCATGACCCAAGACCTGAGAACCCTAATCATGGCTACGATTGGATTTCCTTCCCAGTGGAAAAAGAAAGATTAGAAATATTAATTTTTAGAGTCAGAAACATAAATATCACACTTCTTGAAGTCTGCGTGTTGTTGCATATTGAAAGTCACTCCATAAGGACTGAATTGTGTTGGGTTGGATTTAACAGCAAGGAGGTCAGAGGTGTGATTCCAGACAAATGGGGGGGAGGGAAGATCTACATTGTATAAAATGAGGAATGAGTGGGAGGTGAGGACATGGAGAAAACACATGTAGACTGCTATTCCAAGAAAGTCGGCTATGAATAGAAGGTAAGTGAACGGGTGGAAGCTTGGGGAGGATGCCGAGTAGAAGACTCAGCTGTGAGGCCACGGCAAGCAGTGTTCTTACACGCCTTCTTGTTCAGCTTCTCAGGGCAACTTTTGTTTCACGGCATTTATAAAAGTGACTGTAAGGTAAAGGGAGCTGCTGCCATAGAGGAACCCCCACATCGCAGATGCTTAACATAATAAAGTTTTATTTCTCATGAAGGTAAAACCGAATTGAGTCTTCCTATTGCATGGTCGTATTCTCCAACAGAGATGCAGGGGCCCAAGCTCATTCCACCCAGGTGATCTTACTTAGCCCACATCTGAGCCTCTTAAGATGTTGCCCTCAGTTTGGACTGGTGTCTTGACTAGGGTGCTGCTCTAGTCCCAACCTGTCCTGGTCCCAACCCAGTATCCAGTCTGATACATTCACATCTCAGAGTTTCTCTTTCTCTTTTTCTTTTTTTAAAGATCGATTGATTTGAGAGAGAGAGAGAGAGCACGAGTGGGGGGAGAGATATAGGGAGAGGGACAAGCAGACTCTTCTCTGAGTGTGGAGCTTGACTTGGACTCCATCCCAGAACTCATGATGTGAGCTGGAATCAAGAGTCAGACACTTAACCGACTGAATCACCCAGGTGCCCCTCAGAGTTTCCTGTAGAGATCTTGTAAGGGAATCCTCTCTTTCTGTAAGTCAAGTCACAAAACCCCTAAATTCTTAGTGTGGGAAGTATCAAAGGGAAAGGCTTGTGGGAATTGGGATGTGATAGGCAGCAGGACCAAACAATCTCCCATGAAACATGGGCATTTCATTTTTTCCTTGGGGTTCTCTGCTGTGATGACCATTGTCAGCACCATGGCCACAGGGACTTTCTCCCTGAGCATCCTACCCCCAGCATAAACAAGACCCATCCTCACACGGCTAGGACAAGATGGCATTTTCAAAAAGACTTAGCTAAATTCAAAGGGAGGGCAAATGGAATTCAATAAAGGTATTGTGTGTAAACCAGAGGTCGCTGGTCATGCATAGCTGCAGAATTACTCACCGCCCATCCTCTCCTGTAAGTGCTGCCCCTCATGACCAGCAGTCTTCTCAATGTGGACCATTGGGTTTGGCCTGACTCCAGACACTCTTCGATTCTTTGATAGTTGACTCTTGTACACTATTGTATCAGGTTGGCCTAATGATGAGTCATCTTGTTAATTTTGGTATTAATTTAAGATGAAAATATAAAATTTTAATGGTTCAAACTCTTTTGTCTTTGATTCAATATGCTTTGTGTGTGTGTGTGTGTGTGTGTGTGTGTGTGTGTGTGTTTTGGTAAGGTTATACCTGAGGAGCCTAATAGCAATGAGAAAGTTGTCTGAAGAACACAGAACATGAGTAAAGAGAGATTAAGGGCTTCAATGATGGTTCATCTGGTCCATGATAGGATTTGGAAAATCATCTCCATAAGACTATGTGGTATACCTTTTTCTTACAGATATATTCCCATAGGTGCAGCATTTCCCCATGATGGGGAAGGTTGAACAATGACAAATTTTTGCCATTTGATTCTTTTTGTTTTTCAAGAATTCATATAGATGTCTACCTTTATATATATATATATAAATATATATCAATCTATCTACCTTTAAATATATACATACGTACAAATAATATGTATATATGTAATATGTTATATTACATATATGTAATATATATTACGTATATTACATATTATATTACATATATTACATATTACATATTGCAGCCCCTCCTCTGCAAACAGTTCAACTTTCTCTGAGCCCCTAGAGAGGCTAAGGAATGCTTGATCTCCCAACTCAAAATCCCTGCTTGGACAATCGAAAGGCAAAAATATCTCCCACTGACACACACTCATGAGTCAAAGCCTCAGTAGGTGATGCTGTGACACCTGCATATATTACAATGCCATTATATATTACATACATATATTACATTTTTTTTTTTTTAGGACAGGAAATAATTTTTTATTGAGATCATCTGGCAGTTTGAAAACAATATAATTAATGGCCAAAATGTTTTAGAATACAAAATACACATCCTAATACAGGGTATCAAAAGAGAAGGTCAATAAGGTTTGAAATAGCCAGGAAGATTTCATAAGCAGGCTTTAATCTCACCATTGTAGGTTAGTAGTATCTTTCTCATGAGAATCAAGGGCATCGTCTTCAAGGTCATCATCAAAAATCTCTCGGCCATCTTCCACATAGCCAATACCATCATCATCCACGATCCAGTCATCATCCTGGCGGGCCTGAACCAGCTTCGAATACTGTTCTTCATCAATGTATATATATATTACATATATAATAATATATAACATAATATATATGTTAAAAATAACATAAAAATATATACATATATGTAATATATATTATATATATATATCTTTTTAAGTAGGCTCCATGCTAGGGGCTTGAACTCATATACATACATACATATACATACATATACATATATGTAATATATATATATTATATATATATATATATCTTTTTAAGTAGGCTCCCAATGCAGGGCTTGAACTCATGACTCTGAGATCAAGGGTCAGATGCTTAATAGACTGAGCCACCCAAGTGTCCCTAGGTGTCTACCTTTATATTTTGAGGACTTGTTTTCTATTTGGTGTTAAGTTAGTTAACTTTGGATTCATTTTGCTTAATCAAATTGAGATTTAGGACATACTCTAAATTTTATAGTAATACTTTGGTTAAGTTATTAATATCTCCAGATAGCTAATCTCATTTTGAAATTTTCTTTTGAACTTTTTTTATTGAGCCATAACTCACAAAATATAAAATCCCCTTTTAAAGCGAACAGCTTAGAGTTTTTTTAGTATATTCACAAGGCTGTGCAACCATTGCCACTGTCTAATTCCAGAATATTTTCATCACTTCAAAAAGAAACCACATTCAGTTAGCCCTTACTCTTCATTCCCCTGCCCCTAGGTACTGACAACTATTCACTTCTGTCTTTTTGGATTTGCCTATACTGTATATTTCATATAAATGGAATCATATAATAGGTGGCCTTTTGCATTTGGTTTCTTTCATTTAGCATAACGTCTTAGGTTTATCTACGTTGTAATGTATCCTTACTTCACTCCTTTTGTGGCTGGACAATATTCTGTTATATGGATAGACCACATTTGTATTATCGATTCATCAGTTGATGGACATTTGGGTTGTTTTGACTTTTAGGCTGTTATGAATTATACTGCTATGAACATTCATGAACAAATTTTAGGTGAACATTCATTCTCAACTCTCTTGGGTATATATCTAGGAGTAGAATTACTGGGTTATATGATAAATCTGGGTTTAACTTTTTGAGAAATTGTCAGAATGTTTCCCAAAAAAGCTGCAACCACCAGCTGTGCACAAAGGTTCCAGTTTCTCCACAACCTTACCAACATTTGTTATTAAAATTTTTATTTTAATTGTCCTTAAATTTTTTTTTAAATTGTGGTTTTAAGAGTTATTTATTTAGAGGTGCCTGGGTGGCTCAGTCATGTGCCTTTGGCTCAGGTCATGATCTTAGGGTCCTGGGATTGAGCCCCATGTCAGGGTCTCTGCTCAGTGGGGAGCCTGCTTCTGTCTGTGTCTGTCTGTCTCTCTCTCTTTCCCCTTGTCCCCTACTTGTGCTCACTCTCTTTCTCCCTCAAATAAATAAATAAAATATTTTTTTAAAAAAGAGTTCATTATATTTTAAAATAATATTTTCTATTTCCTTGTTCATCCTCTGTGTAGTTGTCACTATTAAAAATAAAGTACTGAAGTCTCCAACTATTATCATTGAATTATCTGTTTCTTCTGATTTCTGACAGCTTTTGTTTCATTTATTTTAGGGCTCCATGGTAAGGTGCATATATATTCATGATTATTATATCTTCTTAATGGATTGACACTTTTATCATTCTAAAACCTCCTCTTTTGCTGCAAGTAACATTTTTTTACTTAAAATCTATTTTGTCAGATATTAGTATAGCTGCTACAACTTTCTTTTAGTTACTATTTGCATGGTATGTTTTCCATTCTTTTACTTGAAATCTATTTGTATCTTTGTAGCTACAAGGTGTGTCTCTTGCAGACAGCATATAGTTGGATCATGTGTTTTTATGCAACCTCCCAGTCAATGCCATCTTTTAATTATAATGCTTAATCCATTTATGTTTAATGTAATTATTGGTAAGGTAAGACATCTGCCATTCTGCTATTTGCTTTCTCTATGTCTTTTGCCTCTTGTGTTCCTCAATTCCTATATTACTGCCTTCCTTTTAAAGATATTTTCTAGTGTAGAATTTAAATTCCCTTGTCATTTATTATATTTTTGTTATCTTCTTAATGCTTGACCAGTGGATTTAATTAGATTTTAGTTTATAACAAACTAAGTTCAAATTAATACCAAATTAATTTCAATAGTATATAAAACCTAACGTACCTCTCTTACCCCCTCCTTTGTGCTATTATTTTCATACAAATTATATCTTTATGTTTTACATTCCCATCAATACATATTTAGAATTATTAGTTTATGTAGTTGCCTTTTAGATCAGGTGGGAGGAAAAAAGTCACAAACAAAATATATATTTATGCTGTATCTACCACTCATTTAGTGATTTTTGTTGATGCTCTTTCTTCATGAGGATATAAGTTACTACCTTGTGTCCTTCCATTTTAGCCTAACTTTAGAATTTCTTTTTGTTTATTTTAATTTTAATTTTTTTTACTTAAAAATTTTTTTACTCTAAAACGTTTTTAATTTTAATTTTTTATTTTTTAAGAATTTCTTATATTTCAGGTCTGCTAGTAACAAATTTCCTCAATTTTTATTTATTTAGTAATGTCTTAATTTCTCGTTCACTTTTGATAAATAATTTTCTGGCTGTAGAATTCTTGGTTGGTAGTTTTCTGTTTCAACAACTTTGAATATATAACCCTATTACCTTCTGGCCTCCATGGTTCTGATGAAATTCAGCTCTTAATCTTATTGAGGATCACTTGTATGTGATGAGTTACTTCTCTCTTGCTGCTTTCAAGATTCTCTCTTTGTCTTTATATTTTCAACTGCTTGATTATGTTCTGTTGATATGGATCTCTTTGAACTTACCCCACTTGGACTTCTTGGATGTGTAGATTAATGTTTTTCTTCACATTTGGGCAAGTTGGGGGTCATTATTTCTTTAAATATTCTTTCTTGTCCTTTTTGTTCTTTTTCTGTGACTGTCATTATATGTTGGTATGCTTGATGGTGTCTACAGGTCTCTGAAATTGTAAATAGATTCAATTTTCTTTATTCCTTTTTTCCTTCACACTTGATATTCTCAATTGATCTGTCTTCAAGTTTGTTGATTCTTTCTTCCATATGATTAAAACTTCTATTGAACCTCTTCCTAGTGAATTGTTTTATTTCTGTTATTGCACTTTCAATTCTAGAACTTCTATTTGGTTCTTTTTTGTAAGGTAAGATAAGAATCTGAAAAAGTAAGTTAAGAATGTGAGATGTTACAGCAACTGAATTCATAATTTAGTATGACTAAAATATCAAATTGGTGGGAATGGATAAGATGTTTTGAAAACAATCATGTTTGATAGTAATAATTTATTCATGTATTTTTTTAAAAAAGTTTTTATTTATCCTTTTGAGAGACAGTGTGTGAGGAAGAGAGAATGAACAGAGGGGAGAGACAGAAAGAGAGGGACAAGCAGACTCCCTGCTGAGCGGGGAGCCTGATGAGGGACTTGATCCCAGGACCCGGGGGTCATGACCTGGGCCAAAGGCAGATGCCTAACTGACTGAGCCACCCAGGCACCCTCATGTATTCTTTATAATCAGACATCTAGTGACAAAGCATCAAGCAAATCTAAATTGAGGGATCTTTCTGCAAAATAACAAGCATAGTTAAATAAATGGCACCTGGGTGGCTCCTCACAGGAAGCCTGTTTCTCCCTCTGCCTATGTCTCTGCCTCTCTCTCTCTGTGTCTCTCATGAATAAATAAATAAATTTAAAAAGCAAGCCTATGGTCTTCAAAAATGTCACTGTTAGAAAAGGCAAAGGAAGGCTAAGCAACTATTCTAAAATTTAAAAGACTTAGGAGACATTTCTACTAAGCACAGTGTGTGGTGATGGACTGAATCTCCAATTAGGAAAAAATTTTGCTATAAAAGACATTATTGGGATCATTGACAAGATTTGTATATGAAATGTATATTCATCAGCATGTTAAGTTTCTTGTTTTTGATCATTGTCCTGTTATGTTATAGCATGTCCTTATTCTTGGAAAGTACATGTTTTAAGTATTTGAAAGTAAATGAATGTGATGTTTACATATTATTCTCAAATGGTTCAGAATATGTGTGTGTCTGTGTGTGTGTAAGAGAGAGTGAGCGAGTGTGAGCACAAATGTAAAATGTTAATAATGGTAAATTTGACTAAAGTATATGTGGATGTTCTCTGTACTATTTTTTTCTTTGCAAATTTTCTATACATTTGATATATCAAAACAAATAGTTAAAAAATAATTTTTATAGAGGACCTATGCTATGCCAGACATTGTTCTAATTATTGAGATACAGCAGGTTACAAAAGAAAACTTCTTGCCATCAGGTAATTGACATCCTAATCGGGGAGACAGAATGAACTAAAAAAGCAAATAATGTTGTATATTGGATGGTGATAAGTAAAATGAAGGCAAATAAGCAAGGTAGAAGGATAAGAAATTCCAGAGTGGGGTATTTGCAATTTTAAATAGATGGTGGGTTAGACACCTGTTTTTTCTTCAAGTCTCTTGAATACAGACTCTGATGTCAGCCTGATGCAGGTGCAACCTGGTAGCACCACCTGCCTCTCGTCTCCCATCCTAGGGCTGCCCTATTGATGACAAGGTGTACGACACATCTCTCAGTGCTCAGACTTGTGCATGCCTGATCCAGAGGTGCAGGTTACTTAACACCCCTTGTTGGTTTGCAAACTCGCCCTCATATTTGCAGGGCAAAAAGAGACCAAAGAAAAGAAGCAGGTTATTCCAGATTGGTAGGTGGCAGGTTAAATAAGGGAACTTACATATGTGGCTGTCTTGGATGGAGGCAAAATGCGTAGGTCTCCACACCTGCCTGCCCAATTTTAAAAGCCTATAGCGGCCTTAACTGGGTTCAGTCACACAAACCATCCAGATGGTCTCAACAACACCTTATCCTCTCAAGCCTGTGTCTTTGGAACAGCTCCCACTCTGAGAACCAGAGGCAGAGTGTACTTTTTAAGGACTGGGTTGGGGATGAGGACCTCTGATTGCCCAGGTCCAGCTTGAAGTTCAACCAGCAGTCGAGTCCTCTAGATTACTTTCAACACCCCCTGGGGCTAACCTTTGACCAATGTGGGAGAGGAACTGATAGATACATGCTTCCTCCTTTCTTCTCCACCCACCCCCATAAATGGAGGGTCCTAAGGGACCTATTGAGTTCTCCATTGGTCCTATAGGATCAAGTGACCAGTCACCAACTTTGTATTGCTACTTTGCATCCTTCTGTAGGTCCACCTGCCCTGCTTTGCCCCTTTTCCTCTCTCTTCTGACCCCCGAAATCACAATCTCTGATAAAGTACACATAAGCATCTTTCTCAGGCTCTGTTTTTTGGGGGAATCTAAGCTAAGATGGTAGCAGGGAAGGACCCATTGAGAAGATACCTTCTTAGATGGGAATTTATCGAGCACCTAAAACAATTCAGTGATATAGGTTCTCTTGCTATCATCTTTTGTTTCATTGTTGAGGAAACTGGGGTTTGGGGAGATGATGTAGCTAGCTCAAGGCTGTGCAGCATAGATGCAGTGGAACCCAGTTCATCTGTCTCCTAGCTCACTCTCATTTGCCACCTATTTTCTCCCATTGTCTTTATTACTGCCATTTCGAAAGTTCCAGTTTTACCGATGAAGTCAATAGGAACCTAAGAAAAAGTTTTTGTCAATGTCAGGATCTCAAGGTTAAGGAATCAGGATCTCAAGGTTAAGGAAAAGTTTATAATGAGGATCAGAGTATTAGTGATAGTAAGAATCTTACAGTGTTAGTCAGGATAGCTCAGACTTTGCTGCACTAACAACTCCAAAATTTCACTGGCCAAAAATAAGATCTCATTTTGGTTCATTTGGTTATATCTCTATGGCAGGACAACTAGGGGTTTCCACTCTGCATTGTTTTGTAATCCAGGCTAATGGAGCAGCCACCATCTGGAGCATTGCTGGCTGCTGCAGCAGAGGCAGAGTGCTCCGGAGGGTCTTGCACTAGCAATTAAGTGTTCTGCATGGGAATTACATATGCCACATTCTGTCCACAATTCATTAGCCCGGATGACTGTACCCAACCCAGCAGGGCCAGGAAGCAGTCCTACTCTTATGTTAAGAAATATTTGTTGAACAGCATTAATGACTATCACACCCACTGAGAAAACTCCAAGGGGAAATGAAACTCAGGTAACAGAGGCAAGTTCTTCACTGCTATCATCTTGTCCTCACAGAGAACCTCTTCTCTCTGAGACGAGGGAGACAGCAATATATGTCCTGGAATTGCGTGGCTGGCTCAGTCAGTAGAGCGTGTGACTCTTCTGAGTGTTGAGTTCAAGCCCCATATTGGGTATAGACCTTACTTGAAAAAAAAAAAAGTACAGGTGCCTGGGTGGGAGAGTTGGTTAAGAATCAGACTCTTGGCTTTTGCTCAGGTTGTGACCTTGGGGCGGTGGAATTGAGCCCTGAGTAGGGCTATGGGCTCAGCATGGAGTCTGCTTGGGACTCTCCCTCCTCCTCTCTTCCCTTCCCCATGCTCGTGTGTGCTCTCTTCTCTCTAAAATAAACAAATAAACCTTAAAAAAAGTATATCCTGCTTATTTAAAAAACTGCATTCTAAGTGCTTGGCTTAAAATGCATTTTTGGCTGATTTTTAGTAATAGTATTTTGAGGAAGGATATCGATTACTCCAAAGTTCCACAGGCATCAGTACTGCTGGAAGAAATGATGACATCCCTTTTAACCTCAACCTAGTTGTGTCTTACTTATAGTTTTATTTGTGTATGCCCTATTTACTCAGTGACACTCACAGGTTATTCATTGCCCAGGTAAGTACATGATGCAGCAGCGTTATCACTAGCCATTATCTATAACATCGGCCACCATGTCGAGCCTGTCTACTAAGTGCAGATTTTGTTATAGTTCAGTCTTTTGTTACAGTGAAAATGAGAGAGGGTTCCCATATGGTTTTTTTTTTTGTTCTAGATTTTGCAATACTGGAAAAGGTGGATCTTAACATTTTCTTTGTCAAAAAGAGTATATTTGCTATTCTTTGAGAAATGCCGTGGTGTTGGCATCACATACGAATCTGCAATTTAGCCATCTTCAACTGAACTGCATCATCCCAGGTTCTTGGAGATAACATCACATCGGAATCTTTATTGCAGGGAGTAGATTATATAGATTATAGCTATTGCTTCCTCCTTATCAGCATAGCCTGCTACTTCATCCTGGAAAGAAATGAAATTATTGTTACATGGCTTGCACTTTTCTAAGCTCTGCTAGCTGCTTCTTAGTCCCTCCTCCTTTTATTTGGAAATTTACTATTTCACAGCTTATTTTAGTATCTTCTAGGTAGCAAGGCTAAATGCATGATATGTAATTGCCAAAGTGATCTTTTATTTTTCCACTTTAAAGATGCCTTTTCCCAATTCTTGGCATGATGGGTTCTCTGTTATAGCCACAAAAAAATTGTTGTCACCTTGTACTCTATATCAATGCTCCCCTTGACCTTCTTCCTGTGGGACAGTGAAAATATTGAGCAAGTAACCAAACCTAGAAACACCTGTTTTGAGTTTTTGCCTTGAGACCAACTGGCACTAGATTATTATAATAAAAGATGACTAGCCCAAAGTTATCACAGATTGGGAAGGGCTGGCAATCTTTTTCCAAGGTGAATCCTCCCTTTCTTTGGCAAGTCAGTCATTTATTGAATATTTACCTTGCATTTTATTTTGAAGCTCAGAATGGTAAGTGAATGCCATGATCAGGTTTAAATTTTCGGAAAACGGTACTGTTAACAGTGTGCAGCATAGCTGTGTACAACAGAGTGAGGAATAGGCTGAAAATAAGAGTTGGAGTAACCCAAACACAAAATGATGAGAGATTGAAAACAGTGGTGGGAATAACAGGAGAGAATAGATTCAAGAGCTCTCCAAAGGGAGGATCTACACTTGTTGACTTGTTGGCTATGGGGAGAGATGAGAAGGAGCACTAAGGAGGATCTCAGATAGTTAGCTTGACAACTAGGTGCATGGTGTTGCCATTCATTGAGAATGAACACCAAAGGAAGAATGGTGCGTGTGTGTGTGTGATATTAAGTTAGTAGCAGTGGAATTGCTGAGAGATGATGAGTTAATGATTTAGATCCAGAAGCCAGCAGAAAGCTTCATCTATTTAGTATATTTTTATTGTGTGCCTGCGCCCTGGGCATAAAATGTGCCAATTCCATTAGAGTGGTAGTTAAAACCATGATGCTGATGAGATCAGATCAAGACTATGGGTGGAATGAGAAGAGCTAGTTCTCCCTCCTCTGTCCCACTGCTAGATGCTTCTCTCAGCACTGAAACATGCTCTCATACTGCTTGCCTTAGAAATCCTCCCTGTACCCCTCATCCCCTGCATTACTTTTCAGCATCCATCCGTCTCCAACCTGGCCTGGCTGCTGCACCCAGCTGGCTCTGGCTGAGGCAGCAGAGCTTTCTTTCTATGCTGCTACATCTGAGGAGCATAAAAAGTATTCTGGCCTCGAAATGCCAAGATGGTTCAGCATTCCCATAGGCCCTTGCTGCTCCTTCCTGCTGCTCTGAATTGAGAATAACGCTTTGTCCTAGTCCTACTCTGTGTCACCTGCCATACACCCTGGCTGAATACTGTAGTGACATTGTTTACGCCTCTCTGTCTCACAGTGTCCCCTGGGAGAAGATCTCTTCATCCTTGTTTGTAGTCTGTCCTGCCATTAGGTTCAGACCTAGTCTGGGGCCCTGGGCTGTAGGGTGGACTCCAATTACCCTCTTCCTCTTTCTTCCAGACCCCTCCATAACCTCCTTTCCCTTCCCCACCCCTCATAGAGTAATATACAAACTGCCTTAGAGGCTAGTCCTTCAATGAAAATCCCCTTGCAAATATAAAACTTAAATATAAAGGGTTTTAGGGAGGAGGAGATTTTAAAAGTAACATATGCTTGCTGTAGAAATCATTCAGGAAATGTAACAATGTATAAATAAAAATCTCTACTATAATTACCCAAAATCATCACTCTTAACATTTTCAGTGATTTCTTTCCCACAATGTGCCTAACATTTATTATTTTATTTAAAAACAAGATTATACTATACATGTAGTTTTTTTATGTAGTTTTTAAAAAGTCAGTTAAAGGTTTATTTCTGTTATTAATAGATATAGATGACATGATTTTTAATGGATTGCACTTTGTTAGATGGCTTACTCTTTTAATCAATCCTTCACTGACAGGTAGGTGGCTTCCAAATTTTTAATATTGTAAACAAGGCTATGCTGAATGGCCCTATACATAGATCTCTGTGGGTTTTATTTGTGTATATGTGTGTAAGTTATTTCCTTTGGAAATACTCCTAGAAGGTAAATTACTTGGTCAAACTATTTATACTATAAAATCTAATATTTATTGTCAAAATGCCCTTCACTTAAATTCTACCAATTTGCACTCCTGCAAGCAATTTACAGGAGTGCCTATACCATCATATTTTTGACATGTTCTAGGTATTTTAAAAACTCCACCAATGGTGCCTGGGTGGTGCTGTTGGTTATGCATCAAACTCTTGGTTCGGGCCCAGGTCATAATCTCAGATCCTGAGATTGAGCCCTGTGTTGGGGCTCACACTCAGCATGGAGTCTGCTTAAGACTCTCCCTCTCCCTCTACCCCTACCTCTCTTATGCTCCCCCCTCCACCCAAATAAATAAATATAAAAAAAAGATTCAATATGCAAAACAGGACAAGAGTGATTACTGTTATTTAGAGTGAAATCCACTGCTGAATGACTGGTTTTCAAATCTCTTGTATCAGAACCACTTGGGGTGCTTGGCAAAGTGTAGTATCTGGCCAAACCTTAATCCTACTGAGTTGGAGTCTCTGAAGATGATACCCCAGAAACAGAATTTTTCAAAAGCTTCAGGTGAGAATTACTGGACTGGGGGGTATCTTCTCTCGGGGGCTGCAAGGCTTGGCCCCTTTAAGCCAGTTGGAATTACCCACTAGCTACCTGCTGGAGGAAGCCGGGGCTCTCAGTTGGAGTAGAGAATTATAGTATGCTATCTGGAAAGGGCAACTCAGTAAGCACAATGACTTTATCTGATTACAACATTAATGGAAGTTCTGTGAGGGCAGGATCCACGCATGTCTTGTTTGCCCTTGATACTACAGTGTGTCATACAGTAGTGCTTGGCATATCCAGGGGCTTAGTAAGTATTGGTTGGACTGATAAATTCTCCTTTTCTCATTTTTTTTTAAACAGACTTTATATAGGGCAGGTTTTGGTCCACAGCAAAACCAAGTGGAGGATACAGAGATTTCCCATCTATCCCTACCCGCCCCCAACCTCCTTCATTATCAACATCCCCACCAGAACCTCACCAGGTTCACAGCTGATGAACCTGTGGTGGCCGCCACCACCACCACCACCATCATCATCATCATCCATCATCATCATCATCATCATCCAAAGTCTGTAGTTTACATTAGGGTTCACTTTTGGTGTTATAACTTCCATGTGTTTGAACAAATGTGTAATGACAAGTATCTACACTATAGTAAAAAAACCCAACCTCTGGTAACCTGTGATCCTTGACTGTCTCTATAGTTTTGCCTTTTCCAGAATGTCATAGAGCTGAAATCGTATGGTATGTGGTTTTTCATTGTTTCTTTTTGTTTGTTTCTGAAGAAGTTTTCCTTTAGAATAAACTTGCCTTATTACCAGCTTTAAGTTAGGCTGTTTCGCTTCTCAGACCAATGCAAAGCTACATTTTCTGGGTTGGGGGAAGAGAATTGTTTTCTTCTCAAATGCATCCTTCTGAGCTCAGGTCATACAGGGAATAAAGGAGTAACTCATAACAAAAGTTAGGGAGTTGGGCAGGTAAGTGGCTGTATAGCTGTTCTTCTCCAGTCCTGCGCCTTTGAAAGTACACAGTAGAGGTTTGCTAAAAGAAAGGGGATGAGGGTGGGGGAGGTGCAGGGAGAGGAAAGAAGGGACTTCCAAGTGTATTATGGGTGACTTAACTTAATTGTCTAGTCTCTGCTTTGATTTTAACTTGACAATATTTAGGTCTACAATTGAGGTAAAGCAAAGAGATCCATTTTGAAGATGAGTATGTTGAGTTTGAGGTTAAGTAAAATCTCTGGGTGAAGTTCACATCCCTTCATCCAACTAGGGCTGAAGAGTGACCTCTCTGTAGTGAAGTATCAACTGGACTTGGAGGATTTAGAAGAAGGATGGATTAACTTGGCAAGGCACATGGAGATTATGTGCAGGTTTGTTAACTATAGTTTGAATGCTTTCTTAATTTATTTTCCATTGACTGTGAGTGAACTGTTTTGACGCAGGGTGTAATGCCTTCCAAAGGCAGAGGAGACATTAGAATCTGACACCACGATGACATAGATGATAGGATCTCCACAGGCCTGTAACCTTCACAAAGGCAGTAACATTACTATATTTCACCATTGAACAACCCAGCTATTGCCAGAACAGTACTGGACACACATCATATATCCCCAATCAATATTTGTCACTTGAGTGAGTGAATTTCTACTGGTGAATATAGCTTATTCAAATACCACAACCTAGCATTAAAATAAATTCTTCTAAAATTCTTTCATCTCCATACAGTTTTAGAGAAAATTTTTTTTTTCTAAGAATAAGGTCATTTTCCTTTTTTTTTTTGTTGTTGTTGTTGTTGCTTGGTGAATTAAGTCTAAACTCCTCAGTCAAGTATTTGAAGTCCTCCATTATGATATGTCCCCAAGTTACCCTACTAGGATTATTAACTTTCACCTGACACCAGCGGTCGAGCTAAAATATAGATGCTTATTCCCTATTTTTAAAACTGAGCCTTCACACTCACTATTCTATTTGTTTCCCTCTAACCAGGTCAAATCTCTTCTCTTCTGTTAAGACTTCTCTGAGATTACCTGTGGTGAACATTGTGATGTTCCTCCCCTCCCCCCAATATACGTTCCTGTTTTCTTTGTCACTTGCCCAATTTCTAGTTGAGAACCATATCTTTCCCATGTGGGAAGAAGCCCAACTCCATTACTGGTGCTAAACAGCAGTGAAAGCAATTAACATAATCATACACTCTCTCTGGCCATAAATCAACATTTATGGATACTCAGGAATGGGTATGTGATTCAGGTCATACCAGAGCCAGAGGCAGAGAAGAGTGTTGGCTGAGGGCTGCTCACTTCCTGATTGAGATGATGATGCATGCAGCTCTGGAAATTGTTGGCAGTCATCTAGGTTGGATGGAGCTAACATGATGGGAGGTAGAGAAAGAAGCTGGTCCTTGACAATATCATTGAATCCCACAAAGCCCATTTTCTAGTTGGCTTTCAGTGACATGAGCCAATAACTTAACTGCATTATTGTATATACAAGCTGGTTTGAGTTGGTTTTGCTTTTCTTTTTCGAATTTGCAACCTACTGCTACTCTCTCATAAACTGGTAATCCAGTCTTTCTTCTCAGCACTTCTATAACCTTCCTGTTAGTATATAGAGTAATATTCTATACTAATAAATAGTATATGTACTAATAAATATACATTTGTTTGTGTGTGTAGTCTACAGATATATATATAATCTAGTATAGTGACTTGCTCATAGTCATGGCTAAACAAACCCATTTATTAAAGAAACAAATGAGTCTTTCAAGGGTGAGTAAATTTTAACGGTAATAGAATTAATCTAGGTCAGTGAATTTACCTTACTTGCATGAAAATTTTATAGTATGGTTTAAAAATCATATGTAAATATAAAAGCTAAAACATAAAACTCTTAGAACATAAGATAAAAACCCATGGCATTGGATTTGGCAACTGACTCATAGATATGACAGTAAAAGCAAAACAAGACAAAAAAAAAACCCAGATAAATTGGACTTCATCAAAATTGAAAACTTCTGCCCACGAGCGAACATTACCAATAAAGTAAAAAGATGGGATGCCTGTGTGGCTCAGCAGTTGAGCATCTGCCTTCAGCCCAGGGCATGATCCTGGAGACCCGGGATCAAGTTCCACATTGGGCTCCCTGCAGGGAGCCTGCTTCTCCCTCTGCCTGTGTCTCTGCCTCTCTCTGTGTGTCTCTCATGAATTAGTAAATAAAATATTTAAAAACAAAATAAAGTAAAAAGGAAACCTACAGAATGGGAGAAAGTATTTGCAAATCTCCTATCCAAGAAGGGTCAGAATAAACAAAGAACTCTTATAATTCCACAGTGAGAAGACAAACAACCCAATTTTTAAAATGGGCAAAGGACTCGAATAGACATTTCTCCAAAGAAGATTTAGATACAAGTGGCCAATAAACATGTGAAAAGATTCTCAGCATCATTAGTCATCAGTGAAATGTAAATCAAAACCATAAGACATCACTTCACACTCATTAGGATGGCTATAATCACAAAAGCAGAAAATAAATAGTGTTGGCAAGGATTTGGAGAAATTGCAGCCCTTGTCACTGCTGGTGGGAATGTAAAATGGTTCAGCCACAATGGAAAACAGTTTGGTAGTTCCTCCAAAAGTTAAACATAGGATCACCATATGATCCCACAATTCCAATCCTAAGTGTACACCCCAAATAACTGAGAAACAGTTATGAAACTCATGTACACACATGCTCATTGCAGCACTATTCACAATAGCCCAAAAGTTGGAGACAACCCAAATGTTTGTCAGTGGATGAATCAGTGAACAAATGTGGTATATCCATTCAATGTGGTATTATTCAGCCATAACAGGGAATAAAGCACTAGTACCTGCTACAATGTGTGTGGAATGCAAAAACATTATGCTAAGTGAAAGGAGATGGACACAGAAGGTCACATATTATATAATTCCATTTATGTGAAACATTCAGGGTAAACCCATAAAGACTGGAAGCTGGTTAGTAGTTTTTAGGGCCTAGGGAAAGAGAAAAGGGAGAGTAACTGGTTACTGGATATAGAGTCTTTTTTGGGGTGATGAATATGTTTGGGAACAACATAGAGGTGGTGATTGTACAACATCGTGAGTGTATTAAATGCTACTGAACTGTTCACTTTGAAATGGTTTATGCGATGGGAATTTTACCTCTCTTCTACGAACAAGTCAGTAGGAGCAAAACATGCTGACATGTGTTTAATACTCAGCTACCAAGTACTTTTTCAAATGGAATAGGGCTCCTGGGTGGCTCAGTAAGTTAAGCATCTGCCTTCAGTTCAGGTCATGATCCCAGCGTCCTGAGATAGAGCCCCACGTTGGGTTCCCTGCTCAGCAAGGAGTTTGCTTCTCCCTCTCCCTTGGCCTCTCCTCCCTGCTTGCACACACTCTCTCAAGCTCTTTCTCTCCCTCAAATAAACAAATAAAATCTTTAAGAAACTAAAAAACCAAACCAAACCAAAATTGAATGAATAAATACTCTGATTCTGAGCTCAACTTTCACAATTGGCAGGAATCAGCATTACCTGAAGTGTGGGATGTATTTGGAAGGTAAGATGGGCTTTAAATAACCTTGCCTTGTGTAGTGAGAAATTTAATTTCAAGGATCTTAGCGGTTTAGTCCTGTGAATGTATCAATGAGAGAGTCTCAGTTTGGTGTTAGGATGTTTGCTGTTTGTCTAACAACTGCAACACTTGCTAATCCTCATTTTCAACAAAGAGAGAGTGGGCTTCAGGCTCCCTGCCTTCTGTGGGCAATGCTATCTAAGTGGTCCTTTTTTTTTTTTTAAGATTGTATTTATTTATTCATGAGACACACAGAGAGAGGCAGAGACACAGGCAGAGGGAGAAGCAGGCTCTCTGCGGGGAGCCCGATGTGGGACTCGATCCCAGGACCTGGAGATCACACCCTTCATCAAAGGCAGGCTCTAAACTACTGAGCCACCCAGGCGTTTTTTTTTTTTTTTTTTTTTAAAGATATTAAGTGGTCTTAATAGCATTGTTGTTTTCTATTTTTGCTTTTATCTTCCACTTATGTTATGTGACACCTGTTTCCCACCGTTAGTGATTTGCATTATACTTCAGATAGTGATGCAAAATTTCCAATGTAGTTCAAGTAGAAATTGTGAGTCAACTGAAGGAAAAACAGTAAGTAAATAATAATATAAATGGCATGAGGACTCAGGGGGAAAAGTAGGACTCAGATGAGCGCTGGCATAAGGAAACACACATTAGATCTGGAATATGAGCACCTGCGTGTCTCACTGTGCAGCCAACTGGAGTGGCCACGAAGCCCCTCTGCTTTCTCAGTTCCTGCCCACCCCACAGAACTTTTATGGCAAGTAATTTACACATGTAAATCGTTATTATTAGATTATTTGTGTTGGGCATCACCTGTTTTGCAAGGGCTGCATTTCCCAGAGTCCCTTGCCAGCTCAGTTCTGATAAGGTGTCCTTTTGCCAGTGACATGCACTCTTGGGATTTGAATGGCATAAGGAACGTGCCATATTTCCTCTGACAGTAGTGGCTGACACGAGGCTTTGGTAGACAAACATTTTTGCAGTGAAGCTAGACTACAAAGTATGCCCCTGACAGTTACCAGCTTCTAAGCTGTGAGGCAGCTGTGACATTGGCAGTGATTTCATGTCATTCCCTGTGATTTCTGACTCTGGATGCAGCAGCTTCCTGACATCAACTGCTGTGGAATAACCCAGGAGTTGTGTTGTTCACCTTCCCCCGTTGGCTCCTTCCAAAGAGTTTGTACATCGGATCCGCTGTATTGAATATCTTCCTGCTGGTAATACCTTTGAGTAGTTTCCTGAACTGTAGTGGAGATATTAATTTTATTGACTTTTTAAGGAAGCTTCTATATAATAACAATACAGTAAGAGTTAACATTTGTTGAGTGTTTACTACTAGTCATTTCGGTAAGCCCTTTACATGCATGATCTCATTTAGTTCTTTTAATGAACCCTATGTGGTAATGTCTATCACTATCTTTATCTTCATTTTGCAGAGGGGGAAACTGAGGCAGAGGGTTCCTCCCTGACCTAGGTCTCAGAGGTGGCAAACAGCAGAGTAGGGATTTGAACTCAGGCTGTCTGAATCAAATGTTCAATGACTCCACAACATATTGTCTCACCCCTGCACCACAAAATGTTACTTGAGGTCTCCAGTAAAGTCTACTTCAGGTCTGAAACCAAAACTGTTTTGGGATTCAGAAGTTTCGATTTTTAGGAGGGTGACACAGCACGTATACTGCATGTTACTTAAGGGGCAGTGTTAGTGGGATCTGGGCTAGGACCCCGCAATCAAACACTGATGGTTCAACAACGGGAGGAACATTCAGATTAAATAAAATAAAGTCCATAAATAGCCAAAGGAAAATCCAGTTGCTAGCAGATGAATTTAGGTGCCAAATTTAGGGGGGAAAACACTTGGTTTTCAGAGCTTTTTAAGATTTCAAAACTGCTGATTAGGCATTCTGGACCCAATCTTCATGAAGTGTTAACAAATAGAAAAGAGAAGTTGAGTAGATTAAAAAAATGTTTTTTCCCATCTATTGTGTCATTTTAATTAAGTCTTTAGTCTGGCTACTTGTGACCACTCCTTTCTTTCTTTTTTTTTTTTTTTTTTTTTTTTTAGCCAAAGTGTGTGGACAGGGACTTATTTTCATGTCTAAGTCACATTTAATCGCAAGTATATTTACTTTGCAGACACCAGAAGGTTAAGGTTGTCACGTTTTTTCACGTTGGCCGAGTGTCAAAGGAAAGAGCCTTAAAGGAAAAGAGCCACCTCAAAGCAAAGAGCCAGATAGAATCAGCAGAAACATGCCCCGGAATGCCTAAGGATCTTTTACGGTTTACCTTGTTCTTCTATAACTCGACCTTTTTATACAGCATTTCTGTTAATTTTGACAAGGTTATTTATAAGGTTTTAGCTTAAATGTCTCTAAATATAGCCTTAGCACTGTATTTTTAATCAATTTATCCCAGTTATCAATATACGTGGGTAGCAAACCACCCTATACTCAATGGCTTAACAAACAATTAATTTGTGCTCTCATTGTTCCATGGGTTGACTAGGCTCATCTGAGGTGCCCTTAGTTGGGTTTCTTATTGGGTCACAGATGCTCAAGGCATCTGAAGGCTCAACTGTGCTGGATGTCCAGGACGGCTCCCCCACAGGCCTAGCAGTTGATGCTATTGGTTGGAGGTCTAAGCAAAGCTTGTCACCAATACGTGGCTTTAACATGGAAGCTGAGTTCGAGGAAGGAGTCCACTAAGGGTAAGTATTTCAGAGTCCCAGGCAAAAGCTGTAAGATGTCTTATCATCTGGTCTTAGAAAATATTCAGCATCACTTCTGCCCTCTTCTTTTGCTCAAAAAGTGAGTCACAGGGGCGGCCCAGATTCAAGAGGAGGACAGTATGCAAAGACGTGAACGTTGGAAGCATGGGTCACTGGGGGACTAGCTTTGAAAATTAGCACACAACTTATTTAGATTTAGGTACACAAGGGTTTAAAGTTAATTAAGAAATCATATACACAGAGGCAAGTTTTATCACCTTAAGACAGGGACAAGAATGCCTTGAAATTGTACTTCACATTTATTTCAATATCATATAGCACTTTTTAATACAATTGTTGGAGGAGATTTAAAAAAAATAAGGGGGGGGCACCTGGGTGGCTCAGTGGGTTAATCAACTGCCTCTGGCTCAGGTCAGGATCCCAGGGTTCTGGGATTGAGTCCCACATCCGTCTCCTTGCTCATTGGGGAGCCTTCTTTTCCCTCTCTCTCTGCTCCCCATGCCCCCACTCATGCTCACTCTCTCTGAAATAAATAAAATCTTAAACAAAAAATAAAGGGCATTGGTGTCTAGGAGGCAGTCCAATGGAGACTTTAAGTATGGCAACTTTAAGCGGGCAGAAGCAATTCTCTAAAGCTATAAAAACATAATGAGACACTTTCCAAATGATATGGCATCATTGTAGATTTTGGGCAAACCATGATAACCATTTTGTTATGAGAGCAGGGTAGCTGGTGAGCAAAAGGGCAGAGGAGATAATGAGAGGCAGCCTTTGTAGTTGAAAACCAGTCATTCTTACTTGGTTTTTGTTATTTTCAGTCAGAGACCCTTTGGAGTATATGACAGAAATTTAGGAAATTTTTGCTCAGAAATGTAGGAAAATGGCTAGCTGTTACCTTTGTTCCTCCCTCCTACTCTTCCTTTATTGTTCTACAAATATTTACAGAGAGCTGTACCAGGCACTGATCTGGACCAAGGGATAGAATAGGGAAGAAGACAGATAAGTTCCTCAATCTCATGACATGAACATTTTCAAGATAGAACCCCCCCTCCCCTCTCCCCACCGGGGGTGGGGGTGCCTGGGTGGGACAGCTGGTTAAGCACCTGGTTTTGGCTCAGGTCATGGGATCAAGCCCTGCATCAGGCTCTGCACTCAGTGCAGACTCTGCCTGAGAGTCTCTCCCTTTCTGCCCCTCCCACTTGTGCTCTCTCTCTAAAATAAATAAAATCTTAAAAAAAACAAACCAAGTGTGCCAATAAATAAGCAAGATAACTCCAGATAGTTTTAAGTAATGAACTGTGATCACACCTTTCATAAAGTTTTATGTGGCTCCCATTTCTTATACAAACTTTCCTAACTGCATCAGTAACTTCTCTTTTTAATCAAAGGAAAACTTTTTCATATAAGCAGTGTGGACGTCCTTGTTGGTTATCCATTGCTTTTTCACTTATACCACGTGCACAGATATTGATTAGTGTGTCTTTCTTCCCAACAGGGAAGAACAATTATATGTAGTGTCATTGGAAGTGACTTTCCTAACCAACGAAGAGGATTGGTTCCTTACGAAATTTCCGAAAGTACTGCTGCTATTGAGGATGAAAACGTGCACAGAACTTTCCACAGCTTTATTACCACCGTCTTTGCTCTCCTCTCTGCTGCATCTTCCCCAGGAGCTATCTGCTTACCCCTATGAAAAAAATGGAATGGATCAAATAGCCATGGATTCACATTTCGAATTCTCAATTTACAGGACACTCAGAGGACCTACACTTTGATCCACCTTCTCTAGATGACAGTGAAGGATGGATGATTTGGAGGATTATTTTTTTCTCTATGTTCTTATATTCTCACCTCAAATTGTACTTCTGGCTTTAATAATTATAGCATCCTATGGGTAGCGGGGAGAGGTTTAAACATGCACTCTTTGTCAACATTTTAAGTATTTCCATTACCACAGCTCATAGCTTTTGCAAAAATGACATACAAATGTCCACCTACCTTATTCCATTATAGTATATGAGATGTAGTTCTAAACCTTTGGTATACGTGAAACATTTTATTGGTAACACAAACTTACTCTGTAGGACTTTTGACTTTTTGGTGCTTTATTGATATCAAGCTTTTACACTTTGTATTTTAATATCTGGCAATTCACATTGGAGTGAATATAAAAATGGAATGAATTTAATATAAATACAGTTACTGAGGGATCAATCAGCAAAATAGTGCCTTGTGGTTCAAACCCATTCATTGCCATAAGTAAGTTTTTAGTGGAATTAAGGCACATTCATCCTGTTATATATTGTCTACAGTTGCCTTCATGTTTATTATGTTTCCTCTTTAAGAAAAAGTTTGTCCATCCCCAATTTAGAGGAAAAATGATTCTATCTTTATTTCCATGATAATCACTGACATAAGTTCTATGTTTACCGTATGCTGCAGATAAGTGAATTTGCATGCCTACCCCAGAGTGAAGCCCTACACTGGGGATATAGACAGAAATCTGTGTTTGCCATTTAACAATACCTCCAAGATGCTTAAAAATACAAAAATTATGGCAAGCTCCTAAAGTTATACCTACGAACAAATACTGGTTTTATACTGAAGTGACATAACTCACTGGTGACGCTTGGATTTGGGGGAAAATGTGGGGACTTTGGAGCTTTAACTGTACTATAGAGTCAGAGGACTATCACTGAAGCATAAAATTGAATCAGTGTTACTCATCATTAGGTCCAAAATAAAGTTTTAAAAGATTACCCATATAAGTTATGGAAAAAATGTATCTGAAATTTCCACTTTATTTTGCCAAATAAGCCTGTGGCCAGGGTTGTTCATTCCAAAATCCCATTAACTCCTTAACTAGTGACTTGGGGGTTCCTGTTAAAGATGTTTGCAGTGATGTCCCTTGAGTAACATCATCTGTGGTTCCCAATGACTTCTTAAATGTTGAGCACTCAGCCACAAACATGGCCATTTAATTCAATAAATATTGAGGGCCTACTATGTGCAAAGCAAACTGCTGGTCCAGCTGGGCTATACAGCTGTAGGAGTGGGGGCTCTTGCCTTTCAGATATTCAAATATCTCGGGGCACCTGGGTGGCTCAGTGGTTGAGCATCTGCCTTTGGCTCAGGCCGTGACCCCGGGGTCCTGGAATCGAGTCTACTATAGGGCTCCCCGTGGGGAGCCTGCTTCTCCCTCTGCCTATGTCTCTGCCTCTCTGTGTCTCTCATGAATAAATAAAATCTCAAAAAAAAAAAAAAAAGAAAAAAGAAATACAGATATCTCAATCTGGGTAATTGCTAATTGGGGCATTCCAGAAGTTCTGGAGAAGTGTTTGGGTGTTGGGAAAGTTTCCCATGTCCTGCCAACTCTTGATCTGTTTTTCACTCCAATTCATATATCCGTTTTGGATTGGGCTTATTAAACACTAGCCTTTGCAAATCTGGTTTAAATGGATAAGAAAAGGGAAGTATTATTTTAAAGGGTGTATGTGCAAATAAGACCGGCTGTGAGCTACAAGGAGCCTTGGAGATCCATCTAAGACCAAGTGTTATGCACAGTTAGCGAAGTCTGCATCCTCCAGCAGAGACTGTGGTCCCACTTCCTCTGTCCATCTCTCTGCCTCCATATTGCACGCAGCAACCCAGTTTTTTGGTGTCCGTTTTCACCAGCTGGAAAAAAAAAAAAAAGAAAATAACAACAGCGCAGTTGCCAACTTTACTAACTCTAGTTCCTGGAATCAAGGACAGGAAGCCTTTGTTATTTGCACACCCTAAGTCTTCTAGCTCCTATTGAATAAATCATTTAACTGTCAGCTAATTACAGTGCCGGAAAGTTTACATCATTCATCTTTCTTTTTTTTTTAAATGGCACCTCTTAATAGAAGACTCTGGAGACTGAAACTCTTGACAGTTTCCATGATATAAAAAAAGAAAGCTGACCTAGAGAAAGATGGGACAAAAAAGACGAACATTTGGGGGAATTTTAGGCGGCAGTTGGGATCTGAAACAGTAGCCTATTTAAAGTCGTGCTGATTTGAACACTTGGAAGTCCCTGAAAGATTTTCAGAAATGTGAATTCTCTTAGGAGCGGATGATCATTTTGCACCTGTTAAACGACCCAGCCCTTGCTTGCGGCGGGTGACGACCCTTAGGAGGCAGGTACTACTACTATCAGGACTCCTTACAGGTGAGGAAACTGAGTCACGCGGCGGGGGCGCTGCGGGGGTGAGAAGGTCCAAGCCCCGGCAGCCAGGGAGATGCGCCCGGAATGAAACCTGCGGAGAGGTGGCTGCAGAGGTGGCGCCGGGGCCGCGGCTCCGCTGACCTCACCCCCCGCGGCGGCCGGAGCGGGCGGGCCCCGCGCGGCGCCCGCAAGCCGGGCTGCTGGTTCGCGGGCGGCAGAGCCGGCAGGGCGCGCGCGGGCGGGCGTCTTCCAGCGGCGGCCGCCGGGGTCCTCGCGGAGGCGGGAACGCGGCGCCGGCGCGCACGTGCCGCCGGGAAGGGGCCGCGGGGGCCGCGCCAAGATGGCGGCGGCCGCGGCCGCATCGCCGACGGTTGGCGGCGGCCCGTGAGGCGGGCGGGGCCGGCGGCGCGGAGGCGGGGTCCCGGGCGAGCCGCCCTGGGAGGCGGGGGCCGTTTCCATAGCGGCGGCAGGAGGTGTCGCGCCGGGGAACTTCCTGGTTCCCGGGCTCGGCTGCGCCGGGATCCTCTTGGAAGGGAAACAATGGGGCGGAGGGCACTGCGGTAGCCGCCGCCGCCGCCGCGCCGGGACCCGCTCGGCTGCCCCGACCCCGCGCTCGGCGCCCTCCCGCCGCCGCCGCCGCCGCCGCCGCCGCCGGGACCGTCCCGAGGTAACTTCGTTTTTCTCCTCCCCGCGCAGGGGGCCGCCGCCGCCGCCGCTGGGCTGCGGGGTTCCCCGCGGGCAGCCGCTCGGCTTGGCCCCGCGGAGCCGGACGCCGCCATTCCCGGCCCCGGGGGAGGGGGACGGAGCGGGCTCGGGGGCCGCGTGCGGGGCCGTCCGGGCCCCCCCTCCGCCCCCCCGAGCCCGGGCCGCGGGGCTCCGCGGGAGTGATTGGCGGGCTGCGGGCTGCGGGCTGCGGGCGCCGGGCGGGGGCGGGGGGCTGCGGGCTGCGGGGTCGCCGGGCCGGGGGGAGGGGCGCCCTCCCCCTCCTCGCCCCGCCCCGCCCCTCCTCGCCCCGCCCCCACGCCCCGCCCCCTCACACGCCCCGCCCCCTCCCGGGGGACCCGTCTTCCTCTGCAAGTTTCCCTCGCGTCCTGCGCAGCCCCCAAGCGGGGCAGGACTCAGGCCGCCTCCGTCCCTTTAATTAACATCATTGCCCTTCGGTGCCCGGCGGGGTGGGGGTGGGGGTGGGGGGGAAACTTGGTTTCGACCGGGCTTGGAGGGAGGGGGACGGGGTGGAGGAGGGACCCGGGAGCTGGAGAGCCGGCGCGCCGCCGCGAAGTTTGCAAAGTAGTCGGCAGCGGACAGCCGGCGCGGCGGGGCGGCCGGGGCCGGGCGGGGGGGGGGGGGGGGGGGGGGCGGGGCTGGCTGCGCGCAGGTGCTCCAAGCCGCGGAATTGGAGGAGTCTGAATCCACATTTTATTTATTTATTTATTTATTTATTTATTTATTTATTTATTTATTTATTTATCTATCTATCTATTTATTTATTTATTAATATTTATTCATGAGAGACACACACACACACAGAGGCAGAGACACAGGCAGAGGGAGGAGCAGGCTCCATGCAGGGAGCCCGACGCGGGACTGGATCCCGGGTGTCCAGGGTCACGCCCCGGGATGAAGGCGGCGCTGAACCGCTGAGCCACTCGGGCTGCCCTGAATCCACATTTCTAGACGTTTGGAAGCCACTTCTAGAAGTCGGGGATGACATCCTCCCCGCCACACACACACACACACACACACACACACACACACACACCCTTTCCCCCGCATTTTAATCCACAGTTACTTTTTAGTTGGTAGACTTTAATAGGAGTGAAATGTGTCTCCCTCCTGGGCCTGGGGAAGGATGTTTGAATTGAGGCATTATTTATTCCCCAGTCGTGGGGAATAATATGACCCAAATGGGGAAGGGGGAAAAACAACAACAACACAACAACAAAAAGTGGGGACAGGATCTTAAATATTTTGCTTGCTGGAAGAAGGCGATTTTAATCCCACATTAATCCATCTGTAAATGGAATTAAGTCTCTGGGCTACAAACGTATTATTTCGTAGCTCAGGAAGGTTGGGCGGAACCTCAGAGATCATCGTGGCCAGTCCCTCAGGTGTTGTCGCATCTCTTGGAATTTCTATTAGGAGGAAGTCGGGATACTTTTTTCTTTGGTGAAGTTATTTATTTTTTTAAAGGCTTTATTTATTTATTCGTCACACACACAGAGAGAGAGAGAGAGAGAGAGAGAGGCAGAGACACAGGCAGAGGGAGAGGCAGGCTCCATGCAGGGAGCCCGAGGGGGGACTCCATCCTGGGACCTGGGTCACACCCCGGGCTAAAGGCAGGCACCAAACCACTGGGCCACCCGGGGCTGCCCTGTGGAGTCAGAATTAAGTGAGCCAGCATCAAGCGAACAGTGCTTTATTTGCTTTTCTCACTCTGTCAGGCCCTAAAGTCAAAAAGATTTGAGTTTGGCGTTTTGGATGGTAAAGTTGGCAAAAAGACTTTGTATTTACTTAAAATGGATGCTGAATCCTGTATTGTAGTCTCCACAGGCCGTTGAAATATGTCAAAACACAGAAGGAAAAAAATTGTGCCAATGAAGGTATGAATTATTTTTTAAAAGAAAACAGGTAGCCTGAGTTAATAACAGAAATTCCTTTTTGATTATGTAAAGAATTAGTGAGGCGTCACAAAGGCGTTTGAAGAAGCATCATTCGCCAAACATTAAGAATTTGGGGCCTGCATCTCGGCGTTGGTGCCTACTTACTGTTGTTACCTGTCATACTCCCTGGTGTACTTGTTTCTGAAAAGGCCCATTACCAGTTATAACCATCTGTTGACATGAGATATGTCCTGCCACTGGTTATGCAAGCCAGTAAGTGGAAGTGTCAGCTTTGCCACCATCAGTCAATTGGCTGGTCATCCTCAGTGTTTTGGGGACCCAAGACAATTCCTGGCGTGGCGGATTCAATCTGGGCCTCCAGTGTCAAGCAGAGATTGCACTGGTCCAGCGTGGCCACTGTGGGTACATCTGTCTCAAGTTCCTGTTATTTCTGTAGCCTGTGAAGGTGGTTGAAAAAAAGAGGCCAGTAAATTAAAGTTAGTGGCAAGCTGAAAACAAAATCAACTTTGGTGAAAATGTGCTAGGTGTGTTAAGGCAGTCTGGAGCTGGGAGAAGAAGACTTTGCCACCGTCCTGAAAGTTTGGGAGTTGCAACTTCAGTTAGAAAGAGGCCGGTGATGACATTTTTGGGTTATGTTTGCAATTTCACTTTTAACCATTCTTGTTTTGTTTTAGTGCAATGTTATTATCGACAATATGCTGACCATTTATTACCAGAAAGTTGTAGTTTGTCCCTTCAGGGTGATTTTTGAAAGGCATATTGCCTTTAGATGCGATTCACTTGTATTTAGAGTCTCTTTTTTTTTTCCCCCATTAAGAAAGTATCTCAGGGATACCTGGGTGGCTCAGTGGTTGAGCATCTGCCTTTGGCTGGGTATGATCCTGGGGTCCTGGGATCAAGCCCCACATCGGGCTCCCCGCAGGGAACCTGCTTCTCCCTCTGCCTATGTCTCTGCCTCTCTCTCTCTCTCTTTCATGAATCAATAAATAAAGTCTTAAAAAAATAAAGCATCTCATTTTTACAGTGGAACTCAGTGTAAACACAATATTAATTTGAATGAAATTTGTCTTCTACCACATTTCATTATAGTACATGGGGGTTCAGAACACGGGATTTAGAGTTGCAAACACTTGGATTCTTAACTGGTCTATGCCATTTCCAGGCTATATCACATCATGTAAATAACTTCATTTTTTAAAGCCTTGTTTCTTTGTAAAATTGAGCAGAGGGTGGGGACATCATAAATTCAGATTTTGTTCATTCAGCAAGTCTTTCTGGAGTGCCTTCTGTGTACCTCCTGACCTCATGCTAGGTACCTTGTTTTCAACAACAGGGGGGATAAGTCCTTTGAAGTAGAGTATAGGGAGCTATAAAAACGATGACTAGGGAACCTAACCCGACCTGGGGGTGGTGGGACAGGCTTTCCTGAGGAAGGGACTCGTAAGACCTGAAGGATGAGGAGGAGATGGTAGGTGAGGAGGGGAGGGGGTGGGACACCGTGAGGGTAAGAGAAGAGCCTGCACGCAGGGCCTGAAGAGTCTCCTGGAGGCTGGATAAGGATGCTTGTGTATGACTTAGTTCCCTACACGACTTGTCAGCAGCCACTGTTCACTGTGTAGATAGCAGGCTTCTGGCACCATGCTCCAGTCACCTGAACGAAGGGCTCAGCTTGTTCCACAGCCTTAATGGAGAGAGGGAGTCAGGTTAGTTGCCTCTAGCCCCAGTAGACCTGGAAATGACTCTACGCTTCGGTGTCTAGTTTTGTAACTCTGGCACCGTTCACTTGTGAATCTCTAAAAGACTGGAATTAAATGTTGAATTAGATTTTTTTTTTTAAATTTCTTTACAGAAGTACTGTATGACACGAACATAGCGTTTTGATTTAATGTCGATAGCTTTGTGTCTTTGGAAGAGCCTAGGCCATCTTACTTAAAATATCAGCTTCTCCCCAAATTAACAAATACTGATTTAAGTGGCAGGTAGTTTCATTTGCCTATAGGAAGAATAGGAGTGACTCTGGAGTTCCTTTTTTTTTTTTTTTTTTTTTTTAAGATTTTATTTATTTATTCATGAGAGATACAGAGAGAGGCAGGCTCCATGCAGGGAGCCCGATGCGGGACTCGATCCGAGGTCTCCAGGATCACCCCCTGGGCCGAAGGTGGCGCTAAACTGCTGAGCCACCCGGGCAGCCCAAGGCTGGAGTTTCATATCTTGTTTGCTTAGGTGTTTTTGGTTCTACATAGATATTTAATGATTCTCTGATAGAGGGGCGTGTTGCACCTGTGTCTTGCTGATACTGGTTTGAGTGTAGAAAAAATTGTAATTTTATCCTGGAATCTTCCTTTGACTAAATTAACAAGTGAATTAAATTTTAAGTATTAATGTTTTTTTGAGAATTAAGTGAAAGAATATTCTTAAGTTTCTTAATATATTTCAGTAAATTTATGTAAGTCGGTAGTGGCAAATTAATACTTTATTATGGAATTATTGCAGTATTCATAAGCTAGTTGGCTCTCTGGGCTTTTTGTTCCTGCTTATTTTTATTTGGTTTTGGACATTTTAATGCTTGTTAGCAGACCTGTGGTAAAATACGCAAAGAGAAGGTGAAATAAGATTTTGAAAAGTCCGTCACAATGGGGAAAAAAAATGAATAGATGTTAAAATTTATAAAAGTTAGGTATGTGTGCATTTGCTAGATCTACGTATTTTGCTTATGACTTATAAAAATGAACTGGCATACAATAATATTAATATTAGTGTTTAAAATTTATGTATTAAAAGATTTTATTTATTTATTCATGAGACACAGAGAGAGAGAGAGAGAGAGAGAGGCAGAGACACAGGCAGAGGGAGAAGCAGGCTCCATGCAGGCAGCCTGATGTGGGACTGGATCCCAGGACCCCAGGATCACGCCCTGGGACAAAGGCAGGCGCTAAACTGGGGAGCCATGTAAGGATCCACCTAGTGATTAAAAATGTAAAAAAATCTGTCTTACCTGTTTTTCATGTTTCTTTTTTCTCGTAGCTTTGTTTTAGATTGTCTTATTTACTTACTCATTTAGAGGAGGGAGGGTTGAGAGAATGTACATGCACAAGTGGGAGGGTGGGGCAGAGGGAGAGGGACAGAATATCCCAAGCAGATTGCACACTCATTGTGGAACCACATGTGGGGGTTGATCATGACCTGAGATCGTGACCTGAGCTGAAATCAAGAGTCAGATGCTTAGCCGACTGAGCCACACAGGTACCCCTGGATTGTCTTTTTAAAAATGGTTATCTCATTTACCTCTTTTTTTTTTTTTTTTTTTTTTAAATTTTTTTTTTTTTTTTTTTAATTTTTATTTATTTATGATAGTCACACAGAGAGAGAGAGAGGCAGAGACACAGGCAGAGGGAGAAGCAGGCTCCATGCACCGGGAGCCTGATGTGGGATTCGATCCCGAGTCTCCAGGATCGCGCCCTGGGCCAAAGACAAACGCCAAACCGCTGCGCCACCCAGGGATCCCTTTTTTTTTTTTTTAAATTAGTGTGGTCTATGTATTCCTTTGCCGTTCCTTTGGTGTTGGCCTAAGAAATTCTAATATGTTTTCTCAGCTTATCAGAGTGTTATATTAACGGAGACTTCCAGTCCTTTTTTCAAGAGAACGAAACTTTTTGAAAACATTTAAAAACATTTCATTTTCTTTCTTATTTTTTTTCAAAGATTTTATTTATTCATTAGAGAGAGAGGGAGAGAGAGAGAGAGAGAAAGAGAAAGAGAGGGAGCAAGAGAGCACGTGTGCACAAGCCAGGGGGGAAAGGCAGAGAGAGGAGCAGGCTCCCCCTGAGCTGAAAGCCCCATGCCGGGCTTGATTCTAGGACCCCAGGATCATGGTCTGAGCTGAAGGCAGATGCTTAATTTACTGAGCTACCCAGGCACTCCTTCTTTTTGTAACTTACTTCATTGTTACCATGTTTTAAAATGCATAAATGTTTTAAACTCCAAAGATAGATTTCTGTTGTTTCTGTTATTATTCAACTAGACTTAGTGCATTTTCTTTTCCTTTGTTCCTTCTTGTGTTACTGACCTAACAACTGGAATAATTTTCCTTCCATCTGAAGAATATCCTTTAGTATTTTCTTTAGAGTAGATATTATTGACACATTTTCAAACTTTTTGAGAATGTTTTTATTTCACCTGCATTCTGGAAAGATACATTTTGCTAGGCATAGAATTCTAGGGATAGATACATATATACATATAATTAGATACTAGTCCTTTGGAGAAGAGATTATTCTCTAGCATTTGGCTTTGTTTCTATTGGCCAGTCAGTTATAGTTTATCATTTCTTTATTGGTAAGTTGTTCTTTCTCAGGCTATTTTTGAGATTTTTGGTCTTTGGATTTCAGATAATCTTCCGCCTTTTCTTGCTTGGGGTATATACCTTTTGATGCTGTGTCTGGATGTCTTTCATCAGTTTTGAATAGTTCTCAGCCATCATTTCATCAAGTATTGCTTCTTCCCCATTCTCTTGCTTCCTCTTTCTGGGGCTTTAGTTCCATGGTGTCAAGGAACTCCTCTGTTTATTTTGCTTGTCTCCTGTATTTTCCACCTTTATTCAAACTGAGGGTTTTTTTTTTTTTTTTTTTTTTTTTTGTTTTTTTGAATCTATCTATGCAATGACTGGTTTAGTTTCCTTCTGTGTTCTCTCTTCCAGGATTCAGCTTTTTGGGGTCTTATTCTAAAGCAAGGGATGGCTCCTTTGGTGGATTTTGTACTCTGACATTTTGTCTTCCTACTTTCCTAGCCTGCCTACATGCAGTTTTTTGATTAGGCAAACATTTCCAGGGGGCAAGAGACCCCAGGGTGCTGTGCTCCTCTCTGTCCTCTTGGACTACTGTGCCTAGTAGTTCCTTATTTCCTTATTAGCTCTTTGATTACTACCCTTTCCTGTGTTTTCATTAAGGTATAATATACATATAATAATGTGCACCAATCTTAAATGTATAACCTGAAGAATTTTTATGAATGTAACTAAATATGTAATCATATCCAGTTCAAGATGTAGAACATTTTTGCCACCTCAGAAGACCTTGTCACACCCCTTCCCCATCTATATCCTTTCCTGATGCAGGTTGCAATTACTTGGTTTTCTGTCAACAGTTTTGCAGTTTTTAGTTTTCTTTTCAAAATAGTATCATACAGTATGTTTTACTCCCGTGTGTCTGATCTGGCTTGTTTTGTTCAACATTGTATAGTATCAGTGAAATTCAGCTGTGTTGTTGCACGTAGCAGTAGTGTTTCTGGTAGTTACTGTACTTGTAGTTACTGTAGCACCTAAAAAATTGCCTAGCAACTCAGTGACTTAAACAGTGACAACATATATTTTCTGCACAACACTGTAATTTGTGCAATGCTTGTCTTAGCTTCATTTGGTTTCAAGTAGGGCTGTTTGAAGGCTGGGCCTAAAAGTGTTTGAAGGTTTACTCACATGTCTGCTGGTTGATGACGGAACACCTAAATGTGGCCTAACTGTGCTTAATAGTACGGTGGCAGTGTTCCAAGGGCTAGTGTCCTGCACCCACAGGCAGTGGGGAGTGGAGTGAGGTGGAGAGCCCATGGGCCAGACAGACACTAGATTGCCTCTTATGACTTGGCTTTGAAACTTAATGCAATTTTCCTTCCATTGTGTTCTGCTCTTTGATGCAGTTATGAGCCTGCCGAGGTTTAAAGAGAGGGGAAATGGACTCTACCTCTTGATGGGGGGAGTTGAGGTTCTGGAAGAGCTTGTGAGACCAGAAATATTGTAGGCACCATTATTGGAAAATACAGTGTGCTGTAGTAGTAGCCTCATATACAGATCTATCACAGTTTGGTTATCCATTCTACTTTTAATGGCATTTGCATCATTTCCAATTTTGGACTACTATAATAAATCTGCTACAAACATTCTTCCATGTGTATTTTGTTGGATATGCACTTCCTTCTTTTGGAAGTATTCCTGGGTACGGCGCTGTTGGTAGATATAATTTAGCTTCAGTAGTTAACTATCAGTTTTTCAAAGCGGTTGCACCAGTTTATATCCTCTGATATTTTTAAGAATTAAAAAAAATATAGATTTGTCTAACTTTTTAATTGTCTTTCAAGCAAGAGGGTTGGTGTGTAATATGCGGTCTAGCTTTGTTGGAAATGTAGGTCCTTTGTCTTATCTTTTGTGTAACTAACTGTGTTTTGCTTTCCCAGCCAGATGCTTAATTATTGGAAAATAGAGATGAGATAGAATAGTCTGATTGTGAAGTAACAGTAGTAGTAATTTCTTTTTAAAGATTTATTTATTTATTCATGAGAGACACACACACAGAGAGAAGCAGGCTCCCCATTGGGGGTCTGATGTGGGACTCGATCCCAGGACCCCAGGACCCTGACGTCAAGCCAAAGGCAGACTCAACCACTGAGCCACCCATCGCCAGTAGTAGTAGTAGTAATTTTTAAAGAAGTATTTTAGAATATGTATTAAAGTGAGTGCTAAATAGAGTTACCATTAGCAGACCATCTGCATTAATTGCTGAAGTCAGATTTCTGAAATTTCCTTTTACAACTCGCTTTTCGGAAATACTGAGCCCTGTCCCTCAATTTCTGGCACATTTTGCTTTTGAATCAGTGCTGTATCATGAATTTGAATTCTAAGCTCATTCACCAGACTTGCTTGGGAAATCTTTTTCAATTGAAATAACTTTTTCCTATAAAGTTGATAGTTTGCCGTCGTGAAGGATTGCCAGAAGAATGTCATCTCCGTTCTCCCCTCAGACTCAGGGTTACTTTTGATTCCTTCACTATTAATAGTCATTTTAACTTTCTTCCACGTGTCCTTTGAGTCTCATCCCCCTTTCTTTTTTAACCAATATTTTAGAACAGTTTGTTTTAGCTCATACCTCATTTTCTGTGGTAATTTATTGATTGATGCTACTAATAATAATGCTTAGGAAGTTAGAAATCTCTTAGTTACTCATTGAGTTAAGATTAGTTTTTAGGTTGTAAATCTTACAGTGCTAAAAAGAGAACTTAAAAGTCTTTTCAACTTGGGGTGCCTGAGTGGCTTAGGTGGTTAAGCGTCCCACTCTTAATTTTGGCTGGGGTTGTGCTCTCAGGGTTGTGAGATCAAGCCCTGTGTCAAGCTGCATGCTTAGCATGGAGTCTGCTCGAGTCTCTTCCCTCTATTCCTCCCCCACCACCCAGTTTGCTAGTCTGTGCACACTCTCCCAAATAAATGCAATCTTAAAAAATATCATTTTAACTTATTTATTTAAAAATAAGACCCAACAAAAAGCTGAACCAGTACTAGTATATATGAGATATTTAGTTTAGTAAAGCATTTTTTCATGCATAATCCCTTGACAATCATGAGTGGTAGGTAGCTTAGAAATTTTAACTCTCATTTTACAGATGAAGAAACAGAATCTCAGAGCAATGAAATGACTTGATCTAAAGTCCTAGAGCTGGTTAATGGGAGAGCTGTACCTCTTGCTTCTAGGACTTGTATGGTGAGTGATTTTCTTGCAAGGCTCACAATCTACTGAATTCCAATTTTATGGACTACATGAATTTTCCTCTCTTCAACGCTATGTATTTACATTTTATGGCCCATAAATTTACACATTTTCATTCAGTACAGGGTCTTTGCATAAGCTGAAGCTCTTCACTCCCATTTCCCTTATAGTACTTTTTGTCCTGGATATATTTTGTTAGTGGCAAGATGGCAGATTTATCTTGATTTTTTTTTTTTTTAATCTCAACCCCCTTGGTATGGTTTTGCATATTGTCTAGCTGAATAAGTATTTATTGAATGGATGGATGGATTCTTGTGTTTAGAATCTAACTAGAGATAGTCTGGAATTGTTAGCTGACTTTTTAAATGATCCTAGGCCTCTGAAAATCAGATATATTGTATCCTTCATTTTAGCTTTTATCTGTAGAGCTCAGGCATTATGTGCAGTTATGATAGTATGTATCAAGTGCATTAGGCAAATACAACATGTGAACAAATTATGAGCTGCCTTTGAAAGGCTCTGTAACTAAGAAGTTTGGGAAAGGACATTTGTTTTTCTAAATACCTAGAGGTTGACCTGTTTACCGGTGTATGGCTACTAGAATTTGATAAGTCCTTCTGGAAACCTAACTCAAATTCTACCTGCAGAAGAGGAAATTAGACCTCATTCTTATCTGATGCTTCGTTAACATACACGTGTAAACAAAACGAAGAAATCAAATGATTTCACATTTTACCCATCTCATTCTCTGATCCTATTAGCAGGAAGTATGTTGTTGATTTAGTGAACAGGATAAACAAACCTCCTTTCATTCTAGCAATGATAGAAAATCTGCCTTATTTCTCTTGAGCTGGGAAAATATTTAAACCTTTTCAAATTTAACATTGTGTTTCAGGGGATATACATTGCAGAAAGAGCATTTTTTGTAGAATGCCCAAGAATTGGGAAAGTACAGTGGAGAGACTTTTCTGCATCAATGAATAATGACTTTAATATTAACTTGAAGTTTTTTATCTGAATGAGAAGATATTACCTAGGAATGTGCCTCGACATATGTATATATTTGAACTAATGAATTATGAGTCTGAATTAAAAAAAAAAAAGATACGAGAATTACTGTGATATAAGTTCCACAGGGAGAGGATCTTTGCTTTGTTCTTGGCTGTGTCTCCAAGAGCCTAAAACACTGCCTGGCTCATAAGAGCTGCTCAGTAAATATTTATTGAATGCAAAGTAAATTTGTGTATTGTTTATCTGTTTTAAACTTAAAAACCTAACATTAGTCATTTAAAGTTTGGTTTATAACCCTTTGGGAAATAAATTTAAATTGATTGGGGTATCTTTTCTGACAATTTTTGCTGACTGTGGGACAGTTGCATAAAGTACATTGTGGAACACTCATTCACTCCCTGTCATTAAATTTTCTTGAGACATTTAAAAATGGATATATGAGAGTCCATTACATGTACGTTAGTAACAGTTCATTTAGTCCATCCATCATCATCATCATTATTATTACTATTATTTTTTAAAGACACTGTGAGAAAGCACAAGCAGGGGGAGCAGCAGAGGGAGAGGGAAAAGCAGACTCCCTTCTGAACTTATGCAGGGCTCAATTCCACCTGGGATGATGACCTGAGTGGAAGGCAGACAATCGACTGCGCCACCCAGGTGCCTCAGTCCATCCCTTATTATTGGACATTTAAGTTGTTTATATATTTTTTTCTGTTACAAATAATGCTGCACTGAAGGAAATTTTCTTAAGCTCTTTCTTGGGATGGCAGTTCAACACATAGCAGTGTTGCAGAACAAGATCTAGGAATTTCTACTAGAAAATGAATTTGGATTGTACAACTCGGAGAGTGAGATGAGAAGCTTTAGTGATCAGAAGGCTGAGTTCAGACAGTAACAAGTAACAACTCTTTGCTGCTTTTAGTGTGGGTAATGTATAATCATCAGTCTTTGCACATGGAAAGCTCTCGTAATTTGTAGTGGAGCTGCCTATCACTTGATATTGTCTTTTACTTTTAAAGAATGAATGAGTCACTACAACTCTTTCTGCCTCTTAATTATAGCTTAAAGATTATAAGTGCATTTAACTCCTTTATATAGGTGGGTACACATGTTACTTTTATTTATAATTATTATACTTCTGATTTTATTGGAACATTTTTGCTTTTTCATATTAAAATATCATAAAATATTACATTAATACCAAAAGCTGTGTGTGATGTGTGTTGCCTAAGGTCTAATGTAATAGTGTCCATCCTATTGCCTCCTTCAATTTAAGCAATAGAACATTATCAGTACTCCCTTGGATCACATCTTCCTGCTTCTCCTCTATTCCACTGCTTGTCCCTAGGAATTCAGCAGCCTCAACTTTAAGGTCTACCATTCTTTTACTTTTCTGTATAGTTACATTATATGTGTGTGTGTCCCTAAAAAACCTATTATTAATTTTATGTATTTTGGAAATTTCTGTAAATGATCTCAGTATGTGTGTATGTTCACAGATTTAGTGAGTGAAGTTTTTTAGTAAAACTAAAACTCACAAACTTAATTCCCATTAAAAGTTAATGTTCTGGGCAGCCCTGGTGGCTCAGTGGTTTAGTGCTGCCTTTAGCCCAGGGCCTGATCCTGGAGACCCAGGATCGAGTCCCATGTCGGGCTCACTCCGTGGAGCCTGCTACTCCCTCTGCCTGTGTCTCTGCCTCTCTCTCTCTCTCCCTCTGTCTCTCAGGAATAAATAAATAAAATATTTTAAAAAAATAAAGTTAATGTTCTTATTCTCTGTATTAGCCATCTCTTGCAGTAATAATGCCATGTAACAAACCACTGCAAAATTTTAGTGGTGTAAAATGATGTCATATTTATTTCTAGCCCATGAGTTTGGCAGTGTCTGATGGGTTTGGGTGGGTTTGTCCATAAGCTGTGGGTTGGGCTCAGTTATGTGCTAGGTGCCAGTACTTTAGCTCTCCTTCCCCCCCCCCCCCCGTTTCCTGATTTAGAAATCATACTCTAATATTTGTTTGCATTTACTCAGTTTTTTTTTTTCCTCACCATTCTTTCCTGTATTTCAGACCTTCTCTTTGGCATCATTTTCCTACTTTGTGACTACAGTTTTGGAAGCTTCCTTTTTTTTTTAAAAGGCTTTATTTATTTATTCATGAGAGACACACAGAGAGGCAGAGACACAGGCAGAGGGAGAAGCAGGCGCCATGTAGGGAGCCTGACGTGGGACTTGATCCCGGGTCCCCAGGATCACACCCTGGGCTGAAGGCAGCGCTAAACTGCTGAGCCACCCGGGCCTGCCCATGGAAGCTTCCTGAGTGAGGATCTGTTAACTGTATATTCCCTCAGTTTGTAATTTTCATTATTTTGTCATTTTTCTTGAAAAGATAGTTTAGCTGAGTTGAGCATATAGTTATATAGTTACCAGTTTCTCCCTCTTAGAACTTGGAAGGTATTATTCTAGTGTTTTCTGACCTCTGTTGTTGCAGTTGATAAATCAAGTGTGAAGTCTAATTGCTGCTTTGTAAGTGACCTGCTTTTATTTTTATTTTTAGTTGCTTTTAAGAACTCTTTGTCTTTGATGTTTCACAGTTTCACTATGGTATCTCTAGGTGTCAGTTTCCATTTTATTTATACTTTTTGGAATTTGCTGAACTTGAGTCTGTACATTAGTATCTTTCATCAAATCAGGAATAGCTCTTTTCTCTGCAGATTGTCTCTCCCTCATTCTTAATGTTTTCTTTTTAAAACGCCAATTAGATAAACATATTAGATGTTTTAATAAGTTTTTGTGTCTCTTAATCGTCTTTTATTTTATTTTTTTTCTTTTTCTTTTTTAATCTTTATTTATTTATTTATGATAGTCACAGAGAGAGAGAGAGAGGCAGAGACACAGGCAGAGGGAGAAGCAGGCTCCATGCACCGGAGCCCCATGTGGGATTCGATCCCGGGTCTCCAGGATCGCGCCCTGGGCCAAAGGCAGGCGCTAAACCGCTGCGCCACCCAGGGATCCCTCTTAATCGTCTTTTATATAGTTTTTATCTTTCTTTGTGCATTCTGGAAAACTTCAGATCCTGTCATATGGTTCCAGGGACACCTGGCTGGCTCAGTTGGGAGGGCATGTGACTCTTGATCTCCATGTTGTGGGTTCGAGCCCCACATTAGATGTAGAGATTACAAAAAAAAAAAAACTTAAAAAAAAGTTATCAGATGTATCATCTGGCTCATTAATTCTTTCTTTAGAATTTGCTGCTTTGCTGAACTTGTCTATTGAGGTTTAATTTTAGTTATCCTATTTTTCACCTGATTCTTTTCCAAATCTGTTGCCTTCTGTTTTGCTCATATTTTCCATTTCCTATTGTATTTTGAAACATTACTGTTCTTTCCTTTGTAACGTCTTTGTGATTAGTTTACTTATTTCTGTTGAATCTTGCTTATGCATAGTTTTTGAAGTTTGAGCTAATTTTTATTGTTTTTTTTTTTTTTAAGATTTTATTTATTTATTCATGATGGAGAGAGAGAGAGAGAGAGAGAGGCAGAGACACAGGCAGAGGGAGAAGCAGGCTCCATGCACCGGGAGCCCGACGTGGGATTCGATCCCGGTCCTCCAGGATCGCGCCCTGGGCCAAAGGCAGGCGCCAAACCGCTGCGCCACCCAGGGATCCCCGAGCTAATTTTTATTGTAACCGTGTCTGTGGAAATGGATGTGAGACCTGGCTTAAGAGTACTTTCTCCTGGAGGGAATTCGCAGTTGAGGACACTGTCACACTAGGGTGACTTGATTTCTAGGCTTGAGAGTTTTATAACATATAAATGTATGGATTTGACCTTGAAACCTGTGTGAAGGTTGGTTTTGGTTCAGGATGATTTCTATGAAAACTCCCTTCTCCTTCCCCCAACACTGATAAATCTAGACTCTGGAGAGAATTTTCCTTCATTCTTCTTTGGGGCAGATTTTTTTTTTTTTTCCATAGCTTATCTTTTTATTGAAGGTGTAGTGCTTCAGGGGCCAGGCTCTATGTGCTTAACTGTAGTCTGACTTCCCTTGTTGTATAGTGTGAAGCTTTGACTTTGTCCCATGTATAACTCGTAACACTGAAAGCCCTTCAGCTTTGTCTCATAGAATTTTCTATGATAATGGAGATGTTGCACATCTCTGCTAACACAGTAACCAATAGCCACTTTAGAAATGTCTGTAGTATGACAGAGGAATGGAATTTTAAATTGTACGTGGTCTTATTTAATTTAAATTAAAAAGCTACATATGGCTGGCTAGTGGCCACAGTATTGGACAGTGCAGCTTGGTCATGGGAGATTGTGAGATGCCTTTTAGCCCATTGCTGGATTCTTTGCCCACTGATCACTCTCTCTCTCTGAGCTTTTGTTCATTTTTTATGGTTTCTAAGGATTTCTCTTTATTGCTTGTGAGCTTTGCTATGCATCTGAAAGGATAATTCTTGTCCTTTATCAAATATGTTTGATGTCATGTAGCAAGAGGGTTCACAATCCATTTGGACACGAGAATCTCAGAAACAGATACCTGACAGCTGTACTTTTAGTTGGGGAAGTACTTATCTTGAATGATAAAAATTGGAAAGTTCACAGCAGAACCGTGGAAATTCTTTAAATGGAAACTGACCATGAAGCTAAAAATTATGAGGAAAAATAACTTAAGTACTTTCTTTGCCATCCTCCTTTTTCTACAAAAAATTTAAGGATGCTGAAAGATAAAAATGGAGCCGTGGCTAAAATTTTTAAAGTCTTACACATCATCTTCACCTTCTTTTTTTTTTTTTCATCTTCACCTTCTTGGTGTAAGTATTTTACCTACCCAAGAACACTTGAATGAAAAGGTGTGTATATTTAGAGAGAATTATTTTACAGATGGACAGAAAAAGCCAAATGAATGTGAGAGATCATAGGGAATGGTGGTGGTGAAGGGGTAGGAAGGGACTTTGATGTTCATTAAATGCTGAAAGTGTTTGTTTCACTTCTGGTTTTAATAGGGCCTGTGTTGTTTAATTGAGGGGATTTAAAAAACCTAAATAGTGAGTCCTAGCTATTTATCAGGTAGCCACTTCTTTTTCCTGTAGAGCCAAATATTTTAAAACTATGTGGTTGGTTTTGATGTTTATTAATAACAAACACCTAGATTCTTTGTAATGAATTTGTTACTTTAGGATTTGCTTGCTCTTTTGGAGCTATAGGTACATTTGGTTCTTTTTTTTATTTATATTTTTGTATTGTGGTAAAATATACATAAGATTTAACATTTTAACCTTTTTAAAGTATCCAGTTCAGTAGCAGTAAGTACATTTACTTTGATGTACAACCATTATCATCTGTCTCTAGAACTGTTCTCATCTTCCCAAACTGACACTGTCACCATTAAACACTGACTCTCCATTACTCCACCCTCAGCTTCTGGCGCTCACCATTCTACTTTCTGTTCCTGAATTTGACTTTTCTAGGTACGTCATATAAGTGGAATCATAGGATGTTTGTCTTATATATGACTGGCTTATTTCACCTAGCATAATTGTTCTCAAGATTAAATTTGATTTTCTTAAATTACGATTTGTGATGAGAGTAAAAGGACGGAGATCCCATAGGCTTGTAGTGGGGATTGGCATTCTTGTGTGATTCTTTCAGTAGGAGAAGTTAGTAAACAATAAAATAAGTTACTGTTAATTTAGTCTCCTGAAAGAATGTTATTAGAAACAATAGAATGTGATACTGTGTGTTGCGGTTTCTAATTCTGTTAAATTTGAGCTTTAAAATAATCAAAATTGGGACTGCTGAGCTAGTTCTAGAATAGATTATCTGGTGTTATAAAAACCAGAAATCCTTTCAGATCCTTTGAGAAGTTTTAATTCTCTAAAAGTGTCAGAAATTATTTTTAGGCCGAGTAGTGCCTGCAATAAAGAAAAGGACTTGGGGGAGTCTGCTTGACTTTCAAGTAGACCCTGAATTCCCTGTCAGGATGGATTATCCTTAGGCTGGCTCACTATTCAAGTATATCAAAAGTTAGAGGAGTCACTTGAAAGAACCTGTATTAGGTTAGCTCTAGTATAAATTCTCATGCTGAGGGTAGTGTACAAAGCCCAGATTTTATGGAAATTCTCCAGTATACTTTTTATGAGAAACTGGGAATTAAGACAAATTACTTTTTTCCCTCTTGGATAGTGTGAAAAACAAAGTTAGATAATTTATTTCCTCTTTTTTGTATGTCCAGTGGGAGGAGAGATCACTTAGAGAAGGAGAGAGAGAATGTGCAAATTTTACCTTAGGTGCTTCTGAACCACCTTGTTGCTTAAAGAGTTCATACTTTGAGAGTAGATAGGAAGATATACATTTTAGAGCTGTGGTTAGGGTAAGGAATCTTGAACCAGTGACTTCAGTTATAAGTAATTTCAAAGTATGTTTCTGAGAGCTACTCCATGACATTTTACAGTAATTCCAATACATGCATTGTTGCATATTTCTAAAGTATTTTTTTTATCACTTTAGATGATAAGGTTAGAACTCCACTATTTATAGTTTTATTATCCTGGCATTTTTGAGGTTACTATTTATAGTGCTAAGAAAATTCTTGATATCTTAGGAACTTCAGTCATCGGATACATATTTCTTCAGTATTTTATGTCTATGGGTAGGAGGGGCATACTACTTAGTACAGAGTGCTTTGATGTTGCCATTTAGGAATTTTAAATTTAAAATAAAAATCTTAGATATAAACATGAACAAAAAGTCTCTAGGCCAAAGAGACTGGACTCTACAAGAGTAAGTAAACTCCTGGATCATCTGTGAACTACTTTGTGTATCTGTGATGTGGGTTTGCCTTCCCATGTCCTTATCATTCAGCATGCTCCAGGGGTCAGCATCTTGACCTCATAGTTCCCTGGCAGGGAAGACAGGTCTGATAGACTCAGTGAAGCATCATCAAGAAAGTGTATTTATAGGGAGAAACTTGCATCGTGTATTCTAAAATTAACATGTAGATTATAGGTTGTTTTAGATTTCCATACAACTTCTCATTTCCTTTGGGATAATTGGGTTATCGAGAAATGAAAATCATAGTATTTACTGCATAGATAAAGAAGAAAGCGTGTGGGATGTGGGTCAGGTGATTACGTGGCAGCACTATGATTATATGCCATTGGTAATTACAGTCTATGAATCATGCTGTGCATACAGATTTTCATTTTGTAAATTTGTATTTTCATGTATATTACATGACATGAGTAACGTATATAGATGGGACAAGCATTATTTCTTCAAAAAATGTTACCCTAACTTTAATCTATTTCAGAATCAGAATTCCTTAGTATTATGCTGTTTTCTTAATTGATATAAAAAATAAAGTAATTGTCAGTTTTTATAATTGCAAAAAGTAGTTCTCCAGTTAGTGAAGAAAGCTGTATGTGAGGAAGCACAGTGTAAATTTTGTATCAAATCTAAAGTTACCTGTGGAATTTTATGTATTAGATTTGGGGAAGCACTGTGGATTCATGCATATGTTTAAATATAACAGTATTATCTTATGCCTTATTTTCTTGCATATATTAAGTAAGGAAGATTTAGTTCATATTTATACTAATACATGGTGATGCTTTGTGTTATACTCAAGTGAAAAGGACCCAATAAAACATTTTTTTGTAGTACTTATAAAGTGTATTTTAAAAATGCTTACAAAAAATTCCCGGAAAGGAAACGTGCCCCACATAATTGGGTAGATGTGGTGGCTCTGTGTGGAGAGAGAATTTTTTTTCTATCTTGTCACTGTTTCCAATTTATTTTAAAGGTTATTTATTCATTTATTCATTCATTCATTCATTCATTCATTCATTCATTCATTCATGAGAGACACACACACACAGAGAGAGAGAGGGAGAGAGAGAGAGGCAGAGACACGGGCAGAGGGAGAAGCAGGCTCCATGCAGGGAGCCTGATGTGGGACTTGATCCCCGATCTCCAGGATCACGCCCTGAGCTGAAGGCAGACTCTTAACCACCTGAGCCACCCAGGCATCCCTCCAATTTTTTAGAACAATGAAACTGTATTTATAATGAGGAAAATGTCCATTATTAGAGGAAGTTTATAGCAATAACATTGGTGATCTTTGATAGTGTATATGAAATATTTATATGTAATCAAAATAAATTTAGCATGTGTGATGTGCTGTATCTACCTTAGATGGAGTGTTTCCTTTCTAGTACTTATTTGGGATAGAGAGAGGGAATAAGATTTTAGTAAGTGAAGACCGAGGTCACCTGTTAATAAGTTTCTGTGTGATAATTACTTCATACATATTATTTGCTTTTGAGATGACTTCTTACAGACAAGGGAAGATAAGAATGTTTTAAAGATTGGTAATTTTTTATATTTAGATTACACTAGAGCGTTCTTCTGCAAATAGGAAATTGTGGAAACCAAATTATTTTCATTTCCTTTTAGAAAATTTTATTTAAAATGCTGACCTTTAGAAAAGATGATTTTTTTCTCTTTGTTTTCTGACCAGGACATGTATTCTTCTGAGAAGCCTTGGGAAGCAGATTTTGGTTTACTCTCTGATTGGGACAGCCTACAGAGACATTTCCAGTCATGAGTAAGTGTCTCCGTCTTTGTTTCGTTTCAGGGGCCTCAGGAGCATTTGCAGAGTACTTAGAGTTTGTTATTGGACAAACTGGAATTATGTCACTTCATCAGAGATTGGATAATCTGGTTCAGCCCAATTGTACACCTGTCTCTACTGAAACAAGGAGATATAGATACTTTCTGATGTTTGATTTATTCTGAGAAGTTAGATGTGCTGAGAAAAAATTTGTGTCATTAGTTTCTTGGCTGATTTAGTTATGTTCTTTTGTTACCCAGAATATTCTGTTGACTAGTTATTGGAAGGTGACTTGTTAGAAATATGAAGAGGGAAATAGACTCATAAATATAGAGGATAAACTAGTGGTTGCCAGAGGGGGGTGAGTGGGAGAAAAAAAGAATTATGAAAAGGGGGCAGCCCTGGTGGCTCAGCGGTTTAGCGCTGCCTTTGGCCCAGGGCCTGATCCTGGAGACCCGGGATCGAGTCCCGCGTCGGGCTCCCTGCATGGAGCCTGCTTCTCCCTCTGCCTGTGTTTCTGCCTCTCTCTCTCTCTCTCTGTGTCTCTCATGAATAAATGAATAAAATCTTAAAAAAAAAAGAAATATGAAGAGGGAAAATTTAAATTGACCATAATTAGCAGGGGTTTAATTTTGTGAAGTTCAATCATTAGATAACATAGGTTAATATTACATTTAAGCAAAAAAAAAAAAAAGTCTCTTTGTTAATGTCTTTGGTGGAATGAGAACCAAGTCTATCTTGTAAGACTTACAAATTTGACATGGCATCATCTCAGTTGTAAGGGGATTGTGTGATTGTGTATATGAATTATTACTATATGTAATATTTTCTGCCATTCCAATCCACTTCTTCCTGTGAATAGGATAGCTAGATTTTACTATTTTGTACTAACTGTTCACTTTTAGAGAGTGAGGAAAGAATTAAGAGTTTTAACCTGTGATCATATGACAGTTTTGATGTACTTTTTAAAAAGTACAGAGTTTTTGATTAGGGGAACTTTGGAATAGAGTGAGCGTTTCCTACTGAAATATAATGTTAGAGAGTTTAAAATTTTTCACATGTAATTCATAATGATTATCTTAATATGGGTAGTTATTCTTATCATCGACTGAAATAATAAGGCAGTTGATAAATGAAAACAAAGCTGTTGTTGATGTGAAGTCTTTGAGTGCTTTTCACTAAGGGTGATATTGTAAGAAGCGTGTTTTGATTTTCAAGACTTCTCAGTGGGCTACTTTTTCAGTGGTGTATTTTGAATAAACCAGGATAGTTGCTAGCCGAGTTCAAATACTGATTAAAGAAGAAGCGGCTTTTGATATTTCAGATTCATTCTTATGAAATTTTGTTAGAATGTTTGTCTAAAAGTGCCGGCTCTAGTAAAGATGGTAATAGGAATTTATGAAAACTAAGAAATGCCAGGCATTTTAACTTAAAAACGCCTATTACATTTTGGAAAATTTACATTTTGTTTTACTTTGTAATCTTAGTGTTCTCTTAGCAAAACGGTTACAGTTGTTTAAGGACAGGTACCCTGTGTCTTTCAGTTTTGAATCTTAGTGTATAACAGTGTCCTGTGTACTGCTGCCCCGAAAAATCTAGAGCCCTGTGTGGCCAAAGGCAGAGGCGTGGGATAGCTTGTTAGGCGACTAATAATAAATCACCTGAACCACATACAGCTTGTGATTTGTGAATTATAATGGCTGTATTGCACTTGTAAGATTTTTAGTTGTTTTTTTTTATATTCAATAGTTTTTTTTCTTGTTTCTGCTTGTTTTTAAATATTTTAAAAACTTATTCTTTTATCTCTTTGTGGATCTTTAATGTGCTTATTTTGAAGTCTTTTTCAGGTCACATTATTAGCATTTTAATTTTGTCTTAGTGAATTTATATTGTGGTAGTTGATATTGTTGGTGTTTACGCGGTGTTCTGCAGTTTTGCAGGCTCATTCTGACGAAAACTTTTTCTCTCTCTCTTACGTCTGTGTCTTTGTGATTTTCCCTGCTGGTCTGGTAGATGTGCCGTTGTCTCTGCCTGCCTTTGGAGTTCCCAGATCAGAATCGGGTCTTGTGCTAGTGGATTGGAGCACCAGCCCCACGGTGATGTTGGTGATATCACAGATTCTGTCACAGTCAGCTGGCCTTAGGTCAACAGCCTCCTCGGTGGTAGCTCCAGCACGGTTAGCAAAAGCCTTTTTCAGTCTAGTTTCCTAATCCAGGACTAGTGCCACCCCTGCCCCCCGGTTCTAAGCAAGGAGCCTGGCTAATGACCCTGCGTCACACAGAACTCTTTGGTGTGCAGTTACCCTGTGGGACTTACTTCCTGCTGCCTTTTCCTACTTTGGGGCCCACAGCCCCCAGACCTGGTGGCTTTAGGTTGGCTCACACTTGGTGTTCCTGTGAGATTTCTGATTAAGCGGTATTTAACATGTTTGGGGATGTAGGTAGGTCATTTTAGTGATTTGTTTTTATATTTTATCTGTTATTTCTCTGTTTGTTATGAAGACAAGGGAGCCACAAAGAATGTACATGCCTTCTTTGGAGGTTTATTACCATAAAGGCCAAACGACTTATTTCACAGTGAAGATTAAAAAAAAAAAAAAACAACTCTTGACAGTTTCTGCTTAGTTCCCTAGTTCCTAGTGATCCTCTTTGTCATCCTTGTACCACTTTCCTTGCTGGGTGAGCTCTGTTAGCTTCTTCCCTGTAGCACTCTGCTTGCCTCACATTAAAATCACATGGCTCTTCATTCTTTCCTTCAGGAAATCTTTAAGATCTTAGAGGGCAAAGATTTTTATTACTTGTGCTAAACACTTTTCCTGAGCTCTTAATAGGTGTTCAATAAATAATGCATGGATTTGGGTGTTCCTAAGTAACATCCTTTAGAATGTGGTAGCTATTCCACAGATTATTATTTTGAGGTGAAATTTAAGCTGATCCTATGTGAAAGGAGATTAAGAGGGGTGTGTGTGTGTGTGTGTGTAGTGTGGCATAAGAGTGTTCTGAGGAAGTGGAGCAGAGTGAGAAGGCTACTAAGGCACATGTATTTGAGCATTTGGGAACATAGAGATGGGGCGAGACAAAGCCATGGAGGTGCCGTTAGGTTCTAGGGTGTGATGGCCCAGGAGGTTTGCAGGTCATCCCATAGGGCTTAAGGAGCTGTTAAAGGATTTCTCTTTGCTGGGGCACATGGGTGGCTCAGTGGTTGAGCTTCTGCCTTTGGCTCAGATGATTGTGATCCTGGGGTACTGGGATTGGTCCACATTGGGCTCCCTGCAGGGAGTCTTCTTCTCCCCCTGCCTATGTCTCTGCCTTTCTCTCTGTCTCTCATGAATAAATAAATAAAATAAAAAAAAACTTTAAAAGAAAAGGATTTCCATTAGGGGACCAACTGAAGATTTCATTAATGAAAAAGTACTCTGACATATAGGCATTTTTGTTAAATATAAGTGAAAAAGACAGGTTATAGGCAGTATTTGCCGCCTTCTAGCTTTTTTCTTGGCTTTTCCTACTTTGGGGCCCACAGCCCCCAGACCTGGTGGCTTTAGGTTGGCTCACACTTGGTGTTCCTGTGAGATTTCTGATTAAGCGGTATTTAACATGTTTGGGGATGTAGGTAGGTCATTTTAGTGATTATGATTATGCAGTATAGGTTATGTTTCTTATGGTATTCAAATATAAGTATAGAATTGAGTTTTTGTTTTCAGCCCATTTTAGGCTTCCTTTGAAATAGACTGGGTTATGTTTCTTATTCTTGCCAACTTGCTGGCTTTTCTCTATCGGTAGAGGTCATTTTTGAGTAGATCACTGCAACCGTAGGTTAGGGAAATGTTACAGTGTCTATGTTATGATCCAGTTACTAGGGGGTTGTACGTTTTCAAAAAGATAGGAACTGAGTATACCAGAGTTTCTGTTTTTGAAAAAAATAGTGAAGAATCATGGTACAGGTTAAAAAATTGGAAGAGGGGCACCTGGGTGGCTCAATGGCTGAGCATCTGCCGTTAGCTCAGGGCATGATCCTGGATCATGGGTCTGGGGATTGAGCCCCACATCGGGCTCTCTGCAGGGAGCCTGCTTCTCCCTCTGCCTGTGTCTCTGTCTCTTTCTCTATGTCTCTCATGAATAAATAAAATCTTTAAGAAAAAAAAAAAAAGGGAAGATATGTCATTAAAGTCTAGATAGAATTTCCAAACCTAGATTGGGTGAGAATGATGGGTAACTAAAGTTTTTTTTTTTTTTTCCAGTATTTCTTTAGAAAATTAAAAGAAAGGTTGATACTTGTTATGTCTGGATGTGTTTATCTCTGAAGCATTTCTTAACCCTTCCCATGTCATGAGCCACGTAGGATGTGGTGGAAGTTATACAGCATTTGGGGTAAACTGAGGAGCTGTTTGGGGCTTGGAGGCAACTGGCTCTGACACCTTAGACCAGGCTGCTACTTGTGCCCAACTGTCCTGAAAGTGGAGGGGGGTCTGTTCCTTTGCATGTTCTGGCACACCGATTGGGGTACTCCAGCCATAAAACTTAGAGAATTGGTAAAATGTTTTAGGATAATTTTCAGTTTTTATTCTAGATCTTTATTCTGTTCAATTTTGAGGCTAGATATTTATCTTGTGGAAAATGTATTATATGATGCTGCTGTGAGTTGTGTGCTTCATTGTGGATTGTTGACGTTATTACAATCCACAAAAAGCCTTTTGATTTTCAGCACTTAAATGGTTTTGTTTTTGCATATGATAAACATTTACCAAGATTTTTTTTTCAAAATTTTGTTTTATCAAATGGTGCCAAAGATGAAATACATGTATGAAAGTTGTTATGTTTAAACTTTGGCTGTAATTTGAAATGGTTCTTTAGATCTTTAATGGAGATTGTCACAACAGGCATAGTTCTTGTAAAAAGCATTGCTAAACAATTTCTAGATGATTTTTTTGGGGGGAATGTGTTAAACAAAAACAAACTAAAAAAATGACCAAACCCCCAAAATGATTGTTTAGGGTACTACTTAATTTTATTTTCCCATCTTTTAACTTGAAAAAATAAAGCTTATATACTCTATTTTTAAATTTTATCTTATATTTTATTTCACTTTCTTCAGGAAACTTTCGCCCTGTAACTAATTATATGACATATTTTCTAAGAGAGGATTTCTGTGTTAATTTTCTTCTGATTTGACAATCCAGGAGTGAATCTCTTGCATTAGTATGCTTAATCCTGCCCTTTGTCCTAAATAAAGGAGTGAGTTTTTTGAGGTCACTTCTGGATATGAAACATTTCTCATTTAACTGAGGAAAGAGTAATGGCAGTGAATATTTTGGGATGTAATATATTTATGGCTTTCTAATAGAGTAGGAGCAAATATCTTCATTCTGTGGAGCAGTAGACTAAAAGTTCATGCTGAAATGAAAACAATTTAATGTTTGGTAAAATTTTTTTTTTTTTTTAAGATTTTATTTATTTATTCATGAGAGACACACAGAGAGAGAGGGAGGGAGGCAGAGACACAGGCAGAGGGAGGAGCAGGCTCCATGCAGGGAGCCCGACATGGGACTCCATCCTGGGTCTCCAGGATTGCACCCTGGGCTGCAGGCAGCACTAAACTGCTGCGCCACCGGGGCTGCCCCTGTTAAAACAGTTAATGTTATAAATGAGTAGATTACTAAGCCGCTCAATGGTGGCATAAGAATTCTTCTGAGTCTTATTAAATAGAAAAATCATGCAACAAATAATATAAGGCTTTCCCTAAGTTTTGGCTAAATTTCTTTCTAGGATAATTATGTAGATATATATATCTTGTTTTATGGGATAGCTGTGTACCTTAGAAGTTGGGTAGAGGTTAAAGAAAAAACTTCCATTGAATTGTATTTTGAATACTGAGGAATCATGCATTTAATGGAATCTTGAAAGAAATCCCTTTGTAAAGTATAAGTATCTATTTGTTTATTTAGGCTCATTTATGTTTGATAAGTTTGGATTTTGGAAGATAAAGTTTTAATAGTAACTATTCTTAAAATGAATATACCCTTGAGCCTTGAACAACATGGGTTCTGACAGTGTGAATCCACTTATAATATGGAATTTTTTGATAAATACAATATAGTACTATATGATGACAGATGGTAGGTACCTTGTGGTGAGCATAACGTGCTGTATAGAGTCACAGAGTTGTCTGATCTCTATTGTATACTTGAAACTAATGTAATATTGTGTGTCAACTATACTTAGAAAAAATGCAGTGTAGTACTCTAAATGTATTTTCCTCATGATTTCCAAAGTAACATTTTCATTTATCTATCTTACTTTATTGTAGAAATACAGCATACAGTACAAATGGCAAGATATATGTTAATCAACTCTTTATCTGTAAGGCTTCTACTCAAGAGTACACTATTAGTAAAGTTTTTAGGGAGTCAGAAGTGATAGGCAGATTTTCAACTATGTCAGGGTCTGGTGCCCTTAACTCCTGCCTTGTTCAAGGGTCAACCGTATAATCAGAATATTAATTGGAAGAAGGAAGAATTTGGAAATGTCTGGAGACTTTTTGGTTGTCATAATTACTGGGGAGACCTACTGGCAGTGGGCAGGGGCCAGGTACAGTATACAGTAGTCCCTGTTGAGAAACACTGTGGGTATAAGCTATCAGAACCATGGCAGCAGTACACTGTAGGTAAGGTAGGTGATGGGTGATGAAGAATGCCAGCAAAAATTGCTTCTCAGATAATTTATTAGATCAATTTCTTAGTTTAAGGTGATTTCTTAGTTTATTGTATTAATACTGACCATTGGAAATGGAATATACTTTACTTTTAGCTAATTTGTCATCTTTTTGACCATTTGCTGCAGAAAAGTGAGTAATTCTTAGTTTGATGCTATGGGAAATTTAATATGAATTTAATGTATTTCTTATGCAGTATAGTCAATTATGGTATTCAAAAATAAGTATAGAATTGAGTTTTTGTTAGGAGATGATTTGCAGTATTTTGTATCCTCTTGTTTTGATAGTTTTTCAAACTTGTAACAGGATAAGTTGTAAAAACAGAACCCAAATTCTTCGTATGCCTTTCCAATTTACCAGTTGTTTACATTTTGTCCATTTGATTTCTTTCTTGTTTTCCCTCTTTGTCACACATACACATATCTATATCTATATATACCTAAACAAAATTGATTTGTAGGTAAAATATTTTCTGTGAAAATATAGTTTCCCTTTACTAAATCATTTAAATTTGTAGCATAAATGTTGCTTACTGTACTATTACAATATAATCTTAGTAAGGTTTCTAAATTACTTTTCCTAGTTAAATCTTAAAATTTCAAAACATTTACCTACTGTTGTTACGCTATTACCATTTAAAAATGACATTGTTTACATAGGTTTTGTAGGCATAACATTAACATTTTTATTTTAGACCCACAGTATATTGCATTATGTAGATTGACTTGGTATATAAATGAACGTTAATTAAAATTCTTTAGTATAACAAACCAGCGTCTCTTTATAATAGTTTTAAGATACTCCCTTCTTAAGGGAAATTCTTTAAAATGCCATTTTGACAGAGTAAGTTTTCCAGTGGCAGTCTTTAAGAGTCTCAGAGACCTGGGTTGGCTTTGCTATTAACTAGCCATGTTAAAAACAAACAAAAAAACAGAACAAAAAGCAAAACAAAAAAAAAACTAGCCGTGTTATGTATGGCCAATGACTTGACCTCTTTAATGCCACCCCACTACCCACTACCCCCTCCTACTGCACCCCTACTCATTTCCTTGTTTTAAATGTGGGGACCAGACTACATTGTCTGGAAACCTTCTAGCTCTAAAATTCATGATTATATATCACTGAGAAACTTTTCATTTCCAATTTTGCCTTATAGGAACACAGCTATTGAATGAAACGAGAAATATCTCTATTAAGCTAAATTAAGAAAACTTACACGTGTAGTTTTCAGGGCTTTGGGGCCTATGTATGTTGCTCCTCAGTGGAATTTGTGTCCTGGTTGCTTTCGGAGGTACCTTTGTTCCGAATGTAGGCACATGTTCTCTGTTCATTGTGCTTCTCCTCTAGGCAAGGAGTGATGGAGGGGAATGTATATTTCAAATTAATAGTCTTAAATAGTCATCTTGTTATCTCTTTCATAATTTCAGAAGATAGTTTGATTTATAGTTTATACTTGAATCCATGTAATTAGAACTGATACACTGGTTTAAAATATTCCATATCTCTTTTACATTAGCTTCTCTGAAAATGAATTTCTGTATGAAAATATTACATATATGACTTCTGGTATTCTTCATTTATCAAAAGGCATATAATGGAAAGCACAACTTAGTAACTGATTTTTTTTTTTCCTTTGGTGCAGTTGTTTATACAATTTCAACAAAGGTAAAACGAGATCTTTGGAAGATCTAGGGAAACAACACTTTACAACAGTGGCACTTAGGAAGGCATAACTTTACAACTAGGAAATAGCTATGTTACAAACCTTAAATGGGAACTCAACTCACTTCAAAGGAGAGGAAAAAGGAAAAGAAAGGCTGTGTTAGATCATTTATTCTACTTTTTGACTCACTATATAAATTAGATCTGTAGAGTACAAGAGCTCATGCTGGTGCAAAACCCTCCTGAGTACAAAGGCTGAAGTATGAATTTAAAAATTTTGAGAAATAGGTGAATTCAATACAGAAGAAACTTGGCAAATTATCTTACTTCAACTGTAATTAACATAAATAAGTGATATTTATTAAATGGCCTGGCTATTAAATCTACATATATTAACATTGGTTTTTTTATAGTGTCTGGACAGCTATATATTACCAGTTTTTGCCTTAAACACAAATAGACATTTTCTATTAAGGGAATTTGAGCCTGTCAATTTATATGATGGATGTCATTATATAGCTGTCTCCTCATTTCCCAGAAGTGTGAAATTGATGTTAAAAATTTCGAAACCTCTATGTTTCTCTCTCAAAATTGTTCTAAGATTGTGTTTTGATACTATATTCTCTTTTTCTTTTTTGGAGATGGACAAGGTGACCATGGAAGTTAATTCTTTTTAGGCTCTCTTTAAAGCTGTTGGTTAGAAAGGGTCAGAATAGAATGAAAACATCTTCCCAATTCTTCCCGTGCCCCAGTCACCCTCTCCTAATTCAAGGACTGAGTCATAGGTTAGTTTATTAACTTCATGTTCAAAGATAGTGGTCATGTGCAGGCAATTGGTTGTCGAGTGCTGTTTTTTTGTCCTGAATTCAGAAGCTGACTTCTGCTGGCATTACCTAGGTACTGTGGAGTCGAACTAGTTTTCTTTCCCACTGACACATTTGGAGTATTCGGGCGTTAAACTTTCAACAGTGGAACTGGACAGATTTCAGTAAGACAGTAATGTACACTCATCTACATTTGTTTTACATTGTAGAACATTTAGGGTCACCATGACTTTTAAAAAAATGTAGTTGCCTGTTTCAGATTCTAAAAGAATGGGATAGAAATAGAAGTTTCAGGATGTGTTAGCATGGGTTTTGACAATCTCCAGTAAAGTACTGTGTTTAATGTCTTCACTGATTAACTTTGTTATATTCTAATGCAAAGTGAGGTAGAATATATTGACTGATTCTAACTTAAAAGAAATTTGAGAATGTGGACATGTACACATGTACACATACTGTAAGTTTTTATATAAATTCACAGTAACTGGTCTTGTGTATTTTCTTTAGCCAATAGCTTTTTGTTATTTTCTTTATGTGCTGTGTAGATGTAGATGAAGTGTGAAGTGTTCTAGATTAGGAAAGGAGAGGCCAGGTTTTACCAGTGTTGGAAGAAAATTGCAAACTTGCTTACTCATGACAATTATGGTACCACAGAATTGAGTTTGATTTTCAAACCAGCTTGAATTTGTTGTTTTAACTGTATCAACAAACTTTATATGCCATATGATTGATTCATACGCAGAAACGATGATTAAGATGTATTTCATTGGCATGTTCTATTATCAAAAATACTGTTTCTGGTGGTGTAAGTAACCTAGAAGCTATTTAAAAGAGCGTTTCTTTACTGCTAACTAAGGGGAAGTCTTCCTTGTTACTAGAGTCTCTTAAGGAAAGATGTTTCCTTAGCATCTTGCCATGGTCTTGTTCCAGGTTGTCCCATACGGAGTCAGTAGGGTGTGATTTTCTTTTTCTTGCCCAAATCAGACTTAGACCTTTTACAGGAACTTTGTACTTGTATGTACTTATAGGTGTATGTACTGATATGTACAGGGAACTTTGCCCAGGACAGGAGAATCACCTCACTCACCTTTCTAGACACCCAAACTGACTTTGTTAAGAGGAACTTGGATCTCAAATGATTACTTAGCAGAAGTAATGCTGTAGTTAAAAACAACAACAACCTACTTTAAAATGTTTGACTTGTATTACAGAGGCGGTCATTATTGTATTTTCTCCTAAAATGTGATGTAAAAATTGTAAGCCATCCGAAGTTCTGGTCTAAATGAAGAGATGTGCTATTCTAACTCAGTGCTGAGCTGCATTCTGGTGGAAAATGATAGTGTTGAGATCCGCAAAGTTTTCCTTCTTATTTCTTCCTTTGATTAGTGAGTATCTCTTCTCAGCAGGTAAAATTCTCTCCCTTCCCAATCCTTGCAACTTAATTTTTAAAATAGGATCAACCTTTTATTTTTTGTTTTTGTTTCTGAAAACATATTTAAACAACCCCACATATTAACTTATTTATTTTGGAACTGTTTGAGAGTAGGTTGCATATATCACACTCCTCTTCCCATTTGTCCTTCAGTGTGTAGTTCTCAAGAACAAGGACATTCTCTTCCATAACCACAGTAAAATTACTAACTAGGTGAATTACATTTATCTGATGTTCTATGCTTGGGTTGTTGGGTTTCCCAGCAATGTCCTGCAGAGCCCATTTGCTCCTGGCGCAGGGCCTGTCCGGCTGTCAGTTCCCTGTCTCCCCGTGAACCTGGGACAGTCCCTCAGGGTTCTTGATCTTTCACCATACTGGTGATTTTGAAGGGTGCAGCCCAGTTGTTCTGTAGAGTAGCCCTCACATGAGGGTTGGCTGTGGGTTCCTGTCATGAATGGGGTCTGCATGAACATGCGTGACAGCTTGCACCATTCCTTCCGGAGGCTTGTCTAGAAGAGAAAGGAAGACTGCGTGGTGATCTTTCCACTTTTTTCCATTTAGTTCTTTAATGGAAAAATTTCCCATTTCTCCCTTAATCGAAATAGGATTCACATCTCTTGCATAAGAAAGGAATTTATTGCTCTGCTTTACTGCTTGGTTTTGCTTTTATCACAAAGGCTTGAGAAAAATGGCAGAGAGATTTTCTAGAATATGAGATGACCTGGGAAGGAGACAACATTCAGCTTTTGTCAAGAGAAATTTCTTTCTGCACAATTCCTATTTTGAATTATGTTGACAGAATCTCAAGATGCTGTTGAACAAATATTTTGAAGGTATTAGATATAGCACAATTGAATTTGTTTAGTAGCAATAAACAGCTGTAGCTCTTTATGTATCACTTGAAATTGCTTCACTGTTAGCTTTTCTTATAATCTAGTGCCTCTTTGTCTTTGTCCTAATAAAGTTTCCTGCCTAAAAATAGAATAAATGAATGCATCAGGACTGCTTCTCATTAGGTTTTAGAGATTTATGGGTTATATTAGATTTTAATGTGAAATGTCCAGATACTTACCATCTATAGTCATGAGTCTTAAAAGTTTAATAATTGCAAGATGTAGTGAAAGCTAGAAAATTAATTTGGAATATTGCAAGGTATAAAAGATTTAAATCTTTCTTGACAACTTTGAAACACAATGATGCTGTAAATTGATTTCTTAAAATATTTTAAGAGTTATGGTGTTTGAATCTGATTTTAAAACAAATTTTAAGGAAGGAAATATATTATTTTTGAATACATAATAATTATGTCTTTTAGTATTAACAGATACTAATGAGTGCCTCTAAGTATTCTGCTGCTGGGTTGATCTTTGGCGAGATAGACAAGAACAAGACCGACAGCCAGTAGCTTCTTAGAGCACAGAACTGGTTGGGAAGACAGCTACTGCACAAGTAGCATGGTATTATTAATACAAAAAGGGGAATGTAGGAGTCTGCAGGAGCAAGGGAACCTATCCGTAGGGAGTGCAGGAAGACCACTGCTAGGAAATCATATTCCAGCTGATGTCTGGCTAAGTGAAGAGGAGGAAGGAGAGGTTTTTTGTTTAAGATTTCTTTGAGAGAGACCGCATGTGCTTGTAGGGGTGGAGGATGGGACAGAGGGAGAGACTCTTTCAAGCAGACTCCCCACTGAGCACAGAGGCCCATGTGGGGCTCGATCTGGAGCTCAGTCTTAGGATCTATGAGATCATGACCTGAGCGAAAATCAGGAGTCAGAGCTTAACCCACTGAGCCACCCAGGCACCCTGGGAGAAGGTTCTTAATGGAGGGAACAACATATGAAGACCTGGAGTTGAGAGGTTGAAATTAAGAAATGAAGGAAATTTAGCACTGGTATAAGTAAGTGGTGGGAGGAGATTAAGTTTGTAATTTTAGTTTAGATAAAACACCATGTTGTAGCCTCCATTTTCTATTTTATTTCACCTAATGTCACTAAAACTAATCTGTTTTCTTCTTCTTTACAGTCTCCTTTTCCTGTTGGTTTTTTTTTTTTCCTGTTGTTTTTAAAGTATAATCATAACACCGAAATACATTTTGGAGATGGGGAGAAAAAGTCATCGTAACTCCATTACATTAAAGCAGCCATTTGTTTTTTTGCATGTGACCCTGTGGTCTTGTCCGGATACGTGTGTGTGTGTGTGTGTGTGTGTGTGTGTGTGTGTGTGTGTATTTAAGATTTTTTGTTTATTTGAGAGAGAGAGAGTGGGAAGAGGGGCAGAGAGAAAGAATCTTCAAGTTGACGCCCTGCTGAGCAGAGCCTGATGTGGTTGGGGCTCCATCTCATGACCCCGAAATCATGACCTGAGCTGAAATTAAGAGTCACATGCTCAACTGACTGAGCCACCCAGGCATACCAGATACTGTATATTTTTATATAATTGGATTCATAATGTATGTGCAATTTTATATTTGGATTTCTAACACTGAGTCGTATTTAGACAGTTATCATATTTCTGTAATTGTTTTTCATAACTAAAATTCAAAATTTTCAAATTCCTAAAGGTAATGATGCATAGTAACTTATATAACTATTTCCCTCTTGTTTGGTTATTTAGGATTTTTCAATTTTTAAAAATGTTTGCAGAATGAATGTCACTGGTGAATTAGCTCCTTTACTTTAATAAAACCACCTAGAGTGAATTCCTTAGGCTAGATTTATAGTATTGAAATGTTTTTGTATATGTCTCCCATCTTTCTTAAAAGACTGTACTAATTTAGTTACTCTGGTAATTGGTATACAGGGATACATTTCACCATGACTAGTTTAGTAGGCTCAACATGGCATTAAAAGTTGCTTTTAGTTGCATATATTTGATTTTTAGACAGGATAACTTTTTTGTCTAAATTGTGGTAAAATACATAGAACATAAAATTCACCGTCTTAACCATTTGTAAGTGTACAATTCAGTAGCATTAGGTCTGTTTACGCTGCTGTGCAGCCAGTTTCCAGAACTCTTTATCTTGAAAGACTGACACAGCATACTCATTAAGCAGCTTCCCATTTCCCTTCCTCCAGCACCTGGCGCCCACCATTTGTCTCACCTTCTGTCTTCATGAATTTGATGACTCTCCATACCTCATGTAAATGGGATCCTAAGTATTTGTCTTTTTTGTGACTGGCTCATGTCACTTAGCAGCAATGTCCTCATAGTTTACCCATATTGTAGCAGGTGCCAGAATTTCCTTCCTTTAGAAAACTGAATAGCTATTTCATTGTTTGGATCACCACAGTTTGGCAATGGGCAAGTTGGTTCACTTCTGCCTTTTGGCTCTTGTCAGCAATGCTCCTGTGAACATAGGTGTGCAAATATCTTTTTGAGACTCACCTTTCAGTTCTTTTGAGTATATACCCAGAAGCAGAATTGCTGGATGATATGGTAATTCTGTGTTTAATTTTTGGGGGAACTGCATGCAGTTTTCCATAGCGGCTGTACCATTTCTCATTGCACAAGGGCTCCAGTTTCTCTACATCCTGGCCAACTCTTTTTCTTTTTTTAATTTGTTTTTATTTGAAGTTCGATTTACCAACATATAGTATAGCACCCAGTGCTGATCCCATCAAGTGCCCTCCTCAGTGCCCATCACCCCAACCTCCTGCCCACCTCCCCTTCCACAACCCTTTGTTCGTTTCCCAGAGTTAGGAGTCTCTAATGGTTTGTCTCCCTCTCTAATTTTTCCCACTTAGTTCCCCTTCTTTCCTTTATATTCCCTTTCACTATTTCTTATATGCCCCGTATGAGTGAGACCATATGATGATTGCCCTTCTCCGATTGACTCACTTCACTCAGCATAATACCCTCCAGTTCCATCCACGTCGAAGCAAATGGTAGGTATTCGTCCTTTTTGATGGCTGAGTAATATTCCATAGTGTACATATATTACCTCTTCTTTATCCATTCATCTGTCGAAGGACATTGAGGCTCCTTCCACAGCTTGGCTATTGTGGACATTGCTGCTATAAACATTGGAGTGCAGGTGTCCCGGCATTTCACTACATCTCTGTCTTTGTGGTAAATTCCCAGTAGTGCCATTGCTGGGTCGTAGGGTAGCTCTATTTTTAACTCTTTGAGGAACCTCTACACTGTGTTCCAGAGTGGCTGCACCAGCTTGCATTCCCACCAACAGTGCAAGAGGGTTCCCGTTTCTCCACATCCTCTCCAACATTTGTTGTTTTCTGTCTTGTTAATTTTCGCCATTCTCACTGGTATGAGGTGGGATCTCATTGTGGTTTTGATTTGTGTTTCCCTGATGGCAGGCCATGTGGAACATTTTCTCATGTGCTTGTTTGCCATGTGTGTGTCCTCTTTGGTGAAATTTCTGTTTATGTCTTCTGCCCATTTCATGATTGGATTTTTTGTTTCTTGAGTGTTGAGTTGAATCAGTTCTTTATAGATCTTGGATACTAGCCCTTTATCTGATAAGTCATTCGCAAATATCTTCTCCCATTCTGGCCAACTCTTGTTTTTTTTTTTTTTTTTTTTGACAGCAGCCATCCGAATGGGTGTTGAGGTGCTATCTCATTCTTAGGATAACTTTTTTATGTGTTCACTAGTTACATTTTTCTTGTATCATATCCTTTTAAAATAGTCCTTTCTCCCAAAAGACTTACTGAAAAATCACAGACTTTAACTCTGGATGATACATCTCCAAAAATTTGTTATGAAGCAGTGTAGTTTTTTAATATGTGTATTAGGGCTTTATATGTTCTTTGGGGGACATGGGTCATTTTGTGATGGTTAACAGAAAGATAATGCACAGTGTTTCTGTATTTATATACACAAGCAGTTTTGTGAGTTCTATGGAAATACCTATGTCTGTATATTTTTCATATACATGTATTTGGTGCATATGGACATTTGATCTTAAATGTGATGTTATATTGAATTACCATTCATCTAGATTCAATTCCAAGACTTAACTACTTTTTAATATGTGATTTTTAAAATAGTAATGAATTTTTAAACTAATAATGTTATTTGACAGCTTTGTTAGAATCTGGAGTAGGTCAGATTGCTTGGATGCTGTGTTTTCTTTGAGTTCTTGATTTTGGAAAGAAAGTCGTATTTAAATTTCCTTATTATGACTAGGAGGTCTCTTTACCTTCTGTATTTATGTGTCCATCTTCATGTGGCTTTGGAAAGTCAGAAGACTTATTTGTGCATAAAGGAAAGCTTTCTTTAAAAATTCAAAATGTGGTAATTGATAAATTGGAATATGTTCAGTTATAATGTGCTGTGTGTATCCTTTAATTCCTACTATTTTTCCACTTGAAGACAGTCTTCTGTCATCCTGTACTTACCTGCAGAAGTTATTTCAATTGTAATTCAATAATTAATTGTGTAATTATGTGTTTAGTGTCAGTTTCTTTTGGTAGAGTGGGAGGAGATTGATCATGCTTGTAATACAAGGAGCTAGCATTGTAGTTAGAGCTTAATAGTTTTTGTATGGATGAGCAAAATTTTATTGCCTTTAAAATGAACTTACGATATGTCAGTACATTAAGAATTTCTAGGTGTTGTGAAGATAAATTGGGATAATATGTTTTAATTCTCCATTTTTGTGAATTGTACTTTGCATGTGCATGTTTATGACAGTTTCTTTTGAGCCACAGAAAGTACAGAAGCTTCAACCAAGCTACAGTGGTTTCTTGGCTGCTTGTTATAAGCAAAATGAATTGCCCTTTTATAAAATATCTTTAAAAACTGGTTTTGAAAGAACTGCTAACTTAATTACATCAATACAGGTACTTTTGTTCATAAACAATTACTGCCATCTAATATGCTTAGAGATTATGTGAAAGAAGGGTAATGTCATCCATAACGCATATTCTGTGGCTCTTTCCACATCCTGCAACTTTTGGACATTTTACTTTCCCATATTTTATTTTGCCTTTTTTTTCTGTGGAAAAAAAAATCTGCAAGTAGTTGATTAGCTTTGACAGTGTTATTCTTTACATACCCCATATGAATTATTAGGAATTATTGTAAGAGTACTTGAGCTCTATTTGGACAGAAAATATAACAGATATTTGGTAAAGGTATATGGAGGAGTGCCTGAGTGGCTCAGTTGGTTAAAGCACCTGCCTTCACCCCAGGTAATGATCTCAGGGTCCTGGGACTGAGTCCCACATGGGGCTCCCTGCTCAGCAGGGAGTTCCTTCTCTCTACCTTCCTCTTCTCTTCTCACTTCCCCTACTTGTGCACTCTTGCTCTCTGTTAAATAAATAAATAAAATCTTTAAAAAATAAAAATGAAGAAGGTGTATGGACAAAAGTCAACTCTTATATTTGTAATCAGTATACATTTTATTCTTTATTGATGAGTTTATAGATTTTCAAAATTGTGGAACATAATGTTTTTATCCCACCTGTAAAATCTAAGTAGAATGACAAAGAAATGAAGTATATTAAACTGATTTATTAATCCAAAAGGAGACCAGTCAGAGTGGGTTTATCATTTAATATTCAAAAGCCTTTTTCTATTTGCTGGCCAGTTGACATCTTGCATATTTACAGATTGTTTTTGTCACAACAAGTGTGGCCACTCATATTTTTTTTTTTCTCATTTATCTACATGTTCTGAGAAAACTGACAGTAGTTTCATTCTAAAATATATTTCCAGGAAAGCCAAAACAGTTTTCCGAAAAGTGCATAGAAAAAATCCTAAATCATTGCCAAGAATGAAAAGATGCTGGGTTGTTATTCATATGATCAAAAATATTTTTGGACAAAGCACAGTGCAAATATCCATGTCTGTGTTTATTTTATAAAAAAGATGTTGATGAAGTATTTTTAAGTGTGAAAACATATCGATTCCCAAACAGTAATGTATAGTACTACCTCATTTTTGTAAAATCAACAAAAAAGTACAGGGTTAAGTTTAGCAGTGCTTATCTCTGTATGATAGGCCTAAGAGAGATTTTATTTTCTTTGGACTTGTTTTTTCATATACTTATTTTCTACAGTGAACATGCATTATTTTTGTAATAAGAATAATTATTAGAGATGTATAGTGACAAAAAGAAGGAAATCAAGACCTTTTAAATCAGTTCTTTAGGATTCTAGGGAGTTGGTCTGAACTTTCTACAACATTATTAATGAGGATTAGTAGTCTAATTTTGCTTTAAGAAAACACTGATTCTCCATAGTTCTTTTCATGTGGGGGCCAAGAAAGATGGTTCAGTGAATTTGTTCATGGTTTTATTAAATGAAGGAGGGAAAAAATACAAATGAGATCAAATTCAATCTTGTTTTTTCCCTCTTCCTGGTGTTTTGTTTTGTTTTTTTGGTGAGTGAGGAATGGTGGGAAAAAATTTCTTTCCTCTGCCTAGCTGTTTTTTTCATTATACCACTTGACATACAGTTCCTGTTACTGATCCCTTTTGAGTGGAAGGAAATTGACTTTTGCCTTGTATATTCATTTGGAGAAAGCAAAGTGGCATGACCGGGAGTGTCCCGGTAGATGTGCATGACGTGCTCCTGGTGTACTGCCTGTGGCCCTTCTCTCTATGCACTTGGCTCATTCTGTGCTTTCCATGGCGTTATGTTCCTCCTTGTGCCCCACTCTGGGAGTGCTGAATTGGGAAGTGATGGGGAGGAAAAGGAAAACTGTGCTCTCAGAGGTTGGCCAGGAGATTGTGGTTTTGGGGGTGGCCATGTGTAACAAAAATACAAAGGTAGGAAACAAGATTGAAGTAAGAATTTTTCTGTTAAAAAAAAGAACTAGCTCATAGCTGGTTGCAGGAGGTCCATTGCAAGGGCACCTGTTCCATTTCTTATCTACGGAGCCACTTTGGAGCTCTTGTGTATAGGCAGTTACTGTTTTTGTTTTAAGCACTCCAGTTAAACTCTGTACTTTTTTGGATTTATCTGTGTGTTATTTCAGATAAAGTCTGAAGAGTAGGATACAGATTAAGTACATATTAAATATAGATTTTCTTTTGTCATTTTAAGAGACTGTATTTTGGAGCAATTGTAGGTTACAGAAAGATTGAGGGGAGAGTACTGGGAGTTCTCCTATGCCCCCCAGGACTTCCCAGTTTCCCCTGTTACTAACATCTTGGATTTATATGATTCATTTACTGCAATTGATGAGCCAAAGTCCATAGTTTACATTAAAGGTCACTGTTTGTGTTGTGCATTTTATGGGTTTTTGACAAATGTCTAATGAATGTGTCTACCATTATAGTAGCATACAGATTAGTTTCACTGCTGTAGAAACTCCCTGCGCTCCCACCTATTCATCCTTCTCTTCCTCTTCTCAAATCCCTGGCAACTGCTGATTATTTTACTGTCTCCACAGGTTTGCCTTTTCCAGAATAATTGGAATCATACACTATGCAGCCTTTTCAGATTGGCTTCCTTTACTTGACATTTAAAGTCCTTCCATGTTTTTTTTTTGTTTGTTTGTTTGTTTTTGTTTATTTTTGTGGCTCGATAGCTCATTTCCTCTTATTGCTGAACAATATTCTGTAGCTTGGATGTAGCAGTTTGTCTATCTGTTCACTCACTGAAGAACAAGTGATTGCTCCCGGGTTCTGGCAATTACAAATTAAACTGTTATAAACATTCATAAACAGGTTTTTGTGTGGATGTTTTTAACTCATTTGGATAAATAACAAAGAATACAGTTGTTGCACAAAATGATAAGAGTTTAAGAAACCACCAAACTGTTTTCCAAAGTGGCTGTACCATTTTGCATTCCCATCAGCAGTTAGTGAGAATTCCTGTTGCTATTTATCTTTGACAGAATTTGGTGTTTCAGCATTTTGCATTTTTGTAATTCTGATAGATGTGTAGGGGTATCTCATTGTTGTCTTAATTTGAAGTTTCCTAATGATGTGATATCAAACCTCTTTTCATACTCTAACTTGCCATCTGTGTATCCTTTTTGGTGAGATGAAATGGAATATTTAAAAACCAAAATATTCATTTTTTAATAGTAAAATGTGTAGAAAAATATAGCAAAAATAAGACAGTAACAATTCGTATATAATGCCACTATTCAGAGAAAATAAATATTTTTAAAAGATTTTATTTATTTATTCATAAGAGACACAGAGAGAGAGAGAGACAGAGACATAGGCAGAAGGAGAAGCAAACTTCATGCAGAGAGCCAGATGTGGGACTCCATCCCGGGACTCCAGGATCATGCCCTGAGCTGAAGGCAGATGCTTGGCTGCTGAGCCACCCAGGCGTCCCCAGAGGAAAAATTGTTGATAACATTTTGATATTTTTTCTTTGTGCACACATGTTTCTCTCTCCACATGTGTATAATTCTGTAATAGTGGGATCATAATTTTTGTACCTTTCATGTTTGCTTGTACACATTGACTTTTCCTATGTCATTCTTCTAGAACAGTGGTCCTTGGCTGAATGTGATGGTCATTTGAGCGAACCTTTAAAATTTGTGATGCTTGGGCTGCACCCTGAGACAGTGAAGTGCAAGTCCCTGTAGAGGGACCCAGGCATCATACTTTTTAAAACCCTCTGGTCATTTCAATGTGTAGTGAAGATAGAGAACCATTGGTCTCAATATTTAAGAAAAAATATAATTCCTCAAAGATAACATGAAATGTGATACCCTTCGGAGCAACTAACAGCAGCACATGGGAGTGTGTGTGTGAGAGAGTGAAGGGGGGGGAGATAATGTTAGATATAAAGGAAATCAAGGGAGTGATAACTACTGAGTTCACGGTGTTTGATACTTTGGGTTGAAGCAGGGGGATGGGTTGGTCGTTGGGGGGATGTAGGTTAAATGCAGATTATTGTTAACTTCCTAGTTTTTTGTTTTGGGTGGTTGCTTTGTGATGTTTATTATTAAAAGTAAATAATTCAGCGTATAAATAAAACTGGGCCATGCATGAACCAATGTTAAGAACCAAGGACTGTGATTAAACCAATTCTTTGTGCCAGAGGACCAGTAAGGAAGAATACTAAATAAGCCAAACTCTTACATCCTTCTTATAAGTGTGTGTAGTGAGGTTTAATTATCACAGTGGTTTGATACCCAGTGCCATCCATTTGAAAAATGAACAAGGTAGGGGCGCCTGAGGGGCTCAGTTGGTTAAGTGTCTACTCTTGACTTTAGCTCTAGTCATGATTCCAGGGTTGTGAGATCAAGCCCCATGTCAGGTGTTGGGCCTGGAGTCTGCTTAAGATTCTCTCTTTCCTTCTACCTGCCCCTCCCTCCCAACTCCAATGCACACGCCCCCCCCCCCTTTCTCTCTGTCTCTCCTTCAAAAAAAAAAAAAAAAAAAAAAGGAAAACGAACAAGCTTTTCTTTAGTAGCTAGAGGTTTTATATTCTTTTTTCCCCTGGAATTCTATATCCATTCCACTTTACTCACAGAGATTTTTCCTAATGCACTTTGTCAAAACAACAAATATATAATGAATTTTGGTGAATGATTATTCACTTTAAATGAATATTTTATTAGAAACTCTTATGAATGGAGTAGGTTGATGTTACTTATCCTACCTTGATTAAAGGAATTGTTGTATTGTTTTTGTCCCCCATATCCTGTTTTTATCTCTTGGAGCACTGTGTGGCATAGAGGTGGGTGAGGGTTGGCCTATTTCTTGTGAAGTGGGTCAAAGGTGATTGTGTCAAAGGGAGATGGAAATGAAGGGCCCTTGCTGCCTGCGTCTTCTCGAGCAGCTCAGCTGTAGTGACAAGTACATGTACAAGTGAATGACCTGGAAATTAATTCTTTTAGGAGTGCCCGTGCCAGACTAAGCCCAGAGGTATGTATATTTTCAAAATTTGCATTTCAGGAAGATTCAGAATGATCTTTTGAGGCAAAGGAAGCAAATATGAGAACACATATATGTGTGTATATGTATATACCTGCAGAGACTGAATTGGAACACAGCATACTCACAAATATGGAATTCTTTTCTATATTATTTATTGGGGCCTTTAGAATCCTTTGCTTTGTATGATTTAAACATACATGAATATGAACACGTAAATACCTTTATAAACTATATATATACACACACACACATATATAGGGCCAGATAGTCAGAATTTAAGTTTATTTTGAAATAATTTCAGACTTAGGAAAATGTTGCAAGAATAACACAGTTTTCAAAAAGAAAAAAAGAATAACCCAGTTCTCCTGTTCTTTTACCTGGATTTCTCCAATGCTAAGATTTTACCACATTTGTTTTCTCATTCCATATTATTATTATTATTATTATTTATTTTTTTTCCTGGACCAGTAGAGGGTAATTGAAGTATTTACCCCTGGATATTTTAGGGCATAGTCCTAAAATCCAGGATGTTCTGTTATGTAACTGCAAGTGTAATGGTCATAGTCAGGAAGTTAACGCTGATAACCTGTTGATGGTGTTCACACTTCACTAGTTGTCCCCACATGTCATATATTTCCTCTTGTGCCTTTCTGGTCCATTATCTAACCTGGCATCATGGGTTATGTCTTGTTAACCTGACTCTTTTTTTTTTCTTTATTTTATTTATATATATATATACATATATATATATATTTAATTTAATTTTATTTATTTTATTTTATTTTTTATTATTTTTTTGTTAACCTGACTCTTGACTCTCCTCTGATCTGTAATAGTTCCTCTGTCTTTGTCTTTCATAATCTTGACATTTTAGAGTACAGCTTGGTTATATCTACTATATTAGAATATGTAGTGAGATACATTTACTGTGCAGCACATGATATAAAAAATGAGAAGAGAATGAGAGAAACCGGAAAAATCTATTGGTTGCTTAGCAGAAGAAGTTAAGGGCTGACAGTAGTGAGTCAAACTGATCACATGCAATTTTCATTTTCAAAACCAATACTGTTATCAGGGAGATGGGGGTATGATAATTGAAATTTATGGAACCATGAATATAGATAGTCTTCTTTGCACTGATCAGGTGTGGAGGAGATGGTTGACTGAAGATAATGCCCTGTAGATCCCTTTCCTTGAATGGAAAGAAAAATGCTGGCAAAGAGTAAAGCTAAGAGAAAGTATCTTTCAAAAGCATCATGTTTTTCCAGAAGGGTGGAAGTGATTTCTCAGGAGCTGGAAATGTGGGAATGCAAAGAACTGGAATGAAGTCAGTATATACCTATTTCATGTTCTGAACTGCCTTAGGAGATGGGGCAAGGGATGGAAAGAACTGGGGGAACCTAATTTGAGGAGTTTGATTTAGATCTTGATTATCTGTATCAAGTCTTCAGAGGGAATCACTAAAGAGCACAGTTTTGATTTGAGGTTTAAAATTTGGTCTTTGACTCATCCAAACTTTCCGACTTAGTTTGTAAGTATAGATATTCTGTTTAAAGATAATGGATAGTTAGGATAAATGCCCTGTTTTGTCCTCCATTTGCAGAGTTTGTCACTGCCATGGATTTGTAACACTGATGTCTTAAATTACCACCCATATGGAGAATACATTATGGGTGGATATATATGCACATGTTATAGCACCTCTTTTTTGAAGATCTGAAAACTTCACCCTGAATTTTAAAACTATACATTTTTACAGGAAAGGCGTGATGTCAGAGAAATCAGAAGCCTTTGAGTTTTGGATTCTGCGTTTTACTTCCAACCTTGGTGGATGGACTGTGTATCTCACTTGTCCAGTTGAACACTGGGAAAGTAACCATTATAAGCCTTTAAGTGTGAAGGCAAAGCAACTGCCTTTGATTTGCTCTAGGATCCATTTTGTAATGATTCATTGAGGCTGTCACCGTGATAAATGGGAAAGAAGGAGAATCAGGAGGACGGTTGGCAGGACCGAAAGGGGCACAAATTGCTGGTGGAGAATCACTGTGATAAAAACAACAGTTAACCATATTAACTCGAATGTCAGTTCTCTCTTTTAGTTAACCCCGTAGGTTTACTTTGAGAGGGGCTGCTGTGTGATAAATAGAATATGTAACCAAGGTATTCAGTATTAATGGGGCATTGTCGCCGCATGGCTGTTGAAAACTGGGTGGCAAAGATGGCGGTTATGCTTGGTTTGAAAAATCTCTGGCCCATGCTTCTGCTGGTGAGGCCAGTGAATTCACAAACCCGTTAGGGATTTCTAGTGTGAAGCATGAATGTAATGTAGACTTCTCTTCACGTACTGGGATGTCAGTCAGAGGTGTCTGTGTGAGGAGGCGGGGAAGGAATTTATAGGATAGTTTTTGAAGTATTCTGTTAGGCAGACCTGGGAGCTTGGAGTTAGCAAGATAGAGTTTTATTTTTATCCACATTTTACTTTCTGTGTTTCACATAAGCAATTTTTGAGAAATTGGAAAAAAGTATTAAGGCTTTGCAGTGCAGGGTATTTTGGTTGAGTACTTCTGAGTGTTTTTAAAAACTTGCACATAGCATCTGTGATCCGCTATATGAGAATTTATAGCATAGCACTTTAGTTCTCCTGTCATGACTTTTGTGAGAAAATGTTTTCACTGTGCTTAGTGATTTGCAGCAGATTACCCACATTTTGTTTTCTTTTGTTTATAACTGGTTAATGCTTTGTAAAGTGATACATTGGGACTTTGAGGATGGTGATTTTCACATGTGCCGAAGTCGCTTCAAATCCATTTCAAGACGATGTCGCCTGTCCTTTCGTGGTTTCTTATTAACTGCTTCAGAGCCTTCCTGGATAGCTAAGCAAAGCATGTATTTCTCTGAAGTTGAACTGTGTTCGTGCCTGAGCTTCCCGAACGCAGAGACAGCAGTGAGCTCTTGGTGATGAAACCTGTTGGATTTCTGGAGGAAGCCGCGGAGTCTTTGGCTTGTTAACTAGCAATGATTCAAGTCTTGCAGATTGTAAAGGAGCTGGTGACACCATCGAGGCAAAAAGCAGCCAGAGTGAAGGAAGGTAGGAACATCGTCAGAATGAACAGTCGGAGCACTCAGAGCTTTTTACAAATATCGATCTAGAGAACAGCTATGAAAAAGGAGTTTAGAGTTATTGTGTATGCTTTTGCTCTTCTTATATAATGGTAACTGAAAAGGATCAGGTAATGGCATAATTGTAAACACACCTTATTATTCCTATTTTAAATGACAAATTAGAAGCATATCTTCTTATGAAAAGATACGAATACTGAGGAGAGGTTATGACATATCTACTGCAATAGTATTTTTCACACTGGAAAAATCCTCTTGTATTATGTGTTTTTGGAGGTAGAAGAATAATTTATATAATCCTCTTTTAATTTTAAAGTACAAGTGTTCGTGGCAGAGATCAGAAAGGAACAAGCAAGAATTCTGCCTGTAGCAGGGCAAAAGAACTAGATGGTTCTTATTTGTGTGGCCTGCTGATGAAATAATAGTTATGAATATGAATTCAGACACTAAATGGTAGGGTTTTTTTTTGCCTTTTTCAGTGACTACTATCTTTTTGTTTATGATTATATGCGTAATCAATGCTGTTTAAATATTTAAAATATTTCTGTATAGCCTATGTCAGTTTGGGATATGTTGAAATACATTTTCAGAATCTTTCTAAATTGCATGTCTGACTCACAGATCTTAAAATGAACTAATGCAGATACACCTTTGAAGAAATACTTGTGGTTTTTGCTTTTTTAAACACTTGAAATAGTAAATCTCCAAAATGACAATAAGGAATTGATTTAAAAAAATATAAGTTCACAAGCTTAGTTTATAATGCTGTCAATTTCATGAATTCAATTTATGGTTTAAAATCAGTCAGTTGATAAATTTCTCTATCAGCTTTTTCACAAGTAAGATACAGCATTCTGTCTTTATATGATTTAAATAGCATAAATGTACCTCAAATAATATAAAACATACATTATTTTTTTAAAAAAGATTTTATTTATTTATTCATGAGACAGAGAGAGAGAGAGAGGGAGGCAGAGACAGGCAGAGGGAGAAGCAAGCTCCATGCAGGGAGCCTGATGAGGGACTCGATCCCAGGACTCCAGGATCACACCCTGGGCCAAAAGGCAGGTGCTAAACTGCTGAGCCACCCAGGGTTCCCCTAAAATATATATTATTTTGAATTAAAAAAAAGATTGATGTGACCTGTGTTTAAAGTAAAGCTTATGAGATTCCTTAAGTCTTGTGCAACGTGATTAGGGATGATGGTATGAAATAATATTGTGACATATAGTATTATCAGTCACATATAGAATATTATGGCTGAAAGAAACCTTAGACCATCTTGTCTATTCTCATTTTGTGGAAAAACATGGTATTTATTGCCAGTGAATAAATCGTATTCACTGGCAAAAATGCATGTCAAAATTCAGAGAAACTATTATCAGTTACCTTTGAAAGTAAAATGTTTAAGATACTTTACCTGTTTGCTACTTTTATTTCTCCTTCTTTTTCTTCTCTAATATTAAGGACTGCATTCTTATCTCTGAATAGCAGGATTCTAACAATTAGGCATTAAAAAAAAGCTTACTGCTTTTACTATTTCAGGAGAATGTAAATTAGTTAATTTAATTGCAATCTGTTTGAAAATGTCAGATTCATACAGTTTAACCTTTACAGATGGAATTTTTTTTATTGGAATGTTTCTTCTAGTTTATATGTTTTCAGTCATAATCATAATTACTTGGAATACGCCCAGGGAAAAAGGTAATAATATACTTCTTGTTTTTCAAAATGCATATATGTACATAACATAATCATATTTGACAGGAAATGCTGTATGAATATAGAAAAACTAGTACTAAATGGTGCTATACACTAAAGTAGTAGAACAGCATTTGTTGTTAGATCCTTTTTCTTATTTTTTCAGGCAGAATTTTCCATGACCAGGAAAAACAGAGGCATTTTATGTAGATTTTTTTCATAGACCCTTATTTTTTTCAAACCTATTCTAATAGTGTTTTTAATCATTTAGCTAATATATTTACTATTAGTTTTACCCTTTTGTGAAATATTGTTACATTTTACCAATTTTTAATATTTGTAAACTAGGAAAAAATAAAGTTCTTTAGACAAATATAAAACAATGACATATTAGAAGAGAGTCTTTAAACTCAGTTCTTTAAATGGATGAATGTAGAGAGAGCAACATTTCAAAGTTTTTGATCACATTAATATGAGTGAGTAGTATAGAAAAATTGATTTGTGGAAAAAAGTATCAAAGTTGGGAATGAAATCATTATGTTGTAAATGGTTTGAAAATTTTTTCATAAATTAGTTTTTCTTGGTATGAGATAGTAAACAAACTCTCAATATTTTTTTTGTAAGTAGTACTGAAGGGTATGGTGAAGGATTATCTTGAGGAAGGAGGAAAATTATGCAATATTCATGATTATTTTCTTTAAAGTTTTCAAAATATCTGCCAAATCACTGCTTTGTCATTTAGTTGAAGTATCAATTGAGTATCACAGCCTACCCACCACTTAGTGAAATACATTGTTGAGAGTTTGTGTTAGTGCTCTCTAGGGAGCTTAGAATTTTGCCCCAGTTAGCATTATAAGAAAGGGAGAGAACTAATGATGGTATTTGAAGGATAGTTTTAGTGATCTACATTCTTTATTCTAATAATGCAGTGAGGAGCTAATGGAAATGATTGACATTTGGAAGATGGTTGAAATGGATAGGTATAGATGTTTTGTAATCTGACCTTGGGCAAAATAAAGGAAGACTAGGCAAAGGATAAGTGGTCTTTGGAAAAATATCCTTAAAAGAAAAAAAAAAAATATATATATATCTGTCTTCTGGGAGAGAGGGTCACATATACATGTATATGCTCACTGGTTTATCCATTCTTCATTCTCTCATGTATTTATTCATAAAGCCCTTATCAGGTGTCCATTACTTGCAGGTCACTGTGTTAGTCACTGGGGATGCAAAAAAAGATATGATCCCTGCCTATGCCTGGGGCATAGGAGACACTCAGCAGATACAGTGAATGAAAGAATCAATGAGTGGAAGAATATACATTTAAGATAAACTCGTCTGAGAATTAAAGCAGTGTGATCTTGTAGACTAAGAAAAGAGATGGAATGAGTAATTGATGCTAAGCGGCAACACCAACTGTCGCGGTTTTCCTCTTGAATTTCCTGGTGAGGCTTCATCTTCAAGGCCATGCTCAAGTCGTTTGAGAAGCCTGAACACCATCGAGTGGGCACAAGTAAAACTGTACAATCTGTTCAAATGTATGTAAGGCACACATACAATCATTGTGGCTATGTATTAGTGAGGAGCCTGTTTTTTTCCTTTAAAAGCTTCATGTCTATTTGGATAAAAATATTTAAAAAATAGTACATGTTTTCCTATTTTGTAAGAGAAGTCTGCTAAATATAAATTTGATACAAGTTCTTTATTAAAATATTTTTTGTAGGTTGCAAAGCCTGATGACCATGTTTTTAAAAATTACTCTTAAAGGAAGAATATATTTAGAGTGAGAACCTGAAGATCCCTCCTGTTATTTAAAACATAGGAGCTTTGGTATCTATCCTAATCTTTATATTCCCACTTTCATACTTTAACACCTCTCCTGTAGATTATTAAACTAGCCTCCTCACTCATTTTATTTGATAAACATTCACTGATCATTTATGACTTCTTAGATGCAAGGGTACAGTATCCTCAAGGAATTCATGTACAAGTGGCAAGAGACAAAAGTCAATAATACAATAATATGATCGATGTTATGGTAGACATAGTGTCATGGGAGCCCCATGGGGAACTGGCCCTAGTTTGGTAACTAGGAGAGCAAAGGAATTAAACTATTTGTTGAGTTGACAGTGCTCTCATTTGGGCTAAGTATCAGAATATGCATAAAAAGCTAGCTAACTTGGGGCAGGGGGTCGGGGGGGAGAGTGTGTACAAGCATCCTAAGCAAAATAAATAATAGAGAGGAGCTCAGGTGCCAAAACATGAGGAGACTTATATGGGATGTGAAGAAGTTGGAAACTTTTAGATGATGGTGGGAGAAGGTGAGAAGAAGCCTGGTCAGTGATACTTGGTCATTCAACTCTGTATTCCATCCTTCTGTTGCCATCTGAGATAGTTTTCTGAAACAGTTTGTCATGGAATTGGAATTTGGACTTAACCTGTATTTCTAGCTGTTTCTGGGTCTCTCGCTGCACCCTCTGTGCCAGCTCAGCAGAATGCTTGCTGTTTCTCAGACATGCTTCTCCGTTAGGATGGCAGGTTCTTTCCCTCCTCCAACAGTTAAATTCTTTATCAGGTCAGCTTACAAGGCTAAATGCCACCCCTCCAGAAAGCATTCCCTAACTTTCTCCCCTAACCTTTCTAGGTCAGAACTAATCATTCCTTTGTATTCTCTTAGCATTTTACTCCTGCCTGTTATTATACCTTTAACATTCTGTACATGTTGATTATATTTGTTATATTTGTTAAATTGATCAATAAATGTTAACTGAAATAGTTGGCCCTTGAAAAGTGTAGGGGTTAGGGGTGCCAACCCCTGCACAGTTGAAAATCCACATATAGGGGCACCTGGGTGACTCAGTGGATGTGTCTGCCTTTGGCTCAGAGTGTGATCCTGGGGTCCTGGAATGGAGTCCCATATCAGGCTCCTTGCAGGAAGCCTGCTTCTCCCTCTGCCTATGTCTCTGCCTCTCTCTGTGTGTCTCTCATGAATAAATAAATAAAACCTTTAAAAAAAAAGGAAAATCCATATATAACTTTTGACTCCCCAAAACTTTACTAACAGCCTACTGTTGACCAGAAGCCTTACCAATAACATAAACTATTGATTAACGTGTATTTTGTGTGTTGTTAAATATATATACATATATGTATGTGTGCATATATATATGTATATAATATACTATATTCTTACAATAAAGTATGCTAGAGAAAAAATGTTATTAAAATCATAAGGAAAATACATTTATAGTACTGTTCTTTATTTTTTATCCATCCATTTATTTATTTGTGAGAGAGAGAATGAACAGAGGAAAAGGGAGAAACAGACTCCCCACTGAGCAGGGAGCCTGATGCAGGACTCGATCCCAGGACCCTGGGATCAAGACCTGAGCTGAAGGCAGACCCTCAACCGAGTGAGCCACCCAGGTGCTCCCGTACTGTTCTGTGTTGATACTGTAAGTGTACATTATCTGTTTACAAGATGAATCCTGTCCATACCTACATCAGGATTGTCTTATATGATACAAAACATTGTAGCTGTCATATGTCTTACTAACAATAGACATAAAAAATGAAAAAACGTGAAAAGAATTCATATCAGGTGTAATGATTCATGCATTGGTAATGAGAAAGCAGCAGTAAGATTGCTTTATGGTAACCTGCTGTAATCAATACAGTTCCTTCATGGGAGCCTACCATGTATGCTAATGAATAAATCATATATAATTTTTATGGCATACAGTTTACCGTCATATTCATAATACAGTATAGGAAACATTATTAGATTTTTTAAGAAAAAGCACTTACTTGTGATGGTAGGCTGATATGCAGTTCCTCCAAGCATTCTATATGGTTAATGTAGTTCTTTGAAAGCAAAATCATAAACCTAAAAAAACAAACACATTATTGATTTTATATTAAATATCACTCACCTTATGCTTATCTAAGGATAGGCTATCCACTTCCCTTTGAGTCTTGTACACAATGTTCTACATGACGAATACTTAGGTGATGATGGTGACCAAAAGCATCTCATACAGTTCTTGCCTATAATTACTAGATGTTCACACAAAGACACACACACATAACAGGTAAGTTTATTAACTATATGGCATGATGATTATTTACTGTTTATTAAGTGGAAGTGAGTCATCATAGAGGGCTTCATCCTTGTTGTCTTCACACTGAGTAGGCTGAGGAGGAGGAGAGAGCAGAGTTTGATCTTCCTATCTCAGGTATAGCAGAGATGGGGGGCGGGGAAAGCAGGGGAAGCCGGCACAATTGGTGAAACTCTATGGAAACACATCATAATTTATGTCTGACTTTTTTGCTTTTCCATTTTTCTAAAAATGTTTCTCTACTGTACCAACTGTTCTTCCACCACTGCTTTAGTTTCAGTTCTTGTACCATTAGGAGGGTCCGTGTTGTAAAAGAAGTCAAAAGCAGTTATGAATAATTGGACCCCTTCTAGCCAGAGTATCTGATTTCAGTTTGTTTTCTGGCTCTGCTGTGACTGTGTCGTCTTCCTCATTGTTCAGCCCTGGTTCGGAAGCCTTCATCTCTATCAGGTCATCTCTTAATTCCTCTGGTGTGGTATCTATTAGCTCTTGAATTCTTCAGAGTTCTGTGTCTTGAAACCCTTCACCCCCCACCCCCATCTTTTTTGCCATATCCACAATCTCTTTCATGGTTTCCTTGATTGGCTCTGTTGTAAATCCTGTGAAGTCATGCATAACATCTGGACACAGTTTTCTCCAGCAAGAATTTATTGTTTTTGCCTTGATGGCTTTTTTCTATAACGACCATGGCATCTTCAATACTGTAAGATTTCCAGACTGTCCAAATGTTCTTCTCTCTGTCTCTCTCTTCCATAGTGATAACAATCTTTTCTTTAGAGTGCTGTGCAATGAGTCTTAAAAGTCCTCATGAGCCCCAGGCTAGAGGCTGAATTAGAGACGTTGTGTTTGGGGGCAAGTAACCCACTTTGACACCTTCAGTGTTGAACTCATGGGGTTCTGGGTGGCCAGGGACATTGTCCAATATTAGAAGAACTTTAAAAGTCAGTCTGTTTCTGGCAAGGTACTTCCTGACTTCAGAGACAAAGCATTGGTGGAACCAATCCAGGAAGAGGGTTCTTGTTGTCCAGGCCTTCTTGTCCAACCAAAAGATTGACAGCTGATGTTTATCTTTTCCCTTCAAGGCTCAGGCTTTATATATAAGGACAGTCTGATCATAAACCCGACTCCATTTGCACAATAAACAGTAGAGTTAGCCTGTCCCTTCCTGCCTTAAATCCTGATGCTCCTTTCTTTTCCCTTCAAGGCTCAGGCTTTATATATAAGGACAGTCTGATCATAAACCCGACTCCATTTGCACAATAAACAGTAGAGTTAGCCTGTCCCTTCCTGCCTTAAATCCTGATGCTCCTTTCTTTTCCTTACTAATAAATGCCTTTTGTGGCATTTTTTTTTCTTTTTCTTTTTTCTTTTTTTTGGTAAGAAAAAAAAAAGTGCATTAAAAACCTGTTCAGAAGAAAAGAAAAAAAAAAAAAAAAAAAAAAAAAAAAAAAAAAACCTGTTCAGGCTTCTGATTTTCTTAATGGTTCTGCAGACTTGTCTGCTGCCTCTTGGATGGCAGAAGCTGCTTCCCTTTTATCTTGACACTTATTAATTAATAAGCCAAACCTTTTTCTAAAATTATCAAACCATCCTTTGCTGGCATTAAAACATCTGGCTTTAGACCCTTCGTCTTCTTTTTGCTTTAAGTTTTCACGTAATGACTTTGCTTTTTCTCTAATCATATTAGACTCTCTGTAGGTATGCCTTTCTTCTAGCAATTCTGCACCCACATAAATGCTGCATTTTTTTTTTTTTTTATTTACTTATGATAGTCACAGAGAGAGAGAGAGAGGCAGAGACACAGGCAGAGGGAGAAGCAGGCTCCATGCACCGGGAGCCAATGTGGGATTCGATCCCGGGTCTCCAGGATCGCGCCCCGGGCCAAAGGCAGGCGCCAAACCGCTGCACCACCCAGAGATCCCAAATGCTGCATTTTCAATATGAGATAAGAGATGTTTCATAAAAAAGTGCAAGATTTTCCTTTTTTTTTCCTTTTTTTTTTTTTTTTTTCGTACAATGGTCCTTATGCTGGATTCATTTATCTTGAAATGGTGGGCAGCTGCGGTTTCAGGCCTCAGTCTATGGTACATCTGAGGCTACTTTTCCTTGTAATGTCATGACTTCTCCCTGCTTGTTGGGAGCGCTTCCAGCATTACTAGTGGCACTTCATTTAGGCCTCATGATGTTATTCAAAGTTTACGGTATAGTACTAAACATGATGAAAAATATGTGGGAACCACCAGAGATTACTTTTTACTGCCATATGCAGTTTATTGGAGAAACAGACTCCTTGTGTGGAAGTGATTAGCATCACGTGGTTGGCATTTTAAGTAGATAGTTGCAACACTTGAACTCACCACCATAGCAGCAGGAGGTGGCTATGAAATTATTACAGTGGTACAGTGTATACTACAGTTAGTTTTATGCACTTATGATTTAATATTGCAACTTTACATTTGTTTACATTTGATTGTGAATCGTGCCATGTAGGCTCTGTAAATATGTGCATACTTTTTGATAAATTTTAACTTTTTATAATAGATTTATGTATATTTTATGGTAGTAAACAATAAAATAGACTAGTATCTACATATATTTTATACATTCATGGTGCACCTTTTTTGTGATTTTTGTCTCTATTTCTAGGGTATGCTGTTCCTCTGTGAGTTTTTTTAGATTGTCTCAAATCTCCAAAAAGTTGTCCAGTATGTTTATTGAAAAAAGTCTGTGTAGGACTGTACAACTCAAAACCATGTTGTCCGAGGGTCAACTGTAAATGTTTTGTCTGAGAGTTTTTGCTTCCATTCTTTTAGCTGTGTTCTAGAAAAGAGTTAAGATTGTCAGAAACTGATCTCTAGATAAATGAAATATTATAGCTAATAATATAACAAATGGGTAGAGAAAGGTGTGACTCCTTTTGAGATATTTTGTAAAATCTGATAGATAATGGTTTTTAGCTTATATTTAAAATACATGTTTTTTGCTGCACATGTTGGCCAAACTTGAGAAACTGAAGTCACCACATCTAGTATTCTTTTTTGTTTTAAAGATTTTATTTAGTTATTTTAGAGAAAAAGAACACACCAAGGGCAAGTTGTGGGGGAGGGGCAAAGGAAGAGGGAGAGAGAGAATCTGAAGCAGTCCCTGCTGAGCCCAGAGGCTGATGCCAGATTCTATCTCAGGACCCTGAGATCATGACTGGAGCCAAAATCAAGAGTTGGCCACTTAATTAAGCCATCCAGGTGCCCCAAACATCTAGTATTCTTGATTTAGTTGTTTGTTTGAAGTTATAATTTATAAAGAATTTCAAGCTCTTGGCCAACAAAGAATAACTTCATGAGAACTTGAGAAATGACTGCTTGTGGCAAACACTGTTCATTGCCCACTCAGTATCCCTTCTCCCTCAAATCTTTACTAATGATGGGATTTTGATTTTGTTTGGAGTGATATTTTGCTCAGTTAAAAAAGCAAACCAATCAGACTGTATTTTCTGAGGTGGAAGTTAAAGACTGCTGGAGATTTCTGGGAAAGTTTTGCTTTCTGAGATAGTTATCTCTGCTTCCTTGTTATATATATTTTTTCTACCTGGAACATGAGTGTAATTCCTGGAGTTGTAGCAGCTATAATGTGAGCATGAGGACAAGAACAATATGGTGGAAGAGAAATATCGGAGTCTGGTGTTTGGTGAAACCAGTGGAACCAGTGAGCCTTTGCACAACCCTGACTTACCTCTAGACTTTTGGTTTATTACTTGTAGTTAAAGCAATCCCTACTAGTATATATCCTACCTGATAAAAAATAGGCAAAGTCAATCTTTTAAATAGCAGAATCTCTTAGCATGTAAACTCAAGCCCTGTTATAATGTATTTTATTTTTTTGTTGGGCTTGGGTAGTCTTTTTTTTTTTTTTTTTTTTTTTTGGGCTTGGGTAGTCTTAATCACGAGTAGCATTTATCCTAAATTAAAACACAGATGTACCTCTTATAATAGGATGAGGGGGAATCAGAAGGCCTATGAGTTAGCTCTACCATCATGTGACTTTAGGCAAATAAGTGAATGTGTCTGTGTCATGGTTTTTTTCTATCTATTCTGTGATGAGATGTTCTCTAAGATCTCAGAGAGCACTGAATTTCATATTCTGTTACTTTTCTTAAAGCCATTCCCACCCCACCCCCACACCCGCCCTGGGCATGGTAAATGCTTAGATTAAAATAGCAGATGCATAATGTCTACCTGGCTATCTTCACTCTTTCAACACATATACATAGATAGTAAATGGGGTTGTAGAAGTCTTAGAAAGTTGTGTAATTGGCTTATGTATAAAAAGCCTTCTGGGATTTTTCACAATTTACTGCTGTGTTGATACATAGTAATTTGAGTGATTTAATGAAGAGAAAGGCAGCACAGAAGAGGCTAATTGAGATCATGGACTATATTCAGGTTGATTGGGGTGTCAACCCTGCATTTGCTTTGCACTTATTAGCTGTGTGACCTTTGGCAACTTACTTAACATCGCTGTGCATCAGATTCTTTATCTGAGGTAGGGATGATAATAGGATGCACTTCATCAGAGTGTTGTGAGGATTGAGATGAGGATTAATATAAAGGACCTGCATTGTGGCTGGTATGTGGTAAGAGCTAAAATGTAAGCCGCTGTTAATGTTTTTGTTGGTTCCCTTATTTTTATTGGCGTTCATACTGCGATTAATACTACCCTCCTGATATGTTATTAGGCTGCTAACTTGCTTATAGGTGTTTCTGTCCAGGACAGAACACGGGATTCTCTATGCACAGTGGTCAGACTCAGTATAGTGATGTTTAATCTTTACAACAGTTTCATTTCATTTATACTTGGAAAATTAACCAGTGCATTTAGTCTTTAAATTTAGAAATATAATATTTGAAGTCAAAATTGTGTGTGTGCATGCCTGTGCAAAGTTAATTTGATAAGTTTTATCAAAACTGTGTTAGGGAAGTATATTTCTACTTACAGATTTTACCTGTTTTAAAAATACTATTTTAAAGAAAAATGGGTCCATTTTATTGTTCATTGGTCCAGTGTGTCATTGTCTTAACTGGTAAAGAATTTTGGAAGTAATGCAGTGAATTTTGCAGTCACTCATTGGTTGAGACTAAATTATTTGTAAAGTTTTCTTCAGATTGTTAAAATAAGAATTGCAAGCAGTAGACATCCTGAGTAATGTTCCTTTCTTGCATGCCAGTAGGGTTGTGCTCTGTAGTAATTAAGAGCATCATCTGAGGGATCCCTGGGTGGCGCAGCGGTTTGGCGCCTGCCTTTGGCCCGGGGCGCAATCCTGGAGACCCGGGATCGAATCCCACGTCGGGCTCCTGGTGCATGGGGCCTGCTTCTCCCTCTGCCTGTGTCTCTGCCTCTCTCTCTCTCTCTGTGACTATAATAAATAAATAAAAATTAAAAAAAAAAAAAGAGCATCATCTGAACTCTGTCCAACATGGTACACTAGCCTCTAATGCATGGTTGTTTAAATGTCAACAACTTAATAACCTAAATAATTAAAATTAAGGAAAATAAAAAATTGAGTTCCTCATTCATGCTAGCCACATCATAAGTGCCCAGTAGCCACATTGTAGAGAGGTCTGTTGGGCACCACTGGATAGATTGTATAGCCAGACTGCCTGGGCTTCTATCTTGAATCCACAACCTTCTAGTCCTGTGACCTTGGGCAAGTTATGTAATTTCTCTGTGCTTCAGTCTCCTTATATGTAAACGTGGGTTAATAACAGCAGTCAAAGTTCTTACAAGGTTGTTAATGGGGATTAAATGAATCAACATTTGTGAAGTGCTTAGAACAGCCTTTGGCGCATAGTAACTATGTTTGTTAAATAAACAAGTGTGCATAGTGTGTTTAGATTTATTACCCTTTGTTATTAGTAATGTGTAGTGATTATATTTTTTGTCCTTAATGTATTTTTTCATTGCCCGTTTGAGAAAAAAATTTGTATATATCAACCTGTTTGGGTGCATTTTTCATTTTTATATTGGACCACCATTTCGAATAATGTTTCTGTCATGCATTTTACCTTAAAAATTCATGTGAGTGTTCATTGCTCTCAGGGTGAAGCATAGTCTCCTTTGTTAGGCATTTTGAGACATTTTGAGAGTTCCATCCTGCCTGTCCCAACTCATTTTTCACTACCATTAATTCTAGCCCTTCGTTCTATTTTTTTAAGTTAATCGCTGCTTTAGTTAAAAATATTTGATGGTGATGGTTTCACTCTTGAAATGGTATATAAGCTCTCCCAGAATGGGTAGTATTAGGATCTGTGCATTTAGTAAATGCTCAGGGTATGCTTGTTGAATAAAAGAATCTTCAGATTTTGAAATGCAATCAGTATTTCTATTAATATCAAAACACATTTGTTCAAGTAATTTCTGAAGTAAAGGGAATTTAAAACCCATTCTACCATCTGTGATGTCAGTACCAGAAATGTGCTCCATCGTGTAAAGCTCTACCACTGTCTATATTTGTCTCAGTGGGGAGACTGCATAATAGTTCTTGTCACTATAGGTCACTACCTTACATTATGGTGGCATGTAGAGCACCCTTCAGTGACACAGTTAATGATTTTCTGATGATACATTCTTAAAGGATGCTGATTTTATATTGGTTTCCTCACTTCTTTCAGGAAACTTAAAGATCTTCCATGTTCTTTGATCTGCTGTATGTGGCTTCTTTCTGTGTTTTTCCTGATTATGCTCAAGTGCTTATACATTTGGGACAGGGATATAACAAACATTATGCTACTTAGTCATGGCGAGCTTTTAATGACTGTTACCTTAAATCAAAAGGAAAAAAATACCATTTCATATAACAGTAAAACTTATTTTTTTAAAATAATAATGATATCTAGGTATAATTTAGGTGGTTTTTCACTTTAAACAGGTTATCTCCACAAGAGGAAAAAAAGTGTAAAAAATTGAACATAAACTTCTGTAGAAGTATGGCTCTGATAGAAGATTGTGCAGAATCTCTGTGTGTTACTACAAGTTGCTTAATGTAAAAAGAATAGCAGTGGCAAGTCTGTGATTACCTATGGATAGGTGCATTTTGGATAATGTGTACTGTCACTAATACATGTCGTGCAGGCTACCATGTAAATTATATCATGGAGAAAAGAACGATTATTATAAAACCAGTGATGTGAGTCATATTTATCTATGGTCTTGCAGTGCGATTGGAAATTCTCAGACATTTTCTCTAAGACATTGGTTCAATATCCTCTGATACTCTCTTAGGTTTTTTAGAGATGACATGGGGTTATGGCTGGGAACTGGTACAGTGTTCTACCTGACAATGATTTAGGGTAACCTTTTGTGTGTATCTTTGATCATTCTACTATTATATATGTACTTAGGGTTATTTTTTAAAGTGCTGTGCCTTTATTAAACTGTGAGCTTTGTGAGGGTAAAGACACACTTCTTTCATACTTTTGGAAAAAAGTTAATTCTGAAGAATGTAGTGTTCATGAACTTGCTTAGGATTTGTTTCTCTATAGCTTATTAGCAAAGTGACAAATGCACATATGGATAATAGATAATTGGAATATTTAATCAGTTACCTAATGACTGAGAGGATTTGATTCCTACTTTTTATTATTCTATTACTGAAACACACTGCCCACTAGATACTATAAACATTCTCTAGAGAACAATTAGGTTTGCAGTGAGTTATTTTATTTTGAATGCTATTTGGAATTAAATGTTTATTTGTACCACTATCTTGATAAAATCTAAATGTAATTTAAAAGTACTGCAGTGTTTTCATTCAGATAACTTGTTACCCTTTTAAAAATGGGTTGCTTGAGTATTGTTTCTCTTCCATTTGGCAGACACCAGATGCAGTAATTAATAAAGGTCATTATGCTACTTAGTCATGGCGAGCTTTTAATGACTGTTACCTGAACATCTGCTGGTTTCATCATTGTGATTACCAATAACATCCAACACAGTGTAGATGCTGTACTTTGAAAATCTGACTTGGGTTAATCTACATTACTATGAAAGAACATTTTAATATTCTTTTAAATTTTAAATAATTGTGGGAAAGCACTTTTCTTTCTGTAAAATGAACCATCAACAATGTCATTGAAAAACTTTTGGAATGGTTATACTTGATAATCCTGGCATCCTGTGGGGCTGAATGTGCAATTCTAGGAATTGTCTGTGCAGAATTGGGTCGGGGGAAGCAGTGACTTTCTCATGCGTTCTGTTTATCCTCTGAAACCTTAACTAGAAATGTGGGGTTTGGAGTGGAGCTGAAAGGAAAGAAAAATTCATCCAGACACTACTGGAAGAAAGTCGAAGAGTGAGAGAGGGTATACTGATTATGGGGTTTCCAAAAATAGGACCAACTATTTTTTAAATTTTGAAATAAAGTGCTCGATTTGGTATATACTACAATTAAAATAATTACAGTTACCGCAAGTAGCAAAACATTATACTGAGAGGTCCCGCAATACCCTTTACGCAGTCTCCCACGCCCCATAGTTACATATGAAAACCAGGATATTGACATTGTTGTAACTTAACAGATTTTATTCGGATTTCACCAGTTCTACATGCGTTGTGTGTGTGTGTGTGTGTGTGTGTGTGTGTGTTTGTAGTTTATGCAGTTATCACATGGATAGATTCTTGTAACCACTATGCTTAAGATCATGCAGAATGGCTGAAAGTCCAGGGAGGATGCACTCTGTAGGTAGTTACCATGGTATAGTGATGCCTTCAGTGACTTGGCTCTTTTCATTTTTCTCTTCAGTCACATTCAGTCATTGTCCTGATGTTTGCAAGATAGCTGCTGCATCTCCATCCTTAGATCCAAAAGCCAGACCAGAAGAAAAAGGAAAAGGGGAAATCTAGAATGGGTGTCCCTTGTATAAAGAGAGTATAAACTTAAACCACGAGCCAGAACTGTATCACGTGGCTACATGGTGGCCTAAGTAGCAAGTATTTTGTGACTTGAAACACTTGCTGAAAAGATTTGGGGTTCTTTTGGTAAAGGAGATGTAGGAATATTGGATAGGCAACTAGAAATGTTCATTAGATAATGCAGATTTAAAGAGCAATGAAATATCAAGTGTGCCTAAAACTGGCTAAAATTAAAAAATATGAATAATGTTCAGTGTGATGAAAGAGGTACTAACATATTGGTTGGTATACTTTTTGGTGGGCAATTTTGGTATTCTTTATCAAAATTAGAAATTGTATTTCATCTGGTTCATCATTTCGAATCTGTGATTCTGTTTTGTAGAACACACCATTCCTGCATATGTACATAAAGATCTTCACTGGGGCATTGTTTATGTAATATGAAACCACCTGAAATTATCTGAATAACTATCAGGAGAAAGATTTATACATAATGATATATCCATTCAGTGGAGTACAGTACAGCCAGCCATTAAAAATAATAAGCTTGTGGGGTGCCTGGGAGACCCGGTTGCTAAACAACCAACTCTTGGCTTAGGTTCAGTTCATGATCTCAGGGTCATGAGATCGAGCCTCGTGTTGGGCTCCACACTTAGTGGGGAGTCTGCCTGAGATTCTCTCTCTGCCTCTGCCTCTCCCCCTGCTCATCTTTCTCTCTCAAATAAATAAGTAAACCTTTTTAAAAAAAATAATAAGCTTGTTTTGTATAAACACACCTGGAAAATAGCCATGAAATATAGTAGGTAGAGAAAAACAGCAGAACACTGTTTATGGTATGATTCTGTTGCGTGCCCTCTAGTATGTATACATGTGTTTATGTATGTGTTTTTCTGCATGAATATGTGTGTGTGTGTGTGTGTGTGTGTGTGTGTGTGGTATAATTATATCTGTTTTGGAATATGCAGAAGAAAAAGATTTTATGGAAACACAACAAAAACAGTTAACACTGGGAAGTGGGTTTGGGAAGGCAGTATGGGGGAAAGAGTTTTCATTTTCTTTAAACCCATCTGTATTGGAGATCCCTGGGTGGCTCAGCAGTTTGGCGCCTGCCTTTGGCCCAGGGCGCAATCCTGGAGACCCGGGATTGAGTCCCGTGTCGGGCTCCCTGCATGGAGTCTGCTTCTCCCTCTGCCTGTGTCTCTGCCTCTCTCTCTCTCTGTCTGTCATGAATAAATAAATAAAATCTTTAAAAAAAGCAAAACAAAACCCATCTGTATTGTCTGAATATTTTATAAGTATATAATAACTGTTCAGTTAGGAAATGAAGCATTCTATAATGTAATGTTTTTGGATGCTTGAAACACAAACTTTTATACTTTAACTTTCTGGATGAAACTACTTAAAATTTTATTTTGCCATTTTATGCCATAGAGTATACTAAATATTTTTTTTTAGTAACTCAGGGCCTAAATGAGATATTTAGGGCTGCTGAATATACTCCAAATAGATTTATATTAAATGCTTTTTAAATCTTCCTTGTAAATTTTTTAGCTTTCTGATTCCTTATGCAGGCAGTTGTACATTACCAGTGGATCAGCCTTTAATAGTCCACCCTAGTTTAATTTTCTGATTTAATCAATCTGGTTTTAACTATGTCTAATAATAGTTCAGAATAAAAACAGAATAAAATAGTTCTGAATGAAAGTTTTGAGGACTCGTCTAAGAATGTTTATTTGTTATTCGAACACCTACTTTTTAGAGGCCTCATTTTCTTCTTTGGTTAGCTATATTTTAGTTATGTGTGGGGGCTTGATATATGAAGGTTGCTACATCTCTAGGGATCTCTTACGATCAGATGTCCATTCTCTTTAGAGAAACGTATTAATTATAGTAGTAAGGAAAGGGCATAGGATGTTTTAGGGCAAGAAAAAAAAAAAAACCCAAACCCTGAATCTTCAAATATTTGCATTTTGTTTTTGTTTCTTAATGATAAGATGATTCTTCCCTTTGTTGCCAAGTTCATGATAACCTTGTAATGTATCTGGAGCCTGTAAATCAGACTGGGGTTTGGATCCTGGCACTGTCATGTACTAGCTGAGTGACTTTTCTGATCCTCAGTTTTCTTACATTTAAAAGCCTATTTTACTTAATATTAGTGTGTATTTTGTAATTGCCTAGATGATACACTCAGAGATTGCTGTGAATGTTATGTGGAGATAGTTTATGGGTTATATCTGGCACACAGTGAGAACTCAAATAGTGACTATTCTTGTATGGGATAATATGAAATTTGAGATTTGCATATGTATTGTGCTTTTTCAGAATAAAACAAGACTTTATTTTATTCATTATATTTTTAGAGAATTATTATCCTTAAGTGCAGAAAACTTGGACAACATAGAGCACACTGGGAAATTATTTTTTGGAGATCCTTTAATTTCCTTACTCAGGAAAATCTTTGTTAATATTTTATTGTCAGCCATTCCAGCCTTTTTTCCATTTACAACTACTGCTTGCTTTGTAGGCTAGATCCTGACTTCTTAAAACCTTGCATGGTATGGTGGTACATCAATTTTACAAATAAGGGAAATGAGGCTGAGAGGGATTAAGATCAGGTTGCTGACAAGTGTTAGAGCTTGTGTTCATAATCAAGACTAATGTGTTACTGGAGCAACACAGGACTCCCCTCCCATCTAGCTGAAGGCAGTTCTCTCTCCCAGTGATAAGTTTATGGCATTTTGTGTTTATAAGATGTTTAGGTTGTACTTTGTGATTGCTCAAGAAAGCGAAGAAGCTTTGGGCTTAATATATTGTTTTCCCATATATTATTGTAGTATAACGTTACTTAGATGATATGCATGTTTGGAGCTCCATAAATGTTAAATTAGTAATAATGGAGATAAAAATGAGACTTTGTACTACCTTGAAGTGATTATAACTCTCTAAGCTCTAGAAAGTGTTATCACTGTGGTGCTTGGAATGCACTATGTATACATTTTAGACGTTGAATTAGTGAATGGTTTGGGAAATGATTTTAAAGTTTTGATGTTTTATTGTACTCAAAAAATGATTAAGCAAGTTACATTCTTATTTTTATGGTATTTCTGAATCTAATTTTCCTTTCCATGTGTCAAGGTAAGAAGTAATTGTTATTTGGGCCAGTGAATATTGCCTTTAATTTAAACGACCTAAAGCATTTGTGCACTTATTTCTAATATTCAGAAACCCTCCTAGTTTGTATGTTGTATTGTATATTCTGTCTGCAAAGTACTTTAGGTGCACGCGCATGCACGCACACAAATCTCTTCCTCACGAGGACTACACGTGGGCCTTTAGCTCAGAGAATTCAGCTATTTGTGATTGCCAGTATTTTGGAGACTGTAACGTCATCATTATAGAAGTCTATAACCTAGCTTGACTTAATAGCTTGCATTGCTTTTATAATGATTTTTTTTTTTTGTTCAGAAGTAGGGTTCTTTGTTTTTTTATTTTTATTTTTTTTTATTTGAGAGAGCAAGAGCACAAGTAGAGGGAGGAAGAGGAGCAGAGGGAGAGGGAGAAGCAGATTCCCTGCTGAGCAGGGGAAGCCCAGTGTGGGGTTTGATCCCCAGATCCTGGGATCATGACCTGAGACTAAGGCAGATGGTTAACCAACTGAGCCACCCAGGTGCTTCTTTTGTTTTGTTTTTAACTAATGTAGTTATTTGAAATCTAGACAGTTACAAAACATGAACTAATGTTAAGCAAAATAAGCTATGGTTAGTTAGAGTAATTATATGTCAAACTTAGATACTATCACAAAAACTCCGGGAAAAAAGTTACTGGATTTCTTCTATATTTTTAGCAGAGGAGAATTGGATCTGTTTCAGTTCTTTAGAAACTTCAGTTTGATGTGATTTTCAGTATGATTAGGATTAAGTGGGTGTCGTTTATATAAAGTTAATGTAGTGAATTAAATGTGATAATCTGTAGAGGTGTGAGGTTTTGAAGAGCTGACTGTATTTGGGCAAGAAGTATAGTGTGTCCTGGTTATGAGGTCTGTGGATGGATTGTTGGGAATTCCACAACCACGAAAGGGGATCAGACTTTCAAGGATTATTTTTGACACACTGAGATTTATCCTATAGATATTCAGATATAGACATCCAGAAAGCAAAGGGATATGAAGTTAGCATTCAGGTGGTATAATGTGGAGGGATGTAGATGTAGGAGGCATCATTTCAGGAGTGTATGTAGTCACTCATGGGAGAGAAGACAAGAAGAAAGAACCGAAGGAAAGGAAACCATGGTAGGAAGGGAGACAGACCCCACAGATGATAATATTCTCTTGTACAAGGACATTAGTGCACATTCTGGTACAAGTGGAGTTTATTCGGGGGCAGGGGAAGCGGGGAAGAAGAGGGCAGGCCTTCAGAGGCTTTTTGGTTGCTCTCCGATAGGGCTCTTGCCAACTTTACATCCATTTTGTGTCTGTGCAGCTGGATGTGGCTGGAGAATCCGTCACAACATTCAGACTAGTTGTACTTTAAAATCATTATCATCAGCTTGAGGTGGGCTTTTCATGCTGCCTCACAGTCATCCTGTATCATCCTGCTGCCCTCATACCAGTGATGATCTCCATTCCCCACTTTTCTCAAACCTTCACCATCTTTGCCCCACACCCAGTTCTCAGCTGGTTGTCGTCCTTCTTTACTGAGAAACATGAAGCTGATTGCCTCAGTGGACTACCAGACTAACACTTGCAGAGTTCCCAAGGTGACATCGGCTGAACCCATGTACTGTGCCCATTCCTGCTGTAGAGGACATCTCTGCTCCTGTGTAATGCAACCCTGCTCCTTGTGCACTCCCCTCTGTTCTCTCACCCACTCCTGCACGTAACTCACTCAGCTCCCCATTCTTTCTCTGTGTCCCCAGTGCCTCTCCCCTAATGGGTCGTTCCCATCATTCCACCATGTATTTTTATTTCTCTCAGCAGATGAAAACTTACTTCATCTGACTTTACCTCCTTTGCCAGTAGCCATTCCATTTCTTTGTCTCCCTTTGCAGTAGAGCTCCTCCAAGGAGTTGTTGGTACTCACTTTTCACGGTCTCCTCTTCCATTTTCTTTTAAATCCACTTCAGCCAGACTTTCAGTCCCATGACTCCAATTTAACATTGGTGGCAATCCAATTTAAAATTTGCTTTTAAAATCGTAAGTCTTATTTGAATTAGAATATGTTATTCATACCACTTTAAATTCCTGTGTTCAGTATAATATATTTAGGGAAATGTGTAGATTTTACCATTCTTCTATAGTTGCTATGGTTGTATCATAAAGAGGAAATTAAAATGGAAACAAATTTTAATTGCTGTTCTATCACATTGGGTACCACACTTGTTGGCTTTGTAATATTAGGCCCCATATGTCTCTTTTTGTGACTGTTCCTTAATCCTTTCTGCTACTAAGAAGTTGTCTAGCTTTGACCAAGCAGATGGTTTCAGATTTCCCTCTATTATTTTGAATGAAATTGTGAATGAATAACTGAGCTGAATGAGCATGAAAATAATTAGCATGTGGGGGGGTGGGGGGCGGTTAATACAGAAAGAAAACAAAATGTTCAGCGACGTTAATCTGATGTATAATTAATTACATCCATAATTGTTAAAGAGTTGTATGGTTTAGCTTTTAGTAATCTGTTAAAAATTCTTTTGAGGATATGGAGTTGTTTTAGAATTGTCTTAAAATCCTCTGGTTATGACCCCAAGGAAATAGTCCATGGGCTTTTTCCTTTTACAAAAGGAATATTAAAAATCCAGTTCCAAAAAAAAAGAAAAAAAAAGAAAAAGAAAAAAAATCCAGTCCCTCAGTTGGTGGTACCCTGAAGTTGAGAGCAAGATTAATTGACTCAAGAGTATTGAGTATAAATTGATTTATTGTTAAGAAGAGATTTAGAGAGGTCTGACTCTTCCAGACCCTTTCGAATATTAAAAATCTTCTAATCTGTGAATTGGCCTGTTTTTCCTTTTAATTCTGCCAATTTTTGCTTTATATATTTTGAACTTATGTTATTAGGTTCACACTTAGGTCTTCTTCCTGGATTGATTCTTTTGTTGCTGTGAAATGTTCTTTTTTATCTCTGGTAATGATTCTTGCCTCAGTCTGCTTTGTCTAGTATCCTTACAATGATAACAACTTTCTTTAAATTCATGTTTGCATTATATCTCTCTCCCTGTTCATGTTACTTTCAAACTTTCTGTCCTTAAGATAGGTCTCTCTCCTTCTTCGTCTTTTTTTCAATATTTAATTAATTAATTTATTTGAGAGAGAGTGAGTGAGAGCAGAGGGCAGGGCCATAGGGAGAAGCAGACTCCACATTGGGCAGGGAGCTTGATGCAGGGCTCAATCCCAGGACCCTGAGACCATGACTTGAGCTGAAGGCAGCTGCTTAACCGACTGAGCCACCCAGGTGCCTTATGATGGGGCTTTTCTAAGTAGCATATATATCTATATGGTTTTTAAAAAACTGATTATTTTAATCTTTTAATTGGAATGGCTCAGTCTGTTTACATATATTGCAGTCATGTTTGGGTCTAAATCTTTCTATATTCTCACCTATTTTAAATTCTTTTTCTGTCATTTCTTACCATCTTTTACATTATTCAAATAATTTTTATTATCCATTCTCACACCTATTAGTTTGTTGGTTATAAGTTCTTTTGCTACTCTTTGGTGTTACTCTAGATTGCATTATTCATCCTTGACTTCTTAGATTATATAATAAATTAGTGCTATTCCATCCCTTTTTTCTCTTCTTGTTTCCATTTATATATTTTCTACTGATTTGTCTTCTGGATTATTAATCCTCTTGTTAGCTGTATCTAATCTACTGATAAGCCTGTCTGTTGAATTTTTAATTTCAGTGGTTGTATTTTCCAGTTATAGAATATTCATATGATTCTTTAAAAAAAGAAAAGATGCCAGATCTTTGGTGAAAATCTCCATCTTGTTACCACTTTTCCTGAACATATTAATTACAAACTTTAAAAAAATCTGTCTGATACTGCAGTATCTGTCTTACCTTGTAGGCCCCTCCCCCCCCCCCCCTTTGGGTGTTATTTCTTCATAGGTCTGCAAAGTCTTTGTTAAATGGTAGCTACTGTATATGAAAAATTTGTGGAGATTTTGGATAAACTCACAGCTCCTGGCAGGCAGCTAGAGATGAGGCAGAGCAACTTAGTCCATCATGTTTGAGCTGTTGCAAGTCTGAATTTTAGGACTTATAAGGCCTTCTCATCTTATAAGAGATGAGGCAGAGCAACTTAGTCCATCATGTTTGAGCTGTTGCAAGTCTGAATTTTAGGACTTATATTTATTTCTAGTTCTCCATGAATCCTAGGGTATTGTCATTCAGGGACCTCAGCTGGACATACGGGGTGCCTACCAGGTTCCTGCCTCATTGATGGGGGTCCCGAACTCCAGTTTTTTGTCTTCTTAGGACTTGGAGACTGACAACAACTCTGGTTAGTTTTTAAACTGCTTTTGGTACTGTCTACTTGGCAGTCTGTGATGCTTATGAATGGGCAAATGAATTGAGGAGTTAGGCAGCCGAAGTTGTAGGTTGGCATCTCTTTGTTTTCTTTCTCTGTGGGATCTTGGCCCTCAGGCCCTGGCTGTCCTGGCTATCCTGAGTTCTAGTGTGAGACTGAGAAATACTGATTTTCTGCCTCTTAGCAGTTTTTATCTAAGGACAGTATTTTTACTCCTTTTCTGTGGTGCAAACTGTCCCCCCTCCCCACACCCAGCCACCCATCTTCCTTCATTCTTAATACAGATGTAATAAGTCTGTAATACAGATATGATGGATGGGGATCTGGCAACCCTCTTTGTACCATGCGGTAACCTTGAGGATGTAAGCCTTAAAGAGGATGAGGAGAAGAAAGAGAGGGTTGAGGAACCTGAATTCCCGTTGACTCTGTATATAGAGTCCTCTTATCAGACCTAGATGACTTAGTTCTAGATTTCTTAGACATCAGGAAAGAAATCAACATCTTCTGTTGTTTTAGCCTTGCTATTTTAGGTTTATGTTATACCCAGATGAATCTAATGCCAATTCATAAAGTGAGGGTTCCTGGAATCAGTATAAGTGTATATTCACATAGCGTACTAAGAGTCATTACTTTCAGCCTTTTGTTTAGTTGTGACATCCACAGCAAATGACATACACTTGACTGAATAGTCTTGTGGACAGGTCCTCTGATATATTTGCCCAAATGCTATCACTTTAATTTCTACAGAAGCAAACACGAAAATTCAAGTTAGTGAGAGGCATCTTCCTATAGAGAAAGACTTGACAAATTCAAGTGTTGTTATTATTATGGGCAAGTTACTGATGACACACCTACCACATTATCCCAGTAGACCATACAGGGGGATTACAGTACACTGTGTTGAAATGGTATTTTCCTTTCATTCAACAAATAAAATTTCACGGACAAAATATGGCTGTAGACTAATGTGGTCGTGGGGGAAATGAAAAAACGTAAGGGATGATTAAAAAAAATTCAGAAATTAGTGACAAATTACATGTAGAGGGATCAAAGAAAAAAAATGTTAAAGATGATGCTAAATAAGCTTCTGAATTTAAAATCTGGCATAGTCATGCTATTGGTACAGAAATAGGCAAATTAGGGAAGGGTTCCTTGCAAGGAAATAAATATTTCATGACTTAAAAATAAGAGCATGTTTAATTTAAGAAATAGTTCTTCTTCTTGGTATATATGAATTCTTTGCATAATGTGGATTATATTATACCAACATGAAAGAATTTTCTTTCCTATTCCCACCCTAAGGATATTGCAGGACTTTACCTAACCCCGGGTTGCAGCTGTTCCCTTACACATCGCAAAGCTGCTTCTATCCATAGATAGTATTTCAGGAACTAGTTTTAAAACCATTTTCATTCGAATGTATGTGGCAGAACTATGACTCCCTTGAAAACAGGCATTCAGCCTAAAACAGCACTATTTCCTTATTTTGACAAAGATTATAATGGCATCTTAGGACTTATGGTAGTATCTGTTCACATTTTTGAGGTATGCACTTAAGAATGACTCACTATCCTGACTCACTTGTTTAAGTTCAGTGTCATTCAAAAGCTCTTTCATTCTGCTTTTCTTTTTCTGGCTTTACTTTTTCCCCCAGTGAATAGAATTATTGTAGTAAGTCTCACATTGCTGAATATAACCTTTGTTTTTTCTTAATTGGTGCGTATATGCCATGCCTCTAGGCATATTCAAAGCTTTTACTTGTGATGGCTGGCATTTTGCTGTTCAGTCTTGGCAGGAAGTACAGTATAGTGAGAACTAATAGTGCGTGAGAATAGTGAGACGACAAGCTCACTTGTTAATAGAATGAATGTATAAATACTACATAATTTATGTTAGCAAATATATGCGTCTTTTGTTTGGGAATATACTATAAATTTAGTTGTACCTAGTTAAAGCCTATTCCAGGAAGTGTCATCAGGCATCATAATTGAGCTGGCCCAATTGTTTGAAAGAATATTTGATCAAACAAAATTCTAGGCAAATAATCTGAATAGTCCTTAGAGTTTTATGATAGGATCCAACCAATAACTTCAGATTCGGTGAACAGAACCAAACAATCCGTTGTAGAAATTCAGTGAGTTTTGCTACGCTGCATGTAGACATTAGCACTTGGTTACTTGCACAAGATTTGGAGGAGGCCTATTTGTGGTATCACTGCTTAATGGCTATCTAATCATTGCCCATTATTGACCTCTCCAAGTCTTAGTTTTCTCATCTCTACAATGGTACCAGTGTCACTAGAGTTGTGATTGGGATTAAATTAGAAAATTCTTGTTCATTCAGTCATTCAGGAAGCTTATTGAACCTCAGTTATGTGTCAGTACTGAGGCATTGATTTAGAGTGTTAAATAAAATGAGGTGGACCGATCTTGGGTTCAATGGAGAAGGCAGAAAACAAACAAGTAAACAAAGGAAATCATACAAATTATGGTATTTTCTTTAAAGAAGGTATCAAGGTGCCATGAAAGAGAACAACTGAAGGAAGATCTCCCTGAAGGGGTAGCTCTTAGGTTGTGATGGGAAGAGCAGTAGGAGTAAGCTGTATAGAGAGTTGGAGAGAATTCCAAACAACTGGAATAGAAGAATGTGGGATGGCCCTGAAGCATAATGAAAAAGGGGGATGCTGTGCTTGCTACTAAGAACTAAAATAAGGCCTGTGTATTGTTTGCAAATGATGAATGTGGGATAAATAGCTGTAGGTGATCTGTATGGGGCCTAGCCATAGTCCTTGATTAATGTTAGTTGCTATCATTGTTACAGTTACAATCATTTTTTACTTTATTTAGAGGTCACTTAAAAACTTGAAAGAAGCAGGGGCCCCTGGATGGCTCAGTAGGTTAAATATCTGCCTTTGGCTCAGGCCATGATCTCTGGGTCCTAGGATCAAGTTCTCCCCGTTGGGCTCTGTGCTCAGCGGGGAGTCTGCTTCTCCCTCTCCCTTTCCCTCTGCTCTTGCTCCTTCTCTCTCTCTCTCTCTCTCTCTCTCAAATAAACAAAATCTTAAGGAAAAAAAAAAAAAGCTTGAAGGAAACAAATGGTTTCCAAAGTAGGTGCAACAAAGTCAGTGCATTGAAACTTGTGTTTGCTGTTTTGAAAGACTATTAGCCCCTCACACAGAGCCAGCCTGTTGGTGATTATTTTTCATATTGTTGATGTAAGTTTGGTTATTTGATGCTATAACAGCCTTGAAGTCCAAATGGGGCATAAATTTAGAGATTCTCCAAAAACAGCAAAACGTTTCAGTAATAAAAATAAAACTCAAAGTGTAGTGATTGTTAAAAATGTGAGATTATGAAATCTTTTTAAAGAAAGATTTATTGAGGTATAATTTGCATACAGTAGGGCAGCCCCGATGGCCCAGCATGATGGCCCAGCTGTTTGATGCCGTCTTCAGCCAGGGGTGTGATCCTGGGAACCTGGGGTTGAGTCCCATGTTGGGCTCCCTGCATGGAGCTTGCTTCTCCTTCTGCCCGTGTCTCTGCCTCTCTCTCTCTCTCTGTGTGTCTGTCATGAATAAGTAAATAAACTCTTTTTTTAAAAAAATTTGCATACAATGGAATTTACTCATTTGAAGCATGGAGCTTGATGACTTTTGATAATTTTATAGTCAAATCATCACCACCACATCTTGATATAGAAAAGTTCCATCAAGAATCCTAAAAATTCTTGTTTTCTTATGTCTCTTTGCCCCATCACCAGCCTCATTCAGACAACTCCTAATCTATTTTCTGTCACTATGATTTTGTGTTTTCTAGACTTTAATATAAATGGAGTTATATATTTTGAGGCTTTTGTGTTTTATATATGTTGCTGCATGTATTAGTAGATTTATTCCTTTGCTTTGTTAAGTGGTATTCCAAATAGAGATTAACCATAATATGTTAATCTGTTGGCCAGTTTATGGACATTTGTGTTGTTTCTTCTCTATTGTGAATAATGTTTATATTAACATTCACATAAACATCTTTATGAATATGTTTTCATTTTGGGTACCCAATGTAATCCAAAATTTCTCCTGTGTTTTCTTGTAGAAGATCAGTAGTTTTTGTTCGTACATATAAATCTCTTGTTAGACTAGGCTGTTAGTTTCTAACGGGATACCTGGAGGCCAGCATAGAGGAAGTCTTGACCAGCTCTAGGGAAAGTCAGAGGCCTGTCCTGGCAGCATTCCACAGGAAACCAGATCAATCCAGACAGGCCCAAGATTGTGGATGCCACATGATAGGAAACCCCTGACCATATATGGAAGAAAAGGCAAGAAACTCTTGCTTCCAAGAAATCTCTACCCCATTGATGAATATTCTACTTCCTGGTTAGCAGCTACATAGAAACCCCCAGGGTATCCAGCTCTCTTGAATTCACCCACTGTCACATCTTGAGAGTTTGCTTTTCACTTTAATAAATTTTCCCACTCGTGTCGCCTGTCCACTGTGTTGTATGGCTGTCCTTGAATTGTTTCTCGTGACAAGACCACTAACCTTTGGTGACTCCTTTGGGATGGGCCGAATCAAGGTTTCAGGCCCCAAGGCCCAGGGTCTCCCCATTTTACCCAACAACAAGGATTTATTTCAAGTTAATTTTTATGTACTGTGTGAGGTAAGAGCCAAAGTTTGTTTTTTTTTCCTGTACAGATACCTAGTTATTCCACTATCACTTATTGAAAAGACTTTTTCTCCATGAATTATTTTGAAACCTTGAAACTATGAGATCTTGCTTTCATTTGTAACCATTTCTTTCATCAAGAATTTAAGCCTGACAATAGAGCTTATTCAAATATAAACAAATCCATTTTATAACCTTACTGATAAGTATATATTTTAGGAGGTTGTGGGAATAATGAAAGGAACTGCTTTTCAGGACTAATTCAAGTTTAATAAGAAAGTACTTACTGGTAAGGTTCAAGTGCTAGTAACTTCAGAGAATTTGTAAAGTTCTAAGGAGTGAAATTCTGTACCACGTTAGTGATATATGATTATCTTTAGGAAAGTGAATTAGAAAAATAGTAAAGGCGGTCTTTCTTACGTTTTGCACACTCAAAGGAGTCCTGGATCAATTAAAAAAAACAACAAAGGGGAAAAAAAAGAAAAGAAAAAGGAACTTACACTGAATAAATAAAAATATACATAAAAGCTGTTTTAAAATGTCCTCTGAGTTTAAGGACTTGAATGAAAGGTAGAAAAAAAGACTTGTCCCCTCTAATGAATGAAAAAGACTAATAAGTACTTTAAAAAATAGTGTCAGGAAGAATCAAGTGCAAATGAATTGACATCTGTGAAGTGTGGAATATGATAAAAACACCTTAAAAAGCATAGTTTGCTTCCTGGAAATCTGTAATGCCCATTTAGGCCTGCTATTCAGAGCAGGCCAGGTAATGTAAACATGAGAAAGAATATATCCCAGACTCTTTTACTTCCATTGCTTGTTTTGGTTTTGGTTTTGTTTGTTTGTTTGTTGTTTTGTTAAAGCAGAATTCTCATCAAACAGAAAAGAGAAGAGACAGAAATGAGAGATAATTGAAAACCAGGGAAGGTCAGGGATAATAACGCCCTTTCATTTCAGGTGTTTAGGGGTAAATGAGTTACAGACTTAGGCTATTTTGGAATAACTGTAAATAGTCTTTTAAGAGTAATAAAATACAGAGCAGATACTTGAAGACTGGACTTGAAAGAGGAAGAGCAAGGGTAGATTCTAGTGACTAGAAACGATTGTATTTCATGGTCATTGTAATCAGAATTGTAGCTTGATTTTTATTAATTATGCCTCATGAATGTATTTAGAAGGAAATGATTTAGGAGCTTTTCTGGGTATAATTAGAGCTACTTGTACAAAAAAATTACTTTTTTTGCTGTCACTGAATAGATATCTCAAATGTTGGAGATAGGTTTGTTTTGTTTTGTTTCTTCACATTTCTTCTTTTAAAAAATTATTGTTGGGGGCAAAATTGGTATATAATGTTATATAGTTTTTTTAACATTATGTAACTTCTAGGTGTAAAATATAATCACCATTATGATCACCACTAAAAGTCTAGTTACCATCTCTCACCATACAAGTGACCCCTTTCATCTTACCCACCTCTCCACTTTCCTTCTCTAGTAGCAACCAGTCTGTTCACTAGATCTATGAGAGTGTGTGTATGTGTTTTGTTTTGTTTTTAGATTCCACATATGAGTGAAATTATGTGCATTTTTCTTTCTCTGATTTATTTCACTTAGCATAATACCTTCAGGATTCATCTATGCTGTTGCCGTTGGCAAGATTTCATTCTTTCTAATGCCTTTGTAGTAGTCTGTTTTCTTTATTTGTCTACTGGTAGACACTTAGGTTGTTCTCATTTCTCAGCTATTGTAAATAATGCTGCAGTGAAAACGGGGGTGGACATATCTTTTTGAATCAACGTTTTTGTATCCTTCACATAAATACCCAGAAGTGGAATAACTGGATCATATAGTAGTTCTATTCTTAATTTTTTGAGGAGCCTTTCTGCTGTTTTCCACAGTGGCTGCACCATTTCCTACGTTGCCATTAACAGTGCATGAGAGTTCCCCTTTTTCCACATCTTCCCCATCACTTGTTATTTCTTGCCTTTTTAATACTAGCCCTTCTAACCAGTGTAAGCTAATATCTCATTGAGGTTTTGATGTGCATTTTCCTGATGATGAGCAATGTTGAACATCAATAGATGCCTATTGACCATTTATATGTTTTCTTTGGATAAATGTGTCTGTTCATACCCTTTGTCTGTTTTTAAATTGGATTATTTGTTTTTGTGCTATTTAGTTATGAGTTCTTTATATATTTTGGATATTAATCCCTTATTAGATACATGATTTGCCAAATTTTTCTCCCATTGACTAGGTTGCTTTTCATTTTGATGATGGTTTCTTTTATTGTACAGAAGCTTTTTAGTTTGAAGTAATTCCATTTGTTTATTTTATTTTTGTTTCCCTTGCCTTTGGAGTCACATCCACAAAAATATCACTAAGACCAGTGTCAAGGAACCTACTGTCTGTTTTTTTCTAGGAATTTTATGGTTTTAGGTCTTGCATTCAAGTGAGTGTAACTTTGAGTGAATTTTTGAGTGAATCCATTTTGAGTGAATTTTTCTGTGTGGTGTAAGATAGTGGTCTAGTTCATTCTTTGCATATGGTTGTCCAGTATTCCCAGCACCACTTATTGATGAGACTGTCCTTAGCCAGTATATGTTCTTGGGTCCTTTGTTATAAATTAATTGTCCATATATGTATGGTTTTAATTCTGTGCTCTGAATTATGTTCCATTGATCTGTGTGTGTTTTTATAACAACACCATACTGTTGTGTGTGTGTGTGTTTTTTTTAAGGATTTTATTTATTTATTCATGAGAGAGACAGAGAGGCAGAGACATAAGCAGAGACCCAGGCTCCCTGTGGTGAGCCTGATGTGGGACTTGATCCCAGGATCCCAGGATCACAACCAGAGCCAAAGGCAGATGCTCAACCACTGAGCCACCCAGGTGTCCCTACCATACTGGCTTGATTATTGTAACTTTGTAGTATAGTTAAAAATCAGGGAGCATACCTCAGTTTTGTTTTTCTATGTCAAGGTCATTTGTCTTCAGGTGGTTATATACAAATTTAGGATTGTTTGTTCTAGTTCTATGAAAAATGCCATTGGAATTTTGAGAGGTGTTGCATTGAATCTTGGGGTACTATGGACATTTTTACAATATTCTTCTAATCCATGAATATCTTTCCATTTATTTTTATCTTCTTTACTTTCTTTCATCAGTGTTCAGTTTTCAATGTATAGGTTAAATTTCACCTTCTTGGTTAAATTTATTCATAGCTATTTTTTTCTTTTTGATGCAGTTGTAAATGGGACTGCTTTCTTAATATCACTTTCTGATAATTTATTAGTATATAGAAATGCCACAGATTTCTGTATGTTTATTTTGTACCCTGCTACTTTACTGAATTTATCAATTAAAAGAATATATTTTAAAGATTTATTTATTTTAAAGAGACAGCATGTCTTAGCAGGAGGAGGGGCAGAGGGAGGGAGGGAGAGAGAGAGAGAGAGAGAGACTGAGAGAGAGTGAGAGTCTTTTAAACAGACTCTCTGTTGAGTATGGAACCCCACTCAGGGCTCGATCTCTGAACCTGAGATCATGACCTGAGTTGAAATCAAGAGTCAGCCACTTAACTGACTGAGCCACCCGAGTACCCTAATTCCAAGATTTTTACGATGGCATCTTTAGTGTTTTCTATATGGAGTATCAGGTCATCTGCTATTAGTGACAGTTTTACTTCTTCCTTTCCTACTTGGATGTTTTTATTTCTTTTTCTTGCCTAATTGTTGTGGCTAGTACTTCTAATACTATTTTGAATAAAAGTGATGAGAGTGGGCTTCATTGTCTTGTTCCTGATCTTAAAGGAAAAGCTTTCAGCTTCTTACCATTGAGTATGATTGGGTTTGTCATATATACCTTTATTATGTTGAGATCCATTCCCTCTATATCCACTTTGCTGAGAGTTTTTAATTGTAAATGGATATTGAATTTTGTGAATCATTTTCTGTATCTATTAGAGGTCATACTTATCCTTCATTTTGTTAACATTGTGTATCATGCTGATTGGCTTGTGGATGTAGAACCATCCTTGCTTTCTTGGGATAACTTCCACTTGACCATGGTGTATGACCCTTTTAATGTATTGTTGAATTCGATTTGCTCATTTTGTTGTGGATTTACACATCAATTTTCACCAATGTTATTGGCCTGTAATTTTCTTTTGTATCCTTATCTAGTTTTGGTATATGGGTAATGTTTGTCTCATAAAATGAGGTTGGAAGGAAGTATTCCCTCCTCTTCAATTTTTGAAAGAGTTTGAGAAGGGTAAGTATTAAATCTTCTTTAACTGTTTGATAATATTTACCAGTGAAGCTGTCTGGTCCTGGACTTCTGTATGTTGGGAGATTTTTGATGACTGATTCAATCTACTTACTAGTAATCAGTCTATTTAGGTTTTCTGTTTCTTCAGTATTCAGTCTTAGAAAATTACATGTTTCTAGGAATTTATACATTTCTTTTACGTTGTCTAACTTGTTGATGTATAATTGTTCCAGTATTCTCTTATGGATCCTTTGAGTTTTTGTGGTGTCAGTTGTAAGTTCTCCTCTTTCATTTTTGATTTTGTTTGTTAGAGCCTTCTTTTTTTTCTTGGTTAATCTTGCTAAACATTTGTCAATTTTGTTTATTTTTTCAAAGAACCAACTTTTAGTTTCATTGATTTCTTTTTCAGTATATTATTTATTTCTGCTCTAATCCTTATCATTTTATTCCTTTTATTGACTTTGGGCTTTTTTTTCTCCCTCACTAGCTCGTTTTTTTTTCTCCCTCACTAGCTCCTTTAGATGTTAAGTTGGGTTGGTTATATGAAATTTTTCTCGTTACTTGAGATAGGCCTGTATTCTTACAATATACCCTTTTAGAACCATTTTTTTTTTTTTTGCTGAATTCCAAAGATTTTGGTATGTCATATTTCTGTTTTAATATGTCTCTAGGTGTAGTTTTTATTTCTTTGATGACCCATTGGTTCACAGCATATTTAATTCCCACATTTTTGGTGGTTTTTCCAGTTTTCTTTTTATAATTGATTTCTAGTTTTATACCATTGTGTTTGGAGAAGACGCTAAATATGATTTCAGTCTTCTTGAATTTACTGAGACTTGTTTTGTAGCCTAGTCTGTGATCTGTTTTGGAGAATATTCCATGGGCACTTGAGAAGAATGTGTATTCTATTGCTTTGGGACTAAATGTTCTATATATATCTATTAATAAGTCCATCTGGTCTAATATGTCATTTAAGGCTGATGTTTCTTTTTTTTAATTCATTGGATCTATCCATTAATGTAAATAAGGTGTTAGTCTGCTACTTTGTCAGACTGGTGTCAATGCAGATATGTTGCATGCATTATAAATATTATGTTTTCCTGTTGAATTGATTACTTTATCCTTATGTAATAGCCTTCTTTATCTACTGTTATAGTCTTTGTTTTAAAGACTATTGTGTCTGCTGTGGGTATAGCTACTCCAGCTTTCTTTTCATTTCCTTTTATATGGATTATCTTTCTCTATCCCTTCACTTTCACTCTGCATGTGTTCTTCTCATGTGAGTCTCTTGCGGGCAGCATATAGGTGGGTCTTGTTTTTTAATCCATTCAGCTATTCCATGTCTTTTGATTGAAGAGTTTAATCCATTTACATTTAAAGTAATGATTGATAGAGATGTACTTATTGCCTTTTCGTTTGCTATTTTCTGGCTGTTTTCACAGCTCTTCTCTGTTCCTTTCTTTTCTCTTTCTCTCTTCCTCTGTGGTTTGATGGCTTTCTTTAGTATTATATTTAGATTTCTTTGTTATTTTTTTGTGTGCATTTGTTATGAGTTTTGCTTTATGGTTAATGTGAGGTTCACATATGGCTTCTTGTGTATATATTAGTCTGGTTTTCATTGATAACAGCTTAAATTTGAGTATATTCCAAAACTACATATTTTTCTCCATGCTTCCCACATTTTATATTTTTTGTCAGATTTAAGACCTTTTTATGCCTCTCTTAACTAATTACTATAGTTTTAATTATTTTTTATTTTTTTTTATTTTAACCCTTATAAGTGATTTACCTACTACTGCCTTTAGTAGGTATTTACCTATATTCTAGTAAGGTGTTTACTTTTGGATGTTTTCTTTAACATTTCTTGTAAGGCCCCTTTAGTGGTAGTGGTGATGAACTTCTTTGTTTATCTGGAAAATGCTTAATCCTTCATTTCTGAATGATAATCTTACCAGGTAGAGAATTCTTGGTTCAAAGTTTTTCCATTTTAGCATTTTGAATATGTCATGCCACTCTCTTCTGGCCTCCATAGTTTCTGCTGAAAAATCTGCTGTAACGTTATGGGATTTCCCTTACATGTAATTAAGATTCTCTCTTTATCTTTTAATTTTTACCATTTTAATTATAATGTATCTTAATATGATCACTTTGGGTTCATCTTTTTTGGAACTTTCTGGGCTTCTTGAACAAGTATGTCCATTTCATTCTTCACATTAGGAAAGCTTTCAGCTATTATTTCTTCAAATAAGTTTTCTGGCCCTTTCTCTTCTCACCTTCTAGAACCCCTATAACATACTTGATTGTTACTGTATTTCATGTTGTCCCAAAGGTCCCTTACATTATCTTTGTTTTTTAAAAATTCTGTTTTCCTCTTGCTGCTCTGTCTTGGTGAATTCTGTTGCTTTGTTTTCTAGCTCACCTATTTGCTCTTTGCTCCATCCAATTTGCTGTTGAACTGTAGTATTTTTCAGTTCAGTTAGCAGATTTTTCAGCTCTGTAGCTTTTGTTTTGAATTTATGTTTTCTCTTTGTTGAGGATCTCACTGTGTTCATTCTTTTCCTAAGTATGGTAAGCATCTTTATGACTATTACTTTGAACTCTTTATTAGGTAGATTGCTTATCTCCATTTCATTAATGTCTTTGCCTGATGTTTTTTTTCCCTTCTTCTTTCTTTGGAACACATTCCTCTGTCTCTTCATTTTGCCTCTTTGTGTTTGTTTTTATGTATTAGAGAAATCAGCTGCCTTTTTCAGTCTTGAAGGAGTGGCCTTATGTGAATGATTTCATGTGAAGCCCAGAAGTGTAATCCTATCTCACTAGCAGAGCTGGACACCCAAGTGGTGTTCCCTCTGTGGGCTGCATGGGCTCATTTCATATGGCCTGGGGGCAGGGGGAAAGCTGGCATCTGGCCCAGCAATGACTTGCTGTCTGTGCTGTGGGCATGGGTGGGTTTTTAGCGCCCCACTATCTCTAGCAGGTTAGAGAGTTCCAAAATGGAGCCTGCTGGTGCTGACTGACATTAGCAAGGTAGAATGAGTTTGTAAAAATGGCATGACCTACTAGTGTCTCCATTCCCTGAGAAAGTCTCCCTGGTTTCCTGCCTGTCTGGCAGGTGTTTTAACATTAATAAGTGGATCTCTCCATATGATCTAGGCACTTTTCCGACTGGTGTGTTTGCTCTGGGTCCTGGGATGAGTGAGCTCTATGAGAACTCCTTTAAGAGTGGGTTCTCCATTCCCAGATGGCTTTTATGTTTTATGGCTTTCCCAGATATGATCCTTGTTGGTTTTCAAAGTTTAGAGGGCTCTTCTCTCATTCAGGATCTCAGTGTTGGATGCCTGATACAGAGCACAAAATGAGGGAAAACTTCTTACTTGTGAGGGAAAACTTACTTGTTTTTGAGATCCCTCCTGATTGTGCCCAGGGTGTGTTTTTTATTTGTTTTGCTTGCCTCTTTCTTCCTCCCTTCCTTCCTCCCCCCTTTCCTTCTTCTCCCTTCCTTTCCCTCCCCTCTTTCCTTCTCTACCTCCATTCCCTCTTTCTCTCCCCTCTCTTTCATGCTGTCTTTGCCTTTCCTATCTTTAATGTTATCCTTTGTTGTGGAGGCTCTGTTCATCTACTTTTCTGGTATTTCTCAGAGGAAATTATTCCTTTTTTTTTTTAAAAAAGATTTTGTTTAGTTATTCATAGAAGGGGAAATTGTTCCATATGTAATTGTGTATTTATTGTATCCGTAGGAAGGAGTGAGTTTAGGATCTTACTCTCTTGAGCCCAACCCACCAAGAGATAGGTTTTATTTGGGTGTTAGAAACATATTTGAAAAGGCTTCTGTGATGCCATCACAGACTACAAGAAGAAATAGGTCTTTTAAGGATTTTATATTTGATCAATGGATCATATATATAAATTAATTCTTGTCAGGGTCAAGGTCTTTGGAATGTGTCTTAGGATCTTAACTTATTTAGCATTTTTTTAGTGGCTAGGATAAAAATTCCATTGTAATCATTGGGTTTGCAAAGGAAGAGAGAGGGTACAGTGTTGATAAAGTAAGGTTATGAAATTAAGATTTGCCAAGATCTTTTCAGGCTAGAATAATAGACCAAGGTGAAAACAAGATTAAAAATGATTAAATGTCATGTTCTACACTGTGATTGAGATAGCCCCTGAGAGAGGACTGAGAGATTTCAATTAAGTGTATGCTAAATACAAGCTCATTAAATTGACTACCAGCCAGGAAAGAAAAGTGAATGATTTAGATGCAGATCAAGAAGGTAATAGGCTGTTGTTTTCCTCACATCAGGCCTCTTCTGGGATATTATGCTGAATTTGGGTGTCACAGTTCAAAGGGAGACTTTAATAAAATGTCTTGTGTTGAACAGTGTGAATATCTTAGTGATTTGTATTTATAGGCTTATCATGTGGAAAAGCCTAATTTTGTTTAGAGCTGAAAGGATGACATTTCTAATAATAATTTGAACATTTCAAGATGGAATGGGCTGACTTGTGTGTTTGGGAAATTTTCATCTCTGTAGGCATTAAAGGAGAAATTCTGTGACAACTTACTAAGCATGTTATTGAGGGGATGTTAACATTTGTGGGAAGTTGAGCTAGATACATTTGAAGGCTCTTTACAACTCCTTTAACTGTTTTTTTAACTTAAATTTTTGCTTTGATTCTTCCACAGTCAATTTTTATCAATCTTGTCCTCAAAACTTTATTAAGTATCCTATCTTATATGGCACTGAAAGTTATAAAATACTTCTATGAGCCAAATTAAATGTGATGTTCACAATGATTCTACAAGTTGGGCAGGAGATGTTTTACAGTTTTTAAGCAGCTGTATCTTAGTGATTGAGACTGTGACTTTTGGATCCCCAGCCAAATGGACTCTGGCACCTGCTGTGAGACCTTTGGAAACATGTGTGTCTCTTTCCTCATCTGGAGTGCGGTGATATATTATTCTTTCTCTATAGTGTCTACACCATAAGGTTGTTTGAGTTTTTGATCACGTGCTTGAGAATATATGCATCATAGGATGTGATATGCTTAGAGTAGTATCTGACAGGTAGCAGACATTTAGTTAATGTTAGTTGGTGCTCTTGTTATCCTTATTTCTCTTTTACAGGTGAAGATACCAGTGCTTCATTGCAGGTTGTAACTTGCCCAGGTTTACATCAGTAATAAATGGTAGAGCAGTTATAAGATTTCTGTTGAATTGAACAAAAACAAAATGAGAACTGGAGTGAAAGTATTTGTATGTGGACTAATTTTGTATTAATTTGTATAACAGTATTAGTTTCATTTTAATTTGTTAAATGAATCCATCAGACTGTTGTGAAACTATTCTATAGATTTTGGGGAAAGCTTTGTTTTGCATATGTTTACATATATACACACATTCCAGGCATAATTCAGTAGGAAAACACTTTGTTTTAAAGCATGTTGTAAATAAAGATAATCCTACTTTCCAAAAGATTTATGGTGCTTGATAGCATTTAGAAGAAAGTAGGCAATTAACTTTGGTTTGTGTTGGCATTCCAGTATACTTGCCAAGCAATTTGAGCATCTGGTTTCTAGATGTGTCATTAAATTTCTAGAGGGATGTAAGTCAAACTGAAGGCATCTCCTAGAAGATAAATCCATAGTGTTGAGATAAACAAAAATGAACTCACTAAAATTCTGTTCTACCTTTAGATAATCAGTCCTAATAATTAATTCTTTAGATGCTCTGCACTTTTCCAGTTAAGAATTAAGAACAGTTTGCATTAGTGTGGTAACATAGTTGTCCCCTGCAGATTGTGTGATATGCTTTAAGAAAGATTGTGACTTTTGCCTTTCTCTCCTTGCTGGTAAGGTCCTGTAGGGAACGCATCTCTTATGGTAATGATTCTTTTATTCATTTACAAGGTTGTAAACATCTTGAAGGCAGATAGTATGTCTTAATAATCTGTGTTTCTCAGTACCTGCAAAGAGCCTTGGTCCACAGTGAATTTGTGAAATTGTCAAAGCATTGATGGTTTCATTGGAAACCAAGCAACTCATTAGATTGCCTGTATTAAAAATGGTCAAAGTAGCTTGCCATTCACAATGATGGTAATGTAATCCATTTGTCAGCAAGTTTATTAAAGTTATGTTCTTGAAAAGAACTGCTGTTGGCAAAACTGCATTTGACAAGATCAGTGTTATATGGAAAAAAAGAGTTTAAGGGAAAAAAAATACCCTCTAAAAGGCTTTTAAAGGCATTTCAAGAACACTATAAATGAAAGTTCTAGGAGACATCCATTTCAGAAACAACCTAGATTTGTCAGCAATAAAAATCCCATTGAATATAAGTGAATTGGTTAGGAAAGTTGTAGTGTGATTTGCTGAGGAAGGTTTTTCCATAAATTTTGTTATTTGGCTTGTGCTTTTTTTTTTTTTTTTTTTTAAGTAAGCTCAATGCCTAACGTGGGACTTCAATTGGACCCTGAAGTCAAGAGTCACGTGCTATACCACCTGGGGCAGCCAGAGGCCCCCAGGCTTGTATATTTACTTGTAAAGTGTTTGAACTAGCCCATAATAGCCTAAAATTTAAAAACTTTAACATTTGTATCTTTAATTTTTGCCATTTTTAGTAAAATACTCTTTCAAATCATTGTGTTGGATAAAGACATGTTTTGTAGGGCCTGGCTTTCTATTCATATTTCCAGAAGGTAAGATATAGATTCTTAATTTTCCTCTTTCTGCATTGTCACAGCACCTCTGCCTGAATGGCTTGTTAGAGGAGAAATTGCTAATTGGCTTTCTTAGGGTTATGGGAAGGAATTAGTTATGCACTTGGTATAGTTTTTTATCACTTTGAATTTACATTCTTCCTTTCCTTCCTTTAGAACAGTAAGGAAAATTAGAAGATGAAGGCATTCTATCATAAAAGCTGAGGTGGCACTGTACTAGCACCCTTCATGTTTCAGGTCCCTGCAGGCTAGAAGAAGGGTGTGGTAGAGAAGGGAACATTTGCTTGAGTAGAGGGAGCTACACTGGAGTAGTATGAAATCTTCAACCTTTTGTTGAGGGGAGGGAACTTTCTCCTCACATTAATTATCTTTACAGTTGTTAACATTTTTAATTTTATATTTTGATAAGGCGGTACATATACATGGTAAACAACTCAAGGTGTACCAAAGGTTATCCATTGAAAAATATGTGTCCTTTTTGTAGCTTTAATCTCCCCAGGACAGCCACTGTTAATTTTGGGTATTTATGTGTATCCCTAACCACCAACAGGATGTTATATGCACTATTGTGAACCTTGCTGTAGCAAATTAGAAATATTTCCAAAATATTATTTACTTTCTTTTTGAGGCCACTAAATTTTGTATTTTGCTTTGGTTTTATTTTACTCCCACCATGGGATTTGCTGTTTGTGAAATGAGAGAAAAACAAAGCTACTTTGATAGGCATGAGCTAGGCATCTAGGCTCACTTGACGACCAGGTGACCTGCTTTCATATACACAGTCCATGATTCAGTTTCATGCCTAAGGAAAATTAGCAATTGTTACAAGTGATGACCTTCAGGAGCTTTGAAATGATGAAACATTAGCATTTTTCAAATGCCAGTGATGAGAGTTGGAGTGTTTTGTACAGTATTTATATGCAACAAATTGCCAGTAATAGGTATGTTGGAAAAGTTTTTTTAAAGTTTGATATGATATAGAATTAATGAATCTTTATACTGAAGAACCTATGTGTTGTACTTAGGGAAATAAAAGATATAGTCAAAAGGGGTTAAAAAAATAAATATAGGACTAGGTTATATTGAATAGAGGGTATAAATCAAAGATCACTAAAAACCATTGGCAGGGAGCCCATGTTTCCCTGCTCCCTGCCTGGGGTCTGGTGATTGGGAGCTAGTAAAGGATTAAAAAGAGAGAGAGAGAGAGTTGTATCAATATTGAGCTGCTCTAATTTAACATTTCGGAACTTTTGCTTCCTTGTTTGTAATCAGAAACTAGGAAAATGCATTTTATGTGCATAAAACGCTATGGTAGCTTTCTGTTATCAGTGGAGGGGAACTTTGGGCACTTGAGTATCTGAAAGTACAGAGGAATAAGTAATTTTGGGAAGTCATCATTTTCAGATCTGGGAAGATTTTTTTTTTTATCGGAGGAGGATATTCACTTGCAGAAACACAACCAGCATGTATAGGTTTGAGCTAACACTGACTCAGCTAACCCACTTCCTGGTACATTTCTTGGTAGCTTCTATCTTATTAATTTGCAGATATGCAGGCATATTCTCTTTTTCTCTTAACTTTTGTAGCATAATGGGCAAGAATACAGGCTTTGTGGCCTTCCAGATAGGGGAGCTTGAGTTAAGGCTTTGACACTTAGGTAGCTTTGGACAAGTTGGCCTCTTAAGTTTCATTGGCCTCTTAAGTTTCATTTTCTCATCTGTACAATGTAAATGATAATAGGACTGTTTGAGTATTCAGTGAGATATTGTATGTACCTAGCACAGTGCCTGCTGGGTAATAAAAGCTCAATAACGTGAGCTATTAATAAGCACATTCTTCCTTCTGAGCAGCCTTCATTTTCACTACAGCTTCTGGCCAATGTTCTCTTGAAAAATACCTCCTTGGCTTCCTATTGATGGGATGGCATTCCCTCAGCCTCTTGCCCTGATTTAATGCTACTTTGAGGATCCCTTATGGACAGATTCTCTTGACCAACCTTTGTTCATATGCTTGCCGTTTCATTTATTCAAAGATTACGTGGAGTGATTAAGAGCACTCTGAGGCCTTATTGCCTTTGTCTGAGTGCCACTTCTACAACTTCAAAGCTGTGTGATCTTTGCAAGTTAATTAACCCAACAATTTTCTTATCTGTTAAATGAAAATAATGATACCTACCTCAAAGCTTGGATGTGAGGTCATTACATGAAATAACATACATAAGATGTTTAGATTGTGCAGAATGAATGCTAGGTGTTATGAACCAGACTTAGTTGGTTATTTATTTTATCTGGTCTCCTGATCAGTGACTCTCATATGTGTATAGCACTTTCGGTGTTTGTTATGTAAAATAAATCTCACTTATACAAGACACCCTAACACAAAATTACTGTCACAGTAACAATGTAAAGAATACATGTTATATTAAACACACATACAAATGTGAGATATGCATATATAATATTCTTGGGATTTGTTAGGCATGTTGGTGAATGCAACTCTATGTTATGAGAATTATGTGGTGCTGTGCTTGGAGCTTAGGGCACCTTTTAAAAAAATTATTTGAATGAATAACAGCTTTAGTGTGATATGAACACCTATATTTATTATTTCCCAAGTTGCTGGCATTCAATGACCTTATATTCTTTTTTCTTTCTTTCTTTTTTCTTTCTTTCTTTCTTTTTTTCTTTCTTTCTTTCTTTCTTTCTTTCTTTCTTTCTTCCTTCCTTCCTTCCTTCCTTCCTTCCTTCCTTCCTTCCTTCCTTTCCTTTCCTTTCCTTTCCTTTCCTTTCCTTTCCTTCCTTTCCTTCCTTTCTTTCCTTTTTTTCTTTCCTTTCTTTTCAGTAGGCCCCATGCCCATTGTAGAGCTCAGTGCAAGGCTTGAACTCACAACCCTGAGATCAAGACCTGAGCTGAGCTTAAGAATCTGACACTTCAGTGACTGAGCCACCCAGAAACTCCTCGATGGCCTATATTCCAATTTGAACCTAAGGGCCATTCAGGGACCAGAGCATACTTGCATGGCTCATACTTTTTTAAAAATGTGTTAATGTGGTTCTTTCTGTGTGCTACTGTGTCCTAAGTGATACTGAATTCTTGTTGTTGTATGCCATTTTAGGCACAGTTTGTTATTTGCATATTATTTTTGATTTAAGAAGTGGAAAAGTTACCATTGGGTTGAGAATAGGGTTTGCCAAATTATCTGTGGAATTAGTTATGTGCTACTAGGGTGGACATTCTATGAATTCTCTTCCATCCTCTTTGTCTTCCAAGTGGTCTACAAGAATCTGGTATAGTTGCATCATTTCTTGTAAGTACCCATTGGGCTGGATTCAACATGAACTTGTAGTGAATATAACTGTACATTCTTACAGTTCTGAATGAGCTGAAAGAGTTGTGAAAGTCAATTAAGTGAAGTAGATTCAACAGAATTCTTTCCATAATCATAGAAATTAATTGTGAGGGCATGTAAGTTAGTATCTACTAAATGCATAAAGTGTTTTAGCAGAGTTAACTTTAGTATCCATATAGTGATTTGTCTGTCAAATAGTTTTGCAGGTTTTTTGGTTTTATTTGTATGATTTTTGGGACTGCTTCATGGATTTGCCTGTTGTCTTTGTGCAAGGGCCATACTAATCCTCTCTGTATCATTCCAATTTTTAGTATGTGTGTTGCTGAAGCAAGCACTGCATGTTTCTTGAACATTTCCTATTATTATCCTGAAGCATACAATTTAAAATGTAATATGGGAGGTACAGTTGCTTAGGATCACAAAGAATATTTCATATAAATAGTTCTTGGACTTTCTACGTTATTGGAGTCCATTTTGGACAAATAGTAGACAAGTTAGTGTGGTAAGTTTAGAAGGCTACTGGAAAGCAGAAAGCACCAGTTACGAATCCATAGGAATCACAGATAGATTTGTTTGTTTGTTTGTTTGGTTTTTTTTTTTTTGATTTGTTTCTAAGAAATGTAAGGACTAGCAGAGATGAGAAGAATAGAAAAAGATTATCCATTTGTACTTCAGCAGTATAGCTTGGTGGTTAGAAAGAAGGCTTTGAAGTCAGACAGTCTTGACTTTTAAGTCCTGCTCTGCTGCTTACTTCCCACAGAACCAGAATGCCTTAACCTCTCTGTACCTCAGGCTCCGCATAAACTGGGGGTAGACATACAACTATCAGAGTAGGCTGTGTGAGGATTATGTGTGAGATTATGTGAGTTAATGCTCAAACACAGTGTCTGACACATAGGAAACTCTCACTAGACAGGTTATAAAGTATCCACAAACAGGGAGTTGTTACCAGTGAGTCTTGTGTCATCTTCTGAAACAATTACACTGCTGGAAAAGCAGCTAAGGTATAATCCTGAGTTTGCCAGCAACTGTAGGCGGATTTAAATGAGTAAAATGACTCATGAGCTTGTCTTGGTTCTAAGTATCTGTTGTTGGCAATTTTCTCATTCAACCCTGCCCCCGAATGTGGGAGTTGCACTCATATTCAACAACTAGTAATTATGCTTCTCATCGGTAGTAATGGTATTTAAATATTGTTACATCACTCCATATCCTTTTTCTTTATGAATCACCTTACACATAAACGTAGGAGTTTCTAGTCTGATCTGGGGAGTTCTAGGGAACCAGTAGTGATACTGTTTCTTCTCCTTGAGAAGTGAGACACAAGAGACCCGTGGATGAAGATCAAAATATCCTCTCCATTGGCTGATCTGAGGACATGACATTCGATCTGAAGTGAAAGGGCTTATTAGCCTGACTTGACTGAGACATACCCCCTGGATGACTAGCACAGCTGAGCAACTGCAGGCCTCCCCTCAGGACAGGTGCCTTCATGCATGGAGAGTAGACCAGAGGATATGCACCCAGGGTGGCTGAGAGAAAGAGAGCAAGGAGCTCAACCTAGCAACCTCAGAAGTCCTTCTGCCCGCATGAGATGGAAGAGTTCTGGGAGAGTTCTAGAGTCTTCTTATATTTTTTAAAAAAATTTTTTAAAAATATTTTATTTATTCATGAGAGACAGAGGGGGGGCGGGGCAGAGACACAGGCAGAGGGAGAAGGAGGCTCCATGAAGAGAACCCGATGTGGGACTCTGTCCTGGGACTCCAGGATCACGCCCTGGGCTGAAGGCGGCACTAAACCACTGAGTCACCGGGGCTGCCCTGGAGTGTCATTTTAGCTAAAGTGTCTCCACATGGACTTGAAGCGTGATGGTAGCACATTTAGCCATGTGAACAGGACCTTCCTGTCAAGAAAGTGAGGCTGCAAGGTTCTATGAATAGATTGGGGAGTTAGGTAAGGAAGATGTGAGGAGAGTGGACTGGAACACAAACATCCCATACAAGTCTCTGATTTCTTTCATTTTTCAAGAGGCTCCTCCTTTCTCTCTTTTCTCTCTCTCCATATCTCCTTCCTTCGTTCCTTCCTTCCTTCATTCCTTCCTTCTTTCCTTCCTTGATGGATATGAAGGACTTGTAAGTAATCAAAAGTGCTAATCAGAAATAGATTGTGACTTCTCATATCTGAATTTTAGAGTCTTAATGAAATTTTTGATGCTACCTTGAAATAGAATAAAAAAACATAGCTGAGAATCTTTAGTAATGGTATACTTTTTGCAGTGAAAGTATATCTGGAAAATAGCTTAAAATCTGTTGGAACACCTGGGTTGAGTCCCTTGAGGGTCTGACTCTTTTGGCTGAGGTCATAATCAGGGTCATGGGATCAAGCTCCACTTTAGGCTCTATGCTCAAGGTGGAGTCTGCTTAAGAGATTCTCTCTCTCTTTCTCTCTCTCTCTCTCCGTCTCCCTCCCCTTCAGCGCCTCCCCTGGCTCATGCTTGCTCTCTCTCTCTCTCATAAGTAAATAAAAGAAAAATCTAATTGTTAAAAATAAATTGATATATTAAATGTTTAGCTGGTTGAATAGTTCACAATAGTAGTGAATTTTGAGGAGTTATTTTTATATTTTTAAGAACTATATGGTGAGCGTCTACTATGTATTAGGCACTATGGTAGATAACTAGAGATACTACAATGAATAAGATAAATTGTCTTCTGTTCACGGAACTTACAATTAAATAGACATGTCAATAAATATATTCAATATTATGTGTATGAGTTTGGAAGTACACTAGAACAAAAGAAGCAGTTTTCCCTTATGACAGTGGGCTAGAAGCAGGCTATAATTCTTGATTAAATTTGAGAAAAACATTATCTTCTCAATTATAGTAAATCTTTGTCAGTAATTGTTTTTAGGACTTTAAAATTATTTTGCTTCTCATCTTTCTAAAAATTAGGAAGCAAGTAATAGAAGCTTGCCCAGAAATTATTGTTAATACTATATTTTTAAGTATCTTCTTAGTTATAGAAATATTAAATACCTTGCTGATACTGGGTACTCTGTGTTTAAAATATTAGAGCTGTGTCCTGTTTTGAAAGATCTTAAAAGTATATGCTTACAAACAAAATAAAATAGCCAACCTACCAATTATAAAATGTTGATCTGAACATTTTAGGGTTCAGGTCAACCCAAAAGGGAGACCCAAACCTAGAGAACTGTGGGAGAGACTGTGAAAGGGGTGCTTGAGATGGCAGTTGGGAAACCAATTGGAAGAGAATTACTTGAGCAATAGCTTTACAAAGGTTACTCAAAAAAGCAGTAGCTTTACAAAGCTGCATAAAAGCAGTAGCTTTACAAAGGCACACATAAAAAAAGGCTGGTGGTTACAGCTTGCTTTGGCCTGTATAGCACTGTAGTTCTGTACAGGTCCCCTGGATCTCTGTGGAGGAAAAAGGGAAAGAGATCAAACCAGGACAACTTTGCTCCCTCTCTCCTCAGCCTCACCTTCCTGCCTTGCTGGGCAATTTGGCTTCTGTATAAGAATTTGAAGGAATGTGTTCTGCAAATTTATTGAAAAAATTTAAAACTACTCATTGAAAGCATATAGTAGAAAGAAAATATTAATACCATGCTGATAGTGACATAATAGAAATATTTTGAGTAGAAAGATACAAATCATATTTATACTGATAATTAAAATCTAAAGTTGAAGAGCATTTAAAGTTATTATTTTGAATGTTTTTATGGTATCAGACAATGCATATTAAGCCAGAGAAATATGAAGCTATTGTATGGATACTTGTGCGGCTGTTTTGAGACCAGATCTGGACATTTCTGAGGATTTTGGGTTATGGCATTGGTTCTTTCATATATTGAACTTCTAGCCTTTGGCTGTCCCTTACTTGATCATGATTATTTATAATAGTTTTATAATTGCAGCTATGATCTGAATGTTGTCTTATTCCCAGTGAACACAAGATAGAGAGAAGGAAGCCAATGACTTCTAAGATGATTAACTCTAGTGGAGGGAGGAAGAAAGAGAGAAGTAGGTTTTTGGGGTTGTGCAGTTATTTATAAGACATTAATGTGGAATTAAGTGAGTTATGAGAGATTGAAGTGGGACTGGGCTGGAGTGCAAAGGAATGTTTGGATTATAGATGACCTCCCAGTGAAGGAAGTAGAATGAATATGAGGAGACACTGGGTTAGTTCCATCTCACACGGACCGGCAGGTGGTGCTTTTGGCTTTGGCTCCCAGAGTATCCTGGCATGTTGTTTTAGAATAAGCTTTCTCCAGGGGGAGGGCGGGTATGTGGAACTTGTAGGTGCCCCCATTCTCTCACACAGAATGACCAGTTACAATAAGTGATATTTCAAGTTCTCTTGGGACTGGTACACCTTCCTTTATTTTATTTGTTTGTTTTTAGTTACATTTTAGTTACCTGCTTAACTCTGCTTACTCCTTTGAGCTTTCCTTCCAGCCTTGGATCTAGAGCTTGACAAAATAAATGCTGAAGTTTTTAGCAGTGGTGCCTATTAAGACTTTACCATTAAAGGAATCCTTATTTTTGATATGTCTTAGTCCATGGCATGCTAAGAAAGTGTTCAGGGCAGCCCCAGTGGCCCAGTGGTTTAGTGTCGCCTTCAGCCCGGGGTGTGATCCTGGAGAACCGGGATTGAGTCCCACGTTGAGCTCTCTGCGTGGAGCCTGCTTCTCCCTCTGCCTGTGTCTCTGCCTCTCTCTCTCTCTCTCTCTCTCTCTCTCTCTCTGTCATGAATAAATAAATAAAATCTTAAAAAAAAGAAAGAAAGTGATCACAAATAACTGAAACCATTGCATAGGCACCCTTGGTGCTGAGGGCCTCTTTTGGTTGAAAGATGCGGTGGAATGAAGGAACTCAGATCACAGAGGACAGTAACTTACTCAAATTATTTCAAGAAAACAGCATTATCTGAATTGAGCAGGAAGTGAAAGCCACTGGGAGCTGAAGCATGAAGAAGCTTCAGGGAGAGGTCCTTCTGTCTCTTTTTTTAGACTGAAATGTCTCTGTGTTGGAGATTGTCTGTGCTCTGCACGCCAGGTACTGTTTTCCTCTCTGCAACAGCTGCTTTTTCTCAGCTTTCTGGTAGTTTCTGCTTCCCGTTTTTCTGCTGCCTTTGGTCACCAATGCCTGGGAAGCTCTTTACCTACCACGTTTCATCTTTAAATCCCATTAAAAACAGACTCTTATTTGATCCTGGTTCCCATCCCTTCTAGAAGACTGGCTGAATCAATTACATGGACGCATTGAGAGGCTTGACAGCTGTGGAAAAGGCGGAGGTAGATTTGTTGAAGTACTGGAGCCAGCTGAACTCTGCGTCCTGTGACAGCACTGTTCTTGGTCATTCGGCACCACAGGGGTGGTGGGGGCCATAGGAAGGTGGGGATGCTGCAGACCAGGTCATGTAGCTCCTGCTCCTTCCCTCCAAGAGGCAGCCACTGAGCCTTTATTGGCACATCACTGGGTAGATCTACAGGTGTCGATATGCACAATCTCCAGGATGTACTGTTAAATGAAAAAGAGTAAGGTGTGGCATTATTTATAGAACGCTTCTAGTTTTGGGCTAGAAAAGGGAAGTTGACCACTGTGTGTGTGCACATGCGTACATGGAGTTCCTGTATCGTGTGGAGAATGTTTTTTGTATGTCAGGTAGCTGCTTTTAGGAAAGAGGCTTAAGTTTGGAGTGAGGTCTATGTGTGCACATCAGAGTTCAGTTTTGGACACTTTGTCTATAGTTGATTGTGATCAGTAAAAGCCAGTAAAGTCCTTACATAGTCAGAATAATATCGATATCATAAAATAATGTTGGTATTATTTACCTCAGTCTCAAATATTATGATGTGTGTAGGAAGAAAGTAAAAATCCTACTGTTGAAAGTGTCGAGGTCACATGAATTCATTTCTCCTATATGCCACCCAGTTCAAATGTACAAATGCCCTAAATGTACGTTTGTTTGACTGTGACTTTTATCACTTTCTGTTTTGCCTGTTCTGAGATTTCTACCAGTCCTTTCACCCTCTTTTTGAAGTCTTTTATGTATACGCTTTTACTGTATCACTAATAATATTCACTCTCTTCCTGAAGACACCTAGTTTCCCTATTATGTAGGCTGGCTACTCTCTTGGCAACTACATAGTTGGCATCTGGAAATGTCTAATTATAGTGTCCTAAGATTTCATGGATCCTGTGTCTGCCCCTCTTTTTGATTCTGTTTAAAAAAAAAAAAATTCTGGCACTCGTTAAAAAGTAAAGAAGACTCTGTTCAGGATGATTGCAGTTAGTGTGGGGACTGTCGACAACAGGAAAGGGAGATCAGGCTCCCCTCCAAATGCAATAAGGACAAGTGGGGTTCATAGCCAACAGAGTAAAAGATTCAGTAGGTAGAGTGACATCAGGGTTATGGAGGTCCTTGTTACACTGACTGAAGAGGGTTCTGGGTAAAGTCAGGGTGACCAGCTGTCAGAGTGTGGGGAACAAGGCGAGCCAGGCCAGAGACAGGGTGAGGCCTCGTCAGGAAGAAGGTTAGGAGTGTGTGACTGAAGTTTGGAAAAGGAGAGAGTCGCTGTCAGTTCTTTCTGTTGTTGTCTTGTTTTTCTGTAGTGTATTCTCAGATTTTTTTTTTTCTCAGATTTTTTAAAGAAGAAACATTTCATAGGTAGTGAACTTTGAATCATTGTATTGGTTTCCTATCCCTGCTCTTACAAATGACCACAAACCCGATGGCTTAGAACAACAAAGATTTATTCTGTTAACAGTTCTGGAAGCCACAGTCTGAAATCCGTTTCACTGGACCAAAGTCACAGGTGTCAGCCTGGCTGATTCCTTCTGGAGTCTAGCCTGTTCTAAGTTCTGGAGACCACCTGCTTTCTTTGGCTGTGACCCCTTCCTTCCTCACAGCACTCCAACCTCTTACTTCCATCATCACACTTGTCTTAATTTTATAGGGTGCTTTAGGATTACGTTGGCCCCAACTACATGATCCAGGTTAATCTCCCCATCTCAAGAGCCTTACTTAACTGTGTCTGCAAATCCCTTTTGCCATATAAGGTACATTCACAGGTTCCAGAGATTAGGATGTGGACATCTTCTGCGTGTTTGTGGGAGGGTCCTTCTTGAGCTTAGCACAACTCATAGTGTCTAGAAATGTTTTTATGTTTTTCTTCATATGTCATTGATAGTTTGGCTTGGTATAGAAGTCTAAGTTGGCGATGATTTCTTTTTCTCAGAACTTTGGAAATAGAGTTTTATTATCTTTTAGCTGCTAAGAAGTTTGGTACTAGTCTGATTCTCATTTCTCAGTATATGACTTGAAAGTTTCCCCTTTCTCTAAGCTTCTGAGATCTTTTGCTTATATTAAATATTACAAGTGTCTTAAGCTGAGTGTAAACAATGCATTAGTGTCCAGTTAAGTGTAATCAGTGTTCACAAGCATGCCTCTAACATGGCTGTTACAATTACAAAGTGGTTCCCAAATTGTAGGCCCTTGTCCATTTGAAATAAAGATCACTGAAGGGAACTGAGAAAGAATAAATAGAATAGAATAGAAAATTTCACAGTACCACACTACAGTAGTTGCACTCACTGTTTCACGAAGCATTTGTTTCACAAAACATTTGTTTGACGTGTATATGTGTGATGTGTTAAAACTTTCCAAATCCTTCCAGAATTTAACATGTATTCACTTAGTGTCTGAAACAGAAGCTGAAGTATTCATATTAAAAATTATGTTAAGATGTACAACATATTTGAGGAGAACGTTCCTACTTAGCTTTAGTTTGGTGTTTTCTATAAAATTTTTCTTTGTTGCTTCATGACAGATTTCATTAAAAGTAGTAAGCGTGTGGCTAATTTTGCAGTACAAGACGAAGGCGTGTTGTAAAGCTGCTTGTTTCAAGCCCCTGTTTGTTGTCAGATGGAATGCTGGGTGTAGGCTGGTGTGGTTCATACTTGGGACTGAAAGACATGTTTTTACCCTCAACAAACATCATCTTTGTTGGACTATCTGTAGTCCGTGTAACCACAGAAAGGTCTTTTCTTCTCCCCTAGAAACGTTTTCTTTCTTATGCTTCTTTCACAAATAGTTTAAAGTAGAGCTGCCTTCTACTTTTGAGTTTCGGTTTGTTCTAAGAATGTTTGAGGCACCATCTAACACCCCTGGTGTGCTTAAGAACTGTAAAATAATGAAATCTTGGAGTAGATAAGTTTGCTCTATGAGGACTGAAGCTGCCGTTAATTCCCAAGGCCGGACTAACTGTCTAACAAAGGGTAAAGTACTTCTTACATTGGAATAGTAGATTTATATATAATAATTAGCTGTCAGAATGTACACTAGGAAAAATGTCTGTTGTCAATTTTGATTTAATGGATTGAATTTGAAATTTAATAATTTTGACTTGCTCATTACAATTTGGGATTGAGTGATACTAAACTACAGTGCCTGCTTTAAAAAAAAATGTCATTCAGGAGGATGCTTGATTCCTAAAAGTTGTTGTGTTTAATTTTTTAAAAGTATTTATTCATGTGAGAGAGAGAGAGAGAGAGAGAGAGAGAGAGAGAGGCAGAGATACAGGCAGAGGGAGAAGCAGGCTCCATGCAGGGAGCCTGACGTGGGACTCGATCCCAGGTCTCCAGGATCACTCCCCGGGCCGAAGGTGGCGCTAAACTGCTGAGCCACCCAGGCTGCCCAGTTCTTGTGTTTAAAGGGGATTGGAGGCCTTCTTAAAATGTTATACTTGTCAGTTTTTAAAACGCTTCATAAGATGCGATGGCTGTTGTTACCTTCCATTTATTTGTGCTCAGATATGTTTTCCTGTATACTTGGAGTATTTAATACAATGTCTTTTGATTTTTTACTGCTTAAAATATGCCTCTTTTCCTTTGGAATGTTGTTGTATTAGATGTGAAGTCAGTAAAAATAATTTGATTTAATTTGGCTTGAGTAATGTAATAGAGATTTTTAAAATTTAATAATGACTTGTGATGTAAGTACTGAGTAACACAACTGTCATTGTTTAATAGGTGCCTGGAACTTAGTGCACACTTGTGCACAGACACTAAACAGCTGTTAATACCCCTTTGTGGTCAGTGTTTTAGGGCAGACTCTCTGTTCTTGCAGTGGAATTTCTAAATAAGCACTCAGAATGAAGCCAAAGGGAGGATTTTAGTGTAATTCTTAATAAACTTCCCAACCATAGACCAGACAGTATGAAATATATAACTAGAGTGAATTCCGCATAGGGATATTACTTCTTACTCCAAAGATGGTTGCCTCACAATGTAGATTACTAAGTCATGTCTCTACAGTCCATGTTGGGAAGAATTGGCATTTACATTTAGTCTCTTCAAGGAAGCACGTTTGGCTGTATTTTATAAAATTAGTGTTTTTTTTTAAAGAACCCATTTGTCAACATTACAGAATTTTCTCCACGGGGAAATGTAGCAATAAGAAATTTCTAAAGGAATGTAAAGATCCAGAACTTATTTTGTTTGATTTAGAGCCATGTCAGCTACTCTAATCATGTTAAAGTACATGATCTTTCTCTCATAAAATTAAGATACAGTTTCATTCAGTTCCAGTACAACTTCTTTTATGTAGTTAGGTTTTCCTTTCTGGAAATCTGTAGACTGGAGAGGATCTGTAGAAAGCTTTCTATCTTATAGTTCACCACAATGGTGCTTTCTTGGGATACGTTGCATCTTCTCAATTCCACACTGTTTCCAGTTCTTGCCTTTATACTTTCACATTTTTTCATTGTTAAGTAGGAAATAGGGTGGAGGCTCCTAGGACTGATAGCAGCAATGAAGGTCTGGTATAGAATACATTCAAAGAATGTACTCATGCATTGAATTTGGTCTGATCACCGTAGATATTCACACTTAGTTGTTCTGATAATGGAAATGGAATTTAGTACATAGTCAGCTTTCCTAGTTCAAGTTTAATTTCTATTAATTTGCTTTTGCTACCCTTTTGTAAAAGTGGAGTTTATGTTGTGAAGCTGGGCAACAGAGAGGGAAAAGGGGGACGCCTGGGTGGCTAAGTGGTTAAGCATCTGCCTTTGGCTCAGGGAGTGATCCCGGGGTCCCAGGATCGAGTCCCATATTAGGCTCCCTGCATGGAGCTTACTTCTCCCTCTGCTTGTGTCTCTGCCTCTCTCTCTCTCTCTTTGTTTTTAATGAATAAATAAATTTTTAAAAATCTTAAAAAAAAAAAGAAAAAGAAGAGGGTAAAGGACTCGGTCCATAATTCTAGAGTAGGGTAATGAATATATAATTGAATTGATTATCCCAGACTCCTGACTGTATTAGTTCACTATGAAAATCTAAATGAGTCTGCATTTTTGTTATTTTATTGAACCACTATATTATTTATTCACTTTTGCCCCAAAGGATAGTATATTGATACTTTGTAGTCTGAGAAAAGCAGTGACATAAACATTTTTTCCCCAGATAAACTTTTTAAAAATTTACAAATTCCTATTTTCCCCAATTTTTACTGTTATATTGATGATCTCATTGGCCTAAATCCCTAGAGGTGGAATTGTTGAGATATGCCTGTTTTTGAGATTCTGCAGACATATTACCAAATTGCTTTTCACAAAGATTTTTATAACTGGTTAACTCTCACCTTAGAGTAAGCTACCCACGCTGTTGTCAACATTGAGTAACATCAATGCAGTTTAGATTTTATTTTTAAATTTTAAATTTAGATTTTATTTTTATCAGAGCTATACTTGGTTTTAAGAGTCAGCAGTCTTGTGCAACTTATTTTGAAAAATAGCTGACTGCCATACTCCTCCCTTCTCACAGCCCACCCCACAGAAGTAACCACCTTCCATTCCCCAGGCTGATTCAGTTTTTGTTTTCGTCCCTAGTGCTAGATGGCAGGCCTGTATTGCTCCTTCATGGTCTCCTGCTGTGGAGGGTGGAGGGCGAAGATGTGGTTACCTTCCCTACACCCAGCCTCTTCTACGCGTGCAAATCCCTTCTATTCCTTCAGGGGATTAACTCCTTTCCTCAGCTTTCTGTTTAACCCCACCCTTCCCTCTCCTCAGGAGCTACCATTTGCTGGGCCTTTGAGGAAGGGGATTGAAAGAATCCCTGTATTAGTGAGTTTCAAGAAGAATGGATATAAAATATATGTTCCACGTGTCATCTTTCCCCAGAAGTCTTTTCTTGGGTCTTTAGTAATCATTTTTATAAAGTAATCCTTAAAATTATGGGCTGTGGAGTCAAGACTCTATGAATTTGAGTTTTGCCCTTTTCTTGCTTTTTGACCTTAGACAGGTTGGCTGAAATCTCTAGGCCTCGTTTTTTCGTCTGTGTGATAGAATTCATATGATATCTATTTTAGGGTGTCATTGTGAGAAATAAATGTGATAAGGCTTGTAAAGTGGTTTTCACGGTATCTGCTGCCTGGTGATATCTTACTATCTGCCTGGAAGTTAGGATACCGATAGGCTTGCGGCTGCAGTTGTTACTCTTGGGAATTTCTTGCTCATGGCCTTTGCCCAAATTTCCAGTGGAATGTTTGTCTTTTTCTTCTTGATAAGAGGTGCTTTTAGTGTAGTCTGTTATTGGTCTTTTGTTTTTCTTTACAGTACTTGAGATGTGTAATCATATGCATACTATTAAATGTTACGATCTCTGCTGCTGCTGTTCTCAGATTTGTGTTTCTCAAAGATACCTGGTGGTAGTAAGACAGAAGGATATGTGTGTGTGCAATAAAATTGGAGATTATCATAGTAGTTGAGACAATTGATGAGGGGGACCTCAGAGGCTAAATGAAGAAGTAATTATTTTCATCATGTAGGAGAAATAATTTTTTTTAACTCCTTAAGTATATCTTACATTGGTTTGTTTTGTGGACAAATTACCTCAATTTATAAAAGCCTTCTTGAATGTTCTTCTCATCACATACCCAGAGGGGTTTCATCTGAAAACTTAGAGCTTTTAGTTTGTTTCTACTTTAATACTTACTTCTCTGAAATTAGATCCAAAATTGATTCTTGAGGGAAGATTTATCATCTCCCCTAAGTTAATGACATGTTAACAAATCTGTTTTTTTTTTGAATATCATATATACTATTGAAATGATAGATACATTGATATCTCAAAGTTGTAGTTACAGATATGTAACTTGGCCTTTTAAGTTTGATTTTGCTAGTTTGTCTCTTTAGGCAGTACCAATTTATTGTTTTATTTTTGTTTTCTCTTAGTTTTATAATTAATTAACTTTATGGTTCTTTAAATAATGGTTCATCTAAATTTGATCTCTCCACAGATTCGGACCAGGATGTAGCACTCAAACTTGCCCAGGAGCGAGCTGAAATAGTTGCTAAATATGACAGAGTAAGTATTTATACTTTGAGTAAGTTTTATTAGAAAAAGCATATAAATAGAAAAGGATTTTTTAAGAGCTTAAATTGTAGAAGCAGTTTGTTTATTTCATGTGACAATGGAAGTCATCTTTTTTCTCTGACTCATCTCCAGATTTTCTCTACCTCTTTCCCTCTGCTCCAGCCACTCTGGTCTCTTGTGGTTCTTCCACCACACCAGGCTTGCTCCTGTCTCTGGGCCTTTGCACTGGCTATTTCTTATGACTAGAACCCTTGTATTCTGGATATTCTCATGCCTCATTGCCTCACCTTTCTTAGATCTTTACCCAGATGCTGCCCTCTTAGTGACATCTTCTCTGACCCCCCTTCCCCAGCACTCTGGATCCCTGTTCTCTTTATTTTGCACTATAACACTTACTCTGTCAGCATACTTTGTATTATACTTTTTTTTTTTGTCTACTCTCCTAGTATCTAAACTGTGAGGGTAAGGATTTCTTTTGTCTGATTTACTCTTGTATCCAAAATACCTGGAATAGTTCCTGACTCATGCTAGGTATTCAGTAAATATTTGAATATGTCAGTATATAGAATTAAAGACCCATTTTATTTATAATTTATATATGCTATTAAAATTTTAACACAGATCTGAAAATTTGAACTTATGCATTATGTATAATCTCCCTTAGTATTTTATCTCTATGTTAGTTATGGAATCTGGTTTTTGATGCCCTAGAATATCACAGTTGTTGACAATTTACATGTCTCCTCATTATTACTTTACCTCCTGAGGTCTGTAATGGGTTGTAGGTGGTGATTTATAAATGTCATGTTTTATATTTGTATCAGTTGCATGTAATTTAATATCTGTTATTTTTGATTATTTGAGAGAATAACAGGAGCATGAAATTATAGAAAGCCATCTGGACAGTACCCTGCTCCCAAGGAGGCATACAGGCAGGCAGTGCTTCACTTAATAGTTACCTTCCTAGAGTTTGTTTTTAAACTGATTATTTGGAGCATCACAATTTCCCATTATTGTGAATAGGTTTTAGGGTAGTCTGTGAAAAACCTAATTAACTTATTTAACTGCTTAACTAATATAAAACCAATAGAACTGTCATTCAATTATGCTTGCATGTGTTTTTTTCCATGTAGTCAACACTTAGTGACTAGGCTAGCCCTCATGCAGTCATTGATCAAATATATGTAGATAGAGGGGTCCACAAGACAGGTAGGCATTGAGTTTAAAACTTGATGGATTGCTGTAGACATCTGAGGTTCCTCCTCTAATCAAAACTAGTTAACGGCCTCAGCAGTATAGAGAGAAGAGTAGCGGGTTGAGGGCAGAGCACTGGTAGTTAAGAGGGACCTATAAAGACCCATTAGAAGAGTCGGATGGTATGAGGAGAAGCAAGAGAGGCTGATGGGAGAGAGGTTGAGGAATGGGGAGTGAGCAACACTTGACAAACGCACTGAAAAGAATCTGCTAGGTAAGAACTGAACAGTGTCCACTGGATTGGACAATGACAGCTCATTTTTGACCCTGGCAAGAATAGTGTCACAGTAGCTGTGAAGTAAAGAAGGAGAAAGAAAGGTGAATAGCTTACTGTACTGAGGAGTTTGGAGGAAAAGGCAAGGAGTAGTTCTTTTCTAAGACATGTTTAGTCAAACATGTTGAAGTTTGGCAGTTTTTTTCTTGAGTCACTTTCTTACCTTTCTTGCTCTGTCTTACCCAGTTTCTCACACGAACCCAAGTCTGATCAGGACTCCACTGCATGTCATTGTTCTGTCATACAGGATCTTCTGAAGCTTGTATTGGGAAATACTGATTCTATTGCCAAAAGTAGTTTGGTTTTTTTGAAGTTAATTTAGGGTGATAATGCCTCATTTCTAACTCTTATTATTAATTCATAAAAAGTACTGTTTTGTGGTCTGTTTTGCATATTCAGTTTTATCAATTCCCAATAATACCCTTCTTTATCTCCATTACAGGGACGAGAAGGTGCAGAGATTGAACCTTGGGAGGATGCGGATTACCTTGTTTACAAAGTTACAGACAGATTTGGCTTTTTACAGTAAGTTGCATTGACTGAAAGCAAACTTATTTATTATAATGTTTCTATGGTGACCTATTATATTGATTTTCTTTATTTTTAATACCATACCTGTGAATAAGATTCCAGGACGGGTCCTGCAGTGTGCTTTTTGTTTTTCAGTTCCTGGCATTTTTAAGCTCTATGATTAACATTGAACTATAGTTAAGAATACAGTCTTTAATATTTGTTGTATTTTAGTAAGAACATAAAGTGCAAAAAATGAGTTGTATTAATAATTTAGCAGAATTAAATGGAAATGAATAACAATTTATATTTCAAAAATAATTACAAACCATTTCATTTTATGTAAATGCATCTTAAAAATAATTAGCCATTAGAACTTCAGTGTTATGCAGCCTAAAAATGAACAATGAAAGGAAATACTGTTGATCTTTCCCATAGTTATAAATGCCTTCGTGTTACTGCTTCTCAAAATTAATTCCATTTATCCTTAGTATGTTATATAAAGAGTTGAGAGAGGTCTAGACTACTGTAAAGTAAAGTGGCTAAAGTAATTTTGATTCTTGAAAACATCCTGCTAATGATGCCAGTTTGCCTGTTCTAGTTCTGTGTTGTTTGGGCAGATCCCTTCAGGCTATAGTTTGTTTGGGTCTGCCAGTTTAGTCGCTAATTCCTCATTCATTACTGTTTTCCAGTCTCATTTATTATAAATAGGAAAAAGCCAGAGTTTTTTTTTATTTTGATACATGATTACATTTTGAAGGAAAAAAATGTAATTTCTTGATAGTTCATAGCAGAAACTTGTAGCACTTAGGCTGTGTTTTCTATTTCTGTTGATTTTCTTGCATTTAGAAAGTATTTTTTGGTATCACATGGGGTAAACAAGCAAACAACATAAGAGAAGCAGTTCTGTGGGTTAGAGAATGTGTGTCCTTGTGGCTTCACTGGTCCCAGTTAACCCTTTCATACCTCATCTGTAAGAGAGAATCATTAACTCCTCTACATACTTTAGAGTGTAGTAGAAGCTTTGAAGAAGTAAAATGATAGAAAACTGTAGAAAGGTCTGGACAAATATAAGGTGTTATTATTATACCTAATGACATTAACATAACCAGAGTGTTCTCCTGAGTAGTTATAATTAGAAGATTTTGAACTTGAACAGAACAGAGTATTTAACTATGAGGAAACACTGTTCTTAAATTAAACCCCCACTTCCACTTTTTTTTTTTTTTTAAATAAATCAGACTTGGCCACAAATGTGGCAGGAAATGATTACATATTTGTGTGGGTTACTGTGCAGATCTAAGGTATGTGAATGAAGTTTTAAAGGACAATTTGAGCTTTTAGCACTGTCAGCCTGAGTGGGTTCCAAACTTGGCCTGCACCCTAGAATGAGCTGGGAAATTAAAACATTTTTAGGTTCTATCCCAGATTTTGATTCAGAAAGTGCCGTACAACTCAGCTCATTTTGACCTCTTCAAGTGACTGTATATTGCAAACGAGGCATCAAAAGTCTTGTTTATATCATGAAATGGCCCAATAGAGTACAGACTACATGTGAAAAACCTGTCCTTTTCAAAGGGATCTAGTGATTGCCTCCAGTCTCTTTTCTCTTTGCTTGAAACCTGTTTAGTCAGTCCATTATTCATCTTCATAATATTAGTTAGTATTTATTGAGCACTTACTATGAGCCAGGCACTGTTCTAAGCCCTTTGCTTAGATGACTCATTCATTCTTCTCAAAAACTCTTGGGATAGGTACTCTTTTTTCTCTCTCTTTAGATGAAATTGGAGCAGAAAGAGGCCACCCAGCTGGTCCAAGTTGTGTTGACAGTGTCAGATGTGGGATGTAGACTGTGGCAGTCTTATAGCAGGGCTGAACTTCTGCATTTACTCCCTTTAACTACTCTACTGTATTTTAACTAAGAGAAACACAAAAGTGCTTTCAGATGCCTAGGAAGAAATTTAAAGGTGATCACTTGTATGAAGGTATAGTCAGCTAGCTAAGCTCACCACTTCTTTGAAAATGAAGCCAGTTGGTACCAGTTCCCCTACTATCACACTGATTTTTAAATTTATACTGTGGTGCAGTCCTGAAGCATCCAGCACAAATGAAAATAATGAAGCATAGAAATGGATTTTAGTGTAATGTTAGGCTTTGTTGATTTGCACCAAAGTCATTGATTTTTGTTACAGTGCCTAATTTGAGTAAAACACTTTCTTCAGATGTTGCTGCTGGTGCCTTCCATTGCTTGTCATTGTAGCCTGAAGTTTTTTTGCACTATTTAATAAAGTCACTTGGCATAGGCATTTATTTTTTATTTTTTATTTTTTTTATTTTTATTTTTTTATTTTTTATTTTTTTTTTTGGCATAGGCATTTAGATATTGCTTTCTGTTACACCTTGATCAAAGAGCATTTATTTCTGCTACTTTAGTTCTTTGCAGTTTTTGATTGGTTCTATGGTGAAATTGGGTTTTAATTGTCAATGTCAATACAATACAATGGCCAAAAGTAACTTTGTAATCTTCTCTGAAGACTGCTGACTTCATATCTAATTATAGTTTTAGTAACTTAAATTACTTGTTTATGATATGTGACAGTATTCACTTCACAAGTGAGGTATAGGGCTAACTGGGCTTTATAACAGATTTCACAATAAATATAAAAACTGTTGCCAAAACAGCTTGGCTTGATGCTGCAACAGGAAAGTCTTTGTTTAGGATTCAGAAATGGGGAGTTATCCCTGGTCCAAATGCCTGTGACAGAGTTACATCTGGAAAATGGAGAAATCAAGCTTATTTAAGAGAGAAATTTCGAAATTTGAACTTTCAACATTTTTATCAAAAATAGGCACAGTCTGTTCTGCTTGGAATGCTTGGAATTTGGATAATGATAGATACAGCATTTAGGTCAGAAGTTATTAATAGAAGTAGAAGGGAATTGTGTCAAAAAAAAGATAAAATTAAGACCAACCTTCAGGTTTTCAATTAATCAACACATATATATTTATAAAAGTTAGCAGATTGTCTGTAATATACTAGGACTATATAAATATTTGAAAGCCAAGATAAAGGTGTTTTTGTTTTTAAAGAACCTCTGTTTAATGACAATAGCTTGAGAACTTCCTACTCATCTAATCCTTTTGATTACAGTAAATCTAAACTTAGACACAGTTTACTACAAAAACAAAATTTAGTCTATATATTCGACTTACTGATTTTAATAAGTTCAGTTTTAGTTTCCAAGTGAAAGTTTATCTCACAGAAATATGTCACCTGACATATTGAAAATTACAGGTACATAGACTCTAGTTAATAATTCTTTTTAGTTTATACCAGATGAAAACAGTTTGAGTAAAGGCCCCTTTCTTTCCAGGGATGACTGTGTTGTTGTTTTTCTTAACTGTGTTTCTACGAGGCATAGCTTCTTGCTGCCAGCTTGGCATTTTCTTTTAGCAACTTCTATGTACCTCTTTCCTTTAGAGGACAAACCTTTGTTTTTTAAAGTGGGGGTAGGCAGACATATTCTGCGAGGAGCCATATAGGCAATATTTTTGGTTTTGTGGATCATATAATCTTTGTCATAATGATTCAACTCTACTGTTGTGGCATGAAAACAACCACAGACAATACATTAATGAGTATGGTGGTGTTCCATTGAAACTTTATTTACAAAAACAGGCAGTGGGCCAGATTTGATCCACAGGGCTTAAGTTTGCTGACCTAAAGGAATACTCTGCACTCATCCAGACTTTGGTCTTTCCTTTCTTCTACTTGGAGAACATTAAGAGACAAGATGAAGATGCATATATGTATGCAGGCATGTGTTCACCCTTCTTTCATACATCCATTCAGCAATGTTTAGTACTCTCCTTCAGCCTGCCGGCCATGGTGCTTGAGGCTGGTGCAGTGCTTTTACATTGTGTGTTTTAGACATTGTGTGTAGCTTTTGGTAAAGCAGCAATCCCCTGCTTTCTCCCTAGAAGGCTGTAAAAATTAAGCAAGCCATCACAGAAATTTGAGGAGGAAAAGTTCTGTGGCAATCAGTGTTGTGCACACAGCAGATTTTGTATAAAGGATTTTGGGTATGGAGCAATAATAATGCAAGAAAATCCATATAGGAAAACCTGGCCACATTCTTGCTCTTTGATCATCTAAGGCATCTCAAGACTGTTTTCACAATTCAGCATCCATCGAATAGGGAGGGAATGGACCTCATCATGGATAAGGCCACATAAGACAGACTCACAGCTAACATCAGATCCAGTGGTGAGAAGCTAAAGCTTTTCCTCCAAGATCAGGAACAGGACAAAGATGCCCACTCTTGTCTCTTATTTACATAGTACTAGAAGAAGTAAAATTGTCTCTATTTACAAATGAAATGTTCTTATATATGGAAAACCCTAAAGACTCCACCAAAAAACTACAGAACTGATAAATGAATTCTGTAAGATTGCAGCATACAAAATCAATATACAAAAATCGATTGCATTTTTATACATAGTAAAAACTATCAAAAAGAAATTAAGACAATAATCCTGTTTATAGCTGCATCAAAGAGAATAAAATAGCTAGGAATCAATTTAACCAAGGACAAAAAGACTTATACTCTGCAAACTACAAGACGTTGATGAAAGAAATGTAAGCTTATACAAATAAATAGAAAGAAGTTCCATACTCATGGATTGGAAGAGTTAATTTTGTTAAAATGTCCATACTACCCAGAGCTATCTACAGATTCAATGTAATACCTATCAAAATGCCAATGGCATGTTTCACAGAATAGAACGTGTACAGTCCTAAAATTGATATGGAACCACACAAAGACCAAAATAGCTAAAGCAATCTTGAGAAACAAGAACAAAGCTAGAGGCATCACACTTCATGATTTCAAACTATATTACAAAGCTCTGGTTGTCAAAACATTATGGTATTGGCATAAAAGTAGAGACATAGGTTGATGCAGAGACCTATGCATTGAATTGAGAGTCCAGAAATAAACCTATGGGTGTATGGGCAATTAATTTATGGCAAAGCAGCCAAGAATATAAAATGGGGAAAGGACAGTTTCTTCAGTAAGTGGTGGTGGGAAAACTGGGTAGCCACATGCAAAAGAATGAGTGGATTAAAGTGCTTGGAGGTAAGACCTGGGGCCATAAAATTCCTAGAAGAAAATATAGGCAGTAAGCTCCTCGAAATCAGTCTTGGCAATGATTTTTTTGGATCTGGTACCAGTAGCAGAGGCAACAAAAACAAAAATAAACAAGTGGGACCACATCAAACCAAAATGCTTTTGTACAGCATTAAAAGGGCAACCTACCAAATGAGAGAAAGTATTTTCAAATTAGATATCTGATAAGGGGTTAATATTCAAAATATGTAAAGAACTCATACAATTAAGTAGTAAAAAACCGTCCAATTAAATAATGGGCAAAGAACCTAAATAGACATGTTCCCAAAGAAGACATATAAATGGCTACCAGACACATGAAAAGATGTTTAACGTCATCAGTCATCAGGGAAATGCAAACCAAAATCACAATGAGATATCACCTCATACCTGTTAGAGTAGCTATTATCAAAAAGACAAGAAATAACAAGATTTGGCAAGGAAGTGGAGAAAAGGGAACCCTCATGCCCTACTGGTAGGAATGTAAAATGGTACAACTACAATGGAAGACCTTATGGAGGTTCCTCAAAAGATTAAAACAGAACTACATATGATGCAGCACTTCTACTTCTGGGTATTTATCCAAAGGGAATTTACTATGTCAACAAGATTTTATACCCCCTTGTTCACTGCAATATTGACAATATTATTTACAATAGCCAAAACATGGAAACAACATAAGCTGTCCATTGATGGGTGAATGGATTAGGAAAACACACACAGAGGCATAGAGGCATCTTATTTAGCCACAAAAAGAATGAAATTTTACCATTTATGATAACGTGGATGGACCTTGAGGACATTATGCTAAGTGAAATAAATCAGATAAAGACAAATACTGTATGCTATCATTTATATGTGGAGTCTAAAACAAAAAAATGAACTCACAGATACAGAGAACAGGTTGCTGGTTGCCAGAGGTAGAATGGAAGTGGCGGTAGTGGGAGGTAAGCAAAATGAGTGAAGATAGTCAAAAGGTATGAATTTCTAGTTATTAGGTAAGTCAGTCTTGGGAATGAAGTATACAGCATGATGACTAAAGTTAATAATACTCTACTGTATAATTTGAAAGTTACTAAGGGGGTAGCTCTTAAAAGTTTTCAGCACAAGGGAAAAAAAATAGAAAAATATGTAGCCATGTGTAGTGATGGATGTTAATTAAACAATGTAGTAATAATCAATTTGTGATATATACGTATATCAAATCATTATGTTGTATACCTAAAACTAACACAATGTTATATGTCAGGCAAAAAATTAAAAAAATGCGTATGAAAAAAGACTTGGTTAGTAGGAATTTAGTAACTGTTTGGGGGTACGATGGCATTCCTGCACAGGCAAGCAGATCCTGGTAGAGTTGTGACAGGCCAAAAGGAAATAATGTAAAATATCAAGGTGGAGGGAAATCCAACACCAAGTCTCTCTACTTTTGCGTAGTGCCTAAGGCTGACTTTGGTTGTGTGTATATTCCTGCATCTCTCTTTCCAGAGTTTTTTTTAGTAGGATGGTTCAATGTTAAGGTGGGGTGGGATGCTGAGAGCAGTCCTGTTTCATCTTGAATTTCACAGGTGCCTTCTGTAGGACCTGACTGACACAGGCCACATAGCCTGAGCAGATGGGTGATCAGCTCCATTCCATAGACAAGTGCAAAACTTGGTTCTGATTCAGTGTTGGGAATAGGCATAGTGCAGTTTGTTAGTCTTGTTTAGTCAATAGGGGGACACCAAAGAAATGTACCCAGCACCTTCCTTTGGTAAGCAGCTAGAGTTGGCACTTCATTTGCCGTTAGGAAAGTTCAAAGAAACGGTTATCAGGATCTTCTCACATCTGCTGTACTAAAAGTTACTCTTGCCTGGGGCAGCCTACTCACCCCAGAAATACATTCTTGGTGTGCACAAAGGGTGTCAGGTGTTCTTGTTCTTTCAGGGTGTCCCTGCTGACCCTATGCACCTAAGAAATTATTTCCAGGGGTGTCGATAAGCTCTTTTCTGCCAGTATGGAAGAATGGATAGATGCACTTTTAAATTGGAAGTTACATCCTGTGCCATTCATACATCATTGGCTCTAGTAAATTAGGATTACAGATTAGCAGGGAAGTGTAGACTATGAGCATAATGAAAGATATAAAAAAACCAAGGTGTCACCTTCAATAAAGGTGAGTGGACACTTTACATTAAAAAACAAAAGATGTATTAAATCCTCAAAGGTTTTTTTGTTTTGTTTTGTTTTGTTGTGTTTTTTCCTTCTTGAGAATTGGTTTCTCAGCCTTTTCTTCATATACTGCTGTACAACCTGTAGATCTTGTTCATCTTCATTTGAACCCACAGGACTGGGGAGGGGGAATTGAGCATCTCTGCCTTGGCTAAATGACTGTGACTAAGAGAAATGTTAGCTTTCTTATCTTTGAAGTGAGGGGTTTGGACTCTCCAAGATCTCTTCTGGCTGTTAAACTTTGTCAGTTCCATCGCTATACATTGGTTTGTGGTTCACCCAAGGCCTCTTCAGAGTAGCCAAAGAGTGCCTTTAAACATACTGGCCTCTTGAATACTAATGTGTTGTACTCTTAAAAGTGGTATTATGTGGTTCAAGAGAGGCTAAGACAATAATCTGTGTGATTGCCAAAATAGGAGTACTACTGAGGTGGCAATTCAAAGCATAGATCTTTGGTATGGATAGCTCGTTGTTACTGGTGGTTCATACAGCAGTCTTAGCACGTTTTCAGTTAGAGCTGATACCACGGTATTACTGTATCAGAGAAATGAATTTGATCTTTTGTACATTTAAAAATCTCAAGCCATTTAAGTTTTGACAAGTGAAGTTTTCCTGATTTAGAGAATTAGATTTTCCTTTTTAACTCATAAATCCACTGGAGGCTTTTTTGTTTCCTTATAACATTTTTTAAAACAATTATTTGTTATAGGCCATAGTTAGAGCCAGAGAGAGGAGATGATGATGTAGAGTAGAGGTTGCCAAACTATGGTCTGCAGTCACATTCAGTCCACCACCTGTTTCTGTAAATGTTTTGTGGGAATAAAACCACATTCAGTGGTTTTATTATCTGTGTCTGCCTGTGCAATACATCATAGTTGAATAATTATGAAAAAAACTGTATGGTCTGCAAAGCTTAAATGTATTTACTGTTTAAATATTTGCCTTTGCAGAAAAAGGTTGCTGACTGCTGATCTACAGTAGTGTTGTCCAGTAGGACTTTCCTGCAGTGGTGGAGATAGTCTTTCTATATACACACTGTTGAAAATGATAGCCTTTATCTGCATGACTGTCATACACTTGAGCTGGGGCTAGGGTGAGACTGAAAAACTGAACTGTTCATTTTATTTAATTTGAGCCTAATATTTAAGATTTAAGAAATAGCCACATGTGGCTGGAGATGATTGTCTTGGAGAGTATATGTCTGGAGATTTGAAGATAGGGGACCTTGTGGGTTTAGAATCGCTAATTGTTTTCTGTTGAATTTGGTAGAATGGAAGCTTATGTAATGTGATCCATCCTTGTGATGATGATAAATGGTTATATATCCTATGTACTTATAGATACATAATTCTTTAAAAATCTCACTATGATTTCAGCTATTTCACATATTCTATATTTCCTTTGCAGTGAGGAGGAACTCCCGTATCATAATGCAGCTATGGAACGGGTGAGTCTGGCTCTGCATGTGTTTATCATTACTGGTGAATCCTATTTATCAGAGGAATAAAATCTCCACCTTTGTGATTGCCATGCTATATGTAAATGGTGCAGGCATCCTAATTTAACCCAAAGTATATCACTGTAAGAAAGTAATTAACGGTGAAACAATTTTAGGAGATTTTTGGAACTTCTGATAAATATCTGAAAAAAAAAAAGAAAGGTAGCAGTTACTAGAGACTTGTATTCTAGAAAGTTCTCAGTCTAGGAGTGCTTCGAATGTAGAGCCTTTGAAGAGCACAGGTGCTCGGGGCCTTCCTCAGTCTGTTAGGTCAGACTCTGGGCAGGAACCCAGGTAGGTCATTTGCAGAAAGCTTTACGAGCGAGTCTCATGCACTCTGTAGCTAACAAAGCAGGATTCTAGACCAGTGGCTTTGTGAAATAGAACTATTCCATGAGGTTGTAACCAAATTTCCTACAAACAGCAACAACAACCACAACAATAGAAGTTTGCTTTAGTCAAATAAGTCTATTGGCTTCTAAGGACTTTAAGAAACCTCAGGATAGTAAACCTGTAATTTTTTTTTTTTTTTTTTAAAGTCAGTGTGTCCCTTGTTCACAGCACTTGGCTGGTTCCATAGCTGCATGTACATGAGAACTAGGGATTGAATGTTTTAAGATGGGTCAGAATCTCGCTCCTCGTTTCTCTCTCTCTCTCTCTCTCTCTCTCTCTTTTTTTCCTGTACCAGAAAATGAATTGCGGAATGAAAGACAGGCCACTGGTTGAGACTATCTTGAGTTTGTTGATGTTTAATGTGGGAAAGAAGCTGGGTTTCAGACAATGGAGGTAAAGAATTGGAATGAAAATATGAAAAATACTTTAGAAAATCTTCCTAAAATCAAAAGTTTTGAAAAATAAGAGAATGAAGCATACCTTTAAGATGTAGATGGAATTGCCATTTTAAATATATAAAGATCCTTATAGGTACTTCCTGCAGTTGAATTCTCTTAGACTGCCTCCCAGTATCCTAACCTTGATGTTTTGGCAAATGAGTTTCTTACAATAGATAAACTATTGAGTAACAGCTGTGTATCAGGCACTGGTAGGTACTGCCTGGAATATGAGGGTCAAAGAAGAGGTAATTTCTGCCTTCAAGACACTCACTGTTCACTGACTAGAAGGTCAAGTGAGACGCTAGCTGAGAGATTATTGGTGGCTTCTGTCAGTCTACTTTGAAATGGAAGTCTGAGGATCTGTTCCCACTCTGCCCATTCTCTCTCTCTTGTCTAGTGTCCTTCTTCACTGATCCTTGGACGTCACTGATATAAGAACAGTTACATTATCTCTCATCACACTCATATCTTCATTCCTCTCTCTTCCCAGCTGAAATTCTCCTGTAGGTCAGCCAGTATAATCACTCGCAGACACCTTTAAATCCCTCACCTCTTTTTCTTCCTCTGGACTGAAGTCCAGCCCTAATTCAGGCCAATTCTCTGCCCCGCAGGTGCCTGCTCCTACACGGCTAAGTGTAACAGGGAAAAGACACAACCGTGCTGACTGCTTTCACTTTATTATTATTTTTTTTAAATTTTATTTATTTATTCATGAGAGAGAGAGAGAGAGAGAGAGAGAGACAAAGAGAGAGAGGCAGAGACACAGGCAGAGGGAGAAGCAGGCTCCATGCAGGGAGCCCGACGTGGGACTTGATCCCGGCCGGGTCTGCAGGATCACGCCCTGGGCTGAAGGTGGCGCTAAACCGCTGAGCCACCTGGGCTGGCCTCACTTTAAATTCATGATGACAAACTTCAACAGGACATTAATGCTGCCTAGAAAGCATGTTCTTTCCTCCGTAAACTTCAGCACCTCCTCTGTCCTCTCAGCTCACGTTCTTCATATTTCTTATAAGAAAAAAGAAGCAATTGGAGAACTTCCACAACTACACCTACCCACCTGTCTTTATTTGTACTTATAGGCTCTAATCACTGAGTGTGTTGCTTGTTCAGGGCCATCCCTCGAGCTATTCTTCCCTTCCTCTCCTGAATTCTTTCTCATGCTGCTTGATTGTTCCCATCAGAGTAAAGTTTATTATTTCTCCGGTAAAGCAACAATACTACCAATTTGCTTTTGTCCCATTTCCTCCTCAGAACTGTGATTCCTGTAAAACTCCTTGAAAGAGGTGTCTGGACTCTCTTTCCCATTTCTTTCCTGCATTTCCTTCTTGCATCCATTTTTTAACTCCCCGCCTTTATTCCCCACCATTTCCTTCTTGCATCCATTTTTTAACTCCCCACCTTTATTCCCATCCCCTCCTGGCCTGTCTTAGAGTCTCTAGTTACCTTTATACTATGACATCCAGTAGGCAGTTTTCTGTCTTCCTCTTGACCTACCAGTGGCTTTTGACATGCTGGCTACAGTCTCATTCTCACACATTCTTTCTTCCTGACCTTCAGGCCCTCACATGCTCCATGTGTTCTTTCCTCACTGGCCACATGTTTTCACTTTCCTCTGCTCGTTCCTTCTCATCTCCTCCATTTCTGGACTTTGAGGTGCCCCAGGGCCCAGGTCTTAGACTTCTCTTTCTTGTTTGTATTTTTTCCTTATTGATTTCATCTCATCTTTTGGCTTAAAATGCCAGCCGTATATTGATGACTTGGCTCCCTGAATCTCATACTTCTATCCTTGTATATACATTTAAATGTCTGCACTTAAATATGTGACTTACTCTGTGCACTTAGATATCTAACAAATGTCCAAACAGGAGTTTCTCTTATTCTCTTTAAATCCATTATGTTAATAGAAGTCCTGTGTCAGTAAATGGGAGCTCTGCTCTTCTGGTTGTTCAGTCTAAAACTTCTAAGATATCTTTGACTTTCCTTCTTTCATACTCTGCATTTCATCAGTCAGCATTCCTGTGAGGTCTGCCTTCAAATGTATTAAGAATTTGATGACTTACATCACTACTTCTGTCACTTTGTCCACTAAACCTCTCTTCTGGAGCTTTCCATCTTCCTGCTTCTGCTCTTGTCCCTCTCTCTTCCCCACAATCTTTCTGTTCACTGAAAGAGATAGAATAAGCCTGTTAAAATAAGTAAGATCATGACCCACTGATTGGAACATTGTGTTGACGCTCAGCCATATCCACAGTAAAACAGTCCTTAGAGAGACCTTCAAAATCTTGTATGACCTGCTTTCTATGAAGGCTCTGCCTTCTTTTCCTTACTCGCTGGTTCCATAGGGTTCCAGAGCATGCCAGCCATATTCCTTCTTTGGTTTTTTCCTTTCCTGGGGTGCTTCCTCCCTTTGCCCCTGCAATAACTATGAGACACATTCCATTTTCTTTGTTACTTACTCAGGTCACCTTCAGAATAAGACCCTTCTCCCTGGCCATCATATCTGAAATTGGGAACTCCCTCCCCTCACACATGCTAATTATCCCCCTCCTTCCTCTGGTTTTCTCTTTAGCATTTAACACTATTTCACATTCTAAGTAGTTACTCACTTCTTTACTTTGCTCACTAGGATATAATCTTTATGGGGGTTGGTCACCTCTTCTTTTTACTCCTGTAGCCCCAGAACACAGAGCCTTGCAGAGGGTGTATGCTCAGTAAATGGTGGCTAAATGGAAAATACAGGGAATGTAATGGCTGCTTTATGACACTAAATATAGTGACTTAAACACTTTTGAATGTTACAGTGGCCTTTATTTGAGAGATTAGGGAGAGAAGAATTAAAAGGTGTCTTTTAACAAAAAAATCCATATTTGGCAAAATAAAATCTAGCAACCCCGTATAGGTTTCTGCCTTTAGTGCCCTGCTTCTCTTTCTCTTTCATATAATTTTCTGGTGCAGAAAGTCCAGAAGTCTGGGAACTGGTGATATGGATGATTCAAGAAAGGTGACAGTGAAGGAAAAAGAGATAGAAGACAAAAACTAGTGGAAGATGCATGCTTGAGGGAGGTTGTTTTTAGATTTTTGTTTTTTAAGAGACTTGCCTGTAGAAGAAAAGACCTACCCAGTGCAATTATGCTTGTAATGAATTGGTTATTTACTTTAAAGAATTTAATAGGAAGTCACTAAAAAAAAGTCTATGCATACTTTAATAATTTAACATAAGACATAATTTTATATTCATTTGCCAATCTTTTACTAAGAAAGGGGCTATTCCATTTATGCCTTTTGTATAAATTTTGTATAAAACTGCTTTCCTATTGCACTACCTGCCCTGTATACTTTTGGTCTCTTTAAAGTGGAATAAGAACTTTAGGCACACTCAAAGCAGCGTAAGACTGTAAACTTTTTAGTTTATCAGAATCTGCGCCCCCCCTCGCCCAGTTTTTCTGGTTTTAGTTCATTTGTTCTTCAGCCACTGCGTAGTCTTAATGGCCAAACCTGCAGTTTCCAGGAAACTAATAAATTCTGCATGTATTACTACATTGAATAACATCAATGGAAACAGTACCTTGCTGAATTCTATACGTGTTTATTAATCTTTACAAAGCATACACTTGAAGCATGCACTTATTGCCATTTGGAAAGGCTTGTACACTAATGCATGGTCAAGTAATCAGGGTTTTAGTTCCAACTTTGACATGTGTTATTTTACAGAAGGCAATTCTCTGTTTAAAATAGGGGTAGCAATAGGCAGTCCCTCATAAGAGGATTAGTGTTGATATTTGCAGAGTGCTTTGGATTCCCCCAAACAGGCATTTGAACAAATAAACAATCACACTTATTATATTTACTCAGCAGAGAGCAATATTAATAATGGATTATATTGTTTCTTTGAGCTTATTGATGTTTTTAATAAGGAGGAAAGGGTATGTAAGGCTGTGAATTTTCATGAATTCAGCTATTCCTTTATGTAATGCAGTATTTTGCATAGCTTATGGAACATTGGAGTCTATTCATATCTTTAGAATCAGTATCTTACTTTTATGTGGCGTGAAATCTTACTCAAAAGACATGACCAAAAGACTTTTCAGTGTCATTATTCTATCAAAACAGGACACTTTCCTTCCTATACTTCTTGTCCTCTCCTGACCTCTGCTGGCGAGGTCTAGATGTGTGGAACTCCAATCCACTCCAGTCCCCTGTCCTGTCACTCATCCTGATACTCAAATAGGAGAGACAGAAAAGCATCTGAAGACTTGAACTTTAGTAGAGTTCCAAAATTTCTTATTCTAGAAGAGAAGGCCATTCAATATCCTAAATGCGTTGTGTGTATGTGTAGCCATTATTATTAGGGTTCTTAATCAGATTAACAATGGGAAGAACCTGGGACTAGACAGGAGATAAGTTAGTACCATCTGGACAGTTCCACAGTTGTCAAGTACTTACTGTTCAGCTGGTCCTGCGTAGGGTTAAAAATATAGTCTGAGATCACTCGAGACTGAGAAGCAGCAACGAAGACATTGGTCCCAGCCAGTTTTAATCCTTACACCTTGCTTGCCCAAGTAGGAGGGGCCCATCCGACTCAGAGGGAGCGTCATCGTAGGACAATCAGGTGTCAGACTGCAGACTTCAAATGGAAGTTTAGTCCTTTTCTGAAAACAGCTCATGGGAAGAAAAGTGCACAAAAATGTCAAAAGTATTTATGATCTTGGTCCACCCATTCATACTCTTTCCTCTTCTTACCCCTCTACCTCTGGGATCACAGAATGCTGTTAATGGTTTCATAGTGCTGTTTACTTCTCTTTCCTTATACAAATTGTGTTTAATTTTAAAATACTTATTTGAGTTTTTAAATATGACTACTACTATTTTAGGTGATGAAATTAAAATAGGAATATATGATATGGTTCTTGTTCTCAAGGAGTCTATACTTGAATATAATTATGATAAGGTTTGGGTATTTAAGGCAGCTAATATTTAGGGCAGCTCTTAGGTGTTATGACAATAATCATAATAATTATTATTTTGTAGACCAGACAAACTAAGATACAGAGAAACTAGGTAACTTGCCCCATTCAGATTTGAATCTAGGCCAGCTGGGTCCTTAGTCCATGCCGTGAAATGCTGAGGAAACAGTTAATTTTGCTTGGAGCATGGAGGCATTTGAGAAAAGTTCCAGACCTTTGACATTTGACTGGGTCTTGAGAGGATGCATTTTACCAAACAATGGTGGGGAAGAGCATCACAGGCAGACAGTAGCAAACTTTGGTTAAAGAGGCATGAAGATACACCATGTACCGGGGATGACAAATATTTCAGAGTGACCAGATTATACAAGTAGTAAGATGTGAAACTGGAAGGTGAATGGGGCCATGTTATAAAGGGTCATCCATGGAGAAGTTTGAACTTTATTTGCCGATAGTGGGTAGCCATGGAAGGGTTTTTCACTGTGATGCATTTAAAAAGTTGTGGTCGTGGTGGAGGTGGGACTGAAGACCATCCGGGCTCCCAGTAAGGACTCAGTGCCTTCATCTAGGGGTAAGGATTGCTGAACTGGGGTAGGGGACATGATGGATGCAAGACACATGGACAGGACCAGCAGGAGTAGGTAGTGATGCTATTAATTTATGTTTGAGAAGAACAGGGTGATAGCAGCATGGTCAGGGAAATAGTTTTGGATATGTTGAGACTGAGTATGTGCTGAGCCTGTACGTCAAGATTCTCACTTGCTCTTATATTCTAGTTTGTCTTGGTATTACCGAGTCCATGACAAGATGGAGTTCCTTAGCCTGTCTTTCTAGAGCATTCAAGTTTACATTTGTCACCTGTGGTTTCAGTTACTTCTTACTTCAGAATAAGTTGTGGAATAGTTAGTTGTGGCATGCTTGGTGATAAAATATATTTTATGCACGAGTTACAGATTCATGAGTGGAGGAGAACAGTCACTTGGATCAAGTCAGGTGTGGCTGAATTGATGGCATTATGGAGTTAACATTTAAACCTGATGGAACTACTGATACATAATTTTTAAATCCTGCAGCCAGGAGTTTTTCCCAACATATATCTTTTTTAATCTTCCTTGTAGGGGAAAGAAAAGAATACTTATTAATAGTTTTTAAAATTGTGTGTGTGTGTGTTTTGTCCTTGCATGCAAGTGTATATAGCAGTTAAAATAATCAATGTATATGATAAGAATTAGAATACAGTATGCCTTTAAAAAAAAGAGTAACTAGTTCTTAAAGTGATTCATTGATAATTCATAGTCATAAAAATGAAAGATAGGCAAGAGACCTGCTAGGTCTCAGCAGGGTTGTTCCGGCAAAGTGTATGTTATTATACTCTTGGGTTGGCTTGAATTATTTGGTATTTTTCTGTTGGTGCAGAAGGGGACTGTGCTTTGAAGAAGTCAGGGGAGGAAGTGCAAGAGAACAAAAAAATACTAAGCTTAGATCAATCTTAATTTTTCACAGCTTGGCCTTCTCTAAAGTCACATTTAGCAGAAACATTAATTAGATTTCAGTGCCCCACTGAGCTTTAAAATTAAACATATTTTTGGAACCATCTGCAACATTTTATCACTAATAATATAATGAAGAATATGCTTAGTCTTTTGAAAAATGGGAATTATAACAGTATGTTTTGCTCACTTGTGATCTTTTATTATGAAAAACCTATCACAATTTTTAGAAAGAGTTAAGAATTAAAGAGTTATAAAATATGCCTAAAAATAAAAATTCTCTAAAAATATTTTCATTTTTGGAAAATGAGGATCTTTTCCTAAAATCAGGATTTCCTTTGGGATTTTATGCTTCTTTTACATCTAAAAATATTGATGATGGGTTTTTGCCATCTGCTTGTGTGAGGCTGGATTGAAGACCATCAATATGGAGCCATTGCTTTCATCTGAAACTGCAATCACCTGAGCTGAGTGGAGGACATGAGGGAAGCAGGAGACCTAGCTGTGGTGACTCAGAGTGTAGGTCCTGAAGCCAAGCTCCTGGCCGCAAACCTCTCCTCACACTTGAATTTACTGGATATGGGAATCTGAAAGTCCTTTAGTGACCTTGTGCCTCTGTTTCCTTATTTATAAAATAGGTATGATTATATGTACCTCACAGGGTTGTAATGAGCACACCGTTTTGAGCATAAAGTAGATCTTCAGAACTGTTTTCTTTGCTGTCTAGTCTTTCATTTCCTTTGCTTTTGATTCATAGACCTTTTACACTTACAGAGGTCTCCAGAAAAGAAAATGTGGGCACCGGGAATTCACAAAATAGTGGAGTCTCAGCTCACTCATAAGAAACAATCACTTTGGGTTCTTTTCATGAAAATGAAATCGTTAGTTAGGTGCCTGCTCTATGTCAGCACACTTCTGGAGGCTGGAGAAAAAGCACGTCAGTTATGCAGCATTTGTGGGCTCCCTAGCTCAGAAGCCCAGGAGGAGACACTCCTGACCATCTGGTCACAGACAGGTCACTGTCATCTTGGATGAGGAAGAGGGTGTTTTTCCCTCTCTGAAAGGATGGATTACAAGTGTGCCTTCTGAGGGTTCAGGCTTCCACAGCAAAGGGACAAAGGAGCTGTCCATGCCCAGATCCTTTCCTAAATTTACTAATTAAGTCACTTTACCACTTTAGGAGTGAATAAGAGATTGGACAGCAGGCCAAAATAATTAGGAAAAAACACCCCTTCTCCTGGTAACCAAAGAAGGGAGGAAGAAGCATTTTCTGTATCACCTTCTTTATTCCCTGACTTTGCTCTATTTCCAATTTGGTGTGACATCCAAGACCCCTGCCTACGTTTCCAACCTCATCTCCTGATGCTTCCTCTTTTTAGCCTTTTAGAACTACTTGTCAGCCTCCCACGGTGCTGAACTGTTTCAGAACTGCATTTGTCCATGCTTCCTAGAATATGCAGTCCCACACTGCACTTGATAAAATCCTAATAATTTTTCAATTCTTCATTTATGGCTTACCTTCTTTAACATCCCTAGGTGGATTTGACTGCTTCTTCCATTGTGATCTTATTGTCATCTTTTTCTGACCTTATGTTGTCATACCTGTCACAGTACCATCTGTGTCCAGGACAGTTGCCCTGAGTTTCCCTGAACTTTCTTTAGGGCAGCAACTTATACTTACTTTTGGATACATTTTTCACTAACATACTGCTAGTTAGATATTCATATTTCCACAAATACATACCAGTTCTCCTTTAAAGAATCATCTCAGTCACTGAAAACATTAAGATGATACAATTCAGTAAAATGTAAAAGAAGAGAATGGAATTTTGAAGTTGTTTTTTTATTGCTGCATAAAAAACATTGCAAAATATTTTAGAGTTTCCTTTTGGTTTAATTTTGTAGACCACATAGAGTTTTCAGGAATTAGTGTAAAAGCATTGGAAAATTTAAACGATTCCTCTCCTTCTACCTGTCCCATTGGAACGTCTCCCCTGTATCTTAACTCCAGCTATGGAATACTATTGCTACAACTATAATCACTTATCTAACTTTTTTAAGTTAGAGTAGTATATTTGCTATCTAAGAGCTTAATTTTTTAGTAGTTTTCTTTTTTTTAACAGGATTTTCTTTGACTTTTTTTGGCAATTTGTAAGTATGGAAGTCTCAAACAGTAACAATAGATTTCAATTTTATTTTATTAGCAAAAGCAACTGGAAATTGAAAGAACTACTAAGTGGTTGAAAATGCTGAAAGGATGGGAAAAATACAAGAACACTGAAAAGGTAATTAAAATAATGTTACTTCTATCTGAAATTGTACAAATTCAATGTGGATTTTCCTGATAAAAGTTTCTCTTATAGAAGTATTGACGCTCTTATTCTTTTCAAAAATTTCAGTATAATTTAATTCAGTGGAATGCCTCAAATTAGGAATCTTTATGTTGTAACAGAATATCCGATTCAGAAAGGTTTCAGCAATTTAGAGGATATACCAGGTAGTCCAGAGGTAGGATGGTTACGGAAGTGATTTGCTACAGACCCTCCATCACATTGCCTGTGACTTAGTTTCATTCCGTCTCTCTTCTCTGCCATCTGATAAGATTCTTACCTTGAAGTTGCTTTTCCTCTGGGATCACAATCCTTGCAGCAGTTCCAGGCTTCATACGCACATAGGTCACACTGCTCAGGAAGAGGGCTGGCCTCTGAAAGCTTTCCCTGAGGCAGAAGCCATCTCCTTTCCAAAAGTTTCTAGCAAACCTCCCCTTAAATCTTTTAGCCCTGCAGAGTTGGTGCTAAGTTTTAAACCAATGAAAACATAACACACATACCTATTTCTGTCACCAGCAGTCTCATCACAGAAGTCTTTAAACATTGGGAAGCTGTGAGGTTCATGGTGGTAGATGTTTTTTGAAAGAGAAAAGAGCTCTCTGGAGAAATAAAGTTGGGAGTGTCAGAGCTAGCCTAAGTGAAGCAAAGTTAAGTCCTTTACTTCAGGACTCCTCAGAGTCTTTAACACGTGGTAGGGGGACCCCACCTTCAAGAGGGACCTTTAACTGAGTGAAATGTATTCGACTGTGAAAATCTTTTTGTCGTAGGGCATCTCACTGGGCTAATGTCCCTTTTCTTTTGAGCATCCTAAATACCCTCATTTAAAGTCTGTTGAACTGTTACTATTTTATTTTCATCAGGAGTAAGCTTGCGTTGGGGTTGTCAATTTTATTAACGGTTTGTTTTAGCATTAGATTGGAACTCAGGATGTTTCTTTGAGAGGAATCAGTTCCAGATAGAATGTTAGTGACAGCATCTGTGCCCTTGTTCATTATCACGCTGTCTCCCAGGCTGGCCTCAGGTTGGCACCTGCTTTACCTCATGTCTTTGTGGAAAGATTGCTCACGTGGTGATCACAGGGTAAATGTCGATGTGCGGCACCCATGCTTTCATCTCAACATTCAGTCTAATAAGGTAGTTGTAGAATTATATGGCTTTATGTTCTTCTCAAGGATATATACATCTATGAAAGTATGTAAGCCTGTGTAAAAATGAGCAATTCTTGCAGGCCATTATTCTGACAGCAACTCTGCCTAATGTAGTTCCCAGTAAGAGAGATTTTAACAGAACTGTTTCTTTGATGTATAATTTTAAAGCACTTTTCCATAACTATAATGCTAGAATTATTTGATGATATATATGTCCAATTTGGCGTGCAACCGAATGTGCCTTCTAAAAGAATTGCTGCTTTCAATTTGTACCTAGTTTTAAATTGCACCAAGGCAAAAAAAAAAAAGTAGCATGTGGTTTTCTTCTCTTCCAAGAGGAAGTGTAAGTTTTCTCTTCACAGATTCCTTACTTACGTAATGGTAATACAAAGAAATTTCTAAAAGTATCTTGAAATAAAAATACAGCTGTTATAGAGAATACATAGATTTTTAGAACCCAAGTTTTAATGAAAGACAATTTCCATTAAGGTTGTTTGTGTGGCCTGCGTGTCTGACGGTCCTCACGGCACCTGTGTTCAGTAGTACTGTGTTTTAGCAATATAGTCTATGAAATGAAGACATCTCTGTTAAGTGGAGACATTATGATTTAATTAGTCATGATGTAATTGTGTGTCTGAGCTATGTCACAGCATACCTACAATAGATATACTTTCCTTTTTGTTTTAAGTCAGGTAACTGGATGGACCTTGTATTAGTTAGCATTTTATTGTACTGATGGGAAAATGGAAGCACAAAGTTGAAAGAGAAATTTCTCAAGGTCATACAGCTTGTTAGTCGCAAGCAAAAGATCCCCATTTCCAGGCTTGAGGGCTCGTTTACTGTACCATCTTCCATGTTCCCTTTCTCTTTTGGTGTTTGTCAATAGACAGAGGGAAATAGAATTTAGTTATAAGAGCCAATAGGGCCTTGGGTATGGTTTAAAACTTTTTAGACCCAGACTTGAGGGACTCATGCCTATATGGAGGCAGAGATGAAGGAGTTAATGAAGCAGGGATGCTGAAAGAAAATGGAAAGGTGGTAAACAGATCAGCTCAGCATGAACTCTTATTTCATGGTACATACTTGCCATCGTGCAGGGCTCCCAAATTGAGCCCTACCAGGTGGGCTGCAAAGCTGACTCACTGGCCAACGTCATGATGTGGACTGGCACATTCAGCACTATTTTGAAATCACTGAGGTTAAAAAAAAGGTTCTGAACATGTTAGGTCAGTCAGTAGAATTGCTTTTTAGCTGATGGATATTTAAATATATCTGTGTGACTGAAATAGACTACTTGATTCTGTTGGCAAGGGAACAAAGATACTGAAAGCAAAAGGTAGATTTCAGGGAACCTTAATTTATTTTTTTCTTAAAGATTTTCTGTATCATAGCCATAAAATAATCATGGTTGTTTTACAACTGTGCTCTTGGGATCCCTGGGTGGCGCAGCGGTTTGGCGCCTGCCTTTGGCCCAGGGCGTGATCCTGGAGACCCGGGATTGAATCCCACGTCAGGCTCCCGGTGCATGGAGCCTGCTTCTCCCTCTGCCTATGTCTCTGCCTCTCTCTCTCTCTCTGTGTGACTATCATAAATAAATAAAAATTTAAAAAAATAAAAAAAATAAAACTGTGGTCTCTGGGAGTGTCTGGGTGGCAGAGTCAGTTAAGAGTCCAAGTCTTAGAAAATAAAAAGAGCCCAACTCTTGATTTCAGGTCAAGTGGTGATCTCAGGGTTGTAAATGGAGCCCCCATGTCAGGCTCCACCCTCAGCATGGAGTCTGCTTAATAGGACTCTCTCTTCCTCTTACACCTCCCGCCCATACTCCCTCTTTCTCTTTCTCTCTAAGATAAATAAATAAATCTTAAAAACAAGCACAAACATGGTCTCTGAAGTAGGACTTTTTTTTTTTTTTTTTAAAAAGATTTTATTTATGAGAGAGAGAGAGGCAGAGACACAGGCAGAGGGAGAAGCAAGATGTGGGACTTGATCCCAGGACCCCGGGATCATGACCTGAGCCAAAGGCAGATGCTCAACTGCTGAACCACCTGGGCGTCCCTCTGAAGTCAGACTTAACTGTATTTCAGTTCTCCTACAGTTTATTAGTTGTATGATTTGGAGTTACTTTTCCAAATGTATCTTCATTTTCTCACCTATAAAATGGGGATGGTAGTAATAGTATGTTGCTTTTTCAGGGATAAACTGGTATAGAACACATATACCAGCTCCTAATAAATAACCAGAAAATGTTAGTGTAACTTTTATTATTACAGTCATTATTATTTGATTCATTATTTTCCTTATCGTCATTTCCACCGTCAGTTCCCCTTCCTGGCAAATCCCTGTGTGTCCCACAGTGTTGGCCTCCCTTACCCTGTCACATAGAATTAATCTCCCCTTCTGCTGTTACAGTATCTCTCCTACAGCCTCAAGTTGAGAACCGCTGTGTGGGACCAATAAGAAGTAACCACCACAGCACATTCACTGCCCTCACCCAGCATTTCCATTCCCAAACTTTGTTGGTTTTCCCTTCCAGTCTCTTGTGTCCTGTGACATAGAGGGCTGATCACTTCTGCATATCTAGACGGTGTAGTGCTTACCATTCTCCTTTTACCACTCTGGCCCCCTTCTGAGGAGTCTGCCTGTAGCATGGCTTCTCCCATCAGGGTATGATGCTCAGCTCTGTAGCAAGTAGTATTTTACAATAAGGGAGTATCAGTTTTATGAGTTGGAATGAACTGCTGTCACTGGCTACTGCTCAAGTCTACTTAATTTAAAGCTGTAATCTCTTAAGAGGCAGTGGGATTTGGCACAGTGACCTGAAAGAGGAGTAGGAAGATGAAATTCTTTGACCTAGGCAAGCCACTTCTCTGGGTCATGGTCTCCCAGCATTTAAAATGGAGTAGCACTCACTCTGCCTACATTACAGATTATCATAGAAAATATGAGATATCACTTTGTCAGTTTGGCAACTTTGTATGTTATGCTTACCTCTTAAATAGTTTTAGTATTATTTCAATGCTCTCTGCTCTTGAATTCCCTTAATATTTTCTGACCTGTGTATTTTAGTAAGTTCAGTTGAGCAGAACAGTGGGTACTAACTACATGCAAAATGGTCTTGGGAAGATGGTCATTGTTTTTTATAAAATATAAAATCAGTATCTTTTGTTAAAAGATGGTGACATCTTGTGTGTATGCTTTGGGCACATTAATTTTTTTTTATGATTCACTTTCACCATGTGTAAGATTGGGATACTAAAATTGGGATACTAAAATCTCATAGAATTGTTGATGTAATTAAATGAGAGAAACATCTATATATAGTTTATTTTTTTAAAGATTTATTTATTTATTCATGATAGAGAAAGAGAGGGAGAGAGAGAGAGAGAGAGAGAGGCAGAGACACAGGCAGAGGGAGAAGCAGGCTCTATGCCGGGAGCCCGACGTGGGACTCGATCCCAGGACTCCAGGATTGCGCCCTGGGCCAAAGGCAGGCGCTAAACTGCTGAGCCACCCAGGGATCCCCTATATATATAGTTTAAAATAGTTTCCTGTGCACAGTAAATGCTCAGCAAAAGTTATGCCTCATTTTTTGTTTTATGCCTGGGGTAGCAGTGGAACCGTTAATTTTGCTTTCTACCTGAAATTTCTCTATTCTTTCTTTTTTTTTTAAAAGATTTTATTTATTTATTTGACAGAGAGAGAGAGGACACAAGCATAGGGAGGGGCAGAGGGAGAAGGAGAGGGAGAAGGAGAAGCAGGCTCCCCACTGAGCAGGGAGCCTGACTCGGGACTTGATCCCAGGATTCTGAGGTCATGACCTGAGCTGAAGGCAAATGCTTAACTGACTGAGCCACTCAGGCACCCCTATTATTTCTTCTGAATATAATCCTAATCATTTGATTTTTTAAAAAATTTACTTTAAGATAAAAAATGGACATTTATTTTTAGTTATTGAATACAGAATTGGATGAAAGCAATAAATAATACGTAATAATAATAATAATGTCTGAAGTCTTTTCAAGTAATATAGTTTGAGAAATACATGTCAGAACTCTTACTCATTGAAACTATCAGCCTAATGGAGATTCACATCCATCGAAGTTAATCTGCTTACCTGTCATCATATTCTACTTGACTATTAAAATTTCACTTTTCACATTTGTAGTAGTTTCCACACCTTCCAGTATTCATACTAGATGCTTACAGAATAGCATCTTTACTTTAGAAGTTTAGGAGATAATTTGAAAGTGCTTTTGTGGATGATACTCCTTTAAAAAGTATAATGGTAAATATTACAACTTTGGATTGAATATTGGTGACAAACTTTCTTTAAGAAGATAAATCTTAAATTCATTTTTTTGAAAACCACATCAATTTGCAATTAAAGGTGGTAAATGTTTAGTATGTGGGAAATGTTGCAAGTAGCAGAGTCTGGTATACACAGAACCTTTCTGTATATATTCTTCCAGTGAGAGCTACTGTGTGAGTTAAAACTTTGAGGATTCTAGTCACTGTCTACTGAAATTTCAAATTTGAGACGTAGTATATTTATACCAAAAGAACAAAGCTGAAACTCCATATGGAATCATCTAATTGGATCACCTTCACAGTATCCACTATCTCACAGTAAGGGTTCTACATTGTTACTCATTCTAAAAAACATCATCAGTTCTATAAAGCTATATCGTGACTTCGTTACTAAAGCTTTAGTTTTAAAAAGTGAGGTAGTATATAGTAGTAGTTGAAACTCTGCTTTTTAGTTCATAGCTTGTCAGCATTTCAATAATAAGAGCTTACATCCTATTTCTTAGCCATACTATTAAAATATGTTATTTTGATCATAAAGGTAATTATGTACCTATTCTTACCTCATTCCTTAAGGTTTCTGCCATTATTTGTTTAATCATTTCCTTGTTTGGACATTTTCTTTTAAATTTCAAAATTGTATTATGCACAGCTTTGTAATGACCAAAATAGATTTTGTATGTTATTTTAGATTATTAGCTTTGAGGAAAAAAAGATACAGTTATGGGAAGATGGAAAAGTATATGGAGTCTCAAGATTCATAGAGTGACAGTGTACGAGAATCCTCAGAGTTGACAAAACCAATGATTTATTCCACATTTCATTCAAAAGTGATCTCAGGGTATTCCTGAAGAACTGCCAACATTGAAAAGAGAAGAGGGAAAGGGGAGAGTGGGATGGTGGTGTGGAGGGGAGGAGACAGGCAAGGACAGTGGGTGGGGGAGAGAACTGAAGATTGCCAGTGGCATTCGCTGAGTTAGGAGCTAGATGGGATATGTTATATTGATATATTCTGGAAAGCTCCAGAGAGAAGACGCTGCAAGAAAAGATATTAGGGCTTTACAGGATTCTCTACACTCCACGAAGACATTTTTGGGATAAGGCAACCTTTTTACTGTTTGGAGCCTTTTAGATGATATATGGGGGAAAAGGAAGAAAGTACAAAGCTAGTTAATGATATCAACAGGGAATGTGTAAAACCAGATGTTCCCACCTTAAAAATGAGCCCTGATTATGCTTTCATGCTGCCTGAGGAGCCCCTTCATAACGCTATGAAAATACTGATGTCCTAGGCATCCTTAACCTTTTTTTGTCTAGTCTGCCTTTCTGTTATTCTGTCTCTCTGTTAGAATTGAAAAGTAGAAATGATAGGATCCAAGTGTGCTCTGTCAAAATGTATCAGTTATCATGGATACTTTGAAAGTAAGGGACTTAACAACATTAGTTTGATTTGAGGAATCAATCTAAGATTTTTTGGTCATTTTATAACCTTTAATTTATGTTTCTTCCAATAAGTTTCATAGGAGAATTTACAAAGGAATCCCACTCCAGCTCAGGGGTGAAGTCTGGGCTCTCCTTTTGGAGATCCCTAAAATGAAAGAAGAGACAAGAGACCTCTATAGTGTGAGTATCTAAAGCTAACTTGTTTTTTTGAAATTGAAAAATAAAACCCATTTTCACTTTCAAGGTGATGTTAAGATATACATATCTTTTGAAGTTATATTAAAATGATGCTACAGATAGTTTTTTTAAGCCTATAATTTTCTTCATTGTTTGGTTTGGTGTAATCTACTTCCTAACTTTCGAATAAATACTTCAAGTGAAATGTTATTTTCTATACCAGTCAGTAAGTATCCAGTGTTTTTCAACTACTTGAAACGATCAACATTGGGGCATATTCGTGAGGAAAATATTGACTAATACGTGGTCATAGCTGCCCATTTGCATTGTAGTGTTAATAGAGAGATCTACAGTGTCCCTTGTACACTTCGTGGGAAAACTGCAGTGGGATTCAGTTTACCCAACAGCTGCCTGTGTGTGCTTGACTGTTTTCCTCTGGGTGTGAAAAAAAAAAAAAAAAAAGAATTTTCCTTCAAGACTAGTAGGTATCTCTAGGTTTTGTTATTTATTAACCGAAATCAAACTTTTGACTCCGTGATCAGTAATACTTTCCTTAGATTAACTAATGCATTACATTTCCCTCCTGTCATCTCATCTATACTCTTCCTGAATCCAAAATTTTTGTTTTAAAGATTTTATCTATTTATTCATGAGAGACCCAGAGAAAGAGGCAAAGACACAGGCAGAGGGAGAAGCAGGCTCCATGCAGGGAGCCCGACGTGGAACCTGATCCTGGGACTCCAGGATCACGCCCTGGGCCGAAGGTGGCACTAAATCCCTGAGCCACCCGGGCTGCCCCCAAATCTAAATTTTATATTAAGCTTTGAAGGGAATGATTATCTAAAAATCATTTTGATGTATGTTCCTCAAAAAATGTATATAAATAGAATAAAATGGATAAAAGAAAAATTATTTGTAATTTAAACCCAACACCAGTTATAAAAGGAGCTTTGAAAGACTCTTGATCTTTTCTGTTCTTGGCTATTTGGGCCCTTCACGGACTATGAGTTTATGTCTTAGGGTTTTTAGAGTGTCAAATTATTTTAGTCTGTTGATTAGGTATTTCTTTTTAGCATCATAGTTTTAGAGTGAGTATTGAAAATAGTATCTGAGAAAACATAAAATCTAACCCCAACACCTAGCAGAGTGTCCCTGGTGTTTGGTAGGTGCTCATTAAATTCTTGTTTAATTAGTGAGAGAAGACAGTTCCTTTTCTTTAGTATGCTGTATTTGTTTCCTCGGGCTGCCACAAAGTACCAAAACCGAGTGGCTCCAAATAGCAGCAGTGTCTTCTCTCTGGAGGCTAGAGGTCTGACGCCTGAGTGTGCCAGGGTGCCAGCAGGACACATCGCAGGGCTCGGGGCAGGATCCGTCCTTGCCTATTCTTGGCCTCAGGGACTGCTGACGCTCCCTGGTGTTTCTGGGCTCAAAGCTAAGTCAGCCTGCTGTCTTCCTCCCTCTTACCTCAGCCTTCTCTCTGTGCATATCTGTGTGTCTCACCTGATAAGGATTCCAGTTATTGGATTTGGGGTCCACCCCAATCCAGGGTAATGTCATCTTCACTCGATTACAGCTGTTAAGACCCTATTTCCAAATCAGGGCAGCTCATAGGCTCTGTGTAGACGTGAATTTGGGGAAGGGGCACTGTTCAACCCAGCATACACCCTAATGGCAGAACTGTGCTTTCGATGATCTTCTAGACTTTTTCTACATAGAATAGAATGATCTTGGCACTGGTTAACATGAGAGATCCATTTGGTAAATGCCAGTCATAGAATAACAACAACAACAAAAAAGAACTTGCCTGCCAGTACTTTCAAGGTATTCTTTCCAATACTATCATATATATATTTTTTTTTTTCTCTTTGGTTTTCCTGGCATTATTATTTGATGATCTTCCCTTCCCACTCTTTTTTACTCTTTCTCCAAAGATAACATGAGTTGCTCTCCAAGTTGGAACTTCAGGAGGAATAGAACTACAAAAATTTTTCTTGGGTGGGTGAGACAGTCCCTGGCTCCCGAGCTGGTGCTCTCATCTACTACTTCCTCCTGTTCTTTTAGTTGTACCTTAGTGTCATTTGTGTCCTGTGTGTAGTGATATATCTCACAGATGGCAGAAGTTCAGCCCATCCTGGTCAACGGCCTCTCCTGCAGCCTTGCTGTTGGCCAAACACACAGCAGTATCTCTGATCTTTCATGTAAACGCTCTCCACTATATTTCCACCCTCGGGTTTATAGGTTCATTAGATCTTACTGCTCTTAAATAAAGTGTATATTATTCTTGTATTATTGTGCCACTCATGGGTCTCAACCCACCCAATTTCAGAGATAACTGTAGAAGCTGCTTTACCTCCTTGCACTAAGATAAGAAATATGCTTGACTTCCTGTATTGTGTAGATTCGTTGGTAAATATTCTAGAACATCATCTTTCTGACCTATTTTTTATCTACTTAACTGGAATTTGTTTCTATCTTAAGGCCTTTTTATGTTGGATTTTCTTGTCCTCTAGAGAAACGGATACTATATAGAAGTATGTGGGTGTTTTTCTGCCTTTGAACTAAATTTTATTTTAAAGCACACTTCATCATGTCCTGTCAGACATTTTCTTTCTATGTTTTGACGTTTTATTTTCTTTTACCAGCAGGCCTGTAGAACAATAATTGAAACCTCTTTCCTTGCCCATTACCTAAAAAAAAAAAAAAAGAACAAATATGAATAGGCATCTTAATAGATTTTTAAAAAAGATTTTTTCTGTTTATTTGAAAGGGAGACAGAGATAGTGGCAGAGAACACAAGCTGGGGAGGAGAGGGAAAAGCAGACTCCTCACTGAGCAGGGAGCCCGATGTGGGACTCCATCTAAGAACCCAGGATCATTACTAAAGGTAGATGTTTAACTAGCTGAGCCACCCAGGTGCTGTAGATTATCATTTATAAACTAAATTTTGGTAATATCTTCTGGACCAGCCTGTATTAGTGATAGCATATGATAATGTTTTAGTAGTCATGTGATTCTAATACAATACTGTAAATATCTTCCTGTGTGTTTAGAACTCAAAAGTATACTGTGGTTATTCTTCATGATTTTAAAAGCTACACAAGCTGCCCTTGTTTGAGCTCCCCCCTCAAAACACAGGAGTACACATAGTCACAAAACAACACATACACACGTCTTCCAGGTAGCCTACTTCCTTCTATTTTTAGCTGAAGTCAGGTTTTAGCAGTTTTGTTTTCATATATATTTATTGGAGTTAATTAAGGCAGAGATCTGTATCACCAGCACATGGTAAAGGAGTCAGTATAACATATGCATATAGATGCATGATTATACGTCAGCATGGTTAAGTATAGATTAATATCTTACCTCGTTAATCTCTTACCTCGTTAAACTTGGGAGATTAAATAGTCTCACTGCACTCCCTCTCTTCAAAATGCCATGAAATTGACAGACAGCAGGGAGTTTTTGTAAAGGTGAACCCGCAAGGAATAAGAAAACAGGAGAGAGGATGGCTGCCAGTGTCTGGAAATGAGAATCCAGACAGACACTTGTAAGCTTAGCAAACCTGAGAAAATGGAATCCTTGGCTGGAGGATTTATATCTCAGAATCTCCAAAATGCTTGGGAATTGTCAACTGCAGGTACCTCTGAGAGGGGTGGGGGGAGCTCGGAACAGTGGAAGTCGTCCAGAATCTGTTACAGAAGCAGTGAGAGCCCCGAGGTCCCTCTGCTACCCCAGCTCAGGATTGAGGTGTACCATTTGGAAAGAATGAACCAGAGGGCCTCTGGACCGGAGAGGACCCAGACAGTGCTGAGGTGGGGCTCCTGTGTTGATGGGGGTGCACGGAGGAACTACATATCCTGAGCTGGGGACATCTCAGCCTCCTTGCTCAAGCTACACCCAGAACATTGGCGACCAGATGCTCATCTTCCTGACAGGAGACCAGAAGAGACTTCTCTGGGGAATCTGCCAAGCCTGAGAAAATAAAGCCAGAGATACTGACTTCAGGGGAACCCCACTGAAACTACCCAGCCAGATCACTCTGCAGTTGAGACACGATCGTGAATCCCCACCTCTGCACACAGAGCTTGCCATCAGCATTTTAGTGTTCTACTTTTAAATGTAAGCAGATGACAACATACCACTCTTCACTTGAGGGAAGGCACTAACATGAAAGAGAAACAAGAACAACTGGAAGAAAGAAACTTGTAAGAAACAGACTATAGAGCAAGAAGAAAACTTAGAAAAACGATCGCAAGTACCTTCTGAGGGATCAAGATAGATACTACATTCGTGAAGCAAATATAGAAGCCTATAAAAAAGGAACCTTTGAGAACCTTTAAAAGAACCTATTAAATCATACAAAATTATACTAGAACTGAAAGGTTTTAGAGAAAGTTTGAGAGTAACAATTGAAGGAATTTCCCAGGAAATAGATGGTAAATTCAAAGAAATAGAAAGTAATAGAGAAAAATGTAAGAAAGTTGAATGACAGCCTAATAGGTCCCACACTGTAATAGTAAGAGTTCCAGAAAGAGGAGGTGGGAAAGCGGGCGGGAGGGATGAGGAAATTGACAAAGGAATTACTTAAGAAGTTTCTCAGAACTGAGATATGAGTCTGAGTTTATAAGATTGAAAAGATCCATCAGGTGCCCACCCTGTGGATAAAAGTAGATACAAATCAAGCACAGAGATGTAAAGTTTCAGGATGTGGAGAGAAAAGTGCCTACAAGCTTCTAGAGAAAAAGATTTCACATAAAGAAACCAGAATTAGAGTGGCAACACTGGAAACTAGAAGACAGTAAAGGCAGCACCTTTTGAGCAAAGATATTTCCCAATTTAGAATTCTAAAACAGCTGAACAGTTAAATGAGAAGGAGGTTAGAATTATCAGACTTCAAAGTTTCAAAAAAATTTGTCTTCCATACACCCTTCCACAGGAGCTACTAGAGGATGTGCTCCCCTAGAACAAGGGAATAAACCAAGAAAGAAAAAGATATGAGATCCAGAAAATGGGATCCAAGCGAAGGAAGGCCTAGCAGAGGGTGAAGGGGGACCCCAAGATCCCAGCTGTGCAGCAGGTCCAGAGGTCCAGGAGCCCAAGCCCAGGGCGGGACCAGAGGCTCTGGAGAGGTGTCTGCACGAATTTGAAATCGGAGAGTACCTTTTCCATTGCAACAACGCCAGAGGAGATTGATGGAGTTTAAAGTGAGTTTGGGATTGGATTAGCAACAAGCTTGTAGAAAATGAAGCAAATCAAGAAACAAGGCAATGATTAGTTCGAAGGAAAACAAAAATACTGTGCTGGAAAGAAAAAGGAAATTCTAGCAGACTCTGTGGCCCAGCCATGAAGAACTTTTACATAGACTTAGCAATGCAAACTCCGAAAGTTCTTCATTCAAAATTAAAATCTTAACTGTATGTTAAGAGGAGAGGGAAAAGGCGTGGGAAGAGGGAAGGGATGGGTGGGGGAGAGCTGTTTATTGTCTGCCTCTTCACATTCATTGGTGAACCACGGGTGTGATTTTTCTAAACTGAAACAGGTTTTTAATGTTATGATTCATTATTTTAATGAGAATTATTTTCAACAGCTGATTTCCAAAAAAATATACTTTATTCCTCTCTTTGTTTCCTCTTCAGAAATTAAAACACAGAGCACGGGGTTGTTCACCTGATATCAGACAAATAGACCTTGATGTCAACCGTACATTTCGGGACCATATTATGTTTAGAGACAGATACGGCGTTAAGTAAGTAAACTTTAAGTTATGAAATATAAATAGCATTTGTAAATAGTGTCTACTAAAGTCTTTGTTAACTTAAAACATGAGTAAGTAGAATGTCTTACATAAACTATAATTTTGATGCAGGTCCTAAAGGTTTAAGCTTTTGCAGATCATTTGGTCCATGTTGTATGAAACCTAGGATCTAGGTTAACTTAAATTTTTAACCTTTGAAATAGTGGATGCTATACAGTTGATAAAGAGTCATTTTATGATCTGGGAATTCTTAAAAATGTAGTGGCTACTTTTATCAAAATCCTAGTAAAGAAATTGGAGATTGTGTTAGTTTTTGAGAGCCATGATCCCTAGAAACTTGACCCCAGTGCATAGCTGGAACTACAAAAAAAAAAAAAAAAAAAAAAAAAGAAGAATGAATGAATGAAATGAGAATTACGGTTTATGAATGGAGGTATAGTTTTTTTGACATCTGTATTGGCTAAGTTCAACAGGAGAAACAGAAACCAGTACGACTTGTGTTTTCAGAGATTTATTGGGAGGAATCAACTTGGTAGTGGGGGCTGACTAGGCAAGTCCCATATCTGGAGGACAGGCCAACAGGAAGGACAGTCTGGAACTCCTGAGCACAGGAAGAGCCTCCCCAGGGAGGCCTCACATCTGCTCTTACATCCTTTCCTGTGATTGAATCAGACCCACCAAGATTGTTGAGGATAACCTCTCCTACTTAAAGTCAAGTGCTCATGGATCTTAATCACACCTACAGAATGCCTTTCTCTTTTCTTTCTTTCTTTTTTTTTTTTTTTTTACAGCAATGTATGGATTAGCTTTTAGATATGTGGGGGTTGTAGCCTAGCCAAGATGACACCCGTGGAGTACTGATCATTACAGTATATCCTTGTCCACTCAGTTTCCAGATACGGATAATAGAAGGTCATACTTTTGCCTAACATGAGACAACTCTTTTGCCTAGGACTGAAACTAGGCTAACCCTTTCCCCACAAGAGGATGCAAAGTCCTTGGTGATGTTTACTCTTTGCTTTGATATTCTAAAACCAAAATACTGCAAGATAAAACTCTTTGCTTTGATATTCTAAAACCAAAATACTACAAGATAAAAATTAACCATTAATAATTTAATATAGCTAATATGTTAGATGAAAAGGGAAAGGAAGGAAGAAAATCAAAATATTTTTAAATACATATATATGAACATAGTCATACCAAAATAAGGAAGAAATGCTCATAACAATTATAATCATCATTTCTGTGGCTGGGCACATAGTTACTGATTTCCACTACCTATTTCGTATTCCCTTTGCCCTCCACAGGCACCTCAGTTGGTCATGGTTCTCTACCTGGTGGGGTGACCTGAATTTAATTCTGGACCATTAGCAGTCTTGCCTGAATCAGATTGCTGTAGTTTTCCATTGACTTTAATCACAAGGCTTAGCTATACAAGAGGAACCCTAAGTATTTTCCTGCCTTCTAGGCCCACTTTTTCTTACTCTTATTATGTAGTAGCAACTCAGTTTCTCCTTAGTAATCAGGATCAGTTGCTTCAACCCATACGGTCACCTCCTTCTTTGCTTATTGATTCAGAGGCACGAGGAGCCCAATGTGATTGGGTAGAAATCTCAATTTCTAGTTCAGTGGAATCATCATGTCTCCTGGTGGAAACATTTCTCCATTTGGAACAAGGGACTCCTAGACCAGTAGAACTTAAGGCTGATAGGATGGGAAGCAAACATTTTGCTAGTGGACTACTAGAGATAATAGTGGGTAGAGTCATCCCCATTTGTGGCTCTTGAATCTTGGACCCCAGATTTGGCTTTGGGAGAGAGAGCAGAAGATATCGGAGGCAGAGTGTGAGCATATACAGCCTCCCAGATGATGTTGCCCCCGCCCGGCAACATTTTACCTTTCTGCCATATAACTGAGGCTTTACAAGACCTCCATAGTTCTGCCAAGCTGGCTGCTCCTATGGGGATGATTTTATATTGAGAATAGTTCAGTGAAGGAGGGCAACAAATTTAAGAGATTGTGAAGCCCTTTGTGATTTTTGCTATAAATTCTATCAGTATGAATGTCAGGGGCATCTGGGTGGCTCAGTCAGTTGAGTGTCTGACTTGATTTTGGCTCAAGGTTGTGAGATCGAGCCCCTCATAGCACTCTGTGCTGGGTGTGGTACCTGCTTGAGATTCTCTCTCTCCCTCTGCTCCTCCAGCTGTTAAAAAAAAAAAAAAAAAGAATGAATGTAATCTAACCTTAAATATAGACAGTATAGAGTATTGCTTACATTTGAGCTTGGGATCTTTTTTATTACACTAGTACTTTTGTTTGGATTATCTATTTTCAGGCAAACATTTTTTTAAGTTTATAATTTTTAAAAATATATGAAATAACTGAAATATATTCATTATAAACTTTCTTTTCTCTAGGCAACAGTCCCTATTCCACGTTCTTGCTGCATATTCTATTTATAACACGGTAAGTCAGAGCATACCTAACCATGGCTCTTTGAGTTGTTTTCTGAGAAACTGGAGGAACTCTTTGGGCACCCCCTCCTGCTGTAGAGCTTTTCAAGGCTCCTCTGGTGACCCTGGGATCTTAGAACCAATTCAGAAATGGGAAAAACCACTGTATGCCAGTGACTCGTTTTTCACCCTCTTCTGAATTGTTTTGTTATGGTGTTTTTCTTGTTTTTATTTTACATAATAGCTCTAAGAATGAGTAGTGCTAGAAGTTTAGGAAGTTGGTGGGCAGATTAATTTTTGCTCAACCCTTGCTCACCCTTCAATACCTCTGGGAGGTTGTGTTTTGGGGTCACATTTTCACTCGGTGAGGTCCAAATAGGAGATCATGTGTACCTACTTGCTAAACCTAGGAGTAGGCTGAAAGTAAACTTTTTGGTAATGGAACATGTTGTTCTTAATGTACCTATCACTCAGTGAGAGGTGGTAATTTGGGGAAAGATCACTTAATGTTAGACCTAATGATGTTAAATGCTTGTTGACTAGGTTCTAGGGAGGACAACCTTGAACCTTGGGTGTGTAATTTCTATTAAAACCTTTAAGTTTCGAGAAATTTCAAACTAGGGCAAGTTAAAAAAAGAGTTTATTAAAGGCCTTTTCATAGAAATGAAGCAATAGTTGGGTTTCATGGAAATTGGAGCTGGAAAGTGAGAAGCCTTCACTGAGAAAGAGCTACACTTTCTAGCTCTTCTACTCTGGGGCCACATGGTAACTGATTATCTCTGTAAACTGTTCGTTCCACTGTTTCTCTCTTCATATTGCTTTCTCTGCCTACTTTTCAGTTTTCCCATTGGCTAAAATTGCCCACACAGACTTAATATGACCATTCTATTTTAATGCATCTCACCGTCTGATTACAAATATCTTGGGGCGAATATGTGATTAGTCCGTGCAGCCGATTAACTGTTCCCTTGGGGTCAAGTGACATCTTCTCCTCCATCAGGTCCAGTTCATATGGCACAAGCAGGGAATTTGGGGAGAGTAGGCAGTTCTCAGAGAAGGGACATAGACTGCCTGGGTATCCTAAAATGTGTCTCTCTCAGGCCGGGAAATCTACAGGAGACAAGACAGCAACTTGGGAAGGGAACTGTAGGAAGAGAGAAATTTGCCAGCATTTGAACAAAGAGGAGGAATATTGAACTGAGAATAACATACAAAGGAAAAATAAACTATTAGTTCTCTTTACAGAAGGTATAGTGGTATTGAATAGGGCACAGTAAAAATACATACAGCTTTATACTTTGTCCTCACTTCTACATTTATTCTTGAATACCAATTTATTTTTATAGTATATAGCTTAATATCATAAAAAATGCAATCTTTGTAGAATTGCCCATTATTTAATGTATTTAGGCATTTTCTGATTATTTTGTAGGGCAGGTTTTTGTATGTGCATATGCATATAATTGGATCTTAAAATACCTGGTTTCTTTGTTCTCATTTATCTTCAGGAAGTTGGATACTGTCAGGGGATGAGCCAGATCACAGCTTTGCTCCTTATGTATATGAATGAAGAAGATGCCTTCTGGGCCCTGGTCAAACTATTCTCAGGCCCCAAACATGCCATGCATGGTAAGAAAACCCTATAGTTTACCAAAAACAATAAAAACAAGGAAGGGGAAAAAAAGGTAAATTAAAGCAAAGTCAAACTTTGGAAGATGCTTGGTAGTGTTAAGTATAGAAACAATGTCTGAGGGCTTGTTCGGTCAGTTAGTGTTTGTGAGTCATTTCTTATGTCCTCCTTCTTTATTGAACATTGCTAAGCTTTTCTGTTCACATTTATATGCCTTTATTTTTACCTCAGGGTATACTATTGGCATTTTGAAATTTCTTCCTTACTTGCCCCTGGTCAGAAGAAACTAATTTAGGTTTGGAGCAATTTAGGAAACGCTGTATTACTGGGAGAAATATAGGATGCCTTTGACCAAAACCTTAGACTATCATATAGTTACCATTTCAGTGAAATGGTGTTTTGGTTCTTTTAGCTAAAATGGATTCCATTTTATGATAAAAGGCTGCTGATAACATGTTGTAGTTACTTCATTATCTCAAAACTTGCATGAGTTTTTGGTTTTCAAATTAGAAGATTGTTTTTAATAACCTTTCCTTTGTATCTGCCAAGCATATACAAGAAACTTTATAGAGTTTGGTTTGCATCTTGTTAATAAAAGTGGCATTTGCCCATTTCGTGCAAAATTATCTTCCCAGTGCCACCCATGTAATAATACCAAATTAAAAACAAATTTTTAACACAAGTCACTCTAAGAATAGATCATCTAAGTTCTATTTGTGAATAAGTTTTATGTGGTGAGGAACCCACCTCACGTTTATTTTTATTTTTTATTTTTTTAAAGATTTTATTTATTCATGAGAGACACAGAGAGAGGGAGAGAGAGAGAGAGGGAGAGAGAGAGAGGCAGAGACTCAGGCTGAGAGAGAAGCAGGCTCCATGCAGGGAGCCCGATGTAGGACTCAATCTTGGGTCTCGGGGATCATACCCTGGGCTGCAGGTGGCACTAAACTGCTGTGTCACCGGGGCTGCCCCGCCTCATGTTTAAAGTGATATTTTAACATTTTCAGAATTATGATTATAGTCTATTAATTTACGCATTCTTACCATGTAGTTTTTGTGGTGGTATTTTGTGTGTGTGTGAGTGTGTATGTGTGTGTGTGTGTTTGTGCAATGCGCCCATGTGGACGTGCACAGATTGGACCATCTCCCTTACTTTTCCTTGTGAATATTTTTTAAATGAATACTATTACTAATGATAACTGTTTCTGGACACTTTGGATCCCATCAAGAGCCTCCAAAAGTAAGACGCAGTATATCAAACTGCCATCCAACACGCAGTATCATTTGAAAAGACATCTTGAAAAAAAATTACTTTCCCTCATCCATCCCTATTTTGCTTCACCAGGGAATGGTGTTGCTGATCTATGTTGAAGTACAAAGTGATGTTACAGTTTCAGTAGTATGTAATTCTGTGGAAGACTGCCCAACTCTAAGAAAGTCATTTCTTTTGAACATACCTGATAGCTTACTTTCAGCAATTGTCACCAGTCTAATCTATAAAGAAATATTAATTTTACTATCCTTATATTTGCATTTACTGTGCAGTTTAGGTCATTATTTTGGTTAAGTTTGTATTTAGAGATATTTGTAGATCTGCCTATGGAATTTTATCACTGAAAGTTGCCTCAGTTCTTTGCATCCCCTACATGATACTGACATCATTTATAAATGTACAAAATAAAATGAGGGCTGAAGAAAATGAGATTTTAAAATATCAAGTCTGGGATATCACTAAGAAGTGAAGTAATGTCAGTTATCCTAGCATCCTCGAGTGAGTGTTTATTACTGAGGGGCATTACCTTTTTCAAAATGAGACTTTTTCTTGAAGTTCTTCTAATTGTCGTTCCTATCACAGTTGACCAGGAGAATGGCACAGATAGAGAGATATACTTTTTATGACGTCATTTTCCTGGAAAATGTTACTATGGGAGGAATAGAATCTCTATCTCTGGAAATATTCACACACATAAGTATGTTCCTTGGGTTCTTGGAGGAACACAGTTTCACTTTTTGGAAGCAGATGTTCTGTGGGGGAACAAATGAGACTCTAAGATCAAGTAAATCTGACAGAGTGAGTTAAACAAAGTTTTAGTTTGTAAAACATGTTAGAAACATTGAGAAGCCCATATCATTATGAACGTGCCAGAAGGGTTTGTGGAGCACACAGTACTTCCTCTGGATTCTTTTTAAAAAACATAAGATATCTATTAATTAAGTTACATAAATCCCGGGTTGGAAGGAGAAATGATAAAAATCTGTTGAGTATATATCCTTTTTATTGGAAGAAATAAAAAGAAGAATATCTGAAAGGAAACTTGTAAATAAGAATAAATGTAAAGTTCCACGTATTAGATGCACAAAATCAGTACTCAATTACTATTTATAATTACTTACTTCCTAGAAATCTTACAGACTATGTTGCATAATGAGATGGGATAAATTACAGTTTCTGATTTAACATTGATCATACTGTGCCAGTATGTCTTAGCTGATGTCAAATATCACAGAAGGGACTAAAAAGTGATAAAAACTTTGGAAGGACAATATTAATGAAGCTAGAGTAACCCTGAAAAAAGCAATAAAATGTTGGTTATGTAGCATAATGATAGTAAAACAAAAGTCCTCAAGATTTTAGAATAGCTCATAAAACATTTGCACATTTAAGATATGCTTTAAGATCTTTAAGAGAATAGACAATCCTGACAAATGGCTTCTGTTTTCATTTTTTTTTTAGTTTCTAAGTTTTTCTCTAATTCAGAAATATTCTGCCCTCCTTTGTATTTTTACAAAGTTACAGGAGCTCTTTAGCAAACAAGTACAAAACTGCAAGTTTTTTTACCCAGAGCTCACACTCAATTATTTCCTTGATGGGGAGGACAAGTATGTTAGTAACTATTGGAGTTTTGTTGTTGCGGACAGTTAAAAATGAAAGAAATGCGTTATATTTTAAAAGAGGGGTTTTTGTTGCTATTGTTTATGAAATACTGTTTTTATGTTTGTATTCTAGGCTTTTTTGTTCAAGGTTTTCCTAAACTCTTGAGGTTTCAAGAACATCATGAAAAAATACTGAATAAGTTTCTATCCAAGCTTAAGCAACACTTGGTAGGTAGATGTAACATTGACTTATGCCCACTTACACCAAGAATAAAGCTGGAAGAATTGAGTGCAGCCTTCGGTCCCAATTGCTTTATTGATGTGCTGTGTTGCCCATTTCATTTACTATACAGTTATAATTCCTAGGTGTTTCAAGAGCATGAGATTTGTGAAATTTAGTACTGATGAACCATCACAGCCCTAACTCATAGATCAAACCACTTCTTTGCAGAGGATATATACAAATAGTACAGTTTTTAAAGATATATAATTTCTTAGTTATTTTGGAGGCTGTTTTATTGCACCAAAAGAACTTTAAGGGTCATACAAACTCGTCCTTAGTGAACCATATACATGCTGTACTATAAAGCACGATAATTTAGTAAACAGAGTTAGTACTTGCCTGTAAAATACATTGTGGAGAATCAAAATGTTGTATTACAATCCTATAGAAGAAGGATTTATTCCTAAGGTGATTTCCAAAAGTGAGATTGAAGGAGAAAGCTAGGGTGAGGAGAAAAACCTAGAAATACTCCAGCATGCAAAAAGATTTGGAATGAAACAGTTTTATGTTTAGCTTTGACAGCTACCTCCAACAGCTTTCCTAACTTTGAGTATTAGATTGTCATATTTTGTTTGCTGCAATCCAGAAATTTGAAGTCTTTGTATTTTTCAGGATTCTCAAGAAATCTATACAAGTTTTTACACAATGAAATGGTTTTTTCAATGTTTCCTTGATCGTGTGAGTATTTATTTACAAAACCCCATCATAAAATTATAAATACCAGGTGAGGGTGAACTGTTAATCTTATCTCTGTTTTATTTTTAATTACAGACTCCCTTTACACTAAACCTCAGAATATGGGATATCTACATCTTTGAAGGAGAACGAGTTCTTACCGCCATGTCTTACACAATCTTAAAATTACACAAAAGTAAGGAAATGTTTAAGTATTAAGATTTCACAGAGATCAAGGCTTGATTTAACTCTGATTTCTTATTCTTCACCTAACTTCAGATTCATTTTCTTTTAGGGATAGATTTAAAAAACTCTTAAAAGTCAATCATGTTCAGTTGGTAATTGGCTTCCATTGGTTCTTCCTCATGTCTAGAAGCCAATTACATTGCAGGGGTGTTTTTTTTTGTTTTTTTGTTTTTTGTTTTTTTTTCCAATTTCAGTTTCATTTTCCCACTTAAGTAGTAGAATACAAAAGTTGGTTTCACTAATGATATTATTCTTACTATTCCCACATTCCTAATATTGCTTTTCATCATTATGAATCTCTGGTTTGTAATCAGAGAAGAGAGAAATCAAAGAAACCAGGCCCTTAGTTAAAAAGTCCAGTTATATTTTCCATCACTGTTTCCTCCATCCAGGAAAAAAAACCACTCAGCTCCAAGCTGTAGACCAGAGATGGGGAACCTTCTGCTCATCTCTCTGCTTGACTTGCATCGTGGCCTCTGGGGCAAGTACAGTCACTGTCTATGGTTGTTTAAATGCAACAAGGCTTTAAAAGAGTCTTCAGTTGCAGTATTACAAGGGTTCTATAAACTTGGCATGCAGTGCCTTACTTTAAAATCAAGAAATGAGAGTTTTCTTCTTGAATATGAAGAACCTTATTTATCTTAAAGCCTCAGTTCAGCCTTTAAAATTACAACAACTCCTAGTAACTCTTCTTGTAACTCTGCAGAGAGGAGAATCATTGAGAGCTTGAGAACTTCACAGAGCACTTCCAGTCTAGGTCTTACAACATAGGTTCACATTCATTGATCATTCTCCTTTCTTAGGTTATTCTTGCATGACTCATCTGTTCAACTTCCCAACTAAATTATAAGCTAATTGAGTATTTGGGGTCATGTTTTGTGAGGTTTTTTTCCCTGCTGTGCTTGGCGTTGTTCTAAGTGCATTTTAGGTATTTTTAGTTATTTGATTGCTTACTTGAAAAGCATGACTTTGGATTATCCAAACTTTAGAGAGAAATGAAAACTCCCTGTAAAATCAGATTTGTATTGTTTATCCTGAAAGATAAGGAATCAGAGATGCTGTGATTCATTTCCCTTACACCCAATCCTCACACCTCCAGCACACAAACCACAGCACCTAGAGAACTGCTTCCGAAGGCCCACCTCCTCCTCTTCTCTTTCCCTCCCCTGACCCTCCTATCTTCCCCGCATCTTTTCTTTCTGGATTATGAACTGACCAAGATGTGGAACAAAAGTATACTTTTTTATTAAAATATGTATGTATTGGTTTAATGTTCACAAAACAGTGAAAAAGTGGAAATACGATGTTGTATTTCTCCATAGCTCTGTTCTCAGTCTTAAATTATGTTTTATTTATATGAATCTTGATTAACCTTGGCAGGTGAAAAGTTTCTTCACCTTTGCAAATAAACTTTAAAGCATAATACCTACTTTATATCCTGTCATATCACCAGACTAAATAGCTGTTGGAAAAAATGTGTCTGCTGCTATTTGTTTTTTTTTTTTTTTTCTGTTAGGAAGACGAAACTCAAGGTCTTGTATGAAGTTTCTTCACCACTATATGAAGCTTCAAAAACTGTGTCTGGGCACCTTAACCAGTAGTTAGCTAAAGCTCCTAAGATTTTGTTCTTGTTTTTTCCTGGTTGCCTTAACAATATTTAGAGACATTTATTATGGAAGATTTATCACACACGGTTTTAAATTTAAAAAAAATTAGTAATAACTTAAATGTCCAGTATTAGAAGACTAATTTAGGTGGATTACAGTACATTATAGTATATCCGATGGACTCAAAGTATAGTTTTTTGAATTGATACTTGTGTACACACATCTACTTGTAGGGCAGTGGCTGGCTAATAGGATCATAGCTGACTTTTGCTTTCTGCTTTGTAATCTGAATTGTTTTAAATAAAACTAATTTTGTAAGTAGAAATAAAAATCAAGTTAGTAATCCAGATTTTTTTGGAAATTCTGTAACTGTAAAAATAGATTTGAAATGCGTTTGCCTATGAGAGGTAAAACACCATGACAGTAAAACAAAAGCCCTCAGGTCAAGTGCTTGCTTTGGGTTCATATTAATGTCTAAGGTGTGATATTCTTAAATGAACTGATGAAATGGTATTTAGCAGTAATTTACTTCTCCCTGTCTTCCCAAAGAGTAGACGTGACTGCTTGGATATCAGAAAATACTTTTATCTTACTGAGTGTCAGTGATATTCACAGTGCTATGTGTAAGTTGAATGCCATGCCCATTTTAAAAAATACTGCACCAGAATAGAATACATTACCTTCTCACCCTGAAGTGACTTTTGACTCAGCATCTGTATTTTTCTCATTTTTTTCTTAGAACATCTAATGAAATTGTCTATGGAAGAACTTGTAGAATTTCTTCAGGAGACTCTGGCAAAGGATTTTTTCTTCGAAGATGACTTTGTAATAGAGCAACTTCAGATTTCTATGGTAGAACTAAAGCGTGCAAAATTAGACCTTCCAGAACCTGGTAAGAAATATTCAGACACTTTCTATCTAAGTCATAATTAACGTTGGGAAATGGCGCACAGAACACGGGCCATTTCTATTTCAGAACATAAGCATTATGGTGTACTCGTGATATCAGGCAAGCTGCTATGGCTTTGTGCTTATTTTAAGAAAAAGCAAATAAATGCATTAATGAAATCTGCTTCTCCTACCTAATAGAATATCCTATCTCTACTTAAATTTAGAAGGTTGGATGACAAATAACACTGATCAGGAGAAGTAATCGTGGCGCTTTAAATGAGCATTAAACAATGACCTTTACTTTCATCATCTCATTTGTAAAACCATAGCAGAGAAAGTAAGAGATCCATTTTGTAGAAGAGGAGGACACGCGTGCTGAAATGCTTCTGTCTGAAGCTATAGAACCAGCTGAGGGTGTTCTCTTGACACTGGAGTCCAGGCTTTCTGACTGCTTTCCGGGGCTCGTTGCAGTGTGGATAATATATTTTGTTTGCTTATTTCAAAACCTTTCCTAGCACCTCCGTGTAGATTTTCTGTGAGGCCCTGTGTGGGAGATTGGGCAACTGAAGAGAAGGGCATGCTTCTTGTCTTAAGGTGCCCACAGGCCAGACAGAATTTATATAACTGATAACAAATGAACTGTAAATAAATAGGATAAATTGGAGAAGGATCAAAGGAAGGGTAGAATGAGAGGGAAGAAAAAAGAAAATGTGGAAAATCACAGCAGGAATAACTCAAGAGTTTTGACCAGATATGATTTGACAATGAATGGTTTCCAGAGAAAAAGTCATTATCTGCCTGTTTCCTTTCTTGTGTTTTTTCCAGTGGCTGGGTGTGGTAAGGCAATAGGGAAGTGGAAGAGCATGTTTGAGAGGTGAAAAGTAACATTACCTGTTAGGCCCTCAGGTAGAGTTGAGGTAACATTTCCCCATCAGTGTGGCACATGTTTGGATGTCTTCTTGGATGTGTCCGTACAGAACAAGCAGACATACGTTCATGGAAAGCACATCTTTTTCCCTTTGGTAAAAACCAAGATGCTATGCTTTTAGTTACTTCGTTTTGAGGGGTCTAGTCAATGTTTCTCTTGAGTTTGTTCTGGATCATCAAGATTCACTAGAAAACAAACTGTTGGGATCCCTGAGTAGCTCAGCGGTTCGGCGCCTGCCTTCCGCCCAGGGTGTGATCCTGAAGTCCCGGGATCGAGTCCCATGTCGGGCTCCTTGCATGGAGCCTGCTTCTCCCTCTGCCTGTGTCTCTGCCTCTCTCTCTCTCTCTCTCTCTCTGTCTTTCTTTCTCTCCCTCTGTTTCTCATGAATAAATGAATAAAATCTTAAAAAAAGAAAAGAAAACAAACTCACAGCAATGATTGATTGTGGTCAGAAGCCTTGTAAAGCCATCACCTTTGCAAAGTGAGGACACCCCTTTTGTGTTCAGTGTCCATTCCCTGTTGGTTCTTTACTATAGCAGGGAACACCCACAGGACAATAGTGGCTAAGTGTATTCTTACCATTTTAGCATTTATTTCAGAGTATCTTGCTTTTTTTAAAAAAGAGTCAAAACAAGTTGTAATAAAAGACCTATATAGAGAAAATATATATAGTAGAACTATTTAAACATGAGAATAAAATATTGCATAATAGGATGACTTAGGGTCTAATAGCAGCTATTATAGACTGCTTAGGATGGGCCACAGGCTACATGCATTATCTCATTTAATCCCTAAAACTAGCTCTGAAAAAGTACTCACCCTCCTTTTACATTGAATAAACTTAGTAATAGTAGTTTGTAAGATCTTCTTGCTTGGAAATAGTAGAATGGGATCGGGGGGAGGCGTGGATAAAGGAGAGGGAAAGATAAATAATACCAGGCACATTGGCTAAAGTTTGCTTTAATCAGACTGAGAGTTAGTGGAAAGTGGTGAGGTGGCTCTGTAATTTGTAGGACAATAATCTGCCTTTCATCTGTGTTTCTACTGTTAAACATTTACTTTCTGGGCTTTGTGCTCTACAGCCTGCCCTGTGTTATCCTCTTTAAATTATTGCAAGCTGTATATGGAACATTAAGGTAATTAAGATAATTAAATTGTCACCGTAGCAAGAAGTTTTAACATCCTATCTATCATCTTAAAAACACACATGAGTATGTTATTTCTTTGTGGCTCCTTATGAGCTGCCCTAGTTTGCAGTATGTTTTCCCAGTCCCCCACACAACGCATGGTATTTTAAATTGCTAATTTTTTTTCTGGTTGCTTATAGTCTTCCATTGTTTTGATTCACATTTCTTTAATTTTGATTGAGTGTCTTTCTTTTATTTTTATTGGGCATTTTAGTTTCTTTTTCAGTAAACTTTCCCTGTTCATCTGCTGCCCATTTTTCTATTGCTGTATTCATGTACATACATTGTTCCTAAGTAAAGAAATTGGCCACTTTATTATATGTGTTGTAGATACTTTTAATATAGATTTTTTTTTTTTTTAATTTTAGTCTTGGGATGCCTGGGTGGTTCAGTGATTGAGCATCTGCCTTTGGATCAGGGCATGATCCTGGGTCTGGGATCGGGTCCCACATCAGGTTCCCTGCGAGGAGCCTACCTCTCCCTTTATCTGTCTCTGCCTCTCTCTCTGTGTCTCATAAACAAACAAACAAACAAACAAATAAATAAATAAATAAAATCTTAAAAAATTAATCAGTCTTTATGGCATCTCACTTCTCTGTCTTGGGTAAAGAATTTTCTACCTGCTGACTGAAAAAGTTTTTGGTTACCTATATTTTTCTCCTGCAACTTTTATGTTGACTTTTTTTATGCTTAAATCTTTTGCCCATCTAGAATTCCTTTTGGTTTAAGGGAAGAGTTTTAAGGATGTGTTTTTAATTTCCACAAATTTGTGAATTTTCCAATTTTACTTCTGTTGATTGACTTCTAACTTCCCCCTTTTGTGGTCAGAGAAAATACTTTGTAGAACATCTATCTTTTAAAATCTGTTGAGACTCAATCTGTGACCTAATATATGGTGTATCCTAGAAAATGTTACACATGCACTTGAGAAGAATGCGTGTGCTGTTGTTGGGTAGAGAGTCCTATAAATTCTTTTGGATCCAGTTGGTTTATTGTGTGGTTTATGTCCTCTGTGTCCTCATCTTCTGCCTGGTTCTGTCCTTTACTGTGGGACAGGTATTGAAGTTTCCAGCTATTATTGTGGAACTATTTCTCCCTTCAATTCTGTCCATTTGTCTAACACATATTTTGATGGTCTATTATTAGGTTCATACATGTTTGCTGTTGTTATATCTGCTTGTTGTATTGAACCTTTTATTAATGTATAATGCCCCCTTTTTTGTCTCATAGCCTTTTGTTAGATTTATAGTCTGTTTCATCTGATTTAGTATAGCTGCCCCAACTCCCTTTTGTTACTGTTTGCTTGGAATGTCTTTTTCCATCCCTTCACTTTCCATCGGGTGTCTTTTATTGTTGTTGTTGCTGGTGGTGGTGGTGATGCTGTCATCTTTTGATGTAAAGTGAGTCTCCTGAAGGTAACATACAGTTGGATTATGTGTCTTTTTACCCATTCTGCCAATCTCTGTCTTTTGATTTGAAAGTTTAAACCATTTACTTTTAAAGTAATTACAGATAAGGAAGGACTTCTGTCATTTTACTATTTGTCTTTTTTTTTTATACTTTATAGAATTTTGTCCTTTATTTCCTAGATTACTATCTTACTTTCCATTTGGTTAAGTTTTTTATTGTGAAACGTTTAAATTACTTCTTTTCTTCTGTGTATATTCTATACCTGTGTGTGTGTGTGTGTGTGTGTGTGTGTGTGTGTGTGTGTGTGGTTAAAGCATTATGTTTAACATCCTAAAGTTATAAGTCTCTAATTTGGATTTGGATGAACTTCAATAACATATGAAAGCTCTGCTCCTTTACAGCTCAGCTCCATCCCCAGCCCTTTCAGTTAATGTCCCCAAATGACATCTTTATACAGTCTGTGCCCAAAAACATAAAGTAAAAATTCTTTTAAATGCATTAGTCTCTTAAATTATGGAGAAAACAAAATGTGGAGTTACAAACCAAAGGTACAACAATACATGTTTTTAGACAAATAATTAAAAAAAAAAACTATTATTCTCTTAACTGATATAGAAAAACAGAAGCGAAGTTAAACACAAAAACAAATCATTGTTGGGGATCCCTGGGTGGCGCAGCGGTTTGGCGCTTTCCTTTGGCCCAGGGCGCGATCCTGGAGACCCGGGATCGAATCCCACATCGGGCTCCCGGCGCATGGAGCCTGCTTCTCCCTCTGCCTGTGTCTCTGCCTCTCTCTCTCTCTCTGTGACTATCATAAGTAAATAAAAATTTAAAAAAAAATTAAAAAAAAAAACAAATCATTGTTAACAGTGATATTAGCTTTTATAATTCCCCATGTATTTACCTGTCTTGTGATCCTTATTTCTTTTTACACTTTTGAGTTTCTGTGTAATATCCTTTCATTTCACCCTGCATCTTTGAGCATTTCTTTCAGAGCAGATCTAGTGGTTAACAGACTCCCTCGACTTTTTTTGTTTTTTAAGATTTTATTTATTTATTCATGAGAGACACACAGAAAGAGGCAGAGACATAGGCAGAGGGAGAAGCAGGTTCCCTGTGGGGAGCCCAGAACAAAGCAGGATCACAACCTGAGGCAAAGGCAGACACTCAACCACTGAGTCACCCAGGTGCTCCTCCCTCCACTTTTGTTTATCTGGGAATGTCTTAAATTTTCCCTCACTTTTGAAGGACAGTTTTACCAGATACAGGATTCTTGGTTGATAGTTTTTTTTTTCTTTTTAATGCTCTGAATATATTGGCCAACTGCCTTCTGACCTCCAAAATTTCTGATGAGAAATCTACTTATAACCTTATGACGATACCTTGTATGTGTCAAATTGCTTCTCTCTTACTGCTTTCATGATTCCCTTTGTCTTTTGAAAGTTTGTAATGTGTCTCCATGTGAGTTTCTTTGAGTTCATTTTACTTGAAGTTCTTTGAACTTCCTGTATGTTTATATTCATGTCCTTAAATCAAATTTGGGAAGTTTTCAGCCATAATTTTGTCAGATATTTTTTTCTGTCCTGTCTCCCTCTCCTTCTGGGACTCCTCATAATGCATATGTTTGTTTGCTTGATGGTTTCTACCATCCCTCAGGCCCTGTTCACTTTTCTTCAATCTTTCTTTTTTCTGTTCCTCAGACTTGATAATTTCCATTGTCCTGTCTTCAAATTGGCTGGTTCTTTCTTCTACCTGCTTAAATCTGCCTTTGGATGCTGCTAGTGATTATTTAATTTCATTTATTGTACTTTTCAGCTCCAGAATTTCTTTCTGGTCTCTTTTTAAGTGTTCTCTTTATTCATACTTCTATTTTGTTCATACATGATTCTCTTGACTTTCTCCACATCTTCCTTTAGTTCTTTGAGCTTCTTTAAGACACTTTAAAGTCTTTGTCTAGTTTATCTGCCATTGGTCTTTTTCAGGGACAGTTTCTGTTGATTTATTTTTTTCTTTTGAGTGAGCCAGGCTTTCCTTTTTCTTTGTACCTCGTTTGATTTTTTTGTTGTTGAGAACTGAGCAATTTTTAATCTAGCAATGTGGTAACTCTGGAGCTTTCTCCATTTTCCCTAGGCTTCCTGTTTTTTGTTGTATTGTTTATTTGTTTTAGTGTTATAGGTTGTGTCTGTGCCAAGGATACACCTAAAGTGTAAACTTAAATTCTTCTCAGCACCTTTTCAGAACCTTTCCCTGAACATGTATAATCACTTTCTAATTTTCTTCTATTTTTCTAATTTTCTTCGTACAGGTAGTTTATAGTTATATATATATATATATATATATATATATATATATATAACTTACCTTATATTACCTTATATTATTATATTATATATTATATAGCATATAGTTTTTGAATGTTCTAGTCTGTAACATTTGCCCCCCTCCCCCCAGAAGAGGGGAAAAGAAAGGGAAAAGATAAAGTGGAGGAGAAAAAGGGTACTGTCCCTTGAAAGTCCCTGAAAGTTGCCCAGAGGGGCTTGCAAGCGTGGGAGGAGGTGCAACAAAAATGGCCTCCGCCTCTTAGTCTGCACCTCTCTGATAGAAGCAGCTGTCAGCAGTCAGAGCACAGATCTCTATTATCTGGAGGACACATTTATTTTGCCCATCCTGGCTCTCCAGGCTGCATACAAACTGCTCTAGGAACAAAGTAAAGCCGCCTGCCCTATGACCAGTAGCAGGGGAGAAGTCATGGGCAGTTTCTACAGTGCTGAGAGCTGAAATTGGCCAGTATTAACTGTGGTTTCCCATTCAAGCCTTCTCCTGGCTGTTGCAAGATTTCAACATATATGAGTTCCAAAATAGTTATAGAGACAGAGTCTGCTAGTGCAGTTGCTATCTAGGTGGGGAGACATATTCCTGGGGCTTCTTAGTCTGCCATCTTCCCAGAACCCTCTCTCTTTTGCTTTATTTCTAATGTTACATAGCAAGATCAATTCCCTCACATTTTCCAAGATTCTAAATATACAGTTATCAACAAATAATAGTGTTTTTTCTTTATTTTAAATACTTACACTTTTTATTTCTTTTTCATCTTAAGACAGTATCAAACTGTTACTGTTTTTCCAAATTAAAAAAAAAAGGTAGATGTTGAGGGTTTTTTAAAGGTGCTTTTTAGGCACAAATGAACCAATCTTTTTATTTTTCTTTTATAAAAACCTTTTAGTATGGTGAGTTTTATTAATGTATTTTCTAATTGTTAATCATCATTAGGCTTCTTGGATAAATTTCGCTTAGTTGTGATCAATTATTCTGTTAAAGTACTGATGATTTATACTTGCTAATATTTTACTTAATTTTTTTGTTGTTATTCCTATGTGTGGTTGCATTAGTTAACCAACACTCCTATGTATTATTAGGTTATGATGGCATCATAGTTTGGAGTTTCCTGCTTCCTCTCTGTTCTGGAAAATTTTATGTGGCATTTAAATTGTTCCTTAGCAGTTTAAAATACACTTATGGGGCAGCCCCAGTGGCTCAGTGGTTTAGCGCCGCCTTCGGCCCAGGGCATGATCCTGGAGACCTGGGATCGAGTCCCACGTCAAGCTCCCTGCATGGAGCCTGCTTCTCCCTCTGCCTGTGTCTCTGCCTCTCTCTCTCTCTCTCTCTCCCATGAATAAATAAATACAATCTTTAAAAATATATAAAAAAATAAAATATACTTATGAAGGGACGCCTGGGTGGCTCAGCAGTTTAGCGCGTGCCTTTGGCCCAGGGTGTGATCCTGGGGTCCTGGGATTGAGTCCCACATCAGCTCCATGCGTGGAGCCTGCTGCTCCCTCTCTCTATGTCATTGCCTCTCTCTCTGTCTCTCTTTCTCTCTCTCTCTCTCTCTGTCTTGAATGGATGAATGAATGAATGAGTGAATGAATGAATAACTAAATAACTAAATAACTAACTAAATAAATAAAATCTTTAAAAAAAAGAAGATTCTCTTTAAAAAATACACTTATGAAGCTGTTTTAGTCTGATATGCTTGTTTGTGGGGAATCATTCTTTGATAACTTTATGCTTTCCTGGTTATTGGTTATTGTTTTACTTGTTTTCTGAGGTCAGGGTGAATCATTTATTTTTTTCTTAGAAAGTTGTTCACTTCAGTTTCTAAATTTATTTGTATAAAGTTTTATGGAAAGCTTTTCAAACATACACAAAAGAAAGAGCGTTAAAGCCCCCCCCCCCATGTATTTATGTATATCCAATTATTATTGAATAATTTTTAAGTGAAAATAAAGATCTCATGATATTTTAACCCTAAAAACTTTAGTCTCTATGTCTAAGAAACAAGGACTTTCTCCTGGCTAACCACAGTGCCATTGTCAAACCTCATAAAATTAAGACTGTTATTCTCAACTATGATCTAACACCAATTCCACATTAAAAGTTTTTCACTTAAGCCCCAAACTGTCATAGCTGTTTTCTCCACCAGGTTTTAGCCAGGGACCCATCTTTTTTGACATGCCTGATAGATCTCTTACTTTGCACCAGCATTTTCCTCTTCCTTGCTTCCCACCCTTACCTTCTATTTTATTCCGTTGTGATTACATTTCCCATTGCCTTGTAGAATGAATGTCTCCTGTTTTGGAGTAGTCTAAATTTCCTTTACAGTAGTCATTTAACTGGCTCCTGTAGCCTCTGTATTTTCTATGAGCTAGAAGTTAGATGTAGAGGTCTGATTGGATTCAGATTAATTAGGAGGCATGTAATGACTAATTTCATTATTATCCGTGGCACTGCCTGATCTGGCTAAAAGGTAGTGAGAACCAGAGCTCTTTCTTTTAAAAATAAGATTTCTTTCTTTCTTTTTTTTTTGCAAGAACTTTTCAACTAGCAAGTGATCTGTGGCATAATGTTTTTAACACTCTACAGGTGTCAATTTTCCTTTGAACCTTTCCCCTAATGGTTTTCAGCTTCCATGAAGAATCCTTGCCAAAAACAAGTATTTCATTACAGGTTGTAAACTAGTTATTTTCAAATTCCATTATTTCTTTTACATTTATCAGCAGATTTTCTTCTGCAACAAAGAGTTCTCTCTCTTTCATCAACAGGGGCTTCTTAGATACCCTAAGATGTATTTCCTACTGAAAAGGCATAATAAATGCTTATTAATTGTCTTCTTTTGCCATTTTTCAGAGTTCGGAGTTGATGTTCTTGATTATCTCCAGTGGCAGAAAGTGAGCTTTTATTTTGGGTTTCTCACCGTGAATCCATGGAATTTGATATATTCTTAATGTTTCAATCAGATATAGTTATTATTGTTTTAATGCTCACATTGCATCATCTTTTTTTTTTTTTTTTTTTTTAGGGGCATCCTCCTTAGACTGATTTCTGTGTTCCTCTGACACAACACTGATTAGTCTTTGAATATGTCCTTGCTTTTATGTGCAACAAGATATTTCTGGCTTACCCTAAAGATCCGCTATTCCTCAGGTTTATTACACAAACAATTTATGAGTATATTCTCATAAGAATTCTAGATAATCTTTGCAGCGTGTTGAGTGAAGTATGATGGCTTTCCATCACTTCAGTTTGGGGAAGATTTTTTTAGTCCTTTTCTTTTGCTTTTACATATGAACTTGTGTTTAAAGCACATAAATTTACATAAACATACACAGCTTTTTCATAGCTGTCTTTTATCAACAAATGTTTCCTTCCTTTCCTAATGTGCTGACACTGTTTATCTTTATGTCCTTGTTTGTGTTGTTAGTCTGTTCATTAGGAGTATATCAAGCCATTCCTTGATGTTGCTCATCTGATTTCCATCTGTGTCCTGTCTTACGTTGTTTCTGACTTACTGATTCCGTCCTGCCTTTCTTTTTGACCACTGCTTTACATGGGTAAAGTAGTAAGAAAGTTTCAGCTCTCAATCTCTCGATGTGAGTCAACTCTGAAGACTCCAGTTTATTAAATATATGTACATTTAGTTGCCATGTAAAGTATTAAAATGACTCACCTTGTTTCCTGCATGCCCCCTTGGCTCGAGATCTCCAACTGTCCCTTGATTCTCCTCAGCCACCTTCTGTTCACAGGAGGCTGTCTGGCAGAGGCTTGGTCAGTTAGGGAAGCCGCTCTGGGTAGAAAGCCCATGTTGATCCACTCTGACTGCCCGTTCGGCTCAGCTATAGCTAATGACTGTATGACCTGGAAGAAACAAGAGCAGATTTTTCTTAGAATAACTGAGAGAACCATCTTAATTTTTATCTTTTATTTTAGACATCAGAAAACAGGAAACTTAAGGAACCTTGTTAAGAAAGGAAAGCATTTTGTTGCTTTTAGCTGTGGTACATGTCCTTTTTCATCCTTTTTTGTCTATTTAGAGCAAAACTTTGCCAGTTTCAGGGTTGCCTTTTCTCTTTTGTATGGTTTTTAATGGTGACCAGTAGTTTTGACTAGGATGTAGGAAGAAAATGTTCATTTCCCCATTTTTCCTGCATATTTCCTCTTGTAAAATGTTCAACTTTATCCCATCTTCCGAGTCTTCCAAAATCTTGTCCCCGTTGCCCCTGCTTACTCGCACTCCATCCAGTGACAGTCCGTTCAGACACTGAGCTCTGTGTTTCTTTCAAGGCCGTGTCTCTACGTCTCCCTCCTCTTGCCTCCCCAGGGCGCGCTGGAAGCCCTGGCTCCGGTGTTGCTCACCTCCGTGCCTCGCGGAGTGATCTTGTGAAATGGCCAGTCCTTGAAGGGCCACTTCATGCTTCAGGGAGAAGATCCACGCCCCTGAGTTGGATCTGAGATGCTCTCCCGTCTGCCATCTGCTTGCTTTCCTATTTCCACTGGTCCCTCCTCCTCAGACACTTGTAGCATAGTGACAATAAGGGCAAACCTTAGCATCTTCTGTGATAGACTCCTCGCAGAATGCTTTCCTTACATATATGTGGCGCTTAGTTTGTTTCAACAGCCCTTTGGAATAAGGCATTTGTTGCCTCAAATCTGTTAATGTCCTTGAAGAGAGTTTTTGTTTCTAAAATGAATATTTGATTTTTTAAAGTTACAAATCCACAAACCTAGTTCTTCTTTAGTTTAATTCCACTTACAAAAGTCAGTAGACTGCTTTTAAATCTGGGAAAATTTATCATTCTCTTTTAAAGGAAATGTTAATGTTTGGTTAATGTTAATGTTCTTTAATGTTTAGTCCCACTTATAGATGAACTCCAAATGCCTTAAATTACATTTTATAGATTTAATATCTGCAGTTCCTTAAACATACCAACTTTTATTTTTTTTAAGAGACTTTATTTATATACTTATTTATTTGGCAGAGATAGAGCAAGCATAAGCAGGGAGAAAGGGAACAGTAGACTCCCCACTGAGCAGGGAGCCCAACTTGGGGCTGGGTTCCAGGACCCCGGGATCATGACTTGAGCTGACGGCAGATGCTTCACTGACTGAGCCACCAGGTGCCCCATACATATCAACTTTTAAATTTAAAAACAAAAACTGGGATGCCTGGGTGGCTCAGCAGTTGGGCATCTGCCTTTGGCTCAGGGCATGAACTTGGTCCAGGGATCAAGTCCTGCATCAGGCTCCCTGTGGGGAGCCTGCTTCTCCCTCTGCCTGTGTCTCTGCTTCTCTCTGTGTGTCTCTCATGAATAAATTTTTTAAATCTTTAAAAATAAATATATATTTTAAAAAATAAAAACAAAACCTTCCCTAGTTCTTAAATAACTTCTAATGTGATAAGTTTACAAATTTGCTGAACCTTGAGTCCCTTAAAAATTTGTTACACTGGGACGCCTGGGTGGCTCAGTGGTTGAGCGTCAGACTTTGACTCAAGGCGTGGTCCTGGGGGTTTCAGGATCAAGTCCCACAACAGGGCTCCCTGTGAGGAGCCTGTTTCTCCCTCTGCCTGTGTCTCTGCCTTCTCTCAGTGTCTCTCATGAATAAATAAATAAAATCTTTTAAAAATTTTTGTTACACCACTATTTATAAATTTCAAATCAGAAGTTCAACAGGTTTCAATTTTATAATTGAAAAAGCAACTTGGCCAGATTCTCTTAATGTTAAGTATATAAAATACTAAATATGGGCAGATTCCTTAATGCAAAAGAATTAGTCCCATGTTTAATTCTCTTAAGTTTTTCTGTACTTAGTTCTAGATCTTTATGAATGAAAAAAAAAATGAATTTCAAGTAAATTTAGAGGGTACTTTGTTCATCAGTTGAAATATTATGAGCCAGGACTCCAAGTGAATTTTCCTCAGTGACCAAATTCCCAGGCTGAACCACTTTTTATTATTACTGGGTCCAGGCCTCTCAGTGGCCTAGCCACGTAGTCCAGACACTGTGGACCCCACCTGCATGCTGCCTAAGTCTTCCTTCTCCTTGAGGAAGTCTGTAGTTTCCACCCAGGAGGCTTGGACTTTGCTTTTTTTTTTTTTTTTTTTTGTCTTTTGTTTTCACCTTTTACCTTTAAATATCTCTGAACGTGATAGAATCCTGTGTTCCTTTTTTATCTGGAAGGACCATAAATCTTACATTAAGCAGCGTCAAATTAATTTTGAATAGCTTTCATGCCCGTTCTGCCATCAGTACCAATAGTAGTAGCCTGTAGATTGAGGGACTCGGGCTTCGAGGTTAATACTGCCCAAGGCCTGATTGCCGAGCCAGCGCCATATGAGCCAGCGCCATATGTCACTGCAAATGGGCTGCCGCCATGGAGGGTCCCCCTGCTGTGTCTCGCGCTTCCATTTCTTTGCCTTGAATATGCCTCTCCCCCAAGGACGCCCTGAACACTTCTCCAGGTGGCTCAGCCCTCGTCCATTCTGTTTTAGCTTTCATGACTTGGCTTAAGCATCATCTCCTCCTTCTGAAGCCTTGTCAGCCAGTCGCAGACTCCCAAACCCAAACCACAGAACTCCATCACAGGATTGTGTGCCTGATGTGCACCCAGCACTTGTTTACAGTGCTTTGCTGCTCATGTTCATGTGATGTCTGCGTTAGACAGTGAGTTGTTGAGGACAGTGACCATGTCTTTGTGTCACCAGCACCTCCTTCAGTGCCTAGTGTATAATAGGCATTCCATCTATATTTTCTAATGAACAAATGAGGTTTTAATCTATTTTTATGTTATTTATTTGTTTATTTTTTAGATTTTATTTATTCATGAGAGACACAGAGAGAGGCAGAGACATAGGCAGGGGGAGAAGTAGGCTCCCTGTGGGGAGCCCGATGTGGGACTTGATCTCAGGACCCCGGGATCACGACTTGAACCAAAGGCAGACGCTCAACCACTGAGCCACCCAGGCGTCCCTTAATCTATTTTTTTAGATAATAAAAGGCTACCGTCTATAAAAGGTTAGCTAGCATGAGGCTGTTTTTTGAGGTAATGGAACCATTTTGTATCCTGATTACAAACATACCCACAAAAGTCTTCCTTCTCCTTGAGGAAGGAAGAGTCAAAGAGTCTCTTTGACAAAAGAGTCAACCGTGTTTGTCAATTAAAAAAAAAATTAAAACTGTCCCACTTTTTGAGGGTTTATTTAGGTGGGTTTTCACTTTTGTTTGTATGGAGGAAACTGATATTTACACATGCTCAACAGTTTCTTACATACATATGTGAATTGAAACACTAGGAAACACAAAGTGCAGATTTGATTTGATTTGATTTGATTTGATTTTTTAAAGATTTTATTTATTTAACAAAGAGAGCACAACAGACAGAGGGAGAGGGAACAAGCAGACTCCCCACTGAGCAGGGAACCCAGTGCAGGACTCAATCCCAGGACCTTGGGATCATGACCTAAGCCAAAGGCAGACATTTAACCAACTGAGCCACCCAGGCACCCTATAAAGTGCAGATTTTAAAAATTATTTCAGGGGTGCCTGGGTGCCATAATCGGTTGAATGTCCAACTCTTGGTTTTGGCTCAGGTCATGATCTCAGGGTCCTGGAATTGAGACGCATGGGGCTTTGCCCTCAAGGGGGGGATCTGCTTGAGATTTTCTCTCCCTCTTCCCCTCCCTGCCTCCTGCTAATGTTAAATGTGTTTAAATAATTTTCTCCTTTCTGCTTACCCTGTCTTTCAAGTTTTGTCTGATGAGAAAAAAGGTCAAGCCTATGAGCAAACTACAATAATTAAACAAAAATTTTTTACTGTCGTAGCTGTAAATATAGCACATTATTTCATTAAAGAAAGGAGATATTATTGAAGACTCTACTAATGCTTGAATCGCATATTTTTCTGGCTAATGGTACATTAGAAAGAAAGCCATTTGATTTTTCAGATATAAATTTGAGATCACTGATTTTGTGACAATATTTTCAAACTCAATTGGACTTCATATTTGATCTGGAGATAAGTAAGATGAGTCCCAGAATAATTTTCCTGACAACAGCCCCTACCATTTTTTACTGAAAACTTTTAGAACAGACTACATATATTCTGTTGTTGAAATTTAAAAGAAGATGTTGCTCACAAGGGAGAGGAGAGCACTTAGAGCCCTTAGCTGTAATTCTGTGTCTCTTGGTGCCTAAAGCTGGTGGTAATGCCTGTGGTAATGCCTTCTGAGACCATTGATCAAGAAGGCTGTCATTTGGTGTAGTGTCCACTGGGTGGCAGCAGAGACCTTAGTAAGAGCAAAGATGCACAAATATGAGGGGATTTGAGGGAGTCTCCTGGTTTTCTGATTTTTTTTTTAAGGGATGCCTAGAGTATTCTTTTTTATTTCCTTTTTTTTTTTTAAAGAAAAAATGTTCAAAAAACCCAAATAATAAACTTCTTTGCCTTTATTAAAATATATCAAGTTGGCATTGGCATAAAAATTCCACTTTCGATGGAACCCTGGTAAAAAATATCATTAATGTGCTATTTTCACAAAGGTGTCCCTGCTATATATGAGAGGAATTGTGTTGCTTACCTACCTTTAAGAGTCAGGCAGTAATTCTTTTAGACACCTATGTTTTCAAGGGGAAGAAGAGAATTAAATTATAAGCATGGATTTTATTGTGGGGTGAGCACAGACAGTATTGTGGCTACTGAAGAGTTCAGAGTGAAAGTGTGGATGGTAAATATCAATATGTATTGCCATCTATCAGTTGGTATCCATCTGTTTTGACATCAGTTATGCTTGAATCTTATAGTTACCCTTGATCACTTAGGGATGAAAGGGGATGGGTAAACTAAGCAAAGCCAAATAGAGCAGTGTTCTTGTATGTGTGTGTGTGTGTGTGTGTGTGTGTGTGTGTGTGTTGGGGGGGGGTCTCCCTTAAGGAGAGATTGTTCAAGAATGTTTCATGCTTATCTGGATCTATTTTGTGGGGAAAAGCCCAACTATTTATTAGCATATGAAAATATCATTGATGACGGCATTTGTCCTTTTTAAGGGGTCTACATGGTCTATCTTCAGCTCAGTGAAAGTTGAATAATTCGCTTTCAGGAAAGAATCACCTGAATAACAAATTCAGAGTAGAGTTTCTTTCCAGATTTTGCAATTACCGAGGTCGGATTGCCTGGGCACAGAGTCCTCGGGTTTGGGTATTAGTGTTGGAATGGAGAGGCCTGTGCCCTGTGCAGTCTCTGTGAAATGTGAGCAAGTTCCTGCCCAGACACGAGCATCTCCAGGAAGGGAGACACTCTCTGCTCCTGGGTTCCCTATGGCTGCCTCCGCTTTCTGCCCTTGGCTCCCCTTCCGATCCTTTCCGTCATGCAGCTCCCCTCCCCTCTGCTTTCTCTCTCCATCTCCCCCTTTTCTTCTCAGGTCACTTCTTTCTGCCCCCTTGCATCCCCCTCCTCTTGAGAGAGACAGCCCTCCTGCACAGCGGATGCTGCCCCCAGGCCGAGGACCTGCACTGAGATGCAGGCAGCATGTGGACATTTGATCATTGTTGGGTCATTGATGATTCTCCCCCCAGTCAGAGGTGTCTGGTCAGTCCCGGGAACAACTTGAACATGGCCTAGCCCCACCGTGTCATCATTCAGCGGGTGTTTGTGGAAGGGGGATGCTGGTCAGGGTCCTGAGCCATATATTGGTTACACCCGTTAGTTTGTAGGATGCCTCAGGTCACAGATTTTTAAGCCCCTCCATTTTGGAAGGCTCTTACTACGTCTTTCAAATTGCTTTACCTTTTTCCATTCTTATTGAAAATCTCTCTGGGGACAGGGCCATGTACTCTAAATGTCTTTCTCCACTTAAGATATTCAGCCTCTACCTGCTACAGGGCCCTAGTACCTAAATGGGAGATTACCATCTAGGAATTAATTAAATGCAGTGTCATTTTGTCTGCACTGCATTTTTTTCCCCCTCGAAACCCTGCTACATCTAGTTTCTTAGCTGGTAGATCTTGGATATTTATAACCGTTACGTTTCTGTACCATTTATATGATTAGTGTGTCATTACTCTAATTCATATTAATTACATGTGAATGAATGGACACTTTATCACCACCTTACTTGTAATTCCGTTACTATCTTAGATACTAGAGGTATAGGGGTAGGAAAGGGGGAGAAGTCACTTTAGGTTATTGTCTGCTTGGGGAAAGGGAGATGTGTTTTGGGCTACCATGAAAGAACGTGGAAATGCTACTTTTTTGATATTTTAGAACAGTCACAGAATGTTTTCCCCAGTGTGGGTTTGGGTCTCTTGCCCATTCAGTAAATGGAACATGTTGAAGTTTTCTTTTAATTCTACTATGATGTGTAGATGCATAGAATATTAATGTCTCTTCCTTAGAAAACTTTCTGTATTGACTTGAATATAAAGTGATGTTAAATGTAAGGTGAATGCTTTCCTTACCCTTTATGTTGAACAATTAAATCTCCCATGTATGTGTGTATGACACATACCTTTCCATCTTGTTTCATGCATGAATTACCACCTTGGTCTCTCCTTTACCGATTTCTCAACCATCTTATTCCTTCTCCTGAGAAATAATGCCTTGTACCTGTAATCCTACACTTTTACTCTGTCCTGTTAGTCTTTACCAATATGTGCTGTTTATGTAACTAAAGAATTTCAGAATGAAAGTCTGCAGGTACTGGGATATAGGAACAGTGTGTGATACGGCCTCATTTTCCCCACAGATGTTCCATTTTCTCTCTTAGTCCTCTTTCCTCCCCACTTTCTTCCTTCCACCTCTCCCAAGGTTTTTGTTTTGTTTTTGGTTTTTTGTTGTTGTTGTTTTCATCTTTCCACTGGCTTGTGCCCTGATTAACCCCTTTCTACTCTGGCTCAGTCCAAACCTGGAATTTTGCTTAAATTCTGGGGTACACAATTAACCAAGGTGCCCTTCCATGTCCATCATTGTCAGTAAGTCAGTCTAGCTTAATGTCCGTGGGAAATGCTGTGGAAGCCAACCCTAGATTGACCATCCCTAGCAATACCATGGTGGTCACGACACAAAATGGCAGATGGGAATCTGTGAAGTAATGGAACTCTCATTACCTGCAGGATCTGTTACTGCCTGTGTCTACGTCCACATTTGCTTTGTTCAGTTGTCTTTTTGATGTGGTTACATAAAGTAAATTTTAATTACTATAGTTGCTTTCATTACATGGTTGACATTTGAAAGTACACTAGGACCATAAAAGCAAATGATTATAAATAATGAAATATGTGATTTTTAACTAGCAGAAAAAGGCAATCCATAAAATTTGTGTTTAGTATAGCATATCAGTTTTGAGATTGAGGATGTAGACTTGAGGGTAGTATCTTAGTTCGGGCTGCTATGATGGAAATACCACAGATTGAGCGGCTCTAACAACTAAGAAATATTTTCTCGTAATTCTGGAGGCTGGGAGGTCCAAGATCAAAGTGTTGCCAAGGTTGGTTTCTTCCCTCGTTGGCTTTAGCTGGGCGTCTTCCTACCTGGTCTTCCGTCTATACCCGTCTGTGATACCCCTCTTCTTAGGAGGATGTGGGTCATATTGGATAAGAGGCCAGTGACCTCAGAGAACCTTAATTACCATTGTAAAGGCTTTATCTCCAAATCTTGTCACATCTGAGGGATTGGGGGTTCAAGCTTCAACATACGAGTTCTCAGGGACGACACAGGTCAGCCCATACAATAAGGTAGTTTTTAGGCACAGATTTTGCTGAAGAAGAGAAAAAACACAAATATGTCCTCTAGTGAATTAAACCCTGCTCTAGTGCCCAGTCCTCCTCAGAAGCCCCAGAGTGTGCAGCTCTCCACCAGGGTGAACGCATCCCAAGCAGGCATTGCCAGTGCTTCACACGTGTGAATCAGGCTCAGACTCTCCCTCCCTCTACGTGTCAGCTGTCTTAGTATATTTGGGGAGGTGTGATGACAGAAGGTGAAGGGCTGCCCCCAACCTGGTCCAGAGTTCCCTGTCTAATCACTATTCCCCCAGTGGGATGTTCCTCCCTGCTCCGCCAGGGGCCATTCCCTGCTTCACTGGTGACCACAACTGAGAGGAACCCACGGGCTTCAGTCCTTGTGGTGCAGCGTGGCTATTTTTTTAGAAGACTCTGCAGAGGGGGCAGTAAAACCAGGGCGGATCACACATCTCTTTGTGGCCCCATCCACTGCTCCACATGAAGAGAGGTGAGGGCCCTAGTCCCATCATGAGGTCTCTACCCTCGTGACCTAATTATCCCCACAAACCTCATCTCCAAATACCATATTAGGTAGGGGAATTCCACTGTATGAATTTTTGGGGGAGACATAAACATTCGGCCCATAGCAGATAGCTAACCTTTGAAAGCACCTAATTACAAGAAAGTTTGGTTCTCATGGGTTGTGAAACAACACAGATGGAAACATTGAAAACAGGGTGTGAGCCTCCATGATCCAGACTAAGAGAAACATTGGATGCTTTCACCCATAGATGAACGTTCCAGGGAGGACCCGCACATTCAAGTTGTAGCAGGAGTTCACTTTGAAGTCTGGTGTTGGGGTGCTGTTGTTTAATACTGCTATGGAGAATTTGTTAAACATTTTCAATTATTTCACATGAACCGAAATGTCGGTGGCTCTGTCTGCAGGCTGCCGAAAGCCACTGAAGTGGTGGAGTAGTGGAGCAGCTTAAAGGGCTCAGCGGGAGAGTCTCTACAACTAATCCAATTTTGTCCCTGTAACAGCACATCTCGCAGGCAGGAATTAACCACTCTCTGGGTGCCCCTGCTTTCTTTTTCTTTTTAATGGTTATGGTTTTCATCAGGTTCCTACTCACCCACCTGGAAAGGGCACTGTGATGATTGGCTGATATTTTTGTCTGATGGAATACCAACCAGCCATTGAATTAGCCGCTCAGGTTACTGTGTTGTGCCCTTAGCACATTGTCAGAGTGGGAACTAAAAGAAAATTCATAAGTTCAGTTTTTCTTTTATATAGGTCTTTATATCTTCTTGATAATTTGTTGGTGTTATCTGCCTACAGGGAAGAAGGAGTTCCTGTATTTATCTGGGACTAAATGGATAATTATTTGTAGAGCTGGTAAAAGCTTTTTGGGGGACACAGATTTTAATTTTATTTTTATTGTTTTTAACCCAATAGACTGCATAACTACTTGTGAATATTCTTGACTCAGGCTGCATTCAAGTCCCCTTTCTTACCTTGAGTTTAGCTGTTTCCTATGAGACCAGCCAGATGCTGAACTGGAATTGCCTGAGACTACTTCACAAGCAACGTTATCAACATGGACAACTCTTCTCATTGCCAAGCATTTTAAAGTTTGGGTTATCACTTAAATTACCATGTCTGCATACATGGTAATCTTTTTTTTATAAAAAGAGATGAGAACAATATAGGTTACACCCTCTGTTGCTGAGCAGTCTCTGGTGCTGTGTTCTATCCCAGAGGCCCCCTTAGCTCTGCTCCTCCCTCACGGCCTGCACCCAGCGCATGAGCAGCTGTGTGGACCTAACCGTTAACTGTGGAGGATGTGCCAGATGCAGCCCCTTCTCATTACTTCCGTGCAGAGGGCTCTGGAATCAGCTCTTATTTGAACGGTGATTGCTATTTACCAGCGGGAAGCCCCTGTGCATTTTTATTTCTGCCTCGGTTTCCTCCTCTATAGAATGAGATCACAGTGGTGACCTAAGTTACACGCCTATTGCTAAATGCCGTATGTACAGTTTTTGAGTGGGGGTGACGCATGGTAAGTGTGTAATGGATAGTTGCTATTACTGTTACTTTTATCATCATTAATTATTACATAACTGAAGTCCAGTCCCCCTCCCCGCCCGGATGAACTTGGTAAGCTAGGTATCAGATGATGTTACCCTCCTGCTGAAAAGGCCTTCATGGTTTGCAGTTAACTCAGAAAGAAATTCACAGTCCTCACCATAGTCTTCAAGACCCTGTGTGATGTGAATCTTTGGTTCCTCCAGCCTCGTCCCTGGCTGTTCTCTGTCTTCTGCTCAAGCACAAGGTGCCTTGGCTCTTTCTAGAACTCTGCTCTGCTCCATCCTGCCCCACCTCAAATCACTTGAATTGCTTCTCCTGGTGCTGTCTTCCTAGCTCTGCACACCCAGCATATACGCTCCATGAAGACAGAGACTTCATCCTTCGTGTCCTCTCCAGTTTGCCAGCACCCTGTACCAGTGCCTGGTACATAGTATTTGTGTGATACAAAAGTATTTGTGGAATGGGTAAATGAACAAAACAAACTATAATCGCCAATTCTAACACTGTGTGTGCTTTCAGATGTGCAAAATAAAGAGCTTGCACAAATATTGTCAAAGTAAACTGAGATTCAGTTAAAACCATCAAAAGAATCTCTGGAATTTAATGAGTGTGGCATAAACAGCAGAACTGGAGTGAAAATACCAGGTGCCGGTTCTCAGTCAGTGTCTGCCATGAAAGATCACTTGGCTGCTCAGAGACTCGGCTTCCCGCTTCTAAAATACAGGCAGCACTAGATCTCAAACCCTTGGGCTCTGAGCAGCTGCCCAGCTGAGGGAAGAGTAAAAGGGGTGACTTTCCACTTTCATGAGAACAGCTATGTTTCTATTTTATTTATATATTGGGGTTTTGTATGAAATTTAGTTTAAAAGTCTGCTTTTAAAAAGTTTTAAAACTACTGGACTAGAAGACCACAAAGGTTTGGAGTGCCAGGGTGGCTCAGTTGGTTGAGCATCTGACTGCTGATCTCAGTTCAGGTCTTGATCTCAGGTCTTGGCTCAAGACCTGTGGGATCAAGCCTCACACTGGGGCGCCACACTGGGTGTGGAGCCTACTTAAAAAAAAAAAAAAAGAAAGAAAGAAGAAAAGAAGAGCACAAAGATCATTTTTACCTTAGTAATCCTGATCCCAGTAGCTTAATTCTTTAAAGGATGTTGCTTCTTCATTCTCTGCTCCTCCCTTCCCAAAGAACAGATCACCTAATAATTTTTTTAAGTATCTTAAAATTATGATATGTGGGTAAATAACAAAATTGTAAGACAGTATCTGTGTGCTTACCTCTCTTGTATGCATTGCTTAGCACAGTGCCTAAAACCGAGCTCACTCAGTAAGTATTGTAGATGGATGGATGGGTAGATATATGAAGAGAGTAACATTTTTCAGTGAGACTTTGTTATTTTGTAATATGTGAAAAACATTGTAAACCTTCAAATGTTTATAAGTATGGTCTGTTGTTTTCTGTCAAGGTGATATTTATTGGATATCTACATTATAATAGATCATTTTCATTTTTTAATTTAAAAAAAATTTAAGTTTTGTATTTTAATTCCAGTAGAGTTAACATACAGTGTTATATTAGCTTCAAGTATACAATATAGTGACTCAACAGTTCTGTTACTCAGGGCTCATCATGTGGGTGTCCTTAATCCCCTTCACCCATACCCACGCCTCCCCTCCCTTCTGGTAACCATCAGTTTCTTCTCCCTAGTGAAGAGTCTGTTTTGGTTTATCTCTCCTTTTTTTTCCCCTTAAACTCCACATATTAGTGAGATCCTATGGTATTTGTCTTTCACTGACTTACTTCACTTAGCCTCATACTCTCTAGCTCCGTCCATGTTGTTACAAATGGCAAGACTTCATTTTTTATGGCTGAGTAATATTCCTGTGTGTTTGTGTGTGTGTGTGTGTGTGTGTAATACACATATGAATGTATATATTTTACTACATCTTCTTTATTCATCTATCAATGGACATTTGGGCTACTTCCATATCTTCGCTATTATAAATAATGCTACAGTAAGCATGGATACACATATCCCTTTGAATTAGTGGTTTTGTGTTTTTTGGGTAAATACCCAGTAGTACAATTGCTGGATCTTAGGGTAGTTCTACTTTTTACTTTTTGGGGAACCTCGGTACTGTTTTCCACAGTGGCCGCACCAGTTTGCATTCCCACCAACAGTGTGTGAGGGTTCCTTTTATCCCCACATCCTCACCAACACTTACTCTTTGTTGTGTTTCATTTTAGCCATTCTGACAGGTGTGAGGTGACATCTCATTGTAGTTTTGATTTGCATTTCTCTGATGCTTAGTGATGTTGAGCATCTTTTCATGTGTCTCTTGGCCATCTGTATGTCTTCTTTGGAGAAATGTCTGCTCATGCCTGCTGCCCACTTTTAAATTGGATTATTTGGTTTTTGAGTATTGAGTTGACTAAATTCTTTATAGATTTTGGATACTAACTCTTTATCTGATATGTCACTTGCAAATATCTTCTCCTGTTTTGTGGGTTGCCTTTTAGTTTTGTTGATTATTTCCTTCTCCATGCAGAAGCTTCTTATTTTGATGTAGTCCTGATAGTTTTGTTTCCTGGGTCTGCTTGAGCACACATATCTAGAAAAATGTTGCTATAGTCAAATGTCAGAGATATTACTTCTTATGTTCTCTTCTAGGACTTTTATGATCTCATGTCTTACATTTAGGTATTTAATCCATTTTGAGTTCATTTTGTGTATGGTGTAAGAAAGTGGTCCAGTTTCATTCTTTTGTATATAGTTGTCCGGTTTTCCCAACACTGTTTGTTGAAGAGATTATCTTTTTCCCATTGCACATACTTTCCTGCTTTGTCAAAGACTGATTGCATAATTGTGAGCTCTCTATTCCATTTGTTTGTGTGTTTGTTTTTGTGCCAGTACCGTACTGTCTTAATCACTATAGCTTTGTAATAGAACTTGAAACCTGGAATTGTGATACCTTGAGTTTTGTTTTTCTTTTTCAAGATTGTTTTGGCTTTGGGGGGTCTTTTGTGGTTCCATACAAATTTTAGGACTGTTTGTTCTAGTTCTGTGAAAAGTGCCACTGGTGTTTTGATAGGGATTGCATTAAATTTGTAGTTTGCTTTGGTTAGTATAGACATTCTTACAACATTTGTTCTTCTAGCCCATGAGCATGAAATATCTTTCCATTTTTTTGTGTCATTTTCAGTTTCTTTCATGAGTGTTTTACAGTTTTCAGAGTACAGACCTTTCACCTCTTTGGTTAAGTTTATTCCTAGGTATTTTATTCTTTTTGGTGCAGTTGTCAATGGTATTGTTTTCTTAATTTTTATTTCTGCTGCTTCATTAGTAGTATATAGAAATGAAGCGATTTCTATACATTGATTTTGTATCCTGTGACTTTTTACTGAGTTAATTGATCAATTCTAGTAGCTTTTTGGTGGGAGTCTTTCAAGTTTTCTATTTATAGAATCATGTCATCTGCAAATAGTGAAAGTTTTATTCTTCCTTGCCAATTTAGATGCCTTTTATTCCTTTTTCTTGTCTGATTTCTGTGGCTAAGACTTCAATCCTATGTTGAATAAAAGTCATGAGAGTGGACATCTTAGAACTGTTTACTGAATGGCCAATTCATTATACTTTCTTTTCTCTTATTTTTAAAAAAGATTTATTTATTTGAGAGAGAGAGAGAGAGCATGAAGAGGGGGAGAGGCAAGGTAGAGGGAGAAGCAGACTCCACACTGAGCAGTGAGCCAGATGTGGGGCTCGGTCTAGGATCCTGGGATCATGTCCTGAGCCAAAGGCAGCCACTTAACTGACTGAGCCACCCAGGTGCCCCTGCACCTTCCTTTAATTCTTCATTAATTTTCTGATGTTAGTTATGTAAATATAAAACTAAAAGTATCCCGTATGATTTTCTTTTTTAATTCTTTTTTTTCCTTTTTGCATTTGAAATAAGATCCTTTTAGAGCTATTAGCTTTGAGAGAGTACTATCTCTTTTTATAGTGAAGTTACACTGTGGCAGTGTAGTGTGGCATTTCTCCATTTTTACTTGAGATAAAAATAGTAATAATTATAAGCTATCTTGGGACAACCTTGAGACCACAGTTGGTCATCATCTGCCTTTTCTTTTTTTTTCTTTTCTTTTCTTTTTTTTTTTTTTTTATCATCTGCCTTTTCAATTTGGCAGACCTGCTTAAAGTTGATAGACCTTTTACTGAGATTTACTAGATTACTTTAGACTAAAGCCAAAGTAGCATAATGGTAAGGCATTGAGCTACTGACCTGCATGGTTGTTTTAGTAATAAATATGAGCATATCAGTTTTGCATTCTTAAAAAAGCATGTAATAATATATCTTAAGAAAACATAAGAATCACATTATATAATTATATAAACCTTACTCATAAGTTTATAAAGTATTGCTACTTGCATGCTGTCTAATAAGATTTTGACTTTTGCTATGTTTTAGTATCAGTCTCTCTTAAAAATGCTGCTTCTAAACCTCTAAAATTCTGTGGCATACATGTATGAGTGCACGTATGAAAAGCATGTAGTTGTTCAAAATGTGGCTACTAATGTACGTAATACTATTTACTCCTGTGTTCATGTTACTTACAAATCTGTCTTTCCCTTCAGGTAAAGAGGACGAATATCCAAAGAAACCTTTGGGGCAGCTTCCACCTGAACCTGCCAGCATCAGTCACCTGAGCAACGGACGAAGAAGTGTTGGCAAGTCAAGTCCCCACATGAGCAGCAGAAGAGAAAGTGGCTCATCACCTCACAAAAAACATGAGCCTTCCCCTCACCATCAAAGTAGAATTGGTACACCAGAGCGAGTACGGGTGCAAAGACGGAAATCAGATGATGAGGACAGTAGAAAGCTTAAAGAAGAAGCAGATTTTCAAAGAAAACTTCCATCAGGGCCACAAGACAGTTCCAAGCAGTATAATCATGCAGCTGCTAACCAAAATAGCAACGCCACTTCAAATACCAGGAAGGAATTTGTGCCCAAGTGGAATAAACCATCAGACATTTCAGCTATTGAGAAAACTGCCAAATATGCCATCGAAGGCAAAAGTAGGTCGGTGCAGCCCACACTTGCAGTCACCATCCCAAGTTCTGCTGATACTCGAATATCAAATGTAAGGCAAAAGATGAAGGTTTTAGATGCTGATGAAGGGAAACGGGGCTCTAACGCATCCCAGTACGATAACGTACCTGAAAATGACAACAGTGCATCTATTGAAGAGGCACTAGAAAGAGCTTACTCCCAAAGTCCAAGGAACATGGTTTCCTCTCTCAGCCCAAGGAAGCATATGGAGCCGGGTTCTAGTCCATCAAGAGTACCAACCAAGTTTACCTTTAAAGTACAGCCTGCAGGTTACCCAAAATATCCATCCCCACTAGATGGGGAAGATCGCAGGACAGTACATCCGCCATCCTACAGTAACCCCCCTGTTTACCATGGAAATTCTCCCAAACACATCCCTAGTGCTAACAGCAGCTGCGCATCTCCACAGTTTACTCACGGGGCTCAAAGGAATCCTTCCCGGAGACCTTATGGTTCTACGCTTTCGGTCGATGTTTCTCCCGAGAAGTTCTATGGCCGCCCGCTTCCTCTTGTACTACCATCCAGCCGAATAGAAGTTCTTCCTGTTGATCCTGGCGCCGGGGGATATTCGGGCAATTCGGAGTCACCAAAGAACGGCAAATTCATCATTCCTCCAGTGGATTACCTGTCAGAAGTTATTTACACGTATAGACCTGAGACTCATGGACAGTTGTGGACTCAAGATGCTAACCGTGGCCACTTGAGCAATTTACCAAAATATTCCGCCTTTCAACATGTTTCCTTTCAGGACCATAGCCTCCCGGCAGTCTCAGTAGATAGTCCAGTGCGATACAGAACTTCACCAGGTTTAGAAGATGCCAGTTCCTCTGGGTATCAATATTCAGGGCCCTCACCTCCAGTATATCACTACAGAAATCGGGATGGACTTTCTATTCAAGAATCAGTATTGCTGTGAGAATTTATCTATACTTGGTAAAGACAAGAGAATAGAAACCATTTGAAACCTACATTGCTATGTTTATAATTGCCAAAGCAGTATTTTATATTATTGTAAACATCTCACACAATTCCAGTGTCTGCTAGTAATAAGAATATATAGAAATGTTTTATCCCCAAGTAGATGCTGCTTACAATGAGCATTTTTAAATTGCATCATCTCTGAACCTGTTAAAAAAGAATTTAACGTGGTGGAAACATAGCAATAGCATTTAGGGAGGCACACATAATAATAATTCATTACTCCGTTTCATTTATGTCTTTCTCCAAAATCTGAGCATTTTTGTACCATTAGCCCATTCTGTTTTGAGTTATATTACAGAGCACAGAAAAACTGTGTAGAATAGACCTTTTTAAGGCTATGTGTAGAGCGTGTCTTTGAATAGATACCAAAATGCCTCTATGCACACATATTTGAACACAGAACTAAAGAAACATTAAAAAAAAAAAAAACCTAATTGTAATCCACATCCATAGATTAATTTACTATTCTTCCTTTCCTTAACTTACCTTTCAGCCAGGTTTTTGTCCCCACCCCCTTATATTTTTCACCCAGGTCCTAACATGCCGTCGGGTGTTTGCCCTGACTTCTCTGCAATTGTGGCCATTTTCTTTCCTTCTGAAAATTAAAGACACTGGAGAGAAAGGCTGACCACCTAATGGTGCTTAAACACTGGGGCACTCAAAGTAAGGTTATGGCCAGAGGCGTGGCGCTGCTGGTACCCCAAGATCAGTTTTAGAGCAGTTTGAAGTGCATTTGTGCCCTTGGTTCTGGTCTGACTCTTGCAAAGCTCAGAGCAAAATGTTCCTTGCCAGATGCAGAGGAAGTGCTGCCATCCTGCTCTCCAGTGGATGCCAGCAGGAGAGGTTGCGAGTTACTGATCCTCAAGCACTCACACGGGGCATCAGAACAAACTCCTTTGAAATCCATTTGAAAGCAGGATTAACAATATGGTTACTCCTTACTTCTGCCCTTTCGATTCCTGCACAGTCCAGGGTGTCATTTACTGTCATGGTCTTTTTCTGGCACTCTTTCTTTCAAGGTGGTAGTCCATGGATATTGCTGCACTTAGGCCATTAAATTATCATTGTGTAAACTTGTAAAAAATGATTCTAATTATTAATAGGAGTCTAAGATTTTAATCTTTTTTTAAAAAATAGTGTGACTTTCATACTTTCAAAAATCTCCTTTTTTCCCCCTTTTTACAGTTAAAAAAAATTCAGATTCATGGTTAAGAGATTAGCAATGAATGTCTTTTAAAATAGTCTATTACACTACAATTACCAAAACACTGGGAAAGTTTTAGGGCACTCCCAGAAAGTATGGCTTTGTGTTTAATTGGAGAGCTCGTTTTCCACATATTTTCCTCGTGTTTGAATAAGGACTAGAGTAGAAAACCTAACTTCAAGGGTTCCGCTTGTTGCAAGTTGGCGCTTTAAACTTTCAAGGTACTGAAGTATGTCCTTTCAAATGAGAGTAACATTTGTTTAGCTAGTGAATGTGACAATATTTTTTATGTATATAATGAGTCTAATGTAATTTTAATCAACTTGGTAATGATGTTATTAAACAGCAAAACAAATGGCAGTGTGTTAGCAGCTAAGCACTACGCTGAAACGCAGGCAAAATCCTGCTCCCCCTGGGCTCTTGATTCAGATCATGTGGAGGCTTAGAGAGAAATGTATATAAAAAATGTAGCTGAGGATATTAATTCCAATTTTTAAACCATGATTCTGTGACTTGTAATAAACCAAGCTGTACAATTTAGGTTATGATAGCGGCATCTGAGCTGCCCCAAAATATCTATGTCAACAGTGGTAAATACTGTAGATTTATATATATATATATATACATATATATATATGCAAAATATATATAAACACACACTATTTTCTTATGTCATCTATGACATTTTTATCTGTATACTTTTTTTGATGTGATTGTTTTTAACATGCTAAAAGTAATAAGTATATTTTGTTTTGTGTCTTTCATGTGCCTTTTTTATATGGCAAAAGCGCTGCATCTCTGATGCTTCTAAAGCTAATTTTCTTCTAATTGAGGAGATACTGCTCAGTGTTTGCCCACATGACTGTACATTTTATCACAGTTGTATGTTAAATGCTTTATTAATTTCCAGGAGTACTGTATTTAGAACTACATCACCTTTCCTTTATTTTATTTTCTCTGCCATTATTAATAGCAATAAGGTATTTCCAGTCTCCCCCACTCTAAACGTTGCTCCCTCTGTTAGTTTTGCAAGTAGGAAAATTTAATTTGAACTTATTTTGCCACCATCCAATTTTTAGGCTTTTAAATTTGTCTTTTAATAAAAGATAAATAATGGAATGATGATAAAAGATGAAATAATATTAGTAAAGTGAGTTAAATATAATCGCAAAACTGTATTTGGTGAGGAATCTCGTGGAGCAGAGGCTGATGTGATCCTACTACACAGCTGTGCATGCTGTAAATAGTATTCACTCTCTTCTTTATAGCAGTCCTGCTTCATGCAATAAGCTCTTTGGTGTGGTTTTTGTTGTTTTAATATTTAGTTTGAAATGTTAAAGAGACTACACCCAGGGTCTCCAAGGGAGATTTTTTTTTTAATCGAATTTAAAAAAAAACAAAAACGCTTTTGAAAGCTAAGAGAGATGTATATACATAAATATAAAGTCAGATACCAGAGTACTGTAGAAAAAAATTATTTTTCCTTCCACCCTGCTGAATTTTCCAGCCAGGCCCTGTAAACTGGTCTGACAAAAGTAGGTCAACAAGAAAAAAGCAGAAGTTTATTAACAGGTGCATCCTACATTCACATGGTACCCAGTCCTGAGCAACTCAAAGGAGGATTAGATTTAGGGTCCCCCAAAAATAAATAAACAAATAAATAAATTAAAAAAAAGATTTGGGGTCCATGCACCTGACTTAGCAGGGAGAAGGAGGAGGAGAAAGGCACTTATGGGAGAGCAAGGGACTATTTGGAAAGATAAGCAGGGCCTTAGGAGAAGTGATGGACGGTGTCATGGTGTGTGGCAGTGTCTGGGTGTGGTGCCTGGAAAAAGCGGAGTTGCCTGGGGAGGGGATTTGTGACAGTTTTTTTGGGGGGGGGGAAGCTCTGCTTTCAGGCAGATAAGCAATATCAGGAACTCAGATGCCTCTGGCTCAAAATCGTTCTTATGCCAAAGTGGTATATTTTGGGGTGGCGTGCCCTGATCCCCCTCAGTGGCAACGATAGAATGTTTCCTGAAAGAATTGAAAAAAAGATTGAATAGGACATTTCTAGAGAAGAAAAATAGATGTTTACAGGATGTGGTGTGATTGCTTTAACTTTTTTCATTTTAAGGAGATTCTAATACTAAATTTTATGTCATGCTCAGTGTAATTTTTCAGTGAAGTTTCATATTTGTCATTTCAGATCTCTCCCTTAGGATCCATTGAAATGCAAGCACAGAAACAGTACCTCTTCAACACTTTGCTGAGATCTCTTTTCATGATTAGAGAAAAACATGCTGTGCCCACAAATAGGGATTTATTCACAGAGGACCTACAGCTCAATCTTCTGGAAATATTATTACTCTCAGTTATCTTTCAGACTCACACCTTTATTTTTAGTATGCCTTTGATTGTGGGTTAATTAAGATACGGTTTGGGGATCTTTTTTTGTTTAACTGTCCTATAATGGATTTTAAATGTCCCTCTGTAATAAGGGATATTAAGACTTATCGATCAGGTGGTTTTAATAAGCCAGACTTTATTTTTTCAGTGGCCCAAGGTAGTGAGAATGAAAAGAAAGGACTCCACTTAACAGTTATGACTTGTACTTTCAGGAGGATTGTCAATTATCCATAAATCTAAGCATAATTGCCACCGTTTTATACATAAGAACACTGAGGCATAAAGGAACAAATTTTAGATTCCATGGGGGTGTACCTTGACCTTTACTACTCTTTAGAATTATTGGAGGAACTTAACAAAAAATTGTTCTCCTTGATTTCTGCCTTAGGCTACTTAAATCAGAATCTCTGGGGTGAAACCCAGGCATCAGGTAATTGTATTTTTTCCCCCATTCAGTCAGCAAAACTCTTAAAAAAAACAACAACAAAAAACCTTCTAAATTTGAGTTTTATTTGTTTTATATATCCCACTGTGAACTGTCTCAAAAATTCTTAACAGATCAGTTTCAGAGTTTAGAAACTCTGATTTCAGGTGAGTTAGGAAAAATTCCACTGGCAGGATTAATATTACCAGCCGTCTCTGTAAATTTTGATGAACCTACTGACAGTTGTGGAAGGTACAAATGGCTTCAAATGGAAGGTGGCATGACCCTGTACCTTCTCTCATTACTGCTTAGAGTAGTGCCTCAGAATAGGTTTCCATTTTCCTGGACAACCTCTGTCATTTTCGTTAAGTGACATGCTAAAAATAGTCCTAAGCTATTTGCAAACCTAAGTGCATTTTTCCTATGTGAGGAGCAGAGAAAATGTGCATCATCTGGTTATTCACTTGGCCGGTCAACATTTTGTTGAGCACCTAAAATATACTAGTTGTCCTAGGGACTGTGCTAGGCCCATGCTTGAAGGTGGGAGACATAGTTTTTAAGCTGTGTGCCTCAATCCAATACTGGGGACATGGCACAGGTGATTATTACAGGCATAGAAAGGTCATGCTCAGGAGGGTCAGTGGAGGCCGGTGGGGGAGACTCCATTGCTGAGTCTGGGGACTGGAGTAGACAGTTGAAGGGAAGGTGAGGGACACTGCTGTAGGGGGGATATGGTGTGAGCACCTGTGCAGTACCTATGCGGACATTTGCCACTGTGATGTGTGTGGGGGTGGGGATAGGTTGGAGTGTTCCACAGAGAGATCAGATGATGGAGGCCTTCTATGCCATTGAAGAAGATCCCAGAAGCTGGTTTTCCCAAGGGGTATATTCCCATTTCCTATGTGGTCTCTAGAGGCTACTTGGGAGGAGCCAGCCTAGGAGGAAGTTAGACTACAGCAAATGTTCTACCTAAAAGGTGGTACAGAGTGTAAGGCCATGGAAGCAGTTTCAGAAAAGGGGTGATTAATTTGAGAACTAATAACTAAGAAAAGTTGGCCCGACTAGATAATTGTTTGACTATAATCATAATAATCATAATACAAATAGTGAACATTACTGAGTGCTTGCTGTGTGTCTGGCCCTGTGCTGAAACATTTAACCTGCATTAACTCACTTAATTCTCACCATAACTCTGTGAAGGGTATACTCTCTAAGTCCCTGTACACACGGGGAAACGGGTGGCTGAGGTAACTTATACCCCAAACGACACAGCCAGCCCAAGTCACAGAGCCGGGACCTGAATCCATGCAGTCTGAATCAGAGCCTGTGCTTCCCCCCAGCCCAACGGTTTTAAGAAGCTATAACTCACCTGCCATAAAATTCACCCCTATTAGTGAACATGTCAAGGACTTTTTAGTAAGTTTACACAGTTGTGCAACCATTACAGCAAACCAGTTGTAGAACGTTTCCATCACCTCCAAAAGATCTCTCGTATCCATTTGCAATCAGCCATCATTCCTGCCCCAGCCTCAGGCAACCACGGATCTACTTTCTCTGGTTTGCCTTTTCTGGGCATTTCATATAAATGGAATCAGTCCTTGGCTTTTTGCATCTGACTTCTTTCACACTTAGCATCATGATTTTGAGGTCCCTCCGTGTTGTAGCATGTGTTAGTAATTCCTTCTTTCTGTTGGTAGTATTCATTGCATGATATATCACAGTTTGTTCATTCACTCACCAGTTGTAGACATTTGGATCGTGTTCACATGCCGCTAGGGCCATTTGTGTACAAGTCTTTGTGTGGACACGTTTTCATTTCCCTGGGGCTATTGCTGCTGACTTTTATGGTAAGTTTGACTTTTTAAGAAAGTTCCAGACTCCTTTTCCAAAGTGCACCATTTTAGATCAGTCTTGTATGAGGGTTTGAATGTCTCCACATCCTTACCCACATTTGTTACTTTGTATTTTTTATTGTAGCCATTCTTGGGCTTTCATTTGCATTTCTCTAATGGCCAGTGATGGTGAACACCTCTTCATGTACTTATGGGCCATTTGTGCATCTTGTTTGGTGAAATGTCTGTTCAGATCCTTTGCTCACTTTTTAAACTGGGTTATTTTCTCAGTATTGAATAGTAAGAGGTCTTAATATGTTGTGGATACAAGTCCTTTATATGACATGATTTGCAAATATTTTCTCCCAGTCTTATGGTATAAATGTTTTTAATTTTAATGAAGTTTAGGTTTTTTTTTCAGTTTTCTTCCTTTATGAATCATGCTTTTAGTATTGTATCTGTGTGTCTAACCCCATGCCACAAAGGATTTTCTTCTATGTTTTATTCTTCTAAGAAGCTTTATAGTTTTAACTCTCACATATGGGTTCCTGAGCCATTTTGAATTAATTTTTGTGTACAGTGTGAGGTAAGGACTTAAATTCATGTGGATATCGTGTGTTACAAAAAGACTATGCATTCTCCAGTTGAATTGGGGACCTTGGTTGGTACTTCTGTCAAAACTCAGTTGACCATATATATAAGTGTTTAAGTTTTGAAATCAGAAAATGTACATCCTTCAACTTTGTTCTTTTTTCAAATGGCTTTGGCTATCCTGGGCCCTTTGCTTTTCTCTACATAAGATCAACTGGTCATTGGGAAAAGAAAAAGGAAGAAGAAAAAGAAAAGAACTGGGATTTTTCATAGCTGTTACTTTGAATCCATGGATCCGTTTGGGAAGAAATGGCATCTTATCAGTGTTGACTCTTCCAATCCATAAACATAGGTTATCTCTACATTTATTTTAACCTTCTTTAATTGCTCTCAGCAATATTTTGTATCTTTAGTATGTCTTGCACTTCTTTTGTTAAAGTTAATCCTCAGTGTTTTATTTTTCTTGCTCTTATGAATAGATTGTTTGCTTCAGGGCCTGCGTGCTTCACTGTCGTTCTCTCCTACTGATGGGAGAGCAAGTGAGAAGGTTAGTTCAGCTGTGCCCAGGCTGGATGGTGGAGTAGATCGTGGGGCCACCATCTGATAGGCAGAACTCAGAAGATGGAGCAGGCTTAGTTTTAGTGAGAAAATGACATGTTTTGATAGGAAGAATTTGAGGAATAGGGCATTGACAGATGGTGTTGTCTGACAGACAGCTGACCATTCCAGAGAGATTTGGGACTTACTTGCCAGCGCGTAGGAGGTAAAGCTGTGATAGAGTACTTGTCTAGGGAGAAGATGAGAAAGCTAAGGATGGGGAGACGGGGAGGTGGGGTGTCGCTGACATGTAAGAGGTGCCAGAGAGAAGGGAGTGTGTGAAAGACTCGGAGGGAGCGGTCCTGGGCTGGCTCTGAAATAGGCGATTGCCTGGGGACTGACCGCTGAGCTGAGCTTTGGAGCCAGACTGGCTCGGGTTTGAACTTGGCATCAGTGGTGAAATTGTGATGCAACAAAACCCCTGTCCCCCCGGAGCTGGTGTCCTGGTTCATTTCCTCATCTGTAAATGAAGACTGGGTTTTATTTCATGGAGCTGCGAGTTGGATGAGTTGCTTTGTGTAAAGTGCTCAGCACAGCATCATCATACAGTAATAATTTCGAATGTCGTCTTTGATCCTGTACCACCACCTTGCAAGGTTTAGTGACGAGAGAGCATGGGCTTTGAGGTCCTGGAGCGGAGAGTCTAGTGAGGAACACAGAGGTAGACGTGACCCAGGTGAAGACGGTCGTGACTGGAGGAGCAAGAGTGCCCAGAAGGAGACGATCAGCACCTGCTCACAAGGCAGGAGGATGGCCCGGTGACCGGGGCTGAAGAGAATTTGGATCTGACACCTGCTGTCATTCCTCGAGCCTCAGATCGCAGTGTTCGCAGGCACAAGTGGGAGGCCATGTGGCTCTCCCCAGAGGTGTCCATGACAAGGGAAGGGCAGCTGCTGGATAGGAGCTGGAGGGACTGATGGGTAAAGGTAGGGCTGGGGTGGGGGTGGGGAGGGATTTATTTACAGGGAAAAAATCATGCTAGTTGGAGATGAGTTTTGACCGTTCAAACACACTCAGGTACTTCTACAAGGCAGCCCTTGGTTTTATTCCATTTTGATACTTTATGTATTCATGAGTATTAATATACCAATTATTAAACTCTCTGTAATTCAGAGTTTTCGCTTTAATTTGGAAGAAAATCAACACAGTCAGTATAAAGCAGGCTGTATCAAGAGAGCCCCTAAGTGCTGCCCATGAATATCCGTGACATTGTAGAGCACTTACTTATATTCTGCTGTCTCCTCATAAGAGATGTTATGCCGAAGTAGCAAATGTGCAAAAGGTGGAGAGGTTTGCTTCTCTGTAAGCTAAATATGAATCTGCAGTGAGTGTGGCTCACCAAGAAGCTAAATCTCTTGAATGGGTTAATGCGCTCTGCCACAAATTCATGGTGTGACTTTGGGCAGATCACGGGGCCCTCTGGGACTCAGTTCTCTGCTCTGTGAACTCTGGAGGTGGGGAATGGGAGTTTGCAAAGGGTTCTGCCCTGAACACTAAGGGGAGCGCTCCTGAGGCCTGTTTGTCTGCTTGACATGGATACCATGTCAAGTGCTAGGAAAGCAGGGACCTCATGGGTCAGATAGCCTGGTGGGGAGGGAGGCCCCCATGAACTATGCGGTCACCAACACAACTGACCACCCGCACGCGTGGCAAGGACCAGGGAGGAGGAGTAGCCAGCGCACAAACTCCCGTGATTGTGGCAAGCACAAAGATGATGTACTTGAGGAGCCATGTGGCCCCAGATGGACACGTGGGGAGGCAGCCCCAACGATGGGCAGAGGACGCTGGCGCACTGCCCTGGACGATGCCACAGGCCTCCCAGCACACCCTGGGAGTAAGGAAAGCAGAGTAACAAATACACCAACAGCTCCTAACGTGAAGACCAGTTACTAACGTGCAGACGCTTTGAAGTTGCCAGCCATGTCTGCGCCCATGAATAATACCCTTAGCGGAGTTAGCTTTGTGAAGGAAGGACAGCCATGGCCCTGTACACTCGCAGTCTGGTAGAGAGAACTAAAGTTCCTCAAATCTGCACAGCTGGTCTGAGTTTGCCACTTAGCAGCAGTGTCCTCTTGGGCAAGTCCTGTTCCCCTTCTGGGCCTCACTTTCTTGAGCTGTACGGCTTGGGCATTAGCGCTAGAAACGTTGGTGGAGGTGCTCTAGGACGGTGGATCCCATGACTGAGAGTGAGAATCCCCTGGGAGCTGCCAAAAATATTCATGCCCAGGCCCACCCACCCCTGATCAGTTAAGTCTCAAACTCCCAGGGTAGGGCCCAGGAATTAGGGTTGAGCACCTATAGCTCAACAACGCAGTTGTGTAGGCTACACCGCAACAAAACGTGAAGTGTGGACCACAGAGCAAAAAAAGGAGATGCCACTCTCTCCACCCGATATTTCTTTATCCCATATCATTTTACTACTATGAGGAGACTACTTGAAAATCATATTAAGGCATTTTTATTTAGAGCTTTTGAGAGGTGTGATGGAAACAAAACAAAACAAACACCTGGGGTTGAAAACAAACTTGGAGACGTCTCAGCATTTTCACTAGCCTTGCTGGACCTGTCTCATGAACAAAATAGGAAAAATGAGGCGTTCCCTACAAGGTTGTTCTGAAGATTAATTCAGATAATACACATGGCACACAGTGCCTGGAACATAGATGCTTTCTGAGTGTTCAGTGATGAATGTGTTTGTGCAGGGAAAGGGCTGATGCTGCTTTTTTAAGAACTGTTTTTTTTCCTTTTAGACTTGTAAAGTACCCCCAAATGGAATATGAACAAAGCATATGAAAAGAACATGTCCAGGTAAAGAAGTTCAAAGCTATTCTATGTCCTCATTAATTAAGGAAATTGAAATTGAAACAGTGATTGGCAAAGGTAGAAAAAAAGATGCCCATGTCCTGCTAGTGAGAGGAAAATTGCATCCTAAAATTGTACCGCTTTCCAGTACCCACATTTATATATGTTGTATCCTTTGGTCCAGCAGTTTCTGCTTCTGTGAACAAAAATTCAGGTGGAAAAAACATGTGTCAAAGGATATTTCTTGCACCAGTATTTGTAATTGAGAAAAACTGGAAAGAACTTGAATGTCCATCAATAAAGGATAGGTTAAATTATGGTATAGCCATATGAAAAACTACTCTTCACCCTTTAAAAATATGTACTGATATGGAGAGAGATCTCTGACGTATTGCTCGGTGAAGAAAGCTACCACCAGTATTCACGTAGCCCTTGGTTGGCTTTCCAGCTTCTGGCTTCACCTCCGACCAGCCTTGTGGTGGTGAAGGCCATGGGGGCTGCTCACTATTGTTTTAGGAACTGTGGGCTGTCCGGGAGGGCCACGGAAGTTCGGGTTACACGAAGGCTTTGGAACCTTTGAGGACAGGCAGGGAAGAAGGGTTTAGAAGCTGGGCTGTAAGAATCAGTCAAAGCAAAACAGGGAGGTGGGGAGGGACTTGTCCCAGGTAGGCAGGGGCAGGAGGCCGGAGCAAAGCAGAACAACATTTAGGCTGGGCTTCGGTGGAAATGCTGGTCCTTAACGGAAAGGCGCTCGGATGGCTGTTCTTTCCCCCTTGAACTGTGTCTTTTACAGCTGGTCTTTCAGTTGGGGGAAGAAAGAGGATCAAGAAAATCTGAGCGGTTCCTGGGGGCTGCCCTGGCGGGCAGCAAGTGGTCACTGGCCAGGAGCCCTGAGACTGGAGCCGTGTCCTGACTCCCGAGGCCGGGATGGCCTGGGGACCAAAGGGCACTCTCGGTCCCACCCCTAGAGCTGAAGGTCAATGAAGCCCAGTGGGTGAACATTAGAAAAGCAATAATAATAAATTTTTCAAAAAGCAGGAGTCTCAGAAATATGAAGACCTGGAAATATGGGGAGGGGGAGTCAGGTGCCTCACACAGTCTTCCTGCTGCACGAGTCAATGCTGGATTTAAAGGCTTCTGATTAAAAGCCCGCCTGGGAAGTGAATCTTTCCATCCCTGGCCAGCCCTGATGAGAAACCACGGCAGGTGTTTGTTGATACCAGAAAGGGGTGGAGGAGGATTTAAGACCCAGGCTTGTCCCATATTTTAAATATCACTGGATGCTCCATTAGACCAAGGTAGCCCATTCCTTTGAATTTCATGAATCAGTAAAATATTCCCCAAGATTTGAGACACTGTCATAGAGCTGCCCATTTTTATTTTTCAAATAGGTCTATTAAAAATATATTAAAGAATATTGTAGCATGCAAAGGAAGCATAAGCTCAGAAAAAAAAATAGTTCTTCAAATATAGTTACCCTTTTAATGTATTGACTTTTTTTTTTAACACCTCATTGCAGGTGGGTGAAAACTGTGTGGCTCAGCTCTGGTGCACACATCAGCATTTAAAGGCCACTGAATTACTGTTCATTTCAATCCCAGATGATATGATTAGATTGTGTGGTTTGTAGAAAATTAAATTCTTTAGCCAAACCAGATGCTAAGCTTCTGCCCAGAATCAATATGCTATTAGAAGTCCCGGAAACTAATAAACATACCATAACTATTAATTTATGGATAGGTTGTTGGCGAATAACCGCAGCGAAGGAATCCAGGCTTGAAACAGCTTTTGGAACACCAGATGGAGTGTGCAAGTTTAATCAGAGTCCCGCGAAGGGATCTGTGCAATGTGTTTTAAAAATCCACTGTGATCAATGAGTTAAATCTGAGATATGCTGAGAGAAGCATAGAAAGTAGAACCTAGCTGAGGCTGACACAGGAAATTATAACTCGTGCAAAGAAAAGCAGGTGTTCTTTTACAGTGTTGTATGTTGGTGAGAAGCAGGAACAGTGTACCTATCTGGAATCGGGTCACCTGGCAGCTTCACCTGAACACAAGAGGCTGAAAGGAATCTGGCCTAAGCAAGCCTATGTCCCCTGTTTCGAGCGGCAGAGCTGAAACCCTGCACCTGTCACCCTGCACCTGTCGGGGCATCTCTCGGGATGACGGACCACACCCAAGCCCAGGAGGCCTGCTTGTCTCCAGCGGGCTCAACCCCTAAAGCTCTCCCTGTTCTGTGATGAGCAGTTTACAGACGAAGACACGAGCCCAGAACTGCCCAGGGACTTGACCTTGGGCAAAGCACCAGAACTCACCTTTCCCCGCTGTGGCTCCGTCCCGCGGCAGATGGAAGACCGCACATTCCAAGGTGGAAGGTAGATGGGCATGCCCTGCCTGCAGCCGGGAGCCCTCAGCCTGGTGGAGACGAGGACAGAAACCCCGTCACGTGGAGAACCAAACAACCAACCAACCAACCAACCAGCAAAGCTAGGCACAAATAGTCAAGAAACGGTATTTTGGCCCAGGTAATATGGGTAAAAGAGCTTAATGTCATTTAAGGTCTAACTGCATCACTGTGTAGATTGGTCTGGGTAATGACGTCCCTAAGTCACTCTACATGCATCCATTCAGCACAACATTATTGAATGTCTGCTATGCGTCCCTCAGAATAAATGAGTGTCCATCAGAATAAAGTGACATTTCGTTTACTACACTCCCAATTAAAAAAAAAAAAAAACCTGTTTGATGTCTTGAATACACTTGACTGTATTATTGCAATGACTTTCTGCTCAACCACACGATCTCTAATTGTACCTTTAAAGCCCCCTTGGATTATGTCCTTCAGCTTTACAAACCTGCAGAAACTCTCCTAAGACCAGCAAATCGAATGTCCTCACTCACCCTGGCTTCTGAGGTGGTCCATGACATGCCGTCAGCTTCCTTTCAGCAGGGCTTTCCTGTCTGTACCGTCTGGAACCCCAGCAACCCCCCCACCCCAGGAAATGACTCAGACAGTGGTGGGTTTGGGAGTAGCAAAGTTGGGTGTTTGTGTGAGAAGTAAGGGGCTTCGCTGGCCTAAGAAATCAGCAGAGGGCTGGACTCTTAGCCTCGTGGGTTGCTGGTTTCAATACCTTAGTCAGTGCTCCAAACTCCACAGCACCCCCCAGTGTGGGAAGACCGCCTCCCACGGTGCCCATGAGGTACATCACCCACCAGGCTCTGTAATTTGGCCAGTAGCTGTTAGTGTCCCTCACACCTTCCTGGCTAGTCTGTGAAGCTTTGCACCCCCTCCCATATCTGAGATTCTCACCACTCGTGGCATCACTTCTCTTGCAAACTTTAACATATATTATATTCGAACAAGGGTGTCAAGTCTCAGTTATGGGTATCTATCTAGTGGCTTAGATTTTTTTGGAGACCTCGCTTTTCTTACAGATTCATGTTAGAAGCTTTAGGAAAGAGTCACTTTTAAGTTGGAAACCTGGACTGTATAATCTATTGTCCAAGTCTCTGATTCTTTTTTTTTTTTTTTAAGATTTTATTTATTTGAGAGAGAGCACACGTGAGGAGAGAGGCAGAGGGAGAAGCAGACTCCCCCACTGAGTGGGCAGCCGGATGCGGTGGCTCCATCCCAGGACCCAAAAATCATGACCCAAGCTGACGTCAGATGCTCAACCGACTGAGCCACCCAGGTGGCTTAAATTTTTAATTTTAATGTGCATAGAAATCACTTAGGGATCTTGCTAAAATGCAGTTAGCTCTGAGGTTCTCTAGCCCTTATGAGCCCCAGGTGATGGGGAGGCAGCTAGGCAGGGGACCACACTGTGACTAGTGAGGAAGAGCCTGGTCCCAACCCCACCAGAGGGCCAAGTGTTTTCCTGGAGCCGGGGGTGGCTGGCGTGTGCGGCTCGTAGGCGCACAGTAGTTGGCCTCTGCAGAGCTCGCGGACAGCAGTGAGATGGCTGATGTCTTCTCTGTGTCTCCGCAGACTTCACTCATTTCACAGGCCTGCGCCCTTGGGAGGTCTAGGCTGGCTGTCGGAGATGGAGCTTCTCATCTCTAGAAGCAACTCTGCAAGTTCTTGAGGAGAAAGGATAAACCATTGCCCTTTGGGGGCACATGGAGCAGCTTCTGGCAAGTGGAGGAAGCACCTGTTGACATTTCCTCCCTATCACATAATTTTTCTCCCTTTCATACCCACAGACAGGCCAAACCATGTGAGCAACAGTTCCTGGGTGTTTGACACCCAGCCCTCATTTACTTCTATCTGTGTTTCTATGGAAAAGGAAGATGATGAAATTTAGCTGAACCAAGCTGTAGTTGGAAGTTCTAACCTACCTAATTCCTTAATTAAGCGATCAATTAAAGCTATGTCTGTGCCACCTGCTATGCCTGGGCCCCGTGCCACGTGGTAGATGCCAACTCTGACAAACCCATCCCTGCAAACCCAGAGCTCCTGACACATTTGTTTCCAGTAAATCTTTACTCATTGCTCTCCTGCCTTCCCCCGTTGCTTTTTTTTTTCCTAAAGTGTTTTTTTGAAGTTCACATGCAGATAGGTTCCCCAACCCCATTTGTCACGCATATGGGATTATAGGATATCAACCTCTGCCAGCAGATTTCAGCTGGGCCTTTGAGGGCTATAACTTCTGCAACCTCTCTGTTGACCATCTGGCAAGGAACCAATCACCTTTCTTGGCATAGAGGCCCTGAGCTTCACCCCAGAGAGAGGCATGGAGTATACAGCTCTGAAAGAGAAAATGGAGACAAGGACACAGAAAATGAAGGTCCTCTGAAGGTAAGTTCCATTGCACGCTTCCGTTACTAGGTGGATGTTAATAGGCATTTGTTGAAAGAACAAATGAGTGACAATAAGGAAACCAAGAAGAAAAAAGCTGTTGTATGAGAAGCAGGGTTGTCATCACCAGATGCCTTATTTGTTCTTCTGTTTTCCCACCAGTTACATGTATGTCTTGTCTTATGCAGCTGGGGGCCTCTGAGACATCTGTGATGTCACCCCCCCCCCCGAGAAGGTGAATAACAGCTCAGTTCATAGGGTCATGGCAGGTTCCTCAGCTGGAGGGTGGTCTCCTTGTGGATCTGGTCCATGTCAGAGTTCACGGGACCAAAACTCATAAACTGCAACCCCCTACTCCGCCCCCCGGCTCAACACAGTTTCCTATTTCTCAGGCTGTCGACACATCCAGGAAATGTTGACTGCACTGTGAGTGAATAGGAATAGTCCCTTAACCCAGACACCTGCCACTGGCTGTGTCAAAGGGCCTCCCTAAGAACTCACATCCCAGAAGTAAGACTTGACCCCTAGCTGCTCTATTCTTCACCTTGGGTGAGCATCTTTATCCAAAGAGTTAACTCTGCCCCCATAGGCGAATGAGGATGATGCCTAAGACCAGCAGAAGGGGGAGCCACATCACTAACGATGACTCCACTGTATCTGCACCAAGTGAAAAATGAAGGGAAAGGTACCCAAGGGGTCCCCATCTTTCCCTTCCCTACTGAAGAAGTACAAACATTTTCTGCATTTTGGTTTAGGAACCAAGCAAGGATCCATGCCTGATTAGTGTGGGTTTTTGAGCACGTGCCCTGTATTAGGCAGTGTTTCTAGGTAGTGGGGATGCAGCAGTGAACAACAGACCCCACACCCTCCTGGAGTTTACGTCCCATCCCAGGAGGGGAAACAAGCCAAGGTCAATACATAGTACGGTAGACAGTGAGGAGGACCGTGGCAAACAGGAAGGCGTAGGGAGGGATAGACAGGGTGGCAAGGGGTGGCAATTGTAATTAGGCTGTTGGCAAAGACCTCCCAGAGAAGTCGACTGGAAGAAGCTGAGGAAGACCATTTAGATATTTGTTAAAATTCTTTCGGGCAGAAGGGATAATAAGTGCAGATGTTCTGAAGCAGGAGCAGGCCTGGTGTCCTTGAGGAGCCAAAGGAAGGTCAGTGAGGCTGAATCCAACAACGTGCCAGGGTTTGGGGGTGAGAGAAAGATGGGAGAGAGTAGCTTGGAATAGGGGCCAGATCATTAGATCCTGAGGACAGACTGAGCTTTTCTTTCCTTTTTTTTTTTTTTTTTTAAGATTTTATTTATTTATTTATTCATGAGAGACACAGAGAGGCGGAGAAGCAGGCTCCCTGCGGGGAGCCCGACGCGGGACTCAATCCCAGGACCCTGGGATCATGCCCTGAGCCAAAGGCAGACGCTCAACCTCTGAGCCACCCAGGTGTCCCAGGACTGAGCTTTTCATCTGAGAATGGTTAGATTTTGAGACAACACTTGATGTGACTTCTGCTTCAACATAGTTCTCCTGGCAGCTGGTCAAAAAGCCGGTCAGGGCGGAGCCGAGGGGAGATGGCAGTGGGCAGGGGAGTGCGCACATCCCGACCGTGAGCTAGGGGGAGGTGATGAGAGCTTGGACGAGGTAAGAGCAGACAGTGGGGAGAAGTGGTCAGTTCTGAATCTATTTCAAAGGTAGAATCAAAACCCACTGCCATTTGGCTGCATGTGGAATGTGAGAGAAGGAAAGGAGACAGCATAACTCCAGGTGTTTGAGGGTTTTTTTGGCTGAGTAAGTGGAAGGATAACATGCCATTTACTGGGATGGGGAAAGTGTGGGAGGTGTGGAGGGAATGCGAAGAGCTCAGTACGGGGCATATTAAACTTGATAATATATAACAAGAGTAAGAAAAGCCTACGTTTACTGAGCTCTTCCGCATGTCAGGCGCGGGCCGAAGCATCTCACGTAACCAGTCCAGTGTAATCCTTGCGACAGCACTGTTACCATCTCTATTTTAGAGACAAGACAACTGGTTGTCCTGCCCCTACACAGCCTTACAAGACCTCATGCAACTACAAGAACAAAAAGATCTTTTCTGCTCAAATTTTCTGTCCCAACTGCACAACTTCCTGGTTGGTAATCGCTTGTCCCCCGTTAGTGAAAATCAAAGTTCTCTTTCCTTGCTTCTACTGAACAGTGAGAAATGGTCAGCTTTGTTCAGCTCGTGGAGGCTTGTGGATGCTCCATGAACACTAGAGGCACTACAGGGAGTGAGCAAGGAAGGGTGTAGAAGTTGTAGGCACCCGCCAGCCGTGCCGGGGCCTGACGGTGCTCCTCACTTGTGCGCGGGGAAGCCCAGCTCACCAGGTGCATGGGAGGTGCATGAGAGAGCTAAGCTTGGCAACTCAAGAGAACAGAGAGCTGGCAAAGTTAGCAACCGAGCGACCAGCTGGGCTTCCTAACTAGAAGCGTCTCAAATAGGAAGTAGGAGTCGGCACCAGGGAGGCAAGTAGCATGAAGCAAAGCGTGAGCAATAGGGGTGTGGAAGGGGGCAGCTCAAGAAGTCTGTGAGCCCCAGGGTGCCTAGGGGTTTCTTCGTGTGGGAGCTCCTCTCTCTGTGACGTGGCCTGGGGTCCTCCTAATGACGCCTGTGTCGTTGGAAAGTCTCCTTGTGCCCTCAGTGGCTGGTGATTCACATCAGAGGTGTGGAGGGATGATGTGACACGCGGAAGTAGCTCAATTTTCTGGTACTAAACACTATGCCTCGGTGAGTACCAGGGAAAGTCGAGGCCTAGAAACACTGTTTTCTGTGACTTGGGATGGCTTATATCACAGTAGATCGCGAAGTAGTGATCCCACAGGGGTACAAGATAGTGTTAGGGAAGCAGGGAAGTGTGAAGAGATTGAGAGGAGACTAGAGAGGGGCCGTGACTTTGGCATGTCTTTGCTTTGTGATATGACAGTGGAGGAGAAGTCCTGTCCTTGGAGAACAGTGGTATCCTAGGTCCGCTGCAGCCGCCGCCTGTCTCCGTGACTGTTAAAACCATTGGCAGTCGAGTTCTCAGCACCCCAGACCCTCATTCTACCGACCCCAGTATGGATGGCACTTGGGGTTCCGTGTGTGAAAATTGGACCGTAGATAATTGTTGTGTTAGAGGGGAGTTGGGAGGCTTAGTGTGTTCAAATCTATTTCCAAGCAGTATTCGGGAGCCTCCTGTAAGGACACTGGTGGCACCGTGCGATGTTTGCCCGATGCCAGCTAATTAGGAAAAGCCATCCTGGGTCTAGCTTGAGTGAGCCCAGGGAAGGATGAACAGTGTCGCTAGAGCTGGGGCGTCAGCGCTCTGCAGTCTCCTGACACCCCATCAAGTTTACGTCATGCATGGACTTTTGCTAAAGGCCACCGTGTCCCAAGATGCCAGGCCATTGCCACAGTGTAGTGGCGCTAACACGCTAACAGCCGGAGTTCTTACCTGCTGCTGCCGAGCGGTGCGAGAGGAACCTGACTTTCCCCAGGAGCAATTCCTTGGGCCGTTTGGCATAGTCCGCAAATGGGTCCAGACATCACCACTGTGGGATCGATGTGGGCTGGCAAAGACCCGCTGACCCTGGGGACTTCCCACTTTGGGGTCCAGCATGACACTGACTTGTCCGAGGCCAGGCTGAGGCCCATGAGGCCAGACCCCAGGCAAGCATTTCTCAGCGTGCGATTGGTGGGAGGTGGTTGGGCAAATCCTGCAAGTGTTACACAAAAAGAAGTTAATCAGTAAACAAATAAAATAGGAGAGAGAAGGAGCAAGGCAGCAAATACATTTGGAAACATGGGTTGGATGAAGGTAGTTTTTTTGCTGCTTTTGAAACAGGACCTGTCAGAGCCTTTAACATGCCACCGGGCATTGTGACTGTCCACCAGGAGGTGCGGCATTTTCCAAACCTTATTTGACCAGTGGAACCACCGGCCTGTGACCACCTTGGGTGACTTAGACTTTGGGACACGCTGTCCTACACCAGAGCTGCTTGAAGGGTGGCCCCTGGCCTGGTGGCCTGCAGCGGGCTAAGTACAGAGGTTGAGAGTAGGCTTTTCGAAACTTTCGTAGCCATCGTGCGGGGTAATTTGTATTTGCTGTTGAGCCTGATAACAATGCTATGGGGCTTATATTTTGTATTTCTTTGTTTTATTAAATTTATGTCCCTAGTAGTTAATTTTCAGGGTACTTTGGAGAAAATACCCACCTGCAACACTTTGAAAATTTGAAAAAACAGTCGTTCCCCTCCTAATCTGAGGGCATCCCCACCGACACGTCGATCTTTCTAGCACCGCGTCAAGAGCATGAAGGTTATCCCAGGTGGACTCTGGACTACCTTGTAGCATCCTTCGCCCCGAAGGGTGGCCGTTCCTGCCCGGTGTCGTTTCTTCACGCCCCCGCCCCCAACCTTGGAGTCAGAGCGCAGAGCCTCAGTGGCTGGTGCCCGGAGGGATCCCTCCACCCCGTGGCCCAGAACGGGGAGCCACAGGCTGGGCCTCGTCCGCAGAGTTCAGGAGGAGACAGGAGACAGATGTCACCCTGCACGACCTGCCGCGTGCAGCTCCGCTCACGTGCCTGTCGCCCTCCCACCCTGGGAATAATGCTGACAGCTCTTTGAAAACTTAAGAAAGTATGACAGGCTTTCAGGAATGGTGACTTCCCACCACGGAACGGAGGCATAGGAGGATTTAAGCAGCTCGCTTCGAACAATGCTTGGCTTTTGTTCTCACTAATCGTGCTGGTCATGTGGGTTTTTTTCCACAGCCTTCTGAAGTGTTCTCCAATAGAGGACTTCAGTCTTTTAAAAACAGTAATTTTGGTAACAATGGTAATTACTTTAATTGGAGTTCTTTAAAGGTAGATCCTTGTCGCCCACCTCCTCTTAAGACGTGAAGCATGCTGTCACCCATTGCGTCACTCCAAATCAACATGGTATTATTTCCTCTTTATAGCTATTAATGGGCCTGGTAGGAGGGGAGTCAGAAAACTTCCAGAACTCGCCATTTTTTAGTCTAGAATAATTACAAGTAATTTTTACTTGTTTCCAGGTAGCAGTAGATAATCAGCTTTGTGTGTAGGAAAACACACACCCTGCATATGACTGGGCTCCCCAGTTTGGCCTTTCATGGAGGATTAGAACTCTCACCGCCCCACTGGGCTCCATTTCATCACAAAAACCTTTGGCACAATCCGTTTGGCTGTCATGTTCCTGGGGGCCTTGTGTCGTTATTAAGTGACATTAGGTGGCCCTGCGTAGGGTCCTTTATCCCCAAATAACCACATTCTTTAGAAGGTTGTTTGAGCTGCTTGACATCCCCTAGGGAAGTAGGCAAAGTATCATAACCTTCCCTTTCTGTAGGAGGTTGATGAAAGGCAGCAGAGCCTTCCTGAAGGAACCCCATGGCTGTGGGGTCGGGGAGCTCAGGGCGACACCCACAAGGACCAGCCTTACCTCGGGTTCCATCTGGACAACTTCCTCTGCTTACCTCCTTTCCTGTGATAACGGGCCAACCCTTGGGCTCTCAGACTTCTGTTTCATGCTACGCTGTGACCCCCTGGTTGGTGGTGGGTGAAATTTCTGTATCCATCACACATACCTAGAGCAGAGGAAGCCTGGGGCGCTTTGAACCCGGCATCTGCAGCTCCTTCTGGATTGTGACTGAGCAGAAGCAAGTGATTTGCATTCTGTGGTTCTCATTCATTTATGTTTCCATGTCCTTTCTTTGCCCCTTGTCCGCATTTTGGGAAAATAATAAGTTTCCTCTATACTTTTCTTAACTTTCTCCCTCCTTCCCTCCCTCCCTCCTTTCTCTTTCTTTCTTTCTTTCTTTCTTTCTTTCTTTCTTTCTTTCTTTCTTTCTTTCTTTCTTTCTTTCTTTCTTTCTTTCTTTCTTTCTTTCTTTCTTCTTTCTTTCTTTCTTTCTCTCTCTTTCTCTCTTTCTTTCCTTTCTCTCTCCCTTTCTTTCCTTTCTCTCTTTTGCCTTGCCTTGCCTTGCCTTGCCTTCCCTTTTTCCTTTCCTTTCCTTTCCTTTCCTTTCCTTTCCTTTCCTTTCCTTTCCTTTCCTTTCCTTTCCTTTCCTTTCCTTTCCTTTCCTTTCCTTTCCTTTCTTCTTTCCTCCATGCCCAGTGTAGAGCCCAACACAGGGCTTGAACTCAAGACCCTGAGATCAAGGCCTGAGCTGAGATCAAGAGTCTGATGCTTAACTGACTAAGTCACCCAGGCACCCCACACTTGCTGTTTCTTAAGTTTTTTTAACTCAAAATCAGTATGTCAAAGTGGCCTCCTTTAGGATGACATGCTCTGAATTCCTTCACCATCCTTCCTCTATCCATATCTGTCTGCCTGCCTATCCACTCATCCATCTATTCACCTACCCACCTACCCACCCACCCACTCACCCATCCATCCACCCACCCACCCACCCACCCACTCATCCATCCATCCATCCATCCATCCATCCATCCATCCATCCTTCCATCATCCATCCATCATGCTTTCCACCTGTGTCTCTGCCTATCTATCCATCATTCATCAAGAGCCTGCACGTCCAGGACTTACCCATCTGTGACCACACTTCAACCTCACTCCATCTTTCCGTGAATTCCCCAGCTGCTTGTTAGTCTTGGGAATTGTTAACCTTGGGTCCCCTCCATTCCCAGCCAGGATCTCAGTCTTCCTGAGATCTCTCAAAGGTCCGATTAGGGGGTTGTGGTATTACACACATGGTCTGTCATTGGGCCAGGCCACCATCCTTCTCCCTTAGGCTGCTGTCCTTACCAGCATGCTAGCTTTGGCACTTGGCACAGAGTTGTTTCAGGCACAGAACAGGATTTTCCCTTAAATTCCTATCCCAGAAACCAGACTGGGTTGATGAGCCAGGGAGAGAGAGGGGGAAAGAGGTAGAGCATTGGTAAGTGATAAGCCTACTGGATGTGGCCACCCTCAGGAGTCTCTAGGTGGGTCCGTCCTAGCGTCCTTTACAGGGCTTCCCCATCTGGCTTCCAGGTGGCCTTCATGGGAAGGAGAGGGCACCTCCCTCCACTGGGAGGCTTTGTGTATGCCCCTGATTCAGGGTCCAGCCCAGTTGCTGGGAGGCCCAGAAAGAATGGCTGACTCTCCCGTCAGAGGTGGACGTCTCTGATCCTTGTTCCCTGTCTCAACACCAGCCTGTTCCCGGGATGACTGACAACAGAAATGGCCCCTATGTCTGAGGGATACCCCTTTCGTCTCTGGAGCACTCCCTTGCCTTCTGGTCCTTGACAAAACTGGTCCATCAGAACATGACAGTCTAACACGAGCCCTCACTGGGCCTTAAAACTAAGCTTAGGGCCACAGCATCCCCAAAGGCTAAGTGACAGGTTCCCTGCCATGGACTTTCTTCGTTCCCATGTGGGGGGAGTTCTCCAGCCCAGTCTGGCCTCCTGCAGACACATCACCCCACAGGCTGCAGGTGCAGTGCCTGCAAACCGATTCTTCAATCCCTTGCCGACCAATTAATTTTTTCTTTTCAAGTGATATTCTGGTTCTGCCATTGACTCTCCTCAGGATATGGAGCTTCTTAGCCTCAGACATCCATGTTGAGGCCAATAGACTCAACAAGCATGGTGCATATTTGCTTTATATTGAGTAATCAAAATAATGTTTTTTTGTGGGATTGTGGGGCATTGTGGAATGCAACAGTCAAGAAAGAATTCTTGATGTTTTGTAAGGTGCCATTTAGTAAGTTTATTTAAATAGCACAGGGACAGGGCCCGTGGGCAGATAGAGCAGTACTTTTGCTGTGTGAAGCTGGTGGTTACACACTTGGTGCTCCAGGGGGAGGGGACACGCAGGGAGTGTTAGATCATCATAAATATCTTCTTCAAATTTCTACTCATAAAATTGCTTTTGCAAGATTTCTCTGGTGCTTATCATTCAGCTGGACGTTAACTGTCGGTGAGATTTACAAGCAGTCATGAGACCCTTTAAGAACATAGCAACCAGCACATATGTGATCCTTATCGGAACTATGCAGGGTATAGGTCAGCCTTCTGGCTAAGGGTGAACATTTTTCTGCTCTATCCCTTATCAGTTTAAGGGGGAATCCATTGAAGGAATTCACTTAATGGTTCCTTTCAAAACAAAGAACCAATCTGCCCCAAAACTGAATGCAAATTTCTGGTTTTTATTAGGTAAATGATACTTGCAGGTAGCAAACAAAACCCCAAAAACCTTAGTTAGGGCCTGGGGTTCTCTTTGGGCATCCTCTTCCTTCCTTACGTTTCTATCAACTAACAACTGATCTTCCTGCCAGAGCTGCTTTGAGACAAGTCTCTACGTGGCGCCACAGGGCTTACCCGCGGGAGCTCTCGGACCCCAGGTCCCCCTCCGACTGTATTTGCCCTCCTCACTCGGTCATTCCTGTCATTCCTGTCCCCTGTGGGCGGAGGCGAAGGAGACTGCATTGCATGTCCAGATTTCACCGGGGCAGCAGCAGGGGGCCCGAACCCCCTTTCCTTGGAAGCCATCAGTTAAGTGGGAGGGAACTTCCTTTCTCAGGTCCTGGCTCACAGAACTTTGTTAAAAAGAAGTATTTCAAACTTGGAAATGAGGCCCAAAAGTGGATGGCATGTCACTTCAGTGTCAAAATGAGCATCATTGGGTAGATCCACCCAAGGATCATTCCATTGTGTGAGACGGTGGTTCTCAACCCTGGGTCCCTCAGGGGACACTGGCAGTATCTAGAGACAGGTTCGGTTGTCATGATTGGGGTGGGGGTGGTGTGGGAGTGGTAGTGAGAAGGAGCAGACGAAGGCCCGGATCCTGCTGAACGCTCCACAGGGTGCAAAGCGGCCTCTGACAACAAAGAATCACTCCACTCCCTGGTTTCTGTTGATTAAAGGTCTCAAGAGTTCTGATTGAACTTTAGATATTTAACTGACGGGGACGTAAAAAATTTCTGTTTGGTAGAAAAGATAACCCAAAGGTGGCTGTTCATGACTCCGTAACACAGGAACCAGTTTCATACCCTGCCGAATTAACCTAGCACTCAGATTCTAACAGCACGTCATTCACTTGCCCATGAGTATCAAGTTCCTCAAATGCTCTGAGAACTATATTACTATTTTCATCATCAATTAATGAATGGAATGAAATATTCGACATTTCCAATCCTGTAATAGTTATCTGTTGCTGGGTAACAAATTATCCCACACCATAGCAGCTTAAACCAATAATAAACATTTATTATTTTTTTACATAGTAAAAACTGAGCATTCTGGTAGAGTCATGGGACCTGGGTTCTCTCCCAAGGCTGCAATATAAAAGCTGGCCAGGGCTGCGGCCACCGAGGGAGGCCAGGGGATCTGATCACCGGGATAGCTCACATGCACGGTTGGCAAGTCCACACTCGCTGTGGGCGGAGGCTTCAGTTTCTCACCAGGCAGGCCTCAGCAGGGGTCCACTCGCATGTCGTCATGACGTGACCACTGGCTTCTCCCAGGGCAAGTGACCCCAGAGAGAATAAGGGGGAAGCCACAGTGTTAGCATTTCCTTGGAAGTTGCGTGCTTCTGTTCTGAAGCATGCTGTTGTTTCCAAGGGAAGGACGCCACCAGCCTGAGAATAGCAGAGGGAGGGATCACTGGGGGCCGTTTTGGAGGCTGGCTGCCACCATCACCTTGTCCTGCAGCGGTTCATGGCCTTCCCACATGCACCATGTACTCAGGCTCTCCCAAGGCTCCCAGAGTCTCATCCCAGTAGAGCATCAGTTGACCCAAACCGGTCCATACTGACAAGGCTCTTTGAGCCCTCAAATCCAGTTCTCTTCAATCTGAAATGTGTGAACTAGAGACACAAGCCATCAGCCCCTTCCCACACTCAACAATAGACAACGACAGGACAAGCAGAGAATAGTGCTGTGGACCGTCCTGCTCAGCCAGCTTATCTGGAACTTCTGTACCAAGAGATGGGGGGTCCTTCTTGGAAAACCTGCTCCCATGTGCTCCCTGTAACCTCCTTCCCCTCCAACCCCTTCTTTTTATTATTTCTTCCTCTCCTTCTTCTCCTCCTCTTCCTCCTCCTGTTCCTCCTCTTCCTCCTCCTCTCTCTCCCCCGCTCCATCATGGGGTGGGGTGTGATTCGCTGGTCAGGTACACTTTAGTCTTCCTGTCTTACCCAGAGATCACAGCTCTGAAACTTTCGGCTGAGCACTGAAGCCACGGCGGGTCCCTGTCTGACGTGGGGGAGGTGGGGGTCCCTGACAAGGGCGGGTGCAGGAGCATTCTCGCCAGCGCACATGTCACACTGTCATTTAGAGCCCGGCCTGTGCCGCGTACCACTCCAGGTACGATTCCATTTCATTGCTTCACAGCCGTCCAAAGCAGGTTTGCTGATGAGAATACAGAAAGGTCATGTAATTATCTCAAGGTCACACGGCTTATGGCAGAGCCAAGATTTGAAAACAAGTCTTTCTCGCACACGCCCGTGACATGTCTATCACATCAAACAGCATGCTGTCTAAGGGGCACCTCCGCGTTTGATGAGTGGGTGGATGGGTTTCTCTAAGTCAGCTCCCCAGGCCCCGTGATGAAAACACCAGGTGGAGTGGGGGGGGGGGGGGGCTCAGCTAGACAGGTGTAAAGGCACACTGCTGTCCTCCGCAGGTGCTTACGATGGGGACGTTCAGCTTAATGCCAGTGACTTACTAGACCCATCTGTTGACCAGGTGTATCCTCGGAGAGGCACACAGGGGTCAAGCCAGGTGTCCTGTCTCTGTTGCCATCAGAACACGAGTCCAGGCATTTGTAAGGAACGGGTGACACCCAAAATGCAATGGCTGCTGCCACCACAGCCACCATCCCTCCGCTCCATCACATGGCCCCTTGGAGTCCCACCAGTGGGGCCCAAGCCACCTTCATGTGTGGCAGCCAGAGGGCCCAGGTGCCGCCCATCATGGCCCTTGCTAGGAACACCTTCCTGCCCACCCTGTAAGAGGCAGGGAGCAGCACCTGCTCTCTGTCCCTGTCCCTGAGTGCAGTGTCAACCAGACAAGGGACGACAGGGTGCTCATTCAGGCCCTCTGCTCCTGCCCCCTGTGGAAGGAGGCACGACAGCCCACTCGTGTGTGTGTGTGTGTTGCTAATATTCGAAGAGGCATACGTGGGCCTTGGAGTCAGCCAGACCACAGCTAGCTATGTGACTTTGGGCAGGTGACAACCTCTCTGAGCCTCCACGACCTCGTCTGCCAAATGGGATTGCCAACCTCTTAGGAGTGTTGTAAGGGTTAAATGTCAGGCATTTGGTGCTGTGTGGGGCAAATTAAAGATGTTAAAAAATGTGTTTCTTCACTTAGGAATAAGAAAAGAGATTTTTATTTGGGAACAAATGGGGTTTATGAGTGTGAAAAAAATTAGCTTGTCTCAGCTCAATATAGAAAAAGATATTGCAGGAGCATGAACTTCTGTGCCTTCCCGCTGAAGAGCGATGGGGTCCCTCCTGTGTAGTATCAGGTGGTCTGCAGGTCATGTCCTTGCTGGCTTCGTGGTTTACTCCCAGTGCTGTGTCCTCCCCCAGTTCACACGTCGATGTCACTATCCCAAGGCGGGGGGCGATAGGAGGTGGGCTTTTGGGAGTCACGATGGGGTTTGTGCCCGTGTAAAGAGACCCCAGAGAGCCCCCTGGCCCCTCCGGTCACGCGAGGACAAGCATGAAGGCTGGAGCCAGGAAGCGGGCCCTGACCAGACAGAGAATCTGCCTGTGCCACCGTCTTGAACTTCCAGGTCCCAGACCTGCGAGGACTGAATGTTTTTGTTTAACTGCCAGCCCCCTCCCCAGCCTGTGGTATTTTGTTACAGCAGCCCCAACAGACTAAGACAGTCCACGTGGCTGATTTGAACTCAGATAAAATCAGAGATTTCCTGACATGATATTCCTGTGACTTAGAAGCAGTCACAGACTTCTTTTTAATTAATTAATTATTATTATTATTATTATTATTAATTTTTTTTTTTTTGTAAAGCTACATTTAACTTGTTCTCCCTGTGTCTTGGTTTCTTTGCCTGAAAGGTGGAGGACTGGATCTGTCTTCAAGCCGGGCCCTCTGAGGATGATGGTCCATCCTTCCCAAGGCGAAACGGCCTTCCAGTGGCCTCTGAGTGTTCTATCCCTTGGCCCCGAATTGCTTATGTCTGTGTGGCCCACGTGGCGCAGGCACGTAATAAATGCTCCGGAAGCCTGCAGTGACTGTGATAGGTTCATTTCCTGAATGATCTTCTCTTTTGTCACCTCCGTCCGCCACCCAATGCCACTGAGACCAAGGCACGGGTTCCTAATGTGACAAACTCGGCCTCCTTCCTGGGGCTTTAATGTCACCTCTCTCCATCCGGCCATGTCCAAGCCCTGCTTTCCACGCACTGTTGCAGCCCTGATTAAGTGTGTATCTGGGCATGTGATCGGAAAGGTGTGCTTGCAGCTGAAAGGAACCCCACCGCCTTACCACACACACACACACACACACACCCCAAACCCCAACTCTAACTCAATTGCAAATCGCCCCTGAAGCTTCACCAAGTTCGCAGCCTTGACGTGCAGTCCTGGGAAAGAGCTAAGTGGATGCGCTCAGGGTTTCAAGCGGGGTTTCAAGCGTCCCTATCTATCGAGACCCAGCCGGGGGAGTGAGTCATACGAATTCCATCCGACTTCAAGGGCCTCGTTGCAATTCTTTACCATCCTGCTCAGAGGCCCTCGGGGAAAAGGATGTTTTTAAATCGAGGACAAAACCTCGGTGCAAGTGGCTTCGGGGCCTTTGTAGCTGGCTCTCGGGGGAGGGATCCAGCGTTCAGTGTCAGCCCACGTGGGGATGCCCCTGAACGCAGAGCCCGGGCAGGTGGCCCCTGTGCCCCGAAGCACGCTATTTGGGGCCTGAGCGGGAGAGCGGGAACTTGGTACTTCCGACCCTGTCCCCTCTCCCCCTCCTCAGAGGACAGTGCCTGCGGGCCTCGGCGACCTGGTTATGGGGCTGGCCGACAGACGGCAGTGGTTTTGCGTTGCAGTGTGTGCACCTGTCACCCCCGCCCCCCCCCCCCAGAGGGAGGGAGGCCGCGCAGGGGCTGGGGCTCGCGTGCGGTGCCGTGGGCCGGAGCGGCCTGCGAGTCTCCCCTCCGAGGGCCTGCTGATCTGCGCGGCAGCTCCGGGGTTGACTTTCGCACGTGTGTTCTCAGAGCCCTGCGCCGCGGCCAGAGGCTTTACGGCCTCTTCAAGTTGCCGAGGCTCTGCTTTTATGGCCACTGTTTGTTGAAGAGAAGTGCTGTTTGGGGAAATGATCACTTTGCCTTCTGACTGGATGACGGATGAAAGGTTCGCTTCTCCTGTTTTATTGAGCGCTCTAATACAGCCTGGACAGGTGCTGCCCAGTGCCACCAGCCCTCTGGGATATTCCTAGCTCGTGCCTTGGTGCCGCTGGCTCTCCCGCAGGATCTGCTCTCTGCCAAATTCCCTGCGAGGCATGTGCCACAGTCGTGCGATTTATCTCCCTGAATCCAGTGGGTCGGAATCCCTCAGAGAGCCCCAGAAGCCCCGACACAGTGTGGATGCAAATACATGCGCTCTGCTTGAGGGATGAGACAGTCCGTAGCCGGGCCTTCTCAAAGAAGGGTTGGACTCCACATCGGGTCTTTTTTTTTTTTTTTTTAAAGATTTTATTTATTTATTCATGAGAGACATAGAGAGACAGAGACAGAGACAGAGGGAGAAGCAGGCTCCGTGCAGGGAGCCCGACGTGGGACTCGATTCCGGGACCCCAGGATCACGCCCTGAGCCAAAGGTAGATGTGCAACCGCTGAGCCACCTGGATGCCCCAAGATTGAGTCCTTTGACAGCAGGTGGACTTGAGTAGCAGTGGTGAGGAATCAGGGTGACTGTCATGAGTGTTCTTAGCTGCGGGGAGCCCAGGAATGTGTGGCTCCGTCCTGGCCCGTCTCCAGGAGCCGCAGTCACAGGGAGCGGGAGCGAATGGGGACGCAGGTAGCTCTTCAGCAGCAGCGGGAGTGAGTATGGGTCACAAAGCTGGGTGGATTCTGCAGGAACCCACAGCCACTGTCTTGGAAAGTAGCATTTTATCACCTTCTCCCCTGGGGCCTCAGGCAGGAGACCAAAGTATATCAGCAAGGAGGAGGAAAGGGCACAGCGGCTGGGCCGGGCCATCAGCCCTGCCCCACCAGAGTCTGACAGAGGGGTGCCTGGGCGCACATGACCGGTGACCCCAGCCACCAGCAGAACCAGGCCCGGTCTGGGGCTGCGTGAGGCCGGCATGAATTCCTGTCCCTTCTCCCCAGCAGGGGGTGCAGAGGGCAGCCCTGTCTCCTCCTCATGCCCCTGCAATCCCTCTGGCCTTCCAGAACGAGAGCAGTGAGAACGGCCAGCTCTGGTCCCCTGAAACAGGTCAGAGGGGACATTAACCCTAGCCACGGACACACTTCACGTCGGGCCCCCGGTCCCATGCTGGGCTGCGTGCGGAACCAGCCTTACCAGAGGGACACCATCGTCCCTTGGTGGCATCGCCAGACACGGTGCCCCAAACAGCAGAAACCCTCCCATTTTCATCAGCCCCAAATCTGTCCTTCTTGGCTCAGCCTGGAGCCCGGAGCTAAGCCCTGTGAGTGTTTCTCCTCCACAGGCTGGGGTGTTGCTGCCCCCCCCAGCAGCTCCTCCATCCCACAGCCCGGATTCCCTGCCGGCCCCGTGTCTCTGACCAGGTCAGGGTCCCAGCCTCGAGATGGGGGGCCTCGGTCCCGGTCCACGTTCCCTCCTGGACGTTCTCCCTCTGCCACGACATAGTCCCGCTCCTGCTTCTGCCTCCTTCTGGACCCTTCTGGTCCTCGTCCGGCCTTTCCCTGCTTTCCGCTGACGGATCTTTCTGTTGGGACATCGGGTGGCTCAGGTCGTGATCTCAGGTGGAGGCAGAACGGACAGCGCTGCAGGCTGGGCTCTGAGCCCGGAGCCCTCGTGGGTCGGGGTGAAGGCCAGCCTCCCCGCCGGTCTGGTGGAGGCTGAGGCGGAGTGTGGCCATCACAGACATCGCAGTCACTCGGCTGGGCCCAGCTCTTCAACTTCACTGTTAGTTACCGGGAGCCAGTAAGTTCCTTCCTCCTTCCCTTCCTTCCTTCCTTCCTTCCTTCCTTCCTTCCTTCCTTCCTTCCTTCCTTCCTTCCTCACTCCCTCCCTCCCTCCCTCCCTCCCTCCCTTCCTTCCTTCTTTCCTTCCTTCCTCCCTCCCTCCCTTCCTTCCTTCCTTCCTTCCTTCCTTCCTTCCTTCCTTCCTTCCTTCCTTCCTCTTCTTTCAGTTTTTGGGATGAAATACACAGAACATAAAATTAGCGATTTTAGTGAACAACCCAGGGCACTTAGTACATTCACAGTGTTGGACCAGCACAACATTGAGTATTGAGTATTGCCATTCCAGAATGTTCTGGACCTTTTGTCTCCTCAAAAGGAAACCTCACACCCACAGAGCAGTCGCTCATTCTCCCCTGGCCCCAGCCCCTCACAACCACCAGCCCGCCTCCCATGTCTGTGGATTCGCCAGTTCTGGGTACCTCGTGTGAGTGGAACCGTACAGCACACAATCTTTTGAGTCTCTTGATGCTTTTCACTTCAAAAGTTGATGTTTTCAGGGCTTACCTCCATTGTATCAATACTTCTTTTTTCTTTTCTGTGGCTGAATAAGATCCGCTTTTCTGGATGTCTCACACTTGGACAGACAGTTGGGTTGTTTCTACCATTTGGCGATTGTGAATAGCGCTGCCGTGAACATCTGTACACGTGTATTTACTTGAACTCGTGTTTTTATTTTAATTCTCTGGGATATATGCCCAGGAGCAGAATTCTTGGGTCATATGGAATCTCCATGTTTAAGTTTTTGAGGAATCACCAAACCGTTTTCCATGGTGAAATTGGGTTTTCATAAGTTTAAATCAAGTCTTGACAAAAAAAAAAACAAAAAAACAAAAAACAAAACACGAAAAAACAAACAAACAAAAAAACCCAAAAAAACCCCAAACAACAACAACAAAAACAACGTATCAGTCTTTGGCCTTAATCTGTAAATTAGTCTGTTTGGGATCCTAAAACAAAATCCCCTAGACTGGGTGGCTTTCAAACTACAGGAATGTGTTTCTCCCGGTTGCAGAGACTGGGAGTCAGAGGTCAAGGTGCTGGCATGGTTAGGGTGGGGAGGGGCCCTCTCCTGGGTCACAGCTTCTTGCTGTGTTCTCCCTGACAGAAGGGAATAGGGGGCTGTCTGGTGTCTCTTTTATAAGGACACGGATCCCCTCCCAAAGATCTCAACTCATCATTCCACCGCACTGGGCATTAGGATTTCAGATATACACTCAGACCATGGCAATCACAGCCACAGGGACATTAAAGGACTTTGAGTGTACAAGTGACGAAGTCAGGTCTGTGCTTTCAACCCTGGCTCTGGCTACACTGTGGTGGGCGGAGAAGCAGAGCCGCAGGGAGCGGGGTACCGAGGCAGCTGTGCTGTTTAGGAGAGGGGTTCAGATCCCACAGACTTGGGGAGAGCTGGCGGGTAAGAGAGGAGCCTGGCCACCCACCCCATTTCTGTGCCAGGGGGAGACGGCCCTCAGATGCCAGGACCCAAGCTGCCCTACTGGTGTGGGCACCATCGGGCGGCAGTCAGAACGGGCAGGCCCTGTACTGGGGTGGTGGGTGGGCGAGCCACACGCTCCACCGTTTACCAGCTCTGCAGCTTTGGGTCATTCGTAATTGCTTCATGTCTCAGTTTCTGCAGCTAGGAATTGGGGACAATGGGATAACTTACCCACATACAAACGAGAAAATAAATGTCAAGTCCTTGGTACAGTGTGGAAGGAGAAGACTCTCCTCAACAAAGATGTCCATGTCCTACAGCCCTGGGAAGCTGTAACTGCATTATGTTATGTGGCAAGAGAGACTTTGCAGGTATAATTAAGGTTATAGACCATAAGGTAGGGAGATTATTCTGGGTTATTTGGGTGGGGCCAATGCAATGACGCGAATCCCATTTGGGCTACATTGTGTCCTCCCCAAATTCATATGTTGAAGTCTAACCCCCTTGGACTGCAGAATGTGACTGTATTTGGAAATAGGGACTTTACAGAGGTAATTATGGTTAAATTCAGTTATTAGGGTGGGTCCTAATCCTATGTGACTGATGTCTTTCTCTGATACCTGCTGGGATGAGATGATAGTGAGGATTTCATCAAAACAATCCACTTTGGCCCTATTCAAATATATTCTGCTTACACAGAGCATCTTCTGACGTGTGGCACTGCCAGGGGGATGATCCCATTTCTGGATCCTAAGCAGATGGCTCCAACCCAGGATGCAAATGTCCCGGCCTTGAATGAGCCAGTCCTTAGGCATCTTCTTTGACATAAAGTCTAAAGACTTTCTTTGGGTTTTAGTTGTCACCCATTTAACCCATCAAGGACCCAAATCCCTGGATCAGATTAGAACATTGCACAATCTCCTCTACCCAGCTTGAGTTTTTATGAGTTTGTCCTACAAAGGGAGGTGGTGGAGAGTGGAGGAGGGTGCAGATTCCACTCCTTCTGCTTTAGATTCCTTCAGAGGGCAGGATTAATGGAAAAATGCCAAGCATGATGTGTCTCCTTTAGAACACATTAAGCTGTAAGTAACAGAAAGCCAACTTTTTTAATTAAAAGATTTTTAAAAAGATTTATTTATTCATGAAAGACAGAGAGAGAGAGAGAGAGAGAGAGGCAGAGACACAGGCAGAGGGAAAAGCAGGATCCACACAGGGAGCCTGACATGGGACTCGATCCCAGGTCTCCAGGATCATACCCTGGGATGAAGGCAGCACTAAACCACTGAGCCCCCTGCGATGCTCCAAAAAGCCAACTTAAGAGGCTTCAACACACATGGGTTTATGGGCCAATGCCTATCTCATAACCAGAGGTTCAGAGATAGGCATTGGCTGCCACCGGTTCTACTAATCCGCGGTGCTTGCCCAAGGTCTTTCTTTGCCTCATGGTTGCAAGATGGATGCTGCAACCCCGGACATCATGTCTGCGTTCAAAGCAGAAAGAGGGGAGGTAAAAAGTAGAACTAGTCATGTCTGTCCCTTTAACAGGAAAAGTAAAAGTTTTCCCAGACATGTTCTCAACCTCACTGGCTACAACAGGGTCAGAGGCCACTCTAGTTGCAAGAGAAGCTGGTGAATCGAGGACCGGGATTGTCATGATTTATTATCTGTGCCGGGCACATGCCACGGTGGATACAGAGAAAGAGAGTTGGTGTCTGCCACCGGCAGGGGGCTTTGTCTGAGCTTATTTTGGGGAACCACCTCTCCACGCCGAGTATTCAGAGTGAGACGCGTTTACAATGCCATCTTCACACCAGCTGTCTCATGTAGACGGAGTCGTTTCTACAAGTGACATTATTAACACCCCGGCTGGGCCGCCCGGCGATCTGACCTCTGCTTGCGGGTTTAGAGCAAAGTGCTGAATCCTCTGTATTTACCAGCTGTTCCGCTCAAAATGTGTGAGTATTTCGAAAGGAAATAAAACAGATCGGCCTGAGGCTCGGGGAGGAAGCTGAAGGTCCGAAGGAGGAAAGTCCTTCCTGAACAGAGGAAATCTTTTCCATCCCAGCCTGGCGTCGGTTAGAGAGCAGGCGGCTGCCCGTGGTAACCAGGTGCGCTCCCTTCCCGCCGGGCGGCGGTGGCCGGAGAGGGTGCCAGGCCTCCGCGGGGACGTCTTCCTTAATGACACGGGGGAGCAAGCGAAGGAGAGAGGCGAGAGGGGACCCCTGGGTGGCTCAACGGTTTGGTGCCAGCCTTTGGCCCAGGGCACAATCCTGGAGACCTGGGATCGAGTCCCATGTCGGGCTCCTGGCATGGAACCTGCTTCTCCCTCCTCCTGTGTCTCTGCCTCTCTCTCTCTCTCTGTCTCTCTCTCTCAATCATGAATAAATAAATAAAATCTTAAAAAAAAAAAGATAGAGGCAAGGGTGCATTGCAGGGGGGCTGGTGCCAGCGGGACCCTCCAGCTAAGTTCTGTGGAGTGTTTCTCAGGAAGGTGAGGGCAGCTTCCTCCCCTGGAGGCCCCTGGAGCACAATCTAGAACTAGCCACTGCTGCTGCTATTTCTAATTCTTAAAAAAAAAAAAAAAAAAAAAAATACGGAAAGATTTTTCCACCCAAGATGGTATTAGGTGGCGGCTTATGAGAGGTAGAGTTTTTATTAATCGGAGGACAAACATTATATGGTCTCGTTCATACAGGGAATATAAAAAATAGTGAAAGGGAATAAAGGGGAAAGGAGAGAAAATGAGTGGGAAATATCAGGAAGGGAGACATAACGTGGAGACTCCTAATTCTAGGAAACGAACAAGGGGTGGTGGAAGGGGAGGAGGGCGGGGGGTGGGGGTGACTGGGTGACGGGCACTGAGGGGGGCACTTGACGGGATGAGCACTGGGTGTTATTCTGTATGTTGGCAAATTGAACACCAATAAAAAATAAATTTATAAAAATTAAAAAAAAAAGACACTGAAAATGTGAAAGGTGATACAACTAGGAAAGTCTACATTTGTCGATAATTCAGGTTGAACTTTTCTTCATTAAGCCAATAATTATTAATCATCAACTATGCTTCAGATGTCGTGCTATGCCCTGCGAATGAACCAAAGACTAAGGTAAAGACTGTATCACCTGATGCTTAAGTAAAATCTTGAGGGCTTTGGAAAAAAAAAGAAAAGAAATAAAACCGACGGTAGTCTAAAGGACCTTTTCGCCGGCTCGCAGGCTTTCGAACCTCTCAGCCTCCCTGGAGGCAGGGGGCTTTCTCTGGGCCCTCTAGGGTCCACGGAGCTGCTTTGCCCCCGGGGGTGGCTCTGTGAAATGTGTCACTTAGTGCTACGGGAGGCACCCCGAGATGACTGACCCCTAGGATTCTGAGTTTTGTTTTCCGATGTCGCCCTCCTAACTCGACCAGATGCCGACTCGCAGCCTCGTGATTATTGCGGGGAGGCTGCGGCCTCCGTCCCCTGGCAGCCGCGGAGAGGGTCCCGCAGTAGGGAACTGGCAACTCGTAGCCGGTGAAGCAGGGTCCTTTCTCACCTGGGGGCTGGGGGGCTGGGGAGCCAGGGCACTGGGGCTCAGGAAGGCAGAGCACATCCCCAGGAAAAACCCTAGGAACCCCCAGAGCTGCAGGCAGCAGTCTGTAAAATAGCCAGGGGGTTAAGGAGTCAGGTCCCCCCAGCTGGGGCGGGTGGGGGGCTAACTTCCCGCTCCCTGCAAGGCCCAGGGGCAAAACCCACATTTAGGCATTTGTGAAGTCGACAGAAGCGGGTCCTGATCCTGCCAGCAGGTCAGCTCCGGGTCGGGGTGCTGTTGTTTCAGGGACCTAATTGGATCTTTTTCTGCTACGTCCAATTCTGTACATCTTTTGGGTACACCCAGAAGGTGGTATTTCCTACCGGTTGATGTGAACCAAGACACATATGCTTCCTCCGACGGGGCGACCCCGGATCGCTGGCTCCCCGGGGTCCCCGTCTGCCGGTGGGTTCAGGGCTGGCGCCTCCGCACAGCTCAGCCACAGGAGGCCGCTTAGGTAACTGTGCTCCCTGTTGCCTGGCGCACCGGGCAGGAAGTCTGCACGCGGGTGTGTGTGCGGAAGTACGTACCTGGGTGCCTATCTGTGGACAGATGTGGAAGTATGTGTGCGTGTGGGATTTGCTTATATTTATTTAAAAATTCACCATCAACTGCAAACTGCAGAGGAGCAGGGGACAGGGAGAGAAGCCGGGTTGCTCCATCAGGGCTGCCCGGTGGGGAGGGAGGGGTCTGGATGAGAGTGTCCTGCTCTGGCCTGCCCCCAGCCACCTGCCCCACCACCACCCCCAGGTGAGGGGTCCGCAGGGCCAGGTGCAGTGGAGCTAGCACCCTCCCTTCTAGGTCACAGGACTCAAATATCCACCCGCTTCCAGGGCCCATCCCAGGACCCTGGTCCCTATGGGCAAACAACAACTGGGAAATGCACACCCTGAGGGCTGCCCAGGGGCTGGCACACCTGCGAGCATGTGTGTGCAAGGCGGAAACACGGGGCAGGCTCTCCCCAGGCCACCCTGCTCCAGCGCAGAACTCTGAGGAGCCAAGGATTCTGAATGGGAAATTGGTCTCGGCGTCCGTGGGAAGAAGCTCTTGTCTAGGTAGGTTGGGAGCACATATTCTATGTAAGAATCTGGTGGCTTTATAACCCGAAATACCTGTGGGACGTGGACCTCCATCTATAACCTTGTCCCCGGGCCCGCAAATATTAAGGGCAGTCTGCTAAATTCACCTTGCTCTGTGCATCTGACTTTGGAGCCGTGCAGATATTTTACATGACTATGAAGTGAAATTTTATTTATGAAATTAATTTTATTAAGAAGAAGGCAAAAGGAGAGAAGCGAGCTGAACTGAGTTTTGAACCAGTTGGCATTACCGCCCGGAGAGGAACTATTTCAAGGGACCATAAAACACAGTGATTTAATGCTACATCCCGAGCTGGGCTGTATTCTGAGAACAAAAGACGTGCAAAACATTTTTTAAAACTCTAGTCACTGATTCTATTGCTCGTGGTAGTGCCAGGCATTTTTATCCTGAGACTATTGTGCGCACATCATGGAGCAGAGCACACAGGTTCTTCAGTGGGTGTCACTGCGGACCGCACTCTTGGCATGGAAGGAAGGAAGGATGCGTGTACACGTAAGGAGGTAAATAAAGGTAAGGAATCTGAATTTGGAAGCTTTCACATGAATTCACATTCTTTATCTTTAAAAAGGGAGGTGTTTCATGGTGTTGTCCTATCACGAGGCCTGGGGACAGTGGATGCCACCACAACCCAAACGGAGTGTGGAACTATCTGAAGTGATTTCCTGCTGGCAGGAACCCGGGCTCTTCCAAGTTGGAGTGGGATGTGTTCAAGGTGATCTCGGGTATCTCATCATTCCCAAGAGCCAGGATGTGGTCAAAGACGCTGATGTGCCCAAGTGGGAGTCACGAGCCAGACTGACGAGGCTCCCACGGCCGCTGCAGGTGGAGGATCTCTGGGCGACTTTAGGAAATGAGATAATTACACCATTGCCCCCCAAAACTTACTGCCCCAAGTAGGCTTCTAGTCTCTTTGCTTCTGGTTCATTCCATAGGCACACAGTCTGCTGAAAAGTCTCCCTTGGACACAGCCTGGGAGCTCGCCCCTGGGTCCTCCTTTATGTCACGGCTTACACCCCCTCTTGCTCCCTTTAACCTGCCTCTGAAGCCTTTGGAAACAAGAAGCCTGAGCGGAAAGCAGCACCTTTCATCTGACTGTTGCTTCCAGAGGGATCCTGGGGTCTGGCTGAGAAGGCTCCATAGAGGCCTTTGCGGAAGGTTCTGGGCTTGCGGCACCCTGCTTGAGGCACCGTGCTGTGGGGTAGGGAAGCAGCTGGCCTTTCTGGTCACTTTGGATTGCAGGCCCCAGGCAGAGTGGCCTTCGCTTGGCAGAGCTGTCCCCTTCCATCTTTGCTTGCAAACGTACCCAACACGATGTCTCTCGCGCCTTGCTGAATGCAGCGAGTGTGAAGACTTACTTTTCCTGGAACCGCAGGCTCCGTGGGGACCCGGGCCTACCTGCCGAGGTATCGAAGGCAACTGATTTGCCAAGTGCAGCTCTCCGGCCCACACGGTGGCTTCCTCTCTGGCTGCTCCCAGCCGCTAACACTCTTCCTCCGACGGCGGGGTCGCATGGACTCAGTCCATCACCTCCGGTTCCAGCCCAGACCTAGGCAGGGTAGGAAGACGGGGTGCGCAGAGAATTTCCTTATGAAAATAATCTGTAACCTGCACACATCATTTCTGCCCACGGTCCGTCAGCCAAAATATAGCCATACAGCCACACCTGCACGCACGTGAGCCCGGGAGCTGTAACTTCTAGCTGAGATGCCATGTGCCCAGCCAAACTAAGGGACGCTGTTATTAAAAGGACAAAGGGTAAAATAGATACTGTCCCTCCTGCAGGCCCAGCCTCAGTTTCTCTGCCGCAGCTGGGGCTGCTCTCTTGTCTGCCAGCCACTGGCCTAGTCACAGAAAACCGGACCTGCCCCCCGGGGAGACAGCAGACCGTCGCTCCCAACTCCACAATGAGGACTGTACTGTGCCTGAGTCACAGGAAAGTACAAATACTAAACCATATCAACGTCATTCACTGAAAAGGGTAGAAAAAATATAAAATCGAGACAACTTCAGGAATTGAGCGTGCAGGATCCCTGTCCTGCACAGCTTGGGCTGCCCTCGGCCTCTCTCTCTGCGTCTCTTTAGGGACAGCTGCCACACCTTCTCTGGGTAGAATCAACACACATGGCCACAGAACTTTCCAGACTCACTGTCCTCTCATCCTTCCTCCTGGGCTCTGTTTTTAAGTTCTCTGAGATTCTCATTTTCTCTGCTCAGAATCCTCTCTTTCCTCCAATACTAGAGAACTAGAGCCCTGGAAGGCCAGTAGCTCATGGATGAAGAGTCCGAATGATCACATTTGTCCCGTCTTAGAGACGCAGTGGGAGCCGTGGGTAGGGTGTGCGGCCCGGCGTGATTTCCACGGGCACCGCCTCCCACCGACTGTGGGCCACTGTGTGTGCTGAGGTGCTCCCCTGCCGCCTGGGAGGGAGCTAATGCCTGCTCAGGGGGCTGCTTCGACAGTTAATGAGTTAGCTCTCATAACGTGGGGTTAGCAAATGTCACTATTCTCTGACAGCCCATCTCGGGGCCCCGGCTGTCAGCGTAGATCTGCTCAGTAAACATTTGCTATTTGAATAAATGCATCCTTCATGCCATCCTTTCCTTGTGCCCAACTTCCGAGGAAGATGCTTCAGAAATAGTGCTTACAGCAGGGTCCTTGCCAGACGTTTCAGCCTGGGTCCAACCAGGAGATGGAAACCCCACAGTGATTGCAACAAGGGAAGTTAAATATGAGGAATTACGAAGCAGTGATAGAAGAGTAGAGATGGAGTAAAGGTGGAACGAGAACTCTCGAGGGTGCCCCAGGGCAGGGGGAGGCACCCAAAGCAGGGCAGGCTTGGAAGGGGGCTAACTCTTCGTTGAACAGGGTGTGGTGGGGGATCAGTGGGTGCTACAGGGGGCCACCGGTAGCCTCAGAGCTGGCCCGTGTCCCCATGTTGTCATCCAGGACCCCGTGGGGGTGCCTGTGGCAAGGTGATCCCTGAGCTTCACACCGGGGAATGAGGAAGAGAAGCTGACCTCTCGCCATGTCCCTCACTCACCCTCCACTGGCAACGCTTAACTTCGTGGTCACCCTGGAGGAGAAATGCTGGCATCCTGCCCATGATCCCCATTATCACTGAGCAGGTATTGAGGGGTGAATCTAGAGCCGCGAGGCAATAAATCAACAACTGGCACATAGGGTCAAGACTGCAGTATTTATCCCCAAGATAAAATCATATGAAGTAATTTAAAGTCATGTTTTAGAAGATTGTGTAATTCCTCAAAGAAATCTCTGTGATACACGAAGTGAAAAAAGCAAATTACGAAAGCAAATAGTGCGACGTAACCCTGATTTTGTAAAACAGAGAAAGAAAAGAAGCAAAGCTCTTTGTTTAACAGAAAAAGATTCCCGGACTTCTTCTCCTTCCTCCCACCGCCCATCAATCCCCCTTCCACCCTCCTTGTTTTATGGTTTAGAATGAGAAAGTGAGAAACAGGTTGGCCAGGGAGAGTCACCTAACATACAAAGGATGGAGCAGGTTGTTTTTTTTTTTTTTAAGATTTAATTTATTTATTCATGAGAAACATGGGGGAGGGGGGGTGAGGCAGAGACACAGGCAGAGGGAGAAGCAGGCTCCATGTGGGGAGCCCGACGTGGGACTCGATCCCGGGTCCCCAGGATCAGGCCCTGGGCCCAAGGTGGCGCTAAACCACTGAGCCACCAGGGCTGCCCAGGACGGAGCGTTTTCATTCCTTCCCTGCCCACTGCTTCATCTCTCACCCAGGAAGAGCTGGGAAGAAGGAAATTACTACCGACCCGTGTGGAATCACAACCAACAAATACGTGCCACTTTCCCCATCCCTCTGCTTTCAGAAGTCACCCGGTGGTGCTGGACTGGCCTCTCCTCCGACCCCAAAAGGGCCAAAAGGGATTCGGACGCTGGCCGCGGGAAGGCCAGAGAAGATGCGATTCTCCTGATTCCGCAGGTCAGCGGGCATCGCTGTTCTTGTGACAAAGGGCGGCCGGTGGGTGATGGTGCTGCTTAGACCCCGTTTCACGGGCTCCCCTGCCGCTGCTTCTCAGGGTCTCTGTGCTCTGGGAATCTCTCTGGGGGCGGCAGCACGTCGCAGCTTTTATTTCAATTCATGTGTTTGTTTTGTAGGACACAGTTGGGAAAATGCTGCAGCAGAAAAAATATGAAAAATGTCTACATTTTAAAAACTTTAAATGTCAAATAAACACCAATAAAAATAAATTTATTATTTAAAAAAATAAATAAATAAAATAAAACTTTAAATGTTAAAGTGCATTTGATCTCATAGCCTCTTTTCCTATACTAATGATTGACTTCTGTTACGAAGCGTGCATGAAAATCTCACTACATATACACACATGTGTATGCATACACACATACACATCTGTACACATGTGCACATGTTTGTATATATGTGTGTACACACATGCATACTCGTGCACACACATGCACACACACAAAGACACAAACATCCATATACACAACATATCCATACACACATACATATGCAACACATATGCACATGCATATACACACAATATACATCTACACACATATGCACACACTTTTGTATATATGCATGTATACATATGCACACACAGGCATACATGCACACACATACACACATATGCAACATATATGCCCACATCTATACACGTGCACACACATTTGTATACATGCATATACACACATGCATACACATGCACACAAATGGACTTACATGCACACACAAACATGCTGTGCAAGATATACGCACATATATACACATATAAACATCTATACACATGTACACACATTTGTATATATGCATGTACATACACATGCACACACACGGACACACACGCACTCCTACAAAGAGACACACAAACATCCATATACACAACACATCCATGTACACATCCATGTGCAACACACACGCACACACATATATGCACAATACACATCTATACACGTATGCACACACATTTGTATATATGTGTGTGTACACATGCACACGGACATACACACATGTATACAACACATGCATAAGTACACGCTTGTACACACATGCACACACAGATACACGTATGCACACACATGCATGCCTGCATTTACACAGATGTAATTCATGCACATAAATACACAAGCGCTGATAAATCTTGGAGGATTCTCTGCTACAGTGGCAGCAGCTCTCCCCTTTTGGTGTGAAATTCTGGATGATTAAACCCATCTGTGTGGCTTTCTCCACCATTCCTACGGCTTTTGGCTCCTTTTGTATTAAGGCAAGAATAACCGTGCGATGCCTTCTATTGTTTTCTATCGTGGCATCTGCAGCCATCTGCCGGTGCCACTCGCAAGGAGCACTCGCGCGTGCCCCCAACCAAGGTGACTGCACAGACGATGTCCCCCACGTCAAATTTCTTGATGAGGCAGCGTCAGCGCAAATGTCAGTGGGGAAGGTCCTCTGACCTACTAATGGGCTGTGTCCTGATTCGGCAGGACCCGCTTTCCTTTCAAGGGTCACTCTGCTGTTTTCTCAGCTGCCGCAGCCCTGACCCTCTCTGACAATTATTACTTCATGTCAAAAGGGCGCCATGCTGAGCTGTCTAAATCTGACAGGAAAAGATAGAGCAGCCCCCATCAAACTCTGGGCCATGAGGCTCCAGTGGAGGGTTAAAGGTTCTGGAATTTTCTGTGGAAAGACATAACAGCCTTTCTTGTGCTCTCCTGCTGGCCTCCTAAATAGGATCCCGCCAGCCGGCAGCGTCCCTCTGTGTTGGAGCAGAGGCCGGCAGGCCATGGCACCATCTTGGGGTCTGGGTCTGCGCTCCAGAAATGGGACAAGAAAGACGGCCCGGGGCTACCCGCCGACCACTTTCAGGGCAAATAACCTGAGTCTCCTGGAATTTGTTCTTTTTTTTTTTTTTTTTTTTTGGATCTGTTCAAAGAGAAAGTGGAGAGGGCGCTCTCTGTGGAATGACAAATGACCTGTTGAAAGCCCCAGGTGGGCTGCAGATTTCGCACAGGGGGGTCCCAACACCATCATTTGCCACCTCCCACCATTTCATTGGCTGTTGCTTATGCAGTGCTGACCGTGTGCTCTGGTGCTCAGGCAGGCCTGGGCCTGCGTGGAAGGAGTCCTGCATCCCCGAGGAAGACGGGCAGTGACACAGGGCCGCTGATGGCTGGGCTCCCACCCTGAGGGACTCCCAGAAAAGCCACCGAGTTTCCAGGGCCTGGTTCCAGGTAGCGCCTCCTCAGGCAGAAGGTGGCCAAAGTTCAGGCCGTAACTTCCAAGCTCTAGAGCACCAGCGACATTCAGCTCTGTGACCTCTCTCGCTTGCTCCGACTGTGTGCCTGGGGTGGCCGTGAGGAAATACACCTGCTTCCTGGTGGCATTCAGACCCGCTCGCTTGTGTGCCCTGTGTTTACACAGATGAGATTAGAGTGCAGGTGGCTGGTTGCAACCCTGGCTCATGCTCTTAGACGGCTTGAGACGTGCCTGAAAGAAGCGCTCTCAACGGAAAATTCATTTAAGCCTCTTTTTCAACACTTATTCGCACCCCCCACCCCATGTGCCAGCGAGGTTCTAGATGCTGTGATATAGCAGTAGACAACAAAGGCAAGGCCCTGCAAAGAAACGAAGTGTGATTTGTACACACGGTGGAATATTATTCAGCCTTAAAGAAGGAGACCCTGTCACCTGCTATGACATGGATGGATGCTGGGGACAGTACACTGAGTGAAATAAGCTGGGCACAAAGGGACAAGCGCTGTATGATCCCACCACTTACAGTTCTGGAGATGGACGGTGGTGATGGTGACCCAACAATGGAAATGCAGTTAATGCTACTGAGCTTCAAAATGGGTTAAAATGGCAAATTTTATGTTGTATGGTTTTTTTAAAATTTATTCATGAGAGACACAGAGAGATTGAGAAAGAGAAAGGCAGAGACCCAGGCAGAGGGAAAAGCAAGCTTCCTGCGGGACTGGTAACCGGGTCTCCAGGATCACGCCCTGGGCTGAAGGCGGCGCTAAACTGCTGAGCCACCTGGGCTGCCCTGTTGTATGTATTTTTAAAAAAGATTTTTATTCATTTATTTGACACACAGAGAGAGAGAGAGCACAAGCATGGGGAATGACAGGCAGAGGGAGCAAGAGAAGCAGACATCCGCTGAGCGGGGAGCCAGGTGTGGGGCTCGATCCCAGGACCTCAAGATCATGACTGAGCCGAAGGCAGAGGCTCGACAGACTGAGCCACCCAGGTGCCCTTAATTTTCATTTCTTTTAACATCAGAAGAAACAAAAGAACTTTTAGGTTGAAAACAAATGTCATATACACTATCAATGTATTCATCTTTGTACCAACACAGCTGTAAAATGGAATTTTCGATCTGAATTGTTGGAGGAAGCGCCCACGAAGGTCATGGCAAGGCCCCGCCGACTGCTCGGCCCAGTGCGGATCCCCAGGGCCCTGACCAGGCTTCGCACCCAGTGGACACAGAATGAAAAGTTAAGGGACCGCCACAAGGAAAATGAAATGCATCATGACAGTGATGCTCGTGGGAGGTTTCGTGGAACTGACCCTCTAACAGAGCCTGAAACACGTGGCAGAGATCAGCCCTAAAGACAGGAGCCGAGTGAGGGTGAGGGAGAGCTGCCTGAGAGCCAAGGGGCGCCTGGCTCCTGCTGGGGCTGAGCGAGCCTGCCCTGGGTGGAGCGGGCTGAGGGCGCTGGGAGCCCGCCGTCCGGGGGGCTGAGCGCAAAGCAAGCGATGGAGGGTCCTGGCCACGGCTCATTTAGAGACCACTGGACTCACAAAGCAAGCTGACAGAGTTTCCTGGCGCCCCGCAGGAGCGCCCCATACTGCTTGCAGCGGGCAGAGGGGCCCTGGGTCCCGCCCACACAGCACCCGGGAGGTCTGGCCCCGGGCATCCTGCCTCTCCTAAGTGGCTCCCTTGGGGGAGCTGCCAAGGGGGGCAAGCCTGAGAGGAGAGGGCCTGCACCCACGACCTGCTCCAGAAAGATGCACAGAAGCGCATTCTGTTTATACGTTGGGAGCAGAGAGCAGTCACGGGATCTTTGAAAGGCCCCCCGGGGGTGGGTGCCGGGGGACCCCTCCCCTGAGTGGTGCTTAGGGCACAGGGCTCGGTGCAGGAACTGGGGGGGGTGGCAGCCGGGGGACCCCTCCCCTGAGTGGTGCTTGGGGCACAGGGCTCGGTGCAGGACCTGGGGGGTGGGGAGGTGCAGCCCGGGCAGGGCCTGGCCCTCACGCCCCCGCCCCCAGATGCTGCTCCCCGGCGAGCCCGGAAAGGAAAGGGCGCCGCGATGTCAAGCCGGTGCTGGGTGTTCGAGTGCAGCCTGGTGCTCCGTGCGCCGCTATTACATGTTATTATGTGACGGCATGTGGTGATCAGCTGCGCTGCACCCCCCGCCGGAGCCTCCTCCTGCTCGCAGCCCCCACAAAGCCCTGCAAGCGCGGCTTCTGTTAGTCGATGAACACCTGCTAGCCAAGCGGTCTGCTGCCGCCGAGACGTCCTCACACACCCCATCGAAGTGGGGGGGACGGGGGCGACACCACTCCTGTAACACCCATGAGACCACCTGACACCCTACTGACACTCTTGTGGAAAGTGCACACCCCATGCCCACTCGTTCCAAAGGCCACTTTCTTCTAGAATAACTGGGGGCTGTCTCTCACTCTGCTCCAGCAACGGCCACGCTGCAGCCTGCTCTTCTGATGCCCCCGAGCACAGAGCTACCAGCCCAGGGACTCTGCCCACGTCCTCGGTCCCCTGGGGCACGTCACCCTGGGGGTCTTCCTGACAGCTTGGGACAGCAAGAGGTGGACTCAGTGGCAGGTGGCCACTTAAGGGGGCCCTGCCAGCCCTTGCAGAGGCCATCTCCTTATTGGGGTGCCACCCAGCCCCTCTGCATTCCAGAGCTCCCCATCTCTTCAGTCATCTGGGGAAATTCCACTTTTTTAAAAAAAAGATTTATTTATTTATTCATGATAGACATAGAGAGAGAGAGAGAGAGACAGGGAGAGGGAGAAGCAGGCTCCATGCCAGGAGCCCAATGCGGGACTCAATCCCGGGACTCCAGGATCGCACCCTGGGCCAAAGGCAGGCGCTAAACCACTGAGCCACCCAGGGATCCCCAGGAAATTCCACTTTTATTGCTTGCATGGCTCTTGCCATGCTGAGATTTGAATCCTGCTTTGGCTAGATCCCCTTAAGCTAGGGGATCCTTCCCTTTGGAGGGAAGGAGCAGGACTTTTAGACCCTGAAGACCCAAGAAAGCCCAGGTGGGGTTTTTCTGCCTCTCTACACAGCAGGGATTGAGATCTGCCAGTGGGAACCATCCTGAGACCGATGCCGAGGTCCAGGGAGGGAGGCGCACATCACGTCCCAGGAGCCTCCCTGAGTTTGTGGCACATTGGGGCTGTTTGTCGTCACCAGCGGTGAAGGGCAGGGTGGTGGTCCTGCCTGGGGAGCAAAGCCATCTTGGGAAGCGTCCTTACTCATCACTGCCCTGTAGGATGGTTCTTCCGTGGAGAAGTTCTGCGCTGAGATCATCTTTGGTTTTGGGTCCAGCCGTCAGGTCTGGACAGGGAAGCTTTCCTTAGTCACTTGTGGCTCTTCTCCACGTTCCAGATGGGGTCACATCTGGTTTGGAAAACTGAGACCCCCCCCCCCCCCCAAAGGAGATCATCACCTGATTTCTGTGAAGATCCGGGTCCAGTTGTCCTCCCACGTCCTGGCTGAAGTCAGAGGGCGGGGCACAGCCTCAGGGGCTCTGAGTGATTCTGAGTCAGAGAGGACAGGCCAGGACACTGGCTTCCTACTCACACGCGCGCGCACACACACACACACACACATGCCTGCATACAAACACACGCATGCCCACGTACACATGTGTAAGCACACTCTCAGTGGCTTTGCTGTGGTCACGGTCACACACAGATAATGTGCCCAGGGATCTGTGTGCAGACCACGTTGGCTTCAGAAAGAACATTTCTCGAAGTATATTCTTCCCGAGTCTGTAGGTGGTGGGTAACAATGGTTACAATAGATGTAGCCCCCCAGTCAGGCTCCTGGGGACAGGCAGGTTTTCATGGGGTGGGAAGAGTAGGAGGCTTGGAAGGGGTTGGGGAAACAGAACGATCTGAGTTGGGTCTTCACAGTTGAATAAATGGAAGGACATGGGGCATTTAAGTTAAAGGAGATGGTGTCAATGAAGGTTGAGGGTGTTAGTGTGTTTGATGAGAGCAGGCCAGTGGGATTAGAATGGCAGGTGGATGGGAAGAACAGTCATGGAAACGAGACTGGGTAGGTGGAGTAGGTCAGCTGAAGGGATCTTGAAGGTCTGCACAGTGGGGCGGACATTAGAAGCCATTGACGTGTCTTGAAAAGAACACGAAGAAAATGAATAGATGTGGACATGCTCTTCCTGGTCACCAGATTGGATGCCAGGTGCTTCACGTTTATCAAACCTCCGCCATAACCCCGTAAGGCAAGGTGTTATTACTCTTAGTTTTGCAAATGAGGCGGCTGGAGCTCAGGGAGTGGGTATAACCAGCTCGGGGTGCTGCAGCCTGTCCCTGATGTGGCCGGTTCCCAACTCACATCTCCCCAGTTCCAAAGCTCGTGTTTGTTCCCGGCATCACACTGCCCCCCAAGAAGAGCAACGGCGCTAAAGTTAATTTAAGGAAGGATTCATCTAGCTGCGGTGAAGACACAGACAGATTGGAGGCCGGGGCCAGGGGACTTTCTATTGAAATAGATGAGAATGAGGTGAATGTACAGGATGAGCCTCAAGCAGCTTGTCACACCACAAAGCGAAGAAACTCTCAAAGAGGATGCGGGAGCCAAAGTGGTACCTAGTGGCCAAAGATCAGGCCATTCATCAATTAGGGTGACTGCATCGGATTAAAATACATCAAAGATGTCGAACGCCTTTTTTTTTTTTTTTTAATAAAAAAAGGCCACTCTTGGAGGACGCTAAGGAAGCAGCTCATTCTTTGGAAAACGTGTATAAGAAGGGAAAGTCTCAAGCGTTCCTTCTGTTTTTCCCTATGAAGTTCCCCCTCTTTGGAGCATACGGCTAATGAATGAATGAATGGGTCTAACAAATGAATGGATCGGGCCCCCATGCCTGCTAATATCACAACAAGAGCTAACCAGGTGGATACTGTTGCCTCTTCATGGAAAGAACACCAGCCCTTTGGATGTTTCCTGCCACAAACAAGCGTACCTGAATTGGTGTAGGTCTCTCGATCTGCCTATGACCTCGTAGGAAACCCGAAGGACAGAGGAACATAACAAGTGACACCGTCGGGGATGCAATCGGCACAATCTGGATCTGCGGGATCACTGACTGGATGTTTGACGACAATCAGAAAGTGGTATCATTTCTCAAAGGAATGATAATGGTTTTGTGGATTTGTCCTTAAAAAACTTCTGATCTTTTCAAGAAACCTTGTGGAGTATGTGCAGGTGAGATGGGACGATGGCTGGGGTGGAAGTTGGGGACGTAGGGGGAGTTATGGATGAAACAAGGCTGGGTAGGAGTTGGAAATCATTGAATTTAGGTGACTGCAGCGCCCGGGATTATCTTCTCTATGTTGGCATATATTTAAAATGTGCTTCAGGTGGATGATGCTGGTGCTGCAGTGACAACGGGAAAGTGGTGCAGAGCGAGGCAGTTTTAGAAGGGACAGGAGGGTGAACCAGGGCTGGATCCGGAGCCCCAGTGGGAGGGAGAGGTGTGATTATGTCTAAGCCTCCCCCTCCCCCTGCTCCCTCCCATCAGTGTGCCCCCAGCAGCACGGCCTGGCACCACCCAGGCTCCTGACTGCACACAGCTCCTCTGCCTTGGAGGAGCGGAGGACTTCTTCCAGCCCAGCTGGGAGGACTGTCTGCCAATTGCTAATGACCTCCTGCTCTCCCAGCTCTGAGGTCACCTCCCCTTGTCCGGGCTCCCTGGCTCCTCATTCACACTTGCCCAGATGACAGCTCACTTGCATTTGGTAGGTTGTGTTATGAAACGGACGGCGCCCTCAGTGCCCTGGCAGGCGAGGATAGTCAGGCGTTGACCTGAAACTGAAAGCAGAGGGTGGAGGCTGGACAAGAAGGGGCAGCCTTGCCCTTTGTGGGGTCTGACATTGGCCAGGAGATGCTCAGCCGGAAACCAGACCCTCAGCTGTTTCCTGTGGCCCCGTGAGCAGCTGCCTCTGAATTCCCTCCTCAAAGTCAAGTGCGTTGGGGGGCCTAGGACCAGAATGATCCCTGAATCATGATGATCATGATGACCCATGACCATCAGGTCATGCTCTGGGCCCAGGTGCCCCACATGCCCCACACTCTGCTCTGGGAGTTCAGGAGGTGCTGTGACAGGCAGCCTGGCCCTGGGAACGTGGGGAGAGGGTCCAGTTGAGGAGGTCCTGGGGAGAGGGTCCAGTTGAGGATTAAGGGTCCAATCTGAGTGGAGAGGACTCATGTTGACCCAGAGGACCCTGGAGGGGAGCAGGAGGGAGAAGGCCTGGGAGCCACATCCCAGTCTCCACTCATATTTCTGGGAGCCGGGCTGCCAGGGGCACCACTTCTGCTAGTGCTGCTAAGACCCCGTGGGCTCCCGGGGAGCACCGAGCTCTTGGACCCCTTCCAAGCCCAGGAATCCCATTCTGCCTGTTAAACTCCCTCCGCAGTCTCAACCGGGTGCTCTTGTCATTGCGTTTGCTTTTTCACATCAGCTTGCAGAGTGCCGTCCACGGACCATGCTACTAGGAGCTCCAGTCCCTGTGCCCACCGTAGGGGTGGGCCCCCTGGGGGATGGATGTTGGTGGCTGGGGTGAGGAGGTGCCGGGGCAGGCTTCCTGTCTGCTTGTCCTGTTCAGCTCACAAAGGGGCAGAGCAAGGGGGCTGGCTCTGCGGGGTGCGCCGTCTGAATGGGATATACCCCTGACACGTCTCCTGATGTTAACGTGAGCCACTCTGAAGTCTTGGAATTGTCTTAGTCTGTGCAATCAGGTCGCCTGCCTCCAGGCTGACCGTTTGGTCCACCCAGGTTCCCTTGGCTCTGTGGCAGCCAAGTGGGGGCAGAATGAGCAGAGCAGGGCCCTCCTGCAGGCACAGCACCCCGACCCCCTGGGTCAGAAGGACCAAGAGTATCCAGCCCAGTAATGGTCAGACATTCCATAGCCACAGAACCTTCCTGAAGCCCTCGTGTAGCAGAGAGCCAAGTGGGGCTGTTTGATTCATTCCCCCTCCTGCATGCCCTCCCTCCCGCCCTTCAGGGCCTAGATCCCACACCTGGTGCAGCTCACGGAGCCTTCTGGACAGTGGTGCGACGAGGCTCACCCTCCTCACTGTGCACGTGGGAGCCAAGGCTTGAGGGCGCACCCCCGCGATGGGCAGAAGCGGGGAACAGAAGGGCCTCAGCTCCTTCTGACCTGCCCCCAGTCCTCCTGCAGCAAGCCACAGCCCCTTCTGTCTCGTCTGGCCCCTCCGACTCTGTGTGCAGGGCCGTAATGGTGCCTGTCACCCTGGGCAGTGCCGGTGTCTCAGGCTGGGCACCCCTTGTGTGGCTCTGGAGCCGTGGGCATGAGGACCTGGAGACCAGGAGAGCTCGGGCCTCGTCTGGCTGTGTCCCATATGGCAAGAGAAAGACAGGATCCAAATGCGCATACTCGATAGCAAAACAGGAGGAGCCTGCTCAGCTGGAGCGGTTCTTCAGGATGTCCCTGGCTCCCGGCGGGCGGTGGGGTCAGCATCTGGAAGTAGGACGGCTGCCTCCTGCTGACCCAGCGAGGCCTGTGGGCAGGAGGCCATGCCGTTCATCCTCCTGGAAGGCATCCTGACGGTCCTCCCCCCCATTCTCACTGTGCAAAGGCCCCTCAGTCTCAAAGAAGACGGGAGCACCAGTCCCCAAAGGGGTAATAATGGCAAGTACTTCCTAGTACCCGGGGCCCTGGGAAAGGAGCATGTGCAAACCACAAGAATGAAGTGGGAGGTGAGGAGTGCACCCCTGCACCCTGGCCCCCCGGTGAGGGAGGGTTTGAGTGGGCGCCCACGGTCTCTTCTCATCCGGGAGCCCTGTGCAGGGTCGTCAGAGGGGTTGGGGTGGCAGGCTAAGTGTTGCCTCCTCCCGGGATGTGAGATGAATGAGGCACGAGCCAAAGCTCGGGAGCTGGCCGGTGGGGTTTAACATACTGGCAGTGGGCTTGGACTGCTTCACTTCTCCGAGCCTCAGTCTCCCCGTCTGTAGGATGGGATGGCAGCTGTGCCTGTGTCGCCGGGCTTACTGGAGCGCAAAATGAAGTCCTCCGTGGAGGAAAGCTGAGTGCCCGGCACAGAGACGGTGCCCAGCAAACGCTAGCCCTCTCCTGTGGTCTCAGGTGTGACTTACCCATCCGTGGTGTCCTCTACGATGAGCGACGGGGCCCAGGCCTGAGGAGGAGGGGGCAGGAGGCCACATGGGACGCTGAGAGTGCACTTGGCAGGAGAGAGCACAGGGCAGGCCATCTCTGCGGGGTTTCCCCTTTCCCTGAGCGGGGGGCTGTGGGAGGTCTGCTGGGGTGCCTCAGCAGGAGAGCTCTTGGGGTCACAGGGGCCTCCTGAATGCTAGTCGTGTTCCGTCTGGCTGCCTTGGTGATGGCTCTCTCCGGCTCCCCCAACATGGGATATAACTGGGCTAAGGCCATAGGCTGTGAGACTTCCGTGTCCCGCTCGGAACCCCGCACCCCACACATCCTCATTCCCCAAACGGCAGGCTGTGGGATGCCCCCCCTCTGCAGGTTTTATCATGTGGGGGAGGATGTGGGAGGGATGAGACTTAGGTGGGTCATTGCATTGCTCATGCCCCAAACAGGCGCCTCCAACTCAGACCAGCTAGTAGCATTGCTCAGGGACTCAAGGGAAGTTTGCTCAGGGGTCCTGAGTCACCTGCAGGAGATGGGGAGATGGTCCTGGCCTAGTGGGGCAGGAAGGCCCAAAACCAAGAGTCTCTTTGCTTCCATTCATTTTAGCATGAGTGATGTTCATGGGACCAGTTAGAAACTGTCCACTGTACGCGTGCAAGGCCCTTGACGACACTTCTTGTTTGTGGCTCTTGTCCCGTAAGGGAAGTCTTGCTGGTCGGGCATGAGGGGCTGCTCAGAGCTTTCTTGTGCCTGGAACCCCTAGGCCGGATTCTTTTGCTTTCTGCACTTTCTTAAAGTCAGCCAATTTCTAAGAAAGTAATCATGCTTGGAGGGGGGCTCAGGGTGAGACAAGTGGACAATAAGGGACGTCCCAGTTTCTTATGGCCCCTGACAGAGGTAACAGTGGAGTCCTAGCCAGAAAATACTCCAACCCCAATGCTTCCTGCTTTCTAGCAGCTGTAGACACGTAGGAGCCAGGTTGGCACACGTGGTTGGATGCTCGGAGCATCTTGGTCAACTTCGTCTATCTGGTCCCTGTCAAATCCTTCCCTGGAGAAGGGGTCCTTGCGCAGAGCCTGTGATTTACATGGGACTAATCAACGCAAACCAGGCTGTGCCTAGCTGTCTTCCCTTATTCCTGGCAAGCAGCCCCCGCAGCTTCTAAAAGCCTCTTCTGGCTCCAGTGAACTCACATGCCCCCTGCCTACCAGTGAAATTGGCCATGGAACCTTCTGGAATGATAAATTCCAGAACTCTGGCTTAGTCACTGGGCCGCACAAATGAATGTCTCTTCTGTTTATAACCACCACATCCTGGTAAACCCATTCTTCATGCTCTAGATCTCTCATGGTCAGGAGAAAGTTCTTCCAAAACACTAAAAACTTTGGGGCTATAGTCAGTCACCTTTAACTCCCTGCTTCTCTTTAGTGACGTTGTAGAGGGGTTGGTTTCTCTCCTTCGCTTCTCGTGGGCCATTAGTGGGAGGAGATGTTCCATTATCTGAGCTCTAATGAGCCCGGTAACTGGAGAAGAAGTGCCTGTGGGGGTGATTTAATTTGAAACTCAATGGTCTGGCTATTCTAGTAGGTTTTATTCTGGACCCCAGAGCCCACAGAGTGGGGGTGACCTGTCGCAGTCAGATCCCGCACCTGCAGTGGTTTTGAGGGGGGCCCAAGGCAGGGAGAGGGAAGAGGAAAGGAGGAAGGAGGAGAGAAGGGGGGAGGAAAGAGGAGGAGGAGGAGGGAGGGAGGGAGGAGAGAAACCAAGCTCAAAGGAAGTACTTCCTGCTGTTTTTGTGAATAACGATGGCCCTTAGAATCATCCGGGCCCAGGCACCAGTCCCCGCGCGTGCTCTGTGGTTTGCAGTTTTCGGGGTCTAATCACACTCCTCCAGCTTTTATAGTTGATTCAAAATGTTCCAGAGAAAAAATTTGGCTTGCCCGTGGGCTGCTTGATGGCCTACTTCCATGTGGTAATAGGATGGTTCCTGTCTGCTAGTCTAGAGACCAAATGGCCATGGGTATCCGTGGCAATCTTAAGGACAAACCTTCTAAAAAAGAAAGCGTGGGCCTGATTTTTGCATCTATCACCAAACATGTTGGGTATTCACGCATCAGGACATCCTTCGTTCATTCACGCATTCAACTTACATTCATGGTCTACCTCAAATACCCCTCTGCTGCAAGCACTCCCCGTGCCTACAGGGCTTCCTGGGATTCCGCCTTTGATCATACGTTACGCTTGCTCTTCTTTTCCTCCTTCGTTGGTGTTAAAAATGGGAGAGTTGGACCTTCCCTTTTCCAAGGACTGTGTTCCCTCTGGCTTCCTTAGGATCCAACACCTCTTTGCTGGTTCTTTTCCAATGTTATTTAAGTGTTTGGGTGAAAAGGATTAAGGACGGTCCTTGCTATGATGAGCATGGGGTGTTGCATGTAAGCGGTGAAGCACTGCATTCTACTCCACAAACCACTATTGCACTGCATGGTATAACTACCTACAATTTACATTAAAAAAAAAAAATCCCCAACCATCTCTCTCTTCCTATACCCAGCCCAAAGTGCCAGGGTTGTCCCCTGACCTCCTCCTCCCGTGGACACTGGGCTTTCAGGCCTACACTCCCTGCAGTGCTCTCCCCCTGGGCACCGTGGCCTCAGGATAGACAAGCCCCACAGCCGCCCTCTGTCCCTGCCGGTCTGGCCATCCTGCCCTGCTGACCACTCCCTTCTGGGAGCACGCTGGTCCTCTGGCTCTGGTTGCTGTCGCCTCTCTGGGTGGCCCTTACTAACTTCTCTTCATAGTCTCTAAGTATCAGTGCTTGCTGGGGCTCTGCTCTGTCCCATCTTGCTGTTTCATTTACGTTCACATCCTCACAGCTCCCCAGGCCTGGGGCTGCCCTCTGCGGCCTGGACCTCCAGCAGCAGCCGCCCTCATTCCTCCCGTCCTGAATCCAGAATGGTCTTTTTCTTTCTTTCTTTCTTTCTTTCTTTCTTTCTTTCTTTCTTTCTTTCTTTCTTTCTTTCTTTCTTTTTTCTTTCTTTCTTTCTTTCTTTCTTTCTTTCTTTCTTTTTTCTTTCTTTCTTTCTTTCTCTCTTTCTTTCTTTTTTTAATTTATTTTTTTATTGGTGTTCAATTTGCTAGAATGGTCTTTCTAATGTCCACTTTGTCACACCACTTCTCTGCTTGAAACTCTTTTATGATCTCAAGGTCACCTTTAAGCTATGGTCTAAAAGATTTACCCTGACCTAACTGGGTCCTTCATGATTACGCTTGCTCTCCTGCAGGTGTTTTCTTTCTGGAACACTTTTTCCAGGATTGGGTACCTGCCTAGCAAGTGGTAGAGACTGGATTGAGTGGCCTAACCTCCAGAATGTGACTGTATTTGGAGACGGGGTCTTTAAAGAGGCAATTAAATTAAAATGAGGTCATGAGGTGGCCCCCAATGCAATGTGATGGATGTTCTTATAAGAAGAGGAGAGGGCAGCCCGGGTGGCTCAGTGGTTTAGCTCCACCTCCAGCCCAGGGTGTGATCCTGGAGACCCGGAATCGAGTCCCACGTCAGGCTCCCTGCATGGAGGCTGCTTCTCCCCCTGCCTGTGTCTCTGCCTCTCTCTCTGTGTGTGTCTCTCATGAATAAATAAATAAAAATCTTTAAAAAAAATAAGAAGAGGAGACTAGGACACAGACACGCAGAGGGAAGACCCCGTGAAGACATAGTGAGAAGGTGGTCATCTACAAGCCCGGGAGAGGGGCCTCAAAAGGAAGCAACCCTGCCAACCTCTGGCCTTCAGAACCTTAAGAAAATAAATATGTAAGCCTCCCAGGCTGTGGCACTTTGTTACTGCAGCCCTAGCGGATGGTGACAGGCTTTAAATGTGCGCGAGTATCACCTGGTCAGGGCGAGGCCTTCCTTGACTCACCATCATCGGTTCTTCCCCTACCCTCTATTTCCCTTTGTGACACTCATGTGTGGAGTTATTGTGCAGCGGCTGTGTTCCTGGCAAGTCCTTAGGGTTCCACAAGAGCGGAAACTTGTGTTTGTTGGGCCTATGGCTGTATCCAGCATCTAGCTCATTATCTGGTACCTGGAAGAGGTACCAGAAAGCGTTGGCTGCATGACTGACTGAATAAGCAAGCGGACAGATTTTCGAGTCTTGATGGAGGAGGATCCTCCAAGCCGGAAGGGCACCTGCTCCATGCAGGACAATCTCACAGGGTGTGAGGAAGGCAGCGTGGGGCCCTGATTCCTTGGTCTTGTCTGTATCCTTTGGACTCCTTGTTTAGGAGTCAGCTAAACACCCATGACTCGTTCTCTGCTGGGGTCTCCCTGGAATAAAGAGGGGTTCCACAGGCTGCTCCTGTCTGGCAGCTGCTGAGTGAGACCGATGTGGAGGGAGGGATTCCAGAAGGCTCCATGATACACACCTTGGCATATGCCTGCTTCGATCCCATTTCTCCTTGCAGTAGTTTGTCTTTTCAAACTGAGGATGGGAAAGGGACCAGGGTTCCCCAGAACAGAAGGATACAGAGGTAGCTTTGGTCTTCTTTTCTCATTTTGCACATTTGCCCTTTCTGGAGCATCCGCTCACCGGCCCTCTCAGGTGCCGCCTCTGTCCCTGAGGAAGCCCTCGCCTCCCTGAGGTCTGTCCCCTCTCAGGTGGGCTCTGGCCCCTGTGTGCAATCGCATGAGCCTTTCTTGCTGGGGCTGGACCGAGATGGGCCACGGGCTGACGGGATTCTCACCCTGGGGGTGCAGAGGTAGCCGGTGGGGCTTCCGCACACAGCTTGGGGTGCTGAGGTGTGGGACATTCATCAGCCTGGCTCCTCCCTCCCTCTCCCCCTCCCCTTCCCATCACTGAGCCTAGGGGAGGGGAAGTGTTGGGGACAGAACTGGACTGATGGGGTTATTCCCGTCAGCCTCAGCCATTTGGAGGGGAGCTTCCAGGCTCCCTTTGCTGGCCTCTCCTAACTCGCCTCCCCAAATCTACATCTGCTTCTTGGAGCTAATGAGTATATTTCTCTTGGGCCCCCAAGTTCAGAGCCGCTAGCCTAGCAATGGAAAGCAGCACTTGTTTTTATATAGTCGTATTTGGGGCCATTTTCATTTGTAGTTTTATATGTGTTGCTTTTCCCCAACAGATCCTAAAGAAGATATGAGTTCCCAGGGAGGGTCCTATTGTCCCTGTTGGGTAGGAGCGCCACAGCGTGCGTGAATGTATCTATGTTATATATAGAATAGAATCACAGCAGTGCGATTTTAATGAAAGAGGGAGGAAATAAAAACCTTTAAAACATGTCGCTTGATCAAAATTTCTCAGCCCTCTACTTTATATTTGCTCATTTTATATTTGCTCATCTTCCTGGAAGAAAAGTACCACAGTAATGACCAAGGCGTGCTCGGCTTGGCCTCTCTTTATTGAAAATATTGCGGTTTTTTTAAGGAGTTTAATTGGAGCAGCAGCGTGGGCCAGGCAGCCTTCCCCCAGTGCGGGGAGCAGTGTGGGGCTGCAGGGAGCCACCAAGGGGGTCAGGTGTGAGCAGGGGAGGCCTGCCCCCCCCAGAGGATTCCAATGCCTTTAATCAAGTTAAGTTGTCCTTTTTTCAGTGAACGTACACTTAAAATATAGGGTGAACAGGTGGATTTCCAGAGAGCCGCTGGCTGTGAAAGCCTACCCTTATTTATTTCTGCCCACCACAAAACGTCCTTTGGAGCCTTTGTCCTGTTGGTGTCCTGCTCCCCCCACCATGTCCCTGCTGGGTTGTGGGACTCAAGGACAGCCACCTGGATGGAGGGAACAGGGGGGAGGCAAACAGTGCTGGCATTGGTGGTTCCTGGGTCAGTGAGCCTTTGGACTCTACCGTGCCCCCGAGAGGGTCCACCCCTCTTTCACACCCATCACCCTTGTCCTCCGGAGGAACATCTCCAGGATCCTTTAGGCCACGTCCAGTATGCGCGAGTCCATGGTCCATCTGCTGGTGCCACACGTCAGCTGTCCCTGGTCCTCCGTCCCCAGCACATGTGGAAACAGCCTCTATTTCTATCCTGCACTAGCTTGGGGGCAGAACTCGAAAAGTATACATTCCTGTGTGCGCTCGCTGCAGCGTCTCCCCAGGCTTTACAGACGCTTTTGCAGGGGAGACGGGGAGAGAGGGGCTTCCATCACAGCAAGCTACTTCAAGATCCATTTAGATGTTTTGTTGCTCTAAATCTTTTCTCTGAGTGTTTTTTTTTTATTATATAAAGATTTTATTTATTCAGTCATGAGAGGCAGAGACACAGGCAGAGGGAGAAGCAGGCTCCCTGCGGGGAGCCCGATGCGGGACTTGATCCCGGGACCCCGGGGTCACTCCCTGAGTCGGAGGCTGATGCTCAATCACCAAGCCACCTGGGTGCCCCCCTTTGAGTGTTTTTATATCTCCTGTCCTCAGGAGGTATGTGACCCAGGGGGCCGCCCTCTGTTCGTTCATGCAGAGCTCAGCAGCCTTGCCCCAGCTTCTACTCCGAAACCCACACATAAACCCCGTTCCAGGATTGCAGAGTTAACTAGACCCACTTTCCATAAAAGGCGTTGCACACAATCATCTGATAATTATGTCACTCTCCACAAGTGACTTACCAAAATATTCATTTCAGTGAGATTTCTCTGGTTAAGAGAAATAATTGGAAAAAAATTTCTTTTTTCATCATTCATTTTTTATTTGGTGGTTGTAAATGTTGTGTCATATTTAACACTCATTAGATGCCAACCCTTTGGATTCCCATAAATATCACGCTGTCCATGGATGCATTCAGGAAATTCTTTTTAATAACCCTCTCTGCGTCAAACACTGGTGTGGAAAGCCGGCCGGGGAAAGCTTGGGCCATAAAGGGAGAAAGGAAGAGAAACCATTTGGAGCAGTAGAGGCGGCCACCAGCACACACTGGTGCTCTAACCAGTCGGCCAGCCTCCAGCCTGGTTTCAGAGTCTTCTCGCTGGTTGGCCTGGTGCGCAAGGCCCGTGGTAGTCGAGTCCCTCCGACCTCTCCTATACTTCAGCCAAACTGGGTTTTCCCACACAGTGCCATTAACTGGGTGTTCTTCATGTGGTTCCTTAAATTATCGGTCTTCTAAATGCTTTAGGGTCTTGCAGTGAGGGGAGACGATGCCCTGCTCCCATAGCCCACAGCCCATCCATGCAGGGCAATCTCCTGGACACTGTGGGAGTCTCCACTCCTGGGCCCTGCTGCCAGAGGCCTTCCCCGCCAGTGGGGTTGAGTTGGAAACGGTGTAGCCCTGCCTCCCAAGCTCTCCGCAGGTACGCACAAGTAGCCAAGGTCAGAAGCCACAGTGTCTCTGGATAGGGATTCAGCTCTATTCTCAGAAATCATGGCTAACACCTGAGAGGGACGAGGATTTGTCCCAATGACCTGGGCCGCTTTGCCAGGCCTGAGTGTGGCACAATCTCTCTTACCCTCGGGCCACCTCTGGAATTCCTGGCTCAGCACGGTGTCCTTCACTGGGTCCCCCAGTGGAGCCTTGGACAGGACACTGCTTCGGGAGGGCTGGAAAGGAGGGGCAGCTTGGGACCTGACATCTGGCACATCCAGGCACGTCTCCCCCTGTCTGATTTGTACCTACCACCCCCCGTCCAGCCCCACCAGCTGGGGAACTGGGCACACGAGCTGTGGGGAAGCGTTGAGCCTCACTGAGGCCTGGTCCAGCTTGTCCAACCTGTGACCCTAAATTATTTTGTGACTGACTCACATTTTCCCCCACCCAAACCTATGTCACAGGCCGTACGCACCCTGCATATACCACTTTAATACCACCCTATTCGCACTGTAGGAACCCAGGGTGGGAGGGTGATGTCCTGAGCTGGGCCTGGCTCCCTCGCTAAGGGGGGGTTTGGAGCTTCCCCACCCTGTTTGCGGCAGCTGCCGTCCTCTTTCCATGTGCGACACTCCTCTTTTAGTCTCTAAGACCTGAGCTTGTAACTTTTCTCTTTCTTTTCCCATGGCCTCTACTCTCTTCCTCTGCCCAGGCTGATCATGAAGACTTGGGAAGACCCTCAGGCAGTTCATGAAGCCCAAGGCTTTTTGTTAACACTGTGACTGTCTCCAGTGAAGTGGGCCCTGCTAAGGAGGCCCACTTCGCTGGAGGCCGGGCCCTGCTAAGACTCTCTGCCTCCACTTCACTGTGTTGTCCAGGAACCTCCCCAGTCTCACCTCGGACTCCGGGCCTCTCACCCCCTTTATGCCAGCAGGTAAGAAATTTAGCTTGGGTTTTCCCTGAGCTCTTTTCTCCAATAGACGTGTCTCCCCTTTCCGGAAGTTATCTTTGCTTGAAAATTTTGGATCAGAAGAAGAGGCTCATGCCTACCTCCCAAGTAGATTTAGAACCAAGGTTCTAGGACCTTCTCACTCTGGGGGGCTTTTCCAATCTCCATTCCCATACCTCTGGCCACTGTAACAGCTCTGCAGCAGGGCACGTCCCGTCTCTGGCTCTGTGGGTCCCTCGGTATGATCTAAACACAGTGGGACCTTGCATCAAAGTTTGGAGAGCCAAGATGGTGGCCTCTCCCACTTTTCTCATGTCACTCAAGCTCCCTATCTCTTTCCTAGGATATAAAGTAGAGAGAGGGTAAGAAACAACCCAAAGGCTCTGTCTTGATATTTTTTCAGCCATTAACAATGGCTCATAGCCCACACTCAAGACGAGTCTCTTGCTTGGGTTGATTGGAGCTGGGACTTACTCTATGCCTTTAGCTGCGACCCATGTGGCCACCATCCCACTAAAGCAAACATGCATGAGGACGAGAGATAACAAGCATGTTCTGATAGATCTTAAGGTCTTTGGTGAGAAATCTAAACTTCAGAGGTGGGGATAGAAGAAAAACCAGGGGTTAGATATATCCCTTCCACCTGCCTCTCCCCTACCCCTACCCCTAAATCCTCCATCCTGGTCTAGAAGTCTTGTGCCCTGTACCATCAAAGAATGAGGCCATCTTGGCTCAGACCTTTGGGATGACTCCTTATAGGCATCCCCTAGGCCACCTTTTCTGCTTTATTGGCTACTTCTTTCTTCTCCATATAATTTTTCTGCTCTTTTAACTCCTTCCTCTTTCCCCCAGACTGTTTATTCTCCTTCTCTACTCTCTACCACCAGCCTCTAGCAGAATTTGAGGAATCTCAAATCTCTTCTGCTGTCTTGTGAGCTTTCATCATCTATGGATACAGCTGAGAGCCAGGTCCTCCATCCATTCTGCTGCTTGGTGGAACAAGGGGGGCAGGGGTGATGGTGGTCTGCTCTTGGTGACAGCTGTCTTTTCCTTCAATTTACTTTGAGTTCCTAAAGCCAATCAGATACATCCCATACTGGAAAGGGGGTGGTTTCTGCCACAAGTTCCATCACTTTCACATGTGAGATCCAGAAGCGCTGTGCCAGTGTAACACCTTATGCTGTAAAACATCCTGCCTGACACCCCCACCCCCACCTCCGTTGGGCTTCCTGACTTTGGGTTACCTCTGGGAAGGCTTCTTCCATTAATTTGGCTCTGATGGGTCGCATGCCCAGCCCCTCTCTGGCCACAGGACAGGGTGAGCTTTGGGATGGGGAGGCACTGCCACACTTAAGATTGGAAATGACTTTGAGGTGGTCTTCTCCGAGACCTGCCATCCTACAGACAAGAAGCCTGAGGCTCGGAGGAGGTAAGTGACCTGCCAAATCCCGCCGTCAACAGATTGTGGCAGAACTGGGAGGGGAAGCTATCCCGCCTGACTCTCCAACCAGTGTCCTCCCCACCCCCTCACCTTGCACACGGGCACACTTTCTGGGCTGGGGCAGCCCCAGTAACTTCTAATGAGGTGGAGTCTGGCCTTCCAATGCCCCTGGCATGGGACCCGGCTTCTTGGGGGAACATGCCATCCCGCACACCTCCGATGAACATGTCTCTCCTTTACTGAATTGAAGTTTGTCTTTTTGTTGCTTCCATGGAGGCCCTGGATCTACCTGTCGGGGTTAGTAGTGAGTCACTCTGGTCCCTCCTGCAGTGGCGATGGTTTTCACAGGAAGCCTGCAACCTGTCCCCTTGTTTTCTCTTCTCCAGGTGAAACCACTCTGGTGGTTTCTACCACTCTGACGCTGATGTCAATGCGTGTGTGTGTTTCCCGTACACCCAACAGTTAGCTCAATCCTGACATTGTCTACTTGCTTGTCACCTCTGATCGTGCAGGTGGAGGCCTGGGTCCTACAAGACTGTCCCTGCTACATTTCAGATGCAACTGCAAGTCCTGATGGTCACCTGTGCTTCTGACTGGCTATGGACTGGAGGTCCAGCCACCCCTGCTTTGGGCTCAATTAACTCGCTCACAGAACTCAGAGAAACATTTTCCTGACTAGGTTCCGGGCTTACAGGAAAGGATATTAATGGGTCAGCCAGATGGGAGCGGTGCTCAGGGCAAAGAATGGAGAAAAGGCACTGAGCTTCCAGGCCCTGGCAGGGGCACCACCTCTCAGCACCTCCATGTGATCACCAACCTGAGAGCTCCCTGGACCTGTCCTTTTGAGTTTTTATGGAGGCTTCATTACATAGGTACGATTGATGAAACCGTTGGCCGTGGGTGATTGACTCAGTCTCCAGCCCGTCTCCCCAACTCTGAGGTCAGTGGAGGAACTGAAAGTTCCAGTCATCAAATCCCACCCTTGGCTCCCCAGGTGACCAGCCCTGGTCCTTAGGTGACCTTGATGCTTTCTGAAAGTCACCTTATTCACATGACAATGACACATTTATCGATTGCTCTCGCCACCTAGGGATTTCCAAGGGTTTTAGAAGCTCTGTGCCAGGAACGAGGACAGAGACCAAATTTATATTTACTATAGATCACTGTATCACAGTCCTCCATCGTGGAAAGTCTCATTCCCAGGTGGCCCCTTCCCTGCCCACGTGGGGCTGAGGGCCAGATGTTGTGTGTGGTGAGGCCCAGAGTCCTGAGGATCACCCTCTGCCTTCAGACCACCCCTCGCAGCTGAGCAGGACAGGAGGCCTCCACGTTTGGGGGGCAGCTCCGGGAGCTTCCCAAGCTGTTCCTCTGCTCTGCATGGCCAGGAGCGGGGCCAGTGGAGGAGCAAGACATCCAGAAGCTGTGCTAGACGCAGAAGAGGAGCTGCAGCCAGGGCTTGGCATTAGGGAGGGCGGCCTGGCCAGCCTGGCTCGCAGGAGGAGCGCCGGAGAGGGGCCTGCTTCTGAAGCCCACAGATAAAGAGGTCAGGCGAGGCACTCTCCACACACAATTAACGGGCAAAGGTGGCACCAAGTGGCTATTTCAATCGCGTGCTTGGGGCACTTTGCCATCGGGGCTTGGGCTCCAGAGGGGGCCAGCAGCACATTCCCACAAAGATGTTGAGCAGTTGGCATTCCTGGTGGAAAAGCCAGTTTTTGAAGGGTGATTTCTTGGCTCCTCTAATTAATGAGAAGCAGAGATTTCAGGATGGCAAATACAACTCCCTCTGGCCGGATGCACAATTTTTTGCTCTTCTGCTTCTTTGCTTTTCATGCCTTTAGGTCTTTTCAGAAGACTAAATAATAATAAGAAGAAAAAAATTAATATGCCCTTAGATAGTCTCCAATGTTCAAATATAATGGGAACACACGGCTGAACAGAGGGGCTCCAAGAGGCTCCCAGGCACTCTGCCTCGCCTTAGAAAGCACCGGGCCCCAGCTCTCTCTCTCCCCTGGTCTCCCTTGCTATGGTCATCCTTAAACATAGGCTGGATGGTTTCTGTGCACTCAGAAATCCTGAAGAGCCCCCAGTTCCCTGTAAGGAAGGATCGAGATGCTCCACACCGGCATCCAAAGTCCTCTGTGGTTTGCCACTCTTTCAGGACAAAATGAACCCAGTTTCTTTCTTTTTTTGTTTTCAAAAAAGATTTTATTTATTTATTCAGGAGAGCGCAAAACAGAGCATGAGCAGAGTGGGTGGGGGGCGAACACAAAAGGGTGTAGAGGGAGAGGGAGAAGCAGACTCCCTGCTGAGCAGAGAGCCCAATGTGGGGCTCGATCCCAGGACCCTGAGATCACGACCTGAGCCAAAGGGAGATGCTTAACCGACCAAGCCACTCAAGAGCCCCCGAATAAGTCCAGCTTCCAAAGGAAAATTTCCCGGGGGGATGTGCTGTTCTCATGCTCAAACCCTTTGTGGGCCGGATGAGGGGCCCTGGGTGCCCGGCTCCTTCTTGGAGGGCCTGCCCCAGCAGCCGACAGCTTTGCTCTGGAGCTCCTGGCTCTCCTGCCAGGGGCCTCAGAGTCACAGAGTGTCAGGGCTTGGTCTCACCCGGTCACTTTGTAAGGGAGGTAGGCCCAGGGGGGGCCGGGGGGATGCCCCCCATCACCCAGCCAGTTACTGGCCGCGCCTCCCACGGCCATGCTGGGAGCATGGAGGTCACTCTCCTAAGTGCTGCTCCGTGGAATAGTCTCCCCCTGGCTCCTTTCCACGGTCTCCGGAGGTTGCTTGTAGGGGGAAGTGAATTCAGCACGAACAAGTCTTATTGGAAGAGAGACCCATGGGGAATGGGAGGCCTTTTTTTGTTGTTGTTGCTTTCCATTTCCTTGATGGCCTTTGTCCCTTTTGTTCTCACTGATTCCAGAGGCTGTCCCGTCACCACGGCTGTCCCCGGGGCTGTCCCCGTGGTGGCCCAGACTGCTGGTGATCCTAGGTGATTATCCCCCGTAAGTGTGATGGACGGTCTCTTCCCAGACTGCAAATCCCAAGCTAAGCAGTGTGCTCTCCTCTGCCAATCAGCTCTTCCCTCTCCTGACTCCCTGATGGTGTGACTGTGTGATGCGGCCACTGTCCTTGGGGTTCATGGCTTTAATTACACTTCTTCTGGGGGCCCGAGTTTATTGTGGGGGCTGTGGGACCAGTGCAATCCTCCTTCCCTCTCATGTGCTCACCCCACAGGAGCTCTAACAAAGAGCTGATTTTCTGGCCTCATTAGAAGCAGCACATCAGAGTGAATGGGGCCTGGGGAGAGTTGTGGAAAGCCCCAGGGCCAGGTGGGAGCCTCTAGGACTACGCCCTGGGCCCAGACCCGTCCCCCCACCAGCTGCATGATCTTAGGCAAGTCCTTTGACTTCCAGTCTCAGCTCTCTTCTTTGTAAATAGTCCGCTGCCCTAGTTGGCTGTTGGGGAACTGACAAAGCTATAGGGGAGCACTTGGTCCTAACAGCCCAGCAAGCCCCTTCAGGCTCGCGGAACTCATTATTTCCCACTTAACACATGACAATTCCAAGGCTCAGAGGGGTTCAGTGATTTCCCCAAGTTCACATGGCTGGAGAGGACAGAACCAGCAGGGAAGCCAGGTCTGTCAGTGTCCACGGCACCCTTTACCTTTGGGCTTCGCTGCCTCGTGGAGCCTAGAACGTCAGCAACTCAGTTTCCCAGATCAGTAAAATGGGGCAATGATGTCGGCCTCTACCCTCCCTCACATGGATAGTCTGAGGCCAAGAGGACTTTAAGGATGTTAGGAGGAAAATCCCAAAGATGCTCAATTATACCAGCCCCTCTCAATGATTATTTCTGCACCAGCGGATTGCCTGGCCAGGACGGAGCGTGCACGGAGCAAAGGTCAGGGGCCGGGGAGGCCGGCCTGGGTCGCTGGGTCATCCCTGCACGCTCTGCACTAACGGAGGAATAGCCCTTGAAATCTCTAGCGTCGGGTCCTCATGTATGAAATCAGAAGCTTTTAGAAGGTCTCTATTCTCAGGCTCACCCCGGACCAACGCCCTCGGCCTGTGAGTGAATCAAATGTGCCCACAGCTGAGAACCACTGGCCCAGAGCCTCCAGGGGCTCAGCCAGCTCCCGATTGCTGTGTTTCTATGATGTATTGAGTGTCTACTATCATTCCAGAGTCAGACTGATTTAACATATGATCTACCCTGGAGCTGAATTAAAATCAGCGCGGGGAGTGGATTAGCAGGCATGGAGTAGCCGTATTATGAGGGCTGGGGCTTGGAACCGGGTGTCTCTCATTTTATTTTTATTTACTTATTCATTCTTAAAGATTTATTTATTTATTTATTTAAGAGAGAGAGAGAGAGAGAGAGAGAGAGAGAGAGAGAGAGAGAGCAGGGGATGGGCCCTGCATGGAGCCCGACAGGGGGCTGGACCTCACGACCCTGAGATCAGGGCCTGAGCTGATCAAGAGTTGGACGCTTAACCAACTGAGTCACCCAGGGGCCCCTAGATGTCCCGAGTTTTAATCCTGGCCCTGTGCCAGCCCACTTTTTGTGAAAACAGAGACGCCCGTTCCCCTTTCTCACTCTGCCTCCTCTTCTGGCAAAACCTGGTGTCCTCTGGTCAGCAAAATTTCCGTGAATTTTGTGAATTTCGTGAATTTTCCGTGAATTCCGTAAGACCCAGGTGGATCGTCTAGCTGTGCAGCCAGGACAGATTTACAAAGCCAGCTGTCTCAGCACCGAGAAACTTCCTCCACCCGCAGTTTTGCGGGCACCTTCTGGGGCTATTACTTCAGGTTGTAATGAATTTCAACTCGGCATCAGTTGCATTTTAAAGGAATTCATGACACCCCATGAAGAAATTGAAGTCTCCCTGGAGTGTCACTGAGCCTGTCCCTTTATTTCCAGCCGAGAAGGCTGAGCCCTTGGTCACACGGCCCCCGTGGAGGCAAACATGTCCCGAGCTGGTGGAAGCAGGACACACTCAGATGCCACCCATGTGCCACAGATGCCACACCCTGTGACTTTGAGGGTGTGGCTTGAACTTCGGATGCTCTGTGTACTCTCTGTCAAGTGGGGATTGAGCGAACGGGAGGACTGCTGGGCCAAGCAGGGTGAGAGCAGAAGTGTCTGCGGTGACGTTTGTGTGTGACGTTCATGCACCGGGCATCCTGCAGACGTTTGCTGAGAAGCTACTTTGTGCCAGGTGCCCTCCTAAGTAGGGGTTTCTCTGTGGGGGCCACATGGTGTTTATAGGCTCTCGACCACTTTGCCACGTAACTGGGAAGCAGCCATAGCCAATGTGGGATCCAATAAACAAAGTTCAACAAAATTGTGTTTATAAGAACAGACCGTGGGCCACATTTCAATCGGGCCATCCTTTGCCTGGCTCCTGCTCTAGGGGCCTGAGCTTATCGGCGGGGAATGAGAGGGACCTGCCAACCAGACAGAAGCCCTGCCTCCCTGACGCGTACACTGGGGGGGAGATGGGACAAAGAATAAACAGTAAACATATCAAGTGCATTTCCCCAGTTTGCTAGAAGGAGGGGGGGCGGAGCGGGGTTGGGGCAGCATGTGCCGCTGACGTGCGCATCTCCGGCCAGCTGTGCACCCGTCCTCGGGGGTGGCTGGGAACTGGCCCCGACGGGCGCATTTACACCGTGGGAATGAGCCAGTTGAGCATTTGCCGGGCGCCACTGGTGTGAGGAATGGGGAGGGCTGGGGTTCAGGGTCGCCGTGGGGCCCCGTGAGAAAGCGATGTTTGAGCCGAGGCTGGAAGGCCGTCTGGGGGGCGAGCTTTGCCACTTCGAAGGAGCAGCCACGGTGGGAACAAGGGTGGCGGGCCCAGGGCGCATGGGGCAAGCCTTTCCTTCCCTCCCTGGGCCTCCCTTTGTCCCTTGGGAAACGCAAGCAGCTGCGTGTGACTCCCTCGAGAGGCTTAGGCCCGGAGCCCAAAGGGGGGTGCCACGCAGCACGTGGGGCTGCTGGGGGCTCCCGGTGGGACTCCCTCGCTCCCTCGTGGGGTTCCCACACCCGTGGCCCCCGTCGAGCTTGCCCTCAAGACGAGCCCTTCACAGAAGCCTTCACGGGCCGCATCGCCACGAGTGCCCTTTGGTTCTTCCAGGAACACGCGACTCAACCTTGACGTGGACCTGGACATAGAGACCAGGAGCCTCAGTGCCTCATAAGTGGTGCCACCTGCTACATGGCTTTCTTCCCCGGCCAGCCACACCGTTCCCTTTTGTCCCCAGTGGTCATTCACATGGAAAGCTCTGGCCTAGTCCCACTCTTCTGCATGGTCACTGCAGCCAAGAGGCCACCGTGTGGTGTTCCCAGTGCACTTTCGTGTCAGCATCCCTGCCTCTTCCCCTCAAATCTCTGCATGGGTTCTTGAGGGGCAGGGTCGGTGTCTTCTACATCTCTAAACCTGTGTGCTCGGCGTGGCAACCGGGTGACGGACCTCTGTCTAAAGCTCGGAGGACCAGGTGCTTGAAACTTTCCCTGGAAACCAGGCCTGCAAAGGGTACCTGTGTACGGCTGAACACGGCTGTGATGGGAATAAGAGAAGCTTTGAGAATGCCCTCTCCACCCTGCAGGCCCCTACAGACCAGCAGACCTGGCCACGTGGCTCCAGAGGAGGCCAACCCCGGGAGCCAGCTTCTCCGCCGTGGCTCCTCTCTGTTGTTGGGGTGCATGTGATCCTCGGCACTTGGGGCCACCCGCCACCCCCCAACGCAACTGGGTAGCAGATGCCAGGAAGGTCGTGGCTGTGAGTGCTCCGCAGGGCCTGGCCGTGTGCCTCCCTGTGGACCCCACGGCACAGCTGGACAAGCAAGGTCCCCCGTGGGGCCCCAGGGCGGCCTGTGCCCCCAGCCTCAGTTTCTCACTGAATGTGAGAATAAGAACCATGGCCCGTGAGGTTGGCCGGGTAACATGGTGACCACCCGGCATGATGCCGGCCCACAGCAGCTGTAGAGGGTTGCACAGTGGGCCCCCCAGCTTTGTGTCCACCCGGAACCTCAGATCGTGACCTTTTTGGGAAGCTGGGTCTCTGCAGATGTGATTAAAGTAGGAATGGACATGAGGTCACTCTGGGTCAGGGTGGATCCTGACTCCAACGAGGGTGTCCTTAGAAGAGCCGGAATAGGACACACGGACACAGGAGAAGGCCCTGTGAAGCCGAAGCCAAGGAATGTCAGGGGCCTCCAGATGCTGGGAGAGGCCAGAAAGGACTCTGCTCCAGAGCCTCCAGAGGGAGCGTGGCCCTGGCCTCCGGAATGTGGGAGAGAAATTTCTTCTGTTTTAGGCCACTAAGCCGGTGGCGGTTTTTCTGGCTGCCCTGGGTACTGAATCCAGTGTGTTCCTCATAAGGTACGGTTAGCTATGACCTTCTTCCTTTTATTTTTAAATTTTTATTTACTTATTTAAAGATTTTATTTATTCATGAGAGACACACACACACACACACACACAGAGGCAGAGACACAGGCAGAGGGAGAAGCGGGCTCCATGCAGGGAGCACGATGCAGGACTCGATCCTGGGACCCCAGGGTCACATCCTGAGCTGAAGGCAGGCGCCCAACCACTGAGCCACCCAGGCACCCTACCTTCTTCCTTTTAAAGAGAAGGCTGGACTGTGTCTGTAGGCTGCTTAGGGAGAGGAGCAGGGGTGCCCCGGAGGGAGACCCTCAAAAAGCTGGCAGGTGATTGGTGGAGGCTCCCTTGGGTGTGGGGTGGGGCATGGCGGAGATGGGAGGCGGGGATCCCGTAGACAGAGCCGACGTCTCCCAGAGACCCCAGGCCCTCCTGAGCCGGGACTGGGAGGATCTTCAGAGGTAGCTTCACCAAGCCTGGACCCGAGTGTCCCCAGGAACAGGAGAAGCACCTGCAGACTAGGAGGGTGAGGCTGCGAAGGTCAAACCCCACTGCCCCAGTTACCAGGGGCCAGGCGAAGTGTGCTGGGGCCTCTGTCACCGTGTGCTCTGTCCTACCTGCGCCCCAGGATAGCCAGGGGATCAGGGTCAGCTGCCCCCCACCCCCCGCTACCCGCCACCCGCCCCACCTCCGCTGCTTGGCCCTCATCCGCCACAGGCCCTCCTTGGCCCTGCCCAGCCATGCTTCCCGGGGCTACAGCCCTGCTGTCCCTACAGGCTGAGACATCAGGGCCACCCCCTCCTACTCGTACCCTGTCTTCCTGCCTCATTGTCTGAAGCGCCACCTTTGACCGGGGGGCCCAATGAGAGGCAAGAGGCAATGAACAAAGTAACCCCTGAGTCTCGGAGTGTTGCCCTGACTGTGGGCACAGTCGTGACCAACCTTGCGTGGCACCAGTGCAGGGGCCCCGCAGTAGGTCACTCAGCGACTCCTTACTGAGACCCAGGGACATGATGTCCCAGGAAGAAAGCAGTGAAGAGTCCCTTGCCCGTGAAGCTTCCTTCTGGTGCGCGGATGGTGAGAAAGGTCCCGGTGGGGGGAGCAGGGAAAGCAAGGTGGGTGCAGAGAGGGAGGAGTCCGTCCAGGTGAGGGGAGCCGCAGAAGCTCAGAGTAGAGGGGACCGCTCAGGGCCACACAGGTGATGGCCACGCAGGGTGAGAGGGGTCAAAAGCGGGTCCTTTGAGGGCAGTGCTGAGCTCCGATGGACGGCCTGCAGAGGTGAGGTGGAGGGGGAGGCAGTGGATCCAGGGTCAGGGCTGCCAGGAGCCCTGGGGGGTGCGGAGCCCCCCCACTGCCTGACCCTGTCTCCCCATCCCCCTGTGGCCATGGGGCTCTGGCCAAGCCTGTGGGGTGCTCACAGAGCAGAGCCGGGCCGTGGGCTCAGCCAGGCAGCTGGCCTGCTGTGGGGGGGGGGGGCGCCTTCCAGCCCCCGTAGGCCCCACGAGGCAGCCTGGCCTTCCTAGGCTGGGTGCTGCGGGGTGTGGCCAGCCCAGCGGGTGGGTGGCCAGAGCCCCCCGCGAAGGCCGGGCAGCGGGTAGTTGCACCAAAGTGGCCTTTTTCGAAGGCTGTCCGGCGGTTGTGCAGGGCACGGGTGGATGGCCTGGGCTATGGGGCGAGGCAGGAGTTGGATGAGGGCCGGGGAGGTGCGGGGAGCAGCTGAGAGCCGTCCTCAGGCCAGCCGGGCCCTTGGGTCCTCGAGGTGCCCCAGGGGAGAGGGGCGCCCACAGGCCTTGCTCACTGTGCATATGGGGCTGCGTGCGGCCCACCTGGGGCCCCGTATCCTCCTCCAGCCCCTCGGTGCCCCCCGTAGCCTCCTTCCCTGCAATCCCACCCCCCAGCTCCACCCCCGGGTCTTGGGCCCACATCAGCCAGGCCCCCTCTCGGGCTTTCTCCCCCTTTGAGAACAGATGTCGCTGATGGGCCACACAAGCACTGTGACTCTCTAACTCCACGGAGTGTGTAATTATAGCAACACAAGCATCAAATTACCAAGAACAAGTAGCTGCAAAGTAATTATATGATTCTTTGTTACTCGAGGGTTGGGGTTTTCCCCCCCTTTCAGAGCTGATTCCTTTAAAAGCTCCAATTGGGTGGGTGGGTGGGTGGTGGGTGGAGCAGGTGGTGGATGGGCAGGACCAGAGACTGCTGAGGGGGTTCAGCATCCCCGGGGCTGCAGGTTGGGGGGTGGCCAGGGTTGGGGTGAGGGAGGTCTGTGCCCCCTCACAGGTGGTATCACGGCCCCCCTCCTCTTGGAGAAGGAGAGGAGAGCAGGGTGGGGGGCAGGCCCCGGGTGCAGAAGGGTCAGGGAGACTGGGGAGGAGTTGGAAGGAGGTGGGGGGGGAGGTTATTCCTGGGGTCTCTGGAACCACCATGAAGGGGTGCAATGCATGGCGCTCACAGTGTCCTCACCCCTCGGTCTCACCCCATCATGTGCTTCCCAAGGACCCTCAGCCTCTGCAAAAGCCCCAGAGGCAGACACGAGCAGGGAACCTCGGTCACCCAGCCTCAGCGTCAGCTGCCAGGATGTGCAGTCGGGGCCCTGAGCAACCTCCCCAAGCAGACCTGCACCGCGGCCGCTGCCCGGCCTTCCAGACCCAGCTCCCGCCAGCCGCGGGTGTGCATTGCTGTTTGGGGCACTGTTGTCCCTCCCCTGTTCCCCGACCTGCTGGTGACAGCCCGGTGGCCCCTGCTGGGCTCGGGGAGGCCCCCAGCAGGTGCCCAGTGGTTGGAGTGCGACTTGGCCTAAGAGGCAGGAGACAGGGTGGGAGAGGCCATGGGGAGCACCACCAGTGACATATGCCCCTCCCACCCTCCCACAGGCTCCTGGAGATCCTAGGTGAGAACCCCTCTGCCCCCCTCCCCCGCTTCATCTGTACTCTTACTAATTTGGCTCACTTGACACCAAGCCTCGGGGGGATGGGGGGCTCCCTGCGTGGGTGTGCGTGGGGCTCCCGCCATGGACCAGCTCAGGGAACTGTGTCCTGCGGACGTCCTCGGGCAGGCAGGCCAGCCACGGGCGAAAATTCTCTCCATCACGCCCATTACGGTTTAGATTACAGAGCAATTATCCTTCTGAGCAGCTGTGTAATTCACAGGTCACATCCACTCAGCTGCCTGATGGCGTTCGGGGGACCCTCACTTGGGAGAGCCCGGGAAGTCAGGAATGGGCCAAGGCCCAGCCCCAGGACACTGGCTGCTGTGGAGAAGCGTTTGAGCGTCTCCATCCGGGCTCCCAGGCCAGTAGGGAGGGTGTGGGGCTGGGGTCCAGGGGGAGGCCTCCCAGCCTCGTGGGTGCCACACTTCCCAGGCCCCAGGCGCTCAGGCTGTGGAGAGCCCCCGCCTGCAGTGGGCAGGGGCACTGGGGCTGCACTCGGGTGTCAGAAAATCAGCTCTTTGACCCAAATGCTTATCCGATTGGGGTATGTGTGTGTGTGAGTTTTTAAGATTTTATTTACTTATTCATGAGAGATACAGAGAGAGAGGCAGAGGGAGAAGCAGGCTCCCTGCGGGGAGCCCGGTGCAGGACTCGATCCCAGGACCCTGGGATCACCCCCTGAGCCAAAGGCAGATGCTCAACCTCTCAGCCACAAGGCGCCCCTCGATTGGGGTGTTTCAGAACTCCATTCTCCGTCTCTAGAGGGCAGAAGCCCAGAGGTCATGCCATCAGCATGGTAGTCCCCTGGGCTCCCTGTCCTCGCAGCCATCTGTCTCTCTCTCTCTGGTGGGGCTGACCGGGATATGTGGATTTCCAGAGCCCTCGACATCCAGAGGATGGTCTCCCAAGGCATTTAACTCTCCGTTCAGTTTAGGGAGACTTAGAATTTAATCACCCAAAGGGAAGGAAGCAAACCAGCATTACTTTTCAACTACTTTACCCCAGGAGCATGGAGTGAAGAGTGAAAGCCCCTTTCACTCCCCGGCCCAGCCCTGCTCTCTCACAACCTCAGGAGTAATCCTTGTTGGCAGTTGGTATGTGCACTTATTTATTTATACATTCAGAGATAAATAATAGAAATACACAAGCACATGTAAAAATGTTAAAAATCACATAAACAGATCGGTGGTACATATTGTTCTGTTGATTTATCTGGCAATATACTGTAAGATCCTCCCACGTCCTTACGTTCGTGTGTGTTTACACCACCCTTGTTAACCACTACGTAGTATTCCACAGTGCGGCCGGCTAATAATCTGCGTTACTACTCTCATACCAACTGTTCCCATTTTATGATAGGGCGGGTGATCCTGTAGTGCCCGGGAATGCATTTTCCTGCAAGTAATAGATTAAATATAAATATAAATATGTTTATAATGGCTTAAACAAGATCCTTCATTCCTTCTCCTTTTTTTTTTCTTAAGTAGGCCTAAGCTGAGCCCAATGTGGGGCTTGAACTCATGACCATGAGATCAAAACCTGGACTGAGATCAAGAGCCAGACGCTTAACTGACTGGGCCACCCAGGTGTTCCTCTTCCTTCCTTTTCTTAAATGTAACGAGAAGTCCTGAGGCAGGCAGCCCAGGAGTGCTTAAGGATGTCCTTCTGTCTTCCTGTTCTGCCACCCTCATGTATGGCTTTGGTCCTCCTGGTGGAAAAGTGGCTGCTGCAGCTCCAGGGTCGCTCCAGTATTTCAGCTCGGGCGGAAGAAAGTGAAGGTGAAACCCTAAAGCTTTCTGCTTTTGAGAATTTGTTGTGTGTGTGCATGTGTGTGTGGGTGACCCCACCCTCCTCCACGGCTCAGTTACTGCTGACCCCTCCCCTGGCCAGCTCAGTGGGCAAGAGTCTTCTTTTTCCCAAAAGGAGAGTCTATGCGTTTTTGTTCTCAAACCTGCTCCCCTTCCCCATCTCTCCCAGGATTCTTCCCAGGGGTCTGTTGGCCAGAGGAACTAAGGAGGAAAAAAATCAGCAGAGAAGAGAAAGTCATGCCCCCCAAGCTCCATTTTGAGTCAGGGCCTGCCAACTGGAGACAGGTGGGATCTATTTTAAAATACGGCCTTGTAGATTTGGACCCAAATTCTAGAGGATGAGGGTGTCAAGGAGAAGGTGGGGAAGCAGTTTCACCGGGTATCTGAGGGGCACCAGGAGCCCGGGTGGCCCCCGAAGTGATCCGTGACCTGTTCCTTGTGGATCGCTGCTGGAGGGCCTGCCTGGGAGCTGCAGGAGGGCTGCACTCCTGCTCGGGCCCCGTACTTTGCATCTTTTGAGAGACGTACCTCCAACTTTTTTTTTCTCGACTAACATGACTACACGCTTGCTCTCTGGAGTGGAATTTTGGAGAGTTTTTTTTTTTTTTGCAATATATCAGATTACAAATTATCTTCTAGGGAGAGTTGGCCTTCCTTTCCTTTTTTTCTCTCTCTCTGTTAATTTTTCTTCCCTTGGCCACGCCATCATCCTTCCACAGATGTTTGTTGAGCACACAGTCATTGAGAGTGGAGGTGTCAGACTGGAGTCACATCCTGGCTTCACCACTCAGGAGGTGGCAATGTTGCACGAATTAATTGCCCTCTGTGTCCCTCGGTTGTCTCAGCTATGAAATGGGGGGTAACGGTGGGCCGTTGCCAGGCTTAAATGGCTTGCTATGTATAAAATGCTTGGCATTAGTGGCTGGCCCACTAATGGTAAATGAGAATAGCATTAGCTACGCTTATTCAGTGTGGCAGTTGTGGGGATCGTGTTAAGTGGGCGTGGTTGGCATGATCCCCACCTCCATGGAGTCCACAGTTAGTGCTACCAGGTGAGCCTTCCATTCCCCAACTCAGCAGATTGTCATTACACAACGTCCCTGTTGCACTGGCTGGTCAAATGGCTGAATCCTAGGAAATGCGACTGTAGATTGACCATCGCTCAACACCTCTCACGTGTGGCTGAGAGCCACGTCACGTTTTTAAATCAATTTTTATTTTATCTGAGTATAGCCTGCACATTGTCAAACAGGTGAAATGGTCATTAAAAAATTTAAATCAGAAAAAAAGACTCCTCTGGCTCCTATTACCATCCTACCTTCTTCCTTAAAGAATACTTTTCATTCCCTTTATTGTTTCTTGTGGTATTTAATGCCACACTCCCAAATAATATACGTATCCTGTATTGTGATTCATCAGGTTTGTGGATGATGAAAAATTTTACGTCCTCACACCTGTCTCTCTTCCTACCTCCCACTCTGGTTAAATCACATTCTTTATTAGCTCTTTATTCCATATTTTCTATGGTGACTCTGTGAGTATTGTTCATTGCCGAGTCAAGTAATGTACCATGACAATATCTTATTTCTCGTTCAACCTTTATTTTTCTTGGAGTTAATAACTGCATTATTCTGTCGTCTGTTTAGGTTTTTTCTTATCCAGTTGCAAATTGTATTTATAGGCAGTTTTTCCCCTAGGTTTCATTCTACTCCTTGAGATTGCTATTTCCCCCAGGTTCTGCTGTTCTCTTTGTTTTGCTACCTCTCCTTCATGATGAAGACATCCTTTCAATGCCTTGTGACCCTTTACAGTCCATTGGTATTTAAGAGTGACCTACAAGCAATTGACTGGAGCTCTGATTGCGCTTGTAGGGCCGCCTGCCTTGGGTGTCCTGGGGGTTGGGTGGGTGTGGGTGGCCAGCAGGCTCTGTCCTTGGAGATGCCCATGTGTCATTATCTGTAGGTCTTTCTTTTCTTAAGGGTGTATCAGTTTCTTAAGAAAAGGCGCCTCTATTCCCTGCCTTGGAATTTCGCCCTATTTCCTAGAGTTCTGGAACCAGGAAGGAGCAAAGGGTGAATGTTCTCACCTGTCATGTGCAAACCTTCATTCAACTCCCTTACATAGGGTCTGGGTACCCTCCACCATCACCTCCTCAATACCTGGCAACCACGAGTCCCCTCTCTAGTCCAAGGTTCTAGCATTCCTGGGGGGGCGGGGGTGCATCGGTTACCAGAATGGGTGGTCTTGGGGCCTGGGAGTCTAAGTTCTCCTCCTACAAACTTCCCACTTCCACTTTTTCACTTTTTCCTGCCTTTCACTGCACCTGTGCCTCTGGTCCTTGGGGTTTTCTGGGCTTCACGGTAAATCTGCTTTCTTCTTAATCCAACTCTTTACCATGGGCTCTTAGGTATGACCTTCCTGCTCCCAGCTTGGTCATTTCCATCTGCTTTTTTTTTTTTTTTTTTTTTGCCTTCGCTTTCACTTTGTGCCATTCTGTTACAAAAGTCCTTTCATTTCATTGAAGATGAAGTTCATATTTCTGGGTTTCTTTTTTCTTTCTTTACTATTTGGGATCAATGTAAAAAGAAAAGTTGACAGAAATGTCTTGATGTGGTATCTTGAAGCCTGCTGGAAGCAATATTCGATAAAGAGCACTGGAAGATACAAGCCCTTCCATATATCTAAATAATTTAAAATAGTGCTTTGCATTTAGCCAGAGCCACTGAAAACTGCGCATCTGAGGCCTAGAGCATTGTAGTTCCTGAGCAGCCGACTTTCATGTTGGTGTGAAGCTACCAGCCTATAATAAGTCCCAAGGAACTCATTACTGTGTGTCCTAGAAGGAAGCTTTTGAGGACATTGATCAGTACGTTAAATGTTCTTCTCTTGCAAGGATCCTCAGGAGAATTTCTTCATCTTCTCCTTGAATAGTCTCTAATTGTTTTTTACTGAGTGGCTGGCTTGCTTCTATTTCTTGGTCTAAGTCAGCTTCCGTTTCCCCCGTTAGCTTCTCTGTAACTGAGAGCGTGTAGAACTGAAGGTTGTGCTCTCATCTCATTTTTGCTGACGTTTTATCTCTACTCATTCGTCTTTGCCTTTGTGTCTTCTTCCTCATCCACTCCTAGTTCTTATTCTCTTGTTCTATTCATTATGACAGTTGTCATAAACTAGGACATTTGGAGGAGCAAAAAATCACCCAAGCTTCTTTGACCCACACCTAGAACCCTGATCTCTGATCTCCTAGTTTGGGAGTCAACCACTTGGAGAGAGAGAGAGAGAGAGAGCCCAGACTTTTCAAAGCTCTGTGATCTATGGATTTATCATATTCTAAATGTTGGCTTCCCACTTCTGACCTCCTTTCCTGGACATCAACTATTTCTAGATCCAGTCAGAGAATAAGTAGGGGATGTATACCATGGGGGGGTCCTGAGGAGGTGTGAAGAGATGGGAAGTCGGAATTCTCTCCCTATAAGACAAGCACACCTCTATCTATCCAACCTACAGGTGTTCACGGGATGCTACTTTGTGCAGGCAACGCTAAAATACATGGTGATACCCAAGGCTATTTTTGTTATGAAAGAAATAGCTTGGAATTCCATTTTCAGGGAATTCTTGGGATGGTCAGATCTCTTCTTCCCAAAGTGAGGCCCTATTCAGGTAGCCCACAAAGATGCAGGACCTTGGGCCTGTCTGTCTTGGGCCGTGGGTGGAGCAGTTCATTCTGTGAGGCCAGAAAAGAAAATAGTTTGCCTAACATTCCTGTGTCCAGTTGCTATTTTTCCCTCGAAGGGATGTTTCTACTGCTTCCTGTCCTCTGATATTGTTAGTGGGGCTGGGGATGGGCTTAGTCTCTGATATGTCACTCAGTTACAATTTTTAGTTCTCTTTAATTTACTTCTCATCTATCTGGCCTTCCCTTCCCCGCTCAGGGATGTGGGACCTAACAGAGACTTCTAGCTCCTTCCCAAACTAGTGGTCCTACTCCCCATTGAGGATTTGTAAGTTTCCTATTGCTGCTGTGATAACCATAAATTTCGTGGTTTAAACAACACGAATTTATCATCATGAAGTTTTGAGGTAAGAAGTCCCAAATAGGGGCACTTGGGTGGCTCGGTGGTTGAGTGTCTGCCTTTGTCTCAGGTCGTGATCCCGGGGTCCTGGAATCGAGTCTCACATCAGGAGCCTGCTTCTCCTTCTGCCTGTGTCTCTGCCTCTCTGTGTCTCTCATGAATAAATAAATAAAATCTTTTATAAAAAAAAGAAGTCCAAAATAGGGCTCACTGGGCTAAAATCAAAGTGTTGGCAGAGTCATATTCCTTTGTGAAGGCTCTAGGGGAGGATCTTTTTCTTGCCTTCTCTAATTTCTAGAAGTTGCACATTCCCTGGCATGTGGCTTCCTCCCATCCTCAAAACCAGCCATGGCAGGAATTCTCACATTGCGCTGCACTGCCATTGACTCCTCTGCCTTCCTCTTCCAAGTTAAAGGACGCTTGTAATTACGTTGGGCCCGCCTAGATAATCCAAGGTAATCTCCTTGTTTTAAATCAGTTGATAATCAAACTTAATTCCATCTGCAACCTTAATTCCCCTTTGCCATGTGATGTAACATATTTGCAGGTTCCAGGAATCCACGGGGCCATCCCCACAGGGATCAAGTATTCAGTGAAAACTAAGTGCCAGGCGATGAGCTGACAATGCATAATCTGGAAGGCAGCTCAAAGTCCGTTTGTCCCAATTGATCTCTTCACCCCCACTCACCCATATTCCCCAACTTATTCTTCTTGTTGGATTATTCTTCTAAGTTGTGCAAAATAATACTACAAGGTCACACCCAGAATACTGACACTGATAAAATCCAGATGAAGAAGAGTCCCAGCACCGCAAGGATCCCTGCGTTGTCCTTTCAATTTATTTACCTTAATAAATTGTGGTCAGATACTTGCAGCATCGCATCTACCTACTCATAATCCATCTTTTCTCTTGTTGATGGAAAATTAGATTACTTCGAATTTTTTCCTGCTATATACAATATTGGAATGAATAGTCTCAGACGTATTTCATTGGAGACACAAGCAAAGGTTCTATCTGCAAGGAGGGAATGCCTGGGTCACAGATCATGAGAATATTCAACTTTGCTAGATCTTGTTGAGTTCCTATCCACAGAGGATTCTACTGGCTTCTCCTACCAGCAGTCTGACAGTTCCTTTTTCTCCATAGGGAAGACCGATTTTTAGGACTCTGGATGTAAAGTAAAGAAGCGAGTTGGGTGGGGTTTGGGGTGGGGTGCCCCAGGAGCCCAGGCACATGGGAACTAAGAAAGAGCCAGGTCAGCCAAGTTTCCTTAGCTAAAAAAACAAAAACAAAAAAAACAAAAACCAAAAAAAAAAACCTGTAATGGACAACTTTCTGCAGAAGATGCTCTGCTGCCTGTTCCCATTCTCCCTTGCATCATCGGGCTGGCAAGAACAGGATGACGTGCTGCTCAAGTGTTATCCATCAGACGGCAAATTGTGTGGGCAACTAAACTTCTAATCTTGTAGAAAATTATTATTTATTTCTTACCGAACAAAACTCAAGGCCAAGAGGGTGCCCTTCTGTGGTGTGTGTGTTTTCTCTGCTTTGGCTCGGCCCAAGCTGTTTGTTATGCATGTGTTGTATTGCAAATGTGGAACAAATGAAGCCAAGATATGAAATTAATACTGTGATCTGTTTTTCTGTTTTGTTGCCATAACAATCTGTGGCTCTTGAAGCAAAGAGAAAATTAGAATTGTATTAAAGGTGTTTACACCATGTACACTCCATCCTGCATTATTATTTATTGCTATAATAAGTGTATTTAACATTTGCTTAAGGAGGGTTAACTGCTACTGGTTTTTGCCTGGTGATTTTCCTGCTTGCCCTTCCCACCTGGTTTTTGCTTTTGACCTTGACCTTTCCTATAGTTCTGAGCAGGAAGGAGGAGGGAGTTTGGGTGAGATGCCTAACAACATCATGACTCCTGATGCTTATTCCTCCGCTGTTCTTCCCAATCCCTAGAACAATGTTAAGTTAGGTGTCTTGGTTAGAAACAAAGCAGGACCTGGAGTATATCTTCCTTCTTTCTTTGCCCCATTCCCGTCCTCTACCTGAATAGGAGGCCTGTGTCTCTGGGAGGAGAGATGAAGAGTAATTGAAGAAAGGAGCACGAGAGGAATTTATGCCTTAGCAGAAGTGGTGTGGAAATGGGTATGACAAGTGGAGAATCAGGGGGTGCTGGTCCCCTCAGATCATCCCTCATCTTAATCTATTCCCAAAGATAAATACTCAACTGCTGAGAGCCTCCTCTGCCAGAGGTCCTTACTGGCCCAACCGGCACAGGCCACAGTCTGCTGGTCACAAGATGGTTGACATGGTGAAGCTGCCATGGTGTAAGCCCCACTCTCCCACTAACTAAATAACTCACCCACTTGGAGGCCCACTTGGGATTGTCTGGGGTTGTAAACTCTTCAAAGGCAGGTGCTGTCTTGCTCCTTTTATCAGCCTACGATTCCTAGAAAGATGTAGGACATGCATGAGAAACCCGGGAGCCTCATTCGTTGCTTGTTTGAGTCATTGTAACGTGTCTAAAGGATATCCTGGTAGTGCAGGAAGAGTGTTTAAAAACGTACAGCTTTTGGTGAGTGGTACCCATCATCGAGCATCTGTGGCTCCAGAGACAATAGAATGGAAAGGAATATTTCTGACCCTTCTTGGAAGGCAGTCCTCCAGATAATCTTGTTCTGTTTTTTTTTTTTCTTTTTTAGGGTAGAATGTAGGCAGAGGGGACCACATGGGAACCCCCCACCTAGGGACTGTATAAGAAGATCAGAGCTACAGAGGCCTGAGTTGATGACAGATCTAAAAATGTCCTCTTGTTGTCCTTCACTGTCCAGGGGACCTTGAGTCAGGCCTAAAACCCAGGGCAGAATGAAAGCCCTTTCTTGTGTGAATCTCTTTTTTGAGCACAATAGATGCAAGCCTAGAATGGGCCTTGGTTATGTCAGCAATATCAGCAAAAAAGAGCCCATTAGTTCTAAGAGAAATCAACCTCTTTCTCAAGGCTAAAGTTATCTTCCGTCTCAGATTCTTTTTACCCGGTGTCTGGACGGACACACAGACACACATGCACACACTCTTAAAAAGAAAGGATAAAGAGGACGAGAATGGGTTTGGAGGTCCAGGTTAGCGCGTGAGTGGTCACAGTATTATCACGCAGGAGGCAGCTGCTTGTGACTATGGCAACTTCGATCCCGAGGGAGAAGTGTGAAATGGAAGGAATATTAATCAGGTCGAGGGGAGGGAAGTTGCTAAGGGAAGGGATGGGAGTGGCAGGGGTCCCAGACGGTGGGGTAAGGCTGGCTCTGGTGCACGTTGGGGAAGAGCTGTCCTGCACTTCAGCTGTCCCTTGTCTTGCTGGGGCCCTGCTTTCTGCTGAAGCCATCCATCCCAGGTCTGGGGCACAGGCCCCTTCAGAATGGGGGCTACAGACAAACATGAGGCGAGAAGGTGCAATCATTCCCAGGCACAGCCTTTTTGCTTTTAGGAATAACCTGTCTGAAATGTTCCATCTTTGTCACTTTGTCTCTCACTCAGGCATCTCTCACTCAGAAGGGTGAGTAACCAATTCCTTTGTCTCAGCGGAGCTCGTGTGTACGTGCTGCCAAAGTGAGCACTGTTACAATGGATCTAAATTGCTTAGAAGTGGTCACATCCGCCAATTGTGACTACCAGCGTTCATGTCATGGGGTGGTTATTTTTGTGCCAAATCCTTCGCCGAGGTGTGGAGATGCGAAGTAATGTGGGCAGGCTCACACAAAGAGTGAATACCTCACCTCACAGCACTTTGCCATTCTGCTTGCTTAAACAAGCGCCAGCGTGTGACGAGGGACCGCTGGAGCTCTGCTGAATTTTCTTTGGTTGAATTCCCTTGTGTCTACATGGTCTGAATGTCAGTGGCTAAAACACTGTTCCAGGAGAGCAGCTTGCGGTAACCGTTCTCCCAGAAATGTGACGTGTGCTTCTTACCTTGCACGATATATGACAGTTTCATTTGTTCCAAATAAATTCCTGACAGTATCCAACTCCGTGGATTGTGCAGATAAAATGCCCCTATTATGCCTCCTTTAAAAAATACTCAGGAAATGTGTACATCTTTTTTTGTGTGGGAAGATGATATTGTGAAATATTAACATAATCTCCCGTCTTGCAAGGACACTCAGAGTTTCGCCCTTGGCACCACCCTGCTTGAGGGTATCGGGAAACAGGCCTCTGCTTTCCCAGAGCAGGGCTGCTGGGACTTTGCAAATAAATATACAGGATGCTCGGTTCAATCTGAATCACAGAAATGACCTAGAATTTTTAGCATCATTTAAAAATCTTCTGCAGGGCAGCCCCGGTGGCTCAGTGGCTTAGTGCCACCTTCGGTCTAGGGTGTGATCCTGGAGACCCAGGATCGAGTCCCATGTCAGGCTCCCTGCATGGAGCCTGCTTCTCCCTCTCTGTGTCTCTGCCTCTCTCTCTCTGTGTCTCTCATGGATAAATAAATGAAATCTTAAAAAAAAAAATTTGCAATTTTGGGGGACCATATACTAAAATTTGTCATTTACCTGAAATTCAAAGGTGGCTGAGTGACTCGTATTTTCTCTGGCCACCCTACCCCAAAGGAGGGTAAAATCAAAGAACAGAAGCAACAGAGGCTTGGCTTTTAAGTTTAAAAACTGTGGTTGAGCGTAAAATAAAAAAGCCAGGGAGACGACTTGCCGAGTGATTTTATTTTCTTGCATGAGAAGAAAAGAGCTCTGGCGTGGGGAAGGGGCAGAGGCTGGAGCCAGAAAAGAAAGAGGAGGGGGTGAGTGTAGGGGCTCCCCAGGGTTCTCTCTGCAGGCCCGGGGGAGGGGGGTGGGGGTGGGAGTGGGGGGCCTGGAGCAGCCTGGCCTGGGAGCAGGGGTGTGGGCGTGGCTTGTGGTGGCCCCGCCCAGTCTCCACCCCCCGTCCCAGAGTGCAGTGCGCGGGAGTTTCCCAGGGTTCCTCGCGGCTCCTTAGGTCTGTCCCGCGTTTCAGGATGGCGTCGGCAGGTGAGTCCTTCTGCTCCTTCCTGTCCTCCCGCCCCGCAGTGTATCCGCGGCCTGTTGGTTGCATTCGGCAGCTGCCTGTGCCCTGGTGGGCGCCGTGGCCGCGGGCATGAGCCAGCCTTGCGCACCTGCACGCCGGGATGTTGTCAGGGGAGCCACGGAACGACGCATGCGCAGTTTCCCTGGCCGCGGGGTCTCCGGCGGACACCTGGGTCGCCTGTAGTACGGAAACAGTGACGCCCGCTCCCTGGTGGCTCGGGAAGCAGTGAGCTCGTGTATACAGACGGTGCCAGCAGAGTGCAGCGCCTGGCACGCAGCAGCCCGCCCTCCCGCCTCCCTGCAGGCTCCCCGGGCAGGGAGGGGCCCCCTTGGAGCTTCCAGGTGAGAAGCCCCTGGGGGCTCTAAGTCTTGGGGATCATTGCCTCTTGGCCTGCCCTCCAGCTGCCGAGTGCAGGGCGTCAGTGTCTGAGTCAGGCTGGCCAGCGAGGGATCTGCGGAGCCGGGAGCCCTTGCCTGCCGCGGAGACCTTAAGACGGCAGGTGCAGCCCGGCAGGCGCAGCCCGGCAGGCGCAGCCCCAGCGGAGGAGCAGGTCCCGGTGCCCCGCCCTGCCCCGGGCTGGGCCCAGGTCCTGGCAATCGGCGACGCTCGCACGTGTCCAGCAGGCAGCCCGGCCCGCACAGCCGCTCGCTGTGACCCCGTGGACTTTCGGGGTCACACTGCAGCAGATGCCTGTCCTTGGCCGGGGCAGTTAGCCTGCAAGTGGAAAGTCCGCAGGAAGCCAACAAAGCCTTCACGTAGGGAGGGGCGTGATTGATGCACCTGGGTGGCTCGGTTTTCAGCCGCATGGGAGGGCAGGCAGCTTGATTGGAGGAGGTAAGACCACCTGGGGGCTTCAGCTGGGCCAGGTGGGAATAGAAGGCATCCTCGCTCCAGGTAGGAGATGTGGTGGTGGTGGTTTTGCTGCAGTTACTTTGACATGGGCAGAAAGGAAAAATAATAAATAAGTAAACAATAAATAAGTAAATTAATTAAGTTAGTTCTTTCTTACCAAGAAGTGTGCATGTTCAGACATTCTGGCCCTGAACGCATCCTGGACCCCACTCCCGAGTGGAGCTCAGGGGCGTACTTCAGAAGGAATGGGATAAGGATGTGAAGGGCATCAGGGTTAGGGTGAGGATTTCTGAGTATAATAAGGACTGAGAATGCAAATGCACAGGCTTGTGAATTTAGCGGTGGAGGATTTTCCTGAGGCAGGTAGCTGTTTCTGACGTAGTTTCACGGGTGAGCATGCAGCTTGGCAACCCTCCGGCCAGCGTTCGGGGAGGGAGAAGCAACTAAAAGCTTCCCACCTGGTGGAAATCCCAGGCCTTCTGTCATCAAGTGGGGAGAGGAGGAAGGCTGAAGGGGCAAACGGGATTTTGGACGGGATGGAGCCTCGAGGTGGCACAGCCTGGCTTTCCCGGAGTCCCCACATGGATCTCCTCTTGGGAAGGGAAGAGAGAAAACCCCATCTGGCATCTTTGTCAGTACAGGCCCTTCTCCCTCCTGTTGACACTCTCAGAGCATGAGCCCAGTCATTCCTGTAACTAACCCTGACGGCTACGCATTACATCTCCCAGAGCTGTTTCTGTCCCCCGCCTCCTGAGGTCAAGTCCAGGAGAGATTTGAACCTGACACGAACCCATTTAATTACCCACATCCCTTCCCAGAATGTGCTTCTACTCTTCCCGTATCTCAAGGATACCTGCTACTGCCTTTGACCTTCTCGTCCCACATGCCTAATGTCGTCCTTTCTTCCCCCCCTTTTTGCCAGTGCCTAGACTTTCTGTAAATGTCACACCTGATAGTTTGCTCTACTTGAAGTATCTTTAAACCTGTTTTCCTTTTCTTTAGTGTGACTGCTCCTTTCTTCTCTGTTTAGCCAAACTATTACAATATCCTTGAGCCTAGGTGGTTTTGTTTTGTTTCTAGGACTGATTTGTTTGTGAGGGAGGGTACGTGCTTGAGTGAAGGGAGGGGAGAGGGAGAGAACCCCAAGTGGACCCCATGCTGAGCATAGAGCCCGATGTGGGGCTTGATCCCACGACTCCAAGGTCATGACCTGAGCTGAAACCAAGAGTTGAACGTCTTCAACTATGTCACCCAGGTGCCCCTAACTGTGTCATAATTACATACATCCCATCCGACTAGTCTGTAATCTTTCCTTAGAGAGACAGGAGCCCCAGAACACTGACAGGTTAGTTTCTCTACCAGTGTTTCCCAAAGTGTGTCTTAGAACATTGGCTCTGCTGGATGTTAATCAACATTTATAAAGTGCTCATGGTGTTATAAATACTTTGCACGTAGGTAGGCATAGTTTATTACCGTGTCCATTTTATCGATGAAGAAAATACTAGCTGCTAAATGGCAGAGCCGTCCAGGGTTCAAACACAGGTGGTATTGTCTTCTCCATCAGGCTGCAGGTATAGTGCCTCTTAGGTTAATAGGAATTATGTGATATAAAGTTTCAAGAATGAATGCCCAATTTAATAAACACTGGGTTGAACCAAGGTAAATAGGTGGATCTTTGCTGCAGAGTACAGAGACTTCTAAGGGCTCTTTGTATGTTCATGGACATTGTGCATTGGAAACGGGAGCATAGAGTTAACTGCATTCCTTACACCTTCTTGGCTACCAAATCTTATTTTTTCCCCATAGGTTATTTTGCAGGTCAATGTGGAAAATAATTTGGAAAACATTGCTTTAAGATCAGTGTTTTCAAGTTCAAACCTCGTTGTAATTAATAAATTATCCAAATTTTAAACTGGTCACTTGTATATGTGTGTGTTATATATTTATCACATTCTCTGCTCCCCCACCCTCAGTTTTATTGAGATCTAATTGACATAGATCACTTACAAGTGAATAGCATCCTATTATATGTTGCAAAATAATGACCGGAGTCGGTTTAGTTAGCATCTGTCATTTCATTTATATATAATAAAAAGTTAAAAAAAATCTTTTCTTTGTAATGAGAACTCAGGATTTACTCTCTTAAGTTTCCTGTATATTATACAGCAGTGCTAGCTCTAGTCATCATTTTGTACATTACAGCCTTAGTATTTATTTACCTTATAACTGGAAGTTTGTATCTTTTGAGCACCTTCCCCCAATTCCCCCAGTCCCTACCCCCAACCCTCCCACCTCTGCTAACCATAAATCTAGTCTCTTTTTCTATCACTTTTTGTTTTGTTTTGTTTTTTTTTTGATTCTACACATAAATGAGATCATGCAGTATTTGACTGACTGACTTCACTTAGCATAATGTCCTCAAGGTCACAAAGGGCAGGATTTCATAGTTTCTAAAAAATTATATATGCATACCACAACTTGCTTATCCATTCCTCTATCGATGGATGCTTAGGTTATTTCCATGTCTTACCCCTTATAAATAATGCTGCCGTGAACATAAGGATACAGCTATCTTTTTGAGTTAGTATTTTCCTTTTCTTTGTATCTACAATTGACCTTTGAACAATGCAGGAGTTAGGGGTGTCAGTCCCCACCACAGTAAAAAGCCTGTATAAGTTTTGTCTCCCCCTTGCCCCAGACTTAATTACTACTAACCTGCTGACCAGAAGCCTTACTGATAACAGAAACAGTTGATTAACATATATTTTGCATGTTATTTGTATAGTATACTGTATTTTTATAATACAGTAAGCTAGAGAACAAACGTTAAGGAAATCATAAGAGAAAATATATTTACAATACTGTACGTATACTTACTGAAAAAATTCAGATATAAGTGGACTCATGTTGTTCAAGAGGCAACTGTATTCCCTGAGGTGGAATTACTGGATCAAAGAGTAGTTTGGCTCTGGTAAATGAACAAGGGGTAGTGGAAAGGGAGGTGGACAGGGGGTTGGGGTGACCGGCCCTGAGGGGGGCACTTGATGGGATGAGCACTGGGTGATATGCTATATGTTGGCAAGTTGAACTCCAATAAAAAATAAAATAAAAACATAACAAAACAAAACAAAATCTCTAATGCCAGTATAAAATCTGAAAAAAAAAAAAAAAACCCACAAAAAGCAAAAAACAAGAGTAGTTCGGTTTTTAATTTTTTTTGGATTCTCCATGCTGTTTTCTATAGTGGCTGTACTAGTTTTCAGACTCAAGTGCTCCCAAGTCCTCTGCACAAGAGTTCCCTTTGTTCCACATCCTCATTATCTGTTGTCTTTTTGATGATGGACATTCAAACAGATGTGAGGTGATATCGTAGTTTTGATTTGCGTTTCCCTAATGGTGGTGATGTTGAGCATCTTTTCATGTACTTCTTGGCCATTTGTATATCACCTTTGGGAAAATGTCTATTCTGTTGCCCATTTTTTTTTCTTTTTAAGTAATTGAAGGATCGTTGACATATAGTACTAGTTCCAGGTGTACAATGTAATGATTCAGCAATGACAAACATTATAAAATGCTTACCACTGTCCCCATATGAAGTTATTATATTATTGAATATACACACACACTACATCTTACGCTATACTTTTAATCTCCATGATATATTTATTTTATTAGTGGAAGTTTGTACCTCTTAATCCCCTTTGTCCATTTTGCCTGTCTTCCCACCCTCTTCTCTGTGGTAACCACCAAATTGTTCAGTATGTTTATGGCTCTCTTTCTATATTTTTGGGGTTTGTTTTATAGATTCCACATAAAAAAGTGAAATCATATGGTATTTGCCAGTCTGACTGCCTTCACTTAGCCCAGTACCCTCTAGATCCATCTGTGTTGTTGTAAATGGCAAGATTTCATTCTTTTTTATGGCTGGGTAATATTCCTTTGCATATGTATACACCACATCTTCTTTATCCATTCATTTATTCATGATCACTCGGGTTCCTTCCGTATCTTGGCTATTGTAAAGAATGCTGCAGTAAACATAGGGGTGCATCTGTCTTTTCGAATTAGTGTTTACATTTTCTTTGGGTAAATACACAGAAGTGGAATTATTGGATCCTGTGGTATTTTTAATTTTTTGAGGAACTTCTATCCTGTTTTCCATAGTGATTGCACCAGTTTATATTCCCACCAACAGTACACGAAGGTTTTCTTTGCTCCACAAACCCACCAACAATTTATTTCTAGTCTTTTTGATACTACTCATTCTTTCCTACTCATTCTTACTGGTGTCAGGAGGTATCTCATTGTTTTATATTTGCATTTCAGTTACGATGAATGATGTTAGCATCTTTTCCTGTATCTGCTGGCGATCTATATGTTTTCTTTGGGAAAATGTCTGCTCAGGTCTTCTGCCCATTTTGCAGATGTTTTTTGTTTGTTTGGCCTTGAGTTGTATAAGTTCTTTTGTATATTTTGAATATTAACCCATTGTTGGACATATCATTTACAAATACCTTCTTCCATTCAGTAGGCTACCTTTTCATTTTGTTTATGGTTTCCTACACTGTGCAAAACCTTTTTATTTTGTGATAGTCCTAATAGTTTATTTTTACTTTCATTTACCTTTTCCTTAGGAGACACATATCCATAAATATGTTGCTTAGGCTGACGTCCAAGAGATGACTGGCTGTGTCTTCTTTTAGAAGTTTTATGTTTTCAGATCTCACATTTATGTCTTTAATACATTTTCAGTTTATTTTTGTGAATGGTATAAGAAAGTGGTCCATTGTTTTACATGTAGCCATCCCGTTTTCTTAACACCATTTATCAAAAAGGTGGTCTTTTGTTCTGTTGATATATCTGCCTGTTTTCATGGCAATACTATACTGTTTGGCTTACTGCTGCTTTGTAGTATAACTTGAAACGTGGGATTGTCCTGTCTCCAGCTTTATTCTTCTTTCGCAAGATTGCTTTGGCTATTTAATGTCTTTTGTGGTTCTAAGTGAATTTTAGGATTATTTGTCCTACTTCTGTAAAAAATGCTATTGCTATTTTGATAGGGATTGCATTGAATCTGTAGATTGCTTTGGGTAGTATGAACATTTTAATGATATTAATTCCTCCAAGCCACAAACATTGTATGTCTTTCTGTTTGAGTCATCTTCAGTTTTTTTCATTAGTGTCTTAAGTTTTCAGAGTATAGGTGTTTCACCTCCATGGTTAAGTTTATTCCTAGGTATTTAATTTTATTGGTGCAATTTTTTTTTTAAGATTTAAAAAAATTATTCATGAGAGAGAGAGGTAGAGACAGAGACACAGGCAGAGGGAGAAGCAGGCTCCATGCAGGGAGCCCGACATGGGACTCCATCTTGGGACTCCAGGATCACGCCCTGGGCCGAAGGTAGGTGCTAAACTGCTGAGCCACCCAGGGATCCCTAGCTGTGGGTTTTTATATAGTGCCTTTTATTACATTGAGATATGTTCTCTCTAAACCCACTGTTGAGAGTTTTTATCAAGAATGGATGTTGTAAAAAAAAAAAAAAAAAAAAAAAGAATGGATGTTGTAGTTTTCCAAATGCTTTTTCTATGATTTTTATCCTTTCTCTTGTTAATGTGATATATCACATTGATTTGCAAATATTGAACCACCCTTGCATCCCTGGAATAAATCTCACTTGGTGGTGAGTGATCCTTTTAATGTACATTGTTGAATACCTCACTGTGCATCTATGTTCATCAGGGATATTGGGTTGTGGTTTTCTTTTTTTTGTCATGTCTTTGTCTGGTTTTGGTATTCAGAGTAATGCTGGCCTCATAGAATAAATTTGGAAGTTTTCCTTTCCCTTCTATTTTATTTTATTTTAATTTAATTTAATTTTTTTTTGTAATAGTTTGAGAAGAGTAGGTATTAATTTTCTTTCAACATTTGGTAGAATTCACATCTGAAGCTATCTGGTCCTGGACTTTAGTTTGTTGGAAGGTTTTTCTTTTTTTTTAAAGATTTATTTATTTATTCATGAGAGACACAGAGGCAGAGACACAGGCAGAGGGAGAAGCAGGCTCCTTGACGGGAGCCCATGTGGGACTTGATCCTGGATCCTAGGATCACGCCCTGAGCCAAAGACAGAAGCTCAGCCGCTGAGCCACCCAGATGTCCCTGTTGGGAGTTTTTTGATTACCTATTCAATGTTGTTAACTAATAATTGGTCTGTTCAGATTTTGTATTTCTTCTTGATTCAGTCTTGGAAGATTGTATGTTAGTAGGAATTTAACCATTTCTTGTAGATTGTCCAATTTGTTGGCATATCCTATTTTTTTTAGCATTATAACTCTTTGCTTTTTTGTGGTCAGTTGTTATTTATCTTCCTTCATTTCTGATTTGAGAAATATTTGAGTCCTGTCTCATTTTTTTCATGGTAAGTCTGGGTAAAGGTTAGGTTAAAAAAAAAAAAAGTTATTTTTCAAAGAAGCAGCTCTTGGTTTCACTGATCTTTTCCATTGTCTTCTCAGTCTCTATTTCATTAATTCCTGCTCTGATCTTTATTATTTCCTTCCTTCTACTGACTTTGGGCCTTATTTGTTCTTTTTTTAGTTCCTTTGTAAGGTTAGATTCTTTGATATTTTTCTTGTTTCCTGGGGTGGGCCTGTATCACTATAAACTTCCCTCTTAGAACTATTTTCACTGTGTCTCAAAGATTGTGGATTGTTGGTGTTTTCATGTATTTTTAAAAATTTTCTCTTGATTTTTTTTTTGTTGTTGTTGTTGACTCATTGGTTGTTAGTAGCATGTTGTTTAGCCTTGATGTGTTTGTGTTTCTTTCCATTTTTTTCTTGTAATTTATTTCTCGTTTTATACCTTTGTGGTCAGAAAGATGCCTAATTTGGTTTCAGTCTTTTGTTTTTTAAGATTTTATTTATGTGAGAGAAAAAGAATACATGCAAGCAGCAGGAAAGGGCAGAGAGAGAGGGAGAGAAAGAATCCCAAGTATACTCTGCACTGAGTGTGGAGCTTGATGTGAGGCTCAATCCCATTACACCGAAATCATGACCTGAGCCAAAACCAAGAGTTGGACACTCAACTGACTGAGCCACCAAGGTGTCTTCTTAACTGCGTTGAAACTTGTTTTGTGGCCTAACATGTGATCTGCCGTGGAGAATGTTCTATGTATACTTGGAAACAATATGTATTCTGCTGTTTTTGGATGGAATGTTTGTTTGTATCTGCTAGTACCAGCTGGTCTAATGTGTTGTTCAAAACATTGTCTCCTTGCTGATTTTCTGTTTGAATGATCTAGCCATTGATGTAAAGTGGGGTATTAAGTCCTCTACTATTCCTATATTACTGTCAGTTTCTCTTTATGCCTTTTAATATTTGCTTTATGTATTTAGATGCTATGTTGGATGCATATTTACAATTATTATATCCTCTTATTGGGTTGATACTTTAATCATTATTTAATACTCCTTTTTGTCTCTTGCTAGTCTTTCATCAGAGTCTATTTTGTCTGATATAAGTATTGCTACCCTGGCTTTTTCCTGCTTCCATTTGCATGGAATAATTTTTTTTTCCCTTTCTTTCACTTTCAATCTGCATGTGTCTTTAGGTCTGAAGTGAGTCTCCTGTAGGCAGCATACAGATGCTGTTTTTTATCCATTCAGTCACCCTTTTTGGAGCATTTAGTCCATTTACATTTAAAGTAACTATTGATAGGTATACACTTATTTGCCATTCTTTAAATTGTTTTCTGGTTCTTTATGTGGTTTTTCTCTGTTCTTCTCTTTCTCTCTTCCCTTGTCATTTGATGGCTTGCTTTAGTATTATGTGTGGATTCCTTTCTCTTTATTTTTTGTGTATCTACTGCAGGTTTTTGATTTTTGGTTGCCATTGAGTTCATATATAACATCCTATGTATATAGCAGTCTATATTAAGTTGATGGTCACTTAAGTTCAGATCCATTCTAAAAGCACTAAATTTTGCTCTCTGCTCTACATTTTATGTATATGATGTCATATTTTACATCTTTTTATTTTGTGTATCCCTCCACCAATTTTTATATATAAAATTGAGTTTACTGTTTTGTGTTTTAATCTACATACTGGTTTTATAAGTAAATAATTCACTATGTTTACAGAATGTTTGCTTTCAGCTGTGAATTTTTTTCCTTCCTTAATCTTCTTCTAATTATGACTTTTCTACTTGAAAAATTCCTAAATATGTCTTGTAAGTCTGGTTTGTCACTTTTATTAACTTTTATTTATCTAGAAAAACTCTGTCTCTCCAATTCCCAATGATAGTCTTTCTGGGTAGATTTTTCTTGGTTGTAGTTTTTTGTTTTTGATTTTTTCTCTCAGCACTTTGTATCATGTCATTCCCTTTTGGCTTATAAAGTTTCTGCTGAAAAAATGAGCGAATAATCTTATGGGTTTTCCTCATATGTAACTGTTTTATTTTTTCTTGCTGCTTTTAAAATTCTCTCTTTATAATTACCTTTTGCGATTTTAATTATGTGTCTTGGTATGGAACTCCTTGGGTTCATCTTGTTTGGAGCCTTTTGTGCTGCCTGGACATGAACGTCTATTTCCTACTCCAGGTTAGGGAAGTTTTCAGGTATTATTTCTTCAAATAAATTTTCTGCCCCCTTCTTTTTTCTTCTGGGACCCTTTTAATGTGATTATTATTAGCTTGATATTGTCACAGAGGTCCCTTAACCTATCCTAATCTTTAAAATTCCTTTTTCTTTTTGCTGTTCAGCTTGGGTGCTTTCCACTACGCTGTCTTGCAGGTTGTTGATCTCTATTTCTGTCTCCTCTGATCTGTTGATTCTCTCTAGTATGTTTTTCATTTCAGTAATTGTATTCTTCAGCTCTGACTGGTTCTTTTTTATATTATTTATGTCTTTGTTGAAATTTTCACAGAGTTCATCCACTCTTCTCTCAAGTATCTTTATGAACGTTATTTTCAACCCTTTATCAGGTATTTTGCATATCTGCATTCTGTTCAGCCTCCCCCCCACCCCCACTTCATGGTTTTTGTCTTGTTCTTTGGTTTGGAACATATTCGTCTGTCTCCTCATTTTGTCTGACCCTGTGTTTTTTCTATTTATAGGTAGGTCACCTCCATCTTCTGGTCTTGACAGCAGTGGCCTTATGTGGGAGGTTTCAGAGTCTTCCCGAACCACTAAAACCAGGTGCTCCTGGGGTGTCCCCTGTGTGCCCTCCTGTTGTGGCTGAGCTATGACTGCTGTGGGCCCACTGGTGGGTAGGATTTTTCCCCCTGTGTGGCTAGCTTACAAGCCCTGTCACACTTTCTGCAGGCATGCTAGTGGGCAAGGCTGCCCCTCTGCCTGGCTGTCTGCAGTGATCTGCCCCTATTGCTGTGGGTGTGCTGATGGGCAGTGCCTGCTCCCAGCATAGTTGTGTGAGGGATCTTGTAGCTACAGTGGGGGTGCTGATGGGCAGCATTTATTTCTGGCGCACCTGGCTGAGAGTCCTGGCTGCAGCTAATGCTGGTGTGCTTGTGTGTGGGTGAGCTACCCCACTCCTCAAGGCAGGAATGAATCAAGAGTGGCTTTGGAGGCAACATATTTATCTGGGTCTGCCCACTAGGTGTTGTAGAGTGCTTTGGGTGGGGGGTATCAGTCCTGACTGAGGTTGTCTGGTGTGTGTGGTGGTGTGGGAACCACTTTGGAGGGGCACCTGACTGGGTGATTGTGTGGCAGTCCACAGGGGAATGCTGGGGCCTGGCAAGTGGTGTTAGCAAGGTACCTGGAGAGCATGAGAACTGGCTCCTGTAAATGTCCAGCTATCTAGGATGAAGGAGGGTAAGAAAAATGGTACCTGCCAGAACTTTTGTTCTTAAAGTTCTTGCAGTTCCCTTCCCCTCTGGCATGTCCTAAAATTAGTCAGTAAATCTCCTTTATGTATATAACCTATGCACTTTCCAAATTGCTACTTCTGTGCTGGGTGTCCTGCTGAGTGAGACTATATACTGGTTCCTTAAGAGCAGAGACTTGGTTTCCTGTAGCCTTCCAGCTCTCCTGGAGTTAAGCCCTGTTGATTTTTAAAACTCCTGCAGTTTAAACCTACTGATTTTCAAAGTCAAATGGGGATTCAGCTTTTCAGTGTACCTCCCCAGGGTTGGGGGTGTCTGAAGGGGGGCTTGATCCCCTTGCTCTTCCATGCTTGTGATAACCCTTCCATTTGTGGGTAGCATGGCTGGTGTTTTGGTTCCTGACCATGTTTCGACTTCTGTTCTATTCAAGGTGTATTTCTCTTTATGACCTTAGCTATGGAAGATCTGTTTTGCTGGTCTTCAGGTTGTTTTCAAAGTGAGTGGTAATGCATGTAGTTTTTGCCTCAGTGTGTCTGGGGAGCGACAAGCTCAGGGATCCTCCTATTCTGCAATCTTCCTTCTCTCTTGTCTTTTGCCCTCTTTTAAATTGGATTATTATTATTTTGCTACCGGATTGTGTAAGTTACATATTTTGAATATTAAACCCTTATCAGATACATTCTTTGCAAGTATTTTTTCCTATTTTGTATATTGTCTTTTTACTTTGTTGGTTATTTGTTTTTCTGTGCAGAAACTAAATTTAGAATTTGATGTAGTCTCATTTGTTTATTTTTTATTTTATGGCTGGTATTTTGGGTGTCATATTCACAATGTTACCAAGATCCATATCAGGGAGCTTTTTCCTTATGTTTTTACGTAGGAATTCTATGGTTTCAGGTTTTACATTTCAGTCTTTAATCCATTTTGAGTTAATTTTTGTGAGTGGTCTAGTTTCATTCTTTTAGACCTAAATATTCAATTTTCCCAGTACCATTTATCTATCTGTCTATCTATCTATCTATCTATCTATCTATCTACTTATTTATTTTTAAAGATTTTATTTATTTATTCCTGAGAAACAGAGATGTAGGCAGAGGGAGAAGCTGATGTGGGACTGAATCCCAGGACCCCAGGATCACGATCTGACACAAAGGCAGACACTCAGCCACTGAGTCCACCCAGGTGGCCCAGTGAGGACTTTTAATGCTATATTGAATAGGAGTGATAGGATGAGCACCCTTCTCTTGTTCCTATATTAGAGGAAATGCTTTCAACCGCTTCACCATTGAGTATGATGTTAACTGTGGGCTTATTATATATGATGTTTATTATGTTGAATTATGTTCCTTCTGTACCTAGTTTGTTAACAGTTTTTATCATGAACAGCTGTTGAATTTTGTCTGATGCTTTTTCTGCATGTATTGAAATGATCATCTAATTTTTTTCTTTCACTTTCTTAATGTGATAAACCACATCAGTTGATTTACATATGCTGAATCATCCTCACATCTCAGGTGAAAATCCCAGTTGATCATGGTGAGTGATCCTTTTAGTGTGCTTCTGAATTCTGTTTGCTAGTATTTTATAGAGAATTTTTATATCTATATTTATCAGGGATATTGGTCTGTTGCTTTCTCTTCTGGTAGTGTCCTTTACTGGCTTTGGTATAAGAGTAATACTGGCCTTGTAATATGCGTTTGGGAGTGTTCCCTCTTATTTTTTGGAAGAGTTTGAGAAGGATTGACACCAATTCTTTAAGTGTATGGGAAAATTTATCATCTGGTCCTGGACTTTCCTTTTTTTTTTCTTTTGGAGGGGACAGATTTTTGATTATTGATACAATCTCTTTACCTAGTACTTGATCTGTTCAGGCTCCATATTTCTTCCTGATTCTGTCTTGATACTTCTCAGAATATTCAGTTTCTTGTAAATTGTCCAGCTTGTTGGTCTATAGTTATTCATAGTAGCCTCTTACGATTCTTTGTATTTCTGTGTTATCACTTGTAATGTCTTCTTTTTCATTTCTAGTTTTGTTAATTTGGGTCCTTTTTTTTTTTCTTGGTTAGTCTACCTGAGATATTGTCCATTTTGCTCATCTTTTCAAAGAACCAACTTTTACTTTTGTTAATCTTTTCTTTTGTTTTCCTGGTGTAGAGTTAGGTTGTTTATTTGGGATCATTCTTGCTTCTTGAGGTAGGTGTTTATAGGTATACCTTGGAGATATTACAGGTTTGATCCTAGGCTACCACAATAAAGTGTGTATCTCCATAAAGTTACTCAGATTCATATTTTGCTTTCCCAGAGCATATAAAAATTATGTTTACACTATGCTATAGTATATTAAGTGTGCACCAGCATTATGTTTAAAAATGCAACTAGAATTTTATCTTATTTTAATTAAAACATACTTTATTGATGACAATGCTACCCACCATCTCAGCTTTCAGCAAGTCATAATCTTTTTGCTGTTGGAGAGTTTTGCCTTGACATTGATGGTTGCTGACTGATCAGGGTGGTGGCTGCTAAAGGTTGGGTTGTCTTTGTCTTTCTTTTTTTTTTTTTTAAAGACTTTATTCATGAGACACAGAGAGAGAGAGAGAAAGAGAGAGAGGCAGAGACACAGGCAGAGGGAGAAGCAGGCCTCCCACAAGGATCCTGATGTGCGACTTGATCCCAGATCCCAGGATCATGCCCTGAGCTGAAGGCAGGTGCTTAACCACTGAACCACCCAGGTGTCCCTGTATCTCTTTTTTATTTAATTTTTAAATTTTATTAAAACTTTTAATTCCAGTGTAGTTAACATACAGTGTTATATTAGCTTCAGGTGTACAATATGGTGATTGTACAATTCCATATATTACTCAGTGCTCATGAGTTAAGTGTACTATTAATCCATTTCACCTATTTCACCTATCCTACCATCTACCCCCCTGCCAGTAACCATCTGTTTGTTCTCTGTAGTTAGGCAGTTTTCTTAAAATAAGACAACAATGAAGTCTGCTGCATTGATGGACTTTTCCTTTCACAAATGATTTCTCCGTAGCGTGCACTACTGTTTGATAGTAGTTTTCCCCAGTGGAATTTCTTTCAAAACTGGAGTCAGTCCTTTCAAACCCTGCCACTGCTTTGTCAACTAAATTTATGTTATATTCTAAATTCTTTGTTGTCATTTCAACATTTTCATAGCATCTGCGCCAGGAGTAGATTCTATCTCAAAAAACTACTTTCTTTGCTCATTCATAAGAAGCCACTCCTCATCTGTTAAAATTTTTACCATGAGATTATAGCAATTCAGTCATGCCCTCAGGCTTCTCTTCTAATTTTAGTTCTTCTGCTCTTTGTACCACATCTGCGGTTACTTGCTTCACTGACATCTTGGTCCCCTCAAAGTCATCCATGTGGATTAGAATCGACTGCTTCCATATTCCTGTGAATGTTGATATTTTGAACTCTTCTTATGAATCATGAATGTTCTTAATGGCATCTAGAATGGTGAACCCTTTCTAGGAGGTTTTCAACCTCCTAGATCCATCAGAGGAATAACTATAGTACATATTGCCTTATGAAATGTATTTCTCAAATGATAAGACTTGAAAGTTGAAATGACTCCTTTGATCCATAGGCTGCAGAATGGCTGTTGTGTTAGCAGGCATGAAGACAACACTAATCTCATTGAACATCTCTATCAGAGCTCTTGGGTGACCAGGTACATTTTCAATGAGCAGTCACGTTTTGAAAAAAAGTTTTTTTTCCCTGAGCAGTAGGTCTCAACAATGGGCTTAGTATATTCAATAAACCATATTGTAAACAGATGTACTATCATGCAGACTTTCTTGTTCCATTTATAGAATTTAGGCAGAGTAGATTTAACATAATTCATAAGAGCCCTATGGTTTTTAGAATCGTCAGTGACCATTGGCTTCAATTTAAAGTCACAGCTGCATTAGCCTTTAACAAGAGTCAAGCCTGTCCTTTAAAGCTTTCAAGCCAGACATTGACTTCTCCTCTCCAGCTATGACACTCCTAATGGCATCTTCTTCTAATAGAAGCCTGTCTCATCTACACTTACAATCTATTGTTTAGTGCAGCCACTTTCATTAATCATCTCAAGTAGATTTCCTGGATAACTTGCTGCAGCTTCTACATCTGCACTTGCTGCTTCACCTTGCACTTAGATGTTATGGAGATGGTGTCTTCTTTAAACTTAATGAACAAGCCTCTGTTAGCTTCATGCTTTTCTTCTGCAGCTTCCTGACCTCTCTCAGACTTCATGGAATTGAAGAGAATTTGGACCTTGCTCTGGATGAGGCTTTGTCTTGAGGGAATGTTGTGTCTTATTTGATTTTCAATCCAGACCACTAAAATTTTATATCAATGATAAGAGTGTTTTGCTTTCTTATCATTTATGTGTTCATTGGAGTAGCACTTTCAAATTTTCTTCAAGAACTTTTACTTTGCATTTATAACTTGGTTAACTGGCACAAGAGACCCACATTTCAATTTATCTCTACTTTTTACATGCCTTCCTCAGCAAGTAATCATTTCTAGCTTTTGTTTAAAGTGAGAGATACATGATACTTCTTTTCACTTAAACACTTAGAGGGTAGTGTAGGGTTATCAGTGGGCTTTATTTCAACATTGTGCCTCAGAATAGGGAGGCCTCAGACTCAACAGGTTGGTTGAGCCTTGTTGGTGGAACCCCAGAACTCACATAACTTGTATTAATTAAGTGTGCCACCTTGTATGGCTGTTGTTTGTGGTGCCCCAGATCAATTACAGTAGTAACACCAAAGATCACTGATGAGCACAGCAAATATAATAATAAAGAGTTAGAGACTTTGTGAGAATTACCAAAATGCGACACAGTGACATGAAGTGAACAAATGATGTTGGAAAAATGGCACCGACAGACTTGCTTGATGCAGTGTTGCCATAACCCGTCAATTTGTAGAATACCCAGGACAGCCCCAGTGGCTCAGTGGTTTAGCATCGCCTTCAGCCCGGGCATGATCCTGGAGATCTGGGGTTGAGTCCCACGTCAGGCTCCCTGCATAGAGCCTTCCTCCCTCTGCCTGTGTCTCTGCCTCTCTCTCTCTCTCTCTCTGTGTCTCTCATGAATAAAATAAAAAGTCTTTAAAAAAAATTGTAGAATACCCAGTATCTGTGAAGCACAATAAAATGAAGTACAATAAGATAAGGTATGCCTGTATTGCTTTGAACTTCTTTGCTCCATCCAACAATTTCTGTTATGCTGTTGTTCATTTTGTTTCTCAAAATAGTTTATTTCTCCTTAATTTCTTCTTTAATCCATAGTTTGTTCAGGAGAGTGTGGTTTAGTTTTTATGTATTTGCGAATTTTCCAGTTTTACTCTAATTATTGAATTCCAGTTCATCTCATTGTGATCAGAGAAGATGCTTGGTATGATCTCAGTCTTCTTGAATTTGCTTAGACTTGTATTGTAGCTAATATATGGTCTATCCTAGAAATTGGTCCAAGTGTAGTTGAGAAGAATGTGTGTTCTGCTGTTGTTGGATTGAATGTTCTGTTATGTCTGTACGACCATTTGATCTATATCATTGTTTGAATTCACAGTTTATTTATTCTCTGCCTAGGTTATCAATCCATTGTTGAGAATCCAGGTCTTATTGTAGTGTTGTTTATTTCTCCTTTAGCTCTATTAGTTTTTGCTTTATGTATATAGAAACTGATGTTGGGTGCATAGATATTGAAAATTGTTATGGTTTCTTGGTGTATTGATCCCTTTATCATTATATAATGACCTTCTTTTCTCTTTTTATGCCATTTTTAAAGTCTATGTTATCTGATATAAGTATAGTACCCCAGTTTTTGCTTTTGTTTTTGGTTACCATTTGCTTGAAATATTTTTTTCCATGCCTTCACTCTCAGACTGTGTTTGTCTTTAAGGTGAAAATGAATCTTTTGTAGGCAGAATATTGTTGGATCTTGTCTTTTTATCCATTCAGCCATTCTATATCTTTTGATTGGAGAGTTTAATCCATTTACATATAGTAATTATTGATAAGTAAAGACTTACTGTTAGCACTTTGCTAATTGCTTTTTTTTTATTGTTTTGTGCATCTATTGCTCCTTATTTCTAACTCTCCTGCCTTTTCTTGTGTGTGTTTTGATGTCTTCTGGTTATGCTTTGACTTCTCTATCATGTTCTTTGGCATAATTTCTACAGGTTTTTCCCTTGTTGCCACGAGGCTTACATAAAATATCATAAAATTCTGACACCCTATTTTAAACTACCAACAACTTCAACTTCCATATAATCCCTGTATATTACACTTTTGTTTCTTTTCCCTTTTACATTTTAGATAATTGGTGTTACACTTTACATATTTTTTTATATTGTGTAACATAATTTTTGGGCTTATGGTTATTTTTGCTACATTTAATTTTTAAACTAGAGTTGAAAGTGAATTGCATACTACCATTGTATTACAGAATCTAACTGTATACTTACCATTACCAGTGAGTTTTACACTGCCTTGTTATGTTCTCATGATGTTATCTAACATATTTTTGTTTCCACTTGAACAACTTCCTTGGGCATTTCTTATAAGGCAAGTCTAGTGGTGATGAATTTCCTCAGCTTTTGTTTATTTAGGAAAGGCTTTATCCCACCTTAATTTCTGAAGGACAGCTTCACTGGGTTTGACATTCTTAGTTGACAGTTTTTTTTTTTTATTTTAATATTTTGAATATATATCATCCCACTTCTTTTGGCCTAAAAAGTTTCTATCTAGAAATATGTGGATAGTCTTATGGGCATTCACCAGTATGTATCTTCTCTTTTCTCTTGCTGTTTTAAAAATTCTTTCTTCCTTCTTTGTCTTTTGACAATTTAATCATAATGTGTTTCTTTGTAGCCCTATAGTAGTTTGCTGTATTGTGATTCACCCTTTTTAGAGTCCTTTGGGCTCCTTGGATCTGGAGGTCTTTTTCTGCCAGGTTTGGGAGGTTTTCAGTCATTATTGCTTATATTGTTTCTTTTCATTATGTACCATGAATCTCATAGGCTTTTATCACTGTTTTCATTCTTTTTAAGTTTTTGTTCCTTTGACTGAATACTTTCAAATGTCCTATTTTTCAGGTCACTGATTGTTTCTTCTGCATAGTCAAATCTCTTTTTAAAGCTTTGTATCGAATTCTTCAGTGCAGTTACTGTACTAGTTTTAGCTCTTATAGTATGGTTTCTCTTTCTTTGTGGAGTCCCCATTTGTTCATGCATTGCTTTCCTAATATTTAGTTTTCTGTGTGTTTTTGTTGTTCATTAAGCTTCTTTAAGGTGATTATTCTGAATTTTTGACAGTTCATAGATGTCCATTTTTTTAGGGTCAATTATTAGAACTTTTCTAGTTTCTTTTGGTGGTGTCAAATTTACCAAATTTATATATATATATATACACACACACACACACACACACACCATGTTTATGTATGTATGTGTGTATATATATATATATATATTTTTTTTTTTTTCCCTTGTGTGATCCTTGATTCCTTCCATTGGTATCTGCACATTTGAGTAACTGGTCTCCTCTAAGTGTTTTCAAGTTTGCTTTGGCAGAGGTAGTTTTCACACATTAGCTCAGTTTGGGTTTCTGGACATGTCTGCTGGTGGGATCTGCTCTTAGGATCTATTTTAGGGGGAAAGAGCTGTTTGAGTTCTGAGGTTAGCATAGGGGTTGGACCATTTGCTAAGAATAGCTGGATAGGACTTTTGGCTTGGTTTCCTGCTGAAGTGAGGATGTAGAATGGGTTCCTTGGTTGCCTAGATTCCTTGGTCAGTTTTACTAGATGGTCTGGACTGGGTACTATACTCAGCAGAAGGTGGGACTCTAAATTAGCTTTTTGCTGTTTGGGTACCAAGAACGTGCACTGAATATCTTGCTTAGGTAAGCCTACTCGTTTTGCTATGCAGATGGGGAAAGCCATATGCTGTGTTCTGCTCCAGGGCCACTGTAACCAGGGCTTTCAGATGGGCTACATACTTCCTGGTAAGGTTCTCTTGTCAGGCAGATTGAAGGCTGTATTTGGCAATAAGCGGAACAATAAATTAGTTTTCCTGCCCAGGAGAAGCAGCTCCAAGGCAACTCAGGCTCTTTGTGGTCTTGACTCAAGCTAACCTGTGCCCCCGGTTCCTTGGCCAGATAAGACCACTGGCTTTGTTCTGGAGGTAATTAGCTCTGCCCACCTGCCTCCTGGCTTGAGCATTGCTGAGTTATGCAGTAGCTTCAAGATGTTCTTGTAGGCTCTTTCTGTCAGATGGGGCTGGGGGCCATACTCTGCAGCATATGATTCAGCTCTCCTGCTTGGGTGGGGCTGGGAGGGCAACTCCCAAATTTTCCCTAATAGGTTTTCTGATTGGGAGGCTGCTGGGAGGCATCCTTTACAGTGTGTGAGGATGACTCACCTCTTCTGCCAGGGCCTAGGTAGACCAGGCTCCAGGGCCAGCAGAACTCATTATTTGAGGACCTGAGTCAGGCAGACCCACACCCTGTTGAGTTTCCTGGTCAGACTGTGCCACTTATTTGGTTCTGCAGATGCACAGATCCCCTGCTTGGGAATATTACTTGGGCTTTACAGGTAGGAACTTCATCTCCCAAGACCTGAGAACTAGTGGTTGCACATCCTTCCCTGCTTCTCTCTCACAATCAAATTCCCCATGATTGAGTCCCTACAGAATCCCCTGTGTACCTCCTGGGGTAAAAACAGAGTAGGGCCTCCCATGAAAGCCCAGGGGTATGGTTGAGATCTGTTTTCCCTGGACTCTGTTTTCCCCCTGGAGGAACCGTATACTCCGAGTATATTCTTGGCATGCTGCTGTGCTGGCCTAGGGGTGTGGCAGTGTCGTTAGCATACTTCTCCAACATGGTCTCTCTTGGTGTCTGTCATGCTGGGGGCTGCTTTATCCTTGCCTCTGTGTTCTAGGATTCTCTCTGTGGTGTCTTGTCTATGAATAGCTATTAGTGGTTCTTCTTGGGAGGGGAAGTGAAGTCTAGAACAAGCTAAACAACTTGTGGCCATCTTAGAGATATTCCTGTCTTATTCTTGAACAACAGAGTCCCCAGTGTTTCCTTTTTGGTTGTTCTAGCCAACTCAAGGGGGCTGCCTTTCACATCTTTCATCCCAGGAACATGGAAGTTGAATTGGAAATCCCTTTTGCTCTGAAGCCTGCTCTGCAGAGGGTGGGACACCAGGGAAGCCTGGCACATGTCAACATCTATGTCTGGGCTGAAGTTGCTACTAGGAATAGGGATAGATCTAGCCCTGTAGGAGAGCTGAATGAGGCTCTTGGATGGTGGAGCATACATTCACAGTGGGATGGGAAGGTGCACAGAGTAGCAGCTGGGTGGAGAGCAAGCTCATGTGCCCTGGAACTACATGTAGATGGATGATGACTGCACTGTTGGCTCCGCAGGATGTCTTCTCATGCTGTAGCCGCCATTCCTCATTCTGGCCAAGGCTCTCTCTCCCCTACCAGTCCCCTCCCAGTCTCATTGTACTCTTTAAGGGGAAGGTTCTCATTTGTTCCAGGTCTCAGTCTTTAGAGATGAAATTAGTGGATGGAACATGTTCTGTAGACTGGTAAGGATGTGCCATAGTTGGCCAGTTTGGACCATGACTCTGGCACATAGAGCTATTTCACTCAGCTCTGCCATTGTAGAGACTTTGGTTTATTGAAGACTTTAGGGCTAGCTCCTCTGCTCCAATCCCCTGTTTTATTTCATTGTCCCCCCAGAACACACCTTTAAGCTCTAGTCAGGGAGACACTGTGTCTGATAGCGCTGAGCTCTACCAAGGACTAAACTGAAAGAGCTGCCATCTCTTTGTAGAATTTCAGTACATAATTTCATGTGGGCACCGTGTGATATACTTTCTTGTTGTGCAGAGACAAGTGTTTTGTCTGGACCGTCTATTCTTTCTCACTTGAAGGGTTTCTCCTTACTTGGCACATATGCAAATGATGGCAATTTCGTGGAGGCTGGATCACCCATTACTTCTCTTTGCAGTCCCTCTCCCTCCTAGAGGGCCTCACATATGGTAGCTGCTTAATATATATCTTTTGCATACATGAATGGTTAACTGTGCACTATTTCTGTGATAGCTGTTGACAAGTTGGGATACGTCACTGGTTACATTTCCTGGATGTCAGGAGCTAAGTGGCATCCCAGTAGCGGCATCAACTTTTTGCCTTTTCAAGGCTGTTGTAATGACTTAGTTGTATTGGCTGTGGGCCGGTCCAGGCCCCATCCTGCTCAAGGTACTAACCTGACAGATTGAACAGTAGGTGCAAATGGGAGTTGACCTGCTACTCAGGAATGTCTTAGGATCATATGCTTTATGCTTTTATTCATAATTTTTTGAAATTGATTTTCTCCATTCTGTAGCTTTTCTTGTCTCTTAGATGTTAAAAATCTATCTAGGAACAGTCCCTAAATATAAAATGTTTTGGAGAGTGTGCAAAATTTAGTCTAAAAAAAGATGACAGTGTACGAAGGTGGCTTGATCTCATGGTAGGAATGTCCTTTCCATTCAGGACCCAGGGGCTGATTAGCCCTGTGGCAACAAGAGAGAACCTGCATATTTGGGACCCACAGGCAGAAAAGTGTTCTTCTTTCTCCTACCTATGTCCCAGACCTCCCATAGTGGCTCCTGACTTTTGCCAAGAGGCCTCTAGTTTCCACCATCCTCAACCCATACCATAATCTCTCTCTACAGTTATTTCCTGAGTTGTCCATTTAATATGGAATGTTCTTCTCTGGCCCTATTGAAGCCACCTGTTATATTGATACATCCATCTGTCTATTCACCCACCTACTCTTCTACCCTCCCTCCACTCTTCCCTCCCTTCCTTCCCACCTTCCATGCATTCATCCACAGATCCATCCATCCAACCACCCATCTCCCTCTCCATCCTTCTATCCCCCCAGCACTTTTGAGCACTATTTGCAGGTACTATGTGAGGCACTGGGAGTACAGTGATGGATGAGAGACAGGCTGCTCCATCTAGGAGCTCATGTTCTAGGTTCAGGAGACAGACATAAGCAACATGTAAACAGCGCACGAGAAATAGTGAATGTTATGATGCATCGTGGACAGAGAACTATGAGAATATAGAAGAGAAATGAGGAAAGAAGAAAGAAGAGAATGAATCCAAAGGCAATTAATAATTGTCACAAGGCTTAGGCATAGATAAGCCTCTTATCTTAGGTACAGAGTTACCCTCTTCCAAAGCAGTGTTTTAAAAAATCTTTTGTGCATTTAGTAGAAAAATGTTTTTTTCTAAATAAAATTCTGTATGAAACAACCAATAAATAAAACAAGCAAAAGCAGAATGTCTTTGGTTAAATTGGGGGTGGGGTGAAGATGGGGGTGGTGATCTGGAAAGATTTCTGCTTGGCTGCATCCAGACTTCTGAGCCCTGACCTCTGCTCTTCCCTAGGTGGTCAAAGTTGTTTGGATTCTGGTTGTTGCTGAGGACACAGCTTTGCCTTGGAAGTGCATAAAACCTACAGGCCTTTACAGGCAAACCTCTAGGTGATTTTGGCACCCACTTAATACCCAAACTTGATAGCTGGGCTTTTCTTTTGGGGAAGAGAAATTTATATATAATACTTAAAGTTAGGAAGGGGTGGGTTATAGTGAGGAATCAGTTGCCCCTTTTGAGAATGGAGTTAATTTTTGGTCCTCATGGCCTAGGGTAGGACTGTGGGTACATTAGCCTATAAAGGTATGGTGGGCAAGCTTCTAATGTATAGTTTCTCACAAGGAGAAAAGCCTGTTCTGGGACTTGTTAGTATAGAGATCTCTACTTGAAGAGCTGTGGTATCTGGTTATGCCTTGTCCATATTTGTCCCAAGAACCCAGGGATAGCTCCGAGGCCCTCTGGGGTTCGCTGAGCTGACCGTGGTAGGAGACAGTAACATACCAGGCCAGCAGAGAGGAGCTGAGCTGTGTCCGTAGGTACTACCACTGCTACTAACTGGTTGACCTTACTGAGTATTTGCAAGTGTGATAGACCCTGCTCTGACTGTTTTCTGTGTGTTGGCTTAATTAATCCTCATAATAACCCCACGTAGAAGATACTGTTTTTACCCCTATTTTGCTGATGATATTAAGGCACAGAGAGGTTACATGGATAATTAGTGGTGGAGCTCAGCCTCAAACTGAGACAGTATGGCTCACCAGAGAAAGCTCTTAAGTGTTTTTTGTAGCTTTAACACCAGCTTCATGTTGGAAAGTTCATGCAGTCTCAAAACAGGGGATTTTAAAATAGAGCTTTAACTATAGTTGACCAGTCTTTTAGATTTACATATTTAATATCTCTATATTTGTGTATTTGTTTATTTTTAAAAACATCCTCCTGATGTAGGCAGGTATAAGTTGGTACCTGGCTGCTTTGCTGTCCTATAGAAAAAGGTAAAAAGAAACATAGCCTTCCCTTAAAGCAGTTCCCACCTGACCATCAAGCCTCACTGTGAGCCAGGTCTCCCAGTGTGGAGCCCCTGGGTGGTGAATCAACAGCAATGGACAACGAAGGTGGAGAGCCACTGAATTGGGACTGAGATGGAGAGGGCATTATACTGTTGTCCACTCTTCCCTGACTGAGCCTCAGAGCTCTCCTACCCATTATTGCCTTGGATGTGTTCTCTTAAAAAAAGGAAGATGCTGGGGATCCCTGGGTGGTGCAGTGGTTTAGCGTCTGCCTTTGGCCCAGGACCTGGGATCGAATCCCATGTCGGGCTCCCGGTGCATGGAGCCTGCTTCTCCCTCTGCCTGTGTCTCTGCCTCTCTCTCTCTTTCTCTGTGTGACTATCATAAAAAAATAAATAAAAATAAAAAAAAAAAGAAAAAATAAAAAAAAAAAAAGGAAGATGCTTTCTAGCTATGTGACTGATGCTCAAGTCAAGACTATGAAAAAAGTACTGCCTAGGGCACCTCCCTGTAGCTGGCTTTTTAACACTTAAGCCCAGGTCATTTAGAGCAATGGCTCTCAAAATATTATTATTATTATTATTATTTTTACTTTTGAAGCAGAACCTCTTTGTCCTAACCCCAAAGTACATGGCTCCAGCAAGCATAGACATCTAGACCCTTTGATTTAACTACTCTTGGCTATTTCTCTGATCCTTCACTTTCACTAGAAGTTGTTTTGTTTTTGTGCCAAATTGAGGAGTAGAATGTTTGGGGTGAGAGGAGGCAGAGACTGGAAGAATTATTTCAGATTGTGGATTTTCATTAGCCATGCTCTCTCCGTCCCTCATTATCAGGGATTACTAAGATTTGTTTTATAAAGGATTAGGATGTCTGTGCCATTTTGCAAGTCGAAGTTTAGGAGTTTTTCTTAGAATCAAACATTAATCAAGAAAAACAAATCTAACATAAAACCCCAAAGCAAAAAAAAAAAAAAAAAAAAAAAAAAACCAAGAGAAAGCTCCATTCTGTTCAGACTTAAGGCCTGTAGGAAAATTTTCAAAAGTATTTCTTCAAGGGGCCAAGCAGCAGGACTCCCATTTAAGCTTTACAGCTGTTGTAGGATGTCTCCCTCACATATCGCTTTGAAATTTTACCCCTCTCATCCTGAATGATCAAACACCCTCTCTGCTCGCTCTCATTTTGCAGGCCTGAATAGAGCCGCCATTGCGCTCCAGCAGGGTATATAGTTTTTAGTGTCACATCACTTTGGAAAAGCATTGACGCAAACCAGCATTATTCTTGGATCTGCCTTTCTTTTTTGTCCCCTTTCTTCTGAACCTGAGGAGATCACATTCAGAAAGGCAGTTGGGTTTTCTAGTTTAGGGCAGATTCTAGATACTTTCCAGGGGTCTCTGGCAGTGAAGGGATTGTTTTCTTCTGCCACCCATCGTGCCCTAGGTAGAGATTTGCCATGGTCACCAGTAAGGGGATGGTTTTCCAGGTGTCTTTTGCTAAAATGTACTCGGAAGAACTTCCCCCCACTCCATTTTGTTTCCAAAGAAAATTTATTGAATATTAAGTCATAAAGCCAGTGATATAATTATAATGAAAAATATCCTGTATCACTCAAGACTTAAAAGAACAAAAATACCCCTTAGAAACACTGCCTTGAAAAATAATCACATTAACTTTACACACAACAGAATCCTTTCTTAAGCTTTATTTAAGAAATCGAGTACTATATAGTTCAATATATATAAGACACATCCAGTATTGTGTTCCTGATAGCAAGTGCATAGATTTTGTTAAGATATCATTTCACTCGATATAAACGTTTTATGGTCACATGAAGATAATATTCCCAGTGATTTTGCCCAAGCATGAGAGGAGAAAACAGAACACAGCAAAAATAGTGAGCTACAACAGAGATGAGAAACAAAAACAGCGAATTAGCAGAACAGTCGATTCCTGATAAGTGAATAAGCTGATTGTTTGGTCACAATGTTTTATTCACTTATCAGGAACGATTCACAGTACGTTGATGGTCACTGTGTTTCCTAGCCTGCCAGCTAAGAGGCCCGGCCTGTGGACTGTTGGTAAGTGTAATGGGCTGGGCAGGCATAGCTGCCACCAGCATGGCAAATGTTGACAGTCCTGTAATTTCCCAAGGTGTCCGTGTGTGGCAGACAGATACACCTTGCTAACTAACACTGCAGTGGTGTTTTACAGAATCAAAATGAGAAGTATGAATTTAAGCAGGGACCAACTTTACAGTCATGAGTACTTAAGGGAACTAGCATTTTGTCCCCTTCTTTGGAGAATTACTAGTTTTGTTGTTTTTCTAAAAAAAACAACAAAAAAGTGGCTTTGTCTTTCCCTTTTACTGAGCATGAGTATTTTGCCTTGTGTCAAATGGTGGAGATATATATATATATATATATATATATACACACACACACATATATATATATATTCACACACACACATATACTTGTATTACTTACAGGTTTTAAAAATAAACACTTGCATCTTGGAAAGAATTGATCACTCTCTCTTTACCCCCTTCTCCCTCCCTCACACACCCCATCAAAAAAAGGAAAAGAAGAAAGAAATCACACCTTTAGCCGTCTTTCCCCACTAAGATAAGCAGTGGGTTTTCAGAGGCAATCTGATGAAGGCTATGAGATTTAAAGCAGAAGTATTGGCAGGAAGTCAGCTCCCATCTGTGCAGGTTTGGAGCTGGTGGAAGTCACTTCACTGAGGTGTTCGGCCTATGGGGGAAAGAGCCTCCTTTCCTCCACCTCACCAGGTCCCTCTGTTGTTGAGCCAACTAGCAAAGACAATCTAGGGGGCAGAGGGGCCTCCAACACCAGAGGGTGAAGGGCTTGAGCACCTGCGGGGAAGATCTCATTGGCAGCGGGAGGAAGGCTGCCCGGTGCTGGGTGGCCTGAGTCAGACAGTTTGTGTGTCTGAAAAGTCGGAAAGAGAGAAGACAGAGGGAGCAAACATCAATGGAATCTTTTAAGAGCACTTGGAGAGCAATCAGATTCCTGAGCATAAGAGATGGGCAGAGACGGGAGGGGGGCCTGGAGCTTAGGTTTCAGAGGGCATACAAGGAGTAGTTAGTTGTTCCTTCAGTTGTCTTTTTGGTTAACTGGGGTTGGGGTGATAGTGGGGGACAAGGTGTTCATTTGGGAGGGAGTGTGTGGATGCATATGGCATTCTTGGCTTTCGTTTGGAAATAGATGATGGATACATCCTAGAGATGTGAACATGAGAACCTTTACCTCCTTCCTTCCCCTCCCACCTCACTGAGTGGAGCTTCCTTTTGAGCACTCTTGGAACTAGTTCCTTTATTTTCTGTTATTTTCAATAATTAACTGCCCCTGGGTTCAATCAGCTCTTAAAAAGAAATAATTTAAATTACTTTTCTTTAGGTAGGTCGTGATTGATAGGAACGTGTAAACTGAAGTTTAACCCTTTGACATCTTCTATTCACCAGGTCAGTGTATCATTTCTTCCCTTAGAGCTCACCTCTTTCAAAAAATGTGGTTAGTTCCTAGAAAGAGTTGGTAATGATATGCCTTTAGACTTGTGGGGAGGACTTGTGGGGAGGTAGAAGGAACCCCTGCTCTGCTGCTGCTCCTCTTGCTTTTACATCTCAAAATGATTCAGCAAAGCAGCAGCAGTTGTGAGTGAGCCTTAGGAACTGCATCCGTGCACCCATGAGAGGGAAAGAGGAGGGAAGGTGACAGGTACCAGTAGGGTCAGAAGACCGGAAGAGGTCTTGGCAAATCCAACTCTGTAGGCAGTGATTTAGGTGACGATAGAAATAAGTAGCAGTCTTGGAAGCAGTGCTTAAAATGGGCTGTTGTATATAAATCAGAGGTGGCTGGTGTTTCCCCCTTTCCCCAAATCAGATATTCACTTAGGTGGAATCGACTGTATCTTTTTACACAACATATAGAAAAAAAACATACGTGAAACAGTGAGGTGTGTAGATGTATCACCAACACAGAATGACTACCAACAATACAACACGCAGAGAGAGAAACAAGTATTAGGAAAATGGTTTAATATTGGAGACAGAAGCAAAAAACTGCATCACACAATAACATACGTTACAAAAATAAGTTTGACTGTTTCAACTACACGGTTATGTTCACAATGAGGACAGAAGAATCAGAAAAAACTTTGATCTAAACAGCAAAAAAGCAAACCCCTAAAGTTGTAACTAATACATTTATCCACTTAAAGTGACTGAGTACTTCTAAATCTAATTACCTTATTGTGTAACTGCACAATACAGAATAAAAAGTGAAACTTACCGCTGTATTTTAAGACAAAATTCTAATGCTAGATATAAGCAAAGGGAAAAAAGAAATCAAGCCAAAGTTTTTAATTCTCAAAAGAAAAGCAACTTTCTTTCTATCAACCAGAAATCAAACTTGAAACCAGTCATTGTCAGGGGGCCACTAGAGTAAGCCACAAAAATTTCCATTTTTTTTAATCTCCAGTATAAAAAGTTCCACTGGTACAAAATGCGTAAGTACAATCAGTTGTAGAAATAGGAAAGCCTGCGTATTTTTTTTTTTTTGGCTCAAATTCCATCAAACAACAAAATCCAAATGCATCAATAAAACAAACAATACTCAAATGGTCTTACAGTTTCCACTAGGTTGCATTAACTTTGGCTTTTCTCAGACAATATTTAAAAACTATTTTGTAATTCTAAACAAAATGATATTATTAATCTACAAACAACAATTCTCACAGCACAAAAAAACACAAATACATTTTTTGTATGACATTATTCAAAAAGGTAATGAAACTACAGGTTTTTTTAAAATTTTATTTCTTCTTGTTAATTAGCACTTAAGATAATAAAAACAAACAGTAAAATGAGTCCAGAGTAGCACAAGCCAAAGAACTATAACCCCTATGGTGAAAGAAAGATGAACTTGTTACGCCTTTGAGGACTGCCATTTTATCACAATTCTCTAATTTAGTGTAAAAATGACTATTCTCTACACTTGATTTTAAAAAAAGCAGTTTCCCTGTGTGTTTTTCCTTCTGGCATAGGCCCTTTGCACCCTTGCAGCTTTTTTTCCTTTTGATATTAAAAGATAAAGTGAATAAAAGGACAATTTGTCTCTGAGGAGGGTCAGCTTTTAAACAATGCAAACATGCAAAAAAACAAAAACAAAAACAAAAAAACAAAGAAAAAACCAAAAAAAAACCAAAAACTTTCTTCCAAAATGTACTGTTTTGGTTGCCTGCAAAATAAGAAACACCCAATGTGAAGTGCCCATCCTGAGCCTCTTGTCACCGGCACTCAGGCTCCTCTTGGGGAGATGCAGGTGGGTGAAAGGAGAGGAGGACATTTTGAAATTCAGATGGTGTTCTCTTGTGTTCTTTGCGTCCGCAAACCACCCTAAGCTGTATGTGAGAGAGATGTGCGATGACTCCTGGTATTAAGCTGATTGCTGCAGGAAGTACAAAATAGCCCTCAAAGGATGAAGGAAGGCCCCAGCAGTAGTAAACACGTGTGAGGATAATACAAATCATTTCATTGTTAAGTGCATGTGCTATAAGAAGGAAACTTTTGTGTTTAGTTTTTGTGGTTTTTTTTTTTTGTTTTTTGTTTTTTTTTTGTTTTTTGTTTTTGTTTTTGTTTTTGTTTTTTTTTTTTTGCATCATTAGAGGCTAGTCCTTTCCATCCCAGGGCTATCACGTCCACACACACATTAAACCAAACAGTGGTGAGTGGGAAAAGGAGCAAGGAAAGGGAGCCAGCAGTTTCTGAACTCCTTTAGAGACAAAGAAGCTTCCAGGGCCTGCTTTCAAGAAGGCAGGAGTTTGTGTTGGGGTTTTCAGGGATGACATTGGGGTTTGTCAAGACAGCAAGAGATCTGTTCAACATGAAGTCAAAGTAATATGGCACTTTACAAAGTGGCAGCAGGATCTGGTGCTAGGTATTTGGTCAGTGGTAAAGAACAGAGTTATATGGTCAGACCCCTTTCAATGATTTCAATTTATAAAATTAACAAAAAAGGGAAAGAAAGGACTATCAGCTTCTAAACCCAGACACCTTGCTTAAATCCGAGGTATCTACTGGGATCAGCGAATGCCCAGCACAATGGCTGATTAGAAACTAAGAAACAAAAATCCCTCAAAATACTACCCCATCACAAAGTCGCTTAACTGGAAGCTATATGAAAATATTCTGAACTAGAACATACCCCTACACCTGATCTCAAAAGCATATAGAATTTAAGGTTAATGTAGGTGCTGAATCTAACATCCCCCATAGAAGAAGGCTTACCCAATAACTGTTTTAAATGAATACCAGAGAAGGAATTTCAGCAGTACATTATTAAAAAAAAAATGACCAGAAATAATCAAAAGTAAAAGAAAAAAATAGTGTAGGGGAAAAAAACCCAGAGAGGATGAAAATATGTTTTTTTCTCTTCAGATTTGACTTGTGGAGGTTTTTTTTTTTTTGTTTTGTTTTGTTTTTGGATCTCCACCAATGGGTAAAAAAGTAGGACAGACAGAAAAAAACTCAGAAGATGTATGAGTGAGGGGGGGAAGGAGATCCAAATTAGAAACACCCCAGAACAAACAAAAATGACAATGGTATAAAAAGTTACCAACGCTCCAGACAGCTCTGGGTAGAAAGGGTTAGAAGTTCAAAACTTTCTCACCTTAGAGGTTTCCATATATTATGAAGGAAATACATCGTGAGGTTGCCGTCACAGCATTGATGTGCAGAGCGGTTAAAAAAGTGAGACATGGGCACTTATACAATGTCTTACAAAAAACATCATAGAGAAATAACAAACAATAACAATTTCAGGCAACAAGACCACAGGATAGCAAGTTAACAAACTTTTTAACCTCTTTTTTTTTTGTTTTTTGTTTTTTAAATATTAGGGATTTATACAAAACACATAATAAAATACCCATGTTATCAAATTACTTCTCACAAGAAACACACTGAAGCTCTAGGAAGGAAGTACCTTTGGAATTTGGCACTATATATTTTCACTTTTTTTCTTTAAAAGAAAAAAAAATCACATTTTGCTGAACACAAACACATCTAAATAGTCCACAATAATAAAAAAAAAATGACATCAATGCTTTACAAGCCAACACAAAACTTATTCTGGAATAGGGTCTTTTTTTTTTTTCCCCTCACATGAAATTTTTTTTTTAAGCAAACTTTTTTTTTTTTGAAATTCTTTAAGTAAACCAATTCTAAACTTGTCTTATCAACAGAGAACATTAAGACCGTAAGACTCATGATTGAAACCACAACTTAATTCACAGAAGCACCAACATAACACAGTTTACAGTAACCTTTCTCCTGTACATTGAAACAGTATAAAATATAGGTAATTTCATGTGCATTAAACCATGGATTGTCTAACTGTGAGTCAGTTCAGCAAAAGGTGACACAAATAGGTAGCATTTGCCCCAAAACAGGGTAAATATTTTTTCTTATACTAATCTACAAAAAGTGGTTCTATATATATATCTTAATGAGAAAGTGAGCCACCTAAAATGGCCTTATCAAAAAACTTTACACTGCCTGAAAAATGTAAAAACTATTACAGACCTCTAGAGACTTAAAATCAGACAGTTTTTTTTCTCAAACTGTTTTTGGAAGTAGTCTGTTAGAAACCAACATTCTGTGTCCCTGGACACATATTGCTATTGTTACCAGTGACCGGGAAGAATGCCAATCCCTGTATAATACTTTCAAGTCTGTTTTATGAAAAGAAAAAAAAAATAAGAAAGAAACGTTTTTGCCACAGGTTTTTTTTTTGTTTTTTTTTTTCCTATGATTAATTTGTCTAATAATAAATTTCAGTCTTGCATGAATGCAGCAATGTTTTTCACATTGACTTCCCAGAATTCATAGCTAGATGAGGTCACATGCAAATTTCAAAGGTCAAACTAGATCAAAGGTCAGTAGGAGAACCAAATGTGATGTGAGGTCAGAAAGACATCAGAAACAATGACGGGACGATGAAACTTTTTTTTTTTTTTGAGACGCCACAGGGACATGCTAGGCAAACGGTGAACTAACGGGCATGAAGATGTCTAGGGAGAAAACAAGGGAGAGTAAAAAGTTACACAGAATCTACGCAGCAGCAACAAAATCACTCTTAAGGGTGCAGGAGAAAAACTAATGCAAATCTTAGGTCATCGGGGAGTCTACAGAGCCATTCCCGTAATTTGCATTTCTTACAATCTTTATCCACAGCACAATGGAACCCCAAGAGAATCCATCCAGAGGAGGAGAGGGGATGGATTCCGGGAGTTTTGGGGTGGGGCTGGCGAGGGGAGGGGGGGAGGATCCAGTTTCAACGGATGTAACATATGGGGGAGAGTCAGACGGCCGAACTATAAACTAGATAGATCATGGAAGCTACGCACAAAGTCGTCAGACAGATACGAACAACAAGAGGGAAAAGCATGAACTGTAGGCCTAGGGTTCAACGGTGAAAAAAAGCCCATTCCTAGAACGATTCCTCTAGAGACTACTTCAAAAGGATCTAGCTAGCACAGAGAACTGCTCTTTAGGTACCCAATAAGTTAACAATAGGCAATAAATAACTTCCATTATTTCTGAGGCAGTAAAAATTTTGTACAAAAATAGAAATGCTTTTTTTACAAATAAAATTTACAGGCCTGTGGCTTTCTTTTTTATTTATGTATTTATGTATTATTTATTTATTATTAAATTTATCTTTCAAGAAACATCAAGTATTTTCACTCATTTTTATTTTATTTTTAAACCCTGTAGCTTTAAGAAACAGATCTCTAAATCTTTTTTTTTTACATTAATCCTTTCTAAAAACTAAAATAAAACAATAACAAAATAGACAACCAGTGTAATAATCTGACCGATAAATTTCATGTTTCTTTGAACCCTAAAATAAAATCCTACTTGTTAAAACAAACCAAATGTAGTGGAAAGACGTTTGTATTGTTTTTAAGTGCTTCTCCTGGCTTCTCTCTCGCGCTAGGTCACCACCTTAGCCTCTAAACGGTTGGCGCCCTCCTAGGGGCTGGGCGCGGACAGGAGGGGTGAGTTCTCCAGGCAGTGCTCTGGGGCACCAGGGGTCTCAGAGTTAGAATTGCACGTTAGCCTTTTGTTTGCCTTTTAAATTCTCAAGATGTCATTTATTTATGTGTGTTTTTCTTTAAAAAAAAAAAAAAAGCAAAAAAACGAGAACAAAACAAAAAAAAAGGTCAAAGGAGATTCAAATTGCAAAACAAAGGAGAATACAGTGGCACAAGTGGAAGAGGAGTTTTACTCGATAGAAACAAGGTAGCCCAAGTTTTAATTATGGCGAACTGGGTGGGGGAAGGGGGAGGGGACATGGAGGCCTTATTGTAAAAATAACCGTCTCTCTTGGTAAAAGTTGGCAATGTGGTCCTCCTCTGCCTTTCCTGTTGAGAACAGGCTGGCTTGTGGGACTTACCCTAAGAAAGCTAAAATAAGAGCAGGGAGCCTCTGGGGTTAGGATCAGTAAGGTTTGCTGTCGTTTTTGGAGCGCTTCAGCTGGACCTTCAAGCGTTTCATGCCAATCTGAAAGCCATTCATAGCCTGGATAGCAGCTTGTGCAGACACCGGATTGTCGTAGCTAACAAAGCCTGCAAGACACAAGGGGAAGCAGGGTGGGAATCAACATGGGAGAGGCCGCAGGGCGAGAGGAGGGGGCAGGACGTCACGGGGTGGCTGGAGAGTGTAACTACATGGTGGGTAGCGTGTGTGCCTCCCGTGGGCGCAGTGCAGCTCTGTGCGGCTGTGCACCTGCTGTGGGCCCACCGGGCATATCCACTGACAGGCAGTGAAGAAGGCTGGTGGGCCTGGGAATCTGCTATCCTGACCACAAGACCCCTCCTCCGTGAGAAGCTCAATCTCAGACTCCGGGCCTGTTTGCTGATTTCAGCCAAGTCCGTTTGTGTTTAAGGCCCCTTTGAACCAATCCTAAGAGAACCCCTGGTGCCAAAGTAGGCGGTGCTCATGGGCAGAGGTATAAATACTCTGGGGTCAAAGGGCCCCCAGAGGCTCACCTATCCCAACCAAGTGAGGTTTAAAGGCAGGGCTGGGAATGGTACGCTGAAAAGACCGTGGCTTTCCTTCCAATTCTCCATCTGTAGCCACACAGCCCACCCTGTTCAACTGTCGGATGGGGTCAGTTAGTGAAGTACCTCTAGAATACTCTGTACTTGGGTTTTTACCATTTTGGAGTTATTTCTAGTCTAGGGACCCAAGGGAAATACTGGCCTCTTCTCCTTAATATCTCAACTTCCACCTCCCAAGCTCCATTGCATTCAACAGACTGGAAATTGCTACCGTATACCCCCTAAGAAGAAAGAGTCTGCATAGCTTAGGCCTTAAGAGCCATCCTAGTGGACTTCCCAGGATCTTTCTCTGTACTAACTCTCACAACCAAAATGGCACGGAGGGCATGCTGTTGAAAGAGCCAGTGGTGCTCTGCAAAGTCCAATCACATAGTTTGTTCTAATGCTGGTGGAGGTGGGAGGGTACATGCAAAGCCTTCTTTAGGTAATGCTGATGTAAAGGTGTTGAGTTTGTACCGTCCCTACTTCTGGTGTAGAAAGGAAGCTATTATAGAGAGTGAATTATAGTTCTCAAAATCAGCTGTTCAGAAGGTGCTATATATACTAAGCTCCTTCAACTATCTACTTGCCATTGAAGTCTAAAGCTAAAGAGAAAATTCCTCTACAAGGTATAGAGGAGGAAGAAAAGGACATAAATATACCGTTAGCAGAGTTCTCAGCTGATAAAAATGAGCATATGGTATAAGGCAGAAAAGCTTTTCCTAGGCAGGCTGTATTGTGAAATGGTCGTACAGATTTTTACTAAATCTAATTCCCAGTCTATGTGCTCTTGAATCCGAGACTTAGGCTCTGATTTTCTTCTTTCCTTCTGGGTCTTTATCTAGAAGCAGCAAGATGATTAAAGAATGGAAATGGCTCGAGGGTGAAATGGATCATGAAACCTGGCCAAGAGGTTAGCATGAAAGAATGGGCTACCTATGTCGAGCAAGTCTAGGACTCCCCCAAATGAGGCCAGCTGAAAAACAGGTATGTATGGGATGCTGCGGCTTTTGATAAAAATTGAAAACAGTGCACAGTGCTAAATAGAATTGTCTGCTGACATTCACAGGTACAGCCTGCATTATCACACCTTGGTTAAATAGTCTATGTGGGCCAATATAGAATCTCTTTTCAAGGCAATAAGTATTTTCTCAAAATCAGACCTTGAAGCACAATTCCTTTCCAATCTCCAAATAAGCCCAGGACATTGTTTAGTGATGAGGAGTATAAAAGCCTGGCTTAAAACCTGGGGCAGGGAAGCTCCCAGCTCTAAGTGCCTATTGAAGCACACACACCCTATATAGAACAACTCACTTTCCATTTCACCCGTTGGTGAACCATCACGAGGGGGTTTATGTACTTGTCATAGCAGCAGCGATTGTGTAATGGGTTCGGGCTGACAGCCTTTCCACTTGGGTAAAAACAGTGACTTTCAATGGTTGACATACTAATTCCCCTACCAACAGAGGCTTTAGATCTTCCTGGGTGATAGCACAGAGATTAGAGAGACGTTACGATAATGGGGTTTTGGAAGCCAAAACACTCTCTTTAGACCAGCTGCGCATGACCAGTGGGCCAAATACTAAGTTTGAGGTACCACTCCTACCGCCTCTGATGTTTTTCTTCATACCATATAGTTCTCTTTGCCTTTCCTCCGGTCCGGGTCTTTGTCTTGTGCTTATTACTACTGCCTACTGCCTCTGTGAATAGTAGACTGCAGGAATGGTGAAGGCAGAGGTTCAGTCTCAAACTGGGCCAGAACTTGCCAAGCAAGTAACACATATGGTGAACATTCTAGCTTCTAAACCACTTGGAGGACCAACAGGGCTTGAAAAGTAATGGATGCTATGCTCCCGTTTATAAAACATTAGGGCAAATAGAGAGCACGCCTTACTCCCTCAGGGAGACAAGCTGCTCCCAGAACAGAGTCAGGGCTGCCTGAGGAAGGAGGGCATGACTGCCCAGCTGCTGAGGACCTGGGTTTTCCAGTGTTCTCTCTGAATAGCTGCATCTCCTGGGCTCGACAGCCATCCAGGCAGGCCCTGCAGAGTCTATCATCCCCAATTCTGGCTTCTGAACATCAGCATAATGCAGCATTTCATGTGACCGTGACAGACATCCTAGGTACCCGTCCCTGCGCTTGTGGAGCTGCAGAGTGGTGGGCCGCCTGGCCACATCCCTACTGTGAAGCCGTGTGTTTGTGGGGATGTATGAGGCCTCCCCGTACAACGTGCTACTCATATCCACAACGCCCAAATTCCACTGAACCTAGAAGGCTATGGAATTTGTGGCAGAGTGGCTGCGATGCCATTCTGTACCACGACAGTCTAAACTACGCTATAGTCTGTTAATCATATTTCCATCTGCTCAAGCTTGTGGTTCCAACTTACGGGCCTTAGAGAAACTGCTGCTGCTCTGTCGTGAAAGATTATTTAGATGTATGTAGTAAGACACCGCAGCAGCACAGTACACAACACTACCTAACGTGTAAGCATTTAGTTTAATTTCCCAGGTCCTTCCTTTTTATATAGCTCCTTCTTCTGTGTTTGATTAAATGACTCTGCGCAGTCTGCTTACATGGATCTAAAATACCAGGGAACAGCACCACCCAGGGAAGGCCCTATCTGGACTTCTCAGATATTTGCCATTCACATTTTCCTTCCCATGACTCCTCCCTTGGGAATGTACTGTAAGATTCTGGCTTGGTTTCTTTTGCATACCAAAGCACTTGCTCAGATTGGTCTGTTTGTCAATGAAGACTTTAGCAGAGATAACATTTCCAAAAGGCATGAACATCTGCAGAATGTCCTGGTCTCCAAACTCCTGTGGAAGGTGGTAAATAAAGAGGTTTGCACCCTCTGGACCTAAAGAGGAAAAAAAAATCAGAGTAAGGTATTCTTCGCCTCTTAGTTCTCCAGGCCTCTTCTTAGGAAAGCTTTAACAACAGATAGGCTACGCACTGGCCTGCCTCTCTCATACCAGAAGGGAATGGAATAGATGGATAAATGTCAAGTGTTCGTAGGTCTTTCAAGACAGGAATTGTCCTTCAGATGTTCCTGATTTCCAAAGAGACACTGGTCAGGAATAGCTTTCTTTTCACTGATTGTCTTCTGTGGCTCACATATTTGCTAACTGAAACATATTTTCAGTTTCCTCTTCATGGGGACGAGGGAGGCCCCCATGAGGTGGAGGTGGGGAGGAGAGTGCAGATGTGGGATTTTCCTGGGGGGCTGTGTTTTGTTGTACGTATATACGATCTCTTGGAGTCGAGAGTGTCCTGAGTATTCTAAGCAAATTGCAGCAATTTAGAATAATGGATATAGCAGTAATGTTGCTTGGATTTCTCAATCATTTACCTAATTATCCATCCAGTTTTGATTTGCCAAATCTCTTAACACACAGTCTAATAATCATTTTTATTTAGAGATGACTGGCAGTGAGTCAAGGCAGGGAAAAATAGGTAGCGAGAGTTTCCCAGCCGTGCTAGGGACTGTCTCACTGGGGACTAGCCTCAAAAATGAATGCACGAGGTGCAGGAGCTAGTGATAGATCAAGCCTGGCCACGCTCTGTACTCTCAGCTGTCACGTTCCAGAGAAACAAGTGGCAAGGGCAGAGCAGGGGAGGTCCTCTAGCTACACTGGTGAGAGAAGTAAGCTCTCCTCTATGGCTTCCCATTTCATTCTCCCTGTCTCTCTAGCTACCTGCCTAAGAGCCATCTGAAGGTGAAAAGGAAGAGATCTGAATGACCTGATGGGAGGTAATCACCCAATTTATAACAGGCAAGGATGCTTTCCAGGTCCAGGTCTGTCTGGGTAATTACAGAACTTCCCCCACCTGGATCTGGAGAGGCTTGAGGGCTGGATGCCTCAGGGATGTTCTAAGTTCTGGGCCTGCTGTCTGGGAGGGGGCACATGTGGATCCTCACAAAACTGGTGAAGCAACCTTAGCAGCTGCCCCCTGGAACTGGCATCCAGTGGAAGCACCTGCCCCACTGGGATGCCCCAGGGGAGCCGTTGCAGTGGGTTCCTGCGCGGGTCGGGGGAGGATAGGGAGGGTGGTGACTATTTGGGTCTAAGAAAAGTAAAACTGGGGTAAAAACCACTTTGTAATAAAAGAGTATTTCTTTACAAACATCTTTGTAAAGAAGAATCAAACCGAATAGTGTTCTAACGTGTGGGACTTTTCACAAGGAAGTCTTCTGGAGGCAAATTTCTGAAGCCACAGAGACGAAGCATTTCTTTGTCACCATGACCACTTTAACTTTCTATGTCGCTCACCATTCCCACGGACATATCCACATTCCAGTGCAAAGGAGGCAGTCTGTGATTCAAGGGATACAGATGCAGGGCTTAGGTCCCCAAATGTTTCCCGGTTAAAAAAAATTCTTAAAAAAATCAAAACTTAACACAAATAGGTGCAAAACCAAGACACTGGGCATGGATGTTCTGAGTGCTGCTATGCCATGCATGGCTCTGCCATGTGTGTACTGGGTAAATCTGGCACCACCCAGCTTTCATAAACGGTCCAGATGTACACACGAGGATTTATGGGGCCCACTTTGAACTGTGAAGTCATCTCAACTCCTGAGGCCTGGGGAGGAAATGGAATTTAACGCACACTGTCAGATTACGGGCTGTGCCTGGACAGCCCTGGCATTCTAGAACCCTGTGCATTCTGACTGCATCTGTGCCACCCTCGCGGACCCAGGAAATATGAGAAAGGTAAATCTGAGGTGGCTTTGTCCTTTATTCACTATTTTCTCAGGTAGAAGTGCCACCAGCATCTCCTAGTGTAGATGTCCCCCCTCGCCAAGTTTTTTCATTACCCAGAAATAGTTTGAGTTTGCAAAGTATGAATGCTAAAATGAGAAAAAGGTGACTCAATGTGGAAAACCTCCCCATGAGGGTGGCTGCTGCCATAGATACCGAGGGTAGAGACACAAAAACACGTTTCTGAGGGTCCCACCTATGTGTTCACCTCACTCTTTCCTCTAGTAAAAACCTGCTGACATATCATTCGTTCCTCACATTTCTCCCAGGACATGTTAATGTAACTTACTAGAGTCCTCTGTTGTAGTGTTGGTCCCAGTTGGCTGGGTGTTCACAATTGGTATTTCTCATAGGGCACTGGGTCTGACATAGAGCACCAGGGTATCGGTGCTAGCTGCCAGCACCTACCAGCTTCTTGTTAGGCTTCTCAAGGCTCTACCTACTTGTGTGTGCATGACGGCCCCCTGCAAATAAATCAAGGAGGCTGGGAAGGGATAACAGGGGTCAGAAGGTATTTAGGAGTGACAGGAAAGGTGGTCAGCTTTCCTGGATTTAGGTTGAGGGGGATGCCATAACCCTTCAGAAGATTTAGCTGGGGAAAACATCAAAGGCACTTTAAAAAACAACAACGAAAAACAAAGCTAGCCCTGCTCGTTTTCCTGTGGGAAAATATGTACGAGGGTACATGACTAAATGCATCAACTTGACTTTTCAGCTCTTAAGTAAAGGACAAAAACGTAGAGCAGAAAAATCTAAAAATGTACTTGGTAGTGAAATTCATCAGGTTTTTTTTTTTTCCTTCCCAGTATAACCGGCTTTGAAAATTAAATTTCTTGAGCACACATCAGCTGGGCGAAAAGAAGGTGAGCAGAAGAAAGGTATGAGAAGGTAAGGTGGGAGATGATTAAAAATGCTAAATGAACCAAAAATACCGCCACCACCACAAAAAGAATCCGACACTAAGCCATTCTACTGGTAGCCCCAATACCTAAAGACCAATGGCCTGGGGTTGGCAGCCACTTTTCACGTTAATCCCAGAGGGTTAGCTACCATACCGGCGATCCCGAAAAGTCAAGGCATGGAATTTGGGACAGTGGGCTGCGGTAAAGCAACAGAGAAAAATTGTTGCAGGGCCCACACTTCATCCTTGCACCACTGCATGCTGAGTCCACTGGTGACTGGTGTTTCTCAGCGACACAGGTCACGTCGCTCGCTCCGAGGCCCTGCTGGACAACGGAGAAGTAGCCAACATTCTTTAAAAATCGTGCAGGGAACTGGCTTTCATGTTCTCTCCTGAGAACACCATTATCTCCCAGACGCCGCCTCCCACGGTCACCACGGTAGTCAGACCCCCGACAAAGGGACCTCAATGCAGGTTTTTCTTTGGGAAATCATGGTATTTATGACGTCGGCTCTCCACATGCCTAGGGACGCACGGTTGCCCAAACAGCTGTGCAGGTTTTTAAAAAATCTATACTATCAGTCACAGCTGAGAATAAAGAGAAAGTTGAAATAATGAAAAAAAAAAAGGTTTTTTTTCATATAGCTCTCATGTTTAATGATCTTTTTTCTATAAATGGAAAAAAGTATTTTCCTTTACAAGAGTATCTTCAAAGCTCTATCCTTTGTAAAGTAGAAACTTTGCAAAGTAAAAATACTCTATTATACAACATCGTATTTAAAGTCAAAGGATGCCGACAAGAACAGTTTGGAAACGTAGGGTGAGGATAAAGGAGGAGGGAAAGAGATTTTTAAAATACGTCTCCAGCAGTACTTCCCTGGTCGAGCCTCTGGCCCCCCCTACTCTGACGGGTCAGGAAGAGAATAAATATGTTGCAGGGTTTGCTTTCAAGCGATTCCTACTAAGGAGGAATAGGGCAGAAGGAAGAAAGGAAAGGACAAACTCTCCCTCTTTGGACTAGTTCGTTAACTGTTTTCTAATTAGCTTGGATTTAGTCTTAGCAGTAGCTTCCCGATACTCATTTTGCCTCCCTGGCGGAGCCAGTCACGTACCCCGATTCACTGCGGGGTGGGTGTCATCCGGACCCTGGAGCCCGGGCCCCGGGAGGCCAGCTAACCAGCCTCAGGGTGGGGGACGTGGCCCCAAGAGCACCGGCCGAGCCCTTGGGCTCCCTCGGGGAGCTGGTGCTAGGGGAGGGACAGGTGGTCCCCGCCCACTCAGGAGAGGGCGTCCCGCCAGGCTTTTGAGGACAGGAGCTATCGGTCACTGCGGCTGGGCTCGCGGTGGCCGAGAACTGTGGGTGAGGACCTAAGGTAGCAGGACAGGAGTCTGAAGAGGACAGGATTCAGACTCCTGTTGGGTTTCTTAAAAGGGAAAAAAAGAATAAAAAAAAAAATCCCCCCGGAGAGCCGAGAGCGAAGAGCCGCGTCCCCCCGGGCGCCGGCCGCGCCTAGTTTCCGGAAGCAGTGCCCTGGCGGCCGGCCGGGCCCACGTACCTTCCTTCTGGCTGCCTGCGGCGCTCTGCTGCTGCAGCAGGCTCTGGCTGTACAGAGTGGGCAGGGCGGCCGCCGCGTACTGCTGGATCCCTGAGTAGGCCTGGGTGAGGGCGTCCATGGTGCCCGCCGTGCCATTCGTCAAGCCCGTGGCGCCAAGTCCTCCATTCAGAGCCGCCATACCTGAGAGCATTTGAGCAACTTTACAAAAAACCCAACAATAGAGAAGAGAAATAGCACTTTTCATTAGTGCTTTCCGAAGGAAGTTAGAGAATCATTTGACACAAGTACAACAGCAAGTGCATGCAGCCAGCACACCGATCAAACCAACGGGAAATTCAGAACGGAACGATGAAGTGACACGTCATCGTAATGGTGAACGTACGACAACCCCCCCCCCCAGGCCCCCTGCGCGATGGCACCGTCGCTCCCTCAGGCCGGTGAGCAGACTTCACACAGGCACTACAGTCAGACCGGACACCTTGACGCCATGCACGGTGCTACTGGCAAGTACGGCTGTCTCTGAAACGAGGGCCGTCAGCCACACAGGCCTGTGACCTCGGTGCACTTGAGTCCCCTTCCTGGGCCGAGGAGCCGGGGGATGGCTCCGGCAGCCAGCTCTGTCCCCAGGCAGCTGGAGAGTCATCGGGCTGCTTAGGCACGAGGGCGCAGGGGAGCGGGAGGCCCTTCCCCTCACAGCCAAGAACCCAGAGGCGCCACGCAGGACCGGGCCAGCCTCAGCGGCACGCGGACACGTGCACACACTCAGCGGAGCCCGTGTCGTGGGGGTCTCCGCCCACGGAAGAGTGTTTTCCAGCTGCCTGACGTGAGGGCCGTGTCTCTAAGCTGGAGCTTGGCTATTAAGGGATGTGAACTGGACGTGGGCCAGCACGCTTTGATATTTTTTTTCCCTTGTATCCTGGCTGCTCTTTCGCTCTGTTATGATTGCTGACCGTGCCACATTTTCCCTGAATACGGAGTCAAAACAAGCAACACTTTTATAGAGTGTTAACTCTCACATGAACTCAGGAAATGGAAGAGGTGACATCATAATTGCCTTTATGATTAAAACATTTAAAAAAGATCTGTTTCTGGGAAGAACTCACTGAAAACATTAATGAAACTCTTGAATGGATTATAGCTATTGATGAGGGCCATTAAAATAGCGGAAGATGACTAAAAAAAAACCCCAAACTGGCAAGAAGTCTAATGGGGATGGAGGGCCAGATAAGGATGCTTAGGAATCATACCGAGGAACCCAGTGCCAGAAGCGCCCCCCCCGCCCCCCCCCCCCCCCAGTGTTCTCGCGTGCCATCCAGAGGAGACGGCACAGGGGGAGGCTTCTGTTTACTCTCAGCACACTTGTTACTCTCATAACTTCAGCTCTTAGGCTAAAGGGACTGGAGAGAAGATGTGAATTGGAAGAGTGGCACAAGGTGCCAGGGCCGGCCCTCTGAGTACAAATGCTGCGTCGGGCAGCAAGGAGTGGCTGGAGGACAGAGCTCCTGCGGGCTGATCTAGCGAATACCAACCTGGCTAACAAGGGGCCGGCGGGCAGAGGTCCTGCGGACTCTGCTTTGAGTTCCATACCGTGAGGGAGTCTATTCTCTAATTTTTTTTTTTTTTGGTCATTCAAATCAATGCTGTTAAAGAGCCTGGAGCCAGTGTGTCGTCCTAATTAGACAACCCCACAGACACCAGCTAATCCCATTCACTCCACTCAGGCCTGTCTCCTCCTCCGTCCCTGGTGCTCTGAGGGCTGCTCAAGGGTGGGGAGTAACTCTGCTTTTCTCTGGGCCAATTTTATCCTCACCTCCTGATATTTGAGTGAATACACAGGAATGGCAGTGGTTCTGGTCTAGAAAGGTGAGAGGAGGGTGTGAGATGTCTAGGAAGAGCTGGGCACAGTCAGGTGTTGTCTGTCAGGGCTGTCAGTACGTGCTGGGGACCATCACGCCCCGGGGCTCGGCCCTGTAGACAGCAGGCCTGTGAGTGGCGACCTGCCACTCTACTTAGACCCCAAGGCGTGAGGTTCTAGATGTGCCGGGCAGGCGGCCTACAGGGCTACTTGGAGCACAGCTGCAGACGGAAGCGCCCCGCTGTCTTTGGAACGCCAAAGCCCTGCATCTCCGTGGTCCTGTCGGCTACGGGCCTGGAAGTCTGCAGTCCCTGCCACATTAGGGCCATAGGAGTGTGCCTTCCCGTGGCTTGCAGCTGCCATGGCCCAGCTGCTCGGAGGGCTAGCCACACAGCTGGTGTCTCACTGCGGCAGTCACTGGGGCCCCTGACTCCCTTCCTCTCTGGTATGTGACCTTTTCTTTTTCTTTTAATCATCCAGGTCAGGTGAATTTTCTTCTCTTTCCCCCTTTTGGCTAATTTTTTGTTGTTGTTTTCTCTTGAAACACAGAAGCAGAATGAACTTCGGTGCTCCTGAAAGACTGGGTGGGGCTTCAGGACGAGAGTCGTTGTGAGGCTTGCAGCCCTTCTGGGTCACCTTCCAGCACATCATCACTCTGGGCCTGCCTACACTTCACAGTGGTTGACTGTATTTTTGGACTAGGTCTCAGGGCAAATCTTCCTTCAAGTGATGCCAGACATGCGGGAGGCAGCTGTGACTGGCTTTACCTGCCTTCCCTTCAGTGGGGGGAAGCAAATGGTGTTGGAGGCACCAAGGGGGTGGGGGTGTTGATGCCAAAGAGCAGACTAGGGAGGGCTTTCCAGCATGGGCTTTTCCTCCTCTGTGGCATAACCGTCCTTTTGAGCAAAAAATAAGGGTGAAAATTCTGACAAGTGCACTGAGAATATTAAAAACCAAAAACTATCCTGGAGGTTCTGGGGTATGCATCTGCCAGAGCCAATGTAGAATAGGTAACTGATTACCTGGTGGAATTTGAAGACCATCAAAGGAAGACTTCTAGTAAATAATTATTACATCAACGATAACGCTTGTCAACTCAGCTGCTGGTACCTGATTACATGTACAAACTCTGGACAGTTTTTACAGGGGTTTGAAGAAAGTTAGATTGAATAAATGCCTCCTCTTAAAAGAATGGGGATTTTTTTCCTCTAAGAAAGCCAAATGGATCAATCATTTCATCCCATTAAATCTAAATTCCCACACATGTCATTTGGAGGAGGAACAAAATGACAGCTGTGGCAACCTCGACAAGGGGAGGTCTTTGCACGTGGTCTGTCGACAGCGTCACTACATACCCCGGCCACTAAATCGTAATGAAAATACACTTGTAGAACCCTACTGTATTATTGAGGAAAAAATCCGCACATAAGTGGACCCACACTGTTTAAGCCTGTTGTTGTTCAAGGGTCGACTGCACTCCCATAAACACTTCACCAGGCACTTGCACCTGGTTCTATCCTGGCAATCCTAATTTTAAGCAGTATATGGTAAGCTATTTGCAAGAGTGATGTGATCTGAACAAGGAAACGTGTGTCACTTGACCTACATTTAAACACATAAAATCAGATATAGACCCTCTTGGGTGGACATACTGCAAAAAGTATTTTCTTTCTCTTAGTTCAGATCTATGTGCAAAACATGTCTGCAGAGCCCTGAATCCAGAGGTGAAGTTTCCTCACTTCTGATCTTGGCAACTTCTGCCTTTAGCTTTAGGGTTTTTCTCTACTTTTTTTAGTCCCTCCATTCACAAATGTATAAAGGAAGAAGAGGGCTATCAAATTTGAACAGTTTAACCTAGCTACTTGTCTTCTAACTAAAACTTTATTTTCAGAGGAGGAGAGGGGCCCTCTGGCAGTGAAGGGGGTAAAACTTACAGGGAAACGAGTATGGGAATTAACTGGATTCCATCTACCTACATTCTTCCTGGCTCCTCTGTCCACGGGAAGGAGATGGCTCTCTATTCGGACAACCAGAGAATTCTTTCATTAGCAAGTCCCTGTTCCTGGGATGCAGTGGGGTAGGAAATAGCAGTGATATGGAAGCTGTGGCCAATTATTTTAGAAGATGCTTCTGCGTGGGTAACCACCTCTTGAATACCTTCTTTTGAGAATTGTCCAGTAGGACAGGTAGCACCATCATGTCTGTTTAGGCAGAGTGGTCTGAAAGAGGACACTCCACGTGTTTCGGTTTCCTCTTGGTATTTGAGAAATGAAACCGATACCAGCTCCGAGCCAACGTTGGGATTGTTAAATAGCTCTGTGCTAGTAACATTGACCAAATCAGTAGGAATGTAGTTTTGTTTGTTCATGTTTTTTTTTTTTTTTTGTCAATGAGCAATTAAACATTTTCCTGGTTCATATGGTCTGGTGGTGCCTGTTTGGAACTAGACTCCTTCTCAATTCCCTATTAACTACACACGGCTTGTATTACTCCAAGTGCAGCAACAAATTTTAAAAACAAAACAATTTAAGCCTGTTGTCCTTGCCAGAAGCAAAATTTGTGTGACGCAAACCCCCACACAAGAACTAGTCCTAGTTTCCCTGCCTTTCAACAGAGCCCCTCCACCATCCCTCATGGTACCGATGGGAAAAAACCAGCAAAGCACAAGAGACTGGGATGGAGAGAAGACAGGACCACACAGACAGGAGGACAACACACAGCAGTCATGAGCACGTGCTGAGGAGGACAGCCATTCCCACTGGCCTGTGACTTTGCAGACCAAGGACAGGACAGGCAGGCGATCAAATCATAGTCCTTGTTTTAGGGGAACTAGGTCCTGGGGCAAGAGAAGCAGCATGAAGGGATGTGTGCAAACACTTGTCTGCAACCGAGGGGAAGGAAGTGGGTTGGAGCGTCTGCAGAACAAGGTCAGAAACAGGAGTCAAGGCAATGAGGGCTTCTCCTGGGCTGCTGGAGAGTGGGGAGCTGGAGTCAGTTTTACTGGAATAAAACACTCTGTTGTCACATGGTTACCACTTCATATACTGTTTGCAAATCAAGAGCTATCAGATCTGGAAGGAATAATCTCTTTCTTTTTTTGGGGGGGGGGGGCGCAGGGCTATGGTCAGTAAAACTCGAATCCCAATTTTTGTTGTTCCCAGAGCATCTGAATAAAAGCATTTAAGATAACTTGAAAATTTGCTAAGTTCTAGATTCTTTATATATATATATATACACCAAATAAGCTGCAAGGCGTTCTTTAAAGTATAAAATCATCAGGATATTTTTGCTTTAAAAAAAAACAACTGTCCCGTCTGATTACCCCTTAGAGACCGTTCACTTCTTGACTCATGGCTGAAACCGACTTGCCAAGGAGCCCTTTCTCCAAGTTGAAAGTGGGTGGCGCTGGCTTGCCTGGCTGCATGGTGGGTCACGGGGCCCTCTGATCGGAGTCTCTTCGGGCTCTCCCAGGCTGGGCTACCCCCGACTCAGGACTGAACCGAGGGAACAGCAAACGAGGTGTCCCCTCAGTGAGCGGGGCATCCCTCTCCCCAGTATAGGAGCCAGTGCCAAGCACAAGGCAAAAATAGGACTTACTCTGTGTCTGGGGACCATGCCCGCCCCCCCCCTTCCCCCCCAGATCCAAACTGGTGGAAATGGGCGAGCTGGTGCAGAGCAGAACCTGGAATTCTTCAGTGAGTCCCTGGGCTTCCGGCTGAACGATGCTTTCAGCCAGCTGCCTGCCTCTGCCTCTGCCTCAGCCTGCCACGGTCATGGGCGCCTCTTCACAGATGAAGATGCCATCGAGGGACCCCGTGGGCACCTCCAGACTCCGGGCAGCACTGTGGCCAGCGCGGCTCTTCACTCTGCTTTATTTCCCTTCTTTCCAAAGCCTTGTTTTTCCTTCTCTGTATAGGTCATGGACCTTTAGAGCTAGAGGGCCCCTCCCTAGAAGATCATCTCGTCCAGAACTTCTGATTTTTCAAACGGGACTCCGGAGCCTGGGGTGGGCAGGCTGGGATCTGCTTAGGAGTTTTGCAGGTTTGGAGCTGGCCCCGTGTGTCCTGATTTCTAGTCCATTTTTCTGTTAAAACACACTGCCTCTCAGAAGGAGAGACAGAAACCAAGCCCAAAGCACCCCCTGTGAAACCTGCCACTGTCCGCCAACCACAGAAACCCACGGACGGATACACATTCTGCACATCAGAAGAGACCGGGGGCGAGGAGGGTTGGGTATGTTTTTGAGGCGAAATGAACACAGCATGTGCTCCTCCATCCCAAGTTTTAGTTCTCCCTGTTACGTCTCCTTTCAGGCCGTTACTGGCTGACCATTTTCAAGGGAGAATTTGGGGGAAGGCTGTCCACCAGAGCAGCAGATACTCACTGTTTATGGTACCTGCGAGTGCATTAATATTATTCAGTCCAACAGTGGCTCCTGCCAGTCCTTGCAGAGTCCCAAGAGAGGTCAAAGAATTCATGGCTGCACCAGCAGTGGAGTTGGGGGTTGAAGCAGCCACTGAAAAACACAACGAGACAGGAAAACGGGGAGAGAAAGCACAAGATGAGTGAAAGCCAACTGGCCCGGAAAGTCATCGTCCTCATCGCCGCAGATGGAGCCGGGGGCCGTTCCATCACCGGAGGTCTGGAGCTGCGCTGATGCTGTTGGAATGAAAGACGTATGGGACCGCACTGGTGGCAATTTGGACAATTAGGTTTGGTGATTAGAAAAAGCCATCACAGCCCTCTTTTACCAGGCGGAGGATATGCTCACTGTTCGTTAGTAGGGGCGAATCTGTGAACAGGAGGCTGCCTTCTGGGGAGGCTCCCCCTTGCCCCTGAGTCCTCCAGGCCATGGACTTTTATCCTGGTTCATCAATGACCTGCGCGCGAGGGGGTGTGGGGGGACTAAGTGGCAGTTTGGCTTTCTCATTGTTTCTACTTCGGACTCCTCATTTTCTTTTCTCAACAACAACAACAAAAAAAATCCTACATCTTCCTGAATTTGACAGAAGTCTTCAGGACCTGGGGTGGTGGTGGTTACAGAGTGAGGAGGGGTAGGAGATGAAACCATTTTGCTCCAAACTCTCTTAACTACCCTCTCCTGCTCCCTTTTAGGTAACAGCTTTATTGGGATGTCATTCACATACCATAAGATTCATCCCTTTCAAATGTACCATTCAGTGGGCTTTAGTGTATCTACAGCAGAGTTATACAGCCAGCACCACCATCTAACAGGATATTCTTCTCCCGGCAACGCTGCCACCCCGAAGAAACGCATCCCCATTAGCACGCATTCCCTGCTCCTCCCTCCCCCTGACACTGGCATCCACTCCCCTCCTCCTGTCTCTATGGATTTGCTTCGCCTGGATGTTGCATGTAACTGGAATCCTACAACTTGTGATCTTCTGTGACTGCTTCCTTCACTTAGCAAAGTGTTCTCAAGATCCATCCATGCGGCATGAGGAGGAGGCAGTACTTCATCCCTTTCCAACTGCTGAGTAATACTCCGCTGTATGGAAACACTGTATTCTGTTTATCCATTCATGAGTTGGGGACATTTTGATTGTGTCGACTTTTGGGCTAGTATGAATAATGATGCTGTGAACATCTGTATACAAGCCTTTGTCTAGCCATATGCTTTCATTTCTCTTGAGTGTATATATATACAAACACACACCCACACCCAGGAGAGAAGGATTGCAGGGTCGTATGATAAATTTATGCTTAACATTTTGAGGAACTGCCAGACTGTTCTTCAGAGCAGCTGCACTCCCTGTCCCTTTTACACTTACAGTGGCTTCTGTGAATAATATTTCAAGTATCTTACATTTGTATACAGTTGTATAGTTTTACACTCTGCTGAATTTTTCCATGCACATCACTTCACTTTATCCTGGTGATGGAGGTAAAAGCTCAACCTAGGTGGTCCCTGGGTGGCTCAGCGGTTTGGCGCCTACCTTGGGCCCAAGGTGTGATCCTGGAGACCCGGGATCGAGTCCCACATCAGGCTCCCTGCATGGAGCCTGCTTTTCCCTCCTCCTGTGTCTCTGCCTCTCTCTTTCTCTCTCTCTCTCTTTCCCTCCACCTGTGTCTCTGCCTCTCTGTGTGTCTCTCATGAGTAAATAAATAAAATAATTTTTTTTTTTTTAATAAAAAAAAAAAAGCTCAACTCTAACCAGTGCTAAAGGAAGCACCTGGCCCATTTCGAGTTGTGAAATGCAGGATGGCCAGGAACTTTATCCATCCTTCTATTTTTTTTTTTTTTATGTATGATAGTCACAGAGAGAGAGAGAGAGAGAGAGAGAGGCAGAGACACAGGCAGAGGGAGAAGCAGGCTCCATGCACCGGGAGCCCGACGTGGGATTCGACCCCGGGTCTCCAGGATTGCGCCCTGGGCCAAAGGCAGGCGCTAAACCGCTGTGCCACCCAGGGATCCCTATCCATCCTTCTAGAATGTTCATGTTCAGCTGCAGCTCATCCTTGTTCTGCCTTCAGAAATCACATATAGAGCATTGGTTGAAATGTACCCTGTCTGGGATCCCTTCTGCATGGGGCCAGATCAAATGTCTAAAAAAATGAATTCCCTCCCTTGTCCTATTTCTGTTCACATATGGCATTAGCTTCTGATACCTCATAATGTGTAGATATTTTCTTTGTCTTTTCAAAAGAAAATTATACATAGTCCAATGTTTGTAGTCCTTTTGTATTAGGAAACTTTTCAAATACATACACAAGAGACAATAACACGACAGATTCCCATAAAATTGGATCCATATTCTAGAATATATACTCTATTTTAAAGCAGATTTCACACTTTATGTCGTCTCACCCCTATATACTTCAGTGTGCAACTGAACACAACTCTAAAAATTGTGGACATTGTCTTTAAAATCTCAAAACCATTATTATACCTCACAAAAAGAATAGTGGTTCCTTGGCTTTATTATGCGATAATATCTTATTTAGGATTTTTTCATCGGTGTGCATGAATAAGAGTGGCATTTGTTTTCCCTTCTTGTACTGTCTTTAGTTTTCTTTTTTCTTTTTTTTTAAGATTTTATTTATTTATTCACGAGAGACACAGGGTGGGGGGCGGGGAGAGGCGCAGAGACACAGGCAGAGGGAGAAGCAGGCTCCATGCAGGGAGCCCGACATGGGACTCGATCCTTGGTCTCCAGGATCACGCCCAGGGCTGAAGGCGGCGCTAAACTGCTGAGCCACCCAGGGATCCCCTGTCTTTAGTTTTCTAATAAATTTTGCTAACCTCATAAAATGACTCAGAGGGTGCCCTTATTTTTGCATTTTCTGGAATAAATTGTCTAAGTTTGAAATTACTTGTAACTTAAAATATTTGGGAGAGTATGCCAATAAAAATGATGTGGATTTGATATGTCTTCATGGGATCATTTTAAAATACAGATTATATTTCTTTAATAAGTAGGATTGTTCAACTTTTTCTTTTCTAATCTGCTTTACTAAGTTAAAGCTTTTAAGGAATCTGCACATTTAAATTATCAAATTTATAGTGGCACGAAATTATTCATAATATGCTCAATAAATTTTTGAAATCACGATTTACATTTAAGCCCCTCCCCCCTTTTTTGGCTGGCTAAGCTGTCTGTTACTGAGAGAAGTATTTGAAAAATCTTCCACTATGGTAATGTCAGTTTCTCCAGGTAAATATGGAAATTTTTTTGGAATACACCTTGAAGCTATATTGCTACTTGCAGAGATGTTTGTAAATTATTCTATCTTCTGGTGCAGTAAACGTTTTGTGGTGGTCTTATTTCTACTTTTACCTTGAAATCTGTTTTTTTAATGTTAAAAATAAGAAAGCAACAGATTTTTTGGTTATTTGAATGGTTTCTCTTTTGCTGTTGTTCTGCTTTTTTGTATTTCAGCTTGTCCCTTTATGATCAATTTATAAACAAGTTTTAAAAAGTACAGTCCAAAATTTAAGTCTCTCAGTAGAAACTTTTAAAATTTGTGCTATATGTCCTGCCTGTATTTTTTTCCTCTCTTGCCTTCCTTTAGGACTATTATTACTCTTTTCACATTCCATTTCCCCTCTACTACTTTGAAGGTAATGTATACTATTTCTTTTACATATTACCATAACAATTTTAACAGTCAAAGGTAACTTACGAAAATCAAAGGTAATCATTCCCTTTATTCCTTTGCCAGATGGCTCTCCATTTGTGTATATTTTTAGGCAGCATCTAGAGATTTTAAGTGGTTGACTTTTATAATTTTCACCACTTATGGTGGTTTTACTGGGGAAACGTTTCACAGATATCCTATTACCGTTCTAGAAGTACTTCCCAGGTATCGCCGAAAATTGTGTGAAAGTTCTTCAGGCGTTTATTACTGGTTTGGAATCAGAACACACGTTAGGGATGGTTTTTACGCTTTACTCACTGGCACAGCAGTCTGGGGAGGGCAATCACATGTAGACTGACCCAGATTTTAATGTATTTGTCTAAGGGAAAGAGCCCATGTAGGGGGACTTCTTTTTCCAGTAGTTAGGTGGTCTAGGTTACCAGAGAGACTGTCAGGGGAAAAAACAAAAAAAAAACAAACAAAAAAACCACCACCCCCAAAATCCTAAAGTGCTTAAGAAGATATTTTTAAAAATACTGTTAATTACATCAGTAACTGGAAACTTAGTATGGAACACTTAGAAATCAAGGACTTAAGTAAAACGGGGAACCCGAAGAAGTAATAGTACATTGAAGGCAGCTTTCTCCTTAAAGGCATTTGGTGAACCAGATAAATTCTGGCTTTAGTCAAAGCATCCCAGTGCCGAAGAAATACCGGGAAGTCTAGGGCTCATCTGAACTATAGTGTCTGACAGGAAGTCACCCTCACATAAGTCTGGAGCCCCAAAAGTCTAAACAATCTAAGGATGAAAAAGGAGTACCACCCCCACCCACCCTTTGCAAACTATAGGGAAAACTGCTTGTTTCAAAACTGAGTGCTGAGTAGGACAGCGGTGGTTTCTCTGATGTTTAACAATAAGCAAGCCCTCATGTGAGTTTGTAACCCAACGTTATTTTATCTGAGTAGTCAAAAACCTACATGGCTAGAACACTTAGAGTGATCCCAGGCTTGTACTCCTAGCATCTTCACAATCAAATATAAGTCATTCTTGAGAAGGCCTATTTTCATCCCAAAGAGTTCCCAGAAATAAAGTCCAAGACAGTTAAGCTGACAGAAGAAAAAAAAAAAAAGCCCACAAAATACACAAGTAAACCAAGTACCAAGAATAAGCAGCAGAGACAGAGTCAGACACTATATTTAGACCTAGTAAGATTTCAGACAATTGAAGTGCATTTAATATGTCTGCAGCAATTTAAAAGGCTTTGAAAAGTGAAAAAAGCACATGATTATAAAAAATGACCAAGCATACTGATAACTGAGTGAAAATCCTAGAGAGGTCCCTGGTGGCTCAGTGAAATGCATACAACTCTTGGTTTTGATCTTAGGTCATGATCTCAGGGTTGTGAGATCAAGCCCCACGCTAGGCTCCATGCTCAGTGCAGAGTCTGCTTGAGATTCTCTTCCACCCCCTCTTCCTCCCTCTCCCCCTCTGCCCCTTCCTTGGCTGATACTTTCTAAAATAAATACAATCTTAAAAAAAAAGAGAAAATCCTAGAAATGAAAAATATAATAATCAAAATATAAAGTTCATTGGACACATAGGTTTAACAGCATATTAGATACAGTAGAAGAGAGAATTTAGGGAGCTGGAAGACAGATATGAGAAGTTATACATAACTGAGAAACTGAGGAAATATGAGATGTTAAAGTGCTGCAGAATAGATCTAGCATGGCTAGGTGAAGTTCAGGAAGAAAAGAGAATGGGAGAAGGCAATATGGGAAGAGTTAATGATTAAGAATTTTCCAAAACTGCTAAGATGCTCTGCCCCCCTTCAAAACCCATATATTCAGGGATTCGAGTGAATTCGAATAAAGAAAAATAAAAATACATAATTAGATGTACCACAGCAAAAAAACAAAACAAACAAATACCACTCCCCATACACAGAACACCGAAGACAAGGAAAAGATCTTAAAAACCACCAGAGAGAAAAAAAAAATGCCTTTAATCACTGAGGTGACAATTAGACTTTTCAATATCTGGCATCTCAACAGTAATAATATAAGACAGATTAGTAAAAGCTACTGAGATAAACTGTCCACTTATAATATCCAACAAAAATATATTTCACAACTGACAAAATAAGTCAATGACACATAAAAGCTCAGACTTCTTTTAATCAACTAAATGAACCCTCACTAAATGAAGCTTTGTTGGATAGACTTCAAACTAAGGGAGAAACATTTGAGATGAACAAAAACTAAAAGAATTTGCCAGCAGTCACTGTGTTATAAGAAATACTAAAGCAAGTTGTTCAGGCTGAAAGCAATACTCCAGATGATAATATGAATACCTACACATACAAAACAACACCAATAAAGGTAATTATGGAGGTTCTTATAAAAGTATAATTCTATTTTTCTTTTCTTCTCTTAATAGTTTGAAAAACCAACTGCCTTAAGCAATGGTATATAATTGTATTGTTGGGCCTCTAACATATAGAAATATATATTTTAAAAAAAGAAATATATTTGGCAATAAAAGCACAAAGGGAGTGGGTGGCAGAAGACAAAGCTGGCATCACAGCAAGGAAATTAAACCAGATCATAACCACAAAAAGAGGTGAGGAGAACCAGAAATGGTAAATAAAGAGGTTACAAACTCTCTAATTACATCCATATCTGCTTTCTTCTTTCTTTAAAGTGTATAAAGTAATAAGTATATATTAGGTTTGTAATATATATAGACTAATATGTATATAAATAGCACAAAAAGGGGAGGAGGGGATGGAGGTATAGATAGGAGGAATGTTTCTGTATCTCACTGGCATTACTTAGATTCTAATAAGACAGGGCACATGTTGTCAACTGTAGAGCAACCACTCAGAAAATAAATTTTTAACACTTGGAGGAAAATCACTGAAGAAATTCAAACGTTATACCAGAAAATATTCACTTAATGCCAAATAAAGCCATAAAGGAGAAGTAAAAACAAAACAACTTGAGACACGCGGACAACGAGAAGTAAAACATCACACACACAAATGCAACCTGATAAGCACGTTGAATGTGAATGAACTAAACAATCCAGTCAAGAGGCAGGGATTGTTAGACTGGATTACAAAAAGCAAAAAAAACCAAAACCTAGATCTGCTTTCGCTGTCTACAGGAGACACACTTTAGAGTCAAAGACACAAACACGTTGAAAGTAAAAGGGCAGAAAACTACATGCCACACAAACAGCAACCACAGGAGCTGGACCGGCTCTACTAAAGTGACACAGAACAGTTTTGCAGCAGTTTGAGAGAGAATGAAAATTGGGTCAACGGCTTGCATTGCAAAGGACCTTGATATACTTCCATGAAAATCTGTGCCTGTCATGATGAAATGCAGCAGAGAACAGCTCTCTGGCACCAGTGTGTATTGACAGGCAGAAACCCCTGATTCAGCACTCTGTTTTTCTTTAAGGCCTCAGATTCCTCATTCAGATCTAAGAGAAGGGGACGGGATAGCAAGGTGCAGGATGAGAAGGGGAAATATTCCTCAAACAGCACATGAAATGAACATGAAGCTGACCGGGATGAGGCCAGGAGGGGCCTAAACTGAGTAACTGGATCAGAATATTCTCTGAGAAACACAAGCTGTTATTGGAAAGGCCCCCAGGCTCAGGTGCCATTCACACCAGTGACGATGATGAACAGGTGCCAAAGCACTGAGGTCAGCAACCTGGAGAAGGCTGCCTGTCATCTATCAGTAAGGGACACCAGCATGTTCCCAGAAAGACTTAGGACACGCGTCGTCGTGCTGCTGTGGAATATTCACCATAAGTGGGGGAGAGAAAACATAGGGCAGGGGCTTCACACCTCAATCTCTGCAACTTACAGTTTTCAGCCATTGTCTATAGCATAGACCCCATTAGTCTCGAATCCTTTCTGCCAAGGGTGACCCCCTGGGCAGTCACCCTGCATCTCCTCTGTGGTGGCAGGAGAGGGTCGTGGCAGTTGGTTAGCTTGGGCCTCCCTGAGAAGGACCAGAAGGCCTTCCCAGCTTGGCCCCACAGGTACTGAAAGGTGAGGCTGTCCCTCTCAGTTGCACATCATTACAATCTCTGTACCCCCTTTTACGGACAGGAAACCAGAGGCAAAATGGGGTTGTAGCTGAGACTTAGTGATTCCTCATCTCCACAAGCTTGTGTTCCACCATTTTTAAGTGGAAAAAAAAAAGAACACCCAGCATAAAAGGTTGTGAAGATTGAGTGAGGTGATCTACGTAATGAACTGGGCACAGTGTCTGGTACCGTTTGGAGATTTTTAGATCATTGTCGACTACTGGGTACAGACAGCTGCGGGGACACACCTTTCAGAGGATACATGTCTCCTACAACAATGAGAAGGGAGGTCAGCTCTTCTCCACTCTCAGCTGACCCAGCTTCAGTTCCAGATGACTGGACAGCCACAGGACGACCGTCGTCTTCCTCACAGCAAGTCACGGAAGAGCTTGTGCGCAGGGCCCAAGCCCCCTCCCCCTCTATGGGAGCCATGCTGGGGGCTTCAGGCCATACATGCTGCCTGCTTGCGCTCACCCGTAGACACCCAGAGCCATCAGTGGGCACGTCAGTCACCTCCTAGCTGAAGCTACAGATGGTGGAAAGTGGGGGGAAGGAGCAGGGCAACAGAACCGGCTCACCTCCTGCTTTGTGGGTGATGTGTCACACCCTTCATGTCTAGACGGGCTTGAGGAAGAGGTGGGTTGGCCATTCTCTGCTTTGTGTGGATAATTCTCATTTATGATGAAGAGCGGCAAGCTGGAGAGAGTGAACTATAGACACGTGCGCGCGCGCGCGCACACACACACACACACACACACACACACACAATGCTTGTGCCCAGCGGAGGTATGGGTTGGGTGTAGTGGCCAGGAGCCAGGAGAGATGGGAGCTGGGAAATTCAGCAGGCCCATTTGGTCACCGATAATACAAACAATATGCAAATTAGAGGTCTCTTTAGGTCTTGGATTGCTATTAATTTAAAACCCCAGGAAGACAGTTGAAGTCTCCCTCTGCCTATGTCTCTGCCTCTCTCTCTCTGTGACTATCAAAAATAAATAAAAATTAAAAAAAAATTAAAAAAAAAAAAAAGGAAAAGATCCCTCAACTGCATAACTAGCCACCTGTAAGAATCTTTTGAACTCTAGCAAATAATCTGTTTAAAGCAAAACACCTCAACTTTGTCACATAACTAATCTCAATCATGTGCTTTAAAGCCAAATATTCAAAAAAATAAATAAAGCCAAATATTCAGCAGACACACAACAAAGGAAGAGATACCAGACATGAAAGACATAGACACCCCCCACCTATTTTCCTATTTCTGTGTTGGCCCACTGGCAAGGCGCTGCCTTGGCTACCTGCATGCTGTCCACCTAAAATTCCCTTTGGTCTCCACCGAGAACTCCATCCTTCAGCTTCTCAATTAAATGGTCTATGGCCCACCAAAGGAACATTCTGGGAGAAGAGCAGTAAATACCCGTGGGCTCTTTGTCATCCACAGCACCTCTTATAGGAGAAGGCTGTTCCATGTGTGACCAAGTCAAGAGGAAGGCAAGCCAGGGAAGCAAGCAGTGCAGGTGTCACTTGTCACAGGTCACCTCTTCAGCCTGTTTTACTACTGGTTAGAAACTACAGATGAACCCAAAGAGGTTATGACTGGCCAGCTGGCTGGGAGGTAAAATGGCCATGCAACCAAAGTCCTGTGTTTATCACCTCTCATGGCAGCACAGTTCTATGTCTTCTTATGAAAAAATGTGAGTAGGGGGAGAGGGGCAGTGAGAGGGCTAGAGGCTGGGATTGGGGGGGATGGGGTGGGAAAGGGAGGGTGGTGAGCACGCGCCCACTTTGACCTGGTCACGGGACGGCTTTGCTCTTCTGACCAGTTAATTCATCATTGGGAAGGCGCCAGGCTCAGTAACTTCCAGACACCTGTCCCAATCGAAGGGGGAAGATGGGCTCTTCCTCCTTGGAACCGTGCTAGATCTTGGATCAAAAATATATTGGAAGAGCTTCTCTGCCCAGGGCAAACTTCAGGTCACAGAAGGAGGGCCTAGATCATTAGGCCCTTTGCTACGCCAGGGTGAAAGAAGGCAGGAGGGAAGTAGAGAAAACAATCCTAGGTGAGCTAGAATAACCACGGTCTAGGACCTCAGGGAATGCCAAACGCTGGCTTGCCTACCCAGCCCGGGGATTTCTCTTCCTTAATCCCCATCAACAGGGCTGACCGCCACACACATTCCTTCAATCCTGGTTGGATCTTCCAAGGCAACCGATGAACTAGACTGGGAGTCTCCTCTCCACTTTGCAGATGTGAAGCAGAGGGTCGGGCTGAGTGGCTCTGCCCCGTGCACACAGCGACAGGTGGTGCAGGATGGGCGTCTCATTTGTTTTCTTTTTATGCTTATTTGTTCCAGAGATAAATGCTTATTCTTATTTTCCTGAGCTTTCTAGAGAGAAAAGGCCTTTGCTTCACTTCCCAGGAAGAAGTCCCCCCGCCCCCCCGCTCTGCTATATGGATAAACTGGACCCCCACCCTTCCAGCCTCCAGCAGCCTTGATCTTCCTATTGGGAGGCAGGGTGCCCAATGTAGCTGGAGCGATGGGAGAGGAGCTGACATCCATGGGACCACGGGATTAAAACACAAGACATCAGCGGGTGCTTGATGAAGGCCTTCCTGTTCTCTGATCTCTTTCTGTTTGAATTCCTACATTACTGGAGAGGCCAGGTAAGTGTATTTGGGTCCCAAGGCTATGTCTGGAGAGAGAGACAAGAATTACTACTCTATGCTCTACGGTTCCCCCGAGAGATGTCTGTGTTCTAATTTCTGGCACTTGTGACTATGTTAGGTGACGTGAGCGAGAGGGATGACAGGCTGCTACTCAGCAGACCTTGAGATGGGGAGATTGTCCTGGATTACCCGCCTGGGTTCCTGTCAGGGGGAAGAGGGGTTCGAAAGAGCCAGAGAGGCAGCAGCGTGAGATGTACTTGCTCTGGAGACAGAGGAAGGGGCCATTTGTCGAGGAAAGTCTGCGGGACTTTCCAGAAGCTGGGAAAGCAGGGAAATGGACTCTTCCCTAGAGCTTCCAGAAAGGACTGTACCCTGTGGTCCCCTGACCTCAGCCCAGTGAGCATGCTGAGCTTCTAGACCTACACAGGGTCAAAGATTATACATTTGTGTTGTCTTGAGCCAGTGTTTGCGGCGATTTGTCACAGCAGCGATAGGAAACTCATACATTCTCTGATTCGGCTTCACCAGGAATAAAGCGAACCGTGGTGGGAGCTGGCATCTATGGAGGGCTTACGCCGTGCCAGCCTTTGTTCTAAGCACTTCACATGTAGTAGCTCCTTGAATTGTTTGCAGTTATCCTATGAGGCAAAGTCACTGGTGGAAGGTCACACACAGCTATGGGTTGGAAAGCCAGGATTTAACCCAGCTCCCTGGTTCCAGAAAGTTAACATTCTGCTGATATAAACTTAAATGCCTATTTTGCATCTTGCATCTCTGTGTGGCCGTGACTGAGATCTATTTACAGAAGCAATGAACTCGCAGTCATTCAGACTCCCCGTTGGTCCTAGGGCTCTGGCCCTGCCATCTCTAAGACCTCGGGCAATCCCTAAACTTAGCTGAGCTTCAGGATGATCCTTAACACGGGAATACCGTGACCCACCCTGAGAAGTGACGTGACCATCAAATGGTCAAATGAGGTGGCCCTGATGTCTGGCACACAGCAGGTGACTGAGAAACACTGATGATGATCTACACTCCGAGGCTGAGAACCTGGTCATCCTGTACTCCGATTCACGCAGATTCAACACTTCCCCATACAGAGGCAAGAGAGTACTCGGGGGACAGCTGGGCTCCTAGCCTGGATGGCTGGTTTTGTCGTCGGGCACCTCAGCCCATGTGTACGCTCCTGAGAGCGAGGAAGAGGGTAATCAGGCCTGCCAGGCATGCTGATAAGAAAAACAGTGGACGCAGAGGTCAAACTCAGCCCAGGGAGGAGAAGACTACGGGAAGAGCTGGTGTTGGGGGCTGACATCAGAAAGATAGCCTCTGTAGCTCAGGAGACCAAAATGAGGACCCCCGGGTGAAGGCCTCAAGGGGCCGGGTACAGCCGAGGAGAAGAGTCTGCAGATCGCAAGTGGCCTCAGAAGCACATCCTCCCCGCTGTGGAACCATGAACGCCAAGGCCACCAGGCGGCCCCTGAGCCTACACTTGATGGCTCTGGAGGTCCAGTCGCCCAACTTTGGAAAAGTCCTTACGGTTTCTACTAGTGCCAAACCCATGCTGGCTGCATCTCCTGGCAGAGAAAACCCCCAGGCCTCCAAGCAGGAAGAAGTCGGAGGCAGCACTTTGGCGAAGGTTCCCACTGGCACTGCCCACAGCGTAACTGGACGTGAAGACCCCAGGCCGGATCCACACCCACAGGAGCCTGAGCCTGGTCAAGCCTAAGACACAACGCACCTTGTACTTCCCCTTTCCCACCCACGGAGCACGGCTGGCCCGAGTCCTAAATGGCTCCACCACAGAGAAAACGACACAGGGAGAAGCCCAGACTTGGGGTGGCAAGTGTCCGCCCCGTGGCCCCGGGGCTGCTGAGCTGCTCTGCCGGCCACTTGGGGGGAGCTCAGCTGTCTGCTGGAGGCCGAGACCACACTGCCCTTTGAGGACCTGTGCCATGCACACATTTAAAGGAGAAATTCACTTTTTAAAGATTACAGTCTAGGCCCCCCTGAACCACAGTCACCTGGAGGTTACCCTCAGGGCCCCTGCACCAGAATTTCTGGGTGCGGGGCCTGGGACTTGATTTAGCATGGCCTCCTGGTGTGTCTCCTGTTCACTAACATGTGAGAGCCACTGGTCTCAGAGGCACCCCAAGTGCCGTGGCACCCGACTCTACCAGGCGGGGTGTGGAAAGTCTGGGGCTGAAGAAGGTGGGAGGTTCTAGGGGAGGTAAGGTTGGGCTTGTGATAGGAAGGGAGCAGGTGCTGTGAGGCGCGAAACCTGGAGTAAAAAAAAAAAAACAAAAACCTCAGGCTACTGAGATACGGTTCTATCTTCCATATGAAAAAAAAAAAAATCCCACCAGCAGGTACACTTGTTAATGAGGAGCTGTGCCTAATTTCCTAGAGCCCGACACATACCAGGCATCAAATATTTGCTGAATGAATACATGAAAGCGATCCTGAAGCCTGAGACAGGCACACTGGAGGCCGTGTCCACTTTCCCATGGGATAAGGCCAAGGGGAGCCCGTTGCACCCTACACTGTGCCTCACAGGGGGCCCCCAAGGCCACAGCAGAGCTGGAGGCTATGGATCTCCCCAAACTCCTCCTGGTTGCTCACAGGCCACAGTGTGGCTATTTTAAAAAAAGAGAATGGACAAAGCCATTGCCGCCTCATCACCAACGTAACTCCCATGTTGGAGGCGGTGGCCAAGCTGGCACCCTGGGGGCCTCCTCAGCGTCGGTGGGGCGGGCACAGGGCCCAGGCCAAGAGCAGCCTGGCACCTCCCCTCCCCTGCAGGGACACAGGTAAACGCTGCTGGAAGGTGGGAGGAAGACCGAGAGTCCCAGTCTGGGGTGACGTGGTTACTCCTCTGCCCTTTTACAGATTCCAGACCCAGAGGGAGCTGTAGGAAGTGGGGCGAGGGGGTCTCTCCCACTTACCGCTTCCCCTCTTACAACGTCTCTCCCACCCGATCGCTGCCCCTTCCTCCTCGTCTGCTGTCTGTGTCTAGCTCACACCTACCCCAGAAACGAGCAAGCTAACTAGGATCCCGGTGCCTCAGTTTCCCCACGTTATCCACCCTCCCTCTGCCCCTGGACGGTGAGAGATTTCTCTTTGAGCCACAGCAGAACAACGTTAATGGCAGATGAACACTCGGATGGTGAAAGCACAGTGGCTTTGTGCTTTAGAAAATACCTGCGAACAGCAAACCGTCTACACCGACCAAATGTACTGAGGACCCAGAGCCCGTGGTTGCCTTTCCGTCCCAAACAAGCTCTGACTCTGTCGCAGGCGCAGGGGAGGCCGCGAGGAGACACAGTAATGGGGCCAGGATGCCAGCCCTGTCGTTATCAGCTGCTCACAAGCCTGGGGCGTTCCCACAACACCGGGTGTCTTGGGGGGGCAGTGACTCCATGGGAACTGGGCCTCCGATTTTAGTTGATTTCCTGCAAGGATTTTTGGGGCGGGGGTGGGGAGAGAGGGACGACAGGGTAGGAGGAGGCTGATTATGTCAGAAGCTGGGGTTAGAGGGGTGCCCGGGTGGCTCAGCAGTTGGGCGGCTGCCTTTGGCTCAGGCCGTGACACCGGGGTCCTGGGATCGAGTCCCGCATCAGGCTCCCCGCAGGGACCCTGCTTCTCCCTCTGCCTTTACTTTAGTGTTGTCTTTTTTTGGTTTGTTTTTAAAAGTGACAGTGTGCATTCTATGTACATATTAACCTCAATATTTCAGTAAAAATGAATAATTCCACTTCACAACTTAGAAAACTATTAAATAAAGATGAAATGACTTGCTCCAAAACAACTCTTGGTCAAGATGTCCACATGCCCTAGGAAAGAAAATGAAACTGTAACTTCTCTAGAACATTCTCCAGATTGCCTCCTTTTTAAACCTCTGCCCTGGGTGTGACCTTTTTTGTTTCTAGCACTACACACTTAAATTATTATTATTATTATTATTTTTTAGGATTTTATTTATTCATGAGAGACAGAGAGGAGAGAGAGAAAGAGAGGCAGAGACACAGGCAGAGGGAGAAGCAGCTCCCTGTGGGGAGCCTGATGCGGGACTCGATCCCGGGACCCCGGGGTGATGCCCCGAGCCGAAGGCAGACGCTCCACTGCTGAGCCACCCGGATGCCCCCATATTGAAATTCTGAACCTGCATGTGCTGTGACTACCCTTCTGCTCGCAGTTCCCTGCATGCTCGCTGATCCTGGCCTGTGCCTGCTAGTGTCTCACGGGGGAAGACGGAGTTCCCTCTTCCGAGGCTCCCCCGTCCCTGCATGCCGCGCCCCATCACACAGGCCCATATGCATACGGCAGGGGTCCCCCTCCCAGCTGGTGACAGAGCCGCCACAGGCCACCCACTGGGAGGGTCGATTCCAGCCCTCCGACCACCTTGTGCCCAGCCCCTCCATTTCGCTTCCCGTTGGCCTCCTCTCTCTTTCATTTTGGCTCCTCTTTAGCTGAGAAATACGTTTAGGTTTTCTCCATCTTCATGCCTCCTGACCCTGGTACTTTTATAGACGTCTCCTCAATCACAGAGTTGCACGAACATAGCACACCTACATGTGGGATTCTCACCTCCGGCCCCACGCTCCTCCCCTCGCACGGCCTCCAGGGCTGTGGCATCTACTCCACAGCAGCCAGGCCATGCAAGGTGGGGACCCGCCTGCCCAGCTGCTAACTTCGAACAGAAGGCTCTGTGCTCTCACTGCCATCCCCTTCCCACCTGAAACTCCTGTGGCCTGGCTCGCGCTCCCCGCGGCCACCACGTGGCTCCTCCGGCCTGCCCGCACATGCCGTCCTCGGCCAGTGCGCTGCACGCAGCCTCCTCCTCGGCTCTGTCTGGCGGTGGTCACTTGACACTCTCACCCGCCCCCACGCTTCAGTCCGTCCCCCCACCTCTGTCGCCAACTCCCCAGCTGCCCTTCTAGCTCTGAGCTCCACGACAAACTCGGCGGCCACATGGCTGACGCTGGTGGACGTGATCACACGTGTGCCTCGGCTCAGCACGTGCAAAATCGACCCATCACCTGCCACGAGCTTTGCCGGCTCCTTCCTGCCTCCCTTCTCTATGGATCAAAATGCTGGGCCCCACATGCAACACGCGTCTTCCACCTCCAGTTCCTCATTCCCGTCCTCACGCACATCCGCTCAGCAAGGCAAGTCCCACGGTGGACTTTCTTGTGCTCAAAGTCCTGCCTTCAAGAGAAAGTTCTGGCTCCTGACCCTCGGCGTTCAGGGCCCCTCCCTGGCCCTGATATCCCATCCGTCTAATGCTTGCGAACAAGGAGATGAGTTTCCAGTGGCTGGCTAAATCATTTTCCAGCATTTTCTCACATTTGGGCACATTTGCCAGACCTTCGATTCTTTTTCGGCATCTCAAAATCCTACCTCGTCTTAAAGTTTGGGCTCAAATGTCAGCTGTTCTATCACAGATTTCCCCCACCCCCTCAGGACAGAACGTCTCCTGTCCCCGACACCTCGTACCTGCTTTAACTGACTTTGCGCTTCTCAACCAGATGGATCTGATGGGTGCATTCTGCTTACTTTTTGCACGTTGCCCCTACATCTAGTCCATAGCAGCTCATGGGATCCAAGCACCTAGGAACTAAATGTTCCTACGTGTTGCTTTCAAGTCTTAAAAGATACACCTTAGATCCTAAACCTGTGGGAAGCGTGACTAGCAACATTCGTTGGCAACAGTTGGCCGGAAAGGTTTTCTCACCTGTAATGTAAAAAGCAATTAAGTGACCCATGCGTGCTTCTTACCAGTGTTGGCAGCGGTAACACAGTGGCAGCCCAGGTAGTCTCCCCCAGGTAGTTGGGGGAGAGGAGACTCTCCTTGTGTCGTGCAGAAAACACACCTCTGAGCTGGTACGCATATTACAAAGGCATCTGATGCTGGTGCCTTAGACACCAGCATCTGATGCTGGCACAGCACAGACTCCAGAGCCACTGCAAGCCAACATACAAAGAACAGGAGCCCACATCTGAAAAATCTTAAAAAGCGGCCCCAAAACAAGGCACGAGCACAACACAGAGTGGCAAGTGGGTGACGGCCCTGGGAATGCACATGGGGCCTGTCCCCCCCAGGACGATGGGCACAGGAAAAATGGGCTGGCGTCTCTGCGGAGAGGGGGTGACCCATAAATGCCTCTGCCCCCCGGCTGGGCAGCTTTATGAGGCTTTAGATGGGCTCAGGGCTGTCAAGAGACTGTAGTGTGCTCCAGGCCAGGGGCTCCCCGTCAGCCTTGTGGCTGCCCATCTGCCTCGCCATGTGTTGCAATGGCAGGAGTGGCTCTCTGGCAGATTAGGACACGGGGATGACTTAGGGAAACGGCCGCCGGTCCGCCTCTGTGGCCCAACAGGCTTCCCATTTCCTGGATGATAAGCGAGACGTAAGGTAAAATTCCACATCAAGACGCCAGCACATGTGCAGAGCCCAGCGACACTCTCCTGGGTTGGGACATATCTGCATGGTGGTGGTTGTTGTAGTTATTTGTTTTTAAACCCTAGAAGTAGGATGATCAATGCCAAACGAATCAAGAATCACGTACTAGAAAGACCACTAACTAATCCTCCCACCCCACACACAAGAGTAGGTCTTGAATGCCTAAGAACTTTGGAAATAACTTGGTTCTCCTGAAATGTTTCCGTTGAGAGGCCACAGAGCAGACGTGCAGGTACACCTCTCACTGTGACTCGCTTCACTCCCGTTCTCAGAACTTCGTGCTAAATGTGCAAACAGTGTCAAAGCTTACAGAAGAGGGAGAGAGCAGAAGAAGAAGATCCCCACCCCCCCTTCCCCACTTTGGCCTCATTCACGAAATTTTGATAGAACGTAAACAAAAGCATTGGTTTAGGTTTTTTTTTTTTTTTTTAAAGGGTGTCAAAGTTACAGTTCATAGTCCAGGGCTCACCAGATCATTTGACTTTGGTGGAGATGCGGCTTTTTGAAAAGCTACGGCTAGGATAGAAACGACACGAGGGGGGTCCCTGGGTGGCTCAGCGGTTTAGCGCCCACCTTCAGTCCAGGGTGTGATCCTGGAGACCCGGGATCGAGTCCTGTATCGGGTTTCCTGCGTGGAGCCTGCTTCTCCCTCTGCTTCTGCCTCTGCCTCTCTCTCTCTCTCTCATGAATAAATAAAAAAAAATTAAAATAAAATCTTTAAAACAAACAAAAGCAAAACAAAACAAAAAAAACTCCACGAGGATGCGGATTTTTGTCTGCTTCGTCCACTGATAGGTTTCAAGCGCCTAGCCCAGTCCTGGGCACACAGGAGATGCTCAGCAAATACGTGCGGACTGAATGAAAAAAATACGTCCCGAAATCCATAGTCACTAACTATGGTGACATTTTATTTATGGAGCTTTTACATCATGTTCAATTCCATTCACGTCAATGAAAATAAGGCGAGCCCGGTAATGTCAAGAACAAGTTAACACACGGAACCCTTCTCAAAGGAAAAAAAAAAATTCTTGAGACTTGCAGGAAGTGAGCAAAGAATGGAACTGCCAGTTCTTTCTGTAGCAATCGGGTGTGAAGCTGTTTGATCCAACCCCACAGATAAATAGCTAATTTTAACGACCTTCCCATTGAAACACTTAAAAAGTGTAGCTAATGACGGGGAAAAACTGAGTGTTTTGAGACTTTTCTCTGGTAATAGCAGTGGAAAAAGAGGAGCGTCCAGAGAAAGACGGGGAGGGGGGGTGGTCAGAGACGCAGGTCAAGGCTGAGTACAGCGGAGGTGAGAGCATCCAGGCAGCGGACGGGGCCCTTGCCTTAGCTGACCAGCACCGGCACGCGGAGGGGGCTGTGCTCCCCGTGAGGCACCCAGGCTTCAGGGGTGCTCGCTGGGGAGGATCTTTCTAGAGCCCACACTGGAGTAGATGGTTCCTTTCAAAATGAAATGCCTTTATTTGACTCCAGACTCTTCACATCTGTATCGTGACATCAGAACATTTTGAAAGCCAATCTTGGTAAAATGATTAAACACCTGCTTTATGGGGTTTTGTACTAACCTAAACTAGCATGACTCATCCTTCAGGAACCTGTCAGACCGGAATACACATCGGTAAGGTGTGGCTGGTTTTTGGATTGCTGGAGCCCAGGATCCCTGGTCGAAGGTGGCTGTGAGGACTCTGTCACTCATCACCTGGTGGAGCCAGGTCCCTTCTCAGAGATGTGCACACTGTCCCAGGCCCAACAGAAGCTTCTAAAACACCTGTCCTAAAACACTGACACGTGGCTACTCGAGTGAATTAGAAACCATCCGAGGGCCTGTGATGTACTGTTCCAAAAGCAAGGGGCATGACCGGTAAATACTGTTCCTACTTCGAGCAAACTCACTATTGAGACAGTGAGAGACAAGGCAGGTGCTCAAACCACCATCCTACAGAAGAAAAATACGTGTTCTAGTAGAAGTATGATGACTGTACCTGGGTAGCCCATCAGGGTAGATGGCATTTCTAGAAGCCTCTTCCCAGCTGGACGCTGCAGCTTGCCCTCCATTTCCACCCACAAGGAGCATCTAAGGGAGCTCAGGCTTCGAACCTGTCAAGTATTTATGCTACAACTGTAATGTGGAAGCACTTAATTCTTCCTGGGACGCTTCTTGGTGGAGGGGGCATTTGCCATGATTCTTAAAAGTATTAGAGTATTAAAAGCAATTTTTATCAATTACTGTGAAACTTTTTTTTTTTTTACTGAAGCTTAATTCACATAATATACAAACTACACCTTTTACCATGTGCATTAAGAACGCCAGACTTAAACCCACATATTAATCTCCCCAAGCGCTGATGCCGCAGTAAATTAGTGACACAGGAGTTTCAGAGGAGGAAATAGGCAAAGGCCCTTCAGGCCGAGAAGCCAACAGGAACAAAGGCCCACAGTCTGTTTGGAGAGGATGGAGAAGTGCCTGATGTAGCTGGAGGGGAGTTGGGGGGGGGCGGGGGGGGGTGACAGCCAGAAGTGTAGAGGGAGCCTGGGGAGCACCCGGAACACCGCGCCGAGCGGCCTCTTGGACTCTAGGCGGTGCCGAACTGCATGGCAAGTCTGGCCAACCTGTCTTGTTTTGCCATCAGTGTGCAAAGTGGACGGAGGGCAAGAGTGGATGTGGAGGCTGTTGTGACGGCACAGGGGAGTGTCGACTGCGAGGGCAAAGCAGGATGCTCCAGAGAAGGCACCAGAACTGCCTGGATGTGTGGCGGAGAAACACAAGCTACCTAGACCTGGTATAAAGTGGCTGAGGGAAGGTGACATGAGCCACGTGGCAGGGACAGAGGGCAGGAGGGAAGCACTGCTTTGGGGACGAATCTTCTTTTCAGGCTTCCCGAGTTGTGGGACCAGAGGGGCAGCCTCGGGGGATGGGGGGTGGCCTCTCCCAGCACCTGCTGTCCATCTGTCCCTCTCCTGGCTCCATCACACTCCACCCTGGTGCTCCTGTCCCGCGTGTGATGGCTTGGGTGGGGGGACTGTGGGGCCCACTCACACCTCTGCACATGACACGGGTCCCCGGAGGGCACACGTGCAGATACACATACAGGCACATGACAGCCTCTGGGGTGACCCTGAGGATGACTCCCGGCCTCCCTCTCTGCTTTTCCCCACTACTGGCTGGCTGCCCTGGTGACAGGAGCGCGTGACGCTGAAGGTAACCCCTCACTGGTCCTTCCTACCTGGCGACCCCACATGAAAACAGCCCCAGGCTCCGTGAACCTCCAAGAGCTCCCTAAGGAGGGGCCACCATTTCCCTAAGACTGCACCTGTCACAGCCTTCAAGGACGCAAGCAACCTCTCCAACATGGGCAGGAAAAAATACCACTAGGATTTGAAGGGAGAAGGCTTCAAAAAGCCAACAGTGGGAATGGAAAAAATCCTCCCCAACATTTGGAAATTCCTTATGCTATCAAAAGAAATTATCTATTATCCTGAAGTGTGTACTTGATTGAGTGCACTTACAGAAGCATTTGGAGAATTTTAAAACATCTTAAAAAAAGAAAAAACAAAACAAAAACAGAAGGTGGTCAGTGGAATAATGTGGTACATGAACGTGGTATGACGTTCGAGGGAGAAAATGCCGGAGACGTGCGCCCGTGCGGTAATAATCACGCTCCCTCCCAAGCTCTCAGGAACATGGGGAATAAACAACAAATCCACGAGCTGGGGAGAAGACAAATATTGTCATCTTTCTTTAAGACCTCACTGCACATCTTGTAGACAATTTCCTTTTTATACCAACGCAGAGACACATTCGTCAAACACAGGTTCAGAATTTGGAGAAGAAATGACCCAAGAATTAATTAACTAAATAGGAGAATGAGGTAAACAAAGGAAAAATTATCATATCAAAATAAAAGACAAGAAACACGATTAAATTAGTCTTCAAAAGACCCGTGAGAAACCCATAAAAGGCGTAATATGCATTTACCTGGTTTTTATTCTTTCATGATTTAATTTCTAATTTTATTCACTACCATCTGATAATTGCACGAAACACTTATTCTAACCATGGGCAATTTAAAACTATTTTAATTTTTATTTCAAGGCCATGAGACAAAGGAACCTATTTATTGCCTAAGGGGATTTTTTTTAACAAAAATTAAAGCTTAATCTTTCATGTTTTAAAGCATAGACTGTTTAAAATCATTTCTAATAATGCTTTAGGGAGACTATGCCTGCATATGCAAAATTGAAATGATAAATTTACAATTATTGAAAAATATTAATGGTTTGGGGGATTGAATTGTCCCTTTCCTTTCAAGATGGACTGTTCTGAAGTGTAGGGGGCATCTTTAAAAACAGGGTAAAGTCGGGGCTTGTGGGGAGCCACGTGATGGTTCATCAGTGCATCTCACAGGTGGGCTGGACTCGCTACCGGGACCACGATGGCAGGTCCCGCTTTTTATTATTTAAAAACAAGTAATGGCATTGGCCTTGGGAACCCCTTCATAGGAAATCGCTCTGATGAAGTGGAGGGGCACGAATTCCACCAACCACATCTTCCGTGAACTTTGAACAAGTCCCCGATGGAAATTAGACAAATAATTTACTTTCACTTAAATGCCAGATATATATATATTTTTAAGTTAACGCTTAAGAAAAATAATTGCAACGTGGATTTAGAATCATTGCTGCACTTCAGGATTCTAATGAAATACGTTCAGCTCTTATGCAAAAGCTCAACAGAGGGGAGCAAAGCCACTTTCAGTGGTTCCTCCGCAGAATTCCTCTTTGAGAGCAGAGGTTAAGGACACTTTGCTATGGGGGCGGAGGGGGGGGGGGGAGGAAAGTAGGTCTCGGACACATTTCCCCTTCTAGGAAGAGCTCAGGAAAAACCTGGGAGTGGTTAAATGTGTCTGAAGTTCCTTCAACATGCAGGCCATCGTCGTCAGCTGTCTGAGAGGCCCCCCCCCCCACAACCTCGGGGAAGAAGCTCACAACATATCTGAGCCGCTGACCCTACTGGACGGGATGCTCGGGGATCCAGGCCTGCAGCAGGGGCCTCCCCCGGCCATCCATGTGGCCTCCGTGTCCCTTTCCTCGCCGCCATATGGTGTCTAGTGTGTCCTCACAGCACCGCCGGGCCCATATGGGGCTCTGACTCACTTACTATCTGAGACCCCCCAACCTGGTGGGAGGTGTGGGGCAGCAGGGGCATGTCTGTGCTGCCCGGGGTCCTCCGTGCTCCCCACCCCGACACGCAGTCCAGTGCCTGACCCCACCTTCTCTACCAACCCCTCTGTCTACACCAACCGGCTCGCGTCCCATTTGCACTCAGCTTCTTAAACCACCAAGTCTTCTTTTAAAGAATGAGACATCCAAATATTAGTACCGAGTCCCCAGAGCCAAGGCACATTCCAGCCCAAATATCACGTATTCTAACAAAATTACATGAGCTCTCACATGCAAGCCACAGGCCACATATCATTAGCCCAAATGCCCACTTAGGATAATGGCCCGTCTCTGGAATGACAGGACAATTTTTTATGTCGCTATGGCACTAAATATATCAAAGGCAAAGTCTTTAAGGGCTGGTGGTCCAAACTGGGCTAAATGGCCCCTTGGCCCTTAAGGAAAAGTTTTCTTTTTTGCCTCCACTTTATTGCCCATGATGTGATCAGTTTCTTCTGGTTCCTCTTAATAAAAGGAAGAGAAGGTGAAGGCCAAGGTTGGAAAAATTATAATAATTCACTTTCGCCAAATAAAGCTAACATTGTTTTTTGTTTGCTTTTTTTTTTTTTTTAAATTTTTTTTTTTTTATTTATTTATGATAGGCACACAGTGAGAGAGAGAGGCAGAGACACAGGCAGAGGGAGAAGCAGGCTCCATGCACCGGGAGCCCGACGTGGGATTCGATCCCGGGTCTCCAGGATCGCGCCCCCGGCCAAAGGCAGGCGCCAAACCGCTGCGCCACCCAGGGATCCCTTGTTTGCTTTTTTAAACAGCTAATCCTCTTTATTTTTACGTAAGCAAATAGAAAGCATCCAGACTGTCCATGACTCACAGCTTTTTTTCTCTCCAGGTAAAAGAGAGTAAAAAATATCAGCTTCTAACGAAAGATACAGTAAAATGCGCACATGATACTTTGTGCTCCTTTAATGGAATCTCTCCATAAACCTCACAGGGGAGAGAAACATCCTTATTTAAGGAAAGACTTTCAACCTGGTTTATAAAACAGGTAAATCAGCGAGGTCAAATGTTTAATTTGCTTTTAAGAAAAGTCACTACTATTTTCATGGGGGGAGAGGGCGGGAGTCGATGTCAAAGATGTCTTCTTAAACAGGCTCACCGAAGGATTTATTTAAATAACGAGTGCATATTGTGTTAGTGTTATGACCTAATATGCTGGAAAAAAAAAAGGCTGAAAGTTGATTTTTTTGGAAATACCACGTAGGGCACCAAATGAGGCCCGCAGATAGCGACTGTACATTTCAGAAGGTATTTTAGAGAACGAAGTTACCGCACCTCTGTGCCGCTGCTGGGCCGGGGTGGGGGGTGCGAAGTGGGGGACGGCGCGTGGACGACGATCCCCTGTAGCCTCCCCTGCATGTCCCTGAGGTGTGTCCCTGCAGACCGGCCTCCAAGACCATGTGTGACACCCAGCGTGTCATCTACGAGCCACGGGCTGTGGCCCTCACGAGCCCTAGGAGAGCGGCCTGCCCTGCGCCCTGCTTCCTTTGGGGTTTCCTGAAAGTGAGCCCCGAGCTAACCTTTCCGAGTTTGGTGGACACCGACCACATTCCGGGCAGAGCCTGCAGAGGCCCGGGGGTCTGCAGAGCTGGCGGGGAGCCCGGGAGCACCACCGTCCTCCTCCGCACACCCGGGGTGGGCAGGGGCGCTCATCTCTCAAGGTCTAGAAAATTCAGGGAGGAAGGAAAGCCAGCAAAACAGTTTTTAAGACCCAGATCGTGGTATCCAAGCAACCACATTATGTCTGGCTCGGATGAAAAGAAAAATGGCATCTGCTTTTGAATAAGGCAGCAACATTTCCGAGGAGAAAGACTTTAAACGGTGTCGCTCAGAAGGCGACCCGGAGCCACCACGAGGACGGGCCTCCCTAGACAGTGGCTTCTGAAAGCACGCGGGCGCGCAGGCCAGGGCTGCTGTGGAGCAGGCCCGCTGCACTCCCGGGGCCCTGGGGGGTCGGCAGGGGTTCCCGGATGGCCACAACGGAGACAGCAGAACAAACAGGGGCACTGGCGCCCACCGGACAGTGCGGCTGAGATGGGGTGAGCGGGGACGGCCACCAGCATGGTGGACCCCGTCTTCCTCAGAAAATCAGACACACAGGCACTCAGGCCTGGTGTCCTCAAGGACCTTTACACGGCCCCAGTGCCCCCCGGCCCGACAACACCTGCTGTCCACCCCCCACTGTGTCCCCAGAGGGAGGACAGCAGCCCCCTTACCGGGACTGGTGAGGGCTCCCAGGGCACTGCTCGTGGTGGACAGAGGGTTTGCATTGGTGGTGGTGGCTGAGGTCTGGGCCGCGGCTGCGGCCGCCGCCAGCGTTGCCAGGTTCTGCAGCTGCAGAGCATTCATGCCTGCGGAGGGAAGAGAGTCGCCACGTTAGCAAGGGGCTGGCGCGGCCGCGCTCTAGACCCCGGGAGGGCCCGGTGCCCCCCATATGTCCTCCCACCGGAAGCGGCAGACAAGGAGACCGTGCGCGTGCACTGGCCATGGCAGGGATCGGTGGGCCCCCGGCGTCCACGACCCTTACGAGCTCCTGCTCCCAGCCCCAAGTGCATGGCGCCCTGGCTTGGCCCCCCACAGCTGTGCAATCGGGGCCGCTGCTCCCCGCCTTCGTTTCCTGCACGGCTGCGTCCCGCCAAGGGCAGATGACACCTGACGAAGGACGTGAGCCGCGCAGCACAACGACGGGTGCAGGGTCGAGCCCAGGGAGTCCTCGGGACCCTGCCACCGCGATGGCCACTGCTGTCCTCTCCCCAGGCCTGCTGTAATTGTGAACTTTAAAACGGGCCCACGGGGGGCCCACGTAACATCCGATGAATGCAAAAAATACAAAAAAAAAAAAAGAATAAAAATGGCAATGCTGTCATATTTTTATTTGTGAAGTGCTTGTGCTTGCATTTTTGTGTTCTGGAGAAGGGCCGCGTTTAGCTGGCACGGATCTGGCTACTGAAGACTGAGAAAGGAGGCAGAAGGAAGGGAAACTGCGAGAAGGCGAGGGTGGGAGCAGCGGAGACGTGGGGTGGCACCTGTCTGGGGGGGCTCAGGGGGGGGCTGGCGTCGCCTCCCCACCTCGGTTTCTCAACCCAAGGGGCTCTGAATGCTCAGTCTTTCTCCATCATTCACTTCACACTAAAGTACATCCCAGAAGCAGGAAACCATGGTTCTCTCCCTTGACGGATGAACTTTATGCACAAAGACACTAGAGTTAAGTGATCCGCTTAATTTTACCTTCTTCTCATGTCTCAAATCCAGGTACTTAAAAAATGCCTACTGAGCAAATTTAATCTGCTTTGGAGAGACTGGCGGGATCACAGCTTCCTTCTAGGCCAGGGCGGTGGACGGAGGGGTAGAGAACGTTCTGGCTCCGCGCAGGCTGCTGGGCACCCCAGCCTGTCCCTCCGGCCGGCTGCCGGGGTCACGACTTGCTCCGACTCGGAGCTCCTGATGTTTCTGCTGCAAAACGGCTCCTCGTTTAGCTCCAAACGACAACTCTGCCTTCTTCCGGAGACCCCCAGCCTTCTCGGCTCGGGATGGAAGCCAAACACCTGTTTCTCCAAATCCACCTGGGGCGCAAGTATTTGCGGGGTCCTGCTCACTTCTGTAAGGAAAGCGGAGATGTCGGCAGCCTCGTTTGCTCCCCTTGGTGCAAACCGTCAACCGACTCTCTCTGCCCTTCCCCATGATCGAGGGTCACACGGGGTCATGTGTGCGAGAACATGGTACTTGAGGAAGCTTGGTCTTGGGTTTCTGGGGAGTCCTTGAGGCAAAGGGGCCGCCTGGGCTCAGTGTGGGCCCAACACACTTCACGTCACACCTGCGTGGGCGACAGGGCCAGGCTCTGAGTGATGCTAGGGGGACTGAGGCACATTTCTTCAGACCCACGTGCCCCCAATTGGCCCTCTTGTGACTAATGTCCCTCGAATTCGTTGGTGGCATGAACCACATAAGCAGACTGCGTTGCCCACGCTCAGCTGTGCTGACGAGGGGGTGGCTTTGCACTGAGAGGCAGGCCCCCAGTGTATGCCTGGCACCCTTAGTGGGCAGCAGGGCCACCCTCCTGGTTGGGGGCCCGGGGTCCTCTAGGACATTTCCCCTGAGCTGCCCGCAGGGGGGTAACCCCAGAGCTGGAAGGAACTCAGCCCACTTGCCGGGGTCGGAGACTCCGGTCCTGGGCGGAGGCCTGAGACCCTTGCGTCCGGGGCAGCGCTCCTGACACAAGTCACAGCTGCGCTCTGAGGAGGCTGAGTTTGCATCCAACATGCACCCCGGTGCAGCGTCATCTGTAGGCTCGCCAGCCTCGCAGTTCAGGGCCACGGCAGTCACCATGTCTTCCCTTGACCTTACGGTGTGCGTATCTCTTACCCTCAGAGCTAGACACCAAGCTCTCCGGGGACTAAGACTTTGTCTGACCTTCCTGTCCACCTACACGGACAGACACACGCACCAGAGCCGCACACGGCAGGCGATGCATGACCTACGCAGGACGGATGGATGGGCGTCAAACAGTAAGAAGCCTTCACGAGCTGCACTAAAGAGAACCACCCACTGCTTGTCCTTCAGTGTTTGTGGCAGCTTTACGTACGGCCTGTTTCCCTCGATGCTCGTTAATCTGTCCTACAAATGTTTATTAGAACCGCGCGTGGTCCTCATCTCACCGCTGGCACGGCCGGAGCCCAGCTGGCAGCGTGCGGGTTTTCTACTCCGCTGTCCTCTGCCTGTAATCCTGGAGCTGCGGCCGGCTGTGTCGCCCTCAGTGTCCCCTCTAGCCCTTTTTCCACACGTCTCCCCCCAAGGGGATCTGCTGTCCTCTTCCTCCTTTCCCTGCCTCCAGCCAGGAGGGCCAGGCGGTGGGACCGCGGCTCTGGGGTGCCACAGTGGGTGGGGGGCCAACTGTGTTTGACGACCACACGGCACGGAGAGCAACAGCATGGGCCCAAGGAATCAGAGAGCAGGAGTGGAAAGGAGAGGCTGCTGTGATGGCCAGCCCCGGAGGGCCTTGGGGGGAAAGGGGGAGGGAGGTGAAGAGACGCAGTGGGCAGGAGGGCCCAGGCGGGTCTGCCTTGCTCATCCATCTGTCCACCCACCCATCCATCCATCTCTCCATTCATTTGGCCATCCATCATCCGTCCATCCGTCCATCCATCCATCTCTCCATTCATTCATCCATCCATCCATCCATCCATCCATCCATCTCTCCATTTATTCATTCAGTCATCCATCCATCCATCCATCCATCCATCCATCCATCTCTCCATTCATTTATTCGGTCGGTCGGCCATCCATCCATCCATCCATCCATCCATCCATCCATCCATCGATCGATCCATCCTTCCATCTCTCCATTCATTCATTCATTCATTCAGCCATCCATCCATCTTTCCATTCATTCATTCAGCCATCCATCCATCCATCCATCCTCCATCCATCCATCCATCTCTCCATCATCCATCCATCCATCTCTCCATTCATTTATTTGGTTGGCCGGCCATCCATCCATCCATCCATCCACCCATCCATCCATCTTTCCATTCATTCATTCAGCCATCCATCCATCCATCCTCTATCCATGATCCATCTCTCCATTCATTCATCCATCCATCCATCCATCCATCTTTCCATTCATTCATTCAGCCATCCATCCATCCATCCATCCTCCATCCATCCATCCCTCATTCGTTCAGTCGGCCATCCATCCACCCACCCAACCACGTGTCCATCTGTTCAGCGGCTACCGAGGGCTGCTGAAGGCCAGCCCCGGGATACCCGATTAAGGATTAAGTGGAAAACAAGACTCCGTCCGCTCCAAGAAAGTTGCTGTAAACGGGAGCACAGAGAAGCCAGGGACCGGAGGGTAATCCTGCTTCATCTGTTTCTGGAAATAGGCCCAGACTCGGAAGATCATTCTCACTTGTGGGGGGGAGACATGCATAGGAAAGCATGTGAAGGAGGCAGGGGCTCCCCAGCAGAGGATCTCGCTCTCCGTTCTAGAACTCTCAGGCCGCATGGCTCCTGGGAGGATCCCTTCTCCACACCCCCCCCTGCCCCAGCCCCAAAACCAGTGCTCAGCGCCCCCAGGCAGTGGGGAGATGGGCAGTGGGGAGCAGCTACCAGCCTGCCCCATCCACACTCCCCTCTTCTGGGGGCACAGGCATCCCTCCCTGTCCTGGGCTGTGTGCAGGACCCCCTCTGCCTGCGGCAAGAGCTCCTATTTCCCAGAGGCGGGGGTGGGCTGGTGGAGGGCAGGCCATGGCCTGAGTCCCGGCTCCACCCCACCTCCCGAGCACCCATCCCCGCCCATGTGCTTCGGATTCCCGGGATGCACAGTGGCAGCAAGACACATGGTCCTCTTGATGCCTCGGGACACACAAAGCTCAAGGAAGACCGCGGGGCGCCAAGGTAGCCGAAACAGGGTGACAGGCAGTCCCCCTCTGGTGACGCAGCCTCCCCGGTGATGACAGGCGCCAGGCACGGTTCTCGGGCTCTACATGGGCTCTAGCTCAGTGTGCGTAAAACCCCACGTGACCAAGTCATTGCTGACACCCACACAATACAGGCGGGGAGAGCCAAGGCCCTGAGAGGGTCAAACCCAGGGAAGGGGGGCCCCGACTTCTTCCAGTGAGCCCGGCCTCCCCTGTGGCCTCGACCTCCCCACCTGCTCCTTCCGTCCTGCTTGCACCTGCAGTTCTTGCCTCCCCCTCCTCATGCTGCTTGCTCTCAGCTGGCCCCACTGCACTCTGCCCCTTGAGGTTTAGGGGGAAGGGGGGGTCGGCAAGGGAGAAGGGGGTGGGTCTTGGGGTTTCCAAAGGAGACATTTGCCTGCAGGGCGGGGGCGCTTCCAGCAACAGGCTCCCGTGCAGGGAGGCTGCACGGGATGACGGCTGGGCTGTTGTGACCGAGGGACACCCCGGGTCCGACGGGCAGCCTCCTCCGCACTCCCCGCTGGGCCCGGGGAGCAAGGCCCTGCGCACAGTCCCCGCTGGGAGTCACCCAGGAACCGTGTCGCACCCGTGCACTGCCTCTTATTCCCTAATCCACACCATCGATCCTTGACTCGCCTAACATGATTGCCTCTTCCAGTCATTACCGGGACCCCCGGCAGCTCGGATCGCTGGTCTCGGTGTCCTTGGGGAGCACGTGGGCTATGACCTCTTTCTAGTTAGTCCCGAGCATGTTGCACGGCTGGGTCCCTCCTGCACGTTCCTCACCTCAACTCAGGTCGCCCACCGATGGGATGTGGGGGCGGGGGAGCTGGGAATGCCCCGAAACTGCATAAAAGTGCATGTGTGGCATGTGCACCTCGTTTCTGCCGACAGATCCTGGAGGTGACAAACCCCCGACCCACTGAGAGGTGAGAGGTCTGCGCTCGGGCAGCGGCTGGGATCGGGGGGTCATGGGGGGTCAGAGGAAACTGGGGCTTGGATCCGACTGTGCAGAGGAGGGAAACCGAGGACAGACCAGCTCTAGCTCCTGTTCTGAACCCCAGGGGCACTCGCACCGAGGCAGCACCGAGCAGCCCCCTCTGCGGGGCTCGAGCTGTGGCCTGGCCGCAGGGCAACAGGCACCTGCTCCCCGCTGTGTAGCCTCCCGTCCAGCCCGAGGGGGGCCCAAGCCTCGTCCAGCAGTGTCCCTCAGGGAAGACAGCCTCCCATGAGTGGCGAGGGCCTGCTGGGTGTTGCTGGCACAGCCCCGGGTCGCAGGGCCCGTCCTGGGGTACACTGGGTGCCCGAGGACTTCCCCCAGGGCCCGGGATTTGGAGCCTTCCCTGCCACCAGCCCACCAGCCCGTGCCCCCACCCGGACTCCCGCCTCCTTGGGGCCCAGCCTGCCCTGGCCGCCCTGGGTCTCCGGGGCTCTGCGCCTTCCCATTTCTGTTCTCTCCTGTTGTTTCTTGTGTTTTGGGGTGCATGAGCCACCCTGTTCCCTCCATGGAGCCACCCAGAGAGGGCCCCGGACGGGGCGGTCTCACCAGGGAGCGGCCATGAGCTCTGTGGTCTCCAGAGAAAAGTGACCCCTTTTAACCTCAGCCCGCACTCTGCTCCCAAGGGGCACCATGCAAACCAGGGGCAACAATCCGGGTGACTAGAAATCCAAAACAGTTCAATACATTTTATGAAATCCCACAGCTTGCCAAGACCAAGATGGTTAAAAAAAAAAAAGAAAAAAGAAAAATTGGGGAATATGGGCATTCAAGTTTTCATTCATGACTTGGGAAAAGAAGAATCCTTCTCCAAACGAAGAAATGATACACAAAACAGATGTGCAATATGCCTACTTGAAATTTAAGATTTAAAAAAATTATTTATAAGGAGAAGGGCATGAAAATTTAATTTAATGTTCACCTTAGGTAATTTTGTGTCTTATTGTTCATAGCAATTACCATAAATCTGCATATCAATAAGCGAGAACAGATGTCAGTTGTTACAAGTGCTTGCCAATCAGGTCTGTTAAAAAGTGACAGATGGGTGGTTATGGAATGTTCTCATAAGGCCTATTAGCACATTCTCAGGAAGCGTCTGCAGCGAGAGGGTGGGCGGCTCCGCTCCAGGAAGGCCCGTGATCTTCGAGGATCCAGGGCGCACCTCACCACTCAGGTGCCTCCAGCGTGGAGACCATCCACCCTCCAGTGCACTGGCTTCCGCAACCCCCCTGCCCTCCTGAGCACTGGCTTCTGCAAACGTCTCCTCTCTTTTCCACTTGTCGCCAACATTCCAGGACAACCTTCTCTGAGACAGGATCACAAACTGACGGGAGGGGAGCGGTTTTGTTGTTTTAAGCAAATATTTGTGTTGTATGGTTTCACTGTTACTTTTAAACCCAGGCCAGATATTCTGGAAGAGAATTACCACCAGCTTCGCTGAATATGCAAAGCGCAGCAGTTTTGTCTCATCTGTCAACTGATAAACTCTTTTTTTTTTGGTCACAGCTCCGTAAATCAACAGATAAACCCTTCTTCCTTGCAGCTCCAGAAAGTCTTTAACGTCTTTCATGACACTTCCCAGTGCTGGGGGCGGGGGAGCAATACCAAAACAACTGCCCCCACAAAACCCAGCCCACTCTTAATACAGGTGACGTGCCTTCCAGAATGAAGGGAGGCAGCTTTTCTGTCTCCGAATTGCCTCTTTCTGCCCAGTTCTGGAGTGCTCTGTGCATAACTGATGTATGGCTCGGATTGGTTACTTGGCCCGTGAAGCCTTTGCAGAAGGAAGCCCCTGCAGCCCGTGTTTAGGGGAACATATCTGCATTTGCTGAGACACAGGGCACCGTTTTACAGGTTTTGGGGCAGCCGGAGCTCAGGGGTCGGATGTGTCTGAAATTTGGACCTGCCGCTTACTGGAGCAGGGACTTGGGGCAAGTCTGCAAATGAGCCTCCAGTCCTGGGCTGCTGCACCTGTTAAGGGGGGTGCTAGAGCCTGCGCCGTCTGGGAACGCCACATCTCAGACCAACTGTGCATCTTCGGCCTGTCTGCTGCTGTGGCCACCACAGTCATCATTTAACGTTTCTCCTTCAGTTTCTCAACAGCAAGGGAGTAACGAAGTGCAGGTTTTGTCCCTGGCAACGCTGGGAGGATAAACTGCATGATTATTTCAAGGAGCTGTTGTGAAAAACAAAATTGTGAAACACGACTGACCCCGGTTTATCTAACCGATACTCTTTTGAGAGGATCTCTGTTATAAAGAAATTAATGACTGACGAGTCACCATTCCTTCTTCTGCGGGGGGGGGGGGGGGGGGGGGGGGGGGGGGAATTCAGGCTCTTAGCCCGAGTTTCGGAGATTTCAGAAATTCATGGGACAAATCTCACAGTTGAGTGAGAAATGGACACGTTTTTAGAGGGAAAATAAAATCAATCAGCTTTAAGGATGCACAGAAAGTATCCGTGAAAGCATTGAGCTGCTACAGATTTGACCCCGATCTATAGCTTCTGCTCTTAAATTCCATATTCAGTGGAGGTTTCCTTCCACAAGATCACGAAACACATGGGAAGCTATTTTTAGTTCCAAAAGAAAATGGTGAATTATTTTGGGGAAACAAGGATAGTGACATTTCATTCCATTCTATTGAGACGAATACTTAGTGACATGTCATCGAAAATTTCTTTCTTTTTTTTGACTTTATTTGCTACTCACACGGAACGTGTTTTACTCATTCAAATGAGACCTTTTAGACATTAGTGATGAACTTCAATCTCCTGAAGGATGGACTATTACGCCTGGAGAGTTGTTCACAAAAAAATTATGGCTGGTTTCTGAAATGATGATTCTCTCTCTTTGGTGATTGTGTTCCAAGCCGGACCGCTTGAACCTTACAAGCGGAGTTTTAGTATATGGCGCCGTAAAACATACAGACTGCATTGAAATCGCGTAGATGCCCACTGGAACTGTGCCACCCTCTCAACCCCTTGGCAAGCATTTTAGCCTCAGGTGGGATTTGGGATAAGTGGCTTCTTGGATTTCTTCGTATCGCTCCTACTGGATGTTGTGTGCCTTGCACTTGGTCATGTGTTTGATATTGTACCAACTGTTGCCAAATCCTTGACAACTCGACCGTGAAGACACTGTCATTATTTGCTTGGCTCAGATGTAAGGCTAACGTCGAATTTCTCCATTGAAAAAAACAGGGCGTTTAACTTAAAGTCCCCTGGAGGTGTATCCAAAATATCAATCTGTGTTTGCTGACTTATAAATGCATTCACCCATCCACTCAAAGGGAGTCAGTAGCCCCGCTCAGCGGAGCCAGGCTGAGTTCCTCAGCCCAGGCCATGCCCTCTTGGGGCCTTGATGGCTTAGGAGTGTTTGAGGAGGTGGAGGAGGAAAGGAAGGAAGGAAGGGCTTCAAGGTACCGCGCCTATATGTGGGGAGTCAGGGAAACCTCCTTTATTTATTATTTATTTTAAGAGAGAAAGAAAGAGAGAGAGGTGGGGGGTGGGGTGGGTAGGCAGAGGGTGAGAGAGAACCTCAAGCAGACTCTGTACTGAGCACAGAGCCCAGCACGGGGCTTGATCTCACGACCCTGAGGTCATGACTTGAGCTGAAATCAAGAAGAGTGAGACACTCAACCGACCGAGCCACCCAGATGCTCCCAGGGAAACCTCCTTTAGACAGGCAATTCTATTACCAGTCCACCAGTAGTTCACTTTAGAATACTGGTCCAGATAACTGGCAAAGGCAAGCGTCAGTCCTACTTCGGGAGAAGACAAAAGAGCAAGAGGCCACATAACTTGATTTTACGGGGGGAAAAATACACTGCAAACCACGGTGCTTCAAGTGCTCAGGAAGATGAAACCTGATTATCCCCATGAGTGAAGAAGCCACCTTTCTGGAAACTGCCAAGAAGACGGAACCCTGACATCTGCATCCTTGATACTCTCAACGTGCAAGGTGATGGTGGATAATGAACCACTCAGCATTTGATTTCACAGCCTGTGCCGACTTAGCATGCTGAATTTTATATGTTGAAGGTTCCAGAAAGGGGTATTTTGGAAGGCCCAGGGCACTTACAGAATGCCTTTAAATTAGCCATCTGCTCCATGCACCTTCTAAGGTGACTCCTGGATACCCTTAGTTTTTAAATGAGCACGCAGAGCGTGTAAGTGCTAGCATCCTGACCTGCAGCTGGCGGGGCACAGCACACACCGTCTAATGGAAAATGACAGGGCGCTCTGTCCACCCGGGAAGATGCGCTTGGCAGTAGCCTCAGGACCCAGTGACCTTCTCTGCATAATTCAACTGCAGGAGTGGGAGAGCCGGGGGCTTCCTCTAAGGAAAGACCCTAATTTTGGATCTGGGTGGGTCCAGGCCATTAGAAGGAAAAATACATCTTGCATTGGCTGAAGGTATGACAAATCTTGGCATTTATTTTAGAGCTTGCAATCTGGAGGTTTTTCTCTTGAAGACACAGAAAACTCCCTGCATATTTTACTTAGGTCTCTCCCACACCCTTCACAGACCTCAAAATTAACCCTTCAGTGTGATTCTCAGCTCCTAGGCCAGCTTCTCAAACTGTATTCATAGAGATACTCCTGAAAGATTTAACCACTTAACCATTTGAACATAAGTATCTTTCCCCCCTTGTAAACCAAAAGCAGTATTGCAATAAAACAAGCTGGCAGTGCCAGGGGATTTGAGATAAAGCTCAATGAATAATCATGCAGGTTTTTTTTTTTTTTTTGGTTTATACTGTAGGCCAATACATCCCATCAGACAACAGGTTCCCATTAGCCTGTGGGGCTGCAGGAGAAGGCTGGGCTGAGGATCCCAGAACTCACGGGAGGAGAAAGTCCTTCCAGAGCCATTCAAAGTGACACAAACGAACAAACAAAATCAAGGATAGTTACTTGGGGGGTGGGAGGGGGGAAGAAGGAGACATGAAAAAAAAAAAGAGGAGTTTTCGTAGTAACAGAAAATGAAAGCTGGCTTTTACTCTGTACATTCCGGTTTCATTTCATGGAGTCCGGGTGTCCTTCATTAAAAACAAATGGTGCTTGATTCTCACGCGCCAAAAATCTGTTCCCCTTGCCCTGTCTCCCTCATCTTTCTGGAATCGAACAAGGGAAGAGCTTTCTCGCCGTTCCTCACGGCAGGTTCGTGGCACCTGTGTTCTGATTTATTGCGTGGGCCACCTTCCCTGGCCCGTGTAAGTTACGGTACGAGCCTGGAAGGTGACACAGCAGGAGTGACCTCTCACTAATCACTGCACCTCAGTTACTCCTGACACAGCTCATTATAAAAAGAAATCCTTTATGAGCCAGCTTTCAAATCCAGCCCCACTTTGATTTTCGCGAGAACAAAGATTATACTTCCACATAAAAGCTTCTGATGCACGATTCCGTCAACCGGGGTACGAAAGTAAAAAAAAAAAAAAAGTGCACCCTGTTAATTGTCTGTGGTTGTCAAGGGACCGCAAACTGTATCAAAGATGGGCCTGCAATCTTGGCTTTCATTATGGAGGTCAGAATATTTATTGACTGCTTCTTATTAAAATTTGAGAAGGCCGTCAATCATTTTGGCTGGCCCAGATAGAGGAATCTGGTTGGAAATTCCCCAGAAATCAATCCCATTAAAAAAACAAAAACATAAACAGCCAACAACTCTGGAGCACACTCCGGAGGGCTCCTCAGCCCCTCTGGCTCCCACCGATGGGACCCCCGAGTCCGAAAGCGAGCAGGCCTGCTAACTGCCCTCTGCTCTTGCCCCTGCTTGTGCTCTTGGCCCTCCGAGCCACCCCGTCCACATTCAGACGACAGCATGGTCCAAAGCAAAGGCATGTGTCGGGACTTACCGGCCATCTGCTGAATGCCACTGAACGCACCCAGGTTGCTGGAGGAGGTGGCCTGCTGCAGAAGCTGTAAGGGAGGGAGAAGCAGACGGTCAGAGCCGAGCTGAGAGGGGACGCAGCAGCCTCCGGAGCAGAGGGGACCCGGCCCTGTACATTTACGGGGTCGCTTGCTGCCTCTTACTCATGGCCCGAAGGGTCCCCGAGATGGGGCTGTAAACCCATACACACGTCTCATCTCTATTAATAAACCCAGACGCCGGGGGGGTAAGGCTGCTGCCTTCAAACCATCATCTCAGTCCCCTGAACGACCAGGTGTTGCATCTGCTGAAACCAACGTGCGCCCGGTGGCCTAGTGGTTACAGCTCGGCTCTGTCCAGCCAGGCCCAGCCCCGGGGTCCCGGCTCGGCCGCCCTCATCCTCCACGGGAAGCAGGGATTCACGGGCTCCTGGGCCACAGGACGTCATCAGGACAGCTACGCTCGGAAACGCGCCTAGGCACCGCCGCCCAGGGCTACCTGTGACCACAGGCCTGAGACAGTGGTCGCCCATCTGACGCTGGTCTTCACCTACTATTTGTCAAAACCGAGAAGTAGCCGGTGTGACGTCCCGTGACACAGTGTGTTACAGACGCAGTCGGCATCTTTCCAAAAGCAAGTTAACACCCCTGTCTCTGCATTTTTCCCTGGTGCTCTCGAGGACACAGCTTGCCCCCCCACCAAATCAGTGGGTGCCCCAGAAGGTAAAAAGGCATGTGGCTCCTGTCCTAACGTGCCCCTTGGTTTGGCCAGTTCAGCGGAATTAGAGGTTAACCCAGATTCACTGAAATTCTCTTTCTGATGATGTAGAGCAGTATGGACACGGTTTGTATGTAGCAGCCAGCACCCAGCTGTCTCCTGCACACGGATGTACACGGATACCAGAGAGCACACACTCCCCAAATTTATTGCGAAGTGTCAGGCTACTGTGTGCTCAGGAGGGACGAGACAAATTCGTGATTTTAAAAATAGCTTTCTGAATTTATTTGGAGTGCCGCAGAACCACATAAAGCTCCTCTGTTCCTTGGGTAAGGGTAGGTTTTTTGTTTTTGTTTTGTCCCCCTCCCCCCAGTTCAATACCAAGCAAAGTCTACAAGTGGAGAAGACTCAAAAATGGGCCTCTAGCCACTGACTTAAAAGCGCCAAGTGGAATGGACTATTAGTGGCCGAGTCTCTGTTACAAGGCTATTTTGGGGATTAACAGTGACAGGTACCAGAAGGATGTCTGTGGTGTTTGCTCACCCGTCCCAACTCGCTGGAATGTACTGCCTAGGGATGACCCACAGACTGAGACACACACACACACACACACACACACAAGAGTGAGGAGGAGGGAGGGGCTGGGGATTAACCATGTTGATCGAGAGAAATCCCTTATTTTGGTTTGATTTCTTGGGTGTCCCATTCTCTCAGGGTTGTAAGCCCTTACCTCCCTTTCCTATTAGGTATGTTTAGAAATGAAAGGAGGTAAAATTAAAGGAGTTTTGAAGCGATCGTGAGGAGCTAGTAATACCTACTGGGGCAGGTGGGAACACCTGGGGTAACCAGAGTCAGAATCCACCCCTCGACACACAAGTAGGGAAAGCCCTAAAGCCCAAGGGCTCTTCAAAGAAATGCACTTCCCACTGAAAGAGGCAGAACGAATGTGGCTGAGAAAGAACGGAACCCAACGGGAGGCGCAAACGTAGCTAAGATCATACAAAAATACGTTTCTATAAAGGAGGTGGAAGTTAATTCTTTTTCAGCGTCCAGAAATAATTTGCAGATGCGGTCAAAGAAGCGTGTGCCAGAGATTTTCCAGCGCCGTGGGGCCCGGGAGGTGGGCCAGAAGACTGGGGACAGGCACAGGTGTCTTGGTTTTTTGAAACGATGGAGCAGGAAGCTGGATTCTTAGAAATTATGAGAAGGCGAGCGTGACATCCGTCTCTGATCCCAGTTCTGGTTCCATAAGGAAACAGATGGGCTGTGAACCGCCGAAAGGGACAAGTTTGGGGCAAGACGAACTACTTTTACGCTCGACTCCCTGCTTGTTTTATCACGTTTTAGCCTGGGAGACCAGGACAGCGCTATGGCAAGGCACATCGAGATTTTCAGCAAGACAGCTGATGACATCTCTCAGGGCGTCTTTGTGGATGTGACCGAGGAAGGGCCAGCAGGTGGCGGGAAAGCCACTCAGGGCTTCTAATGGCTCAGAAGGCGGGAGCCGTGGGCGCCTCCTTCATCAGGCAAACAGGTATCGCTGCTCTTCCTGCTGGGCCCCCCGGAGCCACAGCCGCACCCAGCACCCTCAGAGCTGCGGGCCCAGGATGGGTCCCCCGGGGGTGGGGATCCTACCCGGCTGCCGGCAGTGCCGCCCTGGTGAAGCTGGGGGACCTCCCTGTGCCTCCTTCCTCGCCATCAAGACCAGAGGGAGGCGGTCGTGCAGAACCGCGCAGGCGCCCCACAAAGTGAGGCTAATGGATCCTGCGGTCCCGAGAGGCGCAGTTCAATACAAGGTCAGTGACAGAATTAGGACGGAACACGCAGGCGTGCATGCATGCGCACCCGCACGTGCACACCCGCACATGCACACCCACATGTGCACACCTACATGTGTGCACCTGCACAAGTACACCTACATGTGCGCACTCACACATGCACACCTGCATGTGCACAGCCACACATGCACACCTACGTGTGCATACCTGCACAAGCACACCCGCATGTGCACATCTACATGTGCACAGCCGCACATGCACACCTACAAGTGCACACCCGCATGTGCACACCTACAAGTGCACACCTCCGTGTGTACAGCCGCACATGCACACCTACACGTGCACACCTGCGTGTGTACAGCCGCACATGCACACTCACATGTGCACGCTCACACGTGCACACCTGCATGTGTACAGCCACACATGCACACACATGCACACCTATGTACAGCCACACACGCACACCTACACGTGCACGCTCACACATGCACACCTGCACGCACATGCACACCTCCACACACATGCACGCCTGGAGAGGCTCCCAATATTAAACTGTATTAATCGATGTGAAGTCCGGCCTGTAAGTGGCAGGGCGGAAAGACAGAGGCGGAACATCACGGTTCCCAGCGGTTCCCGGAAAAATCAGTAAGAACCAGCCTAGCGTGGTGGGTACAGGGGCCCCCCGCAGGCTACGTGAGGTCCTGGGAGGGGTCCCCGCTCTGCGCCCTCTTTACAGGTTCCTTGGGGAACTGTCATAAATCCCCACGTGGACGGAGAGGGCACCGCACAAGGAAGATTGAAGCTTAAGACAAGGAAACGGAAGGGACGGCTTGCCCGAACCGGGTTCTCTGCCCTGATGGAGGCTCTAACGTCCTGGCTCCAAACAGATGGAGAAACGTGTGATCTCGTCATCGCAGGTGCACGGCGAAGGCTGCGGTCACCGAATGGGGTGCCCCCGGGGTAGCGCTGGGGCCCGACGGGCCTGTGCCCCTCCACCACGGGCAGGATATCTGGATTCCTCCAGAGCAAGGCCCAGGAGCCCGGCCTACACCAGCGCAAGCGAAGGGAGCCGTGCCCCGGGGCCGCCACGGAAGCTCGGAGCAACACGTGCATGGGCGCTCATCTCCCTAAGGTCCCGAGGTGCAGCCTGCCCCCATGGGGATGCCCTCCCCCCAGCACCGCCGCGTCCCCAGGAGGGCCCCCCACTCACCGCCAGGTACTGTGGGGTGAGGCCGCCCAGACCCGTCAGGTTCCCCCAGGTGGCAGTGTTGAGCTGTTGCATCTGCTGTGCCAGCTGCTGCTGGAGGCGCCTTTGCTCCTTGTCCTTCTGGGTGTCCGCGAACTTGACTACGATGGGCGAGGAGCAGCCCTGTGGTCAGACACAGCGGAAAGTGAAGAGGGGGTTACCGCCTGGCTGAATGGGCGCATGACACCCCGCACTGGCTCTAGCTCACTCCACTAGCTCGGAGCACAAGGAACCATCTGGATTTTTTTAAATCAATGGTTTGATATTGCTTCTTCTTCTCTCATCAGTACCATCAACAGAAAACTCCAGACACTGCCAACTGGTTTCTCTGGGGCTCTGGTGGTGGGCGAAGCCATTTGCTTTCTTGCTCTGAGCATTAAAACTGCCTCTCCTCCTCTCTTCGCGGGTCTTCCTCCGACCTTGCCAGGACCTCCTCAGAGACAAGAGACCTTACGCACGTTCTTTAATTAAGCTTCACGGTTCCCTTGTCTGCGAGGCAGACTTGTCTGTGTGTCTGCCTGTTTCCGCGGGAGCAGGGGCCCCACGAGGAGAGGCGCTGCAAGGGGAAGGAGAACAGCCCTCATTCGTGTATTTTATCTTTTCCACTCTTTCCGATTTTCCGTGATGCATTTTTTTTTTTTGGTGCCCTGGAAGGCAGGAGGCCTCCCGACCCAGCACCAGCAACAACAGGGAGCAGTGGGCTGGCTTGCGGGGTGAGGATGCTACGGGCAGGGTAGGGGCGGGGGCCCCAGGCTCAGCCCAAGGGGACTGCCCACGTTTGCAGAGAGGACCCTCACTCTCTTCCTTCTTCTCTAACGCACCTACTCTATCCCCACCCCAGGGCCCGGGGCTCGGGGTTCCTGCGCACCACCAGTCTTGGAAGCCTATTCCACGGAAACAAGGCCTGCATCTGCAACAGCTGGAGGCATCTACTTGGCTTCCTTTGTCAACGGGGCTCACCATTCAGGGGGTTCCTTTGCAGTTTTCGTTTCCATGAGAAGGCAACGAGTAGGGGCAGTGAGTGGGTGCATGGCTAAGGGTCATGTGATAGGGCGGATTCATGTCTGAGATGGATAAAATCATTGGGAGAAGAATAAGGGCCTGTGCCACCTGCAGCAGGAAGACTGCCTTCCTTCCTAGAGCCCCTCTGGAACATTCCATACTTGGTAAACCCTCGGCGGAGACACGAGCTCCTCCTCCCTCCACCCCTCTCTCCCCCTCTCACTAAGGCTTGCCTACCCATCTCATCACCATTAAAGCTGCTAAATTTTGCTGAGGTACAAGGAAGTCCTTCTACCCATGTGATTTAAAAAAAAAAACCCAAAAACTTTTAAGGAAGCTTAGCATGATAATAGACCTCTCTCTCTCTCTCCTCTCAGAAATTTTATATTCCTACTTAAAGGAGCTCTCTCTCTCTTCCCTTTGGGTCATCTTGCTTTCTCTTAAAAACAAACCTGTGTGTGTTTTGTTTCTTATCACCTCGGGTAGTTACTGGGGATGTAGCTGTGAATATGTGAGGCTATGGTGTATGTTATGACCAAAAAAAAAAAAAAAGTGAGAAAAATGAGGTAGATGTTTCAGTTTGAACTTCCAGCATATCGGTCTTCAGCTCTGGTAGCCACGGCCACGGGACACAATGTTAAATGTCAGTCAACCGCATGAAAATAATATTTCCACCATTTAAAAAAAATTCTATACTTCATTTTTCTTCTTCTGCTCCAGAGTTCAGCCCTTCGTTGCTTTAAAGAGAGCAAAATACTCCGAAGATGGAAATGATAAGAGGGAAGGTTGCGTATACAAAGGGTTGTTATCGTTGTATCAAATTTGTTCCATAACAAATCATAGCATCTCCTCCTAACAGTACGTTTACTGTTTGTTTTCTTCCTTAAATACCAAAAAAACATAAAACAATGACCAAAAAAAGATACCGAAGCAAAAAATTGGGCCCCAAAATAACTTGTTCAAACCATAAAAAAGGAAAAACAGAGTGGGCACAGATTAGAAGGAAATTGGAAAAATAGAAGGTATGATATAAAAATTCATTATTTTTAAGGAAATGTTCTTTTAAACTTTAACGTTCAAGTCATTTGGAATTCAAATTCCTTAGATAATACATCTTGTTTAAAGATGTGAGCCAGAGTCCTGAAAATAACAAAATTAGTTAAAAAAAAAAAAAACCCAGCAAACTTTAGTTGTACAACTGTAATGTGACGGGCACGATATACAGTCTTCCATTTAAATGTCAGTATTTTTAAAAATCCAACAAGAAATTTAAGTGTCTGAGGGCCCCTCTGTCCTCATGAGCATGGGTGTCCAGATTTCAAAACAAGTGCACCAGATTTGACTTTTTAATAATAGAGATATCAATACCAAAGGATCAAGGATTTAAGAATGAATATGCCCCATTCTCTATAGCGGATTCTTTTTCATCCTGAGCCTATTCTTCTTTGGTTCTGGTTCATACCCAGGTCTGCGCTATGTTCCCGAGCTCTCTCCCCGTAGGAACACAGGAGAACACAGACCAGCATCCTCTGCGGCTTTACTCAGGGGGTCCCTGATGAAGGAATGGGAGTTAGAGCTGAAAGAATTTAGGTTAAAAAAAAATCATCTAAGGTACAAATCACTAAATCACAGGAAATAAAAAATGATTAAGAATGAAACACGTGTATGGAGGATAATAAATACAGGTGAAAACTTGTTTTCTTCCCTAACAGTACTTTCATTTTTTTTTTAAATCTCCACACTGAAAGGCAGCTGGGAATCAGACTGATCCCCAATAGTGGAGCAGCCGGAGAGAAGGCAGGGGACACACAGAGCATCAACGTGTGACTGCATGTTGTACAAGACTGGATCCCTAGGTATTTCAATTCCTGCTAATTATCTCCTATCGTGGCCGCTTTCCACCTGAGCTTGCCTTCAGGTAGGGGGGTGTGAGTGTCTTAAAAATGCATTGCACTGAAAGGAAAACACAGTGATTATATAAGATATGTTAGGAATATCAAAGTCAAAATGAAGCTCGAAAAAGACAATTAGGCTTTGCAATGCTGATATCAAAACTCAGAAAAGTACAGTAAACACTTAATGACAAGGCCATGCACACTCCTTGCCCCCTTGTCCGCCCACCTTCCGGCTCACTGTAAAAAAAAAAAAAAAGTTGCCCACAGAACATGACGCGGAATGATCACTTAGCTCCCAGCGTGCTTTGGGAGATGCAGCATTGCAAAAAAACAAACAAACAAATGAAAAAAAAATCACCCTCCACCTCCCACCTCGCTCAAAAAAAAAAAAAAAAAAAAAGGAGGTAAAAAAGCGCAAACAATCCATAAAGAAATTTTTGCACATTAAATAAAATTGAGAATATTTTGCTTTTCGGAAGATGAAAACGTAACTTCAGGTAACACCACAGGGCCACTTTCCAAGAAAAGATCACCCATACACAGAGGTACAGTATACAGAGTACAGCAGAACATGCACTCCCAAATGGATCTATCAGACAATACAGAGTAAGTAACAGCATATCACTCTTGGAATGCTTTTGTGCAAAATTCTGAAAGGCCAGACCCAAATCACAGACTAGAAGTACAGAGCCATCTATCTACACATGTGGGCGAACACCCACCAGCGTATAGATCTTCCCCCAAAGCCACTATCTCTCATTTAGGAGACCAAATTTGAGCCTTTATGTTTCTTTTATTGGGAGGTTTTTTTTTTAATGCAAAAAGATGAATATGGTTTTTCCAGGGATTTTCATGCGTTGTAACGTTTTCACGGGTTAAACAATGTAGGAGAAGTATTAATTTTCTCCCGACATTCTTGATGCAAAAGCACAATTTTGTTTGGACTAAAGAGAACTTGACCCCACATTTAAGAAAAAAAAAAGGAAAAGGAAAAAGGGGGGGGGGGGGAAGAACCCTGTGATTGGCACAGGGCAGGCCGCAATTTGGAGTGAGGGCTGTTAAGGCTGACTCCATACCAACCCTGGACCAGGAACGGACTGGATCCTTTAGAGGTCGAGAATGGGTCTTGGTTTAAATTGCACCATGACACTACGTTGCAGGGCCTGGGCCACTACAATAAAAGGCTCAAAAAAATAATGTACAGCAAGTGGAAGGTTTTACTAAATGCATTTCAAGTCATTAGGGGAAAAATTGAGAGAGAGAGAGAGAGAGAGTGAGTGAGAGAGTGGGAGAGAGAGAGAGGATGAATATGAATGAATGGAAGAGATGGTGAAAGTGTCAATCTGTGATTGTCATGTAAACAATCCGCACAGGAGAGAGCGGCTTTACCATTCCCCATCATTTGCACAAAGAAAACAAAGAAAGGGCAGATGATACAGTACCTCCATGGTCTGAGACTGATGCATGGCTTTGATTGCATTCTGTGCCATTGCCCTTGTAGAAAATGTGACAAACGCACAGCCTGTGGGAAACAAGGGGACAGGGAGCAGGAAAGACAAAAAACAACAAGACAAAAGGGTTGGACGCTTGTTAAACCAACACAGTCTACGAGAACTGCCACAGGACGACACCGTTCTCAGTAGTACATAAAAATCAACAACTTCTCTCTCGGTTTTTATCTTAGTTTGCTTTTTATTCACAGTGCTGACTTGCTAATCTGACCAAAGCAGAAAGATTTATTTATTGACTGGTTTATTTATTTATTTATTTTTTAAAATGGAGACGAGGGGAAAGTAGTTGGGCACTTTTTTTTTTTAAAAGCCACAGGGAAGGGGAGGGTGCTTTGAAATTAACAAGATCTCTTTTTTTGCATTTTCTAAAATAAAAAGTTGTAATTTTACATTTTCTCCTTGGCTGATTATCTTGACTTGTAGGGCATCCACACATTCGAGGCTTTGGATTTCAAATTTTCGAGTTGATTTCTAAGCAGCAGATAATGCAATCCTCACGCCAGAGGGCGAATTAGCAAATAAATTCCAAAGGCTCGAAATGTCAGCAAATAAATATCTCTGGTCTCTTCTGGGCCGTTAAAACAGATATATGCATACGTATACACTGATGCGATTCCAATGCAAAGAAATATACCACATCCTGCAGGAACTATTTGGTTGTTATTAATCACGCACAAGAACAAATGCTCTATCACTCTGAGAATATTCAATAGTGCTTATCAGGTAAAACTTTAGAAAATCTGCATTAGATTTCTTAGCCGTCTGAAATCTCTATGACTTTTCAGAGTTGTGATTTCGGATATGCATCAGAGATCTGACCTAAAGTCTAACATACACAAGACAATGTACAGTTCTCTGAATGTTTCCTGTGAGACCCATTGAACTTTCCACGGCTTTTTATTTCTCGTGCGGTAAAATAAGCAGCGTCTACAGTGCCTGCTTCTGTTCCTTGAGGCAGTACTGGCCACCGTACAGGTCACTGCTCCAACTACATGGCTCATTGCCCTTTTCACTAATAAAAACACTGCCTTCAGAAATTTACATTTTATTCATCATGCACCCTTGGGCTTCTTAGAGAAAAAGACTGTGAAATTAATGCAGATTCAGGCTGATTTTATAATAATACCACGGCACACTAAAAGCTTAGCTAAAGCAATGCAGACTTATTTCACTTATGATCTCTAATGACTTTAAAAGTGCATTGATTTTCAGCTTCTTTAGCTTTGCACAGTTTGAACTTAGGTATCAGAGAATAATTTAGTGTTCCACTCAATTTCTTCAAAACATTATTATTATTACTACTTAAAAGATTCCCAAATGAAGCAGATCTAAACACTGAGAGGCAGAAGCCTGTTGTCCTCTCAGACTGAACGCATGGAAGTGGAATTCTGGTATCCACAGTGCGAGATTATTGCCCCTGTGGCCAGTAAGCCAAATAGAATGTTCTACATCCGGGGGGGAAAAAAAAAGAAAGAAAGAAAAAGAAAGAAAGAAAAAAAAAAAACAACCCAGCAGATTGTTTGGTTTCTGTAAATCAATTTGTGAGTCATAAAGTATATTTTCTTCGTTTGCTCTGCATGTGTACCTGGTGAGATTATCAAGTCAATACTGTATTAGCACCTTTTAATCAAACAGCAATAAGAGAAAGTAGCACCTGCCCATTACCCCCAAAGCACAAAAACATCCAGTCATGAAAATAAGTCAATGCATTTTTTTTTTGCATCATGCTGTAATTTTTAATACAACAAAACTCTCAGTAGGTGGGAGAGTCATCCCTCATTCACCTCCCGGCTGAGCTGGCCTTACAAAGCCTGAAGTCTAGCTTGCTATGAATGCCGAGATGTTTCATATACTTCTCTGACATTATAGCAGCTAGTGGAGCTTACTATTTAAACACACTTGTCTGCACCTCCACTGGCTGTAGCTTCTGTCATCAGTGAAAGCGATCTGGAGCCTTCTCTGAGGCATCTAGAAGATGTGTGTAATAGTGTGAAACAGATGACAGTACATCTACTGGCTTCCATATTGCGACTCAGTGCTACAATTAGAGAGCCCCAAAGTCACCATCCGTCTCAAAATGGTGCCCCTTCAAAAACACTGTGGTTATCACCGACATGATCAGCGGAGGAAGTAGCACTAAGATTTCTCTTCTTGCATTTCTTGAGACTGCAATGGAATTATCTGCTTTTGCAAATAATCTGATGGAGATCTATTTGACATCATGTGAAGCCTGGCCTAACTCTGCTTTTAATACCCGAAACTGTTTCATTCACTTTATTTGCTCTAATTATCCAGGAACATGTGCCAAACAGTTTTCCAAATGGAGGTTAAGAATGCATTAAAAAAAAAAAAACACATGTAAAATGTCAACAGAAATCAATAAGGCACAGTTTATGCATTTATCACAATTTCAGAACAAGCAGAACTTTTTGAGTAACTTAGTGAGAAAGATACAGCAATTAGCAGGTCTCAGAAGTATTAGCAACAGAACAATAAAATTTCATCTCTATAAACTCGAACCATTGCTCTTTCCTCTCTGAAACCTGCAATTAAAAGCTCGACTGATGCTTCTAATTATACAACCGTTACTGCATCCAAAAAAAATGATCTGACAAATCTGATGACTCCTTTAACCTTTTTACTCTATTGGCAGTGGTGCAGTAAGAGGGAACCTGTCTCCTTAGGGGCTCTGTCAAGTTCGGGGCTATGTGCTGTGTTCAATTACTTAAGAACGAAAATCACTGCCATTTGTAAAGCGAGAGCACACATTGAAGACCTCCCTCTCTACGTGAGAACTTCTGGATGAAGTTCTGCAACTTCAGAACCAAATGGAAGCTTGTTAATCTTTGTAATTTCTGCTCTAGTCCTATGGCTAGGTTTTAATTTTCTTTCCCACAGCACTGAAAACATGGTGGTGGCTTCAGGATTAGGCCTCAAAATGCTTTTCACTAATAGAGGGTCACATAAGCTTCTTCTACAAGCCAAGGAACTGACTTTCCATTGGGCAAAAATAACTTAGGTCAATTGGCCCTTCCTACTAAAAACGAGCTTCTGGGTGCAGTGGGGTCCACTGGGTCTTGACAGGGTAACTGCTCTGACGGCCTTATAGGGCCAGCCCTCCTCTGTTCTAGATTATTGGATGTACTGTCTCAGGAGTCAGTTCTCTGACTACTGATTAAAACATAGGAGAAACCAGAATGGGGGGAAAAAGATGACATGTACCAAGATATGAAGCTTTTCTTCTTCTTCTTCTTCTTCTTCTTTTTTTTTTTTTTTTTTTTGGTTAGTTAAGATAGCCTGTATCTTATTGTCTTGAAACCTCTCTAAGTACATAATAGCTGACAAAAAAAATTAAGAAAAAATTCATCCTTGACTGTGGCCACCCTGTATTTTACCTTACAATTACTTATTGTCTCTACTTTCAGAATGTCACAGATGGCTCACAGAAATGAAAGGGGCTGCACTCCTCCCGGTTTGGTGGGGCTGCCTTCTTGCTGCTAAAACAGATAAATGATTGACTGGGGAAAGGTTTCTCCAAGTAATTTCCTCCTACAGACGGGATCTAAGGAACGCACGTGGCCCTGTCACAGAGAAGATTCTGGAACACATCTATTACGCTTGTCATCTCAACTGAAAAGCTATCTTCACTCAGGTGTTCTACTTATTTTCTCAGTTGCAAGAGAATTTTGAGAGAACTAGATGAATTCTTGGTCTGCACCAGAGAGAGAGAGAGAGAGAGAGAGAGAGAAGGAAGAAAGGAAGGAGCACAGGCACTTTCAAAAGCATGTACAATGTCAGGGCCTCTTGCTTTTATGCTTCTTCTTTGAAAGAGAAGCAGCAGTCTGCTATATTTCAACTGAGGGAAGCGTACTTAAAATAACTTGTGTGGCATGAAGCAGCTTTTGGCCTATGGAAAACTTGTTTATAAATTCCCATTTGGCCAAAGAGAGTTCTTAATGCAGCTGATTTTCCTCCCTGTATCTTTTTAGTGGAGGCAGAGTGTATTAAACATATGTTCTCCATAGAACACGAGAGCGTCACAACTAGTACTGGGGTGCACCACCTCCAGGGGTGGCTTCGTTTCTCTAGAACTGGTGTGGAGGGATTGCTCCTTAATGGCACCTCAGGCTGAGTGCAGAGCAGGACTTACTAGTTTGCCAAATCTCAGCCCCGAGGGGAGACTGTACGGAGAACCAGATAACAAAATGCAGTACCTAACCCAGGGGTATTTGATACGAATTTCCGCACATGCTTAGATATCACATGGGTGAGCCTAAGCTGTCGTGATCCAAACTGAGTCCACTGTGTGTACCTGTTTTAAAAGTCAAAAGCCCCATCCTAATATTCTGATCAGATATAATGGAAACAAATGAGGATTTAGTGGCTAAGTCCAGTCTGTGCTCGCCAACATCCCTGAGAATATTGCCAATTTCATTTGTCAAGGGTTTTGGCAGGAGAATGTTGGAACACCATAAACACAGCTGGAATATTCTTAAACAAGCAGAAAGTTACCTTACATGGCAGTAAAGATCTGACTACACTTTGTGGGAAAGAAAAATGAGATAAACTCTTTCATTGTCTCCGAGTCACAGATATTCGTTGCCATGGTGCAGAAAACCCTGTGGACTGTACCCAAACAGTCCATTCTGACGGTGGGATTATGGGTAAATGAGAACATGTGTATTTTAGGAAATCAACAGGCTAAAGGGACACTGACGAATGCACTGGCTTGGAGGACTCCAGCTTTGATTTTGAGAGCAAACATCTCATTTGACTTCTTGTGCGTGGACGTGTGGTATGCCGCTTACTTTCTCAAAACAGGTCAGCAGGCCTGGGAGGCTGACCTGCTACTGCAGAAGATCTGAGTATTAGGGAGCGCCTTGAAAATATCTCAAACTGGGTTTTCCAAGTTAGAAAAGATGGTTACTGCCCCCCCCCCAAGGGGAAAATGCACATTGAGATGCGGGCATATGGTGAAAAGAGAGAGTCAGACTCCTGATATTTGCTGAGTGCTGGTTTCAACGTGCTTGGTAGATGCTAGGTGCTGTCCATGTACAGTTGTGACGATTCCTGGGCGGGGGCAGGGGGGCGAGGTCCTGATCTGGAACCTGGCATGGATCTGGGTGCTGGGGAGTAACTGTCGGGGCTTCTTTGCAAATAGTCTTTCTTGTCAATATGGAGATGAGGATTTCTGTTTTCAAGATTCTAACCCAAAGTACAGAGCTGTGGGTCCTGGCAGCCCACTCCCCCGAATCAGTGCGGGGACCCTGATTCTAGAGACCTCAGCTTCGCACCTGGCAGGGAGGAAAGTGAAGCTACCGAGGTGGTCAGAGAAGAAATGACCCGAGACACCTGTGGGGGAGCCAGCGCCCCTGCCTGCCTCTTCGGTCTTCATTCTTGTAGCTGAACCGGGCAAAGGCAAAGCCAGAAAAGCGAACCACTTCTCTGTCCCTCTGCCTCATGATTGCATGGTTTGATTCAAAAACTTTTTATTTAGACTAGTTTAGACTCGGTTTAGTAGGACAAGGGGCTTTTCATTTTCAGGGCGACCAACCTTTCCTTTCACTCGGTTTTTATGTATTTGTTTACGTCTAAAATGGCTGAGCCAGCAACAGGCATCGGAGACCAGAAATGCTGAGCACCCTTTATCTGCGCAGCCACTAATGGGAGACACTTATTAATATTTGATTGAAAACTGCAATTCTTTAATGGAAGCAAAATAGTAGCACGGGAGAGAATTGTTCTTTTAACAAATACACTGATTCAGGAGCAGTCCCCTGTACCCAGGCGTCCCTGGGTCTCACTAATTGAAAAACCTACCAGCGTCTGGCTTTATATTTCAGAACAAATGGTTATAAATGAGTATTTTTCTTTTTTTGCCATGGGGAATTCTCATCAGTTCACCAGAAATTACTTTTCTGTTAAGAAGAAAGAAGAAGAAGGAGGCAAAAAAAAAAGGGGGGGGGGCAGGGAGGAATGTACTCCTCTTTACACGGAGCTGGCACGTGCAGGAAGCAGGGAGGAGCGCGCTGCCCTAACTGGCGTCCTAACTGGCGTCCTAACCGGAGTCCTCGTGGAGCTCTGCGGCCCACGCCCGGCGGCAGCGCAGGCAGGTCAGGTCGAGGCCTCTCGGCCACTACCGCATCCTGCTCTGTCCTGTGAGAAGCTGGGGGAGAAGCTGGGGCTGCTTTAAGGTCTTCTCTGTGGGATTAACTTAGGGGCGCTCGGGGAGCACTAGGCACCGTGGGCCCCGAGGCCGCTGGAGGAAGTGCACGGATCACCGGCCAGGCAGACGGAGAGCACGGGTGGGGGTCCCCCCAGCCGCGGGATGCTCACCCAGGAGACCTCCCATGGCGGGCACCCCAGGAGGGGAGCGGGGCAGGCATGGTGACTGCTGCCCTTGGGGGGGGCCGAGATGGGACAGGGATGGGACAGTGGGCTGGTGGTGGTCACAGCTCACGTCTGGAGTTCTGGACCGGGATCTCGGGCCCACGGGGCTCTCACCACTAGAAAATCCCCCCCGTGGCTAGTTGGGGGGCCTCCTCTCTGCTGGTTCTCCATGTCCTGGGCCTTGGCGACTGGGAACCTGCGAGCTCGGGGCTGTGGCTGGGAGGAGGAGGGGAGCCCGCGGGTGCTGGTCGCTGCGCTGGCAGGGACAGGGATCACAACAGTCCCGCTCGTGGGTTCCCGCACCTTTTTTTTCTTCATCCAGCCAGGCTGCCTCTTCCCACGGGGATCTTGCTCCCCCACCCCCACGGCTGCCCCGAGCAAGCAGAGTCAGATGACCCAGCGTGACTGGCAGTCCTCAGGGAGTGAACGAGCCGGGGTGGCACTGGGTGGGGGGGGAGGGCGCCAGGACAGAGGTCCCAGCATCCTCCTGCCCCTGAGGCCATGTGGCCGCCAGCCTGGGGGGCTGCTGTGGTTGAGGCTGGTAACGGTGTGGGCCGTAAGCTATGGCTCTGCCCTAGGCCCTGGGCCTGCAGGTGGGGGCCACACTCAGAGCGATCTTGGTCAGCTTTCGGGGAGGCCTGCCTGTCGGGGACCCCTTGAGCTGTCACGCCCATTCCATGCCTCCCTCCTTTTAAAACCACTTTTGGAAGAAAACACGGGGACTGCAGGCAGGAAGCTTTTTCCACCTCCTTCTACTGTTCCCCTCGATTGCCTCGGTTTCGGGGGCCCTGGAGGTGGCTGTAGGCGGAAAACCTTTGTTCTCCACGCCTTCGATTCTAGCAGCTGACAGCGTCAAGTTCCGCATCTCAAAGTCGAAAGAACAAATGCTCTTCCTCACGTGGCGCTGAGTTTAGCTAAAATGAGGGACACGGGTGTGAAGGAGTGCTTTGAGACGTAAGGACCAACTTTTTCTTTCAGCAGGTGGTTCGAGACGGCAGTGCTGTCCCAGAACCAGAGACTGGGAATGAAGAGAAGTTTCTAATTAGCCCCATGGAAACTGCATCGAGAAGTATCCTTGATAGAATGAGAGCCTCTCTGTGGTGCAAACATATGGGTTGCTTAGGAGAAGTGAACAGTGACGTTTTATATGTACACCCTGAATCCAGCCTCCTGGGCAGTCTCGGGAAACATGGTCTGATGAGGGGGGACACTCTGCGACAGCACTTAGGAGTGGGTTAGCCAAGGATCTGCTGTGCAAGGAGGGCCAGACGTGGAAAGGGACGTTATTTCCAGCTGCCTTAGGTAGCTGCTTGCAGACACACTGGTTTTCCTCAGGGCTCGAAGCCCCCATCTCTGCTTCCATCACGGTGACAAAGAGGAGCCTACTATCTCCTGGACCAAGTCATCTGTCTACCATGTAATGGGACTTCCTGTGCTCAGGGCTCCCAGGAGTTTTGCTCTTGGAAATAAAACCCTCACACCCCAGGACAGGCCCAGCTACCCTGAGTCCCTAAGCTGTTCTGAGCTACATGGGGACACTGACGTTCTTCCTCCGTTTATGTCGCTGTCAAGGGGCCCGTCCCCTTCCCATGGCTCTCGGGCAGAGGCAGGAAGCCAGAGACTAGATGAAAACAACAAATATTCTCTTTCCTCCTCCACATCTCTCCTTCACCCCCAGAATGTACTTCAATTTGATATCGAAAGGGATATATAACGACAGGGCGGCCTGTCGGCATCCCCGCTGGCCGGGAGAGCCTGAGCTAATATGTTGGCTCTAAGACCTTCTCGACCTGAGAAATTCAAGGTGATCACTTCAGCTACGGTGAAAAGTTCACGCTGGAAAACGTGATCACACGAGACGCATTACAGGGTGACCTCTTGCTGCGTGCGGTGGCTACATCTACCTTGATTGTGACACACAGTTCCAATTAGCACTTAAGGAAAGAGACTTTATAGACAGTACACTCACCTCGACTCAGCCCGTCGGGTCCCCGGAGGATCCGACATTCTTCTATCTGGCCAAATGGAGAAAACATCACCCTGATATCATTCTCATTACATTTCTTCGAAACCATTCCTATGAATAATTTTCGGTCTTCCACAGCTAGGAGATAAAAATAATGAATGAGCAAAGGCCATTTCCCCACCTCCTTTTCTTTTCTTGTAATTAATGCTTCATTACCACATCAAACCGGGCCCCCGGTCATGTGAGACGAAGCATGGGACTTCCCAAGGCCAGCTCTTGGGACTTCCAGGCCACCTTCCCTGGCGCCCTTCATCCTGCCTCCCTCTGTGAGCTGCCTCTTACCCACATGACATCTTCAGAGGACCCGAGACACCACCAAGTCCTCCCCTCCCACCCCGTCTGGAAACTCACGGTGCTCACTAACATGTTAGAGCTCCGTGTAGTCGCCAAATGCTACCATTTCATAGAGATCGTTTTGAACGTGCATTTTTTTTTTTCTCCCATAGGTGTTCTTTGGACTTGAATGACAAGAGAAAGAAAAAGGTTGGGGAGAGAAAAATAGGATGAACAGATAAAGCACCACAGGAAATGAAACTCTGAATAAGGCATTCACTGGGGGGAACCTCCTCTCTCAATTTCAAATAGCTTGGCTGCGTGGATCCAGACAGTAAGGAGAGAGAAGAGAGATGCTCATCTCTCTGGAGGAACATAGATGACCTTCCGTCCATCCGTCTGTCCGTCTGTCTGTCCACTCTAACCAGAACAACATGTGGTCTGCATCTGTGGCTGAAGATCAAGGCAACTCTAGGGGCAGAGCGGGGCCGTGGCTACTTGAGAATCCCCTCGGGACGGCCCCACGCTCGGGGTGGAACCCAAAACGGGAAAGAGCATGAAGGGAACGATGACCATTCTTTGCACCTGGATGCAGGACACTTGACAGACAGAAATGCATTTTGGGTGTCACGCCCACCCCCCCCACCCCCACGCCAGTGCCAACCCTGGAAACTGCTGGGAGGGTAAAAAGACTGAAGAAGGTTTGCCTCTGATGACCTGGGAGATTTTCCTCAAAATCTACAGGCCTGCGCTCAGGATAAGTGACCTACATTTAGCCTCAAAGTCACAATTATCACTGATTTCGGGACAGTGTTTGCAGCCTTTTTTAAGGAAAGAGCAAAAAAAAAAAAAAAATTAAAATTAAAAAATAAAATAAACAAAAAAAGGAAAGGGAAAAAAAACCCCAACTCTGTTCTAGACGTCCATGGGGAGAAGTCTTGCTTACATCCTGTGTTGCATTTTAATCCACGTCTTAGGATTTAAAGGAAGGGCAGGCGGCTGTACCAGCATTTTAGACAGGCTGGCTTAGGGAAGGGCCCTGCCGTCCACGCTGCGTAGAAACCTTCGTGCCCTATCTGTGTCATAATCTCACCGCTGCTCTTTAACTGGCTCTTATCTCTGTCTCCCGGATTTGTGCCCTGGACAGCCAGTGTCTTGGTTTCATTTAACTGGCAAGAATGGATTTTGGACTTTCTAGGGCCAGGTGCTCTTGATGCCTGAGTCAAACCGGCCTGGGCCCCCCGGGGGCTGGGAGAGAGATCTGTCAGCGAAGGAGTAATGGGACACAGCGAGGCCTGCTCTGGGGGGCCCACTGCCCAGCGGGGGGATCCCATCTGTCCGTGATGTCTGCTAAAGCCCCGTGTGGCTCCTGAGCACTTGAACCCTGGCTAGTGTGACTGAGAAACTGAACTGCTATTGTGATTTAATTGTAGCTAATTAAAAAAAAATAATTTAAATTTAAGAAGCCCCATGTGACATTACGGTGGACCCTGCAGCTCTGCGAGGCCTGGGTGAGGCAGGTAAGGGCTCCTGCCCCATGGAGCCCCGCACTGGAAGCAGGAGACTTGGAAGATGTTCTGTGTCAGTCTCAAAGACCCCTGGTGGGGCAGGGAAGGAACCTGCCTAGCCTGGGCCATAGCTGCTGCCCCTCTCCCAGCTCCAGTCCTGGCCTCCATGTGAGGGCAGAGGAGGGAGAGGAGGCCTCCAGGGGAAGGCAGGGCTGGGTCAGAGACTTGCCGGGTCCCGGCACTGCCCACTGAGTTGACGGCCACCCCAAGGAGTGAGCTGACTTGCGTGGCCCTTGGCCTCGTCATCCATAAAACGAGGTTTAAACTCCTCTTTCCTGGCTGTCTTTCTTAAGTGACAGAGAGAGAACGGCCCAGCTATGCACCTGGCGTGACCCAAGTACCTGGGGTGGGGATGCAGAAGCCCAGGATCCCACCTGCCAGCCGTGCTCTGCACCGACACAGCTCCTGCGACAGTGCAGAGAATATAGGGCTCTGAGCCACACGGGTGGGAACCAAACACCATGGGGCTATGAGCTATGGACTGTGCACCAAGAGCTACAGAAAGGCTTGGTAGGCAGAGGGGGTGGCATTTCAGCTGGCCCTGGAGGGGCACGGGGAGAGGCTGCTAGAAGCGTGGGGACAACACGCGGTGGGGGGATGGAGGAAAGCAGCCAGGCTTCAGCCCCTGCTGCTTCTGTAGAGAGGGGCTCAAGGCAACACAGTCCTGTGTTGAGCCTCATCAAAGTGGCTGTGGGCAATGGTGTCACTGGTTCTGAGTCACAGGGGGAAGCTGGGGAGGACCCGACTTCCCTCCAGTAGATGAACAATCTCACTTGTAAGAAGCTCTTCTCTCTCCCATTAGAGCAGGTGAGCTACCTGTGATCCACAGGGAAGTGGTGGACGTCAGTCAAGCAACTGTGCCCACCTACACTGATGACACGGTGGCCCCAAGGGGACACGACATCCCTGATGGGAAGGGACGGATCACAGCATGGAAGAGCAGGGGCTAGCAAACTTCTAGGTGCAGTTGCAACCTCCCCACTCCCACTGCCTCCACGACTTCCACCCACAGAGGCTATGCCTGGTATCTTCTTGAGTGTAAAAAAAAAAAAAAAAAGTCCTATTGAATGTCTTCTTATCCCTAAGAATTCAGTTTTAGTTCTTTCAAACAAAAGCGAATGATAACCTGAGTCCTCAGTTTCACCGGGAAACCGATCACTACGGCACGGAGCTAAAAGGCTTTGCAGGTTTGGAGCTTTACGGTGATGCTGGAATAAACTACATGTGCTGTCCCTGCATAAGCTGAAAAAATGATTTTCCCCCTGTAAGATGAACAGTGAGAGCTGAAAACCACCTGTCGACAAGCCCTGGCGTCCCAGGCATCAGGCCAGCCACACGTGAGGCAGGGAGATGGACGAAAACTCTCTTTCAGTAGCAGCAGCAGCTCAGGGCATATAGGGAAGCCGACACCACCCATAGGGTGTCCACCCATAGGGACGAAGTGCCCACCTCGTCCTCCGCATGCGGGTCCCAGCAGGGAAGCTGGGTGCTGGCAAGGCGGCGAGCCCTGCTCCCTCTCTGGTTCCAACAGCTGGGCCCCCCATGGGCTTCAGGGGCAAATGGGGAGACCTACTCACTCCCCCCTTTCTTCTCCCTTGAGTTTTCCTGGTGGAAATTCATTCGTCAAACTTGTTCCTGGGATTCCCAGTCCGAGGGTCCCTGAGCAGCTTTGTCAACATTCTAAATAAATACAATCATCTTGCATTCGCTTAACTTTTCCACCAACTTTTGATGCATTTCTTGGTGTTTCTTCCCCCCTCCATGTTCATAGGTGTCTTACTCGTGTTTTCAATCCACAGGAAGGCAGACTTGCTTAAACAAACCTACTGTGTTTATAGTATTATGCTAAGTGCTGAAGGGAATTAAAAAAAATTTAAAAAAAGAAAAGAAAGAAAGAAGGAAAAGGAAAAAAAAAAGAAGGAAAAGAAAAGGTCCTGGCCCTGCAGGGGAAAAGCCTACTTTCCTTCAGGATAACTGATGAATGAGCAAGGGGCGACACCTTTTATACAGAGCGCCATGCAGGTGGGGTGACCGTCACCGCTAACTACGGAGGGACTGGGAAGGCAGTCTGTGACCAGAGACCACTTTAGGTTCTCCTGTGCTACAAGAATGAGTTAATATTTTAAGTTTTTAAGTGGGGCCTTTTTTTTAAGTTCGGGGGAATACAAACTTTGTTTTTGAAAAATCCCTAATTGTAAGTCTGTGCTAACACCCTGGTGTACAATCTGTCAAAGTCACACCTGGATGCAGGGCGGCCTGAATTAATTAACAACTTTTCAATGTGTTAGTGCTAACATATGGCATTTAATTACTGCCTCCAAATCCGTGAGTCTCTCCACTTTGAATTTCAAAATTATTTCTTCCTCTTCCGGGGAAGCAGAAAGTGACCGGAAGGGGACGCCCTGTGAATCACTTCTTTACTAGACAACGTTTGGTCACCTTGACCCCGTGAGCTCTAGACTCGATGTGTGGACGGACACCAGGGGTGCTGGAGGTCTTGAGAAAAAGAGAAAGGGCTCCCTTGGCATGTCTCGAAGTGAGGCTTTAAGGGCCCCCGACAAGTTGTGAGGTTGGAGGGTTAAAGCAGGATGAATGAATTTATGCTCTGTGTACAGAAGGGACCAAAAAAACCCCAAAACAATCCTCTCAACCAGGAGCATGACCTAAGAGTGAACACTGGCTGGTCGCTGAGACTCCAAGCACAGAACCAAAGGCAACCTCGATGCTTTTCTTATCAGTTTCTGCTACACAAACTTCAGATCCAGCAACTACATTTACTTTCCAATCTTGCACAGTGGGTACCTTTTCCTGTACCGCAAACAAAGCTAGGAAAGAGGCCCCCCCCAGGGTATAGGGAATGAAAGGTAGTAAAAATGTCTGTGCTGGGGTATGCTGCGCTCTGGAATCCACACCTCCTCAAGCCTCATCCCTGCCATTACTCAACTGTACCCAGTGGAAGAATAAGAAGACAACTTGGATTCTGTGAGAGATCTGAGTACTTATTCACTATGTTCTTCCCAAAGATCCCAGTATTTTATTGCTGATCCAGAATGGGATTTTTTTTTTGGGGGGGGGGGACACCTGGCACAGTTAGAAGCACCAGGGCAGAAGTAAGATGCTGTGAGTTTGCATAAATATGCTAGAGGCTGCAGCTTAAATCAGAGCCAATTAAGAGGGCAGGCTCTAGGAAGCCTGGAGATCTGGAAAGCCCGTTCAGTAAAATACCAAAGGGCAGGGCAGATCCAAGAGCAGCCTAGCGGGTCTGGGCTTACCAGGACGGCTGCTCCCTTTGTCAGAATCTCTAGATAGACAAAGGCTTCAAAGAGTGATGGCTTTCTGGAATTCATTTGTCCATCACTAATTAACCAGTGATTAGCAGCCCTTTCTTGCTCAGCAAACACAAAGTTTCTGAGAGCCGAACATCCTGATAATGAAGATGGTAACTGTCTAACCGTGATGAGTCCTTTGTGCTATCCATAAATGTCAGCAAACTCAATAAAGGTACAATTAGAGCTCGTTATCCCTCTTTCACAACTATAGGAGCTATTGAGAGCATCTGAGCCAAAGAAATCTTGGTGCACTATGAGCTTTGGAAACTGTGCTTACCTGTCAAAACTGCCACGTGAAATCACAAAGGGCTTGCACCTTTTATCATTTGCTTTCAAAAACTGTACATTTCTCCTGATTCTGCAGCCAGGTCCAAGGAGAACCCTGAAGCCTGGTCAGCCCATGCAAAGTGAGGCATGGGTTTTACACCTCTATGAGGAAAAATGCTTTGAAAGGAGCTTTCAGCCCACTTATACTTCTTGACTTTTTCCCCCTTTTTCCTGGAAACTCAGAAAATGAAGGTCAATCTACAAAGCAAGGGAAGCGCTGGCCCAACGAGAAAGTATATGGAGGTGGCTTTTCCTTCATGTGTCCCGAGCTATCTATGCGAAGCTGGAAGTGCCAGCTTCGGCAGCTCAGAATGCACCAAGCAGCTGCCTCGGCTAGCCACGAGTGTGCCGATGACTTAGCAGAGCGAATATTTACTATGTTCCAGGTATTATGCTAAGTTCTTTGTAGATGTTAACTTGTGTTCTCTTAGGACAACCCCGTAAGGTGGGTGTTCGAAGAAGAATTGAGACCATAGACCACTGTAGCCCCCTCTCGCAGCTGGGGATATAGGGGGTGCTGGGTGAGGTTACAGAACCTGCCCAAGGACACAGCTAACAGGTGCAGGGTCAGTGGTCAAGTCTGGGCTTCTGGAAATTGCTTCTACCTGTGACCCTGAGTTGCTTCCTGAACAACGGCATTCTGAAGTTATCTTCTCCTCTTAGTAAAACAGTGTCTAATCCCACGTGGCTTCTGAGATCGTGCAAAAACTGGGTTTGCTGATGGCAGTTCTGCTCTGGTGCTGTGGTTCTAGAACCAGAGCAAACAGCACCCTCTGTGTCCAGAGCTGACGCCGGAAGCAAGGGCGACCAACCACCGGAGACCTCCAGGCTGCTAGCCCAAGGAACAGGGTCTCCGAGTCAGGTTTTGTGTCCGCACAGCAGCAAATGCTAGGGAAGAAACCCTTTCATCGTCCAACTCCTTGGGTATTTCAGGTCAAACATTTCCGGCTGAGTTCCCTAATTCATCATGTTTTTATAGCGGTGACCCAAAGTTCAGAAATAAACTGTCCTTCACGGCCCTTGTCCTGACACAGTTTAGAGATTCAAGAGTCTAAAGGATAGGGACCGTCTCCTAGCGGCCAGAAGCTCCCACATGACCTTCACAGGCAGGGTTCATCCCTCAAATACAGCATTTCTCTCTCCTCTGGGAAACAGAACAGACCCTAAACGTGTACTTCTGGAGCAGAGAGGCTCTGGAAACAGCACGGGCACCCGGCCTTCTGTGTTAGACACTCTCCGTGCAGATTCAGAGCCGTAGGAGGCCAGAGAAACATCTGGGAGGTGACACTACCCCACATATCATAGAAGTGGTGCTCTCTTGTTTGCAAAGCGTTGTTGGGAGTATTTTTTTAAAATTTTTTTATTGGAGTTCAATTTGCTAACATTTAGCATAACATCCAGTGCTCATCCCACCAAGTGCCCCCCTCAGTGCCCACCACCCAGTCACCCCAATCCCCTGCCCACCTCCCTTTTCACTACCCCTTGTTTGTTTCCCAGAGTTAGGTGTCTCTCATGTTGTGTCTCCCTCTCTGATATTTTCACTCATTTTCTCTCCTTTCCCCCTTGTTCCCTTTCACTAATTTTTATATTCTGTTGGGAGTATCTTAACATGTGTCTAAAAAAGAAAAAAAAAAGCCAGCCTTTGCGAGGTAGTGACCGTCATTCCCATTTCATGAACAAGGAGATCCAAGTTTGGGGTTTAAGTGACGATTAGACTGAACATCGGTAAATTCTGGGGGGTCAGGGCACTTCCTGTAGTCCTTTTCTTTGTTCTGCTTCAGATTCAGTGCTGATGACGCTAAGTCATCACGGAGTAGCTGCTTTTAGAATAAAGGGGTGGAAGTGACCTGAGGTCCTGCGGGAAAAGCTGGGTGCCAGGTGTGCAGCAGGTAGTGTGGGACGAAGGGGACAGACTCTCAGGCTGGGCCGGGGGTCGGGGGGTGACCAAGCACCCAGTCTACTCCCTGACAGGACACATCGGGTGCTGGTGACACCACGCCACGACTTGGAACGGTCCTCAAACCTTCCTCGTCCGTGAAGAAGCCAGAAAGTGGGATGCACCACAATTAGCAAAAAATACCTCGCAGAGAGATTGAGACCCCAATCATAATTTACATTTGCAGATACTCAGATCTCCGAGTGCATGGCTTCTGCCCTGATTACTAATTAATGATGTGCAGACCTGCCTGTGGGAGCAAACACTGTTGATTATGTCAGTCTTGGGGGATGGAGACGCGCCGAGGTCTGGGAAAGTAGCGGATCCCCTTTAACATACATTTTGGTGAATTCAAAGAACAAAAAGGGGACAGAAGGCGGGCGTAGATGGAGGCAGAAACTTAGGAGAGAAACGTGGCTGTCGGCCCTGCTGGGGTGGGAGAGGTAAATCTCAATTATTTCACAGACCTCATCACATGCATATTTTAGTACCGAGCGTCCCTTTATTTAATCGGTCCACTGAATTCTGAATGAATTTGGATGCAAATGCACGGGTAGGACTCCAAGAAGGGGTCCGCAGAGGAACCCACCAAAGGAGGAGGGAAGACAGCAGGATTCCAAGCGGGCGAGCCCTTTCCCGCTCTGTACCCCGTGAGGACCTTCCTCCTCATCAGGGGCCCTGGGCTGCTCTGCGTGAGGAGACCCACAAGAGACAAAGGCCACAGAGTCACCGCACAGAGCAGGCCCCGAACAGAGGGCCACGGAGAACCATCTCTTGTCTTCCCAGATCTTTACAGCAGAGGCGTACGAGGTGGGAGAGCGAATTCCATGTTTCTCCAGCTGAGCCAGCTGCGGGGCGAGATCCCTGGAGCAGCTCCCCCCACTTTCCCAGGGCAGGAGCATGGTGGGGGAGGGCTCCTCCCTCCCCCATCTGACCTCTTCATCAAAAGAAACAGACAGTATGACACGAGACAGTTGGTCACCACCTACCGTTTGACTTTTCACTATCTGCAGGTTTCATCTGAATGGGATGATGCATCTAAAAATACAAAAGTGAGAAAGTAAAGGCAGATTGAACAACTGAACGGTCTCAGAAACCCCACGCGGTTACACTTGAGTACTCATACTCTTGTGAGGACACATCAAAAACAACAGGACCCCTCCCCATGAAAATGCCAGCCTGCGGTGACGTCCAGGAATAGGATCCTTTTGAGTTGCTGGGCCTTGGGCCCAGGACGGGGCTTTGCAGTTGACCCGCGTTTGAACCTGCTTCTGCCGCTTGGGACGGTCTGTGCCTGTATCTCGTAGGCAATTCTGGCTCTGCTGTTCATCATCGCCATGTGATCCTGAGTGTCCTAACTTCTCTGAGCCTCAGTTTCTTTATCTGTGCAACCGAGGTAACACATGCCCAGCAGGAACGAAAGGAGTCAAGGATGCAAAGGGTCGGTGGGGGGGGTGGGGCACGGGGCAGTGCTCAGAAAGATGAGCTACTGTGCTTGTGCAGTGTTGCAAATTTAAATGCAGATTGTCTTTGGGTTTTCTCCTGGCCATGCTGTCTGCCGCGGGGATTTTTTTCTTAGATCTCATGGTTATGAGTAATTTGAAGGTCTAGCAGTTGATTGATTTAGGCGCGCTTATGTAATTTTTCTTAAATACAAAGTACGGCATGGGAAGCTTAAGGGACAGACGAGCAAGGGTGGGAGGCACGGATCTCACGATCATGCTCGCTCGGCAGCTGTGCAGGCACAGCAGGAACCTGAGACACGGTGGTGCCAGGGTCCCGGACCTCCGTGCACCTGGGTGCCCTGTGGCTCTTTACACCGTGCCCATCTCACCGCTGCACGCCATCCAGAGTTTACTCCGAGTGCAGACCGCCAGCACCATTTCCAATTAAAATAAATTCCTCCAACCACTTTCAAAGGTCCTCTTGCTTCATATTTCATCCTACCCCAAGGAACCTCAGAGCCACAGTGTAGATGGAATCACTGGCCGTGCAAATGCTTTTTATTAAAATGGGTCCCGTTCTCTCTGAACCCTTAATTCCCCCAGTGGACTGCCATCACTTGCAAGCCACAGCTCTGGGTTTTATCCAATTTAAAGGGAAGGGGAATGGTACTTGGCTCTGGCACTTAAATGATGGGAAATTATCATCGGGCCGTCGGGGCCATGTGTAGCTAATGCCTGCCAGGGTCTTCAAAACACAAGGGGAACAGGAAAGAGGGAGGACTATCAGGGGACGAGAGGCTAAATAATTCAGGACTGCTTCATTGATTCCAAAAGGCAAGATGCTCTTATGCATAGAACATAGGCCTTGACATGTGGGGTCTAATCGGAGTCCCACTCCATTAACATATTCAATTTGTGGAGAAGAGACTAGAATGAGAATGGAATGTTCAGGGGTCAGTTAAGTAGACCAGTCTTTTCAGAAAAGACTGGAATTTATTCCTAAAAAGCAGACAGAAGCAAAGTGTCGAAAGGCCTGGTTTGGGCTAAGCAATGTGGGCTCTATCCTACAGCCAATGCTTGGGGAAGACAGGCTGGGGCCTTGCATGGCCATCCTTCTAGCATGCCTTTATCTACCCATTCAGCAAAGATGTGCCAAGTATCCACTGTGTCCCAGGCTCAAAGCCAAAGGAAGAAGTTCTGACCCTCTGGGTGCTCACTGTGGATGGGGCGGAGACCGACTGGTAGACAGCCCCTGGAGCAACATGGTAAGTGCTGTGGTAGACGGAAGAGCAAGGCAATGTTGGAGCACATGGGGGCAGGCACTTCATCCTGCTTGGGGAGGACAGGGAAGGCTTCTTAGCAGAGGGGATGTGTGACTTGAGTCCTAAAGGCCAAGTTTGGACTTGTTGGCAGAAGAGGGGGGGAAATGGCATCCGAAACCAGCAGGATATCCCACAAGAGGCACAGTGGTGAGAAAAAGCATACTTCTTCCTAGCAAGGAGGCCAGTATGCGTGTGGGGAAAGGCAGGAGAAGGAGGTGCAAAGGCAGTCGGCACCCTGGGCTCAGAGGATCCTGCGTCCTAAGGAACTGAAATTGTGTCTCAAAGTCAAGTGAGGCATAGAAGATTCAAGTAGCCAGGGCCACAAGATCAAATCTGGAAATCTAGAAAAGTCCTTTCTGGCTATGATGTGATGGACAGATTACAGAAGAGAGATATCGGTGGGGAGACAGCTAAGAGGCTGCCACAAACACCCGAGTGAAACTGATGAAGGTCTAAACCTCAGAGGCCACTCGCTGGTTGTGGGGATGAGGGGGAGAGAGAAGCATCATGGGAGCCTGGCCCAAATAGGGGAAACACAAGAAGATGGTTTTGTGGGAGACTGATTAATGCAGATCTGGACACGCCACGCTTGATGTGACTGGGGCTGGAGAGAAGTTGAGGGTGTGCATGTCAGGCTGTAGTGATGGCCCCAGGGTGGGGGTCAGTGGGAGCCGCAGGCACGCACACAACTGTCCAGGAGGGAACGTAAAGTGAAAAGAGCCAAGAGCCAAGGCATGTCAAGAGAACCACAGAGAATATCAGGAAAGAGGAACCTAAGCGGGATGGGGCATGGGGCAGTCAGAGGAGCAGGAGCAGAACAAATGGTCCCATGGGAGCCTGTGGGAGAGCTTTCAGAAGGTGGTGGTGGTGAGAGCAAGCGAGGCTAGCTGCTACGATGAAAACGCCCTAGGATCCTTTGGTGATAATAAGATATTTTCCTGGGAATTGATCGAAACCAGTTTCTGTAGGGGTGGCGGGGCCAGAAAGCCCAATGGTAGGAAGTGGGGAATAACAGGAAGAAAGCAGCAGGAGACATGAGAGATGGACATGATTATCTCAAGAAGATTCGCTGCCAAAGGCGGGGCTGGGAATACAAAAAGCTCAGTGGAGTCTTGGGCAGAGGATGAGGAGGGGGAGTCTTTCTTTGCCAGAAAGCAAAGACGTACAGGTGAAAGTGCTGAAAAGACTCTGATGAGAGCCACAGGTTAAGGCAAGGAGAGAGGAGGGGAGTGTGCTTACACTAAGTCCAGGACACAAAAATGAACGAAGAGGACTCCTGCCCTCAGCGAGCCTACGATCCATCATGGTGATTGATGTGCACAAATACACAGAAGGAATGGTGGCCAACATCAGAAAAGGGGCCCAGACAGAGTGCTGTGGGCATTCAGATGGCCCTCTGACGTGCTCGGAGGTCTGAGGCAGGAGCTCTGGGAGCTGTAATTCTGCAAGAACAGAAGTCGTTCTACTCTAAAGCTGTAAAGGGCCCAGGGAGCATTGGGGCCGATGCTCTTTATAGGTCTGAAGGGAACAGTGACTTCACTAAGGACACACACAGCTGGCTAACGACAGAGCTGGGATTAAAAAAAACTAAGCTCTTCTCTTAATCCAGGGCTGATTCCGCCCCCAGATCACAGCGCTTCTCTACTAAATGCCCACTATGGGACTTGGACACACGAGCCTACGATGAAGGACTGCAGGCCTCACCCACTGAAGAAGGCGCTGCTACACCCCATCAGGCAGAAGCCACCTCTCTCCTCTGACCTCCTCCAGCACTTCATCTACTCTAAGACTTGACTCCTGGTTTTCTTGCAGCTGCAGAGAGACTCAGCTCCACCGAGAGACAGAGAGAGAGAGAAAGAGAGAGAGAGAGAGAGAGAGAGAGAGAGAAAGTCAACTTCATGTAGTTGGATTGCCAGAGCATGGTGAATTCTGAATGGATGGTCACCTTCCTTCAGGAATGTTCGGAAGACTACTTAGATCATGTGTGTGACCTTCCTGCAGAGAGGTGTTCTGTTAGTACTAGATGAAGAATCGTTCATTATCATGAACAGTTCATTTCAGGTACAAATTTACAGAATATAGGCATCAAGGAAGACAAACCAAAAAAAAAAAAATGGTTTGGAGGAGTTGTTCTTGCGATGTTGTTTCGCTTCCTCAAAATCTCACGATTCTGAAGAAGCTTGGGAGATTTGTTGAGGGGAGCAGGAAAGTGACGGGAAAGGAAGTGGCATTCTAGTGGAAGGTTTCAAGGTGTAAGAAAGGGATTCCTTCCCTAGACCAGGAAGTGGTTTCAAAGACTTGGCCCCGGATGACTAGCACGACACATTCATTCACTTATTGCTTGGTTTACCAGACACCTTGTCAGTCAGATGCTGGGAACACACGGATGGAGGAGTCTGGTCCCGATGGAGCTTGTAATGTAGTGAGGGCGGTGGACACACGAGTGGCACGTGTGCGATGAGACATGCAGTGTGGGAACCCAGAGATGATAGGTGCAAAGGGAGGGCAAGTCGGAGGTGGTGTCTGAGCCCGAGCGGTGTTGGAGGTCAATCTGGAAGGGGTCCTAACAACCCCCAGGACCTGACTGAAGGATGTTTCAAAGTAGACAACACCTTCGAAGGCACGGAATAAGAGAAAATTGGCCGCAGTGCTACAAAAGAATGACATGACAACCTTCTAACTCAAACTAGGAAGCAAAAGAAGTCACTAGAGAGGGTCATTCACCAAATATGAAATACCTAAAAGCACAACGAGGCTACTAGGGAGGGATACGCTTGGGGAGTGCAGAGTTTCAAGTAAGATGAAATCAATGCAAGTCAACTGAAGCTTGAATTAAAGCTCAGAACCAGACTGGCGGCCAGCAACCACGTCCTCACCTCGTGCTCAAGAACCAAAGGTGAAACCCAGGGTGTCCGAGCTGCTGCTTCTCTGCACCGAGGGGTCTCCTAAGGGACACCCGCCACTTAAGCGGAATCTGCATCTCTAGAAGCATGCAAGGTGGGCCGTGTCTGGAAAAATCTTCAGGGGTCTGTACCGTCACGATCTGTCTATGCTGCTGGAGGAGTCTAGGGATTTTAATCAACACCAGTCTGTGACATCCACGGGGCGGTTTGCCCGAGGCCGGATGGAACAGGAGTAGCGAGTCTATGACTCGTGGTTGAGTCAGCTGCCCTCGGAGCAAACCTACACAACGGGGCTCCCTGTTGGCAGAGTGCTTGTCCTGGGGAAATGCTAAGATCAATCGTTTTGGAAAATGGATCCTGTTCGTGGCAGTAAATTTGACTTAACATATTTCATCAAGTTTGCATTCCTATGAAGAAAAGCCTTCTACGTCTATTTCCTTGAAGATCTCTTTGCACATGAATTTTTCATTCTATTGTAGAACAACATTTTGCCTCAAGTTACGCATTAAGGTACTATTTAACTTCTTGGTCTCTAGCCCTGTTTAAAAACAGATGAAATAAAAAAAAACCCAAAAACCAAAAAAAAAAAAAAAAAACCAGATGAAATCTAACAAAAGGGGAAATTTTAAGAGCTCCTTCCTTCCTGGTAGGGGAAGGCCGGGGGGAGCGGGCAGGGAGAACCGAATGGAGCCAAGCATGCTCCTTAGAAATTGGTTAATTTTGGTCATATCTGCGTATTAAGCGTTCCATCCCATGGACAGAAGGTGGGAACTCCCAGGAGAAGGGGACGGTTACTGTGGTTCGCTGAGGTCATCTCTTGGGGGACCTGATCACACTTGCAGTGAGCTGGAGCTTTTTGAGGATAAGTGCTGAGTCTTGCACCAGACCTGTGTGTGGCATCCACGAGGACATGTAGACTGCCCCTCATGGCATGGGCACAGCTGCCACCACACACCTCCACTCTCGGGGGAGGCCGTAGGTTGGCACCGGTCCACGCCAGCCTTCCAGGACAAAGCTCCCCCCACTTTATCCCACCTCCTAAAGTGTCAGGGGCACCTGGCTCTCCCTCCTCTTGTCCCCCCATATATAGACGGGGCCCCAGAACTGGGCTTTGCAACCCCTGCTCTCCAGATGGCAGATCTCTTGACAGGATCAGAGATCACCGGTTCCTCACTCCTGAACGCGGTGACCCTGGATTTGTCACAGCAGCACCCAGCTGTGGCTCGGGAAGAGGGAACGTGGGGGCAAAGCCCAGGGAGCTGTTCTAACCCTGGCAGCAGCCGTCACCACCCACACCTGGGTCCCATCACGTCCCGGTGACAGGTGGGCTGGGCCACCTGCCCCAGCACTCACAGGCCGCGTTCCCTCGAGTGCCCACTATAGCTGGAGTCGGTTGTGACCCTGCAGACCCCGGGGCCTGAGACAGGTAAGGGGAGCCTCTGAGTTCCAGCAGCCGGTTAACACAGGCTGGGGCTTGGGGGAGGCCCGGGGCCGCCGCCCAGAGGACAAACCCGTGGTGAAACTCGTTGAACCCCAGCCGGCTCCGATTGAGGAGTTAACCACCTTTAACACGAGATTCAATAAAACATGCCATTTTTAACCTGAAGTGGGTTTTTACAGAGTCACTCTTCTGCATCTCATTACTAAACCTGTCCTGACCCCTGAGGGAGCAGCCGTGATGGTACATATTATAAGCTCAGGGCCCATAAAATATTTAAAGGATGGAAGAGAGGGGGTGGGGGGAGGCGGGGGAGACGTGACTTCCCACCACATGAGAGCCAGGCCCCGAGTAAGAGAATGACAGGGCTCCGGCCCTCTGAGACAAAGGACAACTTTTCCTCCCCCCCCCCCCCCCCCGTGGCGGTGCAATTGGGCTCGTGCAGAACCCCTCCTGCCTGGCCGCACCGGCCACCGCGGACACCCCAGGCACCAGCACATCCTGCCCTTTTTCTCACCAAGGTTTTATATATGGCAAAAATAAGTTTTTTAAAAAGATTTTATTTATTCATGAGAGAGAGAGAGAGAGAGAGAGAGAGAGAGAGAGAGAGAGAGAGGGGCAGAGACACAGGCAGAGGGAGAAGCAGGCTCCATGCAGGGAGCCCTATGCAGGACTCGATCCCAGGACTCCAGGATCACCACCTGAGCCAAAGGCAGGTGCTCAACCGCTGAACCACCCAGGTGCCTGCAGAAAGAAGTCTCAAAAGATTTCCCTCCCACTGGAGGCGTGCCCTGCCTGCAGCTGAAAGGCTGTGTGAATGGTCATGGGGCCCTCTGTTCCAGGAAGGCACCCCGAAGCCATGTAGACTGGCCTGTCTCTCCATGTAGGTACGTGGGGCATTTTTGGTCACAGTTCTACTATGCTCCACGCAAGGGAGGGTACAGAGAAACAAAGGTAGCTTCTGCAAAGTTGACTGACCCTTACTAAGGACTTCAGTATGGTCAACTTGCTAAGATACCTTTAGCAGAATGGCACCTCTGCAAGAAACTGGAGGACGCAAATCATGTGTTGCATCAGCCACAAACAGCCCATAGCTACCCCTGGTCAGTGAAGTGGAGAATTCAGACAATTTTTGAGAGGTGTGTGTGTGTGTGTGTGTGTGTGTGTGTGTAAAACAGAAGAAGCCTTTCCTTCTCATTTTCTTCTGTGCCAAACATTGCTGTAGGCTCTTTGTGTGTCTTAACTGTTCCAACAAGCCCAAGACAGGTATATATGGTGAGCCAAGGAGGGTTGGAGAGGGAGGGGGGGATACACAACCTGGTCAAGCCAGACAGCAGGTCAGTAGTGGAGCAGGGATTCAGACTCAGGTCTGTCCTGGCCTGGAGCTTATGTCCCTGCCCCTAAGCATATGTCCACAGAGTTGTGCTGCAAGTGGATTTGGGGTTTCTAAGAACCAATAAAATTGCCATGATTTCCCCCTTCCATAGTAAACCCAGAGATTGTCTAATTTTCTTCCTTTTTAGAATCATATACGAGTGTACACAGATGTGTATCAGTGTGTATTACACATGCACGTAAAAAACATTTTAAGTTAGCCTCAGAACAAGAATTACTGTATTTTCTACAAAAAAAAAAAAAAAAAAAAAAAAAAAAAGCAAAAGGAAAGAAAACTCAAAAGGTTGCAATGATGGAAAAGAAAAAACCCATGGCCTTATCGCCATGTTGGGAAAGTACTGCCTCAGCGAATGTGCCATTTGGTGGTGAAGGAGCTGTTCTGTCCTAATCCAGAGGTTCAGGGCTGATTCTTCCAAAATCCCTTCATCAGGTCCTTCTACACAAGACACACACAGTGGAATCGGACTCTGAGGTTTGTTTCATGGGCCAAGCTCTCTGAAATGTTCTCCACCTACATTGATGAGAAGTGGACTGATGAAGAGCAAGACTGGCTCTCTCTTATTCTCTGAGAGGAAAATAATTTTGAGTCCTTGACATTACCTGGTCCTACGTTTTGTGGTTTCCTCCCAAACTGGGAGAACAAGGAAGGACACTAGAATCCATAAAAATCCATCAGTGTGGACCACTTATTGCTGGCTGAGCATCGTTCGCACTAGAAAGTTGGCGCTGGAAATTGGAGAAAACCGAGCGCACAGCTGCCCTCTGAAGAGGGAATTCGTTGGCAGAAGCAGAGTGCACGGGATTCATCTATACTTTGGACCCCCGTGTGACTCCAAATTGCTTTTGTGCCATACCACGAACGGAGTCAACACAGTAAGTGTGGTTAACGTTCCACCAACATTTGCTAACCTAAATTTTTGCAAGAGTGATCCAAGCCCAGGAAATCACCATGGCTTTGAACAGGATGACAATAAAGAAACAGAAGTCACCTTTTCTCTTCCCATGGCAAGTCACAACTGGGGGAGAAGACTCCGAGTGGAAAGAATTATTTCTTCCTGATAGTCACTAACTGATACACATGAAGCGCCACCAGCACTGAGAGCGTCAGCGCTGACTGAAGTCATCTGAACTATCATTAGGATTTTACCCAGCATCAAAATCTGGAGTGTGGGGGGGAGCGGAAAAGAAAGGTCCCCTCAAAACCCAAGATAGCGTAACTGGAAGGAACGGCTTTTCTGGCTCACCTGGCAGGAATGCAGCTAGTTTCATTCCACCCCCAAATCCAGGAGAAAAAAACCTAGAAAACCCAAATGGTATCTCTGCTTTTGGCCTATCGGGCTACAGAGCAGTCTATTCAGCTATAATGATACATCTCTATTATAATCATGTGCGATAACAAGGGTGGGGGTGAGGGGGGGTAAAATAAACAGCACAACCGTTCAGTCCAGGGGGGAAATTTTTTTTTTTTTAAATAAAATAAGTAAAATAAAATAAGGCGGGAAAATTAGATTACTCTGGGTAGAATTCTGTGAGGGAATTTGGAGTCTGTTATGGTGATTAAGTCATCATTTCTGACAGATTACTCTAATTGGCTGTCAAGTAACATTCCACAGCCCCATCTGTAACTCGGGTGTCCTCGTCACTCCGCCTGTGTTACCTTCTGTACGCGCAACACAGACACACAAGAGGAGGTACGGCCCGGCATTTATTACACTCATTAGCTGTGATTAGGCTCCGTGTTTTCATATCAAATAGTCACACAAGCTTCCATTTCGCTTTACTGACTCTTAAAATTACAAGAAAAATGAGCAGGCTCCAAGTAGGAGGCATGTGAATGAAACACAACTGTTACGGCGAAGTGGGCGCCTATCGCTTTCAAGAGCCCGCTACTCAAGGAGAACGTCACTCCGGGCTTAGTTTGATGTTTCTGGGAACTATTAGAGTATATTACTTAGAAAGGTTAATCTATGTCTCTCTGTCACCCTCCAGTCAAATGTGGTACCTCATTAGCTGTTATTTCTGTAGAAGGGCACTGCTATTGTGTTTAGCAACATTATTGTGAGCAGAAAACCCCTTCTTTGATAACATTTCAGGCCTCCCCTCTCATCACTGCGTCTTTGGGATATAATAAGCAATTCATCCGAGCGGTCGAGCTCCCAAATAAATCTGGAGCAAAGTAAGGCGTCACTAGTTAAAACGGTGACACTGCATCTTGCTTTGTCTCGAATCTTGAAATGTCTTAATGACAAAAAAAAACAAAAACAAAAACAAAAAACAAAAAACCCTGGAAGGCATAAAAGCATTCTGGAAACGAAGACAAACGGGTAGGCTTACTGTACGAGAGGCTTTGTAGGATCCCAGTGCTGCTGGGACAGGCCCCAAGTCCCGCAGAAGACCCCACGAGGATTTGGTGTGACAGCTGGGAGACCACAATCACTCCTGATTAATGAGCCCGAATTAAGAGAAAGGTAATAATTTGCCCTTATTGCTACATGGGAAACATACAGATACCCTTTCTAATCGTGATTTCTCTTTTGATTGTGGAATTGTCTTCCAAAGCCAATGATGGATGCTCCAAGAGTCATCCTTCCAGATGTTACCCAGATGCTAAATTAGACATGCTGCCTAATTGAGCCACGCAACACACACACGGAAATAATAATGCCTGGCCTGGCCATTAAGGAGTGGTTTAATGACCTGGGGAGTTCATTTATATTTCCAGCACTATGGCTCCACATGCCACAGACTTAGCATAACCTCCTGTGTGAAGACAAATGAGTCCAGTTTAAAAAGAAATTGTCCCCCCGACAGTCGGCTCCACCTGTAATGGCCATCTTCGGGCTCTGCTCTCCCTCCGCCTTGGGCATAAGGAGACCCCGGCCTGCCAGGCTCATGGTGGCTCCTTCCCCAACACCAGCCGTTTTCAGACTCCGGTGAAGTGGGGTGAAGTGAGCTCCGTGTGTTGGTGTGTGGATCACGGGTCCCTCCCTCGCTGGCCTTCACCCTGTGTGGGGACACCTGCTTGTGACCTGGCCCTTTGGTGCCAGGAGTCCTGGCCAGGCTGGGAGCTCACCTCCTCCCCGGGGCTCGACCTGGTTCTTGGCCATCCCTGGGACCGTTTACTGGAATCATCTCACCCCCCCGCCCCCGCAGCCACACCCCTGCAGGAAACACCCTTTGGATGGTGCAACCCGCTGGCCTGCGCTGGGGCTTGGGTCACCTGCTGGCCGCCCGCGTGCTGGGTGAGATGAGACGGCTACTGGGTCCGCTTCCCCGGGTCCTCCCCGGGCTGCTGCTCTGGCTTGGACCCTCCATTTGCTGACTTTTCTTCCCTTTGGAATTCTCCATTTAGATCTCATTTCCCTTCAGTTTGTTTTCCTTCTTTTACTCCTCACGATTGCCGTGGCTGCCACCTTGTTGTTCGCTCCCTCAGATTCCTGAAATGGCCCCCTCTCCACTTTGGGCCCTTGCCTTCCAAGCATCTCATACACCACTGCCTTTTTAATCTGCCTAAAACTCTGGTCTAGTAGTTTCTGTCTCTTGCCCAAAAACTTTCCATGATCTGCCAAATTAAATTCCAGCTCCTTGGCCTTCCAAGCGACTCCATGCTTTGACCCCAAATTACCTTTTCAGGCTTGTTTCTCGCGATTGCTCAACATTTGTCTTCAACTCTCCTCAAAGTGGACAACTCCCTCTTACTGGAACCTTATCCATAGGCTCATCCCCAGAAAGGCATGGCAACCCTGCTCCGCCATAGAAAGAGCGTGTTCCCTTTGCCAACGTAACCGCTGTGTGTTTGTCACCTAGGAACACCTACCCATCTTGTGCAATTGCCATTTTGTAGATCATAGAGAGTTGAAAGGTGACAATTTCCTAGGCCGAAACTTTGTATATTGCATAGCAACGAGATTGCATTATGTTCTTGTCAAGCCCCCAAAGTTTAATTCATGTAGGTGCCCTCCTTTGTAAGGTTCAGAGAAGCTTTCCAGTAATTCTTCTGCAATATTTACAAGCTGTGTGAGCTCAATTAAGTGTGAACTGGGTGACACAATGCAAAACCACTCCCTGCACCAACCGTGGGGTCTACGGGTGTTCTGCGTGCAGTGCCGAGCTCCGTTCGCCCGCTCTCTGCGGCTTGAGCGCTGTTAAGATTAGCGATGCTTTATCCAGTAATCTCAGGCTCCCTTTCAACTTCAAGGCGAACTAAAGCCACCACAAGGATACCCTTCTATCAAGCAAATCTTTAAAACCTCGGGTTCAAAACTAACTTGGAAAACTTAAGCCAACTGTATCTTCTCTTGAACCTTCTGACAGGGTACCGGCGTCTCATCAAATCCACAGAAAAGCCCCACTGAATTTCGCATTCTACTGATCCTTCCCTAGCTTAGTGTCAGAGTCCTGAGTTGTTTGAGTTGCTCCGCCAGCCACGTTTATTAATTAGTGTCTAACATTTCCATCTCTGCAAGTTGCAACCTCTCATAAAAAATGCATGGTTTGATTGGCTTAGGAGTGACAACTCCATTTGCATCAGACAAATAAATGCCATACCTCAGTCAGCGGCCTTTCTCCATCAGTTTATTTAGCTACCTCCCTGGCCTTTTGGATTCATACTAAGTGAATGGAAGCAGACAACTGGTGTAATATTCCTCTCTTAATCACGCTTAGGCAAAAATGATTAAGTTTTTTTTTTTTTAAACAAATGAGGCTGGTTTTTAAAGAATTATTCCCTACTAAAAATAGATGGCAAGTTTGAAAAAAAATGCCTTAAGGGCTATTTCGTATTAGCCATGTTTAAAATGCAAATCCATTAAACATCTGAGCAAGACATCTGATATTGTTTTTAGCAACTCTATTTATTCATCTCATCTTCTGCAGTAGGACTAAACTTTGGCTGGTATTTTGCCAAATGAAGATCTCCCCTCCAGTGTTGCTAATTCTTTATGAGTTCGAGTTTAATTCTACTGTCTCATTTTGATTTCTACCTTCTACTCTCATGTGTGAGATCGTTTACCAACTTTGGAAATTACTTGTTGGCAGCGCTCAGGGAAATTATGACGGTTCAATTGTTCTATAAATACCCTCACCCTGGAGCTCAGTCTTCTAAAGATCAGATTCTGGTTTAGGCCTTCAAGTACACGGCACTGTAACCAAAATTCAAATGGCAGGGGAAAGCTCAGAAAGGGGATCCGTTAAGAATATGGGAGACATTTTATATGAAGGAAGCGAGGCAAGAAGCCTTTGTTGACAGCACTTGATCTGCAGTGGCTCATCTATTTTGATGGTTTCTTCTCTGAATGAGGTCTTGGAAAACTTGGGCTGCTTTATTTGTTCTGTGGTGGAAAGAACATCACAATTACAATCACAAGGTCTGGGTTGGAGTCTTGGCTTCGCCAACTCCAAGGACATACGGTCAGGCCACTTGACCTCCTGAAGCCTTGGTGAACTCCTATTTGGAGCAAGGATCATAATGGAAATCTTAATGCATTCCTACGATTGTGAGGATTGAATGAGATTATATAATCAGCTGTAGAGAAACCTAGGATTATAAAGAACTCTTGGGATTTTTTTGATGTTGAGAGAGTGTCAATGAATAAAAGCTATTCCTGAGAGTTTATTCAAGGCACATTTTTTTTTTTAAGGTTTTATTTACTCATGAGAGATGCAGAGACAGACAGGCAGAGACACAGGCAGAGGGAGAAGCAGGCTCCATGCAGGGAGCCCGACGTGGGACTCGACCCGGTTCTCCAGGATCAGGCCCTGAGCTGAAGGCGGTGCTAAACCGCTGAGTCACCCGGGCTGTCCTCAAGGTACATTTGTTGAATAGCATCTATGGTGTGAGGCTGGGCTCTGAGAATGTACTCTCTCCTTGAGGCATTTGGAGCTTAATACAGGAGAGATGGAGAGGTGAACAATGGGGCAGTGGGGGGGATAACATTCAGCAGTGATGCTAAGGGATGAATCACAGTATCTGCTACAGTGGATTACAAGGAAGGAATATTCGGTTCTTTTTTTTTTTTTTTTTTTTGAATATTTGGTTCTACCTTTGTAGAAGTGAAACGACACTTGTGTGGGATCCTGTGGCTGGAGTACAGTGCATGAACAAGAGTGTCACAGAAGCTGGAGAAAAAGTAAGGGACATAGTATGGAGGTCAGATCTCTCCCTTAAGGCTCAGTAGGTGTATCCATTTTTTTCTGCCATAGACACAACACAACCATGTTCACACACTCCTGCAGCGTGCTGGGGGTAATGTGCAACCCCAGTGTCCTAATTCCACCCCATCCTCTCCCTCTCAAGGGAGCAGCTGGAAGATGAATGAGTATGGTCATTACAGGATAACTTTGCAAATCTCTTAATCCCCTCTGTGCTTCTACTAGCTGTGGTGACAACTATAGTCCCACCCGATGAAGAGGCCAGAATTCCAGAGACACTGCCAAGGGAAAACACAGGATTTCCTTGCTGATCAGAAATGGGGTCCGGAGATGGGGCAGCATGGGAAGAGGAGGGGTTGAGGAGGACTTCCGGCTTCTTGCTTCAGGAGGCGTATCCATCCACTTGGATGGGTACTATGTGAAGAGGGCCTGGGTGCTGGTGGGAAGATGACTTTAGTATTGCAACAGCCTGTGGACCAATTGCATGGAACTTTCCAGTAGTAACTACCAGATACTAGGTTTGGGGCTTGGCAGAGACATCTGATTTTCAGATTAAGATGTGGGAGGCAGCAGGGCACAGGAGGCAGAGGCAGAGGGAGCCATGTGGATGAATGATGGAAACTGGAGATTGTGCAGAGAGGGAATGAATGGGTGAAAACAGAACTCTGGGGCATAGTTCTCTCCTTGCCATCCTATGAGAAACAGCACATTTCTGTTTTTGGGGAGAAAGGTAGGTTGTCAGTGACTTCTCTTCGCTGTGTCATGAAGGACCTGGAAGGCTCACGGCTTGAGAAGTCTTTACAGGTTCTCTTTTGCACTCAGCTCTGCTCAGACCTGGTTCTTCACTGTTTCAAGCTTTAGGCCAGATCCAACCCTTTCCCTTCCAATACCTAGCCTAGCCAGCCAGTGTATTCATTCATTATTTAGAATTTTGTTAAAGTCTAAGCTCAGGGCAGCCCGGGTGGCTTAGTGGTTTAGCGCCACCTTCAGCCCAGGGCCTGATCCTGGAGACCCAGGATCAAGTCCCATGTCGGGCTCCCTGCATGGAGCCTGCTTCTCCCTCTGCCTGTGTCTCTGCCTCCCTCTCTCTCTCTGCCTCTCATGAATAAATAAATAAAATCTTAAAAAAAAGTCTAAGCTCAATTCTCATTTTCCCACTAAGGCCTTTTCACGTTACCACGGGAGATACGTAATATCGGAATTATCATAAAACTTGAAGGGCGTTTCATGTTTAGAGAAGAGAGTCAAAGTAAAATGCTTCTGAGCACATCTGAAGACCTCCAACTGCAACATCTGTCCAACCACATGCTGTCAAAGATATTGAAGGTCACGGTCCCTGGGATGCCATTTGGGGACCCAGGCACTGTGTACGGTTGCCTTCGAGAGAGACCTGCCTCACGAGAGGTCCGGGCCTTGTGTGCAAAGTTTTCTCCCATTTGTCTTTTCCCATCCCTGACTATGAGTGGCTAACTCCTGTGAGGCGAGTTACAGAACACGGGTGTGTCCTTTTAAACTGGCAGGACACACTTCAGCTCAGCCAATGTCGTCAAAGCACCTTGAGGAGGCCTTAGCAAACATCGCCACAAAGACCAGAATGTCCTCCCCCTTGCTCGCCCCCTCCCTTTCATGCTAAGGAGATTTCATGGTTAGTCAACTGGGGGTTGAGAGTCTGGAGCTCAAGTTCACTGACGAGCTGGTGTGCTGACCGGGGCTGCTGTGTCCTGCTGCCGAGAGGGGCACCGACTCGCACTTCCTCCCAAGGCCAAGGGTGAGGGGGCTCAGCACGTGTGACTCTGAGGCACGGTGAGGACCGACGGCACAACATGGCTTGCCAATACCCAAAAGTGCAGGGTTAGGAAGGAGAAGCTCCTCGGCAGCTCCAACCAATCAATTCAACTCTCCTGAGAAGCCCAGAGTGGGGAGAGCAAAGTGAGGATGACACACAGCGTGTCATGCACAGGCCTCCCTTGTATTTCAGTGTCTCCCTTACCAAGAGGTAGAGTCTGGTTCCCCTCACGGGTTGGGATGGGCCTGTCTTGGACCGGAAACCGGCAGAGGCAGCACCAGTGCTGGGGCCTGACCTCCAAGGTGACATCAGAAGGCAACGGTGATGCCAATGATGCTTCTGTCCTTGGGGTCAGAAACTCAGCTGAGGGCTCTTCTCACGAGCTGGCTGTTTGGTTGTGATAAGCAAAATAAACACAAGATGTTTGCTGGTCTGACTCTCCCCTTCTGTGTGCCTTGCCTGGGTCCCCTTTTCTGTGTGGGTCTAACACACACCAGCAGGTATGTCACCTTGGAAGCATCCTCCTCTTGGGGTGCACTCATCTCTGGGCCCAGCCCCTCTTGGGCTTCCTTCCCTGCCTGGCTCCTGCTTCTTCTTTCGGCCGCCATTCACGCTTTGACACTGGTCTGATGAGCAACACTGGGACTTAGGCAAATGCTGGCCGTGTTGGTTTGAGTTTTTCGGTGGCAACAAATGACTCTGTGCCTACAGATCGCCACCCAGGATGCCTGCTGTATTTCAAGGGCCTGTGAACCACCCGACATGTGAACCATGTCTCCAGGCCTACAAAAAGGGACGGAACACGGGCACCCACTCCAAGGAAATCCCACAACAACTACCTACAACAGGTGGATTTCCTTTGAGGCCCCCAGATTCACACCCACATATATGGTTATAAAGTGCCTCTTCTCAGAAGCCAGTATGTCCCACCCCTGGCACTAACATGTACCTGAACTGCTTTGTCAGCACAGGTCTCTCATGCTGAGGCCATCGAGAGAGATGGGACAGTGTGCTTTGCTCCCCTGGTGAGGAAGTGCAGGTCCATGGATGACGAGACAGCAAGGACTCCACACGCCTGTGGTTTCTGCAAGGTGGGACCGCGCTGCCAGTGTTAGGGATGAACTCTGTGCGGCAGACAATTGCTCCTCTTGGCTTCCGCATTAAGCTTATTCTGGCCAGAAAACCTGTGCTTAAAATAGCACCACATCCGTTCACCCCCTTATAGATTGGGACACATGACTTCTACGTAAGTCTCACTCCGGTGAGATTTTTTCTTTCCGGCAGGTCTTTGAGAGTTGATGGGATGGAAAACACACAGTCTTCCAGCATGCAAAGATGCTGCTGGTCAACAAAAGACCTCCTCCCATGCCAGTGACCTCTTTGCCTCCTTCCTGACATGTCTCCACATGGTCAGGTCACCCAGAACACTTCGGGGACATTTGCCGGGGTTGGGGGGGAGGAGGGGAGGTGGTGTGATCTCCAGCCACAAAGGAGCTGTGCCCTCTTGTGCAGATGCATCCACACTGCTGCACGAGGTGTGTGTGCACACATGGCAGAGCCGTCTTAGAGTGACTTGTGACACATTCCTGGGACAACAGCCCTGGTGTGGCCTGGTCCTACGAGTGCCTGCGCATCAAGCGTTGTGATGCATGCACAGCACCCAGGATCTAGTGCCCATGCAGGTCCAGGGTGAGGCCCGGGAGTCGGCCTACGTAACACATTCCTTGATGACTACAGCGCTGCTGGCCCACGGAGCCCACTCTGAGGAGCAAGACTACCTGCGCTTGTGGGATCAGCAGCAGGTGGGAGCACTCCCACGCACCCAGATGTGCAGGAGGAGGACACAGGTTAATCACCACCATGCTCCCCCCGGGGCTGATGGTGCTCATTCTCCAACAGTGGTTCTCAAACTCGGCTGGAGGCTGGAATCACATGGAGAGCTTCAGCAACACCAATACCAGGCTCCTCCCCATCCCCCGCCCCCCTGAGATTCTTACTGAATTTACCCGTGGCCCAGGCCCAGGCATCTGTAATTTCAAAAACTCCCTGGTGAGTCTGTTGCACCGCCTGAGTCACTCATCACTGCCCTCGCTGTAGACGCAAGTGGACTTAACCTTAGGGCCACACTTTCCCTTTTCTTCGTCCCTTCGTAAAAGTTCATTGCGTTCACCTGTCAGTTTAGGTGAATGGCCTGGAGGCTCATTCCTACTATCTGAGTCTTCCTCAGAGCGTGGAAGGAGAAAAGGGATCACCGTGTCCCCCTGCCACATATCGTATGGTGCAATGGCAGGGACGGATGGGTCGTCTGGGTCCTGAATTCCCGATTCTCTAAGTGGCGCGTTTGGTATAACCTGGCACAGAAATTGTGTGGGGAACAGGCTCGGGGGCAGGAGACACACCATGCTCTTGCCCTCCACCTCGCCGCCTACCTGTGCCGAGCTTTTGCGTCCTCATGTAACGTGACTGGAGGACAGTACTGTCTCCAGAAAACGCTTTTAGCTTCCATAGCCCATGACCCGTGATGAGATAGGGTCTACTTTCCTCCATGAGCCCTCTCGTCCTCGGCTGACCCAGAGAACCACACTCAAGTAAACAGAAATCTACAGAAATCAGCCCCAGGGGTTCCTAGGTTTGGGCCTCTTGGCTTTCCTTACTGATGAGATTTAGTTTTGGTTAGTGACCTCCAGGGGTTGAACACCTGGGCAACACCAACTCAGGAGTGATTTGGGTAACTCGGTGATTAGGATTCTCTAATTGATGCCCCAGGGGCATCTGTGAGTTTTGGTAGGCGTTGTGATGCTAGTTAATGCCTCCATGAGCTGCAGAAATCTGAGATACGACCTGGCCAAACGTAGGCTGAAGCGCCTCTATTTAAGTGCTCGTTTCCAAATATTAGTGAATCATCATCAGCTATTAGTAATGGATTAGGAATACAGGTGAAGTGAAGCTGAATTAGAGGACACTTGTCTTTCCCATCATCCTTGTATCTAGGTGGAGGTCAGCTAGCAGCCAGCAGGGACATTCACTGATTTGTTAGAGAACTCTCCTCTACTAGTCAAAACTATCTTAACGCTTTTAAGTTTGGAATGACAGACTTCTCGTGGAAAGGGCATCCAGGGGGAGAAAACAAATTATTTAATCACTGTTCTATCATTTGCCTGGTATATTATTATTTTTAAGAGCTCAGGTGTATATAAAGCCCTTGGCTTTATACAGTGCTCAAGGCACAGTAAGCGCTCAGTAAATGGTAGCTATGACTATTATTTTTATTAATATTTTATTAATAAAATTAACTTTTATTAAAAAGTCACTGAAAAATATCAGCCAGGGACGGTTGGGTGGCTCCGTGGTTGAGCATCTGCCTTTGGCCCAGGCCGTGATACCGGGGTCCTGGGATCGAGTCCCACGTCGGGCTCCCTGCAGGGAGCCTGCTTCTCCCTCTGCCTGTGTCTCTGCCTCTCTCTGTGTGTCTCTCATGAATAAATGAATAGGATCTTTAAAAAATACATCAGCCATGTAGACAAAACATCTATAAAACCAAAATTTGCCAAAAACATACTTCTGGAGTTCTAGAACTACTGTTCTGAATTTACCCCCAGCTTACAGTACATATGCAATGACAACAATTAACTTTCTATTTCCTGATCCATGTGACCTGCTGACAGTCGATCCTCAGTACGCTGGACCTCATGTACCACTTAATACAAAACATGTGGCACAGTTTCCCAGTATGTGTTTAAATATATGCTTTTCTGAAGAAATTAAATATAGCATACGCGTGGGCAGGCGCACAAAGCACACAATCCGACCTGCAGTCACCCTGTTTAATTTTCAGGGCGGGGGTAAATTTCTAGGGAACCCATTCTTCATGTTGACTTGGTCCTTCTGGTCCCTATAAAGGACAGATGCACAGATGTGGGGGCCCAGAGAGCCCAGAACACCCGGTCTAACCACACGTGGTGTCACATGGCATCTCGGCTCCCACAACCAGGCCAGCGGCAGGGAGGACACAGGCCCGAGTCTCCACGACACATCCACGTATCTGCATGCATGTCAACAGCAATCACGGCCTGATGACCAGATGGAATTAACCATAGAACTCGCCCTGATGCCTTAGTCAGCACCCAGCCTCTGGTCCTGACTCGCCTCCTGAAAACAAAGGGGGAGAACAGAGCAGGTGGCTGGATGGGCAGAGAGAGAGAAGGACACCAAGCTCTCTGGACTCAAGGGAAAGCGTCCTGCTGACCATCTCCTGGCCCCTGCCTCTGTTGCGGCAGAGGGGGCGGCTGCTGTCCCATGGGGCTGCATACAATCCCATCTGTGGTGCTTGCTTCTTTCTTTTTTTCTTTTTAAGATTTTATTTATTTATTCATGAGAGACACAGAGAGAGAGGCAGAGGCATAGGCAGAGGGAGAAGCAGGCTCCCCCTGGGGAGTGTGATGCGGAACTCGATCCCAGGACCTTGGGATCATGACCTGAGCCAAAGGCAGATGCTCAACCGCTGAGCCACCCAGGTGCCCCTGCTGCTTATTCCTTACTGCCCTCCTCTGAGGTGGAGGGGCTGGTCCCCCGTTTTCAGAAGCAGAGGATTCCAACGCTTTGGTGGCCGTGCAGACTCATGCATCAGTAAAACAGGGGTGCAGGCCCGGCTGTTCTCTAAAGGCAGCGGGTCTCCTTGGGGCAGCAAGGCGGGATGAGGCAGGGAGGCTGAACTACTTGTGTGCCAGCCCTCGTGCACAGCCACGGCCTGCTAGCTGTCCTGCTGCCCCACGCTCTGGGGGGCGACGGGGTTTGTGCCGGACCCTCAGAGATGAGCCCAGCCCCCACTCGGCCCTTCCCCTACGGATGGACACAGAGCCAAGAGATGGAGGGGAGGCCAGCTGGACAGAGCAGGGCATTAGAATGCAGATTGGGGACTGGGACCCAAAGCCTGTGGATGCAGATAAAGGAAAGGACCCTAATAACATGAATGTTAATGAGATGGTGTTGGTAAAGCTACATTCCTCTGAAGAAAGGTGCTGCATTTATAATCATTTTTGCAAAGCAGCTCCTCTTATAGGAGTGACTGCCTTTGATCTGTAGCTCCCTCCTGGAGAGCCCTGTGTGAGGAACCTCATACCCAAGTCACAGCAAACGCCTTGCCGCACCCACCCGTGAGGTCGGTGGTCCCAGCCTGTGCAAGAGAGCGTGGCTTTGCATCGCTGGCAGAGCTGCACAGCTCAGTGCCCGTGCCCAGGTGGCATCAGGACCGGCTCCTGGGGGAGGGAACCAGCTGCCTTCCGGGGAGGCCTACTCAGCGAAGCACCAGGACCCGGATGCTCTGCCCCTTGGGTGAGCTCCCTGGGTGGCACGGCCAGCGTAGTAGTAAAGGAGCTGAGGATTTAGATTCATTTCAGGTCAGCTCCAAAGGGGGCGAACGTGGGCATTCTGAGCTTATCAGTGAAGCAAGGGCACTACCAAGGGAGCATACTTTCTGCTGGAAGTCTCCAGAAATGGAGGGACCTGGAGATCTCGAGCATGCAAGCCTCCACTCCCTGACCAGGGGCGCAAGGCCCCTTGGCCTCAAGGTCAGAGACTCACAGTTACCAGCTGTCTCAACCCTGGAAAGTCACTCTTGAGTTTTGGCTCCTCACCAGCCAATGGGGCCATATGATCCACGCCTTGTGGAGGTGCTGTGACAATTCAAAGGAATACAGTCACAGAGCCTCCACATGGTGCCTGATATGTGGGCAACCAATAAAGAGTCACTTTTGTAGGGATTTTTGTTGTTGTGCTGTGCTGGCCTCCTGAGTCATGCTCCCTACCCCCTAAGATGTGGAGAACATCACGCCGAACCCACTACCACGCCGAACCCACTACCAGGAGACCATGCGATGGGCGAGTTTCAGCACCTGTGGCTTCTAATTCTAGTGCTGTCACTGCTTCACTAGGGGAGGTCAGAGAAGTTAATTTAATCTCCCAGTGCCTCAGTGTCCTCAGTATAACAAGGTGAACGCTATCAATACATCACCTGAAATATTTTTAGAAGGGATAACAAACAACACCATAAAGCCATCTACAAACACAGATGACTCACTTGCCCATGTTAACTGGGGACAGGAATCAAACAGATAAGAGAAATCTACCAATAATCCTGAGGCCTCATTAGGTTAAGCACCCCTACTTGCCAAACCAACGCTATAAGCAAGGAATTCAACTGACTTGTTAGCTTTCATCACCTCCCCTTCCTCTATTCCTTGGTGGAAAAATTATGAGTGGTAAGCTCCCTGTTGGTTCAAAACCAGAGGGGAGTGGGCAGCAGATGTCCAGAGAACCTCAAAGTGGAAAGCCAAGCCCCAAAGGGTCCAGACGAGTCCATATAAAGTACAATTGGCCCTTGATCAATGCGAGGGTTACGGGCACCAACCTTCAATGTAGTCAAAAATCTGTGTATAACTTTCGACTCTCCAAAACCTGAACTCCTAATGAGCCTACTGTTGACCAGAAGCCTCAAGAATCACATAAACAGCCAATTCATCCATATTTTGTATGTTGTATGTATTACATATTGTGTTCTTATGGTCAAGCAAGCTGGAGGGAAAAAAAAGTGCCATTGAGAAAATCGTAAGAGAAAACACACTTTATGGAACTGTTTTTTTTTTTTTTTTTTTTTTTTTGGAACTGTTTTTATATAAAGAAAAAACCACCTGCACGTGGACCCACACAGCTCACACCGGTGTTGTTCAAGGGTCAACTGTCCTCTAAAGTTACTAACCCACCAGGGAAGCAAGTCAAGTCACGTCTACCTGCCTGGCTACCTCTTGAGGTGAACAGGAAGACAGTCAGGTGTCCACACAGACGTTCTTCCTTAAATAGGACATCGCTGTAGACAACACCCGGGAGGAAGGACAGTCCTGCGACATTACAAAGGACTCTAAGAGCCACTGAGCCCGAGCACTTCATTTTGCAGATGAAGGAAGGAAGCGCTTTCCAGAGCTCTTCAGAGCTGCTGGGGGCGGGGCTGGCAGGACAAGGATGCGCTCTGAGTACTGGTGGGAAGTGATGACAGTCAGGAACAATAACGGGTACAAAAGAGAACGTTTGTCACCTTGTCCCTTTTCTGCGATCTCCTGCAGGCAACTGTTTATTGTTGATGCTTTCATCTTGGTGACTTGTGGGCAGTGAGAGCAGTAATGATATGGTCCTGAAATACTGCTTTATTATCAAAACAACTTTAATAGCTTATGTCCCAATACTAATGAGACTTCCAGAGCACCTGTGCATGGGGACGGTCTCCAGCTCAAATGAGGGAAGGGGACACGGAGCTTCTTTCCTCCCAACCTTCCAGAGTGCTTGCCCGGCACTCAGCACACTAGATCTGGCCCAGTTGGAGTCCAAGACTCCCTTTGATCCTGGCCTCGCGCCATGCTCCCCGATTGGGTGGGTGGGAAAGAACCCTGGGGCTCCTGGGAGACCTCTCTCCACACCCACCCCTGTCACATACTTTTTCATGGCCTGGATCTGGAGGCTGAGTACTGGCCAGCCCACGTGTACTGGACACAGTCTCCCGAGCTGTGCCCACCTCACACCTGACACATTCACGGTCTGCCCGGCATGCCGGTGACATATTCAAGGTCATGAATCCTGCTGGCGACTGCGTACTCTGGAGGCAGAACCTGAACTCTTTTCCAACTGTTTTTTTTTTTTTTTAAACAATTCCCTTGGGGCTGTAAGTTCGAGCCCCATGCTGGGTGTAGACCTCACCTAAAACTAAAATCTTAAAAAGAAAAAAAAAAGATTAAAAAAAGAATTTCTCCTTTTGTTTGGCCGTCCTAACTCCTTCCTCTGCAATTCCATCCAGACCTTTAATCAAATTGGTGGATCCTCCCCACAATCTTCTTTTGAAATCTTATCAACCTCTAATGGAACTGGGATCTAGTGGGTGAACGTAGTATCCCCAGGGTAGTCTTGTGGTTGCAAAGGGAAACGAGTACCTCTGAAATCTAACTATTACTTCTTTTTTGCCACTGTGCCATCCTACTGTGCCCTCAGGTGTTACCAAAGAGATGGCAGTCTTGCTCAACAACTTTGGGCAATTTTGCACCCCGGGCCGGGCCCCTGAGCTAGGTCCTTTGCACAGATGCTCTTGTAAGTCCTCACAGCAACAGTCCTGGTAATTAAGTATGTAGTTGAGGGGCTCTGGGTGACTCAGTGGTTGAGCATCTGCCTTTGACTCAGGTCATGATCCCAGGGTCCTGGGATCGAGTCCCGCATCGGGCTCCCTGCAGGGAGCCTGCTTCTCCCTCTGCCAGTGTCTCTGCCTCTCTCGGTGGGCCTCTTATGAATGAATAAATAAAATCTTAAGAAACAAAATTAGCTATGTAGTTGAGATTATGCTGTTTGCAAAACCAAATAAACAAGGCCTTCCACCGAAGTTCTATTCTATTATCAAGGGTGGTGTCGCTGCTCCCTGTTTTAGCCCTGGGCTGGCTGGGCTGCTCGCTTAGTCATTTTCAACTTTTCACCACCAGTGACCCCTCATTCATTAATTTTCTCCCACAGAAAATGTGGGTCCTTGTATGGAACAGGTCCTATTTTAAGAGTGCCTAGTTTTTCATTTTAGTTCATCAAAGCCATACATCGCTATCTGCCAGTCAAAGCAATTGAACTGAATGCCTGCCAGCCTAAGGCAGAAGAAGCCTCTGCTCAAGTGGGCACGTGGTAAAACTTTATGGTGGGGGAAATAGACTATTTCCAATGGCTTTTTGGTGGAGTATTAAAATGTGTGCTTTCCCAGATCCATTGGGATTGGCCTGCAGACTGGGAACCACTGGGCCTGGGGATTTTTGTCCTCCTCTTTCGGTCCCAGGCCTAAACCAGCAGGCTGGCTAGCACCCCTGCTGCACCTGAATCCAACTTGGGGTGCTGCTTCCTGCAGCTTGAGCCCATCTCCTCCCCGCTGGCTTGGCTCCGGGCGGGCAGGTGGACCCCTGAGGTGCTGCTCCCTAGGCACACCCTGACCCTGACGCTCACTCCCCATCCCAGGCCCTTCCAAGGTTATCCTAGAAACAAAAAAGCAAACCCTACATTGTGTTTAGTTTTCATGTCTGCAGAACCCAGCGTTATGCTGAAACAACACAGGCAGCAGGAGAATAGAGGCTTTGGGCAAGTCCTCTAGGCCGCCTGGTTCAGCCCAATTCAGCAGATGCAAATCTGAAGAACGGACGGACACCCAACCCATGTCTCGCTGTACACACTCCACGGCACACACATTCTGTATGTTGGGTTGTTACCCGAGGAGAGTTCACACCTACAGAACCTGTCAAGTAGACACTATGTCTTCTGAGCACATTTCTTCAGGGGCTCAGGAAGCTTTACATACATTATCTCATTCAGCGCCTACTCTTCTGTGAAGGAGGTAGAAGGCAGGGATTATCGCCACTAAATGGCAGCTCTGGAGTACCCTTGCGCGGGCACTGTGCGTCAGCCGTGATCCTGACTCAAAGCAAAAACCAACAAACAGACAAACCAACATAAGAATTATACAGTTCACGAAGCCTACTGTAAGGAAGGTGACTAGGAAGTGATTAACAGTATGTTGGCAGGCCAACTACAAAATGGGATTTTTAAGCTCTCTCTTCCTGGTTTTATTTATTTGGCCAAATTAATACACCGCACATGGATGGCATGTGAGTATCTATGCATCCATCAGCGTGTGTAGGATATAAATTACACCTCGCGCACACACGCTCATAACAGCAAGTCTACGTTCATCTATTTTGGAGCACTTGGAGTACTTGTGGGCACAACTGCCATTTTTTGGGAACAGAACTTGATGCCTCTGGAAATATCTTATGAAACTAACTCATTTGGGCATTAGATGTCCAAGAGCTATTTATGAAGCGCCAAGCATGTACAGGCGTGGTGGGCTCGCTTTGTTTTTGGGTGATTTGGTTATAAATAGCGTGGCTGCTACTGTGTTTCCCTAGCACCCAGAACAGTTCCTGGCAAACAATAAAAATTCGATAAGTACTTGTTGAACAAGTGCATGAACACCCTGTGTGTTCTACATGATACACGATTCTTAGGGCTGAAACTTGCTTGGGTAGCTGTTTTGGCTGTTTCTTCCTATTTTAAATAAATGGCATCTGAGAAGAAACTTTATCTAGCCTGGCCTAGTTAGGCTTGGATTTAAATGAGATGATTTGAGGGAGGGGAGGGCATGGAGTGGGGAGTTTCCATATGACGAGATGGAGTTTGAGGGATTTTATGACAGAAATGATGACGATGATGATGGTAATGATAAAATAATCATCATGGCTCTGAGAACAAAGGCATTAAATACATATTAATAATTAGAAGAGGTGGTTCAAAGAAAATGAGTACCTCAAAATGCATTACAATGGGCAAATTGAATTTGGTCCCAGTGAGAGCCAAGCTGTTCTGCTGAAGGAATATTAAACCCCAGCATTCCGCTCTTAAAGGACACAGGGGGACAATTCTATGGAGAGTTGTGTGGAGGGCCGCCTGGGAGGAAGCGAGCGCCTACCCGCGTAGGTAAATGATCTCTTCCAGGGCAAGCCAAGAAGGGGCTCATTCACTTCATGTGGGTGAACACACTTGTCCCAGGAGGCAGTTTTATTTACAGCCTCTTCCTATCGGATCAGACTCATTTGTTTTTATATCTTCAATCTACGTGCAGTCCTTGCTCACACTGCATGCGTTATTATAAAACACCTTTCCGTAAGCCACCACTAAAATGGAGTGCTCTAAACAAATGTTCTCTTAGGGCAGTAACTCTTTAATATAGACTGCATTTAATAAAACTGGTAGTGATTCTAAAAAAGAAAGGAAGGGGTAAGGCATAGGCAGAGGAAATGTCTGGAAGAAATTCGCAATTAATATTTTACAAGACATTTAGATTCTGATTCCTCCTTGCTGTTAAAATTTAAGAGCTTTTTCAAAACTATATTCTTCCCTGTTATTACATCCTTAATTAAATTAATTTATACAGTGAATGCTCTAATGATACTGCTGTAGATTTTCAATCAGAAAGCCTTACTGCCAGAGACAATATGTGTTAAGACCTTGAAAAAAGAATGATATAAGGGCACAGCACGGTCACTGGTACAGGGATATGTGGCCCTGGACATCTGATTATTGAAAAGATGGTGGTGGCTTTCCTGTGCCTCAATTAAGGTCTTTACTTTATTTATTTTTTTTTAATTAAGCTAACTAGGGTCGGTGAAAACAAAACGAATCTCACAAGTTGCCTTTATAAAGGTTTCCCTCTGGGAAATACAATGGCGGGCGATGACATTTCTATTGACTCATTCTACCAGTTAGGTTGAGTCTTCCTGAACAAAAGAAGGAGCCACCTCTTAGCCCGATCTGCTGTATTGTCAAGGCAAAGGCAACCAAATTCTGTCCAGGAACACGAATGGCTCAGCTATGGAAAAAGCCAGGCTAATAATTTTGTGGCCAACCCAATGGCTCATCAAATAGCCTGGCCTGTGCAGACATACCAAGAGTGTTCTCTTCGGGTGACGGGAGTCCTATTCACTACGCATTTCAAGGTCAGGCATGCGTGCACGCAAGAACTGCTGTAGCGTAGTGCCCGGCACACAGTGTGCACTCAGGAATCATTAGTGTTTTGTCAACCTAACAAGATGCCAGGAATAAGTGAGGCATAGTGCTGCCCCAGATGTGATCTGCTACTTAAGTGTCAAGCCTCCATTTCCAGAGGAGAGCGTGGTCAAATCAGGGAAATGACCTCTAGATGCTCATTCTTTGCTCTGCCCTGTGTTGAGCTGTTGAATTGGCTCCTTTGGTTTCCAATATTGTATTTCTAGGATTTATGGTGAGCATTTCAGACGATGAAAGACCTAGTGTCTTCTCCAGTCACATGGGGTGAAAAATGCATCCTTAATGGCTTTGCACTGCCCTGATCCCTCACCCTATCTCCCGTCCACTATGGAAAGGGTCTCTATGACCCATGCATGGCATGAAGGAAAGGTGCCTTTAAAGAAAATTTCACTCAGTGGAATAAGACAGTGCCACCAGCACTTTTTCCCCTCTGCCATACTGAGTTCTTTGTTTCTCTCAAGATGGAAAGATGGTCCCTAAACATCAACCAAGTTTGGTTGCATGATAAAAGTTCCCTATGATACAAAACATCAGCTGCAAAAGAAAATTAAACAGGGGGGAAAAAAACCCCAGCACTATTTGATCTTGTTTTAAATGGAAAGTTTTGGACACTTTAGAAAAAAAAAAAAAAGCAGCAAGTGCCTTTTTAATGGATTTTATCCGCAGGAAAAATGATTACAACCCAGAAAAGCTTTAAAGTGTCAGCTGCTGATGCGTTTTTCTTTATCCCTTTTATTTTTATTCAGAAAGAAATTGAAGGCATATGGCAAAGTGCATCATTAATTTCTTATTAATTTCATAATATGAAGGCAACCAGTTAAAATAGTAGTGCTACAACTTTAAATTACCGAACTCACTTGGTAGTTAATGAGAGATTTAGCACAGCAGGGCTTCTGTTAAATTAAGTTGTGCCTTCACATCACAGTGGGAAAACAGGTGTATATTGGTTTAGAATTATGGAAATGTTGACTAATTCCAAGGCTTGTAATCAAACAGCACGGCACCCTGTAATATTTTTCCCCCCAAAATATGCATTAATCTTTTATGTCTGGTCCCATTTCTTCCTGTCCACCAAAAGCTCACAGCTAAAAGGAGACCGCCTTTCATGTGTTTCCTATAGCTGTTCAGGGGGACGTTTATCAGATAGGACTATCCATAAATGCAAGATGTGGAACCCTGTCACCATTTACCTAATTTGAAGTGGAAAATGCAGCAACAGTGTGTGCACTGTGTAGGCTGGGAGCCTACAAATCAGACCCGACTTCTCAAAATTTCCCTTTAAGCCACCACAGGTAAAGTTGAACTGGATAAAAAGAAAAGCAAACATAATCCCCAGGCCATCTTTTTCCAACCCCTGAATTCTTGCACTTACTAACGGGTCTCCAAGATCACCATTCCTGACTTCTGCATGCAGAATTTTTAAGAAGAGAAAAACAGAACATACGCAACATTATAAAAACAACAACAACAAAACACCAAACTTAAGATGCTATTTGTTTGCTAGGAAAGGGTCAGAGTAATATGTCCCAAACAGAAGCAGACTTGTCAGCCCCTTGTAGGGTTTTCAATATGGCCCACTCATCATATTGACTCTGGGCTTCTTGAGAGTGTCTTCACCTACAAGGATGACATACTGGGGAGTTGTGTGCAGGTTTTAGTGGAATGGATGAATTCAAATTACCCAACCTTTACATTAATTTAAAACAGAATGTGATTTGGCATTAATAAACCCTACATGCTACATAAATTCATCATCTCAGGAATTTTTTAAAAAAATATACCTGGAAGGGATTTTGTGTGCTGATTACTATAAAGTGTTTCTTTTTAAAAGAAGGAATACCAAGTGGTCTTTGGGTTTGATTAGGAGACTGAGAAGTAAGAAAATTTTTTCCTATTGTTGGTTGAGCTTTGATTGTTTCACTTGGTAATGTGACCTAACACCGCAAGCTTCTAGAATTTACATTGAAAAAATAATCCATTTATAAGGAAAACAAATACTTACATAATACTTAAAAAAAAAGTCATTGAGCAAAAGCACTTAGATGTACTAAAAGCTGCCTTACTAAAACCACCTTAAAATTTAGGGAGAAGTAGTGAAATGGGGAGGGAGATTTCTGCTATCACACACTTGCTTTCCTGAATCTTCTGCTCTTTGATTTGCTCTAAGGAAAAGGGAGAGGCTGCAGTGGTGTGACAGAAAGACCACAGTTCATAATTTATTACTTTTGGAGGGTGAAGGAGCTAATGTTTTGAAATTTTTTTCTTGAGTATCTTGCCACTACAAGAAATTATGAAATTTTCAATGGATTTAAGGTGAATTAAATATCAATAGATCTAAGGTGAATTAAAAATTAAACAAATGCTTTCTTTGGGGGTGATGGGGTATAAAATGCTTATATGTGCATATGTTAACATGAACACACACACACACAACACGGGTGACCGTGTATGTCTATAGCACGAAGAGAGCAAAACGACAGCTAGAATTACACCCTGAAAGCATTAGGGACACTGCATTATCTTCCTTATATTTTGATCGACCCAGGCTTCAGTGAAATTATTATTGCACAGCTTACTACAAATTCTTCACGATAACCAATGCACATCATTAGATTATTAAATGAACTCATGGAAATTTGGGTCAGTGGGGAAAATATGCAAATGGCACAGGACACTTTATACCAGCATGCAGTATATAAAATTGCCACAAACCCCCAGAAATAACGTATTCTGATGCAGCAGTTACATACAATATCAGTTCACTTCTAGCGAATTGTACTAATCATCAAATATTACCAGGAAGGAAATGGAAAAAAAAATTGCGAGTTTTGTATTTTCTGTTCTCTATCAACATGAAGCCACAAATTAGGCATTAAAACATTGACTTTGTTAACCGCCATTGACTGTTGAGAAACCATTAGGAGGCTTAATATTATGGCTGTACAGGGTACATTTTGTCCTTTCAAAAGAAAATCTAAGACTAAATTTCAAAAGGGGCTCCTGGTGAGTAAAAGCTTTTACTTTTCCATCCGCTTTTCTTGTGTGTGTTGGGTTTTTTTCCCCCCCTTTTAAAGTCTTAGCCCACCCAATACTCTTTGGCAGCCGCTGCTGCCCAGTGGGGTCACTCTGATTTTCTAACCAGGGGACATACTATTTGAGAGCTCTGCCCATCAGCATTAATGCCAGTGCTTCTTTAGGGGCTGGCCAGCTGGTGTGGCTGCCCCAGGGGGACAGAGGGGTCAGCACATACTCCTCAAAAGACCAAAGTCATTTTTGCCACTAAGAGCCCATAACTAGAACCTTCAGTTGAAAGGACCATTTTCAAGCAATAAAGTGATTTTGGTACAAAAGTAAACCGACTCACCCCAGGTAAAGTTTTAATATTGTGCAGGGCGTTCTGGGCCTCAAGTGCAGCTTTTCTCGTATAAAATGTTACGAAACAACAACCTACAGAGAGAAATGAAAAGGTTTTAGAAATTTCTGTGAATGCTTTGCTTAGATATAATGGAGACTACGGCGAACAAACAATCTACTTAAAAGGATGCACAATTTAAAAATAATAACGTGCATGAGAACAGTAATAACATTGCAAGCTTTTACCAGTGCCTTTCAACCAGACCGTATTTATTAGCTTTGCCCATGTTGGAGATCAATTTATAACTCTATGCACCAACTACCTGGAACACAGCTCTTCAGGAATTGGGCGGGGTGAGGGGGGGGGACGACGAGGTGGGTGACATGTTAGTGGCACTTGTGTAGCGACTGCATTCAGAGAAGTGTCTAATCACAGTGACAATGGCAAAAACTTTCAGTAACTATAATTTCCTTAAATGATATTCTAGAACATCACATCTTAAAAACACTCTCTAAACTCAATGGTTTAGACCACTGATTATAAGGTTCTGAAAAGGTGGGACACTGCTTTCTTCTTCTTCTTCTTCTTTTTTTTACCTGTACCATAGTATATAACCCAAAGTTCTGTCTATGAGATGCTCAGTATTTCTTGGCCAAATGAAGGATAATTTTAACCAGTTTGGAAATTTAGTTATGGTACAGGTGGGCACACGCCCAAGCAGATGTTCGCACACACGGTCCCATGTCTTATTAGATAACGGCTACAGCGCATCAACCAGCAACTCTTTAATTCCTTATTTCTAAGAGCTGATGGGAGTCCAGGTTGAATGCTCCTACCCCAGGAGAGGCCGGCAAAACCCCTCTTCCCAACCAACTTCCTCCACAAAAGAAAATAGTGTCAAAGCCTTATACCATTACTTCTGCATTCTGAAGGATGGCTGACCCCTTCTTCAGTTTGTAGCTAAAGATACTGGTTGACACAGCTGTTTAAATCCAATGGTGATACCAGCTAATGATCTCTTCATTAACATACATCTTCTCAGCACAGCCAAGCTTGGGAAAACGGGGTGGACAAAATCTTTAGAAATTTAAAGAAGAAAGAGGATGCCTCTGAGTTGAGTTTATAAGTTGTGCTGAGGGAAAAAGAGGGGAGATACACTATGAAGACCATAAATATTTTACCTTGATTGTACTAGGGGATCCTAAAGCACGGAGCCAGAGAGTTGGAGGGGGGACTTTGAGAAGTACTCATATACCAGAGAACACACACCAAATAGCATGAAAAAAATGTGCAGCACTCAGGCATAAGCCTTGGTTCCATTTAGGGGAATTAAGCAAAAAAACCCAGAGGAGGGGAAAAAAATGGCAGAGTTGACAAGAGGGAGTTGGCATCACTAGCTATCAATGGTTGGCTAAGGTATTCTATTTTTCAAAATAAAAACTCATTGAAAAGAGTAGAGATGGGTGCCCTAGTGGCTCAGTCAGTTGAAAGTCTGACTCTTGATTTAGATTCAGGTCATGATATCAGGATTGTGGGATTGAACCCTGCACTGGGCTCTGCACTCAGCTCCAGAGTCTGCTGGAAGATTCTCTCCCTCTCTCCCTGCCCCTCCCCCCATGCAAGTGCTCACATGTGCTCTCTCTCTCTCTCTCTCTCTAAACAAATAAAATCTTTAAAGAGTAGGGGAAATTAAAGTACAATTCCATTCATCCAGAATTCCTAAATACACCTATGATGCTTCCTCATTTAGAAATTTAGAAACTTGTCATATGTTCGATTTTGTTTTAGACTACCGAGATTAAATATACAAAATACACAAAACCTTTACCTTCTGGACAAAGTAGAGCACAATCATTGCTTCTTGGCACTCAAACTACAGGCATTGAAGAATTAGAAACTCCTAAAATATAGGAGTTCATTGACACAATGGAAGAAACTGAGAATCATTAAGTTTCTTGAAAGAATTACAGATGGACAGACTGACCATTTTAATGTATTTTATTTATTTTTGAGAGAGAGAAAGACTGAGAATGAAGAGGGGAGGGACAGATGTGTGTGTGTGTGGGAGAGAGAATGAATGAATCTTAGGCAGGCTCCACACCCAGTGCAGAGCCCAATGTGGGGCTCAATCTCAGGACCCTGAGATCATGACCTAAGCTGAAATCTAGATTCAGACGCCTGACTGAGCCACTCAGATACCCTAAATTGACAATGTTCAGATGAGTTTTTCACTTCAGCTATTTTGAACTCTGTGACCAGAGTCCATTTGGCCTAATGGTAGATTTTTTTACTGAACTGTTCAATTTAATGAGTGACTTCAGCTGCAGTGGCATGATGTGATCCCAAGACTAGCTAGAGGAATTGCTTCAGATCTAGGAATAAGTTTAAATAGGGAAGTCAAGTCCCAGCTTCCAGCAACTCATTGAAATCACTCTACGAAGAAGAAAAAAACACCAACTGTGTTTCACTGGGCTTCCTACAGTAAGAAGAGCAGAGAGAGACGTAACCTCTGCCTCCTGAAAGCTCCTAATGGAATCTCAGTAACTTCTCTCCCTCTCCTGGGCTTATGGTGTTGGCTGCTGGAGAAAGTAGCAGGGTGGGGGCTCCCAACTGCAACCATGATGACCAGAGCTTCTAAACAGAGGCAGAGTCTGGTACTCTCCAGCAGAGAGATTTGGGGAGTGGGATACTTAGAAGAAAGAAGACTTAGGGGTGGAGCGAAGTTACAAGGCATGTGCTTGCCTGGAAAGAAGGCAATGCTGAAGATGAAGAACAAAGGCCAGCATGGCCAGCCTCAGAGCTGAAAACGAAGCCCAGACTGGCCCATGGGAACGGTGGGAGGGCAGGTAGGGGTGCCGAAAAAGGAGAAGTCGAGACAACGATAAGATAAAAGCACCAAGGAGCAAGGATGATGCTACTGAGTGAATCCTGTGTGTGGGGCCAACGGGAAGAGCTCCGGCCAATATGCAATGGTCTCCAGAAGACAGCAAGCGCTCTTGCCTTCAACATCTAGACAAAATCCCTACCACTTCTCACTGCCTGAAATCCACCAGGAAGGTACAGTTCATTTCCTATTTAAGTATTAAGATGCTCCCTCTGGGGATGGAAACATCTAATTGTTCTTAGCTATTTACATCTTACTGTAAATTTGGCTGGAGCGCTTTCCTCTTGAACAAAGTTCTTAGTGAATAGAAGGTGGCGTGTGTGTGTGTGAGTCTGTCTTTAGAGACAGGGCAAGTGAGCAGTGTGGGGTGGAGAGGCAGAGAGGAAAGGAATGAGGAAAGGAGTCTCATGTCCAAAATGGAAGATGGGAAGATACCCCAAATCCCAACCTCCTTCCAGTTTTACCCGGTGTCCACTGTGCCTTTACAATTGATACAGTGAAATCAGAGTTATCTCGACAGACCCTCTTCAAATGGTGCAGAGCTCTCGTGTCCTTTACTTCATACCCATTTAAGACAAAGGCTTTTCAAGATTATGTCCCGATAAGCTCTAGGTGTAGCTGTAATACACAGGAGAATATCCCGGTGGTCCGCTTCCCAACTCTGAACCCAAAAGCTCAGCCCCTCCCTGCTGTGCTTGGCAAACAGACTTTGGAAAAGGTGGGCATGGGCTCCTCACTGTGGCCTAAGGCTTGGATTTTTGCCTCTACTTGTAGCCTCGGTTGGATACCCTCATGCACTGAGCAACCTACACAAACGTGGGGTTTCTGGGGAAGACAACAGGATTGGGAATATCCCCCCAGGACTCTACTTTTGGTTTCATACATTTGGTTCCTGAGTGACTTAGACAGAAATATCTTACTTCCTCTGTACCTCAGTTACTTCAGTTTCATTACCTCTCAATCAGTGAATAAAAACCAGGGCTGCCCGAGATCCTTCTCAAACAACATGGGTAGAGACAGCCGAAGTGTTGCATTTAGAACAAACTGTTAAAACGTCAAAATTATTCTTTACTTTTCTTGGGCTAAAAATAGCTTGCACTTCATTTCAGCGTGCATACTAACTCACTTAACAAAGACAGTGTTTGATTAAGGTTATCTTAAAATTTGCAGTGTAAATACAGAACTACAAATGTAAGTAGCCACCTTACATACAGAAATTTGTGGTTTTCCCCAAAAGAGGCACTGGTCTACATACAACCAGTAATCGATGGACTCTTGTTTCTGAGAGCACCCTCCCACCTAACAACCATGGTCTTTTTTATACATCCATCACCTGATAAGCTCACTTAAAATCTTAGCTTCAGTGACCTACAGAGATGATGTTTCAACAAAAGGAAGGGAGAAATATTATTTGCCCTGATGTGGTCTTTATCATGGCAAAAGGTCAGGGAGCTACTACAGATCCCAGAAAACCCATGAAGGCTTGGCTAAGTTGGGATTCTCTTTCTTGCCTACCCTAACTGGATGCACAGCTGTTAAGGGAACCACCTGTTTCTTAGATTTCCCCACGCCAGCTATAACTTAGGTCTGAAATTTACTGGATTCATTTTTCAGGTCAGCTGCAACACCAGATGGCTCGGCAATACGATTCAGGGGACAGACCTTCCCTCTCCAGCAGGTTCTTTTACAAACATCCTTGTAAGGTGGGTAGTTAAACATCTATAAGGTCCACAGGTGCTCTTTCATGGCCAATGGCTGCAGTAAACACTGGGGAGAGACACCCTCCAGTGTCAGCATCGTCCTGAAATCCCCCTCTCCCAGCTGCCCATGCAACACCTGAAGAAGGTTCTGCTCCATGGAAGTGACCTGGAAGGGGACCCCTGGGGGCTCTGTGAAGGCTAATGCAGTCTGACCAGCCACGTGCTTTGGCAGGTCTCCACCCTCCAATTTCTGCTCCATGCGGCTGAGTTGTGCTCACAGGTTTCTAACTTGTCCATCTCACATGGCCTCACACGCAGGTGCACTGTATGGGACTTGCCACCTTTATCCACCCATTCAGGAGTCTCTTCCTATTGCAGAAACTTTGACAGGATAAACGTGATGTCCCACCCATGGGTTATTTTATGACGTCTCACTTTTCAACAGTTTTGACAATTCATTGTATCCATAAGAGCTTTGGATTTCAGAGCTCCTCTGCCCTAAAAATCCATCTTCCATGGGTCTATGTATCAATAACTCCCCAATACTCCTCATCAGGTCTTTTTAAATTACTGGGTGTAATAGGTTTGGGGGCAAAACTTGGGAGGTGATTCCAGAACCAAATACCAGTGCGTTAGGCCCACATGGAGCCTAACACATCCACAGGTGAGGACTCCTCTACTGATCACCAAGAGTTGCTGGTGAGTCTGTACACACCTTGGGGAGGGGTAACACATGAAAGCTTACTGGCCATTCATATCTCCCTTGGGAATTCACTTTGCTCCTTAAGTTGGAACATCTAGCAGAGCTCCTAGGAAGGCAACGTGAGATAGGTCAACTTTGATGCTAAAGAAGGCCTAGAGAGATCTTGGGGTACAGAGCGCTGTCTATAAAGGCTGGCCAGTGCAAGCCTCACAGTGAGCATCTCTGGGTGGTCGGCAAACAGTAGGTGAACACTGGGCCCCGAGAGTGTGAGTCAGGGGACTGGGAACCTTTGGTCACTCCAATTCCCACAAGTTGACAAGTTTAGCAATCTGGTTGCGTACGTTCAGCACGTGAAGTGGTGTGCAATCAACATTATAACTAATTGCGCAATATGATCAGACCATCTTGTCTCAGAAGTTGAGAATGGCAGTTCCCACAGAGGCTAAGTGCTACATACTCCAAACAGGGTAGTTGGTGTCTGACTCCACCTCTTCACAAATAGTTTTCTGCTGTCATGAAGAGTTCCCTCAGGTATTTTGCGGGCTTAATTGCAGAATAATTTGAGACACTGTTAGGAGGTTTTTGCTGTTTCCAGAGACAAAGCCCCAAGCAAGAAAGGCCAATGGTATCTATACATACATACATACACACACACACACACACACACACACACACACACACACATCAGTAGTGTATTTAAAATCATAGACACTCAACTTTAGTGAAAGACTTTAATTTTAAATGATCAAGTAGATTTATCCTCAAAGAAACCATCTGGATTATCACAAATCTTTTCAAACCACAGCTGTTTCTCTTGAAAATCTTTACTTGGAAATTTTTGGTAATAATACTCACACGGGAAAAAAAAAATGCACTGCTTATGTAGAGATCACCAGTTTGTATCATGGCTTGTCTTGAGTCAAATAGCACTCTGTTTATATTCTTCAGTTGGAGGGCAGTGTAGACACAGCCCTAGAGAATGACACCAAAACCTAGATTTTAAAACTAGTTCTGCCCTTAGGAAAGTTGACACCATACTCATTAATGAAATTCCCTCCGAGGTTTCTGATCCTTACTGCCTTGGGGAGGAATGAAACTAAGGATTAATGCTGTGGAGACATCATTTTAAAAAAACAGTTTTAAGTCTTTTACTCTAAAATATGGATGACAAGGCAGTTTTTACCATAGAACCCAGGCTTAAAAACAAGAGGTCAGTGACTTGAATGGTTTTCAATCACTGCAACAGTCACTTGTCAGCTATGGGATGGAGGTTTCAGATCCCATGCTAACAATGTGCACTCCCAATGGTACAGGAACCAGCCCTCTGCATAGCTACTCTATTTGAAGCTCTTCAGGACTCTCCTGGGGCCACCAGCTGCACTGAGGTAAATGTCCCTTAAAAGGCACTCTCATTAATAGGAGAAAGGGCCTTTCTGGAATGTTCTAGTTCTAACTTGATTTTTTTCTTCTCTCTTTCTCTCTTTTTTTTTTTTTTTTTTTTGATGCTACTCTTTGGTAATATCTTCATATGGAGAATTGGGGAACATTTTCTAAAATACACAATTTTCCATTATTAAGTTATCATTGCCGAAGAGTAGCATCAGGATGGAGGAAAGAAGGCAAAAAAAAATAAATAAATAAAAAAAAATCTCACATTTGGAGCTCCTGGTGCTGTGCACCGGACACCTAGCTCCCCATGTGACCTCTGACCATGGGGTAAAGAGTGGGGGTTGTCCACATCTTCAAGGCCATTCCACATATCAAACTATCAGATTTACATTCCTTTCTAAATCTCGGCAAATAAACACTTGAAAACAGCCATAAAATGATCATCTGATGACTGAACACTATACTTAACTTATTTCCTTTAGAAACAAAGTAATGGTCCTGGCAGATATATTTAGCTCAAGATACATTTGAATTCAGGACATCGACCAAGCCATCATGTCGTGAATTGAGAATTCCTTTAAAGGCTGCCTTTGAATTCTGAGGGGCCGACAGATCAAGGGATGAAGGCCCTGGAAGGCTAAATTAGCGAACTCGCTATGTTTTTATTCTTTCTGTGAATGAAGCTCTCTTTTGTATGCACATTTGCAAGCAAAGCAGGTGCCTGCTTTACACAAGTCGAACTGCAATTGGGAGCTTGGCTTCTTGTCAAGTCAGTAGCACACAAACCAGTTTAAGTCAAAGGAGGACATACTCCCCATACTTGATTCCCCTCGTAATCTATTTTTCTCCCTCAATCTTCACCACTATATGGAGAATTTAATACTTTTTCAGAGTCCAAAGGTTGTTGATCTAAGTGGTACATTTTGTGCTCAAGTGAATCCTTCACACACTACAGGTTTCGACTATCAATCACTGACCTCGCCCTTGCCAAGACCCCCCGACTTTCAGTTTCTACAAAGCAGTTAAAGGTTCAAAAAAACCCCATCAAAAATCCCCTGAATTAAAATTTTAAAGACAAGTCGGCAATGACCTTTAAAGAACGAAAACAGGAAGCAGCTTTCCCGTGGTTCTGGAAGGTGACCCTTAGCATCTCGAGGAAAAAGACAGTGACGAGATGCCATTCTCAAACAGACGCAGACCTCTCGGGTACAGTGGAGAGGGGTGGATGCACCCCTTTCTGCAGGCTGAAGCCCACCCTCCAAGAAGTGGCACTGCCAGTGAAGACCCCTAACCAGATGCCCTGTTGTCCACTCATGGCCTCCACGGTCCTAGGTGTTTGTTCCTTCTACACTGTCCCCACGACTTGCTTTAGAGGAGCGCAAGATGGGATAGAACAATTAAAGCTCTGATTTCACAAGCTGCATTTAAAATCCAGTCCCCTCGCTGAGCACGTTTATGTGGCCCTGTGTACAATTTCCTCAGTGCAGCTCCTCTGAAATAGGATGCCCCACCAGGATGGCCACGACAACAAAATGAGAGAGACGAAGGAAAGGGATTAAAAAAAAAAAAAAAAAAAAGCAGCAATCAGGCCAAACATTATTAGTTAGCTATAAGAGGATGAAAGGGTTTTTGTTCTGCACCCCACTTCTTTTTTTCTTTTTCTTTTTTTGCATTAAACTCAAAACTGAGGGGAAAAAATTAGAGGAAGTTAACAGGGCATAGTTTTCCCTCAGCTTCTGTACCTCTTCCATGGAATCCTGGGATTTTCCAATGAGTTAATGCTGATAGCCTAACTCTCCATCACCCACAGAGGGGGTCAGCCGACTACCCACAATCACACCGGTAGCTAAGAGCAAAGGCATAGCCATCCCAGTAAGCACTGATTGACAGCACCCTTCAACGTCTGTGCCTCTCACAGGAGAATATGCCATGAGCCACCCAAGAGGTTTTGTCTTCCTCTCAAAGATCCCTAGAACTGCCTGCGATCTTCTTTCAAGACACCCAAAATGCCTTTTTATAATCTATAAGCTCCTTGTTTTAAACAGTCTCGTGGGACAAACTGTTTTTTCTCCCTCTAAGAGGGAGACTTCCTGAGCTCGAATAACAGCTACCCACCACAAATGCCACATCCTGTAGAAATCAACTTTTAATGAAACCGTATCCAATTAGCTTAGTTTTATAGAGTTTGATATAATTGGCACCCTGATGTAAAAAGTATTACCATCTGGCCACTACCTAGGAAGCAGAGAAACAATGCTGCCATTCTGCTGGCAGTGCTTGAATTATGGGGACAGCACCGTGTGGATTACCAGCCGTGGTCCCAAGGGAATCCCCTGGGTATCTCGATGACAAAACAGGAGCTGTACTTCTCGTTTCTGGGCACCTGGGGCAGGGACCTAGGTTCCTCCAGGAACCCTGACTCACCTCCCCAGAAGGATTACTGCTCCACAGCAAACCTGAGGGCAACTTTTCAACCAAAGGAGAGAATATGGATCTCACCCATTCCGTGCAACCCCGCCCGTCTTCCTCACACTCTGCACCTGACCCGCTGTGACCACATTCTGTTAATTGGCCACCGGATCTAGGCTACTACCAACCTCCTGCTGCCCCTGGGGACTTCTCCTGAAGGAACCATCTCCTGATACTCCCATGGCCCTGTGAACACAGGCACACTTTCTACATCTTTTGCCAAGAAAATGGAAGTTTCTTTCTTTCTTTCTTTTTGACCTAGATTAAATCTACTGCATTTTCAAGCCTTTTTGGGAAAGCAATGAGGACTAATGTGCATAGCTTTGTGTGCACTGCAACACTTCCTCACCATTATTATGTAAATTCCAACAAGAGCACAGCACAGAGAGAAAAGACGTCAAGGGCAAAGTTGCTGGAATCTGCTCTCTCCCTGTCCCTGGGCTTCTGAAAAAAACCACTTCTGTTAAACCACTTCAAACATCTAATAGCTGTAAAGGTATCTGAGGAATTTTAATGTCACCTTTTCCCCAGATAGGACAATCACTGCCTTTAGCTGTTTCTTAACATTCCAACTCTGCTCTAAGCATGGGAAGGCAAGAGGCCTTAGGACATGTGTTTGTCAGTGAGGCATGGGGGGTGGGGGTGGCAGGATGAAGCAAGCAAGCAGCCTCCTCTGTGGGGAACATCATTAGATCTTTGGAATGCAAGGTAATAAGCAAACCGTGGATTTGGATATGTTTTCATTTGGAAAAGACTAATTCTAGAGTTGAACGGAGGACCGTAGTTTTTCTCTGAAGGTAAGAAAACAGTAACTTTAGGTTGAACCTGATGAGCCAGCTGGAGGCCGAAAGGAGTAGTCTCCCTTAAACCTGTGTGGCTGGCCCGGTCGGTATCCTCAGAGTCTTGGTGGTGAGGCGGTGAGGGTACCCGTGGGGCCAGCAGGACCTGCACCTTCTCCAAGGGCCCGGCCACCTGAGCAGGGCTTTGGTTCAGTTCACCGAGATAATTTCACAGACACGAAGGAAGGCATCCCAGGGTTAAATGTGGTAGAAGGTAGTTCTACCTTGAATCCAATTAAAAAGGATTTAGGTTCTCAAGTACTGAGGGACCTCATTAAAAGGAAGTTCCTAATATAAGTTTATTTCGTAGTATGCATTCTCTTGAGGACAGGATGGCATTATAATTAGGAGCCTAGTGGCAATGAGAGTAAGTTAAAATCATATCTGTTTTCCGAGGATTCTCAAGTCAGCACAGTGGGCTATGTGACGCTTTCTTGGCCAGACCAGTCTCATAAGTCTCAACTTTGTGATGCAGCTTCAATGGTGGGGCAACTTATATTCACGGGCACCTCGAATATGGGCCATGCATTGTTAGCCTGAGAAAATAAAGCTTGGCTCAGTTACTTTGGCACTGATCCATGGCATCACTGTATTCTCATGTTTTAAGGGCCTGTTCTGGCGGGTGCTGCATTGTTCTAAGGGGGTTATTTCAACCTGAAGTAGAACCAAGGTGTTTTTTTTTTGTTGTTTTTGTTTTTGTTTTTTTGTTTTTTTTTTTGTTTTTTTGTTTTTTTTTTGTTTTTTTCTGGAATCAGAATGTGGGAAGTCATATCTAGTTCCTAACTCTGGTCTCTATGGTTACCCTAAAGTGGAGAGGCATGAAACTGCGTGCTGGCTGAGGTCAAGATTTGTACTGATTCTGGTCTTTTTCCTGTGGTGGAGGACTCTGGAGAGCTGATATTTATGGCCACGATAACGGTCTCACCCACTCCCATGATAACTGAGTCATCTTTCATGTGCATGGAGATCAGGGAAAAAGATATTTTTACAAATTGCCTGGAAGAGCGGAACTCATAGGAGAAATGCGCTTTTGTGGCCAACTATAAATTGATGTTCCGGGGGATAAAAGGCAAGAATCCTTGGGCCTGGAGTTCTCATGGCAGAGACCATGACAGTTTTCAAAGCGACACTGGATATTTCTGTCCTGCTTCATTCATAAAGCTTCCCTTATCAGCATTTCAGACTGACTGGGTGTTTGACAAATTTCTTAACCTCCTGAAACCTCTTGTTTATTTATAAAACGGGGTTAGTAACAGCAATTACACCACAGGGCTATTCTATTAGATGACATAATTTATGAAAATAGATGACACAGCTCTTGACATTTACATCAAAGTGCTTGATAAATGTTCCAGATTATTGTCCACCTTAAATGGGTTATGTTCCTCCACAAAGCCCCACTCCCTAAGAGACAGGTGAGGGACAAGACAGCATCACCCCAATCTTGTAACACGGGAAACTGAGGTACAGAAAGGCCGCGTGGATGAGCCTGCCACCATGTCGCATGGCTCTCCGCTGGTCTCTCGATGGAGGGAGTACCGAGGGAGCCTCTTTTGTAAGTGATGACCACTCACCCTTTAATAGGGTTTGGAATTGATTTTGTTGTCCTGCTTTCTGAAGTAATTACTTGGAACTAGCCAAGTTCACCCATTTGCATCGCCTTCGAGGACTCTGAACATCCATTTACATGGCCTCTGAAATGTCAATCAATTTTAATGGAATCATTTCGATGACTTACCTGTTCAGGGGCCAAGAAAATTTCGGCCAACTGTACACTTGGACGGCACTCCCCCAGGAGGCAAAAGTCCCTAAAACAGTTTGTGATTTTGAAATAAAACCTGTCGCCGTCTAATGGGCACACCCGGGTTTCATTATTATAAAAGGAGTTTAACCACAGACTTGTCACTTCTCTTCATGTCAGCAACAACAGAGGAAGGGAAACAGGGACACTGGGCTGCGCACAAGGAGGTGGCACTCTAAGTGTCTCGGATCAGGGGAGGAAAATGTCAGAGAGAGAACTGGGGTACGTGTGCCCAAAGTGTATTTAGGCACCTCCTGAACAGAGGGGTGGTTAAGGGCTGGACTTTGAGAGTTCTCATCACCATGAAAAAGACACAAGAAGAAAATCACTGATGGTCTGATAAACTGCTGTCTTATCACAGTTTGGGTGTTGCCTAGTATCATGTCCACTTAAGGACCCCTGAAGCTCTGTATGGGCAGGGGGGCCATGTTGAAGGGCTCCTCAGTCCCCTGCACAAGACACAGCACAGTGCTGGGCATTTACTTCTTGAATGGTTATCTGGGGGCCATTATCTCATCTGATGGCCTCATAGCAACATGGCTTCCTTTTAGGCTTTCTGTTCCACAAGCCTTCCTAATTGGAGCGACCAGAGATAAAAACTGTCCATGCAACACTCCATTCACTTCCTGAGAAAGGACTCTGGTTTAGTTGACCAATTTCTGAGCTAAGATAGGTGCGGTCTACTGGTTGAGTGAGACAGATTTTGTTCCATCCATTTAGTAAGATCACGTACCCAGAGCACGAAACTCAGAATCTGGCACGTACAACCCATGGGGAAAAGATTAACTGCCTTTCTTCCTTCTACTGTAGGATATCATTTTAGGGGTACCATGAAGCCTTCTTCTACATCTAGGGTGATTAAAGAATTCATGCCAGCAGAGACACTTTGGCAAGTAGAAGGGGGCAATGTTAGTGACTATTCTGGAACAACAGAGACGAACCAGGACTACTGCAGACAAAGCTCCACACACCCTCTCTGTCACTCTCCTGGTCCCCACTTTCCACGCTGGGGCCTGAATCCAATGACGCAGACTGTGTGTTGAAGACCACCATGCCTCACTGTTCTAAATCTCCACCCTCATATCTACTGAGCTCGGCCTTCCATCTCTCAGGAAGCTAAGTAAGTATAACAGATTACGGACACAAGAAAAATATAATACACGGTCCATGCACTTGATGTATTTAATATTTAGCTTAGACTTAACTGCTCATTCTTTAGCAGGTAGAGGGAAGATTCATCTTCTTTGCCTACTCTCTCCCTAGAAAACCTCAGAGGAAAAAGTGAAATATTTCCTTGATTTCAAGATTACAGAAAACTCTACATGCCACACACTGATTAGCAGCCATTTGGTTTCACTCAAGAAGAACGTAGCATCATCCATCAGCCAGCCTTCCTCACACTGCACACACGCAGAAGCAGGATTTGATCTAAAAACTTTCATTTCTCTCAATCATTGCCAATGACACTTATTCTTCTGTGAAACCTTTAGAGAGAAGAGAAAAAGGAATATCCTGCAGCCTCCCAGTCCATCCTGAGATGACTGGATGAAGACGGATTTCCAGGCTTGTAGCTCTTTTGGACTTAAGAGCTACTGCTTGTTTGGATTTTGTACACACGATTATTAAGTCGGGTGTGGGAGGCAGGGCATGTTGAAAAATCCTCTGCAGCAAACTAACGGGCTCTGGGTGCCAAAGATCAGTCCTACGGCCAAGCCTCTGCCATACTCTGGTGCTTCCTAATTGTGCAGATAATAAATGATAATGACACTCTTTGCAGCTAGCAGAGATCTTCCCCCACCACGAAGGGTCTCATGGCTAGTTCTACATTTTATTCAGTCTCAGGAAGATCAAGAACTCAGGCAATCTGTAACAACGGAGGCGACCAGTGTCTTTGTGGTTTGCCCGGGCATGTTTTCCGTGAGGAGGAAGGGTCACCACCTTCTTGAGTGTAATGGTCTTGGGTGAATATGAAAGTTGATGGGAATCCCTTGAGCACACTTCGATCTGCGCAGAGGGACATGGGCCGTATGAGTGCTGGGCAGCCGAGAAAGCAGTCTGGGATTCCAACGTGCTGTGAGGAGCAACAAACAGAATTCCTCCCATCTCATGTCATGCTTCTGGCATGTTTAGGAGACTGGGTGGAGAGCTTTCCGTCCTTCATGTTTGGACTGAGGTCATTGATAAATAATTCAAACACTCTTCGTCTAATATAGTTATGCTTTTAGTTCCCATGGTGGTAGAGGTTTCTAAAGGATTCAACGTTATGACAGGAGGCAAACTCCTAAGATTTCATTCCTAGTCAATCTTCCACACTGGCCTATGTGTTAAGAGCTGTCATAAGCTGATATATTCCAAGTACCTGACATAAACCATAAAATAACTCTATGTCTCAAATAAACCTTAAGAGAACTATATGCACAGATGTACTAGTGTTTACCCGGTGGAGTCAGAGCATAACCTTGTCTATACAGTGAGGCCTACAGCCAAATTCTAAGGCTAAAGATAGTTAAACAAGGCTGCCAGGAGTGAGATTCTGTTCATCTGGTCTGCCCCTATTCCTTACAACATATATTCCCTAAGACTGCAAAAATGCACAAAATACTGTTCTATAATCGAATGGCATCCTCTTATAATGTTGCATCTCAAACGTCCCTGAAGATAATCATCACCTGGAGTGTGTGTAATAAAACAGTTCCTGGAACCAACCTAGGGTCCTACTGGATGTGGATGTCCTGGGCAAAGGCCTGGAAAATCTGTGCAAGTGTCCCCCATGATGTTTGTCCTCTAAGAAGTCTGGGAAGCACTGCAGGAAAAGACCCCCATGAGACATGGCCAGCTGCTACCCCACACCCATCCTCTCCTCCCACAGGGCCAGGACTGTCCCAGAGCACACGGTGGAAGCCAGGTGGCTCACAGCAGTCAAAGGGAATGTGAGTGCAAGTGGTATTTGCTGCTTCAGAGCCAGGGCTTTTAATAGACGAGACCGAACTCTTTCGTATTTTCCTTCCCTTTCTTCTGGATGGATCAGATAGGAGAAAGAAAGTCCTCGGGTGAAGGCAGGGCCAGCAGATGAAGAAGCCTGGATCCTTGTACCAGCAGGTGGAGGAAAGCCGTCCCCCACCAAGAACAGCCAGAAAGGATTACTGACATGAGCAAAAAAGAGACTTCTGCTGTGTCTGAAGCCCCGACACATTTTTGGGTCTATCACAGGATGTTAGTCTACCCTAGTTACTGCAACACCGAGGGGTAAAAAAAAAAAAATAACAAAAACACAGCTGAAACAATGACAAACATGTCAAGATGTTCCGCCCACACCTTTGGCACATCTGCCCAACATGGCTATGATACAAACACGCTAGAAGGCCGAAGTGAATATGTCTCAGAAAGTCAGAAGGTGGTGTGGATGGCTCTCAAGAACCAAGTAGATGAAGCCTGTGTTGCATTTAAATCAGTTTCACAGTAAGAATACTCCCCTTCTCTTCTTCCTCCTCTTCTGTTTTTGAACCACTTGGAAAAGTGAGCTAGACTGAGAGGCGGATGTAATACTTCTTGATAGGCAGGTCTACCATTTAAATCCTCAGTGATGAGCAAATCTTAATTTCATTGGCTTATATGGTGAGATTTAGTCCACAAGCAAAAAAAAGTTTTTTTGTCTTCTCCCTCACTTTTTCCTTTCTTATACTTTCCAGTAGCACTTTTTCAAAGCAAAAAACCAGGAACTTAGGCTTACTCTTGACTCCCTTCCTCTATTGCCTCACTATCCCATTAGCTTTCCCAAATGAGTGTGGGCATCAGGCATTGGGTGCCATGCAGGTGGGCACAGAATTCTGATCTGGAGGGGTTATGGGGGTCTGGGTGTGGCAAAGGGGAGGGGCATTCTCCTGGACAATTTTCTTGAGGTGAGATCCGAGCTAGCAGGTGGTATCTTCAGGCCCTTTTGGTACCTAGGCAGCTCTATAATTGTCTTAAATCTCAAAAATTCATGAAAATAAGCACACACTCAAATGCAACAGAGTGTATGCTATGAATATCCAGGTAACGAGTATTTTAGAAAATTTAATAAATTTAACTCTTTTTTTTTTATCCTCCTTGGTTGCGATTTTGTGTAAATCTAAATGGTTGTACAGCAATACTAAGTCGCTTTGGTCTAAGAAGAGGCTTTCAGTATTCTGAGATAGGAACAAAGAAAAATGAGTATTTCGAAAGGAGTCAAGGTTGAACGTGAGAGAGACACCTATATGTATAAACGTGTCCCCTGAACAAGTTTGTAGGCAACTGGAAATCTTATGGGCTCACTGGTTCTTACAAACCATTTATAAAGCTTCTTTAGTGCCCCAAAGAGCTAATATTCTCCCCCAAACCCCTCCGAGGAGGACTTCCTTAATGCTGGGAAATTGAGGTGGATGTCAACCCCATTCATTCTCTCCAACCACAACGAGAAATCTGGAAGGACCGTCCAAATCTGTCCCTGGAATATCTGACCTCAAATATATCCTCTGGAACACACCATACCTCCCATGACCCAGTTTTGTGACATCGATGCTGGGGCATCTCTGGGTGCTGGCTGCTGCCGAAAGCTCCCAGGTGAGAAATTCAGGCCATAACAATCAGGACACATCTAGGTTATCTGACGCCTCCGGACTCTGATTGGTTTTATCTCATTAGTCTTCATCGTGTCCCTTGTTCTAAGTTAAGCCTTCCTTAGTTCTGCTGTCGAGACTCAATGAATAGATTTCATAGAGAGTTAAAAAAAAAAAAATTCTAAGGATCCAGGCAGCAGGGCTAACTTCTTGCCTGTCAGCAGCTTTTAAAATATTGATGGCTTTTTCCTCATAACAGACAAGTTGAGTGGAGTCTGGAGGGCCAGCTCTAAACTGTGACTAGAAATGGACTCCACGTAATGAAATGTATTTTTCAAGAGAAGGCAGACTCAGAACGGAGGGGGTGCACAGCCATCAATCCCCCTCTCTAGGCCCGATGTGTCTGATTCAGACTCTAGACAGGGCAATAACGTATGGGCCTGCTCTGTTCCCAAGCCTGACACCTTCCGACACTTCTAGTTGGCAGCAGGGGCAAGTGGGGCCCGTGTTCAAGGAGTGACAGAAGCAGCACTTGGCTGGAGGGACAGAGGTCTGTTCGAGGGAGCCTCTTGTATATTCAAGAGGGAAAGAAAGGGGCAAAGAGGCAACTAACAACGGAATCAGAAATCCCAGCAACAAACAGAAAGCATCTCATATTTGTCCTTAACCAAATGGCTTCATGCTCACCTCCAGTGAAAGATATTGGTGCCAGAGATAATATTCCTGGGTTTTTTTTTCTTTTTGTAAAGATTTTATTTATTTATTCATGAGACACCCACACACACAGAGGCAGACACACAGGCAGAGGGAGAGCATGATTCGAGACTCGATCCCAGGACCCTGGGATCATGCCTTGAGCCAAAGGCAGATGCTCAACCACTGAGCCACCCAGGCACCCCAATATTCCTGGGTTCTCATAAAACTATCATCTCTTCCTTGAGAATCTCTCATCTGTAAAAAGTAATCATGTTGCTGTGCATCAGACTCATCCCTGCTCTATAAACCCCCGTCCATAAGGTATCCTTGGTTATGCACCAGACAAATGACTCTTGGTCTTTAAGATGATAAGTGTCCCCCAGAACACAATTCATTGTATTCTTTTTGCCTATAAAGAGGAAAACTTACATTCTACTTTTGCTTCAAAGACATGTCATGGGGGGATTCCTGGGTGGCTCAGCGGTTTAGCACCTGCCTTCAGTCCAGGGCATGATCCTGGAGTCCTGGGATCGAGTCCCACATTAGTTTCCCTGCACGGAGCTTGCTTCTCTCTCTCTCTCTCTCTCTCTCTCTCTCTCTCTCTCTCACATAAATAAATAAATAAAATCTTAAAAAAAAAAAGACATGTCATGTGATCTAATCAACAGACCTTTCTATAAGATTTTGTGCCAACTCTTAGGTCTTTCTTGAAACCTAAGTTGTCTATGGAGTACCACTAACATCTTGGTGAAGAAGAATAAATATCCCCTGAGACTTCATAGTTTATGGGGGGGGGGGGGTAAAAAGCAGCCCCAAAACGCTATGGTGCTTTTCCTTCAGATGAGCTCTATAGAAGATGCTAGATTGCTAGATCTGAAGCAGACCAAATGACCTCTCTCTTTCAGGTCTTCTTCAATAGCTGGCTAAGAAAGTAGAATGTGAGAAAGTAGCTACTGCTCTAGAATCTCTTTTTTTTTTTTTTGGACTCACATAACTTCAGATGTCTTTTGACTGCTTTCAGAACAAAAGGAAGCTCTGAGCATCAGCATCCTTTTTTTCCAAGGGGCCTACCTGGGTCTAGAGGAGGGAATGAAAAGTCTAGTCTAATCAAGGGTACCTAAAAACAAAACATCAAAGGTAGAAAAAGACACATTGGCAACGGAGTTCGTGTTCTGTCCCCCGGGCCTTGCCCTAAGCTTTCAGGCTCCTGGGAGGTCTGACCATGACAACCTGTGTGTTCCCTCTAGGAAGATAAGAGAACACAACAACCCGATTCAGAAAAGGACTCGCTGGATGCCCGTTGCTTTATCAGCTCCCGCCTTCGGCTCCCATGCTTTAACTGCAGCAGAATAATTATTTCTGAGATCGTCCGCTGCCATACGGAATAAGCTGTAACCCGGAGAGATACCTGACTGATTACACAGCCATCTTTTGCACATTTCATCAGTCTCAAACAGCAGATAAAACAACTATTTCGTGTGAACCAGCAGGCTCCAGATTAACCCTGCGGAGTTAAAGACGGTGGAACCCGAGTATCAGCTGATTCCAATTTAAAGCAATAAATCACTGGCAATGTTGACATAGTTGGATGGGGTCTGCTTACCAGGTGACAGTTACTGTACATCTGAACCCAACTTTTGTATTACGGAGGAGTCTCCTGCGACCGCCTCGAAGCTGCCGCCACAACACATTTTTAAGATAGAAAGAAATATCCTTAATAAAACTGTCAACGGAATCAGGAGAGATACAGGAGAGCCCTCGTCCACACGTGACTGAACAGCAGCAGGAAAGCGGGCCCAGGAGGGAAGCCCGCAGGAACCGGGGCAGATTTTTGTCTCTGTGCGCCCTATCGGGACCCCAGGTGGGAAGGAAGATTTCAGAGGTGCCTCCCCATCCTCCTGCCCCTGACTCTGCAGCCCAGACGAGAGGGATGGGAGCCCGGCAGCCCCGAGGCCAGTCCGTGTCACCGCCACCTGTATCGTTTAACAGCAAGTGGCTCACCGAGAGTCGGTCAAGAAATGTCACTTCTGCTTTCCTTGGAGAAACGTGGACAATGGACTGTATTCTGGAGAGCGCACAAGATGACTCTGGTTTTTCTTCTCTCCCCGGTGACATCTGATAAGGAACCCTTTGCTCCCCTAGCATCTGCTTATTTTATGGAAACTGAAACTGGAGATGCAAATGGTTGCTCCTGGAGCCACACAGCCTTTTTTTTTTTTTTTTTAAGATTTTATTTACTTATTCATGAGAGACACAGAGAGAGAGAGAGAGAGGCAGAGACACAGGCCAAGGGAGAAGCAGGCTCCATGCAGGAAGCCCAATGTGGGACTCGATCCCAAGACCTCAGGATCACACCCTGAACCGAATACAGAAGCTCAACCACTGAGCCACCCAGGTGCCCCTATAAAGCCTTTCTTATGGGTGACAATGGGTAGGAAAGGAGGTGCTGCTTCACCCTGCAAGGGAAGGACCCTGGATTTTGCAGCACCACCTGGTGTGACAGCGAGAGCACTGGCCCAGGTCCCACAGGGGTGGCTTGAGTCCCAAGTGTCCTGATGTGGGCAGGTGGCTGACCTCCCTCATCCACAGACCCATGTGCTGTATCAAATGCAGATGCCAACCCCACCCTGCCTACTCTCAGGGCCGCGATGGGGGGAATAAATGAGAGGACGACGGGACAGCGTTCTATGGCCAGGTGGAGTCTACGCAGATGGAAGTCCTTATCCAACAGGCCAACCAAGCGCTCAAGTTTATATAAACCTGGATCGGTGGTGGCAGAGGCTGAGCGGCCTGGGGCACATAACTCTCCATCTCTTCCCTCCCTTTACAAAGAGGCTAAGGACGCCGGGTGCTCGTGTGCTGCCCCGGGTTACCGTGGAGTGACTGGTCTAAATGACTCTAAATTACATATTCACGGATTTATATGATAATACAGCCGCTAGCCAATAAAAATAGCTCCATTATGAATCTGAGCTATATGAACATGCGAAGAAGAAAGTCATTTTCAAGGGGCTAATTTTTTCCCACGAGGTGCTCGGGCGCCGCAGACAGGGACAAAAGAGGTTTAAATGAAGACTCTGTTGTGCCATGTTTAAGAAAGAGCATTAATATCTTGTGTGACTGCATCTGTGAATGAAGACATTCAAAAAGCCATTATGTTTTCAACATAGGTTAATAATAAGGCTATTTTTCCACCCACTCTTTGGCACAGCTGTAATGTTCTTGGCCTCAAGTGGGAGGCAATGTTGAACAAGGAATCAGAAGACAAATGATCTACAGCATAGCAGTGCCAGTTCCTATAAAATATTATCAGGTTGGAAATGGCTGTTCATTGTCTTCACGACTGTGACTCCTTTCCCCCTTTTCGGGGCGAGCGTAGGGTTGTGGCGACAAGGCCTGCCAACAGAGCCCGGTTTACAGTACCCGGATCATGGCAGATTAACTTTTGTCCTAGTCCCAATCAGATGTCAGCCAAAACTTGGACATAAACTGTGTTTTATGAAACATGGTTTATCTCCTGTCTTGTTTTCTTTGGCAGGGCTGTGTTCTATAAAAGCACGGATGTCGTTTTGGAGGAGCATGGCAGGTGCATGACCCAGTCTGATGGTCGGGGAAGAGCAAGAGATAAGAAATTATTCTCCAGTGTGGCTCTCAGACCCGGTGACCCAGCACAGACAAAGCATAGACACAGGCAGGCCCAGGGAGTGACGGGTCTGACCCCCGGCTGGTGGGGACCGCCTACTTCGCGTGCGCTCAACCTCCTCTGGGTGCCTGGTGGGTTTCTGTTTTCTCCACTGCAGAACAATGAGCCAAATAGCAGTTAACACTCTCAGAAAGCACTCTGGGGGATATTCGAGGAGGACAGTCGAAGTGCCAATGTGACATTACTTGGTTGTAAGAGGAGGAGAAATATTATCGCTCCTAGAAGTGTGACGGGAGGTGAACGTTAAGCTCAGAGTGGAACACCAACAGTAAGTATCATATATTTCTATCGCTTCCAAAAGGGCACTTCAGAAGCTCCTTCTCAACTATGGGAGGGAAAGACATCGTCGTCTCCCGCGACACTGAGAAGGGACCTAGGACCACAGGATGCCTAAAAGGAGCCTGTCGGAAATGATCATTCAGAGCAGAGGCCACTGAGCTCAAATCTCACCTCCATTCCTTCCTGAGATTATGGCTTATCCAGCATAGAGCCACTGGTATTTATTTTTTATAACCCGTATGGTGCTATAAAATATGACAGTGTATTGTTTTCTATGAAATAGGCTGCAAATAAAAATGGAGTTGAACTCCTCCATGGCAAATAATACCTACGGGTGTTCACAACCATGTTACTTTCTTCCAGATTCAGGAACTGCTACCTGACTCTGTATCTATTGAAACCTAAACGTTATATTTCTAGTAAAATAGCATAATAGGTTAACCTGTCACTCAGCTTTGCTAACAGGAAACAAAGGCACTAAGTCACATGGTAGGGAGAGTTTACTGCAGGGATCCAGGCAGTTTCCTCTAAACCAGCCTCCTGTTATTTCTCCTCCTACGCTTCTGTGATCAGGATTGTTTGGACTCGGAATGTTTCAGGGTGCCCTCTGCAGAAAACTTCATGATTCTAAAGGGGCTGGAAGGATGTCAAGGTAGGCTTACTTGAGTTAATTCTGGAGAAACCGATTGCCTCACTTTGAAATTTTCGATTTTCTCACATTTTCATTTCAAAAGTGGAAATAGAAAAATCTTTACTTTTTAAAGCTCAAAGTAAAAAAAAAAAAAGTTAATCAACAAGATCATAAGTCTGGTCTCCAGGTGACCAAATTCCCAGCCTTGATACTGTTATTTAAACTATAAATCGCCGTCTGTTCCTCCACAAAATGGGGATGAACATACTCTTCAGCCTCCTTCCCAGGATTCTACTGAGAATGAACACTATAAGTCTGTCAACGTGAAGCACCACCCAAGCACATGTGTTCTAGCTTTTCTTAGGAAAGCTATCCTATTAACGAAGTAATACAAACATGCGTAAAGTGAAATAGCGCCTTATAAAGATTGGGCTCTATTAGTTAAGTCGGCACTATTTTTTTCTTTTCTCGCAGCAAAAACAATTGGATCCACAGAAGGTGTCCTGTCTTCTGCTGAAAATCTACCCTAAGGAAAGTCTGACTGACCTTCCCGGTCCTCGCCCCACCTTGGTGGGGCCTTAGCGGGAGCACAGATCTCAATGTTAATTCAATTACTCCCCGTGGTAGAAACCTTTCCTTCGTTAATGCAGTCTGTGGTGAAAATTTCTTCTCTACTCTTTTAAACATAATTGCTGTACTTATCTTGTCAAGGTGAGACTTCTGAGTTGTTCTCTTCATTCACATAAACCTGGGATTGCTTGTGGGACTGCCTTATCCATTCAAAGCACTTCCCTACCCTTGCACTGTGGCCTGGTGTCACTGAAGGAGCCCATTGCTGCTGTGGGGGGAGGGGGGGCTAGCCTGGCTTCTCGCAGTCCATGGTGGAAACACGTCCCCCCAGGGAAAGGCTAGTGTGACCTTCCATGGAACAGTCGCTGCAAGCTTGGCGAGAGGCTCACAAGGGGGGTGCATTTGTGTTCAGGGTAGTGAACTACCAGGCCTAATTCTCACTAAAAATGGTCTGCGGAGGGTGTTGGAAGCAATGTTGAGAAAAACAAGACCAGAAAAAACAGAGCCAGGTCATGATCACATCATCTTTACATTAGCTGAGTTGAAATCTTAGAGATCGCCAAAGTGAGCAGAAAACGTGATGACTGGAACACCCACCTGGATTTATTTAGCGCCCTGCCCTTCCTCCATGTGTCCCTCTCTGTCCATCCAGGTCTTTCTCGAGTCTGACTGCACACACCTGAATCACCTGAACTTTTTTAGATGCTGCTTGGACCTTTTTGCAGAGGAGTTACATCAGAATTCCTGAGGGTGGGGTCCAGGCGCTGATACTTCTGTTGTTTTAGTTCTCTAGGTGATTCTAACACTGACATTCTTGCAAACCCCTGCCTCTCACTGGCATCTTTCCCCATCCTCGTGGAAAGCACCCTCAGAAGGTATAGAACTTACTCCAGGTCGCTCAGGAGGCCATTCTCAGTCTGAACCAGATAAGTTCCCAATTAACACACTTGCTTTAAACGTTATAACAGACTACCATAGGGGTGTGGTTGGGATGGGGTTGGGGAGCAGGGGGTCCAAGGAACACCAGCTCCCTCTAAATCTAGTCCATCGATATGAGCAGCTGCCACAGCCTCCCTCCGCTGGTCAGTCTCAGGGTGGCGGGCAGGGCAGGACTGTGGGGGCATGTTCTCCCTCCAGGCTATGAGCAGGTAAGAAATGGGAGTGCTGGTAATCAAGATGGCAGGTGCCATCCAATGCTACCAGAATCAAGGGGGCAGACTGGTTGGTGCTTCTAAAGAAATGCATCATTTTCTCTCACTTTAAATATTGCTGAGATGACCGTGTGTGTGTGGGTCCTACCTCTGGGGGTAGGGGCATTGTGGGCACGTGCCAGAGGAGCCCCATGTGAACCACGACCAGGCTCCCACACTCTGCTCAGTGCGAGTGGGTTTGACGAGATCACAGCCCAAGGGGCCACACAGCTGTGCACGTGGGACAGCTGGCTCCTTAAAACTGATGGATGGGCTTCCACAGAGGCAGGCGAGGCCAGAGAGATGAACAGATGACAATTCCTCACCACTAACGGGCTCTTCCAGGCGAACAGCAGTAGCTCAAACAATGCTGCCTCCACAGGAAAAATTTCCCTGGTTTGTCAAGTTTCTAAGAGGTAAAAGTGACACAGTGACACAGGGACTAGGAATGTGCATATGGGGTGGGGGTGGGGGCGCAGTAGAAACCAGAGAAGCAGCACGTGTGTGCACACATATCTCCTCCCTCCTCTTTTTGTTTGAGATTTTTCTACATTCAGACTATGGATAATCACTTTGCCCGGAAATCTAAACACTAATGAAATAACCATTAACTATTTTGTTATTTACAAAAGAAGCCTGGTGATTTGGAAAAGATCTAAGCTTTGAAAATGAGGATGCTTGAGGGTATCTACACTGAGGAGTCCGCACTTAATGAAAACCCAGGGCAGGCAGAGGGTTATCTTAAACTCTTATTTCCTCCAGCCATCAGGGACTTTAGGTTTTGAGGTGGTGTCCCCATTTCGTGCCCCCTGATGAGTCACTTTCTTGAGGCTACTATAGAGGAAGCTGGTCCTATGGTGAGTCCTGGTCCAGAGGTGTCGCCCCTCTGATGACACAAGACACTGGTAGACCTGAGACAGCCTTCCTTCCCAGGGATACCTCCTGAGACTATGGTCCCAGGGTTCTTGTGGCTCAACCTCTTATCAACACGAACACAGGTTGAGCTCAACTAAACCCTGTGCCTTCCCAAGCCACTGATCTTGCCTCATTTACTTTGTAAGTTGGAAGTACCCGGGCCGGATTTTCAAAGTAAGACATTCCCTATAAAGCTGCACAGGGAAGCACACAATGAACATTTGTGAGTGCCCACTATGTTCCAGGCATTGGACCAGGCACTTCTAACTCAGGCCCACTTATAGATGAGAACACAGAGCACATAAGCAGCTTTCCCAGCCCTTATACAGCTAGCAAGTACTGGAATGGACTCTACACACAGATTTACCCATCACCTGTCCATAAACACGACCAGGATTTCAATGATTTTTCTTTTCCATTGCGGAAAAATATATATAAAGTACACTTCAGCTTTGTAACCATTTTTAAATGTATTGTCTCAGTGGCATCAGGCACCTTCACTTTGCTATGCAACCATCATCACCATCCATCTCCAGAATTTTTTCATCTTCTGAAACTGAAACTCTGTGCCCACTGAACAACTTTCCCTCCTCCCCTCTCCCAGCACCCATCCTTCTACTTTCCCTCTCTCAGAATCCGACTACCCTGGGGTCCTCAAAATAAGTGGAATCATTTCAATGGATTTTTAAAAAGACACAGAAATCCCAAAAAGTCAGAGTTCAGTTTTGTGCTTTCTCCTTTCTTGAATGCTTTCAGTGTTTCAGACAGATCGAGGAAGACAAAAAAGCTGTCCTTACCACATCCGTTGATCCAGCCTACTTTGTGTAATTTTTTTTATTTTAAAGAACAATTCTATTGAGAGGACCTCCCATTGAGAGTCACCACTGTGATTAGAGGGCTATTTCTTGAACCAGGTATAGCACTGGATTGTGGGAAGACAAAGATAGCAATATAAAAATCCCCATCTTTAGACTCATTCTTTAAAGGGACAATGTCAACTCTCATTTTCAAACTGAGACATAGAGAAGAAAGAAGGAGATACAGTAGCTCAGTCAGGAGTAGGACTAAAGCATCCTGCAGACAATCAAATCTCTCCACTTGCTTTTTAGCCTAGAATATTCTTCATCAATGGGCTAAAGTTTCATCAATACATTTTCAGGGCTTATTCTAAAAGTGTGTTGAATAGACATGTAAGGTTTGCTTTACACTGTACATATCATATATTTTTCCAAAAGCATCCAAGTGAGACATGAATAAATCCTCAAAGGATTTATAGATACTTAGAGGAGCAAAGATCTGTGCATGAATAAGTTAACACATGGTGGAAGGTGATAGGGTGAAAGCAAGAGACACATATAAGTCTTTCAAGGATCTGGAGAAAGGAGATTATTCTCAATCTGGAGATTTAATAAAAATTTGTTGGCAAAAACAGATCCTGAAAAAAGACAGGCTATAGACATAAAGAGTTGGGGTCCAGGAATTCTATTTTATAAAGAATCAATCTGTAGGAATGGAGATTCTGAGGCAAATAGGAAAAATGGGAGTGGGAGGGATTATGGAAGATCTGGAAAACATGGCCAAAGACTCTGGGCTTTACTGACTAGGCAATATGGTGCCACTAAATACTCACATACTCTTACAAGTACTGTGACTCCTCTGGATAAAAAGGCACTTGAGAAAAGAATCAGGAGTAAGAAAAAGAATCCAGAAGAACAGACCGCTGCTTCTGGTCTAGATAGATAACCTTCCAGCCTGAGAATAGCTGACTGCTCTAAAGGGTTTCCAGGTCACAGAACAGGGAGAGGAAGCCAGGTAGAACTTGGCAGACATCCTGAGTTGAGAATTTGGAGCTGAGAGTCTGGAGAGGAAAGAAAAAACTTCAAGAATGAGAACTAGAGAGGAGAGAGCAACATAGACAGAACCCCAGGGACCTGAGGAGGGTCCCCCTGAAGGATTTAGTAGAGTACTAGTCAGTGGATGTGAGTAAAGAGACTATCAAATACGGTGGGTGTGTGGGGGGGCACCCCAAATGATTAAAAACTAAGAATAGTGCCACTCCTACCAGCCAGACTAGAAAACGACTTCATGGCCCATTGAGTAGAGAACTCAGAAAGGCCTGGCCTTAGAAGTAGGAAATAAGTGGCCCTAGGATGGGTACCTACCTAATTCATCCCATAAGCAAGATTCAAAAGAACTGAATTGCTTGCAAGTATCTTAACTGCATGCAGAACAGAGCTCAAACATTTTCAGAAGAATACAAAAATATCCAGAACTCAGTAAGAAGAAATTCATAATGTCTGGTATCTTGGTAAAGATTTCTAGGCATGGGGCAGCCTGGGTGGCTCAGCGGTTTAGCATCGCCTTCAGCCCAGGGTGTGATCCTGCAGACCCAGGATCGAGTCCCATGTCGGGCTCCCTGCATGGAGTCTGCTTCTCCCTCTGCCTGTGTCTCTGCCTCTCTCTCTGTGTCTCTCATGAATAAATAAATAAAATATTTAAAAAAAATTTCTTTTTTTTTATTTTTTTATTTTTTTTTATTAAATTTTTTTTTTAATTTTTATTTATTTATGGTAGTCACAGAGAGAGAGAGAGAGAGAGGCAGAGACACAGGCAGAGGGAGAAGCAGGCTCCATGCACCGGGAGCCTGATGTGGGATTCGATCCCGGGTCTCCAGGATCGCGCCCTGGGCCAAAGGCAGGCGCCAAACCGCTGCGCCACCCAGGGATCCCAAAAAAAAAAAATTTCTAGGCATGTACAAGGAGGAGGAAAACATGGTCCATGGTGAGAAAAATCAACGAACTGAAACTACCCAAAACTGATACAGATGTTAGATTAGCAGACAAGGACATTAAAATGACTTTTATCCCTGTATTTCTGCATTTCATAAGGTTAAGTAGAAATTTGGAAAGTATCAAAAGGACTCAAAATGGATTTCTAGAGATTAAAAACTATAATGTCTGAGATAAATGCAACAGTGGATGGGATGAAAGGCCAATTCAACATTAAAGAGAAAATTAGTGAACTGTGTTTCAAAACGAAATCTAGAGAGAAGAATGAAGAGGAGGAAGAGATTATGATGATTTCGAGTGGCCAACTATGTGAGTAATTGGAATCCCTGAAGGAATGGGGAAATGGAACAGAAAAAAAAGCTGAACAAAGTGAGGGATGAAAATTTCTACTTATGATGAAAATTGTAAGCACACAGATCCAAGCAGCTCAGTGAAGCCCAAGAGATCTGAAGAAAACTAAATCAAGACACTTTATAATGAAAATTTTTAAGACCAGTAATAAAGAAAAAAAATCTTAAAAGAAGACTGAGGAACAAAGTCATTAGTGGAGAAACAAAGACAAGGATGACACCAAATCTCTTATCAGAGACAATACAATAGAGAAGACTATGAATCTTTAAAAACTGAAAGAAAAACTCACAGATGCAGAGAATAGACAGTGGTTGCCAGAGGGGAGGAATGAAGGCAGGGGAATTAGGCAAAGGTGATCAAAGATGCAAACTTCTGGCTGTTAGATGAGTAAGTCCTAGGGACCAAACATACAGCATGGTGATGTAAGTTAACGATACTATACTGTGTATCTGAAAGTTGTTAAGAAAATAAATCTTAAAAATTCTCCTCACAAGAAAAAAATTTGTAACAATGTGAAGTGATGGATGGTAACTAAGGTTACTGTGGTGACCATTTTGCAATATACACAAAACTCACATCATTACATTTTACACCTAAAACTAATACAAAGGTGTATGTCAGTTCTCAATAGAACTGGAAAGAATAAAAAATAAAATACTGAAGGAAAAAACCTGTCAACCAAGAATTCTATACCCAGTGAAAATATATTTCAAAGACAAAGGTGAAATAAATGCTTTTAGACATAAAAAGCAAAAGAACTTAACCAACCAGATGATCCACTCCATCAGGAAGGTTAATTGAAGTCTTTTCATCAAAAGGAAAATGATACCGGAAGGAAATAGGAATCCACACAAAGGAATGGAAAGTATCAGAAATACTAACAGCATGGGTAAATATGTAAAATACCCTTCTTACTACTTAAATATCTTTAAAAGAAATATGACCACCTCAACAAAAATAACTATGTACTGTGGGGTTTATAACATACATCAAAGTTGAATGTATGACAATAATAGTGTAAAGTCTGGCAGGGAGAAAATGGAGGTATATTAATCTAAGATTCTTAAACCTATATGTGAAGTTGTATACTATCATTTGAAGGTACACTGCATTGAGGTAAAGATCTGTCCTACAAACTCTGAGGCAACTCCTAAAATAACAAAGTGAAGAGTTTTATAGCTAATAAAGAAGATAAAATGTAATAAAACATAATTTCAAGAGGAGGCAGAAAAGAGGAAAAGGAATAAAGAACAGAGAGAAATACCATGAAATGGTAGACCTAGAACCAACTTGATCAACAATCACATCAAATGTTCATGAAATAAATACTTCAATTAAAAGGCAAAACTTGTTACAAAGATTTACAAAGAAGTAAGATCCAGGTGTTGGCTGTTCACAAGAAATTCACTGTGAATATGAACGTACAAATAGGTTAAAAATGAAAGAATGGAGGAAAACCATTACAACACTTATTAAAAGAAAACTTGAGTGGCTATATTGATACCTATTCAAAGTAGATTTCAAAGCGAAGAGTAATCAAGATTATTTCAAAATAATAAAGGAGTCAATTCATCAAGAGGACATTAAAAATGCTAAACATTTATGTGCTGAGTAAGATAATTGCCAAATACATAAAGCAAAAAAATGATAGAACTGAAAGGATAAACAGAAAAATCCACATTATTTAGAGATTTCAACAGCCTTTTTTTTGAATAATTGATGGAATGAGGATATAGAAAATCAGTAAGGATACAGAATATTTTTACAACACTATCAACCAAACTGACATTTGTAGAACATTCAGTCTAATAACAACATCATATCGATTTTCAATCACACATGGAACATTTACTGAGACAGGCTATATCATGGGGCATCCAATAATTCTCAATAACTTTCAAAGTCTTCAAGCCATTCAAGTGATGTTATGTTTCCTGGCCACGATGAAACAGAATCAGAAAAAAAAAAAAAAAAAAAAAAAAAAAAAAAAAAAACAGCCTCTGAAAACTCTTCAAATGTTTAGAAACTAAATGACATATTTGAATACCTATAGGTCAAAGAAGATATAAAAAAGGAACTTAGAAAGTATTTAGAACTGGATGAAAATGAAACCACGGCACATAAAATTTGTGAGATGTAGGTAAAGCAGTACTTAGGAGAAAAGTATTAAAAGTGGTCATCAAGAAAGGACAAAGATTTCAAATCAATGGCCTCAGTTCCACCTTAAACAACCAGAAAAATGAGATCAAATTAAACCCAAGGCAAACAAGGAATAAAAATCTAAGTGGAAATCAATAAACAAAAGCAAACAAAAAGAACCAAGAAAACCAAAGGCTAGTTCCATGAGCAGACAAGTAAAATCGAGACATTTTTAGCCAGCTGAAGGAAAAAAAGAGAGAAAGCATAATTAACCAATACCAGAAATGAAAGAGGGGACATCACTATAGATTCTACAGATATTAAAGGGATAAAAGAATACTTTATGCCAATAAATTCAGCAATTTAGATGAAACAGACATATTCTCTGAAGGAGAGAAACTCAACAAGAAACATATAACCTAAACAGACTTATTGGTACATACAGGCACATATATACATACATTTAGTACAGATATGTCTACTATACTAAATAAATTGAATATGTGCTTAAAAACCTTCTCACAAAGAAAACTTGAACCCCAGATGACCTCTGCATGAATTCTTCCAAACATTTAAGAAGATAATAACAGAACTCAACACAAACATTTCCAGGAAATTGAAAAGGAGGGAATACTTCCCAAGTCACTCATGAGGCCAGGATTACATCAAACCAAAATCAGCTGAAGAAATTAGAAGAAAATCACTTAATAATATTCCTCCTGAACACAGAAGCAAAGATTCTGAGTAAAATTGGAACAAACGAATCCCATAAGGGCTGCACCTCATGATAAAATGGGGTTATTTCCCAGCAACGCACGGCTACTTTGACATCAAAAATCAATCTGTGTGATTCACCAAATTTATGAACTAAAAAAGAAAGCCATAGGATCATCTCAACAGATGCAGAAGAAGCAACTGACAAAACTCAACATCCATTCCTGATGATAATTCTCAGTGAAACAGGAACAGAAGGAAATGTCCTCAATTTGATAAAGGGCATATATGAAATACCTACAGCTTATATCATACCAAATGGTAATAGACAGAATGATTTTCTTCTAGGAACAAAAACATGATAATTATATCCATTCTTAACTGCTTCTACTCAACTCTGCCCTGGAGTGTTTAGCCAGTGCAAGCAGGCAAGGAAAAAAAAAAAAAGACACCTATACTGGAAAGGAAGTAAAACTGCCTTTTATGTGTGCGTATGTGACTGTGAGTTAGGTTTTCTTTGATAAAAAACCAAAAGTATCATCGGTAAGAGAACACAGTAATAAAACTTCATCAAAATTAAAATCTGCTTTTTGAAATAAGTGTTAAGAGACTGGAAAGACAAGAGGATGGGCAGTAAGCATTTGCAAAACATGGGTCTGGTGAGGGTCTTGTATACAGAGTAGGTAATTCTCAAAATTCAACAGTAAGGAAACCCAATTAGAAAACTGGCAAAACATCTGAACTGGCACTTCACCAGGAAGAAATGTGAGTGTCAAATAAGCACATGAAGAGATGAGTGTCTTCAGTCATATGGAAATTAAAACCACAATGACGTATACCAGTAAACACCTATTTAGAATGTTTCAAATTAGAAACGCTGATTATACCAAGTGTTGGCGACGCCACGACAAAGGGACTGGGACTTCTACGCTGCTGGTGAGAACGCAAAATGGTACCATCGTCTGAGAAAATAGTTTGGCAGTTTCTTATAAAGTCAAATATACACCTACCATATGATTCAGCCGTTCCGCCCCTAGATGTTTCCAAGAGAAACAGAAGCACACAAATATTTGTACATGAAGGGTCACAGCCTCATTTGGGAACAGTAAAAAAACAAAACAAAACAAAAAAACCCGGGAAACCACCCAAAGGCCCATGTACAGGAGAACTGAAAGACAGTGGTAAATCCATCCAACGCAATGTCCCTTGGCCATTAACACAAAGTACTGATGGGCTTGAAGTGCTGATACTGAATCTTGAAATACTTAAGCTGAGTGAAAGACCTCAGGCCGGAAAATGGCATGTGCTGGAGGACTGTAGTCACACGAATTCCAGGAACTAGAAACAGCGACAGGAATCATCTCTGGCTGCCTGCCGGTGGGGGTCAGGGTAAGGAAGGGATCAAGAGAGAAAAAGAGGAAGTTGCTAGGGGTGAAGAAGATGTCACTGTCCTTGTGGTGAGGGCTCCAGAGATGCACCCACATTAACACTTAACCAAATTTTACACTTGTAGTAGAGTCAATAGGATTTTCCATCGATGATGCTTCTGGAAGGCTGTTGAGCTACACACAACACTCTAAGAAGGTGGTACAGATGGCAGTAGGTGGGGGGAGGAATGGAAAAAAATGGCTGGAAGAACACAACAGCCTCAAGTGCCCAAGATCTGGAGCTTGGATGACAGAAAGCGAGGTGTTCTGTTGACAGAAACCGTCAACAGAAACGGGGGCAAGCAGCAGAAGAGCAGGTGCATTCAAGTTGTGGGCATGATGTGGGCCGGCGGGACAGCTCATCCCAAGGGGCAGTTTATTATTTTTATTTTTTAAAGGTTTTTTAAAATTTTTATTTATTTATGATAGTCACACAGAGAGAGAGAGAGAGAGGCAGAGACATAGGCAGAGGGAGAAGCAGGCTCCAAGCACCAGGAGCCCGACGTGGGATTCGATCCTGGGTCTCCAGGATCGCGCCCTGGGCCAAAGGCAGGTGCCAAACCGCTGCGCTATCCAAGGATCCCCTATTTTTTAAAGGTTTTATTTATGCATGAGAGAGGCAGAGATACAGGCAGAAGGAGAAGCAGGCTCCCTGCAGGGAGCCTGATGCAGGACTCGATCCTAGGACCCCAGGATCATGCCCTGAGCCAAAGGCAGATGAGATGCTCAACCGCTGAGCTACCCAGGTGCCCCTCAAGGGTCAGTTGAAAGCCTCAGGCTAGAAGTCAGGGAGGCAAGAGCACCTGCCTTGGGATGCTCCATCCTCTTCTTCGACTTCACACCCCTCCCTCATCCCTCTTGGGTGGGTACGTTTTCTTCTGTGTTATACTCTGGGCCCCAGAGGGAAGAAAAAAACACCCCACCCTGGAAGAGGTCCGTTCACCTAACATGTGACCTTCAGGGAATTTCTAGGCTCACAACCAGAGGCAAAACCCACCAGGTCCTCATCTCACCGAGTTCCAAAACTGCACTCAGCGACGTGGAGCTTTCACAGCCTCGGACAAAGGCGCCGTGTGTGTTGGTGCTCCGTGACTCAAGGGCTGTAGGAACACACAGAGGGGACAGGCCCTGTGCACCCCAGGACCGAAGAAACTAGAAACGGGTAAGACCTATGAAGTCATTTCTCCGTTTGCGGCCCCACTCCCTGTTTCGCCGGTCCCTGCCAGGATGGAATTGTTCCTGAGAACTGCAATGTGGCTCTTCGCAAAGGAGCCAAAGGAAACATCTGGAAGTCTGGCGGGGATTCAGGTGAGCGCGCGCTGCGCAGAGGGCTCGGAGCCGGTGCCGGCAGGAGACTCGAGCTACAGAGTGAACTGCTTTCCTCTTTCCTTATTGTATTTTAAATGTCAAAGCTTTTCACACTACAGTGACACCCTAAAATGATTCTCTTACTTCCGTTGCTTCGGTTGAAACAATATTTTTTCATGCTCCATAGAGTGCCCACCAGCTGATTCAAAACCAGGAGTGCAACGGGGCACTCTATTTCAACGTGCCACGAAAAGGAAAAGGAGAGGGGGGCGGAAAGGTGGACTAAGCTGGTAGGAAAAAGGATCCCTTTCTCTTGAATGTTCTGCAATCACTCACTCAACCCATGTCTAGGACAGTTCTAAGGGCCTGTATTAAAGAAGTTCTACGAGGTTCTGTGAAGTGTACCAATGGACTAAAACAGCCCCCAGTTGACAGAAGCTTCCAGTTCAGTAAGACCAGTGCACAGCCAACTACAGCATGAAACAGGGAGCCTTGTGCATGGGGGGTGGGGGGGGAGGGAGACAGGGTGCCACAGGGATTTCCAGAGTGGACATTACTCCAATGGGGTGTCCAGAAGGAGCTTTTATGAATGAAATGGCATTTGCGCTAACCTTTGAAAGGCCAGCATAGACACAATCGGAATTGGGAAGACGAAATAACACGTCTACGCAGAGGAAACGACGGGAGCCGAAATTCCAAGGAGTGCTCAGGGATGAATTCAGTATGGGCCAACAAACATTATTAAGCACCTGTTGGTTACCTGCTGGGTCAAGTGGCAGGCGTACAGAGCCGTCAAAGGCAGCTCCCACTCCAGAGGGGCATTCAAAAACGCAGCGCCTTCTGAAGTGAAACAGGTGACTTCAGTATAATAAGAAATACCAAGAATAGAGACGCACCCAGAGGGCTGTAAAGGAGCCCCTGATGCGGGGCAGTCAGGAGCACGGGTTCTCAGGACAAACTACTTAGGTCCGAATTCCCCCACCTGCCACCTGACTTTTCTCGGCTGTATCACGGGCTCGCTACATGCCATCTGCGCCCCAGGACTGCCGTGAGTACACATGGGGTCACGCTGTACTACTGTAACCCTTCGTACAGCCAGGTACTCAGCATAAATACCAAGGCGTTGTTCGGTTAGTACTACCGAGGACTGATCCTGCTTTTACTGAGAGGCCAGCTTGTTGGGGCTGCAGGCTGTCTGCAGAGGGGTCGCTGGTGGGAGACCCAAGGGCCCACCCAACCTCTCTGAACGTCAGGGCTCTAAGAGAGAGCAGGCGGGGCCTAGGAACGGCTCACTACGGGCAGGTGCTCAGCAAACGCGAGGAACCATCAGAGCCATTCTGCAGGTGAGGAAACCGAGGCACGGAGGTGCCAAAGAACCTGCTCTTAGTCACAAACCAAGTGGCCTGGAGATGTGGGTCAGAAATGAGCACTTTGTATTATATAAGACTGATGAATTGCTCAGCTCTACCTCTGAAAGTCATAATACACTGTGTTGATTAATTGAATTAAAAAAAAAAAAAACACCACGATGAATCATGGGTCGATGGTTACAGAAGTAATTGGCCAGTGGAGGTCCTTAGACTATTCAGGCTGCTTTTGCATATGCTCAAAATTCTTCACAATAAAGTTCTTTTTAAAATATGTACAATGCATTTACGTATGGACATGGAAAATGGGGAAAAAAATGATACACGCTGCCTTTCTGACTTTACCACTGTCCAATTCCAGCAGCGCTTTCTTAAAAGCTGGCATTTTATTTGGTGGAAAGGGGTCAGCAAAAGCAAAACACGGCATGGAGACGAGCTTACACCAGGAAAAGCACACACCTAGACATCGCATCTCACACCTGTACAGTTTTACAATTTACGGTACTCTTTCACTAGCTTGTCTTTTTTTTTTTTTCCTTTTGACACCACATTACTGAGAGTCCTAAGCAGGCTAATAATGAATAGGGACACCTCAGCCTGGTATACTTGGGGGTGCTGACAGAGGTGACTTGGGGGCAGTCATCCCCAGGGATGGAGTGAAAGGTTTCTGTTTCAGAAGAGCACACCTCCTGGACACCCCCCCCACTCTGCCGTGCCCCCTACCAGACTCTGAGCTCCCAGTGGACGTGGGCCACACCTTCCATCTCCGCATCCCCAGGACACCACATTGCACCCTGCCTGGCACATGAGGCTCTTAAAACACTTTCTAAGAATGAATAAAAGCCTCTCTGCTTCTCAGCAGTAACTCTGAAAAAAAAAAAAAAGATAAGTCAGTGTTGGATCGGAGAGATGGAGTATTTCCCTCACCCATTCAATCTGCAGCTAATTCTGAGTGCCCCTCTCATGCCAAGCGCTGAGCTAGGCCCAGCAGTTTCAGGGATTAGAAAAGAAACAGACTTCTACCAAGTAAATGTGTGCTAGTTGCATGAAAGATACTTATGAAAATAAGCATTATAAATTCTCCAAGATTTTCAAAGTGTGCCTGGGGCTTTAATTTTTACGGTGCGGCATTATGTGCCTATTTTTATTTGAATGAATGCCAGGGAAGCAAATGGGAGACTAAATTGTCTTTTGAACTCCACATTCAATATTAAGGCTTAGATGTAAGGTCATATGGAACCCACATGGTCTAGGTGAAAGAAGTAGAAGCATTATAAAAATTATTCTGAAGGATGTGTTAGATTTTAAGGCCAGATCGGCAATCTTCCCTGGCATTATCAGCCTTGCTCAAAATATCACTTAATCTTTGTCTCAGGTTCCTCTTTTATAAAATGGGGGTGGGATCTGCTTGGGGCAGCAGTGGAAGCGGCTGGTGGTGGTGGGGGCGGTGGGCAAGAGAGGATGCGACAGGGCTTAACGGTTTCCTCCCTTTGAAGTGCTCTAAAAATAGAGCGTTTTCATCGCGAACATGTAATGGAATATGTGTCAACATGGCATTTCATGTCGCTAGGGCAGTCCGACGACCAGTTTTACAAATCTGTGCTCAGCTCTTCAGCTAAGGCAGGCAAGGAGCAAGGCACGGAGAGCAGGTCTCTCTCGCATCTTCTGGGGGCCCTGGAGAGAGGAGGCCGGCCTCCCCGACTACCCACCAGTCGGGGCTCAGCGATCAAGCTCCGCTGTCTGATGCACACTCTTCCTGAGGCCTCCTAAGCTGTCACAGTTGTATTCGCCTTGGAGTTTAATCTGTGGCGCCAAAGCCTGACATGTCCCACTTAAAAACTGTTCCTCCTAAGTACAGATTAGCCAACAATTAGGGGGTGAGGAAACCCCCCCCCAAAGACCTGATTTTCAAAATGTGCCTTGAATTTATTCATTACCTTCCCTTAAGTCTTCCTTCAGGGAGATTAGAGCAAAGCCTGGGCTCTTGGAGGCACTGTCTCTGTGGGGACGCGGGCTTGGTGGCGGGACTCCCCCCCACCCCCCCACCCCCGGCCCCCCGATCTTCCGCCTCCGGGGTGGCACATCACCCGTATTGGACTTGCAAAATAGCTAAGCCCCGCCACCATCTGGCAGCTGTACGGTGGCCTGCGTAAAATGAACCGGTGGTCACAATCCAGTTCCCATTAGACAGATGTCCACTTCACAAAGGGAGCACCACGCTCAGCAGCGTGCTTGGCAAAGAGGACAGAGGCCTGAGCCTGGAAATCGCGTTCCCTGGTTCTGCCGAGCCAGGTTGCGTGCTCGGTGGTGTGGGAAGCGGGCCAGGGAGAGGATGGCAGGTAGCATGAGCAGTTCCAAGAGGGCTACTTTATGTTTACCGATCCATCTAACCCCGTTAAGGAAGCATCTCGAAATGCTTCTTAGAGGTCTTCTCACTTATCCTGCTGGGATGCAAGGCTTTCCAAACGCAGCTTTTGGCTTATGGAGCCACTTCGAGGACCACCCCCAGGGACACAGGGAGCTCACTTGGGAACTGAGGGCGAATGCACCTGCCTGCAACCCCCTCTCCGGCTGCTGGCCCGGCCCCGGGGGAGAATGTGAGGGGCAGGGCCGGCGGAGAAAGGGCCCTCTTCCACCTTTCCTGGCTAATGATTCGCCGTCTTACCCCAAATGCACTAGTTATCATTCAATCCCAAAGAGAAAGCGCAAACACAGTGGTCCTTTATCTCAAAGTCAAAGTGTCCTATCTGCCCGGACAACTCGTGAACCTCTTACAGGCCACTTATGAAACGAAAACCCTGCTTGTTGTCTTGTCGTTGACGTTTTTCATTTAATCTAGGGAGTGAAACTAAGTTGATCTGTCTCCCCCAAGCCTTAAGGAAGTGGGAGGTGCAAAGGAGAGGTACGTTTCTTGCATGGCAAGGGATGTATAAATTAGGCAAGGCTTCCCACTGATTTTTTTCTTTAAACCCATACAAACAGTTGGGTTCAGGTCCCCTTTTGAGCAACTGAAAATTCTTTACCAACAATTCACGCACACAAACGTGAACAAACAAAAACCAGACACTCAGCTATACAAACACCAACTAACTTGACTTAAAGGGGAATCTAAGCGGCAGCCCAGAAAGTGAAAAAATAGGAACGTCACCACTTTATTGGGTTGCAGACTCTATACTATGCTGGTGTCAATTACTACAATGTGTCTCAGTATTAAACACAGTCCAATGTGCCGAGCAATATGACGTAAGGCCTACAGTTATTATCCAGAGTCCATGGAAATTTGGGCCAAAGCAAGATAATCAGACACAATTATTCTGAAAGAGCCCGTTGTCCTCGAGGCCAGGACATGAGGATCAAGAATTCTGAATAATTACTTAGGCTTGGAATCTATAGGAGGCCCTCTATAGAGTTCCAAATATTTGTTTTGCCAACATTCATACTCTTTCCCCAGAGATCCTGGGTTTTTACTGAAGACCCCTCCCCTTGCCCCTCTACCATGCCCTTTTCTTTTCTTTCCCCATAAAATGTTGATTTAAATCATGTATGATATTTCCTAGCAAACTAGCCGAGGAAGAAGCATTAGAAGGTTTCTAGGCACAATTTTTTTTTTTAAAGATTTTATTTATCTATTCATGAGAGACACACAGGGAGAGGCAGAGATACAGGCAGAGGGAGAAGCAGGCTCCCTGCAGGGAGCCTGATGGAGGACTCGATCCCAGGACCCCAGGATTATGCCCTGAGCCAAAGGTAGATGCTCTTTGAGCCACCCAGGTGCCCCCTGTTCACAAAACATTTTGAAAAGCCTTCCTAAAGCACAGAGTTTACAAAGTCTGGATGCCATGACCACTTTTTCATCCCCGTCTTCTTGTACTCTAGCTACTATATGCTACTTACTCTTCTTTATCCATTTGCCACCATATGCCAGGCACTGCACGAGGCCCTTTATATTCAATATTCTATGAATAATTTATTCCTCAGTGGTCTACCATGTAGGCAGTAACACATCCACCTGAAGAAATGGGGTTTGAAGAAATTAGCTTTGTGTCACCACGAAGTTCAAAACAAATGTAGGTGTGTCGTCCAAGTGTACAAACACAAGTATACACACACACATACCTCCTACAAAGAATAAGACTATTTGTGACTCGTTAGCATCAACTAGATGCAGATCCATCAGGTAGGGGCCAGACATCCTTCCAAAGGACCCTGTGTCGAAGACGTTGCGCGGAAAGAGGGTACTGAGGGCCAGCTGACACATCATCCGTGTCTGGGCTCTGCTACAGGAAGGCAGCAAACTGCTTATCTTTGCATTTTATGGAGAACCACCCAGAAGGATCATTTAGTGGCAACTTTAGCCTCTTCTTGTCCTCAGCTGCCAACAGGGAAGAGAAAGGAGGAGGAGAATGAAAGATGAAGAAAAAGGGAAAGAGGACATAGGCGTACGCTGTTGAGAAGATAAACGTTGGACTCCTTCTATCACATGACCTTGGGTTCCCCTAACTCTCTCTCTCTTCGTCTTTATCATACAAACAACACAGGATTTTCTGCACATGGAGCCACCTGAGTGTACTTCCCGTGAGAGACAATGCTCCCACGCACAAAATGGACACTGCTGAATCCAAAGTTGAGTCTACACTTCCAAAGAACTTATGGCCATCTTGCCTTTAATATTGTTCATTTCATTCTCTCCTTCTGGGGCAAAGAACATGCCCTGCTCGTCTTTCTATTCCCGGCATTGAGTACAATGTCTCGCACACAGTAGGCGCCAATAAATGTTTATTGCCCATAATGGTGCTTTGGTAAACACTTTGTTAGCTCTCTGGGCCATATTGTTCATCTCTTCTGGTCTACATGAAATGGGATCCAGGGATTTTGAGGCCCCAGATCCCTGCTACAAAAGGGCCAGGCGCGAGGCCTCATGACAGCGCCGGCCAGAGGTCCACTCCTGGGGCTGTGAGTTAGTGGGCTCGCCATCTCTGTAACTTTCATCATGTTCTAAGTTCACCACCTCTTCTGTGTCCAAGTTTGGCTCAAACTCTACACTTTGCTGCCGTGCCAACATTTTAAGTCTGAGCAGCAGAATCCAGGGGTTTAGCATTAATTGAAAGAGCTTATCTATATATAGCCTCACTCTGCACTTCAGCATCTTCAAAACTTCAATCATATTCTCTCTCTCTCTTTTTTGAGAGCACAATCCCTCTCTTTTTATGTTTTGCTACAGCCTTCCTCCCTTTTCATTCTTGTGACTCAATGCTCTCAGGCCTTTTAAGTTAACCTCCTGGACCTTTCCATATGGGTTCACCTTCTTAGACCTCCGCGATTCACGCTGCTCTCCTCTGGAAGGCCTCCATCTCCTTGATGCATCTTCAATACCATTTCCTGCTATTGGGCACAGTGGTCTATAGAGGAGCGAAAAAGTTCTTTGTGCCAGGTGGTGGATTACCTGTTCCTTATCACTTGGTAACGTTTAGCATTCGGGGGCCATTTTGACCTTGAACTTGCCAGAGGCATTGTTTCTTGTGCCCTCCACCCTATGATTATGTCCCTCTAGTGTTTGTGATGCAGTTCCCCTTAAACTATAGGAGTTTTAAAAAAAACCATTTTCTTTTCCTACCCGAAACTAGAAAGGCAGCAACAAAAGAATAGCAATTCATAGGCTGAGCTGGCAAGAGACTCTGTACACTGCAGATGACCCTCAAGGATCACTATGGTGTCCAGCCACATATGTGTTTGGTTGCAGGACTCACCCTCCCTAGACTTAAGGCCTAACATACCCCAAAATACTTTATAATGATCAGATTCTGGGTTAATCAAGGAGTGTGATAAGTGGATACTCCCTTTTCAATCCTTTAATTCATCTCTGATTCCAATTTATGATCCCCCTAATGGAAATAGAGAAATTACATTTCTTTATTCTTCCAACTGATCACTGTCCAAAGTATATTTCTCCGATCGGGTTTCTCCAATTTGAATTAATGCCCAAATGTGGAAACTGGATTAGGGGCATCTTTCTCAGTAATTTACATAGAGAGTGAAAAAATATTGATCCTAATACCTATTCCTGTGGTGTCTCAATTGCTGTCCCCAGTCTCCCAGACCCATTAGTTTTTACCATTATAACCTGGCCCTGTTCAGCTAACTAGCTCTTTTCCATCTGCAGCGAAATCTGCTTCTGTGCTGCTACCTATGTGTCTGCCTACCTGCCTTGAGAAATCCATGTTCTCATAATTCATCATGCCACGGATGCCTTTATTCTGTGTTCCCTTCCCCATCACATGTGCTCGCCAAAGTAGATTGGAAAATACCCTCACACACTGGAAGGCCCTAATTCTTTAATACATATAATTGGTCTAGTTCACTGCAAGTTTCTCTAGTGTGACACCTAATGTATCGCTGAGATACCTAATGTCCAATTTTCCACTGAATTTCACAGTAGGGGTCAGAACATTTCCAATTCTCTTGACCAAGTGTCCTAAAAGCCAACATACTATCATCCGTCATTTTTGTTACCACACTATGAAAACCCACATCAGTCTGTTGCTAAATCATATTATCTTAGCCCACCTTCTATGTTTTCCCATTTGGCCAATTCTCTTTTCATCTTTTTTTTTAGTTTCCAATGGTTGGAAGGTCATATGATTGTTGTACATTTATTCACAGTGGCACATCCTGGGACATTTATGTCTGGAGGGAGAGCGGGTCTCGTAAGGGGTTTGGGCAAGCCAATATTTGAAGAGAAAGCATGTGAACGGATGATCTCAGGATCAGTGAAGTTTGGACTAGGAACAAAGAATCGGGGACCTCGTGCCTAAATCTTGTTAGCATCTGGGGCCATATGTCCAAGAAGAAGATTCAGTCCTTAAAAGAATCCACGAACACAGGAAAAAGGGTTGTAGCTCTACTACCAGCATTGTACATTTCACCATGGTTGGAATTATGAAAGACAATACATTTTTTCACATGGCATGTAATGACTTTATATTTTTCATGCCAGCATTCTAAACACTTCTAAACAATAGCCTAACTATGGTTAATGATAAATTCTGATTAGAAGCAAAGCTTGAAGAAGAAAGCAAGCCAATCTTTCAACCCGATTGCCTGATCATCTGGGGTCTTTGGAGTGGAAGCGAGTAAGGGAGGGTAGGTCATGCGACACCAACTCTCAGGCCCACGCACATGTGTTTCAGAGAAACTCACAGCACCACCCTAAGAAAGTACTCTCTTTCTGGCTGGGAAAATGGACCTCTCATTTCCAAAGACCGGTTTCATAATGACCCACAGTATGGTAAGCCAGGGTGGTTCACTTGTGTAACTGATGAGAGAGCAGGTCTAATGTGGAGAAATCTCATTGGGGGCACATAAAAAGGCAGATAAGACCTCTATGCAGGCAAACTGCACATGCACTCACTGAGAAATGCAAATTGTGAGATCATCTAGATTTAGCTGTTTTAGTCAACCTGTGACACGTGTTGGAGGGATCCCAACAGATGTAAGCCATGGAGCTCTGGGCTGACTTTTCATGCAAATTTCTACCAAAAAAAAAAAATCCATTCCCCTTTCATCCAGAGCCTGTTTTCTTTATTTTTTGGCTACGTTAATTCCAGAAAGGCAAATCTCCTAGGGACAAGATGACTGGGGACCAGCTGATGTCCCAAACAGACGAGAAGAAAACAAAACGATTAGAAGCCACCTTAAGTAATTTCTTTTCTTCTTTGATATTGGCTGTGTGTGTCCCCTGTGTCTCCCCCCTTCCTTTTCTTCCTCTTTTTCTCTCCAGGGATGTAAGGATCAAAATATGCCCAGGACAGATATTATCTGTCCTTTGATATAAGTGACAGAAATTCAGAGCTGGGCTAGGACAGGCATGGTCCAGTCTCAGCATCAGAGTAGGGGGTACTGAGAGGGATTCCTTCTCACTATAACTCAAAGGAGGCTAATTTAACATTTAAAAAAATTCATCTCAATTAGTGCTGTGGGTGTAGTCAGAATTATTTACATCCATGTAAAAAAAAAAAAGAATTGTTAAGTCCTTCATACACCATATGATAAAACTACTGACCCCCCCCTCTCACAGGGAGGTGATAAGGATCCCTGCTTGCATGAATATAAAAATTCTGACTGCATTTTACATTTATCCTGTAGGATCTCAGTCAGCCAACAATTGAAAGATGTCACAGGAAGTTACACAGTGATTTCTGTTAACGTAAAATTAATTCAGGATGAAAGATCCTTCCTGTGGGCCGTTAAGACAGCACTACCAAAACTGGGGCTGGCCCAGAAAATCTAGGGCAGCAACCCTAGTTTCCGAGAGATTTAGGGCAGAAATCCTATTCTGACTTGTATGTGCTGAAATGTAAAATTGATTCTTCGTCTTCCTGCATTTTGAATTCTTTCTCAATTACGGATTTTGAGATGACCTTGCTTAAATATTGCAGGTGCCAAGTCCATTTCCGGTACTTACAGGAAGTTTCTGACATGAGTAAGGAGAAAGGAGAGGGATGCAACATGGAAATGCTCTCACCGCAGCCCTCCCATGGGATTCCTTCCATTAAAAAGGTCAAAGGTGTTCTCTGCAAGCCTTTCACATTTTAAAGGTTAAAGTTCAGTAAGAGAGCACCTCTCTTCAGACTATACCACCAGCATGCCCACCTGTCCTCTGACTGAATGTGCGATCTGTAGGCAGGTGTAACACTGCCCCGTGAGGATGAAGGAAAGTGAGACGCATTCTCTGAACGAGCTTGAGACAATAAATAGTTCTAAGTCTCTTACAGGTTCTAGGGCCGGGTCTCATGCTACCCTAACACAGGAGAACCTTCTGGACTGGGGGCGGTCCTCCTGTCAAATTCTGAAATGAAGAAAACGAGAGCAAACTTCGATTTTATTAATGAAGGCCTGCAGACTGAAGTAGAGGCTTTCGGAAGGGAAGCAGTGACTCCCAGTCTGTCCTGGTGGACGGGCAGTGAGGGAGGGGCTCAGGGTCCAGGTTCCAGGGGACCGGGGCGAGCTGCTGTCTACCTGGCCAACTGCAGTCTGACCAGCAAGAAGATGCAATGGTACCTGCCCCACCACCACCACGACGCTGCTCTTGTGAAACTGCAGAACTCTTCCCAGAGGAGCCCTGAGTTTCATTTTTGTTCCACCCAGAACACTCTGGGCTCTAGGCACTGCAAGAGCCACAGCTGCACAGCTCTTATGCCATGACCTCCGAGCACATTTCAAGAAAAAAGGAAGTTTTGTTCTTCAGGCCTGTGGCACGCAGTGATAGTCGACACAAACCACTTCCCGTTTCTAGCTCTCTTTTGGGTGAGAAGTTGCAGAGAGGGAGGGAGGGAAGGAGGGGGAGAGAGAGGGAGAGAAAGAGGGAGAGAGAAACAGGGAGGGAGGAAGGCAGGGAGGCAGGAGGAGAGGTGATCAATGAGGCCTTAAGTCAGGACCCAGGACCTGAGGCCATCCTCCAATTTCAAATGTTAAGTGATTTCATTCTATTACTGAGCACAGAGCCCTCAGTTTTCCTTCCTGTAAAAGCCAAATAACAGTGAACTCAATGATGCTAAATGATAGTATTTAACATTTGAGCTTAGCAGAATGGAACTAGCGTTCATTACAGAGCATGCTTTCTCAGGGTGCTGTGATCCTGGGTTATAGTTATGATTAGAAGAGAGATATCAAGAGAGCCATGATCCAAGGAGCACCACGTACCAACACGTAGAGGCCCAGAGTCTGGGCTCAATGAACACAACCTTCCGTACCTGCCACCTCCTGGCCTGGACCTCGTTCGTGATTGCCAACCCTAGATCAAGAGCCACCCCTCTTGTGCCTTGATCAGCTTCCCTACCTAAGGTCGCAGAGAACATTCCAACACACTGACCACCCTTCCTGACCTTCCCCCCACACCTGTCCAGGTCCTCTCCAGCAACAGGTGATCCCGTTTCTGTGCTCACTCACAGAACCACAACCACCAGGGAGGGCCCTCCTGGCTCTCAACCCATGCCATCCAAGGTAATGGGGCCTCTGATGGGAGAAGTACTGGGTTTTCCAGAACAGTTGTTTTAAGTCTTTTCCATTCTCCTTATGTCTTCCGTTCCACCAGCCTTCTCAGGAGTGAGCTGTCTACTGAGAAGACAAGGGCATCTGTATTGTCTACTTCCCTCCATCAGACTGAAATTTGCTTGTCGTTACTTCCTTCTAACTGTTCTGCTGGATTAAATGGGGCCTCCTTTTATCCTTTCCCATGGTTCTTCAGCCACTCTTTTTATCTCCTCAAAGACCCTGATTCCTGTCTTCTTGGTGCTTTGAGTAGACAAAGCTTCACCTTATTATTTGCATAAAAAAATAAATAAAAAGGCCAGACCATTAGAAAGGGCCATCTCTACTCACAGACCCGTATGTAAACCTGCACGATCTCAACCTCCACCCTTCTGAAATGCTCTCAACGTCCTCCCAACCACAAAAGTCAGTGGCTTTCCGTGGCCCACATCCTTCCTGACTCTACTGTGGCACCTCAGACTCAATGGGATCAAAGCTGAATTTAATACTCTTCTCCCTGTCATCCCCTCCACTACTGACTGCTCTCCTACCCCTTGCAGGGAAGGCAAAGGATGACATCCTGCTCATCCCCGCCTCAACTTAGTTACCACCATCATGTCTGTGTTGCTCAGGACACCCCTTTCTCCACGGTCACAGCCACAGACACCAGCATCTCTGCTCAGGCCCCATGTGGTTCAGCCAATACACCACACTGGTCTCCCTCCCAGAGCCTCCACCGTCTAGCCAATACAATTCTAATATTTTAGCCTGAGAACAAAGGTCTTCTTAGAACTGGCTCTAGCCTCTATTTCCAGATGCCATGACCTTCCCCCTTCCATGTCGTTTCATGGATTTCACATTTCCTTCGAACTCTGGCAGGATTCGTAGTTCCCAGAACCTGCCATGCACTTTCTCACCTCTCTGCCTGCAATCAGGCCAGTCTGCCCACTTGTAAGGTTCAACACTGTCTTTCCTTATCAAAAATCCTATTTTTCTCTCTGAGACTCGGTAAAGATGCCACATCTTCCTGTCTCCACAGCTGCTAAATCTTCATTCTGTCCCTGAACTTCCAGAGTTCAGATATGCTCTTCTCTCTCTTATCCTTATCCCACGGTCTTCAATAGTGTTGTTACCCGTAGCACTGGCCTCATTGTCCCTATTAGATTTCAAGTTCTTGGGGACAATGATAATAATAGCAACTACAATAGTAACCATCACCACACAAGCTCCTATCACCTTCCAGGTCTGGGAAAAGCATATAACTTCATCTCTGTGACCCTATGAGGATGGTCTCCATCCTCAGATGAGATTAAGTAACAGGCCCAAGGCAGGCACCCAAGAAGTGGAAAAGCCAGAAATTGAATTTAGGCTTGTCTGACTTCAAAACCAATGCTCTTAACTACTAGGTCGTATTCCTCACCACCCATAGACTCGACCAATAACCATCCTCTCCATGAGTCCCAGTCGATGGGACAGTTCACTGAGCGGGGTTCCCCAGAGCTGCAGAATCTGCCCTTGTCAACACGTACATGAATAGGGAAAAGGCATGAACTTTTACAGGATGCTCTAAAAATACAGAACAAAGTTTTTTATGCCTCAAGACTTAACAGAACATCAACTGCAAAACTAGAGAAAAACCTAATTCACCTGGATTAGGTAATAACCTGATTTTGTCTTTTTCCTTGGAACCACTGATGTCAGTGAGGCCACTCCAAAAGCCCGACTTAGATCATTTAGACCGTGTTTAGCTGGAGCCTCCAAATTCTGCTTTCTAAGACTTTGCCATCAGCCCTGGGAAAACAGGATGACTGTATTCTGTGTAAATGTGGGGTCCTACTGCACGTGTGCACGGGAAAAGACCACACGGCACACTCAGGTAGAGGGTAAAGACAAGCTGTGGCTGTTGCTCTCTCTATACAAGTGGCTAAGGGCTATAATCCTCTGAAGGGAATGTCATTATACAGCTCAAATCCCATCACAACAAATACCGTTACAACAGAGATATCTGTATAACAAAAATCCTTTCAAGCTTTGGCTGACAGCCCACGTACTTCCAAGCAATATTTGATGTGAGATTTGGAGTTCACAGTAATGGGAATTGACCTATATTTCCAAAGGTAAGATTTGAATGATTTCATCTGTAACTTCTATCCCATGATACCATGAGTTGGAATGATGTACAATCTAAACCCATGAGCATCAAAACCAAACACAAAGGCAGGTAGCAAAGCAACCTTGCTCGTGAAGGACAGAACTCCTCCTTCTTTTCGTTTGGGGAGCCCTTGGGTAAAGGAGAAAGCCTCTGACCCCCACCCTGAAGTGGAGCAGAACAAAGGTGGTTTGTGGCCTCATCGCACTGAGGTGAGCACATGTTGGCAGAGCGCATGAAGGCAGAAGGAATGTGTTCAAATTCCCACTGTGCTATTTACTAGCTGGGTCCCCTGGGCTGTTTCTTAACTTATGCACAGCCTCCATTTCCTTCCTCATCTGCAAAATGGGACAACCAGCACCCACTTTCAGGGTTTCGGCAAGAACTAAAGGAACGGACCCCTACAAGTGGGCCTGGTGCATGGCATGTGTGCTCCAAGAAGTTCATTCCCCTGTTGGGCCTCCTCATCCCTCCAAGACTCTGGGCTTATGCAAACTATTTTGATGAAGTTACTTGTAAGGCCTAGTGAATGAGGCTAACCCAATGCAGAGTCTCGAACACAGTGTGGTAAAGACAGTGCTCCGAGGAACACTGGGGAAAAGAGAAAATGGTAGAACCAGACTGTGCACAGCCTCTCAGATAAGGCAAAGTATGTGTAAAATAAAATACAAGCCATCGGGCCAAAAAATAAATGAGTTTTGAGCCACTATGTCAGAGGACATCCTGAATGAACTGAGATCAGGACGCATGTTTTCCTAGGCTGGGGTGAACTATGGCTGCTGCCCCCAAACACCAGTTTACTGCCCCTGGCCTAGTTCTCCGTGGGTGTCATCCTAGACAGCGGGATGGCCTTTATTACATGACTCTTTAGCTCCGGTTGAGCTCATGGTAGTGTCTTTCCTCGGAGAAAGACATCCTATACCACAGAAATTAAGTATTAAAACAAATTCTAGTCTTCTCCATTGGAGACACGTGTAGGTGAATGATTTAGGGACACCATCAACACACATCTCAACGTCGCCCCCAATTTGTGACATTTTAAGTCCTACTGAATTTTAGATAGGTGATTTTTTTTTTTTTTCAAATTACAGGACAATCAATTTTTTGGTGACAAAATTCTAACCAGCTATTTTGAAAACACTCTCGGTGTTACACATTTTGAGACAGAGAATGGGAGTCCTCACCTTTATAAAGTGAGCCCTGGCTTAAAAATTTCCAAAGGTCCCCCCACTAAGTACTATCAGACCGCAGCAACTCTAGAGGGCACGAGGTAGCCCACCATTTCTCAGAGTCACGGAGCATCGGTCTCAACGATGCTTTACTCCTCTCCCCTCACCTTGACAGTAAGAAAGAGGCTCAGAGAAAAGTATGTGCTGATGCTCATGTGTTCAACTACCGTATATGTGCAAACTAAACAATGAGTTTGCAGGACCCCTCGTGAGAGGCAACAGAGAAATAAAATATTTGGGGCGACCCAAATGCCAAGGTGCAGAGAAAAAGAAAGTGTGAGATCCACTGAAAGACAGGAGAGCCCCCCACATCTCCCCACCCCCAGGGCGACAGCCCAAGAAATCAAGAACAGAGAAAGAACAAAAATACTCAAGCAAGGTTGAAACAGCGACAAAGACCAAATGGTAGGCAGCCGAGAGGATATTTTAAATTTAGTTCGCACAAAGGCTGGTTCCAACACACAGAAGCTTCCACCCGGTAAAGAGGTTTCCGGTCTCTATTTTAATAACTGAAACCCCCTCTCCCCATCACCCTTGCCTTAAAATGGAGGCAGCAAAAACCACCAGATTGTACACTTGAATCTCCCCACTGCTAAGGGCGTAAACCACAAGCATTTCTGAAGGTGCGCTAACTACCTCGGGCCACTAGGGTGCTTGCTGCTTCCCGCCCGAAGAGGCACATTTCACTTAACGATCCCCATCGAAACCCCCAAGAATTAACGTCCCTCTTCAAAGTGTCCCCTTTATTCCTTACCCCGGGGGTATCACACCACGCGTTGGGGAGGCATCTCAGGGCCCCCCCAGGCCCTCGCGGGCTACGGAAGAGTGAGATGCCGTCGTAATCGCACAGCGATGATGGGGAGGCAGGGGTAGGAAGAGTTGGCTTCCGAACTGCCAGGCTGAGCAGCTGGGGTGCTCGGAGAGGCACCCACTGCACCTGCGGGGCGCCGAGTTAGTGACCTGGGGGCGCAGCCTCCGCTGCTCCCCCCTCCCCACTGCGTCCCAGCAGGCGCCGTCCACCTGTCCATCCACCTGTCCGCGGGCGGGCGGGCGAGTGCGCGGGGAGGAGCCGGGCAGCTGGGCTGCTCAGGGCTGGGCTCCCCGGGCAGTCCTCCCTCCTGCGAGCGCGGGGCATCCTCCCCTACACCCCCCTGCTGGCGCCCTGACCCGACCCGGCCGCGCGTCCCCTCCACTGCCTCGGAGCATCCATCCCCGCCGCTGCCGCCGAGCATCCATCCCCACCGCCGCCGAGCATCCCTCGGCCCGCGGTCCCTACCTTTACTCTGGGGAGGGTTCTGACTCCGGTCCCGGAGGACGTTGATCTGATAGACGGCTCCGTAAGGCTCAAAAAGTTCTTTCAGCTCCTTTTCCGACCAGGACCGGGGGATCTGTCCGACAAACATCTTAATGGCATCTGGGTCTGGTTGGTCTGAGTGATCCAAAGCGCCGTTCATCTTGTTGGCTGTGCCGTTACTGTCAAAAAGGGAACCGGGAGCCAGAGTTAGGGCTGCACGGTGGAGGGACAGGAAGGAAAAAAAAGGAGGGTGGGGGTGGGGGCGGGGAGGCGGAAGGAGGAGGAAGAGGAGCACGGGGCAAAGTGCCTAATGAGTCGGAGAAATTTGATGAACTAAAACAAAGCGCAGGCACCATGAGGTTGCTCGGCGGCAGCGGCGGCTGCGGGCTCTCACTGCAGGCTGCGGTTCAGCATCGCCGCCCGAGCCCAGGGCAGCGCCCCGCCGGCTGTCACCCGGGGCGTGGACATCTTGAAGCCCCGCTCGGGAGGCAGCTGCAAGTTAAGTGCAGGTCTCGCTCTGCAAGGCGGCCACCAACGCATCCGCAGCGTTATCAGCCCCACACTGGCTCTCGTGTGCAAAGCAGGGCAGGGCTGGATTTCTGCTGGGTTCTCCCCTGCTGCCACTGCTGCCGCCACCCCCCCCACCCCACCCCACCCTACCCTACACCCCCACCCACCCCACCCACCCCCGCCTTTTGGAGGTTTTTTGGAAGAGAGGAGAGAGGTGGTAATAATAAAGTCACATGAAAAGAAAATGAAACACTTGGCAGTCCGTCAGATGACTAATGCAAGATGCTGGTGATGAATTTGCAGAGTGCGCGAGGCATCCATGTGTGCATCAAATTAGTACGTTGTTGCTGCTCAGAATGGAAAGTGCTCCAGCAATGCGGCTCGGCGCAGCCGATTGGCTGCCCACGCTGGAGAAAAGGGCTGGGGCGGGGAGGGGGCTCCCGTTTAAAAAGCGCATTGTTTATGGGATCCAGGCACAAAGGGTTTAATTCAGGGAGGCAAAGGCGATCTCAGAAATGCCTGCTTTGTGCCGGGGGGGAAAAAAAATGCAGCCCCAGAAAGTTGAGTTCCCACTAAAGGACACTGAATATTTCAAATCTTTCACACTCCATAAATTGCTCTCTGTATATCTGACTTCCAGATGTTGTACTTGAGTTCTAAACAATCACACGTTTGGGAGAGAAAAGAGGAAAGTCTGTCTTTTCTTCTCCTAGCTTCAGTAAATATTTGGGGCTGATACAGAGAGCAAGACCATAAGCTTTTACATATCAATCTTCTTTAATGTTGTTTCCCAAAAACCCTCACATTTGGAAGAGAGAACGCTCTCGTTTACAATTCTGCAATTCTTGTCAACATCATGCACTATGATGGTGAAGGCTTTTTTTTTTTTTAAATTTGGATCCCTCTTATTTGAGCTGCAGTCAACAGTAAAGCAGAATCCCCTACCTCTTCATCTCCCCTCCTACACCCAAACCCACTCGTTAAGGCCCCCAAACCCACCCACTCTGCCAAGCCACAAGGCTGAATGCCCTGAGCAGCGTTCATTTGCAGTATGGTGCTTTGGGTTTAGCATCTCGTCCAGTGACAATAAAATGCACCTAAGCAAGTGCAAACCCGACACAGGACTTGCAGAGCCTACTCCCGTGACCATCGGCTCAGGAGGCAGAAAGGTCAAACAGGAGGCCACGTGCACTAAAACTTCTCTGCAAATGGCAGGTGTTATGTCACGGCAGCCTGGGGATAATAATTAGAAGATGCTCAAGGATCTTAAGGAGGGCTCCTTATTATGTGAAAGCAAACCATCAAGGACCACCAGAGCACCTGCAGTCTGCTGTGGACCTAGGGTCATCCTGAGCCCCAGATTAAAAAAAAAAAAAAAAGACCCTGCCTGATGGCTAAAAGACAAACGAAATGCCTGTGGGAAGGAGAAATCCTGAATTCGCTTTAATCCCGAGAGGAAAATGATGGCAAATACTCTTCACTAGGTCCCTGCTCCAATTTCCACTTTTTTCTTATTTCCCCCTATTTTACCACTTAATATTTTTTTTATCCTTGAGATAAACAATCAGACTGTCTAACTTGAAGCACTTCCCAGAGCTTTCTCTAATCAACCTTATTGTTATAAAAAAATGTTCTGCTGAATAAAATATTGAGTGCAAGATCTACTTTCAACAATTTAGGTGCCATGTAATCCTTGTTTATATCAGAGGTTGATCGTTTATCGTGTTCCTGTGCACCTGTACTTTACACGTCCCCCTCCGAGGAGTGGGTGAGCACTGGAACCCCTTGGAGCGGACTCCGGGGGTGGGGCTGCGGGCCAAACAGAAGCAGGGCTCACAGCTCCCTGAGAGCAGAGAGTGTGGCAAGATGTATTTCTGGGGCAGGAAGGACTGTGGTTACTGCTGCTGACAATCAGCTAGGACGAAACGAGGAAGGCATTGCCACAGGTCTCAGCTAACAGGGAACGGAAGTTCCAAAAATGGGGTGTTGCATCTTGTCTGTGCAGAGCCCAGTTAATACAATGGAGGAGTCAGGGACGGGACACTAGTCCTAATGTCTGAGCTCAGAATACAGCAAGCATCCCATCATTGTCTGCCCACCCCTCCCGGGGGTGGGGGGAGGGCTTTTTCGTTTCCTCAAAAAGTACTCATGGAGGCACCCAAAGGAAGGGAAGCTGACAAGAGGGTTTGTGCCTCTAGCCTGTGCTCTTTATGTTGGGAAGTGCATATTCATAACCCTTCCCCATCAGCCATCCTGCAGGGATGCCTGCAGACCTCCGATCATCCTGAGGCGGTGGGCTGTCACGGCTGGGGGCATGGGCTCTCAATTCCGGCATCACCACTTCCCAACTGTGCCACTCTGAGCCTTAAACTCTTCATCTGGTAAGTGGGAGCAACAGTTGCCATGTCACAGTCAGGTGCTTGTTCCAGAGCACAGCCCAGAATAAGTGTCTAAGGAGTGTTAGCTTTTTCCGCTGTTAAATCTCTCCTTTGCACTTGTGATGCCCTCGACATGAGTGACCATTACAAATCTTCCTTTCAATCCAAAATTTTTCATAGTGGAGACTCACAGTTCATATCCTAAATAATCATGCCTATCTTTCAGCGAGGGCTTACATGCCAGATACCGGGTGTGGTGCTTTTACACTCATTATTTCTAATCCTTGTAACAACCCTATGAGAAAGTATTATTTTCCAGATGCAAACATCTAAGAATTAAGCTCCTCTCTTAAGATCACTGGCTTCCACATTGTAGAAGTAGAATCCAAACCCTAGGCCCAATGGGCTTCAAAGCACAAAATATTCCTAATCCGTCACGTGGTCGAACAAAACACTGTGTCGGGCCTCCCTTGGGCTGAGAGTGAGCAAGTGTATCTAAGAAAAGATAGGTGAAGAGCAAATCCTACTGGGTCCCTAGAATCACACTGCCGAAGGAAAGGAGCACTAAAACACACACACATGTGCATGCTCGCACACGCACGCGCCCTTCTACTATCTACAGAAAGGAGAGGGCCAAGGGCTGAACTTGAAACTCCATTAAGACTATGTTAAAACGCACATTTTTCTCCCTAATCACACAACAGCATCTCCATCTCCACAGATCCCCTTCCTCCCTCTCCCCACAGGGTGACATCAATGAGCACCTCTCATCCACATCTACGCATCATTTCCCATCTACTTGCCATTCTGCAAACAACTGTTCCAAAGATTATCATCAAATGCTAAGGGCATGACAATCCCTTACGTAAATCCAACAATGTCTGGTTGACACAAACTCCCACAGCAGCACATCTCAATCAAAAGCTGCTGTGCAGGACAGGTGGCCCTAACCCCACCGACCGACCCCACAGGGCTGAATCCCACGCCTAGATCCTAACGGTACCGCGGCACACTGGTTAACTTCGCTCTAATGCTGGCAAGCCCCTCCTCCTTTGGCCTCCCAGCTTTCTTCCTGGCTGATGCCTGTTTTTAGCAGAGACTTACTGACTTCTTTTGTCCTCATGAGGCTGTACGCGCTGACACTTCTAAGGAAGCCAGAAATTATGTGTCCAACAGTTAAACCTTCGGGGGTACTTGCCAGAGGCCACAGAGAGCCAATGTGCTCTTCACAGAGGGGTAATTATGGGAACAGATAACCTGAATCTCAGTAAGATCATCTATTTACTAGAATCTGACCTCAGGCTTAGAAAATTAGACTAGCTCACTTTTCTGTATTCCCTAGCCACCTTTAGCACCCAGTGCAGTGCAGGAATTAGATTCAAATTCAGATATTTATTGAGAGCCTACACTTTGCCAGAAAATGTTGCCAGCTACTTGACATACAATAATGCAAGAGCCCCACAAAGTTGACACTATCGTCCCCGTGTTGGAAACGACGCCACTGCGAATCTTGGAGGTGAAGTGACGTTTCCAACATCAGACCCCTAAGAAGAGGCGTCTGCGGAGTCTGGACCCATTAAGATGTAAAGGCCAATTGTCAGGGCTTAGAATCCCATACACTGGGTTTCTCAAGGGTGAGGTTTCCAGGAGACTCAGTGGCCACTTGCAGGCACCCGACAAAAGCACATACGTCTCTGCTGGCACCTCACCTACAAACTACAAGATGCTGAGCGCCAATTCTGCTTTTGCTCTTGGCGGGGAGCCAAATGTAAGGCTCCTCTAGGACAGATGCCATATGGAATCGGACCACAAGTTAGAAAGCACCAAGCCAGCGGGCAATGGTGGTATCAGCCTCAGAGCCAAGACGAAAATATAATGATGTTTGGGGAAAAAAAAATGAGTGCACTTACTTTTTGCTTTTAGCACAGGCACTGACCTACTTCCCTACTCTATTTTTGTGTAAAGAAAACTAGATCAACAGAGGATATGCAAAATCTTCTGCGCTTCCTCTAAGCAGTCAAATATTACAAAAATTGCAATAATTGATTCAACATATTATTGTTATTAATTCCATGACAATAAGCTTTTCTAAGGCCCAGTGAATTGCAGGTTTCTCTTTTGGGGAGTGATGAGGAAAGAACTGAGAGTTCTCTTCTGTCATACTGTTGCTTGGAAAACAACTTTCTGCATTCCATGTCCATTCATCTAGAGGAAAAGAAGAATAACAAACTACAAAATGGGTATAAGAAATATGTGGCCATAAGTAACTGTACTAATGTTTAAAAAAAAAAAAAGACATAAAATGCCCCTTCAGAAGATATGCCAAAACAACACAAAAGGATGGCTTGTCTTAGAAAAATTTTGTATAAAGATAGCTAATCTCCCTGATGGTTTATCAACAATTGTACTGTTCCTATCCCTTTCATCCACCTTATCTTTGTTTTCTAGAATATCTTGTATCCGTGTTGCCCAACCCTGGCCAGTAATAGAAATTTTCTGTAACTGCATAACCCAACACTGTAGCCAATAGTTACAAGTGGCTACTAAACACTTGAAACAGGCTTAGTGCAACTGAAAAACAATTTTTAATTTTAACTTGAATTAAAATCCTCTAGCTGCAAATATACTTTTTAAAAAACAAAACTAGTGGGAGTTGAGATTCACTAGAATATTATTTCATCAGGGGTTTTTGGGAAAACAAGAATAATGACACCAATGCTGGAGGCACTTGACAGCAAGTCTGTGAGATAAAGGGCTGGATGGCCTGGGTTCTCATCTTGGCTCAGCAATAAATTAGCCGTGGGGTCACAGGTAAACCAGGAAACCACTCTGTACCTCGATTTCCTTGCAGAACAGAAAGATACAACAGTTCTCATCTGACTCTTCGTTTCCGTAAGCCTGCGTCTCTGCTTTGGGTCCAGATGATGATGTATGGAGAAGATAATTTAGGTAATATGACCAGCTGCCTGCAGCCTGGGGGTGATTCCCTGTCTGTGCCTGATGCAGTCCCCTGGGGCTCACAGGTGACTAAGGCAGAGGCTAGGGAGCTGACAAGGTGTCACCTACACCGAGCAGCGCAGCCTGCAGGCTCAGACCGAGCTGCTGGATGGCTGATGACTCGGTGCTGCTACCAGAGCATCATCTCTCTCAATTTGTGCCAATTCTTCCTAATATCCCAAATGCAGTCCCATCATTTCAGTCAGAGGACAGGACACTCTTTCAAAGGGCCTGGGAATCATTTTTTATTTTTTTTTAAATATCACTCGTACTTAAGTAATAGCACATGGAGAAACAGGCTTTGTTTGGTGATCGCAGGAAATTGTCCAAGACTGAGCCGCATCGGGCAAAGGCAGAGGGAAGCTGGCGATGAGCCTGGTACCTTACGGCGGGCATGGGCAACACCGGGAAGGCCAGGAAGCTCAGTAGTGTTACAATCTCCTACATTGTCCAGGTTGCTGTTGCTTATTATTTTAAAACAGAATTCGCTCCTCCACCGACTGGCAATGGGGCACCCAGGGTCCAGCACCAGCTACTTCCTGCCCTGCTCCATGGACAACCCGGCAGAGACGTGGACAGAAGTCACGAGCCTCTACTTCTAAACCTTCCGTGGCCTCTCACTTGGGAGAAAAGAATCACTTGTCATCTAATCTCAAGCTCTGGGAATTGCACATCATTTGGAAAATGTACTGTTTCGGGGTCATCACGAGGGAAATGTCCATCTTCTGTGGCTGCCTTTCCAGAGAGCACCTTTGCCACTGGACTGACATGGCTACGTCTTAATTGCAGTGGGATGATTCTGAGCTGCTGAATGGTCTTGGGAAATGTGAAAAAAACTCTCTGGAGGTCTGCTGTCTCGCCAACAAGATGACAAAACCACTGGCATTTCCTCTATTTACCTGGAAGGTACTGTTACCGCTGGTCACCAAAGCTTTGGGAGCCCAGGCCACACCGGTTCCCAAATCCCCGAGGTGAGACATCTGGAGGTCAGCTGGTGAACTCACAGAAGATTAACTGGAACAAATCATACCCTAAGTCACCGAAGGAGACAAAGCCTTTCTCCAAATGGCCCAATTGCAAATAAATTTGTGCTCCCCTGAAGCCAAGTTCAAGCTTCCTATAAGTACACAAACATAGAATAGGTTCATCTCTGTGCTTTGACAAAGTGGGGGAAAAAAACCAGATAATTTATTAGGAATGCACGGGACGTTATCGATTTCATTCACAGATGACTAGGAAAGAGCACACTTGTGATGGGCATCCTGCTGGATCGCCGGAGTTGGTGTTGGATTGTATTTGGAGGGAGGTCTAAAAGCTCCACGTTTGTTTACCAGGGCGAAATGTAACCCTGACTCGTAGGAAGTGACTCCCGCAGAAAAGGCCACACAACACACGCATGTGGACTCACCAAGGGAAAGGGAAACCTTATTACCGTATCTCTACTTGACTGCTAGTAAAAAGCAGATAGCTGGAAAACCCCCACAAAGAAGCAAATGTGGAGGCATCCAGTGGGGTACCTGGAGTCTGAACATGTAATAGCCCTCGCTGGGAAAGCAGTGAGGCGTCGGCTGCGGATGGCCCCTGCCCAGGGAACTCATTTCGCTCAGTGATTTATCAGAAATAGTTCAGTGGACTTCAGAGCAGAGCAGAAGGCATTTGCATAGGGAGAGGGTTTTTCAGATGAACTTTTAGAAATGGCAACAGGGAAATAATAGTCACAGGTAAGATTTATATCGGGCTTCACATTTGCAAAGTCCTCCAGGAGCTCACATTGATTAATCCTCACCCCCCAAAGGCTGAGGTCAGTACCACTGCCCCCACTTTGTGGATGGGAAGATGGATCGGGGCGAGGGGGGTTTGGGCACACGGCCCTTCCAGGTCCCCTCTCTGTCCCATCTACCTGCCCACAGCCCGGTGCTGCAGAATTCACCTGTCTTCTTGGGCAAGTAACTGTAAATGGTCCTCCTGGACGACCGGGGAGATGCTGCTTTGGTCCCATCAAGGAAGCGAAATGTGAATCAGTATGAAACGGAGATAAGAGTGGGGGGCTCTCCCCATACTGAAGGCGGATCTTCACCTAAAAGGTCTCCTGTATTCACCTGCTGGCAGCAAATGGTGCAAATAAGAGACACCCACCTTGAGGGGAGCAAACAGCACTGACACTCTGTCCCGTGCCCCATTCCTAGGTCCCAGCCACCGTGCTGCTGGAGGCGTGTGACTCCTGCTTCCACCTCTGGCTACACTGTTTGGCAGGGAGTTATTTATGCAAGACGAAGCCATCGGGGCGGCTGAGGACAGTCCCCACTCCCCAAAGACACACTGCTGGTGAAAGCGGATGCCTCTCCTTTGCTGGTTTCTGTTAAACCCCCTTGAAGCTTATTCTTGTGCAGAACCTCTCATTTTTCCTTGCCTTCCGATTACCCAGTTATGGGAGACTTGCTTTATGTCAGGTACGGTGCTAGATTTGAAGGGAGGGTTGCAAAATAGGTCACTGATGCCCCGAAGCCACTCGCAGCCAAGGAAAAGAGGATGCACAACGTGAAACCAAAACACAAAGCGATGAGGCCCAGAATAGAGTGATGCACAAGGGGCCGCAGGAAGCCGGCAGCAAGGGGCTGACTTGGCCACAGGGACCCACACGCAACATCCCACACACGCTTCATCCGGGTGGTCAAAGCTTTACATGGGATATGAGAAAATCAGAGGCAAAGGAGGAGGAGGAGCTGTACCGTTGCAGTGGGTTTCAAAGAAAAAAGCTCACCCTGGGGGGCTAAGACTTGATAGAGAGCAGCCCCAGCGCCCCTCCCGCCCACAAACTTGTACTTGACATGGGGGACCGTTCCTGCTGGAGCGACCAGAGAGGGGCTGGCTGTCACTGCACTGCCCCCTGCCTCAGGCTGGGAGGCACAGCCCTGTCTGCCCATCTATACTCGCAATGCCCTAAAGTGGGGGATTACTGGTATCCACAGAAGCCCTTTTTTTAAAAAAGATTTTTAAAAATTTATTTATTCATGAGAGACACAGAGAGAAAGAGAGGCCAAGACACAGGCAGAGGGAGAAGCAGGCCCCATGCAGGGAGCCTGACGCAGGACTTGATCCCAGGTCTCCAGGATCACACCCTGGGCCGAAGGCAGTGCTAAACCACTGAGCCACCAGGGCAGCCCCCCTTTTTATTTTTTTTAATTTTAATTTATTTACTTTTTTACTCTAAGAATTTTGTTTTATTAGAGTCATGAGCTGGACTGATAGGAAGGGGTAGGTGTATGGGCAACCACTGCCCGGATTAGCATTGGATGCCCATTCTGTACTCGGGCCTGCAGCACTCAGCACCAAGCCCGCTCTCATCGTTCACTACCCCATGTGGGGCAATCCCTTCCCTCCTGGTCCCATCGACCCTCCAAATCTGCTCTCCGCCACCTGCAGCCAACAGAAGGCTCTGGCCCCACCTCGAACTCCACACACTGGACAGTAATCCCTTCCTGTCTTCCTTTCCTCTGGTTTGGTCTCACGTGTGGCTTCTCTGTTTTTCTTACGGGCTCCAACTGCCTCCTCCCCTGCCCCAAATCTGAGACCAGGAGCAGCGGCTTATGCAAAGGAATGCATCATGCAGATTTCCTGCCAGCGCAGCCCTCTCCCCTTCTCTGACAGCTGAACCCACGGAGACAGTAATTCACTGAGCCCCCAATCAGGTGCATGGTGAGATTGTGAAATTCTCAATGACAGGGATGTCTTGCTCAATCATTAATTCCATAGATATTTATAAAATGACCCCCACGATCCAGGCATTCTTCAAGGTGCTGGAGAGACAGTAAAGAATAAAATGAGGTAAAATCACCTTTATGGAACTTATTTCTATGGTGGGGCAGTGGGGGGGGGGGAGCATAATATGGCCAAATGGCCAAAGAAATGAGCTTCCCAGAGATTAGACAGAGGTCAGTCATCTCAATGGAGAAAAATGAAGCCCGGGATGGAGACGTGGAGCGTTGGGTGGGTGGAGGGGTGCGATTCTAAATAAGATGGGGAGAGAAGGCCTCATACGAAAGGTGAGCACGGTGCCTGGGGAGTCTCACTGTGTCCCTAACACATATTTTCTGAATAAAGAGATTTAATATAGCAAGAAGGCTCTAAAGTTGTAAAATTTAAGTCACATGTTATGCAATTATAAAGAAGCATGATTATAAAGAACCGTGTTATCCCATCTGGCACTGTTCTATTGAATCTGAGGGTCGATACACCTATTACCAATGAGTTACTGAGTCATGCCTATTTTTCTCGAAATGCCCGCTGGGTCCACTTGCCCCAGCACTGCCACTGTCCTCATTCTGGCTATTCTGGTGATAAAACCATGGCAAAAACCATTCAGTAGGAGAGTAGGGGCTCTCCTACTGTGGACGAGAGGACAAAGACTTCACTGACCTTTGCGCTTGCCCTGAATTCAGAACTCTATCTACCCTTCCGTTAAATATTGATTATGTGTCCATTCATTATTCAGTTTACCATTTATCAATGGCAAAATTGAATCTCAGGCTGGTCTCTCCTCAACCTGCAGTTGGCCTTCCCTTCCTCAGTCATAAATGGTGTGTAATCAAGGAGTACTAGTGAAAATGAATGCCAGCCTAAGGGATGCAGCCAGCAGTAGAAGGCTAGATATAAATGTGCTGGTGATTAGCGAGGCCACTGTTTCCTTCCAGTGATCTGGAAAATCTGAGGCTGACAGTAGTATCTAGAGGAACTAATTGCGTCATATTAGTGACAGTTTCAGATCACAAAGCAGCATCCACTTTTGGGGGGAGGTATGTATTTCTCCGGGCTCACACTTTGTTAGGTTCAGATGTATTTCTTTTTTGGGGGGTAATGCTTTCAAACTCCCACGTCTTGTGAAATGCCAGCAAGAGGATTCAGGAAGAAAAAGGATCTCAGAGCAGTCAAAAGGTTTGTCGAAAAGTTCCTGCCCTGATATTTATGTTCTTCAAATTCATTGGGGGAGCTTCTCAATCCATTCCTCAAAAGATTTCTTAGGCTTTACGCTGGTTCTTCACAGGCCTTGATCATCTGCCTTTCAAACCCACAGGAGACTGCAAGTAGCAAATGAGAGGGATTGCGATAGGTGGCCCATGGAGTGACAGCCGCCAGACGCATCTGAAGGGGCACAGCAGTGGAAAGCCCACTCAGAGCCGGGGCTGACTTCTGTTCTCCGGAGTTCCCAAGGACAGCTGTACAGCGGAATAATTAATGTGTAAAATGGCAATCTTGTCTCATCGAAAGGGTCACATTATGCTCAGTAACGCGGTGTAAGAAGGCAGGGAAATATATAATTCATTGTTAAGAAGGATTCCTTCAAAATGAGACAATAAAGAACCAGTGCCTTAAAGGATAGGCTTTCAACTCTAGTGCAAACTTAGCTAATAAGGCTGACTCATCCCCCAAGGGGCTCCAGGTACCTGAGACTTTACTCTCTCATCCTAACACACTGTGTGCATCAAAATTCACGATCTGGGTACCATCTCATTTGCGGTCATGAAATGCAGCAACTGCAACTGATTCTGCTAAGACGCTTCAGCTTTCGGGGGGGGTGGGGAGCAGGGTTTAATTTCTCTACGTTGTCTGTTCTATTTTTACCAGCTTGTTATCACGGCTCTTGTTGCATTTGGCTGGGACAAGTGAGGGAGGGAATCTGGGGATGGGTGGGATGGGAATCTGGGGAGAGAGAAGCTGCTCCCTTTGGGGATTTTGTTTTTCTAAAGTAAATTATGTTTGTTCACTGATCAAGAAGTAAACTTTTAATTCTTTCTCTTTAGGACATCAAAATTGGGGTCTGAAAATTGGAAATAAAGGGCCCATACTAGATGCCTGTGAAACCATTCAAGGAACTAATCATGAATTTTCTAGAAGGTTTCTGTCCCAGCACAAGAAAAGGCAACAAGAGGCTCTATCTATAGAGATTGCAGTGAGTTCCTAGATAGCAATCCAAGATGTTCGCCCCACTGATAGTCTGCTTAAAGAAATTTGCAAAAGTAATGGAAAAACACTGCCAAGTCTGTATCATTACTCAAGGACGACTTCCAGAATTCCATGCACGTCAGCTCATTGGGTATGTTTCCCTATGATATGAACACGCCAGTTGGTCATGCTACAAAATTACGTATCAAAAGGCAAAGTCCAGATGACATTCTACTTTGCTAGTTTTCGAATCCCGACATCAGATCTTAAGATGAAATCAATACCAAATACCACATTTTGACTCAGGAATCTATAAGTCCCCCTCCCCCAGCATGTCACAGATTCCATGGAGCATCTTCAATCACCAATTAAAACAGGCTTTGACGTTTAATTTGCTTATTTCTTTAAAAACACACCATCGGATCTAACCCCCTAAACAAATAAGAATAAAAATAGGATTTTGTGCTAAATTATAATAGCTGTTATTCTAAGAGGCTGAATATCATTATATCAAAATTCCCCGTAGTTGACTTTTTTTTAAAGCCATTTCTTCATTTTTTGACACTACATCTGGCACAATGAATACAGATGATCATTTGTTTATGTATCTGTCTAACTGCCTTTCCCAAACACAGCCAGATGGAGTCTTTCAGAATCAAATTAATTTCAGATTAATTCACTCTGGACCCACTCCAGTTTCATGACTCTTCGCTTTGAGGCATCAACCAAATTGATGTGAAGTCATGATCTTAAAAGAGCACAGGTTCCTCGATATCAAGGCGGGAGAAGACAGTTCAAGTCAGGGAGCATCCCCCGTGCCCGGAAAGGAATCCATCCTAAGGCCGGACCAACAGTTCACCGTGTCAGAGTCATCCCTGAAGAATTTCCTTATGGATCCACATAGGATCATGGTTAATTTCACATCCAATATTCACAATGCCTTGGGATGATTCCAATAAGAATGAGTGACCTAATTACTAACATCATGACCCACGACATTAATGGTAAACTTGCCACGTACGCAGAGTCAGGTATGACACACGTGAAGCGACAGAGTTAATTCTAAACACCCAAAGTGCACATTCCCCCTCTCCAGCTGTAGCCACTGAAGGAACCAGACACAAATGTAACCAGGCTTTGCATGCTGTCAATCTCGGTGGATGCCTTTATTACCGTACTTGTTTCAATTGCAATTTGGGTTTCCATGGAGACACAACAGTCAGCTCTAGAAAATTATAAGATAAATGTCAGGTGGTGATAACGGTGTTAATGAAGCTTCGGTGACAAGCAGCTCTGTGCTTCAAATAATAAGCTTATTTCTATTAGCATATGCATAACCTGTCAAAAAACCTGGAAGAGAGCATTAAAAATGAAATATCTATCTATCTATATTTAAGAGGAGAGGGGATAGACCCCTCTGGAGTGGCTTAAATTTGGTGGGTCAACCTGAACAAGAAAAAAAAAAAAGTAATTGCAGGTTTCGAGAGAAAATTAGGCACCAGTGACGGCTCCCAATGATACTTTCGCTGACATGAAGAAACACCTTCCTTGGCCCAGCAATGGGTGGAATTCTTTTCTTAAATGGTGGTTAATCTCTTTTGTTTCTGGAAGCTAGGAGCTCAAACACACTACATCTGATCATGGCAGATTGCAAGCTCCAGAGAAATAAATGCCAAAGCCAGCCTCATGGTAACAGGGTTGACGTAGCTGATCTCCTGCCCTTCTCTGTAGGTTGTTGGCTAACTATAATTGGATTGCTAGAATCCGGGATCTGAAACCACCTTTGAATAGCCTATAGCCCAACGTGTGCCACTGAGATTTTCCCAGGAAGGACCTGTCAGAACCAAAAAATCTGCCAAGTGTGGATTTCTGTAAGTTTGATGCATTCGGAACACACGGGCTCATGCTGTGGACCTGTGGATGGCAGCGCGGTGCAAGGCCAGATTTCAGAAAAAGTAACTGCAGGAAAAATAAGTTTCCTTTTGTTTGGAAAAGATGATTCAGACACGGAACACATTTTTTTTATGTTCTCTTCATTAACATCCTTAAAGACCCAAAACTATGAAACGGGTGATAATCCTGCCAGCCAAAGACAAAAGGAAGACCTGCCCACGATAACCTCTTCACAAGTACGTGCTCTCTGACCTTGCCGTAGCGCCTGCTTTTCTTTCTTTGATTCCACTGTATTTTTCCTTCATTTATTTAACAACCCTATCGAGTGCCAGGCAATGTGTTTCAAAACACAATGATGAGTAAGACACAGTCACTGCCCTTATGCTTCTCACTGCTTAGTGTCTTGTGCAACCAAATATCCAAGAGTTGTTTTTTTTTTAAGATTTTATTTATTTGAGGGAGAGACAGAGCATGAGCTGGGGGCGGGGGGGGAAGGGGACGGGCAGAGAGAGAGGGAGATGTGAACTCCTTGTTGAGCAGGGAGCTCAACCCGGGGCTCGATCCCAAGACCCTGGTATCATGACCTGAGTCGAAGGCAGACACTTAACCAGCTGAGCCGCCCAGGTGCCCTGAACATCCAAGGTTTTGAACCAAGTATCACAATTTTTTTTTCCTGTCCAATGTTTGGTTTCTTTTGAAGCGACTACATGACTCTGTTTTCCTGAGGCAAAGCAGCTCTTTTTGCTACAACTCTACACTGGGAGGCAGCTGGCTGCTCAAGCCCTCCCCTCCCCACCCTATCTCTGTCTGGATTGCTCTAACAAAAATACCATCAGCTGGGTGGCTTGTAGACAACAAGCATCTATTTTTCGCAGTTCTGTTCTGGAGGCTTTAAGTCCAGGATCCATATGCCGGCAGATTTGGTGTCTGATGAGAGCTTCCTGGGTCATGGGCGGCCGTCTTCTCACCATGTCCTCATGTGACAAAAGGGGCGAAGGAACTCTCTTTTATAAGGGCACCACCATAGGAGGGTTCCATCTCCCAAAAGACCTCCTGATACAATCACCCTGGGCATTAGATCTCAACACATGAATTTGGGGGAAACAAGGACATCTAGTCCAAAGCATGCTCACTGGTACTCTTGACTCCTTACCTCCCACTCCACCTTCCAGGAAGAAGATGGATGGGGTCAAACCCAAGTTTCATGTGCTGGGGCAAAAACTTGTGATGAAAAATTTGAAGAAGTTACAAGTTCTTTTTTCCCCATGGAGCATTTTTCTCTTGAGAACACTCCCTTGCAACTCGGTATGGCTGGTAGATCAGGTACCAGGGCCGCCCCCCAGCCCAAGGAGTGGGTGCCTCTTCCAGCTTTGCAAGATCCAGCACGACAGAGAAGATCCAGGGGGAAGTGGAAACAGACTGAGTGGCTCAAGCCTAATGCTCTGGTTTTGAGAAGAAAGGCTACATTATTTTTCCTAACAGCCCACCCCTACAATCTCTCCTCCTTGACTGAGATCACCATGAGGATGTGAAGACCCAAGGATCTCAAGCTAGGGTTTGGTCCACAAGAAACAGCCTCGGGCTCCCTTTTAGCATCACACAGGCTCACTTAACACATGAAGATCTTGTGGCTCTCCTGTGGCCTAGCTGGCTCTCCAGAGACAGGGGTCCCATCCACGCCATGGCTTCTAGCCGCACACACAGCGTCCGCCGTGCACAAATTTGGTACATGTGCCGGTATAGTAAAATTGACAGAAGACTCCAGAGTTCAAAATCCTCTCCAACTCACTCCAGAGTAAGGAATTAATATATCCTTCCCTCAAAGCCAAATAAAACAACATAGAACAAACCAGAGACTATCAAGTATAACAAAAGCCTCTAATATCATCACACACTCCCCTGCTTCTGGGTTTCTCTGCCCTTTATCCCACCCATGGAAAGGGGATGGGAGTAAAAAATAGCTCGAGAGGGCATATAAATCCCAAGACCCTAGCAATGGGATTCTTCAATAGAGCCAAAGTGGCCACCTGAATCCGGGGACTTCTAGAAAGGGAAAGTCATGAGGTTTACATTTAATAACTCAACTTGAACTATGGTGCTTGCTGAAAACTTTTCAGTTTGTAAGTCAAGCATCATGGTACTATGCTACTCGAAACTGGATGAAGCGGCATCAGTGGTCATGGAAGCAAACAGATCATAAACAGTGTACCTTTGACCAATTACGTATATAGTCTCAACCTTCCAAGAGCCTTTTTTTTTTTTTTCTATTTATCACTACTCATTTTATTTTGCTCCTTTTAGGACTTTTTCACCATTTCACGTCAATCCTAAAAGGCTTTGGAGAGTCAAATCTTGAGACCGAAAAGTCACCTGCCATGATTATTGTTGGTAAAGTTACTGGAATAATTACTGTTATCTTTAATAACACCACCACAAAGCATATTACAATAGTTCTTCAATTTTAAAATGACAGCTCTGAACTGGGGCAACCAAAATTACGATCATAATTTTCCAGAACTGACAATATTTGCTAAATAGACTCCTTGAAGAGAAGGAGGTTATACGCGTGGGAAATAAATAGGAGATTACAATTTAAGTGTGGCAAGAGCTTTAACAGTGAGTTCAAAAGTGAAAGCAGAGAACAAATCGCTGCCTGGGTTTTTGGGGGTTTTGTTTTGTTTTTTTCCTTCTCGCTGTTGCTCAATGGTGAGAGGTTTGATGATATGGTGACAGGTGCCCACTGTGACCAGCATCGCCCCGCCCTCGCTTTGAAAGGGTATTACAATCAGCTTTCCAATTCTTTGTGCTTGTTGTTATAGACAATGTTATGAGGACAATCTGATCAAACACACTGGAGAGGTATTCCCATAATCATCCACGTCAGTAGAAACTATCAGGAAAGAAGCCTTTCTAAGATACTGTGGAAGAGATCATAAGCTCCTCTGGGACTTGGGGTGACAGGGATCATGGTTCTATGAGAACAGGACACACTAGGGAAACAGCATCGCAGTCGGTAATGCTTAAATGCTTAAAACGTCCACGATGTTAAGCCATGGACAGTGTGACACCTATGATCTTGCCTTTTGCTGCAGGTCTACTTTACAAAGAGTCATGATCTGTTTTTCTAGAAGATGGACGGAGGGAAAGCAAAACCCCCTGCAAAGAGTTGTGTCTTCCGTTACTGAAAACAACAGTGAAACAGAAACAGGACTGATGCTGAAACCCAAAAACCTGTCAAGGACAGGATGATACTGAAATTTTAAAAACAACAACCCGAGTCACTATGAAAACGATTTTAATTCTCCTCCCAAGGTCATATGGCATCAATTTTGGAAACCACATTTCCCCTGGGAAATATAACTGTGTGAGGTTTTCTGTGAGGTTTTCCATGGTATCATGAATATATTTAACAGCACAAAGGCACTGGGATTTGGGGGATCAGCTGACTAGAGAGAGGACACCTGAATGCATGAATCCCGGAGGACAGAGTGCATTCCCATGGAGGGAGAATCTGAGATGATAATTACGTACGTGTAACTACACATATGCTTTGCGATCAATTTATTTTTCAGGCTTGCACATAGAGGTTTCATTAGCGACCCAAAGCATTGTGACCTCTGTGGACACCTTGGCAACCTTCCACCTCAGCACAGAGGGATCACAGTGCAAAGCACAGAAAGATCTAGCGGTAAGAGGAACACCAGATGTGTCCTGAAGCTATGCTCAGAGAGAGCAAACCCTCCATGTTTACTTCAGACACTGCTTCTGGAAATCCCGCAACCCACCCCCCACCCCTAGGCCACGAGGCTTATAGTCATGTGTACTGCATTTATATAAAAAAGGATTTGTTCCTTTAGGCATTTTCACCTAGAGGACATAAAACCTAAAGATCTGTGGCTTCAGCTGTGTGGGAAAGTCAAAACGCGTTGGCTGATGAAGGCAGGGGATCTCCTTAATATGCACATTAATAATTCAGGTGTGGGAGGGAGGCATTGGGCGTAAATCAGTAGAAGGTTCCCCTGGTAAATGGGTTACTCGTGATAAATGGGTTCTAGCTAGGAGGCAGTTCACCTGTGAACCTGGGATGATGAGATTTACTGAGGCAATTTTTAATTCACTAACTGGACATTATTGACAGGCTACCAGGGTTGTTTGGGGTTTGTTTTTAAGACAACAATTGATAACGAGGGCAACTTGCCTGGCTGACTGGAGGGAGATACTGGTCTTTTTTTTTTTTTTCCCCTCCCTTAATTAACAATAACATTCAAGACCCTGACAGAGAATAATGGTGAAATAAATTATGGAACCACTTATGTATGAAACCATACATTATTAAAACTACTCTAAATGGGTCCTTAATCTAAATAAAGATGGTCATTTTAGGAAGCCAAGCATCTCAGGAATTAGAAAGGACACAATGTTATTCTGACCCAAAATATAAAAGGTGTGTCACTTTGCCAGGCAGCCAAAGTATCAACCGTCCTTGACTTGTATTATGATTCACGTATGTCTCTGCCGCTGAGTCTCAGCTTCAATTAGTTACAGCCCCGTCTTTTTGTTGGCTAAAGACAGGGGAAAGAAGCAATCAGGCAAAATTCACTTCCAATATTTACACTTGGCGTATCCCAACCAGTCAGCAAAAGCAATTCCATCCATTCTCTACAGTGTGAGTGAATGCAAGGACCGCCTGTGGCAAAGCGTGAACGATGATGCACGATGGGTCACGGCATAGGATTCTCTTCATTGCTAAAAATACCAATTTTAGGATGGTTAGGATACCTTTCACTCTGTTAGTTTTAAGACCAGGCATCTTAATGAACACAGTAAGAAAAAGCACAGGAACCCCTATTAAACCAAGTCCTTGCCATACAGGTTCCACTTTTATGGCTGCTTATTAACTTCACTCAAATAAACAAGAACGTGGGGACTCTGGGGGCAGCTCCGGTGGTGCAAAGCTCTGGAACTCCTTTAATGTCAATTTTATGTCAACCGAACATATGTGGAGTATCTCCAACACCATCAGGGCAACTGTCATTCTGATATGTGGCTCTCTATGCAGGAGGGGGGGGGGACCTTCTTTGCGGCCACCGTGACCCCTGCTCCTGCTGGGAGGAAGCAAGTCTCCCCACGTGGGGAGCCTGGGCATGGCTCTGCTTGGCCATTTTACACACTTGTGGTCAGGTGTTCATAAAGATGAATTTTCAAGTGACACAGTAGCTTGCCATCTCCAGTCCACACCATGGAGATAATTATGATCAGAGCCATTTCCTCCCCAATGAAAGCAACCAACAGTGATGATATACACTCCTGTCACTTACAGGCCACGTTCAATGCAAGAGAGATCCACTCGCCTCACATCTCTTGCCATGTGATTATGAAACACTGAGCTCAATCGTTTTAACAGGCTTACCCTACTTAACAAAGACATCCTGGTTTGTATGCATGGGGGCCACGCTCAAAAAGGCTTATGGGGACAAGCTTTGCACAAGCATTTTATTTTTTAATGACTACAGAAGCTCTGGGGGCTCATCATATTAAAAGAAACAAAAAGGGAGGGAAGTAGCATTGGTTTTTAATTACTGCTACCTCTGAAGCTAACAGTGTTAAAGCAAGAATTCTTTAAACATTCAGAAACCAACCCAAGTGCAGACTTGTGGACCTGGCCAGCCATCACAATCTGCCCCATACCACCGTGGCAGGCATGAGGATTTCTCATGGATGGGACGAGGAAGAAACTATCAAAAGTTGAAATTCCTCTCTCCAGGGAATCAAGTTTGCAAAAACAAAATCCTGAAAATCTCAGGGAGTAGTGTCCCTTCAGTGCATCGCCTCTTGCACTTCTGTGTCGTCATTTTAAAGCATCTGTGCGTCTTTAGGCAGAGAGCATGGAACGTATAAGGGATGGGTGGGTGGATGGATGGATAGATAAGATAAAGAATCCACCTCAGGTCCCGATCTAAAATTCTAATGACCCCTTGTAACGTTTATTAAGGCAACATCCAATCTGAATCCAAATTTGTAAAAACATGTTTGCCATTTTGCCTCTATCCTTTTTTCAATAAACATCCAATCTGATGTAGTTCTGGCTTCATGAGCTACGTCCTTAGGCCGATTGCTAAACTGCCTGATTTTTTTCACCTAGGAGACATGAGAGAGATCAGGCCAAGATAAGACTACTAGGATAAACGTGCTTAGGCAGGTGGCTGCGGGTTGTAAATGGAAGAGAGCTGTCCAGTGACGTGGAGAGTCAAGGTGCCTCTGGACTCAGAGCAAAGAACCCTGAAAAGACCTCCCAGATCACAGGAAAGATTCCACATTTAATCGTGACTGGCAACGATTCATATATGGAGCACACCTAAGCAAGCGGCCATCAGGGCATGTGGTTCAGTGACCCAACAATACACTTCTCCTATCCACTTTGTGCATAATCTTCCTTAGCCAGCCCACCGTGAGCAGACACACAGGACACACAAGGGATACTAGCAATAGAGCGAAAAGGGAAAACAAAGTTTCTTGTTTGCATTGTAACAAGTGTTTCCTCCCTTTATGATAAAAGTTATATGCCTTAAACTTTTTTTTTTTTTAAAGATTTTATTTATTCATGAGAGACACACAGAGAGAGGTAGAGACACAGGCAGAGGGAGAAGCAGGCTCCATGCACGGAGCCCGATGTGAGTCTCGATCCCGGGACTCCAGGATCACGCCCTGGGCCAAAGGCAGATAGATGCTCAACCACCGAGCCACGTAGGCATCCCTGTGTGCTTTTAAACGTATACAATGTTGTAAGCCCAGTATATGCTAATAAAGCCAGAAAAAATAAAATTCAAATAAGTCTGATTATTGAGGTTGAAACATAGCTACATTTATTATTTTATCCTTTTTTTTTTTTACAATATGTGTAGAGATAGACACATTTGCTACATTAAAAAAAAGATACCCTGGGATCCCTGGGTGGCTCAGTGGTTGAGCGCCTTCCTTCGGCCCAGGGTGTGGTCCTGGAGTCCCGGGATCGAGTCCCACATTGGGCTCCCGGCATGGAGCCTGCTTCTCTCTCTGCCTGTGTGTCTGCCTCCCTCTCTATGTCTATCATGAATAAATAAATAAAATCTTAAAAAAAAAAAAGATACCCTAATGAGAAGCTTGATCAATTACATGTTGAGCCCTTCTGGAAAAATTCATATGATTGCATGTAAAATACTAATAAGATATCATTATTTGAATCATTCATTCATTCATTCATTCAGTATTTACTGAGTACTACAAATTATTTCTAGAAGTGCGATGAATGGAAAAGAGGGAGGGTGTTGATGCCAGCCAGACCCTAGTTGAAATCCCAGCTCTGCAGTATTCTTGCTACATAACCATGAGCTAGTTACCCTGAGTCCCAAAACCTTGTTCTAGAGAATGGGTTTGCGAGGACACCTAACTCTGTGCTGTGGTGGGGATTAAATATGGTATGGCACTTGCCTAAAGGCCTTGGAAAGAGTAAAGGAGCTCTCACAGTTTTTTTTCTTAGTAAACTAAACTCGAATACGGAAAAAATGCACAAATGAGTAAGGACTAATTGTTTCTGATGCAGGGTAAAGAGCAGTACATAAAAGCCACATTTTATTTTAAGATTTTATTTATTTATTCATGAGAGACACAGAGAGACAGAGGCAGAGACACGGGCAGAAGGAGAAGCAGGCTCCCTGCAGGGAGCCTGACGTGGGACTCGATCTTGGGACTCCAGGAGCACACGCTGGGCCGAAGGCAGGCACTAAACCATGGAGCCACCTAGGGATCCCCTAAAAGCCACATTTTAAATGGAAGCCACATGGCCTAACATGATCATAAGCACCCAAGATACTAAATGAAGCCTAGCCCACGCGAAGATGACGCTACAGCAAGAAGCATGAAGGCCCTTTGTCTCTAGGAGAGAGGCCTGGCTGGATCCTCTGCACGCTACTTGGTTCACACTCGGGTGGAAGGGAGCTCACCACCCCTGCTCTCTCTGAGCAGTCGCCCTGCATCTACCCCAGTGCTCACTTCCTCTCTGCTTCCCCCCTCAACATTGCCCCCCTTCTGGAGCGGCAGATTTGAGAATATAGATTTCCCAAGAGCGATTCCACCCTTTAGTATCTCCACCCCACCAAATGGTTCTGTGCGAACACTCTTACCTGCTTCTCACATTAAATGTAATCACTCACCAGGCAATCGGGTTTCTGAACGTGGGAGTCCCACACACAACCTGCTGTTATTTGCTTGGTCAGCACAAACCGCATCTCAGAGCCGCTTCTGAATCCCGATGCCCCTGGAAACCTATCTGAAGCGCAGCCAGCTCTTTCGGTGACACATAAAAGTATCTCTGCCACACAGATGCCTGAGACTCATTTGTAGACCAATTACAGGGCTAGAGCGGCAGCAATGTTTTACATTTGTTCTGTTTTGTATTTTTAGCCCTGGCTTTTTCCTTTCGTGGATTATGGTAAATACAACATTTGCTTCCAGAATGTGGGACTTGCTAGGATCATAAAGGAAAGTGCCTAACAAGCAGATTACCTTTGGCTATTGCATTATAGGGATGCAGACAGTTACACTAAGTGGCTGGCTTTAGTCATATTCCAATTCTATTAAGCTGCCTTGCTTAGAAACCCAGAAATAAACAAGGGAGCCTCGGTACATAGTTGTGTTTTCAACTTCTGGCCCCCAATCAGCACGTCCCTGGGAGGGCTTCACTGTGGAGGCTCCAGGAGGGGGAAGGCTCTTAAAAAAAAAAAAAAAAGAAAAAAAGTCTAAGTTTCTGTAACTTTGTTCCTGAAATTTCTTTCTTCCTTTACCATCATGTCATCTGCTTCTCTCAACATCCAGCTAACAAAGGAGTCTGGAGAACAAAGTAAAATAAGCACCATAATTCTATTGGCGGCCACGCGCTGCCCATCTAGTAGAGCCAAATGCTAACCACTGCGCGTGCAGCACTGTGCTTTGTCCTGAGCGGATGACATTCCCTGTGACTTCAACTCCCGTGGCTAAATCTGTTAATTCCACATCAAATTACAATTTGTGTGTTTTGCCTAATCGCCCAACTACAGAAATCCTGGCGAGGGGAGCGGGACAGATTTTCTTCTCCTCTTCCCCACCAGCCTGCTGCCATCCTGACCTTGCCATACATGAGCGAGACACCAAGTTGTCAACGTGGAATGCCTTTCAGAGGCAATTACAGTGAAACTTGGTTCCAAACATCATGACGTGTGGCATTTTCACTAGATAATGTCCATATTAGACACACCAACCAGTGGCCTAGAGGGCAAACCTGGAGATGAGAGGCAAACGTGCTGTGTGGCCAAGCATGGACCGTGGAAATGCGGCAAGGAGCTGGCTTTCCGGGCCGTGATGTCAAGGACACCTGGCGGTGCTGTACGTTACTCTTGGACAGCTGTCACCTGCGAGTCTGTGCATTTCACAGTCCCGCACCCCCCTTTTTTTTTGAGGAATAAGGTAAAGACAATTCAGCGATCTGAAAACAAAAGTCAGGGGCAAGCCTTTGAAGAGCAATGTATTTTAATAAAAGATGACAATAAATGCAAAGAGGATTCCAATTGTAAAGAGATGCTCCGAAGAGCACTAAAAAGGTTGATGTGGGGTCTGGAGAAGACTGATGTCTTGGGTAAGGATTTGGAACTGGGGGATACATGGTGTAACATATTACAGGGCACACTGAACTATGTGCGGCGTAGAGGCCACCGATGTCAGGTACACAAGATTAGAGAGTAGAAAAATGGGATGAGGAGGGGACAAAAAGACATGCGTGTTAGAAGACAATCCACCTGCGGTGAAAACCGCTCCAAACGTAGACTTCCTAAATGCTGACGAAGGGAAGTAGATAGTAACAGCAAGAAATATGTGGTGTGAAGGCAAGCCAGCTAGGCCGAAGCATTGCATCATCTGAATGGGAAAGCAAGCATGAAACCTCGAGCTGTGCTGAAAGAGTCCCCGGGACCTGGAAAGAGGTACATGTGGGGTTTTCTGAACCTCTCCAGCATTTCAAGAGGTTGAAGATTTTTTTTTTTTCAAATACAGCAGAATCATGATTGTTAAACACCGAGCAAAGTATTTGATTGACCTGGGTGTCAGGATCAAGAGGAAGGAACAGGAGAAAGATCCTTAGGAATTGGTGGACTGAGGACACCGCTGGCCTCTCAAGTATCTAAGTGACATGGAATCTAAGAGTGACAGGTGGTGACACTCCAAAGACAACAGGAAGAAGTGCAGGAGGCAGCATGGAGGAAGTCCTCCTGGGGAGGAGGGCACACCTTGGCTTCCCTGTAACCTGACCTAGCTGACCTGACCTTAAATCCCTCGCCCGTTCATGCTGCACACGATCACGGAGTTCTTTTTTCTGAGCGTGTACTTCTAAGCCGCTGTCATCACCAGTCTCTTCAGGATAAGCCTCTACATACGCTTAATCTTGACATGCAAATTATTCACCCTTGGATCCGACTGGCAATTCCCATTCTTTCCTGATTTCCCCTCCCAGAACCCTCGGGCACAAGCTTTCATATCCTGTTGTCTGCCTCTGCACATTTCTTCCTTCCATTTCTGTACCCTAGAATTAGCTTCCTACTCCATCAAGAAGCAAATTACCATTCAAGGTACAGAGAGTGATTAATTCTTCTCCAAACCAACCATACAGTTCTTGTCCATATAAGCCGTCTGATGAATAATCACATTTTATGTAATCCCGTATATTTTCATCTTATACATTTACCCGATTATTATATTATTCAACAAATGGGGACCATGTGGTATGTTAAGACCTCTAGCCTCCTTGGAGTCCAAAGACCTTGGTTGGAGCTGCAACCCCACTGTTCATAAACAGAGCTATGGAACATGGATACATATCTGGGGGATGGTCTTTCATTAGTAAAATGTTGCCTGTAATAATCTGATACATCACAGCTGCTTAAAGGATTGTAAAAGATACGGTATGTGAAAGTCCTCTGGAAACTACAACAATATTATGCAGCTGACCCTTAAACAACATGGGTTTGAATTTGCGTGGGTCATTTTATCCACACATTTTTTTTTCCTCACGAATACAATACAGTACTGTGTCAGGATTTTTCTTGGTAACATTTTCTTTTCCCTAACTTACTTTATTGTAAGAATACGGAAAATAAAACACAGAACACATACAAGTATGCATTAATCAATGGTATGTTATTGGCAAGGCTTCCAGTCAATAGTAGATTATTAGTAGTAAAGTTTTGGGGGAAGTCTATTAAAGTTGTATGTAGGATTTCTGAGTGTATATAGGGTTGGTGCTCCAAATCTGCATATTGTTCCAGGACAAACTGTATACTACAACCTGTCTTCATCTGTCTCTCTACGTAGACTCTCAATGTCTCGAGGGCAGGGACCAGGTCTAACAGTCCTTGGGATTCCCAGCTTCATCTATCGAGGCATATCAAGATCTAAGCAAATGCATCAGGAATTAAATAAATATGCAGTGGCTCATTATTTTGCACTTCAAAGTCAACAGCAAAGGGCCTGAGGAACCAAAGCATGTATTTCTTGTATCCCCTGCATTCCCGGGCTGCCTGGTTTACACCACACTAACTCATTTTCTTCTTGGCTCCCAGAGGGATCTTTTGACGATGCAAACCTGTCTCTGTTGCTCTAGCTCCTTTGGATAATTTTCAAACTCTTCAGAAGGCTCAAAATTTTTTAGGAGTGGGTCAGTGGCTAATTCCACAGCCTCTCTTTTATTACCACTTCACCTGCCTCTCAAAGTCTGCTCGGGATCCACTGGTTTCCAACAGACAGAACTCGCTCTTCCACTGTCCTACAGTGTGGGGCTGCCTCAGCTCCATTCCCTTGGCCAAATCCTATTTGACCTTGAAATGTTCTTTATGGAACTCTTCTCTATCACTCCAGTCCCTGACTCCAGAGTCGGTTAGAGGGCACTGCACTTAGTATATACAAGATATAGGACGTAGGTGGTAGGCTCCCTGACAGAGGGGGCATGCCTTCAGATATTCATTCTCAGAGCTCTGGCCGGTGCCTGGCACAGGGTGAGTGGTTAAAATTTATACTGAATGAATGGCTCTATGCCTGAATCTTAAAAAATTAAGACTGTGACTCTATTTTTAATGCAAACAAGTGATGGGCATGATTTCAGAAAATTATAATCTGACAAATAGGAAGACATTACATCTCAAAGAGATGCAAATTTACATGAAAAGCAGAATTCAGTACTTTTTTACATTTCTTCAACATGTCAAAATGTTTTTTTCATGATTAAAGATATGTTCCTTTAAGATGTGGTATGTATAGAAAATGGAATATTACTCAGTCAAGAAAGAATGCAATCTTGCTGTTGGCCACGACGTGGATGGATCTAGAGAGAATTATGCTAAGTGAAATAAGTCAGTCAGAGAAAGACAAATACCATATGATTTCACTCATATGTGGAATTTAGGAAACAATACAGATGAACATATGGGAGGGGGTAGAAAGAGAGAAAGAGAGTGAGCGAGCCAAACCATATGAGACTCTTAATGATGGAGAACAAATGGAGGGTTGATGGAGCAGAGGTGGGTGGAGCATGGGTGAGATGCATGGGGATTAGGGCGGGTACTTGTGATGAGCAATGGGTGTTGTATGCAAATGATGAATCATGGAATTCTACTCCTGAAACCAATATTGTACTGTATGTTAACTAATTAGACTTTAAACAAAAATTTGAAGAAAAAAAACCAAACATGTTCTCATAAGATGAAATCAGTCTTGTCAAAGCAAACACAACCACTGAAGAAGAGAGTTGCTTGAGGCTAAAAGGTAGACCAAGGAAGAGTGGAAAATGATTCTAATATCCACAGGGTTTCACCAAAAAGCACACTAGATAGATAAAATGGGCCACTTATATATACACCAAGGGACGAAGTCTAAAATATAATTCCTGTTCTTTTGGATACTTAGAAATGGAGAAACATAAAAATCTACCAACCAGATTTCTTTTAAGGCAAGCTTAATTATGGCTCAGTGTTTCTGATTATCTGATTAAGTGGTGAGGCTGTTTTCCAAGACAGAATGTTGAGTTCACCATCCCATAAAAATCAGAAGCGGGCATTTTTACTTTAAGTGAAATCCCAAGGAATGGTTTCTGGCTTAAACTCCTAGAAAATAATACTGATGTGAAACTGAAGATGGTTCAGTCTAGAGGTGTAATAGCGGAGGTAAAGAGAAGGGGGTCTAATTTAGGGTGCTGGGAATGGAAAGAGGTGGGGGTAAAGGATAGGTATGTGTACAACTAGAATTTACAGGATAAGGCAAGTAAACAGATGTGGGAGTGGAAGGGAGAGAGAAGAGGAAAGTAATCAAGATTTGACAGGTTTTATTTATTTATTTATTTATTTATTTATTTATTTATTTATTTATTTATTTATGATTTTATTCATGAGAGACACAGAGAGAGAGGCAGAGACACAGGCTAAGGGAGGAGGAGGCACCCTGTGGGGAGCCCAATGCGGGACTCGATCCCAGAACCCCGGGGTCATGCCCTGAACCAAAGGCGTCCCAATAGGGTTATAGCCTAGAAGACTCAAGAGGATTCTTTTTGGCTGACAGTCATATCCCCCTTAGAGGAGGGACCAGAATAATAATGGAAAAACGTATACACTAACCGCACTGAAATAACTCACAAAAATTGTTGATAGTAACTTTTCCCCTGTAGGTCTTGCTTTAACATGAAAATTACATAATCTGCATGAAAGTTTCATCCTGAAAAGTAACTGAAATATTTATAAGGAAACACTAATATGGCCTCTTTTAGCACATAATGCCATTAATATTCATGTGAGGTTTTTTTTTTTAGTTATTTAAAAATGGTTCAAAAAATAATCCTGAATTTAACAGGACTTCCTCTCTCATTCTTTTAAAACTATTTTCAACTCTATTTTGCAAAGATAAGCCTTCCTGAAATGCAATTTTTATAACTTAAAAATTTACAGTTACAACTGAAGTCTGAAGATTCATAAAACATATGAAAGGATTTAAAGGTGCTGGCAAGCTCCGAAATCCCGGTAATTTTTTCCCATTGTTTAAAATTGTACTGATTTCCATATAAACGCAGCATTTGCTCGTTCTGGTTTCTTTACAGGTAATATTCTCAGAAGCAGTATCGTTTCTGTAGATACTCTCTATACGAGCTGGTTGCGAAATTCTCAACGTGATGATGGTAATTCATTTTCATGACTTAAGTAATTGAGCCTATCTTTAGAGTTATTAATTATAATTACATTATACTGTATTTCCAAAGGAAAATAGAATAAATAAAATGTAATCACTCCAACCATACTGTAAAAAAACAGTAATTACATATTAACTCCCATCAGTTCAGACACAAACCACTGCACTGATTTCCTCCCATGCATTCGAGGCTCAAGTTACAAGATAAGTGTGGACTTTCTCTCCCTTTCGATGGATAATTTACAGACTTTCCCAATCACCAGGGTTCCATCTGAAATCATGAACAGTTGCTGAGAAGGGAACATGGCTCTGTTCAACACACACAAGAGATGGTTTCCTACCGCACACATGCCCTTCACTTGACCATCCCAGTTCCCTGCAAAAGAATGGGGTTTGATATACACTCAACAACAGCAGTTGGTGACACCTGCCCAAATCCTTTTACAATAGAAATCTGGCAGCATCTACCCGGGCTAATCTCTTCTCTGTTAGATTATACATTCTTGGAGGGTTAGCTTCAGTTTTGGTAACCACCATGGCCCTTGGCACCATCCTGCACATTCTGTGCCCTTGGACTGTGTGTCTGCAGAGCGAATAAAAGAAAATCGCCAAAGGAACAGATATAGGGAAGCACATAAGCATTGTGTTGCTTTGGACACCCCTGGTGCTTGCAAGTTCCCTGTGCTTCGGCTGGAAGCTGGGCCTAGTGGTTGAGAGCTGTGGGTGGGATACCTCACAAGTGTCACCCAGCCTGGGCCCCCTGGGGCCTTATGCCTCAGTCTCAGGGCAAAGGCAATTCTATTTTGTACCTCCGTTCATTTTTTAAGAAACATGCTAATATTTAATAGGTACACAGCTTCAAGAAACAACTGCTGCTGGGAAGTGAAAAATCTCACAATTATTACTGTCAATATTTCAATGCCTCTTTTATGGGAATTGCCACATTCTGCTGCAGCACAGCTTCATAAAGTGCTAACTTTGTTCAGATTATTGTTACTGTCCTACAATGAGCATTTACTGGTAGGTAGATCCACTGGTAAATAATGCATTTGTAAATTCCTATCATCCTTCGGGTGTACAGTACAAGGGGACACATCTGAAGGTTCCAAGGTTACAGATCAATGAAAGAATATGGATAATTCTATTAAGAAAAGTTTATCTGTTTGTTGAAATGCAGGTAGCAATGGTTGTTGAAAAAGGTCGATAAATTATTTTGTGGAACTTCATTTGCCTTACTTTTTTGGGGAAAGCCAAATAAATACATATATCCTGGGTGCTTCTAACTAACAATAAATAATGATGATGCTAATCAGAGCTAATCCTTACCGAGAGCTTATTTATGCCAGGCCTCTGGGCAAGCATTTAACATCTATTAACTTGTTTAATATAGTCTATATCCCTATTAAGTTAAGTACTATTATCGAGGTCATTTTATACAGGAGAAAAATGAGTCTAAAATGAAGTCCCACAGCCACAGAATGAAGTGAGAGAGTTGTGATGTGAACACAGAACTGTGCAACCCTAAAAACAAGGCACTGCACTGTACTTACGCACAGCGCTGTGCGGATGTGGCCTCTACCCTCTGGGGTTTATAAGCATCCAGCTCCTGAAGAATGTACCTTACATTCAGAGTCCCGGAATCACAGAAGGGCAATCCCAGGAGACCTACTGAGGAAGATCACATAGGACATTTCTAACTCACTCTAATCTACTGACTTCTTTAAAATTCCCAAGGGAGGATATTCCGGTATTGTCAGCAACAGGAACCTGTAGCAGTCTCTAATATCTCAAATGATAAAAGAAAAATTTCCTGTATCATAACTTTTATTTGAATTAATGTACTCTGGAATCATGTATTTTCCAAGTGTACCTTCCATTTCCCTGGCTTATGTGCATCCGTATAATACATGTGTACATGTGCGTAATACACACATTCATTCAAACTAGGTAGCATTTTGAGAACAAAACTGCTAATTTTATCTGAATACACCTCTACATAATTAGGTAATTAACCCTTACTTTATGGCTGGTTGCAAAGCAGCAGAATGATATGCTATCTGAAGCAGAGGGGGCTTTTGCTTCAAAAATTCCAAATATTCTGTAGCATAATAGGGGATATTTTAAGTGCTATTTAATACTACCCATTAAATTTTTTTTTTAATTCATGAAGTCGGATGGGCTCAGCATGGGGAAAAATCCAGGTGGAAGGAGAAGTATAGAATAACACCCAAAGTACTGATAATTACTGTTAGTACCACTCAGCAATTAACCACGTACCTGACTGTGGTCTCTTTGTTATAGGACTGAATTATTTTATTATTAACTTTCATACATGCTGTTTTCCCAACCAGACTGTAAAGTTCTTAGAGCCCAAAACCATGTTATACTTGTCTATCAGCTTGAGAACTTGGCACAGCGCCTTTCTCTTAGGAACAGAATAAACATTGGTGAACTGGCTGATAAGTTGAAAAAATGTCAGCTCCAGGTTTTCAGGCACCTCCCTGAACCTTACCATCCAAAGCTGAGTCACATTTCTAAACAAGTGTAGAACACGCTCCACATCTGCTTCTGTACATTTCTCTATTCCCAGCATCTAGTGAAGTGCCTGGTACATTAGAGACCATGATAAATATTTACTCAGTGGATGCAACTATTCTCAAAGAGCTGAGAATCGCCTGGAAGCTCAGAAGTCCAAGATCACAGGCTTTAGCCCCAGAGAGTCTGATTCTGGGGGTTTAGGGAGAAATCTTAGAACCTGCACCAATGCCCCCAGTGATGCTGGTATTTACAGACCTCAGACAAGCACCGACCTTATCCATCTGCTGCCAAGACTCCCATGAAAGGTCGGGTCAGGGCAGCCCATGCTATTTGGGCAAAATGCAGGGGAGCGGTATTGGCCAATTTTATAAAGGGAAGACCAATACTGGAAATGCACAGCAGCTGAGAGCACCCCTTGCTCTGTGACCTCATTTTGTTCTCTCTTGAGAACAAAAAAGAAGCAAAAAAAAAAAAAAAGAGAAAGAAGAAAAATAACTATAGATATTTAGAATACTTCTTAGAAAGGCAAGAGTCTTCCTAATAATGTAAATCATTGGCATTGGTACAATTATTTTAATTTTCAGAAAATGTTTGATAAGTCATGAACTAAAGTGGAGACAAGTTAGAAGAAATGCATTTTTCATCGGTGAAAGCCCAATTTTTTTTTTTTTTTTGACAAACCAAATGTACAAGCCATGTAGTTGGTCCGGGGTTCTCACTTTCGCCATGTCATACACACAAAGCCACAAAAAGACAAGTCAGGGAAAGGAGAAATTGCTAAAAAGAGGTGTGCAGGTTAATAGAGAAACTGCGTATAAATTCTTTTAAGACAAGCACCGAGATATTGATGGTACTGTGGGGGGGAAATTAGGTGGTACTTTTAGGTAAGCTGGCATAAAATGTCACAGCACATTGTACTAGAACTGGGGGGTGCAGGTCATGTGACTTCTTGGGATAAGAGTCAGGACCAGGGACCCAGTCTTCCTCTAGGGGTCACTGGCCTCAAAACATCAGTCAATATGAAAGCCTACTCTTCAAGAACTCTGGGGAGCTGCAGAAATTGCATTTGAGGATCACAGGAGAACCTCAGATCTCCAACAGCACTGATGGTGGGCACTGTGATTTGGGTCATTTATCCTCTCAAGCCAGTGGCCAAAGTGCTTTCAACTTTTTAAAAGGAAAGTATTTTGGGGCATGTGGGTGGTTCAGTAGTTGAGCATCTGCCTTCAGCTCAGGTCGTGATCCCGGGGTCCCGGAATTGAGTCCCATGTCAGGCTCCCCACAGGAAGCCTGCTTCTTCCTTTGCCTGTGTCTCTGCCTCTCTCTGTGTCTCATGAATAAATAAAATCTTGAAAAGATAAATAAAAGGAAAGTGTTTCAAATTTACAGACACATGCGCCCTTCCCCCTCCCCAGTTCTCTGTGCATGGTGGAGGTTGTAGGCAAGGCACCCAAGGATTCTCGGTTCTCTCCGCTTGCCCTACTTTTTTTGGCTCCCACTGCCAATGGAAGCACTAACGCTTACAAACAAGCCTTCACACTAAAGGCACTCCTGAGGGTGCCAGGATGGTGGTGACATGGAGGCACATGGTCCCTGCCTTCACAGCACATGCCTCGCATGGAGGACCGGCTCACCCACAGGTAACCACAAGAGAGGGGAGGGCAGAAAGGAATAGCCCATGATGCCCCGGGAGACACTAACAGGGATGCCTGAATGAACCCAAGTCCCATACCTTTGACCAGGTGAGAGCTGGTTCTATTTGGAGCCTTTCCCTGTGGCTCTCTCAAGCTCCCAAGGGCAAGCATCTTCTCAGGTGACACCTGATGACCCGCTCTGTCATCACGGGGGCTTTCAGAGCACCCACAAGCAAGTCCACTGTACCATTTTACTATGAATAAGCGGAAGCATGGGATGTAAACACGAGTCTCTGAACAGTTAACTGTAGACTCACAGGGGAGTGGGAATGGGGCAAGTTCTCCTTCCTTGGGAACAATGTTCAGCTTTACTGTAACGTGTCCTTCCTTCAGGCAGGAGATGGGGAGGGGAGAGATAGTCAGCTCCTTAAGGGGGTGTGATGACATCCTTAGGAAAACACACGCAAATATTACGCCTGCAACTGTAAACAGTCAATCACGTAAAATACTAACAACAACAACAACAACAAATACACAAGAACCTACGTGTGATGGAAGAAAGCCAGCCGTGAAACTGTGACAAACTTTGCTGTGCAAGTACGATGCCTTTCGGCCTCCACTGAGCTCATGCTAACATCTATAAGGATCTCGAAGTGCTTTGTAGGTTTGGTCCTAAGGAGTGACTCCTCCTTTTCTGTGAGGCAGCGGTGTCTTCCCTTAGGAGGAGGCCGGGTCAGGGAAGGCCAGAGAGGTAGGCAGGAAGCACGGATGCTCCAGGATGGGGAGGGCTGTGCATCATGGGGTGTGCTGAGGTTCAGATCTCCTCTACAAAGCATGGACTGCTCCACTCAGCATCATGTCCAATAAGGACACTTGTGAGATTAAATACGGTGATAGAAATGTGTCTTGGAAGTAGCCTAATGTACATTATTTCCCTCTTGTTTTTAAGAAACATGAGGTTTCTCTTAAATATTGGCTTTTCCATCCAGAGGCTGGCACATTCCTATGTTCACGTGTACGTATGAGACCTCCCTCCCTTTCACAATGATCATTATCGTGGTCACCATAAATTGCATAATCACCGTGCAAGCCTCTAAGCTGTGACCTGTGAAGAACTCTGTGCTTTGACCGTTGTTCTTGGTACAGCCCGAGAGCAGATGCTGTTGGAGCAAAGAATCAGAATTTCTATGGAGATGAAGGTCAACATTTGGAGAAAGGAATCAACATGTCATCGGGGGAAGAATTAGTATTTGAATAAGGGGATCAATATTTAAACAGGGTACACTTGATAGCTCTAGCTTTCTAGATTCTAACTGTTTAAAGAATTCTGATGATCTAAGGTAAGAAATCCAAATTCTTGACATCTGTTGATTCAGGGCTCTAAAATACTATTATTTTACTGGCTGCTCTCTCTCTCTTAAAGATTTTCTTTCTTTATTCATGAGAGACACACAGAAAGAGGTAGAGACACAGGCAGAGGGAGAAGCAAGCTCCCTGCGGGGAGCCCGATGTGGGACTCGATCCCAGGACCCCAGGATCACGCCTTGAGCCAAAGGCAGACACTCAACCACTCTACTGGCTGCTCTCTTCCTGAATGGTTCCTTATGCACCCAACGATCTCTTGAGGAGAAGATGTATCTTCTTTCCTTTCTAGACTTTCCTATTCAATGACAGAAAGTTCGCTGGAATTCTAGGGTAGAGCACACATGTAGCCTCGCTGTGTTCTTCTAGCTCCTTACAGTTTTATGGCTTCCAATACAACAGCACTAATTTAATGGCCTTTCCATCCCTCACACATGACCCAACATTTCTGTCATTCCTTTCAGTAATTCTGTAGGGTGTATAGCCAACCCCCAGGACCCGAATCCTTAGGTTTTCAGAATCCGTATTTGTCCTGTGCTGAGGCGGAGAAACTTAGCCGGTGCCTGAACAAAGCAAATTTCCCTGCACAAATGACCATCTTTTGGAGGCATGCTTCGCAGAGGCCCCCGGGTCCACTTGGTGGCCCTGTTCTTCTGTGTTCTATGACACCCTTTGGATGTGGGACTAGTTAACACTGGGTCCATTTTTTTTTCCCTCCTAGGCATGCATTTAGCATTGCTTTTCATTTAAGTCTTTTGCCGCTGGAGTGATTTTGCTGCCGTCAGACTGTATTATGGATATTAGGTCTTGAATGAGCTGTAACTTTCTGCAATTGAAAATTTATAACACAGAGACAATTTCATTGGGCTCTGTCGCTGTTTAACACACAGTCCCCTGAGTACTCAGGATCCTGTGGGTTTCTAGGACATTGCCTCTACTGCCCACATTTGCTGAATTACGAAGGTGGTTTATTTTCATTCCTTGGCTGTTCTCTTGAGCCAATCTGGCTTCGCTGTGATAAAAATATGTCTGTATTTCCTTTCCTTGATATTCTACTCCCAGGCATACTAGGCTTTTGCCCTCATGAAACTATAATCTACTTGCAGAGACTGGCCCAAATGGACAAATAAGATAATGATTAAGATTGGCCTAGAAGCTTGTTTTGGATATTAGATCTTTAGTAAGAAGCCAATCTTTTGCAAGGATATGGATGATTTTCTTCTTCCTTGCAACGGACTACATCCTGGTGGACATGTGAATTGGCAGTGAGATTCATAAAAACAAAGCAGGAGGGAATGAAGCAGGATATAGCAGGACAACCTGAGGATAACTCAACGGAACCACACATTTACACATAGATATAAATCGTACTTTCTGTTTAAAAAGGAAGTGTGAGGGCAGCCTGGGTGGCTCAGCGGTTTAGAACCACCTCCAGCCCAGGGCCTGATCCTGGAGACCCGGGATCGAGTCCCACGTTGGGCTCCCTGCATGGAGCCTGCTTCTCCCTCTGCCTGTGTCTCTGCCCCTGTCTCTCTGTGTGTCTCTCATGTATTAAAAAAAAAAAAAAATCTTAAAAAAAGGAAGTCTGAGTAATCATATTTTCCACTTTTTTTAAAAAATAGTTTTATCATTAACACAAGATTTAAAAGTCAATATCCATCCAAATTATTATTCAAAATCTATCATGATTTTTTTTTCTGTGAATTAGTGTTAGAAAACCATTTCTTTCATTAAGAGCTGTAATTCAGGAGTGCTGGCTTTTATGTCTCACCAGCTGCAAAACTAGATTCTTGAGCCAACCGTTTAAATGGTTGCTCTTTTTCACCATGCAATCTTCTCTTTCCCTGAAGAAATCACCAAGGCCTACTGGCTCCTGAGCTGCAACTAGCTGCAGCTAGTCTAACATTTTGCTTTTCCCAGTCATTACAAGGCAGCAACCACAACATAGCTGAGAACACCTTATGGTGGTTCATGGATCCATCTCCACAAAGTACACAGACAATGCTGGAAAGGTAGTGGGCGACTGAAGAACAGTAGAAGATACTTTAATCCACAAAATTTGTGGTGGTTATTTGTTATCTTGGAACTTTATGAACAGTTACAAAGACTGGTATCCAAGTCAGCTTTCATTTTTTTTTTCATTTTTCTTTTTTTTTCATTTTTTTTAAAATTTATTTTTTATTGGAGTTCAATTTGCCAACATATAGCATAACACCCAGTGCTCATCCCATTCAAGTGCCCCTCTCAGTGCCCGTCACCCAGTCACCCCCACCCCCCTCCATTTCCACCCCCCCTTGTTCGTTTCCTAGAATTAGGAGTCTCCACGTTCTGTCTCCCTCTCTGATATTTCCCACTCATTTTCTCTCCTTTCCCCTTTATTCCCTTTCACTATTTTTTTATATTCCTCAAATGAATGAGACCATATAATGTTTGTCCTTCTCCGACTGACTTATTTCACTCAGCATCATACACCCTCCAGTTCCATCCACATCAAAGCAAATGATGGGTCTTTGTCATTTCTAATGGCTGAGGAATATTCCATTGTATACCAAGTCAGCTTTCAGAAGAGATCTATAAAGTCCAAGATAACCACTGGCAGCTAACTGGAACCTTTTCTCAGATAGGAGGATGAATTTCAGGGCTTAATTTTTTTTTTTTTTGGGGGGCTTAAAATTTAGCAACCTAATTAAAAAATAAAATTTAGCAACCTAAGCCCTGTAAAGATGTCATGGCAGTTTTTGCTTAGTGATCAAGCCTACAATGCCTATAATGAACCCCAGAGGTTCTCATGCCTCTTGGTATAGTGCATGCTCCATGAGACCAAACATATGAGGGCTGGCTTCCTTTAGGACATATCTACAAGCTCTGAGATCTTTGAAATTGTCTTCTTGTCCTCAGGCTTCTAAGGCATCATGACCCCAACTCCATCCTCATTAGCCTGAGAAATTTTTGAAGAAGTCAAATAGTGAAACTCTCAAGCTGTTTTACTGTGAACTATTTTCGATGGAATTGCAATTTGATTCAAGTTATTTTGTTTTACAGTACTTTTTCGTTAAAAAACCCACAACTCACATGTAACAATGGCTGAGCTTGTCTTGGACGTTCAGTGAGTATCTCTTTGTTAGAAGTCAGTGCACTAAACTGCTACCTTAGGGGTTTCTCATTTCTAACACTGGATGGATCACGTTTCTCTGAGTTTCAACATCTAGTTGTAAAAGAAGCCAATAGTGAAAAGGTACAGGAGAAAAGAGAAAGAAACTGCCCTAGTAACAGACTAGGCTTCATTAATACTTATTCCCCCAACAATTATTTTAGTTTTTAGCGTTTATAAACACAAATATACATACACAAGCACATATACAAGTACACAAATACGCACAGACATACACAAGTACCTGCATATAAATACGCATATACAGAAGCACATCCATATACAAATGTACACGTACAATGCATCTATGCATACAAATGTTAAAGATTATGCTAGTGGGCCTATGGGGAATAAAAAAAATACACTGTACTCTCAAAAATATGTGATCTGGTTGGAAATATGAAAAGCAGTTACACTTCAGAACTCAGGGCCGTTAATACAAATATATATTACCTGTACGTATATATGTATACACACCTATACAGAAGAATATATGCACATGCATACACACTTCAGATCTCAGTACTTTTAACACAAAGCGGCGATAAATATCTAAGAAGAAAATGCTATGAGGCATCAGAGAAAACAAAACTACATCACGGCAAGTAAGGAGGGAAGAGCAGATAGTCTGTGAAGACAAAAACCGTAGACATGGCTCCTACCTCCTCTTTAGGGATCTCATGAGATAGCTCGTAGCCTAAATGGTTTCATATTAGGGACACTGTGAGCTGTGGCAATGCTGGCATAGAGTACGTGTTTGCTGAGTGAATGGCTGAATGTATGAGCACAGATGACTGCAGAGCGAGAATGTTCCCTGGGGTCTGCGATGAACTATGAGGGCAAACACTCAGAGTATTGCAAGGCTGTGGGAAATATAAAATGCCAACCACTAATAATGTGTACATCATAAAACTGGCCAGACCTCTAAGACTCACTTGGCATCCACAGATGCAGCGGTTTCCTTCTACTCTCTCGCTATTATGCTGCATTTTGTGACTCAACATTGATTTAGACACAGCTCCCTGAACCGTATTAATGAGCTGCAACCAGAGGTAACCAAGGGAAAGGCGATTTTTTTTTAATGCACATCATCAGTGTTTCAACGTTTTCTTTTTTCAGAAAATAGTTGAAAAGATGATCCCTGTCCTCTGTTCTGACTACAAATACACACACACACACACACACACACACACGTACATGTATCTACTTGTATGTATAATACTATCCTGGAAATTTCTGGAGATAGGTCAGACTCCTCGCTCACTCCTAGTTTGCTTAATATTAGAATCTACTCTGCAAGGGCTATATTGATCTTCGTGTAAGTGTACTGGTCCCTTGTTGGCATCTTGAAACATCAGAGCAGTCACGTGTGAGCAAGTGCTTCACAGATGCAGAGGTGACATGGGAATTCAAGATTCCTTGGTTATTATACAAGAAGCTGTGAAAGGTGATGGAAATAAATACAGGACACAGAATTACAAACTCAGGCATCGGTTTAACTGTCTTCTAAGACACTGGTCATCATCAATGAATTCTTGTGACCGGTCATGGTTTTCTAGACAGCGCACTCTGGTTACTCAAAGGAGGCGTAACGTGGCTCTAGCTGCTAGAGTCATACCTAAAATATTTAATATATATATATATATATATTTTGTCAAGTGGAGAGAAAGATCTTATTCTGAGAGTGATAGCAAGAAGATTTGAGGAAATGTACTGAAAATTATAAGCGGGTGTTGACAGAAGAATGAGATGAACGGCTTAAGGTGGCAAAAGCCACACAAACCCAAAGGCTGCGATTTAAAAAAACAAAACAGGAAATTCAAGTAAGCACAGAGCATTACTCTGTTTGAAAGATAGCAGACGTATAAATTAAGTTGCCAAGGAAGACATCAAAAACAAACAGTATAAATGAGTTTTAGGAGACAAGTAGACACTTTAATGGGGGCAGCAGGGATTTAAGGCTATAGTGACAAAGGAAGGAGGTGGGATAGAGGCACTGAGAGGTGACAGGCAGTGTGACAAAACGCCACCATCACTATTTTAATAGCATCAACTCTGGACCACTGTGCCATTTCAGAGTAACTGAAAATGAAGAAGCCACGTTATTAGATAATAGATCATCGGTTTATTAAAAACAGGAGTGAAAGGAGGAACTCCATCCCTCACAGGAGGAGTTTTTTCAAAATTTAGTTGTGAAGGGTGAGTTATCCTTTCTGAGTGATTTGGCTGCCGGTGTGAAACTCTCATTTTTTACTGAATTACCCGTCCCACACCTGCCTCTCCGTATCAATGCATCACACCCAGAGGCTCTTTCCCTGTGGCCACATCACAAATAATACAAGTCTCTGAATAATCCCAATTCCTGGTTGACAAAAGTTTAGATTTAGGCCCAAGCAAGATAATTTTACAGCCCACAAGGGAAACGATTCTTCTTCCCGAGCCAAGGGTATGATGCTCGGGAGCCCGGTGTGCACAGCACCTGTGGTCTAATGATCTGCGCCCAACTGGGCACAGAGGTCCCCATGCCACATCTGCCCAGCGCCTGGCCATTTCCACCACTCATCAGGTCAGTTTCAAGAGATCCTGTAGACCCTGAAACCATCACCCTTAAAATGGTCCATCCAAGTGGGTCCCATTAGAAAGGGAGTCATTTAGATCGGAGTAACTTATAAAACAATGTCCTGTGGTCAGCAGGCATATTCTATCGCATGCCCCTGTTTGTGAAAATTGGAACCTGTGGTTCCAAGAGAGAATTTCAGTTCGAGGTTTCCTCCTCCATCCTGGTCTACAAGAAACCACCTTGCGTTTTTCTTTAAAATGAGCACATGTGAATCAGAGGGAAGTATTATGTTGTCCACAAGCTACAGAAAGTAATTGTTAGAATTATGAATATGTATCAAAGGGATTTCTGAATCCATGGAACATCTTTTGCAGTTACACACGTGATGACGGGCTGCAAGCTCCACGAGAGGAACCAAAAATGTTGCACGAACTTCTCGCAGTGCTGGCCACAGAACAGGCATCACCTAATAGGTGTTGAATCAATGAATACATTGGGCGATAACACTTTACTAAATCCCCTCTTTGCCTGAAATAAACGGTCACTGAGTTTTAGAAAATTTTCAAGAGTCACTCAATGTACATTTTAAAATGCTGAATCAGTTTCTGTTTTAGATATGAAAACATCAAGTGAATTACATGCATATTTGTGTCACAATTTATTTTCAACTGAGCAACATTTATCCCAACCCGTTTCCATCTTTATTAGGTATAAAGAAGCTAAGTGATATTATCCTCTCCCAAACAGGCACGAAGACAGTTGGAGCCAATCTCATTTCACAGGGAAGTCATTAAGAATAACAAGCAGGGCCAGATTAAGTGTGTGTAGGTATGGATATATGGATATACAGATAAATCTAATCTTTCGGTGTTGAGAGACAAGGTGGGGCAGGGAGGGGAGGCATGAGAAAGAGAAAAGAGGGGAGGGAGAGAGAAAGAGAAGAAGGGAGGTGAGGGAAATGGAGAGAAGGGGGCTGGGGGAGGGAGGGAGGGAGAGGGAGGAGGAGAGAGAGGAGGAACATACACATCCTCACATTCCTGTGTCTATTAACTTTAAATGACCCCATGTCTCGCAGCTTCATTAGAGGCCCTCCACCAGAGGTCAAGGTTTGGCGAAGTACTTCCAAGACTGGGACCTGTCAATGTCCTCATCACTGCACAAGGCTGGCATATCTGCATGACAAGAATTGCCAGTCCTTCTCCAGGAAGAGCAAGTCTTGCACAACACTAAGGAACTGCCCCAGTAAAGTTCTCAGCAGCAGAAGCATTGCTAACATTACAGAGTATCATCACCTAATGCTTCTCCCTGTCCTTCCGCCTCCCATGATGTCTCAGCCTCGGGTTACCCCCACCCCCACACTCCAAGGCAGTTTCTAGGGTCGTGCCTGACGGTTCTTGGGCCTGTTATTTGCAAACTCCTTTTTCGATTTGTTTGTTTCTGTCTTCTCTAGTGGCTAGGTGACAGGAATAGGAAGAGGGTCAGAAATGGTAACCATGAAGGGCTCATCAGAAGATAGAAACCATGGTTGCCAAGCCTTGGCAACACATACAGTGGTGTGTGGCTTCAGAAATTGCCCTGTCATGCCCCTGATGGTGGCCTTTCAGAAGGTCCCCGAGGATAAGAACACGTTAGAGACTAGGGATCTCCTTTGTTGTGGAAGACACCTCCTCCTTCACATCTGTGGTTTTCACCCCACAAATCTTCAACTGGAGACTAAGAGACTGGAAATTGTGGGCAACTCTGGAGGTCAAGTTTATTTGCCCTTACTTTTCTTCTTTTTCTCAGCTGCCCGAGAAAGACTGATATTTAAATTTGCACATTTTGGCACCAGACATTCCAACTCTATTCCAAGTACACAGAGGTGCTTTCTTTCCCTCCTCCTCCTCCTCCTCTGGGGACCTTCCCCTCCCCCCACCTCCAGTCTCCCCTGGGTCAGGACCCCTGCTCTGGCTCCCGTGCACAAATTATTTCAGAGCAGTTCCACACTCTGCACCAGCTTCATGTATTTGTATCCAAGACCGTAAGTTTCCTGAGGCCAAGAGTCCTATCTTGCTAGGCAATGAGCTTGGCTATCATCAACACCTGATATGCGTACGTAAAGCTTGAATAGATCTGCCTAAGCCCATTTTTCTCATGACTTGTTGGTTTGAAGATACCCATTCCTGCTGGTTTTAAATGACCAAATGTAAGAGAAGGGGGAAAAGCTCCACTCCCTAAATGATCAAATTAGGAAGGTTTGGGAATACTACCTATGAAGGGATTACATTCTGAGGACTTTTCTTTTTTTAAAGATTTATTTATTCTAGAGAGAGCACAAGCAAACAAGCGAGCACAAGCGGGGAGAGAAGCAGAGAAAGGGAGAGAGAATCCTCAAACAGACTCCCTGCTGAGCACGGAGCCCAATGCAAGGCTCTATCCCAAGACCCTGAGGTCATGACTTGAGCCAAAATCAAGAGCTGGATGGATGCTAAACTGACTGAGGCCCCCCAGATGCCCCGGTAGACATTCTGAATGAGCACACATTGGTGACTTTCTGCAGTCACAGTTTGAAGGGTACAGCTGGTTGGAAACAGGCACAAAAAGTCAATTGATTTTATCATTAGGTTTTTTGACTTTGTCTAACAGGCAATTTCTGAACATCATAAAAGCCTTCTTAATTTGGCTCTGTATTGTGTAAAGCAGATGTCCTTGGTTACTAAACTGATTAGTAAGTGGTTTATATTATTCTAATGGTTACCATCGTTATTGCAAAAGAAAAAAAAAAACAGTTGAGTAAGGCTGTGAAGCAAGAATGTTCTGCACAGTAACGGGGCTGACAGGATGTCATATTCAGAAAGGATCCAGGTATGCAGCCAAGGCCTGGCTGTAGAGATCCATTTTCAGGAAAACACTGCCTCAAATGCTGAACAGTGCTATGTGCTTAAAAAAAAAAAAAAAAAAAAAAAAGATTGTTCCATTCAGTGGCTGCTTAAAAACTATGATGGAAGGCAGGATAGAAACCAAAGGTAGCTCCCAGAGATGCCTTAGCCACCTGGATCATCTCACCTGGATCTGAAACACACCAGACCTTTTAAAAAGGGGTTCACGTCCTGCCATGAATTCTAGGCTATATGGTTATCTGGCAAATGCAGATAAAATCATGTCCGCATGACACCTGCCCCCGTCCCCATCATCTGTATGAGCCTCTCCTTGAAAAGCCAATCTCCTCAGCAGAAGGCATAATGATTTCCATGAGACATAAAAATCTCTATTCTCTCCTGTTTTCAGACCATTTCTCTCAGCACAAGAGGCTCTATGGACCCAGAACAAGACCTCCCAAAAGACTATGTCTGCAAAAAGCCCTGTGTGGGGGCGCCCTGCATTCAGAAACAAAGAGCTGATTTACATCCTTTGCTCCAGGTCAAAGACAGGAAGGAAAGCCCTGAACCTCTCAGCAGTGGGCACGATTTTTTCATTCTAATCAGAGTTTGTAATTTATGCTTATTTTTGTGATTGTTTGGCTAACACCTGTCTCCTCTGTTTGACCATTAGCTCCATGAGAGCACGGACCAGCTTTGTTTCTGTTGGTCACAGTTTCCCCAGCAAAACATGGGAGTCTGGCACTTAGTAGGGTCTCAAATACTTGTCAGGGAAAGGAGGAGAGAGGGAGAACAGGAGAGAGGAAGGAGAAAGGGGTATTGCAGAAGAGAAAATGCTGCTTAGTTGATGTGGCGTGAGAAAAATCTGCCTGCTTGATTTCATGCAAAGAGTCCAGACCTACAAATTCTCAAATATCTCACATGCGCCGTATCTTCTTCACAAGCCCACAGAGAGTGGCTAGTCTCAGCAAACACTAAGACAGGTCTTAAAATTTTATACCAACCATGTAATTGGATGCATCGAAGGAGAAATTGGTTGGCTATGCCTGGAAATTAGTGGGAATTTCATTATTTCTGAATTTGCAAAACAGCATTTGGTTGAAAGGTCCAATTGTGTAGACTTCTCAACTTCGAGGGCCAGACCTGGGTCTAAGTTGGTGATGCCTGTACCCGACAGGAACACGCCTTGGGGTCTATGTCACAGAAACTGTAGACATTGAGCTCATTTACAGGCTGCACATCTACCTGCAAGCTCTCAGTGCCTCTATAAATGGACACGCTAAAAGCTGTCGGTTTGAGAGCACCGATTGGCTAATCCATGCTCTGTTTGATCCGCACCTGCAGTCCCTTTGCACCTCACGGACTGCAGGCTTCAGATAGGAGTGCTGGTGAAGTATCCGTAAGAGCCTGAGTGCTTTTTCTAGTGCTACTCCTGTAGGTCTCGCTATGGCCCTTCTCCAGACAGTAATCGAGGAAATCAAGAGCCCATACCACCAGAGCAGATGGAGGGGATAGAAGGGTTGGAGGCTGGGATGGGGCTGGTGAATGAATCAAGAGGCCCCAGATGCAGGAAAGGTAGAAGCACAGGCTCTTCTGGAGTCTCACGGCTGGATGGAGTGTTCCCATTTTCCTTGGGTTTTTGAAGAGCAAGAGTGCTCCCCAAGTGGAAGCTGGCACTTGGAGGTGGGTCTTTGGAGATGCTTGATATTTACAGGAATCTCAGCTTCAAAGATGGTGGGGGATAGTGTGTCTTCAAATAATAGAAGGTAAGCTTGAAGTCTGATTTCTCTCTTCATAAATTTCCTCTTTTTTTAAAAAAAAAATTTCCTCTTTTTCAACAATAGAAATGGAATTCCATTAGAACATTAGGAACCTAGGAACCATTAATAACCGGCCAAATTCTTCTTTTTGCTTCTTGAAGGCAGGAGGCACAGGGTATGTGGACAGCTTTGCCATTTGATACATCAACTACGGAAATACTTGCTCCCCAGCACTAGAAGTGAGCAACCTGTTTTTTCTTCAGTGTGTAAATTAGCAGCTAAATGTGCATCCTTTCTGTCTGCGACTGTCTGCCCTTCCTTATACAGAAACGCACTGAACTCAGTATTCCCTGGACCTACTGAAGGTTCTGGACACAGGGCAGGGGCTCTAGGAATGTTCGCTGGCCTGGAGGAACCCCATCCTTCTCCTGTAGAATTGGCGCTGTACCTGCCTCCAATCAAATTCTGCTTATGTCTGGAAAATTAACTGTTGGGACATTGAAGGATGGAGAAGAGACAAAGTAGACCCTGGTAGTGCTACAGCATCGTATACAATTACCAAAACGTATCAGCTATACACTCTAAGAGTGAATTCCACTGTATGTAACTAATACTTTAGCAAACAAAAGGCCAAGGGGGATCCAACATCCACATACGTGGCGCAGGATGATGGGGATGGGGATGTAGCCAACCTCTTGACCATGAAGTGTTCCAGCCCCTTTGATCAATTACAGAGCAAGGCTGGAGGTACTTGCCTGTGCCTGTGAGCAATTGGTATGTCTTCTCTGAAAAGCCTATCTGTATCCCTGACCCATTTCTTTATTGGGGTTTTTTCTAAAATATAATTTAGAAAAGATGTTTAAATATTAAAATATTAACTTTGGCAACAAAAAGAAACTGAAGATCTATAGTGCAAACATGACATTTCTGAGGATGGTATTTCCTCCCGAAATTGATAGAATAATTAATAGACTATGTTAGAGGGAACCATAAATTTGATTTATGTTACAATAGAAAATTTTTCTATTATTGTTAATGCTAGGGAAAGGTCCCTGAGAGTGCTTGTCGCATGCTTTCACAAGAAGTTATGTCTGCTATCCTGAGTCACAAGAATTTTCCTAGCTTTTGCCGAGGTAGGTGGTTGACATTGACGGTTCCTCGAGAAGGATGGATGACAGGAAGGTGAAATCTGAATTTTAGGAAGCACGTTGACTGAATTCCACCAACGCAATTTATTGCTCTATTTTATCAAATCCTCTTAAATTGATCTGTTCCGGTTTACTCAAGAAATCTAAAGTTTCAGGGGGAAAAAAATCATGCCTCTGGACCATCACACGTTTGTTGTTAATACAGGGTGACAGAGGTGTCAAGGTTATACCGTCTTTCTGGTACATCTTCTTATTGAAAAATCATTAGTCCCCAGCTAGCTTCGGCTCTGTTTATGTATCTGGTCAACCGGATGGTGGCTCGAGAACGTGCCTTCAGCAGCCTGCTCTGCCCCGAGACTCCACTCACCTTTCCTTATGGAGTCACCCTCTGAGATGGGCAGGAGACCAGAGCACCTCCATCCTCATTTCACAGACAGTGACAGAGGAGTTAAGTGACTTGAGAAAGGTCAAACCACCAGTCACTGGTCAGGACCAAAATAGAATCGGGGTTTGCTGACCTCCTTGTCTCCTGCTCAAATGCTTCAAGGACAAGAGAAGTGACTTCTGAGCTGTAAAATAACACTACAGGCTTTTGATTTTCTCTCCCTTCAAGAGGATGAGCTGAGGCGCTTCCTTAACTTTTCTCTTGGATGTCTAAATGAGAGGTTGTTGAATTAGCGGGGAAACCAAAGGCCAAGAATCCAAAAATTGGTGACTTCGGTTTCTCCACTAGGAGACTAGCTATAACCTCAGGCAAAAATGAGAGGCTGCTGTGTCCTGATTTTTCTCCCTATGAAATGGGGACAGTTTGGACCATGTACTGAATACATAAACCTTTTAGCCTAAGTAACATATCTTTGAGTACTGCTACTCGAAGCTGTGGGAGTGCAAAATTTCTGAGCAGGCCACTTACGATGGAAATAAGAACCAAGACGAGCAGACATCCTGAAAGTACTGCATTGCACATTGTCTTAGGACAACTGAGAACAGGGGTGAAGAATAAACACACTTAACTAGGGTTTACTTAATGTGCAGTTGGGCGAGGAGCCCTGAATTCTGGGACTACTAAAATAGATCACCTTTGCTGTGTAAATCAGGCCTGACACAGGGCCTTATTTAATTCACAGACATGCTTATACTTCTGCAAAACTGGAAAAAAATAGCTTTTAATTACTATTTGTAGAGCATCTAAGACAATTAAATGCTTCTGATTATCCTTTTGTTTTTTAAAAACATAGACTCAGAGAGTAAACATTTCTACACAGCCATTAGAGCAAAATGCATTTTGAGGGAGGATGCTTTGAATACATTCTGCCTTATAAAAAAAAAAAAACACCACTGTAGAAAAGGACAGCACAGAAAAAAGGCTGTGAGGCATGACATGGCCTATCATGTTGTGCATGCATGAGTTAGCTCGTACAAGATCAGAACCAGGAGCTCAGATGAATGCTATTCATCCTAAGCCTGATGCTTTGGAAGTTCAGTGTCACATCACCTGGGGTCAGTGACAGGACCACTCAAAGGTGGATCTTCTCTGGAGAGTCAGGTATTTTTAAAAATATCTGCACAAATGTGTTATTTATCACCTAGAGTGGAGACTGTTGTCCTAGGAATCATGCTCAGGTCTTGGTTTCATATTTGTTGTGTCATAAATGTTGAACAAACATGAATAAACATAAACCCCCCAATAGGTTGTCCAGCATGACCTCAAGTGAGACCCAGGTCTAGAGGGGAATTCCAGAGCACCTACAGAGGGTAACCCACACAGGATAACCAAAGGAAGACAGCAAGGCCCCTTTGGGCATTTTCAACATCGGAGGAACGCTGGTCCTTCTGAATGATGCCCAACCCATTCCTATAGTGTTTACATTTTACAGAATACTGACTCTGTGATAGTGATAGGGTTTATATCATTCTAAGCATCTGGCAATGAAAGCGACTCGGGATGGTGACTCTCCTAAATCCACACAGGTAATAAATGTCTGAATTCAAACACAGGACTTCTAAACCAGCACACCCATTCCCCAATATCTCTTAATGGTCTTTGTAAAAGATGCAAGAGATATGATATAAAGGAGTAAACTACATTATGTTAGAGAAAATATCACAGATTGTCAGTGTGATACACAAATCATGTCTTAAATTGCTGGGAGGAAGACACTGCATGTCTTCAATTGCAGTGGTTTGAGCATGGAGTCACCAGTCACACTACCCAGATTCAAATACAAGTTCTGCTGTTACTAGCTGTGTGATCCTGGATAGATTATTCAACTCTCTGTGGCTGAGTTGCCTTATTGTTTTTCTTTTTTTTTTTTTTGTTTTTTGTTTTTTGTTTTTTTTGGTACAAAATAGTGATTCAACATTCTATACATGACTCAATGCTCACCACAATTAAGTATAGTTCTCATTGGTCACCATACCTTATTTCAGTATTATTGACTATATTCTCCATGCTGCACTTTTCATCTCTTTGTCTTACTCACTTTAAAACTGGAGGTTTGTTTCTCTTAATCCCCTATTTCACCCATTCCTCTCCCCTTTTCCCCTCTGGCAACCATGAGTTTCTTCTCTGCACTTAAGAGTTTATTATTTCAGAAATGCGTCCATTTCTTCTGAAATAATAAACTTATTTCATTTTGGTTTCTTTTTGGATTCCCCATATAAGTGAAATCATATGGTATTTGTCTTTCTCTGACTTCTTTCACTTATCATAATACCCTCTAGGCCCATCCATGTTGTCACAAATGGCAAAATATCTCATTCTTTTTTATGGCTGAGTAATGTTCCAGTACATATATAGCATTTCTATTTTTAATTTTTTGAGGAGCCTCCATACTGTTTTCCATAGTGGTTTCACCAACTTAACATTCTTAACAACAGTGCATGAGGGTTCCCTATTCTCCACATCCCCATCAACACCTATTTCTTGTCTTTTTGATACCATCCATTCTGACTGGTGGGAGATGGTATCTCAACTGTGGTTTTGATTTATATTTCCCCAATGATTAGTGATGCTGAGCATCTTTTCATGTGTCTATTGGCCATCTGGATGTCTTCCTTAGAAAGACGTCTATTCACAGTACCGTACTGGCACAAAAACAGACACATAGGTCAATGGAACACAGGTGAAGATGGTGGAAATTAACAAGACAGGAAACAACAAATGTTGGAGAGGATGTGGAGAAAGGGGAACCCTCTTGCACTGTTGGTGGGAATGTGAACTGGTGCAGCCACTCTGGAAAACTGTGTGGAGGTTCTGCAGAGAGTTAAAAATAGAGCTACCCTATGACCCAGCAATTGCACTGCTGGGGATTTACCCCAAAGATACAGATGCAGTGAAACGCTGGGACACCTGCACCCCAATGTTTATAGCAGCAGTGTTCACAATAGCCAAACTGTGGAAGGAGCCTCGGTGTCCATCGAAAGATGAATGGATAAAGAGGCTGTGGTCTATGTATACAATGGAATATTCCTCAGCCATCAGAAATGATGAATACCCACCATTTGCTTCAACATGGATGGAACTGGAGGGTATTATGTTGAGTGAAGTAAGTCAATCAGAGAAGGACAAAAATTATATGGTCTCAATCATTTGGGGAATATAAAAAATAGTGAAAGGGAATAAAGGGGAAAGGAGAGAAAATGAGTGGGAAATATCAGAGAGGGAGACAGAACATGGGAGACTCCTAACTCTGGGAAACAAACAAGGGGTAGTGAAGGGAGGTGGGTGGGGTGATGGGATGAATGGGTGATGGGCACTTGATGGGATGAGCACTGGGTGTTATATGCTGGCAAATCGAACTCCAATAAAAAAAATATACAAAAAAAGAGAAAGATGTCTATTCAGGTCTTCTGTTCTTTAATTGGATTATTGGGATTTTTTGGTGTTGAGTTGTATAAGGTCTTTATATATTTTGGATATTAACACGCCTGCCTGATATACCATCTACCCCTATCTTCTCCCATTTAGTAGGTTGCCTTGTCATTTTGTTGGTCATTTCCTTCACTGTGTGCAAGCTTTTTATTTTTGTCTAGTCCCAATAGTTTATTTTTGCTTTTGTTTTCCTTGCCTGAGGAAACTTATCTAAGCCTGACATCCAAGAGATTATGGCCTATGTTTTCTTTTAGGAGTTTTATTGTTTCAGGTTTCATATTTAGGTCTTTAATCCATTTTGAGTTTATTTTTCTATCTAGTGTAAGAAAGTAGGTCTGGTTTTCCCAGCACCATTTACTGAATAGATGATTCTCCCCCCGCCCAATTGTATATTCTTGCTTCCTTTGTTATAAATTAATTGACCATGTAAGTGTGGGTTTTTTTCTGGACTCTCTATTCTGTTCCACTGATCTGTGTATCAATTTTTGTGCCAGTAATATACTATTTTGATTACTATGGCTTTGTAGTAATTTCTCGAAATCTGGGATTTGATACCTCCAGTTTTGTTCTTTCTTGAGATTGCACTGGCTGTTTGGGGTCTTTGTGGCACCATACAAATTTTAAGATTTGCTGTTTTAGTTTTTTAGTTCTTTGAAAAATGCGATTGGTATTTTGATGGCAATTGCACTGAATGTGTGGATTGCTCTGGGTGGTGTGGATATTTTAACAACACTGATTCTACCAATCCATGAGCATGGTGTATTTTTCCACTTGTTTGTGTCACCCTCAATTTCTTTCATCAAGGTCTTATAATTTTCAGAGTACACATCTTTCACTTCCTTGGTTAAATTTATTCCTAGGTACTTATTCTTTTTTGTATAAATGGGATTGTTCTCTTAATTTCTCTTCTGGCTACTTCCTTATTAGTGTACAGAAGCACAACAGATTTCTGTATATTAATTTTGTAATCTGTGAGTTGACTGAATTCATTACTAGTTCAAATAGTTTTTGATGGAGTCTTTAGGGTTTTCTATATGTAGTATCATGTCATCTGTAAATAGTGACAATTTTACTTCCTTCTTACGAATCTGGATGCCTTTTGTCTCTTTTTCTTATCTGACTGCTGCAGGCAGGACTTCTAATACTATGTTGAAAAAATGGTGAATGTGAACGTTTTTGTGTTGTTTCTGATCTTACAGGAAAGCTTTTAGTTTTTCACCATCAAGTATGTGAGTTTGTTTTTAAAAGGAGAATGATAATAGAACCTATACTATAGGAACAGAGGGCCTCTTTCCTCACTGACTTTTTAAATTTTTTTTTATAGGTAGAACTTTATTTTTTAAGAGCAGTGCTTATTTTTTTAAGTTTTTATTTAAATTCCAGTTAGTTGGGCAGCCTGGGTGGCTCAGCGGTTTAGCACCACCTTCAGCCCAGGACCTGATCCTGGAGACCCAGGATCAGGTCCTGCGTTGGGCTCCCTGCATGGAGCCTGTGTCTCTGCCCCTCTCTCTCTCTCTCTCTGTCTCTCATGATAAATAAATAAAATCTTAATTTTTTTTAAAATTTCAGTTAGTTAACATACAGTATAATATTAGTTTCAGAATATAGTGATTCAACACTTCCATACCTAATCTGCTGCTCATCACAAGTGCACTCCTTCATCCCCATCACCTATTTCACCCATCCTCCTACCCACCTCCCCTCTGGTGACCAGGAGTTTGTCCTCACTACTTGAGATCCCACCTATTCCCTAGGCTCATGAGGATCACTCTTTTCTCAAGAGCTGAAAAACTATGGACTGATTTTACCAAATAATGACATGGGTCGATCCAAGCAAGAAACCTATTCAGCCAAAGTGATGACCACTGCTAGTGGTTGAGCAGTAGTACATCATGGCCTCGGGCCTACAGTCCTGCCCTGTCAGTATGGTTAAGCCCCCGAGGCCTCACGTGTACAGCATATATATTAATAAACAGACTTCGCATGGAATAAGCCTATCAGACCCATCAGAGAAATCTCTGCATCTTAAAAATCATTCAGTCTCAAAAACTATGTCTAAAGGATAGAGTGCTGAAAATGATTTATTTGGATAAGACCTGGCCATGTACTGCTAGTTAAAACTACATGTGGCTTGGTCTTTTGATCTTCTGAAGGATTACCTATAACTTTCTGTGGTCTAGAGTTCCTGCAGAGAAGCAATTCAAATGCATTAATTTACAGTATTGAAAGGATTTTATCTTAGAAATGACTAATACCATCCCCCCAGGATTATGGCTTTTTTAAAAAAAATCATTTACTTTTCTCCTGCCTTTATCATTTGAAAACCAGGATATCCTAGCACCATGCTGGCTGCTATAAGGAGAATGGTCCTTCATGCTTTGTCTTCGCATAACACTTGTCAAAGCATAAATGTCAGGTTTTGAAGGAGAATGGTAGAAGATGTGAAGTATCAACCGATTTTTCACTCCATGATAGGGTGAAGAGACCTTCATGAAATCAATTCCTATGAAAATTCTATTTTTCATACCACTGACAACTAGCAGCACCAAACCGGATTATCAATGGTGATAAGTAACTTGCATCTACGTATATTTTCATCACACATTTCAGTATTTTGTTTCTTAGGGCTATTGTTTTTCCTCTGAAGCTCAGTCAAGTGTCAGCAATGACTCTTTGAGTAGCTTTGAGTAATGGGATCAGCTAATGTTCTGTACATGAAGAAATTCCATATCATTTGCTTCTCTAAAAATACTGCTGCCTGCCATCGGAGCCAATCAACAGTGATGAATAGCTAAAGGGACAAGTAGGTCTCTAAATTTACTTCATATCTGACAGCCCTTCAGCAGATATGGATAATGGGTCCCTATGACTCACAAATGCAATTCCCTTCTACTACAAGCAAGCTCTTTCTTTTCCAGATGAGAAAGGGCAAGGATTCTCAATGACCCAATACGTTCTTCCCTTCCCCTTTTCAACAATCCAACAAAAATTTGTTAAGCGCCTGTAGTATTAGGTTCTATGCAGCTTCTGGGCTAGATATAAAAAGCTGAAAAAGACACACATCCTTTTAACCATTAAAAGCCTATTAGTATATGGCTTATGACTCTATCTGAATTAATGTTACTAATCAAAATTAAGCTGAAAAAGAATAAATTTGTGTGCATACACATCTCCCTGTTCTAACCCACTGACCTCCAGATACTAATTTGTGTGGCTAATCTGTATGTTGGAAAATCTGCAATATGCTGATCTCTACACATTTATGTAGGGCCACTTTGATTCTCTAGGTATTTAATTTGGATTCATCCATTCAAAAACGTATATTAAGCCCCTAATATGTGCCAGACACCATGCGCTGGTGTCTCACTGGGGATACGAAACAGAGACACATAGTTATTTACCCACTGAACTGATGAACTTACAAAAACATGTAATTTTGAGGTGTTGGTTGTATGTTTTGGCTGAGCAGAGCTTATAATTATATGCTTCTTACTAAGATTATTGCATTTTCTGCTATGGGTGCTTAGACAAGGTAACATTCTTTCCGGAGTATAAACATTTTTGTGAGGTCCAAGATGTTAGGATACATTTAAATTTCTCAGGTCAAAAGAATGCAAGGGCCTTTGCCAGCCCATTACAACTAGACAATCACTTAGTAAGAATCTTTTCTCTTCAAAATCCACCACCACCATCCACTCACTTAAGCTCTCGCACAGAGAGCAGTGTACAATTGCAATGAAATTCCACTCCTGTGTTTTAACCTCAAGTCCTCCCTGGATTAGGAGTCTATGAGAGTGGAGCTAAGCGACAGTGTTAGCTAGTTTTAAATAGCCACGAGTGACTTATGATGATTCCAAATTTGGCCTTATCAAAAGTTTTGACATATATTTACAATGGTCAAGTTTTCTTCAACATGCTATATATTTATGGATAGTGTCAGTTCTTCCCATCAACACCCCCCTTCATATCTGTTTTATCCTGGTATTTTATATAAATACTATTGGCTTCTAATGCTGTGGATATTAAGGAATTATTATTTTTGTGTTCAAAACCTTTTTTAGGGGTCTTTCTGGTCATTACTTACCCTCATTTGATGTATTGTTTTTACTCTCGGTATGTTCTGTGCAACAGGCCCTTTGCTAGGCACCAGGACTAGGAAGACAAATGAGACACGGAGAATCCTTAATTGAGCTATTATATCATGCTAAAAAAAATTAAGCAGGAGAAATAGGGAGGAACATAATAATCAAAGCGTAGAAGCATTTCCCAGAATTGGATTTGTTATGAGCTGTTTTTGCCCAATTACTACTTTAATTGAACCATCTATAATTCCTTTCACTTATGTTTTTAGTCTAGAAGAAGCCAGACACAAGATGTTACACATGAAGCCAGAAGCCAGCACGTTTTTTTGACAGCAGAAACTCCCTCAAGTCTATTAAAATCACCGAAGAAAGAAGAAATCAACAAGTGAGGGTCCTAGAAAATGACATCTGCTAAGTCCAGAACCGTGATTGTGTTTCTTATGTTCCTGGACTGGCTGCATGGGAAGGGGGGAACTGGGGCCAAGGCACAGCCCTAACTCAGGTGATTCTGCACACAGGGACCTAGGTCAAGACAGATTGCTACGTGTCATAAGGATTCTCAAGAATCCAGCCCTCCCAGGACACCAGAGGCCCTTCCCAACTTGGATTTAAACAACACTTGCTTCTGATCCAGGACATTTACGACACATAAACATCGTCTCCCTACTTGAGTATGCTGTGTGTATGCACAGGTGCACATATGGAAGACCGCCTCTCCTGCCACTGCCTATCCCCACTACTCTGTCTTTAGCATAATTTTAATTAATGAGAAAAGTCCATCGAATGCTATCATCCCCCTCTTCTACCTTCGGATACATTGCTCTATTCCCTTACCAGCCAATTAGTGATCGCATGCGGGAGAATGAATCCTATAATATTCAGTGCCCCCAATTCCCCATGCACCATCTAGTGGTGATGATAATTATATTAACGGTAATGATGATGCTGATGATGATACTGGATGATGATAGTCAATGAATTTCAAATACCTAAAAAGGCCATTTTACCAGTGAGTGGAAGAGAATCTTGATTTTCCTTTGGAAACACTTCCTAAGAAATGAAGCGCTTGTATTACCTTGACAAGACTCGCCAAGGTCTCTGGGTTAGAATGCAAGGTAAAGCCATCTATATTTTACAATAAGAAGGTATTGATTCTCCGAGCAATTGAAAATTGCATTTCCCTGTTCACTGGCTTTCCAAATACTGGTAGTAAGACAATAAGGTGCTTTTGAAGTCGGGGCACAAGCTTCAGGTATGGGCTACATGTGTGAAAACGCAATGCTTTTACTTAGTAAGTCTCAGTTCCAAACTACCCTCCATCATTATTTCCTTTCATTTGCCATGTCTTAGTAAATCATTTTTGCTGACCAAACCTCTCTTGCCTCCTAGATGCCTACGTTAAAATTGATGATTATGAGTGCTTTCCCCTAAATAAGTCTTGTTGTCCAGCTTATTGCCACTTCTTTTCCTCCTCCTTATAAACATAAAGGCGTTTCTCTGGCTATCCACCACGTCCCCTTCTTCCTTTGTTATTAAAAATGTAAAAAGCAGCAACAACAAAAAGCCATACGTACAGTCCACTTTGAACACACTTCTATCACCAGTCGGAAAATCGATGAACCAGTTGGAACTCAACCAACAGCTCTAGTCCTTCCAATTAAGTGTGTGTGTGTGTGTGTGTGTGTGTGTACAAAATCAGAGTTAGAGATACACATGTGCACCTATGTAATACACACACACATCAATAGAAATACCAATCTGGCCTCATCTTTCCTCAACTTCTGTAGTTTCTGATTCTCTTTCTAAAACTAAATAACTCATAACCTCAAGTTTCATATGTGTCCCAAGTTGCTGATCTCTGGAGAAATGCTTTCCACTTCCCATATTAGACCTTGAAGAAACTAAAAGGCTTACGATCCCCATGGCTGAGACGAACAGCAAGCAGCGTGGAGGAGCCAAGAAATCAAGATTCTCTTGAAAAGACATTAATGTCTAATCAAAACATGCTGTGCGGAGGAGTGTCAGCTCAGAACCTGCACTGACGCAGGACATTTCCAAAATTCTGTTGTATTTTGCATATATTTGAAGGTGCAAATATGGAAAGTCCCCTTGAAAGCCAAGAATGCATATAAGAAATACATAAAAGACCTAAAAAAAAACCCCACCTATCCTGAGGTGTCCCCCAAATATTTCATGTGTTTGCTTTACAAAAACCAAGTCTACCACACAGGTTGCACTAACTCTTGTCGGAGAACTGGTCTCTCCTCCTCGAAATATTTGATTATTATACATCAACCAAATTCATAAGATGCAACTTCTGCTTTATATGAGAAAAGTCTCTTTCTAAAATGCATTACTGTCTGAGGTATTGATTTGTTCTCAAATTGCTTGTGGAAACACACTGAGTTTCAATGTATCCACCATAAACTCCGGGCATTTTGCCTGTACTACAGACACAGCAGAGGAAGATTCATTCATATGATTTTAATCATTTTTCATCTATAACCTCTATGACATAAGGGCAAGTTGCTTAGTGAAAGAAGAGAATGCTTTCCCATCAGACAGACAAGCATTTACAATCCTCTGCAATCCAGAAACCAAGAACAGTTTCCCATTTAAAGAAAAAGAAAAATAAATCCTCTTTCTAATTGAAAATAACCGTCCTCTACAACTCTGTTAGGCTTTGCTGGGAAGAGAAACATTTCTTAGTTTATGAGGCAGACTGAATGCGGATCACAGGAAAACTCAGCTCATTCTTCTTATGAGTCAATCTTTTTTTTTATAAAAGATTTTATTTATTTATTTATGAGACATGGGGGTGGGGGGCAGAGACACAGTCAGAGAGAGAAGCAGGCTTCATGCAGGGAGCCCGATGTGAGACTTCATCCCAGGACTCCAGGATCACGCCCTGGGCTGAGGGCAGGTGCTAAACCGCTGAGCCACCCAGGGATCCCCTGAATCAATCTTAACTACACTGACAAATGTTCATCATTTACAAAAGCATCAAAACGGTGCCTCTCATCTCTGTGACGACCTTCTTTCTAGATTATCACTAGAAGACCTACCTAGCAGATAGGTGAGTGCTTCAATATCATGCCCATCTTTAACAGAAAAAGTTAAGAAATAAAAACGTCCAACAGCAAGATGAAGAGTACCACTAGGAGCCCCAGAATAAAAAAAAAATACCAGGGATCCCTGGGTGGCTCAGCAGTTTAGCACCTGCCTTTGGCCCAGGGTGCGATCCTAGAGTCCCGGGATCGAGTCCCACGTCAGGCTCCCGGCATGGAGCCTGCTTCTTCCTCCTCCTGTGTCTCTGCTTCTCTTTCTCTCTCTCTCTCTCATAAATCAATCAATCAATCGATCAATCTTTTAAAAAAAAATACCATTCCACTAATGCCACATACTAGTATCTCATCAAAGGATTTCAAATCACTTCCAAATGTCAGAACCCACTGTAGAGACAGACAAGAGTGGAAACCGGAGAACTCATACTAAAGGTTCCACGGTGTGGTTACCTTCTGATCCGCCTGGCCCTCTCCCAACATGCTTGCTACAAATCCATGTCGTTGTGCCATTTTGAGCAGGGAGATACAGTAAAATGTATGCTCTACTACCTTCCCCAAGGGCCTTGGGTCTTATTACTCTTGGCCATGGGGCCAAACTCAGGGCTACAGGATGAGGTGCTGACGGTCAGGCTGGCACACCAGATGAGACTCTTCCTTTGGCCTGTTTGACTCTGCTATTCTACAAGTGGCCTTTGTGGGGGGCACTGTTGAGGATGGAGAATGACCTTGGAGAACACCATAAAGATCACACACACTGGCTGCTGCTTTACGGCCTTCCTCCCTTGGCAAACAGCAGACTCAAGAGACCAAGCCTCCCTCCTTCTCTCTGGTCTCTGATGCTCCGCCTCAGGATGCCACCTCCGATGGAAGTTCTTCTGCTTCTACTTCATGAATTAACATATTTACAAACCCAGCAGTGTCCAGACAGACCAAGCGAAGCCATCACAACGTAGGCGCCTGGACAGGGTCTGGCTCACGTTTAGGCAAAAGATGGGGCAAAGCACAAGGGACAGAGTGGCTGAAAACATAATTCTTTCTGTTCCACAACATTTTTTTTTCTGTGCCATTCAGAGATAGAAAGCACCTCTCACACGGAGAAATATATTTTTGTAATGCCTCTAAAAACAATGCATCAGCAAAGAAATAACATTAATTTTTCTTTTTTTTAAAGATTTCATTTATTTGAGAGAGTGCAAGGCACACAAACAGGGGGTGGGCAGAGGGAGAAGCAGACTCCCCACTGAGCAGGAAGTCAGACGCAGGGCTGGATCCCAGGACCCTGAGATCATGACCTGAGCTAAAGGCAGACGTTTAACCGACTGAGCCACCCAGGGGCCCTGATTTTTCTGAGACATATATCAAAATACAAAAGCATCAAGATGACAATCTAGGTAGTTTTAGATTGGCTGGATTTCCATGTACTTCCTAGACTCATACCAATAATTCACCTTTGCCAGGAAGGAAGGGAGGGAGGGAGGGAGGGGCAGTGAGGAAGGAGGAAGAGAGACAGAGTGGGGAAAAAGAACAGCAGAAAAATACAAAACATCTGCACCCGGTAGTTATGAAAAATAGCAAGCCTGAAGAGCAGAAAATTTGATCACTAAACGAAATCACTAGAAACTCATAAAACTGACAAACCAAAGGAGAAAGTGAGGCTGAAAACCAACCTCCTCTAACCCCAAAGAGGGAGGCAGCTGGTGGTAATGTTGAGAACATGGGCTGCTCTGGAGCACACCTGGGTCACAGCCCTGTGGCTGCCACGTGCCCGCAGCAGACTCTGATCACACTAAATTTCAGACTCTTCATGTAAAAATGAGAGTAGGAAGCAGGTTATATTTAAATGTGCCTTCAGCTTTAAAGTTCTAGATAGAAACTCGAGCCCATATGCTAGGTGTGAGAGGGCCTAGGGGTTCCTGGTACCTCGGACGCCCAGGTGTGTCAGCTGTTCGAGAAACTTCTGAATTAGGGTCCTATCACAGATCCATGTGTATGTGGCAATTCATCATACGACTGAGCAACACCAATTAGTGGGAAATAGATGGGTTATTTAGGAGACGGTGTTGGAAAAACTAGCTTTCTATAGAGAGAAGATGTTGGATCGATATGTCCCTGCCATAAAAACAAAACAAATCCCCACAAAGCTCCCCTCCAAATGCCGTCAAGGTGTAGAGGTGAAGTACAACCATAAACCCAACACGAAGAGCAATGGGAAAGTATTCTTGATAACTGGGGATGAAGAAGGATTTCTTAAGCATGATGTTTTTCTAAGTCACAAAGGAATACAGTGATGGGCCTGACCTCAACCAAAGATCCCAGACAACACTGATAGAAGATAGCTGACACTTCTAAAAATGGACCAAAGATGAACATCTAGAGGAGATCCACAAGAAAAAAAAGAGAAAAATTTGCATAAAATATGAACAAGTGGTGAAGTGTATAAAGAGAAGTTCGAGCTCACGAGCATTCAGAGAAATGCTCATTTAAACGGACAAGGATGCAGCCAGCGTCGGCTGTGCAAGGGCATATCCAAGGGGGCCGCGTGATGGGAGGACGGGCTGGCTCGGGCACTCCCGTGAGCAGTCCTCTGTGTTTGCGGAGGTGAAGGGTGCTCGTGGCCCACGGTCCCGAGAGCACGACCCCCACAGGCCCGCCCGCAAAGCCAGACGAGGACACGCATGTGCACGCCAGCACCACGGCAGGGTTTCTGTGGACGGCACAGCACGCGGTAGCCACGAGGAAGGAAGAAGATGCACACTCAGCAACATGAGCAGCCCTAAAACCGGAGCTGACTGGAAGGAAATAAAAAAAGGAACCAGAATCTAGATCATCGCCTGTGTAGATTGCAAAATTCACCCGTGCAAGTGTGTGTTTCCCAAGGACACACATGTATCCAGAGCCACGTTCACTGTGGGACGCCGGTGACCTCTGAAGATGCCCAGGAGCTGGGTGGGGAGAGAGATGCAGGGCCTGATGGTGGTGACATGCCCTCCCTAGGCTCTGAACACCTGACCGGGTAGGGGACGGGGGAGCCGGCTGGAGGCCCATGCACTCAGCTCGCCCCAAGACTGGAGTGTGGACAGGATTAGGGCCTGGGAAGCCAAAGCGTTGGACTGTAAGATGTTAGAAGAGGATTCATCAGAGGGCTTGAGATACTTGAACTTCTAGAAACACACACGTTTGCTAAAAATCACAGCCTGGCGTCCCATCGGTAAGGTCGGGGAGTGGGGGTGAATGGGTGACAGGCACTGAGGGGGGCACTTGACGGGATGAGCACTGGGTGTTATTCTGTATGTTGGCAAATTGAACACCAATAAAAAATAAATTTATTATTAAAAAAAATAAAATAAACTTATTGGCAATCTCATAAAAAAAAAAGTACGGATCAAACGTTGATACATATTCATCAGGGACTTGGGATTGTCGTAGGCGCAGATTCAAACTTGCTCCTGACGGGCCGCAACTCCCACCATCCTGACAGCCCCACTCCCTAAGCTCCCAAATCTGTAGGATTTACTGTAGGAGTCACGTGAGGACCTAGAACACTTCCCGTGGGGGGTGAAACAGGGATAAAGAGGAAAGGCTTATTTTCAAGAACAAAGGTCACCGGCCGGTGGACTGTGGGTCAAATCCTGCTTAGATGATGCTACCGAATTAGCTGCCAACATTTACATTTTGCATTAAGAACAGATTCCTGGTTTGTGCAGAGAACTGGAGAAATCCAGGACAACGGGCCCGCGAGCAGGTGTGCGCCCCCAGGTGTGCAACAGCCCCCCCCACCTGCCTGCAGTGCCCTCAGGGCTGCACGGGTGGCGGTGCTGGTAATGCTGCTGCTGCCAGTTACTCAGCACTGGACATGACAGGTGGCCACGCAGCCTGGAGCCACAGAGGAAGCTGGTTGTTGGAGCGGAGCGGGTCACTAATGAAAACGATGTAAGTCTTAGCTTCAAACAAGCGCAGGCCCGTTTCAAGTGGGACATCTGGAAGGGCTTTATTCCCTCCGGAATGCACCAGAATTAGCAGAGGAAATGGGGCAGGGAAAGGAAAGCAGTCTGGTTCTCCTGTGTTTGGAAGATATTCAAGCAGATGGGGTTCCATAAAGACCTCTTGGCAGGGAGGTGAGAGCAAGCCTGGACGGAGCAGATGCCTGCGTGCCAGCTATCCTGGTCCCCAGAAGGCCAGTACCCCCTTCACGGTAAATGTCACTACCAACCCTGGTTCCCTGCTCGGCTATTAGCACTGTCCATCAAGAGGACGAAAGCACCAGCAGTGACTGCTTTGCCCCATGTACAGCGCTCATGGCTTAATTTAGATATTAATTTTCTCACTCTTGCTTACCACACCTCCTTCAGACATCCTGCGGATGCTGGATCCTCGTCCCTGTTACAGAAGTTGTATGGAAATGAAGGGTGGGAAAAAAAAGAAATAAAGGGTGGGTTACGTTCTAAGATTAGTAAAACAAGTGTCGAGATGAATTTAAATGTCCTTTTTTTTTTGCTTCATTCTGTCTTTAAAGTGGCTAGTAACTGCCTCAAATGACCAGGGCATACGTGGTATGGTGCACATAGGCATGGACAAGGACGTAATGTCAATTCTTTGCAATGGAAAGCCCTGGTACCAGTAGCAAATGTTCTATCAGAAGACTGGAAGCACTACTCATATATGTTTTGTTCTGATTTGTGTTCCATCAGAGACCATAGTTAAGTGAACACACTTTAGTCAGGGAATAGTGAGAGCTGTGAAGAAATCTTAAAGGTAGAAGCTAGCACGTCACTGGAGTGTGATGCTGCCCTGAGTAGTCTACGGGTAAGTGGAGGCAGGCAGGTGCTCCAACCTGGGTGGCAACTGGGCAGGGGTAGGTACTTGGCCCCAGGGTGGAGGTGTTCACAAGGCGCTTGAAGAGGAGGCCAGTGCAAGGAGCAGGAGTGGGAAACGGACGTCCTGACACAGGTAATGAGAGAGGAAGAGGAGGTTTAGTGGGAGCTGGGACAATGAACAGAACATCAATGAGGTTATGGACTCAGCCAGGTACGCGGGTGCCCCGAAAGGAAACAAAGAGTTGACCCGTAGCAGGTAGCTGAAAAACACAACTGGATGCCAGAAAAGGCCAGGGGCTGAGGAGGCATTTAGGGGTCACCGGTATTCTGGAAATCAATGGAGTCATGGCTGACTCACCCCAGCAGCAGCTCACACTTGTTCTCTGCACCAGCAACTGCTGCAGATGTACCATCACACAACCTCCGTGACACCCCCTTGGAGAAGGGACCTCATCATTCCACTCCACTGACGAGGACAGGGGACTTCAAGAAGCAAAACAACTGACACAAGGTCACGCCTAGGAAGCTGCAAAGCCAGATACCAACCCAGAGAGCCGGGCTCTGGAATCCCTGCCCTTAATCGCTAACAAGGACCATAAAAAAGATGACTTAATTTTTCACCCAGTGAAACTGTGGAGGATGTCTTGATCTATTTGCCATCACATAACCCAGCCGGATGTGTGTTTGGATCACTGTTTTAATTCTGCCAATTATGAAATCAGAAGATTGGAAAGAAGATACGGGGCCCACTGCATTTAGGCGACCAGGGTGTTCATTCTTTCACTGTGGATCTTCAGAGAAGGTGATCATGCACCTGTAAGGAGCAGTCTGCCCCAGGGTCCACGTCCCACATTCCTCACCAGGTCTCCTGTGTCTGCCACATGTCAGGGCGCCAGGCTACACACCAAGTGCATACACTGGCATGAAAGCTCAGAACGTCCCTGGTTGCCCCTGATTCCTGTACCTACCAACTCCACAGAGCATTATGAGAACATGAACTATAGCTTGTTCCTAATGATTTTTTCTCCTTATTGCATTTAGTGGACTTTCCTTCTTAGTTCAAGGGTACTTTGGTTTTTTGTTCCAGAGTATTTCTTCTCTCTCACTATTCCTGGGAAATACATTCAGTTCACAAAATAAACCTCACCAGAACATTCTGTATGTGTTTCTTGAAAGTTGAAGCCCAGGTCTGTTTTTTTTTTTTTTAATTTTATTTATTTATTTATTTATTTTTTTTTTTTTATGTGAAGGTTATAGAACTTGATCATCTGAAAGAGGATTATAATAGTTTACAGCACATGGCAAAATACAAGCAAGTAAGTTAGAAATAGTAGTAGAAAAAGATTCTAAAAATCCCTTTCCTCCAAGTGCATGGAATTAATTGTTTATCATGATGCAACTTATGGTACATTAATTGTAGCACGATGGGAAAACAGTCAACACTAGTGACAATCATATTAGTGCTGGAGATAAAAGGTGAAGAGCAACGTCCCGGTGTCCGTTCATATTTCCTTGTCTAAGTATTTCTTGTGCTTTGCTGAGTGAAAACAGAAAGACCCACCATAAACAGCATTACTAGGACTTCTCACATTTCAGAATAGGATAAATGTAGGAGTTATTCAATTTTGCTTCATCTAATTTTAAAATATCCAATAATTTATCCTTCTGATCTTAATAACACTGTATCTTGGTATGGTTTTTACACTGATCTCTGGAACTGCCAAACTACATGCATGTGTGAATTTACCCACTGATTATCCATTTATTGGATGTTTATTGGGCTTCTACTAAGGACCAGTTACTGGAATCTACAATTTTGAATACAAATAAATACGTACCAGGACAAGGTTTAATTTAATGAGTCAAGTGCTTTGCAAAGGTTATAGAGGTAATTATGAAGGTCCTCTGAGAGTTACATGCTATGATCCCCATTTTACAGACAAGAAAAATGACGTTCAGGGAGGTCAAATAAACTGTCACTGTTTCTGTTGAAATTAGGGTTTCAAGCTCAGGTTTTGGTAGTTTAAAATCCTGTGCCCTGAAAAAAAGCACTAGGCTCTATTGTCTCGTGTCAAAGATTAAAATGAATAAAAAATGTATTCAACTACATACTTATGGAAAATAGATAAGAGGAAAAAGAACGTAGCCCTGAATGTATAGGAAGCCATCACACAAATGTTACACCTGAGTTGAGTCTTAAAAGACGAGAAACTCAAAGATGGAAGCACACCATGGGCTTGGCTGTGAGAGGGCAGACCGTTCCTCAAATACCAGTAAGTGGTCTTGGGCAGCTGGGCGATGAGCGTATACAAGCTGCTAACTAAAAAGCTGGAACAAAGCAAGTTGGAACCAAATGGTGAGATGAGTCTGGAAATGCTAAGCAGCTGAGATTTCAGCCAGGGGCCAAGGGAGGTGCTAAAGAAATTCAAATAGGGAATGATGTGCCTGGGTTCTAGAAAAATCCGTGACTTGAATATTGAGGCAGGGAGGGTGACCCCAAAGAGAATAATCTTCCAGGGGGTGGGGTGAGGGTCTGTTCATGCATAGTGAAGAAAAGGTGACTAGGTTTTAAAAATGCATTTAGTAAGAAAATGCAGGATTGAGAGTTCTGTGAGCTGCGGTCGAGGAAGGGAGAAGATGTTAAGCAGGATTTTGATGCGCTGTTTGGGTGAGTTTTTTAAGGCTTCTGCAGACAAATTAGAGGAGGAGTTAGGGATTCCATTTTACATGGAATGAGGCTGCCTGTGGGACATACAGAGGTTTCCAGCAGAAAATTTTGCAAAATTCAAGAAAAAAAAAAGTGGGGCTTGAGATAAGGATTTGGAAGTCGGTGTAGTATGGGCGATGTTTAAAGCCACAAGCATGGCTGAACTTGGCACTTGTAGGACAGCTGGGCTCAGAGTTTCAGGGACAAACACCACATCCCCACCCTCCAAGTTAGAAGCCACATCTGCTTCTGATGCCAGAACAGAAGCCCATGTCTTTTAAAATCTGAAAACTCTTTCATGTAATTAAGCCTCAGTAAGACAGAGTTTAACTTCCAAAAGAATCGATAGCACGGACGTTTGTTCCATATTTAGCTAGGGCAGAAAGTGTTTACATAGGGAAAGTAAAGTTACTTTGTGAACTGAGAATTGCTTAGATATTTTAATTTTCTTTCTTACCTCATGCCCCAAAAAACAACCAGTTAATGCCTTTTTCTTTCAATCGATGATTTTAAAACCGGCATATTAGGGAAAGTATCTTGCCATCTATTGAAGATCTATTTTTACCATGGACTGAGAAGCTTAGGTAAACAACAATGGCTATTTTTGTAAAATTATTTCTGCTTATGCAATGGATTCCCTGGATTATAGTCTAATGGCAAGTGTCAAACTCTGCAACTTTGCAACCTCAGTGTGGTAAAGAAAAGGGAGAGGGGATGTTCTCGGCCTACACCGTAGCTCAATCAAGAGCTCTGCCATTATAATTAGTTCAATAAAGGGCCCCACTGCTTCTATGTGGAGGAAAATACACTTTTAAAAATACATTTATTATATCTGGACTATAACTTTATTATGGGAGTTCAATGTGTTCTCCCAGGAAACAGCTTTAAACCAGGATACGTCAGCAAATAATGATATTTTCCCGTCATTATCCAAATTGTCAACAAAAGGAAAGATCATTATGATCCCATATAAAAGAGAAAGAATGGAGCAATAAACTAGATACATTTCCCACAGGATGATATTAAAGCAGAATTATTCCAGGCAAGGGACAGACGATGCTGGGTAGGTAGAGGTTGGAAGTTTTTCTGTTGTCAGAGAGGTGAAAATATATACCCGTCAGCCAGTCAGAAAGAGCAAATCCTTGCTGCTTAGAAAGCACAGATGATTTTCTATGAGGAAATTTAGGCTATGCTCCAGTTCAGAGAGAAAGCCACATGTGTGATTGTCTAGTTTTTCAGCTTCTCTGACTTTGAAATGCCCTCCTGCCTTGGGTTCTAGGACGTACACCGTCCTGAGACTTTCCCTTCTCAGGCTGCTCCTCCTCTGTCTCCGGTGCTGGCTTATCTTCTAGCAGCTGAGAAGTTAAGCTGTTAAGTTCCATCAGTCACATGCATGGCTGAAATCGTTCCTGTCTACACAGCCACACTTTGTATCTCCACCCTGGCTCGTCCCTTGTAGTCCAGACCTGTGCATCCAATTCCCTATTGGACATGTCCACTTGGGTGTCTCGAAGTCCTGCGGCTCATTCCACAAAGCTAACATGCAGCACTCCTGATCATTCTCTCCCAACCCTGGCTCCCTCCCAGGGACTAGCTTTCCACTCGACCACCCACCGCAGCGTCTCCTCAAGAACTTGAGAAGCGCTGGGCCATCACTTATGCCTCTCTCCCTCTCTCACCCTCCAAATATAATCCATCACAATGTCCCATTGATTTCCCCTCTCGATGTCTCCCAAGGTTCAGAAACAAAGTGCTTTAGAAACAATCAAGGTCTGAAAATCTAGATGGCACCAAAGGTATTTATTTAGTGGAAAAAGTAACTTCTTGGCAAGCTCTTTTTGACATTTTGTCATCTGCATTTTAATGTAGGTTTTGTTTCACCGCATCAAATCTTTCATTCCATAAACGAGAAGAAAACCAGGCAGCTGGTATATGAGATCTCTCAGTATTATAAACACAGAAGTAGAGGTAGCTTTTCCTGCCTCTCCCGACCTATCTGTTCACTGAGTTTGAACATACCTGAATGCTAGCCACTTCTCTGCTTTGAAAATGTCTCATAATACAAAAAATGCTATGAATCCTCTTTCTGGACAGGAACACATACATTATTATATTCATGGACTTAGATGTAATAATGTTCAGCTGGTGGTTGGGGGAGGTGAAGAACGGAAGATGGGGTGTCATTTTTTTCTTTCAGGTGCAAGAATGAATTTCCTGAACTTCCAAGGGTTCCTTTTCCATTTCCTACAGAATACAATCCACCTATATTTATTAGGAATGCTTAGAAGGCCCTGCACAAAGAAGGCCCTGTGTCAATTGTAAAGAATGTGTTCACTTTCTAGGACTGGAAAAGGAGAGAGAAGCATTTTGACAATTAATGGCATCCTCAGCTGATAATCCCCAGCACCACCTTGTTGGCCCTGAGTGATTACTCATGATAAATATAAATTGCGTTTCTGATCATCAGGGATGGTTATGTAATACATACTGAAATCAGAATTCTATCATTTAAAATGGTAGCAACCTCCCACTTTATAAGAAAGATGGTAATTTACACAGCAGTGAACAGAAATAAGATATTCCATGAAGAAAAGCCAAATATATGGGGGTAATAACATAGGAATGTGTTGAGCTGAGAAGTAATTTTACGTGATCATGAGTCACAGTGACCATAAAACTTTAGTCAAATTTAACGGATTACATTGGTGTTAATGCCATCACTACTCAACCAAAAGCAGAAATAGAAGAAAGACCTAGAACTCCATGTGCAGGCGCTAGTCTTCTTTTTAATCCGGCTCTGAAATGTGTTTGTGTTAGGCAGAAACCTAGTAAAACGCCAATGAAGAGGGAAAAAAAAAAATCGACCCCAAGATAATTTTAAATGAGAAATAAAATCTGGAAGGAAGCCATGCCAGAATTTATTGAAAAACAGATTTTTCTCCTTCAAAAATGTTATTAAAAAAATACGAATGTTTTTGTGACTTATTGCCAAGTTTATTTTATAGGCTCTCTGCTACTCAGATGTACCATACTGTACAATGTGATGGATGGGGGCTATTAATCATTTTTACTGAAGAGCAGAACAGCCCATGCTACGCACTACTATTAAAAAGGTGAGGTATTCTGAGAGTACATTCATTTCCTCATAAAGTCACACGTCACATATCCCCTGGATTTTCAAATAGTTCTTTCCGATGGACTCGCATACTCCGCTGGTCCTGAAAGATGGGCTGGCTGGTGGGAAAGAGCTGTCGGTTTGCCCCAGGAGGACAGTCCTAATTCTCTGGCCAAATCTCTACCTGAAGGTCTCCCTGTGCTTTGGGCAGTACAACCTTATTTGTATTTCTGTCTGTTATCTGCATTTTAAGCCAAACACGGTTTTACATATTTTCTTACATTGCTTCCCAGCTTGGGGAAGGCCTGGAGCGTGTGTGGGCGCCTGTCCACTCTCAGCCCTGGCCGGCTGCCCGGGGGGTGTTACCCCTGCAGGCAGAGTCCAGGGTTGGTCCAAGCAGCTTCCCCACTGTGGTCAGCCCCACAGCTAGTCACACTGAAGAAGGACTGGGAGAGGCCCGTCCACAGATAGGAAGATCGGAGACACTACTGAGTGGGGTCTTAATTATTGTTGCAGAGAAAAATAATACACTCATTACACATAACTGTACATATCACAGGTTCCCTGTCTTAGAGTTTTAAAAAATGAGAGCGAGCCCATGATAACTGCTTCCTCTCTCCGGGGACAGTCTACGATTTCACGGGCTACCATCTCTTTTCCCACATTTGCTTACTTTTTTCCCCCTCCCCTTCCCACTAAGTCCTCCTTTTTTGAAGCTAGCATCTTCATCTTTCTCCAGCACACCACGGTCTGAGCTGACATCCAGGTTCTGCTGCTCTGGGGGGTGAATGTGCAGAGCAAAAGGGAGAAGCAAGCACCTCTCTCCACCTGCTAAGGCTTGTACACCTGAGTCTACTGCTCTGGGCTGAACCAGAGCCAAAGGCACACTGGATTCCAACCCTTCACTTCTAGAAAGAAGAAGAAATGGCTCCTGAGGGCCTGTCTCTGTCCACAGCAAAGAGCATTCTATTGACCAGTATCTTTATCCCAGTCCTGCCTGGTCCATTCAATACAACATGTCTGGGTGCATAAAAACCACCACCACCACCAACAACAAAAACAACAAAAACCAGTTCACTATTCAAAAAAACAAAACTCTCAATCTTTAAATCTTTACTCACTGTCTGGCTTTCTTTGAATAATCATAACAACATGTCATTTACTGGTGAGGCCTCATCACCTCTGATGAGTGGTCACTGCCTGTCAGATTTTAACACCTGAAGCACAATCACAGAAGTGCAACACCCAGCCTTACGTGACTTATCATGTTAGAATTTCATGTGGTTGGGGGCAAGATGGGTCATATTCCAGAAGGCCAGCACTTGGAGACGATACCACCTAGGACCAATCCGGGAAGGCCCTGATTACATTACAGGGGACTGTAATGGCACAGTTTATCAGTTGATGAGAGAGACCCAGCGGTTGGGGGTGTTCCTAGCAGGTTAGCATAGAATTAGAAATAGAAAACCCCAGAGAAACTCAGGTCCCAGCAGGATCCTAAAAACAGGAATGGAAGAACAGGTCATGGTACGTGCAGGCGTTGGTCACAAGGAAACGATGCAAAGATTCAGATTCTAGAACCAAGGCAGAAGATCTAAAGCATATAGTAAAGGTGGCTTGCGACCCATCTCCTGAATGCTGGACTCCTTCAAATCCCCTGGTCCTAGAGTTTAGGGTAGAGTGGAAGCCTATTATATTGGGAGGCAAGTGTTTTTCGGTTAAAGAATAGAACCAAGCAGGTCATTTTATTGGGTATTTTAATTTTCCCAGGCCAGATTTCCATCTCCCAGCCATCTCTCTTACCCTACACTCCCCTATTCATAAATTGACTTTAAAACCTTTCTGATCTTTCTTCACATAGATCAAGAGTAGGCAAAGGGCTTTGAAAAGCAAATGGAATGACTTTATGGATACATAGCCAAAGGGAAGAGCTATAAGCATTTTTAAAGGTAAGTTTCTTGTATTAACAGTTCAATGAAATAATTCTATCTTTGCTCTCATGATTTTATTATAATACCTGCAGAACGCAAAAAAAAAAAAAAAAAAAAAAAAAGAATGGGAAGGTCAGCCCAACTTTTGTTGGGATACTAATAGGAAATGTTATAAAATCACTAAATGGCACAAAGATACAAAAATATGGAAATCGTCAAGATAAAACACGGTCAGGAGAATTTTGTGAGGAACAATAGTATTCCTCAGACCACATTTTTTGAACCAGTGATTAAAAACTTCATTTCCTTGTTGGCTTTAACATCTAGCAGATTGGCATGCGTTTGAAAGCATAAGGAACTAGTACTAAAGAAATGCAAGAAGGAGAAGGATTTGGTTAGTAATAAGCTTATTTCAGACCTCTTCAGATTAAGGTCAAGTATAAAATTCTCATTAGTTTCCAGTTTATTTAAATCAGGGCTGCTGTGATTTGAAAGTCACCTCCATCATCCCGAGCTGAGAAGTGCGTGAGTAGGTCCACAGGGCCCAAGCAGAAAAGTTACCTGTGGTTTCCTCTTTTACAAAAGATACTTAGAATCCTGGGACCTAAGATTTTTTTCAGATTTATTTTGAGAGCGAGCGAGCGAGCAAGCATGAGGAGGACCAGCAGGGCAAAGGGCAGAGAGAGAATCTCAAGCAGACTCCACTCTGAGTGCTACGCACAGAGCCTGGATCATGACCCTGAGACCAGGACCTGAGCCAAGATCAAGAGTCTGATGCTTAACCTACTGAGTCGCCCAGGTGCCCTGATTTTTTTTTTCTTTTAAATCATTTTGGTTGAATTCTCTGAAAAGGGGTTCGGTGGAGAAAAGCTTTGCCAAGCCCCCCACTCTGGCCAGCTCTCCAAACCTGGGCTGCCTTCAATTAGTGCAGGAAACAGACTGGAGAGACAGCCGTGTTCTCCCTCTTTGATTGTTAACTGCTTTCATATTCCATTTTATTTAAGATACTTAATTTGTTTTTAGTGATTTACTCTTCTTTGTAATTAGATGTAGCGATTAGCAAGCATCTTTTCTTTGGCAATGCAGTTTCCCTGCAACGGAAATGAGCTTAAGTCAACATTACACTTACCTCTACTCAGTGTAAGGATTTGTAAAGGCGAAAACCACCAACTAGACTCCCTCTCTTACGATTAAGTAAATGCAAATGAGAGGTAAGACAAAGAAAGAAGTAATTAGTAGGAGGGAGGAACAAAATGGAGATTTTTAAATGCAGAATCCATTCATAACACTTCTCGAGAGAGCTGTTCTAATAGATTACCTTGCTGAAATGCATTATTTAAGTCTTGGCTGTTTGGAGCTAGAGGTAAATGCATCCTCTCCGCACCGGGGCGCATAATGCCTTTCGAATAAATGCAGGTCAACGTGAGGCTACTTACTTGTCTTTGCAAAATCAGATCTGATGTCAGTACAAAGGCAGGAGGAGATAAAAGGGGTTATTAATACCTAAGAATGTGACACAGATGCCCAAGCATATTGCGTGACAATATAGAATAAATAAGGCAAAATGTTAAATTGTCAAGACCAGGGGCTCTTTCTCTCTTTCTCTCTCTCTCTCTCTCTCTCAATAGTTTTACTGTAAAAATCAGCTAAAAAGAAATGGATCCTCTTTCACAAAAGAGTCTCACAAACGGTTTCATCCCTTTTGTCCTAAGTGCTGGTCTTATATTTTGTAAGAATTTCATCTCAATGTCTCCTGTCATCATGATGAATGCTGGAGCCTGGCTTTTCCTACTGGGGAGAGTATCGCATGTCTGCCTCTGTCACTCTTTTTTTTTCATTTTTTTTCTGGTCTCCAAACAAAAATTCCACCACCGCCTTTTTCAAGTTGAAAGGCAATAGGGCCTTTTCCCAAGCTGAGAGGCCGTTTCCAAGTGACAACTCCTTGTCACAGTTAAAATGTGAGCAGAGGACCCTGAGATTTACATGCCTCTGGTAAATGGGAGCTGTCCCGGCCCTCTGCGGGTCACGGATTAAAACGTCCCCTGTCCCTCGGCTGCATCCTGGCTACAGGTAAACCATCACAAGTGAATGGAGAAAATAAGCCAACCCTGGAGAGCTGAAGCAGGAGCAACATGCAATCACAGACGGCACTCGACATTTCAGTCCAAGTGACATATTCTGGAATTAGGCAGCAGACAACCAGTTTGCTGCTAAAAAAAAAAAAAAAAAAAAAAAAAAAAAAAAAAAAGCAAGGATTCTCCTTTTAATTAAACCACAAATTCCAGTGCATACTTGGGCGTGCGTGAGTTTACCTGTGTGCATGCGCATGCCTCTTCCACAGTGGGGAATCTCAAAATATTTTGCTCATAAGCAGAGGAAGAAACTCCATTTTGTAAATCCCCTGCACAAAGTATCACAGGGCAATGTGTCAGGGCCTCTGCTGACGGCAGTGCGTAATTAAAAATATCCGCGCACACACACACAAATGAACATAGATACAGCTAAAAAGGATGTATGATTGATAAGAATCATAAATAACTTCCGAGATCAAAAGTAAATCGAATCCAGTTATTATTCTACCAAAAATATCAAAATGTAATTATACTGTTTTCACACATCATTATTTGCCATTCTGGGGAATTAGAACGGACACATTAATTAATGGACAAAATGATATTCAATTAAAAGTGCAGTGCATCCTTCAAGGGTTTGCACTAGAATTCTCGCCCACGTCCCCCACTCTAGGAGTTTCCACCAAGAAATCTTGCATGTTTGTGAGATGCTTAAGGTTTATCGCCAGGGATGTATTCTTGTGGAGATTCAGAAACCAAATGACAGACACTCTGGCAGGGACACATAGCAGGCAGGCCTTTCCCACAGCTCTTGTAAACACTCTCTTTTTTTTTTACCTTCAAAAATAAATCAGCAAATGTATTTAACATAGAGGCATCGCTCTTGCTTCCATTTGCTTTTTTTTTTTCCCCCTTCCAGAGAAAATGTTTTCAGGAAAAGGCTGGTTGCTATGGAAGCTTTATTGTGGGCCACTTCAGTATTAGAAGGTTGGAAAACATTCAACCATTTCAAGTCACCTGATCTACTAAACATTCCCAAGTTCATTATAATAAGAATGAGGAAAAGGCGGACAAGGTGATTTCAAAAAAAACAACAACAACAACAACAACAACAATGCAGCGCTTTGCCCATAAATGGACAATGCAGAGCCTAGTAACTAGGATCTCTGTAATCACTACTGCTTCCTTCCGACACACTTTTCTTTCCAAAGCTACTCTTCTAAATGATGGTATTTTAGGAAAATAACACAGATTCTGAGATTTCTAAGATAGCACGCTGTCCCTGTCACTGTTATGTACTTAGTGTAAAGTTAATGCCCCGCAGTTCAATTCATTCAGGCAACTCGGTCTCCAGCAAGTTAATTTGCCAGAGAGACACGTTTTCATAAACATGAGTACAAATAAAGCTCTGGAATCCACCAAAAGTAGTTTTCCAAACTGGCGTGAAAAATGGAATGGCTTCCAACCTACCATTTGGACGTCTGGTCTCTGAGAACTCATGTGGGCTGTCATGTGGTCGATAGGATCTCATCCCAATACCATTAGCAGAAATGAACTGTAACCAATTGTAAGTGGCTACTAATTGCCCATGACAATGATGGAAAACACCGGCTCAACCTCAGAAGAGTTCATTTAGTCTGTGTGGTAGAGGTACAGTCTGAAGCTATCATAATTCTATCACAAGCTGACCTTATTAATTAGCCATTCTGGAGTTCTAGCTGTAAAACAGAGATCAAGAAAGCAGTGGTAGGCTGGGATCGCATTGACAACTTGGGTTGAGTTCATGAAAGTCATTGGCTGATTGAGCTGGAAAAAAAAAAGGGGGGGGGGCTGGATAAACAGAAGTAAAAAAAGAAGTTGTTCCTTGGTGAATTCAAAATTGCTCAAATTGTTCTATGTGTGCAGATTATTATGAGCATCAAGTTTGTTGGGCCCATCAGAACAATTTCACCGGGAAGCCCCATTTGACGGCATCTCTCATACTCTTCTTCGGCTCCATTCCTAGTTTATATGGTGCAGATTTTCTTTAAATACCAAAATAAATTAAAACTGATCCTAGTTTGAATTTCATAGTACCCTTTGTGAGGGCAGAGATACCCTGAGGTGAAAACAATGTTGCCTGTCAGGACTTTTAAGGCTCAACTCCAACCTTGGGAATAGTCAGTTGGAATTTGCACATTAACGAATCCCCAAACACCAAACTGTTGCCATATGATAAGCACCCTCTGAAAAGGGAATAGGCCAAGTGTCCCACAAGATAATTGACAGCAGCATTAACTCCTTCTTCTGTCAAGAAAATCAACAGACTACAGATGAAAAAAAAAAAAAAAAACGCTGGAGGAGACCATTATAAGTGACCACATCATTCTGCAGCTATTGGCATGCTAATTCCCCAATAGAATGGGAAATTAAGACTGATTCCAATCACGATGCACAGCCTCCTGTCACACCCTGGAAGGGACTGCAGTGGGCAGCATCCAAAATGCCAGGAAGCGCATCTCCTCTTTAATTGAGAAGTGTGCAAAGGAAAGTGAAGCTGCAAATTCAAACATGGCTCAAATTAAGCTCTCTGGATCCCGTGTGTGGACGGCTCCTCACGCAACTGTGCGGGTGGGTATGCATTTATCAGTCTGTGATGCCATGGCTCGAAATCAAGGAGCGAGAGGATGGAGTGGTCTTCACAAGACCCTCTGGCAGGAGCCTGGCTCTGTCTTGGTCACGACCATTCCAATGAAGGGCACTGGAAGTTGTATTAAACTTCTCCAGACGTTTTGAAAAGTAGAGAGGAAGAAGCCTTGACCAATGTGTGGTGGTAAGAAAAATGACCTAAAATGTGCAGGTTAAGACGGGTGGGGGTGGTGCATTGGGGCACCGTTACTTCTGTCCTTCGATTATTTTAATTCTCTAGGATGTACCTGTGTCGGATTTTGCAAGATAGGTAATTCATCTGATAGTCCAGATGAACTTCTGGGTACACATCTGGTTCAAAAGAGAACCCCCAAAGTGTGGTTTATTACTTTCTAGGACATCAATCAGTTCTAGTACAATCCAGAAATTTTATCCTAATATCCGTTTCTAAATGTCCATAAATACCCGGTTACTCAAATGCTCTGCAAATCTGTGTTAACCACCTTCCCGTCTTCCTCACTGATGAGTCCAATAAGTCTCTGGCACTTGTTCATTCTTTCCTTGACTGAGAGCTATTTGATTGACAGTTTTCGAGACAATTCTGACAGGAAGGTCACTTTTAGTCACTGGGGAGAATTCTTACCTTTCTCCTCCATTTTTCTATGGGTTAAATTTTTCCACAGGTTAAATTTTACAAAATGAGTTCAGAAACTACTATATATATAAAGAAAACCAACCACTTTTCCCCCTCCATCTTTGATTTAACTTTTCCTTGTATTGCTCTCCTATCAGCAGAGAACATGCTCATTTGACTGCAGGAACCTACATTTTAATATTTCCTCACAAGTAGAGTTTAGCTACTTAAAAAAGCTAGGAAAGGCATTAAAAGAGAAGTCAGAGCACATTAATTTTCTCTGAGGGGCTGTCTCACGTGTTCATGGCCTCTTTTCTTGTAGGTCCTGGCCATGTGGGTCAGTATTCTCTCCAGGCCGAAAGAGGTTGATTAACTTCTATAAAAGAGGCCATGTTTCTCACAAAAGTCTCCATTCTTTTGCTGCAGGGCCCCCAGGGGCCTCACCCACATCTCCTGAGAGACCCACAATTTCACATTGTGACCTCAAATGCAGCGACACCACAGTGGTTTGCTACCATTGAGGGGACCTGTGTCTGTGGGGTGGGGGAGGCCAGCTGTCCTCCAGCATGAGCCCATTACCTCAGGAAGCTAGTAGGACAAGAGTCGCATCAAACATTCATGCTGTGGGCATACTGCTCTATACCTTTTCCTTGAAATCGTCCTTTTCGGTAGGAACTTCAGAAGGTAACTCAGTTAATTGATACTTAAAAGTCTACACATGACTGTACGTGAACTAAGGGTGATAAAGGAACGATGGCGAATGTAACAGTTCCATATCTTTTTAGAAAATAGGACCACATAACAGAAGCTTTCGGCAACAGAAGAAAACATCCAGCCTCAGATAGCCACCGTTAGCGTCCTGATATATTTCAATCCTGTATTTTTAAGTTTTTTGTATACACACACGTACGATTTTTCATTTAAACGACATCAATTTCATCTATAAATTGGTGAGGGGAAAGTCTAGCCATCATAGAAATGCTTGTGAAATTCTGCTGGATTACTTATGTCCATCCTAGTCGAGTTCTGACAAATAGAAAAAGTAGATATTAGCCATTTTTCCTGATTATTCTAATTATAAGGGGCTGCAAGGTATTCCATTAAGTGGAAATGGCATAATTTTTTTTTAGGTATTCCCTTATTGCTGGATATTTAAATTGCTCCTAATTTCTCATCGGCATAAATAATGCTCTGACTTCATTACCTACGTTCCCAAATTACAAATCTATCTTCTGGTGATTTCTAGGTGAGTCTGTTAAAACATCTGAATGTTGTATAGAAACCTACATTTCTTTTTTTTTAAACTATGAGGTAGAAGAAACACGTAAATTCTTTAGATTTCTAATTGGGAAGAGGGAAGGGAAGTTTCTTAAAAAGAGAAATATCCAGGATTAGACATGATTTACTCTGTAGTCTCCAATTCGCTCTGGAAGGAAAATGCTACTTATATTCTTATAAACATACACATATATAGAAATCTTCCCTTCAACTTGCCAGGTCTCTGAACTGCCTCTTGCTCCTGACTCCATCAGAGTTAAAATGCTCCAACCGACCCCTGACTGCTCCTCCTTTTTTTGCTAACTGCTTACTCCATAAACCTTTTGCTGTCTGGCTTCTGCCTCCACCAGCCACTGAAGGGACTCTTCTCAACATCACATGGTCCCACTCCTCTTTAAAACTCGTGCTTCCTTCACCTTCCATGACCGTGTTCCTGAGTCTGCTGTCCCCTCTGCAGGGGGCCCCTCAGCCTGCCCTTCTCAAGGTTGGGCCGTAGGAGCTCTGACTATCCTTGACCTCCTTCTAGCACATACCCTCTCCTTGCCATGTTGCACTATCTCTAGACTGGAGCCTAACTCCAATGCTTTCGGTTACCATACCCTTTGCACCTCCTGAATCCTACAGGTACCTTGAGCTAAGTGAGTGTAAAACTGAATCTGTCATCTCTGCAGAGGTGGTGCTGTTTGACTCGTGAGGCTAGGTCAGAGAAGGGCATGCAGCTCTTGCCTGGTGCCACTGGAACCCTCCCCCTACAGAAGCATCCTCTCTGCAAACCCAGGAGCCATGCTGCAAGAAGCCCAACAAGCATGGCAAGGCACAGATGTGCACGAGCCACCAGCTCCAGCTGAGCCCGGCTTTTTGGTGAACCGATCCTACACATCAGAGGGCAAAGATTCTCTCCTCTGAGTCCTTTGTCCGCTAGGCCTTACCCTGGCTGTAAAGACTTACCCCAAACAGGAACATAGTTTCTAACAGCTCCATCCCTGAGATGACTCTAGCTCTCCCTTAAAGTATCTGCTAAGAAAAACTCAAAGCTTCCAAAACCATTTACCATTTGTTCCAGTATCTGTAGATGGATTTTGTCTCCTAGCCTCCGTGGAGGGCAGGAGCCTAACTTCCATTAAGCACCAGTTAACAAACCCAGGTGGGTGTCACATGGACCAATCCCCTCCTCCTTCTAGCTTTCTTGACATTTTTTGCTTGCCTGACTCTGAGCCCCAACCACCCACTCCCCATTCTGTCATTCTCCATTTAAAACTCCAGTCACCTCCGTACAAATCAAAGTTGAGCTCAGCTCATGCTGGACTCTCCCACTGCAGTACTATACTACTGATTAAAATCTGTGCCGACCACTTTAACTGGTGTGGGTGCTGGTTATCTTTGACACACACGTGTAAGTGAAGAAGATGCCAATGATTCCAGTCTTCAGCCCACTGAGACCCTGGCAGTCATCTGAACCTTGCCGGCTGAGGCCCCGGACATGGTCTCTGACCCCTGTCCACATTCCTGACCCACAGATTGCACAGTGATAGGGTCACTGTTTTACGCCACAAAGTTTGGGATTATCTGTTACACAGCAAAGGTACCTGCTACGCCCAACAATCCCACCAGTTTGCCTGGCTCCCCCTGCCACCTGAGGCCTAGGTCTTAGCAGGTTCATTCACACTCTTGCTGAGTCTAGGTGAGCAGCAGTATCTCACATTGACTCTGCTCCTGTGTTTGGTCTCCTCTGCATCCTGGTCTCCTATCCATTCTGCATATTACTGAATTAATCTTTTTAAACCATAGGCCTAACCCTGTCACTCCCCTGTTACAAAGCCTTTAGTAGAAGACCTCCAACGTCTACATGGAAAAGTCCAAACTCTTTAGCGCAGCATACCGTCCTCTGAAATGTGGCCCAAATTTGCACTCCCTGCCTCAGTTCCCATTTTACACTGCCTGTTTTAACCCAACTGGATTAGTCACTCTTCTCCAGAGATGTCCAAAACTCTTCGCAAGGCTTCGCCTTGCTTTGCCTCCAATGTCTCTTCTCACGGCCACGAGGCTACGTTCACGCTTCCTTTCATGCCCACCTCTCCCTCACCAAACGTCCTCAGCACTTAATCGCGTTCATTCTGCTCTGTCTGCCTTTCATCTTGTAAGGATATTCGGTTTTGCATTTCTCTATCCCCTGTGCCTAATACACTTCCTTGCACCTCAAGGACATTCAGGATTTCTGTCATTGCTCAGAACGTGTCATTGGAAGGAGAAAAAAAAAAGTGTCATCGTCTGGTCTGGAAATTGTTTCACCTTAACATTTAACAAACATGAATAAAGTGCAAGGCCATCGGAATGTTCACTTTCAGTTCGTCCTTTGGAAGCTCTAGGCCACCTAACTCTAGGTTAAAAAAAAGAATAATAAAGGAAAAGGAAGCTTCGAGTGCGGTTTGGGTTTTTAGGTGCCTAGAGGTCTGTAAAGGGACACACTTTTGCTAGTGCTGTGTGGTGACACAGATGGTTTAAAATGCATGCGTCATGAACCCATTTCTGGGGGGTATGTATTGTTGCGATAGGCCAGTTACTCCTACTGACAGGATAATACGGAGTCGGATCCAATCATAAATGGGATGCATCTCATTCCAGGCCCTGCTGGGAGGCGCTGGCATTTGATAATGAAATGATGGACAGGTGCGACTTGTTGTGCAATAACAAGGCCATTTCCCACGTCACTCGCAAATGCCTTCGGACAGGTGTAATTTCGGAGGGGAAGCCAGGTGCTAATTTCCTTTACCTGCGCAACTCTGGCTCGCTCCTTCCAGTGTGCGATGACATACGTGTTCCCGCCTCGTGCATCAAAACTGGGAGTTTTGAGGTTTAAAATTAAAGTGTTTTTCTTCACGGGGGATGCTAGATTATCCTCCAGACACTATCTAAATATGTAAGAAACACATCTCTCATCACCTGCGAACCCTTTTTTTTGTTGTTCGTTCTGTTTGGGAGCTGGGATCCTGGGTAACCCATATGCTGCATGAAGATGAACAATTTCACCAAACTTAGCAAAAATTCTGAAATCCAAGGACTGACTTTAAAGATACAAGACAGCCCTGACATTCTTGCGATTTCTATTTGTTCTTGGGGTATTCTGGTTCAGTTCCTTTTAGAGACTGGAATTGTACAGTTCTGTTGTCTCTTATGGCCCAAAGTCTCTTAAAACCACCTCACGGCGGCACAGTGCCACACAAGTCAGCCGACACCTCCAAGAAAATCAAACGTCTAATTCTTTTTAAAAACCCAATCCTTGTGGATCAATTTCTCTTCCGCTGGTTGCTCCCTCATGTCCTCCTGCCCCTTCAAGAAGGCCTGAAAACACTTTTCCCTGGAATTTGCAGAAATATATTTTTAAATGAAATTTTATTTTGGTCTCACCATGCAGGAAGCTATTACCCGTCCGTTATCTTTATGTGCGTGATTAGGAATAATAGCTGATTTGTGAAGTTATCTATTACGGGAAATAATCAAGATTAATGAGCCCTGTGGCACTTGCTGAATGCCTCAGGAGATTTATTGCTCAGGCTGTGCATTTCTCTTGTTGTGTTGTTGGTGCTGTCAGGAGTTGGTTTTTTTTTTTTTTTTTAACAAATGCAAATGGAGACATGGATTAATTGTGGAGAGGAAAAGTGTGGAGATACTCCGGGCCATCTCTCTCAATGACATGGTTTTTATTTTATATGATGATGTTGGAGTCTAGTCCCCATCTGGCTTTACACCCAGGTCGGGAATGTTTAGCTCACACTCTCCATGGCTCATGGACTGTCCACATGGGAGTCCTGTCTCAAAGTAGAGACTCACCCTGGCTGGAGAGAAAAATATGTGGCCACTGCTGACAGTTCCCAGGCAGTTTCAATCACTTGCTCAAATAGGCAGTGGTCATCTCCCCTACCCTCCCATGGGACTGCCCCATAGCTCCTGGGCCACCGTAGAAGGCAAAATAAGTGCCATGGTGCAGATGCACCGTTGTTCTGAACGTCTGGATTTATTGAGGACAGTTCTGTGTTCTATGCATCTCTGGAAATGGAACAGTGATCCTGGATTCAATTGAAACGTCAGCAGGATTGCCTCTGAACTGTACTAACTGTGTAGTTAACATAAAATAGCAAAGACTGTTTGTGACACAAGGCAGATGGGAGGTAGAAACAAAAAGCTCCAGTGACCAGATCCCATTTGGGAGAGATGCCAAGTAAGGGCAAAGGTGCCTTTGCTTGCTTGTGTTTGAATTGCTCTCGGAACATGTACCCTCGCCATATGTAAAGTCTTTGAGCCACAGTGGCTCATCTGTAAACTGGGGGGAAAAAAAACAGTACTGGTATCACAAGGTTGCTGGGATGGCTCAAACGAATTAATACATGTAGCAGTACTCAGAAGAACTTCATAAATGTTAGCCAGTGTCATTGTTTTAAATAAGTTTGTCAAAATGTACTTGGAATTCCCTAGACCTCCCATCCATGGTGTTCTAAAATACTGATTCAAATCCATAAGTACCCAGTCCCCCCACCCATGCCCCTGACAGTGGACAGAATGAGGGTAATAAGGGATGAACTCCAAAAAGGAGTTAAAAGGTCTAGCTTCTAAAGCCAGCTCAGTCACTAACCAGCAGTATGATGTTGGTCAAGGCACTTCTGTCTTTGGGTCTAGTTTTCCTATAAAATACAGAATTGGAAAATTATCTCAAGTATCCTCAGTGATGGTATCACATAAACCCATAGGTTGTACTTGTTCTTTTTGTTAGGGGGAGGAACAGCACTGGGAGCGAATGTAAAATCAGTGCAACACATCTGAAATTTTATATGAATGGAAGGCAACCCTATCAAAGGTGTGTCTGAGTACTTAGAAGATCACTACGCTTACCAACTAATAAAGCCACAGGGTGTTTATCTGCAGACATTTTAGTAAGTCAAAGCCTCTAAAAACTTACTTTGCAAAATACAGGAATAGCAAAGTCTCCCAATAGGATACATTTAATGTGCTCGAGCTTGCATTTCCATAATGATATTAAAAGGGCCATTGGGTTTATTTAAAAGCATATATACTGATGACCTTAGCAGTTAGACGATAATGGCCTTTGTGTTGAAGGGGTTTATAATCTAGACCATAATTTTCACGTTCTCTTGGCAGAACTTAGAATATTGGGGATTTTTTCCATGTTTTTCCCAGACACTGGTTAATTAGCAGGTACAGCCCGAGGTTTCAACACCAATAGAAAATTGGCTAGTTTGTTCGGCAATATATTTATTTTCAATTTGAAAGCTGAAATTGCTGCTTGTGGATTATACCACTTATAAAGTCAAGAGTATGATTTCTTCATTTCTGTCTCCCAACCCTACCCTTGAGGATGCCTGCTAACCTACTATCTTTTTAAGGCCCTAATCAAATGCCAAGATGTCATCATCAGCCTTTCCAAATGATACTCATTTCTCCCTTCACAGAGCAACCCCCACCAAACCTTCACACCTTGAGTGTAATATTCTGCACGCTACACTTAATTGTGTGCTACTATGTGCTGTCATTCGGCCCAAGGATACTCTAAGCATAGGGACCACTTCTAGCCCATATTTACTCAAAGATACAGTCAACCCTGAGTCTGCATATTCCTCTATCTGTCCAATTCGATTTAAAAAAAAAAAATACAAGGACTAAGTCTTCATTGCTGTTTCCATGGTACCTAACACATCCCATCCCTAAAGGTGCTGCTCAGTATAAATTGTAGGATTATGTAATTTCACTTGTTGGGGTAATCCCCAACTAGAGAAGAAGACAGTAGATTCTTCTGGAAGGAAATAGATTATCCAAGTGGTAGTTTTTGTCTTTGCTGAAAAGTTATTTGCTCAGACCACTGACAATCAGCATGCACTGGCTCTTCACGGTGGGCTGGTAAGTTCTCTGAACTCCATTGCGGGGTGCATCCCCACTGGATTAAGAGTGTGATAAATAAAGCCTAAAACAGGGCACCTGAGTGGCTCAGTGGCTGACTGTCTGTATTCCTTCTGCTCAGGTCATGATCCCAGGGTCCTGGGATCGAGTCCCATATCGGGCTCCCCACAGGGAGCCTGCTTCTCCCTCTGCCTATGTCTCTGCCTCTCTGTCTCTCTCATGAATAAATAAATAAAATCTTTTTTTAAAAAACAAAGCTAAAAAAGCCCAAATTTTGGTTGTTGTGATTGGTAGCAATTGGCAACAGGAAGCACGAAGACGTGGTTATCACTCATCAGGCTCCGTTTCAAAGCCCTCTCCATGCCTTCCCTAATTTTCTCCTCCCTATCACCAAATGGGAAATTCGTAATTCACTCCCCCACCTTTTAAAGACAAAGGAACAGAGGTATAAAGAAGCTAAGTGGCTTGCCCAACTAAGCCCTAGAATCAAGACTCCAACTGGAGCAGAAAGCAGAGTCCTTGCTCTTAACCGCTCAACTTTGCTGAAACAGTCCATGACAAATGCATTTCTCACCTGCTGCAGGTAAAGAGGAACTGGGATTATGGAAAAGACAAAAAAGCAGAAGGTTGAGTTAAGGTTTTAGAGGGAGGGTGCACGACACCACCTCAGTGAAAGCTTTCAGGTAAAACCCAAGGAGCTTTTTACCATCCACAGGCTGATTGTTGGGCACATTCCCACTTGTGTCAACGTCAGAATCACATACGTAGCACAGACCCTGAACTGCCCTAAAGCACCAGTTCCCACTGGCTTCTCCACCTCTCTGTTATTTAAATTCAATTACATTTAAGTTCAAGGGCTCCTATAAGCCATTCACAGAGTGAGCCAAGAAACCGAAGTACACATTTGCTTCCTATTATTAGGAATCTGCCAGTTGGCATAGCCCCCAATAATGGGCATCTGTCAAAATGATAACAGTGCTTTCACCAGCTCGTTTTTATTCTCCCAACAGAGGTGTCAGCTGTCAACAGATTCTGGGATATGAACAGAAGGGTCATTATGACCTCTGACCTCACTGCCAGTCAGGATAGAATAAAAAGCACAGCCAAAGGAAATGATACATATTGGGATGGGACCTGGGGTTAGGATCCATCCTCACAGGTGACAAGTTACTGTGAGGGGAGAAGAGGAACATTTTTTTTTTTTTCTGGAATAAATGGAATTCTTTCTTTTTTCTTTTTCTTTTTTTTTTAATAAATGGAATTCTTTACCTGGCATCTATTTGGAGACATCAGGATAAAGTGAACTGCATCCCATTCTAAGTATTAGGACACTAGTGATTTCGTAAGGGCTAGTTTCTAGATGCAAAGGAGCTATCTGAAGGACAGCCAAGCTCTGGTGTATGTGCTTGGAGGTCTGGCTTCTTTTGCCAGCTACAATAAGCATCTTGGAGTTGGCAGGCTGATTCTACCGTGGGGGAGAAAACCACATCACAAACTATGGGATTACCCAAAGATCGCCATGTGCTTCATACCAAGAGTAGAAAGAATTTAGGTTTCAGTTTCCATTTGGAAACGTGAAAACCTGGCCATAGAGATTTGTAACCAGGAAATCACAGCATTTTAGATGTAGAAGGGGCCTCAGAGCTCATTTCAGTAACCCCTTCGTTTTACAGATTGAGAGTGGAGAAAGCCAGGTGGGAGGAGTGAATTCACACACAGTCACTCAGCTGCTCACAGCAGCTGAAGTGAAGGCTGGAACCCAAGTTCTAGGATTCCTAGGCCACCACGTTTTTCTGCCCTGCAGGAACACTGAGCACACTGCCTTGCATGTATATCAGCCACCAGTACTGTGTTGCTCAATAAACAGCTGGGTGATCAGGAAATCTAGAAAGCCTGGACAAAAGAGGGTTTGGAGAGACGTATCAACACCTGGCCAGGTCATGGGGCTCATTTCTCCCAATATTTCAATGAAAGATATGAGCTTGCCCACTGGCTGCAACTGGACAGATTTTGGTAAGAGCCCCTCTATAGTAAAGACTTCTAGGTTGCTTATCATTTCAGGGGTGTGGTTTTTGGGAAGTAATTAGAGTTCTCAACTCAGAGATCCCCTGGGGGTTAGATAGGGGTGGCAGTGGGTAAGGGAACAGGGAGGGCTGGATCTAAAAACTGTTTAACTTCCCTTCCTTCTCTCTTCCACGGGACCCCCCCGCTTCAACCAGAAGGAATCCTGAGCCCCACCCCCAGTCCATTAGAATATTGACCATTCTCTGATAAACTGGCCAAAGTTGCAGGAAAATTCTAAAGTTCCAGGGGAAAAAAAGCAGGCCTGGATAGTGGGATACTGACCTCAGTTTAAAAAAATAAAAATTAGGAGTTACAAATTATGGAAGAAAGCACCAATATAATGGAGGAATCAGAGTTCAATGACCATGCATCCATTCAATGTCCAATAGATCCTGAACATCTTTATTTCCCAAGAAAGGATATCAAGAATTCCCAGGTGATAGCCCACAAGAAACCCAATAGCAATACTTATTTACAAGATTGGTCCAAGAGACTGTGAGAAGTATACTTCAGAGAAAAATAAACCAATCAAAATACCCAAGTCCCAACTACCATCTATTTTTACATGGATCCCTCATGAGAACCTTTACATAGAGGCTCCAGTGTGTCTGTTTAATGAATTCTCTTTCTCTTTTCCCTAGCTCAACCCTTCCAGATTCTGGCTGGCATGTGAATCCAGAATTTGCCATCACGGCAAAAAAAGTGAAGCAAGGTTCTGATGCAGGGTCCTTCCCAGGAACAAAGCCTATAGTGAATGTCAATGGTCTTGTCCTCGCACTCGCTAGCCAGTTTTCAAAACTCAGATCATCCCAGGTATGACTTAGCTTGATGTAAATCCGAACAGTGAACTTGGATTTTCCAGAGATATTCTTTCAATTGTGACGCTGAGATTGAGACATCTATCATCATCAAAATTTCTTCATCCTTTCACTGCCAGTCTTTTTGCCAGCTTAGTAAACAGGAAATCACTTGGTAAAGCTAGCTTCTTCAAACCAGCTTCCTTTCTAACTGATGCTATTACCATGAGCCCAGACGCTGCTATATGAAAGACCTTACTCTGATACGAAAGGTAAATTGATAATTCTTCACTTGACTACAGATTTTATGAAAAGGTTCAGGTGGCCCTCTCCCCCCAAATAAGCACTTTTTAATTTAAAAAACCATTTTTGCTCATTTGATTGTGACAAAACAGAATGCTCAAGCAACATTTCAGAAACTCAACACCAATTTTTTTCACATCAATACCAAACCAACTCATCTAACAAAGCCAACTTGGAAGCAGAAAACAGAGGCACACATGCCTCTAAAAACTGGCAGCTGGTTAGACCTAATTCAAATGACAACAGACATGGGTCAAATCACAATTCATACGATTTCTTTTCTGTTAAGTGAGTATAAATGCTTTCAAATCCAACACTGTCCCAGCAAAGGTTGTCCACCATTCTCCTTCACCTCAGCGCAGCGCCTTCTCCTTACCATGTAAGCTGTAAAAGCACATAGTGAGGATCTCTTGACAGTATGCGTTGAAAAGGCCCTTCAGTGTCTAACTCAGTGTCACGCACAAAGTATATGCTCATGGTGTTTGAGAGGAAGGTAATGATCAACACATACAGAAACTTCCTAGTCTAATACTGCTGCTGCCTGAAATTTATGAGGTCACCCACTTCTCTAGATGCCCCGTTGGGCCAAGAACCCTCCTCCTGGGTGATCTTGGGCAAACTTTAAACTCTATGTTCCTTGTCTAGTAGAGGAAATAGAATAGTCACATCCCAGTAAATACACGTAATCATTCGCTCATTCATTCTATGAATATTTACTAAGCCATCCAAATGGGCTAGGAACTGGGCACTTACCCAGAAATAATTCATTAAAGATGGTAAAAGACTAACAAGTAGACACATTTATTTAAACAAAGATCGAGAAAGGAAAGGCAACATTAATGGAGTCTCTACTTGGAGCTTTTATACATTACTTAATTCTCATGATGCGTCTGTATCATTTCCATTTTTTAGGTGAAAACATTAGAGTCTGTAAAAAGTTAAATGACCTGCTCACGGTGACTGTGGCATAGCCAGAATCTGAACTATTATTATCTGCCCAGTGCAAAACTCTTTCCATTCTGTTGCTTGTGCTCCCCAATATGGAGAAAACGTTTCCAAACCAGGGAGCAAATGAATGACTTTTACAATTGTGATTATTCAGCCAGATTCTTTTTTTTTTTTTTTTTTTTTAGTGCTATGAGTCACACAAATGGCTAGCAACTAACAGATTCCCAAAGTAGTATTTTTTATTACTAAATGGTATTGCTGTTTGCACTGTACTGTGGTAATTCTGATCACACACAAGGATACAGCCAGGTGATAGCAAAAGCCAACCCAGGAGATAAGGCTGAGTGACAGCTTCTCTTTCTATTTTGAATAGCTAAATTCCACTGATCTGCATTTTCCCTGTATTTTTGTTGAGGTGATAGCTGTAAATCAACCCAAAAGCTAAGATATATGCTAAAGCCAAGGTGTAGTGATAAAGCATGAAGAAATTAGAGAACAAGAAGTCCTTTAGGTCACAGGACTTTATTTAAAGTAGATTCTAAACAAAAAACTTATGAAATTTACATTTTTCTAATGCCCTCCTCCTCCCCTCTACCCCCGGCCCCTCTGAATAAACTTAAGAATGTTTTCGTTTTTGCTTCAAGGCCAATCAATCGGAGAGGATCCTTAAAATCACAGAGAGAGCAGGGAGGTTAAAAAGAGAGAAAGGGTAGTTTTATACATTCAGGGCATGAAGGGCATACACTGCTATCACACCTTAGCTGTACTTGCGGAATACAAACAACAGTTGAAAGGAGGAGGTAATCTGCCCAAGTGAATTAATCAATTGTAAAACAAATCTCTTTTGGTCCAAAGTGTTTGCTTACCTAATTCTTTAATCATATCACATTTCTACTAAAGATGGGAGCAGTAGGATTCCCCGAAAGAAAGAAATGGACATGCCCAAGAGCACCATCACTCCCAGATCAGGCCGTGGAGCATCCAAAGCTTTAGAATCTTTCCTCCCTAGGTCAGGGGCACAGTATGGGGGAGAGAATACAGAACTGCTGCCTGGGATTCTTTTTATGATTTCTCTAGGCAGCGCATGAAGACACAAGAGCTGTCCACACTTCTGTGATCCGATACAATTATCCATTCATCAAGCTTTTAACGGGTGTTACGTTTCTACTTAGCCTTTCTGAGTATTAAGTTTGTAGGGGGTATAGACAGATTATGGGAGATGGAGGAATCTGAGAAAAGATCTGGGATAAACTGCCAACTCTAGAAATGGGTCCAGCACGAATGTGAAGCCAGAGAAAAATACAGTTAGGAAATCTGTCTCTTCCAGGACTTAGTGTATCTACACTGTTAATACAGGCAGAACTTGTTCGGCTCTGGGAAAGCAATGAATTCATTCCCATTGCAATCATTTTCTCTGAGCAAAGAATACATTTATGAAAGGTGAAATCTGTAGCACCCACGGGAGGAAATGTTGTTGAACTCGGTTTCCCACTGCATACATTCCCCCACAAACTGCTTTTAGGATAATACAAGAAAGACCAATTACACAGCAACTGGAAGAGGAAATTAGAAGAAAATTTAGGCTGAACCTCTTCAAGAAACTCTCGATACTTTTATCAGATTGTGGACTGCCCTCCAAGGGAATGCATCCAAAACTTAGATGGATGAGACATAAACTCTTGTAAACACGACCCTGAACTCGCAGCAAATGGTCTGTTCTAGTCTACCAACACTGGTCACTTCCCAAAGCTTATCTGTAACTTTCACTCCCTGCCGTGTGCTTTTCTTTTTTTTTTTTTTTTTTTTTTTTTTTAATTTTTATTTATTTATGATAGTCACAGAGAGATAGAGAGAGAGGCAGAGACACAGGCAGAGGGAGAAGCAGGCTCCATGCACCGGGAGCCCGACGTGGGACTCGATCCTGGGTCTCCAGGATCGCGCCCTGGGCCAAAGGCAGGCGCCAAACCGCTGCGCCACCCAGGGATCCCGCCGTGTGCTTTTCTTAAGGATTATTTTGGGCTTTAGCTGCAAGGCTCCTGACATGTTTCCTTGTGTTTTTTTTTTTTTTTTTTTTTAGCATTATTTATGTCTACATCCTGATGTAACAGTTTGAAAATCAGGCTCCTACAAATTTTGCTTCTACTCGCACAATTTCTATGGGAACTGGAATCCATAAAAGTGAAATTAATTTTATGTTTATGTGTACTGTACAGTTAAGATTATGGGCGAGTCGTTCATAATTCATCTGTCAGGAGGCTCACCCTATACTTCAATATATCTCAGAGGGCATGAGAATGTTTAACACGCTTGGCCATAAATAACTAACTTTGGAAGTAATGAATTTCCGGTTTCAACTTTAAATTTTACTCAGAACTAACAACGCATAGTTTTATATGGCTCAGAAGACTTGCATCACTTTCTGGGATACAGAAGACTACAAATACAAGACTGCTTATTTGGAAGATAGAAGTTTCTAATGCCAACAAGTTGACCTAATTATTTTTGATATTTTGCTCATTTCTGGTGTCAAGTCCCTAGTTAGAAAAGCATTATAGAACACCTAAAAAGCTGGACAAATCAGGATGAGCCCACTAGGAATTATTCTAGAATTTTTTTCCAGTGTAATATTCTCTACTTCACCTGATTTGCCTTTAAGAGGGGGGAAAAAAAGAAAATATGAGCAATTATAGTCACAATAAAAACTTCTATCAAAATAAAAGAAGCCAGGCACCCAGTTACCCCATGATGGGCATTGATGAGGGCACTTGATGGAATGAGCACTGGGTGTTATATTCAACTGATGACTCACTACATTCTACCCCTGAAACTTAAGTGAATGAAATTCAATTTAAATTTAAAAAAAAAAAAAAAAGAGGAAGCAAATGAGAGGTCTTCTGCTCTGGCATTATTCTGGTATTGGCACATATTCCCCGTCTTTTCACACACTGTTCCTATGACCATTCTTTACACTGAAAATCTGGTATCTATAAACGGGCATTGTATGAACCATAACCACCACAGAGACATTAACCTGTCCTAGAGTTATTGGTTTTTAAAACTGCAAAGAACCCAGGCAATTGCCACTTTATAGGTGAAGAAATTGAGGCCCAGAAACATGAAGTCATTTGCCTAAAGTCCCTGAGCATTAAGTGACAGAGCAATAATTCCAAGCCAGATCTTACCTACAAGCCCAACCGTGCTCCCATACCTTTTTCCTTTACTCTCACCTGTTTTCTGCAAAGCCACAGGCTATCGATAACACCGTTAAATTTACAAGGCAAGTTCCCCTTACGCTTGAAATTCTGCCATTGACTACCAATGCCTTGATTTGTGGAGCTCAACCGGGTCATTTAAGTTTTCCTCAGGCTTAGGAAGCTGAAAATAGATAATGTCCACAATCCAAGCGATGCCTGTCATCCCATCAGGTTTCACTTAATGAATGCACATCATCTGAGAGTCCACGCGAGAGGCTCCATGCACCATTTCAGCTAGAGCTGGCACGCGTGCCAGTGAATGTGAGGTGCGACGCGCTCCACTGCTAGCTCCGGCTTCCCTTGTTATCAGTCACTGCTTAATTCCTGATTGTAAAACATCCTTAGAAGGTCCACTTACGAAACACCCAAGCAGGGAAAGGCAGCCGTGGTTCCAGATCTTTCCACAGATATTAAAACAAGTACACACACTAAAGCCCTCAAGCCACGTTTACCCACCTCCTGCTGTGCATGCATCAAGCAGAGCTCCTGGCAGTGCAGATGCACCCTCACGGTGGCTGCCCTGCCTTTACACTGTCCTAAGGACACCATCCGTCCCCTTGTGCTGCTCCTTGCTAAATCCAGTCTCCCTGTCCATCACTTAGGAGTCCCAGCACCCTTCCTCCATCAGCACACAGGTGTGCTTTAAGTTCACCGTGGCCTTGTCCACCTGGCAATATTGTTAACAAGCTTCCTCCAACCTGTGACGATAAACATCCCATCTACTCTCTAAAAAACCTAAAAAGCTTTTTTTTATGTCGACTAGAAACCTAACTGGACTTTAAAATTAAAAAAAAAAAGAAATCATAACTTTTATTTCTGAATGATTCAAAATTTAAAAAAATCACAGCCTTAGTCTTCTGAAATAATCAGGTTTTTCCCCCCACACTAAAAAAAAATGCATCATTCTGAAGCTTTTGGGCAAAAACAGGAAGGAAAGTTTTCTTGATTTGCTCATTTGGAGACTGTTAATGTTAGCAGTAAATTAAAGACTGCAGTTAATTGAGATGGTGCTCTAATACTAGTCTTTTTTTTTTTTTTTAATTTTTGCTGTTGTTGCATAGAGAATTTCCAACCATTATTTCCTAGTATCTGCTTGGAGGCGGGGCAAGATGGCGGAAGAGTAGGGTCCGCAAGTCACTTGTCCCCACCAAATTACCTAGATAATCCTACATCTGCTTGTCTGGCTCCTTGGTCATTACTGCTCTTTGCTCCTAAGAATTCTTAGAGCTTCTCACTCCCCATTTCATCCTTGCTTGATGGATGAATGTCAAGGGCTTTGCTGTATGTAGTTTATTCCCCCAAGACAGGTCTCTAGTAAAATGCTAACCCAAACGGAAGCAAAGGAGACACAACATACATTCTGTTTTAGACTCTGGGCACCTGAATTCACCTACTCTATTTACCCAGCAGCCTCCCTTTAAACTGAGAGTGGGTGTTTCTAGAGCAGAACCCCTCCCATGGGCTGGTGTTGAGGCTCACACACGTGACAGTCTCTCACAAACTTTCCTGATCACATCTGTCAGGTGTCTATACGCTGAGGCTCCAAACACTCACTGAATCTGTGATCCTTTATGAAGGGTTGTATCAAGGATCATCATCTTCTTATTGGGCAGTTCTCACACTAACCTCCACTCTTTTCTGTTTTAAATTTGTATGTGTGTGTGCACGTGCGCACATGTGCGATGAGCCAGGGGATGCTGGAAGGTGGGCATGGAGCGGGCCCTATGCTTTCTCTATTTTATAAAATATAATCATGTCTTCAGATGACTTATGAATGCCCCTTACAAATGGAGAGCCACACAGGGGGCTTGTTCGCATCTCTGCCACCCAGAAGTAGTCGCAAAGGAAGAAGGGGACACTCAGGGGGGACCTAGCAAAGGGAAAGATCACTCACTCATGGGGCCAAAACATGAGGACAGAGGAACATCCCCCCCCCCTCCTAACAGCAGCATACTAGAAGAGTATCATTAAAAACATCTTTCACAGGAGCCTGGGTGACTCAGTTGGTTAAGGGGACCGACTCCTGATTTCAGCTCAGGTCATGATCTCAGGGTCATGGGATCCAGTCCCGCTGAGGATCGGTGCTGGGTGAAGCCTGCTTGGGATTCTCGGTCTCCCTCTGACCCTCCCTGACCTTCTATTTAAGAACAAAACAAAACAAGGGACCATAAGGGAAAGGAAGGAAACTAAGTGGGGAATAATTAGAGAGGAAGACAAACCATGAGAGACTCCTGACTCTGGGAAACACACAAAGGGCTGCAGAAGGGGAGCTGGGTGGGAGCAGGGGGTAAGTGGGTGGCAGGCATTAAGGAGGGCACTTGATGAGATGAGCACTGGGTGTTACACTATAAACTGAACTTAAATGAAAAAATAAAAACAAAAACAGTTTCCTTCGGAGGCAAGAAGGGTTTTTTTTTTTTTTTTTGAAACCTACATGTAGACCACTTTTGGGAGAAAATAAATTCCAAAATTCAAATACGTGACTTAAAGTGAACTTTCAACTAACCTGCCACTTAGAGGCCATCCAATTGTCTCGCTTTAGATAACCGAACATATAACAACGCACAGCTCCTCTGTCTGGGCAAGGTAACCAGTGAGTATTCACTGAAGAAACAGAGGTTCTCCTAGGCAGAGGTTCAAACAGAACTTTGCCCATTTGATCACACAGATTTGTAATGCATGATTTATACCCTTTGTGGCATCCGAACTGCCACTGCTCCCTCCACCGCATTTGATGTGTTTCTGTACCACATGCTTTGTCTCTGCTTGCACAAATGTTGCCAGTAACACCGGCTCACAGAGTGACCGCAGGGAACGAAGGGCATCTTTTAGTACGTTTCAAAGAATAGCATGTTATTTATTTCACGCTGAATATTAATTAGGGAAGCCACAGAACAGCAACCAGGCTTGGGCTAGAAATCTTTCCCTTTGATTCCAAGTGGCTTCTGAGGCAGTGCTAGAGATTTTGAAAACGAAGGTATCCAGTGATGAAATTTTACTTTAGGAAGCGGACATACTCTGCCAGAATGCAGAACTAGGCTAAAAGCCAAAATCACTAAGTAATTTCCATTGTTTGGCTGTTTTTTAAAAACTTCCTTGAACAGTAATACCCACTCCTTTTGAGCCTGTTTTGAAAAAGTTTTAGACCGTTTGGGTGATAATAGTTGAACTTTTGGTATTTGATGACTGAGAATATACAAGAAGATAGAAAGCTATGTTGAGGCTAGTGACACATCGATGTTTTACTGATCAAAATAGCAATTATCCTGGATAAACATAAGAATACCGACACACTCACATATACTTCACATGGGAGGCTACAGCCAATGTCTGATGTGTTCAGAGATTTCAGAACTTTTGATTATATTTGCAGTCCCCTCAGGGGCCTGGGGCATAGAGACTAGAAATAATTTCTCTAAAATGGTCTTTTAAATCCCAAGACTCCCAAGTTCTAGGACTTTTAGGAAAATATCCCCACTTTCTTTACATTTAGTTATGTTGTGAAAATGTTTAATTATTTTATTTTTATTTTTTTTTTAATTTTTATTTATTTATGATAGTCACACAGAGAGAGAGAGAGGCAGAGATACAGGCAGAGGGAGAAGCAGGCTCCATGCACCAGGAGCCCGACGTGGGATTCGATCCCGGGTCTCCAGGATCGCGCCCTGGGCCAAAGGCAGGCGCCAAACCGCTGCGCCACCCAGGGATCCCTGTTTAATTATTTTAAAATTAATTGCTAAAAAAAATGAATGTAAAGAAATTCTGAACTAAATTTTAAATCTGCTTCACAAAACTATGTCAAGTGCAAAAGTGCATTTGTGGGCTTTCATGCCAGCATTCTGGGACCATCACCTTCTCTTACTTGCACCCAGGGGAGATTCCCTCCTCTTCTGCAAGGTGGGTGTTAGTAAGATTAACATGCTGCAAGGCTAAAGGCTATTTTCATGCCATGCTAACCCCTAACCAGTGAACCACAGCTGACTCAAATATAAAAACCGCTCCGCTCGAAACCACACAATCAGCGTATCCAGTGTTGAGGCACAGTGCCCGATATACAGAAGGCGTCTGCAAATATGGCTAGTCCTGTAATTGTCCCAAGCTAGTAACTCATGAAACTTAAACACTATTGAAAAAGAAGACAAGGGGGGATCCCTGGTTGGCTTAGCGGTTTGGCGCCTGCCTTTGGCCCAGGGTGCGATCCTGAAGTCCCGGGATTGAGTCCCGCGTCGGGCTCCCAGTGTGGAGCCTGCTTCTCCCTCTGCCTGTGTCTCTGCCTCTCTCTGTCTATCATAAATAAATAAATAAATAAATAAATAAATAAATAAATAAATAAATCTTCAAAAAAAAAAAAAATAGAAAGAAAAGAAAAGAAAAAGACAAGTCCAAAATGGAGTTGCTTATGCTAAGCCCCATGTCACAAAACCAAGGCCCAACTTAGTTTTGACCCTTCCAAAAAATGTAATATTAAACCAGCCCATCAGGAACTGCTTGGTCAGCCCAAGCTAGGTCATCTGCCCTACAGACACCTGCTATCCCCTAAAGGCAAGTGACTGTGCAATAACCAAACTGCTTCCTTGCCTAGAATAACTTCCTTGTTTCTGCTCCCCTCTGCCTATAGAAGTCTTTCATTTTCCATGGCTCCATGGAATGACTTTCTCTTTGCTAGATGAGATGCTGCCCAATTCATGCATCTTTGAATAAAGCCAGGAAGCTCTTAAAAATGTACTCAGTTGAATTTTGTTTTTATCAATATATACTAAATGCTAGGAAACTTCTTGCCATTGTTGTATATTGCAGGGACTTCTACAAGTTCACCACATTATTTCAAGTTCCTTGCTGCTAGTGCCATCCTTCTATTTTAAAATAAATGGATCAATATTCCTAGAAAAAGTTATCTGGAAAAACAAAATCATGAGAATGAGGTGAGGGGAAGGTACCCCCCCACCCCGCCCCGAGAAAGCCTCCCTTACAGGAAAATGCTGCAGTATGTTGAGATCAAATGGTCAAAGCTTCAGAGAGTTCCATTCACAGTAAGAGCAATCTTTGAGGCCAAGGGAGTCTCACTGAGGGTGAGCATTATACTTCTAGCTTTCGAGATGTTCTGATGATTTATGATTAAAGTATTATGGCTATGATTTGGTGTATTTTAGTTTATGCATGTTAATATTCACTATGTTATACAATATATTTATAGAACTTGTATAATATTTTGTGTAACACAAAATTTATAATTCATACTATTATATATGTGTGCAATATATTCCTACAAGAGCATAATTTGTAAAATACATAACACAATTATATTAAGATATGAAGTAGTATAGCACTTTAATACAGTTATTCAAAATATGCTCTTTTCATTTTTTTCCTCCATTTTAAATTACACACTGTATTTCAGGGACATTTGCTTTCACCTCCAGTTAATGCATCTCTGATTTACAATGAGAAAACAGAATTCACCTAAAAGGGCAGCACCCAAATGGATATTTCAAAATGACAGTAATACTTGCTCAGCCTTGTGTCTTTTTTTTTTAAGTATAGTGGACAATGTTACATTAGTCATTTTTTTAAATATAGTGGACACACAATGTTACATAGTTACAGCAGTGATTCCACAGGTTCATACATTATGCTGTGTTCACAAGTGTAGTTACCATTTTTCCTGATACATGGCTATTACATTGTTATTGATAATACTCCTTACGCTGTGTCTTTTATTCCCATGATTCACTTACTCATTCCATCGCTGGAAGCCTGTATCTCCCACTCCCCTTCACCCATTTTGCTCATCCCCCTACACCACCTCCCGTCTGGCAACCACTCATTTGTTTTCTGTATGTACAGGTATGATGTGCCTTTTGTTTTTTCATTTGTTATTGTTTTGTTTTTATTTTTTAAAGACTATTTGACAGAGATCATGATAGAGAGAGAGATATCACAAATAGGGAGGAAGGGCAGAGGTAGAGGGAGAAGCAGACTCCCCGCTAAGCAGGGGGCCCAATGTGGGGCTCCATCCCATGACCTGAGCCGAAGACAGGTGCTTAAACCTACTGAGCCACCCAGGTACCCTTATTGTTGTTTAAGATTCTGTTTATGAGTGAAATCACATGGTGCTTGTCTTTCTCAGTCTGATTTATGTCACTTAGCATAATCCTCTCTAGGTCCATCTATGTTGTCCCAAATTGCAGGATCTCATCCCTCTTTGTGGGTGTGTAATGTTCCACTTTACACACACACACACACACACACACACACACACACAACCACATGTCTTCCTTATCCATTCATCCACTGATGGACACTTAGGTTGTTTCCATATCTTGACTATTGTAAATAATGCTGCAATAAACATAGGGGTTCATGTATCTTTTCTTTTCTTTTTTTTTTTTTAAAGATTTTATTTATTTATTCATAGAGACACAGCTAGAGAGAGAGAGAGGCAGAGACACAGGCAGAGGGAGAAGCAGGCTCCATGCAGGGAGCCCGACGCGGGACTCGATCCCGGGTCTCCAGGATCACACCCCGGGCTGCAGGCGGCGCTAAACCGCTGCGCCACCGGGGCTGCCCTGTATCTTTTCAAATTAGTGTTTTTGTTCTTCTTTGGGTAAAATGGATCATATAGTATTTCTATTTTTAATTTTCTGAGGACCCTCCATACTTTTTTCCACAGGGGCTGCACCAATGTGCATTCCCACCAACAGTGCAGCAGTTTCCATTTTGACCACATCCTCACCAACACTTGTTATTTCCCGTCTTTTTTATTTTGGCCGTTTGAACCCAAAATGTCTTTCAAACTTAATGATCATATTCTGCTAACTTCAAGTGGGTAGTAAACTACTTTTGTGTATCTATCTGTGGCAGGGGCTGCCTCTTTATGGATGTTTAAGACCCAGAGGGAGGGAAGATCAGGCTCAGGAAATGACATCAGCATCATTTTTCCCCCAGCCCCTAATGTGAAATGCCACCCAGAGTTGGAGTGGTCAATGCTCAGATGTGAGGCTGCCATAGCTTTGCAGAGGCCAGTGGTCATCTAGCCTCACAGGCTGAGCACAGACATTAGCATACATGCAGAAAACAGATGCTCAAGTCCTTAACACCATTTACTGTGATCATGGCACCAAAATCTTCCCCTCAAGGCAAAGAAACACCTTGTCATGTGCACTTAAAAGAGGTTCTACAAGTTTCCCTTAGGGACACCTGGGTGGCTCAGTGGTTGAGTGTCTGCCTTCTACTCAGGTTGGGATCCTGGGGTCCTGGGATCGAGTCTCGCATTGGGCTCCTCGCAGGGAGCCTGCTTCTCCCTCTGCCTACATCTCTGCCTTTCTCCATGTGTCTCTCATGAAAAAGTAAAATCTAAAAAAAAAAAGTTTCCCTCAGATGCAGAAAATGAATAGAACTCTAGGAAAGCAAAATGGGCACTTCTTGCAAGTGCATGTTAAACAGACACTTTGATCCTGAAGAAAAGCGGCCGAAAGAAGATATGAACATGCTTTACTCTACTTTGTCCCCATCAATTCTTTCTTCTCTTTTACTTGGAAGTGTGCAAGCCAGCTCTACATGCTTGGTCAGCTTGATCCTCTGTGGAATCAGACCAATACGACATGCGGGGCCATCGCTGAGCCATGGCTGTCACCAGACCCTCTATCTGGCTGTCACTCATGGTTTTCTTTGTACAGATGTCAAAACCTGTTACTAACACGACCCCACTTACTCAGGACTTAACAGGAACAGGGATGCAGGGATTTCAGATCAGATTTCTTCCTGCCTCGGGCTCCTGGATAAAGTGCTGAGGGGGTGAGGGAGTGGAGACAAATCCCATGCCTTTCCGTGTTCCCAGAGCCTCTGGGAAGCAAACTCCTGTTACTTTTGTCATTCTGCAGAAGGGCTCATTCCAGCACTAAGGCAGTTGAAAGAAAAATCACATGAGGCTACAGTGGAAGGAAGGAAGGACAGCTGCCTGGTCTTCAGTGGGTCTCGTACTGACAGACTGTTTGAAAAGATGACGAAGAACAGCAATGAACCCCAAGAATCTGGGTTTTGATTTGAAAAATCTCTCGGGAGAAATAGCCTGTTATTTTAATTGAGATGTTATTGTGGGTAGGAGACAAATCAGGGACTGGCTGGGCTGCTCTGCATCCTCCCAGATGTTTGACTGTGGTGGGGAAGTCACCACTGAGCTCTGGGTTTGTCACTGGCAAAATGCAGGTAATGAACTTGCCCCACGGGGCTGTGCAGACTATCAAAACTAACACCCAAGAAGCCGGCTGGGCACCTTGAGGATGAGAATCGGTGCCTGACCTAGCTCGGGGCATGATCGTAAACAAAACCCTCCAAATCCAGATGGAACTTGAGAAAATTCTTGATGGTTTGGGTGAAGGGAAAACGTTATGATTTAAATTAAAGCAGAATGAGTCTCAATAAATAAAAACATAAACGAGATTAAAGAAATTCTCTGTCGTATTTACGTGGCTTCATGACATTACCAGGTTTTCTCCTCACAGCCATATTTCTCAACTTATCTACACACCTTTCCTCACCTCCTGTCCCAGAGATAACCAGAAATTGGCCTGTAACCTCATCATCGCCATACTGCTTGGTGAATTTGAAAGCAGTTTTTTGAAAAGTGTCACTTTTCTGAATGGTCAGCAACAATGCTGTGGACCCCTCACTTAGGGGACATCCATCCCTCTATCCTCCTTCACACAACACCCCCATGTCTTCCATAGTATGATTCTCCTTCCTCTGTCTCCTTCAGGCCCCGATCTTCCACTTAAGAACCAAAATTATTGGTCATCCCAGAGGCCGGGGAGCAGATTTCCTCTCACTTTCTACTTTCCCCTGCCTGATTTCCCACTCGTGTGAGATTTTAATAACTAGAGATCTTACACCCAACTAAATGTAAATGAATTGCAATGTTAAATTTCCAGCCCAGAAATCTCTTTGAGGTCCAGTCCCACATTCCTGACTGCCTACTTGAGACCTCATCTTGGACACTTAAAAAATCACCTCCAATGCAGCAATCTTCCTTTGAAATGCAAGTGTGATAAGGTCAATCCTGCGTTTAAACCTTGTATTGGCTTCCCTTGCTCTTTGGATCAAGACAAAAATCCTCAACAGGCCCACAAACCACATGTCAGGTGCCCTTACTCCTGTCTCTAGGCTCATTTCAATCTGCTCCTCCTGCCCTCTGTACTGCGGTCCTACAAGCCTGCATTTAGTTCCCGAAATAAAACACACTTCCCCTACCTCAGGGCTTTGGTATGTGCTATTCCCTCTTAATTTCCCTTCCCTCACATTTTGCCTACTGAACCCTCTATATTCCAAGAAAGTGGTCATCACCATTTACCATCTGTTTGCAATAAGCCCTTTAATTTTTTAAAAACTTTTTTTGGAGTGAACTTATTGAATAGCTTGCAAACGAATAAAGGGAGAGTGGGAAAGCTTTATTAGAAATGTTAGTAAGAATTTAGGGGCACCTGGGTGGCTCAGTCAGTTAAGCATCTGATTCTTGATTTTGGCTCAGATCGTAATCTCAGGGTGCTGAGACTGAGCCCTGTATTGGGCTCCTTGCTGAGCATGGAGCCTGCTTGAGATTCTCTCCCTCTCTACCACTCTGTGCTCTCTTTCTCTCTCTCAAAATGAATGAATGAATGAATGAATAAATAAATAAATAAATAAATAAATAAATAAAATAAATATAAATAAATAAGTAAAACTTTTATTTTTTAAAAAAATTTTAAAAGATTTTATTTATTCATGAGAGATACACAGAGAGAAGCAGAGACATAGGCAGAGGGAGAAGCAGGCTCCACGCAGGAAGCCCTATGTGGGACTTGATGACGGGACCCCGGGATCACACCCTGAGCCAAAGGCCAACGCTCAACTGCTGAGCCACCCAGATGTCCCAAAATAAAACTATTTTAAAAAAGGAAATGTAAGAATTTAAAAAGCAAACTCAAAGTTCTATTTATTCTCTTTTCCTGACTGTGAAGGTCCAGACATCCTAATTGCCTAAAGGCAGCTTCCTTTGAATGCAACTGGCTTCCCATCCATAGTCTTCAGTGAGCCTAGAACGTTGCAATGTTAAATTTCCAGCCCACAAACATTGATTGCAGTTTCTAGTATGCATCTCTAGTGAGTTCTACTTTGTTATTACTTCTGATTCTTCTTACACTTGGCTTCAAACACAGTATCTCTGAACATTTTGAAGGCTCGTAATTCTGCTGATAAGAGCACATTTTCTTGACTTAACTACACGACATTTTCCTTTTTAGATTTAGTCACACCACCACTACTGAGAATGACAGGCTAATGGTCTCATTTTCCATTTCTACACCATCTGTTTCTTCTAACCACCTTTGCGTACATGCCACATTTGTCTACTCATGAAGCATATGAAGAAAATTTTTGGTGCATAAATATCTTCAAAGCTGAGAGAAGAATATGGTCACACAACATTTTAGCAAAGTGGGATGGTCTAGGTTTTTGTTGCAAAATGCAGGACAAAGTACTGCCTATTGGATGATTAACCTGATAAGAAAACCGTATTTCCTCTTTGTCCTTTGAAATGTGTCATTGGCTCACTGATTCCTGAGTTGGGGAAAATTCCCCTAGGACAGATATCTCTGTCTGAAGAATCAGTCTGAGATTTCACCAACATAGTCGAGAGAGCTTCTATAGGTCTTTTACATTTACCTCTGAATCATGTAATCATCATGAGACGACTTCCCCCATCAATTTTCTTTGCCATCATTGGAGAAAACATAAAATTCTGAAAGTTCATTTATGTTCAATTAAATACATATTTTTTAAAAAATAGGTACAAAGATGAAGTCTCTCACCTTCTGTTATACTTTCTTGAAAGATGATGCAAAACTGCAGTAATGCAGTAAGAAACTCAAGAACAATAATGAACATTTATATCATTCAAAGAATCCCATCATTTTTTGCATTTCCTACTATGTCAGTGTGGGTTTTTTGTTTTTGTTTTGCATGGCTGGGAACTGATGAGTAAGGATGCACTCAGATGCAAAATGCTTCAAGATATACGAAAGAGAAGATCACTATGATCCTACAATGTATCTGAGATTTGTTAGAGTCCAGCAGAATCATATACTAAGATAGAATCCTGTTTTCTGCTTTGAAAGAAATAAGTAGATTTTTCTCTTAGTTCCCTGAAAGACCTCTACAGAGAGCTAAAACTTTATAAAACAGCAATCTGTAAAAACAGTTAAGACTCCTGGAAAAAGAAATTCCAAAACCAATAATGGGATGCAATGGACTCTGAGGGTAAACTGACAGTTAAAGGCCCTACTCATATTTAAAATCAGTATTGTTGCTGTTATCTTCAGGGAAGGTTTTCTGGATCTCCCTAACTACATCAACCTTCCGTGCTGTGTATTTCCCTTTCATTTTCCTCTTTCAGAGCACTAAGCGCAGCTCCGATTTGACATTTATTGGTCAGACCAGTGTATTTATTCAGTGCTTGCTCTTTCACAAAACCGCCAAGATTAGGAGGACAGAGACTCTGTGATCTTGCTCTCCGGTGTGATCTCAGCACCTGCCGCCAAGCACGGCACACAGTAGGTTCTCAATAGGTATCTTGGGGAAGTGAGTCCAAAATCAGTTCTGTTTTTACCTCCCCACGATGTGAAATAACTGTAATTGACCATTATTGTTTCAAAATTCCTCTCTTTAAGATTATTTATTTTCTTTCTCCCTTCATCCCACCCCCTACTGCATGATCATTGACAACAAGAAAGGAAATGAGCCCTAAGTCCCTACTGGGGTCAAGTGATTTACATTTATTGGTTTTTAAAGTCTCAAGATCTTGCAGAGTGAACATCATGCTATTCTCATTGTTCGGATGGGAAACTGGTGTCCAGAAGGTTAAGTCACTTGCCCAGGGTCCCGGAACCAATGGTCAGGAAAAGAGAGATTCAAATTCCTGCCTGATGTGACTCCAATCTGTGTTCTCTCCATTCCATCCACTGAAACATGCACTCGGAAAGTGTGTTCCATCTCTTCCATGGGGATCCACACCATGGAGTTTCTGGCTTGGGAGACAACGGGTACTAGGAGGTATTGTCTTGAGAGCTAGGATTCAATTTAAATCAGTATTTGGATTCAGTTTAACCGCGTGGGTTGTTTTAAAATTTTCTGCAAGGCTCGTCCTCTCCTTGTCTTCTGTGTGGGATCTTATTTAAAAGTGGAATACATGCCACGCAAGCACTGAGCATCTTTATCCTTCTTGGAAAACAGAAAGTCAGCTCCAATGTATTCGGAATGGCAATGCACTATGGAGACGTTACATATCTGTGTGAGTTTTCCCCAGCAAATTTAGGAAGTTCCCCAATGAGGGATTTGCCTTTTACCGGCACCTCAAAAAATATATTTCCACTGGCTACCATAATACTTGTTTCCATAAACATAATGGCTTAAAGTAAGCCCCATGTTTTTAAATCTGTCAAGAGACGTGCACATTTACGCACCTGTGTAAGAGGTTCTAATAGCTCCCTCCTTAGAACTGACCTCACCCCATACATTTCTATTAGATGCTTAGGTTCCTCCTTTCAAAACGAAAAGGCAAATTCATGAGATGACATCCTTACTAGCCATAAAAAGGTTAGAGTGACATTAAGTGACTAATAACTGGATGTAGAAGGGAATTGGGAATGAAGTGAAGTCGCAAATTCCACTCCCTTGCTATAATCTCTACCTGTGGGCAGGAGTATCTATCACACCATGTGATGGGTACTGCACACCCCAGGGGAGTGTCACCCTGACTGTGCTATTTATTACCCAGCAACACACACACCTGTGGTCTCGATGGGGAGAGGTCCTAGCATTAGCTCGAGTTCTTTGTTCACTACACATATGCACGTATCTCAGTCCCCCCCCCCCCAACCTCTTGGGCACACAGGACACTAGGTTATAATTGCGAGATTACAATCTGATATGACCCCACAGATGACTCTAAACTGTGCCCCTTCCTCACCCCTGGAAGACACATGTTGATTCATAAGGTATAGCCCAGGTACACCTCCTCCCCAGGCTGGCCTTCAATCTTGCTCGAGTCAGCCAGGTCCAGGGAAGGTAAGGGCGAGGTAAAAACACCAGTTGCTCCTCAAGAGGTCTGTGGATGACCTAGGGCAGGGAGGGCATCAGTGTTTTTACCCCTGGGGTCAAGTGCCAGGAATCTACAGACATATTTCCTGGGGGCGAATAGTCCATCTGCCACTCATGCGGCCCAAGGTCCTTGGGTAAGTCCTTTGTACCCACCAGGTCTAAGTTTCCTTACCTGTGATATGGAAATGACCATATCTGTTGCTTACACTTGTAAGGATCATCGGGCTTCATCCACATATGGTGGAACGGCAGCCCGCCCAATGTAGCAAGCATTAGCTGTCATTGTTATACTTGTCATGGACATGAAAATGAAGAGGGAGCCCATGTTCCCAGAAAAGAAATGAAATTTAAGATTAAAAAAAAAAGTAGTTCCCAAACATCTGATGGGTGTGGAGATACAGAGTGAGGCCAGATTGGTCATCCTCTGCTCAAACACTTCAGGCTTTCTGCATCACTTGGAGTAAAGCTGGAGTCCTTCCAAGGCCATCCAGGCCTTCTGGAGTCTCCACTATCTTCACCTCTGGGACCTCATCTATTACTAGCTCTCCCCCCCCCCCCCCCGCCCCACCTTACTCTCCCTCCAGCCTTCCAGGCACAGTCCCAGCATTTCCGCTCCATTGCTTGCCCCACCTGACCACCTGGTGAAAACCCCTCATCCCTTTCCTGTTTGAGTCCCCTTACCTCCCCTCTGATGAAGCCCACCCTGACATCTGTTTGAGACCGTGAGCCTTCCCCCAGCATAACTGGCACCCCCAATTTCCCCTACTCTGCTCTATGTTCCCCTATAGCACCTGCCACTTCCTCGTGCAAGTTACTGGTTGTATCTATTGCTGCCTGTCTGCTATCTCCCCACTGGACTGCAAGCTCCAAAAGGGACAGGGCCTTTGTTTGTTTTGCTCACTAAGGCGCCATAAATATTTGGGGAACTTGATATTTTAGATGGCCTTTGAAGTTTTTCTCTACTGATTTGAAGGAGAAAACCTCACCCCTGTCCTCTTCCCATCTTGAATCAAATGATCCAGGAGATCCCTAACCATCACAACAGATCCTGTGCTGGGAAGGAAAGGAACTAGCATCAAATTTATTTCTACCCATCTCTTCCCAAAAGAAATCTGAGGTAGCTTCAGTAAGGAAGCGCCCTTCAGCAATAAAGGAATTTACAGTCAGATTTCCTGGAAGACACCTGAAGGGAACACAATGATAATTGTGTGTGTGTATGTGTGTGTGTGTCCTGCAAAAGCAATCACTGATGAAGAAATACAACACACTTGCATACACAGTAGAGTATCCACTTCCAAGACAGGTACAGATGCTCTGGTAATAGGAATGGCTGTCAAATTCGTGACTCCCCCCATATCCCAGCACATGCTGGCTGTCTCCAAAGAGCCTTCTCGAACAGAAGGTGTGGTTTCTAAGGGAGGAACAGAAAACCAACCTGAAACTATAGAAACTGTTCAAACTTGTCCATTTTTTTTTTTTTTTTTTTTTACTACCAACATGCTTCGTGCTAATAAAGATGAGCTTGAAAGGATTACCAGGGATATTCCGGGTGACAAATTACACAAAAATCTTGAGGGAGAAATATTCCTGGAACTGACACCAGGACTGCAAAGCTTTTGCAGTATTTTCCTGCCTGGTCTAAGTTTAGATGATCCTCTGGCCACCGGAGGGACAGTCTGCACCGCGCCAATTTCAGCCCAGCTCACGCGACAGATTTTCATCTCTATGACTTCAGGTCACATTATCACACGAATGAACTGCTATTTAGGTCAGCTAAGAGTCTCTGCCTAATTGAATGTGCATTTTATCCTTGGTGTTCATGCTCTATATATCAGGATTTTAGATATTTATTGGGGAATGGGGAAGCGAGAAAACACTGGCTCCAAGATGCAGAAGGGACTGTGATAATCACACTCAGTTTGACACAGAACAACTCCAAATGCCTGAATAGTTTAAACTCTTTCATTCTTGAATGTTGCATTTACTTTTAAACTGGATCGCTACCATTTAAACTGATATTAGTTGTTTATGTACACTCCTTCTTCCACAGTGTTAAACATATTTTTTAAACTAAGAAGCATTGCTTCACTTTAACTCAGAAGTTTAGGGCTCTGGGGAGAAAGACGGCAGTGTATTATTTGCTCCATTCTAACAGGCAACCAGAAAGGACTCTGGCTAAATGACCACAGAGGACCATGAGGGGTGCACGGTAGAGATAAACTCTGATAAAATTAGTGAATTAATCCACATCTGACATGTGGTTGAAGAGAAACAAAATCCCAGAGTCAGAAAAAACATCAAGTACCATGAAGGGATTGACCACCTAACCCGGACTCAAGAGTTATATCAAATCTATCCGTGCAAGGAGATGGTCTTGTTAGTGGTACGTTCAGACTTTGAGAAGGTTCGAGAAATAATCTTTTATCAAAACCAAGATATATAAATTCCAGGAGGAGGGAATCAAGACTCTCCCCAGCAGGTGCTGGAATAGGGCCTGATACACAGTAGACCCTTAAAATATTTGTGAAACAGACTCCTGAATGAGGTTTCCTGTAGTGCAGTTGAGTGAATACAACTCCACTGGATGAACACTGTTCTTCAGGAGGGACATTAAATACCTATATAAAATGTAAAAGGCACAAATCTCCCCTCCTGCCCGCAAGTACACAAAATGAAGATATTCAAACTCTACCTTTCAGTAAGACAGAAAACTGAGATGGGACCCAAACATCTGTGTTTTTAAAGAATTACCCAGTTGATTCTAATGCATAGTCCAAAATAAAAACCACTGATCTATACAACACTGAATTCTTAAACCTAAACATTTTTTATATAATAATGTTTTATCTATATTGACAAGCAACAAGCACATTCCAAGGACATTTCGCATCAAAGTCAAGAAATAAACTTCCTGCCTAGGACGCTTTAACTTAAAACGTGATTCCCAAATTACTCCAAAATAGAAATGCCATGCACAGTGTCTCATGCGGTGGTGCTTTCAAATAAAAATTGGTAAATAAAATCCTACAGTTTTAACTGTTGATGTGTATGGGTTTCTGGGCCTACATTTTACAGATAAATCACAAGGGTTTCCTTGCCCATCTCAAACCAACATTTCTCGTCTAATGATTTCAAATCCCTTCATCTATCTCTGGGGTGGGGAGGGAGATGCAGCCCCCTCTTTCCACATAGCGTGTCCCTACCCAGTCGGTCTCAAAAACCCATCAGACAAGTATGGTACTTAGAGCACCCGAGGAGAAAAGTTAAAGGGGGCAGATTTGGGGCCCTGAAATGCAGAGAACACTGTAACATTAGGAAACTCCATGGTACAAAATACTTCAAATTATACACTTCCTGTAATTATTTGACTGTATGGACCAGATCTGGTGTGGGGACATGTCACGCCGCAGGAGGTGTGAATCGTGGTGGGGAAGTGGCTCCAAGGCAACCCTATCCTGGGAGAGCTGTGCTTGAGAGTCACTCAGGCAGAAGCCAGGAGATGGATCCCATTACAAGGTGCACCCATGTTCTCTGAGGTATTGGAAGAAAGTGACACTCCCTTGGCACCTGCGAGACCCCAGGGCAATTCAGGGACCCTATGAGATAAATGGCAATCTGACTACCCTGCTCTCTGGGCACAGACGGTCCACGGCCTCCACTCCCCACCTTGGCTGGACGGCTCTTCTCTTCCATTTGGAGCACAAGCTTCTAATTAATCACAAAGATGAGTGTTTCTGATTGGAGGAAGAGAACCCAACACAGAGAACTGTGGCCATGTTAGCTGCTGTCCCTGCAAAGCACCTGAAGCCTGAAGCCTGTGGTTCATCACATCAAGTCAGATCGGTGAAAGGGAAGGGGTCTTGGTCCTCACAGAGGCCCAGTGGCAGCATGCAGAAACCCTACATGTTTGAGGGATTCCAGACATTCAGCAAGACGGGTTTGGGAGGCCTTCGGGGTCCTTAGGTAAAAGTACCACTTTCCTGAGCACTTGCTTACCCAGGGCCCTGAATCTGCCTTCCACTTTGTACCTGCATCCCCCCCCCCCCAATCCCATGGGGCAGGCCAAGCTGATCAAGCCCATTGTAAAGACAAACAGAAGCCCAGGATCACCATCTCAAGAGGGCCCCTGAGATTCAAACCAAATCAAAAAGTCAGGGATGGGGGATCTGAACACAGATTATTCTGGCTGACTCATTAAAGCCACATTATCACGTGGGGAAGCCATGTGATTCAGCAGCCAGAGCTGGGGGGGGGAGGGTCAGAGCACCTGTATTGCAGGGGCGGTTGCTTTCATTCACAGGTGTCAGACCCCAAAGGAGGTCCTCAGGTGTCTGCAGCACCACCCTCACGGCCCTCTCATGGGGGTGGCCGAAAAATAACACTTTATGCTTTACTGCAATGCATTTTCACTGAGCTACTAAAGCCAGCAGGAGTGAGGTGGAAAGCAAAGATGGTGCAATTCATTGCAAGGAATCCTTTAAAAGTTTTTGTCAAGGAAGCCTATGGGAGAACAGTGGTAGCTGGATGCAGTCCATCCACGGGACAACGTGCAGCCGCTACTTACACGTTATCCTGGGCCTCAGCTCAGGCCAACCGGGTCTGTATTATTTACCCTCTTTTCCTCTTTTGCACTGCATTGAAACCCTGCAATCTAAGTGGGGAAAGCCGGGGGGGGGGGGGGGGGGGGGGCTGACTTCTCCCCAGGCTCCAGGGGAGGGCGTTTTAACATTAGATTTAGATGAGGTTTTTCTTCCTTCATATAACATATTCCCATTTGGTTGGGAAGGTTTTTGTTTTTGTTTTGTTTTTTTTCATTTTGTGTAGGTTCCTCTTTATATCTGTCCAGCTAACAGTAAGAAGTAGAATTAGTCTTGCTGAGTTGGTTTTTTTTTGTTGTTTTTTGTTTTGTTTTTGGTCTTGCTTCTTGCAATTGTTCTTTGTGGTGGACTGCTAGCATATGCCAGAATCCTGCTGGATGAAAATGCATCACTCTGATAAGACAGAGGAAAAGGTTTGGGGAAAACAGGCCCAGCAGAAACATATTGTGGCTCTTGTAGTCCCCGAGCCAATACCCCAACAGTTGTCATCCCTTGTTGGGTCCTCACCCTTAAAAAACCAGCTTCAAGGGCTTTCCTGGAGGAAAGCAAAAAAAAAAAAAAAAAATATTTCAATGGCTTTGCGTGTATAATTAGTGTTCATATACAAAAAGGCCAGACATTCTTGGATTAACACTTATTCAAATGAAGTCCTCCCCTATGAGACCTTGTCTGGGGCTTCTTTTTAAGAGTTCCATGGTGAGTCGTTGTTTATCATGCCATTAACTTGTTTTTCTTTTTTTCCCTTGTTCTCTCTATAGATTAGCATTTAGCAAAATGAAAATTTGCTCCAGGTAATTACCTGGCTGCATTTCAAGGCATTCATAAAAACTACTGTTCCCTCCCAGGGGGGAATCTACTCACAGGGGCACAAGAATTAGGGCAGTGGGTTTGGGAGCTCGCTGTGCTTCGCCAGCCTGGGTGGCAGCGCCCTCCCCAATCCCGGCCTGAGATGCTCTCAAGATCCAGGGCTCATTAGCTCTGGTGGTGGCTCGCTAAAAGTCTGGTCTGGGACCTCTTATTCATTCAGGGGCTGTATCTGCTGCCTCTCCCGAGATGGATTTTTCATCAGGGCAGACAGCTTCCCTATTACCCAGATGGTACCAGAGTCTCTGGCTCAGCTGCCTGCTGATCCTCCTCGCACAGCCTCCCCTGAGCTGGCTGCTCCACCTCGGTTGAGAGCAGGTGACTGGATAGGCCCTCTCGGCTGCTCCTGACGCTCTTCTCTTCCTGGGGCGGTGGGTGTTTGACCTACTGGAGAGTTGGGGGTGGGGTGGAGGGAGGCCCCTCCTCAGTGCCTGGTTAGGAGCCTGGCCTTGGCTCTAGATTTTCCTCCTAGGAGCCTCGCCTTTTGCTGTATATAAAAGTCCCCTAGTCCTAGGACCTCCAGGTTTGGGGATTTTTTGGGGGGGGGGGGGGGGGCTTAAGTTTCTAGAATCACTTCCAATGTGTGTGCCCTTTCAGAATTCAGATTTAATTCTTTGTAGGGCATGTCCTGATTGATCACAAGGATTTATGTCTAGCACTAGCTCTTACTTAGCACCTTTGTCACCTCTTCTGAGAGTTGTGGTCCTCTATTTTAATGAAAATCCTCCAACTTTGATTCCTCTTACGTGTTCTCTGAGTTGTCTATCAAAATCCCACATTCTTGGTAAACATTTCATTCTTATTCGTAAAAGTTATAATCCTTGCCTCCCCTTCCTTTCCAAGTCAGATGCATTCCCTTCCTGCATCAGGGCTTCTTAGGAACCAACTACATCCCTCCCTCCCTTCTTTCTTCGCTCCCTTCCTCTCTCTCTCATTTTTGCATCATGAGTGTGTTTTATGGAATGTGTGCTTACAATCGCATTTTACACTTGTGTTTGTCTTGTACACAGATGGTCACAGTATTGACAATCATGTATGAGAGTTACCTGATGGAGTACAAACTACAGAGCATGCTGGGAGCCATGTATTCCAAGCTATGCATTTTAGAAAAGGAAGAAGATCTAACCACTCATTCTAAACATTCCTATCCTATAGGGATGACAAGGCCCCATTTATGGAATAACCCTAAAAATACCATGGAGTGTGAAAGGGCATATCTATACACAATGAATTATTACAATAATGTTTTATAATAATATAAAACATGACAATGATTATAAACTACATCTTAAATAGTTTTATAGAGTAATGGAACTTAAAAGACCATGGTGCACATCCACTTCTACCTGTAACAAAACATCTCCAATTTCCCTCAGAGATTTTTTTTTTTATCTACATGGGAGCTCAGTATTCTCCATTTTCAATGGACAAACACACTGAAAGCAATTCTGCTGAAAACAAACAAAAACTCTTTCTAAATGCATTTCTTGGATTTAGGCCATTGTCACAAAATCACTACTCTTCTGTGTGGCTCCCTTGGCTGCTTTTAAAGCTTTGTTTTCAAATACAAAAGCAGATTTGAGCATTGCTTGTAGTGAGTGCTGTAGATGGGATTTAAATAATACAGCAGTCGGGACTGAAAAGGAACCTTTAGAAATGGCTAGACAGGGGATAGACCAGATGGGGAGAGGAAGGGCAGAAGACCTTCACTTGTAAGTCTTTTCAAGATGGTGGCTAGCATTGGCACTGGGTTTATAGACTATGCCATGCCTTCTCAATGCTCTCAAGAGTTTGAGTGAACAATTGGGATTAAAATCAGGTGTTTAGCAAAAAGAAGTTTTGTTTTTCCTCTTTGGAACCCATTCTACAGAGTATCAGGGTTAGAATAGTTCCTAAGGACCATCTAGGACCAGCATATCTACTCACGAGCTCAGAAGGCATGAGGGCATGTGGATAAGAAGGAAATTGCTCAAAGGAGGAAACGCACTTACATGAGCTTAAATTATCTGTACACTCTGTTAAAACTATCCTATATAAAATGATTGTATTTTGTCAGGACAACAATTCACTTTATCGTTCTTTCAGTTATTTCAATTCAGAAACTTGGCAGAAACAGGAATTTGCCCTACTTATAAAGTGCTCTGATTATGATGAAATTGTAGTACTAACTGCAGAGTAAGAATGGATCTCAATTGGACTTTAAAAGGCATCCTATAAAAAATAAAAAAATAAAAAAATAAAAATAAATAAAAGGCATCCTATAGATGGATAGTCCTACTTGTTTTGTGTGAATGCGTGTATATAAGTCACCTGTTCTTACTCTGTGCTACTGAAGGATGTAGAGAGGATAGACAGATGAAGCATGAGTTAACAGTTTTCCCATCAACATTTTTTCCCCACGGTTTTTCTGGGCAACTAGAAATTTGTATAAATGATACATATGACACATGGAGTAAAGATTATGACCATTATGGCAATATCCACATTTCAATCCATTTTCACCATCTACTATAGCTAGCTCATGGATTTATAGCTCATAGAATATGCTGAGAAAGGAAGTTTATGATCTTCCCTTAATCGTATCTTAACTCTCCTGTCCAGACCTTTATTTGACCATCACATTTCACCTAAGCAGTGTCTATGCAGAGTCTTCTCTGGTCCATTTTGAAATAAGGTCAATAAGGACAATGTAGTTGATGTTTCATAAACTGAAATTATTTAAAAGATAGTCCTATTAATATTCACTGAGATTATCTCCATATTTTTTAAAAATGACGAAAGCTGATGTTAGATTGTTTAAAATGCCTTTCCTTGTCGAAATAGAAGCTTAGCACTTTATGCATATCCCTCCCTGTGTAAGAGCCTCAGCCCTAAATATCAACCACATCTTCCCAATGATACTGCAGTAACTACAGGATGGTAAGATAACCCAAAGATGAAAGATCAAATCACTGGTGCACGAGAGGCACAATGGAATGAGAGGCATGGATGGATCCCATGATCACTGCCATATAAGTATGCACCAGCTTTACAGGCATCATCAAGACACTGACTACGTACAACCCCTGTGCAGGCTTGTTAAGCACATTATCTCATTAGTCCTCACAACCTGAGGATTTGAGTTCAGAATCTGTTGCTTTCTAAACATATTAGCCATTGTACATCAAAATTAACTGTGGCTCTGTTTGGGCAGTACCAAAATGGGCTATTTGTTTTTCTATATTTTCCAAATGATCCAAATGTAGTTCCACTACTTACAATAGTATCATCAATAACTATAAACAAACTGTCAAAAGAACATTCAAGATGAGCTAATAGAAAAATCAGCATATGTCTATGAATGTTCAAACAAACTGGTTTCAGTCTCTTTTAAACATGTGTTTCTTGGGATACAAAAAAAGGAAATTTACTGATACAAAAGAAGAAAATCTTTAGCCTACAAATGGGAGAAAAAAGAAACGATAATACAAGATATCTCCTACTGATCCAGCCACAGCACATAGCTGAAATTCATTGTGAATGTATTTGAATAGTTTTATTTTCTTGGAAATCTCTTAGGTGGAAGAGCAGACCAACTGCCATTTTCAGGGATGGATCCATGTACTAGGAAGCCCTGAACTAGACAGAGCATCCATCCACTTAACCAAAGAGAGACTCTGTTGAGGAAAAACTAATTAATAGTTGATTTAAGGAACAAAAGAATGCTCTTGTGTGACATTTTGTTAACAAATTGGCTGTAATAATAATAATAATAAATGTCCAGAGAATATGTCACATAATTATAGTGTTTATGGCTGATAATTTAAAGGCATAAATGAACTGGATTCTTCTAAAGGACTCCTCCAACCTATGAAAATACAACTTCCTTTGTTTTGACCTTGATTTTCCATTAAAAAAAATATTTGAAATAACGGACCCTCTACTACAAAATTATATTGAAGAGGGCTTTTTTTAATCTTTTTTTTTCTTAATAACTCAGGCTTCAGGCAAGAGGAAAGTAGGATAACATGGGATTTCATTCTCAGGACAGCAATAAGCTCTGAGGCATTTGTATGGAAGTCTGTTACTGAGACTAAATAAATAAATAAATAAATGATTTTGACACTGGAAGATCTCTGTCTGACAGGATGGCTGCTGCACACCTGAGTCCACCCACTTCATCTTCCTGAGCTGTAGTCTCCTTCTGCATTCCACTGGAATAACAGGTCCTTCTAATTCACGGACTTATTGTTTGGATCAGACCGAAATACAGGTTGTGCAACAGCTTTGTTTTTAAAGGATCCTACCCTGTGTCAGAGAAATTTATAAGGACCCAGAGAAGTGCAACTAACAAGACCATTACATTATAAAAACCAAAGTCTATTTTATCTATTTGCAGTTAGTTTTTCACTTTTAAATATGGCACTGCTTGGTTCTGAACAGGGCAAAAGTCCATTTGCTAAAGCCACAGGACAGCACTCCATGCTCCTGTGACAATGATCATCTCCTAAGGAAACGTGTACCAGCACATTCCAGCCTGGTGGTTTCTAAGGCCGAACAACGCAGATTAGTAGTCATATCAAGAAACATCTATCTCAGGTGTCTGCATCAACCAAGGTCGGATCACAGCAACTAAGAACTAGATTATCTCAACTACGTTTGGCAATGTCTTTGAAAAAAGGTTATGATCTCCAATGGTTCAAGTCTTCTCAGAGTTCTCCTGAATGGTCCACAGACCCAATTTCGCAAAGAAGGGAGTAGGAACAACAACAAATGCAGACAACAGACATGAGAAAAGAAATCTTGAAAGCCTAGGAAGTAGTTTGGGTCATTAAATTGTATGGCAATCCTACACAGTAGACAACAGGAAGACCTTGGACATAAAGCTTGACCATTCCATCCTCAGTGAAGCCATGACCAGCTCCATCCCGAATTAAATCAAATCCCTTGCTTATACATCTTAAACTAGCTTATAATTGTGTATCTGTATGATTACTTGATGAATCTCTCTCTTCCTCTCAAATACAAGCTCCATGAAGGCAGTCATCATATCTGTTCTGAAACCCTACCTAGCCCACAGCGTGATGCCTGTCACTTAGCAGGTGTTCAACGTGCACTGAACAAATAAATCAAATGCGGTATTTTCTTAGGGGAGGCACTGCGTTGGGTTTCATAAACATGCACTGCTTAGTTAGGTTATCATGTTTTACCTAAGCCTGCTGAGCTGGAGAACCAAGCCCCAAAGAATACAGGCTGGGCTACTGACCCTGCTGGATTTAAAGATTTTCCGTAAATAATGAATGGATAATTGAAAAAAAACTGTCTATGTGTCCATTGTTTTCTATATCCAAAATGTAAGTTAGCATCCCTAGTGGAGTGTGGCAGAAAGGATATTTTCAGTAGAGCAGCCATATCATCATTATACGGCCCCCATTCAATGTAATACAAGTTCTTTTTCAAGAAGGATCTAAAAGGCTAACCTTTTCAAGCAGGGTTGCCTTTTTAAGAAAAACTAGAGACCAAAAACTATGGAGATATAGCTTGAAGTCCTTACCTCTCGCAGACCTGGGCATCTTCCACCTTTAAGGATGTCCCTGCACTTGAAGAAAATATGCTGATCACACAACACACCTATCCAGCTTTCACGTGCTGAGAACAGACCTGCTCCCGGGCAGCAGGTGGATTCTGTTGGGTGTGGGTTTGGTGCACTCTCCTTCCCTCACAAATGGGAGTTTTATGCAGAGGGAGGCAGGACACAGATAAGGAGGCTGGCAAGCGAGGGACATGATCACCAGGCTAGGGGTATGGATGAAGAGGGGGAACAGGTAAGACACATCTGACAATCTGCAGAGTTCTGAGGGCCAGAGTGGTAAAGGGGACCACACGTGTCCTGAGAAGAGGCGAGGTGCCACTGGATGGCTGTAGCACCATGACTAGGCCACGTGGGGTGGGAGGGATTAGACAGGGGCACAACAGTTTGGGGGACAGAGTAACCATGTGGGGTGGGAGAGATGACTACCACCAAATACAGGCTCTAAGAACCAACTGCTCACCCAACACAAGAGAAAACTTGAACAATGGAGGAGAATGCATATGGTGCCTGCACAGAGCTGTGGGTCAGGGTCAACAGCCTCACGGCAGTGGACCCAGCCCAGCAGAACCAAGGGAGACCCACACCCCACCTTGTGAAAGGCCATGCTCTGACAATAATACAACGTCCCCTCCTCGCCCCTCTCCAGCCCTCTGTAGTGTCGAGCATCTCCCACATGTCCCAGAAGCATGTGAAACCCCAAGCTATCAAGATGCCCCAACAACAAGCCACCATGATTGTTAAACACTGCACTTTCTTTGACCATTCAAAAGACATCAACATGAACAGGATGTTTTCAAGCCTCTTACACGGGATTTCTCTCTCGGAACCGCAGGGCCAGAGTCTGGGACACACGATGCTCTGTTCTCAAAGAGGCACACTTTCTGTGGCTCATTAATTGGTCCTGTTGCCACTGGGTTCCTCGCCCTTATCAGGAGGCCAGTGGGTCAGGAAACCCAGTGGGAGCTGAGCGCCCCAGGAGCTCAAATGGGCCACAGACCCTACTGCCTGTCTCTGTAGACCCCCAGCCTCCCCAACCCGTGGTGGCATGTGGGACCAGCAACCTGTATCACCCCACCATGGGTGGCACATCTCCAAGGCATGATCTGTGCTCCATGTTGCTCTCATTCCCCCGAGTTCCATTCATAAAATATTCTATTCTTCCCCCAACTGTGGCAAGAGAGTTGGTGAAGGCTGTCACACAGAGCATTTTCCTCCCTGGGACACCTGGAGTGCAAACACAACCTGTTCCAAGAGAAACACCCAACCACCTGAAGGAGGTGGGCAAGACCTTCCAGTCAACAGTTTCTCGGTGGACCTCCCCACCCTCAGCTCTCTGCGTCCAAGAACACTCTGGAAGCAGGGCATGGTGCTTGAAAGGAGAAGGACACGAACAAAATGATAAAGCAAGTTTGACTCTTTGGGACAAGAAAAAAGAACAAAGAGACCTGAACCCAAGCAAAGGACAGGAGAGACAAAAAAAAAAAAAAAAAAAAAAAAAGAAAGAAAGAAAAAGAAAAAGAAATTATTGGAAGGAGAAAGGGAATGAAAAGTACCAAATAAAGGCAGTTTTTGAGTGGCTCGGGCTAAGGTAAAAATCAAAAAAATCAAAGGCCCAGGCCTGCAGCATTGTTATTGTTTTTCTATAGACCGTGTCCTTAACCTCCCCCCATGTTGTACTTCTGCCATAAAACAAGCAGGGCATTCACGCTCGCATAATCCTGTTGACATCAGAAGGCAGCAGCAGAGCCATGATGCGATCCAGCCCACTTGAACACACTGTTATCTTCCAAATAATTAAAATATTGCTAAAAGTCAAGTTGTCTGGACTCTCACAGTCCAGGCTCACATCTGCAATCCAACACTTGGGAAGTTTGGGGGGGTGGGGTGGGGAGGTGGGATGTGGTTTCAAAAAAATAAAAAAAAAAACAGCTATCAAAAACAAGGCTGAAGTTTGTTGTTTTTTCTTTCCCTCCCCCAGCAAGAAAAAAGTAAAAAGACAGAACAGTTTGTTCAAGGTTACATAAGAACATGCAGAAAACAAGAAATGATTTCCTTCTTGCCAATGTTTCAGGGTAATAAGTTACACCCCAGATCCCACTCAATTCTGTACACATTTTACAGCTCCTCCAGCTTCTGATACATGAAGGCAGCGTGCAGGGACAAAGAGGTGGCTGCAAAAATACCTAATTTCTGTTTTCCCCGTCAACTTCAATGCTGTTCTGCTCCCCGCCACTCATTTAAATGAAGTATTTTGTGCTCAGAACATTTACATGCGACACCTTGATGTGGGTGCGCGTTGTGGAGTTTCTAACCAACTAATTCATATACCTGCACCGATAATTAGAGCTGGTGAATGAGAACCAGATTGGCTGAAAGGGAAAATGACAGTGCTCTGTAATTTATCACGTTAAAAAGTTTGGATTGCCCCTCGAGAAGAGGGAGGACGACGACTGTGTTCTTAAATTCTACCTTCTATGTTTTATGGATGTGTTTTCACAGCTCGGTGGATCTTAACGAGCATAATATTGCTGTCAAGTGGGGGTGATCTAACCCTTTCCAGACGCCAATATTCCTCATGTGGGGGTGCCACAGAAGACAAGGATTGGTGGCACAGCGACACATCCCGAACGGACACCCTGCTACGAGGAGTGAAGTTGTGCAGAGACTGAGAATGCACTGCGTCCAGAGAGCTAACCATCGCTTTCTAAAGGGCACATCTGGTTTCATCTTTCACCATATTCACACAGGTACTATGAAACACCTAGAAATGCATACCCTGCTCATGGCCAATTTTTTAAAAAAGCAGCAATCGCTCCAATGCAAAGTATAAAAAGAAAGTCCACTTTTCTATTGTCAGTAGTGTTAATAGCCTGCAGCTATAAAACTCCACTCTTTCCTCTGATGGTGCCTCGGAGATTAACAGCCTCCCCAGCTCAAACTATACTTCCTGGCACTTTCTAGTGACTCAGAAAAGCAATAGGACACACAGAATATTGCTAACTGGGATATGGCCTTGGGGGGAGGAGTATTGGGGGGGGGGGGAAGGGCCAGGGGGCGAATGAATAGAAAGAGTACAAACTGGCAAGCTGTAATTCTGACATCTGGAGATGTGGCTTCATGGGCTTGCTTAAATTATGAATGACTGAGTACAAATGAGTATGAGCTTGAATTTTCCCTCAATTTGAAAATTGACATCTCAGAGGAAAAAAACAAAACGAAAACAACAAACCCAAACCCATGATCTTCCTGCAGGATTTCAACCCAGAAGTAATGTAGCCACAGGATGCCAGGTGGATTAGGCAGTGAAATTTTGTCTAAATATGAACAGTGTGGAGAATGGGAATTTCTGTGTTCCAGAAAAATTTAAGCAGAAACCAGCATTCAGTCCAGGCAGCCACTGAAGGCTTAAGTAGTAATGGAATCACTGAGGAACAGGGTTTCCCGGTTTGGAAAGGAAACCAAAATTATACCTCTCTCATCTGACTACATAGGAAAGGGCAGCTTCCTACACCCTTTGTCTCTGAGGTTTCTTGAGGAATCACAGATGATGGTACCACCAAGGGTTTTCCCACAGCTTCCCAAGGTCTGCTCTGGGGAGATACCACCGGATGCTCCACCAAAAGTTTCCGTGGCCACTGAAAGCCTAGAAATGCTCCTGTTCTGACAGTCCCTGAATTAAAGAATTAGACACTTTTAGCCTGCATTTGTAAGCTTGCTTGATTTCTGCTCCAGAGTCCTTTTGATCCAGCAAACACCCTCCTAGTGTTCCACGGAAGCCTCTTTGGAAAACACTAATGTAAGAACAACTTAGGGGCTGGCTGAGAGCAAAGAGTGAATATCGGGGTGAGAAAACTCAGTGGAAGATATACTTAAAAGTCTTCAATATCTTCACAGAGAAGGCTTCCTTGCCAGCAGCCACAGGTCAGTGGAAACTGAAACTCAGTTTTTTTTTTTTCTATTTTAACGAAGAAAAATTTCACTTTCCTCTATAATCTGTTGACGCTCAAATAGGAAGTTGAAAGGATGTACAAAACAACCCACACAAGCTCCCCCCCCCCCCCCCCGGCAAAATTCTTTTCTGGTGAAGATACAGCCAAGGGCTCACAACCCAGAAAAACAGAAGGGAAATAAACAATGAGTTTGGCAACGCCATAATTCCAAACAATCCTTCCCCGGCAAGTCCAATTTGTTTTGTATCATTTCTCTATAAATCTATTCTGCTCCCCCAGTGACTTAATCAAGTGTTAGCTTTAGCAGAGGCAATTTCCATCAAATTTCAAATTTTTAGAAAAGGAAGCAACAAGCCAAAAGCTCTGGCTGTCAATGGGGGTGGAGTCACCGAGCGAAATGAGATTAACAATCAGGGACTTTTAAAAACTCTTGGGGAGGTGTAAGGATTCTCACGCACGTATTAGTCCTGAGGGTTCTGTTGGCTGTTATTACCGATCTCTCTAAAACGAGTCAAGAAAAGAAAGGGTAAAGGAGGAGGACCTTGGAGATGAAAATGACAGCATGTGAGGGACACAAAAGCCATGAAAATTAGCACGGAGCCCACATGCCCAAGACATAAAAGAAATCAGGACAGTCTTAATGAGAATCAGGCAGTGCACTAAATGAGAACCTTAATATACTTTATCTTCCCTTTATGTTTCATTTCGGTGTCATTAGACAAGTATTTATTGAGTGCATACTCTGTGCCCGACCCCAGGGCCCAGCATTCTGGGGAGGCCTCAAATCGCGAGCAGCAGTGGTATGGGAGGTCGGGGGGCAGGGAGGGGGGCAGGTGTCCCGACCGATGGCAGCACAACCACCTGGGAGCTCGTCAGAAATGCCAACTGTCAGCCCCACCTCGGGGGCCCAGTGCATCAGAGAGTCCGGCCACCGCCTGCCCCGCGTTCAGGGCTGTCCGCGCCCCATGGCCCACGGGTGCCGACGTGCAGTGATGTTTGGGAACCGCTGGCCTACAGGCTGGTGGGGAGGCATGAAAACTTTAAACAATAGCAGGTGACAAGATGGAGCTGACAAGTTCAGAGAGCTCAGTGTCCCCGAATGCACACTCTTCAGGGGCAAGCCGTTGCCTCGTTGCCTTTAAGAACCAACCCTGGGCATCCTTCCTTTCTCTTCCCTCCAGCTTGTGCAAAACGCAGGAAGAGTGTGGGCTCCCAGGAGCACCGCTAGATGAGCACACCCGCTAATGGGTATGCTGAGCGTCTCGGCCAGACTCAGTGCTACAGAAAGATCAATTCTTATTCTTTAAATAGGCTATAAACATATATGGTACCTTAAGGGGGTCTCTATCTGGGTTATATTTGTTATTTTCAATGAGTTGGATGAGATACAGTTCGGCGTTCCGGGGGAAATACATTTGCATTTTATTGCCCTTTTTTAAAGCCTTTTTACTACGCTTTACCTGACAACCATCCCGGCATTGCTTTGCTAAAGAATAGGTCTTCAGAGCACACAAATATTTTAAAATGATAATAGTAATAATAATTGCAGTTAACGTTTATTGAGCATTTTATTACGTGCCACGGGCTACATATAAATCAGCTCTCAGAATTCTCAAACTCACGGGGTAGCTTTTATTCATCCCATTGTACAGGTGAGGAAATTGAAGATTGCAGAGATCAAGCCTCTCCGGTACACAGGGCGCTCAAGAGTGAAGGTAAGGTTCAAAGTCAGGTGAACCGGACTATAGGGAGCGAGTCTTTAACCATTGCATCATATTCTCCTGAATTATTTAGTGTACTGGAAGGCACGGGTACATTATCTTCACCAAAGTTAATATTAGCCTCACTTATTTTTGGCAATCGCATGGAATGGAATAAACAGACAAGGGGAAGGCTGGAAGGTGCTTGAACAATCTGGAATCTTGGGCCATCATGTGAGAGACCACAAGAAGAAACAAATTAAAATACAGCAATATATGGATACGCTTTGTCAACATCCCTTTTGGTACCGTGGTATATGTCATGTTTTAGATAAGATTCTCCACGGCAGATTCTCTCCTCGGATATTTATTATTAAACTCTAAGAGCTGAGCTCTGTGTGTATGTAAGTGAGGTCCTTATTAGTGGAACCGCAGAAATAAGATATTTCTACAATATTACATCCTAGGGTATTGTAATACAAGGCTATTATCACGTACTTGGCTAATAGGGTCCATACTGTTACAACGTATTAAGGCCAGATTGAGTAATAAAAATGACAATAACATAATCATCATCTTTGGTACTTGGGGGAAAAAAAAAAACAGTTTTCAGATGAGGCCTCCAAAGCACCTGCCTGGCATTACGGCAAATTTATATGTGAAGAAACCGTGCTATAGAGAGGCTTCACAAAATTTATGCATAAATGCTTGGAACTCTTTTGCAAAATGCAGGAAAGATTAAAAGCTTGCCCAATATAGGCTGGCAGCAAAAAGATTCTGAGTGATGTCAAGAAGAATGAAATAACCTGCTCGCTCAACAGTAATTTATTGAGTGCCCAGCACGGGCTCAGTACTATTCCAGGTGAAAGGATGGAGCAGCAGACCAAAGACAAGGGCCTTACATCCCCCAGAAGATGAGGTGGAAAACGAGCGAGTTAAGTATATACCGTAAGGTCAGTGGGAAACATCATTCGGGGAGATGAAAGTAGGGGGAGAGCAGAGAAAGGGATGGGGCTGCTGGTTTTGGCAAGGGAGCCTCAGGGACAGTCTTCTGATGAGGCGACCTTTCAAGTAGGCCCTTAAGAGAAGTGCGAGCCTATGCACAACATCTGGGGACAGAGGGCTTGAGACCCAGAGGGGACAGCAGGTGCAGGGCAGCTCGTCTCAGTGGGGAGTGGGAGCAGGGGCTTCGGGGCACTGGCAGGACACTGGGCCTTCCGGCAGGTGTGAAGGGAAGCCACTGGGAGGGGGACCCCTGTGATCCACAGCCCAGGGCCCGGGGAGGACGCAGGAGCCCGAAGGCAAGGGACGCCGTGATGCGCACGGGGCCCACAGGCTTGTCCATGAGCCACCCACGGACACTGACAGAGACCGCAGAGCTGAGGCCTCGGGCCGGGGTGGCTGGGCACCCGCTAGGGAGATGGGGACCGGAGGTGGGAGGGGATAAAGAGTTTGGTCTGGGACATGCCTGGGGTGCCGGGGACACACCGTCGCTGGGACCGATGAGGAGGCAGCTGGCCATTCGAGCTGCTGCTGGGAGAGAAGGCTGAGGGGGTGACACGACGGATGTGATCATGGGGGGAGGGACACAAACCATCTCTTCTGACACGGGGCAAATGAAAACAGGTGACTCCAGAACAATGAAATTTCAGGTGCTTCGCCGAGATGGTGCGGCAGAGAGGATGGAGCGTGTGACCGAAGACGCGGGTTCCATCCGGGCCCTGCCTGTGACCCTGGGCTTTACATCCCGCCTCCTACCCTCCTTAGCCACAAAGTAAGTATCACTAGAAATGACACTACGACAGATGGTGACAGGTGTCGGTGAGGATGTGGAGAAACGGGAAACTCCTACCATGCTTCTGGGGGTAATGTAAAATGGTGCAATTGCTCTGGAGAGAGCTCAGCACTTCCCCCAAACGCTGAACACCAAAACACCCCGTGACCCGGCCACACAGTCCTAAGCAGACACCCGCTGGAACGTGCTCGAACCAGCACCTGTGCGCAGATGGTCAGGGCAGCGTTATCCCTAAGAGCCCAGGCCACCCAGGAATGCCCATCAGCTGATGACTCGGGCGGGCTACCCAGACCCTGGAACAAGGCTCCGCCCTAAACCGAGGGATGGAGTACAGGCACCCCACCCCCACCCCCGCAGCAGGTGCACTTGAAAACATTGGCCAGGGATTCCCAGGTGGCTCAGTGGTTTAGCACCTGCCCTCAGTCCAGGGTGTGATCCTGGAGTCCTGGGATCGAGTCCGACATCAGGCTCCCTGCAGGGAGTCTGCTTCTCTCTCTCTCTCTCTCTCTCTCTCTCTCATAAATAAAATCTTAAAAAAAAGATAAAATAAAATAAACATCGGCCATGTGAAAGCAGCCAGACACAAAGGTCCACAAAGTGCAATGACTGCATTTATGTGAAATGTCCAGAACAGGCCACCCGCAGATGCACAGCGTAGACAGTGCTTGCCTAGGGGGCCGGGAGGTGGGCTGCAAGGGGACAAAAGGGGTGGTACAAGGGGCTTCTTTGCAATGGGGGAGTCATGAAAATACTCTGAAAATATACTTTTGGGGCAATGATGGTCGCTCCGCTTTGTGAATACACTCAGGCCACTGTACACTTCAGAGGGGTGACTATTATGGTATGTGAATAATATTTCAAATAAAAACAAACTAGACTAACACCGGGGAAGGCTGCCAGTTTCTCAGAGCGAAGGCAAAGGAAATCAGGTGGAAATCTGCTGTAGGAGAACCATTGAGGTGACCCTTTCAAGTCGAGAGGGAGTGGTGAAGTCACTCGGGAGCTGGGATGGCCATGACACCTGCCAATCCTGTGCTCACGTCCACCTCGATTAATCACCACCCCGGCCTTCAAACAACTTGAGCCTTTGAGTGCCCCGCGTAAAGTCGTTTAACGTACAGCAATGTTGTCAGGCCCTAAAAAGCTCTGAATTAAACCGAGGGCTTCCGATGGAGTACTAACGGAAACACAAACAGAAAGGCAGTAAATATAAAATGCCCTTTCTTTTCCCCCAAAGAGAAAACCAACCTCTTGGTAATTTCCTGATGTTTCAACCCAATGCTAAGCCCCCAACTTTCCTGTTCTTCTTATTAATGAGATTCTAATCACACACAAAAAAGTTCTCCAGAAACATTCCAGGCTATTCTGATTCTAAATTGCTGACCATGTACCCACAACTGTATCTTGATGATTAGATCGTAATATAATTTTCGTGAAATCCAGATACAGGATGATGAGACGGAGCACAGGACGCTAGAGCTAGGTAAGCGCCAAAGACATAAAAATCAAAATAATCCTGACAGGACTCTTTTTACATATGCTAACCGGAGTGGGAACGTCCAAGCAGATCAGCTTACACACTTTAAAACCTCCAGGATCCATTCAACTCCAAGGGGATTCCTGTTACGTCCGGATGGAGGGTTACAGAGATCCTACTGCATAAACATCGGGGAACAGGACCCAGAGAGATCTCTTTACACAAAGCCAACTTTCTTAAGAAAATGGTCTGGAAAAACCAGATATGAAAAGTTTGTGTAACTTGATGGCACAGAAGAGACTGGACATGTGTTGAACTAAGAAACAGGAGTTATATTTTTCATATGAAGTCTTGGAATCTCGACGGCGTCTCTAGTGCGATTTTCACGTTCCTTCCTAATCAGCCTCGTGAAGTGAGAGGGCTTGGGGACTTTCTCCGGGATGGCTTTCCAAGTGCTCCTGCTCCAAGCTTTAAGGGGAAATCCCAGGGAATGTGTGTTTATATTAAACCACTCTTCACAGTTGGTGGGTCTTGAGGTCACATGGTCACCTTCCTACCCCGTGTGCCCCGCTTAGGAGTGGAGACTATGGTTCCTCTCCTCTCTCTTGGGATCTGCTTCTAGGTCTTTGTAGTATCACTCCCTGTTATAGGTGGCGTACCTGTGTCTCCCTCTCTCCAAACCCATATGTTGAAGCCCTAACTCCCCCAGAATGATGCTAATTTGAAGATGGGCTTTGGGGAGGTAATTGGGTTGAGATGAGCTCATGAGGGTGGGGCCCCTCTGATGGAATTCGTGCCCTTATAAAAAGAGGAAGCGACCACAGCCCTCACTCTGTCTCTGTGACAGAAAGACAGCAAGAAGGTGGCCAACCACAAGTGGGAAGAGGAGCTTCCGCAGACACCAGATCTGCTGGCACCTTGGTGTCCGACTTCCCAGTCTCCCTAGTGTCAGAAGTAAAGGCTGTGTGGGCCGCCCAGCCTGTGGGCCGTTGTCACAGCCTCCTGAATGAAGGCCCCGCTAGTGCCAAGAGGCCAGAAGAAGAGCCACTAACGCAACCTAGCACAGAGATGGAGTGAAACAGCAAGTGCGACACAGCTGGATCGTGGAAGAGAGACTGAAAAGTAGAAGATGAGGTGGTGGCAGGTGAGCTCACCAAACAGGAGGCTAGTAAAGAATTACCCCATTCTGTGAACGGGGATACAATGCTGAGGACGCGGGGGGGGGGGGGGGGGGGCAGCAGTAAAGCAGTGACCGGCACAGGAGCAGGTGTTTAATAAATATTTGTTGAGCCACGAAGTAACAACTAAAAATCATTATACAGGGAAAGGGGAGAAGACCAGCCAGGCGAGAGTGACAAAAAGCAGAAACCAAATAAATGACTACATAGGAAATACAGCAAAAAACAGGGCTTTCCTGGGGGCTCGGAGTTCTACGGTGCCATAATTAAAATTCCTTAGAAATTATACCTTTAAAGTTTCTATAAACGATCGTTACTTTCGTCTTATGATGCAATTTATTAGATGTGAAAAATGTTATTATGGCAGATTAAGGTCTTATCAAGTACTCAACACAGGTCGGTGTGTTTACACGACAGAGAACCTATTTTATCTCTTCTTCAAAGCAGTGTCTCCGTCTTGTGAACACTTGTTCTGGATTATCTCCATGTCGTTGGAGGCGATTCACACAGAGAACAGCCAGTGGAGACGCGGCCAGATGCACAAATACCACTCTCTCCCTCCCACCTTGCCCCCGCCTGGCCTTGGACTTCCTCCCGTCCCGCATTCCCATAGAATCACCTGGGCCCGTTGTCCATGAGATGGAAATCATGACATTTTTCTAGATCTGCCATTTTTCTTTCTAAGAGACGTGGAAGTCTGAAAATGGGAGATCTTCAGTTAAAAACCCGCCACAGCCCCAAGACAGGCCACCCACCCATTCTGTTCTTCTTGATCCCTGGAGTGTTTCTGAAATCCTCTCGGTAGAAGTGACACAATGACGTGAGCTCGATGGAACAGAGGAGACATCACTTCTGTCCTCCCCATCCCAGCCACTCAACATAGACGACACATCCCAAAGTCACTAGGAATTTTTTTTTTAATCTATCTGCATATTTGAACTTCCTTGGGCTTCTGGTCTCCTTCAGGAGCACGGGCATAAAAGTGTAAAACGTAACAGATACACAATCATTCCTCATCTTGCAATGAAACTAGCCTGAAAAACTGATATAGAAGTTCGCACTTCAATGACGAAAGTTATGAGGCACATTTAACACTGATCATCCATTGAGTGGCTTTAAATAAAGCTTCAAAAATAAACTCGTGACTCAAAATGTTTTTTTTTTTCTTCCACGCTGTGCATCGAGAAGCTTACGAAGCTGATGCAAGGACTAAAACGTGTATGTGGGCAAATACGGAATAAACAAAGTCGTGGCTCTTGGGGCAAATAATTAAGCCCACGGTGGAGGCTCTTGAGTCATGGTTTGGGGGCCCTGGCAGCGCTCCCCATGACGACAGGGCTCCTGCCTCCAGAGGCGGGATGCAAAGATCTCAGGAAGTACTGGCGGGAGCGCCGATGACATGCTTCCTTGCCTTCCCGGCCCACATCCTGGCAGATGGTGGGAGCTCCGTGAGCATTTGCTCAGTTCAATTCCATTCTCAAAATAGGCACGCGCGACTTTTCTTCCGTTTTCCTTGGATTTGATGTGCTTGCACCTACTCGACGCCATATGGAGCGGGAGGTGGTAGGTGCCAGGGTCGGGAAGCTCACTGCAGCTTGCTGTCTGCCCTCAGGGTCCCGCGGCCTAATGGCTCAAGGTGCTGCAGGACCCCGGAGAATGCCACAGGTGAGCGCAGGACCCGGGGGCAGCAGGGGCCCACTCAGCTTGGCATGGGGGAAAGGGGAAGGTGAGAAATGACACCATAATGCAGTCAGCTTCCCAGACAAAGGCCCACCCCCCTCCCTCCTCCGGCGCGAAGACTTTGTAAAGCCTTCCATTTTTAATCCCAAAAATCACATTTAATAAATGAGTTTCATCACTGCCAGAAACGTTTTAATAAAAACGAACCCAACATCATTTAAAATAATTGTCGTGATTTTAAGTTCATGGATGGGGTTCCAAATGCTAAAATGGTTTCATGTGGGGTATCTATACAAAGGCTACGGCACATTTTTAAACCATAATCCTCAAGAAATAGCGTTTCATCCCCCCCCCCCATCTGTAATTTACACACGATACATAAGTGTATATAGGTGCAATATGTACAAAATCAGTGCTACAAATGGATATCCTAAGTTTCACTCTAGAATTCCTTTTTGGGCCCGTGTAGTGCCTAATATTTGCTTGATCACAGAAGTCCCGTCAGAATTCCTACTGTTCCTGCACCATAACCACCGCTCTCCCTAATGCGTTTCGGTAGAGGAGTAATCATCTCCTAATAGGATTTTCTTCACACCTTGCCTAAGTCGACAACCATCCCGTATCAATAACTTAATAAGCACTACTGTTGGAAAGACCATTCAATTTCACACACCACGTACCTCTACCGGCACAACTTGGCGACGTAACACAGTGCAAACCACCTCTGATGCAGTCTTTCCAAGAGGAGAAGCATTCTCCTCTTTAAAATGTAGGTCAGAGGCTTTGCCAGAGGACTCCTCGAATACAGGCCCAGGCATGGGTGGGGAGGACAGAAGGGAGCAGTCATGTCTCCAGTGAGGCTGAAGTGTACCCCCGGAACACTGACCTATGACATCCTTGTAGATAAGGCTCGGTCCCCCCAGGGGCAGCCACCTCCAAGGACAGAGGGACACAGACCTGCCCGTACCTGCTGTGGCTCCTCTGTGTATCACGACTGTCATAATTTAACGTGGCTACCTACCTGTAGGTACAGCACTCTTCGTGCTGTAGGGTTTTTACAACATCCAATAAAAACCACAAACTAAAATCACTTTGGTTTTGCCATAAGCCTAATAAGGAGGAATCTAAAGATTTTTTTTTTTCACCTCACCACGCCCATGAATTCAACCTGTATCTTGGTTCTTTCTCACCCTCTACCTTCATGATTTTTTTTTTTTTTAAACTCAAAGTTCTAGGGCTGTGGACCAGAGCACATGATGACACGAAAGCCAAGTATTACAGCCGATCCATTTCAAAGAGAGGACTAAAATGTCATAAGAGACGAAAGAGCCCAAGCTGGGTTGGAAGGAATTTCATCTCGTGGAGCACTGAGTCGAATAAACGAAGAAACAACTCTTGCTGTCCTTTCAGCAAATGACAAAACCCTTTCTGGGATTCATAATGCTCTTAATAAATTGTGGAAATGGGATCGTGGCCAACCCGAGAACACCCAGGAAGCAGCCACTGCTGAGCTCACAGGCGCCATCCACCCCCTCCTGGACTGACACCAAGCACAGGCTATTGAGGCAGAAACACAGCTCACCAAACACCCCCACATAAAATTAACAGATCAAACCGTGAGACTCAGTTCCCGCACCCCCACCCCGACGCCCCAACCTCCATCGGTCTGGGCAGTGTGACTGTGGAGACAAGCTTTCTAAGAAAGAGAAGGTTGAGAATAACAGGCAGAGGGCCAAGGAGCGAGTGAGGCAAGATGCCCACGGTCAGGAGGCAAGAAGAACTGGGTGTGGGGAGTTGGGAGGTGAGAGACAGGAAGAATCAGAAAAGCAAAAAGAACCACCATGTGCCACAGAGGTCGAGTGAGGAATTTTAGGAGGACGGTCATTTGGCCGAAAAAGCTAGAAGATAGGCCATGAGCACTTGGTGGCATACAAGAAACACCGAGCTAGACTGATGCCTCCCACAGCCACCGGTTGAGGAATGACGTTCATTTTAACCCCCCAGAGAGGATGCAGGGTCCAACTAGCAAAGGAACAGACCCAAGGGGGGCCACCTTCCCATCAGGAATTGGCCTTGGGGCTAAGAGAGATCGAGACACCACCAGATGGCAGCACAGAGCCAAATACGATGCCCATTTATTCCTCCAGGATATATAACAACACTGCATCACAGGAATGGCTAATCTGTCACTAGACTGTCTACTTTTATGTTTAATAAAAGATAAGATTAGAGAACTAAAACTCGCTCCCCATAGAAAGGTAAATATTGAGGCTGGAGAAGCCTCTTGTCATTGCACAGAATAGACCCTCAATTAGTAAATGTACCTTCGCTGTGTAAATGGCAGGGGAGAGTAATTAACAATTAATAGAAGCTGCCCTCAATTTAAAGCCTCGAAGGGAAGTAATTAAATTTAGTAGAACCGATAGCCTCTAAACAAAGATACGTAACACGAACACAAAAGGCAACACGGATCTCAATAATAAATGCAAATTGGAAACAAGGTTTGACGCTAAGACTGGAGAGAAATGATCCTAAAATCCGAAGTCCCTCCTTTCAAAAGACTAGTTTATGAACCTGTTTTGATCCAGGCCAAGGTGTGACTTGAATCCTTGCTGATGTTTCTTAAGCACAACCTCGCTTCCCGGGTATTTATGCATGCGCGTCAGACAGCTCCCCGCCGTTGGAATTAGCCGTACAAGTACCTTTCATATCGACGCAGAGATACTTGATATATACCGTGTCAACATCACTACCAGGCATGGAGATCGCAAACACTGTGCTGCTTGTTGGTCATGAAACAAAATTGCCAAGCAGAGTTTGTGTAGCTCCAGAGGGTAAATTAATGCAGGCAACGGGGTTATCAGCAGTCTTTAGCCTGCCTCTCGAAGCTTCTAACAGAAACAGTTAGGGAGCAGAAGCGTTACATCTGGCTACAGCTGCACATTACATGGTCCATTGAGACTCGGATGCTGATGGCTGCCCTGAATAACAAACAGCTGGGTATAAATGTAAAAATCGGGAAATCGATCTTAAACACACATGTTCCACGAATCCTCTGAAATCCCCAGCACTGAATGAGAAAGAGCAATTAGCACTGAAGAGTGCCCAAGTGTCTCGGAGATTAGAATTCGAAAAATGTACCTGGGCACCCCGGTGTCATTGTACTGGGGCCGCGCTCTCCGGTTCCTCTGTCACAGAGGACAGTGGGGATGCAAAGGCGGTGCGGTCAGGTCATTTTCTCCCCCTGGTTGTGCTCCGGTTGAAAGCAGAAGCAACCGAGCTTCTGATACGAGCTTTCAGAATGAAGTGCCCTTGTCTCAGGAGCTGAAGCTGGAGCGAAGGGAAAGGTCGCCCTGCTGGAGGCTGGTCCCCGGGGTCCTCCGGCGCTGAGTCCGGGTGCAGCAGGAGGGGCGCGTCCACCGGATTCAGGCTGGGAAGAAGCCCGAGCTACTGAGACAGCACATCCCGAAGTGCCCAGCAGGGTGCAGACGCATTAGGGATGCAGAAGGAGCTCTTGCTACATTGGTTAAATTTTCTATTATGGAAGATTCATGAGAATGGGTCAGAGAAAGAGAGCGAGGCTAGAAATGGCCTTTTCTGAATGTTTAAAAGCACGGAAAACCCCTTCCATGGGAGGGTTTGGGTTAGTCCTCTGTGCAGCCTTACAAAAGCTGGCATCCACGCTTGTGCTGTCTTTAAGGAAGCTAGCACCACGGGATCAGATGCGAGAATTTATCATCCAAACTTGGACACTTTTCAGATTGACAGAGGGACACTGATAATGACAGTGCCAGGCCAGCTGGCGTAAACTGGGAGGATCCCAGCTAACCAGGACACCCACTCCCTGCACCCTGAGCGCCGGGGGCATGAAAAGGAGCTTGAAGTCCTGTCCCGAGCGCCAGGGAAGTGGCTGCTATCCCATTGGCTTCTTTTCACTCTCCATGCCCACTTGTCCTCAAGATTCCAGCTCTTGTGTAAATTAAAGAGCATGTCTAAAGGAGGTTCAGGTGGCAAAAGGGCAGACGGGAGGGAATCCAGATTTCTTTGCTTGCACGATTAATCCTGTGGATCACTCCAGATCCAATCTGACCTAACGAACTAGGACACTTGGACACTCTGGCCTCTGTTTCAGATGAGAAAAAACTGCAATATTAGAGGTTTTAAGAATTAATGCTGATCCCAACCCCCCCCCACACACACACACAGACACATACACACCCACCCCCACGATCTCTCAAACTACCTGGATTCTGCAACCCAAGCAGCCAACATCATAAAAGTGCTAATGTACATGAGCATTTCCACCGAGGCAGTTTTCTCTACTGGGTTCTTAAAGAACACATGAAATGTGATTTTTAAGAACTCTAGGAAGGGTCCAGATAAAGGGGGGGAGGGGGAGTGATGAGGCAATATTATTTACCCAATGAGATTCTGCAAGATGAAGAACGAAGGTCTTCAGAAAGCTAGAAAACAGTTCTATTCTCAGGTCCCAACAAGGAAATCCTTTAGGAGCCCCAAACAACACAACAGTGCAGATCCTTCTCCTTTTAAACCAGCGTTTCTCCGAAGAAGAAACCAAGTCAACAGAAGAAGAAACCAAGTCAACAGCGGTGACTAAAGCTCAGAGTAACCAAATGTTTCACTTAGAGTAGAAATTACGATTAACATTTTGTAAAATTTGTAACACCTGCAACAGGCAGCTAACCAGTACATCATGAGACTTTTTTTTTTTTTTTTTTTGAGAATGATGATTAAGAAAAGTTACAACTCTTGTTCACAGGGAGGCAGTTTAGAGTAAAAAAAAAAAAAAAAAAAAAAAAACCAACGGAATTTTCAGTACAGAAAATGTTTAGGTGGTTTCCACAGGACAACAAATGAACTGATCGATTCAGCCAAATAACAGGTCAGCTGTGACTCATAAATCCTAAACTCCTCAGCTTTCCGACTTAATTTTAACTATTGAATCTGTGGTTTAAACTGAAAAACTACCATGTACTTTCGGACTTGAGTTGAATTTACCAGGCCGCCGTGGAGTCAATCTGCTACTGTAGGGGCAAACAGGAAACCTCGAGAATCAGACAACTTTAAAAGCTAACTTACTTTGGTTCTGGGCTAATTACATTTCTTCAAGGAAGTTGTGCTGATTGATTGGTTAGGAATGCAAGCTACCAAAAGCCCAGGCACTTAGAGACATAAACACATAACCAGTGTAAAACAAAAAACAAAAAACAAAACAAAAAACAAAAAACAAGGGCCCTGAACAAGAGAAGGGTATTTGTTAACTCACAAAAGGAGTTTATGGAGTACACAAATTGAGTTGCTCTCATTTATACCTTGAAACTGGCCAATTATATTATGGAGACCATGTCTTGTTTTCATGGCAGAGGCCCTGCCTCAAAAGCTATAACAATCCATTTACATTAAAAAATATATATATACACAATAAATAAAAATGTGCAACACTTGTTGACGTGTTTTATTACACAGAAGGCGTTTTACCTGGACACCAGAGTTAATTTCCATTCCAGGAACGTTAAAAATCCTGAATACGGTTGGTTATTTTTATGGTCTGTGTAAAGTGGTCTGTCCCAAACCCAACATACCTGAGAAGCTGTAATTTATTTATTTTTTTTTAAAGATTTTTAAAATTTATTCGTGAGAGACACAGAATGAGAGACAGAGAGAAAGAGGCAGAGACATGGGCAGAGGGAGAAGCAGGCTCCCTGCGGGGAGCCCAATGTAGGACTTGATCCCAGGACCCCAAGATCATGACCTGAGCCAAAGGCTGACGCTCAACTACTGAGCCATTCAAATGCCTCTGTAATTTATGTTAGAAGGTATAACCCATTAGGTATATATGGAGAAACATCCAATTCACTGGGTATACAGCGGACCTAAACAGATTTCAAAGGTTTGCAATTTAATTATCACCTAATAAACACCTGTTTGAATGCATGTCTGTCCTCCCTGTAAGGGCAGGGCTCCACAGAATCAGGAACAGTCTGTGGGTTTTCTGAACCACCTGTCAAATGTTTGCTCCTATTTTGGATTCGAGCATCAACCATGATTTTTCTTCAGTTGCCCGAGAATTTAAACTCTACTAGGGTCTGGAGAGTCAGCTGTGACATTCTGAACCACCACATAAATGATAAATCAGGTACCTGAAAAACAGCAACAATAGAGTAACAATGTTATTGTAACCTCTTCCTCCTGTTTACCTCCAAAACCAAGGAACATTTTTCTATTTCATTGCTTATTTTCATCCTAAAACCAGGGAACCGATGAGTGAACTACTAAGGTATAACTTGTCACATTCTTTTTTTTAAATTTTTTTTAATTCCAAGTGGTGTAAGTTCTCACTAAAATTAGAAAGAGGATCTCATCCTGTGTCTAAAAAAAGCTAAATTTGGGGCGCCTGGGTGGCTTAGTGGTTGAGTGTCTGCCTTTAGTTCAGGTCATGATCCCGGGATCCTGGAGTAGAGTTCCCCTTTGGGTTCCCCACAGGGAGCCTGCTTCTCCCTCTGCCTATGTCTCTGCCTCTCTCTCTCACATGAATAAATAAAATCTTTAAAAAAAAAAAGCTAAATTGGCCAGCATGTTTATCATGCCCAGCCTCTCAGACCAAAGGGAGAGCCTACCTTATAGTCATGTCTACACCGGAGTCTGTGTTGTTTTGTTTTTGTTTTTATTTTTTTAAAGATTTTATTTATTTATTCATGAGAGAGATAGAGAGAGGCAGAGACACAGGCAGAGGGAGATGCAGACTTCATGCAGTGAGCCTGACGTGGGATTTGATCCTGGGTCTCCAGGATCATGCCCTGGGCTGAAGGCAGGCACTTAACTGCTGAGCCACCCAGGAATCCCTTGTTTTATTTTTAAATCACATCCTAGGTAGGAGGGGGTGCAGCAGGAAAACACCCCATATCGTAGAGATATAATTGGATCTGCCCCAGGAAGGCAATAGTGTCTGTATCTCAACAACTCTCTCAAACTGGCCCATCACACTTGGATCTAAATCCAATCGTGGTTTCTTGTTTTCCATCCTGGAAACAGAGGATTCATGAGAGGACATGCCACAGTGACTGAGGAGACTATGGAGGGAACCAAGTGCTAAAACAGTAATAGCATTTTCTTCCCATTGTATGATCATCATTGGGAACCCAGCATTTTGGCAAAGTGTCCAAACATCAGAGAAGGGAGCTGGTGTCATGTAGTTGAGAGCCATGGTCTTGGGCCCTCTAGGCTGATTTCTGAAAGCCTTATAATGAGGGTGGAGTGGGTATACATTCCATTCTTTGGCTGCATTTTTGTTCAACAAAGCCTACAATTTTCAGTCACTTGAAAATGTAATTATAGATAATGTTTGCATCAGTAGCAAGAATACAATAAGCACACGGGGCATGGAAACTCCACTCAAATCACATCCTCTTCGGTTGCGACGCTTCTCTCCTGCCGAAAGTGGAGGCATTTCGACAAGCTAATACTCGATATGAAACGGTTTGAGGGTTAGACCAACCCATGCGTGGATTCTACTCCAACTTGTCCATGATCCCTTCCTCTACATTGGGTATCTAGCCATGAAAGAGAAATCTATGGTTTGCTGAAGATTCAGAATCCCATCAAATGTTTACGCACTTGAGCCAAAAGCTATGGGGGGACGTGCCAAGTTTGTAGAAATGGATGGGATACCATACCCAAGTTGACACAACTGTCACAACTGTCAATCATCTAAAATCCACTGGTTTGGAGACTTGCTTATGCTATTGTCTCCTTAGCTGGTCCACGTATGAAGGAAGTGGTGAAACTGCATGTAACAGGATGTTGCATGAAGTCACTGAGGTGGATGGTGGAGACAGAACGTCACCCAAAAGCTTTTTTCTAATTCACAAGGCAGCATGCTCTGGCTCAAGGTGCCCCCAAGAAGGGCCAAGGGTTCATTTAAATCAGATGTAGAAATTAAGAAGTTGGAAAAAAAAAAATGAAGTTGGAAGTAAATGAGGGGGAAGGCCAGGTGCCTAGTGAAGTCCTCACAAGAAGCCTCTTCATGAAAATATAAGGTTATAATGATATATTATAACCAGATGAAGAATAAGGATCCACCTTAACATTCAATGTTAACTGTTTCTTTATCCGTGCAATAAGGGAAAACAGGCATTAAGAGATCTTGACGCTGCTATGGCGCCCCTTTCTACTGACACTGGTCACAACACTCTTGCCTTCTAGACTCAGAAATTGGTCTGCCTATGAAATAAAAAAGACCAAGCGATTTACGTGAAAGAACATGTAAAAAGTAGATCATTTTTAGGTCACAGCTAAGAAACTGTATTTCATACTCAGAATCCACATCGTCAGCTGCCAACTCACCAACATATGCAGAAATTTAATCTGCTCATGGTCACAGAAGAGTCTAAGAATCCTTCAAAAGACCAAAGCAGCCTCTTGGACCAGAATGTGAAGTATCACAAGAGGAAGACCTTGAGCTTTGGAAATGGGCACTGGGGTACTTCCATCCTCTAGAACCTTCTCCTCACTTGCAAAATAGGAATGAAACAAATTACCTCGCAAAGTTGTTCTGAAGATTATCGATAATTTATATGAATTCCTTAGCCTGATGGCTGGCCCCTATCCCCAGCTAATACCATAAAATACTTCAGAAGGTATACCCACAGGAAGGCGGCATCCTTTAAAGCATCAGTAATCAGGAGAAAAACGTTTAACAAGGAGTATTTAGTTGTCAGAGAATTACAGCTTTGTTGACATGAGAAAACATTTTTTTGGCTTCTGGGTAGATATCATTATTTTATTGAACAGATGACTAGAAATCAATTTGGATAAAAGGATCACGTTCTGAGAAGACCTGAAAAACAAGACACAGTTAGGGGCAAGATAAAGCCCACCACGCGGCTTCCCTGGCTGACATTAGTCCAATTCTGGTCACTTTTTATAACAACTGGACACAAAATCTTGGCCCGACTGCAAGGCTGCCTATAAAGTTAATTAGACTTCTTTGACCCTGAGAAGATAGAATGTGCTCACTGCAAAGTACCAATCAATTTGCCCAGGAACATTTAGAGTATCTGGGCGGCGGGGCCCTTCTCCAAGGGTTTGGCCAGCTTTGGGCCGCAGATTGAGTTTTTCCTTCCCACCAAGCTCGGGATCCGCAGTCATCTCTGATGGCGATGACGTTCCCACTGCCTGCTTCACCCTCATGCAAAGTGGTCTGTTCCCAGGAGGCAGGGCCCACTTAGCTTGGGCGGTCACACAAGTGACCCGGTGATCCGCAGTCAACATCACGCTCTTAGCCAGAGCAAGTGCTAACTGTTCCCTTGGCCCATCACCCTGAGAACATCTTTCAACCAATGGACTCAGGCTGCTGGGTTCCCCACTGAATCTGAACAGGTGTGATCTTATTAATCACTTGAATGACTTATCAACATTAGGAGCGAATCTCCACACTAGCTAAGGCAGCTCTGGTGTCTTAGGACCTCAAGGACCCTAGCAGCTCCGTTGGGAGAAGTGCCTGTTTATTAAAGCAGAGACCAGAGCAACTATGATGTATCCTGCAGCCGGGCACCACCCGGATACACCCCATACCCACTATGCCACCTCCTAAACATCACTGACTCCTTATCCAGGTCATTTCCCCCTTTGAAGACTCTCCTTCTCTGATCTCTAAGCATTCTGTGGCCTGAGCACCTCATGAGCGGGTTAGGTGCCAAGATCGACAATAGTCCCTTTCCATATTCACATCCCACAGTCCCGATGGCTGGGTTTTGGCGAGCGTTGGGAGTCCCATTATTGGGAACCAGCCTGCACATTGTGTGGCTGATTCTCTCCCCATAAGAAAATCAAAATCTATTTCAGCTGGTGTAGAGATGGGCTTTTTTTTTTTTTTTTCCTTCAGAACACGCAGATGGGGATATTGGATAAAGATATTGCTTTTTGCCTCAACCCTATCCCAGAATGGAAGGTCTGACCACAAGTTCACAATTGGAAGATGAACCGCATTTTATTTCTCAATCATCATGCAGAAAAGGGAGAGAGAGAGAGAGAAAAAAAAATCAGTCTTTACAATGTTGTCCTGGGGACTGAGCATTTTCTGGAAGTTTATATGGGAGCAATACTGCTTTATGGGTCTTTGGCTGAGACTTTAAAGCACAAATGTTCTGAGGGAGAACACATTAACTGGTCAGCTGTAATGAGGTTTCACTGTACTTGACTCTCCCAGGAAATGCAGGTGAACTTGTGGTCAGTTTTAAGTACCGTGAAGCTATAAAATATTTAGGCTATCATTCTTTTCCCAGCATTAGCCTCACAACAATTCCGTGGCACAGGTAAGGAGTGTATCTTAATAGCCTTATTTTCTAGATGAGGAATCTTGACAAGTCACCTGAGACCAGAAATGGCCACAGAACAAACCAGAAGACAAGCCCAGGAACACCTGAGACTGTTGCTGAGTGAGTGATGGGGGTCTCGTCTTGAAGGACCTGCACGTCGCTGCTGGAGACACCCTAGAGCAACATCCCTAGTGATTTCGGCCGACTTCACCCAAGCAGACCCCAACACAGGGCAAGGGACCCCGATGAGCAGAAACAATCCAAGAGGAAGTGATTTCTAACTAAAACTATAACACCACCCCCCCCCGCCCCTGCAACGGCTAGTGGAATTAAAACATTTCTGAAGCTATTCCTTGGAGAAAAGGGAATTCTGTGGCCAGTGTTTACTGAAAAGAGGGGAGCGCTTGGCCTCAGTGTCCACGCCAACACAGGGTTTTGTAAAGCACCTCTCAGGACCAGAAGTGAACCAATGCCAGCAGGTGTGCTCTAGTGAGTACAGGTAAAGGCAGGCATGAAGCACCTGTTGGATGCGACCCTCTGACATCTCAGGGTAAAAGGAAGAAGAAAAAGAGAAAGAGGAGACAAAGAGAGACCAGAAGATATGGCTTTTGATGAAAGGGAAGAAGAATCCCGACAGGTAACAGCATCACGCAAGACGGATACGACTCGGTATTAAGGGACTGCGTTGGGATGGAGGCGCCAGGCGTGTCAACCAGCGCCCAGGCTTTTCGGGGACTGCTGGGTCGCCTTTCAATCCTGACACCAAGGAGAGATGGGCTGCGTGGACGACGGGAGTCACGAGGAAGGATGTCACCGGCGTGGACCGAAGGGACTGATTGCAGTTGGAGGACTCCTGGTGACAATTTTGAGAAAGCAAACACAGCTGCAGTGGAGCCAAATATAGCTGCCCGAGACAATGGCCTCCATAAAGTTAATCATTCTGAAATATGCTCCCCCTCTGCTCAAGCAGAAAACTCAACACCCCTTCCCTAATGCAGGAAGGCAAAATACAGTTTTGTGCAGAGAAACACGCAGCTGCTCCGTGGAACTGGCCGCGCGGCGGTGGCCGAGGGGTTTCCGCGCTGCCCTCCCGGCTCCGTGGGAGCAGGTGCAGGCCCCTCGGCGAGCAGGGCTGGAGGAGACGGGCTTAGAGAAGGGTAAAACAAGAGGAGGAAAGATAGCATCAGGAAAGCCCAAGCAAGGCAGAAAGCAAATTCCAGAAGCCGCTGCGCCTGCAGGACGGAGAGCAAGCGGGTGCACGGAATCAGAAGCGCAGAGTCCACGGAGCAGCCTGGCTCCCTAAATATGCATTAGTTCCTCTCCCAGAGCCCGCCTCCCTCGTGCTCCTCCACGACGTCTGGGTCTTTATTATTCCCCGAAGGTTTCTCACGGAGCAAATGAAATGTCATGTTTCAACCTTTGTTTGTTTCACCTGCGCGACACCCAATGTCTTACCCCGGAGATGCACAAGGAAAACCGTCGGGTGGGTGGGAAGTGTTGATGCACCTGTAGGATGGTTTCTACCACTTCTTTCTACGCCCCCACCCCCCCCACACACACAAGTCTGACATCTCCTGTAATGTCAGCCTTTTCCAGATGCTCTGTTAGTCTGCTGAACTCTCATTGGCCACAATCAGAATTTCAGGGGCTCTTTGCAACAGGGACGGGAAGCCATGGGATCATGATATGCATCCTGAAGAGGGTGGCAGCGGTCAGGAGGCACAAAGTGAGGAGTGTGGCCCAGCCACGGCAGCTCCAGCTACTCAAGAAAATATCCGTTTAGGGTCAACTGTCCAGGTGGCTCTGCAAAGAGTCTTTCCTCCTGCTCCAAACCTAAAAGATCCTGATGGTAGCAACAGAAGCCCCTGCTCCGGGTCTGAGGACTTTGCGGCAAGGCTAGAAAGGGCCCTCAACTCTCAGCTATTTCCCCTATAAGGTGTGACAACTCTATCAGAGGGGACTTTTGTCCTCACCTTTGACAGAAGCTACTCAGAGGTTCTGAGCCAAAGAGAGCATCATCCTGAGACCTATTTCTAGTGGGATCACTGATCTGAATACACTTTTGGTCAAGATGCTAAACCTTTCTAAACCCTAAAATGATCAGTTATGAAGATAGTAATCTGTAAACACAGGCCATGTTGTAGCAATTTCATAGCTTCTATAGCCAAAGATCACTAAGGGGAAGGTATTTTAAGGAAGTAAAGAATTATGCCCAATAAAATAGCTTCTGTATATGTATTTCCATACATATATACATGCAAATATATGTATACATATGTGTACACACACACACATTTTATGCCTACTGACCACAGCCACATGAAGAGCACTGTTTGGCTTTTTTTTTTTTTAAAGATGTTATTTATTTATTCATGAGACAGAGAGAGAGAGACAGAGACAGAGGGAGAAGCAGAGACAGAGAAAGAGGCAGAGACATGGGCAGAGGGGGAAGCAGACTCCCTGCAGAGAGCCCGATGTGGGACTCGATCCCAGGACCCCGGGATCACGACCTGAGCCAAAGGCAGACGTTCAACCGCTGAGCCACCCAGGCTCCCTGGTTTGGCTCTTTTAACTCATCAAAGGACCAGCTGTTTTTTATTTTTGGCAGATAAATGTGGTTCAAGTTTCTTGCGACAGGGGGAGACCAGGAGAAGCGGAAGACAGACTTTATGATAAAGGATATAAAATGCCACCTGGCAATTTAATGAGCTTGAGTCAAACTATGAACTTTCTTTACAAAAAAGCATGCAAGTTAAGCATTTCAGCATCAAATCACAGAACTTGAGATCCTAGTATGAAAGCTGAAGAACTAGTCACTCTCCCATGAACTCAAAAAAAAAAAATGTTATACTGTCCAAAAGTTATGTCAAAATGTCAGATCAATCAGCTGAAGTTAATTGCCTTCTGAGGAGTGAGTCACCACCATCATCTGTGCAACTAGGGGATCTTCAGGCCCTACTGGAGCCTATAAATGTCAGACAAAACAGCTGATGGGCTGGGGGGGTACTGATGTCTGTGGTTATGACAGAGGCGTAGAATCAAAACATCCCCAAAACCCAGTTTTTAAGGCAATGTTACTATTAAAGGAATCTCGTGACCCGGTCATCTCTCTGTAGGACTGACTCTTAACCGTTCTGCTCACCAAACGGGAGCACAGATCATTTAAACAGAGACCTCCTCAGAATAGATTTATTTAAAATCTGACCTTAAGTAAAAGGCCATTGGAGTCTGGTAGAGAAGTTCGGAATAACAAACCCAAATGATATTTTAGTCTAAATACAGCCTAAACTTAATTTACATAAATCTTCAGGAGGAAAAAAAAATATGGGTCTAATAATTTGCTGGCAAGTTGGCTCTGAGGCATTCATTCAAATGGAGTAATTAAAATTTAACCAAAAACGGAATTTGTACTCATCTGTCATTTTGAGAGCCGTAGGATTACATATTTATTAGCATTCCGTTTTAAAGGATCAGCTGATTTTAAAGTATCACTCTCCATATCTGAACATAATATACAATCTGCAGTTCATAAAACAGGCCGTTCATAAAACTCCGAGTGTAGCTCTGTGAACGTGTAAATCTCAAATATGCTCACCACGCATTTCCACCACATAACTGGAATTGTATTTCTATAAAACCAGTTGGAGTAATCACTTTCTGTCGTGATTTAGGACAAATGGGAAGGGCGAACCGGTTCAAAATCTCCCTGTTGCCCCCTTTCTTTTAAGAGTCCTTTTTAGGAGTCTAACACTCACAGTAAAATGAAAAAGAAATCCCCAGGAGGAGGAGGAGGAGGAGGAGGAGGTGGTGGTTTCCATCCCTTCACATCTAGATTCAGAGCATGAGACTATTGGATGACACAATTAAACAGTGATGATGCTAAAGGGGAATAATTATTTTACAATTACCTGAGAGCATCACATTTGCGGCGCTAATTAGTTTTTGTTTCCCGCAAAGGTTTTTCCAGGAATGTGCAGCTCCATTTCTCTTAGCTTTAGCAAGAGCTCTCTCTTAAGGAAAAATAAAAATACATTTTCTGCACTGCTACACAAGTGGCACACCAGTGACGCCGGCCCCGTTGTATTAGAGGTCCCTCCCTGGTGGGGGAAACAGACACGGGGGCAGGGGAACTTATTGGTGCTAATGAACTGGAAACCATTAGTGCTTTCCAGACCCACCCTTCTGTGGTGCTGTGGCACACATATTGCACGGACAAATAGCTGACTCTTGGTGGTGTCCCAATCTGCAAACCAAAAGCAAAACTGTGAGCCTCCCCTGGGGGAAAAAAAAAAAGAAAGAAAGAAAAAGAAAAACCACCGAACCAACCACAATCCTCCAGAATGAACAGTCTAAATTGGAAATAAAGACTTAAAGTTTGGACAAAGTTCAGCACAGGAAGTGCTACAACATCGGTGCCTTATACGTGTGGCTCCCTGAAACATGTTGAAAATACCAGATTTTCCAGTGGAATGCCAATCAGATAAAAGGATGCTGACAGCATGGTTTAGCAGTTGCGGGGTGCGTTTTTAAAATGTGCTACGATGACATCAGTGACCGTGCAGAAGTCTCCATGTAAGCCTTAACAAACAAGTGTTACCCCAAATTCTGGCACAGTAGCTAGATCACGTCGTGTGCTGGTTGGAGGACACTCAAGTTTATCTGATGATTTTGCATGCCAAAGTCATACCTGTCGTTAATTGGAAGCTCAGCATTTAATCTGTAAGCAACGAAACCACAAGGAAAGGGTAAGGAGAAATGAAAAATTTGCAAATTTCTGTGAAAAAAAAAAAAGAGGGAGGCAGGGGAAGTAGTTTTCAGTCTTTTATCAAAGGCCACATATACTGTTGTTACAGCTGTCGCAGTTTGGGAGGGGGAGACTGCTCGGAGGTAGAAAACATTCTAAATGATCCCATGAAATCTTAATTACCAGCTTTGTATCTGAAAATCTTATCTCCTTTTTTATCTTGTCTTGCAAGGTTCCTATTGCCCCCATTTCACAGCATCTGATGAACAGAATCCTCGAGTAATCTCAATCCAGGAAATCCCAATTAAATAGCAACACCCGACAATTCACAACACACCTCTAACCCAGATCAAAGATAACATCAGTGTTTCAAAACGCCAACATGGGATGAGTTTTTGGTTTCGAGAAGCGGCTGATGCTAAAATACGTGTTGCTTACTGAGAAATCCTACCTGAAAGCACATGTTTAAAATTTTTCCTTAAAAACCCATATACCTAACTCTTCGAGTGTCTCTCTTTAATCCCTCATGCGGTCATCAAAGGATCAGGTGACAAGTCTCAGTTATCACTCTGTTTTATTACTGGCATTTTCCAAATATAGTTCAAATGCCATCTGGGGGGAAAGAAAAGCAAAAGGGACCCTCATGCTTTTGACCTTCATTTTGCTGGTACCTTGTAAGCCAGAAAATCTTTTTCATCAAAATACATTCTCTTTAATTAACATATGTAATAAGAGTATGGGCTTGAAGCAAATTAGAAAGGTAATTCTGAACAAGTGATGTGTATTTCCTATAATGCTCAACCACTCTTGTGTGGCACAATTTGGGTTTCCTGATAAAACTCTATGTCGAATATTTAATTCACAGTTCTCTCCTGTCTCCCCAACAACATGTGAACTGGCATTTATATAACACACACACAAGCCAACCAGAGCTTTGCTGTTGACTGCCTATGCGGCATGGGGGAGCACAGAACCTCTTTAACCATGAGCTGTAAAATGGGTATAATATGCCCCCTGCACATCTATCGTCAAGGTCAGAGACAGGTAAGTCAAGTGCCCTGGCACACAGTAGGTGTTCAATGAACGACTCATGTTTTTGTCCATTTAAGGAGGGAAGGGGAGAAAGCTAGTAATTGCACTGCCTCCTGGAGGGGTCACATTGCCCCTACAATAGCTTCTCAATCTATAAAATGAGGAAGTTCGACCAGATGGTCTCTAAAGCCCCTTTCAACTTGAACAGTGAAAGTCCCTAGAACCACCTTTCAGTTTAACTGGACACTGACAGACATTTTTCCAGTTTTCCTCACTTGGGAGGACCTAATGAACAAAAGTGATGAATTCACCAAGTTGATAAATTTATATTCAGGACAACTTTTCTTGTTTCCAACAAGGTTAACTTACTGAAGGTGAGAAAAAAAAAAAAGAAAAAGATTTCATGTTAATTTATTGCTAGCTTCTGGGTGTCTTACTCTAACATCACAAATCTGAATAATTTTAAAGCTGCATCTGTAGATATTTTTCCACCTGAGATTTCTCATTTCCAAGACATCATTTCTTAGATTTTTAAAAATTCTAAAGCAGCTAAAAACCCTAAATACATATGTGATCGTTAAAAAGGTTAAACAAAGGAAACCCACATCCCCACCCCCACCCCAGACTGTCCCAGTTTAAAATTTCTGAAATCAGTTCCTATTTCTGTTTTCATTATGCTTTGTAGCAAGCGATATTCTATAGCAACACAAGGACAACAAAACATTAGTAGTTAAGGTTATTTAAAAGGTCTATTTCCATTTATAGTTTCAACACTGAACGCTTAAAACGCCAAGACTTTGAAGCATATGTCCTAACAATTCAGACCCATTGCAAAGCCTTATATGATCTGGGCTCTTTAAACACAGGATGGCTCGTGGGGCCATCAAGCATAATAATTCATCTCAAAAGCTATTTGTTCATCTGCCTTGAGGACTCAAACATATTACATCTTGCAAACTTATGTAATATATTCTTGTGGGAAAACGCCATTGAAACTATGTCCTACTGCTTTAGAAAAATCAACACCAGAAAAGCCCCTATGCTTTATTTAAGTTCCTTTTAGGAATAGGCCAACATCTAGGCGACTGCAATTTAGTCCAAATGGAAATATACCATATGTGACAACCAGTCCCCAAAACAATAAATCTGCACAGCTCTCTTCCCAACTGCATGCATATGGCAACAAGATACACTGCTAGGTGGGTTTCAAGCATTTTCAGCTTGTCATATGCCCTCCCACACACCTCTGCTCCCCAAAGATAGTCTGCAATGTGATTTAATTGCAAACTATTTTGGAAAGCATGCTACAGTACTTTCAGGGCTAAGAAGACGGAATAGCTATCTGGAAACAGATTATTTACAAATCCTCTATTTTTCGTTGTTTTTTTTTTCTAAGTTCAATCAAGCAATAGTTGACAAGCACTGAAAACAATGGGAGTTTGATTCCAAAGGATATCATTTGGAAAGAACTAGCATCTGGGAAGAGAAGTAGGGTAGAAGTTACATATTAGGGTTTGTACAGAAGGCGCCGGGGCAGAGATACAAAGGCTCTATTCAGAGCAAACAGTTTGAAAAAGCCACATTCAGCCACCAAAGGAAAAGGACACATTAAACTTGCATAATTCATAATTTAACTGACAAGAGACAGCATCTTTCGGAGACCATTAACACATTAAATTCACAGAGCATTCATTAGCCATATCATGGTCACCTAAGTAGCAAGGTGACCATAAAGTCACTATCACGATCACGCCAATTCTCTCTCCCAACACTCCTCTAGAGAGCAGAAAGCACAAAACTTTCCAGAGCAAAGGTGCAAACAAGCATTATGTATCTATACAGATATTTATTTTAAGGGGGACAGGACAGAGATCTTGTAAAACAAGTATCATGGGAACGTTACTAATCAAGATTAATTTCCCAGAGAAACTGCCAAAAGGAAATTCAATATTTTAATTTACGTTATCTGATTATCTTAGTTGGGACAACGAAGCCGATCGTGTGTACAGGCAAGTTAACATTCTTCATATCGACTGGAAGGACAACTGCACTTAACCGACTCTATCCTCTCCCTCCCCCTGCTTTTTTTTTTTTTTGAAATCCTAGGGGCTCAAATAGTTGGCCACTGAGAGTTTCTCAAAAATCTCTCAAACTCGTAACACTTAACATGCTAGAAAATGAATCCAGCACCGTAGGGGAAAGTTGCCAGAGAGATGGATCATAAAGCTCTGAATGGCCTACAAATTGCAAAGTGTAGGGTAAGGTGCCGGAAAGAATATGGATGTGAAGTCCCATAGCGGGTGGAATCAGGAAACATTTTATAGGAACTCTTACCAAGGATAACAGTCCTTTTTTTTTTTTTTCTTTCTTTCTTTTTTTTTTTTTTTTTCCACTAGATTAACTGCAGCCCAGATTCACTGGCAGTTTTCAGTTTTCGTGCCTGGTAAGAGAGAATTTTCTGCATTCCAAGTCTAAAATGGACACAGACCTTTCAGACCCGCTCTGGCAATCCTTCTAGGTTTCTTTTTCACAACACGACTGAATACAAGTGGGTGCCACGGACTCCACAGCGCCTGAGCTGAGGGGAGAAACTTTCCTGTCGACACTAACGAGCCAGAGAAAAATCAGATATACTTTCCCTTTCTCAAGATCCCAGCTCTCTACTTCTCCCCATAAACTCTCCACCCTAGTTTGGCGACACGTACAACAACCAGAATCACATTAATTATTAAATTAGAAACCGCATCTCAGACCAACCACCATGATTACGTAAAAATTACCTCTAATTTCTGCAACAGAGCACACCGGGCTATTTTAATGCTTTATAATTATCCATCCTCCTCCTCCCGCCCCCCACCTTCCCCCCCACCCCCCACCCCTTCTCTCCCTGCACTCTTCCACCACCGGAAAGGGATCTTTGCAAATGCAAGTCGGAGGAGCCGGGGATTCGGTAAGAAGGGATCTTTAAATGGGCCACCAGGGCTCCGTCAGACCCGCATTTCAAATGACACGGGCGTGCACGCGCGCACCCCGCCCCGGGACGCCGCGCCCCGCTCGCCGGTCCCCGCGCCCCCTGCACCCCTGCGCCCCGCTCGCCGGTCCTCGCACCCCCTGCACCCCTGCGCCCCGCTCGCCGGTCCTCGCACCCCCTGCACCCCTGCGCCCCGCTCGCCGGTCCTCGCACCCCCTGCACCCCTTGCACCCCCGCTCGCCGGTCCTCGCGCCCCTTGCACCCCTGCGCCCCGCTCGCCGGTCCCCGCGCCCCCTGCACCCCTGCGCCCCGCTCGCCGGTCCTCGCACCCCCTGCACCCCTGCGCCCCGCTCGCCGGTCCTCGCACCCCCTGCACCCCTTGCACCCCCGCTCGCCGGTCCTCGCGCCCCTTGCACCCCTGCGCCCCGCTCGCCGGTCCTCGCACCCCCTGCAGCCCTGCGCCCCGCTCGCCGGTCCTCGCGCCCCTTGCACCCCTGCGCCCCGCTCGCCGGTCCTCGCACCCCCTGCAGCCCTGCGCCCCGCTCGCCGGTCCCCACACCCCCTGCACCCCTTGCACCCCCGCTCGCCGGTCCCCGCCGGTCCCCGCACCCCCTGCACCCCTGCGTCCCGCTCGCCGGTCCCTGCACCCCTTGCACCCCCGCGCCCCGCTCGCCGGCACCCGCACCCCCTGCGCCCTCTGCACCCTGCGCCCCCCTCGCCAGTCCCCGCACCCCCTGCACCCCCGCGCCCCGCTCTCGGGTCCTCACCTGGTCCCCCCCCCGGCACCCGTACCCCCTGCACCCCCTTCACCTTGCGCCCCGCTCGCCGGCACCCGCACCCCCTGCACCCTCTGCACCTTGCGCCCCGCCCGCCGGTTCCCGCACCCCCAGCACCCCCTGCACCTTGCACCCCGCCCGCCGGCACCCGCACCCCCTGCAGCCCCGCGCCCCCCTCGCCGGTCCCCGCACCCCGCGCCCCGCTCGCGGGTCCTCACCTGGTCCCCCCGCTCGCGGGTGTCCGCCTGGAGCCCACGCCCAGCCTGCCGGCCCCCGCCCCGCCCCGCCCCGGCCCCGGCGCCCCGCGCCCCCAGGACCCCAGGGAGGCGCCCGCCCGCCGCCCGCGCCCGCCGCCCGCGCCCTCGCCCGCCGCCCGCGCCCGCCGTCCTCGGGGCTCCGGGGAGGCGCCCCGGCTGCAGCCGCCCGGCCCCGCGTGCCCGGGGCCCCACTCACATTCTGTCGGGAACTAGCAGGCGGCCCTCGACCATCATGTCCGGGAGGAAATCCAGCTTGAAGGCAGAAGTCATGGTCTCGGCGCGCCGAGGCTCCGCGCTGGGGGCGGCGGGGCGGGGCGGGGCGGGGGGCGCGCGTCCGAGCGGCCGCGGCGCGAGACGGGCAGGGGCAGGTGCGCGCGGCCTCCCGGCGGCCGCCGAGCGGCACTTGTCACATTCTCTCGCTCCCGCCCTCCGCCAATCCCCGCCGGAGCCCCGCGGCCGGCGCCGGGGCTGCGGAGCGCCAGGTGCGGCGAGCGGAGGCGGAGGCGGAGCTCCGCGCCCGCCGCGCCGCCGCTTAACCCCTGCGGGCCCGCGCGGCCCCGGGGGGGGGGGGGGGGGGGGGAGGGGAGGGGGGGAGGGGGAGCCGGGCCGGGCGGCGGCGGGCTGAGCTCACCAGCTGCAAAACTAGCCCGACTTCCCCGGGGTCCCCAGCCCCGGGCCGGTTGCGCTCAGTTCCCCGCTCGCACGGCGCCCGGCGCGAGGCCCGAACCGCCGCCCCAGCGGGCCCGGTGCCACCGTAGCGCCCGAGCCCGGGTCACCCGGCGGCCGAACCCCAGCAGCTCCCGGGCCGGCCGGCCAGGAACGGCCCCTCCCGAGGGCTTGCCGGGCCCGGGCCGCCCGCCTGTGCGACGCGCTTGCCACCGGCAGGAACAACGATAACCGAGAACAGCATCCGCGGGTTAGCCCGGGGAAAGACCCGATACCCGGCCCGGGTGACACCTGGGGACTTAGCTCAAGGCTTTCAGGACAACGAGGGCTCGCGTCTGCACGCGATGGCATTTCCCTTGTATCCTCTATGCAAACGGAGAAGTTCGGAGAAGGCTCTGAATAGGGGAGTCACGGGAATCACGTTTTCTTTAAAAAAAAGAAGAAAGAAAGGAAGGAAGGAAGGAAGGAAGGAAGGAAGGAAGGAAGGAAAGAAAGAAAAAAGAAAAGAAAGAAGAAAGAAAGAAAGAAAGAGAGAGAGAGAGAAAGAAAGAAAGAAAGAAAGAAAGAAAGAAAGAAAGAAAGAAAGAAAGAGAAATCAGATCTGTCATTTTCCAGTATTGAAGAAAATGACTGAGAACCAGCGGCGACTCTGTTGGAAGGAAGGCTGGGAGATCTCTAATGTGGTGGCCATGAAGCTTAAACACCCACTTGAGATTTGGATTTGTGGCTATTTACTAACAGGGATGCAGACAAGGGGCCAAGAGCTCACACATGAAGAGAAAGAAGCAGGGAGTTTAATTTTCCCAAGTGATTTGCAACCTTCTGGAAGGGGAAAGTACATGGTGGCGGTCTGTCATGGTTTTGTCGTTTGGGCATAAGGATGCAACCGAACTTTTCACCAACCATGTCGCAAGTACGGGAAACTTCTTTGTATCTCTGGCGCTGGAGCAGCAATCATAAATTGCACGCCAGAAGTTCACAGCCGGCGCCTTTGGGTAATCACTTTTCTTTTGCAATGACATCACACCTGGTGATGTAATCACAGTAGCCCGGAGGGTTAAGCAAGTCGGGTCACGTGTGGTTAAAATACATCAGGTGTGAGATGTATCAGACACCATAATCTGGAGAAAGGATCTTTTCTCAACAACTTCGTGTGTGATAGGAAAACTGACCATCTCTCTGAGATTATGAAGGAGAAGAAGTATTTACATACCAATTTTAAACCCACATTTCAATTTTAAAACCAGGTTTGATGGGCTGAGCAGTATAAAGTAACAGGCCTGGAGGATGCAGTTAAGCCTATACATACCGAATGGACTCGAGTACCTTCTTCTTCAGCTGCACAGTATATCTGGCTTTGACCAACACAGTTCCAATTCCAAGACAAAGGTAGGGCTAGGACCACCCTTCCTTTGAAAATACTGCCTTTCTGAGGAACGAGGTCTAGGTTCATAAGGAATCGAAAAACAGAGGCAGGAAAATGAATTCTTAGCTCCAAAATACCCAAACTTTTCCTGATAGGACTGAGTCCCATTTATTCCCCATCCCTGCTACTTACTACAGGCTGCCTTTGAAATTACAAGAATTTTGTTGGTCTTTCAATAATCTTAATAAAGTAATTAACTGGATAAATGAGACCAACCTTGTCAGTTCTTGGTTTTTCATATATCATTTATATAAATCCCAAATGTACGTAATGAGCTGACTGTGTAACAAATTTATTTTAAGAATGAACAGAGCTGGCCTCCAGAACAGAAGCAGAACACAGCCGCATTAATCAAAAAAGAGAAATATTTTCAAATCAGCTGTGGAATAAAGCTACATATCTACATTCTATAAGGTAGAAAAAAAAGCTTCATTAACATGTACACTTCTGAAATATTTATTTTCTCCTTAATTGCATGTGAATTAGTTGGGAGAAGCTGTAGGGAAGCCCTCTTACTGACTTAAGCCTTCTCAGCAGTTTGTTAAATTCTAGCCTCAAATCCCTTGAGGCAATAGTGGATTCAAAGCAGCTTTTAATCATACTATAAGGAGGGTGAAGTAGTATGTAAGTAGGTCATAGAGAAAGAATTACAAGTGCATAGGTTATTGCCTTCTTCAGCAACTACAGTGTACCCGAGTTTTCAAAGCACATTTGCTTTTGCCATGTAAAGTTAGAAGCAAAACCAGAGTCAAATGCAAGAAGAAAACTTGCTCTTACATGGGATATCGGGACAATGTGAATCCAAGGAACGCTTATGGAGTGAAGCCCTGTTTAAATAGTTTGGCTGCCAAATACATAAATAACACGATGATTGTACAGGTATTGATGCAGGTGCCAAAGAGAAACAAAGTACACACATACACACACCCCATAGGGTGTTGTTTCCATGATCATAGCACACGCACAATAGCCCTTTTAAAAAATACAAATTTCAAAAGCTCTCGAGTCTAAAAACGAAAACAAAACAAAAACACCCAACCAAATACCACCTGATGAAAAGCGTAAATCTCTCGTTTTCACTGCTTTGGCAGAAGGAAAAAACAAAATCTAAAAACAACTCAATGGGGCCCCTTTTTTAATTTTCATGCAGTAATGAGCCATCAGGTATCATGTTTTGGCAGTTGGTGTTATTTGGCAGACAGCTCCACTGGGCCGCTGTTGAACACTTGGGTTCAATGGAGCTATTTTCTAGCCAAGGATCTTATCAACAGCACTGAAAAGGGATGAGGCCATCAGCGGGCCCCTCTCGTGGACATGACCTGGTTGGTGACACCACTGCGTGCTGACATCACTGGGGACGGGCCTGTTGTGGACAATGAAGGTTCCTCATAGTTTTAGCTTCATTGTGGAAAAACCTTAAGCTCTTCCCTAGGCCCATCCCCCTACCTTCCCTAATTGTCTATTTTTTTTTTTTTTTTAATCAACTTGCTATTCATTTCCCAAACAAAAGGCAATTCAAGAATTGGAAGCACTTCAAGGGAAAGTTTCTGAATGACCTCATTTTATATGAGGCCTTCCAAGGCGATCGGGTGCACTGTGCTGTTTCAGCAAGCCGCTTCCCCCCTCATGCCTCATCTCAAACGGAGTTTTCTGCAATGGTCATTGTTTGAGCGCTGAATTATCACTGGCATTAAAAAAAGCCCACAAACCTCTCAATAGAAAACGGCGTGCTAATAAAATGCATTTGTGCACAGAGTACACACTGAGGGAACTAGAAGACTCCTATCCCTGCCACCCCATTCCATCAATGAGCCAGAATATAGTCCCTTGGTTCTACAGCTTTCAACGTGTTTGCACCAAGTTTACACCATAACTTAGATACTGGGTGCCTGATACATGGTGATTTGTGTTCATAAGCAAACAATTTTTCTTCCGTACAGACCTTGTATACTTAATGACAAATTTCCATTTTTTAATTGTTTCTATACACGTCACACGTGGCAATCTGCTTAAAAGCAGAAGACTATCAGCTATGTTATTGCAGATGCATCACTACTGTTCCATCTACTCAAAAAGCCTCCTTCACAAAAGGGTCGTTCCCCACCTTATCCCCCCCGCCCCCCCCAACACACACACCTCACTTCTGGCTCACCATTACGAACTGGAATCCAAAACATCTTTCCCCTATCACATTTTCAAATTCAAATTTTGTTAACATAGCTGTTCCGGCTTTAAAAAAAAAAAAAAGCCTAATGTGTTCAGAGCCATTTGGAGCAAGAAATACAGGCCCTATAAGGGGATTTCCCATCATTTCTAGCCAATAAATTTGAAATCCACATGAATTTTAAGTACCTGAGAGAGTATCTGACTTTGTGGCCATGTGTTTGCTCTTGGCTTCCTCTAGTTTCATTAGCAACTTGCAAAAATAAACAATGGTGTTCTGTATGTGCTTGAAAAAAGCCAGACAGATCCTTAAATGATACATTTAAATTATATCTTTTCTTCATTCCATAAAGGTATCCCTTAAAAAATACTTATGTCGCTAATCAGAAATTTAAAATGATCACTTTATTATCCACCAACGCCCTCTGCCACCAGCCCCACCCCACCCCACCCCGCCCCTATTTTCAATTGAAAGCTTCTGGAACATGACTTTGTCACATTCCTAAAATGACTTAAGTAAAATTAAATGCCAATAAAGATGAAGTAGTTATTAAAGTCTTATTTTACATTTTTACGGGAATTTTAAGTAGTCACTCTCCCTTGAGAACAGCTGCTACTGGCTTTTTGCAATCTTGTGTTTTTCTGAATCTGTTTTTAATAGAGCCAAAAGACATAATGGTGAATTTATCTTCCTTCTGAAGAGGCCCTCACCATGAAGATGGTTCTTTGTGTACATACCTTCGTGCTCCGAAATGAGATGCCCCTCTAGAGTTTCCAGAAGCTTCCATTCCCAGGGGATGAAATGTTAACACCGCGGGTCGGTCAGACCCAGAGCCCAACCAGCTCATCACTTCCCTCTCTAACTTGCCCTTGCCCTTGCCTTTCTCCATGGTACCGCTGCCACCTTCTTCGCTTCCCCCTCTTTAGCTTTCTCAGATGGCAGCCAGACAATGCCAGAAGCTTCCCTCTACAGCTGCGTGTCTGAGGAGGCAGGTGACTACCAAAGTGAAGAGAGTTGTGGTTGGTTGCTTATGTGCAAGAGAAATCAAGTTTGCCTCGCCTTGACCAGAGCTGGTTTCTGAACTAGGAACAGCTGTCTGTGGAGTGAGCCATGGGATTCCTTTCCAGACGTTACCAGAGGGCGGGAGGGGGGAGGATGCAAGTCTGTGTCCCAAGAAGGGAGGTTGCAGGAGATGAACCCGGGGAAAGTGGCAAAAATGGTGCACAGAGCCAAAAGGGCTGGCGTGGTGATTTGCACCCTAAGGCACCCAGTGAAGACCTCTGAAGGAATGTTCCATTGGCCTCTTGATGATCCCGAGATGGGTCAGGCGACACCAGGTACCCTTATCTGGTGCCAGCCTGGCGGCAGGAACAGAATTCATACCGATCAGAAGGAGGCGGTTAATTCCCTGGCAGTCTGCCCTCCGGCACCCGCACCCCCACCCCCACCCCCAGGCCCACAAAAGGTTTTCCCAGATTGGCCACAAGTTCTCATCTTACTGTCACGTGTGGTTGGATTAAAAAAAGGAGACACTTCTGCTTGATGAAATTCACCAGCTGAGCAGCAACAGCTGGGTGGGTACAGCGAGGGGTGGACATGAGGTCGGGGGTGGGGGCAACAGGTGGGGGGGTGTGGGGAAGGAAACGGGGCCGGGAGCTTCAAGCCTTGGGGTGGGGCTGTCGGGGACAGATCTGGGCAACGATCAAAACCTCAACTGGGGAGGCAATCTCAGTGTGTTTGTTTTTTTCTAAACAAACACATCTCTGAGTGAAGATTCAGAGAGCAAAATCTGGGGGTTCCGTAAAACCAAGCGCACAAACCCGCTCTACCCGCGATGCTGGAGGATCGCCCGCAGAGGGCTGGGGTCCCCAGGTCAGGGCCCACCTGACAGCGCGCACGCAGGCCAGACTCTTCCAGGCAAATGCTACCTTCAGGCTGAGTGGAAGAGACCAGGTGATCTAAGAACCAAACCTGTTTGATTCTGCATCTGATTCCATCAAAGACGGACTGACACTGGCCACGGAACATTTACTTTATTGCTTGGTCAGCCAGACCTTTGTCACACGTGTGGCCATCATTTCCTCTTAGGGACAAATGGCTGAAAGATCAAAATCTACCGTGATCCTCAAGTAAGGAAGTGCGATGTGTTAACCTAATTATTACTATAGCCATTACATAACACAGCTATTAAAACGACATGTAGGTTGAAGATACATTAAGGTTTTGAGCACAGGAAATTTATTTTTTCCCCTATAATATGGTTCAAATCTCCAAGCCATTTTTAGCTCCTGGTAAAGGTTTTTGAAAATCCCAAATGGCTTTTTATTTAAATTTGCTTTTGATTCTAATTCCCCTGAAGTCCATGAGGGCCAAAAAAAAAAAAAAATAATAATAATAATAATAATAATAAAGTAAAATAAAATAAAATAAAATAAAATAAAATAAAATAATAATAGTGATTTTTTTTTCTTCCTCTTTAAAAGGACTACCCAAGATCTTCGCGGAAAGGTGGCGTAGCTATCTTCCCAAGCTAAGTGGATGTGTTCTATGTTATCTCCACTGCTGAGTGTGAACCTTGATGTCAACCCATAGCTCAGTCTCAATACTCTCTGGAGGCTAATAGGTACGTTTGCCCTGTTTCCCAGGAATATAGCGGGAGAGGTGTGAAAGACTTTGGGTCTGGGGGAGAAAAGAGAAGCAGCTAGGGATTTTGTTGTGCTTCATTTTAATAACAGAGATCACTCCAGGGTGTCCTAAGGACACCTGCTTTCTCCTCCTCACTCACCCTGCTTTAGGTTCCCCATCCTCTGCACCCCGTTCAACTCCCCATCCTGCATCACACCCCTGATACCTTTCTACCTGCTGTTCTCTCTCCATTTCCTGACTGTTGCGAGTTTCTGGACGGCTGAGACTATGTCTCGTATCCTGCACAAGATATATTTGTGCCTTGATTGGTTACGATTGCAATAGGACATCTTTTGGCCCCTCTTACAGAAAGTTACCTTTCAACGTCATAGTGCTTTAAAATTCCCTCTTTTGCCTGCCCACTCCTATTCCCATTGTGCAGCTTAAAGCCTGAGAAAAGTGAGGCACAGGATGCTTTAGCTCAAAGACCTCATGAACTGGAAGGCGGATGAGTGAGGATGGAGGCGGAGGCGTTACAAGTCAGAATCAAATGCCACTGCGATTTTTCCTTTCATATTCATTATTTTTCTTTTCTTATTGTACAGCTTCCTTAGTGGCAAAATTCTGAGGTGTCTACAAATCAAAGACCATGGTGGAAATGCAGCACCGAGGAAGAGATGGCTTTTAAAGTGTCAGGTATTCATTAGTTACGCTTTCAGGTAGGCAGGGAAGGCGTCTGGCCGAGTCCTGAGTTTGAATCCCTCCCACCATATGAGCTGTGTGTCCCCAGGCCTATTACTTAACCTTTCTCTGTCTCAGTTATCCATCTTTAAAATGGTGATAACATAACTACCTCCAACTCCTGGATGCCAGTGAGGATTAAATTATACAAAATTTTAAAAACCCGCCTACTGTAGTGCCAGGCGTAGACTGTTCATAAATTTTGGTTTTATTCCTTACTTCCAATCATAATCCACTCTCCCCATACACCCCCAATGCCCCCCACCTAAATCTCTGTTTAAACCTGGAACTGGCAGGTGGAAAGGAAAGGAGAAAGCCAGTTCTAATCCTATTGTTCTTGTAGCATTAAAGTTTCATGGACACTTCCACTTCTAAGGCCACCAGCCTGACCCAGAGGGAAGGAGAAGGCTGCGGTTTACAGAGAGAAGCCACTGAGCAGCCTGGGGATTGGGGTGAGGTCTCCATCCCTTTTCATCAGGTCAGTTTCCAAAGAGAGGGTCCAAATGAGTCCTATTTGCTGCCACCAGGAACTTAGGCCTCTTACCTCCAACCCCGAGAGTTCCCATTTTCAGAGATGCTTCCTGAGTCATCTCTGAATGAATGGGTAAGCCATCCACTTCACAGAGCCCGAAAGAGAACTGGGGTTCCCAACCAAGCTATACAGGAAGCAAGACACGGTAAAGATCAGGACATAGTGGGGCCTGCAGCCCTGGTGATACCGAGATCAGCTTTACAGGAGGGTGAGCAGCATCGGAGCCATGTCTACAGAAGGTACAACTGTGCCCATTCTAGTTAGTTCCCACACCAGCCAGCCAGCAATGCCATCCAGAAGTTCAACATGGACTTTTTTTTTTTAATTGCAGTCACAGCCTTTCTCAAGACAGGGATGAAAAAAGCCACCATGTCGTAGATGTACGTGTCATCGTTATGACTATAAACCTCAAGCTCTCCTTGACCAAGACAACAAAGTTTGTTGAGCTGAATACTTTCACAGGGAAAATTCTAGTTTTCCTTTTTTTTCTCTGAGGGCATGCTGGCAAGCTCTGCTTTATAAACTCCAGTGATTCATCAGGTTCCCAAGCAGCCAATCATGGGCGGGTCAACTTGGAATGGGCTGAGGTGGCAGCTTTGAGCCGCCCTGGTAATACATGTCACTCTGGGCTGGTATCATCTCCCCACGGACGCCATTTCCTGTTAACCGTGATGGTCTTGACATAGGAGAAAATGTGCTGAGATCAGTCACGGTCAGAAAAAAAGCTACAGAGCTGATGAGCATACCTGTGCATGATAATCCCTAATGACACCGCATGAAGCAAAAGGCTGTGCTGGGGAGAGAAAGGGTATCTCATCCCAAATCAGGGTTCCCCAGCACATTTCTGAGTTGAGTGGAGGTGCACGTGTGTGTGCACTCTCCCCCCACCCCATGTACATCTAGCTTCCATGTCACTCCCATCTCTGTAGACTGCGACCATGTGATTGGAAAGGTGCTTCAGCTCCAGGACACTTCATTTCAGTCCCTAATGGGCGACAACATTAAAGCCTCACATATGCTCTCCTTCCTCTGACACCCTCTTCCCAGTGTCAGTTAAGTAAAATGCCACAAATTTCAGTTCTCTCCAAACCACTGCCTTGTCTTTCCTACACAAGGGAAGTCACTGTGAGTTCAGAAAAGCTCCCAACGCCAAGAACCATCAGGGAGGCAATAGGCTTGGGAAGGGGGGCACCCGTCCCTCTCAACCACCCCTCCAGGAATGACCGGAGTGTAGAAAGAAATTCAGTGAAGGCTGAGAGAGGTGAACCGAGGCATTGCTGCAACTGAATGAACCCTCCTGTCCTTGCTCTTACTCCTTCTGGAAGAGCGTGCAGATGAATGCTATGGAGCTGGGGATATGCCGATGAACGAAGCACGTTCTGTTAATGACTCTACAGAAATCTCCATACGGGAAATGAAGGGTATGCTTTGCATCTATAAATTCTGGCCCCTTAAATTCAGAACCACCATTCCCACCCACATCACCCTCCTCCCTCTACATGTTACCTATCCAGGGTGTTTCCAGGGCTGAGCGGCGATGAACTTTCCATCAGCCACCTTTTCACCTAATTAACCAACCCCCCCATGACAATAATTGGTATTGAGTCACCCTTTGAATGACTTCCTAGGAATTCAAGCACGATCTGCACTTGCCATAAAGTTCTAGATCTGAATATTAATCAAATGCTCTCCTTTGTTTTTCAGCCCCAAAGGGGTATTTTGCAACTGCACAGACTCCTATTTTAAGAAAGAAAAAAATGTGAGGTTTCATTTTTGACAAATAAAAGAGTACTAATACACTGAGCTTATAGATCTCAGTCTGTGGTCTGCTGAACACATCTATGTGAGTCTTTCCAAGGCTCGGGTGCGAAGGGATTCTGGATGCAATCGTTACTCTATTAAAAGAAGCCATTTTCCCCGTTTGAATCTTTTGCTGTTCCTTTTCTGCAAGTCTCGGCTTCGAATTAAAATTTACTTTGACATTTGTTTAGGTCACTATGGAGGGGCATCATCGCACATGGAGGCTAATGGCAGGGTGCAGATTACATTTCTTCTATACTGCTGCGGAATTAGATGCAGACAAGTTTGCCAACTTCAGGCAACCTCACACCATCCCCATCAGGCTAAAGGAAAGGATATCTTCGTGCTGGACCCTGGAGTAGAGGGTCCCCAAGTTCAGAAAGCTGATGGTGGATCAAACCACAGGAGAAGCAAAGTAAGAAAGGATTTCCCTTGTTCTTGGACCTAATTATGACCACCCAGGGATTAAAGTGAATGGATCACAAGTAAATAATTGCAATATAGTCAAAAATTCAACATGGAGGCTTCCAAGTTATTTCTTTATTTCAGCGTGCTACTGACAAGCAGCTAGGGAGCACAGAGGACCACTTTTCTCCCAAACTGCAAAAAAAAAAAAAAAAAAAAAAAAAATTGCTTTGCAGCCTTTGTTTGGAATAAAAATTTCCCATGAAAGCAGAATCTAGGTGTGCTGGTAACAGTGGGCTTCAGATATAAAGCTTCGTCAATTACCTTTTATGAGCTCATCCTAAAAGCAATTATTGGCATACCCGATGGAATGAGCAGTTCAGATCCCATTGGAAGTAAGTGAACATAATAAGTATGCATTTAAAATCCACTCTATTCACAGTGGATAACTTTTGAAATATTATTATACTACAGATATACTTTGGGTCCACCCAGGCTCTGAATACAGTCAACAGAAAATTGATACTTGAGAATGCAATTTATTTACCCCAAAACATTAATTTGAATAGTTTGGAATTAGATATTTCATAACACTTCACCTTGAGTTAAAAAAAATTAAAATGCATTGTCCAAACTCTAAAAAATGGTTAATGTTCCATAACTGTGTTTTTGTAAGGAATGCATTTTGTTCCTCATGTACTGAGAGCATCACTAATTTGAACCACAATACAATCCAAGAGGAAATATATGTAACTAAATATCTAAAAAAAAAAAAATGTTTTTGTCCTTTCAAATTATCTCCCTTTGTGTTTAAAAATTAGGTCCTTAATCTTCCTTTATAAATTTACTAGTATTTTTTAATATATCGCTGCGGCAGGAACAACTAATTAAACCAAACACTAAAGTGTTAGATAAGATAAATTCTTTAAAGAAACCAACCTTAGTAAGATGATTTTCATGTAAATCAATGACCACTGAATATTCGAGGACCCTTTCTTTCACATTAAGCATGAGAATAAGAATGGTTTCAATATTTGAGAAGTTTGAAACAGATTTTCCCTTTTTTTTCTTTTTGAACTCTGTTTTCACCTTAGAAACCAATGCTTATGCTACAAAATGAAAGATTTTCGAAGACATGAGAAACGTTTGCCCTGCATAAAAATGCATTTTATGAGCACATAACCATATATCAAAAATCAATATATTCCATGGAGACCTTTAACTTGATAACTTAAATAGGCTATGGAACAATAGTTTGTGACCAAAATTCTCAGGGCAAAAGTTCTCACGTGTCCTTGAATTTCAAAACTGTTTATCTACCTGGATGCCAAAAGAAGAAGTAGAGGCTAGAAATAACAATTTACTTAAATATTAGAAATATTCCCCTTAACTTCTCTTTCATCCTTATGTTCCGTGAGTCCACCAAAATAGGCAAATTTAACCTCCCCCCCCCCAGCATTAAACACTGTAGAGGCATGTCTGGTAACAAGGTATTTGCCAGAATGATAATGGTATTACAAGCAGTCTCAATCAATACATTTCTTTCTGTAGTTAACAGAGAGGTAAGCAATAAATCTCTAACTTAATCCAACCAACATAGCTGCAAAATGCAAAAAGCTTTATGAATGATAGATATTAAATTTTTTTAAAAGCACAAAACCACAAACAAGCAGTTCTAAAAGCCCTTCATTCTGTAGAGTCTATACAAACAAGATTAAAGCAGATAAAAAGGGTGTTGAGAAAGAAAAAAAAAAAAAAGCCCCAGACATGCATTAAGCTAGTTTGACAGCTCCATTGTTCAACCGGTCCCATTGTCAGACCCAAAGATGTATTCAGTGCTACAATGTCTGCTAGCAAATAAACAAAAGACTACATTTTTCAAAGCAGGATGCCAATTCTATCATAATTCTTTCTCTGCTTCCCGAAAGGTCAGTGGTGGCTCATTCTTGGTATGTGATCGAACCCTAACACAGATGCAAGAAACAAATATTTGCTTTCAATACAGAGGGACCCAGGACGCCATGCATGAACAGAGGTCTTTAAACAGGTACACATTTTGGCAAACAGGATAAAGTGATCCAAACCTGGTAACACAGAAGGACTATTTAGGTAGGCTAAGTCCAGATTAGAGCGGTATTTGGAACGCAAGTCTAATATGGAGTCTCCTTAGCTCCTTTTTCGGTGATTATTCCATGCAGAGTGCATGATAATGAGAGGCTGAGACATTGCAAAGGAAAAGACAAACCAAGAGCCAGATTCCGAGCCTTTAAAATTATCCACTGGCCACTCACAAATAGCAGGGAACAAATACATGATATGCTTTCAAAAGGCAACGGGTGCAAATATAACTCGCGCTGGGCAGTCCTTTCCTTTCTCTCGCTGGCTCCCTTTCTCCCAGTCCTTGGTCTTGATTTTGTTTCTCTCTCTCTCTCTCCCTCTCTCTGCCTTGATTCTTTTCCCCCCCCCCCTCTAAGATAAGGAAGCTACTTGATGCTGAGCATGATTATTGTCTCCGGCAGCTCTAGAAACTAGAAAAAGCACACATTAAAAACAAAGGACACAACAACATACCTTAAAAGCAGCTCCTCATTTCTCATAGTAACAGCGGATTTGGGACAGCGCATGCTTTCTACACTGATACACTGGTAGTCTCCACAAAAGCCAGTTCAGAAGTGCGCTCAAACATCAATGCCACAGTAGCTGTTCACTAATGCGCTCTCTCTCTCTCTCTTTCACTCTCTCTCTCTTCCTCTCTCCCTCTCTCTCTCTCTCTCTCTTTCCCCACTCTCTTCTCTAGTCAAATTCTGAATGGTGGAGCAAAGAGGTTCCTGCAGATTCACTAAGTAGAAATAATCCTCTCTGACAAGTTATGTTGTCTGGGCATATTTTTACATTAATACACTGTGCTGCCTATAGGGGTCTTGTTTGCATTCACTCAAGCCTGCCTGGTGTGAGTTCTCCTAATTACCATCTTAAAAAATTGGAAAGAAAAAGAAGGAACTCATTTACCTTTTTCTTAGACATAGAATAGCCAAGCCAATGCCACATTTTCTTTTTTGCTATATCAACTATCAGCAGGCATCGCAGATGACTACCAGAGGATTTGGATAGGTCAGTGTGCTAAAAAGGATTTTTGCTTCTCTTTTCTGGGACACTGAATTCACAGTTGGATTCATCTATTCCTTTCCTCTTGTCCTCGGGAAGAGTGACAAGGTCAAGACCCTTAGCCCCACCCTGGGTCATGGATGCAGAAGATAGAGATTGGGGGACTTGGAAATATTTTAACTCTGTGCACACCAGAGCTCTTGCAATCAGAGCAGGATTCACCTGAAGCAGGACATCCAAAGGAGGCAGGCAATGCAAAGATTGTTTGGTCATATTGAAGTCCTAGGTGACACCGGAGCATCATCCTCAAAAGACCAATTAGATATTCTTTTCCAAAATTGGAAAAATCAGCTGCCCCTACTTCATTATACTCAACGGGCTTATTAGATACAGTCAGCCAGGGAAATATGCATTCTACTTCTGTTTATCAGAACAAGAAGAATTCCATGCAGATTAGCCAAGTAGAACAGCAGGTTAAACACACAGAGAAAAGACGAGATGCTATGGACGGAACAGTCAGTTGCCCAAAAGTGCAAACTAAGGCAACATTCTGTGTGCTCGCAGGAAGCCAAGAATGCTCGTGGTGGGTATGGAACAATGCAGGGCAGAGCCCGAAAAAGAGCTGGATCACTGAATCCTGGATTCTTCACCCCCGGCTCAAAGCATGTCCCTGTCCTCCACTAGCACCCGCCATGAACCTCAGTAATAATCTGGGGTTACAACAGCTGTGGGAATAATAGCGGGGTGGGGAAAATCACAGTGAGCTCTGTCTCTCTCCTATTTGAGGAGCTGGAATATAACCCAATATCTTGCTAAGACCTCTGACCTCTGAGCCTAGTCTTGGCCCAGAGCTAGGCAAGTGGAGATGGTCTGGAGGGTGCTGAGGGTTCTTCAATCTACTGCACAGAAATCTTGCTTAGTTTTTCAATGGCGCTGAGGACAATAAAAAGCGGCGATTGAGAGCAGTCACCATCCCTATTTCTGGATGACAGGGAGGCAATATGATGGATAACTCGACAAAGGTCAAACGATGAAATAACGCTTGTCCCTAAAACAATCACATTTTTACATTCCCCTCCTTCCTTAGGATTAGGACACATGGAAGTTATAGAGTGAGTATATAAAAATGATTTACCTTGCCAAAGAATGATAGTACTTAAAACCTAAGATGTTCTTTAGAAGCAAGATAAACATCACATACATGAACATGGGACCAGAGAGATCTTGGAGGGAGGGAAAGAGTTGGAGCCATTCCGCTAGTGACCTAGCCTCTCCGCGGCTCTCTTTGACGCCCATTCTTCAATGGGGGGAGAGGGCAACAAATGCTAATTTGTTTAAAGCACCTGAAGATCCTATAATGAAACTGGGTGTGTCCTGTTAATTTTTATTATTATTTTTTTTTTTTTTGAGGGGAGAGAGAGAGAGAGCGCGTGAGTGGCAGAAAGAGCAGAGGGAGAAGGAGAGAGAGAATCTAAAGCAGGTTCTACGCCCAGGGCGGAGCCCAAATCTGGATGGATCTCAGGATCCCGAGATCATGATCTGAGCCAAAGTCAAGAGCCTGATACTTAACCCACTGAGCCACCCAGGCACCCCCTATTGATACAAATATTTATAAAAAGTGAAATAAGTGGCCTGACATTGCCCACAGTTGTGTCTCTTAGAAAAAGGTAAAACTGTGCTGCTCAGACAAAAAGCTCTTTCCTTAATATTTTCATAAAATTCCTTAAAAATTTAAAAAAAATTTTTTTTTATTGGGGTAAAACTGACATATGGTATTAGTTACAGGTATACAACATAATGATTTAATATTTATCTCTACCGCAAAAGGATCATCACAGTGAGTCTCGCTAACATCCATCACCACACGCAATTTCTTTTCAGTGATGAGAATTTTTAAGATTTGTTCTCTTAGCAACTTTTAAATATGCAATGCAGTATCATTAACTGCATTCACCATGCTGTACATTAAATCGACATGGTTTATTTGATAACTGGAAGTTTATTTTGGCCACCTTTCCCACTGTTCTCTGTACTTATGAGTTGAGATTATTTATTTAAATTCCACGCATAACTGAAATCATATGGTATTAGTCTTTTCCACACGTAGCATGCCCCTAAAGTCCATCCACGCTGCTGCAAATGGCAAAATTTCATTCTTTTTAATAGCTGAATAATATTCCAATGTGTGCACGTGCGCATGGTTGTGTGTGTGTGTGTGTGTGTACATGTTCCTTACCCATTCATCCACTGATGGACACTAAGGTCATTTCCTTATCTTGGATATTGTACATAATGCTGCAATGAACAGGGGGATGCATACATCTTTTTGAGTTCATGTTTTCATTTTCTTCAGATAAATATGCCAAAGTGGAATTGCTGGATCGTATGGTAGTTCTTTTTTGTTTTTTTTTCTTTTTTTGAGAAACCTCTATACTGTTTTCCTCAGTGGCTGCACCAATTTACTTCCCCACCAACAGCGCACAAGGGCTCCCTTTTCTCTACATCATCTCCAACACTTATTTATTATCTTTTGGATAATAGCCAATCTGACAGGTATGAAATGATATTTCATTATGGTTTTGATTTGCATTTCTCTGGTGATTTGTGATACTGAGCATCTTTCACGTACCTGCTTCCCTTCTGTGTATCTTCTTTGGAAAAATGTCTATTCAGATTGTTTGTCTGCTATTGAGTTGTAAGAGTTCTTTTTGTATTTTGAATATTGACGCCTTATCAGATAGATAATTTGCAAATATTTCCTCCTATTTGGTACTCTGCTTTTTCATTTTGTTGATGGTTCCTTTGCTGTAGAGAAACTTCTTAGTGTGATGAAGTTCTACTTACTGACTTTTGCTTTTCTTTGGCTTTGCTTTTGGTATCAGATCCAAAAAAATCATCACCAAGACTAATGTCAAGGAACCTACTGCCTATGTTTTTTTTCTTCTAGGAGTTTTATGGTTTCAGGTCTTATATTCAAATCGTTAGTCCATTTAGTTTTTGGGTATGGTATAAGGTAGGGGTCCAGTTTCATTCTTTTGCATGTTGCAGTCCAGTTTTCCCAGCACTATATATTGAAGAGACTCTTCCTCTTTGTATGTGCTTGGTTCCTTTGTCATCAGTTAATTAACTCTGTACGTGTGGGTTTATTTCTGGACTCTCTATCCTGTTCCATTTATCTATGTGCCTGTTTTGGGGACACTATCATATTGTTTTCATTGCTATAGTGCTGTAATATAGTTTGAAATCAGGAAGTATGATGGCACCAGCTCTGTTCTTCTTTCTCAAAATTGCTTTGTTTATTTGGTGTCTTCTGTGGTTCCATGTAAATTTTAGGACTGTTTGTTCTGCTCCTGTGAAAAATGCCACTGAACTTTTTGGTAGGGATTTCATTGAATCTGTAAATTGTTTAGGGTAGTTTGGGCATTTTACATAATAATTCTTCCAATCCATGAGTGTGTCATATCTTTCCATTTATTCGTGTCTTCTTCAACTTCTTTCATCATTGTCTTACATATAGCTCTTTCACTTCCTTGGTTAAATTTATTCCTGGTATTTTATTCTTTTTGATGCAATTTCAAAGAAAATTATTTTCTTAATTTCTCTTCCAGATAGTTCATTATCAGTGTATAAAAACATAACAGATTCCTGTATATTGATTTTGTATCCCGCGACTTTACTGAATTCATTCATTAGTTCTAAGAGAACTTTTTTTAAAGATAGATTTATTTATTTATTTATCTATTTATTTATTTACTTATTTATTTATGAGAGAGAGAGAGAGGGGCACAGACACAGGCAGAGGGAGAAGCAGGCTCTATGCTGGGAGGCCGACGCGGTACTTGATCCTGGGACTCCAGGATCGCGCCCTGGGCCAAAGGCAGGCGCCAAACCGCTGAGCCACCCAGGGATCCCCAAGTTCTTAGAGGAACTTTTGGTGGACTTTTGTGCTTTCTTTATATGAGATCATGTCCTTTACAAATAGTGACAGTCTTACTTCTTCCTTTCCATTTTGGATGCCTTTTATTTTTCTTGCCTAATTGCTCTGGCTAGGACTTCCCATACTATGTTGAATGGAAGTGGTGAGAGTGGATATCCTTGTCTTGTTCTTGATCTTAGTGGAAAAGCTTTTAGCTTTTCAGGATCGAGTATGATGTTAGCTATGGGCTTGTCCTGTATGGTCTTTCTGCTGCTAGAGTATGTTCCTTCTATACCCACCTTGTTGAATACTTGTATACAATTTCTAATCAGGGCTAAACTATGAGGCAAGTACTAATGTATAACCATAATGCATTTGCTTATCCATAAATAGATTCTTAGCATCAGAAGCCAGTGCTGCAGTACATGCAGCTATTCCTATAGGGAAATGAATTACAGATCCACAGGTGTAAGGAATGGAAGTGAATCAAACCATTAAATATTTCTATTTTCCCCACTCCCTTTTTAGTCTAGGGACCTAAATAATGAGAAAGCTATTGAGGTAAGACCTTAGAACTTGTCCAAACTCCACTAAGATGAACAGATAGAGGATCTTATACTTGCTTGTTGGTGTGTGCTGAAGTTGGGTTATAAAGGTGAGTGAGTAGAAAGAAGATGTCTTATTTCTAACATTTACATATTGTGTGATAAGTCTTTGACTCTAAATCCATGGGGATTAATCTCTGCACTTCTTAATCCACCCAAAAGAATAACTTCCCCATAGCTAGTACTTAATAAATGTTAAGTAAAGGAATAAATTTATTTTTCAACTATTGGAACTTTGGGGGAAAGGACCAGTTCATTCCCACAATTCCTTTACATAGTTTCCTTAACAAATATATGGAAAAGAGCTCACAACAACTCACTTTTAATTCTAATTCACACATTCAGTTGGTGTAGCTGACATCACTGAGAATTCCTTGCATGTTGCTTGCATTCTAAATTTCAGGACCTTTTCACATTTAGCAGTTCATGCAATCCCCATAACAACACCGTGGGGCAGGAGGAACTGGTGCCATTGCCTTCTCAGTTGAAAAAGTTCACACGCAGAAAGTCCGAGCAGCTTGCCCACAGAAAGTACAATAATGACTGATGTGGGGATTCAGTCTACACCAACCCCTGGGCCCACATTCTTTCCACTGCTCCACAGTGTGATCCAGTGCTTTCACTGTGGCCAGTGGTTCACAGCACACCCAGGCAAGGCATGAGTTGTAAGGAGCATTTAGTGCAATGAACCTTATGCTTTTTCTTTTTTTTTTTTTTTTAAGATTTTATTTATTGATTGATTAATTGATTGATTGAGCATGAACTAGAGGAGGGGCAGAGGGAGAGAGAATCTCAAGAAGAATCTGTGCTGAGTGCAGAGCCCAACATGGGGCTTGATCCCATGACTCTTAGGTCATGACCTGAGCCAAAATCAAGAGTTGTTGGATGCTTAACCAACCTAGCCACACCAGTGCCCTAAACCTTACCCTTTTCTCATGCAATAATAATAAACATAGAAAATAGAGAGTAAATTAATGAAAAATTGACTAAAAGGTTATGTTTGGGCAACCAATATTTACTAATTCCTTTCAAAACTTTATTTCAAATGAAGATTGAGCTGAAACTAGACAGTCTAAGCACTTTGGGGAATGATTTTTTTTGAGGTAATCTACAACAAGAGTTGATTTTTAGCAACCCTGATTATTACTGAATTTGGTTTGCAGGGAAATTTTCTTCAAAAATATTGTAGCAGGGAAGCCTGGGTGGCTCAGCAGTTGATCACCTGCCTTTGGCCCAGGGCATGGTCCTGGAGACCCGGGATCAAGTCCCACATCAGGCTCCCTCTGCCTGTATCTCTGCCCCTCTCTCTCTTTCTGTGTGTCTTTCATGAATAAATAAATAAAATATTTAAAAAAAAATATTGTAGCAGTAATTGGCAAAGATTAGCAACAAAAACTTAGTTTACTTCAATATCCTTATATTCCTCCACATATGTTTTTAACAATTTAAATTGCATTTTTAGCTAATTATGAAAACTTGGGGAGAGAAAGCTGAAAAATGCCTGCAATGTGGGAATACAGGAGTGAGCTGAGACTGAGCCAGGTATCTTGACCTTTCTAGATATGAGCCTCCCAAAAATGTTCTCAAGGGTAAATTACGTGTGCCCTTACTTATGTTTCAGGTAATTTCTAGAATTAAAAGCTGAATTTCTATAAATTTTATTTATTTATTTATTTATTTATTTATTTATTTATTTATTTATTTATTTATTGAGACAGAGAGAGAGAGGCAGAGACACAGGCAGAGGGAGAAGCAGGCTCCATGCAGGGAGCCTGATGTGGGATTCGATCCCGGATCTCCGGGATCACGCCCTGGACCGGAGATGGTGCTAAACCGCTGAGCCACCTGGGCTATCCTAAAAGCTGAATTTCTAAATGCAACATTAAAAATGCCAACTTTTTTTTTCTGACTTCTATACCTTATCTTTGCACTTTGACATTTATGTTGCAAAGGTAAGTAGAAGAGAGTGTTTCAATGGAAGTGTACAATATGAAGTGTGCTAGAGATGTGGGGCCAGGCAATACAGATTCCTTCTATGATGAAGGATGGGATACTACCAAATTCTATCCTGTTTCTTAGAGTCCCATCCAAAAAGAACAATCTTGGAATATAGAGGCCCCGAGGACATTAAATCTCTTTAGCTGATAGTTTTAGATATTGTCTTAATCCACTTGGGCTGCTAAAACAGAATACTACAGACTGGGTGATTTATAAATAATGGAAATTGATTTCTCACAGTTCTAGACACTGGCAAGTCAAGGTGCCAGCATGGCCCTTATAATGAGACCCCTCTTTCTGTTTCATAGCTGGCACCTTCTTGCTATGTCCTTAGATGGTGAAAGGAGCAGATGATCTCTTGGGGGAGGGGGTCTCTTTTATAAGAACACTAACCTTATGCCTGAAGGCTCTAGTCTCATGACCTCATCACTTTCCAAAGACCCCATCCCCTAATACTATCACATTGGGCATTAGGATTTCAATAAATGAATTTTGGGGGACACAAACATTCAAGCCATAGCAGATACAAAGAACTGCCAGGTTTAAATAAGAAATCACATTGCAGGGCACCTGGGCGGCTCAGTGGTTGAGTGTCTGCCTTTGGCTCAATTCATGATCCTGGGGTCCTGGGATTGAGTTCCACATCGGGCTCCCTGTAGGAAGCCTGCTTCTCCCTCTGCCTGTGTCTCTGCCTCTTTCTCTCTGTGTCTCTCATAGATAAAGAAAATCTTAAAACAAACAAAAAAAATAAATCACATTGCTACAAAAGACAAAAAGAACATAGAGAGAACACATGAATGAGGTAAATATAAAGCAATGGTTGAGATCTATAAGAGATGGATTCCTAGTATACTCAGTGAGTGGCACACAATAAGTGCTCAATAAAGTTGGCACATCTGTGTGCAAATGGATACATTTCTCTCCAGAGCTGATATCAAGCTGAAGGCACAGAGTTTCTCTGAGCAGCCTCATCAGCCTCCCAGGAAAGGTCTCTATGGGCAAAATGGAGGCAAAGTAGTGAAGTAGGCCCACAGGGGCGAGCCCAGAGCAGCATTCCAGAAAGGAGCCTGGATGAGTGGACTATGGAACAATCCTCTTCTCTCAGACTCCAGGGCTCTCTTTTGCCTTGAGGGGAAAATCCTCCAAAGCCAAAAGGACATAGGTATCACAAATCACTACCTGAAACATAAAACTGACAGTTGGTTTAAATTAAAACCTGGCAGCGTTAGTCAAGGAAGGGTTTGACGTTGATCCGAGGATCCATGTAACATGAGTTCTTGTCACTGGAGCACTCAAATGTTACCTCTAAGTCAGACTTGAGAAGCAGGAGGCCACTATCCCTAGCAAGCCCGAGCCCCTAAGTTCTAAACAAACACTCCTTCTACCAGCTATGGGACTCCATCTCGCTTCAAAATGGAGATGTTTACTGGGATGAGTGGGGCATGGGGATGAGTAATTAGAGAGAAAATTGGAAAGCCCCTTAAAATTATAAAGTGTGATATTTATCAATAAATAGATATAAATAATAAACCATAAAGTACTTAGGGCTCCAAGAAGCCACTTGAAAATATGCACTAGATAAATTTAAGAGGTATTATAAAGAGTAATAATGACTGCTTGCTATAAAGGAAAGAGGCTATAAAGACAGACACCAGGAAGCGGGTCTCAAGAACTATCTCCGTGTAGGTAGCAAAAGGTCTGTTGAAGACAAGCCTGAGAAAATAAAGGAATTCCCGTGGAAAACATGGGCTACTTAGCTGATAAAATAACTAACTTTGGCTCATGAACTCTTATGACTTAGCAAACAACATGTTTACAACTGAGCAGTGATTTTCAGATGAATGTTTTGTCAAGGACCACTCTTGGGCAGATGGGAAATCTTGAGAAGGCCACAGGTGACTACACATAAGTTAGGCATTAACATTTGCATGGAAAATGGGCCCAGTTTATTGCTATTTTTAAGACACACAGCACACACAGCTGCCTTTCTGCTTGTTCAAAAGGCCGCGTCGGAGAGGTTGTATAACTTGACCCTTGTCGATGAGCCCTCAATGGACATGTAGGATCTGGTGCATTTGGGGATCCCTCCTGCTTAGTAGTTTTGATCCTAGAGAAACCGAAGGGAAAAAATGGCACAAGTATAAGGAAGGCTGTTGGGGGAGCAGACAAGGCCTCCTCATAGGAAGGTGAGGCCAAGGTGGGGATTCACGTGGCCCTACCACACAGTTGAAAGAGAAACTCAGATGGTCCAGGAAAGTGGTCCTGAAACCCCCACAACACATTCACAGCTCTTACAGAATATGCAGGTGCTTTAAATGTTACATTTCTTTATATATAACTCTGAAATTAAACCATATGCTTGTTTACTTGTTTATTATCTGTTTCCTGCATGTGAACCTAAGTCACATGAATGAGGAACTTATCCCATTTTTATCACCACTTCAGAACAATGTGTGGCATATGGTAGACACTTAATAAACATTTGTTCAATGGCTGGATTTCTCTGTGAGGCACATTCTTCTTGTTAAGTGACCTGATCTCAGTAGCTCACAGCTACGTGACACAATTTGTGAAGCACTTTCCGTGCTCAACTATGGAAACTGTGGCTCGAGTCTCTGAGGACACAAAGATTAGGAAGGTCGGTTCCTGGCTTTAAGTATGGTGTAGACTCACTGAGATGGAATGATAAGCTTGCTGTTTTAATCATTTTTTTGAACTTGATCATCTATATGGGTTCATAGAAAATAAAGTGATAAACAGGGACACCTGCGGGGCTCAGTGGTTGAGCATCTGCCTTCGGCTCAGGGAATGATCCTGGAGTCCCGGGATTGAGTCCGACATCGGGCTCCCCTCAGGAAGCCTGTCCCTCTCTCTGCCTATGTCTCTGCCTCTCTCTGTGTCTTTCACGAATAAATATATAAAATCTTTAAAAAAATAAAATGAAGTGATAACAGATATATTTCCCCCTTTACTTTCCACAATGCTGAATTTTGGGAGTTGGTAAGCTGCAAGCAGGTAGGACTGGGCATTGACGATGAGATGCATGGACAAAACTTACAGAAGTGAGAGCAATGAGAATTACAGGATTTTTTTTTTTTGTGATGCCCTGGAAAGAGTAAGTGTTCTTAATGGGCAAGGAATAAGAATCAGAGGCCAGCCAACCTTTGGTTTCATTCAGTTTCAGGAGGAGATCTACAGCGTGTACTTAACTCTCTAGTTAACTGCGCCATAGCGCCAGGAGTTGGCGAATGCTCCTTTGTGCCAGAGAAGTCCTGCACCACATGGCTGTCAGTCACTGGGGTCCCCGAGGTCTACAGCAACTTACCCTCCTATCACTTCCACCCTCCACCTGCCATTAGAAACAAAACAAAACACACATTTCCTTAAGTCAGCTCCTCAGGAGATGTATCCTCACTTTTAAAAGTGCATTAATTTGATTTTGATTTATGTGGCAGGGCCTGACATGAAACATTACTTTGACTTTCCTGTTCCTATACATATATATGTACATATATGTTCCTGTGTACACATATTACATTATATATATGCACATCACATTAAATATAGTTACCTATTTTAATCATATTAATATTATATAACTTGTATATATATGTATATTAATGTTGTTATGCTACATATAGTAAATGTTCTAAGAACATGACTGAGTCATGGCCTTCAAAGGGAAGTTGTTCTTTTTTTTTTTTTTTTTTTTAGAGATTTTATTTATTTATTCATGAGAGACACAGAAAGGGAGAAGTAGAGACACAGGCAGAGGGAGAAGCAGGCTCCCTGCTTGGAGCCCGACGCGGGACTCGATCCTGGGACTCCAGGATCATGCCCTGGGCTGAAGGTAGATGTGCCTAACCACTGAACCACCCAGGCGTCCCCAGAGGGAAGTTTCTAGAGGCCAAAGGGATGATAGAGCTGAAAGAGAAGTAGCCTGCAGCTGAGGAAAGAAGGAAGGACACTGCATTCCCTATTGGAAACTGGCAGTGGGAAGCCACGAAAGATTTTACAGCATCTCTGGCCCTAGACGGTGACTGTTGGGGAATGGAGACTAAAGCAGGAATGCAGACAAGCCTGAAGTCGGGGAGCGCAGTCGGGAAGCCACCGTACAGGTAAGCGACAAGGTAGGCCTGGGCGCGTGCGTCGGGGACCCCAAGTCAGAGTAGCTCACTCCCCTAGTAGGGGCTGCAACTCATGGGCCTCAGCAGCAGCACACACCACCCAGGGTAGGGGACGGGGGCAGGGGGCCGACAGATGGGGGCCTGGCAGGTCCCCCAGGCCACGGTGTCTAGAAGGGGCTGAAAGATAGTCTATGGGTAGAACCACTACCTGGACAACCGTAGGGGCGTGAGGGAGAAAACGGAGGTGGGGAGAGAGTCCTGAGGGTGCTAACCCATGGGTTTGGCAGGTGATCACTCTGCCGGCCTGGGGGGAGCCCCGGAAAGGAGGTGGCACAGTGGGGTTGCCAGGAAGGCCAGGGGGCCACGGAGGAAGCCTCTGAGCTTGAGATGCCTGCAATGGGGTTAGAACTACCTGCGGCCGAGGGTGACATCCGCCAGGAGGGGCACTCTGGGGCCAAAACAAGGAGGGGGACACCCAAAGCCCGGGGCCAGTGAAAGACGAAGGAGGAGGAGGCACAGCCCAAGGCCCCAGCGAAAGAGAAGAGTGGCCACGGGGCTCAAGGCCTCCAGCTTCGCTGGGGGGGGGGCACAGGTGCTCCGGGCTCTGCAGGCACCTTGCTGCCCCTGAGGTCACGAGTTTTGTGTGGGCGCCACAGGAAAGGGCTGGACAGTCCACATGAGGGGCAGGAACGTGTTGGAAGCTTCGAGAATCAGCTGGGAATTCTGGTGAGAGGTCTAGTTTGAAAAGCAGGGCAGCCTGGGTGGCTCAGTGGTTTAGCACCGGCTTCGGCCCAGGGCCTGATCCTGGGGTCCCGGGGTCGAATCCCGTGTCTGGCTCCCACAGGTGGGAGCCTGCTTCTCCCTCTGCCTGTGTCTCTGCCTCTCTGTGTCTCTCATGAATAAATAAATAAAATCTTAAAAAAAAAAAAAGAAAGAAAAGAAAAGGAGGCAGGCCACGTCCACGCCCATGTGAGACAGGGAGCCGAGGCCAGGCTGTCTGAGGTCCCAGGAAAGCCCTGCTCACTCGGGCCTGACTCTGGACCTTCAGCTGTGCCCCTGATGCCTGGGCCAGAATCAAGGGGTGCTCCCGTGCTGTCCCTCACCACCTGCTTTAAGGCCCCAACTGCCCAAACAGGGAGGGTGGGGGGCCGGGGCTGCATCCGGCTTATGGAACAGGACAGCACCAGGGGCAGATCACGGTCGTCCCCTTCCAATGGGCCAGCTGGGACCAGTAGCTGGAAAAGGCCAACAGCAGAAGTCGTTCTTGGAAGGTGTCTATGAAACTTCGCCAGGTAAGGATGCCAAAAGTTAGAAGGAACTATAAAACTAGACTTGGATGACATATCTGAGGTCAATCATTTGACACTTTTTAAAAAATTTTATTTATTCATGAGAGACAGAGAGAGAGAGAGAGAGAGAGGCAGAGACACAGGCAGAGGGAGAGGGAGAAGCAGGCTCCATGCAGGGAACCCAACGTGAGACTTGATCCCGGGTCTCCAGGATCCTGCCCCGGGCTGAAGGTGGTGCTAACCGCTGGGCTGCCCCATTTTGAGCGAAGCATCATATTCTTAGAGAAACGTCGCCCGGAGCATTCAGCTCCCTGATGTTGACAGAGTGAGGACAGCCGTACAACCAGCACCCGGGGCAACAAGTAAACACCTCTCCAACCCCCCTCTTTTTTTTTTTTTTTTTAAATCTAGAACTTGCTTTTAATTCCATAACCAAAGTAGGATTTGGTGAATATAAATACCTAGGAACTGGTAATGCTTGAAAGTAAAACTTGCCTGAGACAGTGACAGTCGGTTGAACAGAACTTTCTCAAGAACTCACCTACTTTTCACCATCTGCATGACCCGAATTCAGAATTCAGAATTCAGGCTACCAGTTTCTTTTCTTTCCTTTTTTTTTTTTTTTTTTTGAAAGGTTTTATATATTTATTCATGAGCGATACAGCGAGAGAGGCAGAGACACAGGCAGAGGGAGAAGCAGGCTCCCTGCTGGAAGCCTGATGTGGGACTCGATCCCGGGGCTTGGGGATCTGACTTGAGCCAAAGGCAGATGCTCAGCCACTGAGCCACCGGGTGCCTCAGGCTACCAGTTTCTAGGGAGCCTCTCTCCCTCCAGTCTCACTGGCTCTGAACCACACCACACGTATCAGCTGTTATGTCTCTGCTCCTGCAAAGTGGTCCCTGTTGCCCCCCACCCCCCCAGCACTCATCAGAGGCTCCCTGCTTTCTCCACCCTGACAATGAAGTCCAGGCCACACGACACGAGTCACAAGACCCACCCCCATCTCCAGGCTCACGTCGAGGTCTTCTGGGCTGGGGCATCACACCCTTCACACTGGCCACTTGTTTCAGGCCATCACACACAGGTTTTGTGACCTCCGCGCTAGGCTTCATGGCTGCCCACATGCACAAAACTCTCCAGGGCTCCCACCCCCTCACCAGGTTTATTTCTGCGTATCCTTCAGGACTTGGCTTAAACATCATGTGCTGGGCACAAAAATAGTCCCTCAAAAATACTTGCCGGCTGGCTGGCTGGCGGACTACAGGAGTTAAGTCAAGGACACCATCTCGGCAGCAAAGGAGATGTGACGATGTCATAATATGGTCCCAGTTTACAAAGGAAACAAAACTATCATGTAATAAGCCAACCACACCTCTTGGTATCTGGAGGACTATGATGTAATTACCTACAACTGAATTCAAAAGAGCTTCTAGAAAGGGCCCCTGCCCTCGGGGATTGGACAGTGCTGTTAGAGACACAAGGGAGCAAAGCACAATACAGGGCCTACTGCTGTGACGTCTCCTAGGTGTTTGAAGGAAGGAGACATGGCAAGACGCGGCTAGAGTAATGGGAGAGTCCTTCCTGGAGGATCTGGGGAGGTATGTTGGCTCTGGGGGAGGATGTGCTGGGGAAAGTGTGGGGACACCCCCAGCAGGGGAGACCAGTGTGAGGACAGTCTGTGGGTGCGGGCGAAGGGAAAGTCTCGGGAGAACAGCACAAGTGTTGGGGAATGTGAGGGAAGAACAGAAACTCGGAAGTGCGAGGCCAGGCTGGGAATCTGGGGAAACCGAGCAAAGGCATCTGGATTCAACAAAATAAGCACTGGAGGCTCCGTGTAATTTCTGGATCAGTGAGTGAGACCGCTCTCCGCATATGCCAATGGGAAGGTGGAGATCGGCTCCGGCAGCTGGTAGCTGACAGGTAGGCCGTGATGTTCCCAACTAAACACAAACAACTCTCACAGGATATAAAAATATCCAGACTTGGAGACCACGTGGAACAAGAGAAAGACAAAGATATTGCAACTGCAAAAAATAATGACATACCCCTTCTTCCAACTGCTTCTTTACTAGCTCTGCTCTCATGTTCCTGTTTTCTAGATGAAAGCTCCCGGGGTAGCTGTATTAGTCTGTGGGAGCTGCTGTAACAAAATACCACAGACTGGGGGGGCTTGCACAGCACAAATCTGTTTTCTCCCAGTTCTTCCAGAGGTTGGAAGTCTAGGACCAAGGTGTTGGTAGGCTTGGTTTCTCCAGACACCCATCCCCTTAGCTTGTAGCCACCTTCCCTCAGTGCCCTCACATGGCTTTCCATCCCTGGTGTTGCTTTCTCTTCTTTTGACACCAGTTCTACTGGATCTAACCCTTAGGACCTTGTTAACCTCTGTCACCTACTCTAAAGCCCTATCTTCAAATGCAGTCACGTTCTGACGTCCTGGGTGTTAGGACTTCAGCACATGGATGGGGGGTGGGGGAGCGTGGAGAATGATTCAGTCTGTAACAATGCTAACATGTCTCAAAAACAGCCAATGAGAACTGACTCCTTCATCCCTAAACCTCCTTGGCATGTGCACAACTTCTATTTTTTTTTTTTTATAACCAGCCACTTTTAGCTCTTTCCCTGAGACGTGCCATCACACCCCTGGTGTGCATTCTCTTTTGCTGCTGCAAGGGAAACCCAACTTTGGCTACGACGTGTTCTTGCAGGCGTTGGCTACTGTGCTTCCATGCCAGGACCTTCCATATTCTTGAGTCTCAGCCTCTCTCATGCATTGTACCTGCCTAAATGGTCATTCCTCCTTCCTGGTTAACGCCTGCTCAACCCTTAAAGATTTGGTTCAAATATCACCTTCCCAGGAAGCATTTTCTAATTTACTCTTTCTAGTAGTTGGATTAGATTTCCCTTGTGTTGGCTGTGTATCGACTAGGCTATGCTCAACTACATGTCCCAGGTTTTCAATTTTCTTCCTCCTCTCCCTCCTCCTCCTCCTCCTCCTCTACCTCCTTTTATTTCTTATTCTTTTAATGTTTCTGGTTAGGGTGAGCCATAGGAAGATTCTTGGGAGGTGTGAAGGACAGAAGGGAAGCAAGAGTCATTCTGTAGCTCGCACACATTGTTGCTGATGTGCTGACCTGCCTCCTTGGTGTGAAGTGGCAGCTGAGCCTGCACCTGCTCTGCCTTCTCCAGATCCTCCCGGAGCTCTGGGCCAGGTGTACGTTTACCTCTATCATCAAGGTCCCCAATGCAAATGCGACAAGAACTGACACACGTCTCAGTCCATCTTTGCACACAAACATTCAGTGTCTGTGGCTTCCAATCTGCTCTTGATCTCCCTTACTTTGCATCCATTTTTCCTTCTTGACTATTTGGTCTTTGAAGGTCAAGTTCCATCATCAGATGCAGAAAAATCCTAGAGAGTGCTTCCCCATGCTGTGTAAAGTCAACCCCCCTTCCCCCCGTAACAACTATGTATGCATCCATCTTCTATCTATCTATCTATCTATCTATCTATCTATCTATCTATCTAATCTATCATCTACTACCATTTATCTATCATCAATCTATCCATCCATTATCTGTCTGTATATCTGCTATTTTTCATCTATCCATCAATCATTTATCTACTAATCTTTTTTTCTATCCATTATCTATCATCCATCCATCCATCCATCCCTCCATTTATCACCTACCTATCCATCCTATTGGCTTTGCTTGCCTGGTCAATTCTTGATTCATATATCCCTCCTTTAAGATATTTTTCTGTGCTTCCTTGAAACCTTGGATACACTTCTCTTATACCATTTATCATACTTGATTGTGGGAGATTATTTTGCCAAGTCTTCCTGCCCTCCCTCTACCATGTTGCCTTGTGACGCACTAGAGTAGATGGAATCTATTTCCCTACTCCGTTGACATTGGGCTTAACAATGTGACTTGCTTCAGTTGTCAAGATGTTAGCAGACCTATATTAAATGTCCTTATGTGGTTTAGTTTGGGTCTTTATACTGTGACCTGTCATGAGAAAAGCATGCCTGGGAGAATCTGCTGCCCCTTCCAACTGGGCCTCAGAACAAACACAAATGAAGAAGATCTGAGCCCCACCCACAGCCTGGAGCCAAACACAGCTGACTCACAACCTGAAAGGGAGCTACCCAACCTAGACCTGCTAGACTGCGGTTGACCTGCAGACCCTTAAGTATGAGAAGAAATGTGTATTGTTAAAGCCACCATACTGTGTAATCATTTATATGCAGCTTTTTGTAGCAAATGACTAGTGATTTAGTTTTCTTTTCTGTGCCTCAATTAGAGTGTTGGCTCCTTGAGACTAGAGGCCATGATGATAATTTCTGTATCTCTGATACCTACTAAGATGCCTGATACATGGTGGATGTTCAATACATGCTTATTTCATACTAAAATAAATTTAAAAAATGACCAAATGTTCAAAGAACTATAATGGAGAGAGGCATGGAACAGGGGTGTTAGGAAGTAGAAACTAGCAGAGGTGGAAACGGGGAGAGGAGTCTAGAAGCAAGTGGAAGCATAATATGGTCCATGAACAATTATATGATCAAAAGTTATCTGCCTTTTATTTTCAGATGATCAAAGGCTCAAAAGGCCACAGAGGTCCCATGTGACTCAAGTCATCTTTAAAAAGCATTTTCTTTTCTTTTTCTTTCTTTCTTTTTTTTTTTTCCTACTGTAAGCCCTCATAAATCTTTGGGGGCAGGTTGCAACCAAAGCTGCTGTGCCCATCTGTAGCCACTAGCCACCGTAGTACTACTGGGGAAATCGACAACGATAAAAAGCCCGAACCTCCTCCAAAAACAATCAGAAAACAAAATTACTAGAAAGAACAACTTTCCTACTTCTCCTTCAGGTAACCTTGTCTCTGTGTAATGATCTAATCCGATGTGGGCAGTGTATGGTCACCTTGATCCATGGATCATTTTTGTTGTTATTAGAAGGCCTGTGTGATGCCATCTCTGAAGCTCTCAGCCTGGTCACCAGAGGTCTATACAGCCTCCTCTCCCCAGGGCAGAGCTTGGGAGCTGAAAGCAGGTCTCCGCAGCATCAGTCCTCTCAATTGGGACTGTTGTCACATTCCCTTAGAGCATGTATCACAGGCCTGTCATTAGAATTGCTCCTTACGAGACACATCTTGAAGGATGCCAAATTCATTAGTGTCTGCAGTTGAACTTTTCAAACCTTTTTCCTACATTAAACAACACATACACACACATGCACGCACACGTGCACAGCCACCATCACCGATACACACACACATTCCTCTGTGTTTTGGAGAACAAAGGGAATCTGCATTTTGCTTGGTGTCAATCATAACTTGAGATTAAAGTTGCTGTTTTAAGCATTTGAAAGTTATACCCGCCAAACTCAGGCTTTCTCTGCTTAAGCTCTGAACTTCAAAAGGAATACTGCATAGGAAAACACACACACACTACACCAAACCAACACATACACACACACACTCACACACACGAACATCAAAAAATGGTATAAGGACCTGAATGTGTTTCACTCCCATTTCTATAAATGAAGCCTTGATCTGGAACTCCTGCAAAGCCATTACGGTTGTACAAAGCTATGGATAATATAAACTCTTGGTACCCAAGCCATGTTGACATACACAGAAAAACAGGTGGGTCAATATGATGTGAGCACTATACTGAATCCTGCTTCCAGGTTGTTTCAGGCTGAAATAAAACTTGTAACAATTACTTATCCTGAAATCTCTGGAAAATAATTTCCTTTTTGTAGTCTATATTTAGCATCTTGCTATAAATGAAGCTTATCAATATAATATACTGAATTCCCACTGAGCATATAAAATTATACTATTAAAACTTTACCATTAAAATGTTCTTAATTTAGATGCCATTAACTCAGATTTAGTGATAATTTGGACATACAATGTAATTCTTGTAAAAAACAGCATTTATTATTTTTAATGATTATAAAAGCAATTCGTGTTCACAATGTTGCTCAGAAACATATATAAGCATAAAGAGGAAAAATTATCATCACCTAAATCTGACAAGAAAAAAGAATTGTTTGACTTTTGGGACATTTCTTTTTAGTCATTTTCATTGCATATACTTCATCGTTCCACATAAAATTTGGGTTGTATTGATCATATTATTTTTCATCCTGTTTTTTTTCACAATATGAGCAGCTTTTCTCCTATAAGTAATGATTTTTGAAAATATGTTCCAGGACTGCACATCATTTCATTTTACTGATTTCCTATAATTTAACTATTTTCCTAAGGTTAGATATTTATAAAATCTAATAATTTCTCAATGTTTACTTTCACGTATAACATTGAAATGAGAATTCTTTTTTGTTTTGTTTTTTTGTTTTTTTTCAAGAATTCTTAATATAAATGTTTATGAGCATCTCTGATTTTCTTTTGAGAGAAGGGAAATGGGTATTCTTAACATATATTATCAAATTGCTTTGCAGATTTGCAACAGTTGACACTCCCTCACAGGACAAGAGTACACGATTCAGCATTCTCCCAAACACACTAATATTTAATTTTAAATTTGCAAATATGAGTGAAATGTGTTACTTCACTGTTTTACTTGCATTTCTTTCTACTGATGATAAATACTTTTCCTAATATTAATTGTCATTTGCCTTCTTTTATGCTTGGTCAGTTCATGTGCCTCTGTCATAAACTAGTGATTTTTCAATGAGTTGTACCATTTCTACATATATTTCTGTACTTTAATTCTCTTTTAAAAAAGGATTTTTTTCCTGGTACTAAATTTTAATATTTTTATATAACTGAATATTTCAATAATTTCCTTATAATTTTATTTTTTACATCAAGTCTTGCTCACCCTAAAAGTAGATTAATCTTTGCCTTTGTGTTTTGTTGATTTTTATTTTTACTATTTGGTTCATCTGGAATCATTTTAGAGAGTAAGTTTCAACCTGAATTTTCTATCTTTCACAAACAGGCAGTTTTGCCCTCATTGATTATGTGATCCCTTCTTTTCCCAATGGTTATTAGGGTATGATGAATGTGTTTATGTGTTAGATTCAGGGCTATTGAGTTTCTCTGTCATTTCTTATGTTGGTACCTCATTCCTTTAAGTGGAAAACTTGGTAGCTGTGTTTTATATCATCCAGCATCGCAAATACCCTCATTATTACTCTTTCTGTGCAAAGGAAACTTTAAGTTGAAGTTTGGAACAAACATGTCCATTTGAAAAATTTCTACTGAGATTTTAATTGGTATTTGAATGGAAAACTTAGATATATTTGGGAAAATTGAACATCTTTATAATATTTGCTCTCTCTACCTGGAAGTATGGGTTAATTCTTAAATTTACTAAAATCTTCATTTATTTCTCTCTCAGGGCGGACTTGATATTTTCTTCAAAAGTTTTCCTCATCTGTTATTACTGATTTTTAGTGAAGTTGCTGATTTAAAACATTTTTTATTACACTCCTTAAATTCTTAGAGGTTTTCACTGACCACCTTGTTTTTTCATGTTTATATTCAAGCCATGTGCAAAATGATACATTTTTCATCTTTGTTTCTAATTAGCATATCAGTATTTCAGTTCCATATGTTATTGCTATGACCGTAACTTCCAGAACATCATTTAATGAATGATGATAATTTGCAAACTTGCTCATTTCTCATCCAATAATTGGCTTAAAATACTTGCCTTTTATTAAGTTTTAAAAGTTCCTAGTTTTCTAAGAGGCCCCACCCCCTTAAGAATTAGGGTTTAATTTTATTGTGTGTCTTCTTAAAATTTTTTTTAAGATTTTATTTATTTATTCATGAGAGACAGAAAGAGAGAGAGAGGCAGAGACACAGGCAGAGGGAGAAGCAGGCTCCACACAGGGAGCCCAATGTGGGACACGATCCCAGGACCCCAGGATCATGCCCTGGGCCGAAGGCAGGCGCTAAACCGCTGAGCCACCCAGGGATCCCCTTAAAATATTTTTTAATTTAAATTCAATTACTGTATAAGATCATTTTCTTTGTTATTGACCTGCTGAGGTGATGTATTATATTAATGGATTTTCTAAAACAAAAACATCTCTTTATTCTTGGCACAAACACAATCGGTTGTGGAAGATTATTCTTTTAATGTAGTCTACCTTTGAATTATGTCAGGGGGCATATGTCAAAGCACCACTGTAACGAGAAATCCCACCAAATATGTAATTCTTTTTGGGTGAAATTTTTAAATTAAAGTAATTTTTAAAAAGATATTATTTATTTATTTGTGAGAGACAGAGAGAGGCAGACACACAGGCAGAGGGAGAAGCAGCCACTGAGCCACGCAGGTGCCCCAAATTTAAAATATTTTAATGACATAACTTACCATTTTAAAGTTTAGAAAGTACATTTAATATAGCCCTGTTGTGACATATTTGTTTTCATTTAACATACTTCATTTAGCTAAGTAGTATATGTATGCCTTAGTTTAGTACAATATTTATTTATTTAAAGATTTTATTTATTTATTCATGAGAGACACAGAGAGAGAGAGAGGCAGAGACACAGGCAGAGGGAGAAGCAGGCTCCATGCAGGGAGCCTGATGGGGGACTCAATCCCGGGACCCTGGGATCACACCCTGGGCCAAGGCAGATGCTCAACCACAGAGCCACCCAGGCCTCCCTAGTACAATATTTATAAACATAGTTTACATTTGGGAAATTCTCCAATTTTTGGAGACTGTTTTGAATTAGTGAGGTTTCAGGGCGCCTGGGTGGCTCCGTGGTTGAGTGTCTGCCTTCGGCCCAGGGCTTCATCCCGGGGTCCTGGGATCAAGTGCTGCATTGGGCTGCCCGCAGGGAGCCTGCTTCTCCCTCTGCCTGTGTCTCTGCCTGTCTCCCCGTGTCTCTCATGAACACACAAATAAAATCTTAAAAAAAAAAAAAATTAGTGAGGTTTGAGGCACTACTAGGTGTGTTAGCATCTTTTCACTGCCGACTGACCAGATGCATTAAAGTTACCGGCCACCCTGCTGCCTGGTTTCTGCAGTCAGGAGTCTCCATAGTCTTGCCAATCTTAATTTCTTTCATTAATACCATGAAATGTGTTTCAAGTAGTAGAATCAAATTGAGATGGCGGGATTAGAAAATTAAAGATCACCTTTGCCAAGAAGTCTGTCCATGGCCGATGTTCAGAAAATCAGTGACTTTCAGCTTCTTCCCATAAAATAAGCAATTTATACAGTTCCACAGCATTCTCTTGACATATTCATCAGTTATCCCTTGGATTTGTGCCTTCCTACTACTGCTGAAAGTCCTCAGGGCAGGGGCCCTTCTGTGAGGGCAGTGCCTCTCTTTAATAATCTCATACGGACCCTTCATATATGGCACCAGGAATGCATGGCCCCTGGGGTTCTGGCTGCGAACCTATCTCACACGTTCCTTCCAGCCAGACTGGCCAGGCTGCAGTGAGGTAGGAATGGAGAGTTCAGCTGAATCGCCCAGTACAGCTGTGCCCTAGTCACGTTAAGTGTGGTTTAAACTCCTTGAACTCATTAATTCAACTTAATTTTTAAAAAATCACCCAGAAGTTGTCATGTGCATAGAACTATACTACAGCATAAAGAAACTCACTCTGATTATAGGAGACTCCTTTCTCCTTCCTAGGTAAATTAAAATATTAATTTCTGCTAATTGGGTATCAATATGTAACTAATCTCAATATTTTTAAAACTACTTAAAAATCACCCATCATGCTTTTTCACTTTTAATGTGATACATTTATCTCACATAAAATCCCATAAAACCCATAAATTAAATAATAGTAGGAATATGTAGTAAAGCAGATAAATCTTTCCAAGATTAATCAGACTCACATTAAACTTGACTATGTCCAGATTATGAAATACCTAAATAAGATAGTGGGGGGGGGGGATGGAACTCTATCGGTACGTTAACCTATCTCAGAGTCTGGCAAATTAGATGGAAATTAATCTTTTGAATTTGTTCCCTTCTTCATAGCTTGAAATACAGAGAATATATTCTATTTTTTTTCAAGTTGACACTAAATTAATTCCATTATTGCTATAGGTATAAGGAAATGAAGAAAAGTGGGACTTAATCAATTAAAGTTTTTAGAAGGTTCACCTGGGGAAAAATATGGGAATGATTAGAATTCCCTCTCGAATGCAGTTATGTGTTTATATTTCGATCTCAGTGTAGAAACTGTGTTAACCAGAATTTCTGGATGGTACATCCACATATTTCCTGGGGGTGGTGTGGGTGGTAGAGTCCTAATTTCCCAAACATGGCCCACATGCTTCTTCTATGGCTTGATAGGATAAGGTCAATGCCCGTTGGCTGCCCAGAAAGAGGTGCACACATCATCAGTGTGACCATCATTTGGTAGCACTGGGACCCAGCCTCATGACCACACATTTATGCCTTCAGAGGGGTGAAGGAACGTTGAAGGAAAGAGAATGGGGATGCTGGGCTTTCAGAGTGGAAAGAAAGCTCCAACTATTTTACATATTATGATAACAAAAGAGTCAGGGTTAGAGGTGGCTGCTGCTAATTCCAAATCTTGCCAAGAACACTATTTCTAGCATGAACCCAGCTCCCACACACTGCATCAAAATCCTCACAAAAGCAAACTTGTATAAAGATGATTACCGAGCACATACATACATGTACCAAGAACACAATGTATTCTTTGTGATCAACTAAAGAGCAAGAATAGTCTGTAGTGGGGCGTCTTACAAAGGGCCCTTTCTTCTAGGTACTTTAGAAAAGGCAGATCTATCAAACTTATGATAATGCATTGCCATGCTGATTTAATTGTCAATTACATATTACTTAAGTGTACTTTAATGATCTATATAAAGCCTTATTTTTTTTTTACCTCTAATAGCTATTAATGGTTGTTAAAGAAAATGAAACCACTTTACTGAAATGTAATGTGGGGGTCTATTAAGAATAAGTCTTCAAAATGATAAAATACTATCACAAAAATGTGAACCCCTGTACATTTTAATATTCCTGAGTAGGTCAATCTTTGTTCCGCTGGAAGAACATTTCCTCCAAATCGCAATTACAGTTTAAACATCTTCATATGTGTTATATATAGAATAAATCTTACCTAATTCCCAAATGCTTCTTTGGGAGATGGGGAAGGAGTGGGGGCAACATATTACTACATTTCCTCCCAAAGTTTCATAAGGTTTGCAATGTTGGTCATTGGAATAAACTTGGGTGAACACACTCACACCCCTGGCTCTCTTCATTTCTGCATTTGTCCCTGTTTGCCGTGAAAATTATTACAAGAATGAATGAGATCACATGAAAAGAGTATCTTGTGCTCTATGTAAGGACAAACATTTGATCAATTCTAGGGACAGACGTGCCCCACTTAACACAACAGAAATATTTCTTAAAAGAAGTGTCATCGACATTCATTTATTAAAATACTATATTAAATATACTAGAGAGTCTGACTGATTAAACAAAATTTGTGGTGAATCCCTTTAAGAGAGAAGAGTTGTTTGTGAGCAAATCATTTCCTAATGTATCTGTAAGCCTGACTTTTCTGGATGGAGTGTCTTTAGAGGAGGACACATGTCCTGTTCTAAGGATTACTGAACATACACAACTGAGGGCAAGCTGAAAATATACCTTTCCCTATCCTCTAGGACACCCGGTAGACAAGAGCTATTAGGAATATGAAATTAAATATAATTAGAGTCAGAATAAAACAGCATCAGGCTTATGTCCACATAACCTAAAGTAATTTAGAGACTTTACAATTATCCCTTTAACTTGTAACTGTAAGACGGTTAAATAAGCCAAATTAGTCAAAGCAAAATACCTATTTTAGATTCTAGTTTATTTTATATGGCCGCCTACATTGATCATATTAAGCAGTTATCCAAACTTTATTTAATTTTATATTTTATGGTCAGATGTCAAGTGTGCTTTAAAGAAGATGGATTTTAGAGTAAGACAGAGCCAAGAGTCCAATTCCGACTCAATGACTCTCTGTGGTTCCTTGAGCAAGCTTCCCACCTCCCCATCTGTAAGGCAGGGTTGATGCAAACCTTACTTGCACATTGCAAAGATAAAATAATTGAAGAGATGTCAAGGGCCCGTCATGTAATAGACACTTCATAAGTGTTATTATTCCTTATCATGATCTCTCGATCCCTGAGGTCTTAAAAAAAAATCAGTCAACTCCCATAGAGGAGACTTCCATGCTCCACTCTCAGTAACTGAACACAGAGGTTACATGCAAATTGAAAGCCTGGTTTTTAAATCACTGAGGGCAAGGTTCAAAGCCTACATTAAAAAATATGTATCTTCAATAGCACCTAGCAGAGCACTGGGCATTTATAGACAATAAAAATTGTAGATTGGGTTTCCGAGTGCAGGGGAACGGTTGTGCTATATATGTGTTCGCTCTTCAAGTACGCTCTTAGGTCAGGGAGGAAGTGTCAACTTAGGTACATATCACTTATGAAGACCCTCCCCCCCAAACACCCTTACTTGATTTCACTATGACGTGTGCATATGTGGGAATGGGTGGTAGTAAAGTAAAAAATGTGTAAAGTACATCATTCAAGTGTATCAGTAATTTTATTGAATATTCTCATCTTGTATGAGCCTATATGTCTGAATTTATCTTCTGAAAACCTGGAGATAATCAGTACCTCAGCCAACCTGTCGGGTTAAGATGCAGCCTTCGGGTCAGTGAGGGGTTAATAACCCTGTTCCTATAGCAGAACTGCTGGGGTAAGGGACTTCTTCAGCCTATAACTCCGGCAACATACTTTTTGACCATTTAAATGCGTAAATGGAGAAGCACAGTATTCCCATAAAATTTCCACCATGGAAAAAAAAAATTGAGGAAAGCTCTGGTAGGCCCAAAGAAATGAAAGTAACTTCAAAAGCAAAACCGTTTTAGAAATTGAAGATTTGGGGGTAGTTACGAACAAGAATGGGAAAACTGGAAAGTGCTTGATACATTAATTAGCTTTAAAATAGCTGCGGGGAAAATGTAATACTCCAGCTGCCTGAATGAATATGCCTCAGGTCATAAAATGAATCTGGTCTGGAGACGGAACCAACTTCTTCCCTTCAGATCAAAGCTGAAAGTACAAGGTAATAAGAAGGTGTTAGGTATACTTTCTTAACATCCTCTGATCCGAGGAGGAGCACTTTCCTGGACCTCACTGCTACATACTCTGGCCTCCCTCCCTTTCTTTGAGGCTGTCAGCCTGGCAGGACTGGGTTCTATTTTGCCATTTCTTCCAGCAACCCAGATGTTGCTAGATTAACCTCAAGTCTGCACCCTCCCTTCCCCCGAGACAGTCAGGTTCATATATTTCCTATTAGTTTGGGAGCTGGTTTTGTCACTTGAGAAATGTAACATTAGGGGCATGCATTTGGAGGGTTCTGGGTCATCCTACCCCTCTCTCGATGATTTCTGTATGATCCAAGTGCATAAAATTTTGAGGGCCAGCGTGCCAGTAAGTGGAAGAGATGGTCCACAAAGCAGTCAGGAGCAGGATCTTGGAAATGTGACAGGCCAAGGTTTAAATCCTGAGGAACTGTGTGGCTGCCGTTAAGTCTCAGTTTTCTCAGTCCTAAGATGAGAATAATATAATTTTACCTGCTTAATAGAGTAGAGAGGATTAAATGAGGAAATGCATGAGTAGGGCTTGGCGCAATGCCTCGCACATAGAAAGTGCACAAAAACGTTAGCTATTATTATTTCTATGCTATCTCAGCAGGAAAAGGTGAGTGCAAAATGCAATAAAATCAGTGAAGCCTTAAAAAGGGGTGTAGCTGTGGCCAGCGCTGTTCAAAATACGTTTTCTAAGAGTCTCAGTGAAAGTAATGCACCCATGGACAATAGACTATGATGCATATATATATTTTTTTGTTTATAAAGCAGGAGTAGAAACTCAGTGTTCTAAAAATAGAGATGCCAACCTGTGGAGTACTTGCTAACTTGTGCAAATTACTGTAGACACTGACTGCCCAACTATCAGACTACACGTATCCTTCTTCTTCTGGCTATTATTTTTTAGTACTCTCAAAATGCAGCAAGAGAGTACTGCTAAGTGGATGGTAAAAGCCAATAAATGCTTTGACAGGTGAGCCCAGCATAGTGAGTTCATACCCCATTCAGCCTTTCAACAAATCAGATCATTCTAATATCTGTACTGACTAAAGAGAAAGTATCTTTTATTACAGATTTTTATAGAAGTCTATATAATGAAGTGGAAACCAAATGAGAAGAAAGGTTTGAGAGAATTAGGAAACATTCATTCATTTATTTATTTAATAATATTTATTGAGCAGCTGATATATACCAGCTCTGGGAATTCAGTTGATTTGTCAGGAAGGCATGAGGACCCTGATGGGCCACTAACCCATAGCCCCCATGGGCTAGTAGTTCAGAATTTTGTGACAAACTTCATTATAAAAACCTACATGTAGATACGCACAAATTAACATGTGATCCCAGGACAAGTAGTGAGTAGTGGAATTAAAATTTTAAAAAAAGAAAAAAGAGGGATCCCTAGGTGGTGCAGCGGTTTAGCACCTGCCTTTGGCCCAGGGCGCGATCCTGGAGACCCGGGATGGAGTCCCACATCGGGCTCCCTGCATGGAGCCTGCTTCTCCCTCTGCCTATGTCTCTGCCTCTCTCTCTCTCTCTCTCTCTCTCTCTCTCTCTCTCTCTCTGTGACTATCATAAATAAATAAAAAAATAAAAAATAAAAAAATAAAGAAAAAAGAAGTGCAAAGGTGATGAGAGGGGGTTGGGTGGATTAAGGGATACTTTATATATGTTGATAAAGAAGGCCTTTCTGCTTTTTGCCGTATCTACTGCAAGAAGGAGGACGATTCTCAGCAATCAGACCATCAACATTCCAGAAAATTTCAACATCACTCTGAAGGGATGCATTGTTATTGTGAAAGGCCCCTGGGAAACCCTGCAGAGTGACTTCAATCACATCAGTGTAGAACTCAGTATCCTTGGAAAGAAAAAGAAGAGGCTCTGAGTTGACAAATGGTGGGGAGACAGTGCAAACAGTAGCCAGTTCTTTTCTATCTGTAGTCCTGTACAGAACATAGTCAAGGGCATTACCCTGGGCTTCCATTAAGGGATGAGGTCTGTGTATGCTCACTTTCCCATCAACGTTGTTATTAGGGAGAATGGTTCTCTTGTTGAAACCCAGGATTTCTTGCTTGAAAAATACATCTGCAGGGTTCAGATCAGGCCAGGTGTTGCTTCGCTTCAGTATCTCAAGCCCAGAAAGAAGAGTTAATTCTTGAAGGAAATGATATTGAACTTGTATCAAGCTCAGCTGCTTTGACTCAGCAAGCCACAAGAGTTAAAAACAAGGGTATCAGAAAAATTGGGGGTGGTATCTATGTTTCTGAACAGGAATAGTTCAGCAGGCTGATGAATAAAGATCTAACTTGTCCAGCTACAGAAACAGCAAGATGCCAGATGATTTTTCAGATTCATTTGTGACATCTTAAAGATGCAATAAATGCTGTGTTGACTGGGGGGAGGAGGGTAAAGAAGGCCTTTTTGAGCGGGTGATATCAGACCAGACTTGAATAACAAGTGTCTAAGAGAGAGAGGGAGAAAGGAGAGCACATGAGCCATCAGAAAAGCATCCCAGTCACGGAAAGAGCAAGCGCTGGCTCCTGAGGCAGGATCCAGTTGGTGGTGTTGAGAACCAGCAAGACGGCCAGCACAACTGAGCAGATTTGCTGAGTACGGCGTGGTAAACAAGAGGGCTAGGCTGCAGAGAATGCGGGCTTTGTAACACACAGCGAAAATAGAGATGTACCAGTGTCTCAGATCCAAGAAGGTCTTTGAAGATAATATTCTCTGTAAAATAAGATGGATACCATTTGGGGAGAGAAGAGAGAAAAAGACACAGCTTCTTTTAAATAAACAGGCCCATCTGTAAAGATAAAACTCTATGATTTGGGAAGAGAAACCTAATGCACAACAAAACAGAGCACCAGCACAAACACTGGGAATGGTAGAAAATAAAACCGAACCAAAACTTGACATCGTCTCACATGTCTGTTCTTGTGTTTGTTGCCTGTACTTTTGGTGTCAAATCTGTGAAATCATTGCTAAGGCTGATGTCACACAACCCCCCCCCCCACCCATTTTCTTCTAGGGAGTTTCACCATTTAAGGTCCTATGTTTGTCTTTAATTCATTTTCAATTATTGACTCATGTGTGGTGTAAGACTAAAGTCCAAAAACTTCCGCGTAGCCAAGGAAACCACAGAGTGAAAAAGCAACCTATGGAATGGGAGGAGATATTTGCAAATCATATATCTGATAAGGAGCTAATTTCCGAAATACAAAAAAAACCTTCTACAACTCAGGGTGCCTGAGTGGCTCAGTCGGTTAAATGTCTGACCCTTGTTTTGGGCTCAGGTCACGATCTCAGGGTCGTGAAATCGAGCCCCATGCCAGACTCCTCATTAGGTGTGGAGCCTGCTGAAGGTTCTCTCTCTTCCTCTTCTTCCTGCCCCCACTCACACACTCTCTCTCAAAACAAAACAACAGCAAAACTCCTACAACTCAATGGCAAAAAAAAACTAACAACTAGATTTAAAAATGGGCTAATGACGTGAATAGGCATTTCTCCAAAGATGACATACAGATGGCCAACAGGTATAGAAAAAATGTGCTCAATGACACTAATCATCAGAGAAATGCAAATCAAAACCACAATAAGTTATCACCTCACACTTTTTCGGGTGGCTGTTACATATTTTAAAAAAGACAGCAAATGATGGCAAGGATGTGGAAAAACTGGAAGCCTTCTATGCAACAGGTGAGAAGACAAAAAGGCACGGCTGCTATGGAAAGCAGTAAGGAGGCTCCTCAAAAGATGAAAAATAAAACTAGCATACGATCCAGCAATCCCCCTCCTGTGTACTCATTCTGAATCTTAAAACATGTGCCCCTTCATACTCACTGCAGCATTATTCACAACAGCCAAGATGTGGAAATAACCAAAGTGTCCACTGACAGATGAGTGGAAAAAGAAAATGTGCATACACACACACACACACACACACACACACACACACAAACACACATGGTGGGATATTATTCACCCTCAAAAGAAGAACCCTGCAGTATTCGACAACATAGATGAACTTTGAGGCCACTATGCTAAGGGAGATAAACCAGCCACAGAAGGATGGATACTGTGTAACTCCATTTACACGAGGTCTCTAAAATAGTTAAACACATACAAGGAGAGTGAAATGGTGGTTGCCAGGGATGAGCGGAGGAGGAAATGGCTAATTGCTAATCAAAGGGCATAAAGTTTCAGTGATGCAAGAAGAGAAACTTCTAGAGATCTGCTGTACAACACTGTGCCCGCAGTTAACAATCCTGCATTGTACTCTCAGACCTCGGTCAGCTGTAATCAGTGATTGCCCCCCTGTTGCTACTGTTCTCTGACATTTGAGGCTACCGCTATTTCTCTTTCTTACTCTCCTTGCATTTTTTTCTCTTTCTTCTGTTTTTGAGCAATTTATCAGGAAAAATAAGAGTCCGGTATCTTTTCACTGCATTATGGGGCCTAGAATCCCGGTTTGCCTCATGTTGACCGACCACTGCCTTCTTTACCACCTTTCGTTTTGCCTCTACAAGTGCTGTCAACATTCCCTCTATAAACAAGGTGCATTGGCTTTCCTAAAACCACCATGGTAACAACAACAAAATCTCTTTTTATCAAAAAGGACCTGGAGACAGTTACTAAAACCCTTGCAATTATAGAATGTGCCTCCTTCACTTTATCATTGTCGATTCTCTATTTCCCCCCAATTCCCAAGTTTTGCCAAATATGTTCCCATGTTGCGCTGCTCTTACAAGCATCATAAAGTTTGATTTGCTCTTTAGCGGCAGCACTCTGCAAATTGTAAAGTTATAATCTGATGTGATTTTTATTATAATTGTCATTATCATTACTGATTATTTAAGCGATGCCCACAATGCCCTGCCATCATGCTTTCTTGGATTTACAATCTGAAGTCTGCTGATCAGTGACTTTCTGGGCCTCCCTTATCTGGGAGGCTTGTGCCTGGAACCGAGAGAATAAAGGAGGGTACGCGGGAGGGACCCCCGGCACATCCCACCTCAGACTTCCCTTGCTCTCAGGCTTCTGTGTCTCAATCGTGTTTTCTCCTGGAAAATGCTGGCCACACCTGGGGCCAGAGAGTGAATATAAGAACTTCAAGTGCAGAGAACTGACTAGACCTTGAAAGTTGGAATGCAGTTTCTAGGGTTTTTGTAACAAGAAGCCTGGAATCCTAGAAAGGGCTATGAGGTCCTGCCAAGGAGCCAAAACTGGTTCCCAACTTCTCAAAAGGCATGCGATATGCTTATATAAGATCCTCCTTGCCCATGAATATTTTTGTTAATTTTCTCATACGCATTAGTATGACTGATATTGCTTGGACACCAGGCTTTACAACTGTCTCTTCCTATTTTAATAACTTGTTCTCCTCTCTTCATATTCCATTTGCAGGCTCAGGGTAATAGCCTACAACATAATCAGTAGCTGTTGAGTCTGGCCAATTGCTTCCTGCCCCCTGCTTCCTAGACAATTGGTAGATGTGGCTCTGATACCCCATTCATAAGCTACTATAATATTCCAAATTGTTGTTATTGCATTCTTGGCACGTATGGTACAATTTTGAGTTCTAATTCAGTCAATTATTCTGGACGCTGGTCAACTTGTAGCTGCCATTCTCCTATCCCTTTATGTCTTGAAAACACACAAACCACATCAGAGACCCAAGGGTTACACGGAAGGCTTCCGGTCTTGCCTTCTTAATTTGCCCACTGATCGAGGTCATTGACAAAAACATAAATATAAACAGGAAACTCTTGAGCGAACCTACTTTTTAACACAGCTTTTTAAAAAGAAGCAGATCATGGCTGATTAACATTTGATTGTTTTTCCCCAGAGACTCAAATGATCAGAACCGCGAGGCGGTAGTGAAATCGTTAAAGGACGACAGAGAAGGGTTTTTGCCAAGCATTAGGCTAAAATTAGATATTCGGTTTCTGAATAACTGAACAGTGGTGTAAAACCAGTGTCTTGGGAAGTCTGGAAATGTTTTGAGAGCAGTTGTTTTGTTTTGATTTTTGAGTCATGTAATTTCGATATGAGTCAAGTATGATGATTTCACAGAAACGTTTTTGTAAATCTATGATCAACTTCAAGAAAAGAATCATCTAATGTACCACCTTTCTCTGAAAGAAAGAACCCTTCCACCTTCTTTAGTACTTTCACTTCCATGTAATAGCAAAAATAGCAGCTAAAATAGCAACATTTATTGAGCGCATTCACCGTACTGGGCACTGGCTTTAACTCTTTGTAGGGAAGACACTTATTCTTGACAATAATCCTGGGAGTTGGGGACCACCAACAGCCCCGTTTTATGGAGCAAGAACCCGAGCCCCGAGGAGTCAGCCGCTGTGCTCACGGCCATGTAGTTATGAAGCGGTGGAGGTGGGATTTGAGCTGAGTCCAATTCCAGGGAACACAGCAGTGAACTGCCAAGTAGACAACGATGTACCTGAATAATAAGCCCAGTGAAGACAATACAATGTACAAAATTCTTCTGCTTCCCTTTAAAAAAAAAAAACCCTGCAAAATCTCCCCCCACCCCATAATTTCGCAAGGGGATGACATTCAGAAAAATGCTTTCTTTCCATTTCTGTGCTTCAGAGTCTCTAAAGCGACTCACTCCTAATCTTTAAAATTTGTACATTTCACACCAGGAAAGACAGTCGGAGAAGGGAACATTTTATTCCCAAGTGACATTCTGGGTTTAACTATCCTTTGCAACAGTTTTGTTTTGAAAGATCTCCGTGGCTGCATATGAACCAGCCAGATGTCAACGATGAGTCTACCATGTACAATATTCCCCAGAGACTAAAAATACTCCTTGCTGATAGAGTATCTGGAAATACCACGCGAACACCATCGGACCTGATGCATCACTAAGTGTCTGTGTAAACGCCTCTGAAACAACAGATGTTCTGGGCTCCTGCTGTTCCCTCTGAATAACAAAATGACTTGTGGGGAGCTGAAGCTCCCCTCACTTCTCCACAACAGTTTGGGGAAGAACCAATGAGATTCTGTCCTCACTTCGACTTTGGAAAGGAGCGTTAGACACCGTCCAGGGCCCGGAATCCACCTGTGGCTACCGGCAGGTTTCTGCAGGTGTTTGCCTGTGGGAGGCTGTCAAGGGTTGGCCCAAATCAGGGCAATGCTCCTGACAGAAGAAAATTAACCAGCAGGAACTTTCTAGGTGCCGGAATATCTTTCCGGGACACAGATATGTAGGTGGAATCTGCACTTAAAAATAACTCAGTGATGGGAACAGCAGAGAAGACTACGGCTGAACAGTGCAGTAGAGGAACAGTTACCTGGAAGATGCGCAGTGAATGATGAGGCCTGACATACAGGATGGGGCCCAGAGAGGGACCCAGGGTTGTAAACGAGCATTTTGAGTTCCCTCAAGGGAAGATAGGGGAAATCTCAAACATTCAGATCATAAAAGGCAGGAGGGAATGTGACAGTCAATGGAAATGGGGTTGGAACTTCAAGGTTAGCCATCATGCTGATGATCACCAATCCTCGTAGCCACAGGTGCTCTGCAATCTCCAAAGCCCTGCCGGGGGCACCGTGTCATCTGACCAATCAGGAACCTGACACTAGAAAGTGGAACCAGGTCCTGAGCCCAGAAAAGGAGATAAAAGTCAAAGGGAACTAAATTAAAGGTGATTTCAAGTTCTCCTCCCTGAAACTAAAAGCGTGAGAAGGGTGCAGGGTAAAACAGCTCCAAGCAAGAAGACTCACCAAGCCTGACGTGAGCTAAGACACTAAGTTCACTTCACAAAGATAAATGCAGATACAAACTGAGTCTGCAGCACAGCCTGTGATGCTCAGAAGAGTCAGAAGACCCATGTCCCGGACTGGGCTCAGTGATTTACCAGCTGTGTCACCTGGACGGCAATACCCAAGCCCACTCTTTTTTATCTGCAAAACAACAGTGAAAGGGCCTGCTTCCCATGATCTATGCAAAATGTACATTTGGTATTGTTGAGTGTTTAGGAGGCCTGCGAAAATGTCACTTTATTTATTTTTTATAATAAATTTATTTTTATTGGTGTTCAATTTACCAACATACAGAATAAAACCCAGTGCTCATCCCATCAAGTGCCCCCCTCAGTGCCCGTCACCCAGTCACCCCCACCTCCCCGCCCTCCTCCCCTTCCACCACCCCTAGTTCATTTCCCAGAGTTAGGAGTCTTCATGTTCTGTCTCCCTTTCTGATATTTCCTACCCATTTCTTCTCCCTTCCCTTCTATTCCCTCTCACTATTATTTATATTCCCCAAATGAATGAGACCATATAATGTTTGTCCTTCTTCGACTGACTTATGTCACTCAGCATCATACCCTCCAGTTCCATCCACATTGAATCAAATGGTGGGTATTTGTCATTTCTAATGGCTGAGTAATATTCCATTGTATACATAAACCACATCTTCTTTATCCATTCATCTTTCGATGGACACCGAGGCTCCTTCCACAGTTTGGCTATTGTGGACATTAATGCTAGAAACATCGGGGTGCAGGTGTCCCGGCGTTCCTTGCATCTGTATCTTTGGGATAAATCCTCAGCAGTGCAATTGCTGAAAATGTCACTTTAAAATGATAATCAGATTGGTCTTTGTCAATCACTTACAAACGTTTCTCAGGATAACAGAGTCACATCTAAGATCTCTATCTTTTAAGATCTCTCATCTAAGATGTTGTTCCCATCCTACAACTAAGGAACACTGGAACCGAATGGTCAATTTGTGGACCTGGCTTTAGAAATTAAGGCCTTCCAGTTTCTGACCTCTGGATCTTTTCTTTGGGGAAAATAAACCATTTAAATAAAAAGTACCCCAAGTCACACAGGGAGAAGAGAGGAGAGCGTCAACTTAGTGCTGCATGTTTTACTACCTGTGAGCACTAGAAACTGTTGGCTTTCTTCTCTACCCTCCACCCACTGTTAATTGCAACACGTGGCCAACTCTCATTTTCAGATAAAGATCTGAACGGTGTGTTGCCAATATGGGAAGATATATTTTTGAGGCGGAAACTGAAGAATCACTCTGTGCTTTGCCTTTGTGGTAAAAACAGAAGTTCAACTCTACATCGTGAACTGAAAATTAATTTCAGTCTCGGTCCATGAGAATTTGACCAGGCGGGACCAAGGTTTCTTTAAGATGGTCTACTCAACTTACGTACACCATAGTTGAGATGTGGGACCAGGGAAAAGAGAAATACAGCAGGCAGTTCTTCTCCTTTCACTAATAGTAAATTGCTGTATATAATCCCATAGCCAGCGGGCATAGCTTAATGCACTAAGCTTCAGGTTTGCTATGCGTAGGCTGTTTAAAACCTTAAGTTCAAATCCCAGAAGGATCTGTATGACTCCTCATCTCCTTGAGTTTGATCAATTATATTTCATAGATTTTTATTATGTGAGAGACTCAAATAAGGCTTTATAACCCAAATCCGGTTTATCTTATGGAGAATCTAAATACCTTGTACTTTTTATTTATCTAAATATTGAGTTTCAGGCTTTACTGTCTCTTAACACCTTCCCAGCACTTAGGGAGGAAATTGTGTGAAAACTTTTAATTGGGATGAGAATCCTCTGGCGGAATTGTGAGCTACATAATTTATATATGTAGGCTTCCAGTATTGGTGAAAGGATGGATGTAGGAGACCCAGTCCATGAAGCAAAGACGAATCCAACGTGGTATGTGATAGTAACTGCCATTTATTGAATGGCCATCATGTGCTTGGCACTTGATGTGAATTATCTCATTCAATCCTCATGGCTCCTCTGTGAAGTAGATATTTTTATACCCAGTTTACAGAGACTTCCAACAGCTCTGTCCAAAGCCATAGGAGCCGAAAAAGGAGAATAGGATTTAAACACAGGTGTAGCTGATCCTACGTCCATGATGTTCCATTTACAGACACTGCCCTATGTCTAAATAGAAGGTAATAACAACAACGTATATGGAAGTCACCAAGAATGCAGTTGTCCAGTGAAAGCCCAAACCAGAAAGGCAGTGGGACCCAGGGACTCAAGAAGGGAACCTGGGTCAATCTGTCATAAATTTTCTATCAAGATTGTCTTTAAAGAGCCAGTGACTGATCTTCCCACTCAAGCCATGCCTCATCCACATGGTGAGTGGGCAGGCTTATGGGCATGGTCTCTAGAAGAGCCCAGTGTGGGTGGGTGCCAGGGTGTAATGCCCTTTCAAAATGTCACAGGCGAAAGTTCTTAGACTCAGTGGAATGTGCACTCTACTGAGATGGCATGGTACAGAGACCTGGGGCCCCCAGAAGTCATACCCCATCTGGGAGCATATTCTGTTATCTTTTGCTTTGTCTAGTCATCTCCCTAGGTTCCTGTATTCCTTGCTACTAAAGAAACTCTCCATCCTCCGTTCATAGCCTTCCATCACATGACCATCCTGTTGTGACTGAATCTGGAGTGAAGCCACAGGCAAAATCAACTGTGCTCCATGTTAAGGGTGATTCAGTGGGTGCCACTAGTTTTTACCTGTAGTCAGAAACAAAAACAGGGCAAAACGAGGGGTGGGTGGGAGTGGAAATAATCACATCAATTGGAGACATGTTAGATCGGAATTGCTTGAGGATCATCCAGGGGAGATGTGTGGTAGAAAACTGGATATAGAGTCTCAAGTAAAAGGGAAGTTCAGAAGTGGAGACCTAGGCAGGGAATCGTGGATATTCAGGAGATACGTTGAACCACAGAGGATGAGCTCACCCAAGGAGAGAATATATAAAAAGAAGATTAGTGGGTTAAAGCAGAACCCTGGGAAATACAAAAGAGAGAAAGAGACAGAGAGACAGAGACAGAAAGAGAGGAGAATTAGAACAGCCAGAGAAATCAGAGAATCAGGAGAGAACGGTGATGGAGAATATGGTTTAAAGGGCAGCATTTCTCAGAGGATATTCCTAGTTTTATCTAAGATAAGCTTTACAGATTAAAGTAAAAATGCCTTGCTAATTTGTAGCATGAATCTTTAAAGAGGATTATATAGAGAGAGCCTTCTGAAAATATCTGACCACAGAACTCTTCATTTTACATAAAACCTATTCACATGTCTCATAACCAAGTTTCCTCAGAACACATTTTGGGGAAATCTAGAGTCCGTTTCCCTAAACAAGAAACTGTTTTTGTTGTTGTTGTTGTTGTTGTTGGTTTTTAAAGATTTTATTTATTTATTCATGAGAGACACAGAGAGAGGCAGAGATATAGGCAGAGGGAGAAGCAGGCTCCCTGTGGGGAGCCTGATGCAGGACTTGATCCAAGGACCCCGGGATCACGCCTTGAGCCAAAGGCAGACGCTCAACCACTGAGCCACCCAGGGGCTCCCCTAAACAAGAAATCGTGATCTCAGTACACAGAGAGAGCCAATATATAAGTATTCAATAGGGGGTCCATTTTGACAATTAGTAAGTCATTGATTACCTTTACCAGAACAGTTTTAGTGGAGCACGAAGGACAGAGGCAAGGCAGCAGAGGACCGAGTAATAGGAAGGTAGGATGTGAAAACAGTGCATATTCATTTCTCTTTCAAGAGACCTGGGTTTGGAAGGCCACACACACAGGCTAGGAACCAGAGGGGAGGTAGCTCCAATAGGACATTTCAGGATGGAAGAGCTCTGTGCAAACTTATAGGGTGGAAGAAAAACCAGAGATAGAGAGGAGCCGAAAATATGTGGGTGGGTTGAGAGAGTGGGTTGAAGGGGTAGGTGCGGGGACAAGGCACCGGAGATGCAGATAGGAACCAGATGGATGAGGGATTACGGAGTGTGCACATGCAAATAAAGTAGCCAGCCACGAGAATACAGAGAAAGAGGAGCTCAGGGCTGATGGAAAGGACTGGGCAGGTCTCCTCACAAGAGGTGGCCCTTGACCTGGACCTGGAATGAGCAGGAGAGAAGCAGAGAAGATAGGCATGCCAGAAATGCAAGCCATTCCAAAGGGACAGGAGCCAGAAGACAAGGTGTGGAGGTGCTCGAGAACAGAGTGTGCCCAAGAAAGGACGTCTGGGATTGGAATCCCAGGCCTCTTCATTCTTAGCTAGTTCCCTTTGCATCCAATGTCACTGATTCCATGGAATAGGATGTCTGATTGGCTCCAGGATCCTTCACAGTGACATGCTCATCCATCTGTTGATTTGTACTTTGGGGCCCTATTTTATTATCTGCTTCCCCATACCTAAAGTTGCACAACCCAACTTTTCTACTGAAAGGAAAAGGAGGGTAAAGAAACACGCAGTCTCCTCTTGGTGGACTGAAGAGTATCAACAAACCTGGCCAAAACAACCCAAAATCTTGGGAGTAAAAAAATTACACATCCAATCTGGAACTTAGAGTTCAGGCAAGAGATTTATGCAAGACCAGAACCTGGAAAGAGAGGTGTATAATAGATCTATATGAGACGGTATTTTCCACCTTCCTGGAACTACATCGTTTTCTAGACAAGAAGATGGGAGTTGGTTTTCGATGATCACTGTTTACCACTTACAGGGATGAAATAATCAGTATTTTTGGTAATCGTTTTTAAAAACAATTATTTTAAAAGGTTTTCTTGCCTGGGCAATTCAAAGCAAGGACTCCGTAAGTTATCTCTTGCTTTTGGAAGGAAGTGTGAGTACGGGGGCTCGGGCGTATTCAGGAGACATTTCTCCAAAACATGTTTGCTCTGTGCAGACTGCAGAAGCAGAAGCAGAAGCTTCTCAGCTGTTTTCCTCTAGAACATTTCCACTCTCTAGCTAACGTCATGTTAAAAAATAATAACAGAAATGGAAATTATTCCGTTCTAAAGATGTCATTCTAATCAGAAGGCTGTCCCACTCAGTTCCTTGATGAAGCCTCTTTGTTAGTCCATGTAGCAGCTGGGGGACGTTGCTCTCCACCCCAAACAAATATTTAAGCAACAATTATTAAGTGGCAAATTGGTAACCTCAGACAGCAGCATCACCGACAGCCTGTTGAAAACAGGACCATTAGACGTACATATCTTTAATTGCCACAGACCATTGAGCTTTGCTGAAGACAAATATCTCCACTCCTGTGGGGAGGCTTATATAAACAGACCTCGAGTAGCTGCCCGTTACTTCAGATGTGTAGGGGATGCATCTGTATTCGATATGTATTCCGAGGCAAGGAACTATGGAGACCGTTCCTTCCTTTTTGTGTGATGGGTTAGTGAATACATGAATGTGCCTATGAGTGTGTATGTGTGTGCACATGTGTAAGGGACAGAGAGGGAGACATGGAGCCCATGCGATATTGAATGTGTTTCTGTATGTGCAGCAAAATAGGAATGTTTGTAGTTTGCTTATTATTATGTAAACCAAGGGGACAGACTGGTTGATCCACAGGCAATTATTTGCTCTAAGTCTCCATTTCGCTTAAGAAAACGCACCTTCAAATCCTGGAAGCCCCCGTGAGTCACAGTCCTTAGAGACACCTCATTGTTTCTGCTTCCCCATAAGGCCCACCCTCGCCTGCAACTTGGTGGAATTCAATCCACGCCTTTTGGGGTTTGCGCAAATCCCGCATTTTGAAACAATCCCTGGATACTTTTGTTAGAATCATACTCCCAACCTCAGCTGTTCTTCCTCCCAGAAGAAAATCAAAGTCTTTGTTAATCCCATTTCTGTATTATTAGAGTCAGTTAAAAGTATTCTCATTCCTAACAAGAAAAAAAAAAAAGGTCTTTCAGACCTTGGAGTCATTTCCTTATTATTCATTTTAACTCCAATCATTAGAAGTGTATCTCTTTAACTATCACAAAAAAGAAATTTTATCAGTAATCATAATGGTCGGACCTTCAGTGTGGATTCTTTACCAAGAAAATATTGCACTTTAGGAAACTGTCCCATTCTGATGACCGAAAGTCTTTTACTACTAGTATCTTAAGCAAAATGCGCTGATATGGTGTCATTTTTGTTACACATTATTTTCAGCCTAAAAGAACAGAGTGAAGAATGATACAATCAGAACACAATGCACAGGCAGCAGCAAGTTATCTAAAAGAATCCTGCCCCCACCCCACACACCCCCACCTCCTACAAACAGCATAAAGTATACAGTACTCCTTGAGTTTTGGAAACCGTTAACTCCTCATTTCTCCATTTCGACATCAGAAGAGACACAAAGCAAACTATTTACATAGTTTAAAATACAGCATGATATATGTATAGATGTATATTTAACTTTGGGAACATCGCTAGGTGGCAGCTGGTATTCTAAACATCATTATGCATTCCACCCCGTGCAATGGAATACAGATTATTTATAAAATGAAAAATTAGGTGCTCCACATTTAAAGGCCAAGATTTTTTTTTCTAGGTCAAAAGAATGAAAGTTTTAGCGATCTTAAAAAAAAAAAAAAAGATGCACTGCCAGTTCTTGCTTATTAAGCAGCAATGATTAAGTTGGTGCTCTCCCCAGTACCTCCCGCTCCGCCCTCCCTGAGGCTGACGGCTCTGGGAGAAGACGGAGGCCAAGGCAGTTCATTTTGCTTCTCTTACCACCTCTGAATATCAGTCTGGAGGGACAGAGAGGCTGAACCTGTAGGCTTAAGGCAAAATTTTCAGATCATGGTGGATTTTAATGACTGATGCTCTCTACTTTCTTTTTTTCTTTTTTTTTTTTTTAAGATTTTCTTTCTTTATCTGAGACAGAGAAGGAGAGCATGCATGAGCAGTGCAGAGGGGCAGAGGCAGAGGGAGAAGCAGACTCCTCACTGAGCAGGGAGCCTAACCAATCATGGGACTCGACCCCAGGACCCCGCGATCATGACCTGAGCCGAAGGCAGACGCTTAACTGACTGAGCCACCCAGGCGCCTCTGCTCTCCACTTTCTAAGGACTAAAGATAATGAAGCATTTTTCTTTTTCTTTTTCTTTTATTGTCTCTTCTTGACTTTAATAGCCAATATCATCATGCCATGCCCCCTGCAAAGCACAATTTTTAGATTTTCCTGAGATGCTTTGCCTATTGGTCTATGTGGAAGCACACCCACCTTCCAGAACATTCCAACTACATGAGGCATAACTGACCAAGGACCACAGCTGCTGTGTTCTGAATCCACCAGCACACTGGCTCCGGATCACGCTTCCCAAGAGCTGCTCCCAGCCACTGACTGGGCACAGAAGGGATGGTAAGACAAGCCCGTTCCTGGAAGACCCAGGATAGCTCTCACTCAAGGACCCCCAAGCCTTGTGGAATCTTCATTGGATTTGGGTTTGGTAACTTCTACCCAGCCTCCCTCTCCCTCAGGGTCAGCCATGCACTGCAGTCTGGCCACTCTCCCAGCCTCTTCCAGCTCCTTCTCCATTTTCTCTCACAGACACTTCTAATAAAATCCTTTCATGGGTATTTCCTTCTTGGTGGCACCTCCTTCTTAAAGTACCCAAACTCGAACAGACTAAAATTCTATGTGCAATCAGGTGTAGGAAAGAATGAATCAATAATCAATGAAATCAGCATCACAGTGTGTGTGTGTGTGTGTGTGTGTGTGTGTGTGTACTTGGGAATTTCCTGGCCACAAATGGCCAGCTCGGAACAGCTGCTCTGGTTCACCCCAAACAATACCCATCAGATGGCTGGAGGAATTTCTTTTTCTTTCTGATTTGCCAATGGTGATGACTTTCTTCTATTCCTTTAGCCCCAAATGATACAGAACTTGCTGGTACCTCGGATCTGGGGTGGGTTATGAGGCAGTCCATGCAGTGATACAGGGCTACAGGGGCTGATGGCAACTCATGATGCCTTGCAGCTATCCTGGTCCTGACTCTGGCCACCCGGTCCTATCTACCAATTTCCTTAATTCCCTATTCCCAGACATGCTTCCCTTCCTCAATGGAGAAGACCTGCTCAGCATCAAGTACTTTGGGATTTCTCCTGAAAAGTGAATGGATGTCCCAAAAAACACCTCCATCAGCTGTTAGTTCTTTGTAAATCTGAAGAAGGAAAGGAAAGTGAAGGGTTGTGGGCATAGTAGGAAGCCTATGGGAGTAGAGCTACAGTGATGGTGGCTGAAATATCCAAGTAGGCTTGTCTACTGCTCGCCCTTGAGAAGAAAGATGGGAATTATGAAAAAGAAGACCAGGAGTATCCCCAGTGGTTTATGCCACGTAAACCACATAAATACGGGGAGTACGTGCAGTTCTCCCCGAACTGTGCTTTGTCATGACCCAGCCATGGAAGGAAGACACATCCTTCTCCCTCATCACTGTCTGGCTGACAAAAAGGGAAGGGCAAATGGAATCTGAGTGAACTTCAGTGGAGGTGGGCATAGCCCCATAATACTGCATGGTGGATAGCTCCCCAATGTGCCAAAGAAACTCAATGTGTCCAAAACAGAACTTCCATCTCCTTCCTCTCTGTCCCTCTATCTGGCAACCCTGTTTGGTTGGTGGTGATTTGTATCACCGTAAATCCTAAGGGTTTCCCTTAGGAACCCAGTATTAGGATCCGCAGTATTATTAGAACTATCTTTGGGTGAATTATGAGTTAGAGAGACATTTTCTATGATTGCTTATTGCAGTTCTTCTGTGGCAAAAAAACATTTTGAGTTTTCAAACAACAGATACTAAATAAACTAGAATATGATCCATTCATAAGTTGGGTAGTAGCTGTGCTAATGATGTGGAATACATCCTCACTTAGAAAATGATTATCATTAATCAGTTAGAGCTATTCATTCATAGTCTGATATATTTGGAGCTCAGCTTGATCTCTTTTAAGTCTTTTAACTTCTGCGTTTAGCAGCTAGTTACTTGACAACATTTGTTTCTATGAGTAATGTTGCTTTGTGCTCCTAAACTCCAATTAAAAACTGGTAGAGATCTGATGTATCAGCAAATAAAATTTGAAGGAGACTTTAAATATTAATCGGATGCAATGATTCTCAGGATGTGGCCTCAGGATCAGTAGTATCAGCATGACCTGGGCATCATCAAAAATGCAAATTATCAGCCCCACTCCACACCTCCTAAATCAGAATCTCAGGGGGTGGGGCCCTGAGTTGCATTTTAACAAGCTCCCCAGTTGATTCTGATCCATACTCAAGTTTGGGAACCACTGGCCTCATGAATCTACCATCTTTAGGCTAGGATTATATAAATCATGGGTCGTGTAAATGGTTTTAAGTGTGCTATAGGTAATAATCCCTGTAGAAAGCACGAAAATAGCTCCAAGAATGAATCTTATCTTTTATTTTATTAAGATTTTATTTATTTGAGAGACAAAGCATGAGCAGGGGGAGGAGCAGAGGGAGACGGACAAGTGGATTCTGCACTCAGTGTGGAGCCCAGGGTTGGGCTCCATCTCACAACCCTGGGATCATGACCTGAGCCGAAATCAAGAGTCAGATGCTCAATGGACTGAACCACCCAGGCGCTCTGTCTTGACTTTTAAAAGAGTTTTCAAGCCAGCTGGGGAATCTCAGACACATGAAATTATAACAGAAAGCTGATAGGACAATAAATCATTAAATTTGTGTAAAATCGAACTGTAACTACAGGATATTCAAGAGAGGAGACTATATTATTATAATATAGCCCAATATTATATTATTGGGCTATATCTCTTTGGATATGATTCAACATTTGCCTCACAAATATATAATTAATTTTGATGGCAAGATATTCTTCTAGTAAATGAGGAAAAAAGAGGCTAAAGCCTTATTTTCTGGACCCCAAGAATTGGGTTAGGGTTAAATTTCATCTTGTTTCTAAATGCACTTTGTTTTCATCTTCAAAGACAGTGACTCCGCAGCCTTTCTGAGCAAATCATGGCAGTATTTTACCACTGTGAGAGCTGAGAGAGGTTTTCATGCCCAGCTGAGAGCTTTTCTTATTGACCAGAAAAAAGCTCTTCATAGCTAATTCATAATTGCCACTGTGAGACAGTGGGATGTGAAAGCATTCTGTAAAGTTTAAAAGTTATGCACAAGTTAGATATCTGCTACCGTCATTATTACTATTGTTTGATTTAAACAGTGGCACTGCTTCTGCATGAGAGGGCTTAATGATGTTGTTGACTCTAAAATGATGACATGAGAAGGGAAGGTTCACGTGCGGTTTAAAATTTAAAAAAAAACACACAACCTATTTCCTCATTCCTTCTGTAGATGTGTCTGAAAACGTACAACAGACAAAAGCCCCAGGCTTTCTGTTGCTCTCAAGATATTTTTTTTAAGTTGCTACAATGACATAAAATCAAATCCCTTTGAAAGGTGGATGGTCTCAGATATAATTCTATAAGCCTGATCCTAAAACTAAAAAAGGGAATAATTTGCTCACTTTTGGTGGTCATTAATTCTTTGAAGTTACAAAAGTACTTATTTAGGAAATTACCTTTTCCAGGGCACTAAATGACATCTTAAAAGTCTGAAAGTGTTAAATCACCTTCCAAGAGTGGTCAGTTTACTCCTTAATCACTGATCACATCCATCTAAATAGCTTCAATTTCCTTAGTGCTAGATTCTGATAAACATAAAGCACCTCTATAGGCATTATCAAATCATCCTTTCCCATAAAGTTAGGGTGGGGGAAAGGGAGCCCCTGAAAATGATTTTAGAGCTTCCCCAGTAAAGGAATACCATGGCTTTCAGAGATTTTAACTATAGATTTGTCCAGTAGTTGCGAAATAATATCCAAATGTTGTGCTTTCTTTTTTATTGGTCATGCTCTGTGATACCAAGGAAGACATCTAGTCTAATATCTTCTTGATTCCAATTTATCCTTTCAGGCTGAACTGGAGCATATAATATTAGAATTTAGGTTTTGGCTAGGAGTAAAGCTTTCTGAAGTTTTTTTCAATAAGTGTGAATATGGTGGGAACTCAACAGCCTTGTTCATGAGGAATCGCCAGGGGCAGGTAGGCATTTCCGGGCTAGAGTGGAAATGGCTGAAGACTCATTGCTGCCTTTGCACTGAAATCAACACAGTCAAATGACAAGTTCAGGAGGGGACCCCTTCCTTCACCTAAATGGACACATTTACCTATTCATGTGACTTGCACTCTGACTTAAGTTTGCTACCCTTACCCACAAGTCATAAATTAAGTCTAGTTCATGGGCTACCTCATTATTTTCCAATAAACCCAGGGACTAAAAAGAGCTTCCTTCAAAGTAGAAATTCATTATGACAAACATATGGGGGGCGGTGGTCAGTGGACCTGTCATCAGATGTGAACACACACAGGAACTATGGAGGGATTTCAATCCATCAGGCAAAGGTAACCCAGTATGTTCTTATCCCATTTTTCACCTAAGTCTCTCTAGGTTTTAGCTTCATGGGTTGCTTGTGTGCATACTTCTGAGAAATTTTGAGGGAAAGCTCTAACCCTCGATGCTGAGGAGTGTGAAGTAGCCAAGGTTAAAGACAGCAACCTTAAGTGTGGAATAGAAGAGCAATAATTTTTCAGTGTTGACTAAAAAGAATTTATTTAGAGAGAAGGTTAATCCATTTGACTTACCAAGATGGTATTTAACATTAAAACATGACACTTGGAATGCAGGGAACCAAAGGCCATGCAACAGAGCAGAACCTACCTCAGCACTAGCCCACGGTTTGGATGACCTTAGGAGATCTTTTAAGAAATATTAAATTTTTCTCCTACTTTTTTCCTATCATCTCACCTCTTCCCTCTATTTCCTCACTAGAGTTGTTGAGAGACTTCTTGTTATACTATATTTTCTCTGTTACTTCAAGCACAAAAACCTCTTATGGCAGAATGATGGTCTTATCCTAGAACAATTGGGGGTTCCAAGGGCTCTTCGAGGTCTGTGGGTTGCTGTAGAAAAAGCCAAAGGAGACAGGGCAGGGCCCCTGGACTAGCACTTGGAGCCCCATTTCATTTCTTCTGAAATCTCCACCAGGTGCTCCCATGGGACTTGTGGGTTAGAAGTGGGAGAGAAGATACAGACTTTTCTAACTTTAGATTCGATTTTTGCCTTTCATCTATACTTGGATTAGGAAAAAAAAAAATCAGAGGAAGAAAAAAAGAGGAAAAAGTATACCCAGGAAGACAATAAAAGATTAACTTAAAAATTAAATAATGTGGAAAACATTTCAAACATCTTTTCTTTTTTTTAAAACTAAATCTTCAGTGCCACTGGCACTACTGTTTAATTAGTCAAATGAAGAAATTTACCTGGATGAGAATGTCACGTACTCCTTCTTCAACACGGTAATATTTCACAATATACTTTTGGTTTTTCTCTTCAGGAAATCAATATCCCAAACTATAAATACACAGTTTAATCTTCTGCCAATAAAATGAGGTCAGCTTTCCTTTGGGTCTCCTTTAGAACTTGAGATCATTATCCCCTACTCCAAATCCCCTCACCTACTTAAAGACCTTACCTCTTCTCTCTTTTTTTTTTTTAGGGAAAAGAACAGAAGCCTTTTAATTCCCAATTAACTCTTTGGCCTTCCTTAGGCCTCAAAAAAAAAAAAAAAGTCTTGTAAAAGGATCATATTGGAATTCAAAGTCCATCGAGCAGCTGGAGGCTGTGCTAAAGAAATAGGTAGAGATATCAGAGCAATGAAAGAGATTGCCATCGTTGTTATGTTCTCTTTAATCCCATTAGCCAAAGAGAATGCTGTACTTTGAGAAATTTAGGAGCAGAGAGTTGTCTGGCTAGAGGCACAACTAGTTACAATACCTCCCTCTAAAATGTGCCTAGCGTATTTAAATCTATAAAGCTAATGCCCAATTAAGAAGAAAAAGGAGGCAGATTCTCATACCTATTAGGTTCGCTGTAAAAAATAAGAATGACCTAACTCTGCCTTGAGCCAGATGTAACACGGAGTCTCTGCTACCCTGCTCTGGTAGGAAATGGGATGTTGTGTCAAATCAAACACTGTTTAATAGACTATTATCAAAAATACTAGGTATGCATTACCAATCCGCTAGATATGGAATACAGTAAAATACTTCACACTAAAAAAACATGGAACATATTTTAGTCTTTCTCTGATGATTCAAGACATTTCAGAACATTCCACTGCCTCTAGGTCACCAAGACGAACCTCAATTTTCACTATGCCCAGGGAAGCATGGTTATATCAATTAATAGAGGTTTCCATTTGACAGAATGTTTTAACAACTAGCTTTAACAGTATATTGTTTCTACTGGGTGGGTACTAGACACAACATGAATACCAATTAGTTGGATTTTTTTGCACAGGAAGGCAGTCCATTGGTTCACCACCTATGGGAGTACTGGCTTCGTGTGCTTTGAATAGCCAAGATTTTGGGGAAAGAAGAGTCTCTGCCATTAACAATGGGTAGGGATGAGGAGAGAAGTACAAGTTGCTTCAATTCCTCCCCTGTTAGCCTTATAGCACACATAACAGAAAGCTTTCCAGTTGTAAAATTTCAGGCTTCTAAGGGCCCCTGGGTGGCTCAGTGGTTAAGCGTCTGCCTTTGGCTCAGGTTGTGATCCCGGGGTCCTGGGATCGAGTCCCGTATTGGGCTCCCCGCAGGGAGCCTGCTTCTCCCTCTGCCTGTGTCTCTGCCTCTCTCTCATGAATAAATAAATAAAATCTTAAAAAAATAAAATAAAATCTCAAGCTTCTAGAGCTCCAGTGTCCTCAAGGAAGGGTGCACCATGGGCTGGAAGGTCTGGTAGGAAGTTTACTCTCTGGCCATAAAATCCAAACTGCAGTTCAAAGCCATCCTGAGTGGTGGGAGAGTTTCAGAGCCTGAAGCAGGAATCCAGACAGCTTCATGTGTATGCTGATAACCACTGTGCTGGAATAAAAGTATGCTGGTGCTAATCTTTTTTTCAGTCTGGGTCACACAAGGTGACAGCTACTGGTGCTAATTGAAAAGGAAAACGATAATTCAATGCTATAACACTTTTCACCTGCTTCATGCTTTTTCATCCAGAAGTCTAAAAATACACTGGGTTTTTTTGTTGTTGTTTTTTCTTACAAAGGAAAGTCAGGTAACTTCCCCTAGTATGGGTCATTCCCTGTCTTTGAAAAGTCTAGACAACACTTATGTGATGACAGCGCCTTCTGCAGATGGGCCAGGAAGACCTGAGGAGGAAAAATGTAATATTCAATCTTCAAACTGCTCTGAATAGCACAGGCTGGAGATTCAAAAACATTCTTGCAAACCCATGTCGGTCGAAGCACCCAACAGGAGCCTTATCAGCCTCTCTTGTAAAATGCATGTAACAATGTCTTTTTAAACATTTTTTTTTTTTTTCTGAGCAGAACTCAAAGTGTTTTAAATGCTCAGTAAATATTTATGGATGATAATCACGGTCTCCCATCTCCCATTAAGAGTACAATGCCTCAAAGAAACTATGATGGGCCATAATGAAAATGTACCTCTGTTGATGACTGATATGCAGAAGGTCATAATTGTAAAGTGCCACAAAAAGACATTTGGCTTAGTCTGTTCCGGCTGCTGTAACAAAACTACTGGAGACCAGGTGGCGTAAACAACAAATGTTTATTTCTCCTGGTTCTGGAGACAGAAAGTCTGAGATTAAAGTGCCTGCAGGTTAAAAAAAAAAAAAAAAAAAAAAGTGCCCGCAGGTTCAGGACCCTCTTCCTGGTTTGCAGACAGCCGCCTTCTTGCTCAATGTCCACATGGCTGAGAGGCATGATCTCTCTTATATCTCCTCTGCTAAGGACACCAATCCTGTTCATGGGGGCTTTACTCTCATGATGTAATTACCTCCAAAAGTCCCCAACGCCTAATACCATCCCACTGGGAAATAGGACTTCAGCATACGAATTTGGCCGGACACAGACATGCAGCCCATGGCAGTATTAAACTGGTTCTGGAACTTCTTCGGATTGCAAAAATGAGTTGGCCTAGTCTGTGACATGCCAACCGAGCACAGTACATGCATACACAGTGGTGATTCGTGGCCCTTTTCTCTGTGTGTTTTCTAACATATCGGGAAGGCAGAGCCATGAGAACACACTTCAGAATGGAGGGCAGGGCAGCCAGCTTTCCCAACCAGAGGGCTTCGATCACAGCTCTGCCAGGACGCTCTGTGTTCCACGCACGTACCCCACGGAACCTCAGGCGGGGGCAAAATATCTCAGGCAGATGGCTGGGTTTCTCACTTCCGTCTCCCTGGCTCCGCAGTTTGTTCTATCTTCCCCTTTTAAAATGTGGTTCATTCTAGAGACAGATGAATTGGTACACATAGTACTTCTGAGGATAGATCCACGGGAAGTCAGCCGCGAAGCTTGGGAGAAGCGCTATCTCTGGGAAGAAGCCAAGCACAGATTTCAGTGGAACACCTCCCTCAAGCTCGAACAAGTTTTTCTTTCTTCGTTGAAACCTGTTCAATTCCCTCCATACACCCCACTCTAGACAGATGGACAGACAAGGAGACAGATACACACTTATTTTGGTCTAAACATTTCTTTGACGAAGTTTAGCGTTCAGTCAAGCTCGGTTACCTACTGCTCAAGAATCATTCACATGCAATCTGTTGACCTCACCCCAGTGGGGGAACACTTCATAAACATGCCCCAAGTCCCAACACTCCTCAGGGAGAGATGACAGAAACAGCACCACTCACAGTACTGCTCACAACGATCTCCTCCCGAACAACGGGAAGCGTTTCTAACGTCATCTCATGTAATGTCACCATGGCCTGGCTCGAAGATGTAGTAGACTGTGTGGTCCCAATGAGGGAAATGGGGACACTAAGGAAATCTCAGTCAGTCTGAGAGTAAAGGACTTGTGGGTCTGCTCTGGCCTTCAGACTGGTTCCTATCCACCAGCTAGCAGCTCTTTTGAAGACTCATAATGCTGAGACTGGTGGAAAGATGGGGAGCTCTATTAGCGATGGGTCATTTTACTAGGAGGCAGGGAGAACAGAAGTTGTCATGTAAAGTCTTCTCACTGATCTTAACCTGTCTGCTTTATTTCTAGGAAGAGAGAGAGAGAGAGAGAGAGAGAGAGAGGAGGGAGGAAGGGAGGATCTACTCAACAGTCCACCAGGCAAACTCTGGAACAGCTGTTTAAAGCAGAACCTGGTTAATTCCAGTGCTTTCCTTTGGCCTTAACTCACATTGTCTCACAGGTGAATCAATTCATCCTTTTACATTCAAACAAAAGGCGTTCTGGGATAATCTTTCAGAGAGGGAATGACTCCCTCAGGATGCATACACACAAAAAGAACGCTAATTCTATCATAGCGCTAATGTAGCATGACTAGTAATATACTGCTCTCAATAAATTAACCAGTACCTTCGGTCATAGCTAAATGCATTAAATCAGTTTGAGTGAATTGGTGGGAAAACTGGTTTTACAGGATAAAGAGATAATGAATTATCACAGGTGGGAAAGTCAGGAGCTCCAGAGTGCCGCAGCAAAGAAAGGACTTGGGAGGGAAGATGGCGGCTGCTTTGACATAGTTTGAGGGTTGTCCTGTGGAAGATTCTACGTATGTTCCCGAGTGCCTGGAACACAGAGCTGGGACCGCCCAGTGATGATACAGGGAGGCAGAGTTTGTTATATTATAAAAGGATCTAAGATGTAAGGGGCACCTACTAGGAATGAGTCACTTTGGGGGGTGGTTTTACAAATGGCGGCTCAGAGAACTGCCTGCCCCCCATGCTGTACAGTAGATATTACTTAACACCACGATATTGGGCACCTGGGTGGCTCAGTCGGTTAAGCTTCTGCCCTTGGCTCAGGTCATGATCCCAGGGTCCTGGTGTGGAGACCCATGTAGGCCTCCCTGCTCAGTAAGGAGTCTGCTCCCCCCTCCCCACCCCCCAGCTCGGGCTCACTCTTTCTCTGTCAAACAAATAAATACAATCTTAAAAAAATAATAATAATAACACCATGGTAGAGAAGTTAGCACCTGAGGATCAGAGAAGTTGAGACACTTGCTTGAGGTCAAAGTGCTTATAAGAGGCAGAGATAGGATTCGATCCAAATCTAGGCCACTCCCAAGATGATGCCCATTCAACGGCTGCCTCCCCCAGGAAAATGCTGCTGAAAAGGGTCAGGAACATGCAAGTGAACACGGCCCTGGGAACAGCTTCCATTCGTGACAGGAAAGCAGTTTCTCTAAACAGAATCTTAAAACCCTAAAACTTTGATTACGGGCTTCTCTGGAAGAAATAGAGTGGAGAGACCGTAAGCTTTCATTCGTCTTTCCTTCACTTCTTATTAAGGGCAGTTTTGTGGCAGCAATAAAGTAAAATAACTCAGTATCGATGTTCGGTAAGCTCCCCATCCAACACAGAGGAAAAAGGGAAGAAGGATGTTGCTATAAAAATATCCGTAAACTGATCCATCCACGTAAGACCACTTTAAAAGCCAGGGCAGATGGATTCTCAGTTGCCCTTTCCTTCCCATTTCTGTCTAACAAGTGCAATCTTTCCTAACGTCTGTCTGAACCATTCCAAATGACGCCTTGATTTGCAGTGATGGGCCTAGGAGGAAGCCCCGAGCTCTGCTAAGCGTTTCACGGCTCGTCCTCCTTTGCCTCTCTGAGCTTCGGATTCCTTGTGAGTAGCATGAAGGGACCCCTGTGGTCTCTTTCTCCTCCGCCTACACAAACACCAGCACATCCCTATGACAACATCCCCTCATCTTGGCTTATGACTGAAATTACTGTGTGTGAGCACAGTAGGTGGCTAAGAATATCGCACAATGGGTGACAGCTGGGAGCCAGAGGACTCGGCCTGAAATCTCAGCCCCCACCCCATGGCTGGCTGTGAGACCTAGCAAAGCATTTACCCTCCCTCTTCCTCTGAGCCCGAGTAAGTTTCCACATCTGTGAAATGGGGCTATGGACAGCACCTGCATCACGTGGTTGTCTGACCATTCAATGAGTGAATGAGTGTGCGCTGTCACTACTATTACGTGGTGGCAGTGGCCTCTGGGTCTCAGGCTCATCCGTGGGGCTTTGAGAAAACCCCATGTAAAGGCTCTACTCTAGACGGTGGGAGCAGCAGATTTGGGGGTGGTGTCTAGGAAGCTGCCAAGTCCTAATGCACAGTAGAGGCAAGAGAGTGTGGCCCTCAAGGCTGCCTTGCTCAGTATGGTCGAGTGAGAGGCACCCACGCTTTACACCCAGGCAGCCTTGGGTTTGAACACTGGTTTGGCCATTTCTCAGCCACGTAGCCTGGAGCTGGTCACTGATTTCCTGTGAGTCACAGTTTTCTCATCTGTAAAATGGAGATGGTACTACCTTTCTGAGATTGTGGTGTTGAGGTTGAAAGAGAGATCTGTGAAAGCTGCAGCAGGCAATCAACTGGTGATGCTTTTAAAAATGTATACTTCTCTTTACACAGATTGCTCAAACAGAAGGAAAGACAACAGAAATGGGAGAAGTGCTGGCTACTTGGGGCCTGTGGAAGGCAGTTAATCTTCTAAGAACTATGAATTATCACTTGTCTTTTTTTCTTAGATAACAGATACACCTGTATGTTACTTTTTTTCCCCTTCTGAACAAAACAAATTTATGTATTCCTTGCTACCTATTGTTTTTTTTTTCCTTTTTACTTAACAATATATCTTGGGGATTTTCCCAAATCAGTACATACAGAAGATCCTCATTTTTATTCTACAGAAACATGGTATTCTGCTGAAGTGAGGTCTCATAATTTAACCGGTCTCTCATCGAAGAGCAGTTGGGTGGTTTTCTAGCATTTTCTTGTACAAACAATGCAGAAATGAAGAACTCTTAGATAAATCTTTTCACACAAATACATCTGTAGGATAAATTCCAAGTGAAGTCATTGGATCAGAAGGTTTGTACATCTGTCATCTTGTTAGAAATCACCGACTCACCCTCTACAGACTGCACCAATCTGTACCCCCATCAGCAGTGAGAGGGGGCCTGTTTCTCACACCCCCATCAACACACTCTCCTGTCAAACGTCCTCATCTGTGCCGATCCAAAGGTCAAAAGGTAATCTCTTATAGTCGAATTTGCCTTTCGAGTACACTTGGGCCTATTTTAGTATGTTTTAGGACACTCCGGATACTCTTTTCTGGGCAATGATTATTCCTATCCTTTGCCTATTTCTCTGTTGATTCGTTGGGCTTTGTCATTTTGATTTATAGCAGCTCTTTACATATTTGAGTTGGCAGGCCTTGGTTTGTGATATGAATTGCAAATATTTTTTTCTAGCTTGTCATTTATTTTTTGACTTTGCTTATTGCTATTCACCCCCAGTCCCATATTTGTTACGTTGCCATGCAGTTTTTGTTGTTGTTGTTGCTTTTTAGGGAGTTAAATTTATCTACTATTTCTCTTATGGATTTTAGGGTTTGTATCGAGGTTTCAAAAAAGGCTTCCCCACTGTGATGTTATCAGAGAATTCTCTCATGGTTTCCTCTGATACATGTATTGTGTTGCATTCTGCAATGAAATCTTTGATCCATTTGAAATGCATGCTGGTGGAAGGTACATATATAATATTTTTTTAATTGACTGAATTCTATTACTTGTATTTAAAGAAGAACTATTTTTTTAAAAATATTTTATTCATGTATTCATGAGAGACCCAGAGAAAGGGGCAGAGACACAGGCAGAGGGAGAAGCAGGCTCCATGCAGGGAGCCCGACGTGGGACTCGATCCCAGAACCCCGGATCACGCCTGGAGCTGAAGGTAGAAGCTCAACCACTGAGCCACCCCGGTGTCCCTAGAGAAGAATAATTTATAAGAAATTATATGTATGGTAAGAAAAAAACAAAAAGCAGCCTTGAAGATTTCAAGCAAAGAGAAAATGAACAGTTAATTTTTCGTGTTAGGTAACTCCAACAGCTGACTTTCTTTCCGTTTTCCTGGTGTGAAAGCGCATTTGATATTCTTCTTTTCAACAGTTGTCACTCATTTACTAAAAATATTAATCTTCACAGTGAATCAAATTAAAAGTTACAGATGGTAACAGTGAGTGAAAATTTCTGAAGATGGCATCATTGCCCCCTTTCAAATGATCCTTTCTTTCGTGTGGGCAATCCTATCTCCTTTATCTCCAATGCTTTAAATGCCTCAGTGCAATAACAATATAATCATAAAAGCTAATTAGTAAAGATTTTGTGTCTTGTTAATGATGCACAATTGATTATGGCTTGAGGACAGAATGAGACTAACCATTCATCCGTGAGGAGCATTGCATTTTATCTTCCTACAATATGTAGGTGATGGCATTTTTATTACTGTTTTTTCTATTATGTAGACATCGGAACCAACTCGCCAGTCTGCTTTTCTCTAGCATCATCTTTTACTACCACCAAACCTGAGCCCCTTAAAATGTACAGATCATTCTGGACGCCTGATTACAGGAAGAACGAGGAAAATTAATTACACATGGACCAAATGGTGAACGACAATCCAGGCATCACTACCCCCCTCTATCTTTGCTTGATTTTTTTAAACTATGCTTCTTACCATAGAGCCATAGGCCATAATTATGTTACACAAGTGCCTGAATAAAAATCACTTTAAAGTAGCCACTTAAGTAGCTGTAATCTTTTTTTCTGGACCATCTCAGAGTCACTAATTCTTTATTAATAAATAGATGTAACTAGACACGGATAGAGATAAATGTTAAAATATTTATGTAGAGAAAGGGACACTATAATAGAGACTCTGGGACTCCCCAGCAATTGTCACTCCCCCAGGGTTTATGATCCACCACGTTTCTCCCCTGAGTCCAATGCCTGTCTTCCTTCTTCCCTGTCTTCCTTCTCTGTGAAAGGTTTTCTTCTCCACCTGAAGAGACTCCAACTCCAAAGCTCTGTGCAACTGTAGCTGCTCTCCTTGGGGGTATGTTGCAGTATACAGCTTTTCTTCTTTCTTTTTAAAAGATTTTATTTATTTATTCATAAGAGACAGAGAGAGGCAGAGACACAGGTAGAGGGAGGAGTGGGCTCCCTGCAGGGAGCCCGATGTGGGACTCGATCCCGGGACCCTGGAATCACGCCCTGAACAGAAGGTAGATGCTCAACCACGAAGCCATCCAGGTGCCCCAGTACCCAGCTTTTCAAACGGATCAGAGTTTGGCTGTCGGCTGAGCTGGCGTGGCTCGCACAACCATGATGAGGAAAGTACATAAGAGGCGCGGAATTTCCACACGTAGAGATTAAGAGTTTGTTATGACATGGATCTTCCCTCAGAATGTGCAACTAAGACAGTAATTCTAGCATAGTGATACCCTGTTACTATTACCTGACATTTGAAACTGTCCAAAGATATCCTCCTTGGATGCCTGCAGGGAAGCTCTGGGGCCTTCACTCTCATGACTGAGGGCAGCCCCCCATTCCCTGCCTGTCCCCGAGGCATTGCTCTGGCTCGATGCCATCCTGTTTCAATTTGTCCTCCACTCCCTTTCCTCACCCCGGATGTTGGGGCTGAAGCTGCCCCATGGGTGGTGGGCCAGCTTCAGAAGCTCAACGTATGGAAGACTTAGAGACAATCTCTCATTGGAAGAAGCATTTGGCTCTTCGGAGAAGAGACCTAGACACCTCTTGGTGGAGAATGCCTTTCCTCTCGTGTCTGTTTGCTCTACCATGGCTTTATTGCATCTGGGCTGCTGGGCCAAAACAGGAAGAGGCAGCATTGCAGGGGGCGGGTGGGGGAGGGACCAGAGTGTGATTTATTTTCTTTTCTTTTTTTTTTTTTTTTTTAATTCATGAGACACAGAGACAGAGACAGAGAGAGGCATCATTGCCTCTGTCCAGAGACAGGAGGCAGAGGGAGAAGCAGGCTCCCTGTGGGGACCCCAATGCGAGACTCAATCCCAGGACCCCGGGATCACGACCTGAGCCAAAGGCAGAGGCTTAACCATTGAGCCACCCAGGTGCCCCCAGGATGTCATGTCAATGGAAAAGTGTGAGCCGCCTTCCTTCCTCTTTGTCCAAGAGTAAATGAGCTGGCTTTAGAGGGGAGATGCTTCCTCAAGACACTTGAGGAAGACAAAATGCTTCCTCAACTAGCATTGAGGAAGGACTCCAATTTTCACCCTCAAAACTACTGTCTTTGTTGGAGTGAAACAACCTGGAGCCATGCCTACCCACCAGTCACCCTTCCACTAGCTGGTGGCCTTTCACTGAGCAGAAACTCACCAAAATCAGGGCTTAAATACTTGGAACCACCAAAGCAGAAGGAGGCGCTGAAGATGAGTTCCCGGGAGGCTTCAAGAATACGTCTTGATGGCTCTGGGAAGTGACTTTGATAGACACGCACAGAATACGGAGGGTCACACCCATGGGACACGAGCCACGTTCCCTTGTTACCGCAAGGCTATCTCCAGAGAATTCCTGCTGCCATGTACCATCCCACAGAGTTCAAGCCTGACTGTTCTGAAACTTGACTCACAAGGGTGTGTCTCATGGAAATTCTACTTTGGTTTGGTGCATGACCTGCCTTCGTAGCAGCCATTTAACAGAAGACATCGTCATACGTGATGGCTGCTGCTGTTCTGTGTCCTATACTTTAACTGAACTTTTCTGTTTTATACCTGTGGCCTGAGGCAACTTCATCAAGAAAGTTGCAATTTGATATGCTAAAAATGATAAATAAGTAAATGGTGTTCCGTTTCCAAAAGAGGGTGGCAGCGGTGGGAAATCGAAGAAATAGTCACAGTTCCCACCTCCCTAATGCAATCCTTGTTCTTCCTCCATCCTTCCCTGAAAAGGGCAGTTCCTGGGAACGGAGGGGAAGAGCATACCCCCTCTCCCCACCCCCACAATAAAATCAACAAGCTATTAAAGACCATACCCATCTCCCCCTGTGGTTGCTATATGTACAAGAACACGGCACACTTCCTTTGCCCTTTGTCCAGACCTCCATCTGAAGCTCTGACTGGTTGAAGCCTTTTGCCCTCCTGGCTCAGACCCAGTGTTTGCTGGGGCCACAGACAGAAGCAGAGGGTTCTAAAGAGCTGTGAAGCACGTACTCTCAATTGCAACATCCTTCCTCTGCATTCCCTCTGGGTAATTTTGTCTGGCTCTCCAGCAACCCAAGGCTATGGAACACTCTCAGAAATACCCTACAGATCATGGTCCTTCCCCACTCAAGCTTCCTGCTCTGTTCAAGAGCACACAGCGAAGGGAGAGGCGCATGGGACCTGCAAACCTGTTAGGATGCACAAGCAAGGCCAGCTCCCCACCCAAACCTCCCCCAGGAGATAAACTTGAATGAATGAGATCAGCCTGATGAGGGATGGCTCCCTATCCCCACAATCATCCGAAAAGACCCCTCAGGCAACCCAGGATCTGAAAGGACACAAATAGTCCACATATGAGTGAAACCATATAATGTTTGTCCTTCTCCGATTGACTTACTTCACGCAGCATCATACCCTCCAGTTCCATCCATGTCGAAGCAAATGGTGGGTATTTGTCCTTTCTGAGGGCTGAGTAATATTCTCTAGTGTATATATACCACCTCTTCTTTATCCATTCATCTGTTGAAGGACATCGAAGCTCTTTCCACAGCTTGGCTATTGTGGACATTGCCGCTAGGCACATTGGGGTACAAGTAAGGCCCATCCCCAGTTTAATTGAGAAAAGTGAGCATCACAGTGGTAGTGGGCCAGGATCCTGGATCCAGACCAACCCCAATCTCTTCTGAGCATTAGCCCCTGTGAATCAGTAACCGGCATCTGTAATTTCTACTGCATATCCTGTGTGCCTTCATGTTGAGTCAGATGAAGACTGGGACCAAAGAGAAGCTTCTTCTGGCTCACCTGAGCTGGTGAGGCCCAGAGCATTGCACAATTAGTTTGTGTTAGATGGCTTCGTGCAAGGTCAGGGGTCTGCAGCCTTACCCTAAGGGGTGTCCAAAGAAGAATAAGGAGAGGCTAGCGTTCTGCACAGGGAATCCTTCTAGTTGGAGAGGATGCCTCATTGTACCCTCAGTTTTGTGCCACCTCTCAGCATCTCATGGAGAAGGTAGTTGGCTAAAACAAATGGGAGGGGCTGGTGTTCTCTGCAAAATATTATGTATAGAGGGGCTTTAGGGGGTAAAGGTTTAGGAGTAATGGTAATGGTTGAGGAGTAATGATTCTGTAACCAGGCTGGATTGTCCCACAGGGGTGTCCTTGAAACTATCCTTTGATATGTGTTGGCTTTATGGCACTTCAGTCAATGATGTAGGACAAGTATGTACCAACCAAGGGAAGCACAGACCTAAGTTCTACTTCTGCCCTGAACACAGGCCCGTCCCCCCTAACCATGGAGAACTAATCGAGGTATGAGGTCTCAGTAGTATTGTAAGGATGGTTGCTGGCCCACTCAGTGGCTTAACCTACGGCCTGAGGCAGCCCACAAATGGATGAATGAACTATTTCCCTGAAACACTGGGGAGCATTGGGAAGTCAGTGGACCAGATCATCAAAGTGCCGGAACAGACCTAGACCAAAGGGCTGTTTGTATCACACATAGAAACGTGCTGTGAGAAGTGGAAGGCAGGTCAATGTTCAGAGGACCCTCAGAGAAGGAACCGCATTGCCATGGCTAGAGTCGGAAAACAAAATCCAGTGCCTTACTAGTCTAAACTACTGTTCTCGTGGCAAAGGATAAGGATTACACGTGTGTAGACCTTTCCAAGGTTGCATGGATACTAATGTTCTTACCTAGGTACTGGCTGGGGTGAAACTGGATGTGGCCTTGGAATGTGTTGGGAGGGGACAATTTCAGCCTCCAGTGTTTGCCGTGGGCTCAGACGTAGAGGTGCTGACACCATGGCAGACACCCAGGCTGGGGCCATCATCCCATTGAGAGACAAGTCCTATGGGGTGGCTCTCTACCACGGAACCCTGCGGGTCCCTCTGGGGCTCTCCCTTTGCAGTCCTCTTATGGGACTAGAACAGAGGATGGAAGGAAGGAGATCCAGAGCTATGGGGATGGCTGAGGGGAAGGGCTGGTACAGCAGATGAAGGTTTCTTCCACAGGGAACTCTGGGAACTCTGACACTGGCAGTAATAGCCACACCCAGGATTGCAGAGTCCTGACTCAGAAGCAACTGATATTGTCAACTTCTGAATTCTGCTCTTCTTAATGCCTGAAGCAAACCAGACACACAAAAGTAGGAAGAACCAGGAACAGCAGCCAAGCTTATTTGTCTGATAAATATTTATGGAGCAGCTACTCGATGTCAGGTCCCATTCTAGGCCCTGGGGATATGGTAGTGAACAGGAGACACACACACACACACATACAAAAATCCCTGCCTCAGTGGCACTAACTAGACTAGTGGGAAGAGACAGACCAAGAAATAAATAAACCAGTAAATACACAGTATGCCCAGGGGTGGTCAATGCTGTGGAATAACGATTGCTAACTCTCACAGAGAACTTCTCTTGGTCAGTGTTCTAAGTCCTTCACATCTGTGAACCTACTCAGCTCTCAACCTTGTTTTACCTCCATTTGATGGATGAGAAAACTGAGGCCTCAAGAGGTTGACGAAACCACCCAAGGTCATGCAGGCTGGGGTAGGGTTGGGCTGGGAGTGGAGATTTTGAATAGGGACATCCTGGGAAACCTCATAGGGAAGATGACAACTGAACAAAACCCCACCCAGAGGTGAGGACCGGAGACTATCTCAGGGAAGATCATTCAGTTGCAAAGCCTTCCAGGCCCAAGGGCGAGGAATAAGGCCGGAGGCCTGTGGCTTTCCATCCCGTGAATCTGAGGGGAGGTGGGGCATGGCCTGCTTTTCCTATTCAAGTTCTTATTGCTGGGCTGGGAATACAGGAAGGATTTCGGGGGCAGAGTCCGGGAAACCAGTCAGAGGTTGACCTCCAACAACCCAACAATGGCCCCTGTGGTCAGGAGGCAGGAGGGGGCAGCAGGCCTGAGGCCCCACAGGGCTTGTTCTGAGGTCTGTGTGGACGTGCCCCTGGGCTGTGCACCGTCCACACCGATCCACCGACTTGCAGAGCAGGGTCGGGATACTGTGGACACCAGAGAAAATACGAGTTTCCATTCTTGGCTGCCTCGTGTTCCCCCAAATATTACCGACTGACATTCCTGTCGACTTGCCTACAAGCCAGTCTCACTTACACCACCTCACTGTCCCCCGGGGCCCTGATTCTTCCACCTTCCTTCAGCTGGTCCTTCTGCGGGGATACCCTTGACCTCCACACCACAGCCCTCATGTCTCTAACTCGCACGAGCACATCTACGATTCCCTATTTCCTCTCCCGCAGCCCCCACCGGTCCCTAGGGTGGGATTTGTAGTTGCACCTCAATCCTCCTTTGTTTTTCCCTTTTTTCCCAAAGACTTCAATCCCTAAAAATTATTCTGAGACATCTTCTCTTTCTGTTCCAGCTGCCATGCCCACATCCCTCCTGCTTCCCCCCCCTCTGGATGATTTTCATAGTCTCCCAACTGGTTGCTCTTCTCGCAGACCCAGCCCTCACTACGGACACTTGGGAGCTCAACCTGGCCAACTATGAGCTGTGACCCTTGTTTTAAAACCCTCAGCTGCTGCTCGCTGCCTGGTGTCTAGGCACACGTGCCCCAGCAGGCAGTCAACAACCCCAAATACATCACAATCTGTCTCCAGTGTCATTATCCCCTATGTAACCTCTGCACACCTACTCCTGTGCAGCATGGGGCTTGCGAGTCTTCTGCACGTTCCTGCCACGGGTTCTTGGAGTCCCTCCCTGTCGTCTACCAGCTTTCTCTGATACCCTCCTCATGAGGACCTTCTTATTCCCCCAAAGCGAAAGCATTTGCTCTCTCTTCTAGAATGACACTTCTCTCATGCATTTGTGGTACCAATGAGGATTTTGTGACCTATTACACTATTTGTGACCTTGGACGCAGAGATTTGAAGGCATCATTGAACGTTGGCAAGTGTCTAGTAGGGAGGACTCTAGATGCTAGAGACCTAGGTGCTAATAAGTACCTGGGCATAGATCTTAGGCACCTAGGTGCCAGGTACTCACTTATTCATTGATCTCTTTATTCCACCAACACCGAGAGCTAAGCATCAAGGACACGGAGGTAGTAAGATACTGTTCCCCTCTTCAATATGCTTGTTAGGTATTTAACACAACATGAAATAATTTACAAATTATGGGAGCGGTAATCCGACCATCCTCACTTCACAATTATGTTTCATGCTACCTTCTACTCCTGCCCTCATAAATCAAGGTAATTACCTGGCAATCTGGCTGGGCCTTGTAAGGCAAAAGAGCCGTTCATGTCTTGTGTCAACTGGTGAACAGAGAGGAGACAAAAAGGGTAAATTACCCTGCTTCCCATCTGTGCCCAATCCGCTCTAAATCTCCAGGAAAACTGTGCTCAGGATCGCCCAAGACAGATCCTTCCAACTGTGTGTGGAAAAGCAGGGTTTTGTGCAGTAGGTAAGGGGCGGCCTACAGTAGGTGTGTAAGCATCTCTGAAACTTCGTGTGGATCTTTTGTTTGAGAGCGAGCCTGTGCACTTCTGAGGGACTTAAAAGGTTACCTTCCCCCCCCCCCCCCCCCACTGTACACACAGCGCGTGGAGTGGGGCTCTGAAGGTCTGGCTGTGACGTGTGCCGCGCATTTTAGAGATGCTCCATGAAATGGAAAACACTACTGTTCCCTCAAGCTCGAACGTGATTCTGGTACCTTCCTGACCTGTTATACAACCACATTTAACATGCTGAGATTTGGGACGCCCGGGTGGCTCAGTGGTGGAGCGTCTGCCTTCAGCACAGGTCATGATTCTGGGGTCCTGGGATCAAGTCCCGCATCGGGCTCCCTGCAGGGACCCTGCTTCTCCCTCTGCCTGTGTCTCTGTCTCTGTGTGTCTCTCATGAAGAAATAAAATCTTTAAAAAAAATAATAACATGCTGGGATTTAAAAAAAAAAATGTGTTCTCATTGGACAGGAGACTCCACAATGGGGCAAATGAATAGTTGAAACGTCCCCCCAAAACTGAAAACAAAGACCATATGTATGGTCAGTGTATTGTGCCGACTAGGAGCCTCTGCAGTGACTCTGCTTGGGGTGAAACCCCAACTCCAACGCTTACAAGCTGTGTGACCTCAGATGAGTCACCTAACTTCTATGTGCTCCCTCCCAAAGTGGAGATAGTAATAGTTCCTAGAAGTGTTACTGTATTAAATGGGTTAATATTCAAAAGATGCTTAGAACAGTGCCTGGCAAGCATTAGCACCATATAAGTGTTCATTAAAAAAAAAAAAAAATTGGTGGGGAGTGTCCGGGTGGCTCAGTCGGTTAAGCATCTGCCTTTGGCTCAGGTCGTGACTCCAGGGTGCTGTGATCGAGCCCCACATCAGGCTCTGCTCAGCAGGGAGTCTGCTTCTCGCTCTCCCTCTACCACCCCCTCTGCTTGTGCTATCTCAGATAAATAAATAAAATCTTTAAAAAAATTTTTTTAGACTTTACCTTTTTTTTTTAAACTTCATCCTTTTTAAGAAAAGCAGCATAGGACCCCTGTGCCCCTCAGTAACGCCATGCAGCACAGGGACCCCCTCATGACCTCAACATTATTGGTAGAATGACTCTCCATTCTCGACGGTCCAGGGGGCAGCCAACATTATTTGTAGGAAAAGGAGAGGAATGAGTTCTGTTGTACACAGTACATTTTTATGCTTACTACTCTCTTAAATGGAAGGAAGACATCCAAAGAGGGAGAGAAAAAAAGAATCTCTTCCAAACGATACTTGAATAAACCTGAACAAATGAAAGCTCGGTAGGTGCTGCAACCCTGTGCATGGGTGACACACACACTACAGCATTAATGAGTGTCACGTGCAGCCCTGTGGGGCCAGACATTCCCCAAATTGGCCCTCTTTATGCCTTGTTTCCTCCTTTATGTGCAATTTCATCTTTCTGGGGCCTGCATAAATCTCTCTCAGCCAGTATTATCTTCCCATTAGGAGTGAGCGGCCATAATGACAGCCACCTGTTTTAATGACAGAGCCAGGATGTCATCCTTTTCAGCAGAGTGTTGTTAATCTAAGTAACCTTTCCCTTCAGGAATGCCATCCCCACCCTCATGCAGTGACAAGCCATTTCCAGAGCACCTGTTCCCCCTCTAGTTTTAAAAGGTAAACTCCTCCCCAAGGGGCCCCCTGCCGCTCCCCCCAACCCAGCCCTGCTGCGCTGCTTGTGTGAGCCTTGGCTGTGCCAGCTATGGGGCGGGGAGTGGGGGTGGGGGAGAGCGGGACAGGGAGACTGCGGCCCAGCCAGCATGTTGACACGCCCTAGTGGCCTGGGCAGGAATTTGTCCCCAGAGTTAACCACCACCCTCCCCGGCTTCTATCCCCGATCGGCTGCGGTCACCACCGGGCCCTCGGGCCCTCCGCCCCCCTGGAGGTCAGGTGTGAGGCAGCAGCGGCCCCCTGGGGTCCAGCACCAGGGACCCCACGATCAGCCCTTGCCACTCATCCCCACGGGGCCCCTGATTGCTCTCAGCACCTGCAGCTGCTCCCGGGTCACCACCGCTGGTTTGGCACCAGGCACAGACGCTGCCACCATCAGAACTGTCCCAGCCGCCAGGCTACTGCAGGTGCATGTGCCCTCCACTTGCCCGTGGCCTCAATCCGCAGCACGTATGACGCTGGCCCCTCGTCCCGCCAGCCCAGGACCGCAGGTAAGCTTTGGCACTGCTCTGCCCAAAGGCCATGGTGACACTGGGGAGTGTGTGCCAGGGCCTGGCAGGGAGCGGGTTTGGATCCTGTCTTACCTGCTCTCCTCCCTCCCTTGAACGCCTAGGTTCAAGGCCCAGGCTGAGTGACACCTCCTCCATGAAGCCTTCCCAGACTGCTTGCCCTGCTCCCTTCCCGGCCATGCTGGGAACTCTTCCCCTCTTCCCATTCCTCTTCTCTTGTCTGGACGGCTGTGCACGCCTCCTCATCCCACTGCCCAGGGGCAGGTGGCAAGGCAGGAAGGAGGGCGAATGCAGTGAGTTGTCTCTACCCGCCATCTCTAACTTCCTCCTTCCTGCCCTGCGTCAAGCTCGTCAACAGCACCCCTGTTCCTGGGCCACTGGCCTCCCGACCCAGGCTACTCTTGGGTGGAATGTCTAGGAGACGCACCGATGCCACCAGTCACACATTGCGCTGAATCCACAGGTACCGTTGCTGTCTTCTATCCTGCTTAGATGGAAGTGTTGGCTCTTTTCTCTCAGGCTGACCCCTCTACCTGCGCTCTGGGTTCCGCACCCTCCTGCCTTCCCAAGGACTGCTCCCCTTTCGCCCACCATCTCTGTTGATTCCTTCTATGCATTTAGACATGTGTACGCCTCTCCTGACTTTAACAACCCTCCGACCTCAAAGCCCCTCATGTCCCACTAGCCTCTCTCTTGGCCCCTTTGATGCTGAGCTTCTTGAATGAATTTTCTAGACTTGCTCACTTTCGACTCCCTTTTAAATACACTCCAATAGGGCTACCTTCTTGGCTCTTGGTCAAAACTTGTGCTGGAAACCCCAACCCCCCTGTTCCCGAGTGCAGGTAATTACCGAGGGGCTAGCCCAGGCTCTCTGCCCTTCACGTGCAAAATACCTACCCCGGGTCAAATATGCTCCCAAGCTTCAAAGGTCATCAATTTGCTCATGACTTCTGAAATTATATTTATATCCACACTGAGGGAAGAAGTATTTCAAGAAGAAGGAAATGGTCCACAATATCAAATACTGCCAAGAGGCTCAACAATATGCATGCTGAAGTGTCACTGCACAGGATTGGATTGAGCTGTACACGAGTCACTGGCAAACTTACAGGGCAAACTCTGCAAGGTTCCATTGGTGGGAACAGGAGCAGAGCTCTCACTTTGCAGATCGACTACCTAAACCCAGTGAGGTGACGTGGCTGAGGAAGCTCGAGGTCAGACATCTAGACAGATCCAGGACTAGGACAGACTCTTGACCCTCAGTTCAATATGTGCCCAAGACATACTGGCTGAATCATCTCATCGGGAGTATAGTCTGGGCTTTATTACTCTGGTGTCAGCAGAACCCTCCCCTTTGGGCCATGGCCAGGCCACCCTGAGATGGTCAAGTTACAGAGTCAACCAATTCAGGAACCATCTGGCGTAGGTGACAGAACTAGTTTTTTGAGAACAGTGTTTTTCCTAAAGCTCTAGAGTTCCAGAGCATCCCTCCCTATTTCCCCCTAAAATCCAGTCCTATATTAGGTACCCTATTCTTACCTACTGGAATCTGCTCATTCTAGTAAGAAGAATATACTTCTCTCTCTCTCTCTCTCTTTTTTTAAGATTTTACTTATTTACTCATGAGAGATATACAGAGAGAGGCAGAGACATAGGCAGAGATGTGGAATTTGATCCCAGGACCCTGGGATGACGATCTGAGCTGAAGGCAGAAGCTCAATCACGAGGCACTCAGGGGCCCCAAGTAGTGCATAATTACATTCCTGTTATCTATCTAGATCCCAAATCTACAGGTCTTTTTTCCTTTCAGAGCTCAACCAACTCTTTCTTCAGTGCCATGTGGGAGTTCTGCCTCTCACAGGGAATCCTTCCTAGCGATACATAACTCATCATTCCCTAGAGCAGACACAGAGTCCTGTCCTGAGCCTACACTTGCCTTCAACTTTGGTTCCTCCTTAGCCCTGGTGGGACGATTTTCAACTATTAGAGAAATAATTAACAGTCATATTTTTCTTGGACCTATGATTTCTTTCTTCTTCAGCACCGAGGTATTATGAATTTGTCTTAGAAAACAACATTTATTTTAATTTAATTTTTTTTTCAGAAAACAACATTTAAACTACAGCAAAAATAAATAAATAAATAAATAAATAAATAAATAAATAAATAAATAAATAGCTAGCTAGCCCACTCTCCATCAGATTGCAATTTGGTATCATATTTGTGTAGGCAGCTTCTATAATGGCCCCCAGTGATCCTTACCTCCTAGCATTTGTGTCCTTATACAATCTCTCTTTTTAGTATGAGCTAGATCTTGTAATTCATTTATAATGAGAAGAATACGGTAACAGTGATAGGATGTCATTGATGAGATTAGGTCACAAGACTGTGACTTCCATACTGCTGGCCATATCTCATATCTGACTACAGTGGAAGCCACCTTACCTATGGAGAGGCCCACATAGCCAGGAAGTGGTGGAGGCCCCAGTCAAAAGAAAACTGGGCAGTGGAGCCTCATTCTAATAGCCCATAAGGTACAGAATCCTTCCGACAGCCACGTGAACTACCTTAAAAGTCTTTCCCCAGTTGAGTTTTCAGATGAGATCATGACCCCAGCAAAAAACCTCACTTGCAGCTTTGTGAGAGATCTTGAAACACATGCCCTCAGCTAAGCCATGCCCAGATTCCTGACCAGAGAAACTGAGATAACACATGTATGTTGCTTGAAGCTGCTAAGTTTTGGGGTAATTTGTTACACAAAAACAGGTTTGAGCATAAGGAAGATGCACATCCAAGACATTTCCCGCCACCCCTAAACCCTAAGTCAAAATGGAGATAGAGAAATGCATTGCTGAAATTTGAACATGATGACAAGTGTGGTATTAGTGAAGGTCATTTGACTTTTGATTTCCAAGGTTAAAACTATTAAGAAGAAAATATCGTTCAGTTCCCACCATCCCAACAGAATAAATGGAGGAGATAATTAGTTGTCACTTGCCTGGTGTCACTTGCTTGTTTTATGTAGCTGTTCTGGGCAGATGGAAAGTGAGTCTAGCATCCAAGTGCAGCGTTAGCATTAATGAATTCCCAAAATATTCTTTTTTTTTCTGGGGTAAATTTACTTTCTAACTACCACCATTGCCAACCAAAAAATTAAATCAATAAATCAGTATGAGGAAATTGTCAGGAGCTAGGAGTCCTGCTAGAAGAAAGCAAGTGTTTATGGGTTGAATTCCCGGAGCACTCTGTAACCGGCCTGCCACCCAATTCCAGGGCCATCAGAGGCCCAGAGAGAGAGGGAGCCGCAGGCCCGGCGGCACGAAAACAATTCAGTACTCTAGGTTCATGTGGGCCTTAGTGTCTTTGTGGCACATTTCTCCGCTACTCAGGGAAAACAAAAAACAAAAAACAAAAAATAATCACTGCCAAACTCTTTTTGCTTGTGTTTCTGTTTCTGGCAAGGAATAAGTATTTCTAACTTATTAACTCTTTGTGAACACAAACTCTGCCTGTTTGATACTGCTTTCTGGCATGCCCCTTTTGTCTTCTGATGTGGTCTGTCTACAGCAACATCACTCATGCCCCAGAAAAAGAGACAAAAGAGCATGCATGCATGGACTCGAAGTTACGAAGTTAACACAGTCATCATAGTGAGAAAGGGTTGTATGGTAGACAAATGGCCCTTTGAGGTTTTTTACACATTCACTGAATCAAGGAACAATCATGAGTGTTTCAAGAGTTACACATGATCAAAACCAGCAAATAAGCCAAAAAAAAAAAAAAAAAAACCCCACACAAAACAGAAAACAACAACAACAACAACAAAACCACTTATTTTGGGAAGGAGGTTCTCCCTCCAACCCTCCTCCCAACATACATAGATACCACACACACACACACACACACACACACACACACACACACACACTTATATCCATGCTTGGTTAAAGAGAAACACTCTCAGGTGGTAACTACCCACATAATGAGAACTATCAAAATAATAATTGCAAGCAATAAATGCTATTTCTAGATATTCCTATGCTTAGCGCCATGTATTTGAAACATCTGTGTGATTTACTGAATGCTGCACTCTTCAAATACGTCAGCAGGATGGAAAACAAAGCCATTGGTGTTGTACTGAACATCCTGCTATCTGCAAACATCCAGGTAACCAAAGCAATGTCTCCATTGTTGTCTAGATGCTAGACATTTGCTGTCCCCGCCCCTCTTCCCGCCTCCAAGAAGTCTGTAATTTCCCATTTCCCTGTTTTCTAGTCCAGAACTTAGCACGGATGAGCCACACAGTGAGCTCCTCAACGATTCACTAATCACTAGAAATTGACTGGAATGTTGGAAATTCGTATATACTAAATGATCAAAGACAAACAGACGGTCCACCTTTTTAAAAATTAAGGGATAGAATGTAATGGTTGATGTTCTAAGTGGAAGTCCCCAGCGCACCCGCCTTTAGAATTGAGGTAGTTGATACACGGAGCTATTGGCTCTGGTGCTTACTCTGTCTTTCCCTTGTGCATCTCCACAGGTATAATAAATCCGGCTAGCCTAAAATTTAGGTATTAGCTTGGGTACCTAAATTCGAAGTAAAGCACCATGTGAAAAAATCTCTTTGGGGTGCCTGGGTGGCTCAGTCAGTTAAGCATCTGACTCTTGGTTTCTGCTCAGCTCATGATCTCAGGGTCGTGGGATGGACCCCCATATCAGGGTCTGCTCAGCATGGAGTCTGCTTGGGATTATCTCCCTTTGCCCTTCCCCACTACTCACACTCACTCACTCGCTCTAAATAAATAAATAAATAAATAAATAAATAAATAAATAAATAAATAAATAAAATCTTAAAAAAAATCCTTCTCTCTAATCTTTGATGTATGGATGTTGTAGTTGATAACCTATAGACTATGCTGGCTTTTCCAAACCTATGTGAGTCAAGTATTTTTCTCCCTCCCCTTCTCTCCTTCCTTCTTTTACTCACTGAATAAGTATTTATTAAACATCTGCTAGGTTCCAAGCATTATAACGAGTGCTGGGAATATAAAAGTGATGCACTGATAAGATACTGTCCATGCTCTGCTTTAATGCCCTCAGTTTGTCTCCAGGGTCACCTGCAGATGCTTCCCTAGAAGCCTGTGAATTTCTGCCTCATTCTGTCTTTCAGGGAATGAAAGAGCTATTTTTCTGGCCTTTTGGAGAGCTTGGCCTGAGCATGGGGAAGATGAAGTACCCAAGAATGATGCTCGCAGAGTAACATAAACCATGGAAGGATAAGGCATTATGGACAACAGCCCAGCTGGCTCACCTCTCACTGGGACAGTGTCCCACAGGTGCCCGGTGTGCATGGGTCACTGCCAGGCAGTACCCACCTATGAGCATATGCTTACTGGCTGTCCTCCTTCCCTGCATCACTTCCCCTCTCCCTCATGTCCTTGGATTCCTCTCTTTGGATTCAGTATTAGCTTTGGGGGAAACTCATTGAACGTACAAACTCCCTGGGGAGACATAGAAAAGTTACCAAATTGTCGCAAAACTCCATTTTTTTTTTCCAAGTAGGAAAATAGCCGAATGCTAAACTCATTCAGATCGAAGATCATCTAAACCTAAGCTGCCTGGTATGTCTGCAATGGTATTTTTAACACATCCCTAAGTGTCACGAAAATCCATAAAGTATTCATTCTAGTGAAATTTGAAGGACGTAGAAAACACAGGCATATTCTCTGAAAGAATTATCGTGTGATGCCTCAAATAGAATGCACTTGCATTTTTCATTCTCTAAATTTAAAGATAATCCTTTGGCATTTGGGTCTTTGGACTGGCTGTGCTGCTCTGCTTTTTGTGAAAGCTAAATAACATTTCCTATTCTGCAAAACAATATGAGACCCTGAATCAAACCAATTCTACTTCGTAAACTTTACTTGAATGCTATTTTTTTTTTTATCAACATCACAAGTCTATTAGAAATCAAAGAACAGCTGGCTTTTCACTAAAGTGATTATTTTTTCATTATTGAATTCTGAATATTCAGTGTTACCTGTCTCTCTCTCGCTCCCTCTCTCCCTCTTGAGTCTTTGCAAATTAGATTGCTATATCCAAGACACCTCACTTTTCTTCAGTAAAGGGGACAGGATGAATAGGAATAGAAGTAGAAAGAGAGAGACAATATTACTTCTATAATACTTTTCAGCTTCACACGGAATGAATAAAACAAAGACAATTTTAACATCTGCGCAGTCAATAAATGTCAGTTTCCAGAAATCAGTTCCATGGCCCGTGAATTGACTGTAGTGCTGAAGCTGATTCCTGAATATGAATATACATATATTCATACTGTCATACTACCTAGACTTACACGGTCTACAGTCACTGTGCAGAATGGGAATATCTGGGAACTCAATTACTTGACATAAATAAGACTTCATATTTGCGAAATAAAAACTTTCTAATAGCCAAACTTCTGGTCTCTCCTTCGATGATAGCTGCTCGTCATAAACTTAGAATTGAAAGTCAGATCTTGATTGATATTATATCCTAAACTCGTACAGGCTTGATAATAGAACACTGCCTTTATTTAGTTCTTTTCAATCTGCAGGCTTCTATAGTGGTTTTATAGTTACTCAGAGTTTGAAAAGAAATTACTCCTGCAGTGGAAGTTTCCAAAATGCTTTTGTGGCGTCTTCTCAAAAAAGTAAATAGTGACAAGCCAACCAGAGATAAGGTGGGACAGTAGGAATAAAAGCATCAACTCCTGAAGGCATGGATTAGAATTTGGTAAGTGACTGTTACTTCTTTCAAACAAGATGTGGCTGGTGGTTCTGTGGTCCAAGGACTGGAAGCCTTAGGACTCCTCTGGGAACTCATTAGAAATGCAGAAGGTCAGGTCTCACCATGAGCCAACTGAATCAGAATATGCATTTCAACATAACCCTCCGGTGATTTACATGTACCCGAAGACTGGAGGAGCTCTAACATACAACATGACATCATGTGGTATAAATGGAAACACTGAAAATGACGTTTTTGTTCTGAAGGCCAGGTAGGGGAATGGGAAAGAAGTTACTAGAGAAGTGCTGGAGAGGGGGGACGTACAGACAACCAGAAAGTAAAGGGGTTTCTAGGCCTATGCCTCTCCCCCACTCCAAAACAAGCCCTGAAATGATAACTGGACTCCATCCACACCAAGCAAATACCAGCTTGACCAGCAAGCCCAGGTTGTGAGGTCATGAGGACTCTCTGACGCTCAGTCTATTATTCATCTGATAAACAAGGAGATGACACAATAAACTCCATCTAGCTCTAAAGTCCTCTCATTCAACATACAAAAAAGTAACAAGCTGGGGCACATAGTGGGGGCGAGAACATTTACATAGCACAAGGTGATTTTCACAATTCGGGTGCACATTACTTTGGGATCCTGGGCAATTTTTACATTAAAGTGGGATTATTGTTCCACTGAGTAACTTAAGGCAAAAAAAAAAAAAGACCATTTATTTGTGGAAAATTTATTTTTGTAGTGAGTGAGAGTAACCTAACCATGTCTTTATCCTTGCTCCTTCTAAAGGTCTTATTGCTTCTTTCTACTTTCTGAGAGTCAACCACACTGTACCCATGGACCAGAGAAGGGAGAGAATCCCGCCAGAGGTGGAGAGGAAGAGAAAAGAAAGAAGTATGCAAGCACTCGCTGCATCACTGGGCGGAGAAGTCATGATGCCCGCTCTGACTTCCTCTTGCACTCCAGATCTCAGTTCTTTCACGGGGTCTCACTTCTCCATTCTAAAGTAATGCAGTCATCCCCCCTTATCCACCGGAGGCACATTCCAAGATCCCCAGAGGATGTTTGAATACTGGATAATACTGATACTTGATACTTGGATAATACTGAACCCTATATACACTGTGTTTTTTCTATATGAACACAGCTATGATGAAATTTAGTTCATAAATCAGGCACAGTGGGCACCTGGGTGGCTCACTGGTTGAGTGTCTTCCTTTGCGACTCAGGGTGTGATCCCGGGATCCTGGGATCGAGCCTCACATCGGGCTCCCTGTAGGGAGCCTGCTTCTCCCTCTGCCTATGTCTCTGCCTCTCTCTCTCTTTGTCTCTCATGAATAAATAAATAAAATCTTTAACAAATCAATCAATCAATCAGGCACAGTAAGAGATGAACAAGACTAATGAACAATAAGATAGAAGAGTTAAAACAAGATACTGTAATACAAGTTACGTGACTGTGGTCTCTGAAAATATTGTATTGTACTGTACTCACCCTCGCTCTTTTTGTGAGGATGTTGAGATGATAAAATACCTGTGTGATGAGCTGAAGCGAGCTGAATGATGTGGGCATTATGACAGTGTGAGGCCACGGCTGCCCTTATGACCATATGTCAGAAGGAAGATCATCTGCTTCTGGATGTGGTTGCCTGCGAGTATCTGAAACCATGGGGAGTGAAACCACATATAAGGGGAACTACTGTCCCATCCTTTACTGTGGCTAGAATGGGAACAGAATGCTTTAATCCACACAAGCATCTCTGTATGATGTTTGAATGGCCACACACATTGGTAGACAAAATCTAAAATCCACGTGGTTCTACAAGCCCTGGGCTGTCAGCTACCAGGGACCCTCTTTGGGACCGATTTTCCCTTAACTGTTAGACCTAAAGTGGCCCCGAAGCTTCCCCAAACGAATCTCTGCTCTTCCATAGGAAATTTTACTTTATAATATCTAGGCAATGCCCACAGTCAGGTTACAAAATAAACAGCTAAAATGTTGCACCAGTGTTGGGTTTCAACTCACCGTGATAGTAAAGAGAAACTCTTGCATCATGGAAGTTGAACTTGGATCGAACTTTCTCAACTGAGCACGGTCAGCTGCCAGGGGCTCCAGGCGAGCACCCAGAAAAGATAAAACTCCAGTCCTGATGGAATTAGCCAAGCAGCACCAGGCCAAGGCCAAATGAGAGCAGGCGGTTTACACCACTCTGTTGCCAACAGAGCCCCACTAACAGTATTACGTACCAAATTTTCACACTGAATGTTGGGACAAGATGGCCATTGAGGTGGGTGTTTTTTTTTTTTTTTAATTTATTTATGATAGGCACACAGTGAGAGAAAGAGAGAGAGAGAGAGAGAGAGAGAGAGAGAGAGAGAGGGGCAGAGACATAGAGGGAGAAGCAGGCTCCATGCACCGGGACCCCAACGTGGGATTCAATCCCGGGTCTCCAGGATCGCGCCCTGGGCCAAAGGCAGGCGCTAAACTGCTGTGCCACCCAGGGATCCCCCGAGGTGGGTGTTTAAAAGGAAAGTGTGGTCGAATATGTGAAACACCCTAAAGAACTCTTTACTTTATTTCCCTGAGACATTGCCAGGATGACTTAGAAACCATTTAAATATTACGCTTATCTCTGCTTCAACATTCCTCATCTTTGAGGCCTCCCTATCAAACTTGCATCTTGCTTAACTTGGCGAGGGATGCTACTAGGAAAGACAACGGCAAAGCCCATTTGTGGATATGAAAGGACAACAGAACTTTCATGCAAACAACTCCCAAGACCACCAGGAACGTTCATCTGGATATCTGGCCTGATCCCAAACTCAGTATAAAACAACCCTCTTTATCGCCCCAGCAAACTCTTCCTCTAGACCTCTCTGGGTTTTGTGGGTGATACAATGACATTTCCCAAGCTGGAAACTGGATAATCCTTTGGGCTGTCCTCTCCTCCACTGTCTGGGTTTGAGCAAGTCATGCTGATTTGTTTCTCCCAATAGTTTCTGTCATCAGCTCTTGTTTTTTTTTTTTTTTTTTCGTTCTACAGAGCCCAGTCTCATTCATGTGCTTATGATCCCCATTTGAGTGATTTAAAAAGCTCACCTCCCATTTACTCATTAATTCATTCAGTGCATAGCTGAGCACCTAATATGTGCTGTAGGAACCGTACTAGGTGTTTGAGGATGAAAAGGTGAGCAAAATGGATGTGGACCGAGTCCTCAGGGAGTTCACAGGCTGGTACAGCTCTTCCCATAGGATATATTTTACAGGACACCATCAGGTCACCTGACAAACATACTCTTTGAATCCTGTATTTGTCCGGCTCAAATGCCTCCGACAGCCAACTGAAAACAAAGCAAACTGAAAGGAAAACTCTTCCTACCATTTTAAAGCATTGCATGCTAGCTCCTACCTGCTTCTCTAATCGCCTATTTTACTATTTTCTCAGCAACCATCTGGTTGAAACCAGCTGGCTGCATCCCCATTTCAGGACACTCCGTATTTGTGACTCTTTGCTTTGTTACTGCTGTTTCTTTTCCCAGAAGATCTGTATCCTCCCTTGTGAAATTTTTCAATTGTCATATAAAAAAGGTTCTTTATCCCTTCTGAACTGAAATATTTGGCCAATTTACATAATACGTAACGTATTCAATAAAAATGTTTCCAACTTCTCATGTGATAGACTCTGTGCTAGGCACTGCAGTCTAAGGAAGGGCATACTTTCTCCTATTATAATTCACATTTCCACCTTCAGAATCCTTTTGGTTCTTAAAGGCAGGGATCGTAGAACCCTGTAACCTCCTCCTTATATATTTATATATAAGGGACCTTATATATTTCCTTGTTCATATGGGTAGTCAGTGACACAGCCAGTAATAATGATATTGTCAATACCAACAGAGTCATTTAAAAATTTTACTATTTATTATGCCAGTAATCATCTTCATTGTTCATTAAATATATTTGTTTAAATTGTGAACTATCTGCAGAAACCTTTTTCACTTAAAGCCTAATTTGGGAATGGTGTCCCTTTACCTTGGAAGGGGAACTGGATGTACTATAATGAATTATGAGCCACCAGATGTCACTCTTGTAGATGCTAGTTCCATTGGTCTGACTCTGGATGAGGAAGGGTCTCAAATGTTGCATTACAGTGGTAAAGTAGAATTTCCACGTATTCACTGGATACTCATGCTCCCAATATGGAGTTCTCTTTAGAATCCCTTATGTAGCTCAGCATTGCTCCTTAAAGTTATGTCCTCCTTCCCCTTCACCCCCTCCAAAAAAAAAAAAAAATCATCACGACAAGCAGAGGGTTGAGGATGAATAGTCAGGCTAAATGGTGAATTTATTTTCTCTGTTGGCTTGTGTCACTGCCCTAGTTTGGTTTTATATAGTGTTATGTGAGTTTAATGTTGCTTATTTGAAAAATGAAAACAACACAGGATGCTTGAGTGGTTTGGGCCCAAAAGGAAATCTGTATTTTTGCCAGGAAGAAGGAAAACAGAAATACATAACAGAAACATTTACAAAACCTAATCCGAAAAGAAAGGTTTGTGAGGTTTAAAAATACGTATGTATACATAAAATTGAATTGTATTAATTTCTACAATGTTGGTAGCTTGTAAGTTCCAAACATCGGAGGAGGTAAATGTTTCCAAAGGTGTAAAAACCAAGCCAGCCCTGGATGGGGAGAGAAACCCTCCCACCTGGTGTTTTGTCAAAGCTCAGTGGATGGCAAAACCCGAAGCCCTCCAGGGAAGCTGGAGCAGCTTTTTCTCCCCATGGGTCTGCTTTCTACGACAAAGTTGTATTAAGCAAATATGAGAAAATTATATCTAACACATAAATTTATCTTGGCAGTGTCCCTTTAAGTACAAAAGAAAATGAACGACGGAAAATTAGGAGACAAAATTATTTATCTAAGAGGCTGCATTGGCTCTTTGAATGCTGGAGCCAGAAATTATCCTTATTCTGTCCTGGCTCTCTTTACTGCGAGCTGAGTGTGCATGTGTGTGTGTGTGTGTGTGTGCACGCGTGTTTTCCCTTCAATCTTCTCAAGAAGTGCAACTCTGACATTGCAAATAAGGAATTCTAATTGCAAAATTATACCTTCCATGGAAACCATTTTCTACTCCTTTGCTCTAGAAGCTCTGAAGATATGAATGCTTCCACAAACAGAATGAATGAAGCCCCAATTCTCTATGGTGACAAATTCAGGAAATGGCAGGTTTTATCTTAAAGGAGTTCAACCGATACACAAAAGCTCTCGTGTGCAAATAATGGAATTCTCAAATTGGGATAAATGCGCTTTTAAGAATTTTTATTTTGATCATTTATTTCAGGTAACACTTGTGGATAATATAACATAGCTTTGAATTACAGAGCAGATAAGAAAAATCTAAAAGGAAAAAAATTAGGGCAGGCCTTTATTAAATTTTAAAGTATGCCTTTGCTATACTCTTATAAAGAGCCAAATAGGGTATCAAAATCTCTGGAGATCACCAGTATAATTTCTTTATCATGTTCCATTTAAAATTTAATTATGCAGTCTACAACAAGAAGAATCTCAGCTGTTTAAATAGGTCATGCAGTGAGTAACTTAACAATATTCTAAAGTTTTCCTTGTAAAGATCGTTCCTTTGATAGTCTGTTACACATCAGAACACTATATTATAAAACAAGTGCAATTTAATTCAGTCATTATGGACTCTTATATACATCTATAAAGAATGAAATGTTTTGATTTAGGTAATTTAGAGAAATAATGAAAATCATGTTTCCGAGAGAGCTGCCCATGTTAGATGGGCAGTATCTGCATATATACTTTCTTTGGGTAATCATTATTTTCATGCCTGACAGCAAGGTCAAGGGAATTTTTTAGTTAATGTTTGGGGCATTTTGCTTTATTATTTTTCAATAATCATTCATGGCAAGTAAAAAAGAAAAATCTGGCCACTGAATAATGAATATGTGAATCAGGGGCTTGCTACACCTTCATTCCCCACCACAAGTTTCAGCCAGCATGCAACTCTAATTTCTTTATAATAAAATAACAAAGTAAACACTGCTTTGGGCACTTTACATGTATCGCATCATTTTATTATCAGAACCATTGGCTTATTATTGCCCCCATTTTACAGAGAACACGAGGCACCACAGAGGTAAAGACATTCATTCAAGATCACAGAACTGGTAAATGGCTGAATTGTGATTTGAACACATGCTAGAGTTTGGCTCCAGAGCATATGTGCTGAACCATTTCACTAGGCTGCTTCTTACAATACCAAAGGTGCCTTGTCTTAGATATGGACAGTGCTAAAGTGTTGGTAAAATAATTAGCATCAACCCATCTTTGAATGGACCACTATAATACCAACCGTGTATTGATTGTTTATTGTGTGCCTGACACTGAGCTCAACGTATTATATGGTTTATCTTCTCACACTGACACTTTGAGACAGGTATAATTTTTCCAAATTTAGCAATGAAACACGGATACAGACGTTGACTAACCTGCTCAAGGTCACACAATGAAGAAACAGCAGACACAAGATTCTCCTAACCTCTGTGCTAACACAGAGTCAACAGCAACAGCTCCAAACAGCCTAGTAATAGTCAAATTAACAGTCAAATTTAGGTTAATAACTTTCCAACCAATAAGATGAATGCTTCTGGATGCCATGTGTACAAAGCAGTGAGCAGCATGGGAAGAAAGAGTGTAGGCAGAAATCATACATCTGGTCTACCACTGGTTCTCTGGGAGAAGGCTTCTTCAGTGCTCCTTCCCTTCCTTCCTACTATAGACTGAAAGTTTGCACCCCTATGTCCCCAAATCCATGTGTTGAAGCCCTAGCCCCTAATGTGATGGAATTAGGAGGTAGGGCCGTTGGGAGAGGTAATCAGATTTAGATGAGGTCATGAGGGTGGGGTCGGTATGACGGGATTAGAAGTCTTAGATGACACACTTAGAGTGTGTCATATCCACAAGAGGATATGGCAAGAAGGCAGCCATTGGCAAACCAGGACTCAGGTCCCCATCCAGACATTGAGTATTGAATTGGCCAGCACCTTGGTCTTGGACCTCCCAGCTTCCAGAACCTTAAAAAATAAATGTTGTTTAAGCCAACAGTCTGTAGTATGGTGTTTTGTTATAGCTGACTAAGATACTTTCCAATTCAAACTTTTATGCATTCATTCAAACATCTCTTCTCTCAGATGGTCAAAGACTGATATAAGTATTTGTTTTCTGGGCCTAACATGTTCAGGCACTGCTGGGCACTGAGGATAAATAATGAATAATAATGGGATCTCAATGTGGTTTCTACTTAGTGGGGAAGTTGTAGAAGTCCTCCATTAAACTGCAGCATCAGTAATACAAATGCTAGGACAGGAGTCAGCACCCGGGGCTTTGTACATTAACAGAAGGAGCATAAAACCCTTCAGGGCAAAGAAGCCTTCACAGAAAAAATGGCATCTAAGATGTGTGGCTTGTTTTTTTATTGCTAGCAACGTAGTGAATCTGAGAGGGAGGGTTCTGCGGATTGTAAGGTCTAGGGGTATAATGGTGTCCTATGTGGAGAATTTTAACTGCTTTTCTTTCCCCAAATCTTCTATTAATTTGCCCAGATTTCTCTTTAAAAACAGTTTAGGACATTCCCTGGACGAACAGTCTCAAAGAGAATAACAGCTCTGCAGACTGGTGTCTAAACCCTCACATCAACCAGTCATCCCCTAAGCTCCTCTTCCCACCTCTGCACACTATCCAACAATATGGTACCACTTCCTGCTGATGTACCACCCCTGGGCTCTGTGATGACTTTCCCTCTGTGTGGAGTGCACAACCCTCTCCACTGCTACATGCTCCATCTTGACCTATCTTTTCAAGTCATGCTCAGAAAGTTGATTCACGAGGCTGTCCTTGCTTCCTCATCCTGCTGCTGGAATTCCTTAGTGCCTATTACTTGCTTAGATGTCTTTCTATCTTATGGCATTAAACACTTTCCCCAGCACTCTGATGAGCTGTGCCTGCTACACCAGCCTAAACCACTCCAGGGAAGAGACAATGTTCCATTTGTTTTCTACCAAAGACCCTACAACTATCCTTGGCATATAGTACTTGATGTGCCTTTGTTGAATTAATGAATAAATGATAGATTTCGTAAATGTTAAACTGGGTCAGACTTGGGTCCCAGGAAAGTTGGGGGAATTATTCTTTCTTAGGGATTATAAAAAAGACAGGATATGCTCATCAGTTCCAGATTACTTAGTAAGAGGTTGGCCTGGAAATACCAACATTTTTTTTCCTACTTTCTTCACTCCCCAGCCCCTGGAAAACAATTTTCTACTCTATGTTTCTATGAATTTGATCGTTTCATTTATTTATTTGTTTTGTGTTTTTTTAGAGTCCACACATAAGAGATACCATGCAGTAGTTGTCTTTGTCTGGCCTATTTCACTTAACATAATGTCCTCCATATTCATTCATGTTGCCAATGCCAGAACCCCTTTGTCATGGATGAATAATATTCTAGTGTATGTATGTATGTATGTGTGTACATATGTGTGTATATACACACGTCTTCTTTATCCATTCATCTGTTGACATTTAGGTTGTTTCCATATTTTGCCTATTTTGAATAAAGCTACACTAAATGTTGGAGTGTAGACATATTTCTGAGATCCTATTTTCATTTACTTTGGATATTTACTCAGAAATGAGATCGCTGAATCATGTGGTAGCTCCATTTTTAATTTTGCGGGGGGAACTCCATACTGTTTTCCACAATGGCTACATCAATTTACATCCCCACCTACAGTTCACAAGGGTTCTCTTTCTTCCACATGCTCACCAACATTTGTTATCTCCGGCCTTTTTCATGGTAGCCATTCCAACAGGTGTGAAGTGATACCTCATTGTGGTTTTGATTTGTATTTCCCTGATGATTGGTGATGCCAATCATCTTTTTATGTATCTGTCAGCCATTTGTAAGTCTACTTTGAAAAAATGTCTACTCAGGTCCTTTGCCCAGATTTTAATTGGGTTATTTGTACTTTTGCTATTGATTTCTGTAAGTTTTTTTTTTTAAGATTTTATTTATTTATTCATGAGAGACACAGAGAGAGAGAGAGAGAGAGAGAGAGAGAGAGGCAGAGACAAAGGCAGAGGGAGAAGCAGGCTCCATGCAGGGAGCCTGATGTGGGACTCGATCCCAGGACTCCAGGATCACACTCTGGGCTGAAGGCAGGCACTAAACCACTGAGCCACCCCAGAGATCCCCCCACCCCATTTTTTTAAAAAGATTTTATTTATTTATTCATGAGACACACACACACACACACACACACACACAGAGGCAGAGACACAGGCAGAGGGAGAAGCAGTGTAAGTTCTTTATATTTGTTGGATATTAAGCCCTTATTAGGTTATATATATGATTTGTAAACATTTGCTCCTGTTCCACAGGTTGCCTTTTCATTTTGTTGATAGTTTCCTTTGCCGTGCAGAAGCTTTTTAATTTGATATATGGTCCACTTGTTAATTTTTGCTTTTGTTGCATTTGCTTTGGGTGCCACCAACATTTTTAATCTTCTAATTTATTTCTTTTTAAAGACTTTATTTATTCATTCATGAGAGACACACACAGAGAGGCAGAGACACAGGTAGAGAGAGAAGCAGGATCCCCATGATGGGGAGCTTTATGTAGGACTCGATCCCTGGACCCCAGGATCATGACCTGAGCGAAAGGCAGATGCTCAACCACTGAGCTACCCAGGTGTCCCTATATTCCAATTTCTTTTTTTTTTCTTCCTATCTTCCAATTTCTAAAGAAGATAGCATTTTGTATTGAAGACAACAAGAAATATTAGGTTCTTTTACTTACCAAAGCTCTCTACGGGTCACAGGCATCTACTTTAAAACCCAATGCCCATGACTGAGAGATATGGCCAATCAGAAAGTTTATATCTATTCAGTTCAAATTCCAAATAAAGATCAATAATCGAAGACCCAAATTCCATATGTGAAACAGTAATATAGTGACTTTTATCTCTGATAGTCACATAAACAAGCAGTTCCACTTTCCTGGCAGAGGATCTCAAATAGCAACCCTATGGCCTGTGCTGGTGCTTTAGGACTCAGGAGCTCTGTTACAGTATATTTAATACTTATATTCCCTAATCCCCTCAAAGAAGGCACAGATAAAAGATCAAGTTGTTGGATTAAAATATAAGAAAAAAGTCCAAGTTTTTCTTTCTTTACTTTCACCTTTGGCCCCTGCCTCCAATAGCTAACATCTTGTACAGCATGGCCTCTGAATTACAAACTTAATTATCTTAAGCTTCATTTACTAATACCTCATGATTCTCAAAGAGCATCCTGACCTCTGGGTGTTGTGCTATAAGAACCAGCTCGCGAATCTTCATTGTAGCACTTCAACTACTTCTACTGCGGTCTAGTACACTGCTTTATTTCCCAAAGTATTTAGTTTATATTAGAAGAGTGGACTATGTTAGCAAAGAATTAAAATGCTCTCACCTTTTCAAAAATAGCCAATAATAGTACATGATTATGCTAAAGCCTCTGTTAATATAAACCTTGTTTATACCTTTACTCGGCTATCCAGTATCAAGTGCTAGCTCTAGATAAGCATCATTTATATTAAAACCCCGGCTTACCATAGCTAATTTAGCGCCTCTTTCCCATTTGAATAGTTGGGGATTTTACCATAATTTAATTAAAACACATCCACCCAAACCAAACACCCTTCACCATTAAAAAAAGATCTTGAAAGACATGCTTGTAACGGAAAAATTTACATCCCTACCTACAGTTCATAAGGTACAGTTCACAACAACCAATTGTTCAGATTGCTTACCTGCCCTTTGCTACAGCAAAATAAAAGTGGGGAGTCACCTGTGAGATTGAAAATGATCATTTTCACAGCTCAAGAAATAAGAAACATACATTCCATTTCCAGGACACTTCAAGACAAAGAGGGGTAGCATGAGTAGTACGTGTAGCCAGTTTAAATATTTGTTTTAATCCCAACAAGATCATTGTTTTTAATATGTATAATATAATTACAATGCTTAGAGCATGTTGCTCATATAATCTAATTTTTTCTTCTGGTGACATATTATTACCGGGCTTTAATTTCAGCAATGGCAAGAATTCAAAAACACATTTTGGTTATCATTAGTAATGAAAAATAAACCTGGTACCTGTTCAAGTACCTTTCGCACATATCTCATTTCAACTTCAAAGCATTTTTAACTACCAAGACACAATCCACTGCTACATGATTTGTACATTTTCACAGAATATTATCAGCCAGTGGCCAGCTACTTTAAATGAATGCCATGTAAAGCAATTAAAGTTGAAATACTCCACCCCCATGCAATATTTGTAAATGGCCTTTCAGAAAATTTCAAGACAGTCAAAGCCAATGAAAACAAAACCCCAAAACTGCTTTCAAATGCCACTGTCTTCCTTTCCAGCCATATATCACTAGTTAGCAGTTGCCTGAATTTTCCATTTTTCCCTAGATATTATAGCATAAGCACGTTTTTATGACTAAAAGCATAAAAAACGCAAAATGTCATGTTCCACTCATCATTAGCTGACAAACAAACAAAATAACTACAGGTGCCTTGTTCTAAATAGCACCAAGGTTTCTCAGGGCTCATTTGCACTTTGCCAGTGACAGGCTGGAGAAATCTCTAAAAGGGCTGAAAGCTGGACGACTGATTGAATTCTACAAGATCACACAAACCAACGACTGCTAGCAAAAAGTCTGCTGCGAACAGAAGGATTCCTCACCGACATTATTAACATTATTTCATGTTAATAAGAGGAAGAGAAATAATTGTCAATTGGATACGTCCTGAGCTGCTCTAAAGAAAGTAAAATGATACCTGAGACCACATCAGAAGAAGCATAATTGAGAAAGACCTAACCTACTATTTCTCATGCCCTAATTGTAGTGCGTTACAATGACTATGAATCATGGTTAGGATGGGATTGTCGTCATGTTTATTTTCAACATGGTGCAACATTAGAATAGCAAAATCCCATGGAAAAAAAAAATAGGTAGGCTCACTGCCAAAATAACTTCCCACCAAACTGCAGAAGAGATCAGATCCTCCCTCGAGTAATAAACCAGCTACAACGGAAGATGGTTCGCAGGGAATATGGGCATTGCCTCTTGGTATTCCCGATATGACACTACTTAACAGGACCCAAGGTGCACACCAGGTCTCTCAGACATCTGAGCAATTTCTATCCGTGTGATTATAGCTCCACGTGGGTTTCATCTGACAATACCAGGGTGGTCTGCTGCTTAGCTGTTCTAGAAAAGTTTGCAAGTCATTCTGCATTCCATTATTTTGGGATTAACTTCCTCACCACAAACATGGGCAGATCCACATCTCTTTCTCTCTCTGAAAATGACAAATGCTTAGGTCTTCACAACGAACTTTCTCTGGAGCGCAAGTGCAATGACAAACAAACTCAGTGTGGACACACACACACCAGAACACACGTCCGCATCTAACCTTGTAAGCTGGCATGGAGTTGAAAAGTTTCTTTGGGGTGATATCCAAAGAAATAAGACATATAGTAATTTAAATATTTGGATCACAGTAAACAGTTTTCTTTTTTGGCAATATTAATCACGATCCTATAAGCAAAGATTTTCTTTACATAAAAAAAAAAAAAGCAACCAAATGTGCTTATCTCCTGTAACAGATGGTGACGATATGTACTTTCTCCCTATTCCTTACTGCTGTTCATTATCACATTCTTCTGGCTCTTCTTTTTCTTGTTCTTGAGATTCTCATCATTTTCATTTCCAACAGTTCCCAGGAAATACCCCATGCCCTATTCACTCATTCACAAGCGGTTATGGAGCACCTTCAAAGACCAAGGCAAGATGCTAGGTTCTGCATACAGTGCCCACTAAAATATTTCTTAAAATACTGTTGTTCTTTTTTTCTTTCATCTAATAAACAGTGATAATCATTTTTGACAGCTAGTTGTCTATAATACGCATCCTGTTCATCATATCTTATTTCATATAGTGACAAAAATATCAAAAATATATAAAGCACACTGATCAATTTATATATCGATTTCTTTTCCGAGTGAGACGATATTACTAAATATTTATTTCAGCGATAATAAGAAATACAAAAGTATTGATATTATCATCAAAACTATGATGTAAGTTCTTTAATGGAAAATAGAATTCTTTCATAACTCTCGAAGTCCTTGAATGCAATCACAATAGTAGTATACTGAAGAAAAATACAATTCATTGTGCTAATTCCCATGAATGTAATAAAGGAAGCAACATGTTTATGATTTCTGCAGAGAATATAGCTTACACATACGTCTCCGAACGCATGATATAACTAAAAAAAAAATAAGGATGCTTTTTCTAAGTCATACATGGACATTTCTCTCATTATGTTTTGGCTACATATCTTATATGTGACTCATACACAATTTTTGGCATTTACATCATGAAATACGAGGTCTTAGAATCTGATGTGAGGAAGAGAAAGTTACAAAGGCCTCTCTAAGAAGATACAGCATTTCCTTTGAGGTACATCAGAAATCACACACAGAATAATCAAAGCCAGCCTGCTCACCTTGGTAGACTTCCCGCTAACTCGGTGGTGGTCTCTCTGAAGGAGAAAAACAAGATACATACGATTAGCTTATTTTGGTAAATTATAAAAATCTGTTTAATGAAACCATAACATGCCAAGGCATTATAATCACATGTGTCAAGAAGATACTGTATATGCACCTTGTATATATGCACTCATTACATTTCTCATTAATTCCCATAAATATTTCAATGGTCACTTTCAAAGCAATTTCACACACATGCAAAATATTTGCCTCTGCTTTCTGTTCAAAATATTAACATGTGAAAATGTACAACATACAGAAAGAAAATAGGAAGGAAAAAAAATCCCAAACCACCTTTTAGGTATTTTCCAGTTAAATAAAGCACATGTATTCATTTTTCCAAGAATCATTTAGTGACAAATTCCTTGAAGAATGTGTCTTTGTGTTGCTGATCTCTGTCACCTGAGGTTTATGAAAGAACACGTACAGCACAAATCCAACTCTTTTAGTAGCAAATTGCTGTTTTTTATTTCTTCATTATAGCATCCTACCAGGTGGGATTTTTGAAGGCACATGCTAGGATAATTCAAGTGGCACAAAAGACAAGTCACTAACTGAAAGCTTTACAATGTGCTAATAAGAAGGATGAGAGACAAATTTCAAAACTAACTTTTTTCCTAATTGCAATATCCTATCTTTCAATCAGAGATGTGTTCTTCGAAGTTGAGAGAAGCAAGGAGTAAGAGGTAGAGATAGAGGCTTAATGATGAGATATTTTAAAAGTGGAGGTAGGTTCAACTTTGGGGGATTAAAGGCGGAATTCTTAGGAACAGTAGTACATAATCTTCCTCAGGTCATATAATCCCTTTAAGAATCTCATTAAAGACACAAACACTTTGCACGGGGTAAAATAAAAATATACCCATACAGATGCAACAAAATATGGCACACAACTGTAGATGGTCCGTGGACCTCCTATAACTACTGTGTCAACCTTGGGTTAGGAATCTCAGCCTTAGGCTCCCAACGTCTTTACTCATCCTGACCATCCAAATAAAGGGCTTCCTTCTGCAGGACTTTTCTCTGGCCCTCCCAGCCTCTAGAATTCCCTCCTACCTATTGTCTGTGACAGTACCCAGGAGCCGCAGGAACTCGCTGGTTCCTGCAGAACCATACCACCTTCAATTAACGAAAGATTTGTAAATGAGTGAATTAATTTGAGCTCCTATACATATATTCTCTCCTAAATAACCAGATAATATATTTTTTAAAGATTTATGTATTTATTTTAGAGGGTGTGAGCACAAGTGGGGAGAGAGACAGCAGGTGGAGAAAGAATCTCAAGCAGACATGGGGCTCGATCCCACGACCCATGAGATCATGACCTGAACCAAAATCATGAGTCAGATGCTTAACCGGTGGAGCCACCCAGGGGCCCCAAAGGCCAGATAATATTAAACCTCCAGATTTTATTGCCTCAGAAACCAACTTTTGAGAGAAAGCTTCCATTTCTTTAGCAAAACCACAATGCAAAGTTTTGTCTGCTACACTGTTGAAGGCTTTACATGTATTTGTCTCTTGTATGAATTCCCTGCCTGCATTAGAAATTTCTCTTTCCAAACAGAATGAGAACTGTGGGTACCCTAGCTAAGAGGCACCCCTCCCTTCAGTCTTCCTTTGTAACATTGATCGCAACAGGTATCTTTTAAATTCTATTTTAGTATTTATTATTTTGTAACTTGAGGCTGACATACGGGAGGTCTCCATAAATATTTGTTTGCAAGGAATGAATTAATGAACTTTTCTGACCTTCTTGTTGGCGCTGGAGGATTAGATCTAAGTTTGGAGCTTGATCACAGTAATAGCAGCATCCCAGGGTCAAGGTACACTACCTTTCCTTCTTTGTAATCTTTTAACTCTTTATTTTTGCTTTCCAGATTATAGGTACTTTCATATTGAGTCCCCCGGTATCTTTTAAAAAAAAATGTTGGACATACATTATAATAAATTCACTTAAATCACATAGTAGAGCAGCATTTCTCAACCTCACACAATAATGACATTTGGGGCCAGATACTGCTTTGTCATAAAGGCTGTTTTGTGCACCGTAGGATGCTTAGCAGCAGCCTTGGCCTCTACCCACTAGATGCCAGTAGTACATACCCCTCTCACCCTCCACTTTGTGACAATTAAAATGTCTCTAGATGTTGCTAAATGTCTCCTGGGGCAAAACTGCCCTCAGTGGAGAAGCTCTGCAGTAGAACAACAGAACTGAAGTAACCATAATTGACTTCTGTTTCAAAACCTTACTGGGGTGAGCAATACTCTCCACTTCCCTCGGAAAAACATGGTGGCTGAGGCCTGGCAAGAATGCCCATCTCCCTCTGGCTCCTGGCACCCAAGTGTGAATGCAGACTGAGGGTATGTCGTGTTTGCTCCTCGACAAATTTATGTTAGTGAGACTCTTATTTTCAAATTTAATGAAACAAGATATAAAACCAATGAAAACTGACTGTGGAACAGTTCTCATTTCTCTGAATCTAAGTTATCTTCTTGGGAATGAGCAAAAAGTGACAAGTAGCTTAAGAAAAACCGATCTCGAATTAGGACTAGGGGCCTGACAACCATAAACACTGGGTGACGAAAGATGTGATTTTCTCAAGTGTCTTTAAGTACCTGTCCCTCTTAAAAAATAAACTAGAAATAGGTGGTGAGTTGTAGGTGTGATTTGTGCATGAAAGACAATGCAGGACTTCACCCAGTCGGGTCTACACGCTCAAAGTGTTGGCTTTACTTTCAGAGCAAAAATGCTGCAGAAGAAAATTATGCTGTCCACATAGGAAGAAGGAGTGGGGGAAATCTTTGTTTTACAACTGTGTACCCAAAAATTTACATTAGAATCACAGACACTACTTCATAGGAAAAGTAATTTTGAGTGAACATGCATGAGTGGATGAACACAGTTTAAATTATCAGATGTTACCTAAAAACCTGATGATTCTATTGGAGCATGTAGCTCCACGGCTTCAAGAAAGAACATGGAGAGAGGAAGAACCAAGCATATCTGACTGCAGTAATGGAGCTAGGACCCACCAACCCAATACCGTTTTCAAGATAAGCAAAAACACTAGAGCTTTTAAAATAACTTGTTCATTTTTACCCATTTTCTATTGTTAATAATCTGAATCATTTGTGTTTTCATGAATTTGTACGCTTGTAAAGAAATCTTTGAGGAAAATAAATTTAGCATAATATGCTATGCTTCCCCTAGGTAACGCTCTATCAAAACCCACTTGAGAGAACCTAACAAAGTATTACACAGAACATTTTTAGGGCAGTGAAACTACTCCCTATATGATATCATAAAGGTGGATACACGTTGTTAAACATTTTGTACAAGCTCACAGAACACACAGGGCCAAGTGTGAGCCTTAATGCAAACTATGGACTCTGGGTGATACTAAGGTGTAATGTAGGTTCATCGATGATAACAAACATACCATCCTGGTGGGGGATGTTGATAGTTGGGGGGGGGCGGGGAGGCTGTGCATTTGCAAGGGCAAGGGAGATAAGAGAAATCTCTGTACCTCCCTGTCAATTTTGCTATGAACCTAAAAACTGCTCTAAAAAAATAAAGACAAGCTTTTTTTTTCAATGAACTTGTATGGGTTGCAATGTCCACATGACCTTCTAAGCATAATTCATTTTCAGCACTAATACTTATTCATCCAACATACTCACTGAACACTTAGCATATGTTTGGCACACACCATGCTGGGTGCTTTCAGAGGCACCAAGGTGAATTAGATCCTGATCCTTCTCTCCAAGTGTGTATACTCCAGTAAAGGATATTATATAAGGCATGAAGTGGTGGATACTTTTCAATCTTATACTACTGAAAGCTCCTTTAAAGACTGTGACTTATCTGTTATTTCGAATACTCCATCCCCAGCAAAACCCAGACACTCAGTACATATGAATGGAATAGAACCAAGAAACGTTTCTACTTTGCAGGTAATTCCCATCCATTTCTTAAAATGCCTTCTGGAATTATCGCAATTGCCCTAATTTCCTTTCTTTAGTTACCATTACTAAGATAATCTGATTTCATGAAAAGAGTAGAATGCTAAAAACTAAGTGAAAACAATGATGAGAAAAACAACAAAGCAGAATTCTGTGTTCCAAGAAATCGAGCTGTCCCAGGGGCTAAGAAGTAGACTCAAACGATGGAGGGAGTGCGACAGGTTGCATATCCTTGGGCAATTTCTTCTGCCTCCTGGCTCTCTAAATCCCAGAATGTAATAACAATGCTGCCCTTTGATCTGCAGTTGTTGGATCAATCACCAATGTGAACAAACAGAAAGCTCCCTGCAAATCTGAAGTTGTGCTATAAATTCAATTTTATCAAAGAAAAAAAAAAAAAACAGAATAGACACTTTTCAAAAGCTGATGAGTGTCCCGTGGGTATTATACTTTCTTTCTTCTTTCTTTTCTTTTCTTTTCTTTCTTTCTTTCTTCTTTCCTTTTTTTTTTTTTTTTGTAGATTATTTAGCATCCCTTAAAAAAAAAAAAAACTTTAGTTTTAAATGTGTAGAACATTCGCCGGTGCACAGTGATGCCAGCTTTTATCATCTGTCTGAAATAGCGTTCTTCTTCATCATGTCCCATCCCTTTCCATTCCTGAACTATGCAAACAGTTCTTTTTTTAGGAAGTGTTGAAGCAAGAGCATACCATCTATTTCTGTGCAGCTTGCCAGTTTCCAAAATTAGCTGACAACTATAAAACAGAGGACGAGAGCCCCCATGCTAATTGTGTGGCGGCATGATAAATATTTTTAAGACCTGGAATGTTCCTCTCCAATGGTAGGTACCTTTGATTCTTCCAAAAGTATGAAGACTTTTAAAATATTAAAATGCAGTTTATTCCTATTGCATGTCCTGCAAATGATTTAATGTTTCAGTCATAGAAGAGGTGAGGTTTTCTTTAATTAAGAGTAAAAGGATGAGAGGGAAGCAGATTTTTTTCTTTTTTCTTTTTTTTTTTTTTTTTTTGTCACCTGGCTTGGGGCAAAGTGTGGGCAGTTAAAGTTGGATCTATTTCCCAATATTACACACACAAGAAGACTCACTTAGAAGCACCATTACAAATGCGTACATTAATTTAAGCCCGTTAACTTTTTTCTTCCATGGTGAACCTTAGCTCCAGGAAATCTAAAACACCTTAGAGATTTCTTCTCTGATGAAGAAAGCCCAGAAACATCGCTCATTCTTCCTAACCCAACGTTGTTCTCCCCTATTGTTTGTCTTTATGATCTCTTTACTTTGTCCCTTATTTCTTCCCTCCTAAATTTCTGCTCACATGATTAAAATATCATCGTGTGTGCTGCCGTGCATGAGTGCATGTCTGTATATAGACACAAGCAATTATTCCCATGTGGTGCAAACTATACACACACACATACAAGCTCACACTGTTCGGACTGTCATTTAATACCAGCCACTATTCTGGGCCATTTATGTGAGTTTACTCACTTAACCCTTACAAGAGCTCATCACTGGGATTAAAACAAAACAGAGATGAGAAAAATGAAGCAGAAAAATGTAAGTAGACACATGGCTAGTGCCAGGGCCGGCAATCCAGGCACTCTGGCCTCAGAATCCACACTTTTGATCAGGATGTTATATTCCTACACAGTATTGACCAGCTACAAATTGTGTGTGTGTGTGTGTGTGTGTGCACATATTATACATGCATTTTTCTTCTTCTTCTTTCTTTCCTTTTTCTTTTTGCAGGACAGGACCGCAGCACAAAGGCAGGAGTGGGGGCAGATCTACAGATTCAGTTGGAAGGGCAGTGGCCAGGCTAGAGGGAAGTGGGATGGGTCAGAAAGCCAGCCAAGGTGGCCTGGAGATGGACACCCTCAGCCCCCCATGCCAGCAGAATGAGGCGGAGGGGAGTGGGGTCTCAGGGCTGAAAGGCGCCAGGTTTCTGGCAGGGCGAGGGTGGGTCCAGGCTCATCTGAGACCTGCAGGCTCTCCGGGCCTGTCCTGTAGCACAGTGCAGGCTGAGGTCTCAGCAAAGTGCCTTGTGGTCCGCACAAGAGGGAGAAGCCTAGAAGGGCAGGCCTGGAAAGGGGAGGGAGGCTCCTGGGCAGTGTTCTCAGGGTAACACAGCTGCTGTCTGGGAGACTCCATAGAGGTAATAAAATAGGGCACACACATTTTATATCTATATAATTATATAGATATAAAACATATAATATATATAATATGCATATAAATATAATACTCATGTACATACGTGTATATGATACAGTTACTGATTCCCTTTGGCTTGTGTGCTACAGCAGGTAACAAAGAAAGGGCCCCCTCTCTGGAACTTTACAGTGTGGAAGGGGGAGGCAGGCCAAAGACAAATGAGCAAATGGATATTTATTACTGCCTTTCACAGGATAGGTGCAGAAGAAGAGAGGACGGTCAGGAGGTGCCCCCTGGAAGGAGACTCCGGGGAGTGTTAAAGCGTGAAACAGAACCACTTCCTCCCCCCCCCCCTGCAAAACACACACCCCAACTTCTCTGCCGGTTGCTTTACTTGCCACTATTGCATTTCACACTTGCCTTCAGCAAATATTCACCTAGGACCCACTGCACGAAGCAGACAATTCGAGGTGTTGCTTTGGTGTAAAAAAATGCTGGGCAGGCTGGATCTGTAGACTCAGCACGCTGGCAGACGAAGAGGGGTACCAGGCCCTCGGATACACAGGGGCATCACTCAGAAAGCGTCAGGTTTGGACAAGAGCTGCCCCACACTGCTGTGGAGGCCCCTGGAGCCCAGAGTCCCTTGCCAGCAGCACCCACAGGCCTGGGCCCGTGTGGGCTGGAACTTCCCTCCCCTGGGTCACCAGAAGACTGGCTGCACTAAGGTTAATGCACTCCCATGGCTGAGCCACCCAGCCTCCTAAGGAACAGTCACGGCCTACTCAGAGTCCCCGCTGAGATGTTTTGGGGCCTCAGAATTTCTTCGGATCAGTCAAGTATTGCTTACATAAAGCAGCCACAACTGCATGCCTTTGGCTATGTTCCTGTGTCCCAGGCCCCCGAAAACAAAATTGCCAAAGGTTACCCCCCATCAGTTCTGCAACATTGGCTTCCCGGCCCAACGGCCACCTACAAGGGGCTGCCACTCGAACAGCCCTGCTGCCCCTTCGGTCATCCTGAGATGGTGTTCAGGGCTTGTGTTTTCTTTTCTTTCAAGAGTGTCATCTGGACACTTAGCTCAGGAATGTTCCTGGGAAGGGGAGGCCTGTCCTCGACATCGCGGGTGGCCTTCCAGAGGGAACCACATCTGCACACACCCCTGGGTATACCTGTTAGTCTTCCTCCTCGATGCTCCTGAGTCCACCTCGGTTAAATAATGTACCCAGGAAGGACCCCAATCGGCCATGGGTAAGAAGACCTGCTCCTTAAAACGTGCTTATTTAGACTTTAGCAATAGCAAGTGTAACCAGCCCTGGAGGATGGTCCCAGAGCCTACAAATGGCACATTATGTTTCACTTACCAACTTGTACTCTCAGAGGCAGAAAGGAAAAGAAAAAACAAAACAAAACGCAAAACCAGACAACGTACATGCAAGGCTGTGTGCACGTGTGTGTGCTTAAAAGCTTTGTTAACAAAATGACATCCCTCCAAAACAAAACCAAAAAAAAAAAAAAAACCCCAAACCTAACCAATGACAAAAAAAGAAAGAGGTATATTTTCTTCAAATTCTATGCTTCTGCCAGGGTTGAAGGGGTATCAGATTACTAAAAGGTCTCTGCATTTAATACTGCTAGATTATTGGGTTCTAAGCTTTACTGCAATTCATAAGTGGGTTTAAGGGAAAATATGCCAAAAAATTGTTAATCAAAAATAATTTTCTTCTTTGATAAATCAGTCTGAAAGGAGGCCCATTTTGCAATGATGCTTAATTTTTCTATTAGCTCCTAGGGATGTAATATGACCAATAAGTCCTCTTAATGAGAGAAAATCATCCCCACTCCTGATAATTTCTGGATCAAAGAGGGATTTGCAAATACCAGCCTGCATTGTAATGTTTGACTAATGGCCTAATCCATCAACTGATAAGTATGGTACCAAGTCCTTACCATATACTATTAGCACGTATTTATTAATTTGTTCAACCAATACATGTCTACAGCTCCTACTGTGTGCTGGTTTCTACGTATAGGGATTGAGCAGGGAATAAATACACATAGACCCCCCTCCCCCAGAGGGTTGACCGTGTCATGTGGAAGGCTCCCTGCAAAGGCTTCCGCAAAGCAACGCCTGCTTGTAAGTGGCAGGATGAGATTTTATGTGCTCCCATCCCCTGATGATCCCCTTCAGAGAGGTGTCTGGGAATAACAGATCCAGAGAGACTTCATCAGCATAGCAACGCTAGAGTCTGGACTGATGAACCAGACTTTGGCAAGAGGAAGGATATTTTGTCTTACAGAAGCTGCCCTTTCGAAGAATTGAAAATGCAAGAGCCACTGCCCAGTTGAAATGGATGTGAGGACCTGCAGGACACTGCGTACCTTCCAGACACAGGCTCTGGCCTGGGGGAAGGGGGCAGAGAGCCGGAGACACACGGGGGACATGGGGCAGGAAGGAAGAGGGAGAAGGGGGTGGCTTGTGACAGCCACAGTCAAACTCTATGCGGGATGAGGCGATGGAGTGAAAAAGTGGAGAGATGGTTGCATCACCTCCTGAGTCCTGGTCTGTTTGAATCTGGCGAAGAGTCCGATTACCTCCTCCCCCCCTTGTGCCACCACCTGCCTCCAGGCTGGCTCCTGGAGTGGAGGAGGGGGGCTCGGAGGAACACAAGCTGGACTCAGGACTCGTGTCCTTGTTGGTTTCCGCCCCATGTCCCCACCCCAAGTAAGAGACAGAGACACTCCTATTTGGCGTGTAACACAACCATGACCTCTAACCAGCGAACATGCCTTCAAAGGGCTTCCAGGTCGATGGATCGGGCCTCCACCCTGCAGATGGCAATGGGGCTCAGGCCATTGCATTGAGCCCCTTCCTCCTCCTTTTTTTAATGAAAAAAAAAAAAAAGACAAAACCCAGAAATTCTGTCAAAGCTGACTCTGGCTATAGGGTTAAAAAAACAAAAAAACTCGTAAGAGGCATCCATGGAAATGGGAAAATTATAAATATTGCACTGATGTGATTTGGGGAAATCTTTTTTTTTTGTTTTTGTTTTTTCACTGTCCAGTACAGTGGCCACAAACACATAATAAAATGCTGAAGCTAAAGACCTCACTTCTTCTCTCCAACAGTGTATTTATTTGTTTTTAATCCACCCATTTATACAGTCCTCAGTGAGGAACAGGATCGCACTATTACCCCTCACCTCGTAGACAAGTCAAGTGGGGATCCAAGGGGTTCCAGAATTTGTGATAAAACAGCCAAGTCAGGGAGCCCAGCCCTTCTCACTATAAAAGGTTGGCACGGACATCGGAGGTCTGGGCAGAAACACAGAATTCAATCTGCGCTCTGGGCACAGAGAGGGAGGGGCGAGATGAAGGTTCTCATCCAGGGGACCCTTTCACCTTCTTAAATTTACCCATCCAAAACAACACGACTCCAGCACTATCCACAGAGGGGCAGTTAATGCTACTTTAGATCCTTCTTATTTTCCTGGTTGCGTCTTGGGCTCTGCTGGGTAAATTCAATGTGGTATTCATCACTACCTCTGAAAATTCAAATCTATTCAGCCACAGTGGGGCATGTCCAAATCTCTCCTTTAACAATCGCCAATGTGCCTTTTTCGTGGCAATAAGGATTTTGAACCAATCCCAGATGAAATCTCCAACCTTCAACACACTCACAGATGACAATTATATCTCTACAATCACTAAAAATAAAATAAAAATAAAATAAACCCAACAGAAATGGAATCAACAGCAAAAGAGCTAAATTATAGATAACAGAATATTCATAAAACTATACCTCATCTCATGAATGTGGGTGCACTGTCTGTATGCCAGGATTTCTTTAGCCACTGGTGATATTCAGCATATTGCAATTGAGTGCAATTACAGTTAGCTATAATTAAGAACAATTACAGCTTTTATTTCTACTTGTTCTTTAAAAGCACATTTGTAATAAAACTTTTTTTTAAAAAAGGTGAAGAATATAATTATACATCCTTATAACGTCTCAAATAATTAGTTTGACTAAAGTTTCTTCTGGAACAATTTTCATTTTAACTGTCAGATCTGCCATTTATAGTCAATGGAACATACTTTTAAAAAAATTCCATCATTAACCTTTTTCACCCCATATAGCTGTATATGAATTATTGGTACAAATTGGAGGTTTCAGTATTTAAATCTCTGGGGCCTGCTGCAAGCCGTAAAAGAATTTTCCCTTTTAGTTGTCTCTGTGTGTGTGGATGCTCATGCATGCACACATGCGCATGCGCACATGTGTGTGTCCTTTAAGAAAAAAATGCTACATTTGTAGTGTGTGTTTTTTGGTTCAAGATTTTTGGAAAAAAAATTGCTTGTGTTAGAGGTATTTTCTAGTTCTATATTGCAGAACGCTGTCTCTTATTTATTGCATATTTATGCAGTGTCAAAATGAAGTCCCTGGATTGTGACAGACCTGTCCCTTGGTTTAGTAACTCACGAAGCACATGGTCGGCATCAGTGGAATGGGATCAGGGCCTCATCAGGATCAGTGAAATGCTACCTCTTCATAAATTTGGACTCCAATTCATCTCTACCAGGTCACTGTCCCCCCCTGCTAGACTGGAAGGTCCATGAGGGCAAGGATGATCTCTTGTCCTTCTCTGTCACCAGCACTCGAATCAGAGAGAGGCCATGAAGAAAGTGCTCACTAACATGTTGGATCAATGGAGAGGGCTATTTTTTTTTTTTCAGGTCTTTCCCATTTATGTTGGGGATAATTGAAAATTAATCACCTGAATGACTTTATAGATAGAAGAAAATTAGGTAATACAACTCTGGAAATTAAGGATATTTTCACCGCTTATCTGGTTGAATTAGCAGTCCTGGGAAAGTCACTATTAGACAAAGTCTGCACACCTGGAAATGGGGGATTGGAATGGATGATCTTTTAAGGTCCTTTTCACTGGAACATAGAATTTTTTTTAAAGATTTTATTTATTTATTTATTTATTTATTTATTTATTTATTTATTTGAGACAGAGAGAGAGGCAGAGACACAGGCAGAAAGAGAAGCAGGTGCCTTGCGAGGAGCCTGATGTGGGACTTCGTCCCAGGACCTTGGGATCATGACCTGAGCCAAAGCAGACACTCAACCACTGAGCCACCCAGGTGCTCCACATAGACAGAATCTTAAAAATCTTAAAGGCAATTAATATAAGCCTAAAACAGGCACGTGGAGTAGTGTGTGGGGTGGGTGAGTATAATCACATGCAGAAGACAGACCATTAGTATCCAAGATGCTGAGAATTGCTCCTGTTAAAGATACTCTCAATATTCAAAATACTGAAATAGATTTGGATGCAATTTATATCATAAAGCTTATAATTTATTCCTTAACAGCCAGCAATTACTACATACGTACTATGCTTTGAGTGCTTTGCTTAGCACTTCACATAACGCTCTCTCATTCTCCACAACTGTTTGTTATTAATATGCCCATTTTTTTTAGATAAGGAAACTGAGTCTCAGAGAAGTAAATTTGAACCCAGGCCTGTCCCACTCTAAAATAAACAGTTAAAACAAGAAAACAAAAGCACACACGGTAAATTACAGTCAAAAGACACCAAAAGTAGGATGATAACCTGAGAGTGTGGGGTGAGGGGGTGAAGAATCCATATAGCAACTTAATGGCCCCCATGAGAGAAACAGGGATCTAAGAAAAAGGGTTCAATCCCAACTTTACTTATACATCTATAGGCTTTTATCTTAGTGGTTCTCAGACGTACTTTCTATGAAAAGGGTCTATATGTACCAGGCACCATGAAAGGGGTATCCAATGGGTCAGGTCTAGGGTTAAGGGTTAACTTCACCTACTTCTGGATATCCATCGTTGCCCAAAATGCAGATGAAGGCATCAACATGGCCATTCATTATAGCTCTGTCTGTAGCTGATATTGTCTAAATGCTCACAAATAAGGTACCGGCCACGCCGTGCGATATCCCCACTGTGGAATATGCACGGAGCGGTTAGAGAGAATGAAATAGCTTTCTGTGTTCTGAAATGGATAGAATTCCAAGGCATGCTCAATTATAAAAAAGATTAAGTTGCAGAACATAGGTGGGTTTTATGCTATTGATGTAAAAAACAAACACAGAACAAAAGTTCCATGAGTATATGTGAGTATGGAAATGCATAGAAACGGGCCTGGAGGAGATCTGATAAGTGGTAGTCTCTGCAGAAAGGAGAGCAGTGGGCATAGTTCAGTCTTACAAATGCAATTTTTTTTTAAAGGGCTGCCCAGCTGGCCTGAAGGCCCAGTGAATGAGGTGGCATTTCCAGGGCCGCAGCAGGGCTTTCAGCTCTCTGGAGAGAGGTGTGCACCATGGCGGTGCACAGGCTGATTGCAGCATCTGCTGAGAGGTGGCAAAAGCTGGACACTGGCCTTCTGTCCCTACTCCCTGGGAAGGCCACAGGCTGGGGTCTGAGGTGGACCTGTGGGCACACATCATGCTCCGTGCGTGCTACCTGCCTCCCACTTGTGACACCTGCCTGCTGTGGAAGGGAGACTTCCTGCACCCATGGCTGGGCCAAGGCCAGCCCCACTCTCAGCAGGGTGCTCACGGTGCCCAGGTGTGCACAGATCTGGGATCTACAGCACGGCTGCACAGTGGGCCTCCCATCTGCTAGAGGCACTAGAAGGCCCTCTGCAAGAAGGCTCAGCAGCTCATGAGGCCTAGTTCTCTGTCACCTTCCGCGTTCCACCAAAGGCTGCCGGGAGGGGGTTGGGGGGCTACAGGGTGGACATACACGTCCAGCGAAGCCCATCCAAAGAAAGAGCTGCCTTTTAACAAACTCATTCATGTGCTCAGCCTGGTTTAAGAGTATGAAGACAGATTCCTGAAATGTGTGCAAAAGCCAATTTTTAACGTATTGAATCAAGTGTAGATGCCCTCAAGAAACTTTGCTATTTCAAGGGGCCCTCTGGGGACCCTATTTTGGTAAGGAATGTGATCAATCTCTCAGCTTGTTTTAAAATTAGTATTTTCGTAAATCATTTTGCTTATTGGAAAGTTTTATGATTAAGAGAATTCTCTGAGGTAAAGGTTAAGGAAGGAGGTATTTCTGCTAATAATAATTCAAAAAAATGAGTCTTAACACCTCAATTGTGGTCTACGTTCTATATGTAGTCATTCACTTTTTCATCTAACATCCTGGGAGTAGGAAGGTAGGATTTCTCGGAGATGGTGGACTGGTGGGACCCTGACGTTTCAAAAATATCACAGAGTGGCTGCAAAAAGTAAATGTGACTAGAAGCACCTGAGCAAACATTCCAGTGCAAAATGTCACTTAGCTTCACATGTGTAGTCGGGGCCAGCCTTACTCAGATTAGGAAATGGTATTTGGGGAGCCTTAAGGAAATTTTCACTTTCCTTTCACTAACCTAACCTCCCAGAGCACTTCTCTGAAAGTTGAAATGTCCTTCCTTCCTTGACTTTCCCTCCCTCCTTCCCTTCCCTCTTTTCTTCTTTCCCTTTCTGCTCCTCTTCCTTCCTTAGGAAGAGTTCCTCTTCAGGACGCCTGAGTGGCTCAGTGGTTGAGCATCTGCCTCTGGCCCAGGGAGTGACCTGGGAGTCCCAGGATCGAGTCCCAGGATCGAGTCCCAGGATCGAGTCCCACATCGGGCTCCCCGCAGGGATCCTGCTTCTCCCTCTGCCTGTGTCTCTGCCTCTCTTTCTGTGTCTCTCACGAATAAATACATAAAATCAAAAAAAAAAAAAAAAAAAGGAAGAGTTCTTCTTTGCTTTCCTAAGGTATAACTAATATACAGGAAGCAATATACTTACAATATAGGATTTGATAAAATTCAACAGACATACACACTCATGGAATTATTGCCACAATCAAGTTAAGGAACACACTCATCCACCACAAGTGTTTTTCTGCCCCACTGAATTCCCTTCCTCCCAGCCCCCCCATTCCCAAATCACCAATGCTCTGCTTTCTCTCCACTTCATTTGCATTTCTTAGACTTTTATATAAATAGAATCACATAGCATTCCTTTCTTTGGGTCTGGCTGCTTTTACATAATCATTTTGAGATTCACGCATGTTGTAGCCTGTATGGATAGTTCACTCTTTGGATTGCTAAGTGCCATTCCATTGTATGAACGCACCATGGTTTGTTTATCCAATCTCTTCTAGGTGGTCATGTGGGTTGTTTCCATCTTTTGACTATTGCAAATAAAGCTGCTATAAACATTCACGCACACATCTTTGTATAGACGTTGTGTGGTTTCCCTTCTCTTGGGTAAATACCTAGGAGTAGAATGGCTACATCATGTGGTAGGTGTATATTTAACTTTTAAGGAAATCACCCAACTTTTTCTGCAGTGACTGGAGTATTTGACATTCTCACCGTTAGGGTACAAGAGCATATGACAGGTCCGGTATTTTTCCTCTCACCATGATCTGGCATGATCAGTCTTTTGAAACACATTTATTTTAGGGGTGCCTGGATGGCTCAGTCAATCACCTGCCTCTAGCTCAGGTCATGATCCCAGGGTCCTGGGAACGAGCCCTGTGGGGGGCTCCTTGCTCAGTGAGGAGTCTGCTTCTCCCTCTCCCTTTGCCCCTCTTCCTCACTTGTGCTCTCTCTCAAATAAATATTTTTTAAAAACTTATTCTAATAGGTGCTTGCTGGTAGTTCACTGTAGATTTAATTTAGATTTCCCTAATAACTAATAATGTCGACACTCTTTTCATGTGCTTACTTGACATCTACACATCTTCTCTGGAGACACGCTTGTTCAAATCTTTTACTCAATATTTAAAATACTGGATTTTTTTTCTTATTGTTGAGCTTCCAGAGTTATCGTATCTATAATTTACAAATTTTTCTCCTTGTCTGTGACTTGTCTTTTTATTCTCTCAATGGTTTCTCTCAAAAAAAGAAGACTTTCTACAAAATGAAGTCCAATTTACCAACTTTAGGATTATTCTTTTTAGAGATGTAGCTAAGCATCTTTGCCTATCCAAAGTCACAAAGAGTTTCTCCAATGTTTCCTCCTAGAAGTTTTTAGTTTTAAGTTTTGTATGTAGTCCTGTGACATTTGGGGTTCATTTTTTTTATATGGCACAGAGTCTGTTTATTGTGTGTGGATGTCTAGTTGGTACAGCACCACATGTTGAACCACCTATCATTTCCCCTTTGCACCCTCGTTATAAATCAGGTGTCCATGTATGTGTAAGTCTCTTTCTTGGTTCTCTATTCTCTATCGCTTGTCTAATTCTGTATTTGAATCACACTGGTTTGATTACTGCAGCTTGCTAATAGTGTTAGATTTCCAACTTTGTTCTTCCTTTTCAAACCTATTTTTTAGGTCCTTTGCATTTCCCCTGAATTTTTGTCAATTTCTACAAGAAAAGCCTGCTGGGATATTGATGGATATTATACTAAATCTATAGATCCATTCAGGGAGGATTGACATCTTTAACAACCGTGAGTCTTCCGAACCATGAATCAGTGTCCTCTCTATTTATTTAGGTCTTCTCTAATTTCCCCCAATTTTGTGGTTTTCAGTACACAGATTTTTGTCTGTTGTCAGATTTCTTCCGAAGCACTTAATATTTTCAATGGTGTCATAAATGGTAGTAAATAGAAATACAATTTTCTATTATATATAGATCTTATATCCTGCCAATTTGCTGAGCTTATTTATTAGTGATAAGAGCTTTTTTGTAAATTCTGTAGAATTTTTAAAATAGGCTATCATGTTGGTTTTGACTAGATGTCCCACTTCTTTTGCAGTACTGATGTCTTTCACTTTGCACCTTGCTAGTGTGATCTTGCTGCTTCCACTGGCTAGAACCAGGATAATGCTGAATGAAAGTGGAGAGGCAGACGCTGTCTTGTCCTTGATCTCAGATACAAACTGTTAAGTCTTTTACTATGAAGTTGACAACAGCAGTGAATTTTTCATATGAGATTGAGGAAGTTCCTGTCCCCATTTTGCTGAGATTTTTTTTTTTTTTTTTCAGGAATGGATGTTCATTTCTGTCAAATCCTTTTCTGCATCTATTAGATGATCCCATGGTTGTTCTCTTTCAGTTTGTTAATACGGTGAATTAATAGTAATTGATTTTCAAATGTTGCATTCCTTCCATAAAACCTCCACGGCCGTCACGAATTTTCCTTTTCATGTGTTGTGGATTCAATTTGCTAAAACGTTGTGTAGGATTTTTGCACCTATACTCACATAGATATTGATCTGTAATTTTCTTGTAGCATCTTTGTCTGGTTTGGGGAACAGGGTAACGTTGTTCTCATAGATTGAATTGGGAAGAATCCCTTTTTCGATTTTCTGGAAGAGTCTGTGTAGAATTGTATTATTTTTACCTGAAATATTTGGTAGAATTTACCAATAAACCTCTCTGGGTCTGGGGTTTTCTCTGTGAGAATGTGTATAACTACAGATTCAATTTCTTATTAGATACAGGGCTATTCAGGTATTTTATTTCTTCTTGAGTAATTTGTCTTTCAAGGAAGGTATTCACTTTAAGTCAGCAGTTGGTCCATAGCCTATAACCTAAGAGTGTGTTTTTTAAAAAATTGTTTTAATTGAAAAAAAAAGTATGTGACATAGGCCAGATGTGGTCTTCAAAGCTTAAAATTTTTACTTTCTGGCCCTTTACAGAAAAAGCGTAATGACCCCTAATCTAAGTTTTGAATTTATTGGTATAAAGTTGTTCATATTATCTCTTACTATCCTTGTAAATAGTTGAATAATCTTTAATGATGTCACATGGTTCATATTTTTTTTCTATTAATAAGTGATGTTCTCCACCCTAATTGGTCTGGATGGAGGTTTTAGCCATTTTATCAATTTTCTCAAAGAATTGGCACTTGGTGTCATTAACTTTCTCTGTTGTTTTTGTGTTTTCTATTCCACTCTCATCTTTATTGTTTCCTTTCTTCTATATCTTTTGTGCTTAATTAGCTTTTCTCTTTGTAGTTTCTTAACGTGGAAATTGAAATCACCGATTTGGGACTTTTCTTTATTTCTAATATAGGGGTTTAAAAGTCCCCCATAAAACTGCTTTAGTGACATCGCACACATACAGTTTAGTCAGCTCAAAATATTTACTAATTTTCCACGTGATTTACTTGATACATGGATTCTTTACAAGTATGTTGTTTTAGCTTCAAATCTTTAGAGATTTTTCTGTTATCGATTTCTAATCCAATTCTGTTGTGTCAAAGTGTGTACTCTGCGCCATTTGAATACTCTTAGACTCAATGAGACTTGTTTCATGGGCCAGAATGTGGTCTATTTTGTTAAATGTTCCATATGCTCTCGAAACGAATATGAATTCTGTTGTTGTGTGTAATGTTCTATAAATGTCGATTAGGTCAATTTAGTTCAAGTGTTGTTCAAATCTTTTACGCTCTTACTGATTGCCTGTCTACGTGTTCCATCAATGATTGAGAGAGGAGTGTTAAAATCTCTATTGTGGGATTGTTTGCTCCTCTATCAGTTTGTGCTTCATGTATTTTGAATCTTTGCTGTTAAATGGATAGAAGTCTAGGACTTCTATATCCTCTGGATACACTGATGAACTGACCCCTTTATTATTACCAAATGACCCTCTTTATCTCTGTAATATTCTTTGCTCTGAAATCTACTTTATCACTACTAACAGAGCCATTCCAACTTTCTTTTGATTAATGTTACCATGATGTGTTCATTTCTTCTGGAGGCTAACTGTTCAAAATCAAGATGTCAGCAGGGCCATGCTGTCTCTGAAGACTCCAGGAAAGAACACTCCTTGCCTTTTCCAGCTTCTATTAGCTGCCAACAATCTTTGGTATACCTCTGCCTCTACTGTCACATGTCCATCTCCCCTCCATGTGTCTATGGTCTATGTCTCTTTGTCTCCTCTTTTCTTTTTACAAGACAACTGCCATATCGGATTTAGGGCTCACATTAATCTAGAATGTTCTCTAACCTCGTTATATCTGCAAAAACCTTATTTCCACATCCTGAGAATCTGAGTAGACATGATTTTGGAAGGACACTACTCAACCCAGTCCAGTCTGCTGTCTAGACCCCCCAAATTCACATTCATACAACATACAAAATATATTCACTTCATCTCAACATTCGCCAAGGTTTTAACCCATTCTAGTCTTAACTTTTTATTTGTTTCAAGTTTTTACTTAAATTCTAGTTAACATATAGTGTAATATTAGTTTCAGGAATAGAACTTAGTGATTCATCACTTACATATCACACTCAGTACTCATCACAAGTACCCGCCTTAATCCCCATCTCCCATTTAGCGCCCCCCCCCCACAGCGTCAACTTTAAACGCAAGATCTCATCTAAATATCGTCACTTCAAAAAAGGTCCAACTATTATTGCATCAAATATTTAAATTAAGGATGGGTGAGACTGTGGGTATGGTACATCCTGGAAAAATCCCTGTCCATGTGTGGACAGATGATGCTTGAAAAAAGTCATCTGCTTCCAAAGTACAATTGTGGGCAGACATAAGATAGACACTTCCATTCCCGAAGGGGGGGGCAGGGAAGAGGAGCAGAAGGGGATAGGAGGAGTGAGAGAAGGAGGGAGGGAGAGAGAGAGAGAGAAAATTGAAAGAATAAAGGAGCCATTGGTCTTAATAGGTTTACAACCCAGCAGGGCAAGTTCCCCTAGGTTTCAGAGCCTGAGACTACTTCTTTGAGGCTCTATCCATCTTCTGGGTTCACCACAGTGGAGCCAGCTCCTGGTCTCTGGGTTGGCAGAGTTCCCATCAAGCCCTGCCTCTGAGACCACAGAAGACCCTAGAGCCCCTCCCCTGGGGTGGCCTCTCTGACCTCTCCATCTGCAGCTCCGACCTCAGAGCCATTCTTCCATCTTATTGAAAAGTAGAGCATGTTTGTAGCTGAGTGGTTCCATCAGCCCTTTCCTGCTCCTAGAATCCCCCAAATTGGACCGCCTTCTGCCTTTTCACCCTTTGTCTCGTTCTGTCCAAACTAGAAGTGTTTTTGCAGATATAATGCTCTCAAAAACCTTGCTGGTCTTCTGGGTGTGTCCTGGGGATCCACACGTTACACAGGAGGGTTTTCTACAGATCCTTCCCGCATAGCCCTACTCTATTCCTGGCTTCCACTGAGGGGATTGCTTGAACCCATGAGTCACACGGCTGATCTCTCCAGCAAAGGTCTGTGCGGCCACACCCCTGGCGTTGTTTCCAGAGCACACTCTGGATAGCCTGATAATTTCCCAAAGCATCAAGTTCTGCTTCTTTCTGTCTAACAGTTTCTCTCCCAATTTATTTTTTCCTTCTCTCATTTCACTATAAGCCACAGGGAGAAGCCAGGCCACACTTTCCACAATTTGCTGGAAGTCTCCTCAGCTAAACACCCAGGTTCCTTGCTTCTAAGTTTTACTTTCTACCAAGCATGATGATGCAATGCAACCAAGCTTTCTGTCACTTCATGACAAGGATTGCTTTCCCCCTGGCATCCGAGAACTTGTCTGTCCTGAGGCCTCACAGGGAGTGCCTGAATGTTCATGGCGACGACCCTACATGCGCTCTCTGTGACAGAAGCTTTCTCCACCATGGCCTCGTAAGCCTTCACCAGAATCACCTTTACTGTCCAGATATATACCAACAGTCTCTTCCAGGCAATCTAAACTTTTTTTTTTTTTAATCAGGCACCTCCAAATTCTTCCAGCTTCTACTCATTATCTAATTCCAAAGCCACTTCCACATTAGTTATAATAGCACTCCATTACCGGTACCAAAATATCTATTACTTTCTTAGGACTGCCGTAACTAATTACCAGAGACTGGGTGGGATGAAAGCAATGGAAACGTGTTTCCTCACAGTTCTGGAGGCCAGAAGTCTGAGGTCAAGGTGTTGGCAGGGCTGTGCTCCCTCTGACGGCTCTAGGGGAGAACCTCTTGCCTCCTCCTAGCTGCTGGCTGTTGTCGCCAATCTTTGGCATTCCTTGGCTCACAGCAACATCATTCCAGTCTCTGTCATCATATGTCTTATTCCCTGTGTCTCCATTTCCCTGTCTCCTCTCTCTTCTTATTAGGACACCAGTCAGATTGGATTTAGGAGCCACCCTCTCCCAGTATGCTCTCATCTTCCCCAATGACATTTGCAGAGACCCTATTCTCACATAAGATACAGAAGATTCCGGGTGGATGTGAATTTGGGGGAGGTGAGCACTGTTCACAACCCAGTATACATGGTGTACCCTTCTCGTCCTTTTACTTTTAGCCTCTTTATATACTGACATTGGCAGCTCATTTCTTACAGGCAGGGTCTTGCTCGATTCATGGCTTATCATGTCCCTTTATTAAGACAAGATCCTTCCATGTCCTGGACCCACTACCCTGCAAATCTTGAGGTCTTCCTCAAGAGAAAGGTCTTCCTCTAGAGGCTGATGGCAACAGGCACTATTCTCAACCCTCGGCGAGTGCCAGACACTGTAACTTCTGATCCTTGCAGATGGCTCTTCCCCCAGCCTCTAGTAGTTTCTTCACATTCGTAAGCTGACCAGGACTCAGATGAGTACTCCAGAGGGACCTTCTGGAGACGTCTGGAATTTTTTCCCTACGTAGCTAGCTCTCTGTTGTCCAGGACTCATGTGAACCCTGGCCATGTCAGTCTGCTGAGACTCTCAGCTTTGTGTTCTCAACTCGACGAGTCCACCAGCTCTGCTCTCCTTCCCCCATGCTCTGGTCATGGCCTGGAAATTCTCTCAAGACAGAAAGCTGGGGCAACTTAGAGCTCATCTCATCTGTCTCTTGTTTCTTAAGGATCACTATCCTTCATCATTTGGTGTCCAGCGTCTTGCAAACTGTTGTGTGTGTTTTTTTCTTCAAAAATATATTGAATTTTTAACTCTAACTTACAAAATATATAGTGTTACTTTTTCTTATTGTTTCATCAGACAAGAATGCAAGTCCGGTGCCTGTTACTCCACCTTGGTCAGGAGAAATCCCCCAGCTGCCTTTTTCTTGAGTTGGAAAGTAAACTTCCAATTTTGTAATTATAGTTAAGATTAAAATTTGTTGGGTAGGTAATACTGTCAAATTCATATCAAGATGACTGATACTCTTCCTTCAGAAAACAGCTTTGCAGGGTAGGTCCATGAAGGACATCAGAGGTGGCACAATAATAATGAAGTCTGAACACCTGGGTTCAAATCTTGGTTCTGTCCCCTGTAAGCATGTGACCTTGAACAGGTTTCCTCCCTTGTGTATCTGTGTCCTTGTCTATAAAACGTGGCTAAATCTAGACTCCTGTGAAGATTTAATGTCCTATCAGACATCAGCACACCCACCACAGCGCCAGGCGTGTAGCAACTAGCATTTGATTCTCAATTAGATGTTAGCTATTATTAGGTACTTCTACTTCACAATATTGCCGAGAGACTACAGGTGTGAGCAATGTAGGGGAAATTTTTTTTAAAGGTTTTATTTACTTATTCATGAGAGACACACACGGAGAAAAAGGCACGGACATAGGCAGAGGGAGAAGCAGGCTCCTTGTGGGGAGCCTGATGTGGGACTCGATCCCAGGACCCCGGGATCATGCCCTGAGCCAAAGGCAGGTGCTCAACCACTGAGCCACCCAGGTATCTGGGTTTTTTTTTTTTTTAATACAGCTTTGGGTTTCTCAATGGACATTTTTCAGTTTATAAAGAGAGTATGGGATCATATTAGATTTCCAGACGACCCATCATCAGAGTGGATTCACCAGAGAGTCAGATAAGAGGATTCGCCACGGGGTACCATGCAGAATGAGTTTGGGAACCGATGTAGTGCCATTTAAAAACATTGTGCCTGACAGGCTGCCTGTCTTTACTACAGATTCATTTTTCAGGCAGCACATTTTATAATCACAGTAAATTACTCTTTCTAGTTAACCCTGGCTTTCCTAAATTCAGACAGGCTTTCATAACGAACTGCCTATAACCCAGACCCGTTGGTATGATTGATTGTCAATGATACAAACCAGTAGCTGTGAGGTCTCTATGCTAGAGGAATTTTCACACTCTCTCTTAAACTGCCTCATGTATCTGTGGCTTTGATAAAGAGGATTCACTTTAGAACAATACCAGCAAAATCAAGTTACTCTTAGAATCTCCCCGTGTGGTCAGGCTACTTACAATATCAAAGCTTAGCAATTTTACACATTACATTAAAGCCATCATGTTGGTGCTACTGAACTGGTCGGACGATTCATCTCAGGAAATCCAGTAACATGTTACCAACTCTTATACTCAGACCCAAATTTTATTCTATTTGGCTTTTTATAATTCACTTTAAAGCTCACATTATACGTTCTCCTTGAGCTGCAAGTTTTGGCCTCTGGCCCAAAGACGTAAACTTCTGAGATTACCTCCAATTCTTTTTGGTCCCAAACGAAAAAAAATCTATCACTAGGACTTTCTTTGCCCTATGAAAATCAGGTCAAAAACATTTTTTTGTTGTTGTTGTTGTTAAAATTATCTTTATGGTTCGGACTCACATTCATCAATCACCTCTACCATTAACATGGTCATTCCAGTCTAAGACCTTCGATTCTAGAAAGCATAAATAGCACTCAGTGCTTACCTTCCTAGACCCAGTTTGCTCTGGGATCCCTCTGCAGTAGAGCCAGGCCACGTTTTTAGGTCCTGCAGCCTTGTTATAAGGATGTAGTGGCGGCTTTCTACTCTTATAAATCTTGCATTCTGCTCCAGCCCGACTCTGGGGCTTAAGCTGGTTGCTCCCGACCTCATGGCAGTTGATATGGCAACCATTTGGACTGCAGAGTAACTGTTGGATGCCTCAGATATCATGACACTTCTATCATCTTAGGGCTTAAATAATTAAGATCTTTCTATATGTGTAATTGCTTCCAAGCCATTCAGTAACTTGCTGTGTGGCCTTGAGCAAGTAATTTACCCTCTCTTGTGTCTCTGTGTGAAATGCCCTGCATCTGTGAAATAAGAAGAATTTTACTGACCTCTCTCATTGGGATTTGGGCTGGATTAATTTGTTGCTGTATTTAAAGGGCAGTTAATTCTAATCCTCGCTTCAAAGCAAAAATGTGTGAATGTTTCATTCTCATGCTGTCCAGGATGCCCTCAGGAGCCAGTGTTAGGAGGAGAACAATCAAGAAGAAACAATCAGGAGGAAAGGAGGACCATGGAATGTGATGTCCATGTTTGGCTTTTTGGCCCCTCCTCTGTTCTCTCAAGCACTACAACCTCCACCAGAAAGGAAGTAATGATTAGACCTACCCCTTGTTGACAAACGCATTTGCCCGGACTCTTTGGACGAAAACACCGTGGACAAAAACAATAAAAATCATCTTCGTGTGCTTTTCAACCTCTCTAGTGCCGCATGCTGCCTCCCCCATGACAGAAGACGCAACTTAGGAGGACCGTTGGCTGTCTTCCAGTGAACTGGGGACAATATGAAGAGGGTGACTGTGGGTCAGAGGGATGACTAGTTCAAGTTCAGTAGGTCCCCCAGAGAGTTCAGGTCACCCTGCAAACTCATTTTCCCATTACTCTGTAAGGCAAATAACACCAAGGGGGGGAAAAAACCCCACCCATTCATGAGATGATTCAGGAAATGGATCATGTTGATAACTTGTAATTTCTATTTCCAGCCTTTGTGACTGAAAGACTTTTTAAATAGGAGTCATTTCCTTGAGCGTAAGCACAGCCTACAGGAACAGACAGCGGCGCCTCCCCATGTGGATGGAGAAGATGTGGGGAGTTCACACTCTGAACGTGAGTGGGCCCCACATCAGGCCAAGGAGTGATGAGGTGAGGAGAGCAACCCGGGGGAGATGTGATAGAAAGAGGACCTGGGCTGCAGGCTTCTCGTTAGGTAAGTGACTTGGGACCAGTGACTTGATGTCTGTGTCCCTACAGAAACTTTCTGCTCTAACGGTCTCTGGTTGTGACCCAAGAACAATCTTAGAAGCTGTTTGGGATTTTTAGCAAATCCAGGCTTTTCGCTTAGTTTCTTATGTAATTATTTCTCGCTCTCAAAAGCAGGGTTCAAGAAAACAACAAAAACAACATAACTGGGCAGCCTGGGTGCCTCAGTGGTTTAGCGCTGCCTTCGGCCCAGGGCGTGATCCTGGAGACCAGGGATCGAGTCCCACATCAGGCTCCCTGCATGGAGCCTGCTTCTCCCTCTGCCTGTGTCTCTGCCTCTCTCTCTTTTTCTCTCTGTGTCTCTCATTAATAAATAAATAAATAAATCTTTTAAAAAAAACCCAAACATAGCTAATTAAGAGTTTCTGTTTATTTGGGCTCTCATTAAATGAAGGATTTTATCGCATCTCATTGCTTGTACTCCTTGATAAATGCCCATGTCTGAGAGTAATACAAAACCTTTAAGACAGAAGAATTTTGAAGGATAAGCCTTGCAAGCAATGCCACGCCAAGAAGGAAGGGTCAGAAGGAGACCTTGCATCTGTCTAGCACTCAGTATGCATTATGTCATTCTGTTCTCCCAGCAATCCTGTGAGGATTGAAGGCCCAATATTAACAACACTTTACAGATGAAACAACAGGCTTAGAGTGATTAACAGACTCTTCCAAGACCACAGAGGTAATAAGTGACAGAATTGAGATGCGAAGCCAGGGGTTATTTGACCTTAAGGCCTGGAGCCCTGTAAATCCATCCATCCAGCTCATCTAGCTAATAAACATCGAAGGAGTCGCACAGAGTAGTGGCGTGAAGTGAGGCCTGAGGTCGGATGTGCGTTGAAGGCCCAGCTCTGCCTCTTAAAAGCTGTCCAAGTTACGTCAAGGATCTGAGCTGCTGTTTATTCATTTGACAAACGGGAAGTATGATCCATACCTCCCAAGGTTGGTGTAAGAGTGAAATTACATGAGCTGATGTATTTCGGAGCTTGGTACCGCATCTGGCACACAGAAGGGAATCGGTACAATCATTACTATTATTGCCTATTATTATTATTATTGCTATTATAGATGATGAAAGATAAAGCTTTGGGATTTTGTCATTTCCAGCTTTCAATCCCCAGCACTAACAGCTACTCTCTCCAACGACCTCTTTTAGAAGAAGGAATAGCAATTATTCCACTGAGTTTGACTATGAAGGCTATTGGGTAAATACTGTTTGCTCCCCACCCAAGTGATCTGCTTTGGCTAAGGATTTCTATCAGAGAGGGTTGACAACACAGCCAATCCCCAAATGTTCACACTAATCTGTAGGGAAATCAATATGAATAATCCTACACAGGTAATCCAAAAGTTATTTACATTTGCTCCGATATAAAAGTATGGCCACTGAATCTTCTGGAAGTAATTTTAAACACAATTTTAAATCACTCTGAACACTGAGCTGCCCTACTATTTCTCTTCTGTAATCACTGTCCTCTCTTTCCTGCTGTGGATTCCGCCCAAAACCCGAGTTCACCTCTCCTAGGACACGTCCTCCCTCCCAAGGCAGAGAGGAACTTAGTGCTTCAGAACACTTTCAGCGCTTTCACCCAATGGACAAACAGTAAAAAAAATCACATTCATGTTAATCAGATTGGACTGAAAATCAGTAAAATTATAAAGCAATATTTTCAAGGATTAGCTGTAATTATGAACAACTGAGTGCTGTATTACACTTTTTAGTTTCCAAAGCAGTTTTTTCCATGACATCCTATGGAGCTCAGCCAGTCTCATAAATTGGCCTAGTATAATGCATCTGGGCAGTGGCAGAGGGATGTGTGGTTCTGTGTCCTCAAACTCCAAATTTGTGCTCCTTCTTCCATAGCTCATTCTGCGTGATTTGGACCACTCAGCTCTGAGCAGTCTAGATGTAGATATGAAGATCTATGGAAACACCACTGATTTCCAGAGGTTTGGACAGCAGTTGATCAGTTCCTCTTACATCTGGGTATGTCATTATCTCCTTCCCTTGGGTTATTATCTGTACTCTCATTTTGAAATGGGAGAGAAGATAGTCACGAGAATTAATGACATCCATAAGTCACTAAAATTCTGTTCTTTGGGATTTGGAAAAAAAAAACCTTCATTATTCGACCTCATAAGGTCATAAAAGAAAGATTCTTTTTTTTTTTTTAAGATTTTATTTATTTTATTTCAGTGGGAGAGGCAGAGAGAGTGGAGGCAGGGAGGGACAGAGGGAGAGAGAATCTTAAGCAGACTCCTCTCCATGAAGGGCTTGATCTCGCAATCCTGAGATCATGACCTGAGCCAAAATCAAAAGTCGGCTCAATCTAAGTGACTGAGCTACGCAGGCACCTTAACCTCATTCTTTACATCTCAGGAATCTTCATACTTTTGATTTTAGGCCAGAAGTCTAAGTTAAAAGTTGACCGACCATTGTGTAGGACTCTCCTACTGTAACTTCCCCAAATTTATCATACACAAGAAGGACTCTACACTTGACAAGCAATTACTATGGAGTCCAGATGGGCTATTCACTTTTCTCAAGAATCAGAACCATGGTGTAAGTCTTGTGACTCTGGGGAACTCTCTGTGTTACACCATTCAGCTGCAAATCCAGAGGGGCAGGGTACTGTGTGCTTTCTTGGCCAGCAGATAGATGGTTAGAGGTGGTGGGAATAAGTTCTTCATATCTGTATTCAAATGCTGGGCTAGATCTGGACATGGCCCATTACTTTCATGAGAAAGCAAAGGTAAGATTGACATGGGCCAGAGACCACAGGAGTTCTTTTGAAATAAAACTTGTCACCCAGATCTTGCACGTCTCTGGTTCTTGAGTTCTGCAGGCCTATGTGCAAAACCTCTGGTCTTAATGAAGAAACTACTCACAGTAATACACACTTGCTTTGGGGATAGTTAAAAAAAAAAAAGTATTACCTACAGTGATAAACATCAGCTTATTTATCACTATTTTGTACCATGCTGCCTTAAAAAAGAAAAACCCCAGGGCTCTGTGAGTAGAGTACAGTATATGATTTCTTTGAAACTTCATTACGTGTAGATTAACCCCTGCAAAATGCTTCTATCACATGGAATTACTGGAAAGAGGTGAAAACAACAAGAAAGCAAATCCATGGATTTCAGAGCGAAAATCCCCTAGGCTTACTTTCTTCTCTGTTGGATCTGCCCACATGAACATTTTATATTAGAGGATTTTAAATTCTACAACCTTTTCCTGCTTTCTTCATCAGAGAAGATTTTACATTAAGAGTTTTACATTCTTGGACCAGATAAGAAATACAAAAGAGGGTGATGGGCTGTGCCTTTGACCGGCTGGTGCTTCTCTCTGGGCACAGAGTCATTCAATCACTGAATAAGCGCTCACCGGGAGTCTATGATCTGCTTGGGCAAGGCAGGAATACAAAGGTGAAAGTCACTGGGGTGGGGGGTGCTCGGAGGGGGTCCACTACCGGGAGTCTATGATCTGCTTGGGCAAGGCAGGAATACAAAGGTGAAAGTCACTGGGGTGGGGGGTGCTCGGAGGGGGTCCACTGCCCCAAGGAGCCCATGATCTATGGGGGAGGGGGAGGGACAGACCGTGGTGGAGATAAATAGCAACGAATTTGTCATAAAAGAAGTAAGGACTGTGTGTTTCAGCAGATTTCAGAAAAGAGATCCCCACTAGCTTTGAGGAGAGGCGGCAATGACTCTTTGTTCCGGCCCTAAAGAGGCATGAAAAAATCCACGTCTGGGGAACGTAGGCTTGTCGGTGTGGCTCGAATCACACGTTCATGAGACACACATGACAGCTGAGAGAAGAGGCCTTTAAGGCACAAGACCCCACTCTCGGCATGTTATATTCATAAGCATCGGGATTCGTTTATCTAAGGGGTCCTTACGGTCGCATGCTGCTCTGTATAACCAAGTGCTAATTTTTAGCTGTGCTTAAAAGTGATGCTTTGACATGAAACTGCTCCCCCAACTTTTCTCCCAACAGACTTCAATTCACTGGAAAGCCTCCTCCATGCCCCTTAATACCCTGTGTGCACAATTAAATTTCCTTCGGAATGCTTCCAGTAAGCAAGTCATGCCTTGAAGGAATGTTCTTTATGCTCCCATCAAACCCGGGGTAGCTTTTTGCACCATTTAAATCTCTTGTCATTTAGAAATTTAGTAACCCAAGTAATGTGTCATTTCATCCATAAATCTCACACACACGTTCAGCTTGACATGCTAAACAGTCCCCCGCATGCCCAGCTGGAGCGTCACAAGTTGAAACAGAGCAATTGTGCTCCCGAGACTCCGCTCCAAGGACCTTGTGAGACGATTTTTAATTTCTCAACTTCGTGTTCTACCTGGAGCTGTGCTATATTAATTGCTAAGACATAAAATAAAAGGACACCTGTAAAAAAAAAAATCCTTTTTGAAGTGCATATGCTATTCTGGAAGTGGTTTGAAACAATATACACAAGCAGCCACACGGTCTAATCTCTATTATGTGCACATGGGTTTCTGTACTCAAAGTACTTGTTATTCTCACTCCACAGAAGCCTAGAAAATCAATGGAACAAGAGGCTTCGTCGATTCAATTGAACTTTGCAAACTACCACACTGTCATAATAATATGCACCGCAATGCCTGCCCAAACTGCTTACATAACGCAGCTCTTATCACATGAGATTTATCAGCAGCCACATTTTTCTTAGTAGGCTGGAGCCCAGTGAAGTCAATGGTGAGAGAGACCTATTAATCACAGCTGAACTTAGTGTGCTATCTGTGATCCCTTGTAAAAGGGAGGGTGATAAAAAAGATGCATAGTGACACTCACTGTCAAAAATGCTTACGGGATGATGTGCTCATATCAGATGGCTTTGCAAGTTGGATTGGCATTAAATATTCCACAAGTGGAGTTTAGAAAAAAAAAATAACAATGCTACAAATCTGGGAAGGAATAGCTCTAGGCTCCTGCCAATCCCCAGTTATTTTAGACCTGGCGACAGGGAGTGGAAGGCTTAAGAGAGGCTGCCGAGGCACCTGTTCTAAACGGCAAACTCAGAAGTTGTGACACCCAGACAAAAATCTGTACCCCCCACCCCACCCCCAATCCCACCCTGTCTAGAAATGCAACTCCTGTGACAGCTCCTTGCTTGGCATGCTGCAAACAGCTTATAAATAACGTCAACATGTTACTCATCGACTTTTTGAATGTACAGAAATGTTCGGAGCTTGTTGCTTCCAGTTGTCAGGCCCTTCTTTGTGGATCTCTCTACAACAGTCTTATCTGTCAGGAAGTGTAAGTACCAGGAGGGCAGCCCCTCTGTCAGCACTTTGCCAGCATTCTGGGTTTTGAGACGTTTGAGGAGTGTTTTGCCATAGTGGTGCTCAAACTCGCTTATGGAAGGCCCATGTAAGGAGTACCAGGTTGGGGGACAGCTGAACTCCAACAGCTTTGTCTCGAAGGAATAGTCAAAAGGGAGATGGATGGTCAAGTGTCTTCCACTGGTACTGCTCACCTGGGCTCACACCAGTGCCTGACACTCAGCAGGGTCCCACCCACTGAACACCTGTAGGAAGAGGGGAAGTAAGGAAAACAATCCTGGATAGAACACGGATATAAAAAATATAAAAGACCCTCTGTCCAGACCCCTGGAATACCTGAGGAGACTGAGCCCTTCTGGGTCCCATGAGGTACGGCAGGCAGAGTAATGACCTTCCAAAGAGATCTCTGTCCTGATCTCTGGACCCTGTGAATATGTTACTTCACATGGCAAAAGGGACTTTGCAGATGTGACTAAATGAAGGATTTTGAGTTGGGAGGATTGCCTGGATTATCTAGATGGGCCCAATGTCATCACAAGGGTCCTTATAAAGGACAGAGGGAGCTGGAGATTCAGAGTCAGGGAAGGAGGGGAGAGGGCAGAAGCAGAGGTGAGGGAGGAGGATGGTTGTGGGTGCAGCACCCCTGGCCCTGAAGATGGAGGAGGGGCCACAGGCTCAAAGGTGGGGGTGGCCCCTAGACACTGGGAAAGGCAACGGGACACTTCTCCCCTAGAGCCTCCAGGAGTTGTGACCTCCAGAATGGTAAGGGAATACCTTTGTGTTATGGAAGCCACTAAGTGTATGTTCATTTGTTAGAGCAACAATAGGAAGGGGATTTCTATCTTGCCTGCCAGGGGCCTCTGAAGCCATTTTTGTGATTTTACAAAACTGTTCTTTTGACTTTGTTGTCTTCTCGAATGTAACTGTTTTTATAAATTTCAGGTTAGTTGAGGTTCATTATACAACTCATCACAATCAAATTCCTGTCTTCTGCTTGTTTCTGGCCGATCTGAAGCCTAGATTCTAGATTCAGACAACTGTACTTGTGACACTTCTTATATAATGTTGCACAACAACCATCCATCATTGACAGCTTTGTTTCAAGTTCATTTTTTAGCACACCTAGAAAGCATTTTTCCTTTAATATGTACACCTTTGTATGAAGCAGGTAGCTCCATATCAACTGTAAAGACCTATTATTTAATGTTAAAAACCACTCGCTTAGCACTAACCCCGTGCCAGACGCTGCCCTGAAGGGCAGAAAATGCAACAATTAATAAACTATAGATACATGCATTTACACAGAGAAATGCTGGATATAAAAAAGACCAAGGGGTCCAAAGAAATACACCTGAGTACCCCGAATAAATGCAGAGATATGGAAGGTTAGCTTTTATTGGGAAGGCTTTCAAAAAAAAAAAAAAAAGATAAAACTTCACCTGGGTCCTCATTTATACAGATTTTTCTCAAGTTCAGAAAAACATGATGAGTAGTTGTGGTCCTTCAAGTACAAGGTATGTTTTAGCAATGACATGGGGTTACGAGATGGTTAAAACACTGGGTGTGTATGTGTGTGTGTACGCATGCTCATGTTGAGAATGGGAGTAGGCAAAAAGGTACAACAGATGAAACACGTAAGAAACGAGAGGATAAATTCTGTTCTTAGTCTTTTTTTAAAAAAAAAGATTTTATTTATTTATTCATGAGACACACACACAGAGAGGCAGAGACATAGGTAGAGGGAAAAGCAGGCTCCCTGGGGGGAGCCGGGTGCAGGACTAGATCCCAGGACCCCAGGATCATGCTCTGAGCCAAAGGCAGGCACTCAACTGCTGAGCCACCCAGGCATCCCCTGTTCTTAGTCTTAAAAGTCCTAGTAAAGAATGTAGACTCCACTTTATACAAAATGAAATTAAAAATTAGGGGATGGGGGCACCTGGGTGGCTCAGTGGTTCAGCATCTGTTCAAGTGCCTATCTTCGGCTCAGGTCATGATCCCAGGGTCCTGGGATTGAGTCTTGCATCAGGCTCCCGGTGAGGAGACTGTTTCTTCCTCTGCCTATATCTCTGCCTCTCTCTCTCTCATGAATAAATAAACCTAAAATCTTTAAAAAAATAAAAATTAGGGAATGCTGAGAGCACACTGTCTTTCAGATTTGCATGAACTGAGTCCCTGATCTTCGATGTTTCAAACTCCTGCTGTGTTAGCAGGGGACATCAGTTCAGTTCAGAATTGAGATGAGAAGCATCGGTCACCTTCTGTATTACCAAAATCTCTCCCGCCAGCGGCAGGCATGCACATGTCCAACTCTCCCAAAGCCAGTGAAATCCAATGTAGCTATAGTTCTTCACAGAGTCACTGTTAGCGAGTTGCAAAACTGGAAGATGACCTTTGAGATGACTGTTTACTCAGCCTTGGCTGCTTTTTCAATGTCTGTTTTGTTTGTTTTCAAATATAATGGAAAGAAAAATGAGAAGTTCCTTGGGGTTCCTTGGGATTCCTTGCTAATCCTTTTTTTTTTTCTTCTAAGATTTTATTTATTTGAGAGAGTATGAGCAGGGGAGGGGCAAAGGGAGAGGTTGACTCCCTGCTGAGCCAGGAGCCTGATGTGGGGCTCCATTCTAGGACCCGGAGATCATGACCTGAGCCAAAGATAGACACTTAACCAATTGAGCCACCCAGGCACCCCTCCTTGCTAATTCCTAAATCATATTGCCAAAAAGCTTCTGATGAAGAGCAGAGGAGGCAAAGAAGAAAGAGGAGGGAAATCTCAGTGAGACCATCTAATTTCTCCTTTAAAAAAAAATGTATTTGGGATGCCTCGATGGCTCAGTGGTTGAGCATCTGCCTTTGGCTCAGAGTGCAATCCCGGGGTCTTGGGATCGAGTCCCCGCATTGGGCTCCCTGTGTGGAGCCTGCTTCTCCCTCTGCCTTTCTCTGTCTCTCATGAATAAATAAATAAAATCTTAAAAAAATAAAATAAAAAAACTTAAAATGTATTTATTTAAATATAAATTTAAATTTTAGATAGTTAACACAGTGCAGTATTGGGTTCTGTGGTAGAATTCAGTGATTCATCACTTACATACAATACCCAGTGCTTACGACGACGGCAGGTGTCCTCCTTCATGCCCATCCCCCACCCACTGCCCCTCTATCAACTGTCCATTTGTTCTCTATCCTTAAGAGTCTCTTATAGCTTGTTTCCCACTCTCCCTTCTAACTTTCCATGTCAGCTCTTTAACACTCAGCTGCAGGAGGGGAATGTGCTAGGTTAACCACCTGAAATCATCATTTTTGTAAGTCAAAATGGTCAAATATCAGCAGTTTGATCTGATTTAACTTATCCTTCTCCACTCTCCCAGTCCCCCTTGAGATGAAACTCCCCTGGACACATCCAGGCTCAGTGTCATCTCAGCTGCAACAGAGGTAGAGCGACAGCACCCACAACGTAGGCAGCATGAGGCGATGTGGTCTGCGCACAGGCCTACCCCAGGGGCTCTCGTGGGTGCAGCGTGAGCAGCACACAGTTCACTTCAGTTGCAGCTAAAAATGCTCTTCTCAGCAACAGCGCCCACGATGACTAATGGCAGCAAACAGGAAAGAACAAAGAGTGTCAGTTTATGTACAGGACACATTTCAAATAAGAACGCTCTCAGAGATGTGGGGGCAATCTCAACACCATCAGGTGAATAAAACATTTTTTTTCCTTATTATGCAGAAAATGAAATTTTGGACCATGAAAAATGGTATACTTCTCAAATTTTAAATCTTAAATGTCCAATTTCTATGGGGAATTTTAAAGCTGGAATTAAACACAGTGAAGCTTGGTTAACATACAGATTCATTTATTGTTCTGCAGTCTTATTTACATATATGTGTGTGTGTATATATATATATACACACATGTGTGCATGTGTGTGTATATATATATATATACACACACACATATATATATTTTATATATATATGTATATATTTGCTCCCCTAGACAGTATTTAAATTTGCAAAGCCTTCCAAAGTCATTGCTCTTAGAAAATGGCATAGATATGCATGCTACCCACTGAAAGGATGAATGTGTCTGTTACTAAGTTAGTAAAATTGACAGAGTATTGGTGGGTAGCTTATGAGGGCCTGTTAAAATATAATAAAAATGAAAGTAAACTATTTTTTACTCCCAGTGCTGTCTTATCTTAATTAAAAAGTGTGGAACTAACATTTGAAGAAACAGGCAGAATGACAAGAAGCACTTTTGTCATCCTCCAATATGCAGAGCTTAGAAACTGGGTGGCGGGGGGTGGGGAATTAGCTCTGCTAGATGGTCATGACAAGACCACCTGTCAGGGCATCCTGAGCCCAAGACAGCATCGAGGGGGCAAGCGAGCAGTCCACAGCTTAGTGTTGTACCCACAACATGATGGTGTATATTTAATGTTTTAAGTTTTGGAAGAATAGAATAATAACACGACAAGAGCAGAATAATAAAAGGCATTTTTTTTTTTTTAAATCAAGGGCCCAAATTGCAAGAAAACCTCCAGGGAGGAAATTCAGATGGGGCATATCCTTGTCATTGAGTATACTCTTTTTCCTCTCTTAGTACATTACAGAGTTTCTCTCATCGATGAAGGAATTGCTTTTTAGAGCAATAAAACCCAATGGAATAATTCAATTTGTTCATGTTAGCCGTGGGATTTTCCAATAATGAATTGAATTTCATAAGAAAAAAGAGGGCCCATTTTCATAGCTGTGAATGAGGATTAAACCAATATAAACTTTCTTCCCTGTTCAGGCAAGTAATTTAGTGACAACAGAGCACTTTCCCTTTGCGGTCAAGTAATGAGGGTAGAAATGAATGTCGGAAACCCCAAGGGAAGCCACATCTCAACTCTGCTCTTCCACGGCGGTGTGAGCAGTACCGAAGCCATTCCAAGGAGTCCGTGATTTTTTTGTTTGTTTTTTCTTCTTTTTTTTACTTCCCTTCCTCACCGAGTTTTTCAACTTCTCTCTTCTTGCTAATGGTTTTAGGAGACAACACTAAAAGTAAGTAATAAGATACCAGTCTGTAGCATTCTAAATGATGTGTTCTTCAGAATTATGACCGTTATCTGCTAACTGTTAAGTGCCATGTTCACTTGCTACATTTTTTTTTCTGCAGTGTCCTTCAAAATACATCCAAAGATACAAAAGTGCAGTAGCACTACCAAAGAAAACTACTAGTGAAAATGTCACTGATCTTTGGCAGAAATGGCCCCAACTGCAAAACAGGTGGATCATATGGAAGAAGGTGTAATATGCAGGCATGCCTAAACTTTGGAAACTCAATACAGTAGAGTCATACTGGATACAGGACAGCTGGGCAGCAGAAATGTTTCAGGGCAAGCACCCACCCACCTGCTCGCAAGCTTCAGATCTGAGAAAAAGGCATTCTAGTAGCACCAGGTAGACAGGCAGAGGACATGGACTTCGCACAGACTAACACTGGGTATAGAAAATCTTTGTTCAAAAATCAGTAAAAAATTTTTAGATAGATCAAATATAGATATTTGATGTAGGGGTCTATGAGGAGAAGCACTAGCATAAAAGAAAGGATCCACTGTCCTGTAGATGCACTGGGAATATAGCCTACAAAGGAGGACACTCATAGTATAATTTTGTCATTAAGAGCAGGGGTGGAGGAGGTTGGAAGTCAAATTTCTGGACTAAAATCCTAAGTTGTCCATGTATTGGTTATTTGCCTTTTGGGACTCCAATTCCTCATCTATGAAATGAAGAGGATAACAGCACCACGTGTTATGAAGATTAAATAAGTTAATATACATCATGCCCTGGATAAGGTAAGGGCACACTGCTTGCTGTCACTGTCACCATCATCACCATTACATGAAGCTCTGTAGCTAAGGAAGCCCACGTTCTCTTAGAATGTCAAGGAAGCATGGAATTTATAAAATAAGAGATTACAAAATTAGAGGAGCAGGGATCTGGCCACGGTGTGAAAAGGCAGCTGACAGAGAAGAAATTCATGTAAGAAAATAAACACGAATATCTGAGTAAATGAAAATGTGCATTTAAGTCAATGACAACACAGAACGGACAGTGTGTAACAAAAGCTGGTGCTGAGGAAAAGCCGCAGATCATTTATAAGAGAACAACAAGTAAAGTAGATCAGACTGATCAAACTGATAATCCTATATCTAACAAATCCACTCGTCCTAAGAAACCAGAAAGGAACACAAAACAAAGCAAAAATAGATATGTAATAGCACCTCTCTGCGATACTAGAACAGTTTTCTCTCCTCAATATAGACTTTTTAATAGTTGTGAAAACAGAAGGCCACCTTCTTGTTGATGCAGGTGTATATACACACACATACATAAACCCCCATGTGCATATGTATATACACAACTACATGAATATTACAATTAGTGGGATCTTAAAATAGAAAAAAAAAAGTTCAGTAAACACTTTCTTGAACTAAGAAAAACCAGCCAATAGGAAAGATTCACCTGTGTTCCAGAAAAGAATATGAAGCATAAAGAGACACATAACTACACACATTCCAAGATTTTTTAAATGTCAAGACTAAAGCAAAATAGTCTCATCAAACACGAGACTGGGAATATCGCTAGCTCTTAACACTTTACTTCTGTAAAAAGGGAAGAGATCTGAGGGACAGGTGAAAAAAACCTACTTTATTACAATTGGATGATGGGTTTCCTTTTGTCAAATTTTACTAATCTTTGGGCATAGATTTGAAATATTTTACATTTAATGAAAGCAGGTCTCCCTTGCTCAGACTTTTCTTTCTCAACTTGTAAATTCCAGGAAAAAAAAACGAAGTCAAACTTTTTTCTGAAGGAAATAGTTGGTTTCTCAAGAATTCTGTACACAGCCAGATGGCTTTCAGATTTTAAGGCAACAGTAAGTCTTGCCTAGATATGCAAGGTCTCTGAAAATATATCACCCATGTACTAGTTTTAAAATTTTATGCAAATCGATTCCAGTTATAAGCGAGATGAATCAAAGGTAAAACCTGAAGCCTGGGAATGTCAACGTGTAAAAGGGCTGTGATAAGCAATTAAACAAGCTAACCCCATAGAATTGCATTCAAATCACAGCTGTAAATAAAGTTGCAAAACCAAACGTGAATGTTAAAAACAATTTCTGAAAGAAAATCTTCCTTCTGTAGCAAGTAACAATTTAGTGATAAAAATTATGAAGCAGTAATAACTAGGGTCTGGAATTCTCTACCATAAAAGGATTAGCCAGGAAGTTAATTTGTCATCATACAGGAGGGTGGAATGAAAATAATGATTCTTCACTTGTGTCATTAGAATGAATAAAGCTTTTCTGCACTCCAGAAATGTACCTTCCTCATCACTGGGAAGAATAAAAGCATGCATGCATGCATGAATGAATGAATGAATAAATACACACGTACAAACAAAATTAAGCAAACAGGTACATAAATATGAAATGTATAAAATAATATGACAGAAGTTTGCCCACACATTTTGGCTAAGACAGACAATCGATGTGTGAATAAGGTTTAAAGCCCCCTTTAAAAATGAAGACTCAAAGAACTTGCTTCAAAAATTCAACTATAAACTTGTAAAGGGAAGAAAAAGGACAGAAAAATGTTAAAAATGACAAAAATACAAAAGCTAATATTTACCAGGAAGCCACACATAAAAAGAAAGCAGAGGTGGCAATGATAATTGAAAGTAGATTTGAACTAATGAGAAACGTCAAATGAGAAAGAGCATCACTTTCATTACAAAAAGTTAAAATCCTTCAAGAAATTATCCAACACATAGGTGACAATTCTGGTAGCATTTCACTAAATCAAACATTTAGAAATAAAGAAATGGGAAAAACCAAAATTCTCTGAGAATTAAAACTTGCTCAGTCTTTGACAGATGAAGAATTTTTTTCAAGGAGATTCCAAGATTGGAATACCATAAAATGGGTAAATTGAATAAATACATATTTCATTTTATAAGGTACAAGGAAGCTATCATGGAATTGGTACAAGGCCCTGGATGTCAAAGGATTTTTTTTAATCCCTCAAAAAGAAAGAGTCATGAATGTCATGGACTCAAATCAAACATGATGCAATAAAACTGGGAATTCATAATGCAAATGTAAGCAAAATTACCCAGTCACTTGGAAATCTGAACAAAACAAAGCAAAATAAAAAATAATTTTGTGCTAAATAACCCTTACACAGAAAATTTTTAAAAATTACAAACTATTAGAAAACAATTTTTTAAAAGATTTTCTTTATTAGAGACACACAGGAAGAGGCAGAAACATAGGCAGAGGGAGAGGCAGGCTCCCTGTGGGGAGCACAATGCAGGACCCAATCCCAGGACCCCAGAATCATGACCTCAGCCAAAGGCAGACACTCAACCACTGAGCCACCCATGTGCCCAAAACTATTGGAAAAAATTTAAAGCCTTTACTAACTAGTTTGGACTAAAAATGTTAAAACACAACATATGAAAGTTTACAAATGGGTAAACTTATTAAACAATGAATAAGCATCATATTTAGAGAGTAAGAAAAAGATGAGTAAACACAAAGACGTATAAGATGATAGCAGAAATTAGAGAAAGAGAAAACACAAATTCAGAAATTAATTAGTGAACTCATTACTTGGGGGGGGGGGTAGAAAAATCAAATCAAGACAATGAAAACCACAAAGGCAACACAAGCAAAAATGAACAAGTGGGATGACATCAAACTTAAAAGTTTCTGTCCAGCAAAGAAAACCCTTCAACAGAATGAAAAGGCAGCCTAACGAAGGGGAGAAAAGTGTTTGCAAACCACATACCCAGTGAGGGGTTAATGTCCAAAATACACATACAACTCAATAGCAAAAAAGCAACACACAATTAAAAACTGGGCAAAGGATCTAAAGAGACATTTTTCAAAAAAAACAAAACAAATGGCCAACAGGTATATGAGAAGGGGTGCTCAACATCATTAATCATTAGGGAGATGCAAATCAAAACCACAATGAGATACCATCTCACATCTGTCAGAAGGGCTGTTATGAAAAAGACGAGACACCACAAGTACTGACAAGGTTGTGCAGACAAGGGAACCCTTGCGCACTGCTGGCAGGAATGTAAATTGGTGCAGCCACTATGGGAAACGGTATGGAGGCTACCAAAGATATTTAAAAAACATATATTTAAACTAGAGCTACCATGTATCTGGCACTCCCACTTCTGGGCATATATTCAAAGAAAACAAATCATTCTCTCAAGGAGATGTCTGCATCCCTGTGTTCATAGCAGGATTACTCACAACAACGAAGCTCCGGAAATAAGTCTAAGTGTCTATGGATGGATGAATGGATAAAGAAGATGTGCAATATATATATATATATATATATATATATATATATATATATATATATATTATATATTATACATATAATGGGATATTATTCCATTATATATATATATATATCCATTGGAAATATATTCCATTTTTTATATATATATGTATCCCATAATATCCAGTAATATCCCATTATATATATTATATATTATATATTATTCAGCCTTAAGAAAAAAGGAAATCCTGTCATTTGCAACAACACTGATGAACCTGGCGAGGGCATTATGCTAAGTGAAATAAGTCAGAGAAATACAAATGCTGCATGGTTTCACTTATACAGAAGCTGAATGCGTAGGAACAGAAAAGAGACAAGTGGTTGTGAGGGGCTGGAGGGTGGGTGAAACAGGGAGGTTGGTAATAGGGTGCAAAATTTCAGCTACAAGGGGCACCTGGGTGGCTCAGTGGGTTAAGTGTCTGCCTCTTGACACTTGATCTCAGGGTTGTGAGATCGAGTCCCACCTTGGGCTCCGTGCTGGACATGGAGCCTGCTAAGAGTCTTTCTCTCTCTCCCTCTGCCCTCCTGTTCCCCTTAAAAAAAAAAAAAATTCAGCTACAGGTTGAATAAGGTCTGAGGATCTAATGTAGAATATGGTGACTGTAGCTGATAACACCATATTGTATAAGTGAAATTTGCTAAGAGTAGAATGCCAATATTTTTACCAGCCCCCCCCACCCCGCAAAAGGCAACTATGTGAGGTGATGGGTGGGATAATTAACTCAATGGGGGAATCCCTTCACAGTGTATATGTAAATCAAATCATCACCTTGTACATTTTCCCTTACAGTTTTATTTATCAATTATACCTCAGTAAGGGGAAAAAAAAGAAAACTGAAACCAAAAAATAGTAGGAAAAATGTCTTCCTTAGTAGGCTCCCATTATCAGTTTTACAGGTGAGGTTTTTCTTTTTTCCTTAAATCCTCTGCACTTGAACAACAAAACAACAAACTTTTAGGCACTGATCAGTCCCTACTCTATGATTTCTGAGTATAAAATGCAAGGCTAGCCAGTGTATTTGGCGAAAGGAGCAAAGCTCTAGTATCAAAACCCGAAAGAAAAGGAAAAAAAAAATCAAAGACAGTTTTCCTTATGGCGATCGATGTGAAAATATTTTAGGTAAAACCTCAAGAAATTACATTTAACCGATATTAAAAGAATCACAAGTCAAGAACTCTCAGGGTTTGGCATCAAGACGTAAGGATGTTTTTATATTTGGTAATTTACGAATTAGCAGATTACTTGAACAGATGTAAAACAAAGAAACACAGAAGTTTTGGATAAAATGGGATCCGAAGTAATCTTCCTTCATGGGATGAAAAACATCTATCTATATGGTCATCATTCGGTTTACGGAAACACATGAGAAGCACGGTGATCATAACCAGTGACTGTGTCACAATCCTCTCTTCATCCCGGACAGGCACGCAACTCTCAGGACCCCAGGATGTGCCGCTCTGCCCACAATCCCTCCCTGGCACTCACCCCTTGGACAGCAGGTGTTTTTAAGATCTGGGTTTGGGGGGTCAGAGAGACTCATTTCCTTGTCTTCCAAGGCAACTTTGACCTCATCCCCTCATGGACCACAGACCTAGTTCCACTTCAGCTGGCTCTGGCCTGGTTGCAGGGCCTCTAAAGAGGGGCAATGTCCAAGGGCATATGATACACAGCCCCCCCGCCCCAGCCTGCCCTTCATGCTTCAGAGACTGGGTCCTCCTCTACCTTCCATACACCCCACAGATTTTTGCAGCAGAGGATACAGCCAGTGTCTCTATAACCCAAGTCTCATTTGAAGAACCCTTCAGGTTAGAGTTGCAGTTTCCTAAAAGGCTTTGATGCGCTTTTCTGCATTCTTCTTTATCAGACCATGATAAGAAATGAGGCCTGAGAACTTTTAGAGTAGGCTTATTACCCTATTGTCTCTCTGCTGTGAATATTCAGGCCTAACACGTGAGTGCACTTCATTTTTTTGGCCACTTGTAAGTTAAAAGATGGCAAAAACTACAAATATGCCCTTTAACAGTAGGCATGGAGGAAGGGCTAACTCTTCCCAAACTCAAATCCTATGCATGTCCTCCCTGGTAAAGCCCAACCACTTAGAGTCCCCGTAGAACGTGCAGGAACCAATGCTTCCTTGGGGCAGCAAGGAACCCCCTTTCCTTGTGCTACCCCGACTCACTGCTATGTTCTTTCATTTAGCTATTCACAGACTTAAGATTTACAGCCCTTGAAGATAGGAACCTTATCTTACTCTTCCTGACTCCCATTAGATTGAGCACATTTTCTTCTACTTAGCGTGAATAAATATTTGCTAAATGGATTTAAAAATGAAAATTGAGCTGCTGGAGTTCACCCCGTGTCAGACTTCTCAGGAGGTTAGATGTCAGGTTTTCTAATTAGGAAGATGGTCAGCTCTGTGATGCCATTTCTGTCGGACTAGACGAGAGTGTCTGCAAAATGTGTGCGTGGTGAGGGGGTGGGTGGGTGGGTAGGAACAGGGCGACTACCAAAATACCGAGTTACTGGACTTGGTCAAAAGGGGACTGAGGAATAGGATTTCAGGTTATGAAGAAGAGTTACAGAGAGGCAGCATTTATTTCTGCGTAAAGGCCTAATGGACATGAGTTAATGGGATTATGTTCGATTGGGAAGAATTTACGAGATTCCTGAACCAAGTGTCAAAGGATTTAGATGGTTGCCCTGTAGATTCTTTCCCTAGAAAGCTTTTTAAATAGAACTGTCATCTATCCATTCAGAATGGCTTCAACACAGGCCTTCCTGGGACAGTACTGGTAAGTTCAACACCATACTTGACTTGCAATTCTGAGAATCTAGGATATAAACAACGTCAAGAATGTGTTTTGCAACAACTTGGCTCTAATCAATTTAGTTCTCTTTTTGAAACGCCTAGCCAACATGACGTTGTAAATCCAGTTACTGGTCTGGACCTAACTAAGTTGCATTTAAAACTATTAGCCAGAGTGTGGCACTGCTTCTTCTATACATTCGAGAAGTGTCAAGGGTGGGTGCCTGCAGAGAGCCAGGCCGTTTTCCATCCTGGCTACCTGCATGGGGGTGGGTTTTCCAGGCCTCTTCTATAAGTGTTCAGCTGCATTGGAAGAGTGATGGGGTTCACTTTCCATAATGAAGGAGTCCAGTGTTGTGTAGACTTGGAGTTAACCGTTTTCATTTGGTTACCTAAAGGATGGCTACCTGTGGGTATAACCATCCTGGGTATTTCCCTGGACATGAAGAGACAAGGAATTAATAGCTCCATGGACCTCCTTACAAAACCAAAAGGAGGGATGCCTGGGTGGCCCAGTGGTTGAGCATCTGCCTTTGGCTCAGGGTGTGATCCCAGGGTCCTAGGATCGAGTCCAGCATTAGGCTCCCTGGGGGGAGCCTGCTTCTCCCTCTGCTTCTGTCTCTGTTTGTCTCTCATGAATAAATAAAATATTTAAAAAAAAACCCTAAAAGGTTGTGCAATAGCCCTGGGAGCGAGGCATGTGATAAGTCCACGATCAAAACTTTGTTTCTTCAGACAACGCATTCGAGGGTGTTGGGAGGGACTCAAGTAGCAAGCCGGCCAGAGCTCTTCACTTTCCCTGACCTTCACCCAGAGCATGACAGAGACAAGGATGTGCTGGGACAAGGCCATGATAGGTACAGCTGCTCTCATCTGTGCATCTCAGGGAAAGAAAGCCATGTTTTCCACCATAAGCAATTACATGGTCTCAATCCTAATGAGAAACACTCTCCGCCACAAGTAGATACTATTGTTCCTCAGAAAACCTTCCACTCACCCAAGATGAGGAGAGTGTGGTCAGCATGCACCACGGCTTGAGAGACCTCAGGCCAAAGCTGAGGGCGTTTGTGCCACTTTCGGAGGTGCTTACCAGTAACTCTTAGTTCTCAGAGATTCACAGAAAGGTCCCCAGTTTCCATCTCCAACCCTCAATGTAGCAGAGGGCAGGGAAGATCTCAGGCCCATGCTGATTGACGTTGACATTGTAATCAATATTCTGGGATTGGGATATCCCAATCAACTGGGATAAAGGATCCCAATACAATCACTTGTGTGTGTGTGTGTGTGTGTGTGTGTGTGTGTGTGTAAGGGGAGCTTCTGGACTTCTCACACTGGATGGGGTAGGGGTTGTAGTCATTCTGTGTATAGTTGGGAAAGCCCTGCTGGCAGGCCACTAGTCTCAAGCTTTTGGATTACCTGAGCTTCTTGTGAAGGCAGGGAGGCCCAGGGACCCAGTGTTGCTCTTTCCTCTATCAGCCATCCCCCTTGGTCTATCAACCCTCCATCTTGGAAGGGCGCATCTTCATCGGCATGCTCTGGTTTAGGCAGCTGCAAAATCAGGTCTTTTCTAGTTGAATGACTAAAGGAGACACATGCTGTCAATGAAGGAAGCTGGAGGCTATGCCAGGCCTGTTGAACACCACAGGCACAGCGTAGGATTGACGGATGGGTGGAGAACTCAACCAACTAAGGATGAGAGTGGACTGCCTCCCTCCTATCCAACCCTTCCACTTCACTCATTCCCCCCCCCCCAGCCCTACTAGCTCTCCTTCCCCAAATTCTAGGCAGCTGACTCTCCCATCCATTCAAACAAATTTTAATCACAATACCTGGGATGAAGGAAGGTTGAATCTGTGTCCGCCTACATCACTAAAGTACTTCCCCTTTGGCCTACTCATAGTTTGCATCAGGAGCTCACCGACAGGGAGCCATACTGGAGAGTTTCTAGACCTACAGTGGATTAGGACTCTTACAAAAGGAATGATGTAAAGCTGCTAATAGAAAAGAGGAGTGGAAATAAACTTTCCCGATGCCATTCAGCTAAGGGAACACAAGTTCAGGAATTTCAAGGAAGGATTGATCTTCACCCACACAAACACAGTGCACGGTACAAATACGGACTGAATACCACTGTGCTTGGAGAAAAGCGTCTCCTAATTTATATCTGAAATTTCACCTTCATACAAAGGAATGTGTGATGATGATTCTTTCCTGACAGCAAGTTTTAGTAGGAAGAAGGAAACAGAGGAAAACACAGGAGAAGTAACCCTTTAAGCGGAGGAACATTCCATGGAACGGGAAACCCAGCCTAAGTACAAGGGCTGTGGCCAGTGAAGAGCCATTTCCCTATTTCACGAGTTTGTCCTGGAGCCATCAGAAAATCTAAGTGGTCAAATTGCATTGAATCTGATCGGCTTTATAAAATGCAGCACTTTGGGGACACATATCATTTGTGGTAGGACATACTCGCCCAAATGTGTGAGTCTCCACTCGGTGAGGAGGGAGAGAGGGTACATATTGTGCACCTACATTCTTGTCAGTGGCAAGTCTCTTTTGGACAAGCTGGGGACTCTGTCTCTGAGCATATTAACTGTAGGGTTGAATGAAATCTCAGCAGGCTGGCCCATCATGACAGCTTCCTCCAAAGCATCACCCTGCTTCTTGCCACTTGGCATTCTTCCCACCATATTAGAGAAGAAGGCATTTCTTCAGTTGGTATTCAAATGGAAACTGACATCTGGTTCACGTCTAAGACACTCTGATGTATGTGGGGCTTTTTTTATATGGCCCTTTGCTCTAACCCAGAGATTAAAATGAGCCTCAACATAAACCAGAGGGATGAGGCATAAAAATGACTCTAAATCTCACCTATGCTCAGCTGACACCTGTAAAGCATGATTGTGTTTTAACTATAACACTTTGGAATGGCTCAGGTAAATATAGTGCCATATGCAAAGCTTTCAGATCCCACAAATGCCACCAGTACTTATGATCCCTGTGGGTAGGTTTTCTCTTGCTGTGTTCAAGTCTGAATGGAATATAAATGCACCATTAAATCTGCCCTAGAAGTACAGAGAGCGGCCGTTGCATAGTTAAGTGAAAAAGGCAGCATTTTATGTCTGATAGAGCAGTCATCTTGTAAAGAACAAATTGGTAGAGAGAGACAGTGAAAAGTCTTGTATGGAGAGAGGCCTCAACAGGATAGGCAGATGGAAGTCTAAATTCTCTTATAAATTCCTTTTAAATAACATATTTTATTGAGCTGTTAGAAGAAAAATGCAGATTCTTTCTGAAGCTTAGAAAGAAGAGGCCTAACCCCAGCCTCCCACTCCAACACACACACACCCAGGCCACTACGATCCCCATCACCATTGTTAGTAAGAAGGGGCAAAGAATAGAAACAAGAGTAAAAGTCATCTTTCACTACGGCAAACAAAGCAAGTTTAGCTTGTCACAGGGAATGATGAATGGCTACCCATCACTTTCCCAAAGAGAGAGAAACCAAAGATTGTGTATCAATTTTTATAATTTTAAAGCTGAAAGATAATAACTCTGCAGAAATGGAGCAGACCACATAAAAATCCCCTCTGAAAATGTGATTACACATAAAAATCCATAAAAACGTACAAAGTGATAGATGAACCAAAACTACACAAATGCAGTTTTTTATCCTTTTGGAACGGAGCAGAATGGCATATGTAGAGAGAAGATTTTATTTTGTATTTTTAAAAGAAATATTTGGAGCTTAATTGAATTATACTTCTGGTGGGAACTGAGATATTTAGCTGGAATATTGGGTTTTATTCTAAACTGAATTCTATATTGAAGAGATGAAGAAAGAACCACCGTGAAGTATTAGCAGTAAGGTTGACCTGTTTCAATAAGCTAAGAAAGCCATGCATAACAGAAGGTCGTATACTTTATTCCTACACTCTCCTAACCCCCAAAGGGTCTGTATTCAGTATTCTTGATAACTCTGATAGGGAAATCATCTTTGATCTATTCTAATTAAATTGAGTTTATATCTGATATTTATTTCTTGAGGTTCTTAAAATTAACTTTTTGTGTGTGGCTACCCTGCTAAATCTGTGTCATCTCCCCACCGCCCCAACTTTCAATTTCATTTCAGTGAATCTGGAACATATATTGAAATGCACGTCTCATTTTGCTTATTCTATAGAAGTTATCAAGTTAATCCCAAATTCTACATACCACACTTTACCTATATATATTATGTTTTAATTTATTTTAAGTTATTTTGTTTGCATTGGCCCTTCAGGGATTTCATGATGTTTCCATAGGTAAATTGAATCAATAGCGTTGCATAATAAAATGTGCTTAAATTTTTTGCATTTAGAAATCATACCAATAATTTGTATTTCTTTAACAGTTATGGTTAATGTGGGAAAAAATTCCCCTTTCTCTTGAAAATCTCAAAAAGCTTGTGTCAGAAGTCCTTAGAGGTCTGCTTATATTGTCCCAATTATGATTAGCAAGTAGTGTGGATGCTGTTATATATCACAGGTGAATTTTTTTTTTTTAATGCTGCACTCTGGGTAAAGTATATCATGAATACAGTGGTACGGTTTTTACTATGTAATTTCAATGTATTATTTATATCAACTAGGTTTAGGGAATATACAGAAGCTAGGTTAACATCACGCCCATCAAACCCATATTTTAAAAGGACATAAGGAAAAAGAATGCATCCCACAGGTCAACTTTGCTTCCAGCAAACCATTTCCTCCACACTGGCAGAAAGGTGGTTGGACAAAGAGCAAGGTTCTGAAAATAAACCACAAGGATCAGGAGAAGAAATGGACAAGACTACATGGTAGGAAGATGAATTCCAGAGGAAGGTGGGGGTGAAGATTAACAAGCCGATGGCTTACTGCTAATTTCTTTAACATACAACAACTCCAAACCTTGGTGAAAGCCCCACATGTGTTGTATAAACTTCCAGGCCTCGGCTGCCCTGATTCTTATTAGAAGAGACCTGGTGAGACAAATAATATGCTAGGAGCATGGGGGTACCTGTTATAAACAGTCTGAACTGCAATTCATCTTACTAAAACATTTTGGACACCAGCCAGCTCGAGAATCATAAAACACCTTGGAATACGAGATGCTGTCACTGAAGAAACCCTGTTTGCTTATCAAAGAAAAGGCAACCAATTAATAGTTTTATTACTAATACCATTACCCCAAGGGCTAAAATTAGGTTTATTTATTTATTTTAAGTTCAACCCACTAAATTCCATGCTAACACACAACAAGTTACAGCTCGTATTACAAATGAATAACTTAATTAAAAAACATTGATTTTGCTCATTGACTGCTGCAAATTTTATTAAATATTAATGATAACATTTTGTATTTTTTATACTAGTCATGAAAGTTTTATGTGCTCTCTCCCCTACAGCAGCCTTAGATTTTATGACAAAATCTTAGGCAGCTCAAAGTACAAACATAAATATTGCATTGGCCAGCTTGGTACAATATATGTGTGTACATAAGCCAATGAGTGGATATGTGTACATTTACCCAAATATGCACCGAGTTAGGAGCGCTGACTCAACGAAGTGAGGGAGGAACTTGGATGTTTTAAGTTTGTGTTATATTCCAGCTGCCAAGAAGAGTCACCCAGAAACTACTGGAGAAAGCGCCCCAGGAAGTGGGACCTCAGAATCATATTAACCAAGTGCGTTCTCTCCCCAAATCCTATGGGTCATACAAAGTGCAAACATCACTCTGGAAATGATGTCATTTTATGTTACAAGTCGCCTATGACCAGAGGTTCCCCCCAAAGGACATTGTCGTATTTCCTTACCTAGTAGGGCCCAAAAAACTAAAAGCTCACCAGCCTAAGGAAGAGATTTCACAATTTTTTGCTGTTGTTTCCATGGGCTTACTTTACATGTTTATAGTGGAGCTGGTACAGCTTCGGACTTTTATCAGTAGCCTAGATGGACCAGAAGGAACCTTTATCTTGTTCCTCTGAGCTCTCGATGGAAACCATAAATGTTTGGAGTCAGCTGACAGCTGTGTCAAGTGAATCAGATGACACATTATTTAGGATGTTTTTTTTTCCATTCTTTGGAAACTTTTAACTTAAAATTCTGTTAAATGTTAGCAGAACATCGCTACTCTGAACTCCTGCAGCGAATTTCTTCTCTCTGTGCCTCAAGGTCATTCCAACAATTGAGAATTTAAGTCACTTCCTCAAATCACCTCAGAGGTCAGAGGGACAGGTCAGGCCTCTCTGAGTTATACAAGTCTTTCCAAAACTTAACAAACTTCCTGAGGAATACAATCATAGCAACCTAGACTTGAAAAACAAAGTTTGAGCATTATGAAGTATTTGCTAAAAAAAAAAAAAAAAAAAAAGAATCCAGCCATACTCTACATAGTTTACAAATGCCCTCACAGCGAAAGGTGAGGGAGGGATGCAGGGTAGGAGTGCTTTCCAAAGGGAAAGGCTTCACGTGAAAAAACCTTAGGCATTTTCTAGATACGAGGAATTAAAAGGCAGACCAGAAGATCTTTAAAATATATGTTTTTGAAATGCAAAATATGTTTTTGTAAAACATCGATGGAATGTAATACGTGGGAAGCAACATATTCAATTTTGTAGTTGCTGGTGACCTATGTGTGCTTGGGTGCTTCAGCTCTGGATCCATTAATCTCTGTGTAGCCCCCTCTTCTATGCCCCCACCCCCATCCCAACCACCCCTCAGGGCTCTGGGAGACTGAGCCCTAGGACTGCATCTCCCAGCCCTTGGCAGCTGGCTCCTGTGGGGTTGGGCCAAGAAGAGAGGCTGGAGGTACAAGGGCAGAAGGAGAGACAGAGCGGGGGCGGGGGGGGGGGGAGAGAGAGAGAGAGAGAGAGAGAGAGAGAGAGAGAGAGACGGGGGTATTTCTGCCCTGCTGCTCCTTACATTTGCCTGTTTGGAAAAACTATACCCCCCCTTGCTCCTGGGTCCTCCCTCTGCTCAAGGTCTCTGGGCTCCCCCACCACCTCCTGCATGCTACCCATCCAGCAGTCCTTCATTAGAAGACTCTCGAACTGTGTAAATTCAAATATCTTTCTGTCATGTCCTGCCAGGACCATGAATGACATGAGCAAAGTAACCATCGCTCCTACTAGGTGTCCTTTCCAGGGTGTGTTAGGGAAAACAACAACACCGGATAACAGGTCACAGGTGGCTTTTTAGTAGAGGAGCCTTGGAAAGAAAGTCACAAGAAGAAAGATGAAATCTTTCAACATTTGAATCAACACTCAATCGATGCCTACATTTTTTTCCTGTGAACTTAGAGATGCACAAAACACCACATAGTTACATCCCATATTCTCTCCCTTTCTGCTGTGGAGTCAAGTTTCTCCCCCTGATGATGAGGACCTGGGAAAAAACAAAACAACACCCCCCCCCCAACCACTCCTTGCAATGGTGTCCGCTGCTAGGCCTGAGGGCACGCGCTCCAGGGGCCTGACACACAGTGAAAGGAACGAATGTCCCCAACTCAGCTTGACTGTGAACCAGGTCTACAGAGCCACGTTTGGTCCTCCCAGGGAATAAATTAAATCTGCATCTTGACTGTGTTGCCTGGAAGAGATTTTTAAATTATTTATGGTGCCATAGCAGGTAGCTGGTCTTCTTGGGGAGCTGGGGGTGGGGTGGACGGTTCCTCCTGTTGTCTACTCCAGGCCACTGCGTTCCTAAGTCCAGTAACGTCTAAAGAAAAATCACAGGGCTGGAGGCAACCAAGACATATTAACAAAAAAAAAGAGACAGTGAATACTGTGCACTGTTTGGAGACTGCTTCCCACCTGCTAGGGCTGCCAGTTTGCTCTGGTTCTGGCTGGGACACGGCAGCTGTGTGTGGGTGTCCTGGCTGGGCCGGGGGGTTGGGGGGGAGGTGATGGGCTAAGGCCCACGTGGGTTGAAGGGTCAACTCTTAACAATGGAAATAAGAAGAACCTCGAGAATTTGCAGAAGGGATTTTGCTAATTTGGAGTCTCCTGCTTCCCAGTTTTGACCCTGGTTCGTGTGTCTACTCAGTGTCCAAACAGCTTTACACTGAGCATCAGAGGACCTGACTGTTTACAACAGGGCTGGTTCAAGGATGGATTTCTTAAAGCTTCTCGGTGATTTCCTGGCATTTTGGAAATCACTGCAGTACAGAGTGGCATGGAGAGCCTCAGTGGTCTTTTCCATTAGGGTGGACCTTTCCTGTGGACATGTATCCCTTCGCCCTGATGCCCAAATTGACCAATGCTACTGTTTAATTAGAGAGAAGGTTTAAATGCACACACCCTGTGCTAACACATTTATGCGTCCAGGTAAAATTATCTCAATGACTAATCGCTGATTTTTTTCAGAGATCCATTACGTAATGAGGCATTGTGAAAGCACACAACGTGGAGGAGGCCTGCAGAAAAAGTGGACATAGCACAGCAGGAAGGAGAGAGCATGTGAAGACTGCCTGGTTTGTATTTCTTCCTAAAACCAGAGCCTAGGAAATGTCTTGTCCTACTTGCATGGACAGAGAGAAACTCTATCCTAAGATGTAAGTGCAGGACCATCTTTATTTTAACTTGTAAGGGATATTATTTTACCTACCTTCCTCGGAACTATAATAGAAATCAAATATGCTATATTTGCATGAATATGCTCTCTTCATAGACCTCAAAACCTTTTCCACACCTTGTCGAATCACACCATATCTGAGTTAAGAGGCCAGTTTCTTACCAAACAATTTCTCGGAATTGTTTTCCGAGATAGATAGTAGACGGATAGATGGGTGATAGAGAAATAGAAATAGAGATATTTGTAGCAGTTTTATTTATCCTAACGTAAGCATGTGTTACTGTAACATTTTGACTTTTATATTTGTGGTAAACGTTGATTATATCTGGGAAGAAGATGCTAAGTCTAGGGTACTACTAGCATTGAAGTTAGTACTCAAAATGCATATTATAAAGACCCACATGTTTAATTCTTCCCCTTTTCTACTATGTTTAAACTTTTTGGAAAATATCTATTTATTTTAGAGAGAGAGAGAGAGAGAGAGAGCGCACACACACAAGACCCAGGCATGGGGATGGGAAGGGAAAGGAGAGAGGAAACCCAAGCAGACTCTAAACTGAGCACGTAGCCTGATGAGGTGCTTGATCTCAAGACTCTGAGATCACTGGGCTGAAACCAAGAGTTAGATGTTTAACCAACTGTGTGCACCCAGGCACCTCTAAATTCTGAAACATAACACACAGAGAAAAGTATACATAAGTAATGAATTCATTGATCTCATTGATCCCAATCCTTTTTTTTTTTTTTTTTTTTTTTTTAGCAACACAGAGATAAGAACTTGCTTATGGGCTAAGGCAGGAGAGGAGCCAGTAGGAAGAAAGCAGACAAAAACTAGGAGATTTTCAATACTGGCAGATTGTAGGGCCCCAAGGTGGCTGCAATAATACCTCCCCCCTCCCGTATGTCCTTCTGCAGTGTGACCTTGCTGCTCCTTCATCAGGAGGTAGAGTTTATTTCTCCACTCATATCAGGGTGGGCCCTGTGCCTGCTTTGACTAATACAGTAGACAGAACACCGTGTCCTTTTTGGGCACAACCTTTAAACTGTTTTAGTAGTTTCAACTTCTGCCATTTGGAATATGTGCTCTTGGCATGCTCTCTCTCAGAACCCAGTGTTGGGCTGTAAGTAGCCCAAACCACATGGAGGGGCCATGTGTAGGTGCTTCAGTCACACTCCAGAACTCCCAGCCAACAGTCTGCATCAACTGCCAGCCACCCAAATGTGCCATCTTGGATATCTTGCTCGGTCAAGACCTCAGATGACTGTGGCTCCAGACAACATCTGACTTCAATTGAATGAGAGAGAAACGCCCAGCTGAGCCCAATCAACCCACAGACCCATGACACATAATAATAAATAGTTTTAAATCCACTAATTGGTGGGGGTAGAATGTCAACTAGATGCAGATAACTGGAACAGGTACCATGACACTGATGGAGAAATTTCACTTTCACAGAAGGAAAGCAGAAAAGGGACAAGAATAAACAGGATTATAGAATACTCACAGATTGAATGGTTGAGAAATGAGAGGTGAGAATTTAGAAGCAATGGTATTTGGTAAGAAAGAGAGAAAGATGGAGTATCAGGTTTAAGAAAGGGATCGATATTTGGACTATCATATATGTGCAACTGGGGACAGTCCAGCAAAAGTTTACTGACACGTTTGAAGACAAGGCTGATGTTGTAAACGATCATTCTGAAGAACAAATCTGCCTGGGGCTGGGATTTTCTCCATCTGTGTTTGGCTGTGTGGGTTAGGAGAAGAGAAATCATATGACTCGATTGATCTTGGATTACAATTTTAAAGGGCAGGTGAGGAAGGAAGGGAGAACAGTGCAGCTGTGGGTTCTGGTAGGTATTAGTTGAAGCAATGGACCATGGCTCTTAGCCTGTGTATGGAAAGGAAATGAAACTGGGAGAGACCTGATTTTGCACGTGGAAGAAAAGAAGATGCAGAAAGTGGACGCATAAAAGGTTACCTATGTGAAGGCAAGAAATGAGAAAGCTGGAGAGAGAAGTTTTGATCCAAAATAGAATATTACTGAATTCTTTGATGTATTTGCATTTTTTATGACCTCGTTAGTACTTAAGAGTTTTACCTATAAAATATTTAAAGGCTAAAAGATTAAAAAATCCAAACAGTGAATATTTCCACCTGTCATGAATTTGCAAACAACCCTGGATAGGAAGACAATTCACAATGAAGGGTCGGACGGTGGCTTTATCTGCCAATATCCAGTGGTGCCCTGGAGTTGGCTCATACCCAAGACTTGTGAGAGCTGACTGTGTGCAGCTTTCCATATTTGTGCTCAGTGACATCACGGTGGTAGGTTGAAATTGGCCGTGGTAGAATATTTACATTACAGAAATTTGCAGACACTACAATTCAGGGCTTTTCTCTGCCAGAGGGTGGGTTGTTAAACATTTATCAGCACACCACTACTCATTCCCTGCATATACCCTGTTTACCACAAGAAAGAGGTTTTAATTTTGCACATTTCTTACAAATGCACATCACCTAACTTATGCCTTCTTCTTCAAAGGATGTGAGTGGAGGATTATCTCAACACAAATGTTGAATTCAAGATAAGTAATTTATTACATGTGAAGACACACTTCTCCCTCTTTCCTATGCCAGAACATTCCAAGACAGAAGGAAAAAGTCAACAGAACAAGCTGAAGTAAGCAAAGTTCAGCCATGTGAAGATGTAGGTCCTCTAACAGCTATGGAATTGAAAAAAGGATTAACTCTGAAAAGATTATTTTAAGGGGGGGGGGGAACTGGCATACTTTGTTCTCTCTTCTCAGTAAGCTTGTGGCAAAAAGGAATTGAAGTCAGGATAAGCCTTCTCCTTGGTCTGTGCAAATACACCCGCCCATGCTACTTGAAAGTCACGGGACCAGAAATACACCCCAAAATAACTGTGTTCCTTCCACATTTAGTTTGCAAACACTATAACACTGGCACTGAAAAGAATGCTAATAAACCAACCACTCAAATTTTTAAGCTCTCCAATGTGCCCCATAATGTAGCTGGTGTATTAGAATCTATAGTAAAACAGGCTCATTTTTTCACTTCATCTTTTTGGGGGGCTGTGGGTTTTTTTTTTAGTTCAGTTTTCAAATGCTGTCTACATTTTCCTTTTCTCCTCATTTTGCTTTAGGATAGTAACAAAAATTAATGAATTAGCACAATAAAAAGGAAAGGTTACTGGGAATATGAAAACATAATCCTGAGAGGATCCTCAGCCTAATAAATCTGAAGGAAGACGCAAAAATATTATCTGTTGGCAAAGCAAATCTGGGAATTTTGAGCTGCCCCTTAGTATACTAAACTATATTAATATTTTTTCCATTCATGCAATAAAAACTTATTGAGAATGACTTAGATGTGAATATAAGGGTAATAAAGCTCTTTGTGATTCACTCTCAGAATTGCAATACAGACTTGAAAGGTTTCATTAAAATTAGAAGCATTTTAGCTTCTGTTTCTATTAAATGGGAACGCATTAATGTATTTTATTTGGGGGGAGGATTAGAAGAGATGAATATGTAATAACCGGTGTTGAAATGCAGGGTGATAGTTTTGAGACGGAAGAAAAGCACTAAGAAAACCTCCACACCACTTGAACTCTGTTTTCTGACATCCTTTATCCAGGTGGCTTCAACGATAATCTCATTAGGCATTTGCAGGTGTTACGTTAGTCCCTGGAAGACTTCCTTACATATTTCCCCTTCAATACAGTAAGAAAAAGACCATGTTTCCTACTGAGAACATATGAAGAGTGAGGCACAGGGTGCATTCTGTGTAATGGTGATTCTGTTTCGTGAATGAAAATTATCTAACAGGGAAAAATAATTTTCCTCATTTTTCCTTCCAAGGGCACTTATTAAAATGGATTTTTTAAATGAATATGCAATGATACAGCAAATTAAACTTGCTATATCAAAACAACAACACACTATGAGGTTTTGAAAATATCCAAGGTTCTTTTATTACAGAAGGAGAAACTACTATATTGTGGATATTTCCATTACCGTGCTTTAAGATGATGGAAGACGAGAAGATTTGGAGACGAGAAGGGGCTTTAATACTTCAACAACCTTTTCCTGAGGGAAAAATGGCAATGTAAAGGCCTGTGGACATGGAGATTAAAGCTAGTCCGTGATGGACTGAAAGTCTGTTTCCTCCCCAAATCCTTATGTTGAGGTTCCAACCTCAATGTGATGCTATTTGGAGGTGGAGCCTTGGAGAAGTGATCAGGGTTAGAGGAGGTCACGAGGATGGGGTCCTCGTGATAGGATTAGTGCTCTTATGGGAAGGAACAGTACAGAGCTAGCTCACTCTCCTTCTGTCCACCATGTGAGGTGCAGTGAGAAGAGGCGATCTGCAAAATCAGAAGGGAGCACCTTCCCAGGAACTGACACCTTGATCCAGGACTTCCCAGCCTCCAGGATGGTGAGAAAACAATTATCTATAGTTTATACCATCCAGTCTATATTTTGTTATGGCAGCCTGAGCTAATTAATACATAGTCTCTGCCTTCAACAGGCCCAATCTAGAGGGGGAAGGTATACACACGATTTCAATAAGAATTGTGGCAGGAGTATGCATGAGGTGCTAGTAATGCAAGGCACTACTGAAGATTTACCCACTTGGCTGAGATCTGATATACGAGGAGGTGAAGAAACTGTGCTTATGTATGTTCAAGTGATTTTCTCAGGGTCAAAAATGGTGGTAGAGCCAGAGTACCATCCAAGATATCGTGTGTGTATATGTGCGTGTGTGTGTTTATATAAATAAATACATTTTTCACCCACTCAATTTTAATTAAGCCCTCACCTTGTGTTAACTATTACCATAAACATTGATATGTATATCTAATTGTGTCCTCAAAACGACCCTGGCTCCCTTTGACAGATGAGAAAACTGAGGTTTAGAAATTTACTAACTTGCCCCAAGCCACATAGCTAGTACGATTGACTGGAGCTGGGCTTTGAACCCAGGTACTGGAATATCAACGTTTTAAGGAAGGTAAGAAATATAAAATTACTTGGAGGAAATTAAAAGGTAAACAAGTGCTGATCAGTAGTTCCCTAGCATCCGCTTACACACTATTAACACATATGAAAATACATAAGTATAATTTTTTCATCAGTAAAATTTGGGTAATATCTTCCTCAGAGGGTCAACATGAGGATGAATGCTATTCTAGAGAGAACATTTCTGTCTTAGTCCACATGGCCCAGCTGGGAGGAGGGATGACAGTCCTCCCTGCTCATTCATAGTCTTTTTTGCACCATTGCAAAACCTCTGCAACTTGGAGGCTCACAGCATCTGGCTGCACTAGCTTCTCACCACAACTGATGCCATCCTTCCTAAGTTCCCTCAATTTAAGTTGCCATCATTTGAAGTATCTCTAAAATCCATGCAGGTGACACATCTAACACTCTGGCTCTCAGATCTTGTCTGATCACTTCCTTTGCTGCCCCTCTGCCAACACAGCAGCACGCCCTTGACTTTGCCATCACATCTGCAATCATAAGTTCATGCAACTCATTCCCTGTCACAGCCTCCTCTCCTTCCAACCTCTTGCTTACATGGCCCCACTGAGATGGCCCTTCAAGTGGATGGAGAACTACTTCCCAACACACAGATGCATTTGCTTTCAGCATCTTTACTTCCTAGTTTACTCAGTTCAGACTCCATGGTCCCTCCACCAGCACCATTCTCTTTGTCCTTCCCTCTCATCCATACAGCCTAAAGGGAACATTTCCTCCTTACTAGAGTCCTTGCCTAGAGATATTAAAATGGAATATCGTGTTCTATCACAACTCGTACTAGCAGCTGAAGCTGAACACAAATTCTGAGTGACTCCGAACACCAGACTTTACTGGACCTACTAGAAATCTCTTTCCTAAGAAGTAATGAAACTTTAAAAAATTAACCCTGTACAGACCTTTGGGCTTATCCCATACTACCTACAGTGCTAGGTTTTAATCTTTAATTAGCATGATCACTATGAACCATCCCACTCCCAATACTTAATGACGTCTGATTTTTTTCTTCCAGCTAACTATTCAGAATATTCCCTCACTGGTGTAGGTTTTCTCATTTGGACTATTAATAAAATTGGCTTTGCATCCTTTTAAAGCTCTGTTGTGATTTGTTTTGTTCTTTGTCAATGGAAAATCCCAACTCTAGATGAGTCTCCTTCTTTGGGTCTTGATCTGAACAGCTGAAAACTGATTAAGAAAATGAACAGGGACTCACTTATTGTTATCATTATAATACATATATAGCACATCAACTGGGTGGTTTCAATAGGTGGCTCTACTGAAATGGTTGTCTCAAACTCTTTGGGTAACTTTCCAGCTGCATAATTACCAGGTCAATGGTCTACACTTAACCCTTTCCAATTTAAGCACATAAAAACTTGACATTGTTGCCGGTCACTACTACTTAAAATTTTACATTTCTTTGGCTGCCATGTTTCTTTCCTCATTTCTTCTGAACTTTCCTTTTATTATTATTTTTTTATACTTACCCCTTTAAACTAGAACTCTAAGGTCTAACCCTTACTTTTTTTCTGTAATGATGTCTCTCTCTTGATGGATCTCTACTTTTTTGAAAGCAATTCTCACAACTTCCAACTCTAGATGTCCACACAAGAACATTCCTTTAATTTCTAGACCTAACTTATCTGTCTGTTAAACAAACCCTTGAAGCCATTCCCAGAAAGAAAGAAAGAAAAGAGTGAGCCATGGGGTGCCTGGGTGGCTCAGTTAAGCATCTGCCTTCGGCTCAGGTCATGATCTTGGGGTCCTGGGATCAGGTTCCACTTCGGGCTCCCTGCCCAACAAGGAACCTGTCTCTCCTCTGTATTCCCCTCCTCTGCTCATGCTCTCTCTTGCTTTCTCACTCTCTCCAATAAATGAATAAAATTTTGAAAGGAAGAAAAAAGGAAAGGAAAAGAAAAGTGAGCCATGATTACCTGTGAAGGGAAGGGAATGAGAAGGTGAGTGAACTGGACAAAAAGGCAAATGGTGGGAGAGGATCATGTAGGGCTGCATGGGTCACTGCAAGGCCTTTGCTTTTTGCCTGAAAAATTCTGAGAGTAACTTTGGCTTTGAAAGAATAATTTTGCTTCCAAGGGTAAAAGCATGGAGTGTAGTTAGGAGGTAATAGCAATAATCCAGGCAAAATGTAAAGGGGAACTTATATCTGAAATTCATATGGGATTTTGTTTTCAAAATTCTTATGACTTATAACATTTTTGCATCTAAAATAAAGTATCACTTCATCAAGATAAGAAGCTTTTGCACAGCAAAGGATACAGTCAACAAAACTAAAAGACAACCTACAGAATGGGAGAAGATATTTGCAAATGACATATCAGATAAAGGGCTAGTTTCCAAAATCTATAAAGAACTCATTAAACTCAACACCAAAGAAACAAACAATCCAATCATGAAATGGGCAAAAGACATGAACAGAAATCTCACAGAGGAAGACATAGACATGGCCAACACGCACATGAGAAAATGCTCTGCATCACTTGCCATCAGGGAAATACAAAGCAAAACCACAATGAGATACCACCTCACACCAGTGAGAATGGGGAACATTAACCAGGCAGGAAACAAATGTTGGAGAGGATTCGGAGAAAAGGGAACCCTCTTACACTGTTGGTGGGAATGTGAACTGGTGCAGCCACTCTGGAAAACTGTGTGGAGGTTCCTCAAAGAGTTAAAAATAGACCTGCCCTATGACCCAGCAATTGCACTGTTGGGGATTTACCCCAAAGATTCAGATGCAATGAAACGCCGGGACACCTGCACCCCGATGTTTCTAGCAGCAATGTCTACAATAACCAAACTGTGGAAGGAGCCTCGGTGTCCATCGAAAGATGAATGGATAAAGAAGATGTGGTTTATGTATACAATGGAATATTCCTCAGCCATTAGAAACGACAAATACCCACCATTTGCTTCAACGTGGATGGAACTGGAGGGTATTATGCTGAGTGAAGTAAGTCAATTGGAGAAGGACAAACAGTGTATGTTCTCATTCATTTGGGGAATATAAATAATAGTGAAAGAGAATATAAGGGAAGGGAGAAGAAATGTGTGGGAAATATCAGAAAGGGAGACAGAACATAAAGACTCCTAACTCTGGGAAATGAACTAGGGGTGGTGGAAGGGGAGGAGGGCGGGGGGTGGGGGTGAATGGGTGATGGGCACTGAGGGGGACACTTGATGGGATGAGCACTGGGTGTTATTCTGTATGTTGGTAAATTGAACACCAATAAAAAATTAATTTATTAAAAAAATTTAAAAAAATAAAGTACCATCTTGTCTCCACAAATTACTATGAATATCAATTTAATTTAAATTTATTCTAATTCTCAGTCCTAAATTAGAATGTTTCACCTTGATACACCCTAACTTCTGCCTTGGTAGGTAATCTGTCCTGGATCTGGTTCAGCGCTTGGACATTAGGCCAACCCAGAGTCCAGAGCCCTTACAGGTTCTTTCAGCTGTAATTAATGGACATTTTTAGCTTTGGGAATCAGGCGTATATCTTCCTTTATTTACTGCCCACTGTTGAAGTGCTTATAAATCTGCAGAATTTTTTTTAAGATTATTTATTTATTTTTAAAAGATTTTATTTATTTATTCATGAGACACAGAGAGACAGAGGCAGAGACACACAGGCAGAGACACACAGGCAGAAGGAGAAGCAGGCTCCATGCAGGGAGCCCAATATGGGACTCGATCCCAGGATTTCAGGGTCACGCCCTGCGCTGAAGGCAGGTGCTAAACCGCTGAGCCACCAGGGATCCCCCTATCATTATTTATTTTTAAGTAACTTCTACACCCATCCTGTGGCTCAAACTAGTGACCCCATGATCGAGCTGCATGCTCTTCTGGCTGAGCCAGCTGGGCTCCCCTACAGAGGGATTTCTTTTTAGTTTTCTTCTCTGTCCATTTTTACTTCCACATAGAAAATGAGGTTATATGAGTCAACCCTTTGTTGAGAATTTACAGCATTTCCCTTTATGTTCATGTTTTCATCAATCAAAAGGGTAAAACAATTCTTCTCTCAATAGTTTTCTCAGAACTTACCTGAAAAATTTTTAATACAGCACTATTTACTTGAACAGTAACTCTATCTACGGCTTAGCAACCTGCAGCTTTTAACAAATTAACTTTAGAATAAGATAATTCTTTAGAATTTGTTTTCCAAAAAAGGTTGCTTCCTTTACACAGACTATAACACTTCTAACAGAGTCAGAATAAGAATTCTGAATGTAAACTATTTCCAAGTGATCATGAATATTTTAAATTACAATACATTGTCTCCACAGGAAATATTTGAAAGTATTAAAGCAACCACTCTATGCTTTGCATGGAGTGTCAAATTTGAAGCATGTCTGCAAACTACTGAATATTCCTCCCATTGAAAGGTAGGGTCCATGCGCCCTCCTCTTGAATCTAGGCTGACTTTAATGATTTTCTTGGAGCCAAAAGAATACAATGGAAATGATGCCAAGTGAGCTCTGAAGCTGCACCAGAAAAGGCTGAGACGTTTCTGCCTTGTCCTCATAAGATGCTTGTTCTGGGGTAAGGCAGCCAGGTGCTACATAAGAAGTCTGAAATTGTCACACTGGAAGCTGTCACACTGAAAAGTCCACATATTAGCATCCTGATTGACAGTCCAATTAACAACCTACATCCAGATCCGGGCAGATGAGTGAGCCAAAGTGGACGCATATGCCCCAGTTGAACCTTCAGATCATGTTGCAGCCCTGCCAACACAAGAGACCCTAAGTGAAAGCTACACAGTCACATCTTTCTTGAATTCCTGACCCACAAAATCATGAGCAAAACAAAATGACTGTTTTAAGCTAAGTTCAGTGATAATTTATTCACAGCTGGTAACCAGAACACATGGATATTACAATGATTACATGCTTAAATGTCTTCTATTCATCTGGTCTAACTTACAGCCTCGCAAACTATATTTAATATTTCCGAGATCATCCCGCCACAGATCAAGTCATGTGTTAATATGAGGAGCTAGCTTTGTTTTCATTAAAATGTCCCAAGAACCTTGACTGTAAGCATTTTGGAGAGCTGAACACCAGGAGAATTTTAAAAAATAGGTTCACTCTGCCAATTCCTTTTATTAGACCTGTTGTGTTTTAAAGATTATTTCTAATTATATAATGATTAGGGAGTCAAGAGCCTTTGCCTACCTTTGAACATATTAATTATCTTCTGTCTTAGTTTCACAAACTCAAGGATATAATTTTTATCTGCCTTGATCGTGTCTTCTAGGAGAATTGGAATTTTTAAGAGATAAACTTTGAACACTTTCCACTTTAAAAGAAAACATTTAAAAAAAATAAAAGAAAACATTTTACTAATTTCTAAAGTAGGAATTTCCAATTCTTGCAAGATATTAGGGATTTACAAGTAACAAGGGGGATTGGGAAAGCACAGCATTGCTGACTGGTTGGTCAAGTGGCTGGAGGCCAACTCTTTTGATGGACTTTCCTACCACACCTTTCAAAGCTGAGAAACATTCTGAGGATCCTCCACTTTTACAGGACCATGCAAATATATTTTTCTTTTATAAAAATGTATCAAAATTTATCAACTGAATTAAAATTGAGTTTTGCCATAGAATAAAAGGAATAAGGGGCACCTGGGTGGTTCAGTAAGTTGAGCATCCAACTCTTGATTTTGGCTCAGGTCATGATCTCAGGGCCCCTGAGTCAGCCCCATATGGGCTGCCTGCTGGGTATGGAGCCTGCTTAGGATTCTCTTTCCTTTTCTTTTTCTGCCCCTCTCCCAGCTTATATGCTCTTTTTTTCTCTCACTCTTTCTCTAAATAAATAAAATCTTTTAAAAAAAAGAAGCACAAGGAATAAAATTTACTTTATCTCATACTTTCGATAACTTGTCATTCCTTTCCTACGTGTCATACAATTGCCATCATCTCTGGTCAGAGATAGAAGTTATTTGAGCTGATTAGGACAAACATTCTCAAAGTGTGGCCAGAACACCTGTAGGTCTCAAAAAATATTTTTAGGAGGTCTTTGAAGTCAAATTATTTTCCAAATAATGTTAAGACTCTATTTTCTATTTTTGATCTTATTCATTCTGAGTGCACTGTGGCATTTTCTAGAGCCTGCATGGTGTGTGATATTGCAACAGACTGAATGCAGAACTATACATGAAAACCCAGTTGTATTATGTAAGACACTAAACAGGCCCACAAAAATGTAAAATAATGTGACTTATCACCAATTTTGGTAAGACTATTTTATAAAATTGTTAACAAATTATGAATACATTTTCTTAAAAACCATAAACATGTAACAAATTTACTAGTAAATGGATTAATATTTTTAAATTTTCTCAGTTTAAATTTCTAAGGTTAAATATTGATAGATGTAACACATATAAAAGAATACCCTTTGAGAATCAATTTTTTTTTTAAATGTAAAGAAGGTCTGAGACCAAAACATTTGAGAACTCCTGGGTCGGAAATTTATCTGAGGAAATAAACATCATTTAGCTGATAATAACTAGTAACATCTATACTTCTAGGTAAATCAAAACCTTAAGCTTTTAAATCTGTGTTATGCTTTAACACTAAAAAATTGTAGTAAGAATGAGAAACATCATTGTGTCATATGTGGGCTAATTGATATGGACCATATAATTGATAGACCACAACTGTAGGCCAGATGGCTTTTAGGAACTTTGAACCAAAGATCCCAGCTAGCATAAAAAGATGTATGTGTGTGTGTGTGTGTGTGTGTCCATGTGTGATTATTTGTTTGGACTTTTTTTTTTTTTAAGTGTGATTATTTGATAGGATGGCAGAAAACCAGCAAAAAATGTTCTGTGTGAAATACTATTAAATGAAGGATTAGGTTATCTTCTTTCTAAATCTCTCTCCTCTTCTCTTTTCAGACTAGATAAGAGAGTCAGGCTGTTGTGACTATTCATCATTTCCTTGTTTGCTTAGCAAAGTAGGTAATATGAAAAATCGTCAGATCCTCCTGTTCCAAAGTGTTAATATTCACTTCATTTAACCTTTTGCCTCTTAACCAATAAAATGAAAATACCAAATCGCTTTTGATTAAGAAATCCTGAAATTATATTCTAATCAAGGTAATAAAAATTAATGACCCTGACCAACCTGAGCCTTCAACCAAGCCTCGATCTGATTATTTAGTTTTTAAGGAAATGTGCAATTTTTGTATATGACTTGCTTTCAGACCTTTAAAATCATGTTATTTGGGTGCCTGGATGGCTCAGTAGTTGAGTATCTGCCTTTAGCTCAGGTCGTGATCCCAGGGTCCTGGGATTGAGTTCTGCATCAGGCTCCCCACAGGAAGCCTGCTTTTCCCTCTGCCTGTGTCTCTGCCTCTCTGTGTTTCTCATGAATAAGTACAATCTTTAAAAAAAAAAGTAAAAAAAATCACATTTTTCTTTAAAATCAAGTGAAAAGTGACTAAGCGTGGTTTGAAAAAAAAAAAAAAAAAAGAGGGGGAAAAGTTCCACATAATCTACATAAGACTTCTTGAGAAAGTCCAGTTCTTATGGTACCTACACATGATAGTCTGAAAGTCAGTTCTTCAAAGAAAAAGATTTACTTATTATTTGTTAGTTATTAATTACCTTGTGGGAATATAAAAATTATACAAACGATAAAGAGACCACTTGTCCTAACTTAATATCAAATTATACCTGTATGCATAGTGCCTTATCAACAGCTGTGAGATAAACCTAAATTGTTTTATAAACTTTTTAGCTTTATCCGTCTTTTGAGTTTAAAAGGAATATATAGATAGATCAATATAGATACAGATACAGATATATCCTAGAGAGGTAGAGAAAGAGAGGAAAGGGGGCAGATGGAGATGGAGAGAGCGAGAATCTCTTCCTTAGGCAGGCTCCATACTGGTCCATCTCACAAACCTGAGATCACAACCTGAGATGAAATCAAGAGTCAGACGCTCAATGGTTTGAGCCACCAGGTACCCCAGGATAATATTATTTAACTGTCCTACTGTAAAATAAAGACTCTATACCCTATGAGCTTTTATGAAAATGCACCTATCTGTACTTTTAAAATTCATTAAACAACTATTTATTGATCAAGCACTATGTGCTTTGCTGGAAATAAGGCACTGGAAAAGAACAAACATCATGGAGCTTATATTCAAATGGGGTAAATTAATATTAAATATAATTTTGATTACTTATAAATGTGAGGCAGAAAAATAAAACAAGAATATAGAGAGTGATAGGATGTGGAATGGGATATATTTAGATAGGATGGTCATAAAGGTTTCTCTGATGGAGTGACTAAGTAGATTACAAATGGCCCCATATTCTATTTCAATGTGCCCAACTTTTTGAAATGTGACTTTGCTGTTTCTCTCATCAAAAGATTACAGTTTATGTCTCCAGTGTATGAAATTGGCCCAGGTCATGTGACTTGCTATGCCAACTGGACATAAGAAAATGGGACATAAGCAGAGATTTTTTTTTTTTTTTTTTTTTATAAGCAGAGTTTTTAAAAGTAGTCAGATGATGGGATTTTCTCTCCCTTGCAACGCTTTCTGCCATATAAATAAGCCAGCACCAGACTACTGAATGATGACATCCCTGCTTGGTATCTGTGAAATTAGTGAATTTCGGTGTTTATAGTTTTCAACACATTTTTAAATATATCAGTTAAGGTCAGTTAAAATTGGTTCATGGCTCAATGGAGCTCTGTCCATTTTTTTCCAGCATTTATTCTGAGTTTCTAACTTCAGATAATTTCTATTGCTATGTCCTTAAGTTCAGTGATACTTTCTTTTGTACTTTCTAATATGCTTTTAAGCCCATTTAGTGACTTTTAAAATTTTTAGAAACTATTTACTAATTCCAGAAATTCTTTGCTGCTTTAGATTATTCAATTTCTTTGTTGCATTTATATTTTCCTTTAAATCCTTCAGCATATTTACAACCACTATTTTAAAATACTTTCCTGCTAATTTTATCATCAAAGTCATTCTTGGGTCTTTTTCTATTGACTTATTTTTTTTTCTATGCATTACATATTTCTGCCTCTTTGTACAACAGTTTTTGATGGGATGTTGGACATTTTATTAAATATTTATTCATGAGAGACACACACACACACAGAGAGAGAGAGGGGGTGGGGTAAAGACACAGGCAGAGGGAGAAGCAGGCTCCATGCAGGGAGCCTGACATGGGACTCGATCCTGGGTCTCCAGGATCACACCCTGGGCTGAACATGGTGCTAAACCACTGAGCCACCCAGGCTTCCCAGGATGTTGGACGTTTTAATTATACCACTGTCTTCCTTTAAAGTATGTTTTGGTAGGCAGTTAGGTTCTTGTGGGGTAACTTCATCCTTCTGAGACTTTTTGTTGTTGTTGTTGTTGTTTTAGATTTAATAGGGTGAGTCTACAGTATTCTTTACTACAGGGCTAATTTAGTCCTACCACTAATAAGTAATATTTTTGGGTCTTTTCTGAATAATTTGGGTGTTCAACAAGGTCTCTCCCTCTATCTGATTAGAATTCAAACATCCCCACCCCTTTGAATACTTGATAAAGTTTGTAATTTACAAGATGTTTGGTACTTCTTTACCCAAACTTGTGGAGATTCACCCAATCCATGAGAATCTTATAATTCAGCCAAAGACTTGAGGTGATCTTGTGGATTTCTAAAGTATTTCTCTCTATAAAGTTTCTTTTCTGGTTCTTTTCCCTAAAAATTCCATCTGCCCAAACCTTTCTGACCTCAAATCTTAGTCTGCTCAATTCACTGAGATTGCTGTTCCCTCCTTGGCTTCACCCTTCCTGTACTGAACTTCTGAAAAAGGCTCTGGGCAGAAATCTGGGGTGATCATGGGGCTTACCTCACTTCTTGTTTCCCTTCTCTAAGGGATTCAAATCCTGTGGTACCTGCTGCCCAATAGCCAAACAAATTTGACTTATATATTTTATTCAATGTTCTGTTTATGAATAGAAAGCAAGTCCAATACTAATTTCCCCATCTAGGATGGAGGTGGAAGTTCAGAAGACTATCCGTTTGTATAGGAAAGTCACAGCAAAGTTATAGGCCAATGGGAATGATTCAATTAAGAAGAAAAATCTGGTGATGTTTGAGAGAAGTATTTCAGAAGCAATTTCTTTAAGAAACTGAGGATGGATGTAAACCAGTGCATGAGTGGAAGGGTTGACTTTAATAAGGAAAATAGAATGTTATTTTTTTTAGAGACTTTATTTATTTATTTGACACAGAGATAGAGAGGGCCAGAGAGTACAAGTGGGGGGAATGGCAGAAGGAGGAGAAGCATGCTCCCCACTGAGTTGGTAGCCCAATATGGCGTTCAATCTCAGAACCCTGGGATCATGACCTAAGCTGAAGACGTGTAACTGACTGAGCCACCCAGGTGCTCCGAGAATTTTATTAACTCTGAGTTAAAGTAAGATGCTAACAAAGTCAGAATAATAAAGTAAAACTTGGTATGTAATATAGAGATACTATATCCATTATTTTTTGATCAAATAGTTTGAATGAATAGAATAGCAAATATAATGAATCATTTGTTCTTTATCTTTGGCCAAAACAGTTATTTTTTCTTCCCAAACTACAAGCCTTTAAATATTTAGTCTCTCTGTTTCACTATGCAACTATTTTCTTTTGAGGATTTCTTTATCTAGAAGGATCAAATAAAAGATATAAAAAAAATACTGTGTGTGCATGAATTGTTGCAGATAAATTCTGGGTTTGGGTGCTGGTCAATTGGTGGTTTTTAAAAAACTAGCTCTCTACTGTTGTCTAGTTAGGAAAACCAATATAACTTTGCATTGAGATTAATAAGCACATAATAGAGTTAGTGTTAGGATTAAAACAACATATAATCAAGGTGCCAAACATAGTTGTCCCTGAATATTAATTTCTATCTTTTCTCCTCCTTAGGTAGCAGAAGTTCTGGCTCATAGAGTTCTGTCTTCCATTTAGAAATTTTAAGTTCAAAAAAAAAAAAAAAGAAATTTTAAGTTCTCTGGAAAGATTAACTAGGAAGACAATATTAGATGCCATCCACCAAATAGGTCTACTGAATTTAGTTTTTTTTCCATCTAAATTCCCTTACTAGTATTATTCATAGATCCATCTCCTCCAAACTGAGATCTCCTTACTATCTTTCCTTACTTTTATCTCTTTTTTTCACTGGTGGATCTTCAGGTCCTAGAAGCATACCCAGCACACAGTAGGAAGTCAGTAAATATTAAGTTGGAATTAATCCTGAATAGTAGTGCCTGTTAACACCTCCAAGGACCTTCGTATTCCATGGAACGAATTTTGGAAACTGCTGTTCAGTTAACCAACCTGATTTTTTTTTTTTCTGTGCTGAGACCTTCTGTAGCACAATGAATGGGAAGCTTTCTTTCTTTGTGTATGTCAGAAAGAGGCTACATCCTAAGTCTGGTAGCTGAACCTTCTAAAGTCACAATCTGTGTAGGATTTATGTGCCAGGGATATTGAAAGGATTAAATCTTTCTATGCTCTGCTAGTCTTTGGTGACAGGGCACTATATTTCCTGTTATCAGAGCCCCTGTCCTTGGCTCTCACCCTGGTGCCAATGGATTTAGAAGAGCAGGCTGTGCATTGCTGTGGTGTGTACATGTGTCAGCTGCATGAAGTCCATCCTAGGTGACAGCAGTGTCACTTTGGTATCACATCCCCTTTTACACCTGATCACACTTGCAGATGGAATGCCAAAAGCACCCCTGAGTTACAAGGCTGGAGGAAGTGATTGGGAGAATAGATGCCAAATGGACATCTTGACACGCAGAGGGGGCCTGAAGACCCTCAGGGTGAGTGCTGTGACGAGATATAAAGCTTGTGCATCATGCACAGATTCTCGCTGCGACTGGAATGCAAGGCACAAGGTGGTAACAATTCAGGAACCAAGGAGACGTGGGTAGACCTACATTTATGACCCAGAGATGAAGTTTCCTAGCAGGTGAAGGTGGACTTTGATGGACTTCTGTGTCTGCTCGGCCCAGTTGTATCTATTCTCATGGTGTTAGTGATGCGAACTTACTCCTCCATGCTTGGCAGGAGGGCTCTGTCCCTAATTTTCCTCACCTGGAGGAAACTTGTGCCCACTGATGTATGATTAAATCCCTATGTAGCAGAACCCAACATTATCATGAGTGAAAGGGTCTTTATTCTACTTGTCCCCCAAGTGCTCTAGGCCCCTTAAGCAGATCAAGGAAATCAACTAGGAGACTGGGGTGAAGAGAAGAGAGGAGTGGGGACATCAGATTTGCATTCAGATATTTTAATACTTCTATATGAAAGATGAGTTGTGAGAATGGGTTTGGATTGAGAGCTGAAGGTTAGGGGAAGAAAGAATCCTCAGGTTTGTGGTGTAGTGAGGTAGAGAGAAAATAAAGAAAGGGTTTTGGAAAATGTGGTTTAGATATTGGATTCAATTCATTTAAACCTTTTGGAAGAAATGCAGATAAAAATGGGATCATCTTTGCTAATAATTATTTTTGGTTCCTGGACTGTGTTCCTTTGAATGAGTTACTGTGCCAGGAATAAGCCCCATATAGCCTGGGGTTTACTGGATTATGTCAGACCAGAAGCAATTTCTTACCTGTGGCCTTTTTGCTGACTGGTCCCTGTATGCTCCTTTCTGGAGTAAATGGCCATTCAGAAGGAGTTATTTGCAGGTTTGGCACAACACCTTGTGAGTAGTCACAGCACATACATAACTTGACTCCTCATTCTACCTTGCTCCGCAGTTTTTCATAGCCTTGGGCCAACAACATCTAAAATAGGTGCAACTGCCCCTAAATTGTTCCTCTGGCTGAGCTAGCTCCGGACAAAGCTAAAGTAGGTACAGCCTTGTTCTTAACTTCCACATTCTGGAGCCTGTTCTCATGTTGACACAGAGCCCTCCTAATGTTCCCCAAATTTAATAGTAATATTTATGTATTCTTGACTTGGTATTTTGCCAGTGCCAGTAGAATGCTTATTTTAAGTTGATTATTAAATGAGGGTTAATTCTTAATAGAAAAATATTCCCAAATGATAGAATTTTAGAAACTGTACAAAGAAGGAATTTGGGGGTAGAAAGCTTGTCTTCTCATTACTCTTTAAATACAACATTCCTTGGGGATCCCTGGGTGGCTCAGAGGTTTGGCGCCTGCCCTCGGCCCAGGGCATGATGCTGGAGACCCAGGATCGAGTCCCATGTCAGGCTCCCTGCATGGAGCCTGCTTCTCCCTCTGCCTGTGTCTCTGCCTCTATTTCTGTGTCTATCATGAATAGATAAAATCTTGAAAAAAATACAACATTCCTTGACTTTTGTATATGTGTAAGTCTTTTTCTCCCTTTGACATCCTTGCTGAGGCAGACATTCATCATCGCCTGGCCAGCCAGCATTCACTTCTCTGTTCTGATGGCTTCCCGATTTTTTCTAGGGGAGCCACACCTTCTAAATCATGGGAAATTTAGTGCAGTGTTAAATTCTGGTGGCTGGCCCTCACTGAGAAAACCGAGAGGGCCAAATCCTCGCTCTCTATGGGCAGGAGTGAGGCACATGATGTAAGTCTTGTGATGGGAGGCCTTTTCCGCTAGACTCTGGCCCATGAGTAAGCGATGTTATGACCAAAGAACGCTTGGAGTACGTTCTTTCCATGCCTCCCTCCCCAGCCACTTGTTCCTACAGGGACACCATTCTATTTATGTGGTTGTTTTCTAGACCTGGAGAGCTGCTTTGGTTTCCGCTCATTTCCAAAGTTGGTTCTGTAGGAAATTGGTTCTGTAGCCTTCCAGTGATTTTCTGAGCTCCCCAGATCCTTTTACTAAATAGCTCTTTTTCTTTATAGTAGCCTGATAAGTAAGCCCATTCTTCTTAACTGCAACCAAGGATCTAGGTCTGATAAACTAAAAAAATACCAAGTTAAAATAATGATTAATAGTTGTATCATATTGGCACAAATCATCCTGTGTCCAAGGAAAATTAAAGTGTTAATTCTGTGTTCTGAAAAGGATACCACAAAATAAATTATATGTTTCTGGTCCTGCCTCCAACAAGAGCTTTTGAAAATTAAAGACCCAAATGAGGGTATTTATTTCATCTCATCCTATTGTTTTTGTGTGTGTGTGCACATGCGTGCATGTAAACTTCATTTTGAAATAACTGTAGATTCATATAGTTATAAGATCAAATATAGAGATCCTTTATTCTTTAGCCATTTTTCCCTACTGTTAACATCTTGTAAAACTTGTACGTATGATATCACAAGCATGTTATTGACATTGATACCATCCTTGGATCTTACTTAGGTTTCCCCAGTTTTTTATGAACCTATTTATGTGTGTATATTTCATTATTTCATGCAATTTTATCACATGTGTAGTGCTGTGTATCCATCACCATAGTCAAGATACAGAACTGTTCCATCACTGTGAAGATTCATCATGCTGTCCATCGACAACCACATACCTCTCGTGTCCCCTCTGTCCCTAACTCTGGCAACCACTCATCTGTTCTCCCACTGCTATAATTTTGTCATCTCGAGAGTTTTATATTGATGGAATCACAGAAGCATGTAACCTTTTGGAATTAGCTCTTTTTCACTGAGCACAATTCCCTTCCGATCCATCCAATTTGTGGTGTAAATCAATAGTTCGTTTCTCTTTGTTGCTAAGTAGTATTCCTGACATGTATGTACCACTAAACATTCACCTGTTGAAAGACATCCAGGTTGTTTCCAGTTTGAGCTGTTACAGGTAAAACTGCTCTAAACTTTCATGTACACATTTTTTAATGGAAACATGAATTCCTTTCTCTTGAGTAAACACCTAAGGGTAGAATGGTTGCTTCAGATGGCAGCCATATATTTAAGTTTAAAAAAAAAAAAAAAAACCACCAAACTGATTTCTAAAGTAACTATCATTTTGCATTCCTACCAGCCCATATAAAAGCATTTAGGTTCCTTCCCATCCTAACATTTGATAGTCAGTTTAATTGTAGCCATTCTAACGGGTGTGCAGAAGTAGCTCATTATAGTTTTAATTTGCATTTCTCTAATGACTAACAATGTTGGGAATCTTTTCTGTGTTTATTGGTCCACTGGTCCACATACCTTCCTTGGGGATGTGCCTGTTCAAATCTTTTGCCTACTTTAAAAACTGAGATATTTGTGTTCCTATTGTTGAGTTTTGAGAGTTCTTTATATATTCTGGATATAATTCACTTACCAAAGATATGCTTTGTAAATATCTCCTGGCAGTCTGTGGCTTGTCTTTTTATTCTCTTAAAAAGATCTTTCAAAGAGAAGACTTTGTTATGTTTTTGTTTCAGTGAAGTCCAATTTACCAACTTTTGGGTCAGGTTTTAGAGTCCTATCTAAGAAATCTTTGCCTACACAAAGTCACAAAGATGTTCTCCAAAGCCTTGTCAAGAAGTTTTAAAGTTATATATTTTAGGTCTGTGATAATTCTGAGTTAATTTTTCGAATGTGCTGTAAGGATCAAAATTTATTTTTGCATATGGAGATCTAATTGTTCCATCATCCTTTGTCATTTGTGGTGGGAGGGCAAGTCTGGGACCAAAAAGCTGCTATGAATGCACCTGGGTGGCTCAGTTAAGTGTCAGCCTTCAGCTCAGGTCATGATCCTAGGGTCCTGGGACTGAGTCCTGCTTTGGGCTCCCTGCTTAGCAGGGAGTTTGCTTCTCCCTCTGCCCCTCCCCCTGGTTTGCACTCATCCTCTCCCCCCCTCCCTCCCTGTAGCAAAAATAAATAAAATCTTTAAAATAAAAGCTACTATGAACATTTGTTGTGTGAACTTAAGTTACTTTTCATTTCTCTGAAATGGATGCCCAAGAATGCAGTTGCCGAATTTTAATAAAAACTGCCAATTTTTTAGTATGTGTTGAAAAAAGAAGACTTATGGATTAAGAACTTGTATGAATTCAGCTTTTGCTTCTTCCATCTTAAGAATTTGGGGCAACTTGCTAAATATCTTTGTGCCCTCGTTTCCTTATTTATAAGCTCTGGGAATAGTATTATCCACCTCACTGGGGGTTGCTATGAGGATTCAATATATTAAAAATACAAGTATTTAAAAGAATGCCTAGCACATAAGGTATGGTCAGGAATCTTAGCTGGTCTTGTTTGCAACTGGCATTGCCACGATTAGCTTTTGTGACTGTTCGTCATCTTTCAACACCCTTTCTATATTTTATATATACATATATTACATCTTGAGATCTTAGGAAGAAGCCAGGAAACTTGCAGTTCCATCTTTCCTAGCGGTTGGGGTAGAAGCATGACTTGGTTCTACCAATCAGGCATAGCTTTTCTGAAGTGAGCAATAAAAGCAGATGGCAAAAGATTTAAACAGGCACATCCCCAACTTCCCCAAGGAAGATATACAGATGACCAATAAGCACAGAATAGATAAAGTAAAAATAAAAGTGAGCAATTCACTGTTTCAAAGAACTTGTAGGGACAGCTGTAGCAGTGTTCTAGAATTCAGTGCCAAGTGGCATAGGTATGAGCAGAGAAGCACTGGTTTCTCTTCCTGGAGAGAGCCTTAACTTTTGTTTGGGCTTTTTATTCCCTAGCTGTGTAGCTTCAGAGTGTGGTTGTCAGGCCTTTTTGGAGATTACCCAACTAACCGTAATATTAATATTGATAAAAATATTTAATAACTTAATATTATTTAATAATTTCCCTTGGCTAATAATAACTTATTATTTAATAATTTCCCTTGCCATTTAAATTAGCCAAGTTTAAAAGGTCGTGTGTGTGTGCGGTTTAAATAAATTTTTTTAGACATATATACACAATACAAAAATATTTTAGACATATATAAAAAGATAAAATACTTATTCACATGTATACAGGACATTTAGGGGACAGGTGAAGAACTCTCAATGAGGTGGACTGTATCGTACATAGTACTGTTTCACACTAATTTTCTGGTCTTGATAATTTTACTATGATTATTTAACAGAATATTCTTGGTTTTAGGAAACATACATGGAAAAACTTACAAGGAAAGGACATTATCTATAAGTTATTCTCAAATGATTCAGAAAGAAATATGTACAAAAGGAAGCTCAAGCAAATGTGGCAAGTTGTTAAGAAATAGGAAATGTGGGAGAAGGCTATATGGTATTCTTTTTCCTACCCTTGCAATTTTTCTGCAAGTTTAAAATTACTATAAAAATTAAGTAAATACAAAAATTAAAGAGTAAAATGATTAGTCAAAGTGGATTTTGTTGCTTGTAATTAAGAACTCTACTAATACATAAGAATAATGAGGAGTCAAGAATCAAGACTGTGTTTGTCAGCTCAGGCTGCAACAAACAGACTGGATGGCTTGCTTATAAACAACAGAAATTTACTTCTCAAGTGCTGGAGGCTGGAAGCCAAGATCAAGACACTGGCAGTCAGTGAGTGGTGAGAGCCACTTCCTCTCACAGCTCCCCCCTTGCTGTGTCCTCACACAGTGGGAAGAGAGACAGCATGCTCTGGTCTTTTCCTTTCCTTATAAGGACACTAATCCCATCATGGGGGCTCCACCCTCATGACCCCATTGAAACCTAATCACATCCCAAAAGCTCCACCTCCAAATATCATCCCATTGGAGATTAGGGCTTCAACATGTGAATTTGGTGGGTTTGGGGAGAGAACACAGCAGAGAGGGAGGCTGTCCTTATGATTTTCCCCTTCACCCCCAGAGCTGGACAAGCTCTCCTAAAGACTATGAAGGGCAGTCAACAGTCATGGACTGGAGAAGAGAGGGATTTCTCCTTAAATACAGAACTCAGATGCTGCCTAAAACATGGCAGTATCTCCTCCTATCAGACTCCCCACCACCACTGTGTATGATACTCACCATCTTCTACATGGCTGAAGAAACCTAACGGAGACAAAAGGGCTTTTTCTATGTACGTGGTTGACAGAGCTAGGCATAGGAACGTCTGATGTTCCTTCTCTGGCTCCCCCACAGGCCTGGGAGGATGTCAGAAGCCACAGAGAAGGCCAAAACTAACACTCCCCCACTTACTCTGAATGGAAGACACCAGAAATTCCTCCACCACCATGGGAGCCTTCCAAAGAGGGAGACAAAATAGAACTCTTGCCTCAGCGAGCCTTCTGTTTTGTGTGGCTTGGAACTGCTTTAATTAAAGACTGCTGCCTTCAGCCCATTCATAAGCTTAAATCAAACTTGAATTTCTCATGACGTGTCTTTGGGTGAAGAGCAACATCCCAAATCTTTAACCGTTCTTAAGCATGCTTCACAAGAGGGTGATACATAAGATGACCCCACTGCAATATTCAGGCCACCATTGCTAATTTTACCGAGCGCAATCCTCCAAGGGGGAGGTGTCAGCATGAACATGAGATTCACAACATGGTTTCACTCCCTAACTCAAGACCCTTCAAACTTATTCAGGTCCATACTATTTTTATCGCAACAAAGAGGAACTGAACACATCAAATAGAAAAGCTTTTTACCTAAAATGCACTTGTTTAAAAGGGCAATTTCATATAGGAATAGGAAATGAAATTTCCTCTAAAGGATTTAATCTGAACTGATATGCACAATAGAGCAGGAAATTGTCATCTCCAGTTATCTGATGGACTTGTATACCTGGAGGGTAAGAGAAAGGAGAGAGAGAAAGGTAGGCGGAGGTGGGGGTGGGGGGGTGGGGGTTAGATCATTCTATATATAGGTGCTGTGATAGTCTCCCGGTTAAAATTCAATGCTTGCAAGCTTTACTTGAATGTAGTCATTGCAGTGTACTCACTTTACCTGGATGTGTATTAAATACTGTATTTTCAAATTCATAGAGAACACTGTAAGATCTGGCTGCCCATTAGCATCCCAGAGGAGCTTCAAACTACATCATGCCTGAGTCCCAGCTGAGACCCAGTGAATCAGTCTCTGCGGGTGGAGCCCAGGTGATCTGCTGAACAGGGAGGGGCTGAGAACCACCCCCTTAAAATATGCATTCTCCTTTCTACATTAACCATGCTCCTGAAAATGGAAAACCTTTTAAAAATTCACAACAACTTGATATTGAAAGTCCCTCTATAATGATGCTGTTTCAACAGGACAGCCATCCTCCCTTTTAGAAACATGAATCTGATTTCTTTTTTACATTGTATTTGCTGCAGATCAGGTGAGTATTTACAGAGAGAGGTGCCTGTAGTAAAATGAATGTGCTTTCTTCATACACGTGCAACATGGGGATACCACCTGGACTTCACATTTACATTTTTTTTCCCCGAGAACATTTTCTCATCTGAGCCTATAAAGCAAGTAGGTCAGATGGTATCATCCCTGTTTTGCAGATTCATGAGGAATCAGAAAGGACTGAAGTGACATTTTTGAATTATCTTTGTGACAGGACCAACACATTTTCCTTACCCCTAATGCAGTGCTTCCCCCATATATAAATTGATATATAGAAATTACTTACATATATAATATATACTTCTATATAAAAATATATAATCGTGTTTATATATAACATTGCATATGACTGTATCTTACCCTTTTATTTCTATATATATTTGTTTATACATATAATATATACACATCTCCTGTCAATAAGAATATTAGGGTACTGTTTAGGTTTTTTAGACTGCCTTCTTCAAGGTTAATAACAGACTTAGCTATCAAAATTGTACATCAAATATGTAGGTAATAAAAGAAATCACATCAGCTATATCTTTCTTAACCCTAGGCAAGCAGGTATGGGGAATTGCAAGAGGGAATTACAAACAGAAAATCAAAACCTGCAATCACTTGAAAGTGCCCAAATCTTATTTAAACAGCATGTACAAAATCTGGTGCCTGAACTCAATTTTTATTTTAGGAAAACATAACTTTTCCTTAGATTGTTTTCAAACCTCATTTCGGCAAAACAGACCTTTATCTCAAGATTCATATGTACTGCACTCGGCTTGCAGGCACACCTATAAGGGTGTCTTTCTGCTTTGTGTTAAATGTAAACTCAAGGTATGAAGCATCCATTACAGATCTGGACCATTCAGGGATTCACACTGGCTTTGCATGTTGCACTCCACTCAGAAGGCAATTACTACTTTCTCCCACAATTTATGGATCCCTTCTAAATCTTTATCCCCGATGATAAAAACATCAAACTGAAGACAAGTTCCTGAAAAGAAAGTGACAGGGAAACTATCACATACATAGATTCTTCTGGAACTTTTGGAAAGTTATTTGCTTATCTGAACGATATTTGCCAAGATGAAAAGCCACCAGCAGATTCCTTTAGACTCTCGCTGACCAGGCAGCAGCTGCTGCTCTGTTGATACAGAGAACATCTGTGAAAGATTCTGGGCAGTGAGTAGAGCAATTTCATTGTCAGCAAAAAAAAAAAAAAAAAAAAAAAAAAAAAAAAAAAGGCTCTAGGAATCACCAGGTCCTGGAAAGCACAAAGATGCTAGGAAACAACACCGCAACCTTAGGATGCGAGAAGACCATACTGCACAGATTCAAGCATGAAAATGCTGGGTCTGAGCAGAAGAGGAGGAAACAGATTTCTTGCTATAAATAGTCCCAAAGATGATAGAAGGACATGTCTGTTCCTATTTGAACTCAGTGAGCATGGAAGGATCTGTTCAAATTATAAATGTCGAAAATAAAAGGGACCTAGTGGGTCAATGAACCATTTTACAGATAGGGAAAGTCAGATAAATAGAAACACATACATTTTGACTTACTCTGTTGAGGATTTGCTCATCACTGAGCCAAACGGTTACATAATCTCCACTTTCATCTTCTGCTTTTAGAATCACTCTTTGACACCTCTTCCTAAGGCACTTTCTCTTGGAAAAAATAACTCAGAGACAGATGGCAGGATTTAGCTACAACTGTGTGTGTGTGTGTGTGTGTGTGTGTGTGTGTGTGTGCATGTGTGTGGTTTTATTATTTAGTTTTAAAATTTTAGGGAGTTTCCATAGATATCATCACCATACCAGAGGGCTACTTATAAAAACAACTCCCATTATCTTTTTTCTTTTTTTAAAGATTGTATTTATTTATTCATGAGAGACACAGAGAGAAGCAGAGACACAAGCAAGGGAGAAGCAGGCTCCCTGCGGGAAGCCCAATGCGGGATTGGATCCCAGGTCGCCAGGAACAAGACCTGAGCCAAAGATAGACGCTCAGCCACTGAGCCCCTCAGACATCTCAGAACTCCCATTTTCTTTGGAGCAAAAGACTGAAGGCAGATAAATGGACAACTTGGACTTCTCTCTTTCTTTTTCCCTTAAGTAATTTGCACTTGGAAACATGTTTAAAACAAATTTCTCATCTGAGACCCTCAAAGAATAAGCCTACCCTCTCAGAGACTCCAGTTATTCAAGCAAGAAAATTGGTCACACCTATTTCCCATCCACGATGGCAAAAGCCACTCATCATTAAATAAAACATTTAAGCAGTCATAAATATTACAGGCTATGAAACTGCTCCAGCAGTGAACAGGAACTGGAATTAGAAGACCAGTCCTGTCCTTGAGCAAATAATTAAAACCTCACTGTTTCTCACTCTTGTCTACAACAATGGAATGAAAATTCTGGTCATTCATCCATCTAACATGAAGCTCTGAGAACTAATGACTGGTTACAAGGCTCTTTCTCAAAAGAGAGTCCTAGTGGGAGAGAAGAGCAAAAAATAGCAGCTGCACTTTTCCTAGTTTCCAAGACAATTCTGATTGCGAATTTTCTGTCCCTTTGTCAGGTCGTATGTCAGGCTCCGTGCCAGATTTTTCTCCTAACTTTAATGGAACTCCCCTTTGTTATGGACCTAAAACATAGTTACAATTTCCTAAAGTAAGAGAATCCCAAAAAAATTTAACAAAGAGTACCAGGAGGAGAAAGGTTTAGGAAACCTCCTTAGTGTTGGGCATAAGACATACGCTGATTTGCACGACTGATTTATAGACATCATCAAAGATTCACTTGCTAGCACTGCCCTGGGCTCCTCATTCTTCTGGGGATAAAAGTACAAACAGCAATAGAGTAAATCCTCCCTGGACTATCTGTTTCTACTTAGCAGAATCTCCTGTACTATCCAAGTTCAAATGTCTTAGATACAGAGTTATTTTTCTTTCTCTGTCTGTGTCTCTCTCTTTTTACAATTTTATTCCAGGAGAAGGCAACAAGAGAGTCACTGCTTTGACCAGATGTTTTGATAAAGACTCCTTATTTTCTTCAACTTTTTCAGACCCAGCCCTTTGGCTCACAGTGGGGTATGGATGGCTTTCCCCTGGGGTTGAATGTTTTAAGACAGGCACTTCATATTAAAGGATGATCTAGGGAAAGGCTAGGAAGATAACTGACCCTCCCAGGCCTCCCATAAGTATACTCTTGTATATTGGTCAGAGGTCACAGTTTAGGTTTTACTGAACAGATAACTTCTAGTACCGAGGACAAAATTAGCAGAACTATGAGGCAGAAACCAGAGTGGGAGCAAAGAAGAGACAAGTAAAAAATATCACTAAGAGAATCCAGGATTCCAAAATTGGAAGACCCTAGAAATCAACAATTTCAATTTTGTCCTGATTCATGATTCTCTTCCAAAATATCCTTCAAAGGTGCCCAGCCTAATTTTTTTATACCTCTACTGCCAAGGAATTCACGATCATCACTTTCAAGGATACTCATTTTCATAGTTCATGGAAAGACAACTGAGCAGACCCAGAGAGAAGGTACATCCGCAGTGCTGGGAGGTGATTTTGTTCCAAAGATCAAAACGTGGTCAGTGTTTCACACCCCTCTGTCAGTAACTGATAGATCAGGCAGGCAGAAAGTCAGTAAGGATAGAGGCAATTTGAACAGCATTTAGCAATCAACTTGATCTAATTGACATTTATAGAATACTTCATCCAACAACAGCAGAATACATTTTCTTCTCAAGTTCTCAGGCAACATCTACCAAGATACGGCACATTCTGAGCCATAAAACACACTTTAACAAATTTAAACGAATAGAATTCATACAAAGTATTCTCTCAGCCTACAATATATAATTAAATCAATAACTGAAAAATGGGGAAGCCTGGGTGGTTCAGTCGTTGAGCGTCTGCCTTTGGCTCAAGGTGTGATCCTGGGGTTCTGGGATCAAGTCCTGCATCGGACTCCCTGCATGGAGCCTGTGTCTCCCTCTGCCTGTGTCTCTGCCTCTCTCTGTTCCTCATGAATAAATAAATAAATCTTAAAAAAATAAATAACTGAAAGATGAGGCATAAAAATTCTACATATTTGGAAATTAAATAACCCCTTCTAAATAATCCATGTGTTGGATAAGAAATCTCAAGAGTACTTTAAAATAATTTGACCCAAATAAAAATAAAAAACATAACCTAAGAAACTCTATAGTACATAGCAAGGAGCATTGCTTACAGTGAGATTTATGGCATTAAATGCATATATTAGAAAGAAGAATGATCTAAAATCAATAACTGCTTTCTCTTTTGTGAAACTAATGAAAGAAGAGTAATTTAAGCTGAAAGTAAAGAGAAGGAAGGGAATTTAAAAAAATTGGAAATAATGATTGAAAATAGGAAAACCATAATCAATGAGACCAAAAGCTGTTTTTTTGATAAGATCAATAAAATTAATAAATTTCTAGCCATGTAAGAACAAAAGAGAGAACACAAATTGCCAATACCAGAAAGACAGGTCATCATCATTGATCCTATGGACATTTAAAGGATAATAAAGTAATTTTATAAACAACGCTATGGCTACAAATCAGGTTGCTTAGCTTAAATGGACCAATTCCTTGAAAGATCCAAGCTTGTGAAACTCATGGCACAGACAAGCTAAAGAGTCTTGTATCTATTAAAGAAATTTAATCAATAATTAATCTTCAAATGAAAGGATCAGGTCCAGGCGGCTCCATAGGTAAATTCTGCCAAGCACTTTTGAAAGAAATATCAATTTTCTACACTATTTTCCAGAAAACAGAAGCAGAGGGAGCACTTGCTGACTCATTCTAGGAGATCGGCATTATCCTAGTATCGAAGTCAGATAAACACATTGTAAGAAAACTGCAGATCAGTATCTCTCATGAATATAAATGCAAAAGTTCTCAACAAATGTTGGCAAATCACATCTAACAATCTGTTAAAAAAAAAAAATCATCCATCATGACCAAGGGTATTTATTCCAGGTATGTAAGGCTAGTTCAACATTACGCAATCAATCAATATATCCTACCGTCTCAACAGGCCAAAGCAGAAAACTTGTATGATCATATCAATTGAGGCAGGAAAAAATTTTCAAAATTCTAACACCCATTCACGATTTAAAAGATGCTCAGAGGGGATCCCTCGGTGGTTCAGTGGTTTGGCGCCTGCCTTTGGCCCAGTGCGTGATCCTGGAGTCCTGGGATCGAGTCCCACATCGGGCTCCCTACCTGGATCCTGCTTCTCCCTCTGCCTGTGTCTCTGCCCCTCTCTCTCTCTCTCTCTCTCTCTCTCTCTCTCTCTGTCTCTCATGAATAAATAAATAAAATATTTTTTAAAAATAAAATAAAAATAAATAAAAGACGTTCAGAAATGTTGGAATGTCGGGAAATTCCCTCAATTTGATAAAGAACATCTAAAAAAAAAACCCTGCCATTCTCAACAGTTAAATACTAGACACCTTTCCCCTAAGATAGGGAACAGGTATTATCTCCCACTATTTTAATTTAATGTCATACTGGTAGTCTTAGCTAAGGGAAAAGGGCAATGAAAAGAAAGAAAAAGGTATACAGATTGGAAAGGATGAAATAAAATTGTCTTTAATTGCAGATGACATGTCTATGTAGAAAATTGCAAAGCATCTACAAAAATATCCTGGAACTAATTGACAAGTAAAATAAGATTGCAGGATACAAGGTCAATATACAAAGGTCAGTTTTTTTCCCACACACCAGCAATAAACAATTGAAATCTTAAGTTGAAGAAAAATAACATGTTTAATATCACCAAAGTAAAGGGAAAATACTAAGTGTAAATCTGACCAAACATATATAGGACCTGTATACTGAAAACTACAAGAACACTGATGATAAAAACCAAAAGTTTAAATAAATGGAGAAACAATCTGTGTCCATGGTTTGAAAATCTAAGTATTATTAAGATGTCAACGGTTTCCAACTTGATCTATAGATTCAATGTGCTCAAAACCCTAGCAAGTTATTTTGAACACATTAGCAAACTGATTCTAAAATTTATATGGAAAGAAAAAGGACCTAGAATAGTCAAAACAATATTGAAGAAGAAAAACAAAACTGGAGGATTCACACTATCCAATTTTAAGACTTATAATTAAGCTACAGTAATCAAGACAGTACGGTGTTGGTGAAAGAAGAGACCTAGACCAAAGAAACAGAATAGAAAGTCAAGACATAGATTCACACAAATATAGTCAACAGGTTTTGTTTTTTAAAGGTTCAAGGTAATTCAGTGGAGAAAGGAAGGTATTTTCAACAAATGGTGCTGGAATATCGTGGGGATATCTACATACACAAAAGTGAACCTAGACGCAAATCTATGCCTTCCACAAAAATTAACTAAAATACAAGGCTATGCAATTTCTAGAAGAAAACATAGGAAAAATTTATAATGTCTCTGGGTTTGGTGATGAGGATTTCTTTTGATACTACAGGAAAATTATAATCTGTTTAAGAAAAAATGATAATTTAGGCTTTATTAGAATTAAATCTAGTTTGAGAAAGATACTGTTAAGAGATTGAAAAGACAAGCCACAGATTAGGAAAAATATTTGCAAAACACATATCTGATAGAGGGCTTGTATGTATAATACACAAAGATTTCTTATAATAAAACAGGCAGTCTTATTTAAAAGTAGGCAAAAGATATGAATAGAGACCTCATCAAGTAATATATACACGGTACATAAGTACATGAAAAGATGCCCAGTAACATTTGTCATTTAGAAAATGCTGAATAAAATAATATGAGACAGCACTACACACATGTTTTAGAATGACCCAAATCTGAAGAATTGACAGTTTCAATTGCTGGTGAGGATGTGATGCAACAGAACTCTCATTCATTGCTGGTGAGAGTGCAAAATGGTACAGCCATGTTGGAACACAGTTTGGCAGTTTCTTACAAAGCTACACATAGTCTTAGCTTATAATCCATCAATCATCTTCCTAGGTATTTACCCAACTGATCCAAAGACTTATGCCCATGTATGGCATTCTAATGCCAAGAATCTACACAAGAATATTTATAGCAGCTTTATTCAGAATTGACAAAAGCTGGAAGCTCCAAGATGTTCTTTGATAGGTGAATGGATAAACTGTGGCACCTCTATATACTGGAATACTACTCAGTGCTAGAAAGAAATGAGCTACCAAGTTGCCAGGCAAAAACATGGATGTATCTCAAATGTATATTGCAAAGTAAAAGCTAGTCTTAAAAGGCTACATACTGTATGAGTCTATGTCTAGGACGTTCTGGAAAAGCCAAAATTAAAGAGATCCTAAACATCTGGGTAGTTGTCCAGGGGTTGGGGTGAGAGCTTGAATAAGTGTGGCATAGGGGAGAGTCTAGGGTAGTAAAACTATTTTGTTACTGTAATGGTGGATACATGACATGGCATTTGCCAAAACCCTTAGAACCTTACAGCACAAAGAGTGAACCTTAATTTACACACATTAAAAAAAAAAAAAACATTTAGGAGCTCAGGGGATCTCAGGATGCAATTCAGAATGGACCAAAAGAATCTAAGAATATTCACACATATGAAACAATCTTACAAAAGGGGAAAGATTCTGGCCTAAGTAACTTTGGAAATGAGTGGAGTCTGTAAGACTAAAGACTAAGAGAACTATCCATAAGCACTGTACTCTAGTTGATAGTGTTTTTTCCCAATGGAGTATAGATATGGGTTAACATTCTGAAACCATTATGACAAGAGAAATTGAATACTTAAGTAAATAGATGGTATAGTTGAGATCTAGGTGTCTTGCTGTGACAGTGGGAGTCTGCAGATAAAAAGGGGGAAGATAACGATTAGAGTTGGAGACATCTTTAGCTTAATATTCAGCATAATATTGCTATGGAGTGTTATATGCAGAAATATTTAGAGATATGTGTGTATGCATGCATTATTATATGTGCCCATATTTCTGAGCCCTGCCAGCTGCATGGGCCTATTTGTAATAATAATCCAGTAGCAGTGAGCGTATCTACTGCCCTGATCTTCGTTCTAATACCGTTCTCCAATAAACAGAAATAGGGCCCCTTAGAGAAATGGCTGATACTAGCCCTAGGGTGAGCACGGAAGTGCTCAAAATGTAACAAAATAGAACAAAAATCTCACAAGGGCAGGGTTATTTCAGAGAGACTAATGAGATAACTGAAAGAGTTCCTAATAGCAAATGCTAGAACAATTTGAGCAACAAAATGACTAGTGTTAGATTATAAAAATATAAATATCCACCTGTTCATGATATAAATAAATGATTTAATAAGTAATTAAATGGAGAGCAAGAGGCAAATTTCCCACGCAGAACTCCAAATAATTTTTGTAGATACTCCACCCTCAGGTAGGTAGAACATAACGCCCTACTTCTTAAGTGTAGGTTTCACATTGTGATTTCTTTCCAAAGAGTGGGGAAAAGAACAACCTTATAGTGGAGACACATGGAAGACACCAAGTGATCAAGTTAACATCAACAGAGACAAGCCACGTTAATAGAACACACCCCTGATAGGATGTGATGAAAATAGGGGCACTCAGGTAACTCTGATGGACTTCCTCCCCCAAACCCATCACCCAGTCTAATCATGAGACAAATATCAGACAAATCCAAACTGAGAGACACTCTACAGGATATCTGGGCCAGCACATCTCAAAACTGTCAAGGTCATCAAACACAAGGAAATCTAAGAAACTTCTACAGTTAAGAGGAGACTAAGGAGGCACAAAGACAAAATGTGATACATGGGACCTCGGAAGAGAAAAAGACATGTACAAACTTAGAAATGTGAACAAAGTATGGACATTAAATAATAATATTATTAATAATAAATGTATCAATACTGGATAGATCATTAATTGTAACATGTGTGCCATGCCACTTACCAAAAGATGTTAATCATCACGGAAAGTGAATGTGAGGTATATGGGAACTGTGTACTGTCTTTGCGATTTTCCTGTAAATCTACAAATGTTCTAAATTTTTGAAAAAAGATATTAAAAGCAAAACAAAACATGGTTACTGAATCAGAATCTTATTATCCTGCTACTATTTTGCCTCAGGAGGACATCTACAGAGGTGTACGGGTAGGTCTTGACACCGACCCCTAAATTAGGAATAAATGAGTGCAAATGTCACCACCTGTCAGGCAATTAATCCTGTGTACTAATATATGTAAGATTACATGTTGGGAAAACGTTAAATGCAATGCCCATCACAGTCTCTATCTTTGGAAAGATAAAACATAAAAGGTAACACGAATAAAAACAGTCTTTGATAAATGCCACAACAGGGGTTATAGACAGAATGGGCTATAACATTCAAAGGGTGAAAAAATCAGGGTGCTCATGAAAGCCTCCATCGGGGACAGAGGGAGTAGTGAAGTACGTAGGGAGCCCCCCCCAGTCTCCTACTAAAGGAGGAACAGAATCAGCTGAGGATTTCGGGTGGTGGTTCACCTGCATGCATGGTCTCCCTTTCCTTCTTTCCCACTCCAGAATGGCTCCCACCCAGCCGCCACTGGTCATCATCTACCTTGACGTTAGTAGTAGGGATCATTCCCCGCCTTGAATTGAGCTTCTGTAACACCATCAGCTTCCTGATTTCCTCCTTATCTCCCTGTTACTGTTCTTTGCTGGTTCTTCCTTCTCTCTCCAACCTCTAAGTAGATGGTGTTCTTGCAGCCCCCACCTGTTCCCTTTTCTTCTTCCTCTATATTCTCTCCTCAGTTGACTGCATTCATTTTCATGGCTTGGTTCATTTCCATCTGTTTGATTTTATCCCACAATTTGTACTTGTAGCAGAGAATTCTTCTGAGTTCCATTCATCCAGATACAACTATCTCTCCCAGCTTCTCGTGGATGCCAAAGAGTCATGCCAGAGCTCCCCCAAATTCAAGATGTCTGAAGTTACTCTCATGATCTCCCCTTCCTCCTTCTTATATTGTGCTCTGATGTCTCACATTTCCATAAATGGGACTACCCTCCTCCTCGTTCTGCACAGAAACATGAGAGATGCTGATTCTGACCATGGTCCCACTGTCGCATCCAATCCCTCAGCTAGTCCTATCACATTTACATTTGAAAAATTACCTGAGGGGCGCCTGGGTGGCTTAGTCATTTGATCATCTGACTCTTGATTTTGCCTGGGGTCATGATCTCAGGGTTGTATATACGTAGTGGGGTATTATTCAGCCATTAGAAAGAAGGAAATCCTCCCATTCGTGACGACATGTATGGACCTAGAGGGCATTTTGCTAAATGAAATAAGCCAAATGCAGAAGGACACACACCACATGATTCCACTTACATGAGGAATCTAAAATAGTGAATCTCATAGAACCAGAGACTCGAATGGTGGTCAGCAGAGGCTGAGAGGAGGGGAATGGGGAGCTGTCTTTCAAAGTTTCACTTACACAAGATGAATCATTTCTGGACATCTATCGTACAACACAGGATCTATACTTAACCCTACCGTATCCTATAATTAAAAATTTGCCAGAAGGGTAGATACTATCTTAAGTGATAACACAAAAACAGAAACATTAAAAAAATAATAATTTTCTAATTTCCTTAAACGTGTCCATTCTCTCCACTCCCTAGTCCAAGCCATTGCTTCTTGCATGAGGCCCGGAAGCTGCCTCCTAACTGGTTTTCCTGCTTCCTCTCTTATCTCCCTCAATCCTTTTTCTCGGCCATACAAATGTCATCCAGTCACCCTCTAATGAAAATACCATGTGGCTTCCTGCGGCTCTTAGGATAAAAGTGAAAATACTTAACGCACCTTGCCTTGGCTTGTCCCATCTTCACTCCTGGCCTCATCTTGCTCACGTTTTCCTTGCTCTGTACACTTCAACCACACCAGCTTTGTCTCAGAACCTAAGATACACATCTCATCACGCAACAATCCTTAGAGTCAGTGTCCCCTGTCCATACAGAACAAAACCCAAACTTTTTGACGTGGACTACAGGGCCTTGTGTGATTAGACCCGTGCTCACTTATCGGGTCTCATGTCAGGTCAGGTCAGGCTCCATCCCTCCTTCACTCATCATGACCCAGCGGGACAAGGTCCTGGTGTCCTGCTGCTTTTCACGTGCTGCTGGCTTTGCCTGGCAATCTCCCTTCTGATTTTTCATAAAATGAGCTCCTTCTCAGCTTTAACATCACCTCCTAAGAGAGGCCATCTGATTTAAATAGGTTCCTAACTGTGCTCTATCCCACTACCCTACTTATCTCCTTTAGAGCTCTATGGTCTTAAAATTAAGCATTTGCTTACATGTCTTGGTCTATTTTCTCTACTAGGTCACAAGCTCAAAAAAGGGCAACACCTGTTCTGCCTACAATGGCGTTCAAGGTTAGGGTCTGATGCATGGTAAGGACTCAAACATTTAAAAGCTAATGTGATAACAAGTTGCATGATACGAAGCAAAGTCAGGAGGAAATCCAATCATCAGGGGATCACATTGCTGACTTATCCCCCAGCCTCCTGTATCAGGGAAAACAGGGAGAAGAGGGAGGCTCAGGTGTGAGAGACATGAAGAGGGCTAAGACAGTAAGCATTGTGTGTCAAATTGTGCTACTAATTCGACAAGGCTGGAGAGAAGAGAAGAAAGCAACAGAGATGATCCTGAGGTGGGGAGCCTGGGCGGACACCCTGGCTAATCACCCATACAAGTGCTCTGGAGAGGAGGTAGGATAAAAGCACCTGAACTGCTTTGACTACTGAGAACCTGTACCTTAATATAACAGGTTTCCTTCTGTGCTGTTCATGAATTCTGTAATTTTATTATATATCACAAAAAACACAAAATTTCCATCTTAAGCATGATATTGAATATACCTAGCAAACTTTCCGGTTCTTCTGCAAAGAGGAAAGGCTTTGAGATCAAGTAAAAAAAAAAAAAAAAAAAAAAATTGCATATTACTCCCAGTCTTCTGCTCCCTGGTGTGTGTCCTTGGCATGTTAATTAACCTCTCTGATTCTTGGAATCTTCTGTAAAATGAGAACAGCAACTTCATGTTGTTCTGACAATTAAAATTAGGTCGCACTCAGGGCCTGGATTGGGTGTGGCACCTGCCGTGTGGTCTTGGGTGCTCCAACCCACCCCTCACCCATTCCAATTCAGGTCTGTTCCCATCCTCTCCTGGATCTTCACAATTCAAAATCTTTGCTTATATTCCTACCTAGTTTCCAGAGACAGTGTGAGAATAAATGGGATAATACTGTTTGCTCCTAAATACCCACTTTGGAGCTTATTTACAGCAAGTTTCTACCCTTGGTTTAGTCTCATCCTGGCCTTAGGAGATATGTTGGCAGCTTCTTTATACCATCAGTTGCTATGCACTATGAGAAAGGGGGTCAAATGGAATATCAGTCTAATAAACACAGTTGGTAAGGAAAAAAATGCCACCTACATCCCAAAATCAAGTATAAATGCCTTTTAAAATTATTCGTGGTTTTGAATTATGTCTGGAATTGCTTCATTTACATTAACCAGGTTGATTATAATGGGCTACATGCCATATTTCTGAAAAGACTTAATGCTTTTTGGAGAGAAGACAAACCATAAACATAAGGCATTATCACAAAAGTTTTATGCATGAGAAATGATCCTCAAAAATGTGAAGGGTAAAAAGTGGCTATACTTTTCCTCTCTACTAAAATTTTTGCTTCCCAGAACTCACATTTTAAAAATACCACGCACTCCTTCTGTGTGTATATTCATCTCAAAAACTGCTAACATTGCCAGGTGATGCACCTGGCATGGAGAACTCTAAAATGGTGTAGTATGGTGGCTCCTGGAGGGCTGAGGAAGGGGTCTCATTCAGGACTGTTCTTAGTAACAGGCTGAATTTGTATTGCATCTTCTCTCCCCCAGAATTCTAGTGCAGTGGATGCGCTTTCTGGGTGGTTGTTTTGTTTGATTGGATGGTTGGTATTTAACACTCTAAAAACAGGGCACTGAGAGGGAGAAAGTAAGTTTGAGACTATTCTCAAGGTCCCTAGGGAGAAGATCCTGCAATCAGGATGGGTCCTTGTCTCTGATTCAGGGCTTATGTAGTCTACTGATTCCTCATCAATGCTTTTCGAAATTGATTTCACCTACACACCCACAAAAGAGCCTCCAACTGCTCCTAGAAAGGGTTACTCATTCCTTCGATCTACTGTTAGAATGGCAGTCATCAAGAAGTTGAGTTCCAGTGTGAAACTGCAAGAGATGAACCATCCATCTTAAGCGTGATATTGAATATACCTAGCAAACTTTCCGGTTCTTCTGCAAAGAGGAAAGGCTTTGAGATCAAGTAAAAAAAAAAAAAAAAAAAATTGCATATTACTCCCAGTCTTCTGCTATGTTTGTGCTATGGGTAATGGTGATCCCATCTATTTTCACGTCTGGGGTCTTAGGAGAGGCCCCAAGGACATTCTACTGTATCTATGGCTCCAGAATCCCTGTGCTGTACACCTTTCACCCAGTTCCCTACAGTGTTGTTCACTCAGCAGATACTTACTAAATGCCTACCGTGTGTCAGACTGTACTGGTTTTTCTTGAGGGGACACTGACACATGACAGGTTGCCTAGGTGGAAGGCAGGCTTCGAGAATATCCTCAGGGGTCCCAAAAGTGCCTGTGGAGTCAGTGATTTCCTTGTATATGGTGAAATAAAGAACCATCTCATATGCCCATCTTGTGCACAGGGTAAGTCCAAGAAAACTTCGTTTGTTATCACATTCTCTTGCTTCTTCCAACATCTTCTTTTAGGACTTACTGAATCACTTCTTCGGGCAGAGGGCCTGGTAGGAAGCTGGCACACATCAGCCTGTGCCAACGTCATGGTACAGGGAAGACAGAAGTGCCTCTGTGAGCCATGAGAAGTGCCTTTGCTACCCTTTGTCTCAGCCGTGACCCTCAGTCAACCCTGAGGAGGTAAACACCAGGGAATCTGGGATCGTATTCAAGTATCTCAGAATACTCATTACACCACGAGAAGTCAACACTGGAGCAATTTGTTCTAGAATAATGCTAACATACTTGAAATTTGCGATTGGGAATTTAATTCATCTCAGTGTATAAGAACATTTCTGTCTTCGTTCTGCTGGTTTCAGGAAAAAAAAATTTAGACCACAACTACCTATTTCCAGCATTTTTGGTTTATTTTAGGCAATTCTCTCCTGCCGCCTTGGACAGCCCGACACTTAAGCTAGATCAGGGATCGAACATAGAGTTAAGCGAATGTGATCAGAAATTTGGAATATGACATGGTGACGTCTTGTTTTTCACACATTACAAAACAAGTTAGGGGAGTCAATTCATTGACAGATGTGTAGGACTGTGATGAAAAAATAGTTTTGCAATATATTTGTGTTTTGCAGCTAGGCAACCAAAAATGACTAACACACAGGAAGTATGTACTTGTGTGCTTCTTCCAGCCAAATTATGGGAATTACAAATCTCTTATGCTCTTTATGTGAATATTCTCTATGTAATATAAATAAAGAAATCAATAAATAAAAGAAATAAAGCCCCTTGGGTTTAGAGGGCTTGTTTTGGACAGACCTCTCTCCCACAGTCCTTTTTATTTTCCTTCCTTAGTTCTTCCCACAGGGCATCAGGAGTGGGAAGATCTCTAAAAAGAAAAAGAAGAGAGTGGATTGTAAACTACTAATTAAAAAAAAAAAAAAAAAAAAAAAAAAAACTCCTTCAAGGACCCAAGGAAGAATATCGTAAAATGAGGAGTCAATCTTGGCTTCATTATGGAGCGACATATTATATGAACTATGTTATATTTTTTTTAAGCTTCCAGGAAATAGACTGGCATGGAAGTAAACACTATTGCCATAAAATAGCTATGATTACATTGTAACTCAGACTCCAACAATTTGCCATAAATACTGTTTGTATTATTACTGTAATTCTACAATATCTTCCTGTTGATCCTTTTTTTTTTAATCCATGGCACTTAATAGCCTACAATTTGTCCTGCCCTATGGAAATCTTTTCACATGCTAGGCTACATGATTGCTTTTATGTATCCAAGTGGAGGGACTTCTATTCTGGGATATCACCGGTGCATTTTAAAGAAAGGAATCTTATAAAACTTCTCAACAGAAATTGCTGTATCTTGACTCTCGACTGGCTATGTAGTTTAATAGCCTTTCCATACTGATGCCAGGCAGGCAAAAAGGTAAATATGATAGAATGCCAAATAAATGGTAGTAAGAGAAACAAACAACTGACCAATGGGTTACAGGTTGCACCTGTTGGATTTTAGAAAAATGCAGTTGTATGTTGAAAATGATATTATATAAGCTCCAAACATGAAATGACTACTTGGAATGTTAAGGGACTCCATTAGTACACATGCATCACATTTATAGAAGTCAGCCTCTGCAGGGCCGACAACCAACCGTTTCAGCTCCATCAGGGCAACTGTGTGCAGCTCACCTCTGTCCCAAGCACCTTAGTGTTCTCCCTCTGTTCCTTACCTCTCAGGAGGTTAGCTGCCCAAAAGCCTAGAAGCAAGGTGTATATTAAAAGCTTTTAATAGAAAGTTACTCAGAAGAAATCCATGTACCTTATATCCCAAAGCCTGCTGTACCTACAAATCTAACAAAGCAATTCCCCTAGATTAACTGCTGGTAAGGAATGAAGATATTTAAATCCAAATTACATGAAATTATGAAGAATTTTTAGAAACTATCTATTATAGACAAATCAATCAGAATCAATCAAAATTTCAAATTCATAAACCCATAGAAGGCATCCCTGGAAAGGACCTTACCCAGAAGTCTAAAGATGTTATAGCTCTTAAAATGAGTCTCAAAGAGAATGTGATCTATCCAATCAAGGTCTATAGTTTAATGATTAGATAGGGACAAAGATACAGCTTTGCTCACTCTTGGATTAGGGACTGATTCTCAATTAAAAGTATTTTTAAACAATTCCATGTTTAATAAGCAAACATTTCTAACATTGTATAACATCATTCTTTGTTGGTTTACTTAGCCTTCATCCAAAAATGAATCAAAAGTGGACAGCATGAGTAAGATTTGAAAGTCAAAATTCAAGATAAACGTTAGTCCATATCACACTGATAAAATAGCATATGCAGAAGAGGATACTGATAATAATTAACCATCCCTCAACACAGGAGACCACCTTTACGGGTCTATTCTGTAATCTGTAAATTCACATTAGAAGTTTTTCTTTCCACGTGTACTCTTGTATGCTCTTGTGAGACTTTTTTTATTTTTTGAGAGAAAGAATACACATGCACGTGAGAGGCAGAGAGGGAGAGAGAGAATCCCAAGCAAGCTCCACGTTCAGTGAGGAGCTCGACATGGGGCTCGATCTCACAACCCTGGGGTCATGACCTGAGCTGAAATCAAGAGTTGGACACTTAACTTGCTGAGCCACCTAGAAACTCCTGGAGGTTGAATTTCTTAAAGGGACATGGTATCTTTCATTTTGTGACTCAGTGAATGGTCAAAAAAGGCAGATAAGTAGTAAGTGCCACTAGCTCTTCAACCTCCTCTGCTCATGCCCATGATAAATATTACTGATGAGGCTCAGCATCATTTCAAGTGAGTCTATATATTTGTTACTTAATGCATTCATTTCATTCCATAAATATTTACTGAGTACCCACTAATGTATCTCAGAATATCAGTCTTAGCCCTGGACATCCTTGGTCTCATATATTGTTTGGAACATAACAGATGTTCAGTAAACACTGCTTTTATAAATGAGCAAATGACCAAATTATTTTTATTTAGTTATTTTTAGTTATGGAAAAATATACATAAAATTTACCATCTTAACCCCTTTTAAGGGTACAGTTCGGCAGCATGAAATATATTCATACTGCTGTGCAACTAATCTCAAGAACTCTTAGATCTTGCAAAACTGAAACTCTAGTCATTAAACTACAACTCCACATTCTCCTTTTCCTGCAGTACCTGGAGACCACCATTCTACTCTATGAATCTTATTACTATAAATACACTACATAAATGGACTCAAACTCCTTTTGTCTTTGTGACTGGCTTATTTCACTTAGCATAGTGCCCTCAAGGTTCCTTCGTGGTATAGTCCATGTCAGCATTTCCTTTCTCTTTTAGGCAGAATAATGTTCCATTGTGTTTCCAAAACACTATATTTCGTTTATCCATTCAGTTGCTGATGGACACTTGGGTTGCTTTCAACTTTTGGCTGTTGTGAATAGTGCTGCCATGAACATATATAGAAATATCTTTTTCATACTCTGCTTTCAATTCTTTTGGTTATATAGCCAGAAATGAAATTGCTGGATATGATATTTTTATTTTTTTATTTTTTGAAGAACCACTGTACTGGTTTCTATAGTGGCTGAACCTTTTTTACATTCCCAGTAACGGTGCACCAGGATTCCAATTTCTCCATGTCCTTGACAATACTTGTTACATACTTTCCTTTGATAGTGTCATCCTAATGAGTTGATGTGTTATCTTGTGGCTTTGTGCTCCTAATTCTATTTTTTTGTAAGTGTGAGAATGAGATTTATAACACACGCTTTTCCACTCATGATTTGCATTATTTCATCTTTGTAATAAATGTATACACATGCATTCACAGATGCACACATTCTTTTGTATATTTTCTATATATAGGAATATAAAATCAATGCCAAATATGACACGAGTATTTTTTAAGAAGTATTTTAAGGAATAACTATGCTTCCCAAACATAATCCAGTTCCACTGTGATACACAAGGGAACATGAATAATTTCCATGTTTAGAGGAAGGGCTACTACAATCCACAGTCTACTCTAGATCATCTTCGGTAACCTGGATCAAGGGTGTGATGAATTAGTAAAATCTATGGATAAGCCCTATTTAGTCATTTCCTTAAAACTTTTGCTTCCTTAATGCTGTTTCGAGAGTGGTTTGTCACAAAGATAAATGATTTGTTATCCTTTTTCTATTGTATATCTTCAGAAGGAGACATTATTGAGAGGTCAGAGTGTTAGTTGTGAAATAATCTTAGCAAGTTAGTAAAATGAAGGATAAACAAAAAATAGCCATGTAACCTACAGTTTAGATATTTAGCTTTGAACACTTATGAGTGAATAGTAGCATCTGTTCATGTGAACATAAAATATTTGTAAAATGGAGAAGACTATACCCCTTGGTGGCCTGGGGATCTGGGTCAAGATAGTAAAAATCCCTATATAGCTACCTACAAAAACCGTTTGATTGCAATAAAATTTCCAGGAAGCCAGAGGATTATTTAGCCCTATGTAATTAGTGCTATACCACCTGGAACATTCCTTCACCCTTCATTCCCTAAAAGGTCCCTGAGAAAGGGAGTTAAGTCGTTCCATTTTAGATCCAAGGAGCTTTGACTCTGTGCATAGTTTGTACCCTCATCTCCAACAAGCATGGAGGTTGTATTTATTGTTTCAGTTTTGTCCTCCGGATTTCAAACTTCTCAGAGATAGGGCCTCCTGATTATCCTCAATGCATCTACCAAAGGACAGAGATCCAGATTCCATCACAGAACGCTCTCACGGATAGGGGTCCCTAATAAAAATACAAGACGCCCAATTAAATCTCAACTTCAGATGAATGATACTTTTTTTTTAAGTATGAGTATGTTCTGTGCAATGTCTGAAACATACTCATACTAAAAAAAAAAAAAAAGGTGTATGTTGCTTATCTGATATTCAAATTTCACTGCAGAGTTTCTATCTTTATTTGCTAAATCTTGCAACCTTAAGAGCATGAGACCTGTTGGGTGTGAAGCCCATTTTGGTCACATGTGGATGAGTAACTGAGTAGGTTACACAACCTCCAGGCTTCTTGGTTTCCTCAACCACTGAATGTAAATAATAATCATCTTCCGCAAGGGAGGGCCAACTCAAGATAAATGGAACCCTGGAAAGATTAATGATTCTTTTTCTTCCATCCAATTAATACTCATCAAACACTTGCATGAATTTTTTTTTAGTAAAAGTAGGAATAAGCTGTTTTATTTTAATAATAAATTAATGCTCAAATGAGAGGTTTTAATTTGTCAGAAACTAAGCCTCTTATGGCTTGATTACTCTGGCATCTGTTTGGTTATGTAGCCCTCTAATCTGAATCTGTTAAGGATTAATAGTAGAGATTGTATTTCAAGTTCCTAGTATGGCTCCTGGCACAGAGTCCATGCTCATCAGAGGTAGAGAGTATTATTATTCTTAAAACATCTCTGCATGAACAACCTGTCTCATAACCTGGAGATGTATTTACAAGCCTCCTGTAATGAGAGCTTCAGATCTGAGAGATGATTTGGTCCAAATTTGTCATTTTACACCAAGGAAACTGAGGCCTTAGGGAAATTAAGTGATTTACTTCATCTCCTGGCAGGTCAGTGCAGAGCCTGATGTCCTCTGCACTCTTCCTTGTTACATCATAAGACTTTGTGGAGATGTACGCTAACACTCTAGATACCTAGATAGCTAAAATAATTAATGATGGATTTACCCCTACAAAGCAAAAATAAGAGGCATATTTAAACATGTGTGCAAATATTAACTGTACAATTATGACAGTTTACAGGAACACAGAGATTCCACTACCACCACTGGAAGCTTAAACCTTTGGCATCTTTCCCAAGAAAGACCCACTGAAATCATACAGGAGAACACCAGGGAGGTTGGAGCTAATGATCCTACTAGAGCCATCTCCAAACAAATGCCAATTTCCAATTGTGAAACAGCTCAAATGAGTATCCAAGTCTCTTTGGAAACTATTAAGATGCTTGTGCAGATTATTACAAATGCTTATTAAAACAGCATGCCCAAGAAAGCAGAGAGGCCAAATGACAACACACAGAAAGGTCACCACCGCCTGATGAAATATTTCCATTAGGCAGCCCAGCGCCATGGTCTTCCCCTGGTTTTCCCTCCTCATCAGAGGCTAAAGAGGTGTGAGTGAGTGCTGGACTTAACTTTCCATGAGAATCGAAGCCTTCAACTTACAATTCATTGTTCTAAACATTCTCTTATGTTGTTTGGCAGCTTGAATGTGCAGGCACATATCTGAGCTGACCTCCTTTGGCGGAGGTCCCCTCGCAGTCTGCTCAGCAACAGAGACTAAATATTTCTGACATTGCTTAAGAAAGGAGTCATCCTAAGTGGGTTTACACTTTGCATTCTTATTGAAGGTATGGCTTAACAGCAATAGCGTTAAATGCTCCAGTTGGGAGACCATGCATAATTCTTATCCCAAAGTCACGTGGAGAAGGAAATAGGAACGCCCGACCTGTGTGCCGAGGGCTGGTCGGACACAGAGCTTGCATACCCTCATGTTCGGTTCACTTTGATTCCTTTCAGAGTTTTAGTGGACTGCCTCAGGTTCCAGATATGCATTTGAACTTTGGGGGGTTGGTGGGTAAAACTGAGGGGTGAGAAATATTGTGAAAGAAATGGAAAATTCTAGGAAACTGTCTCTGTTAGCCAAATAAATAGCAATAGCACTTAATAGCATTCCTTAGTGCAGCTGACCCATATAGCACAGCTCATTATTTAGATAAAACAAAGGGTTTTCGCAAAGTTCTTACATAGATTTGAATATGCGAGACTTCCTAATTTTAAGCTTTAAAATTATTCGTATATCAGAACAAGATTATTCGTATAATCAGAACAAATTCTAAATGGTCTATAAGGTGAAAATGAACTTTGATCTCTTGGTTGTGGTGAGCTCCAAATCTATCAGCCATAAAAACCCTCTTTCTCTCTCTGTCCCTATATGTATACAATTTATATATTTTATAAATTATGTACATTTATAAAACAAAGCCAAATTTATATGTAAATATGTACATGTCTTTTTTGGTTTAATGGAGTTACTGTTCATTGGTCAAAGGAGCTGAAAGAAGCAAACATGCTAATGGTAGTTTGGGCAAATTTTGTGCCTTGTTTTTCTCATCCATATAACGGGGATGATGGTACCTGCTTCATTGGGTCATTGTAAAGATGGAGAGAATAAGTGTAAATGTTTAGAACAGGGCTTGGCAGATGATTACTATTCAAATAGCAGCTAATACTATACTTAAAAGGGATTATTGATACTACTATCTCTGCCACATTTAGTTTAATATTTATAAATGACTAAGATTGTTTTGATGGTTTTCTCATACATTTGACACAACTCAGTCACTCTGCTTTTTTATCTGTAGGAAAACACATGTGCACACACACACATTCAGTTTTTCAAACCAAAAAGCATACACACACAGCTCAGTTTGCAGACCCCCTTACATGATTTCTCCTGCCTGTAGTTTAAAAGCATTATGTGCAGAGAGAGGGAGATCTAAATCTGACAGGTCATAGCATGAGATGAATCAAGACTCCCCATTCCCAGAACCAGATGGGGTGATAGTCCTAGAACCAATTTCCATCCCCGCAAGGGTCCTGATCTCCTCACTTCTCCCTTCGTCCTGTAAGACTGTGCTAGAAAGGTCTGTAAATGCAGTATTTGTGCAACTAAAATCTTTGAGACAGTGCTCAGATATTGGATTTTCACTTAATAGTATGTAAGTTCAACCATAGGCTCATAATACACTTATTTTTAACTAGAACTCAAGAGACTACAGGCCATGCCTATATATATTTTTCTGTTTCTACATACCAAAAATATGCTATAAAAAGTGCCTCCTGTGATTTTTTTTTTCTTCAAGGAAACAGAAGAATAGAATTTTTAAGGGTCTTTTTGCTCCATGTCAAGAAAATATCTTATGTTCAAGAGCCAATATTCATGGCGGTTCTGATCAAAATAAGTAAATAATTTCTAAAAATTCCCTTTTGGATTTATCTGCCTCCATCATAGCCCCTCACAAGTGAAAATCCTAGAAATTTGCAGAAATTGTCTTTATAAATGGATTCTTGGGAATGCATAAATTTTAGGCACCCTATTAGGACCAACCAGTCTCTTTCTGATGAGGGTGAAAAAAAAACTGTAATAAATGGTTTAATTTCTTTTTACTTCAAATTACTCCATTTCAGAACTTATCAAAAACATGTTCTTTCTCCTTCTTCCCTTCCTCTCTCCGTCATTCTCTTTCCCTCCTTCTCCCTCTTCCATATGAAAAGACAGTAGGCAAAACACCAAAATTGGAAAAAGAACAGTAAAACAGGAAGTCAGGTCTACATACAAGATGTATGGATAGTTAATTGCTTAAAAAAGACACATTTTCCCCTGAGGTTCTTCAATTGCAGTTTGAACTTTTTTTTTTTCACTGAACACGTGTAATTAAGCCGTGGAACTTAACCCAATGGGGTTTTGAGGGTGTTTTATTTTGAGTAAATATAATGTCCTGCCCAAACCAGCGAAGCAGCCATGACTATTGCCTTAAAACCACATGATTGTGTTTGTGTCACTATTTTTTTTTAAGTATCATGTATATAAAAATGCCCCTCGTTTAGGCAAGGAGATTCCTTTCATGTGCAGCCAAAGTGCCTCTGAGGTGGAGAAGAGGCAAATGGGCTACATCTGCATTTGCACAGAGGGAAAGGAAGGTCAGTGGGCAGCAGCATTCACATCGGGGCCCACTCCTAAGATGCCAGATGCCCATGCTGTTCCAGGCTTTGGAGATGCCAAGGTGGGTGAGGTCTAGCCCCCCAATCAGAGAGCTTATTGCCTTCCAGCCAGGGAGGAAACAGAGACTCTGGAATCAGTAGCTACAGTACAGGGTGACTCTTGCTGGGAGGACATAAAAACGGGGTGCAGGAAAACAGGAAGCCCCACAGGCTTGCAAGGAGGAGAGAAACGAACACACTTGTCTTTTAAGACGCTAGTGACAGCAGCATAGTGGGGGGCTCTGGGGTCATGAAGAGAAGTGGCAGTAAGCCCTGTTAGACTCTAAGAGCACTGGAGAGAGACACTGAAGACCTCCGTCATGGCAGGAGCAATAAGGAAGAAGAGAAGGACCTCAGCTCAGGAGGTGCTTCCAGGAGACCACAGAAGTGTTTCACGACAATGAAATACATGTTGGGAGGGACAGGAGCTAAGCCATGGACCATAGCGCTTTTCAAGCCTCCATCCTAGGTCTGGTTTTCCTCCTGTGCCAATGTCACAGGCGTTTGACAGCCACATACGCACCCAATGATCTCTCCTACACAAACGAATCACAGATTTCTCCAGCTATCTCCCTGGAATTCCGGATGCACAGGGTCAACTCACTGCCTGAGAGGTCTTCTTAGTTGGATTGGAGGCACCCTGGACACCAGTTGCCTGAAATCACTCCCCTATCTGGCTCTCAGAGGCTTCGATCTTAGCAAATAGCACCCCCATCGTGCCAGGAACTCACAAGTCATGGTTGAAAAACATGACTGGTTTCCATTGCTCTGAGGCTAAATGAACAAAATCCTCACTGTGGCCCCGACTGTACCTTAACGCCTTTCCCTGCCCTCTCCACTAGTTACACCCTACATACGTTCTGATGTCAGCTCAACTCTTCCACAGGAGCACCTTCCTTGACATCCCTAACCAGGTCAGAGACCCATATGTAATTCTCATGGCTCGACACACCTCTTGATCTACCCCGTAGTGTGGGTCCTGTTGTGTATTTGTGTTCTCTCAATGTGTTTCACTCTGACCAAACAGTAAAATCCACAAGGCAGGGGCCAGGCCTGTTTATGCTCACCCCTTAATTCTCCTCTTTTAGCCCCAAACTGGTACACCTCGGGGGCCCAATAACCTCTGCATGAAAACCGACCCAGTGGAAAAGTCCATGGTTTCTAATGAGGAAGAAGAGGTAGATGGATGAAGTCATCTCAGAGCTGAGAAGAGAGCTGGACTGTGGATTCAGTCTGGGACAACTTACAGACCTCTGTGGGATCCCCAGGAAGGTGGTAGGATACACAAAATACTCTCGAGAGAAGTTTCTTTCATCTTTAAGATTTTATTTATTTATTCATGAGAGATACACAGAAAGAGGCAGAGACACGGCAGAGGGAGAAACAGGCTCCCTGTGGGGAGCCTGATGCGGGACTCAATCCCAGGACCTCGGGATCATGACCTGAGCCGAAGGCAGACACTCAACCAGTGAGCCACCCAAGTGCCCTTGAGAGAAGTTTTGAGAGAAGCTGAAGAGCCGATATGTGTGGGTACCTGAAACTCTGCTTTGCTAAGGATGCAGATACAGAGAAGAGCAAGCTCGAATGCTCCCCAGGGGCCCCCAGGAGGGGCTTGTGTATGAGCCAGGTAGGGCAGGGCATGAGGGGGGCGGGGGGTCCATGGGTATGAACCAGAGGATGCATGCTCTGTCGTAAGCCATGCAAAATTGGATCAAAACCAAACATCTTTTCAGCAAAACACTTCTGTAAGTTCCGCCCAGCCCTTCTGGAGGGCTGCTTGGTATCTTGGAGAGGAGGGGGGAGGGGGAAGGTCACAGATAAAGACCTAGGAATGCAGAGAAGCAGCCAGCCAAGGGGAGAAGAAAAACACGGATCACAGACAACAGAACCAGCGGAGGGTGGTCTCTTGGAAGCTGAAAGAGGAAAGGTCTGGAAGAGAAAGGGGGAGTCAACAATATTAACAGCTCTAAGGGCTCAAGTGCAGTGAGGGTTACGGGGTTGGCATCAGTAACCTTAGCAGGGGCAGTTTCATGCGAAACTTGGGCCAAAATTCGTGGTTTCCAGCTCCGGAGCCAGGCTGATTTCAATGCCTTCTCTACAAGTGGGGTGACCACAGAGCCCTGTTCTGCCCATGGTTAACTCGGTCTTCCCCTTGCTAAGCCTCCGAATCTCACATGCTCCTGCAGTGTTAGTCTACAACTCCACCTAGAACTTAGACTGGAAGTACAACAAAACCAAAGCAAGGGTAATTGGGAAAATGCTTCACATTATCATGACAACCTGCAGAGAGGTACTGGGACTGGAGTTGTCCCCATTTGCTAGATGAGAATACACAGCAGCTCAGAGCAAGGGAGGGCTTCCCAGGGGCCACACAACCAGGTACATGTGCCCCCGTCACAATTAGCCCCAATCTGGACTCCTCCCTTGTTGCCACCCTGGCTGCTTCCCGGTTAGTCTACCCAGGGATGTGCTATTAGAAGTACCAGCCAAGCACATCCCTCCCTACACACACACACACACACACACACACACACAGAGAGAGAGAGAGAGAGAGAGAGAGAGATAGGGAGAGGGAGAGAGAGAGTAAGCCAGTGGATCCACTCTCTACATGGAAGAAGCCAGGCCCCTTGCTGGAGCTGTGGAGGCTGGGACCGACTTCGGATCCCAGAATGTAGGCTGCCTGGGTTTTTTCCTCTGCCTCTATGATCACGTCTTTGATGGAAGCTGAGCCTCATCTCTTGAGAGGAAGCATTTCTTCTGGATGAACTATATTAGTGGCTGGGAAGCTGGATTTGCTGGAGTCCTCGGCTCTTGGCACCTGTACATATAATCGACATGCCCGATGCCAGTGACATGATTGTCTCATCCAGGCCGAACAGATGTCAGGGTCACTGACCATGTGCCTACAGGTCTCAAGAACACTCCATGGCATTGGATCGCCTCATAACATGTTGCCTGAGAGCCTCAAAATGTAGATCCTAAATAGATACTGCCAAAAGAATTTTATTTACCTCCAAGGAAATCAAGAAAGTGCATAAAACCACAAGAAATAATAGCAATGGTAGGTCGTTGAGTAAGAACTATGGAACAAGAAATTCTGAGGAAGGCAACAGGTTCACTAACATCATCTGACTCCATAAGAATGCTATTGCCCAAAATTCAGAGTGTAATATATAGAGAGATGCGCTTACTGCCTGTCTTCTGACTCACATGAAACATCGATTCTCTTCATGCAACCTCTGCCCCCCATGCCCCACCCTGCCGGCCTGTTGTGTTTGCTGTGTACCATCTGGAATCTTCCGGAACCACTTTCCAAGTCACCTGTCTGCATTGCTGACACCACATAACTCTGACCTGCAGATTTGCAATTTCCTTTTCCAACTCCCAATTTTCATTCTTCAGGAAGAGTCATGATAGTGCATATTAACATATTTTATCTTTCCCGTACTAGAGGTTTTCATGTTGAAAACTCTAGTTACAGCCTCTGGTTACATGCTGTCTTTTTAAAAGAATATCTGCTTAACTTTAATCCATTACCTGAATCTGGAATATACTAAAACTCAGTTGTTATATGGAGTCACCTGCGGAGAGTTTAATGGAAAAGCAAGGCAGCAAATTAGTGCCATATGATCAGCTTGAGTAATACTAAGTTTGTTTATCCAAGGCCCCTCTGAAGAATGGACTGTATTTTTAAGATAGGACTCGTTTTCCGTATCTGCACAGAGGCTTGTCGTTACTTAGCTGGACATTTAATGTTCCACGTATTCATTTTCCTCCTTACAGACAGCTCTTTGGCTATTCAGTATGTGCATAATGCAGAGAAAAATAATTATAGGAAAAGGGACACAGAGACTGTCATAATTAAACTGTGCATTTGCAAAAATACATTCAGTATACCCGAAACATCGTGATTGCTATAATCAGGTAGGTTAGGTTTTCAGCAAATAACTTTTTTAAACAGAGGTTTATCTAAAGCCAGAAGCAGAGAGGCAGCTCTCAGAATCACCTTACAACACAAAATTAACCAAATTTGCTTCCAATTATTTTTTTAAAATCAGATATAAAGAGAAATCAAAATGCAAATCAGTGGATCTGTGAAACGTTGGGGTATTTTCCATGACCTTCGAAAACAGGTTTGTTTTTCCCTCACCTGAACTCACATTAACAGAAGTCTCTGTGTGTACCAATGGCAAATGCAGAAACTTAGCGCCTCGAGATGTGGTTTAAACTTTTATTTCACACTCTGGAGATTAAAGTTCAGAGCAAATACAGTCGTGGGGGTCAATGAAAGTAAAAGATCTATGTGGGAGAACAGGGTTACCACAAGTTAAAAAACCAGTCATGGTTTTTATGAAGAAAAAAACCACTGTGTGCCAAAAAAAAAAAAAAATACGAAACGATGATCAAAAGGGATTTAAGCCAATTACTGGGGCGAAAAACCCAAGCTATGAAATAGAGTCAAGGACTGCAAATCCTCTTATTCTCTCTTTTTCTACGCTATGGTTTATATGCAAAATATTTCTCTCTGATCCCCATCTAACTAATGGGCTCGTTGAGAGTGCGGGTGATTCTGCTGATTTGCTGAATGGTGACCTGCAGAGAATAAGTAAAAGACAAGGGAACCAATTTTATGGAAACAAAAAAAAAATTAACTAGAGAATTAAAGCTTAATATAGCTTTATCCTCTAGAGAGCTCTGCTTGATTGCAGACAGAGCTTAAACCCAGGATTCGGAAGCACAACACGCTAGTTCCCTTATGAGAGCTCTGCCCAAGATATGTTCAATAAGTGGAAAACCACCTTCGCCGCCTGCCTCCTGTAATGAGAGAAGACAGGAAGGCAAATCTAGTCTGGGAGCCAGGGAAACGGGTTCTTACTCTCCAGCTCAGTTACTGGTTTTTAATGAAACCAAATCCAAGTTCTCAGGAGCTGTTTGCCTCAAACACACTCACCCCCTCTTTCAAAGATGAAAACAATGACCCTTTCCTTCCTTTCCTACAGAAATATGAATTGAGCAAATTAGGCTGTTCCTTCCTGCCACTTTCTGCCCATCATCAGCAATACCAGGTGCCCAGAAATGAAACCTGCCCCTGTTCTGCAGGGTCAGCAGGGAAGGAGGAGGTGACAGGCAGCCAGCAGGGAGGGGACCTGAGCAGAATCCGGGGTGGCCCAGGTGTCAGGAAGAAGTCATAAATGAAATTAAAGCCTTTAAGAGATTGTGCCTGAAAAAAACAATAATAAAAACAAAAATAAATTTAAAAAATGAGATTGTGCCTCAAACCACTCTCCTCTCCAGTGGTCTCCTCTACGCCCCACGCTCTCGCGCAATTCTACTCCTTTGACAAGGGAAACTGACACTTTTGATCTGGTAATTTAATGGCAATTTATTGTGAAGTGGTAATTTATTAAGTAAGAGTCAAGAGTGGAAAGAGCTCTCATAACCAAGGAGTGTTCCTGACTCAGGTCTTTCTAGACAGAACCTACGGGGCTGGATTTCAGTAGTACCAAGAGCCTCACCAGACTTCTAATTCCTGGATTCTTCTGTTCCCACCCCCAACCCCCCACTCCATGCAGCCTAATTGGAAGTCTTCAAATACAAATTCTCTGAGGTCATATTACATAGATTTAAATTCATAGTGAGATTTAACTGATTGATCTCTCTCTGAAGAGCCCTACAACACAACAGGAAGTAGGAAAAGCCCTATTATTTGGCCCCAGGGCCAGGTCTTAATCCTAAATTTCTGCAAAGATACTCTTCTTATTCTGCAATGACTGTGATGAATGACCCATCATGGTGGAGGCAGAGTTACCTGTTTGTAAGCAGGAAACATGGGCTTCCAGGAGATGCTAAATCTCTGCTTGCTATGATCATGCAAGTATTCAATCTAGCATTCATTCCATACATGAGATTTATTTTTGTTTAATTCTAAATCGCGTGGCCACATTCTAAAGAATAGGTCAATTCTATGGTGATGAAGACAGCAATAGCGGGTACAGACCAAAGGCATCAAGAATCAAATGCTATTTCTTTACGAGTCATTTTCTATCTCTCTTGGGCATCAGGCAATGAATTAACCCATCTGCCTTTTGTCCACAGAGTCCTGTAATCCTTGTAGAGCAGGTTTTGCAAACATCCTCTTTTCTTTTTTCTTCCCTTCCTCGGTCTCATCTCCCGACCTGTCCCCCTTCCCCATAGGGATGCGTTCATGTTATGGACTGATGGGATCCCAGGTCACTATCAAGGACAGGTGGGGAGAGTGTAGGGTCTTGACTTTAAAGGCAAAATGTGCTCTGTTTCTTGCCTCAGGATGGCCAAAGTGAAAAGTGACCCTGAGTCTGAGATGGTCCAGCCATCCCTCCCTCACTCCTTATATACTCTCCTTTCCAGGGGCCAAAACTCAGTACAGCTTTGGCCAGCTCAGCACACAGCATCTAGAGAAACCTATCCTCTCTTGCTACTCCCTCTCTAGTTCAGTTTCCCTACTGCTGTCCAGGCTGTCTTGGCTCCGAAAGGTCTAAAACTCAGTGGAGCATAGTCCTTCGGCTAACCCAGGAGTCAGCAAACTATGGCCCATGTGCCAAGTCCAGCCCATTGCCTGTTTCTGTAGAGTTTTACTGGAATACTGCCATCCACATTCATTTATATATTGTCTCTGGCTGCTGCTACAATGGCAGAGTGGAGTAGTTGTGACGGAGACCATATGGTTCATCAGCAAAGCCAAAAATAGTTACTAACTGGCCCTTTATGGAAAAAGTTGGCCAACCCTTGTTTTAGGCTAATGTAAAATCGAGCTGAAATATTCAGTTTTTGGTTACCTGTGGCTGAAACATTCCTTACTAACAGACTGAGGTTTCAATGTGGAATAGAGCAGGAATTATTTGGGACAATCTAGATTAGATTTGGGGGTTAAAATGGATCTTCTACATAGTCCAGCCCAACTCACTGGATTGATACATATTGGGGTTTTGAGGCAAAGCTACATTTAATTATAAGCTATTATCTTGCTTCAATTTGTCCTTGTTTCTTTCAGGCCATGAGGGTCTGGGTTTGGCAGAACTAGCAATATGGGAGGCTAACTATCATAGAATTCTCCAGCCTCTCCCCACGAAGAAATTGCTAAACAAATGGTTTTCAGGATCCTCAACTGAGAAAAATGATGGGCTCCATCTTGGTCTCTCTATCCTCAGTCCCACTGGAAACCTATACATGAAGGGCAGCTGTGGTCAATATCAGGACCCAAACATTCTTGGATTCCCTGACCATGATGCCTTTGAATGGCACCCAATCTTACTTTCCATCTATGTAACAGAACTACATTTTTTATGTCGCTCAAATGTGTACATTGACATGATTTCTGCTTTCATGGAAGTTACTCTATAATCCAAAGGAAAAGATAAGAAAATTTAAAAAGCACATTCCATTCTGCACAGCAAAGGAAACCACTGACAAAATAAAAGGCAACTTACCAAAAGGGAGAAAATATCAGCAAATAATATGTCTGATAAAGGGTTTATATCCAACATATACAAAGAACTCATACAACTTAATAGCAACCCCCCCCCCAGATATCCCAATTTAAAAATGGGCAGAGTATCTGAACAGATATTTTTTCCAAAGAAGACACACACGTGGCCAATAAGTACACGAAGAAGTGTTTAACATCACTAACCATCAGGGAAATGTAAGTCAAAACCATAATGAGGTATCACCTCATGGCTGCCAGAATGGCTATTATCAAAAGGAGAAGCAAAAACAAGAGTTCATGAGGATGTGGAGCAAAGAAAACACTTGCGCATGGCTGGTGGGAATGTAAATTGATACAACCATCGTGGAAAACACTATGGCGGTTCCTTAGAAACTTAAACTGAAAGTAAAAATAGAAAAATAAAAAAATACAACCTAGCAATTCTACTTCTCAGTCACTAGCCTCATGAGAGCTTCCTCGACACTTAGTTATGACTCTACAGGGATGTGGTTGAAATGACTCCTTGGAAGGTAGGGGTTTTTCCAGGTGTCATTAATACAGAATATTTTTCATGAATAAAATCTTTAAAAAAAATACAGATTATAACCTTAGACGAATGGATAAAGAAGTTGTGTGGTATATATATGGTGTGTGGGTGCACGCATCATACAGATACAGAATGGAAACAGAATGGAATACTCCACAGTCATAACAAAGACTGAAATCTTGCCACTTGTGACAACAGGGATGGATCCCCGAGGGCCTTATGCTTAAGTGAATTAAGTCAGACAAAGACCATATGATCTCACTTATATGTAGATTAAAAAAAAAAAAACACCAAAACCCAACTCATAAATAGAACGGATTGGTGGTTGTCGGAGGTGGGGGAGAGGGTGGTTACGGGGATGGGAGTGGGCCAAAGGGGTGAAGGGCTCTAAAGGTAAAAACTTCTGGTTATAAGACAAGTAAGCCCAGGGATGGAATGTGCAGCATGGAGACTCCAGCTAATAACGCTGTACTGCGTATCCGAACGTTGCTAAGAGAGTAGACCTTCCAAGCTGTCATCACAGGGACAAACGGTCCCTAACTCTGTGCTGGATGTGAACTAGTCTTACTGTGCTGATCACAACCTGCTGATCAAACCTGTTATACAGCTGAAGCTAAGGTAGTGTTCTGTATTAATGACACGTGGAAAAAACCCCACCTTCCAAGGAGTCATTTCAACCACATCACTGTAAAGTCATAGCGCTCACGAGGCAAGAGGCCGATTCGAACAGGGTTATCAGGCAAAGTTACGCTCAGGAGCTCCAGGCAGAAGAAACCTTCTCGGCACCTGTGTTTCCTGGGGAAGAAGGCAAGGGCCTCCCAGCTTTGGGGCACTCGATAACGGTTGTGATGGTCAATAATGATGCCAATGACAGCGGAAAAGAAAGGTCACATGTGAAGTCTCAGAAGAAGCACTAGGTTCCATGTGTAAATACCAAACCTAAATGAGGGCAGCATTTTTCCAGTTTACAAAAATCTTTCACTTACCCACCAGAAAACATGATAAAATATATAAAGCTGCCTTTTCTATGGGCCTCTGACAATTCTTTCTGGCTGAGACATTTGTGTCTCTATAAGAATGAAAAACTAGTGCAATGAAAAATAAAAAGAGTTCCAAAGCCGTGGCTACCTGAAGCACCTGCAACCAGGATAGATGGCAATATCCGGCCCCACGGGACCCGTCATATGATTGCTAATGTCTGTACGTGTCAGCAACGCTCATCCCTGGAACAGCTGATTTACATTATAGCCCTGGTTCAGAGACAGAACATCTGAAAACAGGTTTGCAGCTTAGGCCATCAACTCTACAGAAGGACTGGGAATAAAAGAGCCTTGAAAGAAAATGAGGATCAATATAAAGAGAATTGCTTTGCCGCAAGAAAAACTCGACAGTGTAGGAGAAGGATTCATGGTATGGCTTGGAGGTGGATCCTGTGGGAGGATGCCTCTTTGTTCTACTTCACATTGATCGTATAATTTTATAGATGGGGATCCTGAGCTATAATCTGGCTCAGTCTCTCATTTTACAAATGAGGAATGTATGGATGTCTGTGCAAATACTGGCTCGGCACAATGCCTTGTCCGGTGATAGAAAGGATGCAAGTGGATGCCAAGATGAATCGGACGTGGACCTCCCTCCATCTTCAGGGAGTTCTCAGCCTGCTAATGGAACTGAGATGTACATAAATGTCATGGACTAGAGAAAAATGTGCACTTGCATTTGAGGATCTAAGGTTTTGATTCAGTGCTATGATCATTGAGGAGAAGGAAAATCTTTTTTGCTGTTGAGAAGTGGGTGGGATATGGTGAGAAGGCATGGGGCGGGGGGGGGGGGGCAGAATTCTCAGCTGAAATTAGGAAGTGTCACACCGAAGTCAGGATTAGGCTTTGCTGGAGACAGTGGTAAAAAAGACAGATAGCCCATGTCTGTGAATAATATGGTGCTTGGGGTGAGGGCAGATTCTTTTTTTTTTTTTTTTTTTTTTTTAGCAGACTTGAAGAGAGTGATCAGTCCCTCTCTCATTGCACTAAAGTGGAGAGAGGAGGTGAAACAAGGGTCTGCGTGAGAACAGACAGGACACCTGTACCCCAGACCTCTCCTTAAGCATTCTTTACAGCATCTGATTCTAGTAATCTGACACTCTGAGCCTGAGCACTGTGTGGGAGTGTCGGCAGGTAAGTGGCAAATTCGGCTTTCTACTCCCAAATGATGGAATAAAAGTGCCATGTGATTCTTCTCCACTTTGGGAAAACAGTTTCACTGTGGTCTCCTACCTTTGGGAGATGTTATCTGATTAGAGGAGGAATTTTTTTCCTGTTTCTCCTTTTTTTTTTTTTTTTTTTTTTTTTTTTTTTTTTAAGATTTATTTTAGTCCAGGGAGGGGCAGAGGGAGAAGGAGAGAGAATCTCAAGCAGATTCCACGTTGAGTGAGTAGCCTTAGGCAGGGCTCAATCTCACAACCCTGAGATCACAATCTGAGCCAAAACCGATTCTCAGCTGACTGTACCACCCAGGCACCCCTATGTTTCAAATGACCTGGACTTGTTGATTTTCTACTGGATACTTTGCTAGTTCAGCCCACAAGTGAAACAGATGCATCCAGGGTTTTTTTTTCTTTTTTTTGGGGGGGAGGCATACCGAGTATTTCTTTACTGATTATTTGTGTCAATGGAGTGGAAACAACTCACCAGGGTTTTTTGGGTTTTGTTTCAATGCTGAAATGAGAAAATAATGTGATGGCAGTAGCATCCACCCAACAGATAACAGGATTTCTCTACTTTACATTTTTATGTGATTTTTTATAATAACCTTTGTCATTATTAGTTAGGTCATGGGCTACATTAGTCATGATTTGTGAAAAATAGATTATTCTCTAATATAATAAATTATTTAAAAGGCCCGGGTCTTGTATTCACTTTTCATAAACACATAATTCATTCCACCTAGAGAATGATTACTGGATGTTGTATTGTCATAGCCTACGTCCCCCCTGCTCTGCAATTTTTTTTTTTTTTTCAGTACCCAGCAGTAACTGGGTCAGAATTGTTCAGACTTCCCTAAGGGAAAAGGAAGAATGATGTGGTGCACATTTTTTCCCTTCTGAGACATAGTTAAGGCAACATGCTTCATCAAGTTACCAATGTACCAAAGAAAGGTGCTATGTCAGGACAGTATATGACATCATCTTGTAAGTGCTCTGGCTCTTCAAAGTTGAGTTAGCAAAACCCAAGTCCACTTTGGCAAATGGAGCAGCCATTGAACCACCTACTTCATAGGGCTGTTGCACAGATTAAATGAGCTATTAAGTATAAAGCACTTAGCATAAAGCCTGGCACATAGAAAGTGTGAATAATTCTTATGTCACCCTGTAAGAGGACTAATCCCTCATCTGCAGATGGCCAGCCAACCCTCCGTGGACACCAACAGAGCTTCCACATAACCTCTCCCCTCTCCATGCATCTCCAAGATGTCATGTCATGTGAGCTGAGGAATATGTACACATGGCATTCATTCAAAATTACAGAGCATGTTTTCCTCTGTGAATTTGGAATTCATCTTGGGAGATTTATCAGGCATGTGAAAGGGGAAGGTCTCCTAAATGAGCTCGAGAAAGCAATGAAAAAAGAAAGAAACGAGGCCAAGCAGTTACTTAAAACATGTCAGGATCTGATCTATTTTTTTCCATCAACATGTGCTGTTCTCATTAATGGGAGTTTCTCACACACTCTGTAAGGGAACAGGCAAAAGTGTATCTTGTTCTAGTTTAAGACTCATCCAAACATTTAAGAGATATGGCAATCCATAAACTTTCTCCAGACCATAATCGCATCTTTGTGAGGTCACTTGCTCATGACCTAAAACATATCTGACCTTTGAAATATCACTAAGACTCCTTTAAATTTCTTTCCCAATCATGAGGCAAGTTTATAATATGCACTTTGTCATGTGAGGTTTGAAAACATCAGTCAAAACCACTTCTATTTTCTTGTTAGTCAAATCATTAGCCTAGATAACAAAGGATAGACTATGGCCAATGGGCCAAATCCAGCCCACGGCCTGTTTGTGTAAATAAAGTTTTATCCCATCACATCCAAGCTCCAGTCATTTACATATTGCCTACGGCTACTTTCACCCTACCTTGCCAGAGCTGAGTAGTTACATCAGAGGTTGTGGGGCCCCCAAAACCTAAAGTATCTACTATCTCAGCCAACCCCTGATATAGATCATTCTCTTGCGTAGAAAAAATAAATTCTGCTTCAATACTAGGTACCTGAATTAAAAATGTTTCATGCTATCAAATCCAGATTAGAACAGGAATGAGAACCTGAAGATTATTCAATTTGGAGTTAGGAATCATTTGTTCAAATTCACTAATTCATCCCACATATCACTAGCATTATGGAAAATACTGGCATTTGAGTGTGAACAAAATACATAAAGCCTTTGGCCTCATGGAGTATAAAGTTGATGACGGGGGGACAAACACTGACCATTCATTCTTCATTCATTCATTATCTATTACATGCCAGGAAATATCTTAGGTCCTGGGTATACACCATTATCCCACAAACCATATATTCTAATGGGGAAGAGAGGGAATAAATAAGTTGATGTGATCCATAGCAGGTATGGATGTTATCATGAGAATATTAATTGAACTACATAAAATTAAGATTTTTATAGGCTAAAAATGGCTGAATGCTGGCAACTTTATATGGTTTAGCCTACTGGAGAGATATGCCAGAGAATGACTTTTGGGTGACTTTAAATTACAGGGGTCAGGGAAAGCTTTGTTGAGGACATGACATTTGAGCTAAGACTTGAATAAGAAGCAGCATCCTGCCCTGCAAACAGCTAAGGAGAAGATTTCCAGGCCAGGAAAGGGAGTAGTTTATGCAAATATCCTACAGCCAATTTAAACTTGGCTTGTTTGAGGAAAGAAAGTAGACCAGAGAGGTTGGAGGAAGAGGAGCTGTGGGAAAGAGAGAGGAGGTAGGCTGCAGGGGCAGTTAAAGGCTAGGTCAGATGGGGTCTTGCAGGTCAGGATAAGGATACTGGCTTTTATTTGAAGAGTATAAGGGAGGCTTTTAAACAGGAAGGTCATATAATCTGATTGATGGCCTTCCACGTGTTCTCATTCCTCTGGTGTAGAAAAGAGACTACAAGAGCAAGAATGATAGAGAGAAATGTGTTAGGAGGAGACGGTGTGGAGGTCTGAGCCAAGTAAAACGACCTCATAAGGATGTAATTAAGAGAGGGAAATGAGAGATTTGGGAGGATGCGCAGCTTTCTGATTTGACTACCTGGCTGGAGAGCCATGTGATTCATAAGCCTGTGAGCACCGGAGAGGAGCCTGGTCTTAAGATTACAGGCACAGTTTGCAACCTTGAGTCATCTTTGGGACACAAACTGGCAATGCTGAGGAGACATCTGGGAGCTCTGAGGACAGGTCTGGGTTTAGCATCTTAAATCAGGGGAGGAGGGATGGGAATGGAAGTGAAGGTGGTGAACATACCTCTCAGCACGGAAGATGGGGGAGTGGAGACGTGTCCCACTGATGAGTTCTATGACCTCATTTATCACTTCATCTTCTGGGCTCAATAAACTAGATTTGGGGTTTTCTAGACTCTTCCGCAGCAGTGACACAGGGACTGGGCAAGAGCACAGAGCTCCGCCCTGTTCATTCTCCCTCAACTGCCAACTCGTTTCCCTTAAGAAGTATCAGTGAATATTAAATCCCACATTAATCATATCACCAGGCTTGTCCCTTTCATTGTCCCTTCCTTTTCCCTCCTCTGTGTGCTAAGAGTATTTTTTTGATTTAGAGGATTTTGATTTTTTGAGTGAAGCTTTTATGTTTGCACTTTCTCAATGGTCAAAAGGGGAGTCTGTCTTACTGTTGAGAATGGTTGCCGTGTATTTTGGTAGAAGTTATGCCCCTTGATGTTGACAGTAATTAGAACAGCCAACAGCTCTATTCCTGGATTTTTCCCATTTGACAAAATGGACCTAGGATGGAATGACATCAACTAGGCTGTTTTTGAGAAAGGCTTGTGACTTGACCTCGGGTCCCACCACTAGGTCTGAGGTTGAAACACTACAATGTGATGTAAGCAGTTTTAAAAATTGTGTCTTAATCCCTATTCAGGAGCAAGAGGCGTGGCAGGATTCCAGGCCGCATTAGTGGAACAAATGCCTGAAAATACTCCAGATTATGCGGGTTTGAAAGCCTTTCTGCCAGTGTATACCAAGCATTCTGTTCATTTTTTAGACAAGGGCAGCAATGGTGCTCCTTTTCTGTACTATAATAGGTTCTCTCACATGTGGGTTCCTAAAGCATGTTATTGGCATACCACACATGACCCTGTATGGCATTAGCATATACAGCTTCATTCTCCTGCTACATTATACCATTTATAGGGTCATGTTCTATCTTTGCTCCTCCCCCATAGGCTAGGCAGCCACTTACTGCTGGTGAACGAATAGTTCAACGAATCAGATTTAGCCTCATTGTACACAATTATGGAAGTCAAGATGCTGTTCATAAACACTAGCTCCTTTATAATTCCTTCCCAAAGAAGGGATCAAACACAATTAAAAGCTGATGGAATGACGCTTGCCAAGAAGAGGTGTGGACAGAATGAACCTGGGGCACCCAAAGTGGTCAACGTACAAATGTTTCTCTTTCTCAGGCCTTGTCAGTCCAAGCGTGTGGAGCTTTACTTATTCTAGGCATAAAATCAACTTCCGTTATGTTAGGCACACATTTGCGGGGGGGGGGGGAGGGGGACAACATTATCACTGAGTTTTAAATGGATTAAGACCCGGATCCTTATCTAAAAAGGCCTTTGGACAGCTGCACTGCCAAAATTTGTAATCGTGGTCAAACACATTCCGGGAGCTAGGGCCCACCTTACCGACTTGCGCAATTTCGTTACTAAGTTGATCACCCAAAACAATGTTTTTTTAAAAGCACTCTTAAATATTTCAACTTTTAAAGAAGGTCACTACATCCAGTTAAAGAAAAAAGGACAATAAAATTTATTCTAATAGCCGCATCAAAGGAACATTTACAGAAGTACTTTACCATCACTTGATTAAAAATAACATTTAAACCTACAAACAAGAAAATATCACAGACCCATAAAAAATGTTTGTGCCCTTTCAGCTAGAAATCTTGGGGGGCTATTGAATGAAAGCAAAAACTTATGTGGGCGGATCCTTCAGTAACCTTTCTCAAATGTCACCCACTTCAGGAACCTTTTCCTGATGCTCTGGATGGACACTCTACCTCTCCTGGAACCCCAGTAACCGCTTTGATCTTTCCCACAGCACTCCAGTGCATTTCACCCGGTCTCACCAGCTCCTGAACAATGAACTTCTTGCAGCCACCATCTGCATGATAAAGACCTTTCTAATTGTTCTTATGATAAAGACCTTTCTAATTGTTCTTAACACCCAGAACCTTGCATCACCACCACTGCTAACACTGAGCCTCCAGTTCTTGGGAGAGCTGTTTCAGTTGTATTGTAGGCCCTCAGAAGTCCTTTAAGGAATCTAAATACCATGACAAGTATGTGAAATATCACTACATCCCGTCAATGTGGTCTTTCAGTAAGAAAATTAAAAACAAAAAACAAAAAAAAGACTTTCTGCCCTTTCCTTACTCTTCCAAAAAGTTAAGTACTACCAACACATCACTAATAGCTTAAGCATATCTTTTCAAGAAAGTGGTTTCCAAATAAATTGAGTTAAAGACTATTTAAAACACACACACTTTTTTTAAAGTTATAAACACAAAGATGTTCACTGTGTTGTTGTTCATACAAATCAAGGGCTGGAAACAATCTAAATTTTCAAGAAAAAGAGCAATTTAGTAAAATAAGGTACACCAACACCACGGTGCTTTAGTCATTGAAATTATGGTTATGAAGGGCAGGCAAAAATCATGGAAATATGTTTGGTATTTAAAGAAAGGGCATATTATAAAATGGCAGGTACTATATGATGTCCATGTATAGTGGGAAGCTCTAGAAAACAAGATGTAAGAATCTTAAATAAGGAAAATAAAGATTGGCCATTTTTCCTTTTACTTGTTCTTTTCTATTATGTCTAATATTATTTTTCAAGGCAACAAACACTAAGGGAGAAATCTTAAGAAGGAAATAGCTAATTAATACAAGATAAAAATCAGGAAAAAGATGTCCCAGTAAGGTACACACTTCTATTCCTTCTTTGGGTCTTGGTTTGGTTCTAGTGGAACCATGTCTGGGGGCCGAGGGGAGAAGTATTTGGGACAACATGACATTGTGTGGAATGCCTTTTATTTATTTGTTAAGATTTTATTTATTTATTCATGAGACACACTGAAAGGCACAGACCTTAGGCAGAGGGAGAAGGCGGCTCCCTGCGGGAAGCCCGATGTGGGACTCAGTCCCAGGACCCCAGGATCCCGCCCTGAGCCCAAGGCAGATGTCTGCACAACCACTGAGCCAAACCAGGCGACCCATAGTACGACCTTTAATAAAAATTTCTCAACTCAACACTTTTACATTTTAAAAATCGCCCAAAGTGGATATATTTTTTTTGGCTGGGAAATAGCATTTGGTGTGAAGTTAAACCTAAAATTCATTGTGAACTCTACCAAAGGGGTCGTCGCACACCCAAGTGGGGGCGATGCGCGAACGCGGCCATTTGGCGCTCCTTGGGTTCTAATTTTCCTGGGCCTCTGAGAGATGGAGAAGTCAGAGTTCACCTTTTTAGGGGCAGTCGGAGAAGACCTGAGCACATTGTACTCATTCGGTTATTAGGGTCAGCTGAGATTTTCCTAAGACTGGCTTTTCTCAATTAGACCTGGGAAGGAGAGGAGAGGGGAGAGGAGGCACCAACATGTGCGTTTGCCCAGACTCTCACCAGAGTTTTCTGGAAGAAGTCCGCCTTCTTCAGCTGAAGTCCCAGAGGGTCCGGCTCCCCCACCGAGCGCCCTCCGGGGATGCCGGCCCCTTCCTGCGCCCCGCACCCCCTCCCGCGGCGGAGGCCTCCCCGCGCCTCCCGCCTCCCTGGGCTGGGCGCACCGGGTCTCAGGTCCACCCGGATCCTGCCACCCTGGGCTGGGCGCACGGGGCCCAAGGTCCGCTCGGGTCCCCGCTCCCCTGGGCTGGCTGCACAGGGTCTCAGATCAGCCCGGGTCTCCGCGCACTGGGCTGGGCGCACTGGGTCTCGGGTCTGCCCTGCTCCCCGCGCCCTGGGCTCGGTGGGCGCACGGGGTCTCGGGTCTGCCCTGCACCCCGCGCCCTGGGCTGGGCGGGCGCACGGGGTCTCGGGTCCGCTCTGCTCCCCGCGCCCTGGGCTGGGTACACGGGGTCTCAGGTCCGCCCTGCTCCCCGCGCCCTGGGCTGGCTGGGGGCACCGGGTCTCAGGTCCGCCCTGCTCCCCACGCCCTGGGCTGGGCGCATGGGGTCTCGGGTCCGCCCGGGTCCCCGCGCCCAGGGCTGGGCGAGCGCACGGGGTCTCGGGTCCGCCCTGCACCCCGCGCCCTGGGCTGGGCGAGCGCACGGGGTCTCGGGTCCGCCCTGCACCCCGCGCCCTGGGCTCGGTGGGCGCACGGGGTCTCGGGTCCGCCCTGCACCCCGCGCCCTGGGCTGGGCGAGCGCACGGGGTCTCGGGTCCGCCCTGCACCCCGCGCCCTGGGCTCGGTGGGCGCACGGGGTCTCGGGTCCGCCCTGCACCCCGCGCCCTGCGCTGCGCGGCCCCGACGACACCCGCTGCCCCGCGGGCGGGGCGCAACTTGGCGGCGAGCGGGGCCAGCCCGCGGAGAGAAAGAGAAGCAGGCCTACCTTAAAACTTTCCAGTCTCTGAGAGGCTCGGAGTCGGAGGTTAGGGACACCATGGTCCGGGGGCGGGAGCGCGCGCAGGCCGGGCGGGGAGCGGGGCGCGGGGCGCGGGGCGCGGGGGAGCCGGCCGGGGCGGCGGGGCTGCGGGGCGCCGGCTCTGCCCCCCTCCTGGCCCGGGAGCGAGGAGCCCGCGCGGCCCGGCCGCCCTCCGCCCCCACAGCGGTCCTGCGCTAGGTTACTTCCCGGCCCGGCTCATTTCTCCACACCACCTTTTAAAGCCCCTGTAATCTGCTCCAACTGATCAAATTTGACCTTTTTGTAGCCCACTTTATTCCAAGCACAGCTCTCGGTTAAATCTCTCTTTATTAACACCGTCCTCCTTGGCTTTCTTTTGGAACAAACACAGATCAAGCCTGAAGCCTCCAGACTTTAGCAGCAATCATTTACAGATTACGGCGAGCTGCATGCAGCCTCCTCCTCTGGGGCACCCCTCCTGCCTCGCAGATTTTGCTTTCAAATTCCTGTCGGAAGACTGGTTAGGTTTCTTTCTTCCTTTTTTTTTTTTTTTTTTTTTCTTTTTGGTGGCTTGGGTTCTGGGACGCTAGCATCCTGCTCAGAGCTTCCCTCAGACGCTGTAACTACATGACTGTGAGGATTTGCTTTTTCAATTTTTTAATTTTTTAAATTTTTTAGGATTTGTTTTTTTTAAAAAAATAATTTGGGATCGGGCTGCTAACAAGCTCGAATGTACTGTGTGTTTTCTGGCAGTGATTTTACTACACCGCTTTTTTTTTTTTTCCTTCTTTCTTTCTTTCTTCTGTTTGTAAATAGCACGAAGGAAGGGATGTAGAATTTCTCTGAACAAGGGGGAAGGGTGTGGGCTTTTCTCCCTCAACTTGTATATCTTTTGTCCTTTCTTTAAAGCTGAGCATCCTTTCCATAATCATCTGAGACTGTGCAGAGCAGATGTTAAATATACATGCATATATATTTATATCAAGAGCAGGATTATTCTCCTCTAGCACCTCTTGTTCTCCTCTCTGCTGATGGAGTTTCTTTGTGAGTGTACAGATTTCTTATTTTCCTAAGCACTGCCTCTTAAGCAACGGTTTTCTGCTCCCTTTCCCCCCCTTTTCCCACACCCTTCCCCCCCTTCTAGCTAAGACTCTACAGCTGAAGCTCTTCCTCCTGTCCTGGCAGGACTCTGGAGATAAAGGACCTTGAAATCATCTAGTTTACATGGGCTCCTGAGCCCCATCTCTCAGGTCACCCAAGATTTTCCTCCTAGCTGCGTGCCACATGAGCTTTACTGGATATTCTCTATCAAATTTCTCTTTTTCTTACATTTATTTTAAAAGGAATTTTCAAGAGCATTACCATAAATGGAGAATCAGCTTCACTGGCCTAATAAAACAATTTACCCAGACACATAAGCCAGCTGGAGGCACTGATCTAGGGCTTTTGGTCTCTTGGTTGAAAAAAGATTTTAACTGGTGTTAGGGGGGTGTTAAGGACACACTTGCACCAACCAGGGACTTGCCCAACAAGGAAGAGTAAAGATTTAAGGATTGATTGTTTTTTTGGGGGGAGGGCAGGGAAGAGAGAGAATTTCCAGCAGACTCCCCCCTTGAGCATGGAACCCTGGGCAGGGCTCTATCCCAAGACCCTGAGATCATGACTTGAAGTGAAACCAAGAGTCAGATGCTAAACCCACTGAGCCACCGACCCGCCCCAGGGGGGAAAAGTAAAGATTTAAAGGGAACAAGATACGATTCCAATTTTGTGATGACGTTACTACCCATAATCTTTGTCAGCCAGGAGGAAGGGCTCCTGTCTCTTGCCTTGAGGCTGAACCTTCCAAGAGATCTCTGTTCTTTCCTGAATCTCCATAGGGAAAGATGTGGAAGTTCTAGTCAACTCCAAATGCCCCTCAGAGCATTTTAAATCCCTTCCCCATCCTCCTTTTCTCTAAGGGCCCCATCCTTAAAATTTGCAGCACTCAGCCGACCTACACTTGTTCTTCTACAGTCAAATACACTTTCCTTAATGGCTGTAAATGACTCTGTTTAGAAGTACAATCGTCTTTATGCTGAAATTAAAAAGAAGGTCAGACCCTTTACCAAAACCATCGCCTCTTTCGGGCTTCACGTTTCTTCCTGGGCTGTGTTGCTGTCCCTCTGCGGATCTTGGGCCACAGCATAATAATGTGTAAACATGTACATAACACATCTAATTCCCAGGACTTCACCAAATGTGGGTGATAATAATAGCATTTATGCAGCGTGTACCTCCAAAGGGCTTCGAATGCTTAGATAATTAGTAAAATGTTTCTCCCTTTAGGAAGTTAGCAAAGGAAAAAACAAAAGATTATAATGGAATAGTTTCTGTGACTGTAATGACATCATCCTTATATCATTAACCCACCACACCCCTGAATTCAGAACTGGGGAAAGAAAGGGAAAGAGTCCTTAACTCATGGGGTTCAGGGTTAATGGGTGAAAGGGAGAGGGACCTGGCTTCCAGTCAAAGGACAAAAGGACAAAAGCATGCTCATTAACTAGAAATAACATTTTAAGGCATTAGTCCTTCCAAAAACTTTTTAAAGGCGGTAGAAACTTTCCTTTGGAAAAAAAATCTGCACCAAATTCCAGTACAGAAAGAGATTACAAGTGAAAGTTTATTACTAGGTAGAAGGAACTGCTCTAATTTCTTTAGGAATATTCATCATTCAGACCTCATGACTAACTTATTAATGAGGTAAATTGCCAGAAGCACCCCCAGTTTGTTAATGCAGCTGAGGGCATTTGGGCAGGCAGAGAGTAAGCAGATGGCCTGGGCTGACAGGGCTAGTCACCCTTTGGGGGAGGTGTGGGACCCAGAAGGTGTGCCTATGGGACCCCAGGGCCCCCGGGACCAGCACTGTAGGTGCACCCTCCCTCCAGCAGAGAGGAATGTTCGAGCAGAAAGCATCTGAGGGGGGTTAGGACTGGGGCTGGAATCAGGTTAGGGATGGGTAAGAGGGGTTGCTTCAACCTCATGCGTTGAGGGCTCTCTAGAGAGCCCTCGCATTCAGGACACACTTGCAAATCCACTTCCTGGAAGTACTTGGTGATGAGGGAGAGGAATGATCTGTTAAAGGTTGTATGGAGTCCAAAACAAGCTGAATATTTTGGCTTTTGCTTTCTTAATGTTGAGGACCAAGTGTTTTCTCACATACCCTCTAGAGCAATTCCACATTGCCTGTGTATCACGGATTCCTTTTCCCCTTCCTCCAAGCACTCTGTTCCTGATTCTGAACAGCTTCGTATCAGGTGGATCCTTCCTACTAAGAGAAAGCCAATCAGAATGATTTGCCCACCTTCACCTGTGAGGGTGTTCACTAAAAATAAACCAAAATACTGCCCTGTTCAAAACTGGGCCAACTGTTCATCTATAACTCAGGAAAAACTATAATAAAATGTCTGTATATAAAACACAAAGGTTAAGCTTAGCCTTGTGAAAACTTCGGCCAAAAAAATATAATCTTCCTCCATGTCATTGTATGAGTTTTAGTTTGATTTGTGTTGTTCTCCTATTTTGATAAATGTATGCCTTTAAAAGCTCAGATTATTTTGTCGCGGCTTATAATGGCTCTTCAATGGTTGGCTCTTGGGAATGGTCCGTATGTGTTAAAGAAGAATCCAATCCGTATAAAGCAATACTCATGAATTGTCCTGCTACTACCAGCCCAAGAGTCAACATTCTCCCTTTCACATAACTGAAGGTCCCAATGCTACCCCTTCCTCTTTCCAAGTACAGAAACCCAAGCCCAAATCCAAACAAAAAGCAACCCCACTGTCTGTACCTTTTCCATCCAAACAAAGGAAAGCGCCAAGCCCCATGAGCCTGTGCTTTCCACAGATACTGAGTTTCAGGTCACCTGGAAAAGCAGATTGAAAGGCAAAATGTCAGGAAGGAGACAACAGCGGGAGCCCAGGAGTCTGCATTTCACACTGGACCCAGGCCCTTCCGAAGACCCTGAAAAATGCTGAGAGAGAGTCAGCAAGCATGAAGCTACCCAGGTCTTACAGCATCTCTCACGGGCATGGTCAATGTCATTGGAGCCAAAGCTGGAGATCTGTGGAAGCTCATCTTCTGTTAGAGAAGCAGGAAGCACCTGGAGGTGTGAATTAGCCAAAGAACAAAAGAAAACAGGCCTTCTCCATCCGCTGGCAAATAAGAAATATTAGACGGACTATTGAACAGAGGTTTGGAAAGCAGGTATGATGTCTCAGGAAATTTCTCTCCCACAAAATGTCTAACTTCCCGGGAGTCAAGAACTTAACAAATTAAAAATAAAGAAAAATAAAAAAAAATATTTTAAAATGTTTCCCTTTAGGGAAAAATTACACATTTTTATATCGTCTTTTTCATTCTCTGTCTCTGGATTCCTAGGAATATGATTATCCTAAATAATTGTTCTCTTTTAGAAAGTTTTCCTTTACACTTATTCCTAATTCTGTAACTTCCTGATAAAGATTCTTTCCCCTTCTGCTTGTCCCAGATTTTTCCTTTTCTTATTTGCCAGCTCTTAACTTCTCCTCAAGTGGGGAAGGTCCCTCTCTCCCTATAAGAAACTGAAATGACTAATTGGAAATGCATTCTGCTTCTGTTAAAGAAGCTTTCCTGGTCTTGTTGATATGCCAGAGTTTTTAAAGTTGGCAGATGGAGGGAGCTCAGAAACTCCAGCACTTGTTCTTGACCCTGGAAATAGGATCCAGGTTTGCATGCTTTTCATAGCAAACCATAGTGTGGCAATGATGATAGACGAGGGTTGCCAGATAAAATATAGCACCCTCTGTTAAAATTGGATTTCAGAGAAACGACGAGTAAATTTTTAGTGTTATACACCCCCCCAATATTACATGGGACATACTTACTAATAAACAGATACTTGCTTCCCCTCTCCACCACCCCAAATGTCAACGTTAACTACGTACCCTGTGGTTTTATTTGCTGAATCCAGTAGCTCTAGGCTAGATGGACTTTTAAATAAAAATAGCAAGATCACTGTGATTATTATTTTTCATTTGTGGTGGTCTGTAAAGGCACCCTGATGTCATCAAGTAGGCATCAAAATGCATTTATTTAAATGTTCTTAAAGCTTTTCTCGTGTATTAGTTACAAGCCAAACATAAAAAGCCACATTGAGATTGCTTTTTCAGCAAAGCAGGGATATGATTAAAGTATGCTTGTATCTTATTAGATATTGGATATCAATATTGGGAATTAGGAAATGCCACCCAGGCTTCTTGTCTTAAGCCTGGCTAGTTGAATGCATTTTTAACTTTTGGTAGCACTGATATGCTCAGATGGACTGAAGCTGACGTTTTGTAAATTGCGCAGCATCTCTGTATTATATTTATTTTATACAGAGAGACTTGGCAGTTAACACAGCTGCTGTGTTTTGTTCTTGCACCACACATCAGCTCCTGCTGTAAGGAATCTGTACCTGAATAGTTAACCATTAATCTTCAGTTACATAAAATGTGTATTGTACATATCTTCACTTTAATGATGTCTGTAGAGACAAACTTCCAAAGATGGTCGTTTTTTCTTCTGTCTTTAAATAAATGAATATAACTTGAATGGAATTTCAAGTGCTTCCATGTTTGGCTCACAACACCTGATGCAATGAAAAGCCTGCGAACAGAGATGTGTGTTTTGGTGCTACGTCAATGACTTGAGAATTGCTATTATGGGACACACACACACACACACACACACACACACACAAACCTGCTATTATTTATTTTTTAAAAATTCTAAAGGGTCTCTAAAGAGACAGCTACAAAACCTGCTAAGTATAGGGAAAGGCCGAACATGTTACTGGGGGTCTAACATATATACTGAATATTTTCTACTGATGCGAAGCCCTTCTAGTAATTGGGAAGGAATGCTTTTTTCATCTGGAGCCTTAGTCAGCTGAACAGGAGGGCAAAATGGATTAAAGCTGGGGGAGGGGAATGTGGGGTCTTTGCCAGGCATATTTTACAAGTGAGAAAGGGAGAGGAGACTCACACCCAGCCGGCTGCTTTTCATGCCATGCAAAGGAATCACAGGCCAAATTTGATACATACAGTGGGGAAAAAAAAAAAAGAAAATTCAAGCTTTAACTCCTGTACTGCCATGGAAGATGAGATTTTCAAAGCTGTGTAATGCCCTTCTTTGAATTTCCAGTCTGCTTTTGTTAGGATTCACGGCTTACACCAACAGGGACAAAGGAATGCCCAGAAGAAGGATGTATTGTTCAGATAGTCCCTGGGGTCCCAGGCCAGGGAATAAAACCTGCAATGTTGATCTTATCATCTTGTTTTGTTTTTCTTTAAATGGCAGTTTCAGATTGCTCTGGCATTTGTGTGCGTAAAGACAGGACTCCTCATTGGTTTTTAAAAGGGATATCTGAGTTGCAGAGAAAAGTCAAGCACAATTGCCAAGTTTCCAGTCAATGAAGCAGTGTCGGCATCTGCTCCTGGAGAGGGATTGCCTGACCAGGAATATCGCCCTTGAATCACTAAGAGACAAAGATAAGCCTTCCATCATTCTCCCTGAATCAAAACCCAGCAGACTTAGGTGGAATTGAGGTGTGCAGAAAAGTCACTTGAAGATACAGATTTAAAAACTTCATAACTTGGCAATTTAATGTAAAGTGGTAACCACCACAACAAACACATATTGCATAATATTTGATTGTATAAATGGTTTATTTGGCAATCAAATGATCCGTCAGGATGCCAAAGCAGGTTCCCATTAGTCTACTAGGCAAGTCAGTGCTTCCCTCCATGGTGAAGAACCATGTTTCTTTTACTTTTCTTTTTTTTTTTTTATTTTTTGTTTCCAATACATTGTGGTCCAATACTTCAGTCCAATTATATCATATTTAATTAAATTACTAGGAAAAACAAACAAAGCATACAAAGTACAAATCCCATTTTTAAATTATTGAATTAATAGGCATAAAGTTATAGAACTGCTATGCATGTTTGAACTCTTACCTCTAATTATAAACTTTGTTTGCAATTGGTTACAATCTACAGACCTGCACCACTCTGAGTGCAGTACTGAGAAGTACTGATGCAAAGTACGCTACAATTCTAAAAACAATTATTGTAGATACTTTTAAGGAATAGTTTTAGAGTCTGCATTGAACGAAGCCCTGTAGGATCTGGGGTGAATAGAAACTATAACTATTTATATTGTTGATGAAACAAAAATGCACTAAACTCTTCTAAAAGGTTAAAAATTCAAATCAATTAACCTAATAGGCAACCAATGTCAAAGATTCCGTAAGTCACCACTTGATGAGAAATTTTAAAATCACTTATAATTACATTAATGCTGTAAAAACTGGGACTCGAGCTCACCGAAAATAATTCTTTGTTGACTGGCAAGTTTGGAAATTACTAACTGCCTGTGACACAGCTCCAACTGGTTCCTCTAATTCCTATTTTATTCTTCATTAGAGAGAGGAAAACAAAACACAGCTGCCAGTTTGCCACAATTTAAGATATCTCAATATACGAAAATCCAAGGGTACTCCCCAAAGATTACATTTAGATTACAAAATATTGTGAAGGGTTCCCTAATATATTTAATTTCTTCTAATGTACTTAAGCATTTCTTTAGATCACTAAACAATTGAGACACAGTTATAAGTAGAAGGGCCAGAAGGGAAATTTAGAGGAATATTGCGTAGATTTAACAATCCTATAGCACTTACTATGTACCTGACACTGTTCTAAAGTCTTTACAAAAAATAACTCACTAAATCCTCATAACAACCTATAAGGCAGACTATTTTTGTCCTCATTTTTGCAGGCAAGGAAACTAAGGCACACAAAGAGGTAAATGATGGCTGAAGTGAGTTGGTGGCAGAGACAAGATTTGAAACCCACCAAACTCGTTAGAGTTACTCTTGTTCAGTATATGGTGGGTGTGTTGTAATTGACAATCAGAAACAAGGGTAAAGAATTTTAAGGTCAAAATGTCATTCAAATGGATGATTAAGTTAATGAGCATGGTGATTTCACTAAGACTTTCCCATGAACATATCTAATTCATAGGTCAAGGTAGAAGCAGAAACCATAGATTTATTCTTAGATCTCCAAAGATTCCCCAATCATCCATTCACCTCCCTTTAAAAACCACTTTTCTCAGCCACCTTTCTGAGACAACTATCGTAATCTAATGACCACTTGGTTGCCTTCATACTTTCCTTTGTAGACATCCATCCCTAATTGGTCCTATATAGGAGACAACAACCCCTGCCTCAACCCTCATACACGTCATTCATACATACTCTCTCAAAGCAAAAATGTGCACATAAAATCTCTGTAAGAATCAAGAAGTATAAGTTAAATTCAACGAGATACAGTGTTTTACGCATCAAATTGGTAAACATCTTTAAGTGATTATACCTAATGGCAGAATGAGGTACAATTAAATGGACCCACTCATATATGGCTGGTGAATGTTTAGTTGTTGAGAAAGGCATTTAGTAATGAATGCCAAAAATTTTTGAAAAATATTCTTACTGTTTGACCCAGAAATTTCACTTCCAAAGGCTTTTAAGATTTATGTAGAAGGATATTCATTGTAATACTAATGATATTAATGAGCCATTAGAGGCCACCTAAACGTCCAACAATTTAAGGTACATTAAAAATATCTACGCCTACAAAGTTGTAACTATAAAATGGGATATTATGAAGCTATTAAAACCATGCTTTAAAAAAAACATGCTTTGGTGCAATATCTTTGAAAGACTTTTTAAATAAGCGAAAAATGCAGGGCATAGTATGTTATATATAACATATTATCAATATTTTGTATTCCTACCAGGGACTGTAAACTCAACTGCCAAGAGTCCACAGAAGTATCATAGTGAGTGAAGCTGGCAGGGAAGATGTTCATTAAAATGCAACAATCTTCCTTTCTCCAGTTTTTCTGGAATATTCAGTCTTCATTCTCCTTTACAATTATGTTTCCTCCCTCTACCACCAGTCTTTCCTGTTTCCCACTCTTACTGAAGGCCTGTTTCACTCTTACTGAAAAAAATCTATCTATACTGTAAAAATGTGTAATTACTGGCAATGGAAATTCAGCAATATTAAGGAACAGCAATGCAGAGGCGGGAGTGCTGCTGGCTAGAGAGATGAGCCTCTGGGGGCAGGAGTCCTACCCAATCTATTCTTGCCATAACGGGTGGAGCCCACAACTATACCAGATCTTGCACTTCATTCAAGGATGACAGAAATCCTTTTTTTTAGGTGAATTCTGATTTGTATTGTTGACTTAAGATTTTACACACACACACACACACACACACACACACACTCTTGAGGATCAAACAACATATTGACAGACTTCACATTTGTGACTTCCAACATCCACATTTATGTGCAAAACAAATGCAAAAACAACTGGAAGGAAACATACACAAATACAATGACTAGCATAATTTCGGACAAGATTGGGCACATCCAGAGTGGTATGGCTGTAGACAATTAGCATAATTTCAATCTTTTTTTTTTTTTTGTGCCTTTGCTAGTTACTAAGTTCTCTCCATTGTATTTCTTTTTATAATTGGAGATGTATGACCTCCTCTCATATTATTTTATCTATTTAGTAATCCTTTTAGGAGATACAGAGTAGTTTAAAAGAAATGCATGGTTCTATTTTGAAGTCTGTCTCTGATCTTATATTTCTCGATATGTCCACACAACGACATGGTTATAGATCATGTTCGCATTCATGAAATCATTCCTTCTAATCCCTTGGAAGCTTCTTTGAAAAACAGGGGTCTAAAAACTTGTCTCATTTTTGTACTCCTTTATGGCTTACTTACTCCCAACATTTTCTGCCTAAATTCAGCTCCATTTTTCTTTTCTCCTTCAAATCACATCCAACCTTTTCAATGATGTAGCTGGGTGATGTCCAGCAATATTCTAACCTAGTGGTAGAGACCACTGATGGTCTGATTTGGGCAGTTCCTCCGCCAAAGATCCTTTTATTATTTAAATGTTAGGACATTCCATAGCTGTTTGGAGAGGCGTGGCTTTGGGAACAGAAAAGAAAGCTTTAAGGTTGTGTTGGCACTGCCACCCCCCTGACATATGCTTGTCTGGATAGTCACCTTAATAAAAGAGGATTAAAAACAAGAAAACGGAATGTAGCCAATAAGTACAGTATTCAGTCTAGGAAAAAAGAATGTAACAGGCTCAGGCGATTGAGAGTTAGGATAAAATAACTGGTGAAAACGACAAAGCCCTCTCTTTCTGTCAGGACAAAGCATGCTTTTCACAAAGCTCAAAACAAATTAATTACAGAATTACGGCTGCACACATACGGTAATCTTTATTCACATCCCCCTCTGGGTGTCTTCTGCTTAAAGGGTGAGGCTTCTTGGAAACCAGCTTGTTTGACCCTTTCTCTTGTTTATAGAGCATGCGTTTTATGAAAATGGGGAAAACAAAGAGAAAGATCTGGATTTCATTTTTAACCAGCCATTGTTTTTCTAATTTCTCTATTTTACTGAAAGCATCTTGTGTTTTTACAAGTATGAAATAAAAAGAGAAAATGAAAATTGTTCACATTATTACAGAATAAAAACAAGTGTATCCTAGCCATTAGGCTGACATTATTGGATCAGGAAATAGAGTAATTCATTTTCAAAGAAACGCTTGATAGAATCTTTAAAATGAGATGTGTGTGTGTGTGTGTGTGTATGTGTGTGTGTGTGATGTCAAACCTTAAGGGCTTTCTTTCCACTGAAGCATTAAAAAGTGAGAATTCTGACTTCTTGTTGACAATGTTTAAATGAATGTGTCAGTTTATAATTACAAATGCAAAGGGAAACTTTTTATAACTGAATATTTAACATATATTAAAGTTATAACAGAAACTCCATAATGTGATTCTTGCTCCGTTTTGGCCATGCTTTCTCTCTACAAAGGAGGCATCTCAAATCACTCGCCTTGAAACTTGAAAATAGTTTTCAGAGGTGATGAGTTCTCTGTGAAAATGGGGGTGGATTATTCTATGGCCTTTCCTTTAATATCTATGTGTGTGTTTTAATAACATAATCCTTACAGGCAAATAAAGATCAAAACGAGTAGAAGGTGAATACGTCCTGTGGGGGCAGAGGGTGCAGAGGGGTTATTATATTCACTATGTCTATGATTTTCACTTTGCATAATTGTAAAGTCCTTCTCATTCCTATAGCACCTTTGACCTCCCGTGACCTCTTGAACATAAGGCTAGGCTATTTATTTTTTGTTAACTTGCTTTCTGTTCTTTGAGTTGAATTACAGAGTACAGAAAACTTGTCAGAGGAGATTGAGAAATATAGAAATATTTCAAGGGTTTCTGCTCTATAACTTCCTTTTAAAAGAATTAACCTTTTACAGGATTGTTCTTTTTTTTTTTTCTTTTTCCAGATGAATCACAAGCTGTGACTAAAGACTTCTCATCATCTAGATCTAAGTTTTATGATAAGCCAACTATATAACCTTATGATGTGGTATCTAGGGTCACTTTCAATGTCTTTTCTAAATACCCAACATGACCAGAAATCCATAAGTCATCAAAGGAAATACTTATTCTTGATAACACTTAATATGGGCCACTTTATATGCATTATCTCTTTTAATGCTCACATAAATGCTATGAGGTTTGGGGTGCTGGGTGGCTCAGTTGGTTAAACTCTTGATTTTGGTTGAGGTCATGGCCTCTGGGTCCTGAGACTGAGCCGTAGGTCAGGCTCCACTCTTAGTAGGGAGTCTGCTTCTCTCCCTCTTCCTATCCCCCCACTCATGTGTGCTCTCTCTAAAAATAAATAAATAAAATATTTTTTAAAAAGACTATGAGATATATCTCTGTATCACAAATGAGAAAGCAGAAGCGGAGGCAAGTCCAAAGTAGCACAGACATTAAATGGTGGACCATAACCCCAGCTCACTTGTGGTTGACTCCAGAACCTATGCTTTCGCACAGAGCTTCTCAATCTTGGCTTGGAGCTTTAAAATCTCAATGTCTAGTACATCCTCCAGATGAAATGGAATCTCAGAGGGTGGTATTACCCCGGCATCAGTATTTCTAAAAACTTCCAAGTGATGCTAATATGCACGATGGGTTGATATCATTGCACTAAGGCACTCCCTCTTTTTCTCCTTTTCTTTCTTTCTTTCTTTCTTTCTTTCCTTTCTTTCTTTCTTTCTTCTTTCTTTCTCTTTCTTTCTTTCTTTCTTTCTTTCTTTCTTTCTTTCTTTTTCTTTCTTTCTTTTCTTCTTTCTTTCTTCGTCTCCTTTCTTTCCTTTCTTTCTTTTCTTCTCTCGAGAGAAACCACAAGAGCACAAGCAATGGAGGATGGGCAGAGGAAGAGGATGAGAGAGAATCTCAAGCAGGTTCCATGACACCCAGTATGTAGCCAGACTCAGGGCTCGATCTCAAGACTCTTGAGATCATGACCTGAAGCAAAGTTGAGAGTCAGATACTTTACCGAGCAAGCCACCCAGGGATCCCTAGGGACTTATTTATTGATCATCACAAGAAACAAGAGTTGGCTGTAATGCAAACTTGAGCCAAGTACATAGGGAAGTTTTGTGAATCTTCCTTTTTATATTTGAAAGTAACTCTTCATAATAGTTTTGGTCACAACATGAGAAAATGCTCCGCATCACTGGCCATCAGGGAAATACAAATCAAAACCACAATGAGATACCACCTCACACCAGTGAGAATGGTGAGAATTAACTTAACAAGGCAGGAAACAACAAATGTTGGAGAGGATGTGGAGAAACGGGAACCCTCTTGCACTGTTGGTGGGAATGTGAACTGGTGCAGCTGCTCTGGAAAATTGTGTGGAGGCTCCTCAATGAGCTAAAAATAGATCTGCCCTACGACCCAGCAATTGCAATGCTGGAGATTTACCCCAAAGATACAGATGCAATGAAACACCAGGACACTGCACCCCGATGTTTCTAGCAGCAATGTCCACAATAGCCAAACTGTGGAAGGAGCCTCGGTGTCCATCGAAAGATGAATGGATAAAGAAGATGTGGTCTATGTATACAATGGAATATTCCTCAGCTATTAGAAACAACGAATACCCACCATTTGCTTCGACATGGATGGAACTGGAAGGTATCATGCTTAGTGAAGTAAGTCAATCGGAGAAGGAAAAACATTATATGGTCTCATTCATTTGGGGAATATAAAAAATAGTGAAAGGGAATAAAGGGGAAAGGAGACAAAATGTGTGGGAAATATCAGAGAGGGAGACACAACATGAGAGACTCCTAACTCTGGGAAATGAACTAGGGGTGGTGGAAGGGGAGGTGGGCGGGGGATGGGGGTGACTGGGTGACGGGGGCACTTGATAGATGAGCACTGGGTGTTATGCTATATGTTGGCAAACTGAACTCTAATAAAAAAAAATAAAATAGGTTTGACACAGAAATACAGTAGAATTTGATTTGAAAAGTCAAAATTATATAATTAAACATTTTCAATTTCCATTGTAAATATTCATGGATCAGAGCCTGCGACATGAAATCACACAGTGGAGGTGAGGGTACATGGAGGACAGGTACCCACACACCAGGCTCCCAAACAGGTGATGTGGGGCCTCATGTGTCTAGCTAAATATCTCAAGCCATCTAATCCCCAGAAACATTTTCAAAGGCAGCAAGTTTGATATCATAACCTCCCATTCTTATTTTGCTTGAGAACAGCCCCTGCTGGAGACAGAAAAGATTCTTGCTCAGAACTTCAGCTGCAGGGCATTTCAGGTCTTCCGGAAATAATAATGTATTAGTTTCCTGGGGCTGCCATAACAAAATACCACAAACTGAGTAGCTTAAACAACAGACACTTATTGTCTCACAATTCTAGAGGCTAGAGTCTGAGATCAAAGTGTCGGCAAAGCTGGTTCCTTCTGAGGTCTGCAAGGGAGTAGCTGTTTCAGGCCTCTCCCCAGCTTCTGGTAGCCTCAGGCATTCCTTGGCTTCTAGATGGCTGTCTTCTTTCTTTAGGTATCTCTACCTCTGTGTTCAAATTCCCCCTTTCCATAAGGACATAATCATATGGGATTAGGGGCCCACCCCAATGACCTCATCTTAACTTGATCACCTACAAAGACTCTATTTGCCCAGGTCCTGGGTGTTAGGACCTCAATATCTTTCTGAAGGACACCATTCAGTCTGCAAAAATACTATCTGCCAAAGAAAGTTATTACTAACTAGAAATTGTGAAAATCCCCAATGAGAAGGAATTTCTTAATTTTTCTGAAAGAAGATAAGAACTATACCTTAAATGTGGATAGAATTTTGAAGCTAGAAAACACATTCTTAGACACTAACTCATTATCTTCACAGAGGCCCTCCAGATTTACTAAATAAATGAAAATCGGAGAGTTCAATTAAACACTTTGAGGCCATACAAGTAATAAATGTGGTGGGAAGGGGGGGGGTCTATGGTTGAAGCTCAGTTATCCCACCCCACAATCCACTACTTTCCCCAAATAAATTAGGGGTCCAGACAGACTCATTACGGACCATGAAGCATGATGGCTGAGAAACGTCACATTGACTTAATTGATGTCACAAAGAATTTGAATGTTCTGACCGAAAGAAGGCAAAAGGTGAATATATTCTCCCTCATGGAGAAGAACAATCAAGGTGACACACTGAGGGGAGAAAAGGAAACTCAATGCTACTACTTTATGGGCTTCCCATAAATACTAGTTATTCACATGAGAAGAAGGACACTTAAGACTCTCTCAGTGAGTGGGTTCATTTTCACAAAACGCTTTTTTTTTTTTTTTTGGATGAAATGGCTTGATTTCTTAGTGTTTTTGTGATGACTCGGAAGAGTAGACTGTTCTATCAACGAGGCATATTGGTTCTTGAAATATACTAAGCCCCCAATGAAACAGTTACTCGAAGTCTATACCAACCCCAACTTAATACACATTGACAGATTAATCAGAGTTGTGCCGATGTGTAGGATTCTAGATAATGGTGTCATGCACAGAAACCCTTGCATATCCTAGAGGCCACAGATGTTTGAGGTCCTTGGCTTTCTAAGTATTTCCTTTGTCAGCAACTCACTTCTTAAATCGGGAAGGGAAGAGATCTCTAGGGTAATTGATCTGTACTACCAATTTAGCCACACGGAGAAGCACTGGGTGTCTCTCCTCTTGTTAAAAATGCCCAGATTGGGACTAAGTGGTTGAGTGTCTGCCTTTGGCTCAGGTCGTGATCCTGGAGTCCTGAGATGGAGTCCTGCATCAGCTCCCTGCGGGGAGCCTGCTTCTCCCTCTGCCTGTGTCTTTGCCTCTCTCTCTCTCTCTCTCTCTCTCTCTGTGTGTGTGCCTCTCATAAATGAATAAATAAAATCTTTCAAAAAATTTTCCAGAGTAAGTGCCTTTAAGAATCTTTTATTATTCTTATTCATATGTACAGAATTGGAGTGGGACTGGAAAGCTCTGCAAAATGGCTATTTGGCTGTAGACTCTGAATTAAAACAAAACAAAACAAAACAAAACAACAAAAGAGCCAGAGTATTTAAATAATATTAGTATATGTCCAAAGGTATGATTTAAAGGCACTTTCCTCAAAGATAGTGTGCTTATCTCTCTTAAGAAAACAAAACAAAGCCAAGCAAAACACAAAACCCTCTACTATCAGAAATACCAGGACTAACCAGGTACAGAAGTGTCAGAGTCCCACCTCTCTCTCTGTCTTTTCACATCTTATCTGCAACCAGCTTCACTCTCTCTTCCTGTAACTCCCAATGCTCACCAAACTTTTCTCCCAGGGATCCACCATTATGGGCCTTTGAGCGGGACATCAGAGACTAGTAAATTGCTAGCTTTCCTAAATATTGTTCAAGCCAACGACCATTTTATAGAAACAAACAAACAAAAAGCAAAACCTAATATGGAGGGAGAGCTTAGATCAGTGATTCTTAATCCTGACTCTACTTTAGAATCTCTTGGGGAGACATTTAGAAACACCTGTGTCTAGACCTCACCCCAGAATATTTTCAAAGATCTTGAAATGAGGCCATGAGTACTGGCTTAAAAAAAAAAAAAAATCTCAGATGAAACTGATGAAGACTGAAGGGTTGGAACCATTGGGCTAGATGGCCTTGATTGTTCAATTTGTAGCAACAGAGGTGGGACCAGTGCTTGCTAACAGAAAGCTTTACACTGCCATGCTCCATGCTGGAGCAAGCGTTCAGAGTTTAGAGAAAGAAGCAAGAGGAAAAGGAAGAAAAGATCAAATCAGAAGGAGAGACTGGAGGTTTTGTAAAGGTGAAACGGAAGGGGCCAAAGAACAGAGGAGCCTACTTCTCCTTAGGTCAGGCCCTGGGTTGAATAAGGATTTGATATTTGCAAAGTATTTGGTCCCATTCAAGTCTTTCTGCATACTGACCATATATTGTATTCACTTAATTGAATTGACAGTGTAGGAAAGATTAGGGAGAAAATAGGGCAAAGCTAGACCCAAAATTTCCTGAGTTTCAAACCTACTTTTTAACCTTAAACCATAGCACTATTCTATGACATGGGAGAGTCAACACATAGAACACTGTTTTTGAACATGCAATACAAATGTAAGTTGCAGAGATTATACAAGTGTAGGTAGGTGAAAAAGAAGTGAAGAAGAATGAGCGACTCACACACAAACACACACTCTACTGTTATCTTTCCAAATGCCTCTTCCCAGGTTCTGCACTCAGTGCGCTCCTTGATACATCTTTGCACTTTGTGTGTTGACCTTCAGTGTAAGTGGTGTGTATCCAAATTTTAAATGGGTGAAATCATTATCTAGGCCTGATGCTGGATCCCACTGGTTATCATGATCTGTTGTCTACCTTCACATCTAAGTGAAAATGTCATCTCCTCCATGAAGCCTTCCTAGACTTCCAGCAAGACTTTTAGTTGTTCATGCCAGTGTTCCCATTGCCCCATTGCCCCCAGTGGGTTCTCCACTGGAACCCACTGCTCCACAGTTACTTGCATCCTTGTCTCTCTCCCCAGAAGACTGAGATTCTCAGAGTTCTTAATTGTGACTCATTTTTGGTTCTAAAACATGTATTCATCTATTTATTCTTCTCACATGTATTTATTGATCACCATGATTAGCCAGACTTTATGTTCTGTGCAAGGCATGCCATATTATAATTAGGGAGATAGATAAATAGGTGATTACTCTTCAGAATAAATAGAACAATACAAATCTCAGTTCATAACTCAGGTGTGGAAGAAATATGTCTTAACTTTTCATTTAACTTGGCTTCATCTTTTTGAGTTCCCATGTCACCAGGGCAGTTTAGTTCTCAGTTAATGTATAATTTTTTCTCCCTTTTCCTAGCTTTGGTCTCAGTTTTGGGAGATTACAATTTACTAAGGTTTTGGAGGCAGGAGGGTCATCTGAGGCTTAAGCCTCTGAGGCATGTGCTTGTTTAGACATCCAGGTAGAAAAGCAATGAGACATCTTACATTCTCATCATCCAGATTGGATGGCTTCCTCTCTCAGGTCATTGTATTTGCTTAAGATTCCTATTGAATCTTCCCTGGGAACTTGACCTCACCAGGCACTATGCCAAAGAATGCAGGATAGATCCTTCATGCCCCAACATATTTGTCCCCTCTCTAGTCTCATAAACTCAATTATAGTTTTGCTGCTACTATTCTGGGCTCTTTCCCAAAAAAATGGGGTCCACGGTCCCTTTCTCCCGGACCCACCTGTGCCAACATCTGCTCTCATCAGGAGGCAGACATTTTAGTGGTGGTCTAAATAGGGAGAAGGGATGCTTTCTTTCCTATTTCACTCAAAAACATGGTAGATGGTGCTACAACAGAAGTATATGAGAAGGGAAAACTGGGTTTGCAGGTGGGCCATGAGTTTGGTGAATTCTTGTAGGATCTAATTCTAGGCTAAGACCTGAAGTTGTCAAAGAGAAAAGGGGCATAAACCAAAGACTGATGTGCAGGCAGACAGGAGAGCTTTGAGGGAAGTGAGAGGAGCGGTGACCAAGGGACTGCCAATAGTGTGTTATGATCAGGGCAGGGACTGATAATCAATTTGACACAGGGCAGGCAACAGCTAAATCATGGTTGTTTCTGAAGCCATGCTTAGTCATTCTGATTCAACCTCAAGGAAAAGAGGCCTGGAGTGGAGGGCCAATCACAGATTTTAAGTAGGAGATTGTGTGATCGGTTTGCACTTTAGAAATATCACCCTGAGTGCAGTTGAGAGAAATAGGACCTAAGGACATAAGACTAGTTAGGGAATGTGGCATTGAGATAGGCAAGGGATGAGAGAAGGTTAATTAAGGACAGTTGTGTTGGGGGTAGAGGAGAGTGGGCATAATAGAAAGATGCTATGAAGAAAGAATCAGATTGAACTGAGCCAGTCATCAGATGTTGAAGGTGATGGAGAGAGAGGTCTGGTATAACATCTCTGATTCTGGCTTGACCAAATTGTTAGATGCTTATGTTAGATGGGGTGGTATTCTTTAAGATAGTAAATGTAGAGGGAGGCACTTCTTTGGAGAGATGCTTATGAATTTAGTTTAGGATACAGTGAATATGTAGTACCTGGGGACATGTATGTGAAGATGTGAAGGAGCCAGTTAGACACAGTTTCCCAGAGCCTGGAAAAGAGATCTGGGCTAAAGCTAAAATAGGCATCATCATCACAGAGATGTATTTGAAGCATATACAACAGAAGATGTTCTCCTGGTTGGGTGTGTAAAGTAAGGAGGAATTAGGGCCTGGAACACAATACTAAAGAATAGCAACCATTAAGAGTAAATGGAAAAGAGAATCCCACAAAAGAGACTAAGGAGTCAGGAATGGGCAGAGACTAGGAATGAAATTCTAGAGAGAGGGTGTGTGGAACTCAAGGGAAGAGAGGATTTTAAGGAAGAAGAGACTGGATGATTGGTCTAAGTGCCATGGAGAAGAAGCAAAGAGAATGGTGACCTTCCTCAGACTACTGTCAGAAGAATGATGGAAATAGACCCAGAGGCCAAGGAGCAAGTGGGACAAAAAGAAGCCTTCATCAGATCATGGGGAGCCCCTGCTTAAAGCCCCTCATTGGTCTCCTATCACATTTAAGACAAAGCCTGAAATCCTCTGCAGGACCTAAAAGGCCCCTATGCTCTGTTCCTTGCCCATCTCTACGATTGTATTGTCCCTTTCTCCCTTGACTAGTCCTAGAGGCCCTGGGCCTCCTTTCTGCCTGTCAAACATACTAAGGTCATTCCTGTTCCAGGGCTTTTGCATTTGCTGCTACTTTGCTCTAATGCTCTCCCCCAGATATTTTCAGGCTTGTCTGCTTGTATTTTAGGTCTCAAATCAAAAGCCACCTCACCAGAAGAGCCCTTCTCTGAGCAATCTAGAAAGCACGTCCTCACTACTCCATCCCCTGCCCTCCTTTACCACACCATCCTATTTTAGCTTCTTTATATTATGTATCAGTTTTCCACATTTGCATATCCATTTATTTGTCTATATTTACTTTGTGTTTCCTTCCATGAAATGTACATTCCTTGAAGTCAGGGACTCCATCTACTGTGTTTGAAATTATATTTCCAGCAACTAAAACAGTGCTGAGTAAATGTTCAATGACTATTTCTTGGTTGATTGGAAGTGTTAGTGACACATTAAGAACATTCTTTTAAAAAGTTACCAGGTAGGGCCTTGGAACACGGTGAAGTAGGAGGACCCCGAGCTCACCCCATCCCACATTTATAACTAGATAGCACCCGCATACAAGCCAATATGCTGGAGAGCCATCCAAAGGCCAGCAGAGCAAACTCCACAACTAAATATAGAGAAGAAGCTGCAGCTGAAAGTTAGGAAGCTCAGAAACTAGAGGGGCTGGATTCTGTAAGTTTGTAAAATCAAGGGGACTTGGAGCCTAGAGCTCTAAAAGTCAGCTGACTCAGCACTCTGTGAGCTGAGAAGGCAAGTGATACTGGGTTGCCACACTTAAAGAGACAGCAGCCTGTGCAGAGGCAACACAGAAAGGGCAGTTTACATGATGCCAGAACAAAGGGCAGACAGACCTATTCATACTGATCTCAGAATGTGTTGAGGGACTTCTCTGAAAACAAGTGAGCGGGCAGGTGCCATTTTTTAAAGCACAAGACAAACACAGAGCCACCCAAGGAAGCAGGGCTGCACAAATACTTGCAAGCTGACCTGCTAACAGTGCCCCACATGCACAAGTTTTACCCAGGACTTACCCACTCCATGCCTGCTAGCCTCAGCCCTGAGCTCAGGCACATTCTGTTAAAGCCACTTACAGACCCCATTCAGCCACTGGGTACACAGCTGCCACCATGTACTCATTGCCCAGGTCACCCTGGTACACAGCCCCCAGCTGCTCTGGCACCTCTGGAAACCTGGCATAGGTAGGACTCATGGCCTAGTACAAATTTTGTTACTACCACCACCCAGCTCCTAAGTTTCCCAGTGGGTACACCCCTTCACAGCAGGCCTGCCTGCTTTCCACCAACACACTAGAAAGCAAGCAAAGCCCCCCAAAGCCAGAGTCACTGAAGATGTTTACACTGAAAGGACAAGCGACTCAGACTCAACACCCATAGGATACTCTCAATCACCAGGTTCAGGCGAACAGGAGATGCTGCACTGTAGAGCACCTCTCCTTCATGAAGTCACTACTTTCAAGAGCAAATGACACAGATGACTTTCTTAACCCCCAGAAACAGACACAGAGAGGCAGACAAGATGAAGAGAGAAAGACATTTATGCCAAATGAAAGAACAGGGCAAGGCCACAGCCAGAGAGCTAAGCAAAACAAATGTAAGTAACATGCCTAATAGGAGGGAATTTAAACAATGACCCATAAGGTTACTCACCAGACTTGAGAACATAGTGGAAGACATGAGTGAGGCTCTTAACACAGAGATGGGGAATAACCTAGCAGAGATAAAGGGCTCCATAAACAAAATGAAAGCAGGATAGAGGAAGCACGGGAATGAATTAGTGACCTAAAAGCCAGATCAATGAAATTAATCAAGCTAAACAAAAGAAAGAGAGAAAGAATTATGCAAAATAAGAACAGACTTAGGAAACTTGGTGACTCTGTTAAATGTAATTGCTTTCATATTATAGTTGCCCCAGAAGAAGAGAGAAAAAAAGAAGGCAGAAAACTTACTTGAAGAATTAACAACTGAAAAATTCCCCAATCTGAGGAAGGAACAGACATCCAGAGAACTCCCAAGAAAATCAACAAAAGAGACCTACACCAAGACATATTATGATTAAATTTGCAAAATAGAGTGCTAAAGAGAAGAATTTTTAAAGCACAAGACAAAAAAAGTTACTAACTTACAAGGGAAAACATATAAGGCTAGCAGGAGATTTTTCAACAGAAACTTTGCAGGAGGAAAAAAAAAAAAAAAAAGAAAAGAAAGAAACTTTGCAGGCCAGAGGAGAGTGGCATATTTTCAAAGGGGCTGACTGAGAACACTCTACTGCTAAGAATAGTCTATCTAGCTAAGTGATCATTCAGAATAGGAGGAGAGATAAAGAGTTTCCCAGACAAAGAAAAACTAAAGAAGTTCATGACCACTAAACCAGATCAGTAAGAAATATTAAAAGGAACTCTTGGAGTGGAAAGGAGAGACTAAAAGTAATAATACAGAGGTAGGAAACACAAAAGCAGTAAAAAAAAATTTTTTTTTTGGTAAAAAAAAGTCAAGGAACTCTGAAAAACAGGATATAAAATATAATAACATACACCTAAAATGTGGGGAGGAGATAAGAATGAATTCAAACTTAAATGGCCATCTACTTAATATAGACTGCTATATATAGAAGGGTAGTTATATACAAGCACAGTGGCTTTGAATGACACACTGGACCAGATGAACTTAATAGATACATTCAGAACATTCTACCCAAGAACGGCAGAATACACATTCTTTTCAAGTGCACATGGAACATTCTCCAGAATTGATCACATATTAGCCCACAAAACAAACCTCAACAAATTGAATAAGATCGAAATCATACTGTGCATATTTTCTGACCACAACACTATGAAACTAAAAGTCAACCACAAGATAAAATCTGGAAAGACCACAAATATGTAGAGGTTGAAGAACATGCTACTAAACAATGAATGGGTCAACCAGTAAATAAAAGATGAAGTAAAAAAGAACATGGAAATTAATGAAAATGAAAACACAAAGATTCAAAACCTCTGGATTATAGCAAAAGTAGTTCTAAGAGGGAAGTTTATAACAATACCTCAATACCCTCTTGCTACCTTAAGAAGTAAAAACAACCTCAAACAACCTAACCTAGAACCCAAAGAAGCTAGAATAAGAACAACAAGTAAAACCTAAAACCAGCAGAAGGAGGGAAATAATAAAGATTAGAACAGAAATAAATGATACAGAAACAAACAAACTCCAAACTCCAAAAAACAAAACCAAAAAACAATCGAACAGATCAATGAAACCAGGAGCTGGTTCTTTTTTTTTTTTTTTTCCAGGAGTTGGTTCTTTGTAAAAAAAAAATCAGTAAAATTGATAAACCTCTAGTCAGATTTACCAAGAAAAAAAGAGAAAGGGCTCAAATAACCACATTATAAATGAGACAGGAGAAATAACAACCAACACCACAGAACTACAAATAATCATAACAGAATAATATAAAAAAAGCTATATGACAACAGACTAGACAATCTAGAAAACATGGATAAATTTCTAGAAACATAACTACCAAAACTGAAACAGGAAGAAATAGAAAATTTGAACAGACTAGTAACCAGCAAAGAAATTAAGTCAGTAATCAACAAACTCCCAATAAACAAAAGTCCAGGACTAAAGGGCTTCACAGGTGAATTTTACCAAACATTTAAAGAAGAGTTAATGCCTATTCTTCTTAAACTATTCCAAGAAATAGAAAAGGAGGAAAACTTCCAAATTCATTCTATGAGGATGGCATTACTTTGAAACCAAAACTACATAAAGACACCAGGCCAGTATCACTAATGAACACAGATGCTAAAATTCTCAATCAAATACTAGCAAACTGAATTTAACAATACATTAAACATTCCTTCATCACAATCAAGTGGGATTTATTCCTGAGTTTCAAGGGTGGTCCAATATTTGTAAATCACTCAATATGATACATTATATTAATAAAAGAAAGTATAAGTACAATATGATCATTTCAATAGATGCAGAAAAAACATTTGACAAAGTACAGCATGTATTTATGATAAAAACCCTCAAGGTTTAGAAGAAACATACCACAATGTAATAAAGGCCATCTATAAAAAAACTCACAGTGAACACCACATCCTAAATGGGGAAAAACTGAGAGCTTTTCCCATAAGGTCAGGAACAAGACAAGAATGTCCATTTTTCTACTTTTATTTAACATAGTACCAGAATGCAGTCCTAGTCACAGCAATCAGACAAGAAAAAAATAAATGGCATCCAATTGGTGAGAAAGAAGTAAAACTTTCACTATTTGCAGATGACAGGATACTGCATATTGAAATCTGGAAAGACTCCACCAAAAACTGCTAGAACTAATAAACATGTGGTGCCTAGATGGCTCAGTCAGTTGGGTGTCCAACTTTTGGTTTTGGCTCAGGTCATGATCTCACAGCTATGGGATTGAGCCCTGCATTGGGCTCTGAACTCAATGTGGAGTCTGCTTCATATTCTCTCCTTCCCTATCCTTCTGCCCCTCAATTCACATATGCACATGCTCTCTCTCTCAAATAAATAAAAAAATCTTCAAATCTAATAAAGAAGTTCAGTAAAATCACAGGACACAAAATCAATGTACAGAAATCTCTTGTATTTCTATACACTGATAATGAAACAGCAGAAAGAGAAATTAAGAAAACAATCCCATTTATAAATGCACCAAAAATAATAAGATACCTAAGAGTAAACCTAACGAAAGACAAGAAAGACCTGTACTCTGAAAACTATAAAACACTGATGAAAGAAATGAAAGACAGTCCACACTCATGAATTGGAAGAACAAACATTGTTAAAATGTCTACACTACCTAAAGCAATCTATACACTTATTGTGATCCCTATCAAAATACCTATAGCATTTTTTTACAGAGCTAAGCAAATCATCCTAAAATTTGTGTGGAGCCTGAATATAGAAAGCAACCTTGGGAGGGGGGAAGAAAAGCAGGCATCAGAATTCTAGACTTTAAGTTATATAACAAAGCTGTAGTAATGCTACTGGCACAACAATAGACACATAGGTCAAAGAACAGAATAGAAAATACAGGAATAGACACACAATTTTATGGTCACCTAATCTTTGAGAAGGAGGCAAGAATATTCAATGGGAAAAAGACAGCCTATTCAACCAGTGGTGTTGGGAAAACTAGACAGCAACATGCAAGTCAATGAAACTGGACCACTTTCTTATTCCACACACAAAAATAAATTCAAAATGGATTAATGACCTAAATGTGAGACTGGAAACCATAAAAATTCTATAAGAGAACACAGGAAGTAATTTCTCTGACATTAGCTACAGCAACTTCTTTCTAGATATATATCCTGAGGCATAGGAAACAAAAGAAAAATAAACTACTAGGACTACATCAAAATAAAAAGCTTCTTCAAGGAAGGAAATAATCAATAAAGCTAAAAGGCAACCTATGGCATTTGAGAAGATATTTGCAAATGACATATCAGATAAAGGGCTAGCATCCAAAATATATAAAAAAACTTATACAACTCAACACTTAAAAAGCAAATAGCCAAATTAATAAATGGGCAGAAGACATGAGCAGATATTTCTTCAAAGAAGACATACAAATGGCCAACAGACACATGAAAAGATGCTAATCATCACTAATCAGGCAAATGCAAATCATAACTACAATGAGGTACCACCTCACACCTGTCAGAATGGCTAAAATCAACAACACAGGAACAACAGATGTTGGCAAGAATGTGGAGAAAAAGGAGCACTCATGCGCCGTTGGTGGGAAGTAATGTGGAAAACAGTATGGAGGTTCCTCAAAAAGTTGAAAATATAATTACCATAAGATCCAGCAATTGATCACACTACTGGATATTTACCCAAAGAATACAAAAGCACTAATTCAAATGGATACATGGACCCCTATATGTATAGCAGCATTATTTACAATAGCCAAAATATGGAAGCAGCCATTGATACACACACACACACACACACGCGCACACACACACACACACATACAAACATGAATATTATTCAGCCATAAAAAAGATTGAAATCTTGCCATTTGCAATGATGTGTATAGAGCTAGACAGTATAATGTGAAGTGAAATAAGTCAGAAGGACAAGTACCATATGATTCCACTTATATGGATTTAAGAAACAAAACAAAGGGGAAAATAAAGAGAGAGGAGAGAGAGGAGAGAGAGGAGAGGGAGAGAGGGAGAGAGGGAGAGAGGGAGAGAGAGAGAGAGAGAGAGAGAGAGAGAGAGAGAAACCATGAAATAGAATCTTAACTATAGAGAACAAACCACTGGTTACCAGAGGAGAGGTGAGCAGGGGTGGAGGCGATGAGGGGGGATAGGTAAAATGGGGGATTGAGGAATGCACTTAGTGTGATGAGCACAAGGTGTTGTATGGAATGGTTGATATATTATACAGCTGAAACTAATATAAGTATGTTAACTAATTGGAATTAAAATGAAAACTTCAAAAAAAAAAAGTTACCAGGCAGTACTAAAGACCTGGCTTAGCCTGAGGACTTAGAGTCTCTAGTAGCCCCAGTCTTGGCTAATTCTCTCCATGAGGGTAGAAAGTGGTGAGCATGGTAGTCACCTGCAGTCAGTTTTACTGTGACTCTTGGGAGGGAAGTGATGGAACAGACCGGTGGTGTAGCGTGGGCCGCACGGGGAAGGAAGTAAAGAGAGAAGGGCACTTCTTGACCGGGGAGAGGTCAAGGCCAGGGAGGGTCACAGAATGGGGGGGTTGGGGGCTGGACTTTAAAACACATAGTGATGTCTGTGCCCCACTCAGTTCTAATATGCAGCCACAGTCGAAAACCACTGAAGCCAGAGGACAAAGGTATCTGATTGATCAAGGTAATGATCATGCTGCTCAAATAGTGAGCTTATGTTGGTCCAATGACTTATTTTCCTGATGCAACAGGCTAAGCTTTCAGTGAAAAGAAGAGGCTTCAATACATATAAATGCCTAAAAGAATCTTCAATGTCATAATTAAACCAAACCACCCAAAACAATGCTGGAGCCGGAACTACAAGATGAAGCAAAAGGCTTTCAGTGAAATGTTTCAGTTTTAAAAGCTATAAGAATATTTCTCATTTTCAGTTTTTATACCTCTGTTTTGTGTGTTTTAATGCCCACAGCAACGGGCTGCTGGGGAGACTTGCTCAGACACACACAACACAATGAGCCCCTTGACCAAGAATAGTCTTAGAAGGTGGGTGACTATAAAAAGTGGGGGTTATTTTTTCCCTCCCTTGTTCCATATTCCTTTGAAATCTACACCCTATTTGGGTTGATAGAGATGTTCTATATATTTTTCAGTAAGTGGTAGATCCTGTTTACTGAATAAATGCTAAATCAGCATGTGTCATTTTAAATACCTTATGCTGTCTCCCTGATTCAAATTTGATAATACAGATCTTTAAAGAAATACCTTTTAATGAAGTGTTATCATGCTGCTCAATTTTCTTCTACCATATAGAAATTAAAAGCAACATTTCTCTGGCCTAGAGCTAACTTTTTATGACTCCCTTGGTACTCTCTTTTTTATCTTGATTTTTTAAGATGTTCAAATAAGTGAGTTTTCTTTTTGCTTGACACATTTTCACATATGTTGCCTTGATCTTTCACATCTTTTACCCATATGGGAGACTGCCTAAGAAATAAAGGATCTGTGTTTAATTATCTCATGGGGACAATTTAAAGGGAAATCCAGAGCTTCTCCTCTCTAGCTCTGCCTTAAAGAGGAATAAGAAGCAATGGTGAGTTTATAGCTTTTGGCTGATGATAGAGATTTCTCAGAGTTCCCTCTGTGAGAGTACTAATCCCACCTGTTCACTTGGGTACATCCCAAGCTCACTGATTCAGACCCTAATTTGTGAACATTCAGATTGGGGCTGGGCTGACTTGTATGGCGTGCATTTCACAAAGGTTTGCTTGGCAAATTCATATAACACAAAAAAGATAAGAGATAGAATATGAATCAAGACCAAACTAATTTTATGCAACTTTCACCTTTAAAAATTATTTAATGTTTATATAGTTTATCTTTAACAATTTTAAAATTGATTTTTAGGGACGCCTGGGTGGCTCAGTGATTGAGCATCTGCCTTTGGCTCAAGTCGTGATCCCAGGGTCCTGGGATTGAGTCCCGCACCGGGCTCCCCGCAGGGAGCCTGCTTCTCCCTCTGCCTATGTCTCTGCCTCTCTCATGAATAAATAAATAAAATCTAAAAAGAAATAAAAATAATCTGATTTTTAAAAATTCTAAAATCATATCATTGACGTTTTACAGTTAAAACTGGAGAAATGGTTTACCTAAGATCATGTGTCTGGATAGTGCCAAAACCAAGGTTAGAAGGCGAGTTTGCAGACTCACAAATATGTTGCCTTCACATTTATTCACCAAAAACAGGTCCTCAGGAAGCATCTACACTAGTTCCAGTTGTTTTTGTTCTTGAATGTAATAATGCTTCTCATAAAATACATTCTACCTTCTAGAACTTTTCCCCTAATTTCACGTCCTATTGGCCAGTCACACTGATGAGGGTCTGTTCTATTCTGCTCTAGTGTCAGTCGTGTAACTGTAAAAGGCTTTCCTATCCATGCAGATGAGTGAATCCAGAGAAATGAATAATAGGTTGATGTTCTTAGGAAAAATTCGCCTTCCACGCATATATCTTAATCAGGCCTTTTTCTGTTGTAAGTGACTGAAATTGATGTTTTTGGCTCCCATAACTGGGAAGGATACTGGGGCAGCACACAGGATTGAAGGAAGAATTCCAGGAACCAGGGACAGGAATAGGTACTCATATCTCATTTCTGCTTACCTTTACTTGGCTTCATTCTGTGGACAGACTCCTACCAATATCTGGGAAGATGGCCACTAGTGGCTGGAGATTTATACTGAATTAGCAATACCACTGTAAACCATGGCTTCCAAGTCTATTTCTGAATCTCAGAAAGAGGTCTCTGGTGACTTTCTCTTAGGTCATAAATCTCATTGTGTCCAGAGGAAAATGGCACCAAAGTTGTCTAGAGTATCACAAGTTGGATCAGGAGCAAATACAAAAGTGAAAGATGGGGCACAGACAAGCTTCATAGACAGACAACCACCACCACCACCACCAAAGTCAATCACATATAGAAGGAGTTATTGACTTGAGGAGCTGGATGAAGGCTCATCTATTCCCCAGCCATTATTCCATCGACCTACCTCTTTTATGAGATATTCGCAAAAATTCAGATGCTCAGTTCCCATCCCGGAGCAACTGAATCAGAATTTTTTTTTTTTTTTAATTTGGAGCCCAGGGGGAGCTTATTCTTGAAATAGCACAGCAGGGGACTCTGCTACGTCCTTAGTTAAGAACCACTGTTTTAAGTCATTATCATCAGGAGTCTATTTTCCGGGATGGATAACATATCAAGCATTCATCAGCCATCAATATCTTATCATGATTAGTTCAACAGATTAGCCTAATTCATTTAGGTGGATTTCAAAAGCATGAGATGCAGGATGAATACAATTTGATGAGGCAGGAAAGAGGAACTGGGGTTGGCACTAATGGGGTTTGGCCTGGGGTGCAGAGAGGTGGGCTGTGGCATTGCAGGTGGGCCCTGCATAGTCAAGAATGATCTTAAGCTCATACTCCATTTTCTGACCAGTCTATCATTCTAACTCTCTCACATCCTCATTCTTTGCAACTTTTTTTCAGCCTTAAACTTCCAGTTGGTGATTTCTCAGTTTGTTTTTTTTTTTTCCCTAAATTCATACTGGCCTCATTCTGCTCTGCCACCAGCCTGGAGTATAGAGCTGCTTCACCTCCTTTGTAACTTCCTGCTCTAGGACTCCCCAGTCCACCAGACCTCAGCCCTTGATTGGTGCCACACTTTGCTTTATTCCCTCCTTCTTGCCAGGTGCCGCTCACTGTTGAGGAAGTTGTACAGTGACACTCCAGAGTTTTATTATGCTACCTCTTTGTCCTATTATCATTAAGGACTAGGCCAAACTGCCTCATTCTTATCAAGCCACCCACTCAACCCTCAGGTCCATCGTATTCCTCTCCCCCTACTTCACTGAGAAAATTGGGACCATCTAGACTACCAACTTGACTATCAAATTTCTCTAAATCTAGACATGGTTCCTTGCTTATCTCTTTCTCTCTGTTCTCAGAGAATGAAGCATTCTTCTTTTTGAGCATCTCTACATGCTCCTGACCAATGGAACACTTCCATGGGTCATATTTTCTCTCTCCACATTCCTTCTCTTTCTCTTTGTGGGGGTACTCATTGTCTGCCTTCTGCTTACGCATTGGACCTAGTTAAGGATATATTTATGGTCTACTTATCTCCCTTTAGATAATTACTTTGGGTGATCTCATATATTCTTATATTTTTAACCACCAATTTCAGAAACTGGTGATGATTCACAAATATTTCCAGCCTGAGCTTCCTTATAGATAGTCCTTCGATGTTCCATGGGCATGTCAATCTTAACATATCCAGAACTGACTATATCATCTTTTCTGCCAAAGCTGTATCTCTTTTTATATTCTCAATCCCAGCTAATTGTACCACGTCCTCTCGGGAATTCAAGTTCAGACACCTTCAAGTTACCCAATATACCTCTGTGCACCTCAACGACCTCTGCTCACCTCAATCTTTACATCTAATTGGTTATGAAGTCTTACTGATATCGCCACTTAAATATATCTCTAACTTCTCTCCTTCTCTCTGACCCTCTGTAACCATATTACTGGTTCAGACCTTCACTGCCCTTTGCTTGGACAACTGCAGTAACATTACAATTAGTCTCCCTGCTGTTATATATTGGTCCTTTATTCTTCAGCCAAAGTAATGTATCTAAGAGGTAATTCTGATTTTTAATCTTTCTGTTTAGAATTTTATAGTGGATTGATATTACCTACTGAATCACCCACCATCTGGTTCCTTATTGTGACATAAAAGATCTCCCATGATGTACTAGTCCCTAGCCAGGCACTATATCACATTTTATGTGCAAGTAACATAGAACTGATTGCAGTTCTCTCTGTATCCTGAGCTAGTCTCTCTGCCTTGATCAGATGATTCTCTGCTCCTGGAATTCCTTTCCCATTATTTTCTGGATCAATTCCTCCTCATCCTTTAAGACTTAGTTCAGGAAAACTTGGTTAGTCCTCCAGGTTGGGAGAAGTGCCCCCGCTTTTTTGATGTCTCCTGTTAGGTTGTAATCTTATCAGGATAAGGGTCACTTCTTTCATCTTTTTCTACATTTTTATTCTGTAGCACAGATGCCAAGCTATTATCTGTTATACTGAGCTCAGGATAGCTTGGTGAGAATCTCAAAAGGAAGTACTAAAAAGTAAGAAGACAAAAACTCCCTGTGCTTATTCTATAATTTTGTTTATTGTAGAGCATTTATTTGGTGAGTGGAAGGAAGGATGGAGAGGAGAGGGCATTATTATCACTGCAGATGGTAGCTGTTGGTATAGATACAGGCTCTAGTAGAAATAAAAATTAGAAAAGAAAAATCAAGATCTGGAGAAGGAAGAATGTCAGAGGTAGGAAGCTTATATCAGACAGTCGCCTTCTTCAAATCCTCTTGACTTTACTGGTTTCTGGGGCCTTTGGCCACTTGTTCCTACCCAGTAGTTGTTTCAGCAAACTCTTAACAGCTCCAACCTGCCAGCACGTTGCATCATGTTCCTACCACATTACTTCTTATCCCCTATCCTCAGGCTTTGCTTTTGATGCTGAGGTGTGAGATGCCCTGATGCATCTAGGATTCATGATTGTCCCATGGGTAATCACATTGCCCCATGCCCCACACAGGTGTAGCCCTGGAAGATTGGGGGCAACTGCTACACGGAGCAAATCTTTGACCAACTGGTTACGGGAGCTGATACATTTTTACCCCCTACTTCCCACAGATGGATTGTTTGAAGATGAAACTATTCATACAGCCCTTTCAAAGTCACCCCCAGGAGACTGAATAATCAATTATGCTGAATACTAAGCAGCAGTCTGCTTACTAACACACTCTAGATGGGCTCTCTTTTTCGCTGGCTCACTCCCTCTTTCCCTCATCTTGTTTCCCTTGCATTGTACTCCCTCCAATAGTAATATATATTTTTAAAAAGTTATATTATTATCATTGTTATAATCCTAGTCTCTGCTCTCTAGGAGCAGAGAGACTGGATAAGCCAGTTTGGTATCAGGTATGGCTTTTGAAAACAGTAATGATAGCGTTTTGGAAATTCTTGATTTGGAATTAGCCCTAATGAGATCCAGAAGATACGAATAAATTACATGAACAAGTGATCTACTTGTCAACTACTTCTAAAGTGCTAATACTTTTCCTTCAACTCACACCTATAGCATCATGGTGGTGGTGGTAGTGTTTCATATGACCATTTGAATGTGCATTGATTGGTCAGCATGATATATTGATATTAGTATAAATTAGACTAGTGCTACATTTTAGCTTTAACCAGACATAACCCTAAAAGCCAGTGATGAGGGGAAATAGGCTCATTGAGCAGGACTTCTGGCAGTATATTTAGTCACGCCTATCGGATTGATGGAGAAGTGGTCTGAGATATGGATATATATGGACCCTTGGGAACAGTAAGTGAATTGATTGGTTGCTCAGGGGCTTGGAAGAAAACGTATTGGACGATAAGGGACAAAAAAGTCTGGGGAAGACACCTGCTGGTGGGCATCTGTTGATTGGCATGCAGCATGCAGATATTGGGGTCTCATGGTAATGCCCAAGGGAGAACATCCACTGAATTAGGGGTTCTCAAAAACTAGGGGATAGGATGACTCACTCTGTGTGCGTCACTCAGCCTTTCCATCTTCGGCAGCCCCAGTACAGATGTAATGGACCCATGAACAGAGTGACCATAGTGGCAGGAATGGAAGTTAAACATGAGCCGAACAGCGTGGTCTCTCTCTCATCAAGATGCATCTAGCTACCGCTACTGCTGACTACCCAGCCTCCCAGAAGCAGAGCTTGATGCTGGGCCTTCCTACGCATCATTTCTTGAGGAGCCTGCTCAGATACTAGTGGAGGTCACTTACACCATAGCCTGCCATCCTGATAGAGATAGCAGTTTGTGGTTCACCTTCCTTCTTGTCAAGGCCTCAACCTATTGACCTATCCCATTTAAGAACATCTTTGACACCTTTTCTGGCAAAGGAAGTGCAACAGTGAGCACACAGCAAGAGAATTCTCTCATTATACTATATGAATCATTACCCAGAAAGAGCTGACCCTATAGAGCAAGGACTGGCCTGTCAAAGGCTCAGCCAAGGCACCAGCTCAGGGAAAACATCCTACAGGTCAGTGTGTGATCCTATATATTAGTATACATGCAGTTCTTACTAAGCATTGTCTGATATATTATGTTCTTAGTAGCTAGAATATATAAGCCTGGGAACCAAAAGGACAGCAATAGGATTGGCCCCTCTGGCCATCACTCACAGCCCAAATTATCGCATCTAGGGTTCCTGCCCCTGCAATCTTAGTTTCTACTAGGTTAGAGGTTCTAGGTCTCCAGGACTGGTGGCTGAGACACATCCACAGGGGTCCTTGATTTCTCAGGTCAGTGGGTCAAAAGCCAATAAAGTAGTTCTTGTAAATTGGTAGCTCAATCATATCGTGTGGTGCTAGGAGGGGCAGGGAGAGTATGTCTGGAATCCAGGGATAAACGGTAGTATCTCCTGGTGCTTTAGTGTTGAGTAGGGGTGGGAAATGGACAATTATAGCAACTACAGCCCAAGAAGGGAAAGACCGTCTCTCAGCCACGAAGCTCTGGTCAGCCCTCCATGTAAACAACATAGATAAGCCACAGTGCTGGTTGAGCATAAGGGAAATCCAGAATGGAGGGAGGAGAATGATCTATTAGGGCTTCAAGACAAACTGTAGGAATGGGGTTGCTGCTGCTTCTGACTGACTCATCTATCTCCAGGGCCCTAGGCCCCTGGCTCTGGCCTAGTCACTGTTGTATAACCAGCCCTGCTTGGGTTCTGCAGGCACCACCCCAGAGCAGCTTTGGTCAATGCAGCAAGCATCTCTGCCACCATGCCCTGGGCCTTCTATTTTTAGAAGAACTGAAGCAAGAGGGGCCTTGAGACTTGCTCATTGTCATACTTGCACAACTCAGATGTATGGGGCAGTTATCTCATGAAGTGGAACTTGACTGGTGAGAGGTAGGACCTAGCAGATGTCTTCCTTTCTCCTTCCTCAGACACATGGTCTAAAGTCAAACTTGTTCACATGGCTCCTTGGATGACAGTCCTATGAGATCAAGCAACCAGTGACACTCAGTCCCAAAGTGGCCAGCTTGGTAGGCATAACCTGCCCTATATTGGGTCTCACGTCCCCCGCTTAGGCCCCTTTTCTCTTAATCCCACTCTCCTGGGACTGTACTCTCTAACAAAATACTACACACAAGCCTTTGCCTCAGGCTTTGCTTTCTGGGATGCCTAGCCAAGGCTGAATTGAAATAAGAATGCGGAGATTTGAGGTAGAGTGAGTTTGAACAGAGGATCTAGAAACAGATGTTTAGCAGGACAGTGGGGGACAGGGAGATGTGCCTGGAAAGCGGAGGAGGGGTCTTTTTTCTTCTTGACTGTTTTCCAGGTCAAGACATTTTGAAATATTGGCATGAGGATTTATAATATTATTAAAAAGACATTAGGAAGAGTAGAAAGTAAGACTATGAGACATGTAAAGAAGAGGACCATTTCATTTGTCCTTTTTCTGACATTAACACCTGGCCTGGTGCCTACCTCTCCAGAGACTCATCTCTGGGCTTGTTCTTCTTCTTGTAAAACTTGGCCTTCACTCTGCTCAGAAGACACTTGGCGGAGCCCACACGTGCAGTACCATGTAGTGCCATTCTTTTGTTTGACTAGGTTTTATTTATTTTTTATTTTTGTTTTTTTTTAAAGGTTTTATTTATTTGAGAGAGAAAGAGAGCACAGGAGTGGGGCAGGGGCAGAAGGGCAAGCCAGCTCCCCGATGAACAGAAGTCAAAGGCTTAACCAACTGAGCCACCCAGGAGCCTCTTTGATTAGGTTTTAATGAGCAATTGTGTTGGACTCTTGAAACATTCTTCCATCTGCCTGTTTATCCCTCTTCTGTATGTGGAAGCCCAGGTTAGATGGGTGGAAATGGCAAAGTGTGAAGGCATGGTGCGGGGTCTGTGGCCATTGGCCAAATGGATTTCCTGTGGGAAGTATGCCTTTTCAAAAATTCCTGTTTGAAAGCAGGTTTGATTTGGAATTTTTAAAGGACATAGGATTTCACTTTCAAATGTGAACTATTGGGGTTTTATTGTCAATGCACACAATACAGTGTATCATAAATAGCCTCACAGTAAAACATGTTAATCTTCCCGAAGTGTCCCACTGACATCTACTTTTCTTTTCTTCCCTTTTGAATTTTTACATGACCCCAGAGTGGCTCTGTTACTAATAGGAACAAATGGCTGAATGCACACTGAAAGCATGGGGCGCTGCTAGTCTGTGGGTTACCATTTAAAACTCTTTCAGATAGTAGCACAGCGTGAAATACTAATTCATTACATCTACAATACCAGATCCATTAGTGCTTTCTCATCCTGGAATTTAAATAGTCCAAAGCTCAGAGAGTCACTAAAGAGAGTAATTAATACAATAGCACAATTCTCCATGGTTCAGGGGATATGATGGACTGACTTACCTGTCACAAATAAATATTATAGGAGACCGTCTTCCTCTGTTTTGCATTTTTAATCGTCCTTCTCCTTCCCCATGTTCCGCCATTCTTTTTCCAGCTGGGTTTTATATTTTCCCTGAGTGAGGATACACTGACTCTCTGTTCCTGTGCTCATGCCTCTATGCTATTTAAAATAGCTCCCCAGTTTGAATGGCCGCACCGTTGCAAAAAACTATGCACAGAAGGGACATGGTTTACATGTTTTGGTTTCACCAGCCATTATCTACCTTTCTTTTTTTTTTAAGATTTTATTTATTTATTCATGAGAGACACAGAGAGAGAGGCAGAGACATAGGCAGAGGGAGAAGCAGGCTCCCTGCGGGGATCCCGATGTGGGACTCGATCCCAGGACTCCAGGATCACAACCTGGGCAGAAGGCAGGTGCTAGACCGCTGAGCCACCAGGTGACCCCATTATCTACCTTTCTGCCCATTCTACCCTGAAGGGGAGCAGAATCTGTCACCCCAAAAATGCCTGATTGGCATAAGGATTATTTTGGGTTGATTATTTTTAAGGAGCAGCAGACATAGGGAAGCTCTGAAAACCGAGTATGTTAGCCTTTTGCAAAGGCATTTAGATTTATAAGGGAAATCTCCGTTTGTCAGGCTGTCTGTATGAGGAAGGGAAGGATGACAAAGTCTCTAGAAACTTCTCAATGGACAAGGCAATGGTTTCAGATCTCTGTAAAAACCTTACTCTTGTTACTTGTCATTTCTTGGTAACCCCCTGGTAACAGGCCTTGCCCCCTGGCAACATCTGTCTTTTTTTAGTACTTGAAGCTGGCATTAGGTGATGGATTGGACCATTTTGGGGAGTTCCTTAGTTTCCCTGGGTTTCTCCCAGGTACACAGGAGGTATGCATGTTATTAAAGTTCTGTTTGTTTTTCTCCAGTTCATCTGTCTTTTTATTACAGAGGAATCTCAGCCACCTAGAAGAGTAGAGGGAAAATTATTTTTCCTCCTCTACCAAACTTCTTCATCTTCTTTTATATTCAGGGTACAGGTTCCTTAGAAAAGAGCTATGCAGTCCTAAGATGCTTTGGAGATAGTTTTCTTGACCAAGGAAGCAGGCCAGATTGTGTGAGCTACAGGGCCTCCATATCATACTCACAGACTTGGACTCTTTTGGATCTAATTTTGATATCCCTTGTCAAATATATTTCATAAACAACCTTATAGGGTTCACTACAAGGGATATGGTTGCTTTTGTGCAAAATAAGTCAGAGGTTAAAAATCCTTTGGAAATGGTTGGAACTGCTCAAATAACTTATTTGCATAAGAGAAAAAGCAGGTGCCCCATAAATACAAGTTTGGCCAGTATTTTAAACTTAGTAACATATCTTCCCATGCATTAGCTCATTTGATTCCTACAACTCTTCTCTGAGTTCAACAGGGCAAGTATCATTCAGGTATATATTTTTTTTTAATTTTTTTTTAAATTTATTTATGATAGGCACACAGTGAGAGAGAGAGAGGCAGAGACACAGGCAGAGGGAGAAGCAGGCTCCATGCACCGGGAGCCCGATGTGGGATTCGATCCCGGGTCTCCAGGATCACGCCCTGGGCCAAAGGCAGGCGCCAAACCGCTGCGCCACCCAGGGATCCCTCAGGTATATTTTTTAACAGAGACATTAAGAGGTTGTGTATAGAATATCTTAGATTATAAATAAAAAAAAAAATTAAAAAAAAAGGGGATCCCTGGGTGGCGCAGCGGTTTGGCGCCTGCCTTTGGCCCAGGGCGCGATCCTGGAGACCCGGGATCGAATCCCACATCAGGCTCCCGGTGCATGGAGCCTGCTTCTCCCTCCGCCTGTGTCTCTGCCTCTCTCTCTCTCTCTGTGACTATCATAAATAAATAAAAAAAAAAAAATTAAAAAAGAATATCTTAGATTAAATCTAGGACTTCTAACATGAAATTCTAATTTCTAATCTGAAGGTCTAATACTAACTAGAAATGACAGCTCTAAAAACATGGCTGTTTTTCAAATCTTTGCTTTATCCTTCTGAAATTGTTGGTTGGAAAGGGTAGGTGGTAGGTGGCTTCATTAAAAGCCCATTGGCAGAGGGTGTGTATCTTACATAGGATGTGAATCCATTATGAGATCTTCTCCCAAAAGCTAGAGGTTAGGCTCTCCCAGAACATTTTGGGATGTTGTCTTCATTCCTGAGGGTTCCAGTCTCTCTCCAACTCAAATAGAGTTGTTTGAATTCTATTGACATGTAAATATCTAGCCTTGGTGACTCCTCTTCCAGGACTCCAAGCGTCTCTGTAGCTACCATCTATTCTCTCCTTTTTTCCTCTTACACCTATTCTCAGATTAATTTCCTACTCAATATCTCTATCTATGCACTTCTAAGTCATGCTTCATATTACTTCCATTTGTTTTATGCGAGTATAATTCATAAATAGATGCCATTAAAGCACTGATTTTTGTATTGCTCAACTCAACCAACACTGCCCAGTCACTCCTTAAATATACCACAGGGTACACCTGTTTACTTCTTCTTGAAGCATTCTCTTCCTATTTCCATAGTGCCTCAGTCTTCCACTTTGCTCCCTACCTCTCTGTCCCTTGTTGGATTGTCATCCTTCTCTACCCAATCTCTAATGTTGAAATGCCTCAGAGCCCAGTTTTAGAATCTCTCATATCATTCCAATTTTAGGCTATCTCATCAGTTCCAATGGTTCCATTTATCATCTATATGTTCAGAATCCTTAATTTATATCACACACTCAGATAGCTTTTGTATTAGAGTTCTCCAGAGAAACAGAACTCAAAGGATATATATGTACACACACACACACGAAGAAATTTATTATAAGGAATGGACTCATGTGATTATGGAGGCTGAGAAGCCCGCATCTGCCATTGTGAAGCTGGAGACCTGAAAGAACCAATGACGTAGGTCCAGAAAGGAAGGAAGACCTGAAAACCATCAGAGTCAATGGTATAAGTTCTAGTCTGAAAGCCAACAGGCTCCAGAGCCAAGAGGATCTGATGTTTTGGTTCAAAAATCCAGAGTCATGAAAAAGACTGAAATCTTGTTCAAACCCTCAGGCAGGAGGAGGTACTCTTCTTTCTTACGGGAGGTATCATCCTTGATGGAAAAATATTCCATGCTCATGGATCGGCAGAATTAATATTGTAAAAATGTCAATGTTACCCAGGGCAATTTACACGTTTAATGCAATCATCCTTCTTGTTCTATTCAGATCTTCCAGGGACTAGATGAGGCCAGTTCACTTATCGGAAGGAAATCTGCTTGGCTTAATCTTAATCTCAACCAGAAAATATCCCTACAATACACACTCAGAATAATGGTGTGCTTGAACAGATATCTGGGTGCTTGAAGGCCCAGTCACATCACAACTAACCATCACAACTTTTCAGAAACTTCTACCTAATTACCAGCTACTTTGATTTCACACAGTAACTGAAATTTAATCTGTTAAAAATTAATGTATTAGCTTTTTCTTCAAGTTTATTCCCCTTCAGATATTCCAAAAAACTGTAAAATGACACCATCAGCCATTCAGCTGCTTCTGTTAGAACCCAAGAGCAACCTTTCACACCCTTTTCCCCACATTTCCCTGAATCATCAATTTCAGCCAATTCCAAGTCTCAGGTATTTGTTGAAGCTCTCTACTTTTTTCCATGTCTATTGTTACTTAATTAAGGTATCATAATATATTGTAAGAATTATTGACCAAAATGATGATCTGCAGTCTTTGAAATTTCCACCACCCAAATCCACACTCCCTAAAGCGCCAAGAGATTGCTTAAAATACTTATTAAATCATGTTACCACCCAGCTTAAAATTCTTCTATAGCTTCCCATTGCCTGTATGATAAATCCAAACTCCTTAACAAGCCCTACAAAGCCTTGCATGATGTGACCTTTGCCAACATCATTAGCCTTATCTTGTCGATCTTTTTCATTCACTATGCCCTGCTAGGAGTTTTTTCACTTCCTCCCACACAGAGCGTTCTTTTCCTCCTCGACAATATTATAGATACTGTTCTTTCTGCCAGAAACACTCTTGGCCTTTTACTGCCTTTGCCTGGACAAGTTCTGTACAGCCTTCAGGACTCAGCTTGCATGTCACTTCCCCTGGGAAATCTTCTTGAGTCCCCTGATTAGGTGTACCTGTGCTTAAAGCACCTTGTGCTTCTCCATTACAGCTCTAATCATAGGTATCCTTAATTCACTGCTTTTGTAATTATATTTAATGTCCATCTTCCCTGTCAGACTATAAGTTTTATCCATCTGAATTATTTGCATCTTGTTAGTTATGCAGGGCTCATACAAGGTATGAGTCATATAATGAATAAATGAATAATGATTTTGTGAGTAAATGAATGGATGGACCAATGAAATGACTGTCTCTTCTAACACAATCAGATACCAAATCAAGCAACAGTAGCAGAACTTCCTCCCCATCCAAGTGTCAGTCTGGAACATGTGAAGAATCTAAAGGGCAGTAGCAGGTAATTCCAACTCTCCCACATCATCAGAAATAAAGAGGACTGTGAAAGTAAAATAAAAAGGACTTCTGGATATACCAGGGCAGAAAGAGGAAGAATTAGGAATATAATGAAAAATTATAAAAACCTGGATATTTTAGCTACACTTCTATTAGGAATTGCAGTCTTGGAGTGCCTGGTGGCTCAGTTGGTTGAACATCTGACTCTTGATTTTGGCTCCGGGTTGTGGGATTGAGCTCCATGCCGGGCTCTGTGCTTATTAGGGAGTCTGCTTCTCTCTCCTTCTCAAAAAAATAAATCTTTGCCCCTCCTTGCCCTTGTACCCTCTCTCTTTCACTCTCTAAAAATAAATGACTAAATCTTAAAAAAAAGGAAATAGCACTCTCTTTTCAAGAATATAATTTATCTTCCCTGAGGTTTCCCAAAGGTATACATATCCAGGAAAAACATGGCATCCAATATTGATACTCATTTTTTGGTGAGAAGGGGAAGAGAAAAATTTAGACTTATAAAATCACTTGAAGGACCTTCTATGACATTGGTGATTCTCCTGTCAGTTGGAAGGACCACATGGCTCAACTTGTGAATGATGCCTTGTGTGAGCTGTGGTTGGCTGATGAGTGAGATCACTGAGTTCAGCTAATATTCCCTACCTTATGGAGGGTGAATGTGTTAGACTTGGCTTCTCCATCTATGTGTTCCTATTTCATCTTGATTTCATGGAGTATTACGCCTTGAGATTTGGCTTCAGTGATGAATTTGTATGTTATGCTCAGGCTCAGAGAATGGATGGCAAGGAGAGTGTTATGAAGCCATCAAGGATTAGATGTCTCCTATCACTATGAAGCAAAGATCCATGTCAAGTAAGGAGAACTCCAGCTTTTTGACAAGGTTAAAAACATCCAGAGGAGTGTCTGACAGGCAATAGAGAAAGCTATCCAAGTAGCTTTGTTCAACAAAGGCAGTTTTAATCAAAAGACAAATGAAGTTAGAGGACACATTGCATTGATCTTAGGGAAACTGAGAGTTGTCTATGTTGGGGGAACAAGAAATGTCTAAAATAAAGGAATAAAAAGGAAAGACACTTATTTTGGATCAGGTGGCTTATTTCATCCACCTTATTAAAACACACTCAAGTCTGACAATTATGCAGTGGATGCTGCATTTTAATTTTTTGCTTACCACCATGCAACGTCTGAACTATCTTTTCCCATTAAGCCACCAAGGTCAATGATACAGATAATTAACCAACTGATTTAGTGCATTAATTTTCCTTGAAGTTCTAGCAAGAGTCTCACTATGTAGCCTTGAGATTCCTTCTCTACATAGACACTGGGACAAGGGCTGGCTCCATATGGAACACTGAGGCAATGTACAGCTAATGCGCCGTCTAGCAGCATTGTGTGTCTACTTAGATGATGATGAATGCTATCTTTGTTCCAGGCAGGAAGATGTCATTACGCTGGCTCACACTGCTGACCTCCCAGGGCTTCCCACTAAGTGTTGCCAAAGGGTTGTGATGCTGATAATTCCTTACAGAGCTCTGAAGAGAATAAAGCAGAGAGGTAAACCTGATGAAAATTGGATAAAGAACCCAAGGTGAATTGAAGCTTAATATACCAAACAGCACAGAGCGTGGCTGGTTTCTTTTCCTACCTCTTGTTTTCCCTTCCACAATTGTAGGCAGCACTCCAGCTGTTATTTTTGCCCTCTCAAAGTATTCTTCAGTCACTCCTATCCAGTCCTGCACTTCACCTATCAATAAAAGGAACTTGAAATCTTTCAACACAGAGATATTATTTCTGCTTCAACTGATTCCAGGATGCCACAGTTCACAATGAAAATCTGCAGATTGCTGATAGCTCTGTCAATATCATTCAACTGCTAACAACACTTTATTTGTGGTACCTGTAGATAGAGTGTAGGCATCTGAACCCATCAATAAACGGAAAGAAAGTCCTGGGGCTCAAAACAATTTGGTTTTATGAGGGGCCTGGTTTACAAACGTTGCTTCTTCATTATAGAAGAATTCTTTACAAGTTTTAAAGGACACAAAATGTAATCATAATAACCGTAATGGTAGGATAATAAGGGAAAGAACTATATGATTCTATTTTTCTCTACACTGCTTTCATATTATGCTAAGAAAGAGGAGTATTTGGTATAATGTATTATGGTTTTGTAGCACAGGTGTATAATTGATCCCGTCAAATTACATATTTAACAATAAACTTATTCTATGGTTTTAGGAAATACTTCATAGTTGATCTCATTGGCAGTTTTATTTTTAGGCTACTGAGTATCTTTTCTTATGTTTCTTGATCATTTCATTTTCTTTTTCAGCTATTTGCCTCTTTGGTTTTATGGCTTTCATATACATAAATACATACATACATATATGCATGTGTATTCGTTGCCATTGTTGAATTCAGTGATTTCATAGAAGTTTTATTTTTATTTCAGATACTGACCTTTCATTTAGTGATAAACAAAACTAAACTATTGATTCTTTTTAAGTCAATCTGATTTATAGGGTCTTGATATTCACATTGTTCTAAGATGATGGTTCTTAGAAAATTAGTAATCATAAATGAATTTTAATGGTGTTACTACAAGAAAAGAAACATGAAAGAATCAATAAAAATATCATTTTTATCACCAGTTAATGTAATTGAATCAATATCACTGAGCCATTGGAAGTCAACATATCAGAGAGATATAGTCAATAGAAACCTACTTCCTTTGAGGTGTCTCTGATGGTCAGTGAAAAATGACTAAATGAATATAAAATAAACCTATTGGATACAATATGGATTTTATATATCAAGATTTAATATAATAGTCCTTTAGGAGAAGCCAAAATAAATTCTCTAGCTGAAAACCATGAAGGTACTATTATTTTCAGGAGAAAGAAAAAAAACCTCTACCTCAAACATAATTACTCCTCCCGAATATTCATTATGGGTCTATTAAATAGTAGAGGCCAATAGTTATAAGCAGAGATATTTTCTTATTGTATTCCTTATGAATGAAATGATGAAGATAAAATGTTCTTACTACAAAATGCCCTCATGGCAATAGTGACATAACTACCATTATTAGTAATAGGTGAGTTAAATATTCTTAAATATTTTTAAATATAGACTGAGCACCTTTGAACGAGCTGCATCAGAATATTAAGTGACCTGAGAGGTACAGCTTTTTTCCTAAAGAAACAACATAGAAATGGAAAGAAACAGCACCTGTTTGAATCACCATGGTCCTGGCATGATTTTAGGTACAGAGTTTACAGAGAAGAAAAATTATTCTTGATGTTCTATGAAATGGACTCTTCCCAAATAAGTATTTACTAGTTTTCCCCAATAACGTTATCAGTAAAATTGTTGTGGGAAATAGACTTTTTGCCCAGGGAGCATTTTATACTTGCTCTGTTAAGTGTAATGCTCTGTTCATTAATACTGAACACTGGAGAGATGATCATTAGAATGGTAGCCTTTGGTTCTCCTGGGGAAGAAAGGTTTCTTTGAAAAGCTGTAGTAGTGGTTGTTGTTAATTGCCTACCTAGCATTTTTTCTCTCATTTCTTTTTCCCAAAGAACTCCAAAGTTTTGTTAAAGTATCTTCTTCCTTTCCAGTCACCTCAGGGGGTGTCTCAGGTGAGTCTAATTACAACTAGAGGTGCTCCAAGAGGGAGCATGACTAGTTTGGTGGAGTTTGTAGAAGGGCTCATGTGATGGAATTTGATAACAATGGTTCATGGATGTCATTTGCAGGATCACCTTAGGAGAGCTCTTCCCTGCTGTCCTGGAGAAGGTTACAAAGATGACCCATTCTCTTTTCCCTTTGGACAGTTTGCCCTGTGCAAACATTGGGTGTGAAATTATTGTTCCATTTCAGGACCAGTTGGAAGAGAAAGCTAGTAGACACAAGAAGGCAGAACCAAATGAATTGCAGGAAAATGAAGCAGGACCAGAAGGCAAATCTTGAAGCCTGTCCTATCCTTGCATTTCCATTTTTTTTAGGCCAACAAATGTCATTATTGTTGAAGCCAATTTGAACTGGATTTTCTGTTACTTTCAACCAGAGTCATCCTAGAAAATACCTAAATAACTGGAATACTAGTAACTGTGAAGAAGAGGCAATAGAACATAAATACCAGTATGCAAGAAATGCACGCTCAAAGTCCAAGTATCTGGTGAAAATGATCAACAATTTTATTAATTATCTGCTAATTGCCTACTAATTCTTCATATATCCTAATATGAATATTTTATATTTTGAGATCTTATGCTTATCTGTTTGTCATTCCTTATTTTCTCTTCATTTCTCTTCTGAGTTTTTATCTCAGTATTGGTCTTTTGTAGACATGACCTTGGAATAAATTTGGAATGACTGATTAGTGTCATTTCTGAACCCAGAGAAGATGGTCTCTGTTCACAGGAAGGAAATAATCTATTTAAGGATAGAAACCATCTAAATTTTAAAATGCAATTATTGCTAACATGATACACGAAATACATTCTTATTGTCTATTGATTGAAGCAGATAGTTTGTGCCTCAGGAACTTGGGATGGCATAATTTAAGGCTTTAGAGAGGAGAAGGAGACACAGGGGCTTGGGACTGGCAGAGAGACTTGTTGGGGCCTCAAAGAACAAGTAGTAATTCAAATCTGCAAATGTAGCAGGAGACTATGTTTGGCAAGATGGTTGAAGCCTAAGAAAAGAGGCCTAAAGAATCTCGACTTTTTTTTTTTTTAAGATTTTATTAATTTATTCATGAGAGACAGACAGAGAGAGAGAGAGAGAGAGAGAGAGAGAGAGGCAGAGACATAGGCAGAGGGAGAAGCAGGCTTCATGCAGGAAGCCTGAAGTGGGACTCTGGGATCACACCCTGAGCCTAAGGCAGACGCTCAACTGCTGATCCACCCAGGTGTCCCAAGAATCTGGACTTAAACCCATAAACAACAAAAATAGACCTGGGACTAGGCACCTTTATATCATCAAATTCTGAGATAGCAGAGTTTGCTCTGAAGCCATTTCTTTATGATTATGTGCACTCGTGTTTATCACTTGAAGCCGGTCAAGGGTCTTCATGTCTCCTCTAGGACTTTAAAGAAAATGAATGAGTACTTCTGCCTCATGGCTGAAATGGTTAATCTAAGATGTTTTTTTCCAGTCAAATGTCAAAAAAAGCACGCAGAAATCTCCAAACAACCTTTATTTATATTTACTTCTAATAAGAGCTACAAAACATGTCTCAACAAGCAGCAATTTAATTACATCCATGCATTTGATCTGCAGAACATCCTGTTCATAATAAACCCTCACCTATAAATATACGTTGAAAATACAAATGAAGCATCCAAGTTAAGCCATGTGGTCTGTTTTCTAAGATGTCCTAAGTTTTCCTCTGGAATTGTTTGTATAACCTCAGGGAGGCCCTATGTTCTTTGAACGGTCCATTGCATAAACTTTAGTTTTAATTTGGAAAGTTGGGGGTATGTGACTATGTCCCCAAGGTAGGAATATCACAGAGAATTTTATAGTTTCCAGTCAATGGCTCATCCTCGGAGTTTTTCCAAAAGAAATGTGCATTTCTTTTTATAAGAAATACTCCTTTTGTTAGTTGCCCAGGCATAAGAGCTATAATTAATCACATGATGTGCTTCCCAATCATTGACTGTATTTCATGAGAGTGGGTTCACTTTTCATACGATGATATTTGTTAGCACACTTCCACAATGTTGCCAGTGAGCAAGAGAAGAGGGTGTTCTACTACTTCTAAGTGGACAGGATAGGGAACAATGGTGGAGACAGCTGGAATTCTGCAGTAAAATGTGTATTGATTTTCTTGTGAACTGCGCTTTCTGTTGTTGAATCACACATGCACACACATATATACCCACAGAAGGTTAAAAACCCACACACTCTCTTGTCCTTTGCACATGTTTGCACATTCACACACACAGAGCTTTGAAAATTGGAATTAATTTTTAGTAAGGAATTTTAAAAAAGTGTGACCCTCTATTACCAAAGGGACATAAACTTCCTATGCTATTGGTTTTAAATTTTATTCCACATTGTGACATAATATACAAACCCACTAATACACACAAAGTAAAACAGACATTTCACCAAGCCATATTTGCCTTTTTAGAATGAAATGTACTCAGATAATTTTTTATCTTATAGTATCTTTCACTGAAAAATAAACAAGGGAAGGTTACAACCCATAACACCCATGGGTCACATCAGTTGAAAAATGCTGTCTTTAGGTACGTTATATAATGTTTGTGGACAATTACACAGCATGTTAATATATTTACATATTGGTTTGTTAATATGTTAACTAGATTCTCCTGAGTCAGGGATTACCACTAGAATAATTCTGAGACTCAGTATTTCATTTCTAATGCCATCATGGTAGAAATATTTTTGCTTCCAGCACTTTTTCCCCCCTGGGTAGTATCAGTAAATTATACAGCCTAAATTCTTTTAGATCTCCAGAAATCTCTTGAAACATAAAGAAACTCCAAAGCAGCTCACTCCTGCCCTGTCCTACTTCTAGAACCAACTTTATTTAAGAGCTCCAGCCATTCACTTGTTCCTACTAGCATTTTCCAGTGCAAAGAAGATTCCACAATGTGATGAATAGATTAGCAATTGTTGATAGTGACAGAAAACCTCCAGGGAGTGTCCATGCGCAGGATTACAGGACAGACTCTCTCCCCTGAGGAGTACAAGTCTAGTGGAACCAGGATTTAGATTTGGCACATGCCTTGTTGTTGTAAATGCTGAAAAGAAACACTTCTCTGCATCCACTTGCGTGTTTTCTGTAGGTTGGGTAAGACTTACCTCACCTTCATCAATTCAGTTTATAATTTGGGTTATAATTCAGGTTATAATTTGTTGTTATATGCACATCTTTTGCAGAAAAGATATTGGTCTACTTGACTTGGGAATGCATTTTAAACTTTAATCAGACAAGAGGAGGTCAAGAGTGCTTGGCAACAAATGAATACATTAGTGCTGGAAACCACACTGGAGTATTTAACTTCTCATTCGATTTTTTAAAAATTTCCATCTCACAAATTGGAGATTTGATCTCTATATATCCAATGATATATAAGTCAAATTCATTAAAGCATGATATTAAGCTATGTTTCCAAAACCGGTACAAGATCTGTGCTGATCCATCTCTGTTTTCACCTTGCTCCTTTGTGAGCATGGGATAATAACTAATAAAGCTTAGTCACGAAATCTTCAGCCCCAAGAGGTAATTTGACTGATCGATATTAAGATCGTGTACAATGCTTTGCCTCATCAGCATGAAGCTCTAGTCAAAGGAACATGGAAGAGAAAGGCAAAAGGCTCCATCTGGATGGAATTCCAAAGTGGCTGATACATGGAATGACTTTGCTGATGGTGGTCTATTTTGCCCCGAAGGAGTAGACATTATAATTCTGTTCCTTTTAGAGGCAAACTTCATTCTGCCTCAGACGTGGGTCTTTATCTGAATTGGAATTTTGTTCTTTTACTTTTCAGAATGTTCACTCCTCTACCTCCAAACTCGAGTCTGCTGACTGCTTTAAAGCAAACGTCCTCACAGGACACAGTGGACAGTCCCTCCATTTGATGCAAATATTTGTAAAGGCAGTGATACTTTTTTTTTTTTGTAGGGGGCAGGATGGAAGGGGGTGGGGGGAGAGAGAGAGAGATAGAGAGAGAGAATCCCAAACAGGCTCCATGCCCAATGTGTCAGCCTGACTCAGGGCTGGATCCCACAACTCTGAGATCACGACCTGAGCCAAAATCAAGAGTTGAATGCTTAACCAACTGAGCCACCCAGGCGCCCCAACAGAGATACTTATTGTTAAACAAAAGGGGAGTGGGCGCGGCTACCAGTAAATCTGCTTTATAAACAGACTCCCAAACCAAGATTACAGAAAGATTTGCCACAAGCCCAACACTCCCATATTTCTCAGAGAAGGAGATATTGTTAGCACAATGGAATTTTAAGCCTACTGGATTCTATTAAGAACATAAGGAATATGCAGGGATTTCCAGACATCATTGAAACATTTTGAAATCCTGAAACAATTATTTTGAGCAGTGAGATTTGTTATTTTCATAGGTCTTTATATCTGCCTTACCAAAGGGATTCAAATTTTACAGATGCTAGTGTCGAAGTTGGAATAAGAATGGACTGAGTTTGGTGACTCTGGGGACCTCACTCTCTGCACCCATGGCAACTACGTTAGAGCCAGGTCTCACCACTTCAATTTCAAGGACACCTTTACCAGCTGAGCTTTAATTAATGATAAATCAACAGACAGGTGACAACCATTATATTCCTTCACCTTATCGCTGCAGCTAGAATTAGTGACAAAAGTTTTAATTAAATTTTAACTTTATCAAACTGAATTGACTTTATATGAAGATGGAACATGCATCGCACACACATATATTTGCATGTATGTATTTGTTTATTTAGTAATTATAGTTTTTCAATTTCTTATTTTATATCAGAGCATTTAAGGGGAAAGGGTTAGTACTTAACCCAGATTAATCCAGTATCAATTTAACATTCTGCAAGTTTCATTCTCAAACATAAAATACTTATGAGTGCCTGGCACATAGTAAGTGTGCAATTAAGTGTTGGTTGACAATAGCAATTATTCTTGTTGGGCAGCCCAGGTGGCTCAGTGGTCTAACACCTGCCTTCAGCCCAGGGTCTTTTCCTGGAGACCAGGGATCGAGTCCCACGTCAGGCTCCCCCCATGGAGCCTGCTTCTCCCTCTGCCTGTGTCTCTGCCTCTCTCTCTCTCTCTCTCTCTCTCTCTCTCTGTGTCTCTCATGAATAAATAAATAAATGAAATCTTAAAAAAAAACAAAAACAAAAACAATTGTACTTGTTGCCTTACTTGCCTGCCTTCGTTCAGACTATCTCTCCACTGTTCTGCACATTTTCCCCATGAGCCTGTCCATGAGACACATTGGCTATAAATAATAAAAGTACTGATCTTTTCAGTGAGTTAAGAGAAAGTAATGGCCCTGTTTTTCATAGATCTATTCTATTCACTTAACTTAGGGGCAGGGGTCCTATCTCCCTGTTCCTCCTAGTTCCCCAATACTCCTATCATGGTCCCCTTTTCCTGTAGGGAATTACTGCCACCTTTAATTTAGAACTGTGGGGGAGGCTCATTATAAAATATTTAAAAACACTTAGAAGCACCGAGAAAATACGGAAGTCCCTTTAAATCTCATCACCTATTGATAGCCATAATTGACATATTGACTAATTTCCTTCGTTTTTTTTAAATGCCTCTATTACCTTCAGACTTTAAAGAATGCTAGGATCATCCTACCAATGTGCGCTAGTGGCCTACGTTTCACTTTGACAGTTTAAATACTATTTCACATCATTAAATATTTTTCAAAATTATTCTTTGCAATGACCTCTTAACATGCTTTTCTATGAATATATCCTACTCAACATTTTCTTCTGTGTTAGGTAGATTGGATTAATATTTTGCTATTATAAATAAATGGTAATCTTCTTTGCATGCTGATTATTAGTAAACATTGTTGACTGATTCCTGTCACTCAGGTGACATCTACAATTTGATGGATAGGGTACAAAGCTGTAACTTATTTCCTTCCTTAGGAGCACCGAGTCAGCTTGTCGTGATGTGTCTCATGACACAGCTTAGTGGAGGGCAACGTGCCTTCTGTAATGAAACCAGCCCTCGGAGCAGCTCCAAGCTGATTTTATATCCAGCCCAAACTTCCCCTAGATTCAGAATCACTTATCTTCTATCATAACAGAACAGTGCCTGGCAGAGAATGGACAGTCAATCAATCTTGTACACTGAATATCCACACATCTGTTGGACGTTTCACTTGATTGTCTTACAGGCATTTCAAACTTCACACGCCCACATGCTAAACTCTTAATAACTGCCACAAATCTCCCATAAAACAAACAAAACACCACCTGTATCTGTCTCCCTCCTCCCCATCTCAGCAAATAGGTCCACAATTCACACATCCTGTCAAACCAGAAGATGGAGAATTATCCTTCACATGCTTGTCTTCCCCAGTGCAGCACAAGTCCTGTTGCTTCCTGTACAGAACCAGCACTTCCAACCTGTCTTCTCTCCAGTGCGGCAGCTTACCACCCTGGTCCGAGTCACCATTTGCTCAGGGTGAGCCCTACTTTCTGGTCCTCCCACTTTCACTCTTGACCTCTTTCACATAGACATGTTTTAAAATGTATTTGTGGCCCTTTGCACTGAGGGTTTTCTTAACATACAAATTCAGAATCTTCTACCAGGGCTTACAAGGCACTACCTGATTTGCCCCCTGCTACAGGGACCTTTTGTAGGTTATGATTCCAACGTTTTTCATCCTCAAAGTCTCCACCTACACCATCCCTTCTTGTTCTGTATCTGTCTCCCTCTTCCCTGTTGCCTTTCAGAAAGATGGACTTTTTTAAAAGATTTTATTTATTCAGAGAGACAGTGAGAGAGAGAGAGAGAGAGAGAGAGAGAGGGAGAGAGGCAGAGACAGGCAGAGGGAGAAGCAGGCTCCATGCAGGGAGCCTGACGTGGGGCTCGATTCCGGGTCTCCAGGATCACACCTTGGGCTGAAGGCAGGTGCTAAACCACTGAGCCACCGGGGCACCCCAACGAAGATGGATTTTTTTTTTTTTGAAGATGGATTTTTATCACACTTCAGGTCTGAGCATTTCCCACCTCCTCCTATACCCATCACCTTCCGTCAATGTGGCTTTTTTATTGCCTTCACGGCACTTGCCATAATTTACAAATACATTTATTTTTGTTTTTCCTTTGTCTCTCTCACTCGATGAAAACTGCAGGAAAGCAAGGGCCATACTATCTATTTCTTTGTAGTGTTTTACTCACTGCCTAGCACAGTGTATGGCATATAGTAGACCCTTCAGGGATATTTGAAGAGAGAGACATGACCTTAGGATCCATCGTTCTGGGGTGATTTAGGGATAGCTTAGAACAGTCTTCATCTATAGGTCCACCAGCTTACAGGCAACCCCAGAACCACTGTAGTGTTTTTTCAGATCACCCTGCAAGAATTCTATCCCTAAAAGAGTCTTGACGAGTGTTTAGTAAGTTCAGCAAATGGTTTCTAAGCTCCTTCTTCAAGGTAGCTTATCCTGTGGCCATGCTATATCTGACACCATCCAGCTCCCCCTTAGACATGAACAAAACTGTTGACTTCCCTCATACTTCTTATCACACACCCAGTCATACAGTAGAGCCAAGGCTCTGCTCATAATGCTGCTGAGGAATGTGGTTCAGTGGTGACAGCGTAGTTATCTACTTTGCTGCCCTTGAGATATTTAACTTATTATTGTCATCCTTTAATTATATAATTACTTTATTTTATTAATTTTCATTAAGAATAGCAACTGCAGGGGTGCCTGTGTGGCTCCATTGGTTAAAGTGTCTGCTTTTGGCTCAGGTCATGATCCTGGAGTCCTGGGATCAGCCCCACATCTGGCTCACTGCTCAGTGGGGAGCCTGCTTCTCCCTCTTCCTCTGTCCCTCCCCCTGCCTTGTTCTCTCTCTCTCTCTCTTTTTCTGTCAAATAAATAAAATCTTAAAAAAAAGAAAATCAAGAAACTGACTTATAGTGATTGCTGGTTTCTGTTCTATTTCCAGCAGAGACGTAAGAAAAATAGGATTCTCTCTTACAACATGCATTGGAACTTATTTCTTGAATTTAGCCTCATTCAGAGGCTAAAGCTAAAATAAGTCACTTAAACCTCTAAAATTTTTGATTTAGGACTCTATCAGATGGCTATCAATCTCAAATCGAGGTATCTCTCTCTTGTTTTTTTTTTTTTTTGAGGGGGCTGAGCCTATTTGACACAACCTCTTTCCAAGAGGCTGCTAGCACTAGCGAGATTCTTAAATTCTCCATATGCAGAGAGAGTGATTATAGCACATTTTGCCAAATAAATGCATAATTGAACATTAAACATCTGGTTTTTAAAGTCTGTGTCAATATTGTCCACGTTCTCTGTTATCCTGATTTTCTGCAGATTTACTTGCTGCCCTCAAAGAACACAGACTATTCAGTTTTCATAATAACAAATCCTGCTGCAGGATTTAAAAGTAAGACACGAGCGAAAGCAGTGAAAGGCAGGGCAGCTGATTTGCCTTAGATGAATGGTGAAGATTTAGGCGACGCAAGGATTCATGCCCTGGACTGGCCATCTAATTAAAATGAGAAATGACACAGGCAGCAGCTAAGCAGTTTGGGGAATTACTAATCAGGCAAAAATGCAAAATAGGGACACTATCTTTTAGAATGTTTGCATGTCTATGTCACCCCATCCAAATGACAGACAGGAAATAATATCAACAAGATGCAGACAATATTAAGAAAAAATGTTTAACCCTCCTGTAGCACAAAATAGTTGGGAAGAACAGGTTATCAGGCTCATTCAGTATGGGAGTATTGAGAAGTTACCAAGGAGTATGCAACTTACCCAAAGATACCTACATCAAGGTGGACGAGAGGGAGTATTGATGAGCAGCTAGTTCCATGGTCTTTCTAGAGGGATTGTCCTCCATGAGACAGACACAAGCAGAAAAAAAATCCACAAGTATTGAAGCAGAACGAAGGGAGGTGGTCTTTCTGGGGATAGATATACCCACTGAAGGGAAATGGAACTAGTTTCCAATTATACTAACTATTGGCAAGCAGGCCAGTTAGGAGGAGGTTAAACACAACACACAACTCAAACCCCCAGGAGGAAGCATGCTGCTTTGCTGGGAAGGATCTGCCAAGTTCTCCACTTCAAAGAGAGCTCAGTAGGGGTGCGGACGAAGGCAAGAATTTGGATGAACATGTGAAAATGTTTACATGGATCTAGGAGAAGAGATTGAACAAATTCACATGGACTAGAAAATTGCCTTGAAAACTATACAAAGAGATATGAGTCAAGAAAGGAAAATAATTTAGTGAGAAATCCAGGTGCTGAAGCAGCAGTTTTGACCAATAGAATGTTATTGTACACGAGTTCTAACTCCAGTTCTCTAACTTCTTGCTTGCTGAGTGATGATGGAAAAAAGAATCACAAGTAGGCCATGTCCGTAAAACAGGCCTCTTTGCAAATGTCTCTTCAGTTTTTATCAGAGGTTGTTTTTCTCCCTATAGCTTTACACGGCATAGTTTTGACGGATTTGACAGCAAGCAGATTCTGCATATCTTTTAGGGAAGGAGATTTTCCCACAGGAATAAGCTAATATTCATGTCTCTGAGTTGGCTTTTCTGAGCCTTGATGCTCTGGCTATGTCCAGGAAGTCTGGCTATGCATGGGCTGTTTTGAAAACCTCCTGTATGAACCCCAGGTGTCAGGAAAGGTTGGTAAAATGGAAACATGTAGGTTGCTAACTGGCTTCCAATTTAGGGAGAGGGTGGATTTAGGTAGGAAAAGATCCCTCCTCTTCACACAGAGCTTCTCTGTGACTTAACAGATCTTGATCTTATAGCCAGAACATGAGGGAGAAAAAAATTAATGGCAGTATTGGCCAATTTAATGTCAGATTGGAAAGGGCCCAACTCATATTAGATACTCAATAAATGTTTGCTGAAAAATGTAGGAGAATCATTCTTCTAGTATAATAGGCACAGATATAAATATATATTTTGAAGTAAAAAATGCAATGTCTTTTCATTGCAGAGGCTGTTGGTAATTTACATGGAGGGTGGGATATGTTGGTTGGATGGGATGAGGTGTGTGTGCCACCCACAGTGGTGTTCAGTTGCTAGAGATGTCTGGTGTGGCATAGAATCAATGTAATCACTTCTGTCAACTTTTCCTTAATTGGGAACAAGTAGATATCATAGGGAATTGCTTTGTAAAAGTACTTGTTAAACACTTTAGAAATACACTAATATAAATAAGTACTAAATTGCATGTACTATTACCGCTAATTTATGACCAAAAGATTTCTCCTTGTTTTTGCAAATGTGAATAATTACACCTAACATCTCCAGGCACTGAAATTATATGCATTTGAATGATTTAGGATGCAAAATAACACTGATCTTTTTAAAACTCAATGGGAGAGAAAATTTGTGTTTAGAAGAGATTGTGACTTCTTATGCTATTCTCACGATACAGGTGGTAGAGTGAGCTAATAACATTTGCGCTTCTTTATATGGATTTGATGTTTTAGAGTTCCTTCGAGCAGTTTTGGATCATTTTCACTGCTTCAGATATTTGCAAAACAGTCTTATCAAATTATTTGGAAAAATTCCACTTATGAACAAATAGATTTAAAAAATCCCTGTAGCACACAGTGAGTGTGAGGAAGGAACAAGGATAATAAGAAAAATTTTACCTCTGTATTTCACATCTTGGAACTATCAAGGATGACCAAGGATGCTCAACTAGAGTCATTTCACTCCCACTAGACCCTTTTATCCTCTGTTTTGCTTTCCATGGTTTCAGTTATCCCTGGTCATTGATGGTCCTGAAGCAGATGACCCTCCTTCTGATGGATGGTCAGAAAATCAATAGTAGCCTAACGGTGTTATCACAAAGCCTGCATCATTCACCTTACTTCATCTCATCATGCAGACATTTTATCATCATGCGTTTTCACAAGAAGGGTGAGTACAGTAGAACTATATACTGTGAGTGAGAGAGAGAGTCCATGTAACTTGTATGACAGTGTACTGTAATATACTGTATAATCAGTTATTGGTTATCTTACTATTAGTTATTAGTTTAACCTCTTACTGTGCCTAGTTCATAAATTAAACTCTATCATAGGTATGTGAAAAAACATAATATATATAGGGCTTGGTATTATTTGTCATTTCAGGCATCCCTTGGGGGTCTTGGAATGCATCCCTCACAGATAACGGAGGGACTACTATATATCTACATATTTATGCTTCCAGAAAGATATCTTTTTCCTAGTTTCTCACTGGAACATTTGCATTAAATAGTGTCTTTAAGAGTTTATATGATCTGAATGGTACCCAACCAAAGGTAATTATCCTTTGTGTGTGACATTCTAATCATTTCCATAGCAACCACTTATGGGTTAAGATGTCACAAAAAGGATTAAGACTTCATTTGTGGAATAAACAACAGGAATGAAACATCACTAAGATATAGATGCTGCTTTTGTGTTAAATAAATGAGTGGGAAACACAAAATGGAATAGCAGTATCTTTCAATTAAAAAATTCATTGTACTTATAAGTTGTCTGTCAGTGAGGGAATCCTCAAATGTGGGTTTGGGCAGATGGCGTCTTCTCATCAGGGGTGATAAAGACCCAACTATATGTAGCCATTTAGAGATTAGAGCCATTCTCAGTTTCTCAAAGGGCAGTCCTTTATCTAGCTGCATAGCATGAAACACTTTGCAGAAAAAGTGTATTATTGTGTATAACCTATAACTTGTCACTTTAGTTTTTCATCGAAAATGCTCCAATTTCTCCCAGTCCAAAGAAGCTAGCTTTGTTTCTAAAGACCACCCCTCATTCCAATGGCGACAGCCAGCTGCACTCACACAATAAATCACCGAGAGCATCCTTGGGTACTTTCCAAGTTTGGAAGAAATGTTTTTGGGTAAAGATTAAGGCTATTATGGGATCACAGGGATCTATAGACTGTGGAAATATTTTCTGAAGTAGGAGGTAAACTCCATGAAAGCCAAGACCATTTTTTTCATCATTTACCCAGAAATGGAAGCAATCTTGGGCACATAGTAGGTGCTCAAAAATTACTAAGTTGATGAATGAATGAAATTAGCAATGGCTACCATGAGAGCAAAGACAGAAATGCCTATGATGTAACTTTTAGAATGCTTTACCATGAAGTTAAGATTCCAACTTCAAAGAATACAAACTTGATTTTTCCCTTTGCAGTAAGTTTCCACACTCCATTTTTTTCTAAACCATCATAAATCCTGTCTTAATGTACATTTGCAGTGAGGTACAAGATCCTGGTTAGGGGAGAGAATGTTGCCCTGGTTGTGGAGCGATGAAGCTATAGCATCAGGTAGAGACCAAGTCATACTATAAGTCATGACAAGCACTGGCTGTGCCTCTGGCCATTTCAAGTTAAAGCTTTTCTCTTTCTCCATGTATAACTTAATACTGCATCTTTCCTTTAACCTGATTTATTCCAAGCTGACTTCATCTGAGTGAAAATGTTCTTATAAAGAGATGGTGGAGAGAAGGGGCTGTGTGGCCATACGCAAGAATAAATGTTAACGTAATTAAAGACCTAATTGTACGAATGAAACCATACAAGCATTAGAAGAAAATAAGGGTGAATTCTTCCCTAACCTTAGGGCAAGGAAAAGCTTTTCCACTATGTCTTAAAATCCAGAGGTAATAAGAGATTGCTGCATCTGACTAGATAACAATGGAAATATTTTACATCATAGAACGTAGACTTATAAATAATGTCAAAAGGCAACAGATAAACCAGGAGATAGTATTTGTAACATATATCATAGACAAAGGGCCAATATCCCTAATATTTAAAGAACTTTTAAAAACTTGAGAGACAAAGTTTCAAAAATTCAGTAGAAAAGTGGGGAAAGATTCAGAAAATTCATGAAATATATAGGAAAAGTTTCTTAAACATATGGAAAACATCAATATCTTTAGAGTATAATCTTAAATTTTAATGAGAAATGTATCTCTCACCTATCAAATTAGCAAAGATTAAAAAATATAACTCAGCTTGTTGTCACATTACTAGTAGGAATGCAAACCAATAAAAAAATTCTACATGGGATTTGGCAATGTCTATCAAAGCTATTTATGCACTTATATTTTGACCCAGGGGTTTCACTTTCTAGGCAGCTACATCTAAAACAATAGGAAAATAGATATATGCATACTAATATGTCTTATAGCATTGCATGTAGTTGCAAAATATTGGAAAAAACCTAAATACATACACACTGGAGAATCATTGAATAAACTACTGTAGAGCTGCACAATGGAGAAAATGAGGGGGATTTCCATGAACTGACATGAGGAAATTTCCAGAATATATTGTTAAGTGAAAATAACAGAATGCAAAATAGAATCTCTAGTATGCCACCTCCATGTAAGAAAACACATGTATATTTGGTTACTTGTGCACAAGAAATACAGGAAAGATAAACAGAAACTGGAGACTGGTTTCCCGACAGAGGGTGGGTGGGAAAGGGTAAGACTGAACAGAAATGGGGCAGTTTGATAAAAAGGGATTGACACTCTTAAGAACTCAGTTGTTAAAAAAAAAAAAAAGAACTGCAGTTGTTTCACATAGCCAAGAAAATCAAGAATAAGAAAACAAGGTGTGTGAAAAATTCAAAATTAAATATTAACAAAACCAAATGAACCAAAAAATGTATTATGAATTGGTGACAGAACCACACTGAAGGGGGTGGGGAAGAAAAAAACTAACCAAAATAACTTTGGGAAATAATATTATGAATAAATGTTGTAAATCCAAAGACAACACACACATACACACACATGGACACAAACACCTGTATACAAATTCAATTATTAAATTCGGTACAGAGGTATTCTGAAACTACTTTATATGTATATTAGGATTGAAAAAGTAAGTGAATACAATGTCAATAATGAAGACTAGGCTCTTCACTGTTAGAAGCTTTAAACAAGGTGAAAATGAACCTGTGGTGTTGGATTGGAATCTCTCTCTACAGATGGATTTAGTATAGCTGTTAGCATGTACATATGGGTTGGTATACATGCATATACTTACTAGCTCTTTCTGCTCAGAGGTCCTAGAAACAATGATTTTTCAGTAGTAATTGCATACCTTGGTCTAGATTTTGGCTTCTAAACAGTATTTTCCAAAAAAAGGGACCAGGGCTCCTTGGAGATGTGGTTGGTTCCAGGGTTGGAATAGAGGGATATGACAAGAATCTGAAATATCTTGTGGTGCCATAACTCACAATTGCTCCAAAGCAGATGGGGTCATGTTTGGAGGACTAAAGATCAATCCCAAGAAGTTCCTTATGGCAAAGTCTGGAACAATTTGATATATTTATACTTTCTATATATTTTATTTAAACATAAATAATGATAGTATTGGATAGAATGATGTAAGTTCATATTGATAGAAATACATAAATAAGGAAGAAGGAAGATCTTTTTCTTAAGAATTCCAACTAATGAATATTGAAAGAATGAAATAGGAAAACCACTATCGGACAAACAACATGGTAATAAATGTTACAGACAAGAGCCACAAAGTGGATGCTAAACTTAGGAGACAAAGGCTTGAGGAGGAATCAGGATATTTGCATAGTTTCGAAGTCCTACTAAAGATAAAGAATTTCAAGGGAAAGCTACTAACTTCGTAAGTGGAAATATCTCATAGAGCCTAGTCAAGTGGTCAAAGTCAACTTCCCCAGTAATAAGGCATATCAGCCTCATGAACACCCAGAGGTGATGCACTGAGAAGGGCAACATCATTTCTGTGTTCTTGCCAAAATGAGTGACCTATGCTAATGAGGAGGAAACATCAGACAAACATCAGGGGTATGCTACAAAATAACTGACAAGTGATCCTCAAAAATGTCAAGTTCACAGATGACAAGGGAAGACTAAGGAACCTTCACAAATTGGAGGAAACTAAACGATAAAGGGCAACAGTGGAAAAGCTGGTGAGATCTGAATAATGGTCTATAGTTTTGTTAATAGTCCTCCCTCAGTTTAATCTCCCAGCTGTGATCATTTTATAGGGATTATGTAAAATGTCAACATTAGGAAAAGCTGGATGATGAAGATTCAGGAATTCTTCTATTTTCACAACTTTTATGTAAGTCTAAGATTATTTCAAAATAACAAAGTAAAAAGGGGCACCTGAGTGGCTCACTCAGTGAAGCATCCAACTCATGATTTCAGCTCAGGTCATGATCTCATGGGTTGTGGGATCCAACTCTGCATAGGGTTCTGTGCTTAGTGGGAAGTCTGCTTGAGATTCTTTCCCTCTACTCCTCCCTCTGCTCTCTCACTCTATTTCTTTCTCAAATAAATAAATAAATAAATCTTAAAAATAAAAATAAAAAGGTAAAAAATGGAATACAAGGTGCAATAAAATTTGTTCCCATTTCCGTGTCCCCGTATGGTACAGGAGCTTGCATTGATCATTGGTTAGCATTGGTATAGCTAAACATTCGGAAGGTCTGAATAAAAGAACAAATAAAAACCAACTCCACAATGTTTTAAATACTTAAATAAAAATTGTGAAAAAATAGAAAATAAGCAAAAAGAAAAAAAAAAAAAAAACCTGTCACACCACTGTTAACCTGGTAATGCCCAGATTTTCCTATGGACATATGTGTGTATTAAAACATGAATATGTATGCATATATATAATTTTGTTATAATCAGATTCTGTTTGATAATTTGCTTTTTCACTTAAAATTAAACTAGTCACATATTTTGCGTAAATACATATACACCTATAACTTCACTTTTTCTCTTTCAAATAGACTGTAAATTTAGAAGAGTCCTAGATTTATAGAAAACTTGAGAATATTAATACAGATAATTTCCATATACTTCACACTCAGTTTTTCCTACTGTTAACATGTTATATGAGTATGATACATGTGTCATAGCTAATGAGCCAATACTGATACATTACATTATTAAGTAAAGTACATATTATATTCAGAATTTTTAAAAAGTTTTTCCCTAAATTTCCTTTTTTCTGTTCCAAGGTCCCATTCAGGATACCAAATTGCATTTGCTTGTCTTGTCTCCTTAGGCTTCTCTAGACTGTGAGAGTTTCTCAGACTTTGCTTACTTTTGATGACCTTAACAGTTTTGAGAAGTACCAGTCAGGTATTTTGTAGGATGCACTTCTATTGGAAATTGATGTTTTTCTCAGATCACATTGGGGTGATAGAATTTTGGGAGGAAGACCACAGAGCCAAAGTGCTATTCTTAAAATGTATTGAGGGTCTATGCCATCAATATGATTTATATTAATTTATATTAACATGCGATATCAGTGTTGATCACCTGTCAGAGGATTATTTATCATAAAATTACTCTATTCTCCATTTTCCATACTATACTCCTTATTTTTTAATTTATTTATTTTTAAAGATTTTATTTATTCATGAGAGACAGAGAAAGGCAGAGATATAGGCAGAGGGAGAAGCAGGTGATGCGGGACTCCATCCCCAGGCCCGGGATCACGCCCTGAGCCGAAGGCAGACGCTCAACCACTGAGCCCCCCAGGCGTCCCCATACTATACTCTTTAAAAAGAACTCAATATATACATCCTACCTTTAAAGATATAATCTAATTTTAATGGCTTCAGAAATATGAATGTCTTGCAGTCTATTTAACCAATTTATTTTTCGATGGACATAGAAAGGGTTTTCAACTTTTGATTACTATAAAGAACCTTTGCAATGCTTCCTAACCAGGAACACTTACCTGGTTATATAATCACTGATTATTTCTTTAGGATAAAAACTCAGAAGTGAAATCGCTGGATCAAAATTTGTACAGCAAGGCATTTGACACATAGTGCAAAGTAGATTCCAGAATATCTGTGGCAATAGTCCCACTAGCACGCATCAGCAAGAGCATGCCATTTCTTTATACCTCCTGTGTATAGTTGGTGTGATTGAGTGTGATATGAGAAGATACTGGAGCGGTGGGCAGAGGCCCAATTGTGCAGGATGTACAGAGTTGGCCTTTTATTCTCAGTGTAAAGGGAGACCATTAGCAGGGGAGAGACCTGATCTCCTTGATGTGATGTATGCCATGCCTTCATTTCTTAAAATGGTCAATTAGATAATGGCTGGGTGTTTCTCTTTGACCTTGGATCGAGGTCATAAAAAAAGGCCATGTGATAGACAACCTGCCATGCTTTCCTATGCCGATCTAACTTGCCATTGAGTGGGGGGAACACAGAATATAGGGCCGGAAAGAGAAAAGGGAGTGACAAGAGGATTTATTCAGAGAGAGGGGCTCCGGGTGGCAGGGTGGGATGGAGCAAGAATGGGGTGAGCCTCCCCACTGCTGAAGGCCTTCTGAATGACTGCTAATGAATTCCACCTTTCCTGCTGCACATCGTGTACTGCATTGAAATGAAGAGCAATGGGGAGATGAGAGAAACAACTCTCAGACAGCTGACAGTTTTCTGCTAATTTTGAATCCTGGCAGCAAACACATTACCCAGGATGAGAACATAAGGTAGCATCAGAAAGAGCTGTTCAGGGATAATTCTGCGTGAGACACTAGATCTATCCTTTGGTGTGACTTAGTAATTCCTCATGCAAAGATGTTTATCACACTTGGGATGACAAAGGGCTGATATAAAGCACTAGAATCTCCTAAATCTTCATAGCTTTTAAAAAATGAGGATTAAAGAGAATGATAGGAACAGTATATGAGCCATTAAACAGACCCATCAGAAAACTTTTTAAACATGTAGGGAATAGTTAGACAGGACCAGTAAATATATTAAAGAAAAAAATGCTAAAACTTCTCATACATTTCCTCTCTAAAAGGTCCTGCCATTGATTGGGATGTATAAGTACCAAGGTTTTTTAAACATCTCAGGAACAACCAGATGGCACATCCATCATAGGGCCTACTGAGATTTAGAATTAATCTTTAATTACTTATTTATAATTTATAATTACCCAAATAGGGGCAGCTCATCCTACTTGAGTAATTTTCTCTGTGGGATTAAGTTGTGCCATTTGGAAGGCAGGTTGACTCTTCCGATCCCTAGAGTTTTAGAAACATGTATGTCAGGGCACCACATCATCACAAGCAAGATTATCAGTCAATATGCGTATAAAACTACTGAACAAATTGGTCTTAGTGGCTGACTTTTTTTTTTTTTTAATGATGAAATCATCTTATTAACTGAATCCTGAAAAATTGTTGGTCAGCACATTTGGGCCATTAAGAAGGCTGAGGAGATGGTACTTGAACTTTTTTTTTCCTTTTTCTTTTCAGTCCTAACTCAATCATCTCACCCTACGGGTATGGCTTTGTGAGCCAAGACAAGCAAAGAAGCAAACAAAAAGACCTAATCTATTTCTCTTAGATTGCATTATTTTAAACTTTGAGTGTTTTATCAAGTGCTTATCTACAGATATTCAAATTTTGCCAGTTTGATATGCTTGATACATCTCTGGAACCAGGTACGCAAAACAGTTAGGAGAAGGGCAAAAAAATAAATAGAGATTATCTTAGCAGCAAGAAATTCTGAAATAGAGAGTGGGCTACACTCCTAGCACCTTTATTTTAAAAGTAAGCAGGCTATCATGGCCATTTATAGGAAAATAACAAAAGATGCAAGGAGAAAGCCCTGCCAGTATTTTGGGCCAGATCCTCTGTTAGGTTTTGTGTCTTGTTTTGGATACGCACAAAGAATCGGAGATGAAGAATGAAAAAATAGATTCCAAGATGGCAGAGTTTCAAGACTGGACTGGGTACTCAAGAAAATCTAGTCTAATTTCCTTATTTTAAAGATGAGAATGATTAAGGCCATGGCTGTTTGGTGAGGGATCTAAATTCATACACTGAGTTGTTGGCAGGCTTATGCATTTAGCAGGTGTTTGTTGGCTGTGTATCGACTGTATTGAGTATTATTGAATTTTAGGCACAGAAAAGGGAGGGGTAAGTAAGCTGTCATTCAGTTTACCTTCCTACCACCACACTGCTTCTCTCAAAACTGGTGAGAGGACAAAGTACTGTTTAACTTAACCTAGGAAAGACTATAAGGCACCACAATTGTCCGCAGGGTTATGAGACACTCTGAGGATGAGGTTGACCATTTATTATCACCATAGGGATCCAAACAAGACAAATAAATGGGTTCATACTACAGTGGAATAGAATTCAGTTAAAAACAAGGATCCGGGAGCACCTGGGTGGCTCAGTCGGTTGGGTACCTGCCTTTGGCTCAGGTCATGATCTCAAGATCTTGGGATCAAGCCCCACATCGGTTCCCTGCAAAGCAGGGAGTCTGCTTCTCCCTCTCCCTCTGTACTTGGTCTCTACTCTCTCTCTCTTGCCCTCACTCTCTCTCTCTCTCAAATAAATAAATAATAAAACAAAACAAAACAAGGAGCCACTTCTTGGATGTCATGGTGATTAAGCATTGAAATTACTGAGGGAATTTGTTGATAATATAAACTGAAAGAGATACTCATGTGTTCGACTCTAGTTTTCTTGCAAATTACTCATTTTGTTTCTCATGAGGTCCTGTCTCAAATGACTAATTCCATGGGTTTTAGTTACAAAGTTGTTTTTTGATATCAAGAATATCATTGTTGCTCTCTCGGAGATGTTAGAATTCATAAAGACAGTTTAGCTATTGTGCTACTGTATTTCTGCTGACTTTTTTCCCCCACAGCATCCTGCTACATAGAAATAGCCCATGAAATATGACAGGGATGGGATTCTGAAAAGTCAACTGTAAAGTTAAATTCCAAATTTAACTTTTTAATTTTTTTTATCACTGACTTCACCCAAAAATATGAAAGCCCTGCAGCCATGGAAATCTTTTGGTTCTTTTTTTTTTTAAGATTTTATTTATTTACTCATGAGAGAGACCGAGGCAAAAACACAGGCAGAGGGAGAAGCAGGCTCCACACAAGGAGCCTGATGTGGGACTTGATCCTGGGTCTCCAGGATCAGGCCCTGGGCTGAAGGTGGCGCTAGACCACTGAGCCACCCAGGCTGCCCCTCTTTTGGTTCTTGATCTCAATAACAGTCTGTAATAATAATTCCCAAAGGTCTAATTCCCACCTTGTGCCAGACACTTTATCCTTATAAATTCATATAATTCTCTCAAGCAACCCTCTTTTTATTCCTGTTAAAAGAGAAGGAAGCTCAGAAGATGAAGTATATTGCACAATGTCTCACTGTGATGGCTGGTGGACAAGGTTTGGAACCATAGGTTGACCATGAAGGTAGTGAAGTCTGAGTTTTGGGATCCCTCACTCACATTGGCCCCTCCAGGCCCTGGGAGGTGCCTCAGAAGTGTGTTTACAAGACAGGGTGGCCAACTTCTTAGTTTGCGTGGGACTGACATGTTTATTGGGGTACAGGGTTTTCAGTGCTAACACCGGGATTGTCCTCGCAAACTGGGATAGTTAGCCATCCTATGATAAAAGGTCATATATTTTTTTAAAAACTGAGATATCCGGGGGCACCTGGGGGACTCAGTGGTTGAGGTCTGCCTTTGGCTCAGGGGATGATCCCAGGGTCCTGAGATCGAGTCCTGCGTCAGGCTCCCTGCAGGGAGCCTGCTTCTCCCTCTGCCTGTGTCTCTGCCTCTCTGTGTCTCTCATGAATAAACACATAAAATCTTTTTTAAAAAGTGAGATATCGAGTGGTCACAGTGGACTAAAGCAGCTGTCTTCTCCCACTCTTTCCTTCTCCTTTGTTTCACCTCACCGCATGTTACTGGCATAGCCTGTACAGTTTGGGGTTCTAGCTGATGGGAGATTGAGCTGCAATCAGTGGGATATGTTTATGTGGTCTGCAATTACTTCTGTGGACAGTTAATTGTTTGCCAGTGATCCTAGATTAGGAATGGCTTCCAGGTCTACTCCTATGCCCATTTGGCCAGCCCACCTAGTACTGGGACAAGCCGATGCAGGGTCAGAGGTCCAATTGTGACATAAATATATCCTGATTAGCACCCTGCACTGGAAGCGTGTGAGTTAGAGGGAAAACAGGACGTGAAATGTACAGATCAAGAAGCTCTGCTGTGGAAAATGCTTCCAAATTTCAAAGCTCATATAGCAAAGAAGCTTGAAAAGGTTCTCTCAAATTTAACAACCCTAAATAGGTACATTATATTACCAATGACAAGTTGTGAGGTTTGGAAGAACTCACAGTAATGATAATAATCACCACCACCAGTTTCTGGTCATTTTGAAAGACTGAATTACCTTTCCATTTTATCATAAAAAAAGAACACAAGACTGTTGCCATATCAGGGGATCCCTGGGTGGCTCAGTGTTTAAGTGCCTGCCTTCAGCCCAGGGCGCAATTCTGGAGTCCTGGGATCGAGTCCACATCGGGCTCCCTGCATGGAGCCTGCTTCTCCCTCTGCCTGTGTCTCTGCCTCTCTCTCTCTCTCTCTCTCTCTCTGTGTGTCTCTCATGAACAAATAAATAAAATCTTTAAAAAAAAAAAAAGACTGTTGCTATATCAAAAGGTAATCAAAGACTACATGGACAAAGATATAGGAAAAATAGTATTACTGAGATATATTAAACAGTTATTAATATATGTATGTTATTTTTCTGGATTTTTTATGTTTCCCACATTTGTAATTTCCCGTTATTTCTCATCCTAAATAGATACTTCTATGATCCTTTTGTTTTTGTAACTTTCTATCATTCTTAAGGAAGCTCTACCAAATTCACATCTTAGGTCCCACAAAACTTGAAACCATCCCTCGATGGTCCTAAGGTCTCAGGTGCGCTGTATTCAGCAGGATGCTCCCTCCTTGCTGCCTCCCCTGGGCACATGCTCAAAGTCTGTTTCTCTGATAACTGTGGTTGGAATGTTTATCTCTATTGATAGATAAAGGGAAAGTTTGAAGAAAAAATATAAATTATGGATGTGATTATGAGAAATGAGAAAAACAAATCTCTTAGAGAAACAAGTGGACTAGACCCAGGCATAGACGCTACTTGTGCGCATGTACAATGCAGGCACTGAAATATGCAGTAGGCACTCTGCTTCTCCCTGCGGAGTGGTCTCCATCGCTTGATTGATTGTTAGTAGATTGCATTCCGATGCTCCTTTTATGATAAGCTCTTTATGTGCATGCCATATACAGGTGAGCCACCCTTTTTCTTTTTTCTTTTTTTTTTTTTTCTTGGCATGACTGGGAAATTAGACATTCTAGCTAACCTATATTTGGGAATAATAAGTTATTTGAGGCTACAAAATTTAAAAATTGAAATTAATGGACACCTGGGTGGCTCAGTGGTTGAGTGTCCGTCTCTGGCTCAGGTTGTGATCCCGGGCTTTTGGGATCCAGTCCCACATTGGGGTCCCTGCATGGAGCCTGCTTCTCCCTCTGCCTGTGTCTCTGCCTCTCTGTGTGTGTCTCTCTCTCATGAATAAATAAATAAAATCTTAAAAAAAGAATTGAAATTAACTTCAGGAATCATGGAACTCTACTCTCTTATTTCATGGGCATGGCTATGGAGGCAAGGAAAGCAAATGTTCTGAGAGGCAGATGGGCCTAACCACTGATCTGAGTTGCAGACCAAACTCATCAAATATATGTGCAATATTAATACTATTGGTATCAATGTTAGTGTCTATTTATTGACTATGTACAATGTACTGGTCATGAAGCTTATGTGATTTACTCACTGAAGACAACAACCAGATAAATGCCATTAATTAAAAAATGAGGGGGCGCTTGGGTGACACATCAATGAAGCATCTGACTCTTGATCTCAGTTCAAGTCTTGATCTCAGGATCATGAGTTCAAGCCCTGTGTTGTGTTCCTTGCTGGGTGTGGATCCTACGTGAAAAAAAAAAAAAGTAAAAAATGAGTAAGCTGGAGCTAAGAGCAAATTGCTTGCCCTGAATATATAGCTGAGAAGTAATCCAGATGGGGCTTCAACTCATATCTTTCTGTGTTGACCCTGTCTGATGCTCCTTTCTAAGCTAAAGAAAATTGTCTTATGGTTAACTTCCAGAAGATAAGTGTTCTATGTTCCACCATTGCTTGATGTTTCCTTTGTAATTTCCATTATTTGACTAATGATCCTCATCATAAGTTTCTCATTGTGCGGAATTTGGGGGTAGGTTCTCCAATCCCAACCTACCTCCTGAAATACGGCTCCTTTCACACCTTCAAGAGGTTACCTATTTATACAGGTACATTCCTTCTTCTGTTCCTTCTGAGTCATCTTGGGGTCATAGGTTTATGGTGTTGCATGTTGTATGAATATACTAAATAATCCACTAATTGAAAGCAGGACTGTTGGTGGCAGTATTCTGAAGGTAATCTTTCTAAATAATTTTCTCTCTAGAAGTGTTGTTTTGACAAGCAAAGATCCTCAAATATGGACTAACCACATTTTATCTCTTATTTTACATTTCACACTGCATTTAAAAATACCAGTTTCCATATTTCCATAACAGATGCTGGAGAAGTTTTCTATCCACAACTTTCAGAAGGGAATGTCATTTATGTTAGGTCCTCATTTCTTCCTACTTTATCTAATTATGTCATTTTTTTTCTATTAGTTACGTGTGCACAATATAATAGAACTATCATTTCAATAACATTAGTCATGGATAATATCTACCTGCATGACCATGGTAATCCAGCTATTTATGTCAAGTCTGTTCTGTATTGGTCAAGAAGATAGTGAAGTTACTTAGGGGTGTGTGTGTGTGTGTGTGTGTGTGTGTGTGTGTTTGTGTGTGTATAATCTTCTGCACCCATCCTTGTCTCTTTAGTATTTAAACCCATTTTGGAAAGAGATTTCCCACTGGAAGAAAACCTTCAGGTGTGGATTACTACAATATTTAATGTTCAGTCAAACTTGCCCCTTGGGGAATGGGATAGAGATTGGGAGCAAGGTTAAGGTAATTTTAAAGATGTATGCTATTTGGCATTTTAGTAGGAGAAGCAATATTTCTTGTGAGATATTAGTAGTTACTCTATCTCTGCCTATTGTACTATCCAGGATGATCTGAGGGATTTAGGACAACAAAAGATTGTTTTCATTCTGAGTTATGCCCACAGGTTAACTGGGGACTCTGCTCCTTATAAGTAACCTGGGATTCAGGTGGCTAAAGCAGCTGGCATGAACACTGAGACAGGGGGAAAAACACTCTGGTGCATATCACACCAGCAACTAGTTGTTCCAGTCTGGAAGTGACCCAGATTGCTTCCCTTTACAACTCACGTGGCCCCTCTGATCTTTGTGGGGGCCAAGATTCCGACCCTCCCAAGTATCTGGAATACACAGAGACAAAATTATTTTATAAACAGGATTAATGGTTTTCATGTGGGGTATATTTTAACCATTCTTCTTTGATCTCTGCATCGAGCTATCTGTACATTATTTCAACATGTGTTTATTTGGTCACTAGTATGTGTAAGTTACTTGCTAAGTCTTAGGGCACAGAATGATGAACCCACTTTTGGTTCCCGAGATTGGTGGGTGTAGTGGAGGAAGAAAGCAGAAGATTTACAAAATATTGAAAAATAAAAAGTTCATTGTGGGACACCTGGGTGCCTTAGCAGTTGAGTGTCTGCCTTCAGCCCAGGGCGTGATCCTGGAATCCAGGATCGAGTCCCATGTCGGGCTCCCTGCATGGAGCCTGCTTCTCCCTCTGCCTGTGTCTCTGCCTCTCTCTGTATGTCTCTCATGAATAAAGAAATAAAACCTTTGAAAAAAATTAATTGATGTTGAAATGCTTTAATATTTCTATAATCGCAGGATGTGTCACTTTTCCTATCCTAACTTATAGGTGATGGTGAAGATTTATAAATCATCAAGTGTTTTCTATTGCTTATAATCCATTTATTGTCCCTGGCATCAATGTTAAAAAAAAAGTTTGGTTCTATCTACTTTTCCAGCTACGGAAATTATAACCCTGAGACCCACCAGAAATAACCAATGTAGTTGAAGTATAAAAGAAGATTAATTTTAATTCATTTTACTATCCAAGTAGTAATACACAGCTTTCGTGGTAATAACAATAAGCTTATCATCACGAATTGTGTTGATTATCTTCATACTTCTCTTTAAGACTCTTACATAATTCTACAAATGCTGTTACTTTTTGGAAGAATTAAGTACAACTAGAAATATGTTGGAACCTGTGGGTTTTTGGCATGTTGCTTTCTAAGAAGAGACACACAAGATAAGTCTCACTCGAAGAAGCCCTGGTGAGGAAGAAGACGGCTTTACCAGTCCAAACTAATGTATACACCTTCAAATCAGAGACATGAATTAAATATTCGATTGGCTTTATTTTATCATCACTAGTCTAGTTAATTTGGATTTGAAAGAGTTAGGAACTTGTCAATATACTCACCTGTTAAATAGAGGGCACAGCTAAGGTCTTAGAACATCTGGTCAAAAGATTGGATCTTCCCCTCCTGTGAAGACTGGTATTTTTATCTGGTATCCTCAGTTTGTCTGCATAATTTTTTTCCCCACAAATTGGTATTTAAACCTCAAAACCTTTAGCTAACTACATCTGTCATTGATATTTTATTGTTTAATTTTCTTTTTATGGAGCCAAATTACATCTCTCCCACATACAGCCGGCACTTTACATGTCTAATTTGTCGACATGTTCTATAATGATAATTTCATTGATTTAGAAAGTGACATTATGAGCAACATATGTTCAGTTTAGCAGTAGACCTTGTTATGGCAATCAATTTTTTTCCCCTCCAGAACTCAACTATATTCCACATTTAGAGGCGGCAAAATAATTTAACCAGTTCATGTTCCTAGGGTTTAAAAAAAGAGAAAGAAACCTGCTTTCCTAAGAGAATAAATTTTCACTTTGTGCAGTTTGCAATGTGCATATATTATCACTAGATACCAGAGGCAGGTGAAGGGAACTAAAGCAATGAAGGTATTTAATAAGATAGAGAATGACATAGAAGAAATGTTTCACTAAATTCCTTTGTCTCCTACCCTCTGCTGTTCACCACACAACCTTAATCAACAGTTCTGCAAATATCTGCTAGGACCCTCCAGAGCAGCAGGCACGACGCCAAGCACTGGGCTTCCCTGGACGCTTTCCTGTCTCTGTGCTCTTGCATGAATTTTCTTCCTTATCCCTATATTCAACAGACAGACACACACGAAATCTCATATTTCAAGATCCATCTCAAAGGTCGCCTCTGCTCAGAGGCTTTCCCCAACCTCCGTCTCCCAACCCAAGTCAGCATGAATCATGTCATCCCTACCTGTCGTTTGTGTATGTGACCTCCTCCTCACTCTCCTGTGAGCGACTTGGGGGACGATCTTATTCATTTTTGTGTCCCTAGCAGCTCAGTGCCTGGCTTATTGTAGTGCTCAATAAAAAATGAATTTGATTAAATAGAAAATATTTTCTATCTGACAAAGTTATCGTATACCATAAAGGAATCTTTAAGATGGCATCCTGTTTTTCTTTATCACGCAATCAAGGGCAGGTGTTCTGTGTTGTTGCTGATGGCGATTTATAAGCCAGCTAGGACTTCAGTTCAATATCAATACAGAGTGGCGTAGTTTAGAAATGATGTGGGAAATATCTGAAAGGAGGTATAAAAGCCTTTAATAATGCTGGGAGAGGTGGCTACATAAAAAAGGAAAAGTGGCATTAAAAAAATGGAAGCCCATAGACTTACTTAGCTATTATACAGACCTTAGTTTTATCTGAAAATTATTTTCAGGATTTAACTTATGGTAGGGCTAATCACCTACAGCATCTTGATCTACTGTACTACGTGATTATGACAGCCAATATGGCATTCTTCTTAATTATAAAAGATTAAATTATGTTTTGTACAGGATGCTTATAAAAGTAGGAAACTGGGCAAATACTTTAGAAATGTTTCTCAAAAACAAATGTTAAAACAGAAAATCTCTCTTCCAAGTTCATGACCAAGGTGGAATAAACATGACCAATTTCTCCTCTTAAGTATAGGTAAACACTTGGGACAGTATGTGTGTCTGAACCACACATGAAAAGATTGGGGAAGGTGATGAGACAAAGGCAGCCCAGCTAGGCTCCTTGGGATCTGGTTAACAGGGTGGTGAAGTCCCTGGATTTTCTTTGTGCCTCAAGCATCCCCAGCTAGGGACCATAGAAGGTGACGACCTAGACACATCGATGAGTATAGACAGAAGATGTCAGAAGGAAAGTCTGCTCTCTACCAGGAAGGGGGTGTGAGAGGACCCCAATGGACAAAAACCAGCCAAACACAATGGAAAACCCCACAATCCCACTCTCAGCTCTGGATTCCGATTCTGTATTTTCTTCACCGAGGAATTACCACATCTGGTGTATCAAAGCATACACCTGGCATCCTGAATAGTGTACGTCACTTAATGGTGATAACATCCCACCAAGAGATCCATCATCACATCCTGGTTTACCACATGGGGACAGTGCTACTCCCAAAGGTTGTATCTTCGGCCCAAGCTGGCAAGCTCATAAGTGGAAGAAATAGAAAAGGAGACGGGTCCATCTGGCTCTAAGCCCATACTTGTCTCATTTCAACACAATGGCTTAAAACTTCATCCAAGGTGAGAACACAAGTTACAAGGGGTTAAATTTATTATAAGCAAGTTGGGATTTTCTCTGGCATTCCAAGGAGGACCACCAGCAGTGGATCTATACTCCATAAGGCCATAAAGAAAGAAATCCTTTCTGTTCTTTCCCCTTCAATCCTGTACTGTTACGGACTATTTAGTAGCTACTACATTCCACCCCAGGTGATTGAATTGGTCACTTTGACTGAGTTTGTTTATCACCCTGTCAAACAGGAGAAGTACTCCATCTTCGTTTGATAAAAAAAAAAAAAAATCCTATATAAATGTAAACACTTACCAGTGGAGTTATTATTATTATTCCTGTTAGTGGCAGCTAATTAGAGTCACTTTTCAGTTTAGATCCAGAAACAAAAAATTGATTTTTCAGTAATACAGAAAGAAAGCTACCCTTAGGGAAATTACAGTCGATAATTGAGCTACGGATTGGAATTCGGGTAAAAGCAAAAGTAAATCCAGGAATAATTCACAAAAGTTAATGCTGAAATTGAGCATGTTTTCAAAACAACATAAAATCTAGGGTTGAAAAGTAATTATACTAATCAGGATGAAACATTTAAAGTAGAGCTTCCATCTTTGTTTGTTATTTTTAAGTAGGCTTGATACCCAGCATGGAGCCCAATGCAGCATTTGAACTCACGACTGGGAGATCAAGACCTAAGTTGAGATCAAGAGTCAGATGGTTAACCTATTGAGCCACCCAAACACCCTTTGTACATTTTAGAATTGAGCTAAAAATCATACTCCTTTTGGAGCTTTCTGAATGTATATAAAAATTACTGTCACTTCTAAACATTCCAATAGACAGAAACTAAGTCAATTCCATTGGGCCATTTGGAGTCATTTATATAGAAATTCATGGGCCAGGAACATTTAGAGGCAAGGATTTGAGAGAGAGATGAATGGTTAGTACCTTTTTGGTATGAATGCCATGCTAAAGGGTAGAACCCACAACATCCACTTCACTGCAGTTTCAATGTCTCAGTGTACCTTGCACTTTAAGTCACAAAGGAGTCAAACAATCCATGATTAAACTCTAAGTCAATTTTTAGTTGAAAAACTGAAGCCAAGAGAGGGAAATTGATCCAGATTTGTACAACCTAGCAGACATGGCCCTGGGATTAAAAATGTGTCATGATTACTACATGGCTGTTATTGGCTTGGGTTTTGATTGGTTTCTAAAAACAAAAAGAACAGAACTTTTATTAAAAACGCATAGAGGTGACTTACCATGGTGTGTCCAAGGAAGGGGTCTCAACTTCTCTGCAGCTCTATGTCAGCCATCACAGGGCTGGGCTTGGGATACAAATGGGAGGAACTCAAATTTTTATTTACTGAATATATCAATCACTGATTCTAGATTGCTCTGATGGAACACATCCATATGTAATGCTATTGGCCCTTTAAAGATTAAATAATCTGATGTTTGCTTTCAAAAAGAAAAAAGGAAAAAGGAAAAGAAAAAAGAAGCTGTAGTCCTTCCCTTACAACGATATTTAAAGAAACTATTCAACCAAGATGTACAGAATATAGCCAATGGGATGTGATTTTTAATAAGTATAACAAATCATTTTCAAAAGCATTGGCTGTTCTTGGGATCTTTATGGCCACTTTTAATTATCATCTTCTCCAGAATTGTCTTTTCCTCCCCAGGATGGCACACAGGTACGTCCAGGAATTCTCTACTTTATTCTTTCATCCTCTCTCACATCAATTCTCTCATCCATGTGAGTAGTGTGGTTTTGTGCTTAAAAAAATGAGGGACTACGTAGCACTTTAGATGGTTTCAACACGCTTCAAAAAACTGGCTCACACCTCAAGGTAAATGCTAATTGGTGAACTCTTTGGAATTTCTGGAAGAATTTCCAGCAACTCAAATGATATTCAAATGATAATTAACTAAGAAGAAAATGTATTCACAATTGCCAAACACCGAGGAGTCTTTACCAGTCTCTGATACAGCTCCATTTTTACTGGATCTCTTTGAGTAGCTGCTGAGAATTTCCTTTCAGGAATGTTGGGGGTCACTGCTTAGAAAACCTTTTAGACCCATATCTCTGGTATGTCAGCTTACCCAGAGCCAGGATATATTTTACCTTTTTTTGAGAGAGCAACACTCACTTTTACAGACTCATGCAATTGCTTCCCATTGCAACAACAACAAAAGCAGCCATCATCAAGAAAGCACAGACCCAGGCACATAGTCACATAATCAAAAGATGAATTTAGGGGGTGTTCTAATTGACTACAACTGATTCAAAATTCCTGTTCCTCATAGATACCACTGAATTAAAAATCAGAGAAAAGACCAAACACAAGAATATCATAGTACACACAGATTCATAACAAATCAACTTTGTAGTGAAGACTTTAGCATTTCCTTTTAGAAGAATCAAAGTAAGATTAATATCAACATCTGAAATTGAGGAAGAGATAATTTCCTTGTCAAAAACAGGAAGGGTCTTGCTTCATGATCTTTAACTTGTCCAGTCTCTAACTCTCACTTGAGGTCACCTTGCCCAAGATAGCCAAGATGGTGTTATAAAAGGAAATGCGAAAGTATGCTTCTGGATATACAGTGAGGACTTCCAATTCACTCATATGAGTTACTCTCAATTTCTCTGGTCCTCGTTGGGTGGCTAGTCATAGCAGTTCAGGTGTCATTTATGGTTCTTGCACAGCAGAATTTTCCCTGTTGAATGTCACATGTTGATGCCTTTTGCAGATTATGTTACACAATTCTGTTCTTGAATTTATTTTTTTTTAAGATTTATTTACCTGTTTGAGAGAGCGAGAGAGTGAGCAAGAGCTCAAGAGGGGTGTGGGGCAGAGGGCAGAGAGAGAGAGAGAGAGAGAATCTCAAGCCAACTCCCTGCTCAGCATGGAGCCTGATGAGGGTCTCAATCCCACAGCCCTGAGGTCATGACCTGAGTGTCAATCAAAAGTTTGATGCATGAGCCATCCAAGTGCCCCAACAAAATTCTATTCTTAAAAAAAAAAAAAAGAAAAACCTTTTAATTACAAAAACAATTTTGTTATGAGAGGTTGTCTCTGAGTCAGAGTTGAGAGGAGGAAGGAAAAGGGCATAGTTTTGTTTCCAATTTTTTAATTCAGGCTTTAAGGGACTGTGCTAACTCATTTAATTTATTTTAGGGAACAAAGTCATTTAAGCTATGCAAATTTTTAGGAGCCTACAGGTATGTCCTACCCTTCAACTTCTTTCAAATATTTCTTACCATGCACTTTTCAAAGGCCTGCAATTTTAATAAGACTGCACATATACACATCATTTTATTATTTTAAAAGTGTTTCCCTAAACTTTGTCTTGTTTAATCACTGAAACAGCTCACTCAATGGGCAAGGTGGACTCCATTATCCTTAGTAAGCATGGGAAGATGCTCATTAATTCATTCATGGAACCCTGAGCCCAGAACACATGCTAGGACTGTGCTGCCCCCAGAGATTACAGCATTCACCTGAAGTAATGCATGAGGAAGGACCCAGGGCAGGATGGATGCTGCTCTTTGCTATAACTGACCGTGGTTAGTGATTACTGAATAGCAGGCAAATACGTAGTGAGAGGTGAATACTATTAGCTTATCTAGAGTGAATTTTGAAAAGGTGATAGATATATCTGTTGTCCACGAGAAATGCAGATTCTTAACAGAAATTAAAATTTAATTCAAGAAAATATTCATTGAGCTCCATTTTCAAAGGACGATACCAAAAAGGATCAGGAGACAGGGTATTGATGAGCTGAAGAGGCATCAGTAAGTGCGGAGCACTGATGTATTATTTTGCTCCAAAACTTTCACTTGGTAAACATTAATCAAACAGAACAAATAGTAGCTTTGAGTTCTACCGATTACTTTTCCTAAACAGACACTAAATATTTGATGGTTGGGTATAGATTGCTGTTAAATTCCGAGTGAGATTTCCGTGTAGATTAACAGGGGTAAAACGCATTAAGTGTGGGTAAACAAATGATTAATATTTCAGGCCAGATCCACTTGGCTACTTTTAAAGATTGACCTTACCCTACTTCAAGACCTCTGCCCAAGCCAAGTATTTGGCTTTTCATTCCAAATGGTGCCTGAATAACTTTTCATCAAATGTGGTTGTATGTGACATTAAGGATTTGAATTTAAAATCAGATATGCTTTTAAAAACTCATAAAATGCAAATGTTTATAGTTCTCTGAGTAGAGTTGCAATATGTGTGAGAGTACTTTACTAAATTGACTAGCACATTACCTGTCTAACATGGCTTAATTATTTTATTAATCTGTGTTACCAGCAGAACATTTTGTTTTACATCCAGGGGGGGTTTAAATGATAGTTTTAGGATTTGCATTTAGGATTTTGTCCCAGTGGGCTCACTTGAGATGTTATTTCTAGTCACCTTATTGGGCACAGGTTGCTGAATTCAGTTGTGAAGAGGGAGCCTACCAGTAGGTTTGGAACCTCATGTCAGGCAAGAACCCAACCAGGTTACATGCAACAGTTGTTTATGAGTATTACTTATACTGACACCAGCTGTTTCACAGTGGAGGCTCTATGGAATAGGGGAAGAGGGTACATTCTTGCACCAAAGGTGTGAATCCAGACTGCTACTTATCACCTGTGTGAGCTGGGGCAGGCTACTGAACCTCTCCAAGCCATGTCCTTCTCTATAGGCCAGGGACAGTATGCAACCCCAAGTACAATTGTGAGGATGAGAAACAATATATGCGAAGAGTCTTGTGTGGTATCCTGCTCATGGTAGGTTTTCAATAAATTGTAACCAGTAAAAAAAAAAAAAATCACTTGAGTCTTGACCAATGACTAGACTCATGATTAAAAAGTTGTGTTGGGCAGGGGTGCCTGGGTAGCTCAGTTGATTAAGCTTCCAACACTTGATCTCAGCTGAGGTCTTGATCTCAGGGTAGTGAGTTCAAGCCCACACCCAGTGTGGAGCCTACTTAAAAAAAAAAAAAAAGTTATGTTGGATAAAAAAGTTTAGATAGGCAGACCTCAATGGAACCTTTAAGCTTCTCAAATTATCTCCAAATTTCTCTATTTTTTTTTAACAAGGAACATCCAGTCAACATTTACTATATACATACTACTTACATTTACTACTTTCTTACATACATAACGTACATATGGAAATTATCCTTTCTTCCATCCTACATACATAATGTAGGATAGTCTAATCCTTGGCATTGCCCCTTTCTTCTCAAAGTCCTCATGCCTCAGATTCTGTACCATTGTTTCTCTTTCTGTAGGGGAGCAGGTGCAGGTAGAGAAATGAATTAGCGAAGGGAAGTACTACCTGAAGAAACTGTCCTACTGGTTGTTACCTGAGATCATTATGCAAAGCACAATTTCTACTATTAATTTGTGGGCTTTCCAGGAGAGAGTCCTGGCAGCAAGGACTATCTCAAAGCATTGGGTATTGGTGGTAGCATCAAAACAGCGAGGAAGAAACAGGGAAATTAATTGCTGGTAGGGATCAGGCCAGCGAGGAGGGTGACAGTCCTTTATGTTTGCCTGGCATTCTAGAGTTAACATAATCATGCTTTCAAATTTGTTTATTTTGCTAAACCTATGAGATAAGTAGTGTCATTATTTATAAATGAGTTACCTGCCTGATGCCCTACCCAGCGATAAGCCAGAGCCAGAGCCTACAGGGCCTCTGGGTTGTAGTCCTGCCTTGCTTCATGAAAAGAAGCCCATCTTGAGTCACTCCATTGTATTAAGCTGTAGCCTTTTAGGGACTGAATGAGAAATCATGATATTTAGGCACACAGAAGGGGCTGGTAACAAGCGGGCCCCTGTGACTAACTGGATAGCTGTCACTGGCCTGAAAACAACTGCTTTTGTCCTTTTCACATTTGGTTATGTGTTGCTGTGATCCCCATCACCGAAATTGGAATCGATAGCTAACATTTATTGGTGCTTGCTATGTGCGGCATGCTATGCTATTTTACCTCTATCAATCTTTATTATCACCCTATGGGATAGGTACGATTTTAATTCCTCCTTTACAGATTAGATGAGGCACAGAAAGGGTAAGGTCACACAACTAAGTCAAGGTCGGGAAAGAAGCCCCGGTAATTTGTTTCTAGTGCTATTATGCAGTTCATGGAGTTGAAGGGAGCACTTGACCACTGTCATGCAACATATGGAAGCAATATAAGGCTTCCAATAATTAATTATCCTGGAGAGAAGTTAGTTGGGCTTCCTCAGAATCAATGGGGACATTTAAATAATTACTTTTCTTCGCTTCTTAAAGTGCTCGGGCTAACGAAGTCTAGGGTGTTGGTAGAGAGGACAACCAGGTCGACTATCCTGGTTGACAAGTTCACTGCCACGGATGGGAATCCTGCTGGCCTGACTCTTTCCCTGGGTGTGAGTAGTGCCACAGGGTATGGTGTTTGGTGGCCTAACTTTGGTCGGCTTGCTGGAGGAGACCTCCTTCAGCCAAACCGTTCAGCAGCAGGGTGGCGAATCTCCCACCTAGCTGTTTGTTCATTAAGTGAATTGAGGGAAGGAAAACAAACCTATTTCCCCTGAGCAAGGAGCCATAGAGTTCTTGCGTGACAATGATTGTGTTTGCTGCAGCATGTTGTCAGCACTCCAGCTCTGTTTGCACATCCAACATCGTGTTAATTGTGCAAACACAGTGAGGCAGAGCTGTTCCTACCCTACCTCTGAGGGCCCTGCAAACACTTCCAGCTGGTATGTGCGGGTTTCCATGTTCGCACCCCCTTGGCATGGCGGGGTCTGACTGGTGACACTCATGCTGGAACCAGCCCGGTGAAAGAGGGTGAAATGCCAACAGGAGAGGACATGAGAGAAGCAGAACAATTTGCCAGCAGTGTGGCGTTGGCTAGCACCACACAGTACGGTGCAGTGTGAGGGAGGCATCTTCATGATCTGTGCTGCTACACACTTAAAGCTTTTCCAGCCCATGAAAACTGGCAAAAAGTCTTAGACTTGCAGGTAGTGAAGTCACCAGAAGGACAAAAGAATAAACAGAATAATGTGCCTTTGGTTCAGCTTTACTAGTGTGCTTTGGCTTCCCATTCAGAATAAGACAGCACCCACGTTTTCAAATCTGGCTCCCAGATGTGTTTATTTGAAACCTAAGAAATTTAAAGCAACTTGGATTGGTTTGGGAGGCAAAAAGGCATTTGTAAAGGGTTCCTTCTCCCTTTGAGATTTCATTTCTCATATCCTAGAGATAAAAATGATCTCTCCCTGTCTCTAATACCAAATACAATGTCATATAATTTAAGTAAATGCATCTGGTCACTGGAAGAAAATAATCATAGTTCAGGAATTTGATGGTATGGTCTCACTAGCAACTAGGATTCTGCTGTTATTTTAATTATTTATAATAATTAGGAACCCTGGGGGTAAGGTGAGGGAGGTGATGAGAGTTTTCCTAGTAAACTAATATCCACAAAGATGCTTCTCCAATTCCCTTTGGAGAAGACTGGAGATGACGCTCAAAGGGCAAAAAAGTTCTCTGACGGATCAAATAGAACATATCACCTCTGCTCTTTCCCCTAAATGCCCATGGTTCCTTTTTCTCTGTTTTTTGTTCATTTTAATTTAAATCATCACATAAAATGATGATTCATTCTTTTCAGTCGTTTTGCATTTTACTTCCTATAGGTCAACATATGACTTAAGAGGTAGTGAAAACTCTCAATTTGGAGGGCATGAGGTTAACTATTTCATACATAAAATGGTTCATTCCCATTTACATGAAAGGAGAGAACCAAATATAAATTTATTCTTCACATAATGGGCTAAAATTTTCTTTCATGAATAAAAGTAATGGCCTATAAAATAGTTTAAAAAGCCATTGAAGAGGCTGTTTTGATTAGGTGTCTGTATTTGACTAAGATACATTATTTTCTTAATAAGTTTCATTGCCTTTGGTTACTCCTCTCTCAAAGGGGGAAAAAAATCCAGTAAATTAAAGGTACATGCTAGCACATTAAAAAAAGTTCCAATGGCAGGACACAAATTATTTTATTACCACACCAACTGAGCCACTGATACTTCACAATTCATGAACAAATTTTCCATTACTATAGAGTCATGCTTTTATTGACTGTTATAAAATCGTCATTTGTATCTTTTTTATCCTGCTGTGTTTCTATTTTATTGGAAAAGTCCTATAACAGGTATAACATCAGCTCAGATTACCAAGAAATCTATAAAATAGCTTCCTGCTACTACCTTTGGTACGGATTGAAAGAATACATTATGATCCCACTGAGTCTCTGATAAAAACTGTGATTCACATGCCCACATGATTTATCCTTATCTGTTAGACATCCAGGCTTTATCTGCTCTATTAAATTATGGGGGCATTTCACTGGTATTGATTAGCTATGTTAGGAATAATTATAGCATCTGGGTCATGAAATTTAGGTACAAACTTCGGGCATGGTAATAAAAACAAAACAAAACAAAAGCCAAAAATGCTGCAGTGAATAGGAGAGTTGCAGAGGCAGCTGATTCTTGCCTGTGCTTTGGTTAAAACTGTCCACATTGGTCTCTGATACTCAGATATGCTGACAACTTGGGGTTAAAATAAAAACAAGGAGCAGGACGTGACAATAAACTAAAAGTAGCTCTAATTGGCCCATTTTTTTAAATTGCAAGATTAAAGAGAAGATAACAAAGGAATTCATTTTTAAAGATCAATGTCGATAATTTTACAAATAGTGTGGATAATATGATAGAACTTTCATAAATGATTTGACCTGTATCTTTTGAATATTAATAGAAGAGCATCATTGATCAAGTTGCTCTTGAGTGCTAATGGTGATAGAATTTCTATCCATGATTATATCTATGGGCCAGCTAGGAAAATCAGCTGGATACATTCTCATTTCCTTTCACATGGTTTCACTTGATGTTCACAGAGAACTTCTCTTAACGAATGGAGAGTGAAGTTTGTTTTTAAAGTAGAGAACATACCATATCTGGACTGTATCAACTTCAGCTGACTTCAAAAGAACAGGTCACACGGCAGAGGTAGTGATCCTTCATGACAAATGAGGACACGCCAGGAGGTTCAATCTTTCCTGGATACCATGGGAAGACTTTCTAATCATTTGGTGCTCATAAATGCAAATGGCACACTAGGGTTAAATAGCACTATTTCCAACAGCTTTGTGTGTAGCTATACATGCATCTCAAATAGATTTCGAACAGCTCAGCCAATCTTGTCCTAACAGCAACCCTATAGGGCAAGCCGATAATAGAGGGGTTATTTCACCGGTGAAGAAAACGCTGGTTATGTAATGGAATCAAAACTCGGTTCCACCACCAACTCTTCTACTGGAGTTTTTGGCTCATGTGTCAGGAATGTCTGGCTTTCTAGAGCAATGCTGTGGTAATTTATTCCCACTATCTGAACCCACAATGTGATGTAGCATAGATTTATAAAGGGAACTGATTTGAACTTTTTCTTTTCCTTATAAAGGTAGTAAACAGTAAATACTGTAAACAATACTTTCATAAAAGAATAGAAATTCTCTTTTGGCCAAGATCGATGTTTAGTGACTTGAAAGTAAAAGGCGGTTACTAAACACTATGTGTCAGAGTCTTGGTATATGAAAACTTATTTCACATATGCAATTTGATTGTCTAGCTTACGGGTTGAGGCTGAACTGTTGAAAATTCTGTGGAGATAGTGTGGAACAAGGATATTTTTGTTCCAGTTACCGAAAAAGCAAAGGGTCTATTTTCTCTCTTTCATGGCTTTTGATTAACTACCAATGTCGTGTTTTATATTGTGTTTTTGTTTGTTCTTTAAAATGATCCATGAAGTCCTTAAAATGTTAACTTACTTTCCTATCAACACATTTAATGATTTCAAACTTGCTTTATTTTTATTTCTGATGGCTCTTGAATTGGTTATGGCTCCTAGAATGTGAACTTTAAATTTCCTTCTTTCTGTCATTCTTTGTCCAATAATAATCTCTAAGCAAACACGTAAAAACACAGGAGAGCTCTCTATGAAGTCATCCAGTGATGGATCTTTCAAATGGTAGAGATAAAATGCCTTTGTAATATAAACTATTTCCAAAAAGTCAGATTTTTTTTTTGGCCATATGGCCAAAATGTTTTAAATGTTTATATCTGTATGGTGCAGGGATAAGAAGAGGAAGAGCACATTGTAGATCTGAACTAGCACAATTATTTGTCAATTAAAATATAAGCATGTGGATGCAAAAGGAAGCATCTCAACATGCCCGCTTTTATATTTTGGAGAAGTCATTTTCCCTATGATTAAAAGATATCCCTTGTAAGGAACTCATCAAAAATTCCCCGTCCTTCCAGCACTGAAATGATTGTAATTCTGTCAACATGTCGTAGGGGCATATATAACCTTCTTTTATTGTGTCAGCCTACAGGCATCCTTGATCTCAATTGGTGTGAATTTCATTTAATTGCCAAACTGTGGGATGATGCAAGGTAGATTCTATGATTTTTATCCCTAGTTCACACTTTCTCTTCCTCTTGAAGCTGAACATGTCTAACTAGCGGAGCTCCCTAATTCTGATGGCCAGCCTCTAATTAGTTATAATTCAGCCACCATCCTGCTTTAAATTTCAGGTCAATATTGGTAATTGTACCACATGCTTTCCTTATTTTTCCAAATGGAAATTTCTTTTACCAGTGATAGTGCTGATAATGTCGGCAATAACAGAGCAATTATAGACAAAATAACAGTTGTATCAACGCAAAAAAAAAAAAAAAAAAAAAAAGAGCCTCAGAAAGTTGCCTCAATCTAAAGGCCACTTGGAGGAAATTTCATACTTTTTAGTGGCCAAAAACTGTTTGATATACTGGGGGTGGGTGGGCATTTACATTTTCAATGACCATCTAAACATTTCTTGAAAGTAGAGTCTTCTATTGATCTCACTGCTCTAAAAGCATGGATAGCCGTATTTTCCTTTGGTGCTAGTTCAATTCATTCTCAATGACTCATTCATTCTGTCCTTGATGAAAGAGAATAAGAATACTGGCCTCACTGGACCTCAGCAGTAAGCGAAAATATGAAAGCAGAATTTCATGACATACTAGGATTTGAAGCAAGCTATTTGGGATCAGGAGTTCACCTGATTAGTTCATATATGGGCCTTGCCTTATAATCACTGAAGGTCGATTTGGGATTATCTACAAATGTCAAGATAGATAAATGTACTCTGGTGGTAGATGGGCACTGGATCAAGCAGTTAGCTTATTAGGCAGCATTTAACTTAATATGCCCCACCCCCAACACACACACACACATACACTGTTTGGATTATATCTAGATACCCACAAATGTTTATTTAGCTCTTCTATGTGTCATGTATTGTTCTAGGATCCAGGGATACAGCAATAAACCAAATGGAATAATTTCCTGCAAGGGGCAAATATTCTAGCCATGAGGACAGAAAATAGACATGTAGTGAAGAAATACTTTCAGAAACACACACTGTGATTCAGATCAAAGAGGTGAATGCTTCGCATGAGGGACAGGGTGGGGCTGCTTCATCAGGTAACAAGGGTCTCTTCAGGAGTCACCACTAGAGTTGGGATCTAAATGAAAAGAAAGTACTTTGCAAGGATCTGGGGAGTGGATCTTTCCAACATAAGGAAGAGCTGGCAAAAAAGGCCCTTGCAATCAAAGCCAACCAGATATGCTGTGTGCCAGAAGGAAGGTCAGCGTGACATCTGTGTTGTAAGTGAGGGGAGGATAGTGGGGAGCAAGGGCCAGGTTTTGGAGGCCTTGTAGATTTTAATAAGGGTTGTATTTCAGCCCAAGTATAAGGGGAAGCAGAGGATTTAAAGCTTTAGAAACACTTTGTTGACAGAGTAATGATTTAAAGACTATTTCATTGGTTCTAGGGAGAGATGCCAGTGGTCTGCACTAGGGTGGAAGAGTGAAGATGGTGAGTGGCAGTTGGACTTGAGATATGTTTTGAAGGGCTAGATGTAAATGTGAAGCAAAGCCAGGATGACTCGTAGGCTTGGGAAGGAGTTGGGTCTGTGAGTGGACTAATAGGTAGAAGTGACTATGGAAATCAATAGTTGTACCTTGGCCGGGTTCAGTGTAAGATGCCCTGCAGGTATCCACATGAAGATGCCGAGTAGGAGCTGGATAAAAGAAGATAGAACTCGGTGGAGTGGTCCATGCTGTGGAAATAGATCACTGATACATAGATTGCATTTGAAACAGTGGGAGTGGGTGAGGTCACACGAGAGGAGGGGGTATAGGGAGAAGATGGCTGAGGACAGGGCCCTGTAAACACTGACATATTTTACAGATTTTCTAGAAGGATCTAGGAAAGGAGCTTAGAAAAAAAATTGTGATGTAGAAGGAAAACGAGACATATGTAGATCATAGGAGTCAAGAGAATGAAATGACGAGAGAAGAAGTGTACCCAGTCCTGATAAGTGCTACTGAATGTTAACTCAGCGCTGTCCACTCTGGAAATTCCTCCCCCTTGTGAAGATACAGACCTTCTCTGGTGGATTCACTGGAGTGGTGAGCTGTAACATAGGCCTGAGCTGCCCTGCCAGCAGGGGACCAACGTACCCTCCCTGATCGGATAGATTCCAGTTTTTGGTCTTTAAAGCCTACCAATCTCCATGGAACTTCATCAAAGTACAGAGACATGCTAAAATCTTTTGAGGGGAGAAAAGTCAGGGGGAGAAAGGTTTCTAAACTAGTTTATAAACAGGAAAACGAAGGCCTTGAAAAGCTGAGGATTGCTTGAGCTCAATGCTGCTATCATGGTCTCCTCATTGCAAATCTAGAGGCAAACAGTTTGCCATCCTCCTGTGAGGAAAACAGGTAGGGATAAATGCATTCATATTTCTATTTTCTCTCTCTCTCTCTTTCTCTCTCTCCTCTCTCTCTCTCTCCTTTTTAAAGGATTTTATTTATTTATTGGCATAGAGAGAGAGAGATTGAGAACAGCAGGGGGAACAGCAGGCAGAGGGAGAGGGAGAAACGGGCTCCCTGTGGAGTAGGGAACCCAATGTGGGACTCCATTACCGGACCCCGGGATCATAACCACCGAGCCACCCACATGCCCCTCTATTCTCATAGCACACATGGTTAGTCATTATAATTAAGTCTGAAGTGTGCAAATTAGAGGAAATGCTAGTGGGTGTCTCTGCTCAGTGGCATTGAGGAATGGACTCTGGACACCGGGCAGCCGGTGCTACACTGTGACTCAGCAAGGCAACTCTGAGAACAGGACATCACAACATCTTTCATCTTTTTCTTAAGAAAGGAAAACCAAAAAAAAAAAAGAAAAAAGAAAGGAAAACCACGAGCACGAGTCACACAATAAAATTGTACATTCCATAGTGTCATCGCTCCTAGCCTATGTGATTTCTTGGTCTAACTTAGAGCAACTGTGAGTCTTGATGGAGAGAATACGGAAAGGCTTCTGAGATACTCAATTTTAAAGATAACTCGTGTTGTCCAAGCTCCTCTCTATCCTAGGGGAGGCGAGCTGGTTCCTTTTGTCCTATCTGATCATTGTTTAATAGGAAAGGGGTAAGACTACGGCTGAACATCCTATGTTTGAAGGAAACCAATTCACTCGGTTACACCCATCAAGAAATAAATAATTAAAAGAATTTTAAAAAATCAAGCACTCAATTTTTCTTAAAAATTCCCAAGAGTTGGGATCAGTTTGTTATCTCTTACTCCTTTTACTGGCTCAGAATGCTATTACTTGGTATGTGTTGGAGGTCCTCAGTTTCCCCTGTAAGTCAGACTGGTATAGAAGGAAGATATCTCCGCAAGGGAAGCTGATGGCTTGGTGCTTGGGTGGATAACACGGCTAATAGTATTTGCTTTGTGCATTCTTTCCCTCACAGCTTCTGGCTCTGTGCTGGATTCCTTGACCCCATAACGATGTTTTGACTGAGGATTCCACACAATACAGTCAGGAAAATTCACAGAGCCCTGCCTGCCACTTTGCAAGGACTCAACTCTTGTCACACTAAATGAATGCTCTAAACAGCAAATGCAAAGAGTTTTCCTGGGAGGGTATGGGGCCCAGAGGCAGTGCATTTGCGACAGAATTCAGGAGGGAAATGTGTTTCTCAATGTAAAAGTTTCAGGCGGGTTAAAGATGTTGCAATCATAAAGTGGGGTGAAGAAGTGGATTTGAAATCAGAGACTCCATCATCTGAAGATAACTAGTGTCCCAGGCAAAAGTTTCCGAAGACCAGGATTTCACATCTTGAAGTAGGAATAAGTGCATAGAAGCAAGAGGCACCGTTGAACAGGTGGGCGTTGCCTCCTCAGGAAGCAGAAACGAGCACACGCAGCATATATCACACTGTCTTATAAGCATAACTGAGTCCAGCAGAAGTAGGTTTTTGATCTGATAATATGATTAGGGGAAAAAAATCATTTGGTTGAAAATCAATTGGATTGGCTATCCACTACCTGGTGAGCCTAAAATCCGAAAAGTAATTAAAAAAAAAAAAAAATCTCTGTTCTTGTCTTGGATTGACTTTAAATGTCACATTTTGTCTCAAGAGCAGTGGGGGGTTTCATTCACAGTCTCAATGACACAAAAACTTCACAGGTGATGCTAAAATGCATTCCTGAAATCAGTAGAATGCTGTGGGCATGTTTGGGTACTCCTAATGGAATACCTTTCTCATTCTCTCTCTCTCTCTCTCTCTCTTTTTTTTTCCCAGAAGTGAAACAAATGACATAAAACCGAGACATTGATAGAACAGTCTGGAGAAGGAATGGACAAGACTGTACTCTCGATCTGGTTTTTTTTTTTTTAATTATTTATTTATGATAGTCATACAGAGAGAGAGAGAGAGGCAGAGACATAGGCAGGGGGAGAAGCAGGCTCCATGCACCGGGAGCCTGATGTGGGATTCGATCCCGGGTCTCCAGGATCGCGCCCTGGGCCAAAGGCAGGCGCCAAACTGCTGTGCCACCCAGGGATCCCTCTCGATCTGTTTTGAAATCAAGTCTCACGCTGAGAGTTGACTATGGTTTTTGGAATTTTCTTTGTGTCCGACTTTTTCAACCTCGACACCACTGACATATAGGATCAGACAATTCTGTGTTGTGGGGACAGTCCTGTGGGTTGCAGGGTGTTCAGCAGAGCCTCTGGCCTCCCCTCCACCAGGGGCAGGAGCCACCCTCCGGCACAAGCCAAAGTGCCCTAATGTCCCCTGGGGCACCGCCCTCCCCACTCCCCAGTCCCCTTGGAGAACCTCTGCTGTGTGTTGATGCCTGACAGTGAATCCTCTGTGTCCCTACCGGCCTTAAGAGCCAATTTCGTTTGGGGAATATAAAAAATAGTGAAAGGGAATAAAGGGGAAAGGAAAAAAATGAGTGGTACATATAAGAAAGGGAGACAGAACATGAGAGACTCCTAACTCTGAGAAATGAACAAGGGGTGGTAGAAAGGGAGGTGGGCAGGGGGTGGGGGTGACTGGGTGAGGCACTGAAGTGGGCACTTGATGGGATGAGCACTGGGTGTTATTCTATATGTTGGCAAATTGAACATCAATAAAAAATAAATTTATAAAGAAAAACCTTAAAAAATAAAAAAAAATTAAAAAAATAAAGGTACGTGTTCCATGAAATAGCTACAGCATAAATTTCCAAAATTAAAAATATTCATGTGATAAAAAAAAATATTCATGTGATTGCTAAAAAAAAAAAAAAAAAAAAAGCACCAATTTCGAGTTCAATACACCACGGTTGCCTAAAGGTCAAACCAAGAAGTCACATAGCCTGAGAATGATGACATTATGGAATTTACGGATTTATTGTGTGACTCTTGCATTTCTTTGCTTCAGGTGGGGCAGTTACTTCCTAGTTCCTAACTTTTTGAGGCAAAGGAGGAGCGTTCCTTAACACAGGAATTTTGCTAGCTTCAAAATCAGGGACAAAGATTAAATGTGAAAGGAGGGGGAGGGATGAAAACCAGCAAAAATGGAGAGAAAAGAGTGCTAAGAAATTAGAAATTAGAATGAGATTTGGAGAAGGGACAGAAGAAACTGGAGATTTCTTTTCAAAGGAGTCCCCACACTCCGGGAGTACATTCCTTCTGAATGTTAATTACAGTCTTTACCTTGGCATTTTGCTCTCATATCAGGGAAGCAATTACTGGCCTAATTCAAATTCATAGCAGCCATTAACAATGAACAAACAGATACATTATTTTAATTCCATTTGCTGCTTCCTTTCTGCTGATGTATTGACCCATGAAGCTTTGACTGGATGTCCTGTAATTGGCATTTGGCAAAGGCTGCTATCATCATCATCCTTTTCATATATGAGTATTTATTAAGCACATATTGCATATATAATACCTTGCAAGGGCAGGCAGCTTAAAGACCACAGGCCAGAAATAGCCTTTGCTTTTATAAATTTATATAATTATGCCTTCATTTTTTTTTTTAGAGAAAAATTTAGTCTGTGTGTGTGTGTGTGTGTGTGTGTGTGTGTTTGCAACAGTCAAGGTGAATACCAGTATGCTCAAGGGATTGTTATTTCTTAACTTAAATATCATTTCCCACCATTTTCAGTATATTATTTCAATCATACACGACTGTATTCTGGGCTCAATAATAATATTTATATCAGAATCCAAGGCAAGATCTTACAATGAGATATAGTCAATAAAAAGAGAAGCAAACAAGAAAAATAGCTCTCAAGTGGAATAATCTGGAATGCTTTTCTTATAATTTCCTATTCTTTCTTGAGTCGATGACTTTTCTTATCATTGTGCTCTATAATATTCTCTTCCTTCCCCTTAGTTTTGCACACTGACATGAGTTTTATGTTTTAATTTGGAAGTACTTTATATGTGCCCAGTCATTTGTGTTTCCTTCTTCGGGGCCATTTAATATCATTGTCCTGTGTCCCAAGACATCAGCCCTTATATAGATTAATTGGTTTGGCTAGAAACAGTGCCCAAAGCCATCACCACTCTGTTAATCCCATAAGCTGTGGGCAAGTCATTTGCCTTCTTGGATCTCAAAGTCTTCATCTACAGAGCAGGTTGATGGGATTCTAGAGAATCTTCTGGCTTCGAGATTTTATTTCTATATTTGTTTAAACTTACACGTTCATTATAGAAACATGATCCTTGTATTTCTGGTTTGTGGACTTAGCAGGTGCTATGAAATACTGCGCAACAGGAAAATTTCCAGTGATTTCTAGTAACAGACCAAACATTATTGAAATGAATTAAATCGAGGCTAAATCATACAAAGCCGGATTTTAGAAAAAAAAAATATTGAAAAGGAGATCATCTTGTTCAACTGTCCCACTCATGCAGGAATCCCACTTACATCACCTTTGACAGATGGTCATCAGTCTGCTTCTGCCTCAACAGTGACCAGTTGCTTAGCCATTCTTGTGGCAGGTCATTTATATTGTCAATCAGCTCTGAATGGGGAGGGATTCTTTTCTTTATGTGAAACAAAAATCTGCCTCCCTGTACTTCACCCAATTTTTCTAATTTTGTCTCTAGATTAACATGGAATGCATCTCACATTGTCATTGTTCAAGTGTTTAAAGATAACTATCATTTCACCGTTATCTGACATGAACTTCATTCAATTGACCTATTTTTCCTATCTTAAATAAAGGAAAGAAATCTATTTTCACCCTGCCTGACATAAGCAAAAGCCCCTAATGGTATCAGATGGCGAGGCTTTTGCTGACATTTAATAAAGTGTCTGGAGATTGAGGGTACACACTCCAATGGAGAATTTCTAGATCAAATTGTACACTGATTATAGAGTCTGGCTTCTGTAATTAGTACCCTAAAATTGAGTTATTATTTATATTGCCACCAGAGCATTGTACTCAAAGAGCTGACATTTCAAGTGAAGTTGAATAACTAACTGGTGTTGATAGAGAAGGGGAAAGCCCCATCACCCCCCCCCCCAAAGTCAGAGCTCACGATTTTAACATTTATCTCAAGGATTGAGGTTCTATTGAAAAACTGACCTGATTTTGGAAGATAAAAGTCTGAGTTCTAGGCCAGTCTGGAATAGTCACTTATAAAATTAAAGGATTTCTGGGTTTTCTTTGGTGTTTTCATTGGCTCTATCTCCTCTCTTTCAATTCACTAGAAGACACATAAGGTATCTTTGGTTGGCTGACAAATATACCTACTTAATGTTTTGGTAAAAGGTTAAAGTTGTAAAATCTAGGTTAAAAAAGGTCACTGAGCTACGTATCTGGAAACTTGAGTATTATTCTTGACTCTGCCACTAACTACTATGATCTTTGACAGTACACTTAAATTCTTTAGATTTTAAGTTTCTTAATACTTAATCTGAGAGGATCGAGTTGAGACTCTTTAAGACTCAAATATCCATTCCTTTTCAACAGTAATATTCTTAAGGAAGGATTTTGAACTACTTGAGAATTTTAATACAGTGCCCTCTTGCTTCCTATTATTAGGAATAACTAAAGGTTGGTTGCATTTGGTCAGGCACCTGCTAATATGACTTAGGCACCTTCTTTGTATACCATGTTGAGGCCCGTGGGTTTTATTACTGTGAAGACAGAACCTGAGAAATGCAGTGGTGTTCCAAATGCTGTGAGTCCAATATGAGGCTGATGGGTTGAAGTTGATGATGGAATGACAATTTCTTTGAGATCTTGGTTATGTGATTAATCCCAGCTAAGTCTGGGTTCCATTACTCTAAAATACCTGGTTGGGGATGGAGACTTGAAAGGGGTGTTCTCTCTAGTATTTCTACAATTGGTTACATGGAAGGCACTCACTCAGTTTTGGCTTAATTTAATTCAAATGAATTAACAAATGAATTAACGGTAAGTCCAAACAGAAAAGTTTTGTCACTTTTTACTATTACCTTATTCCTAACGGGGTAATCGATTTAGATAAAGTCAATTTCAGTATTTGAAAACATTTAATGACTTACACAATTCAACAAATGCATATATAGGGATGCCTGGGTGGCTCTGCCTTTGGCTCAGGGCATGATCCTGGAGTCCCAGGATCAAGTTCCACATCAGGCTCCCCGCAGGGAGCTTGCTTCTCCTTCTGCCTGTGTCTCTGCTTCTCTCTGTGTGTCTCTCATGAATAAATAAAGAAAATAAAATCTTTAAAGAAAAAAACCCAAATGCATATATAGTCACAGAGTTCTCTCTTGATTTTAAAGCTGTGAGAGTTGACTGAGGTCCATATATAGATAATGTCTCTATGAGATATATGTCTATGATATACGAGATATATGAGATATATGAGATATATGTCTATGAGATATATGAGAGATAGTGTCTCTGCTTCTCTCTGTGTGTCTCTCATGAATAAATAAAATAAAATCTTAAAAAAAACAAATGCATATATAGTTCTCTCTTGATTTTAAAGCTGTGAGAGTTGACTGAGCTACATACATAGATAATTGAAAAAAAGAAAAAAAATGTGTGTGTTGGGTTTGCCACTCCAAGGGAAGACTCACCACTGGAGAAACATTGACAGGTGTCTTGTGATAGATAATGTTATTCTTTTCTGCACCATGTTTAGGCAAAAATTTATGAGCAACTCATGTAAATGAATGCAGTTTGTATTACATCCACATAGCCAATCCTAGCATTTAATAATCAGTGCCAGTGTTGCTAATTTTTCTTGATTTCCTAATTTCATGGGCTAGCTCCCCTTCTTTTTCTTTCACCTCAATATCATTTCCATCATTTGATACATCTGCTTTTGGAAAAACTGAGGTCTTGTTTATTTTATAGTATAAGGGCTCATGCACACCCTTTCCTTTCCCATCCTTGAGTGCTCTGAAGGTGGGAGGGTCCAGATATTGTAAAGTGGAGGGCATGGATGGAGGACGTGAAGCTGGTTGAGATGCGCTGGAGGGATACCCGGATAGGGTAGTGGAATGAACAGAGAGAGGGAAGACGCAATGTTCCCCTGCGTCACAGACATCATCCACCCATTCATTCACCCACTCTTTCACTGAAATATTTGTCGAGTGTCTACTTTGTGCCAGGTGCTAGGTAATAGGAATAAAGATGCATAAGCAGATGTGATCCTGCATTCATGGAGTCTATGGTCTACATGGAGGAGACCATGAAAGCAACATGATTTATTGAGTACTATCGGGAAAAGTGGACATAGAAGGGACCCCAGCCCTGGCTCGGCTTCTTGGAGGAAGAGTCATCTGCTCTGAAACCTGAAAGATGAGGCTGAAATAGCCAGGGACAAGTGGGGAGGGATACAGGAGAGAGACCCTGCAGACTAAGAGGACACTTTGAGTAACTGGCAAATTAAGGAATTTTAAAATAGTTGATTTCAGCAGGGGAGTGATGGAAAATCCAGGAAGCTTGTGGTGGGGGGGGGGAGGATATAAGCACCGACTTTTTTTCTGATCTTCTAAGTGCTAAGTAAGTGAGAGGTTTGAGACTCCACTTTAGATTTTTGTGTACAATTTCAGGTGGAGTGTCTTTACTCTGCACTGCCATCACTCCCGCAGCCCCACCTGGACACTGAAACACAGCCTTTCATTAATTACATAGCAGGGATTGAATGTTTTCAATGCAAATGCTTCAGAGGGTTTCTAAACTGCTAAGGAAAAGTCTCTCTATGAGTCTTTCCAGTTTCTCAAAGGGAAGGGGGCAGACTTCAGTGCAGCGAGTTCAGGGCTCTCTGAGTCATAGGAGAAAGGGGAAAATGGGTCTCACACATTCGCATGGTTTCAGAGTTTCACAAATGTCTTCTGTGACTTGATGCTCATTTGTGGAAGAATCTGGAAGGAAGTAGGGCCGGAGGGAAGTGAGGTTGGGGAAAGAGAAGAGTCTTTCTCATCTCTGCTGGGATGGGCTGAGGAGGGAGCACTTCAATGGGAATGCTGATAACTCTTTTACCATCAAATCCTATGACCATTAAAAGTTCTTCTACGGTTAAGAGCCTGTGCCTGGACCCAGTCAGCAAGATGCGCTGGTCATCAGTGTTGACAGACAGCAAGACAAGGGAGAAAGCAGGGTGCCTGCCTGAGAGTTCACTAAGCTCCAACTTTCCAGCAAAACCGTCTCACAGAGAAACCAGAGACTGTACTCCATTGCCATAGATGACGATCAGCCTTTTAATTTTGTAGTTTGAGATAAAGTACCCCTTGATGTATATTTGATTATTAATTATTATATTATTGTTCATTATTTCTGAAAAGTAATAACATGTTTAATAAAAATCTGAGCTACAATAATGAAAATCATTTAGATAATTTCGAGCATTTCAACCTCCTGAGGACTTCAATTTGATTTCTAAAATACAGTAGAAACTTACTAATTCAGACTAATGACAGAGAGCCCCATTGTGAATTACTGAATTCTGCAGATGAATGGGTATGCAAACAGAAAAAAAAATCAAGGAAAGTAAATCACACAATATGCTTTATCCATTTGTTTTGACAATGGCAGTTCAGACTTAACAGTCTATGATAAAACTGTGCTGCATATCAGGAAATGTATTGTCGCTTGTTTCATAAAGATGATGAAGTCTTGGTGATCAGAAATCTCACTATAGAACTCAGACATTAAATCCTTGCTCAGAGATAGCTTTGGGACTGCAGGGGTTTCAAATAATTATCTGGCTTACAAAGTACTGAAGTGAGAACCATGGAGTTCTACTGTAAATGCAAAGCGAGGAACAGAGGTAAAAAAAAGATAGTTTAATCCATCTTATGCTTGCCATTTCGTGTTGCTATAATATTTTTTTCTCTGCAATCATGGGTCTTTTGAGGCAGAAGTGACCTCCTATACATTCTCTTGCCCAACCTCCTAGTCTACTACACTGCTGTATCGATTATGGTTTTACGATTTTTCCTTCAAGAAAGGGCAAGATCCAACCTAATTACATGCCATCCTCCCCTCGTCTGAGAAAGGGCTGCACATTTTGTTATGTGTGGAATAAGACCCAGGCCCAGGGGTAATGTTGGGATTCGGAATCCAACGCACCTCAATTTTTATGACCCATCGTTTTGTGCAACCTCCTTCTCTTCTCCTTTCTATTAAGCTTGATGAATGGTTCTCAACCCTGGCTGTCCGCTGAACCACTGGGGAATGATTCAAACACACCATTCCCCATGTGCAGACTTTCTGCCTTGATTGATGATTGAGAGCTGCTTAGAGACTGTATTTAAGAGGGACCCATGTAGAGCTGTCTTTATCTTCAGTTTTCTACTCTGTGTCCTTCCTAGGGCCGCAGCAGCGAGGATCAGGGTAGATGGCAGGGCAGGGTAGGGGGCAGGCTGGCTGTCAGGTGGAGGAAGGGAGTAGAAGCCTGAGCCCGGCCTCAGCAGGCCAGGTTTGAATTCTCAGCCCATCGCTCACTCGCTGGGCCACTAGCTAAAACTACTTAACATCCCTCTGCTCAGGTTTCCTCACCTGTGAAATGCAGATAATAAAACCATCACCTCTAGAGAGTTGTGATGAAATGAGTCAACTTACACCAAGGGTTCAGAACAGTTCTCAGCACGTGGCAAAAACTGTAAGCTTGGCAGCTGTCATTCAAAGGGACCCAGAGGGCAAGGACATCGCTATGTAAGGCCTGCAGGTTCTGAAAAAATTAGGCTGCCCCCCTTCCCTCCCCCACCCAGGAGACAGCAGAATTGCTGAGGGCTGTCAGGAAACCAGGATGGCCCTTTGGGTAGGCACCAGACATGGTCTGAAACGGAGACCGTTCTATAGGATCTTCTACTAGAGACGCAAGCTTATATGAGAAAAGGGCCAAGGGACTAAAATCACTTAGAGTGAAAGATGGGTATACCCAAGCTCTGATAAATTCTGTTCATCGCCAAACCCAGATCTGGAACAGCTGTTTTAGAAGGAAGACTGGTTCTTAAAATGCTTGCTTCTCTGTGGAAGGAGCCGTTGTGCACACGTGATGAGCCTGGTTGAGATGTCCCAAACACTGACACAGCCATAGTGACTCCTTGGGGTCAGTGGGTTTGGGGTGGGGTGGGGTGGGGACACCTCGGCAAGGTGAAATCCCAAAGACTGGCAGGTGAGAGACACTGTCGAGGAGAGAGTCGAATGAAGAGGAAATTTCTGGCAAGAGCAAAAAGTTAAGCATACCTCCAGCATTCTTCTCTCTTAAGTAAAACCCAGACTTATTGAGGATTTGTAAATTGTTCATTTTGTGGTGAATACTTCCCTTTTTAGTGGCAAAATTTACATTTTTTGGGGGGGGGTCTCTCCTTCCTGTTCTGTGTCTTTTTGTTTCAAGCCAGGCAAGGCTCGGGGAATAGAATACAAGTTTAATACCGGCCTAAGCCAAAACTAATTAGGGAAGCAAACTCGCTGCTCCCCTCAAAAATCAAACATTGCATTCCAGAATCAAGTCAAAATGACTTTTAGATTGTCTGTTATTTGGGAATATCTGTACAGCGGCTCCTTCAATTACCGAGTCTAATTTGGAGTTGACTGCAAATTTAAGTACTTTTAGCAGGAGAAGTTCATGAGTCATTCAGACTAAATCTAATTCATTTGTACAGTATTTCTTGGGCAAAGGTGGGTAGCTAGGGATTCACCTAAGTCTAGAGGAGGGAAAAGCTGCAGTGTGAGGGACTTTCTAAGGGTCCCTAAGCGAGGAGGCAGCTGAAATGGAAAATCAGATGTGCTTTCCACATCTGCACCCTGTCCTGCCTCCTGCTTTTGCCTTAACTTGCTTGCTGGCACCTCGGACTGCTCCCGGCCCCCACTCCCTCTCTCTCTCTTTGTACAAACACACAGAGGCTATCTGGGGGGAAAACAGCCTGGTTATAGCATTGTTCACACATGTGATGTCTACATGCATCTCCGCATCGTGCACATCCTGTGAAAGCCCGGAGACCGTGGTATTTGGATATAATTGAAAGGGCGCATGCTAATTTGGACACTGTGACAGCACCGTAACCAAGATTCACAGTTGCAAATGCTTGACAACTCAGCTATTGGGTGAAAAGAGGGTGATGGGAATCTGATTTGATGGGATGACCCTTTCTGACATGTGAACAAAGAAACCTGCGTATCTATTTTTAACCAGGCTCTGGAGACTTCCAGTAATTGACATTCGGAGCTGAGGCTCCTACTTGTCCCAGTTCCTGGAGAGATTTGCATCTTTTTCCGTGTTTGGGTTTTGTCTGTCTCATCCCTCGGAGCAGGTGGGAAGCAGCATTCATCTCTGCGGCGGCAGAAGGCTTTTCAACCTGGAGTCTAGGGTCTTCTACTCCAGGCAAGCTGCGAACACGGTTCCGAACATTTCTGAGCTGTTCTAGCTGAGGGCCCCTGATAAGCTAAGTCTTGGCATCATGGTTGTGGTTTATTGGTGTAGGGAAAAGGGAGGCATCAAGCCTGCATCCTTGAGTTGAGGTGCAACAGAAGGAATAATGAAGCCAGAACTTGGTAGCCAAGGCTCCTGCAAAGTTTTCTCAAATGAGGTAGTGATCAGATTGCAAAATTGTAAAGTCTGTGGATTTGGTTTCCGGGGCTTTCCCTTGTCTCACTATCCCTTCTCCATGGTGTTCCTCATTTTGCCCTGTCCGCCTTCCCATATTTGGGTCTTATTCTATCTTTTCCTAAATAAAACCACTCCCTATAGCAGGGAATGATTGACCCATACTGAGCCATGGGTGCATGGGGCTCATGCACTACTTCTCAGAGCATGTGCTTTTTATTTTATTTTATTTTATTTTATTTTATTTTATTTATTTTATTTATTTTTATTTTATTTTATTAGTTTATTTTAGCATTTTAATAGAAATGAAGCCTTTATGCCAAAGATGTAAAACTTTTGCTTAGGGATTTCAAATATCCAGCAGGGGCTGTATTTTCAGTTGAGGGTGGAGATTGGAGTTTTGTTCTTGTTTTTTCCTGGAATTATTATGATGTCAACATTTAACTACTGAAATACAACTTCTCTCTATTTAAGGCCAGCCTCCCCTAAGATGAAGGTAGGAAGAGTGTGAAATCTGGGAAATATTTTGATGGTGCCATTCTATTCTTCACCATCATCAGAAGGGTTACTGGTGATTTTCTAAGTAAAATGCAAATCTCTTCACTCCAACTGACAGCCAGAAGTAGTTATTAATGGCTCTTAGAGTAGAGACCGAAATCCTTCGGGAGGCCAGCAAGGTCCCCAGAGGTTGCAGCCTTCTCTGGCTTCTTCCTGAACTTTCCCCACCCCACCCTTGATAGGGCTTTCTCCAGCTCCTCAGCTATAAAATCCAGTTTGCCTCAGGGGACCACCTCCTCCACACCAGGACATCTGATCCTCCCTTATCTCTCTGCCTGAAAGTTGCACCCTCACTTCTCCCGTCCTCTCCATCCCCCACCCCACCTTTCTATCTAGATGACTACAAATCACCCTGCAGATATTGGAGCAAATGTCACTTCCTCAGGGAATATTTTGATGATTAGGTCTCATCTCCTTGTTATTTGCTCTATTCTTATCCATTACAGCGCTGAGACAATTTGCAATTATACCTCTATTTGTGCCATTATTTACTGAGTGCCCAAGTATCCATTTCCATAAGGACGAGGGCTGCATGCGAAGCATTTACCACTGATGTTCCCATCTCTAGCACACTGCCTGGCTCACGGGGTTCAATGAGTAGCAGCTATGACGTCAAGCAGTTTACGTACATAACTGACAAATTATATCGGAGCCCTGAAGTTTCATAGAAATTTTCTCCCATCCTGACTGAATGATCATCATGATGGTAAGTTTAGTGACCAGAAGAGACCTTAAATGGAGTTGTCTTCAAAACATGTATTATCTTCTTGGCGTTTGATATGTATGGTTCCATGTTTACACACACATACATATGCAGCGTAATTGGGATAATATTTAATTTTTCAAAGGATCCTTTTCATCTTCTAACATATTTTCTTACCAAAAAAATCTCTGTGAGTAAAGTAAGGCATTTTACTCTGAAAAAATTAAGATACATGTCTACATATACATACATATCATCTTATAGCAAGATGTATATCTTACTACAGTGTGTAGTAGTGGTAGTTACCTACTATAGTATATAGTGTATATAAATGTATAGTGTTGGTATATAGTAAATATATATATAAAATATACATATTACCTTAGTGTATATAGCACATAATATATATACACACTATAGTTTGTATCTCCTATACTGCATAGCATGTATATAGCATATATACTATATATGTGCCAATTTACTAGTGTATAATTATATATATAATGGATATACAAGCTTACCACCATATTACATATATTTACAAAGAACCACACTGTAGGCTAATTGCAAAGATAGACTTCATTACTGACTTGTGTAATCAAGAGTGACGGTTAAGATAGTGTTGACTCTGTGTGGGTGTTGTTGAGAAGCTTGGCTCTAGACAGCCCTTCCTTCCGTGTTGGCGTGTGTGAAAATGGCTCTTCTGCTGTTTGCTTATGCTAATAAATGGATGCTTTGAGAAGTCTTTCATTGCTGACTTTTCTATAAAGTGAAAGGGAATAAAACAGTAGTCAGTCAGGAAGCAGTTCAGCCGAAAATGTGTTTGCTGCACAAGCATATTATTGGACCAGAGCCTCAGACCTACAGTTCATTGAGGATGCTGTTCTGCTATTTGGATGATAATCCTGAAAACTAATGGATGTATGATTTTAAGAAAGTGTGTGGTTTCTCTTTTTTAGGTACATGGGGTTAGGAAGCACAACAACAACAAAAAGAAAGCTACACCTATGTTTCATGTACTTTGCATCAAGGACTCTGCTCAGTACTTCTGGTTTTCAAAAATATTTATTTATTTATTTAAGAGAGAGAGAGAGAGAGAGAGAGAGAGAGCATGAGTGGAAGGGGCAGAGGGAGAGGGAGAGAGAATCTCAAGCAGAGTGCAGAGCCCGATGAGGGGGCGGGGGGGGAGCTCCATCTCACGACCCTGAGATCATGACCTGAACTGAAACCAAGAGTCAGGTGCTTAAACCAAGTGTGCCACCAGGCACCCCAGCACTTCCGTATGTCTTATCTCTTATTTAACTCTCCCCATATGCTGAGAGACATAGGTATAGTTAGTGACATCTTACAGCAGAAAACTCAGTTAACTTGCATAATCAGTAGCCTGATTTGTGGAACGGTTCTACTGCTCTGAGCGCCATGAGTCAATTCCATTGGCTTAGGATCCTCTCCTGAAGCCCCTTTTCCAGTTAACCTGAATATTCCACCAGAGATGTACTGTCCTATTAAATGAGTTTCTAGGATCTATGAAGTGAAGTGACTGGTGTCACGTCAGGGCTTGTGGGTTACGATCCCAGCCCTCATGATTGCCTACAGAGCTGGCCTGTATACCATTCCCAGGTCTCAAACCTTGCCCTAAGCACTGCTTCGGAGCATTCTTAATGAGATGGATTTCCTGTGGTGCTCTTTCTTTGCAATGGACAGCGATCATCCAAGAGCTGCCCTGGTAATCTATCATCACTTCCCTACATCTCTCTCCCATTGGAAACATCCTGCAAACAACCACTACCATATTGGTAATTCCCAGGCATTGTTGGTGCCCTGTCTTGCTATTTATTAAGCCCTGTAGTCATTTTTTATACTCAACTTCCTCCAAAACCCACATTGGATGCTTGCTCTAGTAGACTGCTACTTCTTTTGCCTTGCTCTAAGTCAGGTTGTCATAATAACATGTCCTAGTCATGATACCAAGCATCTTAAATATATTTTATTAGCTAATCCATAACACCACACTGTGAGATAGGAAATATGGTAATCCTCCTTTTTTTTTTTTGAAAAAGAAATTGAGACAGCAACAACAAAAGTGTTCCTTAGGACATACTGCTTGTAGGAGGTTGAGCTGAGATTTTTGCCTCCAGGTGTTCCGTCTTTACCCTGAACTATGGCCAACCAGTACATACTGATGGGAACCTGATGAGGGCAGCTGGGCATTCTTGACTTAGTTTACTACTTTTATTTTGGCAAGTCAGAATATCATACGTAGTGTACTGCTTTAGCACAGATGTGAGTAACTCTTGTTAAATGAGACACATAGATCATTTTAATAACACAGAATTGAAAGACAGGAAACATACTTGTCTTATATAACTCAAGCCTCAGACATAAGGGAATTTCAGACTGGAGTACCTCATACCCTGGAGGTGACACCTGCAACTCAGACGTGGTAATGAGCCAGTCAAGTCAAGTTACAAAATTACAAGGTTCTGGAATTTTCAAGTGTGAGGTCAGAGAATCTTCTGTCATGGAGGAAATCTGTAGAGTCTCAGACAGTAATGAAGAAGAGGAGAGAATTTGGAATTTGGAGGAATGATAGAAAGACGAAGTATAGTTGTGACCAGAGACCATAGGTCCTAACAACCGTGAGTGCATATCCCACCCCTTGTTCCACAAAGCTAGTCACTATTTAAACCTCATTCTCAATCCTATCTACTCTGGCTTTTGCCTGTGGAACTCCATCTGGTGTTTGGATTATTATCAGCCTGGGAAATATTTTCTGTGGGATTTCATATTTGATTTCAATTATGTTTGATGGGATTGGATTTTAAATTTAGTAGAAAAATGTGTATGTATATGGAGACAATTTTGTTAAAATATACGTATTTCAAAATGAATCTACAGCATAATGCAGAAATACTTTCACTTCTGTTTAAAATCTTTGGGTGAATATAGGGTTTTCTTTGCAGATGTTGGGAAAAATAGTCATTTGTTAATCCGGGGTCTTTGGCAAATCTGTCTTGTGTCGCGGTGATATCCATACCTTTTTTGGGTGTTGGCTTAGGAGCAAATGCATTGGCATAAAACCATCCTTCAGCAACTTTTGTTAACACCTTTAGCCTCCGTGTCAAAAAACATTTCACAGTACTACGAAGTATATTCAAATACTAGTTTTAATTTTTCATGTTATGATTTTATTAAATATACTTTTTTGACCCAATATGTGGCAACAGTGATAAAAGATTATGGCACTCCAAAAGGAAACCATTCATTTTCTTACAACCAATTATATTGTCATGGATTAGTCTTAAGGTATTGATTCCATTTTTAAGGAAGCCAGATGCTATAAATCTTGTAAAGGTGCTGTGAATACTTAGTTGTCAGAGAGCAATGCACCCTAGATTTTCTCTGTCCTGGACATGCAGCAAGTATCCTATTGGCTTAGTTCATTGTGGTATAAAGTCATCAGTAAATTTGGGAAAGCCACAAACAGAAAGAGTCTGGGCAGGAACTGGGCAGCATAGGAGAACAGTGATGATAATCTTTTGGCCTCGTTCTTTCCGAGTGTGGTCATGGGGACAGCATCTTTGAAATTTCATAGCATTGCTTCAGTGTTCCCTATGTGGAAAAGCAGTGCAGATCTGTTCATAAATAAGCATTCTATCTCCTACCTCACAGGATTCTGCAGCGTAGAGTTACCTGATAAGTCCATGCTACAGTTACAGGACCTACAGTTCTTATGTCGATAGTAGAACAATTAGTGCATCTGCTGCAATGTTGAAAGGAAAGAAATGCAGGTAAAATGTCCCCCCCCCCCAAAAAAAAAAACTCTGGAGTGACCATAACAAAGCAAATTCTCACAACTCAAGGGGTTTTGATAAATGTATTTAGGAGTGTTAGAAATGTGGCAGCCACAGGGGAACGTGTAGCTTAGAAAGAACAACTGTAAAAGTTTTAGATGCCAGAATCACAAGTTGGAATGGAAGAAATGATTTTGTTATTTGGTCCTTTGAGAAGGCCCATTGCTCCTTTTGGCAGAAATTCCCAGACATTCAGACTGTTCTGATCATTTATTTCCTTCCTGCTTCAGGTAGTGAAGTGCCAGTGGATTGGGGAGTAAAGATGTGGGGGTAAGAGAAATTATGTAAATGTTGTGTGCCGGCAAGACAAATTTCAATCCCTTGAGGTTTTTTAAATGGTATTAATTCTAGAAATAAGACACAAAATTTAACCTTTTCATGCTAATAATGATTTCATAAAGAAAAACTCGTTAGTAAAGGTGACAAATATGAAGTTCTATTGAACATTTAAATTCCAGAATCTCAGTGAATGCCCCAGGGAGATATTTACCCAGCCAATGACTTTCTGATGTTATTAAGAAGTAATTTATTCAAGAAAGTCTCCATTCATGAGTTTACATAAGAACAATATCTACTTTACAAAGGCTTGTGTTCTCAATATAGCACATACCTAATTTACAATGACTTTTGGTTAAAATTTTCATTAGGTTGGTTCAATAGTATTTGATAATTTTAATTTAGTTTTATGAGATCCCAGGTTCCCATTTATAGGAAGAGAAAATGAATGCAGAGGAAATAAATTTTTAAAGAGCAAATTTATCTCTCAAATGAGCTCTGCTAATTTCAGCAGTAAATCTCAGGTGGAGGAAAGTTAACCTTTAGTATTTCTATGGCAGTCCTTTTGGGCATAGACTATGGGCATCCATTAAAAAACAGCTCAGACTCACAGCATCAGTGCTTTGCAACTATGCCGATATGCAGAGCGATTCTACGACTCTCTTCTGTGAAATGCTGAAATGGAAAAGGAGCCCCAGGGTTTAAGCATAGGATGTTTTCATGGGTCCAAGCACAGGAAAGGAACAGTGGTCCTCAAGCATAAATCAGGCCCATGAAAGCATAACCAAAATAGATGAAAAGTGAATGCTACAGGTTTCTGAAACAAGGGTTAAGGAGTATAAAATTACGAGAGGTCAGGAATTTAGGTAGGACAGCCATGATTCAAGATTTAGTCAAGAAAGTGAAATCAGGGCAGACTCAGAGTCCCAAATAGAGGATGAGAAAGCCACGTCATGGAGCTTGCCTGTCATCGGAGGTGGACCAGCCCTAACAATGTGATGCAGAATATGCCCTGCTTGATTGGAGAAGGGATGAGTTAGCAAGAGGTTGTGGTATGTGTGTACAAGTGTGTGCACGCATGCATGAGCTTACACACACACACACACACACACACACACACAGAGAAAGTTAAGGTTTTTTAGCAACTAAGTTTTCAGTTAAAGCTATCTGATACAGACTTCATGGGGATAACTTCAAACTCTTTTCCAGTTAATCTGCAAGTAGTTTAGGGCAATGCAAAGTGAAACACCCCCCACCCCCCCTCTTATCAACAAATTGAATGAATATACTATTTGCCACCAAGGAAGCAAGTCTAACCTCTCACAATATTGTCCCATGTTGACAGATGGATTGTAGATAAAATTCTCTGTCATATCATTCAGCAGGGTACTGAAAATGTAGCTATGGGTCTTTTGTGGGTGCCAAAGACCACAGAAGGCAATCTAGTCCCTGCCCCACACTACCATTCTGAACTGGCCTCTTTCCTTCCTCTCTTCAGTAAGGAATAGGACAGCTAAGCAATTATTCAATGAGTTTGATCAACATAGAAAACCAACCTAGACCATTCATTCACCTTCTGCATGTCAGCTCTGTTTACTGAAGGCTCACTTGTGCAAATGTCTGTGGTCTATTAGGATGTTTCCTAGCCATATTTGGAACAGCCTTCTGGTTTCATCGGTAGGCATCCTGGGCTATAAAATCAACCTCAGATCAAGTAAAGATTCAAATGAACATCAACTAGTTTTTTTAGGTCTTGATCCTTGAGGCAGCATATAAAACCACTGAAACCAAAGTCAAGAGCCCTGTGTGATAGTTGTATATGGACTATCCAATCTGTCTAAAATACATTCTGCTAGAGTTAGCAGTGAATCTACAGAATATATTGCGTGTGATTGTCATTGTCATTATAAGTTACAACTCTGTATTTTATGGTATATAATGAAATGAGATGATAAAAGTGACATCAAGCTTTGGATTCCAGTGTCTAAATCACCCATTTTATTCATCGTTTGGCAGCTAAATGTCTTTTAAATACTGTGCAACGTTTTATGATTTAATGTTTGCCTAAAGAATGGAAAGCTGCATTACTAAGTAGAATCAGACCGTACCACATAAAACCACCAGAAGACAGGTGTTTAATATAGTTTCTTTTGGCCTCTGAGGAGTACAGGATCCATCTATCTCCAGACACCCCATTTTCCAAGGTTCATCAAATTCATGCTCTTCACCAAGCAAATTAAGAGTTTACCTGCTTTCCACTACTACATTTAACTTGTTCTAGAAATCCCTTCAAGCTTTTCTTTTCTACTAAGAAATTGATATTTTGGTCTCTGGTGGTCATTCAACAAAGCCTTCTGTCTTTGTTGGCTTTGCTGTGACCAAAGAGAATTCATCATTAGGTAAGAATCTTAATTCCCAGTGGTTAAGAGTTCAGTGAAGTAGCTTCCAGTGCTATGAATATTAGGTACCTGCTAGTTTTCTTGAAGACTCCAAAGCCTATGCGCCATGTTTCTCTGATTTAGGAGCTTCAAATCAGGACATTGTATTCCTGTGATGGGAGGTGGCCTAATTTGACAAGGCACTCATGATTTGTGATTTTTATTTTATTGAACCCTCTGTCAATAGAAAGAGCTCTCCATCCCTCTCCCCCCCATCATTCATATTCCTGATAAGAATGGTAAGAAACAGCTGCAGCCATTCCAAACTCACTTTGTTTTGACTCTAAATCCAATAAATAATCATGGTCAACCCTCACATTAACAGAGGAGCAACCCACTTTGTATTGAGACCTCCATGAAGTGAGGGATCTATGACAGTCCTATAACACCCTAGAATGTCCACCCATCTGTTGGCTCATATTAAAATGACCCCAATTCTCTATTATCAATGCTTCCTCCCTTCATCCCAAGGCATGAATTCCAGGCAATATGTGAAAATTGTAACACAGATAAGTCCCCAAGATGTTATTAATCATTCCTCTAGGTGCAGGAATTTTGCAAGTTTTTTATTCTTTTTTTGTAGAATAGGAGGCCATGACAGTAGAAATTTTAAAGAGAGGTGGAGAAAGGGGATCAAGAAAGAGGGAGATGGATAAGAAACTGAAAATTCAGGGACTCGGGAGACACTCTTGCCTAATGGCCTTTGCCTTTGGCTCTCTTAACAAAACTCTAGGGTTTGACAGGCTCTAAATTGTTTTTTGTCACCCTCTCAATTAGAGAGGCTAATCCTAATATTAATGAACACTGCTGAGCAATAAAATGTGTAAAATATCTTTCCTCTCAAAACCAAGAAATCATATATGATCCAGATCACAACTACAATCCATGCAATGCATATGTATTTTAAGATTAAGTAACTTTTCCTTTCCCATCTGTGCTCTAAATCTGTGCCATATGTCACCTAACAAGGTATTTTCCATTATTCTTTTATTCAGTTCACTGCATTTTGTTCCTCTTGTCCCTTGAAAATTAGCCTGTCTGTAATCAGAAATCACTTCCATTCACAGTTCAGTGCATCTACTGTAGATGTGGCAAATGCTTGTTTACAGAGCTGGTAATTGGATTAAAACATTGAAAAGAAACAGAAAAATGGAATGTATTGAGAAAATAAAAAACATGAGCATAAAATCAACAAAACCAAAACAAATTAAAAAGCTCTAATGAATAAAATTGCTATTAATGGAAATCATTTATCAGTACAATGTTCCTGAGTTTGCAGTCCTCAATATTCAATTGAAATGATATTTAAAAACCTATATGAGAAAAAGGAAAAGGATTCTGAATAGCTTTTCTGCGAGCATGACTTGAAATCGTTGATTAGTTTCTGTGTATCTTCTGGGCTGTTGTGAGAAATGGTCAGTCCAAAAATCTTTACCAGGTCTCGATACAGAAATACCACAGTCAGGAAAGCACTGCTGTGTTAAGTTATTTAAGGAAAATTAATTATTCTTTCAAATTTGGTATTATTATTTTGATACTTAAAAACACAGAAAAGAAAAAGTATGTATGATGTCTTTCCACATGGCCTTGCTGAGTGGTATGAACAGGTGATTGTGACGCTGACAGCATTGGGCATAGTGTGCCATTTTGTCAATTCAAGAGTGATGGGGTTGGTATATAGTTGACAGTTTGCAACCTAAAAACTAAACCCATAGGCCTAATTTTCTGAACATCCTTCCAATAACCTTATTCAAAATATTTTTTTAAAGAAGCCAATGTTTTAGGAAAACAAAACAACTTGCAATCAAATAAACCAAGAGTAGTACAGGAATGTGAAATCAATTAGTCATACAGGAATGCCAATATCCAACAACAGGTAGACTTTGATATAAATGGGATCCAAAGAGACACAGGATCAGATTCAACAGTAAACAAAACCCAGAAGAGAAAAATCCAAAGATATACAACAGAACCATTCACATATCAGAAAGCATAAAGCAAAAATCAAATAATCAAATCCATGTGATTAAAGTACCACCGCTACCTTTAGTAGGTGTCTTCAGGTAGTTCATCTTAAGCCTACAGAAGAGAAGATCTCTTACCTGCTTGGCTGGATCACTTCTTTCTTTAGTTCTGTAGACCTAAAGATGAAAAAAAAAAAAAAAAAGAAATGATTAAGTTCAGTTCTTGAATTTGAGAAAGATATTCTAGGCTAACAGATTTCTAAAAAAATTGCTCTTTTTTTTTTGTTAAAAATGTTGCCATAAAAGCGATGTATAACAAGTAAGCCAATGAGATGACTTTTGTGTTATTTGCTATCACTCATTGCTCATTGCATTCACTGGGGGACCCCTTCATTCTCAGGGTAAAATGATAGTGCTGCATTAACTGATTTCTGATTTCTGCCACACCTCTGTTGATAAAATGTTTACTAGAGTTTGTCTATGTTGCTTTGGGGATTTTGATGTCTGATGTTTACCTTTAATTTGATCCATGTCAATTGAATTGGGGGGTAGGAAGAAATTAATACCCTTCTGCCACTGAAATTCTAAGGACTTAATATCAGAGATGACTGTAGGAATCAGCTTGGTCTATTTTCTTATGCTAGAAAATCTAGAACATCAACTAGTTGTTCTGGTCCAACGCTTTAAAAAAAACCTATTTACTATGTGTAACATTGTTATTTTTTCGCCAAGCAATACAAAGGGGGTTCTAAAATGTTTTAGATGAGTTACATTCCGCTTTTGTGATTGTCAGTGGTATAAGATTGATGAATTAGTGAGAAATGAGGAGTATTCTATTATAAATGGAAAATGTGAACCTAATGCTAGAAACCCCGAATCCTTTAGCCTAGACCTAGAATATGGGTAAACGTGGGCCAAATCCAGCCTGCTACCTGTTTCAATAGGATTAATGAGCTATAAATGTTTTTTACCTTATTAAATGGTTGAAAAAATCAAAATAATATCTCATGGCATGTGAAAATTGCACAAAATTCAAATTTCAGTTTCCATTAATAAAGTTTTATTGGAACATGGCCACACACATTTTTTATATGATGTCAATGGCTGCCTTATTTTTATTTTTTCCAAAGATTTTATTTCTTTATTTGACAAGAGAGAGAGAGAGAGAGAGAGAGAGAGAGAGAGAGAGCGCACCAGCAGGGGGAGAAGGAGAAGCAGATTCCCTGCTGAGCTGGGAGCCCTATACGGGATCCCAGGACTCTGGGATCATGACTAAGCTGAAGACAGGTGCCCCTGGCCTACAAATTTTAAAATATTTACTACCTGGTCTTTTAAGAAAAAATGTATTGACCCCTGGCTTATGCTATGATTGAGCTCATCTTTTTTGACCCTAAAAATTAAGGTTAATCCCTATAGATAGGTGAGTGATAGCTTTTATTAAAATAAATATGACTGTATTTCATTCTGGGGTCATCTAGGTCACTCATCGCTGACCATGAAGGGCATACTCATGGTCCTTAAAAGGAGTCCTTAACTATTTGTGCATGAAGTTCTAGGTTGGCTTCATTGCTGTACTATAGTTACTTATCAAATCTACTTTTTATCTTATAACAAGACTTCAACACTCTCCTTTCTATTTGATAAAAATATCTAGAACATTAAAACAGCATGGAATAAATAGAAAATAAAGAAGCAAAACACAATATATAAGTATACATATAATGATTTATATGAAGCATTTGTATGATGTTCAAAGACAGAAACACTATATTTTTCATGACAATTATATAAGATATATATATGTACATATATATAATATGTATATTCATATATGTGTAGAAAAGGATTAACCTAGCTCCAAGAGAGGTCTGGCCTTTGCCCTTTGCTTTGCTCTTGGGAAGTAATTCATAAGCCTTTGGAATATCCTGCCTGATAAGAGTGCCATTGTTTATCTCAGGGCCAATGTGATTTACGTGATTTATGGCATCAAGGGGGGCCTTGGAACCCCTATCTATCTCTATCACCTCAAGTTCTGGAAGAGCTGGAGACAAAGGTCAGCCCAGCAGATAATCCCATGTTTATGTGACGAAGTCCCCCCCAAAAAAACTGGACACTGAGGCTTGGATGGGCTTGTATGGTTGGCAATACTGTGTACATATTGTCACATGTCTTCTCTAGGAGAAGTAAGCACTATTCATACAACTTCCCAGGGAAGGGACAACCAAATGCTGTGCTCTGGGAGTCTTCCTGCCCCTTGTGCTGCTTTCCTTGGCTGTTATTCTGCCTTTCACTGTAATAAACCATAATCGTGAGTATAGCAGCTTTAGTGAGTTCTGTGTATCCTTCCAGCAAATTATGGAACCTGAGATTGGTTTTGGGGACCTGCTAGCTTAGGGCTGGCATTAGAGGTGAGGGTAGTTTTGGGGACCCCTGAAGACTGTAGTATATATGTATGTGTGTATATATCACAAAAAAAATCACCATTAATAATCATCAATGTTTATCAGGTTCGATAGTGAGCATGACATGGGGTTTCTAGGAGCTAACATCCTAGGATCTGATGATGGTTAAATGGATACTAACATATAATTATTCTTTAAGCCTTACATATACATTTTATAAACTCTTCTATTATTATGATATCTCATTTTTTTAAAAAAAGAGGTAAAAAACTCCCTATAGAGCATGTTACTATAAACACATACAGGCATACATACACATAGGGTCCACTGAAGGATTGAAAGCATTCAGCTTCAGGAAAGGTTGCCATTCTGTCCTTAGTCTTATTACTCAAGGACTATTACCTATTTTTCACAAAAAAGTCACTTTGTTGTTCAAGGATCAAAATCATAATTCCCAGGGTCATGTGCTAGAACATTGGTTTTAGTTTGTTTCATTCACTATTTGCTGGAGTCTTAGAAATTCTGTCCCACTTACATGTGTATTTCTCTTGTTTTGACTTCATTGTAGTAGAATGAACAACTTTTGTATAGGTTAGATGATGAAACGGCTAATATCTTAGCTACACATATTATCATAATAATCAACTGTAACTTCCTCTGGGAACAAGAACTGAGATTTCTCTCTCCCCTTCACCATCTACCCCAGTTCTGGGACTATTGTGTGCTTGGGTAAATAACTTTAAACTGATTGACCACAAGGAGGGTTTAAACCCATCAACGCTTGGTCCTCTGTGTCCACAGAGATCCATTTACGTCCAGTTTCTAGACTCTTTGCAACCATTGCATGTCTACACAGCACAGGCACTACTGTCATACGGAAAGATCATCAACATCTTCCATGCAGGGAAGAGGAGCTTGAAAAAAAGCACATGATTCCTCAGAATCAGTTCACTGAACTTCTTTAGTAGTTGCCAAGTAAGTGCTTAGTGTCTGACAAATCTGATGATAGCCCCACAATAGGGATGTTTTAATATGGTAATAGGTAAAGCAATTCTAAGTATTCATTTAACTTCTTAAGGTATCAGATATAATTTATTGACCTTTAAAAATAACCTAAAAATCCACAGTTTGGAAATATTTTTGCTAGATGTTGTGGGTATGAATCTCTCTTATGAAATAATAAAATTATAGGTAACAAAGGCAGAAGGATGATAAAGGTTGGTGGTAACTAGTTGCATAGAATTGTCAGAGTAGGCCAAAGTAGAGTTTTGGTACAGACCTTTATCAGTGGTCTGCTCAGACAGAGGGATACATGTATACTAAAGCCAGAAACTTACCAGGTCATCTTACAAAGTTACTGTCTTTCTGAAGTCACTCAGATCCACGGTCAGAAAGTCAATTCCTGGTAATTGCATTACCTGGACTTCATCTGATTCTATTGTTCACGTGGCCCCAAATAATCAGGCCACTCTCATTGATTAGTGGCTTATTCTGGCCAACTGAACAATTCAATCAAATTGACCCTATGGCAACTTGTTTCATTGTTTAGCAGATAGCAGTTAGGATTCCCCCAAAGCCTGAGTCAGCCATATTTGAATCACTGAAAGCACTAAACACAAAGCTACTTCCAAGGAAAGAAAGTGGTGGAGAGCAAACCCCGGGGTAGCACCACCACGTGTTGTTGAAAGTGGAACTTGGACACCCTAAGGAAGGTTCTCCCATTTTATTGTGTGTGACAATCACAAGTTAGTGGAACTTTTGTAGAAATGCTGATTTCTAAGCCCCATTCCAGAGACACTGATTCAGTATGTGGTATTGGGGCCCCAGGGATATGCATTCTCAAGAGTTTCCCAAGTCATTCTGATATTGATGATTAGAAAAACACTAGCCCGAAAATGTCAGAACTGCTTCTAAGCTTCAAAAATGTCACCACAGAATTCATGCGCTGAAGGCCAGGACCTTGCAGTGGCCTCACATTCTATGACCTAGTAGGAAAGGTTATATCCAATGGTCCTGTCCACAAGCCATAAGATTCATTTGGCCATTATATAAATGGTACTTACTTGGCTTCCATATAATTTTGAGAACATAAAGGATGTGACCCTCTGAAAGCATCTTATTAACATCATGTAAATGTATACTCTAATGTCCCCAGGGAATACTCTTGGCAGATTTCCTTCCCTAGACTACACATTGCTAGCGGTCATCATTACCTTACAGCTGTCAAATAAAACCATGAGCAGCTGGCTTGAATTGGTCTGCCTTTTTTTTTGGACTATATTAAAAGATTTTATATTGTTAATAAATGGAGACAATTAAAGGTTAAGTATTTAGCTCATCCAGCCCTTAGAATAATGACTAATTATAAAGACAGTTTCAATTTAATTCCCCAAATTTAAATTTGGCATTCACAATTATTAAAAGTGTAAGAGCTAAACCATAAACAACCTGTTTTATTTTTTGTCAAATTTTAATCAGAATTCTGTTATTTGGAAAGTGACCTGTTTTGTCTAATGGTCACAGCTGGGCTGGCCTATCAGGGTATTATTACTCTCATTGGAAACTCAAACTGAAAATCTACTTAATTTAGTTCAACAATTGTATGCCAAGTATGTGCTATGTTTAAAGCATGTATGAGACTCAGCCCTTGCCTGCAAAGAGAATGAAATCTTAAGTAGCAATGATATGAAAAATGTGTAAGATCTCTAAGAAAAGTTCAAGTGCCTAAGGTTCAGAGGGAAAGGAAATTGTATCTTGTGAGGATAAATGAACATGTCATACAGAAGGGGGTATTAGTAATGGCAGTTAAGCATGGGCTGTGTTGAGGAAATACCTACTCCAATCTGAGTGGCCTGCCGATTGCATTTTGGGAGTGATAGTAGATGATAGACCTGTTATCTTTCCATGTGTTTGGGCCCTGGCTCCTAGCAAGGCAATGCTAATTTCAAGATTAGGATCAAGATTTGCACAACCCCTTCAGAAAAAAAATATGTCGTGAATAGTTTGGAAATAAAATCATGTTATTTAGCTTTCCACACGGTAGCCTGGTGGGAGCCAACAAGATGATGTTCTGTTCCCTAGCTGTGTGAGCTCACTCGTTCTCTCTGGGTCTTCATTTCTTCACTTGTGCAATACAATTCTTAGGACTCCTCCTGATTTCTCAGGAACATCAACATAATAAAAACTTCTATTTGATTGGATGCCTGGGTGGCTCAGTGGTTGAGCTTCTGACATGGGCTGAGGGAGTGATCCCAGTGTCCTGGGATCGAGTCCCGCATCAGGCCTGCTTCTCCCTCTGCCTGTGTCTCTGCCTCTCTCTCTCTCTCTCTCTGTATCTTTCATGAATAAATAAATAAAATCTTTTTTATAAAAGCAACAAAAACCCCCTTCTATTTGATTAAGATTTTACTCTTCTCAAAACAACCCATATGTTATCTCTGTTGATTTCTATAACCAATCTTGCAGGGAATTTGGGCTGATGTTTTAATCTTCAATTTTGCAGGTGAGGGAAGAAGTAAACCAAGAGAAGAAGAAAAGTATATTGTCTGAGACCACGCTGCTTTCGGTGAGAGGGCCACAGTTCAAACCCATGTCTACTGCCACTAAAAACCGCCATTAAGCTGCCTCTCTTCACAGTGAGGAGTGAATAGGGTGAATATACAAATATTGTGTAATAGAGACAATGTCAAAACTCCGTGAATATAGCCCAAGTAATATTCTTGTTCAAATCTCTAGATTTTTTTATATATAACTTTTAAGGAAAAAAGAAACCATTAAAAGCGAAGAATCATAAAATGACAACAAATAAAAGTTTATTTCAGAGAAAGCAAAATAGAAATAACCGGGTCAAGCAGATATAGTAAGTGTCTCTGATACAATGCAACACTTCATCCAAAGTGCAACACTCAATCCATTTTTTTGGCCAAAAAACACTTAACACAAACTTATCAGGCCTCTAAATTGCACCTTCCACTTTATAAGAAACATAACAGATAGGAGAACAAGCTGAATGGCAACCAAGAGGAAGCAACCAGTCAAATCCGGAAGGTGGGGCACTCTGGTGGGACAACTTTCCTGGCCTCCTTAACAGATGAAGGTCACGAACTGGAGGATGGCATTGAGCAATGTAGGGAGTGGTGGGAGGGGAGGATTGAACGAGACCTGAGGAGAATCTGGGGTGCTATCCTAACTGCAGTGATGATCTCACGGATGACTACATATGGTAAAACCAAATTGTATGTTTTTAAGTATGTGCAGTTTATTGTATGTCAACTATGCTGCAATAAAACCTGAACTTTTCTGTGCCAAAAGCTAACAGTGATCTTCTAGAATATGATGGTCATTTCCTTATTTAAAATTCTTCAAGTTAAAATAAAATAAATATTCCTCAGCACCACCAAAAAATGCCCTTAAAATAAAAGTCTAGGGGTGCCTGGGTGGCTCAGTTGGTTAAGCATCCAACTCCTGATTTTGGCTTAGGTCATGATCTCAGGGTCACAAGATTGAGCCCTCTGTGGGGCTCTGCACTCCACTTTTTCTCTCTCAAATAAATAAACAAATCCTTAAAAAATTAAAAAAATAAAGTCCTATGATATAAAATAAAATAAAGTCTTAATGGTATAAAATAGTATAATTGATGGTATTGTAATCGTGTTGTGTGGTGACAGATGGTAGCCACATTTTGGAGGAACATAGCATAACACACGGACTTATCCAACTACATTACATTGGGTGTCAACTATATTTCAATTAAAAACATGTTTAAAAAACTCCCAAAACCTGTTAAAAATATTAATGGTGGAAGTGATTCACAGAACTATAGAGATGTTCATTCTAAGTTGTGGACATCTCAGTCTCTCCCTCTAGGCTGGTGTTTTTGCCTGGCTTGTCCATTTTATCCCTTTGAACAGTAGAGAAAACTAAAGGACTGGCTGAGCTGATTTCAAGAATCTGTGCCTCTTTGGGGCATGTAAGTTGAGCAGTTAATGTAGTCAAAAGGACTAACAGAGACTCATGGGGTTAGGTTTCAGGGTAGAAAGCTAAAATGAGCGATCATTCTGAGATGCCCAGCAAAATCCCGACTGGAAAATGGTATGGGATAGGCCCCTGGAGAGCTGAAAGGCTCAATTTTATTTCAATCTGAGCTCCTTCTCATTCTGCCTCATGCACTCATCCCAAGTGTTCCAGTGGATTGGGACTAATGCATGTGCACTCACAGAGGCACCTTTGAAAAATCAAATTTGCATAAGCCCACACACTGTGGAGCGTTGAAAAGATCCATCAATAAGTATGATATTGCTCCTGCAGATAAAAATAAAAAGACTCCTTGAAATTTAGGGAACATATTCAAAAACTTCAATAATGCCTTTTAGGTTATAGGAACTATTTCAACACCAATTTAGTTGTGACTAGCTTGGCAACTACGCCCGTGGCCTCTCATGCTTAAAAACACCTCCATTTCACTGTGCCAATGCCTGAGAACACTTGCCCAAAGTCACAAATACACATGCTTTCATTGACTTGGAAGATGCATTTTGAATGCATTATTTTTTCCTAAAGCATATGCTTGTTCGATTTTCACAACATCCACCGACATAGGCAGTCACTAAAATAGAAAGCTGACCCTGGACACTTTCCCTGATTCTGTTGCATAATTCTTTTTAAGTTACCTGTTTGAGCCATAATAGCTAACTGCCATGGCCATAATGCCCATGGATTGATTCATTTATTCAAATAGCACGGTGCCGTTCAACCTGACATCTTTAAACATTTTCTTTTCTTTTTCTTTTTTTTTATGATAGTCACAGAGAGAGAGAGAGAGGCAGAGACACAGGCAGAGGGAGAAGCAGGCTCCATGCACCGGGAGCCTGACGTGGGATTCGATCCCGGGTCTCCAGGATCGCGCCCTGGGCCAAAGGCAGGCGCCAAACCGCTGCGCCACCCAGGGATCCCTTTTTTTTTTTTTTTTTTTTTTTTTTTTTTTTTTACTTTAAACATTTTCAAATGAAACAGGGACCCTCTGGATTGCCCAGAATGCATATTCATTTTCCTTTCTAGTCTGTGCTACTCCGTCAGGTTCCCATGTGATTTACTTTGGAGGGCCTTTGGCTTAATAAATGTAGGCTGAGGTGTGTGTGTGAACACGCATGTGCAAGAAGCCATCCTCAGAATAGGCTATGAGGTGAACCAGCCTCTTTCTTGGGGCCACACAACCTGTGCCCTCAGATAGGAACCTTGCCTGCTTCTGAGACCAGTCATTTTGAGGCTCTCCTTCTCTTGCCCTCTCTGCTATTCCCGTTACCACTTGAGATCTCTCTTGGTTTCTTCTACTTCACTCTACGGGCAGATGTGATGTGGGATGCTGAAGGTGACACACAGGTTAGAGGCAGAGCTGTCACCAGTATGGGGCTGCCCCGGGCTGTGCAGGGTATTGACCAGTGCACTTCCTTCCCCCAACCCATGTCACCTGGGGCCACACCAAGCCCATGCAGGCTCTTCGACCTGGACCTGATTTTGACTGTTGGGGGTCTACAAATCTACTCAGCCACTGGTGCCTGGCTGAGGCTATTCTCCCAGAATAGGGAAAGGGTAAAGTTTTCAGAGCCCTGAATAAAAAGAATGGATTTGCACTGCCAGGTTGATGAGTGTACTTGGAAACCCAGGAAATGAGCATGAAAGAGAGGAAAGCTAGATGCCCAAAAGCCTACCCAGGATGGTGACAATGCCAGTGGAAGGAACTTCTCCCCTTCACGGCCCTGGAGAAGGATGAAGGCTTCATCCTTCAGCTCGGCCTGGCAGGAGGCGTGGAGCCCCGTGATAGGTTTTAAGACTTTAGCTCCATTCCTGGACCATGAGTAGCTGGTAATCATGCGGGATAAACTTGCACAAATAATGTTTCTGGAGCTTTTTCTTTTCTTTTCCCCTAGAATTTTACAAACTTTTCTACCATATGAGCTGTCTGTGTGCCTTAACACTTAGGAATAATCTGCAAGATGTTGATATATCCAACCTTACCTCCCTGGGCAATCCTAAATCCTAGCATTTATTGATAAGTGATTTGCAAAAACAGAGCATCAGTCTCCTTTTAAAACTAATTTGCGATGCACTGAAATTGAAATTAAATAATAAAACTGTATTTTCTTTGTTATATCAGTATTATATTCATTTTTAACTACAAAGCAAGTGCTCATTAGATATCAGACTTTTAATGCCTGTTGGTAGGTTTATACATCAGGTTAGACATGGGTCTTCTGAGGGAGCCTGCTCCTATCTTCTTGAGAACAGATAATTAAAGAGATAATTCAAGATATTTGGATTCCAAGAAAAAGTAGACATTTATTTCTTGCTTATACATATGTCTATGTATATTCATAATATATTCCTGTGCATATTGTGCGTTTGTAGTGCACAGCCATTGGAAAGCCGATTTGCAGACAATTTTGCTAGTTCCACACATTTATGGGCATACGCTCTGTATTTAATTTTGATTGCCGTGGTCTTTTCCACAGGCAGGCATATTCCTTGGCCCTAGGAACAGGTTTTGACCTTTTCAGCTCTTTTATTCAGTTTGACATTAATTTTTCTTCTTTATTCTTAACAGGTTTTCATTGTACTTACTGAACAATACAGGGGCTCTGGGGGCCAGAATAAACCCGTAAAGTGCCCATGAATTTTAACCAAAGACTTCCAGCCCTACATGATTAAAAGCTTTAAATTCTCAAAGAGCAACATGATTAATCCAGTACCACAGTGCTGAGTGGCTTCACACTGGCTTCATTTGTTGGTATTGTTATTTTCCTTGGTTCTATTTGATTTGTTGGAATGATGATGATTTTCGTTTGCACAGTTAATATGAATCTCCCTCAGTAATTGCAAAAATGTCTTAACTATTTCAATATTTTTTTTTGAACTACTTGTCTCTGACTTTGTGAGGCAAAGAATGCAAGCCCAAGAGATGCCTATGAAGATGGATTCACACACCTGCGGCGGCTACAGGGACGGCGGACATAAACACTCCTTTTAGTTCATTTTATGTTTAGTAGAAATGAAGGCAGATGGTGTATATGGGTTTCTATTCTGGTTTGTTTCCTAACCTGGCTATTTTTAACAATTTCTAGGACCCTAAACTTTTTCTTGATGGGTCATCCCAGCGCTAAAAATTAAACAGTACCTGCAACAGCTTCTAGCCCAACTCCAAAGTGCAGAAAATCCATTTTGTGTCTTCTGTTTGACATGGCTTCAGGTACCCAAGGGTTGCTACGAGGGTCGTATGTTTGCTTAACTTTTCCTGGTTAAAACAGTCCTGTTATCCATTAATCTTTCATCACATAGCCTGTTTAATATCACATTGTGTGGGTATTTCTATATTCATTGTAAAAACTTGAGCTCCAAACTGGTTGCACCAAAAAGCATTACAATGAATATTTGAACTGAGTGGTGGTTTCACTTCCTGCCTCATCTCATTATTCCAAAAAGAGAGAACTGTAGTTGTTCCCATCATTATATCACTAAGTCTACCACTTTTGATTGCTCAAAATTTATTGTCAGCTTGTGATCTGCTAGGACTATCAAAACCGTGTCTTCTGCTTTTGTCTCCCTATCTTTTACCCCGATTTGGAATGGATTCATAATTTTTTGACTCTAAAGATGTGAATATGCATCTGTCTTCAGTGTTTTTTTTTTATCCTTAACCTAATTTGCTTTGAGAGTTCAAAGTTCTTTGAGATAAAGCTCCAGAAGGCTAACGAAATGTAAATTTTCAAAGTCAGAATCTCTTTCAAAATGTCACTTATAACACAATGGATTTCTTTTGTTCTAATAGGTGAACTACTGGTAGAAAACTAAAGATGACATGCTGAACAATCTATTTGTGCTCTAATTCTATAACATGTCGCTACTACCGAGTTAGAAATATAATAATATTTCTGCATCGTGCTGTGATTCATCTCTGAGGGAAAAGAGAGATAGGGCCACCGACATGTGTCTCTGATATCAGTGCTAAGTCATTTCAAACATAAAGTGGGCTTCAAGGTATTTTTGAATGGGTCAGCCAATTGAGGGTTTGCTTATCACCTTAACATGTAATTTCCTGTATCCTAACAATGGGGAATCACATGAGAAATAATGAACTTTAGGTATTTATTCCTATCCCCCCCACCGTCCCCGTGGTTCAGCTGCAGACATTGAAGTTCTGTGGGCCATAGTTATCCAACGGCACAGCTTTCAAAGCTGAAATTAATGTCATAGGACTTTGAGAATGACCAAAACTTCAAATGGAAAGATCACTTCCTCTTCATCAGTGTGTAAATACCCTACATCTTTCTTGTGTTTTTATTCTTTGGTGGGAACTGGGGATGAGCTGCAACTTTTAAGACTATTTCACTTGAACGGCCTTAAATATTAACTTGTGGCTGCTTGCTATTGAACAAGCACAGAGAAAAAAAACCAAAGATTAATAAACGTTGCTCAATTTCATGGTTGTTGTTCTTGGGCAAGTCCTTCCTCACAGTATTTGGAGTGTACACAGCAGCTGCAAGCTTAAAATGAAAGGTTTTTCAGCTTCACCTCTTAGCCTCTGTAATATTTCAGCTAAGCCTGCCTGAGGACTTCCTCCCTTTCTTTGATGGAAATAATAAACTACGATGAGTTTGCAATAACAGCTCTCATTCCCACCACCATCTTCTTTCTAAAAAGTGGAACAATAGCTCCTTATATTGCTGAGAACAAGACCCTCCAGAACAGTGGAGTTCAGAATGCGGAGCTGGAATGGAGCTTTCTTCACACAAAGTGCCACAAAGGTCATGGAAACACATCTTCACATTGAGTTGCCATGGATGCATTATGATGCTGTAGTGACACTCCTCTCTTTCAGCGAGTGGTGATGTGTAGTCTAATTAACATGTCAGAAAGCAAAGCCACTGGGCCACAAGATCATCCGGTGCCTTAGAAGTCCCCTGTGCCCACTGATCCCTCCACACTTGATTATTCAACTGGAAAAAAAGATAATATTCATTTTTTGCCTTTCCTTTTTTATTTTTATACCTACTCTATCAATTTAGAATGAAAATATCTCTGAAGGAAAGATACCACTTGTTCCAAAACCAGGTCCAGGGAGGAGGGGTCAGTTTTTAGTGCAAAAATGAGACTTCTTAGGCACATGAATTTCACAAGTCACTTCCTTCCTCATATGCCTGCCAGGCCAGCGAGGCCTACAAATCTGTGCTATGAAGTGGCGACTGAACCACCAGGATACAGGTGTAAACAGCCATCACTGGGAGCTACGTCAGGGCTGAAAGTTCTCAGTAGGCAGGCACATCATCCCCGAAGTGCAAGGTCGCTAAGCAGAAGTTCAGGTTTGATGGCCACTATTGGCTTTTTACTTACTGATAAATAACGCAAGTTTTCAGGTATAAACCAAGTCTGGGCAGAAAAATGTCACCTAGAGTCATCAGTTCTGGGCTACAGAGGTGAGCCTTTCAAAGTAATGTCTAAATGTCTTTCTTTGTATGGATTGTCCTGTCCTGAGCCAAGGCAGGTACCCTGTGGTGTGGAAATATTTGTATTCTAGTGACTGACTTGGTAGAATGGATGCTGTCTGAACCCTGCCCAGATGTTCTTGACCCAGTCGATGCTCCCATCCCCCCGGCTCCCATCCTTGAGCAGTCAATGTTCCCATCTCACATACCCCTCCTATCCCCCAGCTCTTATCCTTCCATAAGTATTGGCTGTTCATGGCTAACAGTTGGCTTTCTTTTCTAATAAATTACTCTTGGTCCCCACAAGAGCCATCAATCTGAAGAGATGCCTGGGAGTTTCCTCCTACATGCGAACTCCAGTGCCATGGAGATGGAGGAGTGCTATCTTCAGCCAATGACTCTGCAGTGTCCAGCTCTCCTCCTTGAAGATGAGATGCTCCAGAGCTTTCGGTGGTATAAGGGTGAAGCTGAGTTTCAGCTGAAACCACCTCTTTTCTCAGCTTCTTCCCTGCCCCCTGACTGTTTCCTCCTAGAGGCACCATCTCAATTTATCACCTCCACAAGAATCCCCGTCTCAGCCTCTACTGCAAGGGAACATGACCCAAGGCACATGATAACTAAGTCTATTGTTGCAACACACTAACCTTCATGGGACAATTAAAATAATTTATTTCTTGTATATTCTAAAATTTATGTGTATATAATCCATCTGGTAAAATGCAGATCCATGTTTATAATGTGAACCAGTAATTCCACTCCTAGGTATTTATCCCAGAGAAACGAAAACATATGTCCACAAAAACCCTTCGACGAGAACATTCACAGCAGATTTATGCATAAAAACCAAAACCTGGAAATCCAGATGTCAATCAATATAAAAAGGGAAATGTAACCTGTGGTGTGTTCCTAAAATGGAATCCAACTTGACAACAAAAAGAATCAAGTACTGGTGTAGACAACAACCAGTTTTGAGAGGTGAATCTCAAAAACACTAATGAATGAAAGAAGCCAGACGCAAGAAAGTACATGGCATGTGATTCCATCTAAATGAAAGTCTGTAGTAGACAAGACTAATCCAGAGTGACACAAATCAGATCAGTGATTACTTTGGAAGAGAATGTGGAAGCAACTGGAAAGGGGCAGGAAGAAATTTCTGAGGTGATAGAAATGTATTTTCCTTGATTTGCATTCATCAGAACTGATTGAGGAACACACTGAAGATCTGAGCATTTCACTGTGTGTAAATTATGCCTCAATTAAAAAAAAAAGCAGATGTGAGAAATGCATCTTTTTCTGAGTTTTGCTTATTTTGATCATAAACTGTGTTGAACAGGGACTGTGGTGAAGGTAGCTCAGAGTGAATCATCAGAGTGATTGGTTACATGGCCCCCTATGCATCTGTTCTACATAGTGTTCTCCATTTGGGTTCAATTTACTTCAGGTTTCCTTTGGATGAAAAGACAGAGAGAAAGACAAGAGGCAGAAAGAGAAAGAGAAACGTAGCTGATTCTCTTGATTGCTTAAAAAAATGAATGTGATCTAAGTAAATCTTTTTGATGATGATTTATTTGCAAAAGCATAAAAAGTTTCATCACTCACTCATTTTCTCCTATCATTTGTAGTTTACCTATGGCATTGCAGGTACTGAATTAGATGCTAGGAATATAAAGATAAATAAGTCATTTTCTCAGCTTAAGAAAGTGCTGAAGGAGTTGACTGTAGCTACTGTGGTCATAGAATCCTGGATGATCCAGGATGGAACTAAGTCCTTTCCTGGGCACGGCAGATGTTGAATGGACAGGGATGGAGAAACCCATCTGGGGGTACTAGGACAAGCCTCTGAAAGGAGGTGATACTTGAAGTAAAACACCCCAGGCCTTAGTAGACCACAAGAGACAGTGCGGTCCTGCTAAAGCAGGACAAGTATGGATTTAGGCAAACATAGCTAAGAGGTTTGCTCCAACACATTCTATCACTTTGGGCAATTGGGCTATCCTCCTTGAGCCTCCACCTCATTATTTCTAATTTGGGATAATAACACTTGCAGTGTTGCTACAACATCATATCTAATTGTTGTTGTTATTTTAATATTTTATTTAAATTCAATCTGTTATATGTTTATAACACCCAGTGCTCATCCCACCAAGTGCCCTCCTTATTGCTCGTCACCCAGTTACCCCATCTTCCCACTCTCCTCCCCTTCTCCAACCCTTTGTTTGTTTCCCAGAGTTAGGAGTCTCTCATGGTTTGTCTTCCTCTCTAATTTTTCCCCACTCAGTTTCCCTTTTTTCCCTTAGAGTCCCTTTCATTATTTCTTATTAGTTATTATCTTTAATATCTGGGGAAGATGATTAAGTAACGATCATCTATTAACACTTTGCTTTATCGGATTAGCAACCCAGTCTGATAGAAGCATAAATCACTGGGGAACTTTGATTTGGGGGCCAAAGATCAAATTCCTTTCCTTGTCTTTTCCAGCTTCCCAAGGCCACCAGCTTTCCTTGGCCCATAGCTGCTTCCTTCATCTTCATAGCGGTAAAGCATCTTCAAACGCCTCCGTCTCTCATCTCTGCTTTCCCTTCCAGATCTCCTACTTTCTCTCTGCTTTGTCATCATATCACCTTCTCTACCTCTGACCCTTCTGCCTCCCTTTTAAAAGATGGTCCTCATAGGACCTTTGTGATAACACGAAGGACATTCAGATGATCCAAGAAAATCTCCCCATCTCAAGATCCTTAACTCACTCATCCCTGTAAAGCACCCCCCTTAACATACAAAGTAATATATTCCAGGTTCTGGGGATTCGATGTGGACATCTTTGTGGAGAGGATGTCATGCAGCCTCTTCTGGAATATAGGAGAGTTGTTCTGAGAACTTTTGGGGGAATCTGAGTGTCAACACTGGTAGGGACTGAATGGATAAGAGGCTGCCTGGGGCCAGAGAAAGGTCATTGAGAGGGAACTTGAGCTGAGGGCATGAGGAAGCCCTTGATGACAAGCTCAGATCTGTGCTTAGGTTACAGGATGGCTTGTACGGGTCTGGAAACTGGAGATGAGGCCATAACTTTGGAAGTCACTGCAGTGGGCCAGGCACTATATGAACTAGATATTTCCCCAGTTTCTTAATCTTGCCCAAGATAAATTCCAACCTTACCATAATGAGGGGTGAGATATAAAGAGAAGAATATGAAGAAAGAAAGGAGAATGGGAGGGAGAAACATGGGTTTCTTGTTTTCAGAGCTTTAGTAACGGGTAATCACAAAGGAAAATAACTTTCATGGGACTTATTTTTTTTGTAATTACTGACTTTGAAATTCCTTTAAATATTACAACACTGAGGGCATTTTAGACTTGGAAACATAAATATTTTATTAAAGAGCAAACAGTTCAGCAACTAACCTGATAGGAAGAAGATCCCCTCATTATGAAAACACTGGCAAGTTATTTGTATACAGGGCATGATCGCCTTGATATGCTCCTGTTTTCTTTATGAATTGAGGGATTAGATGGGTCAAGAAAGTCTTAAAGAACAAAACCCTTATTATCAAGCTCTGGAGGTCATTTTATATTCAATAAAATAATTTGAACAGCATTTTTACAAGAGGCAAAGTAGCTTATGCTTGCTTTTTCTAATAATCAGAAGTCAAACATAAATTTTATGCATTCTTCTGGTGAACATTCATTACTTTAGGCACCTCAAACAGTAATGCGGATTGATTTATGAGCTCAACATCACCTGTAGATAAAATGCTACAAATGCTTCTCAAACCACAGAAAATGCTCCCTCTTGTCACTTGAAGATTCTAAAGTTCTCAAAAAAGACTTGGCATTTTCTCTTTCTTGCCTAGAGTTATCTAGGCAAGAAGTACAAAGTCCTAGACAATGTCAAGTTCTGGATAATGACCATATAGACTCTATGAGGAGCAAATTCTATTAGGCCAATTAACATGTAAAATACCTGACTTGGAAAAGAACCAAAATAAATTTATACAGAATATACTCTTATATTCAGAAATTTGTAACAATATAGGATACATTTTATAAGGGCAAATTTACTGAGTTTAAGTTTTTCTCTACTATAGAATTAAACAAAAATGCAGAAAAATAGGCCTGAAATGCTTTGACGACAAAAACATTTATTAAAATTGGCAAACGGTAAGATCCTGGCATCCTGTTAAATGGATACATACATAAGCGTGCTTAGTCTGTAGGAGATCTGGTCCTAGATCCAGCATGCATATAGATTTGTATTGATTTTATTAATAAAAACAAAGCATTCTCATTAGATAGCTTAAAAGATGATAGCACTTATAAAATTGCCAATATTATCTTGGCTTCCAGGTTTGGAATTTAAGATAATATCAAAAAGTGAAGATATGATCAAAAAAGAAAATGATTAAGCGGTTATTTGACAATCTGTGATGGAACATATACATCAGCACTCTTAAGGCCCCAAGCAGCAGAAGATTGGAAAAAGTAAATGAGCAAAAAAGACCATGATGATCCTAGTGGCCCATAGCCGACCACTATGTTGTTTGTTTGTTTGTTTTAAAGACTCAATATTTAAAAAATAAATAAATAAATAAATAAATAAATAAATAAATAAAGACTCAATATTTAGATTTTAGAAAAACATCATCAGATAGGAATTAACCATTCTCAACAGGGGAATAGTGATGATAACTTAAAGACTTAATATTTTTATGGGGCAAGTGCGGGAATACATCGCTAATTTCCTCCAAATTTTATAGTGGGATGTTAAGATTGCAACCAAAACTCATAGAGAGTTTAACTTCTCTTTGATCTTACAACTCAGTATAAGCCTAATTAATGAGAGCAGAAAGTTACTTAATAGGGCAAAGCACATTCTGATAAAATTCAGCTGATCCCTCTGGATGAATGGGCTTGTTGGTAATTATTATTATTTTTGTCTCAAAATTGCTCAAAATATTAAAAAGACATAAAGGATTTTATACTGAATATCTTGTATCCTCAACCACAGTTAAGAAATAAAATATTCTAAGTAGAGTTGGAAACCTTGTACAAATCTTCCAGAGCATATTTTCCCTTCCCATCCTCTTATCTCTCCTTAATTACTTGTGTACATATATCCTTAATATAAATGTAGTATTGTTTGGCATAATATTTAGACCTTATATAATTGGAATTATATTACATGCATCCTTTTCTTTTTCTCGCTTAACATTATGTTGTGGGAATTAATCATGTTGATAACTTTGCTTCTATTTCACTTTTTCCTCGTAACTTTTTTTAAAAATAAGTTTGTTGAGATATAATTAACATGCCATAAAATTTAACCACTGAAAGCATACAATTCCATTTTTTGGCAGTATATTCACAGGGTATGCAACCATCACCACAATCTAATTTTAGAACATTCTCATTCCTTCCCCCAAGCCCCTTAGCAGTTGTTCCGATCCTCACCACGAAGCCATACACAACCTGACCTATCTTTTGTCTACATAGATTTATGTGTTCTGGACATTTCTAAAATATGGACTCATACATTATTTGGCCCTTTGTGTCCAGCTTCTTTCACTTAACATAATGCTTTCAAGCTTCATGCATGCTGTCTCATGCATCAGTACTTGATTCCTTTTTATGGCTGAATAACATTTCATTGCATGGATATACCATTTCTCATTTATACATTCATCAGTTGGATGGTATCCATTTTTTTGGCTATTATGAATAATGCTGCTATAAACATTCATGTATAAACCCTTTGTGGGAAATATGTTCCTTTTTAAAAAAAGATTTATTTATTCATGAGAGACACAGAAACAGGCAGAGACATAGACAAAGGGAGAAGTAGGCTCCCTACCAGGAGCCCGATGAGGGACTCAATCCCAGGCCCCCAGGATCATGACCTGAGCTGAAGGCAGATGCTCAACTATTAAGCTACTCAGGCGTCCCAACATATGTTCATTTGTGTTGGGTAGATACCTAGGAGTAGAATTGTTGGGCCATTTGGTAACCCCATGTGAGACGTTTTCAAGGAATTCCCAAACCGCTTTCCAAGGTGGCTGTACTATTTTACACTCCTATCTGCAATGTATGAGGGTTTCAGTTCCTCTACAACCTTGCTGACATTTATTATTTTCTGTCTTTTTGTAGCCATGAATGTGAAGTGGTATCTTGTGGTGCTGTTTCATTTTTGAATGCTGTATAGTATTCCATTTTGTTAAAAAATATTCATTTTCCTGTTAATAGATACTAGATTGTTTCTTCTCTTTTTTTTTCCTCTTACAAATAATACCATGTGTATGTTTTTACATAGACCTTTTTGTGCACCTTTAGGAATATATATTTAGGATTAGAATTTTGGGGTCATAAGTATACATACCTTAACTTTATGAAAAATTACAGTAGTTATTTTTTAAGTGAGAGAAAAATGAACAGATTTAATACTTTCATACAGTAAGATGGATCGCAGAAGTTTGGATGTGCTCGATGAAAATAATTTTGCTTTTCTTGCTAAGACGTCTTGCTCTTTGTCTATTCCCGCCCAAGCGATTGCTTTAACTGAAAGCTCACAATGCTCTCAAAAGGGGGTTTTTGTTTTGCTTTGTTTTATTTTGGTTTTCAATTTTCTTTTATTGCCTCAAATTGAGGCTTTAATAAAACACCATTAAGGGACAAGGCTGTACTTTGCATTGTTCTTTATCATTCCTTGGATTCAGTAACAGTATTTGCAGAGCGTTAAACAGTCTGAAAGTTTTCCGGCAGATTGCAATGCAACTGGAGTTCTTGGAGCTAAGCCCACGTCTACCCATACAGAATGAGCAGATTATGGTGGGGTGGATATCTTTGTTGAGCTGTCTTAGGAATTGATCTAATCGGCCACTTAAATCATTCCCCCCCGCAGAGATCGATGTGGAGGTGGCAGAAGTGAGCAGATGGACTGCCGCGGTCCAGGGGAATCTGGATGTAAACTCTTCAGGCGTTGGAGTATTCCTGCGAGCAAGTGGGCACGCTCAGTTTATCTACACTGTCTGCTGGGTCTTCACAGTGCTGGGAAGCGAGCTGTCAGGACTCAGTGTTTTGGGGAACTCTGGAGAAATTGGGGTTAGGGGAACCTGCTTACTTCTTGTAGAAGTGCCAATCACTGCATCTCTCGATGCCTTAAATCTACTCTGCAAGCCCATTATTACACAGAGGTTATGTCTGTGAATTCAGGTTGTCATCCAAGATAAGCTGTGTGGCTTTTGGTGCTACTTTCCTCTGTATAGGATGTATCTATACGTAAAACATACAGCAAAAATCTTAGGGATGGTCTAGCTCCTTTTTTTTTTTTCCAGAGAAAACAGCTAATAATATTGACCTGAATAAATGTAAAAGAGAAGACACATGCTACTAAGTACTTATAATTCCCAACCTCCCCAAAAGATAAATGGACCTGCTTTTTTTTTAATTCTGAGACCGTGAAGGCATGTATATTCAGAAAAAGTAGTTACCTTTTATTTATTAGGTCATTTAGAAAAACAAAAGCCTCACCATTCTTGGCTATGAAGAGGGTGTGAGTGTGTATAGGATTAACTATGAAGAGCTGTGGCTTCAGCAGGGTGAAAATATCAGGAGATAATGGTTTCTTTAGACATAGTGCCTCTTTCAAAGAGAAATGGATGGGAAATCAGTTATAGCCTAGCTGCTGAAAATCCAGGATTGAAATCTCAAGCCTTGAGAGGTTATAATATATCATAAGGAAAGGTGAGGTACATGTAACATTTCAATCCTTGGCTCTCGGGGCAGGATAGGGGAAGAGAAATGGGAAAGAGCTTGCCCATCCCACTGCCTTATTTCAATCACTGAATCAAATGGGAAGGGGTTACAGGAATGTTTCTGAGAAGACCAAATTTCAAATATGATTGTGCTAATATTTTGGGATAAATAATCATGACATTTAAGAATGTCTTCCTTCCGGCTGCTGGGTAGTATGGTCAATCATCTTGGATATTAAGAAACAAAATTACAACACCATAAAATATTTTTCAACAGGCAATAAGAGGAAATCAGAATACACACCTGGCCCATTTAAGCCACAGACCATTACTTCCAGAACGCTATATATCATCACATAGAGTAGAGAAGAAAAGCTGTAGACTGGCCTGCCTCAACACTGTTATGTATTCATTGTTGCAATTATGCTACAGCTTTGGCTCTGGGGTAAAGGTACATTTTTTTTTTTTTAACTCACTCTAACCCTTCCTGCTCGGTTCCAGAAAACTAGGGAGCTAGTTCATTCATTTGATAAATATGTACAGAAGAGCATGTAGGATGGGTCAGACATTGAGTGGATTAAGGAGATGCCTAAGATGCAGACAGGTGATCCCTATGTCCAAGGACTTGATAGTCTAGTAGGAAAGGGCAGCTGTCTGACAATAATGAGGGCAGTGAAGTACCTCAGTAGGCTATGATCCATGGACAGAGAGGGAGACCGAGGAGGGCGCCCTGATCTCTAGATTGGCTGCTGAGGGCGGCTGCAGAAGGGCTCAGAGATGAGAGCTGGACTCAAGGTTCCCAGGGGAGTAAGTCCACATGGCCTTGGGGCCTGCAGTGCTGGGGGCAGTAGATACAAGGCAGGACCTCATCTATCATTAGGCCAGTGCAGCTGGAAGCTTCTTGAGGAGCAAAGAAATTTTCACGTGAGGTTTGGGCTTAACGCATTTGGGTTTGAGCGCTGGCCTGTCACTAATCTGTGACCGAGGGAAGTGAATCAAGCTGAGGATCAGTTTTCTCTCCTATCACAATGAATTAAAAAGAAATGTCTCACCTCTTTCACAGAGCAGTGAAAAGGATCAAGTTCAACGACATTCCTGTGTTTTTCAAACTAGTATCATAGACTCATGGGATCACTGTGGACTAGTATTTTTACTCCATGGTGAGTAATCTATAACACTTTGAAATAGAAAATGAGTAGGCTTATCATGGGAGATAACAACATTCAGTGAAATTTTAAAATAAAGCAAGATACTTAAAATATTTTATGCCTGCCTGCCTTTTGGAGCTGTGTCCTCATGCCCTAGGGGATCCACATCCACGGTATCAGGAAGGAAAAATCTGAGAAGTGCTGTTTATGGAGGCGCTGGGCAAAATGTAGGGCAGTGTCCAAATGGTGGTCTTAATGATCTGCCGTCATCATTTATTGGCAGGTCATCCTCACCATGCAAGAGCTATGCTTTGGCTCTAGAAACATGGGTTCGGAATTGGTGGCAAAATTTTACCCACTTTTAAGTTCGCAATTACAAATAGTTCTTAATTTGTCAAAAACATGCGGAAGAGTTGAGATCGAACTGAAAGCAGCTTTTAGGTAAAGGCAGTGATGATGCGCATATCTCACAAATGGGGTGGGATCTGGGGTGGGATGCACCCACCCCCTCATTGGGGGAGCTCCAATCTGAGAGGCCAGGAGAATGAATGCCATGCAGGGCAATAACTGAGGCCTGTTTCTGGCTTTGGGCCTTGCTGGCTGGGACTGGCATCCACACACCAGCTTCCTGGAGTCTCAGTTTACTCTCCTGTGTGTGTGTGTGTGTGTGTGTGTGTGTGTGGTGGAGAGTGTGTGTGCACTCAGACCTTTCCAGATGTTCCAGTCCTAGTCCCTTGGGGTGGGATCCTGGGGTGCTTGACCTCTTATTCCCTCTTTGAATGTGCAAATTCCCCGATGAGGAATTGGCTAATAATATAGTAAGGCTTGTGTTGGTCCTGTTTTTTCCTATGAGACACGGCATCTGAGGCCCCCGAAGTGTTCTGAGCACCTAGAAAGAATAGGGGTATTGACGGGGGACAGAGAGGGAGGGAGAACCAACCAAAGCCAGGATTCACCTACTTCACAATTTCCCCCTTTGGCCAGTTGGGAAACACCCACAAATAAAAGCAGAGGATGTGTCTAGAAACGATGAAAATGAACAGCTCCATGCAGATGAAGGCCACGTGGAATTGATGCCAATCCCCCAATTTTCCCATAAAACACGGAGCTGCCACCTGCCACCCGCACGAAGAGAGCTGGGTTCTGGCGCCGTGTCCCTCGGCCCCTTCCCCCGCCCCTCGCTCTCTACCCCATTTCCCCCACACTACAACATGGGCTAGTGGTAAACAGTGGAGCAGTCACATCCATCTTCATGCATAATTAAGAAATGGATTAGATGCTTTGAAAATGAAGATCGCTGCTGTCGCGCCATCCGAGACTAGAAAATTTATCCAAATCCAGTATTACTTCCTGAGTTTTGTTTCATGGAATATTTATGACGAGCTGTGATAAAATATTGAACCAGGATGTTCTGACTAGAAACAGGTGCCATCGAGGTGCCACATCCTTATGTGGCGCTTGCGTGGCACCTGCTTGCCAGGAGCTGTGCGTGGGCCTCGGGTGGCACTGCTGGGTCTGCTGGGCCACGGCAAGTGCAGGAGGTGGAGGCCAGGGGGCAGCCCGTGAGCCCAGTGGCCTGAAGGACACAGGCAGGTCCCCTGCCCTGTGACGTCTCTGACTGTGCAATCAGGACCACAGACAGCGCCTGCCTCTCCTGTCCCTCTTGGATTCAGCCCCCATTTCTAGGTCGGACAACTGGCCCTCCTCACAGCCCGGCCTTGGCCCCTTGCCCCCCTTCTCGCCCCATTTCACCTCCAGTTGAAATCCTAAGTCTCCCTCAGGGCCTGGCTGTGTGGTCTCTTTGCTGGAAGATTTTCTGGCTGACCCTGCTCCCTGACATTTCCTGTCCTTTGAACCCACCAGCTTTGGTCGGTTCTCCCTCCCTCTCTGTCCCCCGTCAATACCCCTATTCTTTCTAGGTGCTCAGAACACTTAGGGGGCCTCAGATGCCGCGTCTCATAGGAAAAAACAGGACCAACACAAGCCTTACTATATTATTAGCCAATTCCTCATCGGGGAATTTGCACATTCAAAGGGGAATAAGGTCAAGCACCCCAGGATCCCACCCCAAGGGACTAGGAGTGGAACATCTGGAGAGGTCTGAGTGCACACTCCCCCCCACCACCACCACACACACCTGAGAGTAAACAGACTCTGGGAAGCTGGTGTGTGGACATCAGTCCCAGCCAGCAAGGCCCAAAGCCAGAAACAGGCCTCAGTTACTGTGCTGCATGGCATTCATTCTCCTGGCCTCTCAGATTAGAGCTCCCCCAATAAGGGAAAGCAAGTTTTATTTTATTATTTTTTAAAATTTTTTATATTATTTTCCATTAAGCCATTCTTCCACTTAGAAAGAAATGTGCTGAGTGCCTGTTGTGGGCCAGGCATCTGCAAGACACAGGAGATACGCAGTGAATAAGCAAGTCATTTCTTAATCATGATTATGTTGAGTGTGGATCGCGAGTGGTGACTGTATTCTGCAGAGAGTAGAGTAAAGGGAGCTTTTGCCTGAAACATCTGCTCAACGAAAGGGGATTCGGGTCACCTGGGTGGCTCAGGGGTTGAGCGTCTGCCTATGGCCCAGGGCGTGATCCTGGGGTCCCGGGATTGCATCGGGCTCCCTGCAGGGAGCCTGCTCCTCCCTCTGCCTGTGTCTCTGCCTCTCTCTCTGTGTCTCTCATGAATAAATAAATAAAATCTTAAAAAAAAAAAAAACCACACACACAAGAGGGGATTGTTGCTAGGAAGAAGAACCTAGAAAAGTGAACAGCAAGGAAAGTGAATGGAGGGAGTAGGTGCTGGTAGACAGAGTAACACGGAAGGAGTGAGCTTGGCGATGACCCAGAGTGGCAAGGCCGCCTCCAGCTCACCCATGATACTTAACACCCAGACGTAGTTGTCACTACAGCAGCATCCTGCAAGAGGGGATTCAATCTTGCAAGCCAATGACATCCCATCCCCACTTAACAAGTCAGCTATACGGCATCCTACTGCTCCGAGAGAATCACTGTGCTTTCGAAAGATGCCAGCATCCCGGGGGAGGTCATTCACAGCCCTGGCGGGGTATTTGGGGTATTTTCCTTTTTGCTTTGTTTCCACAGCTGCCGGAGGAGGAGGAGGAGGAGGAGGAGGAGGAGGAGGAGGAGGAGGAGGAGGAGGTGGAGGAGGAGAGCTCCTTCTTAGCGGATGGGGGATGGGCTTTGCCGTGAAGCACTGTTGTCCCATTTCATCTGCCTGTCACTAGATTTTTGAGATGATGTGAAAAAGTCGAATTCCATCGGACACATTCAAAATCCTTGCCGATTTGTTGACATTCTCCCAGTTGTCCAGGTGGCAACAGCGACATATTCCAAGGCACACTTGTCACAAGAGCTCACTGCATGAGGGCCGAGCAAACAGAGGGGGACCCTGGGCAGCTTGTGGGGCCAAAAAAAGGGCTTTTGCGGTTTTGAAATAAAGCAACTCAGCAATCTACAAATATCCCTTGATAGGCAGGTGGCTTTGGCGTCTCCTACCTTGCTCAGGTTGGCGCTACCTCTTAAGAAACCGAGGGACCAGGTGAGGACGAGTTGAGCAGACTTCTTCCTGCGGGTGGGCCCTGGGTCCCGGAGTGTGGCACCTGGTGACGGGCTCCTGCCTCCAACTGTGGTGAACACTGAATCCGTAAGACTCCAGCTGACCCTGCTCTGTCTCCAAGCAGATGCTCCAAAGTGCACACACACACACACACACACACGCACAATGCCGTTTCCTAATTGAATCTAAAATGTAAGTGCTTTGCTGTTTAAAAGGACCTTGCTATCTTGATAAGAAAAACTAATGAGATGCCCTTTCCAGAGCCGGTCACACAATAGCCCTAGTGACAAGGACCCCTATCAAGAAATAAAGCAGAAGATAAATGAGATTTTTCTAATATCCATTTCACCCATTGTTCACAAGTGTCAGGCAGTACGGATTCTATTTATCATGGGGTAGGAGAGAGGAGACGTGCTTTTGTAAAGCAAGCCTAAATTGCAGCATCGTATTTTCGGCCATGGGTAAACCTCTTTTGTCACCTGGTAGAAAACAAAAGCAAGGCTTGGGATTGCAGGGCAGAGACTGGAAGGTGTCCACATTTCTGCATTTTTTACCTCAGGGCTGCCAATGCACACGAAGTGATCATTTGGAAGACAGGGGAGAAAGAGATTATTTCTGACTCTGGACTATAGGAGTCTACTACTTGTAACCCATTAAATTGTCACCGTGTCAAATGTTCAAAATGCAAATGGAGACTAGGAAGTTGTCTCTTAAGACGGATGCAACTTAGATTGTTCAGAAGCTACATTAAGACAAAAAGGTAGATACAGAAGTTCAATTTCAGGTCTAGGAGAAGGTTGGGTATGTTTATAGGAGCTCCCGGTGCTCTTCTCTCTAGAATAGGGACTCCACAGGGTTCAATACCTATGTTGTTCCATAAGATGCATGATTAATAAACGAGAGCCCTGGACAAAATTATCCGGTAGAAACCAAGGAAAGATTTAAATCTCTGTGGTCCGACTTTGCACAAATTTGCATTTATAAGAATGACATAACTGTCAGTAATCTGACCCTGCAAAGGGCCCACGCAAGTGAGATGCTGAAAGGCTCATATGTCCTCTCCTGTTCAGCATTACAGTGAAGGAAGCCCTGTGATGGTTAAAACATTTTTTAATATTTTACATTTCAAGAGAGAATTTCCTAATCTGCAGACTCAGAGGGCTGTGGCGGCTCCAATTCTCACAACTGCTGTTTACTGCGGATGCAGATGAGGAATGTCCTTGTTCTTTGAGAGGGGGAGCGGCAGCCGGGCTGGCTGAGAGGCAATCCACGTGGAGTGACAGGCCTGCTGGGGGTCTGGGGAATCTCAACACGCACCCCTTCCCTGGCTTCCGGGGTCTAAGCAGAGAGGGCGGGCCTCCACCTGCACCCCTGCTGGACCCACTGGGAAAAAGGATGATTTTGAGCCAATGTTAATTTACTCTTCTGGGAACTTTTACTCTTCCCTTTGCTATTTTTAGAGGAAGTCTGCATTTTTAAAATAAGCATTTCTTCTCCAAGATTCTCACATATTTTCATATTATGAGTGCCCTCTAACACTGTAGAGATAAGCATAGGGGGAGGGGGACAACACAAATGCTATCTTCTAACAGATTTTCCTTTTCAAAAGAGCTAAAGAAAATGCACAAAGGATTCATTTGCATTTCAATAAACACTTTCTCTCTCTAGTTGTTTCTGCGCTAGAAAGACATCCTCAGTCTGGCTGTGACATCATTATTTAAAGCAGGCAACCATGCCACACTCTCCATCCGCTCAGTAGTGTACATTTTAAGGTAATCTGAGTTTGACTTTGGGACTTTGCTGGAGAAAAGATTGATAGAGTGGTATGGACGGTGTGACCTGTCTGAAGTCCCTCTTGCTCCAACACTATAGTGACAAAATAACTGGGCAATACTGGTGAAGGAGAGAAACTTGCCTCAGATGATAAATAGGAAAATCAACAATCTCGGGGCTTGTAAATATCCTTGCCAAGGCAAGAGGAATCCCTTCTTTCCGCTCTTCCATCTGTGTCTAGCAGGCTTCCTGTTGTCTTTTCTTATTCCAGGATGGTCTTGGTTGACTACTGAATAAATGAATGAAGAATCAATCATTTGCTGACCACCTACTGTCAGGTCTTTACTAGGCACTCAGAATCAGAAATAAAAGCAGTGTCCTTCCTCTCAAGGGGTTTATGATCTCGTTTGAAAGCTTATTAAAACAAACAGCATGAAAAATTATGATAGCAGATAACATAGAATGCCTCGGGAGAACAAGGAGGGAGACCTACTACAGCCTGAGGGATTCTGAGTTGAGTTTTTATATCTGTTTTAACCCGCTTTTATCCGAAAATGATAATGGGGGTAGGGGTGAGGGATGTGGGAGAGCTAACTGAGATAAAGAGAAATTTGTTTAAAATCTCTTTCGCATTTCACCTACGGAAAGAAGGAAAAGAATTCTTAGTGTGTTTCTAGACACTGCCAAGTTAAGCATATTATTATGAAGTTTATGTGAAGCATATATTAGAAAGTTTACTTCCTAGGAACAACATGACAAAGTGCTGTATTACTGCCACTTTTACAGACGAGGAAACTGAGACTAAGTCACTTGTCTAAGGTCACTCTAGAAGTGGAGTTACCTATTTAAATCTTGGTCTATCTGTACACAAGGTCTATCATTTTTTTTTTCATGAACGCATGGTGCCTCCTAAATAAAAATATTATTGTTGGGATCCCTGGGTGGCGCAGCGGTTTAGCGCCTGTCTTTGGCCCAGGGCGCGATCCTGGAGACCCGGGATCGAATCCCACGTCAGGCTCCCGGTGCATGGAGCCTGCTTCTCCCTCTGCCTGTGTCTCTGCCTCTCTCTCTCTCTCTCTCTCTCTCTCTCTGTAACAATCATAAATAATAAATAAATAAAACTTTAAAAAAATATTATTGTTGATCAGGTAAGACTATGGAAAGTTGGTGAGATTTCAGATTTTTCTTACTGGAATGTCCAGTAAGGCATGACTATGACTGGTGTACCACAAATTCTCAGTGGCGTAGTTTATATTCTATTCAGAGAGATTCTGAAACTTTTCTTTTTCCCTAAAGAAGGTACATCATACTCATGTAAGTCATTCTGATTTATCACCAGTCAGAATGTCTTTGCTTCTCATAGCTAAGTAGATGGGACTGGGTGGCAGTGGGTAGAGTGGAGAAGAAAACGAAGAGGGCTGAGGGGTGGAGCCATCCATTGCCATAATTGGGCCAACGGGCTTATGCAATGAATAGTGAAAGTAGGAGGAAAGTGAAGCCAAAGATTTTGTAATATGTTTAGGCAATTAAATTTCTTTGTTTCTCTGTTTCATGGTTTAGGAAATAATACAAGAATGATAGCAAGATGCATTGATTTATCCACCAAATTGCATTCTGACATCCATTCATTTGTTTGTCAAATATTTATTGAGTGCCTATTATACTAGTCTTAGAAATTCAGAGATACAAGAAATGACTCCTGTCCTCAAGGAACCCATAGAACTGTTAAGACCACCATGTAAATAAGCCACTATATAATCATGCGATCCTTGCCATGATACAGGAAGAAAGAGATTTCTATGGAAGTGTGCAGGGCAGACCCAAATCTCTCCTGGCTGTAGGTGGAGAGGAAGGGGATAATGGAAGAAGGCTTACTACAGGGGCATGACAACTGGGGAAGTTCTGATGTATGAGTAAAAGATTTGGGTAGCAAAAGGGGTAGGATGTGGGGGAAAGTATCCCAGCCAAAGGGAACCAACAGTAGGGAAAAGGTGAGAAAGGCAATGATATCTTCATAGAATTGCAAAAATGATTGAAGCCAAGAATTTATTGAACATCTACTATGGTCAAAATACTGTTAGGGCACTAAGATTGTATCTTAGGGCACTAAGATACAATGAAATTTTCACTCTCAACATGTTTAATATCTTATTGGAGAGACAGAGTTATACATAATGGCATAAATAAAATAAAATAAAATAAAATAAAATAAAATAAAATAAAAAAGACATGATAAAAAATAGTGTTAAAAAGGGGGTGAAAGCAACATGCTCTCAGTACAGGAGAAGCAGTGATTAGTTAAGGGATCTTGAAAGGCTTTTTGGAAGAGATGACATTTGAAATAGAGCTTGAACGAACGATGAACAAGCTTTTAACAGACAGTATCAGAAGAAGATATTCCCAGTAGCAAGGAGAGGGTGCACAAAGACAGGAAGGTGGGACCCTTTCTAGGAATGGAAGCTATTCCTGTGGAATAGAGGACAACACACACAGGACGGGTAGTGACAGATGAACCTGGCCATGTTGACTCCATCCCCTCTCATTGAAAGTCTCACTCTCATTGACTGTCCCTAGGAATCTCATTTGCTTGGTCTAGACAATAGGGGAAGTCCTCATAATTGGAAGCTGACTCTTGGAAAAATCAGTTGCCGAAGTAAAATAAATTTATATTTTAATTTGGTAACTATGAGAAACTGTACAAGAAAAAAACATTATCAAATGTTTACCGGGGACTGCCTAGAGCCCTTTCATCATTGCAATAATATTTTTCAATGATTTTTTTATATATACATATATCAGGGCGATTAAAATCCATTTGCCATAAACATTGTTTGAACAAAGTTGAAGGGAAAGTGGTAAAAAGAAAAAGAGTGAACTTATCATTTGCATCAATGCTTTGTGGAAATAATGATCTCTAACATTTATAAAACTCTCTAAATGTTCATTTTATATTTAGTTTCTTAAAAGGTAGGAACATTTTCAAAAGACACAAGTCCTATAAATTGTCACCACTATTTCAATACCCAAAGAGGGGAATCTCAAGAGGTATGGTAAAAGTTTGTGGTACAGCCCAGACCAGAAAATATTCCACGGTATGCCTATGCCACATGCTGACAATAGTACTAGCTATTAAAAACCCTCAAAATGCATAGGCTATTCAATTGCTTAGAAAGAATTTCATAATGTCTGTGCTAATCACACAATCCAGAGCAACTGCACATATATCTAGGATTTATCTTAGTCTGTTTTCTCATGATCATAAAGCCAGAGTCTGGTATTACAAGGTCTCTTTTGGATTTCTCCAGGAGTAAAACCAAGAACCAAAGAGAATCTGTCCATCCACACATGAACCAGCTTTTCAGGCCTTAAAGAGAATTCTATGCTTAAAGAAAGAATTTGGTCCAGAAAGCATAGGGAATTTTGTCCTTTGCCAGTAGGTCCTGACTTGCTCTGAGGCAGATGCTGTAATCAGGCACCTATTTTCACCGTATACTCCTAATAGCAACTTCTTAGTGAGCACCTACTTCCAGAACCTTACGTATCCTAATAGCAATGGATACTCTCCAACATGAGTTAAATGCAATGAGAATTGGCCACTAGATGGGTATTTCTCTAAAATGTTTCTTTTCTATTAATGTCTCAAGTAGAGAATCTGGAACTGATCTCATTCATGGCATTTATGATCTTCCAGTAGATATTGCACAAATTATTCTACAATTCCACACTCTATTATTGTACCACAACATGACCATTTACCACTCACTTATAAATGAATGAATGGATGGATGAGTGAGTGAATACATGCATTTACATAGGAATTCTTTAATGCAAGAAGTCTTCAGTGGTGAGATTAACTATAGGCTTGGAGTAGAGGATACTTGCAATGAACTTCAGACACAGAAGCCAAGAGGATCCATGGATTTATAGAAGCCTGGGCCCTTCAGTAATCAAGAGTGTCAATGATGCTCCTCCGGTTGCATTAACTTGCATAAACGAAAGAAAACAGTATTTTATTCTATGTACCAGGCATTTTATTCTATGTACCAGGACGATGATGGCAACATTTTTTACAATATTTAAAACATATTCCACTCTACCCATGTCAGTGCCCTTAATTAAACTGAGTATTTCTCCAGATTCTCTTTTTGATGAACTATTCATAAATTGATCCAGAGGACAGACCACACATAATAACCTTATGATTTTTCTTTTCTTTTTTTTAAAGAAGTACAATTTCTAACTATTATTGAACTTTGTAAATATGATGCTTATTTTTAAGATCTCAGAAATTCTACTTACCCTCTCTATTCAGGGTATGGAATTTAGTGTAGCTGCAATAAAGAGGCTTCTGATGTAAGGGACCAAAATGGGCCAGAGTTTTCTATTCAGAGATCTCATGGCAAGTTCAACTCATTTGAGACTCAGTGATAAATTTAAAGGTGAAATCAGATTTTTCATATAACCATTGTGATCACAACCCACTGAGGAAGAGCATGTTTCCCAGTTATATTTGCCAAGCATTCCCTGGGTTGAGGTAGTGAAGCAATGACATATCAGAGTCTGGAAAGCCTTGGGTTCTCTAACTTTTGAGTTGAAGGCTCCCAAGTTCTTCTCTAACCACCTGTTATAAGAGCCAGGGCTAATCTGGATGTTTCTCCCCTGCTTTGAGGAAAATGAAAGGTCAAAGGCAATGCCCACAAGATGTATTATTCTTTCTGTGATGGTCAGGGAGGAAGTATGGTGCTGGGAAAATTGCACTGGCCTGGGATCTAAGAAGATCAGGTGGGGTTCTAGTCCCAGTCTTCAATGAATAAATATGTTATCTTCTGCTGAATGTCTCTGCCTGGGATTCTGGGACAATACAGCACATTTTGAGGGGTTATGGTGAATTCCTATGGGATGCAGACTATAATTCAACATTTATAGCTTTCCCTTACTAATTTACCAGAGGTGGGTCATTCATGTGGTACAATGGAGAAAAGTGGATCCTACGGGGACCAGGACACTGTGTTCCAATGCAAATGCAATTGGCTACAAGCTCTGTGTCTATTGGAACCCTCCGAGGCCCGGTTCCCTCATGTACACAACTATCATGGTATCTACCACACTTTCCATCCAGAAAGTCTTTCAATTTGTAGATATTGTTGATGTGTTCCACCTAAATCTCTTCCCTAGAAAGAGGTACATTTTAAAACTCATATCCTAATATGAAAATAACACTTGCTTCTCTTTATCCCAATAATTTCATTGCCACATGTGCAAATGTCTCACAAGTCTGAGTTTCCATAATTTGGTGAACCACACCCCATCATCATCTTGCTTACAGATTATCTTCACAGGGAAGGTCTTTTTGATAATAGATATACTTAAATTATTGACTCTATGATGTTAGGGTAAGGAATCTTAAGCAATGAGGATTTCCATTTTCTCAGAAATTGGTAAGAAACTGGCTATTGGGCACTTAATGGGTTATTACTAGTAAGTATGGATACGACTTCCATGTTTGTCCTTGGTGATGGTAGAGGAGATTGAGGGTGCCATATTTCCATAGCATATTTTTTTTCAACTTAAATTGCTCAATGGAGTAAACACACAATTATTGTGATGCAGCTCACTGACTTTCTCTGAAATGATATACTCTGCTGTAGCATGGGGCTATTAACATAATAGAAATGTGAATCTGATTTTAGTGCTGAACTCAAGGCTACTTTAGAATGTAGAAAGAAAAATGTTAATATATGCAGCAGAAGGTATTTTAAATAAATATCTGTCATATATAGTTAAACTTGTGCTTCTCTGGTGTTAATTATGGCACAATCAGAAGAGAATAGAGAGGAAGATATTTATTGCAGGTTGAAAAGCCAAATATTAGCTCTGTGACAAAGTAAGTCAAGTGAAGTAGCAATTATATATTGTTTTGATCATGGAGGGAATTCTTTAAAACAGATATTTTCTTGTGTATATGTTATTGATCAGAAGGGAATAATTCAAATAAAAACTTTGACTAATTGGCCATTAAGATGGTATTTTTGAAGTGTTAAAACTCCATTCTTTTAGGTTCTTTGCTGTATTTCTTATGTGAAAAATATTACCACTCGATAATCATTCCTTCAGGATACTTGTCATATATATTTCTGTTTCAATGGACCCAAAGAGGCCCAAGGAAAAAGGAAACAAATTTTCAAATAAATAATAGGCATTCTTAAAACGTGAGTTTTCAGAAATTATATTATCATAGTCACCACGCTGACCCCTAAGAAGGAAGGACCTAGAGGTCACATGGATGGTATCTGTTAACGAACTAAGTAACTACCTTGTTGTGGGCAGAATCTGAAGAAAATAATGTCTAAAAATCTTTTCATAGGCATGTAGAATCTCTCCTACATAAACATTTTTTATTTTGCTAATTATTTAGAGAGAACTTGGACGTGTTTATTTCTCATGTTGTGGCTTCTGAGGAGAACAGATGGAGAGGTAAAACTATATGTATGTATACACATACATTCATTCCCCCTCTACACATATCTCTCTCTTTTTTTAAATTTTTTTCTCTCTCTTTTTTAAAAAAAAAAAGATTTTATTTATGTATTCATTAGAGACACACACAGAGAGAGAGCGGCAGAGACAGAGGCAGAGGGAGAAGCAGGCTCCATACAGAGAGCCTGATGTGGGACTCGATCCTGGGACTCCGGAATCATGCCCTGGGCCAAAGGCAGGTGCTCAACCACTGAGCCACCTGGGCTTCCCTCTACACATATCTCTTAAAAACAAAGATTTTATATAACTCACAGTGCTTAAAGGAAGAACGAAGAACGTCTGTCTCCTTCCCTAAGATGTACAGAGTTAATCTAGAATTAAAGGAATAAAACACCAAAGAAAAATTCAAAGAGATAAACCCTGCCGTGGGATAAGATTAGAATGTGGAGTGGCCCCCTGGAAGAAACACTGATGAACCAGTACATGGGACCTCTCACAGAGGAAGAGAAATGGGCTTGGAATGATTCTTCTGATATGTTTGAGAACTGGACTTTAATAAGGATGCCTTGTAGCAAGATCTGAAATGAGTTTTTGAATCATTCACATGTAATTTTTTTTTTTTTTTACTTGCAGGATGAGAAATAAATGAAGGAGCTATTTCCACTCGGGGCAACTGGACAATTTGCTAAGTTGGTCAAAGGAATCAAGGGAGAAGTCACATTGCAGTGCACCTGAACGATCTCTACTTCCAGGGATACAGTAGGATTGCTCTGCTTTGCCTCTTGGATCAGAGTGGGGTGTGTCACTTGCTTTGAACAATGAAATGTAAGCAGAAGGGAAACATGTGCCTACTAGTTTAATTGCTGACACACAGGTCTTTGCTCATCACTTCTGCTCTGTGGTCTTCAGGGAAGCACATGCTAATACGAAGGTGCTGTAAGGGTTACCTGGAATGTTCACCTGACACATGGAGGGTCACTGTCCTGGATGATCACCTGGATCCACAGAAGACTTTGGCTGGGCAAGAAATGTACTTTGGTTGTGCTAAATGTCTAAGAATTTGAAGATGTTTACTACCGCAGCTTAACCTAGCTTATCCTAATAGAAGCTAAAACCCAAATTAAGAAGGGATATTTGCAGTTGGGATGTTATTTACTTGCAAAATACAGAAAAATCAGTTGACAAAGTACTACAAGCAGTATAATAATTCAGTCAACTGTCTATTGAGAAATTGATATGCAGAATGAAGAGCCTTCATACATACGGCCAACCATAAATATAAAAGTATGGTAGAAGAAAAATCTCTATTTCCAATCACAGCCCCAAATTTAAAACATACCTATGAATATAATTAATGAGTCATGAGTATAATATATATAAAGAAAAATTTAAAACATTTCTAAAGAACTCAAAAGAAAACTTGAATGAATATAAAAACATGTCAAGTTCTTGGCTAGGAAGACATGGCATCATAAATATCTAAGAATCTTCTTAGGTTAATTTGTAAATTCTCTGTGATGCAATTGAAATGGCAAGATAAGCTTATTTCAGAGTACATAATGTAAAATAAAAAGCAAGAAATCCGGGGAAATTTGAGGAAAGCAGAGAAACAAAGTATGTTGGCTAGGACTTACTAAAATGTATTACAAAGCTATGATAACTAAAAACTGGTGATTCTGGTAATTGAATAGGAAGACAGAGAGTTGGAACAGAGTTTAGAAATTTAGAAATAAGCCCAAATACATATAAAGTTTTAATATATGATAAAATGGTATTTGAAATCGGTGGGAAAAGAGGTAATAGTTATTAAGCAACAGATGGAGAGGTGTATCATGCAAATATCACATCTTTACCTCACTACTTACACAAATACACACGGTAGAGAAGTCTAACTGTTGGAGGTTAAACAAATCTAAAGTCATTAAGATACTAGAAAAACCAATAATCTCCGAGTTAGAAAATTCTTTCTAATGTAACACAAAGCCTAGAAGATCTAAAAATCTAGTTACATAAAAATAAAAACATTTTCTATGTGACAAAAAAAACAACAACAACAACAAAAAAAACCCACCAACCCAAATACAAAGGTACATGAGAAACTATATAGAAGGTTTGCTGGGATCCCTGGGTGGCGCAGTGGTTTGGCGCCTGCCTTTGGCCCAGGGCGCGATCCTGGAGACCCGGGATCGAATCCCACATCGGGCTCCCGGTGCATGGAGCCTGCTTCTCCCTCTGCCTATGTCTCTGCCTCTTTCTATCTCTCTGTGACTATCATAAATAAATAAAGATTAAAAAAAATGTTAAAAAAAAAGAAGGTTTGCAACCCATAAGATAGTTAATGTCCTTTTATTATTTTTATTTTTTTTTTAATTTTTAAAGATTTTTTATTTATTTATTCACAGAGACACAGAGAGAATGAGAGGCAGAGTCACAGGCAGAGGGAGAAGCAGGCTCCATGCAGAGAGCCTGACATGGAACTCGATCCAGGGTCTCCAGGATCACGCCCTGGGCTGCAGGCGGCACTAAACCACTGCACCACCGGGGCTGCCCATAGTTAATGTCCTTAATATAAAAAGATACCAATTAATATAAACAATTCAGTAGAAACATGAGCAATAGATATGAAATCAAGCACATATGAGGGAACAGAAACATACAAAAAGATACCAGGCCAGAGAAAAATAAGCAAACACTACATTGAAAGATCATTATCACAGATGAGCAAAGATTGAAGCAGCCTATGAATGGTGTGGATGAAGATGCGGGGAGAGAGGAACTCACCCGTATTTCTGGTGGTGTAACTATTAAAATGTCTGAGAATAATTTAGCAGTGTCTATCTTCTCTTAAAAAAAAAATCCCCAGAGTTTTTGAACTATTATTTTACCTTCCTTAAATTTGTCTTATACACTCATGCAAGTATGAAATGAATAGGGCTCAAGCATAAGCTCCTAAAATAGATTCTGTAATACTGAATAATAATAATGATAATAATAAAGACGAAGAATGATTTCAAGATCCTAAGAGAGAATGAATTTAAAAGAAAAGCATGGAACCCCCATACACTAGACTATTAGGTAGCTTTTATAAAGAATGAGGTTTCTCTTCATGACTCACATGGAGTGAGCTACGAGCTATATTGGGAAGTGAGAAATGCAGCACTCAGGTACAGAACCCAATATTGGTATATATTTGTCCCTTTGCATGTGCACAGTATAATTACAGAAAAATATTCTAGAGCCCTGGCAGTCATGCTTGCCTTTCGAGACAGGAACTGGAATACATGGTTCAGAGTTAGGAAGAAGGTTTCCTTTCTACCTTATGAATTCCATACTTAGGACTTCCTTTCTACCTTATGAATTTCATCACATCTTCGTTACCTTCTAAAATATTTGGAATAATCAGACACATCTAGACCAAAAGGAGGTTTAGAGATTTTAGAGAGAGTGCAGATTTATGACAGATTAGCAATTCTAACAGAGCTGCAAGAGACAGATTGTACCTGAGGGCTGACTATTCTCAGTGATCCAACTGCCAGATGGCCCGGCATGTTCACTGTATTCACCTTTCACCTTTCCTAGAAGACCCAGATGATCTACCCTTCCATAGAGTAGAAGCTAATACCTTTTTTTTTTTTTTTAATTTTTAGGGAGAATTTAGAAATGGAGTTGTGCCTGCAGAATCTATAACATGAGGCTTCTAGAACTACCTGGGAACATCAAAGAAATCACTGGATGGGCCAAGTGATTACTTACGAGGTTAGACAGGGAATATAAAACCCATTTCATTCCTTGCTGCACCCCCCGCTTTGTGCCTGTGTCTCTGAGAAAGAAGAAGCCACCATCTGCCTTGCTCCTGTGTATGGAAGGTATGGATCAGATTCATGTCTTCAAAAAAAATAACCAAAACACAAAAATGATAACTCCGCTTTGTTTTTAGTTATGAGAAGATAGCTTAAAACACTGTAGCATTTGAAAATAAAGCAGAAGGGGAGAGCTGGAATGGGGATGGGTTGGGATGTGGGAGCAAAGAACTAATGGGAACACCTGCCGTGTGGTGGGCACTGTGCTAAGTACTTCCCGTGGATTTTTCACGTATTCCTTATGATGCTAAGAGGTATGTGCTAGTGATATCATTTTATGTGTGAAGACAAGTGCCCCCTTGCAGCCGGTAAGAAGCGAACCAGGTTCCCAACCCCAGAGCATTATTGGGTATCTTTGTTCAATTCCTTCTCATTTTCTGATCTCACATTTTGGGGAACATTGTCCTTCCTTCATGAGTAGAATTTCCCCTGTGCCAGGGAAAATTCTGATGGGAAGAACTGAGAAGAAGAGGAGCTGAATGTCCAATGTGGATGCTCTTCCAAAAAAGAAAAAGTCTGGTGATTCACTAAAATCTCAACACATTCACATTCCAGGAATTTGCAGCTTCCCTCCTCTTTTCTTCAAATAAAGTAAGGTCTTAACGTTTTTAGTTTTAAGCAGTTAAGTAATTTTATGGTCAGATTCGAAGTCATTTCTCAATGCAACGGTTGATGCGGGGATGACTTCTTTATCCCTGCTTTGAGACAGCTTCTGGAAATTTCTACAGCTAACGTTTTCCAGACTGGCATGACCCGTAGAGACAAACTTGAGGTGTCTATCTGGCCTGGCGCTAATCTTAGCCTTTCGGGTTCCCTCTGTGTGCACCCAGAAGAGTCTCAGGTCCAAGTTACAATTTCCAAAGATATGTCCCATGCTTCTGAACTAGATTTTTTCTTTATCCCTAGTCTAGTTTGTTCAAACTCACTGTGAGTCTGGCTTTGTTTCTAATGAGGAAAGGTGCCTTTGTTACTTCTAAAGACTTCTATTTAGAAACAAAGGTCCAAATGTCAGGCTGAATCTGGAAGTGATTACTCATAGGAATAAAACATGGTAAGTACATATTTGAATGAACGCTCACAGCTGTGTTTTTTATTAGGGAAATTCAGTGAGAGGAGTTTTAAGGCTGTGTGATAGTTGAGAATCCTAAGGTGTGCAACATTGGCGATTCCAAATCAGAGCTCCCCTGGCAACTGTAACTCAGTGACATCACATTTTATGTAGTGAGGAGACATAAAAATGTACACTTTGCACACCCCACAGCAAATCCGTGGGCAGGGGGCAAGGGCCTTAAGGGGGGTGTGGGAGCTACCTCTGAAATCTGAGTTACTGTGTTTCAGCTCTTCAGTTTCTTTGTTTGCAGCTCTATTTTTGCAGTTCCTACGATTTAGTGACTCTCACACATTGCATATGCTTCGAGTGTTAGAAAACACTCAGTCCCTTTTCCTATTCCATTTATCGGACTCTCATTAATTTCCCTTCCAATCCCTGAGATCTTGTGGAGCTATTAACAGGTTCTATGTTTACGCTTGTCCAAATCTCACTCATTTTATGAGCTGTTGGTTTAATGGCTACAAAATGTTTCATAGCATCTAGTGACGATCCCTGCCGAGTGGATCTACTTTCGCGTAGCCACCAGAGTCCTGATTTTGGCTTCTGTCTTTCTAGCAGCTAGGGGACCAGTCACTATTCAATACAGATCTGAGGGGCTTCGGATCCAGATGGCGGGTGTAGGGATGATCTCTCTTCCCAGAGGAGACAAAGTTCCTTGCCTGATATTTGGCACAACCCCTGCTGAGCACAAGGAAAAGTTGGTGAGCGCCGAGCACCCTAGCAGGGCCTTCATGACTGCCAACTTTGAGTTTCAGAGGGCACTTTGTGCTTGCGGATGCCCTTACGTTCAAAATGCGGATTGAACAAGCGTTAATTCCTCAGTCCTTTTCCCCAGACGGAGCCACACAGATGGGCTGATTAAAATCATAGGTCTGTGTTAAAGGAAAATTATTGCGTTAGAGGAAGCATTTGGGGAAAGTGGGCGATGGGTTGGGGAAAAAGATAACAAACAAAAGCAGATGGAGCGTCTTGCTTGGCAAGAGATTATTCCATTATTCTTTTATTATCTAACTTCTGAAATGGGAGAACATAGAATAATGGAAGATACAGATTTGCCAGTAATAAAACATCAGGTTAAACTCCTTCAGGGCCATAACAACTAATGGGCTATTGTTCAGTAGTTTTGCAAAAGCTTGATCCTCTTTGTCTTCATTTGTGCTTTGCAGTGGTTTGCTCAGGCAAGGAGCTACCATGACATCATGTGCAACGTGTCCAGATCCCTAAAACAAACCCCTCCAATTAGTACTTTGAAATACTGAGGACACTGGCCACTCCAGCATTCTCCCTAGAAAACATTTCACTGGGAGGGCTCTGCTATCTTTAAGCACACTGGTTCTTTTGTTGGAGAGACTGTTATTCCCAAAGTATCTGGGTTTATGTAATCCGAAAAGAATGTAGCTCAAGTAACAATGATTTTGAAGTTTATGTTGCAGAAAGCATGATAGTCAGGCATTTGTCGGAGATGATGTAAAGAGAGCTTTAATTAAACTTAAGGAAATCAAATTTTAAAAAGGAGGTTAAAAACAGCTTGTGGATCTTCTAGGGAATATAAGGACCCTACCATTAAAAAGCAAATGAACCCACTAGTCCAATGAATTATAAACTGGACTCCAGGAATAGGAGTGCCTTTTGCGAGCACAGTTTTCTTCTAAAACCATGGGGCAAAATTACTGACTTCGGCGGCTTTCAAAGAATGGGAAAATGAACCAGGGTAAGAGAGCAAAGACGATCAGCACCAAGGCGTGTTTGGGGCAAAGGTCTAAGGTCAGGGTGCTGAAGAAATTTGGGGTAATTATCCACAAGAGTCCAGTACCTGGGAGATTCATCATTACACAAGCTCCAGAGGGAATGGAGTATCTGTCTTCACATCACAATCTGTTAATCCACTGGATTAAAAATGTGGATCCTCTCGACTCTTTAGAAGCTTTGGGGTTTTAAGAGGTGATCTGCTACTTTTAGCCTGGTGGCTTGGGTAAGCTACTTCACATCTCTGAGGCTTGATTGATACATCTTCCAAATGGAGATTATACTCCCCACCTCATACATTTTTTGGGAGGATTGGTAACAGACACAGAGAAAGGATCTAGCAGAGGGGGTGGCATATGGTAGATGCTCCATAGATGGGATCTTTTCCCTCCCTTCCTTCTGTTCCCTGTTCTGGAATGGGAACAGCTTAGTCTACATGATAATAAAATATCTGGTTCCATAGACACAAGGACACTGATAAAAGTATTGGCCATGCCGTGTGGCATTTACTGTTTTTAAGAGGGTTAGGTAAGAATTAGGTATCCATAAGGTCCCAAATACTATGTTAAGAACTAGAATGTAGTGATAAAGACATTATAAGCACATGATTCTACTGTTCTGGGGCTTACAGTCTGGCAGGCAGTGGAAAGAAATCCCATTTTAAGTGGTTATGTAGAAAGTTTCCTTCAAAGGGTAGAGGCTGAAGTGTTCTGAGCCCTTAGAGGACCAGGGAGTTTGGGGGAGGGTGGGTCTGCTGGGTTTAGGGTATGATCTCAGCAGCATCAGACACATCCCTCTACCTCAGGCCACACAGCGCCCTTGAGCAGGCCACCCCAAATGCCACCATCCCCTGAGATCACTGATGGCCTGGAAGCAGGTGGTGAGGCTCAAATGAGAAAACATCTGTGAAAGAGTTTTGGAATATATAAGGCGCTAGACAGAGACAGGGCCCTTTTGTCACCTTGGGCTCTCTGCAGGCCTGCACCCTGGGGAGGTCTGACCTCCTGCAGCTGGCTCTGCTCTCTGAGGTACACTCCTGGGGTGGGGGTGGGGGAGGCTCCAGGAGGCCATTCTGAGACCACTCACATATTTCATAGCGGCCCACAAGCAGACAAAACTGTCAGAAATACTGAAATATTACCACTTAAATTTTAATCATCCCTATAGAGCCCCCCACCCTCCTCCCAATCTATACTCCCCTCTGAAGGTATTTATACTTACTCAGAGGTTTTATTGGCAAGCATGAGACCCTGAGATGTGGGGTCCAAAGACCTCACAGCAATTCTTGCAACAAAAGCAAGTTTGTCCTCCTCCTTTCAGTGAGTAAAATGAGACTCTTCTAGGGGCTGTGGAGGTCCCAACGTATATCTTCAGGGGATGGTCCTGGGACTTGGATTTCTCTGCCAAATTCTTTGTTTAGTTACAACAGCCACTTACTACTTAGCAGTGGCTTCTTCTTCTCCTCCTTTTTTTATTATTATTTTTTTTAAGATTTTAGTTATTTGTTCGAGAAAAAAGAGTATGCATGAGGGGTGGGGAGCAGGGAGGAGCAGGGGAGAGATGGGGGGTAGCGAGGAGGAAGGGGCAGAGACAAAGGGAGAAGCAGACTCCCCATGGAGCAGGGAGCCCCTGACATGGGATCATGACCTGAGCTGAAGGCAGATGCTTAACCCACTGAGCCACCCAGGGGCCCCAGCAGTGGCTTCGTACATGCCAGAGACCTAGAGTTTGGGATCAGAGAAACCCTCCAACAAACAACTTGTGCTGACTTCACATAGTCCCATCTATAGTTCAGGGAATGCTAAAATAATAATAATAATAATAATAATAATAATAATAATAATAAATACAAATACAAATAAATAAAATAATAATAATAAAAAATAATAAACTCCTCTGAGCCCTGTAACACTTGGTATGACATCGGTACATCAGCGGTGTTGACAGAGAAAAATACTCAACATCTTAATATTGTATTGTAAACAGGTGATTAAGGACAGCTTTTTCAGGATTTGAGGACTCCAGAATTAATATACAAGAGACAGCGCATTTTAATAAGCTGTCAATGAAGTACACCCAATAAAAACTACACTGCTGCCTGCTATCAGAGCTAGCCAGCTGAAGAATCACTCTGCTTCAACTCAATAATATAGGAACCCTTAAAAGCATTAAATAATAAGTCCTAAAATAAGAAAAGAAAGTGGAAAGAGTAAAAATCTATAGCAAACAAGACAAAACTCTAGAGGAAGAATTCAAGACAGTCTGTTTATTTGTGATCCAACCCCCCCACCCCCACCCATGAAAGCTTTGTCAGTAGTTGACGGGTCTCACGTGCGTGACGCTGTTAATCACATTTAGGAAATTTACATGCTGTTAACTGCATATGAGACTCACTTAAGTCAGGCAGATTTACTCCCCTAGATGAGTCTTATTTCATTTACTCTACTCCTATTGCTAATACAAATTCACTCTAACGTGAATATGGAGCGTTGACTTGACAATCGCCTTTTCTGTTCGTCTGAGGGAGGCCGGGATGCAGTTCCTGGCCCGTCGGGGCGAGGTGAGGTTCAGAGGCTCCCAAACCAGAGGTGACTGTAAACCAAGAAAGCAGCTGACATGCTTCACATGATGGGGTGCAGGCACAGGAGCACGCCCGCCTAATGGAAGTGGCCCCGAGATGGGAGAAAAAGTCTACATTGGCTTTTAATTTTGCTGCAAGTTGGGAGCAAATGCCAAAATGTTCTTCCTCTTTGCAGGTGAAAGCCGGATGCCAATGGCAGGTGAGGCGGATATCAAGTGCACCGTTCCATCCTTGAGACTTGCTGGCAGACAACTTGGTATTTTCAGAGACAGAAGAGAAAAAAAGTCTCATGAAATAGATCCAGTGGCTACAGCTTTCAAAGACATGAACAAAGCAAATGAGGACAACCGTGCTGGCTCAGAGACACCCGGACACTTAGATCCATCCTGTCCCCTCTGGGGTTCAGGACGATGCTGAGTGTGACTTGTTCCTTTTGCACTTCTTCAATAAAGGGTGGATTAGAAGTCCAAGGAGGGCGCGCAGGCTGAGGATTGCAGGGCAGGATGCAATGAAGAAAGGAGGAGCTGAAGGCAGCCGGTCCTACAAGGACGCTTCCTAAAGCTTGAGTTACAAATGATCAAGTAAGGAGTTTTCACTTTGGCCCTGAGGCGATCTCATTATGGGGAAAACCTTGCTTCTCAGAGCTTCAGGATTTGAAGTTTTGAAACTTAACTACATTCCCAGCTGATCCAGCAAAGCGTGATGATGCTCTTTGTTCTATGAAAACACAGGACATTATTACTGTGCTTATCACACATGCAATGTAGCCTCATGTGTAAAATGGGATTAATATCGGTACCCACCCAAGCGCCTTACAAAAGGTTGCCAGGAGCAGTAAATGAGTTAATTCACATTGGCACCCTCACGGGGTACGAGGGCAATGAAACCTAGCTGCTGTCGCTCTTGTCGTGACTGTGGCCATATTTCCATGGTAAGGATCCTGCTCTGTCAGAAGGCAGGTAAATGATAGCACAGTAAGTGGATTAAAGACCAACGGCGACAGATTCTAACCTGGTCTCTTCCATCAGTTCTATACCTACAGGATTAGGGAAATGTGACCGACCTCTCTACATGTGTACTGAGTGGCCATCTAAGTCTAATGGAACTGAAGACTAATCATGGAAAAGTGTAAGGGCAAAGGAAGGTCACAAGAGGGCAGGCAGCCCAAAGTTTGAACTTTTCAGTTGTTTATTTTATCTATTTACTTATTCATTTATTTTTAAAATATTATTTTTTCTTAGAGAGAGAGTGTGCAAACGAAGGGGAGGCGCAGAGGGAGGGGGAGAAAGAGGACCTCAAGCAGGCTCCACGCCCAGCACAGAGCCCAACGCGGGGCTCAATCTCACGACCCTGAGATCATGACCTGAGCCAAAATTAAGAATCAGATGCTTAACCAACGCCCTGATATCAGCGCCCTGATTTTATTTTATATTATATTTTTTGAGGGGCAAATTTGAAGAAACATCCTTACCCACATAGACTTGGCCATGGTGCTATTGCTCATGGACATGAGCGGAGGGGTTATAGGTGTCTCCGTGGCGTCTTATTTTATTCCGAACAACAAAAGTTTCAGAACCAAGACCTTTCCTTCTGCCACCTGCCTCTTTCTGTGCCTGAATCTGCTCTTTCTCCTCTTGTTCCCTGGAGGAAGACGATTACCCTCTAGTTATTTCAGCAGTGCAAAATTCCTCTCAAAATCTCCGTAGCCAGGATTATTACCTTAATTCGTCAAATTCCAGGAATACATCAGTATGGTATGTTATTCAGAGGTTTCTAGATCTAGTGGGATTTGAGACTGGCCCCCAGGGTTTTCTGCAGTCAACATATGTAATAGTGCCAGGACTAGGTTTATACGCTGAAAACATGGAGCAGCATTAATTTGGGTCACTTTTACAAGCCATTATGTATCGATTGACCAAATTAGCTGAATGTGATGTGAATTGATTAAGGTAGCTAGATTTACTAATTGATTGTACTGAAACAAAAATCGTTTTGATTATATAGATGCAGACCGGATCTTCTAAGAGACTAGAATAATGCACTGCGTGATGGAGTTATTACCTGTGTGCTGTGACTCCCTATAGTTCACAGGTGCTGGGAACAAAGGTGAGAGGTTAAAGGTGCTAAGTGGCCTAATGGCTTGGGAACTGACAGGGAGCAGATTTCCAGTTTGGATCGCAGAAATCCGTGTACACTAGCTCTGCTATGAGCCATGTCAACTGTCACTAAAGCAGAGGGGATGACAGAAATGAAGCAAAGGCCATGGAGAAAGCTATCTGTTGCTAGGAATATTCTTCCGAGGGCACACTGCCTCCTGTATACTGTTCTTTCTCATTCCAAGTCACAGGGATGAGTAAAAAAAAAAGGGGGGGGGGAGCAAAATAAAACACTGACTGGGACACCCAGAACTACTTGCTGAGTCCAGTTTTCATCAGTCTTATCAGATGGGTACTCCCCCTTCTTGGGTGTGGGGTGAAGCATGTCGCTCCACAGTCACACTCCCTGGGTTCTGGGCCACGCTTGCCAATTTGACCCACTGGCTGACACTTCTATGCATCTCAACTCTCTGATCAGGAAATCGGCTACAATCCATCCCATCTTGTAGAATTGTGTTAAGTATCCGATGAGATAAACTCACATAAGGCACTTAGTCCAGCGTCTTGCACCTTATATGTCCTCAATAAATATGAGCCCTTTTTACACCCATCCTCATTATTATATCCGTCCGTCTTCCCCCTTCATCATCGCTGATTTGTCTTGGCTCATCCTGCTTCTTAATGCTCAGGCTCAGGTATGCTTCCTCCGAGGTCCAGAAGCTGCTGGTTCTGGCACGCTGCTTCCAAGGAGTTTCCTGTTGCACTGGCTTTGGGTTGGATCGGCGGCCAGGGAAAATGAAGTGATAGCTAACGCTGCCTAAGGGAAAGAGGCCTGGTGCCATAAAACACTGCCAGCATGACATAATTTCCCACTGCTAAGATTAGCATCTCTTGCAGAATCAGAATACAGTAGTAGAGATAACTCAGAGTAAATTAAATGATTACTCTGCAATCAACTTGCAAACTGCCCTTTTACTTTCAGTAAAATATGCAGCTCTTTTCTGACGCATGTTTATGACACAGATTACCCACATTTGCTGCCCTCTGGAGAATAAAGAGGAGCCCTCCTCTAGATTCCCTCTGCAGAGAGGTTTCAAATTCTGGCAGATAGAGACAGCAAAGCTATTATTCACAGGAACGGATTCCACAGGCTGTGTGTCTCCCATGTGAGCAAAAGCATTTCATCAAATTGTTGTATTGTTTAAAGCAAGGCTGCTTACGGCCGTAAAGAGGGCTCCAGCCACCTACTTCGAATCCAGGTACACCAACACCAACACACATCCTGCCTGCAGTCCACTCCTTCGCCTTCTTACTTACTAACCTTTATCTCAACCCTGAAACCTTCAATTCTTTTCCCCATCCATAGCCTTAACCTTGGCATTTTTCAAGAACCAGTCTGTCCTTTGAAGATGCTTATCCTTCACAGAGTTACGTTAAAAGTAGGTCTCAAAACCGATAATGGATTCATTGGAACTCTGCTTCTAAACGATCTGAATCAGAGAGTGCCCTGTCCTGGTGGTGGTTAATCCTGGCTGTGCCTCCGAATCCCCTCTGGTGATTTGACAGGGATGTGAGGGCCTCAGCCCTAGAGACCATCAAGGGGGGTATAAGGCTTCAGAATGAGAACTTCTACAAACTTCCACACGGCCTACAGTGTGCAGCCAGCCTGTGAACCACTTTGCTTTTCATTTTGCCACTCCGAGTACCCTCAAGGTCCTACATGAGAAACTCCTTTTAGGATTCGAAGCCGAGGAAATTTTTTCTAATAAAGACACAGCTTTCTCTCTTTTCCTAAAGAGAGAGATTTATTATAATTCACTTTACTTCTTATTATACCCGATAGAAGGAAACTTAGAGTAAAATCATTTCTATGATCTCTCATGGCAAGTATATTCAAGCCCTTATTTCTTGATGTAATTTTAATATCTCTCATAAATATATTTGTTATATATTTTACTGTGAGTTTCTTTAAATTCTTGAGGGAGCTGTGTCTTGTTTTGGCTCTTCAATTTTCTCAACTACCCAAGAGTGAAAATGGGCTAAATAATAATAATTACCACTAGTGCTCCTCCTCCTCCTCCTACTGCTGATATTTCTTGCTGTTTCTTGAATGTTCTATGTACCAGATCCTGTGACAGGGGACTCATGTATGCAACCCATGTCAATTGCCCTTCTTTCTTTACATAGGGGGCTAAATTTGGATTCAGCGCCCAACCGTCGATAGCTTGCTCAGTTCCTGATCAGGAAATCCTTCTCGGGGATTTTTGTTCGTTCTGAGCAGGAATGCCAGCTCTCACAGCTGCCTCAATTTTTCTCTGTTTATAAGAATATGCATGTTTGTCCCAGATGCGAAACCCAACTTCTCTTCAAACTTGTCAGTAGAAGTCCTTTCATAAAAACCTTCACCAAGAGACTAACTCTTCCCAAAGAATCAAGGGGGCTGAGGACGCTTACACTATACATTTAACTGCATATTAGACCTTTTTTATCTAAAAAGTTCTGTTTTGCCACTCTATTAAATGAAAGGTTTGCCCATTGGTTATTTCCCTAGATTAGGGATCAGCAAACCTCTTCTGTGCAGGATGGGAGGGTAACTACTTTAGGCTTCGTGGGCCATATGGTCTCCGGCACAACTACTCAACTCTGCCCTGATCATGTGAAAGCTGCCGCAGACGGTATGTAAACAAATGAGTCCTGACTCTATTCAATACAACTTTATTCAAAAAACAGGTGGCAGGCTGAATTTGGCCTGTAGGTCACAAATTGTCAATCTTGCCCTAGAGTATTCCTTTGGATATCTTGTGGGTTCTTTCTCCCTTCTCTGTTCACCTCTTTGTCAATCCTGTTCTCCATCTCTGTCATCACCAATAGTCCCAAATGACCTTTTCTTCCCAAGTAGAGTGATTCTATTCTTTTCTCCAGAACCTTGACATCAGATGGTACCTAAGCCCCTGGGGTCTCTACTTCTGTAAATTCTTATGAAGATGTTTTTATAAGCAGAGACAATCCTCCCATTGAAGGGAGTCTGGCCCTAAGTGATTAGTTAGATTAGATCACAGTGTTCTCTGCCTCATTCAATCCTATCATCTCAACAATCCTGTAAATCAGTTGTCAAAAACACTAATGCCTTCAGGATCAGGCAGTGACTAGGTAGGTGAGACCACAGGGAGTGGGAAAATAAGAGCTGAATTGGAAAGGCATGCGATGCCTGAAGAATTCACATCAATCTTTAGAAACTGTGGTGTGTTCATCGACAAAACATACCTATGGCCTAAGGTGAGCCCAAAGACCACCAGTGTGCAAGCTGTTTTATTAGGTTTTTAGGTATTATTTCTACACTTTTGAAACTGAGTCTCAAAGTCCAAGTGCTTTTTCAACAGCTTGGTAGAGCACTTTAGAAAATATTAATTGAAATTCTTGGGATCCCTGGGTGGCGCAGCGGTTTGGCGCCTGCCTTTGGCCCAGGGCGCGATCCTGGAGACCCGGGATCGAATCCCACGTCGGGCTCCCGGTGCATGGAGCCTGCTTCTCCCTCTGCCTGTGTCTCTGCCTCTCTCTCTCTCTGTGTGACTATCATAAATAAATAAAAAAAATTAAAAAAAAAAAAAAAAAAAAAGAAATTCTGCTTACTATATGTCAAGCCCTGTGATTGGCCTTGGAAATACTGTGACAGACTAGGGGCAGTTCCTGTCCTCAGGGAACCTGCAGTTTGATGGGGTGAAAAGCCAATAGAGTACACCCCGACATGCCCAATGGGGACTGGTTAGAGTGCTTTGCACTTGCATCATAGAGTGTTCGAATCCCATCATATGGGGGTGGGGGGTGGCTTCCTGGGTGATGCAACAGATCACTTGATATGCAAAAGATGCATGAGATTTTATGAGACAAATTTTATACTAACCCAGAAGGCCAAGGGTCCAGAGACTGCAAAGGCCCTGAGCTTAAAAGGAATATGCTCCTTTCAAAGGAAAACATGGAACATTGAGCCACAGTAAAAGCGTTGCAGAAGAGACTGGCTAGAGAGACCCAGATCATCATGCAACTTGAAATGGAATTACTCCTAAGGACACAGGGAGCCATAAAATGGTTTTATGTATCAGATGTACATTTTGAAAAGATCCTTCAAGATGGATTATAAAAAATGGGTTGGAAAGACACAAGCCTAGAAACCAGAGTGGGCTTGGTAATCCAAATAGGAAGTGGTGGTGGGCTAAATGAAAGTGTGAAGGTTGAGAGAACTGGTGAAAATCTGAAGTATTAGGCAGTGAATTGGTGACTTCCAGATTATTTTGCTTTATGGAAGACATCAGGGAAAGGAAGTAGTTGAGAGTCATGTCGGGGGTCCTTTCTGAGCCTTGTGCTGCCTGATTCTAGCAAAGGGGTTTAGTGCCAATTAGAAAAGAAGGGGAGAGGGGTATAGAATTGGAATATTAATGCAAATTAGATGTGTGCCCTTTTTGGCAATGCTACTACACTTTGGCTTACAGTGACTTAGTCCTGAGACAGTGTTGCATTGTGCTTTGGTTCTCTCTCTGATTTCCCTTCTTGTATTTTCTTTCCTCTTCTAGACCTACTTTTCCTCTTCTCTGAGCCCAAAACACTTATGAGTTTATGGATTTTCATCTTTCCTAAGAGGATATTTGGGGGGGCTGCTGTAGTTAGCTGCTAAAGCCAAGAATCTATAATCAGAAGACCCAAGTTCAAAACCCGGTTTAGCCACTGAATAGCTGTGCAACCTTTAGCAAGTTACTTAACCTCTTGTGCCTCACCTTAAAATCGGCTTGACAACAGTCTGCCCCTCATAGTGCTATTGAGGGTATACCATGAGCTCTCACTTACAAGAGTGCCCAGCACAGAGCAAGCGATCAATACATGTTAGCTATTATTTTGGCATTCTGTGCAATCCTGACTTTCTCTCATCCCCATTTTGTAAACCCAAACTCCCAAAGTTATTATTCCAAACTATCACCGCCAAAACTCTCATTCTTTTAGGAGATAGAGCTCCAGGACATCTGAGAAACTATCTGATGCATGTGAATTGATGTTGGTCAACCTAGGGTTTTTCCAATTTAAAAGAGAATGTTAGAGAGGAGGAAGTGATATTATTGGTCTTGTTCTCCCGGAGGGCACGAGGTAGATAGCCTCGTTCTGCCTGAAGGGAGCTTGGCTGTTTCATGACCCGACCATTATAGCATAATTTCTCATGTTAGGATCACTATAGAATCCCATTTATTCATTCAGCAAATGTTTATTAAGCCTTTCTGTAGAACCTGACATCTGGAAGCAACCTTCATGTAACCCCTTTATTTTATAAACCAAGGTGGGCCTGGAAAGATAGAGAGGCTTACTAAAGACCAATATCTATTTAATGGCAAAGTCATTGCTAAGACAGAAGGCAATAGAATCCTCCCATTTCCTCTGAGCAATAGGTTCTGAATTTGCTTTGTAGAAGAACTTTTAGATAATGGGAAAAAATGTTTTGAGTCTATATAGTACTTTTTTACTTTCCAAAATATAGCTGATGCTTATTTGTGGTAGTTGTGTTCTATAAAATCCTTGCAAACACTAAATTAGTGAATTAGCTCCTAGGGGGAAATATAAGGTTAGGTTTCTCTGAGATTCTGGTCATAACATTTCACCAACCAACTAATATACAGCTTTGTTTTATGTGTTTCAAGTGTAAAGACACCAGCATTTCTATTTAAAGACACTTCATATGTCCACAATAGCCAAACTGTGGAAGGAGCCTCGGTGTCCATCGAAAGATAAATGGATAAAGAAGATGTCTTCTATGGATACAATGGAATATTCCTCAGCCATTAGAAACAACAAATACCCACCATTTGCCTCGATGTGGATGGAACTGGAGGGTATTATGCTAAGTGAAATAAGTCAATCGGGGAAGGACAAACATTATATGGTTTCATTCATTTGGGGAATATAAAAAATAGTGAAAGGGAATAAAGGGGAAAGGAGAAAAAATGAGTGGGAAATATCAGAAAGGGAGACAGAACATGGGAGACTCCTAACTCTGGGAAATGAACTAGGGGTGGTGGAAGGGGAGGTGGGCCGGGGGTGGGGGTGACGGGGTAACGGGCACTGAGGGGGGCACTTGATGGGATGAGCACTGGGTGTTATTCTATATGTTGGCAAATTGAACACCAATAAAAAATAAATTTATAAAAAAAATAAAGACACTTCATTTAATATATACTGTTGACTCATTGACATTGAACTCAGGGACAACAGCACCACAGCTTACGTCTGAACGAAGCTGATCTAGCGCAATGTACTTTCTCCATAAGCAATAGGACAGCCTTCTTGCCCTGGAACCCTAGATGGCACTTTAGCACTGTGCTTGGGGGGGCATGATAAACAGTGAAATCATCAACGAAAAGCACAAAAATGTGAAAACTATGGCACAAAATAAACAATGTTTACAGCATGGGAGCTAAAGCAAGCAGGACTTGTCGGACCTCAGCTGGGAACATGCACATCTAGTGACTCAAGCATTTTTTGCTGCTTTTTTGCATGCCCACACATGGTTGCAAAAGTGCTGCAGGTATTGATTTGGGTGTTAAACAAATAAATTTTAGTAAGCAGGCCAATTGACAGATTTGGAATCAATGAATAATGAGGATGGACTGTATGGACTGTACTTTGATATAAATCTTCCCAACAATTGCATGAAATATTTTTTATCTCCACTTTTATAAATTTCAACAGAGAACAGTGAATAAGTCACACAATCACATAGCATGACTCAGACCTAGTAAACCTCACTTACTAATGGGAAGATGGCTCCTGAGCTGGGAGATAGGAGCCAGGCTGGACAAATTGAACATTGTTTAGTTGAGCCTATAGCTCTTCAGAGATTCCCCATCCAGCACTTCTCCACACATGATCACTTCCCACCATTCTATAGGAAAGGCTCTGTCTGGCTGCATAAGCCTGTGGTTCGCTTATATGTCTGTTTCCTACACAGTGGATTTTTCATTTACCAACTCACCTTTGTCTGGGCCCTGGCCAATACTGGCAGAGCAAAAAAATCCTGAATTCACTATCCAACTTCCAATCGGTGGCTTATAAACCCAGGTGGCTGGCTTCTTCTTAATCTGTGATAGCAACTGGCAAAGGCACCAACATGAAGATAAGGCTGGACTCCTATCTCTCCCTGCCAACAGGCCTGGCACCCTGCTCATTTTTATTCTTGAATAAGTGTCTCAATCAATTCTCCCTTGCGGAGTTCCTTGTGGCAGCCTCTGTGAAGTTGTGGGGAATGTTAATCACTCACAATCAGTTTTGGAGACAGTGGGATTTTATAACTTTTGTTTTCTTTTGTTTAAATGGGGCCATTTGCCATAAGATAAATCTGCCTTTACAATCAGGAAAACAACTTCTGCGGAGACTGCCTTATGAAATTTGCTGCTGACGGAGAGACATATTTCACATTGGCTTCATGGTGGAGGCCTGTGCCCCAGGGATGGGGAACATCACTTATTTGGAGGGAAATGGATGGGAGGTGGTCATTCTTCTACTGCTCCAGTAGAGTAGAAATGCTAACAGACATCTAACAGGTGTTAAATCCAAGGGCATAATAAGAACTATTAAAATTACTAAAGGGGCAATGGGGGGGAAAGGAGACATCTGGTCAACCTACTCAACCCTAGAGATCAGTTAGCCCAGATTCTAAAATCCAAATTATTCTAGAAACACAGGCTCAGTCTCCCTTCTACAAACATTACTATGGGTACAGCCCATGGTCATGAATTCTATATTAGTTGGGGATAGGGCCAAGGCATTTGTTTATTCCCTCATTCTGACTTACTCTCCATTACACATTTGCTAGCACAAATAATGACATTTAAAAATTATACACATTGAGTGCAATAAAAAAAAATGCAGTCCTCATTTCTAAAAGAGCTGATCACCTTATGCAGGAAGGAGCAATAAATCTAAGGGACATCAGCAAGATGAATAACCATTTTGGGCAGGTTATAGTACTCCAAAGCATCATTTCTATTTTGCACTGTGATTATCTCGCCATAATCATACCCTTGTGTTACATTATTGCTCATAATAAAAGTCCACATATTGGAGAGGAAAAGTGTTCTTTTTTTTTTAAAGCATTTTCAGGGAGGATTAAAAATTATTTGAAATCAGAGCAATAGCAAATCTAACAAGAGCCTAACTTATATACTTCCTAATAGTAATTAAGGGGGAAAAGTCAGGAATCTGCTACATTCTGTTATCTCCATAATTAAACAATAAAACTACTATATCATTTCACACAGACATTGTAAATACTAAATTAAGAAGCTCTGATAAAATGTCAGAAGCATTTCCTTATGAGTTTATATCAGCCATGTGACTATCATATTGATTCTGCATGCCAATGAGATAACTTTCCACTGTGTTTATTTTTCTCCCAATTGCCTTCCAGAAAGTAATAAAATTAAATCCAATATGATATTAAATGTAAATATGCATGGATATTATATGTAAATACCCATTTTAAACTCTCTTTGCTTTTTGATATTTTCTGAGCATAATGTTGTCAAGCAGCGGTAATATTCCTCTCCCTCACACAGCCCACCCTCATTTCCAGTGCTAAGAAAGAGAACGCCCTTTGTAATTCCACTTGACATTTATTTCATGATTTCTGGACAATACAAAAAAAAATCTGCTTTTAAAAGTTACTGAACTAAGAATTTAAAGTTTATAAGCTAAGAAAGTTTGACTGCCAACACTGATACCTTGAATGAGTGTTTGCTGTACGCTTCATTATACATTGCTTTACCTTTTTTTTATGTTACTTTTTTTGATCCATTTATTTACTTTAGAGAGAGAGATTGGGGAGGGGTAGAGGAAGAGGAAGAGAGAATCTCAAGCAGGCTCTGTGCTGAGCACAGAGGCCTAGGTGGGGCTTGATCTCACCACCCTGAGATCACAACCTGAGCCAAAACCAAGAGTCAGACACTTAACTAACTGAACCATCCAAGCGCCCCTATGTTAATTTTATTTTTACTTTCCTCTAAATCTGTCACTTCATGTTAACTGGATAGTTAAAACAATTTCACTCATCTGACTGTTGATTGAGATGTCCAGCTGGGACTCTCTCCTTGCAACTCCAACATCAACATGTCTTTACTATTTGTAGAAAAGATGGATTTTTATCAGGCTGAAGTGGCCAGTCATCTTTGCTAAGGCACGAGGACACAATTCAAGAATCTGGCTCTGGAAGTACACGTGAATTGGTCAGATGTGGTAGCCCCAAATGATAATAACAAAGGGTATCAAAGGGTTAGCCGAAGGAGGGCATCCAGTGCAAATCGATTACTTTTAAGTAACTGAGTTCTGGAGGAATTAAGAGGTTTGCTGGCCATGGCTCAACTTCCTTCTATCATCCTAGTAAGGATCTTCTGTTGCAGAACCTTTATAACTTTGCACATGTTGTCCGTCTGTCCAAAAAAAGGAAAGTTACTTGCTTCTATCAGAAATACGTCTCTTATTCAGAATGATTTGTTTGCCCTTTCTTCTCTGGCTTGTATGTCCTTGCATCTAGCAGGATTCTTGGCACATAAAATTCTTGATAATTGTTTGGTGATAGGATGCTTAAGGTCACACGGCTAATTAGCTACAGATCTGAGATTAAAACTCCTATTTGTTTATGTGTGTGTGTTTCCCCCTATTACTTGTGCTTCCTTCTCTTCACACAATCTATAGAAAAGCTCACCATTTCATTATTTCCTGGACAAAGCAACCAACAAGTGGAAGATGAGATATATGACTGCATTTGATTTACCCTTAAAGCAGACGAGTATTTTTAAAAAAAAAAAAATTTGCCAATGAGGACTTTAAAAAAAGGCTGTATTTTTCAGAGAAATTTTAGGTTCATAGCCAAATTTAGCAGAAGGTATAGATGTTTCCCAAATACCCCTGCTGCTCTGCCCTCTGCCGCCTACCAGGTTCCACCATCATCAACATCCCCTATCAGAGTGGGATGCTTGTTACCCTTGATGAATCTGCAATGGCACATCATTATCAACTAAAGCCCATGGTTTACATTAAGGTTCACTCTTGGTGTTGTACACTCTATGGGTTTGGACAAATGTATAACAACATGGACTGAACTTTATGGTATGACACAGAGTAGTTTCACTATTTCCCAGATTCTCCAAGCTACACCTAGATATCCATCCCCTGGAAACCACTGACTTTTTTTTTTTTTAACTATCTCCATAGTTTTGTCTTTTCCAGAATGTCATATAGTTGGAATCATATACAGTACATATAATGGGGCCTCTTTGCTGTTGTTTCTTTTATGGAAACACCGCTGGCTATACTTTGGATAAAAGCCACTGCCATGTTTTTATGGGTGGGACCTAATATTGAAATAACTAGTCATGACGAGAGAGTTTTACTTTTCCAACTGATTGTTTCTGCTACACAATACTGTAAGAAGTAGATAGTGTTTCTTTTTCTCTTTTCCTCGAATTAAGAACTGAAATAATAGACTCTGTGGAGTCATGTTTAACGGTTAGATAACGCTATGAATGAATACAGAATCCCTGCTTCCTCCCTCTGCCCAATCATGATGGGCTATGCTAAATTCGTGCCTTGTCTGCCTTCTGACAAATGGCTTGCCTTTACTAGAAAATTGGTTAGTCATAAAAGAGAAATATAAAAGGGTATTATATAGACATATTAAATGTTATATACATATATATTTATGTGTGTGTGTGTGTGTGTGTGTACAGAGGGGGTTAGAGAGATACGGATATGTGTATATGCCTATGTGTGTACTTGAGTGTTTATAAAATTACAGGGCCTCATGCATCTCTGGCCTCATTATCATTAATCTCTAGCTTACGCAGGAAATAAAATCGGACATGGACAGAGATGACACTGATTTTCACGGTCGTTTTAGGGAAAGGGCTTTGCAATCATGTTGGACTTTTTCTTTTAGGGGCAATAATTTGAAGTGATCCCAGTTATGTTTTGTTATAAATATGGCTCATTACAACTGTGTCTTCATTCCAAGCATTTGTGACATTGGAGTTCTAGAAGGCATTACTAGTACAACACTGGTGTCACTTTTTCAGGTGTCTTGTCAAGGTAAATTCATCGGAGGTGGCATCCTTACAAGTCAAAGAGGAAAAGTCAAGTGAGATAATGCAGATGCATGCAAAATTTCCTTAAAGTAACTCAGTAAAGAAAGTTAGGATGAGTAAATGTGCTTGGGCCTCCATGTCTGACTTCAGGATCATCCCCCTAGAAGGACTATATGTTACAGAGATTTTCTACTAGTAACTCTATGCAGCAGGGTGGGGTGCACAGGCTTCCAGCTGCCTTCTTCTGGCCATGCCTGCATGAGGCCAGCAGTGTCTTCCTCCCATACAAAGTAATTCAGGGGGTATAGAGTAATATTCTTCACTTGGCTCCATTACAGGGTATTTCCAACTCTCCCGTCCAACTCACATCATAGTTGGATCATAGTAAAACACAGAGGGCATCCAGAAGAATGTCCAAACTCCTCACTCTTATCTCTACTCTCCCATTCCTGAGAGACAGAAAGTAATATAGCTCTAAGGCGCCTCTGATCATTTTGCTTCTTCTGTCTTTATTTGGACCAATACTAACTTGCAAAACTATGTTTGTTGGCTCTACTGTCCAACTGTATCTCTTTGATTTCTCAACCCAGAATTCTCCCAATTTACTCTACCCCAACCACCATAACTAGTCTAACAGTGAGACACTGAGCCAGTTAACTTGTTTTCCTTATACCTATAGTGAGTTTCACTATTTTTTATTGACTTTTCTGAATCCACTGTTGGCTTTTCTGACAGCATATAGACAAAAACATGTATTGGCATGAAAGAACAGTTTCCTGTACATTAAACAGAGTTCAATAAAAGAAAAAGTCCTTTCTTCAAACTTCTAAGTTCCATCTTGAAGAACATGCAAGTTGGTCTTAAGATAAATTTAAGATTTTAAAGTTATCTCACATTACTGAAAACAACTTGGAGCAATAAAAACTTTAAATGAACTGTCAAAAAATGTCAACTCCAAAAAAATATTACCAGCCACTCACAGAATAAAGTCACATTCACACATGTTCTAAAATTTAGAATGAAAAATTTTCTTTGGCACCATTTTAAGGAAGCATTGAGGGAGACGGAATGTGAAGATGTATCTTTACTTGTGTAGGAAGAATATTTTTACAGTTTTGAACCATGAATATCATAAAGATATGGCTCTAATTAGTAATGCTGGGTGCTGTGGCACATTCAATCAGGCTCATAGCATATTCATTTTGATAGATCTTGTTTAACTGAAGAAAAGCAAGGTTCATATTGTTGCAGCCTTTTAGTTTTGATCAAAATATCAAAGGTATTTCAGCCTCAACTAGTTATCTTAATTGATATGATGCACAGCAGAATATATTGATCCACATGACTAGGTCTCAGATCAATTGTCCTTTTGAAAATAATATTTACATTTAGAAAGGACCTCAGAAACTCATTGAATCCAAAGGTTAAAATTAATTTCTCCTTAACAACAGTGATTAGCTGGGTTCCCTATACCTTGGATAGTTTTAAATTAATCCAAAATCTCCGAGAAGCTTTGTAATGTTGTTCCTCAAAGCATATCAGAGAGGCGAGTAGGTGCGGAAGATGGTGCGGCCCATTATTTTAGCACATTAGCAGATGGAGAGAACAGAGTCACAAGCCAGTTGGGTGATTTGGCCAAAACCACAGTATCTACAGCGATTACTGCAATCCCAGAATAGAGTTCTCAACTCCTACCTCCCATCTGTTCTTTCAAGTGACTTTGGGAGCCAATTATCTGTTCTTTTGTAAGAAGAGTCTATTGATTCCATTAGTAGGGATGGAGCTGGCCCCGGGGAAGTTTGCTTAGACTTCCCCACTCCTGCATTTCTTGCTCCTACTGCATCCCACCTTCCTTACCCACTCTCTTTGCCTCCAACCACAACATTCTCATCAGCTAGTCAAGCCTTCTGCCGTGATGCTCCAGGGGACGGGTATGTGTACTCAGGTGGTAAAAGGAGCTCCTCCACAAGGGAAACATTTGTTAACCATTTTCTCTGTTGCAAACACAGCTCTGGGTAGTTTGTACCATTCTCTCCTCCCAGCCTCATTAACGCTTATTAGGAGGGGACCGTATTTAATCACATACATGAGAGATGCTGTATAAATAAATTAAAGATGGTGGTACTGGTGGTGGTAAGGCAGAAGGTTTACTGAACCTGAAAAAAAAAAAAACCAAAAAAAACCCAAAACTAGTTCCTGGCTTTGGTTGTTGCCACTAAACCTGTGTGACTTTGGTTAATGCATTTTCTTTTTTCTCTTTCTGGACTTAATTCTCTCACCAAGAATACAGACAGGAGCAATAGACTAGATGAGCCCTCAGACTGTACTGACTCTAGAATTATAGACTGTACTGACTCTAGAATTATAGGAGAACGTGATTGGACTTGTTCGGTCAGTGTGAGGGAGACCACTGGTTCTCTCAAGGGAGATCACGTTTGCAAGAAGGCTGCTTTTCAATTTTGGTTTCATTTCAGCCAGTGTTTTCAACCCTGCCCATAAATCACAGTCACCCCCAATCCTCAGGGCATTTGAAATTTCTCATATGAAGTCTGTTCATTTGAGGGGGGGGGTGTCTCTGGGGCATCTATCCCTGTGTTTTTAAAGGGAACCACGGGGGATCCCTGGGTGGCGCAGCTGTTTGGCGCCTGCCTTTGGCCCAGGGCGCGATCCTGGAGACCCGGGATCGAATCCCACATCAGGCTCCCGGTGCATGGATCCTGCTTATCCCTCCGCCTGTGTCTCTGCCTCTCTCTCTCTCTCTCTCTCTGTGACTATCATAAATAAAAAAAAAAAAAATTTAAAGGGAACCACGGGTGTTTCTGATGGGTGGTTCTAGGTAGGTAGTTCTAGTGAGGAGTCACTGCTTTTATCAAGGAATTCCAGAAAAACCAGGGAAGATACTTGGCAGAGAATCGAGGGTCTCATGAGACTCGGACACTCAATGCCATCTATCTGGTCTCTCTGTGAGTCTAGACCCACCCATGAGGCAGGCTGCCGGGCTAGGGAGAGTTTGGGAAAGCTGGAAAGGTATTGATTGTAAGACCCAAGTCGAATGCTGTTTGAGAGGTCAGGTCTCATTTGCTTTTATCTCATGCTGGTCTTTTCCCCTGCTGCCAATTCAAGCCGGATAGAGTTTTAAATCTTCCCTTAAAGAACACCCATTAAAGATGATGAAATAGTCTGGCTTTCAGATCCATTCAGCCCCTCAAGCTTTAAGATGACATAACAGAGGCATCAGCACTGTCTAATTTTGTCTTTGGAGCTAATTAAGTATCCTGTGGGATGCACTGAGTCCAGGATGTTATTTTGTGGAGAGTAATGGACAGTCACTAAGGATGAATGATTTTAGGTCCCCAGGCCAGTATTAATCTGGTTGTCTCAAGGTAAACACATACGGTGTTCAAAAATGCTCTTTCATTTACCTCAAACAGCTATGTTAATCTGAAAAAAAATCCCCAAACCAAGTATCTTTTGGGTAATTTCATGGACTTCCAGGATGTAACTAAGCTTATAACAAACGCTTTTCCTTTTTCAAGTGATATTTAGATCTTTCCTTTATTGCTGTCCAAGAAAACGGGAGTCTTGTGTCGCTTTGAAATGCCTGGCCTCTTACTCTCAACGATCTGGGACAAGCAGTCGTCCCTAATTGAAGAGGAGTTGTCACTAGTTTTAAAGCATTCCAGCCTTTTTCACCTCTTGCCTGGTGTCTCACATCCGAAGAAGAAAATTTACCTAATGGTTTTATTCTGCAATTAACGGAGAAGCAATTATTAATCCCACCCTGTTTCTTCACAGTGTTTTCCTTTTGATACCTTTCATGTTTCGGGGGCTTCGATTCAGGACGAATGGAAAACACCTGCTGCTTTTCAGAACGGGATCCCACCTGTGCTGGGCTTCCAGATCTATCAAAGAGTAAGCCTGTAATTTCAATACTTGTAGTTTGAACCTACGAGTTACAAATGGAAGTCACAATTCCTTTGGCAGGCGTTTTGTTAGGCTGTCAGGTAGCTCATTTTGCTGCTGTTTCCTATTTTTAACATTCCCTTTACATAAATAAAATGTAACACTGTGAAAAATGAAACACCTGAACAAAACACACGATGAGGTGCACCAGAGAGCACTCGCAGCATTAGTCATTTCAAGCAGTGGGTTGACGCATGATCTTCGCTGAATATTTCGGTGTTAGAAGCATTACTAAGGTTATAAACTGAGTAAGGAAATAAAATTGCTCTTGGTCAAGGATCACCTTTTAGCATTAAATAGCTTTTGAATATTTATGGGGAGCATGTAATACCATACTGGTGTTTAAAGATGATCTCAGTAATTTTTCTTTGGTTTCTCCTTTGATTAGAACTGTGGGATTTGAGGTTGGCTGGCCGGCTCAGTCGGTAGAGCATGCAACTCTTGATAGAGGGGTCATGAGTTCAAGCCCCACGCTGAGCATAGAGCTTACTTAAAAAACAAAAAAACAAACACGGAATTTCAGGTCTAGGAAGAACTTTGGAATAAGGTGCGGATAGCCATCCCCTAGTTTACACAGTTGATTCTTAACAGACCCCCTCTAAAACCCTGATCTGTTTTCTTCTGGTCTTGACATCCTTCTACGAAGCTGTGCGTCTCCAGATACCTGAAGAACCACACTTTTCTAGTCAGTATCATAGTTAACCCATCCCAATTTTATCAAATAAATTCTGATTTGAGTGTTCTAATTTTACTCTAGTGAATTCAGAAAGCTTCAAGGTACAGCTCAAAAAGGACTCAATAGAATTTACCTCACAAAATCTCAGTTGATTGGAACATGTTTCAGGGAACCAAGTTTGTGGATTTGAACGCCACAAAATGCTGGCTAATTTTCTCTTGTGTGACCATAACAGATACCTCTAACTTGTGAAAACATGTGCCCTCAGCCCGGAGAGTGACCCTGGTGCCTGCTTCTGCTCAATTTATCATCAGTAAATCATGTCCAATCCAAAGCTCATTCTCAACTCACCATGGGTCAGTCGCACAGTGGTGAACATTCATGCTAAAAAAAAAATTGCCTGTAGTTTCAGGACTGGGACTAAAACTTAGAACTTTTATTCTCCGTCCAGTGGATTTTCCATCACAGTCTAACTCCTTCCAAGGAGTGAAACTAGCCAAGTCCCCTCAGTCACATTTCTCTCAAACACAGATATCTCAGGGCCGCAGACCTATCATTGGTTGTGCCTTCACTTACAGAACCCAGCACCACCAGTGGATGCACAAAGCCCCTTTATTTACCTCTGAAACCAAGGCCCTGTCTGCTTAGCTTAAAAGGGAGATGAGGGTTGGGACAAAGAGGAATGGGAGGGGAACGGGAAGTAGCGCTGAGCACAACAAAACACCAGTGCTCTCCAGCTCTGAGTCACATGTTGGGTTGTAAAATGACTTATAGCCCTGAAAATGTTGGCGGAACACTCAGCATAGATCATGCATTTCAGGCACATGATACAAATGCTTTTTGGCTCATGATTACAGGCTAGCAATTTCCAAGGCACTAGTGCTGTTCCAAATAATTCGTTGTATTCACTTTCTGTACAAAGTCCCTTGGACTGATTAAAAGACCTTCCAAAAGCATGCTCACACTTGCTCTATGACTTTGCTATTTCTCACATGGCCGAGGTGACCCCGTGCTCTCTGTACACGGTTTTATAGAACATTTGTGTGAACACACACCCTCTCCCCTTTCCTGGACACTTCTCAGAGGAAGCATGCTTGCACAATGTGGTCAAATTGGCCAGGGCGCCAATGCTTGAAGCTGATTTCATGTTGGACAATGTGGTAAACCACAGGATCAACCATGCATTCTGATTTAACCAACAAACCAGCCAAAAGAGTAATCACATTAGGGGCGATTCAGCTCTAAAGCAAGAGCTTTTTCTCAAACTTGTGGAAAACCTAAAGTTTCATTCTGTAGTTGGAATTCTGTGTTTCTACTTGTAATAATATTTTTAGGAAGACAGTAATGGAATAGTGATGTAAAATATACATACACAAAGGACAGACATCAAGAATGATTCCATTTTGGGGGTGCCTGTGTGGCTCAGTTGGTTCAACGTCTGCCTTAGGCTCAGGTTATGATCTCAGGGTCCAGGGATCAAGCCCCGCTCTGGGCTCCCCACTCAGCAGGGGTGTACTTCCCTCTCTCCATTTCCATCTCCCTTTTCCCTCCCCACTCGAGTACATGCACTCGCTCTCTCTCACTCTCTCAAATGAAGTCTTAAAAAAAAAGAATATTTCCATTTTTACTTAGTATTTTCACTGGTACTTACTAATTTGAACAAAATACTTGTACTAACCATGAAGACATTAGACGTGGTTTTTTTTTACTGTTTTATCCATTATCTGTGCTCATACCTGATAGGCTGCTGGCTAGAACAGGTGGGTAATTTTAGCCAAATCTCCTGGAGTGGCTCTTTGTAGAAAGAACAGCAGACTAATGTCAATACATCTTTTTCCCTATGCACTTATGTTTGTTCTTCAGCCTACTCACCATAATTTATATAATGATGCAGTGAATTATTATTTCTGCTACCACTGCCATTATGAAGAATCTTAGAGGTCATTTTACACTGTCTATTAGAGGTAAACCTACTGAAGCTAATAATTTCAACAGTTTTTATCTTTAGCCTTTGTGGCCATCAAACTTCTTTTTGACCAGAACAATCGATTCATTAATTCCTAGTGAACCACAGCCCAAATACTAAATATACAGGGTCTTAAGTGAATTTGTTTTACATATGAGAGTTAGCTCTTCTTTGTGGATTTTCTAAACAGCGTTTCAATCATATTCTTTTCTGAAGCCTTCCCATTTTTATCATTTATATCATGAAAAATTTATTCACCTTGTAAGTTAAAGGTTTTTTTTTTTTTTTTTCCAAAGGGTGACTTTCTTCTTTCCTTTTCTTTTTTTGGAGAAAGTATCCCAGACATTACTTCCTTTCTTTGTGTGCCTTTAGGTCGTTAGAGATCTGACCACTCTCTGTAGTAGCACTAAGGACGTAGAGGTTTATTAGCAGACTAATAGACAAGAGTCATTTATTTTATTCAGAGAATGGATTTGTTTACAGTAAAATATTCCAAGTTTTCATTAAAGTTAGCGGTTCCGTTCTAGTGATAAGATGAATGATATAGTCTACTTTTGTGATAATTGGCTCCCTCTCCTCCCCACTCTCCCAAAATAAGAAGTTTAGATGGAAATGCTTCCCAGGAGGCAGAAGACAGTGGCCCCAAGGTAAAAGCAATTTAAGCTTTCATCTCAGGCTCGCTCCCTTAGCTGTTCATTCATTTTGTGGCTTGAATGGAGAATGCGTTGCCTGGATTTGCAAAATATATGGAAAATAATTCTACCTCCAGTTCATTGTCCTCTTGGCTATTTTTCTCATTTTGAAGCTGCATGGAACTATTCTGGGCCTTCCCACTACACTTAACATTGCTTTAAAACAGATTTAAGTCTCCCTACAAGACTGAATTTCCAATTCTCCATCCAACAGAGCAGCGCGCTATTAAAGATCTACCAGGTGTTTCAATATGCACACATTTATCTGACTCTTCCTTTAGTTAGAAATAATAGAAAATGAAATCAGAGATTTATGGGTACAGCGTGAGTTGATGAAAATACTGGTATGAAGGCAGTTTTATGACTACTTGGGCAAAGATACAAATGAGATCCAAAATATTTTTAAATGTAAATGTATATTCCCTCTTTGGATACCTCTTTGATATGCATGGTTTCGTATTTTGGAGACAACTGCAAATCCCCCAAAACCACATCAGTTAGGAAAAGACAGGAAGAGTGATCTGTGAGTTACTGTTTATGGTTTGTTAATTTTGTGGCTCATGTGTGGCAAGTTGTTGAAAGCAAAAAACCAGGTCCCTGTTGCCATCACTGATACTGTTGTGATGCTTGCCTAGTTTTTATAAATAGATGTGTGCTCACCAAGTGTCAATGAATCAAAAAAATAGCTGAAAATCATGGTGGGAAATAAAATTCTCTTATCTCCCTCCAGCTTTGGGGGACCTTACGGCCCAAATAAAATGGATTAGTTTTTTGAAATCTCATCATAAAACCTAAAGTTTGGTATACAGTAGACCCTCAGCAAAAATTTGCAAAATGGACATGAATTTACTTAATTATAAAGGATTTTCAAGTCATAGTATATCTGCTGCTTTTGGTTTATCCAGATAATTAGTAGTTAGGTGCAACCATGTGCCTAAACATGTGATTGTTTTGTTTTGGGGCAGGGGTCAGCAGACATAAGTAAGATGGTGTACCGTATTTAAGGAGCCCAGACTTGAGGCCAGGGTCCAGAGGTTTTGTAAAACTGTATAAGGTCAGCAAAGCCTGGAGAAGTTCAGGGAAAACCCAAGCACAAAACCCATCACGGTGGATGCAGTGCCACTCCCAGGAATCCAGAAATCCATTGCTTAAATCACACTGCTATCGAGGGAGCACAAATCTAGGAGCTAAGTTTGTTTTTTGTTTGTGAGAGGGAATAGAGCACAGATGGGCCATTCCGTAGATTTACAATGCAGCCAATTAGACATTTAAAAGGTTAGAGACAGAATGTTTTGAAGAGAAATCAACTGTGGTTTAAATGTGCCTCATTTCGGTACGGGCTCTCCTGGCTCGAAGCTCAGGGAGCAGTCTGTTTCTCACTTACCCAGGTATCTGTTTTTGTGCAGTGCAGATTTGGGCTATTGCAGGATCTTTATGAGTCCTGATGAAGTCCTCTCACCTCAACTGGAGATGCATCACAATTCTTACACCATTTAACTCTTCCTCACCTCTGCTTTGCAGGGGGATCCCCCACCCTGCTCTCCCTGCCAATGCAACAATGACTTGGGTGACTTTCTCTGTTCTCCTTCATTCCCCCTTGGAACATCATTTTTGAGATTTGAGTGGAAGCATTATGGAAGGTCTGGGACTATCTTTCATAGGATTTCAGCAGGGAAATCCAAACCTCATCTGGTTGTGAAGAATAGAGAGGAAAGGGAGTTCTAAAAGGTAGGTTGTTGGCTGAACATTTTGTAGCCAACAGATCATTTGCTGTCCTTCCCCATTTCTCATCATCTGGCTGCTGCTCTGGCCTCTTTAAGACCTATTCCTTCTCCCCGACAACATCTTCCCAGACCTGTCTAATCCTGGAGCCAGACTTTCTGGATCTGAACCCTCGGACCTACCCGTTCCTGGCTGTGTGATCTTGGGCAGTTACTTCACTTCTCTGTGCTTCTGTTTGCTTATCTGGAAAATAAGCAAATATAAGGGAGTAATAATAGTATCTATTTCTCAGGGTTGTGCAAGATTGAAATGAGTGACTGTATACAGAGTGCTTAAAATGACACATAGTGCATCCCACCAGTTTGCTCTTGCTAGTTTATTCACCGGACCATGATTTTCAGCTATTTATCGAAATTCCCATCAAATCCTTTGAGAAGAAGAATCGACGTCTAAAATCTCTGTTCAGGTTTTTCTCCCTCCCTTGTTTTATGTGTCAAATAAATACATTGGTTCTTCTCCCTCTCAGACTATTAGGATTGTCTCCTTTTTCACTATCCATCATCTGAACGAAGGCTTTTCTCAAAGGTCTGCACCCAGATTTCATGCCTCCTCCTCAACTTGGGGATTTTATTTGTTTCCATGGCTACAAATATCACCATCATGCCAGCAACTTCCACGTCTCGGTTTTTATCCAAATTATCTCTTTTAGAAATATTATAAGCAAAAAAAAAAAAATCCTTTCAATCCTTTCAATTAAAAGAACACAAAGTGGAATGGCAATTGCACATGTTAGGAACAGTGCCCGGGTCTTCGGAACGACTTCAGAGATACACCAGGCTCCCAGGAAGAAGCGTTAAAAATAGATTTTGGTAATTGACTCCCTATGAATGCCAATTGAGAACATAACTTTTAAATGAAGGCTTACTATGCAAAATCCTGTATCTTCACATCATAAACCAGTTTCCCCTGCCCTCGCAACCCCCTCCTGGGCTGAAAGACTTAGTCTGCATTTTCCTGATGATAGAGTTGCCAGTGTTCATGAGCCCCCACCACATTAGCTGGTAAAAACTGTTTAGGATTTAATAGCGTTTTTAGGCAGGAGGTCAGCATTAAGGTATTCAAGTAAGAGGGACAGAAAATAAACAATAAAGATAGCAGAAAAAAAAATTAAAAACATGTCACAGGTGGGTTTGGCAGCAAAGGGCATAGTGATAATCTTGTCACCCTTTCCAGGCATGTTTTCCATCCCCCCCCCCCCCTTCGCATGCCTTACCAGCCTCAAAACTAATGCTTCTCCTGCTGTCAACATCCTATAGTTTTATAGACTTGATGGGCACACTTCGTATCAACCAAGATTCAGAAACAGAATAAATCCTTTACAGTCTATTGCTGGTAAACCTAAAGATGGATTGCTAATAGTTATTGAGGACATATTCTGAGCTGAGCATGGTACTAAGTGCTTTTAATGTATCTTCCTCATTTAATCTCAGTAATGCCGGAGGGATAGACTACTTTTATCTCCATTTTATAGGTAAGGAACTTGAATCTCAGGGAAGTTAAGAGCCTGTGACAAGCTCTGGTCACAGTTTATAAGAGGTGGAGCCAAAACTCAAATCTTCGTCAAAAGCCATTGTTCTGAATGACTTCTTTATGTTGTTGCCTCAGTCTGTTGGGGCTGCTCTGGCAAAAATACCATAGACCGACCATCTTATGAACAACAGAATTTTTTTTGCTAGTAGTTCTGGAGGCTAGAAGTTCAAGATTAGCATACTGGCATAGTCAGGTTCTGCTGAGAGTCCTCTTCTGGACTGCAGATGACCAATTTCTCTGTAAGCTCACACAGAAGGGTTGAGCTAGCTCTCTGGGGCCTCTATCATAAGAGCACTAAGCCTACCAGTAAGTAGGGCTGTTCTCTCAGGACCTACTCCCTTCTCAACGGCGGTCCCTCCTCATACACTGGGGGTTAGGATTTCAACATAATGCATTCTAGGGTTACACAAATATTCAGACCATAGCAGCTTTATTCCAATTTATATTAGTTAATGGTTTTCATCAATACCTTACAAACCAGGCCCCAAAAATGAGCATAAGGAGGGAAGAGAAGCAAAATGCTGAATTCTGCACAAATTAGCCCCCCCAGACCTTGGTTTTCAAAAATTGCCAAAAGTTGTCAAGATCCCACAGATTACTCAGAATGCCTATGTTCTTCAGGGTCAGTGAGTTCTTCATCTAAACTGTGTGCTCTGAATATCCATATGCATTTACGATAGTTTACCAGGTAGGGACACCCCCACCACAGTATGCATGTAACTGGAATGAGGTGGCCTCTGAGCAGCATGCCATCAAGTCGGAGACCGGGGCCCCCTTCTCTATACCTCAACAACATGAGTGAGGCATTTGCTGCAGTACTTCTGTTTCACGTTTTGATATTAATTATCACAGTTGTCCAACAAGAGTCATTGTCTTTGTGCATAACCCATTGTCAAGTCCCTGAAGAACTATGGGAAAAGTAAAAAATAAAATAAAATAAATAAAAATAAAAGGCTCCTTGAAAGAATGATGACTGACATAAATCTATAAAGGACCTTTTCTGAGGAAGGGCTGAGGCTACATGTCATAAATATGTTCATATTTTATTCATGCCTATCTGAGGTTCCAGAACACAATCTTTGGCCACATCAATATCTCATACTAAATACTCAGGTGGAATATATGATTCAAAATTAAGTGCTCTGGAAATGTTCCATTCATTAGGATCCCTACTCTCTCTGGACTCATGGTTTCTATCAGCTTAAGAGAAAGCATTATTTGAAATGCTTTTTTAGTCCAGGCACCAAGGGGTTCCCTCTTAACTAGAAAGCACTATTTTGATAAATGATATCCCATCTGCACAAAAAAGGTAGTCTCCCTAGACTAGATTCATTAGAATTAAGGGCTCACGCCTGGATTTTATTGAGAAGTAATATTTATGTGTTAATCTTGGACACCATTTTCCTCTGGAACACACTGGGGAATATTTAAAAGAAGATGTTTAATTGGACAAATGTGTTGCTTTATCTATAGTCAAGTGTCAGGGTCATTAGAACAAGCACTTGAAAAAGATTGGAAAATGTTGCACATTGTGGTAGAAGAGGCCTAAGGATCAGGGCACTTGAAATGTGATTTTTGCTAATGTTGCTGCACTTCATTGCATTCATTTATCCAATCTTACCATTAACTTGGAATCAACTACAAGGATTTTTTAGAGGACTGTGTATCACACACTGGTCCTTTAAAGTTAATTATAATTACTATGTAATATCAAAAGGTTATTACACAGAATGTTCTCTTGGTCATTAGAGTTGATTTGGTCTATGTCACATTTGTGCCCGCCTGGGAAGGATTTAGAAATGTGGTTTATCATCATTAGTGAACAAGCCCAAAGCTTTGAGTACTCATTGCGCAGCTAGTGGTGTTTACTTTCTACCATATTTTGGCATATGAGATAAAAAGAAGTGACCTTGCTGAGGCTTATTTTAAAACATTCCCATTGTTCAGAATGGTATTTCCAAATGTACCACCATTCAGAGTTCAACGTGGATGATTACAAGTTGCTGAATATAGGCAAATTCTCTGACTCATTGGGTCCCTCATGGTCTTAGATCAAAACATCTATCTCCTTCTCAAATTTAAATTACTAGAGACATGTCTCTTTCTATCTTGGATTAACACACTCTAACTCAGAGTTAATTTGCGGGTGGAAAGGGGCTTAAGTTGTACTGATGTCTGAGAAGAGTCGGTCTGGTGCATGAACTTGGAGGAACAGTTGTATTTTCTCATGGGCTGAGGAGGAGGGGACACCAGTGGGAGGGATCCAAGAGAAGTTAGGGACCTGGGATCACAGTGAGGCCAAAACCCCTCATCTCCGAGTCCCTGGCCCCCTCCACATCTTTCAGTGCTGAATTTCATCTCAGAGAGGAAAAGATGGGAAATCCTCAAGGGGAGGAATTTGAAAGGATGACGGAGACCATGGCTTTTCTGTCCTCTGAGAACCAGGTAAAGAATAAGCTAATGGAAGGCACGTAAGTGGAGGTGCTGAGCAGGAGCCCGGACCTGGGCACATCAATCAAGCTATTTGAAGCAAGAATTGGTGAAGTGGCTGATGGGACTAAAGCCCCATCCTCTATGTTTCTATTTGTTCCATAATACAGAACTGTCTGATGCTAGTGGGACACCTACGCTTTTTGCAGTAGCAACTGGGTCTCCTGCACAGATTGTTGCCCACCCACCACAGTGAAGCAGACCCAAGCCTCACGCACACAATGTTCCCTGAAAGGACACTGAGCCACATGTACAAATCGAAGACAAAGGCAGAGAGTGGGTGGGCTGCCCTGGAACGATAATCTAAACCCAGGAAAGTGAAAACTAAGTTTCTTAAATGCCTGTTTCAAAGCAAACTTTACATGAAGACTTAAATTTGGTCGTTTTAGGGGTTTTATTTATTTTTATTTTAATTTTTTTTAGCAGGTAGAAGTCAGAATTCCTTTCCAAATTCCCAAATTCCTTGCTTCTTCACTCAGCTTGATCCTTTTAGCCTCAGTACCTATCCCACCAAAATGGAGCAATACAATGGTTTTTCACAAACTACTTTGAGCAAGTCATTATCAAATCTCTCGATCATTCCAGCTAACATCATGGTGGAATTGTGCATTCCTTGTATACCCTTGTCTTGACCTGGTTCCTGCACCACTCTTGAGAATGAGGACTCAGTTACCCGCTGATTTTTATGCCCCATTCTACTCCCTTTCTATGTCTATGGTGTTAGCTTTGGGTCCTCAGATCTTTAGACTTTCCACGGATAGTCTTTAAAAGGCTTATGCAAGTCCCAAGGTCTTATGGAAAATTGTGTGTAAATGTGAATTTTCATGGTAAGATAGTTTATGGTTTTCATCCGTTCAAGAACTAATGACCTAGTAGTTAAGTACTTTAGGACCCCTTGTCCTAAACTAGCATGTTTGGGAACTCTCCTGTCTGTGCTAAGTGCAAGGGTAGAGGCTCCAGCTACTTCCACTATGCTGCTTGGGGGGCAGTCCTCCATCTGTCCAAGCGGGGACAAGCACCCAGCTCACCTTCTCTGGTCTGAAAGACTTTATGGCAGGGGAGAGATGGACTGGCCCCAGAGTTCTGAGAATTAAGGGTTGAGAGAATTCCTAAAAGAACTAAGTTGGTACCTTATATTCTTCCAGTAGAAATTCTGCAGTTCTTATTAAGCAAATCTATGTCTTTCTTTCCTTCTTGCCTGGTGATCCTCGATCCTCATCATTTAATTGGGGATCTGCAGTACCTTTGTTTAGACCAGTCTTGCATTGCTGTCCCTAGCTAGAGGAGGCAAAGTCCTGTCCCCTTCCCCCCAGGTTTTTGTTTTCCTCTCTGGTTGGCCATTTTTGTTCTTCTCTGCTTCCAGACATTTCTCTCAGCTCAGCCCCTTCCAATGGAGACCCTTGATGGGATGACAAGGTGAGAACAGACTTGTCTTCCAGGGAAAGGGCAATTAAATAACATTGACCAAGACAAGGACTTTTAGCCACTTATAGTTGCTTACTAGAGTCTGGATTTTATGGAGGAATAAGGGTCTATTAACCTCTAAAAATACAATCCTTTGAAATTCTCATGCACGGTTGGTGGGATTGTAAATTAATGCAGCCACTACAGAAAACAGTATGGAGGTTCCTCATAAAATTAAAAATAAAGCTACCCTATGATTCAGCAGTTTCACTTATGGGAATATACCTGAAAGAAATGAAAAGACTTTGCCAAAGAAATATTAACACCCCCATGTTCATTGCAGCATTAATCACAACAGTCAAGGCATGGAAACAAGCTAAGGTCCACTCAGACAAATGGATAAAGAAGTCATGGTGTATATATATATATATATATATATATATATATATATATAATATGCAGTAGAATATTATTTAGCCATAAAAATAAGGAAATCCTGCCATTTGTGGCAACATGGATGGACCATGAGGGCATTATGCTAAGGGGCATAAATCAGAGAAAGACAAATACTCTATCACCTCACTTACATGTGGAATTCAATATCAACAACAATAACCAAATTCATAGAAAAAAGAGATCAGATCTGAGGTTACCAGAGGCGGGAGGTGGGAGCAGGGGAATTGGAGGAAGGTGGTCAAAAGATACGAACTTTCAGTTATAAGATCCATAGGTGGGGATGGAATGTACAACATCATCAGTAAGGCTAACACTGCTATATTGCTATATTTAAAAATCATCAAAAGGGTAGATCCTAAGTGTTCTCTTCACAAGAAAGAAACTAAATTATCTTTCTTTCTTTATGAGATGATGGATGTTCACCAAACTGGCTGTGGAAATTATTTTGCAGTATATGTAAGTCAAGTCACAATGCTACACAGCTTAAACTTACAGTGCTGTGGGGCACCTGGGTTCTCAGTGGTTGAGCATCTGCCTTTGGCTCAGGGTGTGATCCCGGGGTCCTGGGATCCAGTCCCGCATCGGGATCCCTACAGGGAGCCTGCTTGCCCCTCTGTGTCTCTTCCTCCCTCTCTGTGTCTCTCATGAATAAACAAACAAAAGTTTACAGTCTTATATATCAATTATATTTCAATAAAACTAGGGGGAAAAAATGAAACCTTTTGCCTGAAAGTGTAATTAAATTTTCAGTTAAGAGCTTTTTTCCACATAATATAATCTCATGGCCAGGCACAGTTAGGCTTGAACTTCAACTCACAGTCTGTCTGATGGGTGCCTATAAGCCTAGATCCTCATTGGTATCTCAAACTGCCCTAAAAAAACTCATTATTTTTCCTTTAAATAAGTTTTTCCTCCTATCACAACTGTGTCAGAAGCAAACAGTTTACCCAGTAACCTAAGCAAGAAAATCTAGAAATTTCTCTTGAGTTTTTCTTTTCCTTAGAGTTCCACATGCAATCAGTTTCCTTCATCCTCCAACGTTAACCCCCAAATACTTCTCAAACTTCTCTTCTTTGCCACAGCTACTAGTGCTCATTTCAGGCTTTTGTCATCTCTCTCCTGAACTTCTATGTCTGGATCCTAATTTCTTTCTCAGATCCATAATAACAATAAAGTAATCATGGCTAATGCTTAACGGGTGCTTATCACAAGCTCTAGGCTATCTAGGCTTTAGATGCTTTAGCTCATGTTAATCCTCACCGTAACCTTATGTGCTAGGCATCTAGTGCTACCTCCACTTGACAGATGGGAAAACTGAGGATTCTAGAGGTCAAGGAACTTGCACCAAGAAATATATTTAGAATGTGGTATGGTCAATATGCAAATCCAAGTCCTCCTGTCTTTAGAGAGTGAGTTTTTATCACTAAGTCACTAATTTCTCTGAACTCATGGTTGCCTGGATAGTTCTCTTAAAATATAAACTTTAATTTATTGTTTAAATGCCTTAAATGGTCACTTATTTCTTTAGCATGTTATTCAAGGCCCTCTATTATTGCTTTTGTGGCAGATTGTTAAGAATCCCAGCCTGCAACATATCCCACTTCCCTCTACCCATGCCCTTGATGGACCTCTCCCACACTGACAGTGGGACACCGGCAAGTGTGAATGCAAGTGAAGTCCTGAAAAATGCTTTCATGTGGTGCTTGCATTCTGAGAAGCTCCTAACTCTGGGAATGCTTTGGCCTTCATGGAAAGAATCCAAAGCTAACTGCCTCCAAGATGAGAGACCACATGAAGTCATCTCAGTCATTCGAGGTGAGGCCTCAGGTGTGTAAGAAAGTCTGTATTAGAATATCCATCTCTGACCAAGTTGGCCCAGACTGAAAAGAAATTCCCAGATGACCCAAAGGGTCATGAGTAAATAAAATGGTGGTTATGTTAAGCAAGCTTTTGGGGTGGTTTGCTTGGGGGTGGTTTGTTACCCAGCAAAAGCCAGCTGACACAGCTGCCTAATTTTCCATCTTCGTTTCTCATTTCTTGGCTGCCATTCATTATCCAACAATGGCATTCTTCTTGTTGGCCTGTGATTCTCGCCTCTTTGCTTTTGCTCATGGTGAGCACTCAATTGGGAATTCACTTCTTCTCAGCTTGGTTAACTTTGACTCCTCCTTTACTACTTAGTTTAGATTTCATCTCCTTGCTCCTTCCTTGATGCTTCTCTTCCCACCCTTCCCTGTGGGTTAGGTAGGTACCTCTTCCCACTATTTTCAAAACTCCCTATCACCACACTTTCAAACAATTTTATAATGGCCTGTTTATGGATCTATTCCCCTGCTAGAGCTGGAGTTTTTGAAGACATAGTCTTGCTTTGTTCTCTCTTCTCCATCCCCTCAACATCTAGCGGAGTGGCTGACACTCAGTAGCAGCCAATAAAACCTGTTGAATGAATGAATGAATGAATGAATGAATGAATGAATGAATGAATGACAGAAGGAATAAAGAAAGTCAGGAGGTAGTCTGTAGCTAGCTGGGGAAAGACTCCAAGTCAAAGGTGTTGTTTGTGTTGACTCTCTTTAATTCAACTATTATGTATCTTCATCCTATCTCAAGAAAGCATGAACTTGGCAAAACAACCCAGATGAACTTTAGGCAAAGAGGTTTGTGAGTGGCCAGTAGAACAGATACCTCAAAGACGTCAACTGTGCAGTTTGGACGATGGTGCAGAAGAGTGGAAGGTAGCTAAATGAAATGCACAGAAAGTAGGTCTGAGGTAGATTATTGAACTTGTTCAAGTGTTCAGAATGGAAATCTGAATCCATTTTCTAATAGGTTTCCTTTAACTAGATAGAGAAGAGAAAGAGATTTTTTTTCTTTCCTTTATCCTAAACTGCCTAGCGCCATCATAAAACTCACCCTGAGACAGAGTTGATAAACTGACAGATAGTATCAAATGTCAGCCAGGGCTTCGTCTCCATCCCGAGGCTCTTGGGAACAGCATTTGAACAGATTGTTCCTGCCAGAGTATCTCATTATTTTAAGCAAATTGAATTTCTCATTGACTATGTTGAAAGGTTGTACGCGAGTTATAATTACCGGTTTTACTTAATTTCCTTTTATAAATAGGTCGGTACTCTGTACTTGAAAGTAGTATGTTGATTACTGATTTTTTTTTTCCTTTTGGCCTCAGGGACTGTTTAGAGCAGAAACTGCTGACTGAGTGAATTTAATGAAACAAATACATGTCCAATTACAAGAGGGTGTATGTGTGAGAGCACACGCAGGCATACAGGTAGCAAACACACACCAAGGCAAAATCATAAGGGTGACAATTGAGTGCAGAGGAGGCTTTGTGTTCAAGTGCTGGCTTAGGTGCTTTGGAACTGCTGGTGAGGGAAGCTGCCCAGGGAGGGGGAGCTGAGAGGCTGGAAAAGGCACCCTCACTCCCCCATAGCTTTATCTTCTCTACTTGAATTGCCTCTGATTTCTACTTACATCACCCCTGCATCCTGATGAAAGTCAGCTTCCTAAAAATGTACAAACATGTTGTCTGTAAAGGGGATGATCAAACGGTCAGTTCATTAAAAATGCATTTTTTTTTTTTGGTTTTCCTTAATTATGAAAGTGATGCATTTTGGGGGGGAAGGGGACAGAACATTCAGAAAATGAAATCTACAGGAGAAAAACAATAAAAATTACCTGTAATCTCACCACCTGGAGACAACCACTCAGAGTTTCACATTTTTTTCTTCAAATTTCTATTTCTATGTACATACGTAAGTACTCACGCACAACTTTGTGTCTTTTTTTCACTAATATTAATATCTTGAAAGCATATCCCCATGTTCTATGCCTTTGTGAATGTAAATTTTAATGATTACATATTGTTCCATAGTGTGGATAGACTGTAATATCTCTAACCATTCCATTATTATTATTAAATGTTTCATTTATTTATAATCCCTGATATTATAAATAGCACACTATTGAACAGTTTGCATATCTTTCACTATTTCTTTAGGTAACTTAAAGAAATAAAATTTATGTATTAGGGAGTTTGAGCTGCTGAATGTCTTTTTTTTTTGAGAGAGAGAGAGAGAGGAAGAGAGAGAGAGTATGCACACATACATGAGGAGAGGAGGGGCAGAGGGAGAGAGAGAGAAAGAGAGAGAGAATCCTCAAGCAGACACACTGCTGAGCAAAGAGCGTGATGTAGGGCTTGACCTCACAATCCTGAGATCATGACCGGAGCCAAAATCAAGAGTCAAACACTTAACCACTTAACCAGCTGAGTCACCCAGGCAACCTCAAGCTCTTCCACCTCTTAATATAAAAGCTAATATTGCTTTTTAAGGAATCTTGTATCAGTTTATATTAAATGGTACATAAGGCTGCATGTTTCACCGTACTCCTGAACACAAGGAATTAAATATTCTAAAATATTACCAATGTGATATGAAAAACTTTATCTTATTGTTTTAATGTGCATTTAAAAATGTTTTGAGAAAGATTTTATATATTTATTCACGAGAGACACACAGAGAGAAGCAGGGACATAGGCAGAGAGCCTGATGTGGGACTCGATCCCAGGACCCCGGGATCACGACCTGAGCCAAAGGCAGATGTTCAACTGCTGAGTGGCCAGGTGCCCCTAATGTGCATTTCTTTTGCTCTTAGTAGGGACAAACAATTTTATTTGTCTACTATAGCAATTTAACTTGCATTTTGCTCTGGAAGAGAATAGGGTTTGAATGAATGGGACACAGACAAACAAGGCAAGAAAAGAAAGATATGCCCAGAGCCCAGATGCAGGTGCATAAAGGAATCGGCTAAGGAACCTAGGAAGATTCTGACCTACCTGCTTATAAAGAGGCCAGGTACTGGCACTTTCTAAGAGCTGTGCAGGGAGCTCGAACATGGAACTAGGGGTGAGATAGGGCTTTATCAGGAAGAATGAGCCTGTGTGGGTGGCCAGGGTGGACTCTAAGGGAGGGTGACAGTGGGACATGAAGGCACCAGGCTCCTTCCTGCAGGGCTGCTGGTGGTAACAGGCCAAGGAAGTTGCCAAACAAGAATCCGAGATAAAACAGGCTACCACATTGTACCTTTCCTTGTACCACTGAGTCTCGATTTGGGGCTGATAAAGCTGCCTTTTATTGTGTAACTTTCTCTCCACTTGGAGCTGATAATTCAGTTTGTGAATTGTTCTGGTCCCTGGTTTCTTCTCGCTCCAGGGTGAGTTTAGACACTTCTTTGCTCATAAGCACCTTTGTGAAGTGCTACAAGTAATGGCTAGCATGAGGGTTGGAGATTATCTGCGGATCCCAAATAACCAATTTTTTTCTCAACCCCTGGTGCCACAAAAAATAACAAATTAACTTTTAGAAGCTTTTTCTCCACTTTCCCCTGCCTCAAATTGAGATGGGTTATAGGAAGGTGTGGGGTATGTGTGTGTGTGTGTGTGTGTGTGTGTGTGTGTGTGTGTGTGTTTCTGGTGTGTCTCATTTTGAGTGAAAGAGTGGCTTTATGGTCCTGGAGGACTACCAACATCCAGTAGGGCAGCCTCACATGTGCTCACCTCTGTGGGGATGGGGGAAAGCTTCCCAGGCTGCCCGTGAAGACATTACACTCAGCTGCCTCTGACTTCCTGAAAGCTGCCCTGTCACAGGTTGGCCACCTCAATCATAGCACTTTTAAGATCCTAAGGACACTGCTCCTGGCATCTGAGGAGCTCTAAAACCTTAGCCAGTGTTTTAGAGGTGGCCTGATGCACAAAGAGAATATAAACTCTGAGTCAGGAAAGCTGGTTTGTAGTCCTGCCTTCTGCCACCAATAGGCCAAATAACCTTTGAGGAGTCACCTCATCTCTCTGGGTCTAATGTTTTTCTCACGTGAACAATGAAGACAGTGACTCTCATCCTCTAGTGTGCTGGAAAGGACACATTCTGACCCTCAGCTGGGCTGGGCACTAGCTCATGGCCTGGAGTAGTCACTGGTCCTCAAGAAGCCTTACTTTCTCATATTCTATTATATGGGCTGGCACCCACCAAGCACAAATGGTAGAAAGGTGTAGGGATCCCATGAGTGAATGTGGGTAAAGGCATGAGGGAAGTGCAAATTAAGGAATGTCATACTACCGGGGAGAGTAAATTGGCATTTCAGTGTAAATCGGCATTTCTTCTAATATGAGAATTCACACCTCTAATATGAGGTGGCGGGTGTGTGTGTGTGCTGCAGAATCAGGTGAGCAAAGCCTGGAATACTTTGAGGACAGCCAGAGGGTTCGAGGTTCCATCAATGGGTTTTGAAGTAAGATTGTTCTCCTTTTAAACTCATGACCTCTTGATAAAAATACATCTCCTGTGCTTCCTTAATGCTGTTTGAAATGTCAAAAGATATGTACCATCAAGACTAAACGGAAATCATCTACAACCCCTCAAAAAGCTGCCCCTTGTTATCTCACCTTCCCCACTGCTTTATTGGGCATCACTGCTCCAAGGTAAGCTCTAGGATGACAGCAATAGTTTCCCTCCACGCTTTCGGGTATCCCAGGATGGTGTGGTGGTGCATCTGGACCAAGCTTAAAGTCACAGAAAGCCAGAGCTGTGAGGTTCATTTGAGGTTTGGAGCAGTTAGTGGCAAGGCACAGGGTCCCCATGTCTGCCAGGCCATTAGGGACCAGATTGGAGCCAGGGTCATTTATCTCACTGTCCTGCCCTTTCCTTTGGATGAAAAGCTCTCAACATTGAGGCAATATCCCTCCTGCGACTCAAAGTTCCAGTAGCAATCCTCAGGAGACTCCAGGGGGTCTCAAGGCTCCCCTGGATTTGGAGGAATGAATGAGTCACTGGGGCAGCTACCAACCCACAAAGAGACTGCCAGTTGTAAAACACTCACAATTTCAGGCCTGCTGGCCCACTTGGTAGAAATATTTGTATGCTTCCTTAACACGTAATCTGTTAGAAAGGGGCCACGTCTTTATCTCTGACAATTAACATTTTCTATTAGGGAAAAAATAAGAGTGGAATCTGCACTGTTCTTTCCCTTTCCTCTTCCTCAGGCTGAGTGAGGGTTGGTTCACATGTGCTTGGGGTGGGACATCTTGTAAACTTTCTCATACCTGCAAATATCTATTTATAAGCTGCCCAGGGGTCTTCCCCCAGCAAGCCCAGGAAGCCAGAAGCTAGTTTCCCATATCAGCTAAGCCCTCATTTCTTCTCTTGAATTTAGCTAAGTTGGGTTCTTCTGTAGAAAAATCTTGAGGAGGGAAGGGTAACAAAAGAGGACAAGGCAAAAACTGAGCTAGAAATCTCAGCAAGGCAATACTGTCTCTAAACTGTAGAATTCTGATGCTTTAAGCTCCCTGGAACTTAACTTGAAAAGAGACAAGAAAACATATCCGTAGAATCTACTTACTTTTTCGCTCATTTTTATTTTATTTTGGAATTTACAAAATGATCTCTTTTGCACATAAGTCAAAATAATTTGGAAGGTTTTCTAAATCTCTAATTGAGTAACCAGGACTCACTGTCCAACATCCAAGTGCTTTTTTTTGTCTGGTAATGGTTCCATGGACTCTACTTCATTGTCCTAAAAGTGATCCCAAATTCAAACACTTTTCAGGTTAGGCAGGGACAAACATAACTGAAATGAGTGAACCAAGTTAATTATAAGACAATAAGATGGTGAGGCCAGAGCAAAGATAGTGTGCATGTCCTGTTTATATGTATCACAGTGAATTTTTAATCCAACCCATGCAGGCCAGGCCACACAAAACAAGCACTTTGCCCAAAGTGGGGCCTGTTGCTTTCTCATTCTCCTTGGTGATGTGAACTCCTTTTCCTTCCCCTTTCCCTTCCTCCCTCTAAGCAGCATGATGACAAAGTGGTTATGAACATGGATGCTAGAACACCAACTATTAACATCTTTGTGCCATGGTTTTATTCATCCCTTAAAGGCAGATGGGAAGAATTAACAAGGCTATTGAGTGCCTAGGTCACTTCCAGGTACACATAAAACATTATATAGCTGTTTTCTTTTATTATTCATTCAATATCCATTTGTAATTATTCAGGCACCTCTTATGGCCCTGGTGTTGTACTGTCCAGACTGGAAGCTATATCAATGGATCAGATAGGAATCCTTTGCTTGATGGGAGGAGGAGCATGAAGAATTAATATGTTTTGCCTTTTAAGTGCTAAGTATGTTATGAGCTTTTCAAACATTATCATTTTAGTCTTCAAAGGAGTTTATGAGATAGGTTTCATTATCCCTAGTTTTTAGTGAGGCAGGGGAACAGATCTCCTCAAGATGACATGGCCATGAATGGTGGGGCTCATGTTTGAATCCTCCCCTCCAAAGTTTGTGGGTTTCAGAGCTCTTACAGGGTCTAAAAGCAGAGTAAGTGATGCTCATGTGGCCACACTTGTGTTAACCATTCATCCTGGTGCCCTTCCTCATCTAGCCTTAGACTTGGCCTTGCTATTCTTCTTACAAGGTTCCAGGCTCCACCACTGGTCACCTATAGTTGTCATGAGAGCAGGAAACTATTTCCCATCCTGGCAATGTTCTAGGCTGCCTCAAGGGAAAATTTTGACCAGTCTTACAACATAAAGAAATGGCCTTGAGTAAATAGGAAAGGCCACAGCCCATCTCTGGTTCTGCTTACATTTTGCATTTTATCTGCATGATCCAGAATAGAAACCTGTTTCTTCCCGAGGTCTCCTGCTTATACCCTGCATGGGTATATTTCAATCATAGACATTTAGAACAGGAGGGGACCATAAAAACACTTGAGTTCACTAGCTGCCATATATAATCCACTGGGTTCCTTTGGGTATAATGAAAACCACTATAGAGGAACTTTGAATTATGTGTGTGTGTGTATATATATATATATCCAAATGGCATATCTGATAAAGGGTTAGTATACAAAATCTATAAAGAACTCATCAGGCTCAAAAAAAAAAAAAAAAGAGAACTCATCAGGCTCAACACCTAAACCCCCAAATAATCCAGTTAAGAAATGGGCAGGGGCGCCTGGGTGACTCAGTTGGTTACGCATCTGACTCTTGATTTCAGCTTAGGTCATGATCCCAGGGTCATGAAATCAAACCCTGCATTGGGCTCCATGCTGGGCATGGAGCCAGCTTAAGATTCTCTCTCTCTCTCTCTCTCTCTCTCTCTCTCTCTCTCTGCCCTTCTTTCTAAGAAAGAAAGAAAAGAAAGAGAAAAGAGCAGAAGACATGAATAGATATTTTTTCAAAGAAGTCGTACAGATGACTAACAGATACATAAAAAGAAGCTCAACATCACTCAATATCAGGGAAATACAAATCAAAACTACAATGAGATATCACCTCACACCTATCAGAATGGCTAAAATTAACAACACAGACCATAGCAGGTGTTGGGAGGATGCAGAGAAAGGGGAAACCTACTTATACTGTTGGTGGACATGCAAACTGGTATAGCCACTCTGGAGAACAGTATGGAGGTTCTTCAAAAAGTTAAAAAATAGAACCACTCTATAATCCAGCAATTGCACTACTAGGTATTTACCCGAAGGATACAAAAACACTGATTTGAAGGGACACATGCACACTGATGTTTACAGTAGCATTATCAACAATAGCCAAACTATGGAAAGAGCCCAACTGCCCATAGACTGATGAATGGATAAAGAAAAGGGGTACATACACACACACACACACACACACACACAGGAATATTACTCAGCCATAAAAAAAATGAAATCTTGCTATTTGCCATGATGTGGATGGAGCTACAGTATATTCTGCTAAGAGAAGTAAATCGGTCAGAGAAAGACAAATACCATATGATTTCACTCATATGTGGAATTTAAGAAATGAAATAGATGAACATGGGGGAACAAAAGACAGAGGAATCATAAAACAGACCCTTAACTATAAAGAACAAACTGAGGGCTTCTGGAGGGGAGGTGATGGGGGGATGGGTGATGGGTATTAAGGAGGATACTTGCGATGAGCACTGGATGTTGTATGTGAGTGATGAATCACAAAATTCTACTTCTGAAACATTATACATTATATGTTAGCTAACTATAATTTAAATAACATAAAATATGTATGTATGAGTATATATTATATAGATTCATGGGCCTCACTCTTTGCAAATTCTGACTTAGTAGTGCTGGAGTGAGGCCCAGGAATCCGTATTTTAATAAATTCTAATGCATAGACAGATTAGGAATCCCTGATCAAGCTGGACCTCTTAATTTCAAAGAAAAAGAAATTATGTTATTTTCTCAAGTTACACAGCTAGTTAATATCAATTAGATTAGGATTCAACACTGCTGACTTCCAATTGAATAGGTTTCCAGCTACATTGTGTAGTTTCTAAAAGAGGGTATTGACCAGGTCTTTGGGACGAATAACTTCCTAATTTTCGACTGACGTTAAATTGTAGGATTTGACTGTTAGTTTAAGGGCTGGGAGCATTGCTTAAAATCAATACATGCAGAAGAACACAAACACAAACATGTTGATGTCACCTGGGCAACACACTTATGTAGATTTCCCTTGGCCTGAATTGTAGCAATCTCAGAGGGAGTGAACCATGGCCTTTTGTTATCCCAGGATATTTCAGAGAAAAAAGAAATAAAAAAGATTTTAAAAATAGATGGTAACTAGATTTTAAGAATAGAAAACCTATTTTCCCTGTTACAAGGTTATGGTCCCGAGGGAGAGATGGAATAAGTGTAAAGCATGCCTATTTCAAGAAAAGATTAAATACAGACAGACCTGCCTCAGAGTTGTTAGAGGGAAAACATTTGCAGTGGAAAAGCTTAAAAGCACGTCTTATTTTTATTAGCATCCACTTCTTTTCTGAAAGGCTAATTGTAAAATTTATAGAGCTAATTATCTCTCTAGATTAATATTTATGAACACACAATAGCAAATGTGAGTTCCAAGTGTTGTATTAAGCATTGGCTTTTCTCCCTTCACACATACAAGCAAACAGCAGATAGCTCAAGGTGATGTTAATATTCTCTCTACAATGTATGTAAACAGTCATGCCAAATTTTTCTTCCCAATTGCTGCAAATTGGTATTTACCCAGCAACTGCAAACTATTTTTAACAGTTAATACTCCTGAAATGTATGGGGACCTTTCTGCAATATGACGGAGAGCTTGCAAAATCAATTGCATAAAGGCTCCCCTAATCAAACACCAAGGAGCAAGACTCCTCTTTATTGACTCCTTTTAACCACATTTTATTCTTATAAGAGACAGGAAAGATAATCAAAAGCACTTTGTTGTTCTTCCTGCACTTGGAATATGGAACTAATGGTTCCTTCATTTTCAGAAATGGGAGAACAAGGTTAAACATTGCCAAAAAAAAAAAAAAAACTACCCCACACTGCACTTTCAAATAAATCCAAGTGTGCTTACTCCAGCACACCTAGCTGAACTCCCAATTTTTATGAGTAAATCTAAGCTAGTTCTACTATCCATATAAAATGTGAAATTTACATGACCCAGGGTAAAGAAAGATGTAGAGAGGATAGGACAGGGACACAATGAAAGCCAAGCTTGATGACAAATGAGTGGCCTTGGGCCAATTCTGAAAGTCTGTGCTTTATTGTTTCTGTCTATAGACTGAGAGGTGTTTTGCTGTATCAGGAATTCCCAATCAGGGATTTGTGGCTTGGAAAGGGGGCAGTGGATGAGCTTTAGGGATTTTCTAACTCTCCTACCCAAAACCTCATAGAAATGTATCATATAAATCAGTATATGCCTATTACTGGCTGTGAATACCCACTGCTTTCAATAATTCTCAGAGGACTCCAGAAACTCAGAAAGGTTATGAGCTATTGCACAAGATGACGTCCAAGATCCCTTCCTATTATAATTTTCTTCAATTTTTGCTGCATCTTTGCTCTAGTCTCCAGTTGCTTCAATTGCACAGTCTGACTTTTCGTGCAAACTTATTTCTCTCTAAGCTTCCTTCTTCTAAGACTTTAAAACTGTGCTGTTCAACATGGCAGCCTCTAGCCACACAGGGCTATTGAAATTTAAATTAGTTAAAAAAAAGAAATTTAAATTAGTTAAAGTGAACTAAACTTAAAAATTCAGCCACTTAGTCACATCAGTCACATTTGAAATGCTCAATAGGCTCACGTGGCTTGTGGTTTCTGTACTGGACAACATGGATATGGAACGTCTCCATCATTGCAGAAAGTTCTGTTTAATAGTGCTTCTTTAAGACAGTGATTTCTAAGCTGTCATTCTTAGAATCTACATTTTTAATGAACTCCCCGGGTGATTCTGATGCAGTGTCTGCACATCATGCTTGGAGAAACAGCACTAAGGCTAACACACAGAAGAGGACTGGAAGACATATTGATCTTTTGTTTCTGGGTCTGTGATGATTGCCCCACTGATCAGTCTCTATTACCAACATCCTACTTCAGAGCCTAAGGTGAGTCAGTAGCAGTAGACTCCTACAGTCTTGGAGTTGGATGGAATCTTTAAGCTTGTCTAGTCCAAACACCCATTTGTTGTTTGAATCCTCTCTAGATGACCTTCCATCAAGCACTCATGGGATATGTACTCGAATAAGAACAATGATGGAGGAACACACATTTCAAGGTGGTACATCTGACCTGATCAAAGCCCCAACAACTTACTAGTCTGCCTTTACATGGAATTCTGTCCCAGTAGCTTCCCCTCATTGGTCAGAGCTGTCTCTGGTCAGAGCTAAATCTTGACTTTGGCATTTAAAGCTGATGCCAGTCCATCCCTCTTCTCCAGGTGTCATGCTCTATGAATATATTTTATAGAAGGAAGGGGATTTTGGAAAAGAGAAATTTGGGGTGATCTGCCTTGGGTGTGTTAGGAGAGAATCTTGTCTCTGGTTTTTCTCCAGCAGCCACGACTTGGACTTTATTGGGAGAAGGAATGGCTTCATTTAGAGCAATAGGGAAGCAACTTTAGGCCTCAAGAACCCACAAATTTTTGCATCTGAATGATTTTAAAGTTTTGGGGCACACAAGGATCATATCTTTGGCAGAGAAAGAGTTTTCACCAATAATGGTGGTCCTGAAGTACAACTCTCATGCTGCTCATAGCAATGGAGAGAGAGCAGGAAACTACAGAAGGGAACAAATAGTAAGTATTTAGAAAATAGCCTGAGGACATACAGGCATAAACAGGGATGAGTCTGAGGGGTGGGGCCAAACCTTGCAGTTATAAAAGTGGGAAGGGGTAGATAAATAAAATCACTTACACCCTCAGCCTGGTGTTTTAGAGACACTCAGGTTATGTATATCTTTGCACTGCAAGACCTCATATTTGAAGACAGCTTTCATTATCCCCCTAAATCCTCTCTTCTTTAGGTTAAGGTCTGTATTACTCTTCAGTCTTTCTTTATTCTATGTGGTCTTGGGATTTTTCATTATCCTCTGAACATATAGCTTGTCTAACTCCTCTTAAATTGAGAATCCAGGACTGACTGTTGGATTCCAGATATGGCTTGATCACCCTTGCATAAGAATGAAACGATCACCTCCTTCTTTCCAAATCCTATGCTTCTATTAACACAAATCACCACCACTTTTTGTTGAAGGCCAAAGATGACAGAATATAGAAGCTCATGACCCGCTGGTCCATGATATTTTTATTTATTTTACTTTGTTTTCTAAGATTTTAATGACCTTGGGGAAATATCATGATATACACAGTTCTGCCCTATCATCTAGATTAGCTAGCAGAGCTAGGAGTGTGATTAAGGGTTCAAAGCCTATTGATTGTTTGAAAGTCTAAGAGAGAATATACACAGTGAGGAAATCAAAAAAACAAATACAATAACATGGTTATTACCTGGGGAAAGGATTAGGAGAGCTGGTTGGTAAAACAATTCTAGAGAATGAAGTTTGTCATTCTATAAAGCAAGAAGCCTGGACTCCATAATCACTTAGTTTCCTCTTCATCTCAATTTATACATTCCATTTTATTTTATTTTATTTTATTTTAAAGGTTTTGTTTATTTATTCATGGGACACACACACACACACACACACACACACAGAGAGAGAGAGAGAGAGAGAGAGAGAGAGAGTTGTAGACAGAGGGAGAAGCAGGCTCCATGCAGGGAGCCCAACATGGGACTTGATCCCTGGACTCCAGGATCATGGCCTGGGCTGAAGACAATGCTAAACTGCTGAGCCACCCAGGGATCCCTAAACATTCCATTAAAAAAAATATTTTATTTATTTATTTATTTATTTATTTATTTATGAAAGCATTAGAAAGAGAGTGAGAGAGAGAGAGAGAGAGAGAGAGAGAGAGCATGAGCAGGGTGGAGGGGTAGAGGGAAAAGTAGACTTCCTGCTGAGCAGGGAGCCCAATATGGGACTCAATCCCAGGACCCTGGGATCACGACCTCAGCCCAGGGCAGATGCTCAACCAACTAAACCACCCAAGTGTATAAACCACCTCGATTTATACACATTTCCATGAAAACACATATTGGATCCCAAGAAGTGAACTCAGTCATTAGCAAAAATACTATCAGCCTTTGTAATATCCTGGTAATCTAGGCGTGATTAAAAGCCTCACCAAAGACACATAGCCAAAAGCTATCTAATAATGAGTTCTGTCAATATATTTAAATTTTGAGAAAATATTTAAAATCTTGTAAATGTAACTAGTTACATCAGCTAGTTGTAATATCTTTAGACCCAAGCTGAGATTCAGATGCTCAGGGTAGTGTGTGCAAGAAAACTGTGTCAAGTGGAAATGAAATTTTATTGGAAAGGACCTTTCTAGAGTTGTATAAAGAATTAGGGAAATGTTCACAGGAATCAGTTAATCTTGCTTCTGCAGCTTGAAACATGGGATTCTTTTACCCTTAACATGAGTGGTAGGTATGTGAGGGTATCTTAGGAATTGTCAAATCTTCAGGTCAGATATTTTCTTGATTTTCAAATGGACTCCAAGATGGCCATGTAGCATTGGTCTCCAGGGTGCCCATGGCAGCTGTTGCCAACTTTCTGTCTTCATTCTATTCCTTGTCTTTGAAGCCTTGCATGACCGAAATACTCATTTGCCTGAATGTGGGAGGGAGACAGAGTGGTCTTTTTTGTTACTGGTGTCAGCATGTCAGCTTTTCTGAGTACTACTGATGCAATTTCCACTCCTGCCAAAGTCTTCTTATCATCTCTCATCTTGACTGTCACCTCCTATTTGCAATGGTCAATCCAAGTTCCAGTGCTTTGGGCTTCTCCATCAACACACCCTTTTGACAGTCAATGGATCAAAATTTGCACTATTTCCAACTTAGCTTTCATATTGTTCCTTGACTCAAATAACTAGCTACTTCTAAAAGTACTTTGTCTTTTTAAATTTTAATTCTTCTTTAGAGAGAGAGAGAGAGAGAGAGAGAGAGAGAGAGAATCTCAAGAAGGCTCTATGCTCAGTGTGGAGCCCGACATGGAGCTCAATCTCACGACCCTGAGATCATGACCAAAGCTGAAATCAAGAGTTGGACACTTAACCAACTGAGCCACGCAGGTGCCCCCTTATAAAAGTATTCTAAATACACAAGTTACAGCAAAAGGTTATACTGAAAGTAGTATTTTGGGAGCAACTATTAGCAAATTGAATGAATAAGACCCCCTCCTTTGTTCAGTCTGTGAATAGTACCCATTTGTTTGCTTGTAAACACCATATATCTTCCACAATAATCATTACGTGCAAGTACTGACATCTTACAGTTGGCAGGAGATTCAAATATGGGTAATTCAGCAGCACTTAAAAAATAAAAACACATTATCTCTGACATATGAGCAGTAATGAACATACTAAGCTAAAAGGATCAACAAAGAGTTGTCATAATAGTAGCATAATTGTGACCTGAAAAAAATCTGTTTCTCTAAAATTGTGACCTCTCCATGGACAGTAGCACAAGGAAGTAAAATTTATAAATGAAAATCATTTCCTACAACTTGCACTATATTTTCAGATAATTCTATTGACTTCTACAGAGTTTATGCAGTCACTATGAGATCTCTTCACCCGTTGACTCAATCATACAGTAAATATTTACCAACCCGACAGAATAGAGTTTGTTAAGCCATTTCTATTACCTTGTCTCTGACTCCAAGAGGAGAATTTCCAAGAGGAAAAAGCTTGAAACTGGAAAGTACGTTCATTTGGGTTCTATTTTCTCATATGTATTATGATCTGTGCCATGTACTAATTCCTTAAAATCAAAGTTGTGGCACTCACAGGGACTTTGGAATTTGTTAGTTTTGATCATTCTATTTTAAATATGGGTAAATTTAAGCCCAGGGGAATTAAGGAGCTTTCTCAGGATCATATAGTTGGTTAGTGGCAGGGCCAGAAGAGTCTTCTTAGTAAGCCATGCTACTATCTATGTATTCAAAATGCAAATTTTTTTTCTTGAGAACAGGTCATGAGGTTTGAAGATTAGGAAAAGGATTTCCTAAAGTCATTCCTGAGTGAATTCATTGAAGAAATACGACCTGGAGTCTTTTTGTCAAGGTGGGGATAGTTAGTTAAGAGATTAAAAGGAAAATTAAATAAACTAACCCTTGCAGAGTGCTTGGACAAATCTGAGAAAGGAGTAGACACTGCTCCATCTCTCCTTCCCTCTGCATAAAGCTGATCCCATATCATTAATCCAAAAATGATTATAGGCTTCTCAAATGGCTTGAATTTGTAAACTCATTCTCTCATTTTAAAGTTCATATGAAAACATATTTTTGTGATGTGGCATTTTAAGTTTCGAAAATATTTAAATATGTTTTCCTTGTTTGGCAGCTATTACTGCTATGTAGAAGGAGAACATAATGTATGGTAACCTTTTTTGACATGTTGTTGAATCCCCAGATGTCAATCCACATCTTACATTCTTTGTTATCTATTCCTGTAATTCAAATCTCTCCTCCACCCCATCAGTATTCTATTTATAAATCATTTCCATCAATACTTCATTGTGTTTTGGGCAATGAAGGCACTTTTTTTGCTTTGTAGGTCTCACTCAAAAACAATTTTGTTTTTTTCCCAGATATATGGAACTTCTAAGTATTCTAGGGTAGCAGATAATTAATGTCTCCCAGAGGAGATTAAAAATTCCTTTAATGTGTTCTGAGGGGGAATCTATGGCACTAAAAGATAAATATTCTTATTATTATGGGTCAGCATTGTTTCTGTTGAGAGACTGCCTGTTCACGCTCTCTTAAAGATGCCACCTCCTCAAGGTGGGAGAAAGTTTATTCTAAGTTGTATGTCTTCCTTTGATCCCAATCCCAAAGCCATGCAACAGCCAGAGTTTCTAAGGCTAAAAACAAATGCAGCACAATGAAAAAGTCATCTTAAGTAACCACCTAATAACCTATACTGATTCTTGAGGATCTACTCAGACCATGCTGAAATGAGGCTTCTGTTTCATCTTTACCAGAGAGCCTCCACTCAACGGAGAAGGGCAAAGATATAAAGAGTGCTGAAAGACATGAACACAGCTCTAACCTGGATGTTTCCTCATGAGTTTAAATCACACATTTGCAGCCTTCTTGAACCTAAAACCCCAAATCCATAACATTCCTTGATGCATTTATTGAAATTTGAATTTTCCTAGGTGTCCAGTTGGAAATTCCAAGAAATCAGGACCTAGAAGAAACTTTTTATTGTCTTACAACAATGTATTCGTTTCTTCAAGCACTTATTAAAATGAAATATTTCTTCTACTGTGTATACAGAAGTAGCAGGCATTTTGAAATTTTCCAAAGAAGGAAATATAGTTCCCATATCCTAGACCTGGAGATATAATGTTGAAGAGCTAAGACATGCATAAGGTAAACAGCTAATGGATATAAACATTGCTAGCCTTAAAAGCATATAAAACTATAAAGTCTTGGAATGATCAGTATAGAATGAAATTATTAGTTTTTTAGGGGTAGAGTTAACATAAATATTTAAATGCTTAAAGAGTCTCAGGACGCATGGAAGAACCAAATATGTGCATGAAACATGAGCAACTTAAGTCATTTTAGTGAAAGCTTTAAATGCAATGAAGGAATATCCAAAGAGAAGCATATCTAGTTAAGATGATTATATTTTAGGTGTGAAGTATGCTCAATTGGTACTTTCCCCACTTTGTAAATCAACACTCTACTTGAAATTGTCTTGTAGGGCAAACCCTGGATATACATTTACACTGAGTTATTTCTCTGATGTGTGAAAACTGAAGACCTCATGAAAACTGAGAAAGTGATTTGTTGAGAACAACTGAACCCAAATTTCACAATTTCAAATTTCACAAAGAGCCACATTCAGATTTTTACTCCTACCAAAAACATCTGAAGAATTGACCAAGTGATGTCTCCAATTCCAGTTCTTCTCTACCGAGGAAAAACTAACCCATGGCCACAGAGGCTTGGAGAATAGATCTAGGCTGGTCTACATATTCTTCTGGGTGTCCTTCGATATTCTCATCACTCACTTTTGGCCTGAGGCAGTTTGCTTCTAGCTTCAGGGCCCTAGTTTAGTATTTGCTGATGCACTTGCTCAAAGTACAGTATTCTGACTCTGAGTTTCTCTCTGCTGTGATATGAGACCTCTGCTTTGATGGCTCCCTTCTCCTTGTGTGATTAGTGTTTTCCTTCTTGCTTTGGTAATGGGAATGGATTGGTAAGGCCCTTTGGGGATAGCATAACCTTTTCTTGTTTGATTTCTAAAATGAAACCAAGTCTTTCACCTATGCATAAGAAACACTCTATTTCCTGTACAACACAATTAAATATTCCACTGGTAAGAGTAAGTCCAGTGTTGGTTTATTTACTTTACATACATTCTTCAGGATCACATGACATACATAAATGAGTGACCATGAAGTGCACGAGGAATGAGAGAAAGGACCGGAGTGGTGAGAATGGAGTGAGATGGAGAAAACATCCTGAATGAGATGAATTCATGTCGAGTTTTATAGTGTAGTGAAGGATGGTTGATGGGTATTCCAAACAAGGGAACGGCATAAGTAAAGGCACAATGATGGGAATATCTAAGTCATCCCCCCCAAAATGAAAGCAATTGCTCAAATGCAGGAAATTATCATATGTGATCAAGTTTTCATTGTGAGCTGAAGTAGGGTCACAGGGTAACCACAGGACAGCTGACATGTACCAAGCAGTTGGGAGGAGAGAATCTCCGAGCCAAGTGCCCTATACATATTACCTTAGCACTTTCACTGCTTGGAGGAGGCACTATTTTCCTTTACCCTGGACAAGTGAGGAACCAATGCCTATCGTGTTTAAACGACCAGAAGTGGCATTCATAAATAGCAGACACAGGACTCAAACCTAGGTAGTTTGGCTCAAAGGAAACCATACACTTGTATGAAGACTCCCTTATGTATCCACGGGTGACTTCATGGTTAATAATGCGTTGACTAGCTACCTAAGCACATCAGAAGCCTGTTCCGGGGTCAATTTCTTCTTTCCTGGGTGCATATTAAGTCAAAACATGGGCCGATAAAGCAAACACTTGAGCTCGTTGTGATCTTGCTAAAGAAAAGAACCTAAAAATTAATCCAGGCCAGTCTCTTATGATTATGTTAACTTTAGAGAAAGGGCAACAGAGAGGAAGCTTTCAGTTGGCTATACCCAGTCATCTGAGCCTTCCAAGTCCTTTAACTTCTCATACCGCCTGAAGCCCCTGATTTGGTCTCTACCTACAGGGATGAGACAGGTCTCTTGGAGTTCTGGTCACATGAAAAACAGGAAAACTCTGGGGCTAATGGTCTATAGGATAAAGAAGCCGGTAAATGTCTATATATGTTGTACTTTGCAGTTTTTTGCAAAAGATTCAAAATGCAGAACTTTTCCTATCAGTCCATGAGACTGATAAAATATCCACTCTGATTTGATTCAAAATTGACTTTGATATGATTTACTTTTCCAAGTCTAGAGATAATACCTGTTCATGATTCTTGACCTTGCTATAGGTCATGGGATTCCTTTGATGCTACCTTGAAGACATGTTTTTTGAGTGGTTGAATTTTACCTAAAGTACCCAACACTCCCAGCACAAACCAACATGAAACTTTCATTTTTCCCCCTTAATTATGTAACTTCAGATGAGTGAATATCTTGTCCCTTGTAAGGCTTCCACCTTTTATCGTCTATTCTGAACTGAATCTGTTTTAATTGGATATGTTGACCTAAAAAATTAAACACATGACCTTAGTAGCCAGAGGAAAGCTAGGCTTTCAATTCTGGTAATAGACAGTAGCTATTTGATGCAAGGTCAGACAGAGAAATTCCATAGTGAGAGTGTATTCCTTTTGTATGGTGGTAGAATGGATCCTGCATTAGGAAAAAAAAAAATAAAACAACAAACCGGCATGGTACCTAAAACACTCAACAGAAGAAAGGTCTGTCTAGATCAGATATTTTGAAAATGAAAACTTCTTTACATTTCCATAAAAATGAACTTCAACATGAAGCAAGTTTGGTCAGTACTTTAATCTATGCGAAACACTAATAAATCAAGGCCAATAACTTTTGCTAATAAAGCAAAATAAGCAAAGGATGATCCAAACTCAAAGCATGGATTTGCTAAGATTTCTTCCATGATTTGTTCCTTATTCTACATCAGGCTTTTATATATTCTCTTTACTCAGTGTCTAATGCCCATCAGGAATGAGTTACTGAGTGATGTGTACTCGTGTTTGTTTATTCACATTTGTGTTGCCATTATTAGGAGCAACTGGTTCAGCGAAACACAGTATGCCTTGCACAGTGATCAACTGTGGTTCTATTTACTCTATCACTGTTAAAGCTGTTTTTAAAAGTTATTAAATGTACTTAGCATTTCTAATAAGAAAAGCAAAATAAAAAGTCATCTGCTTGAAATAAAACATAACATACACACTGCCATCTCCTAATTTGTGGGTTGCTTGTGCATGTTATGCTTCACAAACACAAGAATACTGAGTTTGGGCTAAAGCAGTTTTCCCCCCATTTTCTAGACTGTTCATGAGAAATACCGTAATTTCCTTAACTAAATTGAACTCCTGTTGGACCCTTTTGAATCCCTGATTTATTTCTGCTGACATCTGACTGCTGATGATTAGTAGTCTATTGGTTGACCATAACGTCTTTCCCATTCAGCCCTATATTTTTTCTTTCTCTCCTACCCCTGGAGTATGCTTATGTCTCTTCAAGTCTAGCACTGAACTTCTTTTTTTTTTTTATAAAGATTTTATTCATTTATTCATGAGAGACAGAGAGAGAGAGAGAGAGAGGCAGAGACACAGGTAGAGGGAGAAGCAGGCTCCATGCAGGGAGCCCGACGTGGGACTTGATCCCAGGACTCTAGGATCACACCCTGGGCTGAAGGTAGGTGCCAAACCACTGAGCCACCCAGGGATCCCCTAGCACTGAACTTCTAACAGAGTTCTCTGCCTCTAATGTCTCACTTATACAATTTTTCTTGCATCCTGTCATAAGTCAGTCCTAAACTGCTGACTTCACACTATCATTTTTCGGCCCCCAAACTTTCTCCCTTGGTCCAAAGTACCTGTGGGTTAATGTCCTTGCCATTCAAAGCCTTTCAACTTTGTAATCTGTGTTTTCCATTATTACCATCCAAATACCCTTTATTTAGGAAAGCTAGTTCTATGAAATAAGTCTTCTGCAATGCTATTTCTAAATTTGTATTCAAGCCATTTTTAACTTTCTATTTCTCTTTAAAATATAGAATCTCTCTGAGGTTCTCCTTGAGCAAATCAGACCACATAGTCCCTTTTTGACTCTGAATATCCAGAGAAATTTTACAATAATCTGGGTAATTCTTCTTTTAACATTTAATATGAATCAGCTTTTATAAAATATTAGATACATTTTTTAAATATTTAACTGAAATTCTGGAAAGTAGGAACATTGTCTTACGCTTCTTTGTTTCATCTGTGACACAGAAATTATCACCTAAAATGTTCGAGGATGGGACGCCTGGGTGGCTCAGTGGTTGGGCGTCTGCCTTCTGGCCCAGGGCATGATCCTGAAGTCCTGGGATCGAGTTCTGCATCTGGCTCCCTGCATGGAGCCTGCTTCTCCCTCTGCCTGTATCTCTGCCTCTGTGTGTGTGTGTGTGTGTGTGTGTGTGTGTGTGTCTCTCTCTCTCATAGTAAATAAATATTTAAAAAAATAAAAAATAAAATATTCGAGGAGCTCAATATTTTTGCTGATTATTTTCAAATCACATTAAATCTAAAATACTTGATTAATAATGTTCTATTCTTTATATGATCTAAGAATTATTAATATATTTGAATATACATTACAGATAGATTTTATCTATATACTGCAAGATGTTTGCATATTTTATTTACAACCTATATAATCAATATAAGCAATAAAACATACAATGGTCTATTCCCTGATCTTTTTTCATTGGACTATAGATTTCTTGATAAATAGATTTCTGAATCTTTTTAGTATAGATTACTTCCTCAAAGAATAACATATAGTTCCATACAACCCTCGGACACTCGTGAAATTATAAGACAATGCAAACAAGGAATAAAAGAACTCTTCCAAGAATCCTGAAATTAAGTCAGATGATTTAATCTTGAGACATCCAGAAAGAACAAGGGAACTCTATAGACCCTAAACTGCCTTTAGTGATAAAAAACTATTTTCTAGTTTTCCTTTACGTCTAATTTAAGCCTTGCGAATAGGAACTCTTAAAAGACTCATTCTGCAGTGTGGTTCATTGGCCCGGACGCTTTCCTGAGAACCCACACTATACAGGTTGTCCTCATTTAGGTGTATAACAGAAGATCACAATGTCAAGAGCTGCTCCTCATGGTCACACCAAAGACACCCCACTCCATTTCCTCCCTATCACCTTCATTTACAGATCACGCCATTACTCCCAGCTTATTGAATCCTTGGATTTCTGCCTCTCAGCCTTCCCCTCCATTCTCACTCCCATCTCATTCTGAAGAATGGTAGAATTATGTCATTTCCTTGATTTCACTTCTAAATTTTTTTCCCTGCCTCATCTCATGACTCATACCCATGGTCATCCCATCAGAGCAATACCTCAGAAATCTAGGGCAAGGATGTGGTCTTTGACACAGCTTTATATCCTATCCTACCAGGGGCCTGAGTGTAACTCTCCTTTGACCTCATTGAGACCTCCTAATGATCCTACCATTTTTGGACTAGTTACCATTGCTAAGTTTCCTTTACTTTCTTTATAATTCCAATTACAGCCCATGGTCTAGCATTGTTTTCATTTCCAGATACATGATCACCAACTTGGTCTCTCTCAGCTGCTTTTAAATTGGTGTGGTAAAAGCTGAGCTATTTACATTCTTTTGCCAAGACCTGAGCTGCTTAATACGTTTAGATTTTGGAGAAAAAATATATATTATTTGGGTGATTGGCTTTACTTTTTTATTGTTAACAATGAATAATATTTACCAACATTTTCATCAATGTCTTACTTGCAGTTTCTTCTTTTATCCCACGCCAACTGAATATGTTCACTTATTATTCCTTCTGAAGTACATTGTTTAATAATAGTTTCCCTAAAGGTCTGTGGGTGGTAAGCACTCTATGTCTTTGAATGTCTGAATATTTTGTTTTGCTGTCATTTAAAAAAAATCTAGTCAATCTAGGCATAGAGTTGTTGTTGCCATTTATGTTTTTCAGTCCTCTGAAACTAGCATGACATTTACTTCTGAAAACATATTATTGCTGATGAGAATTCTGACGGTAGTGTACTTGTCTGGTTCTCTTAAGTCATCTTTTTTTCTCTAGAAGCTCTTAAGATTTTAACATTATCCTTGAAGTGCTTTTATTTAATTATAACTCATCTCAGTGTGGGTTTATTTTTATTTGAGCTGCTTAGTATTCACAGTATACTTGCAATCTAAGAAAAACTACCCTTTTTCCTTTTGCAAAAATCTCAGAAATACATCTCCAAGTATTATTTGTGCATTATTTTTTGCATTCTCTTTTTTTTTCAAACCCCCTTTAGATATAAAAGCACATAAAATGATCTTCCACACCTCCTGATTTCTTGTTTATGTTTTTAATGTCTCTAGTGGTGATCCAGTTGACTTTGTTAGTACTGTGTTTTTGTTTTTGTTTTTGTTTTTAGTACTGTGTTTCAATTTACTAATTCTCTCTTTATGATAATTCTGTATTTATGGCATCTATGGATTTTTTTAAATTTGGTAACTCCATTTAAATTCATAGACTTTAAATTTCTCTTTCATAGCCACTTATTTTCAGCCAGTTTTTCTTTCACAAGTTATTATTCTTTTGAAATTGATATTAATCTTTTATTTATCTCTTTGAACACCCTACACAACTTGTATAACAATTTCACCTGGAGTGAACTTGTATTCTGATTACTGATTTCATTCTTTTCCTAGAATAAATTTAAATTGTTACGTTCATTTTGAGTTGACATTTTCTGTTTTCTTTGTCTTTCACTTTTTGTTCACTAGTTCTAACCTAGGAGTTGCCTCCACCTTGCTTCCTGGTTACAAAATTTAGCACTAAATCTCAGAATCTAAATGGTGTTTCGGCGCTCATCCAGTCCATTCACTGACCCAGGAGATGATCTGACTCAGTTTCTGGCCTTCAGGCTTTATCCTGCCCCTAACTATCTCAAAAGACCCACAGTTCTCTGTAACTTAAGACCCCAGGCCTCAGGCGGCAGCCCTTTCATGTTACGATACCTCATTGTGGTGGATAGTAGATTAGTTTCTGCCAATTCTTTTTCCTTTTATCTAGAGAAGTTAGAAAGTATAAACTTTCTCAGATGTGAAATAAGTACATTCATGCTAGATTTGGAAAGCGTAAGTGAGGTAGAGGCAATCTTCCTAAAGCCTCTGCCTCTGTTGGGATGTAAGCTTTCCCGAGGCAGTTTCTGGTGAACATTCTCCTGGTGTCCAGGGACTGGTAGAGCTGCCAGCCTGGGAAGCTACCAGGGCAGCTGAGGTTGCACCTGACTCCATGGTTTTCTCCCATTATTGTAGGGCATCCAGCCTTGAACGGTATTCTTCAGCCCTCCCAATGATTTGTAAGCATCTGATTCTCTGTATTAAATACCTCTATGTTTCAAATTTCTAGACTGCTTTATATTTTTTCTTTTTAAAAAGTTTTTAAAATGTATTTAAGAGAGAGAGAGAGAGAGAGGGAACATGAGCAGGGGGAGGGGCAGAAGGAGAAGCGGGCTCCCCATTGAGCAGAGAGCCCAACAATGGGCTTAATCCCAGAACTCTGGGATCATGACCCGAACTGAAGGCAGACTCTTAACCAACTGAGCTACCCAGGTGCATTTTTATTTATAGTACTGATACCTGGTAATTATTTAATTTGTTTGTTTCTTTTTTGTAAAACCCCTTCCTCATCCTCCAGAGTGAAAGTCGCAAGAGGGTGATGACCTGGTCTGCTTTGTTTATCACTTGATGATGGGCACCGTAATTCTAAGAGTTCCATAAAAATCCATTGGATGAATACATGAATGAGCACAGTGTACTATTTCAGACACTAACATGCTATTCAAGTCCCCTTTTCCAGATTTTATGTCCTCAGATTCTGAGAGTGCTACTGGCAGATAGCTTTTTGCTAGCTGGTGCCATTGCTAAAGGGAACCACATTGCTCAAAGTCATGGCATTCCTGGGGAGGCCTATCCAATGAGTATTCAGTGTGGTAGTTACAGGAGCCTGGTCCTCCCTGGACCCAGGACCATCCTGAAGGGTTAACCTAGCTTCAGAGCTCCTTGTAGGGCAAGCAGAAACCTCTGTTGAGACTGAAGAGAAGCTCAACTTCTCTCTACCTAATCCTGCTTCCATTTCTTCTCTTTTCTCTCTTTCCTTGGGTGTTCATCCATGTGCACCCCCAGATAAGTCTCCTATTTGAGAGCCAGTTTCTTTAGGGAACTTGTAACACTTGCTGAAGTTTAATTGATCTGGAAATGGCAACTTGGGATTCAAACAAATTCTTACTGAATTTTAAAGTCAATGCACTTTTCTTCATCTGTTTGTTGGAAGACTCACGTGATTCTTTAGTTTTAAGATAAACCCCTTTCCCTTCTTTTCCTTTTACGGTTCTCTTTACCATTAAAACTGACTGAGAGCAATAGAGTGAATGTTTATTTTATTCATCAAATCTATATAATAGATGCACATCTATTATAAATCTACCCAGAAGTTTTAGTCTTTCATATATCATTAGGATATCTTTTTTTAAATGCCCACCATCTTTCTATTTGCAATGATCCTTATCACTGTCAGTAGCAGATGTGATCAATATTTAAATATGTATAATTATGCATATGTATATTTAAGTCTTTATGTCTCTGAAAGCCAAAATGTAATGTGTGTTCTTTGGCTTCAGCTTGTATAATCTGAGAAAACCTAAAAAAAAAAAAAAAAAAAAAAAAAGATTTATTTATTTATTTGAGAGAGAGAGAGCCAGAGCATAGCAGGGAGGGGCTGAAGGAGAGGGAGAGGGAGTCTTGAGCAGATTCCCAGCTGAGCACAGAGCCTGATGTAGGGCCCAACACAGGGCTGGATCTCACAACTCCGAGATCATGCTCCTGAGATCATCACCCTGAAATCAAGACCTAAGCCAAAACAAGAGTCAGATGCTTAACAGACCATACCACCCAGGCACCCTAAGAAAATGTAAAGATTTAAGGAGAGATATCTGGAAGAAACACATTCTAGAAGAGTTATTTATTTCCAAGAAGCTAAATCAATTTCCAGGGTATCTTTTTAAAACATCCCAAAATAATAGCCTTGGAAAATCTAAAGCCTTTTGGACTCAACCTAGAATTCAGATATAATTTATTTATATATGTGATAGACAAAAATGATCAACCTGAAAGTTTACAAAATGCTATTGCTTAATCTTCTTTTTCTGAAAGTTATTATTATTATTATTATTATTTTGTTGTTGTTGTTATACAGCCACGGAAGATCCTTAAAAGAGCTTGGTGCAATCATTGACAATTGAGACACTTTTTTTTTCTATATGTTTTCAATATAAGAGAATGAGAAGCCCTCTAAAATCCTCAAGTCTTTGGACCTCAGTTTGATCACATCTACATAGATTATAGTTCCTATTTTCTCTAGAGCCCTCTTTTTAAATGATGTCTGTGAAAGTCTTGTATGGTGATGCCTAGTCTCTGAGGTCCTTCAGCAAAGGGACCATGTGGGGTTCTGTTGTGTGTCGTCAGGTGCTGAATAAATGCTTGTCCCTTAAATATATGAATATGTGATGGGACACAGTTCTGTGTTATTTCCAAGGTTCTCCTTTACATAGCTCCTCAAGTGCAGGGAAAGGGGGAAATGATGCAAAATTACAACCATGTTTAATTTCTGTTAACTAAAACATAATGTCAAGCGTGGTAACCTCAACTGCCTCATTGATTGCCAAACTTTATTGTATGTCATTAAGAATTGAGCCTAAGTAAATGCAAAATTAGATAAGCAAAGCTATTACCTTCATATATAGCTAATATAGCTCCTTATTTAATGATTACACAAATTGGAGCCCATAATGAAGGTAAGTGATATTTGCATTACTACCATGCTTGTTAAAAGGAAATCTTGAAGTCCGAAATTCTTCCTGCAGAAAAATTAATGAGCGTGCATACAGTCTTCCACGGTCTTATATATTCTTGGGCCAGAAACAACCAGGAATGACCCAGATAGTCTTCTCAGGGGGTCCTTTTACACCTCTAGAGCAAGGTCTCACAGAAGTTAGAATCAGGAGCTACGTTTCTCATCCAACACATCTGCTTAGGGCTTGACAGAATGAGGGTAATTGGATTATACCATTCATTCTCTCTGGGCAAGCCCCTCTCCCTATTCATTTTAAAGTATTCTTGTTATGTTTGTTTCCCCTCTGTCTATCCCTGTGGGTTTATGATCACCACCATTACTGCTTAGCATTTCAAAATTCTTACCTATTGTTTATTTCAGTCTCTTGTTACATAACTCAAGGAAGCAGGTCAACATTGCGATTAACATTTCCCAGAAAAAAAGGAAGGAGTGAAGATGCAGAGACTTGTTTTAGAATGGTCCCAGACAGTGCACAAGGACCCCAAGAGCTCAGATAATTGCCTGGACCTTTTGACTACACACCTCTCCCCATGTACCTTTTCTCAGATCTGAGTGAGAAAATCAGTCCCTTTATCAATTAACGAAAGAGCATGGGTTCTGGAGCCAGGCCAATTTGGGTTACAAATCCAATTCTGACACATATGACTGCATGATCTTAGGCAAATTTCTTTATCTCTCTGAGCATGCATTTCTTAATTTGTGTAACAGTGAAAATACTGATTGTATAGAATCATGATGAAATGATTAATGCAAAGCTCTTACCATGGTACCTGCACATTGCTGTGTTCAATAAAAAGGATGTCCCTGCTTTGTGTATTCATTTGGCTTGTTATTTCTTGTGGATGTATTTTAACTGCACCTGCTGTTTGTGTTTCTTGGCGGGAGAGAGAAAGGGCAGACAGTGAGATAGTGTGGTGTGTGATTCTCTTCTCTGTCTGGGATTCCACTTTGGCACTCTACTTATTCTTTCAGAATTTATGTCTCTCTTAGAAGGGGAAAGGGCAAGTGCTAATGACTAAAAGAGTCAGGAACAGATGAAAGAGGTAAAGGGGTGACAGAAATTATGGTAAGCACTTTGTCTTCATCCCCAGCCACTTTCACACAAATGCAATTCAAATGATTTGCTACAAGAAATTATATCTTCACAGGTGTGAAGTGTTGAAATAAAAAGAGGAAAAAATCAATATAACACCAAGAAATCAAAATGATTATCTTTTAAAAATTATTATTATTAATTTCTTACACCCAGTGCCCCCAAGAAGGAGACCTGCCCAGCCTAGCTTTTCCTGATGAATGTGTTGATGTGTAGCCATTTCTGCTGGTGCAAAATGCTGGTGCATTTTTTAAGCAGAGCTGCAGGGGATGTCATGTGTTGCAGTAATTGCCATGGAAACCATTGTTGTGGAATGAATAGGAGAGGTTTTAAATCCTTGGTAATGAGCCTGAGAAACTAAGTAGGTCTTCAAGTTTAACTTGTTTGGAAGTGGTTCATATTTCACACAGAGATATTGGAGGCAAAATGTGGGGGGCAAAGGATGAGAGAGGGGAAGTTTTTTTAAATGCAAATAAACGAACCTAATATCATGTTATACTTCTACTAGGACATTTTAATAAAAAAACAAAAACAAAAAAAATACCAAAGATGCATAGCATCAGGCCCCAAGCATTGAGCACCACTCTTCTTTATTGAGCAAAGTGTAATTTTTAGATATTTCCACTGAAATCAACACTTTCAATTCCCCTCACACAAACCTCAGCAAGTGAGAATGTTAAATATTTTTAAGGCAATTAATTATCAAGTTTGTCTGGATTGCAAAATCCTTAAAAAGGAGGGCTCAACTTTGTCACCTTTGTATGAACCCAAGTTGTAGAACGTACCGTCACAGAATAGACAGTCTTGATATGTGTCTCATATTCGAATGGTGATCAAGGAATGCCCAGTGACTAAGGTCTTCCTACCTCGGCCATCAACCATTTCTGAGGATCTCTCTTCTTCCTTTCCTCTTCATGGTTCGATAATCCTGGCACCTTGTCTTTCACCCTCTAGGCAGGCTAGGTGCTGTCTAGCTAGGACTGGTTGTAGAAGCATCGCAAGACAAAGAACAATGGATAAAGGGCCAGAAGGGTAAGCCTTTCTCTTTCCCAGTGTCAAGGAGATCCCCATCCAGCTCTTCTCCCCCTGCCAGAGACACGGTGGCCTATAAATGTGGGTTTGGGGATAGAAACTGCTTCCTGAGTATTAACATGGTGAAGGGGGTCAGGACACACCACCCCAAATATGCCACTTTGGTGTAAAACCATTTTGATCTGAAGGCATTTGAGTTTTGGAAATCTCTGATCTGCTTGAAAGCGAAGCCTCCCCAAAATACTCAACTGTCATAAATTCCCTCCCTGGGCAACTCTAATTTCTACAAGGACCGCACCCAGACACTACCACACACTATCACATCACCCATCACTTTTCCTAAGGTCCCACTGTCTTTCCAAACAGTCTCTTGCTTTCCCATACGTGTCTTTTACCTCCTTCTCCCTGCTAAGGGGTGCACAGACCCCAAGTCCAACCCTCCTTTGAATTACTGAGGACTGGGTACCATGTGAATATAGGAGGCATCTGTTAATAAACTTGTTTTTCTCTTGTTGATCTGCTTTTGTCAGACCAATTTATAGGGTCTGGCTAGACAACCCAGGAGGGTGGAATGAAAGTAATTTATCCTCCCTCCCCTACAATGGTAACTTTGTTATTCTCTGCAGGATTTAAAAGAGAAAAGGAGGTGGTAACCAGAAAGACCCTAGGAAGAAGTCTTCACATTCTGTCTCTTTATCTTTGTTACTAGTGTTTAGAGCGTTGAAAGGCTTCCCAGAGGTTCTGTGCTAGAGAGTAAGGTGGAGAGAGCATCCTTGGCTGGAAGAACCATGATGGCAGTGGCGGGCAAAGATGTGAAGTCAACATCTGACTCAGACACTAAAAGAAAGGAAATGGGAAAGGAAGAGAAGTGGAAGGAAGAAAGGAGCAATACCACGAAAAGCTTGAGGGATCAAAGCTTGTAGCTCCTGTGACTAACTTAACCAATGAGGATTTTTCCTTTCAAATCACCATCTTCCAGTATTCCATAGAAACACTGCATAGTCTCTGAAAATGAATGCTCTAGAGACAGACAGACCCACCCCTGTGTGTGGGTCTTAGATCTGCCATTGTTTGCTGTAAATTATTTTATGCTTCGTCTTCCTTAAACACAGGTGGATAATTATCCACATACACAACAAAATTATTGTGACAACTACATACGATGATATATGTACATTTTCAGGAAAGTGCTAGAACATAGGAGTTTCAATAAAAAGTAAGTGATTAATAAAAGTAAGGGAGTATGATTATTCATCTCTAATTAGGCAGACCTGCTCCCTTTTAGTCTTCACTGAACTAGAAACCCAGACCTGGCTGCAGATGTCATCATTCACGTTTTCATATTGGGAATCTGCTCTCCCTTCCTACTCCAAAGAGGTTGGGGGTGGGGGTGGGGAATGGAGAAAAGTGAGATGCCAGAGGGTAAGAGCGCTGTTTTAGTGCTATTTTAGAACTATTACAGCTGGAAATACAGCAATTTGAAAATCCTGTCCTGCTAATAACTTCTACATCTGGGGAAATTCTCAAGGGAATTCTAGGCAATGAATAGCAGAGTTGATTGGTCATGTTGGTAGGTTTAGAGCCCTCTGGTTAATGCTGGAATTGGAGCACACAGCTTAGATTTTTCTCTGCAGAATTTAATCTTGAGATTGTACCACTCTCTCTAGCTAAGCTTATAAAGAAATGAAGTCAAGAAGAAGGGGGGAGAAAGATGGCTGCATCTGTAGCCAGATTTTAGGTCATATTTCCACCTTCTCAGTAAAGCTGACCTCATCTTTCCTGTCTTAAAATATCACATCAACAACCCCCTATATTTCTTGGCTTCATTTCTTTCTCTTAGAACTTATTACCTGAGATACTCAAAGCTTTCCTTATTCATCTTGTGGATAAGAACCACTCACACCTAAAATGTAAGTTCCATTAAGAAAGGGATTTTGGTCTATCTTGTTCACTGCTTTATCTCAGCAACTACAAGACTGGGATAGAGAAGGCAACTCCTCGCATATTTATTGAATGAATGAAGTGTAAGAAAGGGCATGAAGCCTGTCTTAAAGAATTGCCCATGCCACTAGGAAGCCCCAGCTTGATAAATGACCTGGGGTGCTAACCAGTCAGGTCAGTAAGTCTTCTACTGGGATCACGTGGTAGTGTGGCTGGGAAGTGGAGAGAGCAAACAGACACGGTTCTGTTGGAGAGAGAGGAGGCTGAGAATGTCTTTGTAATGGAGGGAACAAGTGAGAGAATCAAAAGAGGGTGTGACAGATGACAGAGCACCATCCCTAATCCCATCAGGAAAGAAAAGAGTACAATGCTGGACTGCAGTTAGGTTCTGGACTCATTTTTCCATGGGTCTCATTACCTGGTTAGTCTCTTTGTCAGTAATCGTTCAGTGTGTTTCAGAGACATATACAATATGGTAGCCATGTGGGAGTATAAATTCTAGTTTCAACATAAATAAGCATGTGTGTTTTAAGTATGCCTGTATTTGATTTATGCCTACTCATCACTCTTTTGAGGAAAAAGTAAGGACATGGAGCTTACACACATTGGAAGGTATAGATTCAGAATAAAATGTCTTTGGTTGGGCTGTGGGCTGATAGTAAGTAACAGCTATTCTTGGAAAGTTGACCTGAGTTTTGGGAAGTCTGTCCAGAATCATAACAGAGAAAAATCAGATTGAGGATTTCATGACATTGAGACTTGATTCAAGATTTCCTCTTTTATTTGGTTAATTGGTTGGAAAGTCAACCTAAAGCAATGTGAAGTTGGCTTTGTAGTATATTTTTCTCTATCAGAGACTTCTAAAGCTTCATCAAACAGCAAATTTGCATTCAATAACTATTTCGGTGCACATTTTTATACTCCTAGAGCTCTTTACCACACATCATAGCTAAGGGTGTGGAGGTCTTAGCGACAAGAAGAGAATATGGCTGGTGGTAGAGAGTGGCCCATAACTGAGCAAAGGGAAGCATGCCTCGCTCCTGTCTCTTATGCCATTGGTATGAATCCTTACCTTGGAATTCCCAGGGCATTTAAATGGGTTAGAGATTTAGATGGTTTGTAATTAATAAAGAGTTAAAAGAGCCTTTACTGAATAACACTTTGCTAGTGGCGCCCTTTCTTCAATTTGCATGTGTGTATTAACTGATCACCAATGCTGCTTGAGTTGACATGGTGACTTTGATGCAAAGTCAGTCCTATATTACCCACCTGTTACCATGCACACTTGATGTAAAAACAAACACACAAAATATTGGTATTATTTTTCAGCAGCTACTATATTCAAACACTGAGCTAGGCACTTTACATTCATTATCCTTAATCCTTCCAACATCCTGTGGGGTGTCTAACTGAAGAGGAGATTAAGACTCAGAAAGTTTAATAACTCACTCAAGACCACACAGCTACTGAATACTAGATTCAAAGCCAGATTTCTCTAGCTACCAATCTCATTATATTTTGCTATACTTCAGGCCTCCCAGAGGAAACACTGCATTCCCCAAATCACCAATGAAGTGGTCAGACATGCCTAATGGTGGTGGAAGGGAATTTGAATTTTGTGGTACTTACTACAATTTGTCTTTAGATGGGTGATTATTTAAACTGCCTCAGTGGGATCTCTGGGTGGCTCAGTGGTTTAGCACCTGCCTTCGGCCCAGAGCGTGATCCTGGGAGTCCCGGGATCGAGGCCCACGTCAGGCTCTCTGCATGGAGCCTGCTTCTCCCTCTGCCTCTCTCTCTCTCTCTGTGTCTCTCATGAATAAATAAAATCTTAAAAAATAAAATAAAATAAACTGCCCTCAGCAACATACATATTTTTAAATTTTCTAGTAGCCACACTAAAAAAAGTAATAAGAAACAATTAAAATTAGTTTTAGAAATATATGTAATTTGGGGCACCTGGGTGGCTCAGTTGGTTAAGCTTTCAATTTTTGATTTTGGCTCAAATCATAATCTTAGGGTCATGAGACTGAGCCCCACATTGGGCTTTGTGCTGGGTGTGAAGCCTGCTTAAGATTCTCTCCTCCCTCTCCTTCTGCCCCTCACTGCCTTCCCCCCCTGCTTTTGTTCTCATGCTTTCTCTCTCAAAAAAGTATATGGAATTTAATGTCTAAAATCTTAGTATTTCAACATATAATCAACATAAAAATATGAATGTACTATTTTGTACCATTTCTTATACTAAGTCTTGGAGAAATCCAGTGTGCATTTTATACCTAAACACATCTCAATTCAGATTACCACTTTTAAAGTGCTCAGTAGCCATTATGCGGCCAGTGACTACCATCTCAGACAGCAATTGTGGAGAACGAAGTGAGGCTGTCATCTTGGTTCATGATATATTTGTTGCTATAGTTTACTGAACTTTACTTTAAAATCTTCAATTAACAGTGTTTGCAAGATAGATGAGTTAATGTGCATGTGCATGTACGTTTGTGTGTGCGCGCGCGCGCGCGTGTGTGTGTGTATACACTCACACAGGGGGTGGAAAGCTTGCAGAGTTTAACTTGTTTAATGTACTAAATGGTGTAGAGTATACCATATACCAAACAACGTGGGCTATTTATAAAAGCCACAATCTGGGTCATTCCCAGCACAAATTGCTAATACATAGGTTATATTTACAACTGAGAAAATCCAATTTTGTATTACACTAGAATCATCCTCATGAGTATAAAAGGTCCCAGCTCTGAACAAATATAACTTGGGTTCAAGTTATATTGCTTCCTGCCCTAGTATATTAGGCATGTATTTACCAATGATACATAGACTATACAGACATGATTTTTCTTTCTTTCTAGTAAATGACAATCAATAAAGAATGGAGACTGAGCAGCTATCATAGCTTGGCGTGGACTCCAGGTGGAAATTATTTTAACTGTATCACAGATAACATAAAAAACAGAATCGACTTTTTGGTGTCCTATATTTCTATATTTTGCTGATATAGCTTTCTAATTATTCCTCTTGAGATCCCACTCTTAGTTGCCTAATTGTTAATGACTCTTTGCTATAACTTACCTAACCTTTGGGAGGTATCACTTCATATATCTGTTTGGCAATGGTGTCACCCTATGGCTTGCCCTTGGCAACTTTGGAAGCAAGTCAATCTTGGCATGTTTCACTTTCTTCTTCTAGCCCCTTCATTCTCTGACCTTCTCCTTGTGATTCTGTTTAGTGCTCCTCTACCCCCACCCCACTGCATCCTGTTCTCTTATACCAAATATATACATTGTGCTGACTGTGGGCAAAACCATGTCCTATGTATAATTCAATTTGTAAAGTCTCCTAGGGTTATTTGAATCTTAAGCTTTCTATTTCATGGTGGAGGAGAACTAATGAGTTTCAGACATTGGGAAGTGGTTGGAAGGGATGCATTTCTGGACTTAGTGGTGTAACAGCCACATGAAACAAGGTCAAAACAGGCAAACAGAGAGAACTTAATTCAGAGAAATAGTTACACAGATGGAAGGGCTGAGAAGCCAAACAGGGGTTAGTGAGATAACCCAGAGACTGATAACTACAAAACTGGATGGCATTCAGTGTGGGGGACCATGGAAGAAGCAGTGTGTTTGGAGCCCAGGGCCAGGGCCATCTCGCCTGGAAGCAAAGCAGACCTGTCTCACAGCAACTGGAACTCTAAGACATACTGCCTAAGGCAGAGAAGCACCCTGGCTTGTCTTCCTGCCCTCTACTCTACATAGCCTCCCAATGGCCAAGTGCAGCCAAAAGTGGTCTATAAACCAAAGATTGAAGAGGCCAGTCTCTTGGTAATTAGAGCAGAGCAGGGGAAGGGTAAGGAAGAGGGCTGAGAGCAAACGGGTTGAGACCCACCAAAGCTATGGGGAATATGGGTTGTCTTAAGATGGAGACAGATGTATGCTGAGTGCCCAACATGAAGACTGGTGGGTATGAGATCTGAAATGTGCTGTGCATACACATCTGGGACAGAGCCGTTTGTCAGATGGCAAGGATAATGAGATTCACTAATTTCCTCTCCTTTGTCCCCGGGATCTAGTCTACTGTCAAATCCTGTTGCCTTTATCTCCTCAGTGACACCTGCATCAGTCCTGCTTCCCCTTTCCTACCATTACCACTCCAGTCCAAGCCACTGTTGTCTCCTGCTTGGATTACTGCAATTACAGCCTACCATCTAACAGTATCCATTCAGATTAGAGCCACTTTTTAGTCTGTTCTTTATACTGGAAGCAGGACAATCTTCTCAAGCTGTGAAAATGATCATGCTGCCACCTTGTGTAAACTCCTTTAGAGGATACACTTCATACTGTGTAGGCAAGGACCTGCCTGGTCTGGCACCCACCAACCTCTCCAACCACACCCTGCCCATTATGCTTCCCTGAGCTCTTTCTCCTCCAGATACAGTGAGGACTTTCTTTAGGCTCTGTACTTGTCATATTGCTTCTGCTATGGGGCCTCTGCTCGTACTGCCCACTTGCCCCAAATGTTCTTTCCTGGTTGACCTCTGTTCATCTATCAGATCCTGGTTTAGTCATAGGAAGTCTTCTTGACTTCCCTAACTAGGTTTTGTCTCTTTCATCCCGATCTTTGAAAGTGGAGACCATATTCCCCACCCCCCCTTCTTTCTATGGCATAGGTCCCCTTCTTTCTGTGTGATGGATGGAAAAATATTCCCCAACATATTCACATTCATATTCATATTAACATATTGAGTTCTCTTCAGATTTAAGATGCAATGGGATTTGCCTTGCTGGGTTTTGGCTTGCTTGGGACCCATCACCCCTTAATTCTTTTCAGTTTTTGCCCATTGTGATGGGAATGCCAATGCTCTATCTGTCCCACCACTGCATTTTGGATGTGCACAACTTGTCTCATTCCACAGGGTCACATCTCATGGGGAGTTCTGCCTTAGGATGAATTATACCTCAAGACTCCTTCACATCTGATATCACTGATATTTAGCTCAGATTTTTGGACTTCGGAATGATTTAAGATTTGTAGGTTTTTTTGGATGGAAGGACAGTAATTTGTAAGTGAGAAGAACATGAATTTTGGGGTCAAGGGGCAGAATGCTGGGGATTGAGTTGTATTTCCTCAAAATGAAAATGTCAAAACCCCCATGTGAATGCATTTGGAGGTGGGGCCTTTGGGGAAGTAATTAGTTTTAAATGAGGTCATGAGGGTGGGGCCCCATGATGGGATTAGTGCCCTTATAAGAAGAGGGCCAGAGGGCTTGCTCCCTCCCTCTCTGCCATGTGAGGACACCATGAGAAGGTGGCCATCTGTAAGCCAGAAAAAGAACGCTCTCCAGGGAATCAAATCTGCTGGCAGCTTGATCTTGGACTCCTAGTCTCTGGAACTGTGAGAAATAAATGTTTGTTATTTAAGCAGCGCAGACTATGTAGTATTTTGTTAAGGGAGCCTGAGAAGACTAAGACAGAGGGTGCCCATAAATGGAGAATTCATGAATAAGCAAGGCTAACAGGGAAGAGGCAGCCCAACAAGCCAAAGCTTCCTGTAGGAACCATCCCTGATCCCTGATTCACATATCATGAAATAGCCTTTTCTCCTCTTCATCCATTATGCAGGGCGTGAATCTGTTTTACCACACCCCACAAAACACTTAGAGGCTCCTTTGAGGTCAGAGCAAACTGTTTCATTTCACAGCCTGAAGCATTTTGCTTCTTTATCCTTCCTTACATGGTGGGTGTGAGTTTACACCTGGAAATAGGATCCACCTCCAGGAGGTATTGAAGGACAGGCCACATGAGGTTTTGTCCTTGGGAGAACAAATATATCGGGCAAATCTCCATTTATTTTCTGCTAGTCTCCATTAGGAAAAGCTGCAGGCAAGAAGGATACTATGTACTTCTTTCACTCCCACACAGTGCCTTTCTTTACTTAAAATTCTTTATTTCTTCCCATCCATTCATTGCTAGGTTACATTTTCGAGAACAATAGGCTGCCATTTAGCTTCTCTCTCTAAGCCTAACTGTGCCTCAACCCAAGGACTCACCGCCATGAAGTATTATTGCACAGTTTGGAGAGGCACGTGGCTCTCCCAAATGGACTTTCATTTGCACTGATCAACAGCAACAACAAAAGCCTTGTGTCAGAGATACAAGGCAACCTCTTTGTCTGAAACCACCCCCTCCTCTTTTGTTTTCTTCCCGAGCTCACTGAGCATTATTTTCCACATGCTCTTCTCCGTGCCTCTGCAGATGTGAAACTTTAAATGCAGGGTATTTAAAAATAATAAGGAAAAAAAAAACCACCCTGAAAATTACAGAGCTTTGTAGTCAAGCGGCATACGGCTGCCTAAAGAGCTCCATATATCAAGAGTTCAGATGGTTTATGGATTGTTGATTTGAGCTACCTGGATGACAGAAGGAAGGGGGTCGTAGGGGAGAGGACGTTAAATATCGACACTGGAAAGTACCTGAAAACCAGCTCTCCTGGACCCCATTCCTATTCTGCAGAAATGCATTAAATAGGTTTGTGGGAGGCCAGGAATCTCCACAGTTTGAGGATCTTGCTGTCAACGAAGGGCCTTGTGGACATGCCCTAGATGGGGCTATGGAAGAGGAATCATTTTCCAGTTCCTACTATGTTCCAGGGACTAAATATTAGTACCTATGCCTGTCTTAGTCAGTTCTCATCCAAATGTTGTAAAATGGTGAAGTTGACATTTACCTCTCCAGTGGAAGTTGGGGGCATCACCCTGCACCCCACCTTCAGGACCAAGGCACTCTATACCCCCAGCTGCCAAGCTGAAGGTTCACACGAATGACCTTCAATGGCCAGGAGCCTCCTGGCACAAGGATTTGCCCCCTTCCCTTCCCTGGGGGCATTCTTTTCCTGGAGGCATCTGGTCACCCAGCCCTCTGGCCTCAATTTGGGGCAACTCTAAAGGGCCATCCTAGTTCCAGAGCTCTCTGTGGGATCATCTGAGGCCTCTGTTATGACTCTATCGTGGTTCAACTTCTCCCACTGTCTGATGCCACTTCCTTGACTTCTTTCCTGAGTTTGTTCTGAGAACTTGCTGACCCCTCTGCCCCCCTGCCCCCCCACCAGTAAATTGGCTGCATGCAGACAGCCATCTCAGGGATTGCTGCCCAGGGAACCTACCTGTTGCGAGTTGTGTCCCTCTAAAATCCATATGTTGGAGTCCTTACCCCTAGAATGTGACTATATTTGGAGATAAGGTCTTTAAGAGTGATCAAGTTAACAGAAAGTCTTTAGGATGGACCATAACCAAAAATGACTGGTGTCATTATTTCCTCTTCCTTATAAGAGATGGAAAGTTGGACACACAGAGAGAGACACCAGACACCTGTAAACATGATGATAGAAAGGAGGAGCCCAAGGAGAGAGGCCTCTGAAGGAACTCACCCTGCCCACACCTGTCTCCAGAACTGAGTGAAACTACATCTTTTGAAGCTTAACCACTCGGTCTGTGATATTTTGTCATGGCAACACCAGTAAATTAATTCAGCACCTAAGACACCTTCTCTAGTTCCTCCAGCTGTCCATTTATAAATGAGAATCTGAGAGTTGGAGAGATTCAATAACCACCTAAGGTCACTGAGCTAGAAAGTGAGAGTCCTGAGCCTAAGACCACATCCTTCTGCTACTGGAGATGAAATCTGAACTTCCTATTGCCATCTGATTATCCTTCTGTAACCCTCACTACAGACACTAAGAACTAAATTACACTGAGTAGCATTTAACCCCTGCCCAGAAGGAAGGCTCCTTCTAACTGGGGTTGTTCAAGAGGAACAAACCACAGATTGCTATTTATTTGCTTTACTAATCATTTAAATAAACATGTTCCCCGAACCCCAAACACACTTACAAGATTCAAGGTGATATACAACTTGAAAAATAATTATGGGAAGTAAAATGGATACTTATTTATGAAAACCATAATAACTTTAAACCAATATCAAAAGAGATTAAGAAAACCTTGATGAATTTTCTCAGAAACGAGAAATCATGATCTATTCTTAGCCAAGGGAACATTATTGATCCACTGAGGAAATAAAAAAGCTACTTATATTTCGGGGCACCTGGGTAGTCAGGTGGTTAAGCTCCAGCTCTTGATTTTGCTTCAGGTCATGATCTCAGGGTCATGGGATCAAGCCCCGCATTGGGCTCCACTTGTCCCTCTCCCTCTGCTCTTCTGTCTCTCTCTCTCTCATAAATACATTGGAAAATCTAAAAATAAAAACTCCTTATTTTTAATTTTGCAAAACACTGTGATCCTCATAATCATAAAATATGTTCAGTTCAAGCTTTCAATGTTTGAACATGTCAGACATACCAAATTATTTGTACCATTAGGATATTTACTAGAATATATATCCATAATTAAAACTAAAACCTTATTAGAATGGCTTGAAGGCTCGTCTCTCCAATTCTCTCTACTCCCTGTACTCAGAAAGAAAGGCTGGTGGTTATCCTAGTGTTCAGGGAGTATGAGGCTGAAACCTGGGGCTGAGACTGTGACAAATCCCCTTCTGGAGGAAACAACGACCAGCACATGCATGCTTGCAGGGGTAATTATAAATAGGGGGGTTGACAGTGAAGGATTTCAGATTGTATGTTAGGCTGGGAGGGACCTTAGAGACGCTCTAGTCCACTTAATAGATGAGGGAACGGGCCCAGAAAGATGAAATGATGTGTCCGCAGTCACACACTCATTAGTGTGGCAGCCAGGGCTGGAACCAATGGCCCCCGGCTGCTTATCTGGGGATGTCTCCTCTGTGATTACTGCCTTTTCTTTCCATACAAACTGAACTTAAAAATGTAACCAAATTAAATGAAAACCAAAAATAATCTTTAGAACAGATTTTTTTTTTTTTGTGAACAGTGCTCATCTCTGTGTGTTGTAAATGGGATTAGTTTATGCACTACACTTGTATTCTATGTCATATCATATAATATTAGCTCTTTGAGGGCAGGATGATGGATGTTTTATACAGATCAAAACTTGCTCAACAACGAAGACTAGGGAACAAAGGGCCCAAGATTTTCACCTGTCTCATGAGTTAGGTTCCCCAAAAAATGGACATTCAAAGAACTTATTGCTGAGGTGGCAAAAAAAATCATCATTGCACTAAGGCTACTTGCACTCTGCTGTCCTAAGAACAAAGCAGTACTATGTCGTGGGAGAGGGGACCAGCAGTGGTGAGATATTCATGAGACTGAGTGGCTCACATGGGTCTATGAGTGACTCCTGGTGACATAAGAGGCAAAGGCTCTAGATGCTTGAAGAATAGATCGCATATTGAACAGAATCTGAAATATAAGGCATATGCATATTAGGCATAATATAAGGCAGAAACAGGCATGATATAAGGCCTGTTTCTGTGCTTTGCTCTTGAATATCCTGTGGTATTCACGAGGCAAGCTGACATTTATCTCTTATAAGCTGTTTTGCTAGAAAAATAAGTGGGTATAAAATTTCCTGCTGTCCAACACATATTTCCGACAATTGTAGAATCAATTGAGGTGATTACTGGGTGGTGTGGTTACCCGGTCTACAGGCTGGCTGGCCAGATAGGCTCAGGTGGGGCTGCAGTTTTGGTAAAACAAGGACAAGGGGGCGATGGAAATTTGTTGACAGGCAAGTATTTGGGCAAGGGTCAGGATTCAAAACACTGGCCTCTCCAAGACTCCTCCTCCCTGCCCACATACAGAAAAAATCATTTTAATTCATAGGTGCTTCCTTGAAAATCAAGTTTCAAGGAACCGTTAAGGAAAACAAAATGTCTACAAAGTACTTGCCTCCTCCGCCTCACTTTTTTGGGGAGGATTGTATCGTGTTCTTTCCTGACAGAAGCCAGGAGACTAATTTACCTACAACATATAAATCCATTCTAATGTAGCCTGTTCTTGACTAGAGAGTAATTATGGTGTGTTATTGGCTGGATGAGCTGGCTCATTACCCTATGGAACGTGTCCATGTGGAGAAGATGCTCCCACTTTGACCCACGCAAACACGGACAACCAGTGTATTTGTAATGTGGTCAGCTTGCCACGAAAGAGACAGGGTTCATCCACCCAAGTGTCCTGGATGTAAACTCACTAATGATCATGAAAAGCCTCTCTCCCCACAGTCTGTGTCAACTGGTCCAAATTGACCAAAATCAGGATGAACTCTTGAAAAAAATATCTACCTGAACACCGTGAACAAAGGTGTCTATTATGCTATTTATAGATACCTTATCCAAACTCAGTGGGTACAATTAGCAATACAGGGATCAGTGGGTGATGACTGCCATGTTACCCCCGCACTGGGAGAATTTGCATAACACCCACTTCATGACAATCTGCAAGAATGGCTTTATTGTTTAGTGGCAATTGTGTAGACAACTGCCATTGGATATATAGCCCCAGCGCTTCGAAAGCTGTTTTGAATGGGTTATTGGTGCCAGGTACCTTAGGTAGGAATAATTTTTTAAAAGTGCTTGTCAACTTTGTTTCCCTGATCGTTATCAGTGTCATCCTATATCTTGAGGGGTTTTTAGCACAAGGCCTGTGCTCTGAACCTCTCACCAGATTGTTACCTTTCTCCATAAGCGTGGCCAAAATTATACACCTCTTCTGCGGCCGTATTCCCACTTGTCTCGGTGCTTTTAACCACAGAGTTGGCCTTATTTTGATATGCTCTTCATTCAAAGGCTGCTTCTGCCAGAAATCATGCATGTGCTGTTATTATTCCTCAGTGTGCTGCAAACTGTCTCTTAGAGGGGCTTTGCTACCTCACTAATCTGAAAAGTATGAACATCTCTCTTTTTTTCATTGTCTTCTACCTGATGATTTACTCCCTCTTAATATGAAAAGATTATATATATATATATATATATATATATAATACATATATATATATAATTTTATTCTGAGAGTAAGATCAATGTCACAAAAGTATCACTTTAACTTGTGGCTTTGTGTTTTATTCCTTCTGACTCACTGTCGAGGATAACACAGTGGATGGTCAACTCATTCTTCATATGATAGGAATCTTTGTCCTTAATTAAAACTTCTCATTTAGAGAAGCACACTTGGTGTCATTTCTTTATAGCAGGACTTGTTTGGGTTCCTTTGGATTGTAGGCAGAAATACAGTTTTTTTTTTTAAGATTTTATTTATCCATTCATGAGAGACACACAAAGAGAGAATGGCAGAGACACAGGCAGAGGGAGAAGCAGGCTCCATGCAGGGAGCCCAACGTGGGACTCGATCCCAGGACTCCAGGATCACACCCAGAGCTGGAAGACAGACGCCCAACCGCCGAGCCACCCAAGAGTCCCGAAATACAGCTAATCCAGTTATAGGATGACTAGCCATAGTAGATTAAGTGGAAGGTTTATATCTAAGACTATCTGCCATGACCTGAGTGAGGATATGTAATTGAATTTCTTTCCACACACACACACACACACACATACACACACACACGGGTGCATGCATGCACACACATGCATATACACCTGCCTACACACATCTCCATAGATCATCTCTGGCTTTCAAAATAAATCACAAAAGAATAGTTTAAGGTAGAAATGGGCATCCTCATGTAAAAAAAATAGAAAGCATCATCTTTCAGGTTTTATTGCAGTCTCTCATTTTATTCATCAAGTGTTCAAGGAGAGCTGAGGAGTTGCGTGGGCTGATTGCTTAGTTCTATGTGTGTATTGAAGAGAAACAGAAAACCCATTGAGATGTGTGCATTACGGTGATTAAGAATCCAGGTGCTTCAGGTTTAAGAATTTTAAAGATGACTTTGGACAAAATATTTTCTTTTAGGTGTAGAGCTAGACACTCATTCAAGGGTCCCGGAAAGACAACGGAGTTTGTTTTGCCACTTTTTGCCAATAGAATATCAAATTAAGGAATTATTTTACATGTATTATTGGAAGGGATGTTTGGATTTGTTTCAGTCCTGGTTGGTGAGCAGTCTCTTACAATTCCTGTTTAATTCCATGTGTGGCTTCTTAAAGGAAAATTCTCGTCTCTCTCCTTTCTGTCTGCACAGTTAATGATGAGAAGGGTTTGCCAAATTTTGGGCTTGTCTTTCCTTCTTTCAGTCTTCCACTTGTTTTTCTTCTATGCAGCTCTCATTTTGGTTTAAATACTAGAGGTGTTATAATAGTCTTCTATGTGAAATATTTTTGTTTTACTTTAAAATACTTCGTAAGTCTATACACAGATCTATACAAAAAGTATCACACATATATTACCTATGTAGCACTGTCAGGTATAATGTCCATGGAAGCTCAGAGAGGGAGGTGATTTTCCCAATCACTTCTTGCTCTGGGGAAGTGTCGTTCCTCTGATAACTGAGTCAGGTTAGACTCAGTTTACCAAGCTGCACTCTATTCTTGCTGTGCTGTAACAGGATATTCTTCACATCCACTCTCCTGTGACCCTTTTCCTGGTCCTAAATTGTTCCTTTCCAGGAAGAGTGAGTAAGATTACAGCCTTGGCCAGACATTGTCAGCATTTTACTAACATTACCAATGAATAATGTGCAATAATGTGCTTCTGGGTTTGTGCTTACCTGATAGCCGGCAGGAGTCATTGTTTTATTTTACACTAGATTCCAATTTTAACACTGGGCACTGGCACTTGTTACATCAGGACTTTCATAGGTAGGATGCTGGCATCCTTTTAATCGTGTTCTCCTCCTTTAACATCTTTAGAACATATATCTGTACTTGTTGTGGGTACATAATTGATTCAGGTCTCCAAATGCAAGCACTTGTGTTAGCTTTCATATTAACTTTGTGTTAGAAAGAGTCAATAAAATCACAGCTAGAGCCATATCTCATTAGGGGCTCATGTATTTCTCAAGGCAAAACTCACTGGATGCTTAGTGTTGAATTTGTTTGTCATTCACTCAAGTCATTGAAAAATGGTATCTCACAAAAAAGACTATAGGACTCTGTGAAGGGAGGGGCATTACATTTTACTTCTTTTATCATAATGAACAAAGCAGGTTCTCAGGAAAAAAAAAAGATATTGACCAGCTGTGTTGTTTATATTTGAGTTTCTCTGGGATATGCTTGCTCCTCTTGAAAACAGAACCATCTATTAACATAATGAAATGCTGTAAGCCTATTGCATAGGTCACCAGCTGCTGAAAAGGACCTCAGTCTTTGGGACCAAGCAAGTTGAACAGGTTGGTTATCCTCCAGTTCACTGTGCAATAATTTTGAGATCTGCATTTTAGTTTGAAAATGAAAAGAGAAATTCTCCCCTCCTTCTTTATCAGCTAAGACCTTAGCTAACCTTTGCCATGTACTCTGTTGGCATGATTAGAGATAAGGCCAATAGCTTTTCCACCTCTTGGCTCCTCACCACCAGGAAAATATTAAGTAAAGAAAGATCAGCACCAGGAAACTCAACAGACATTTATTTGCCAGAAATCAAGACTTCGACCTAATTCACAAACTTGCTTCAGTGAAAGAATCTGCTGATAGCTGGAAGACTCCTTTCCAGAGGGAGGCCGCCTTCCATGCTGGGAGAAAATGAATGATTCTAGGAGATTCTTCTGCCTGAGAGATTAAATACACAAGCTGACAATGGCCAGACCATATATAAAAATAGGACTGTGACCTACTATCTGCAACCACCAGTCCAGGAAACCAATCCCCTGTTACTAGTAACCAGTTCTGGAGGCCAGCTAGCAGACTTATAAAAAGTCATATCCACATTTTTAGAAAACAGTCTAGGGAACCACCAAACAATAGTCCTTTTTACGATTGGCCTAAAGTGAACAGGACTTGATCAATAACTGACAGTGTTCCTAATTTTTGTCTCTGCTTCTGACTTAGGACCAGCCAGAGAAAGCCAAATGTGCACCTTTAACCAATCACATGGGATGACCCACTTCCAGTTAGCCTGCCCACAGCCTCCCATGTCAACAGCCACCAGTCAGGACACATCAGAAGCTTTCTCTTTTGTCCTCTATGCAGCTTTCCCACTCCTCCCTGACTGAGTCTCGGCCACAACACAAGAGAGAGTGGCTGACTCTTTTCCTGTAGCAAATTCTGAATAAATAACCTGTGTCTGTTCTCATTTGCTTGGTCTTCATTTATACCCTCGTGCCCCAATGTTTCTTTTCCCATTTTGTATAGTAGTTAAGGTTGGGGCTCTGGAAACCCACCAGTTACCTGTGTTTGAACACAGGCATCAATACTTGCCAGCTGTGTGGCCTTGGGTAGGCTACTTTTAACCCCTGTGTATCAGTTTCCTCATTGTAAATGGGGTTGATGACTGCATTGCTCCATAAGGTATGTGAGTTAGATGACTCGATGCCCATTAAGGCATCTAGAACTATCTATTCTAAGTGCTACTGCTGGCCATTTTATCAGCCCTATTACAAGTAAGCTCATTGTCTCATTACACATGTCTTTGACCTGCATTATCAGGCATAAATCCTGATAAGATATAAATCTAATCTGGAAGAGGCAGGACTTGAAGCTGTTGACATTTATTCACAAATTAACCTGAATTAGTATAGAAGATTTATTAACCTAGGAAGAATCCTGAAATTTGATATCATCAGGCCTTGAGACAGGCTGTACACGTGTGGGTCTCTGGGGACTTCAGTGGGCATCAAATGAACACTGAAGTGAGAGGACACTGGAGTTTTAAGGATGCGGTTGTGGTTGTGATTGTGGTGGGGAGGAGGTTTGAGAATGGACACCAGTGCTGTGAAATCCATCCACTTAATGAGGCCGGGATTTTCACGGTGGACACAGTCCTGGTCGCCTCATATGTTTTCATAATTGGTGGAAGTAGACGGACCTCCTTCTCCAGGAGGAATCCAGGGCTCCCTGTACAGGTTTTCTATTTCTGTTCACCAGGAAGCTATCTCAAGAATTTCTCATTTGTAACATTCACCAATTTGGACTGAGAAGATCGGCTTTTCCCACCCTGCTGCTCTGCAACCTCCTGTAGAGTCATGAATCACTGTGTGGGTAGACAGGTCTCCTAGAGTTAAAGAATTAAAAAAAATAATAAAATAAAAATAAATAATAAAAAAACCCACCTTTGCTTGGTCAAAAGACAAACCCAGTTTAGGTATTTTTCTAGAAAATAAGCAGGGCATGAGATTTCTCTTGATGGCAATTGTGAACGGCCCCCTTAAGCAAAAAGTTCCTGAGTGGATGTCAGTTCAAGCCGTGGGGTCCAGACCTGTGTGGGCAGATAAGGAGACCCCAGGTGCAAAAGGCCAGGAGCAGCGGCCCTTTGTCTCACATTAAACTGAACCCTGCGTTTGGTGTGGGGTAAATGGATTATGCTGTGTGCTGACATGCCTGCTTCCAGAGTCTCTGATGAAACAGCTTGGGTTAGATCTCGAAGCATTAAAACTTCACCTTGAAGTCCTCCTTCACCTAACTGAGAAAGGGCTGCCTGCAGCAAAAGAAGTTACAGGGTTCTTCATATCCACTCTGCTGCTCAAAACTGAGACATGGCAGCAACAGGAATTATTTCTGCCTCAGTCTCTTTTGGAAAGAGCTGGAGTATAAGCATGTCAAAGACAAACCAAGAACAAACAAAAGTGAAACCCACAAAAAAAAAACCCACAAACAAACAAACAAAACCCCCAATGGAGCCAGAGAAGTCCAGTTCTCCCTTTACCTCTGCTGAAACAGTCTGTTTTTTAAAATTGGTTAGAACTACACCTGGCGGTTTTCCCTGACTACCCGAGGGGAAAGAAATAAAAATCTAGGAAAGATTCCCATACTGAGGCCTGGCTTATTTTCTTACTTTCTGCGTCAAGTAGTCAAGTTATTTACTTTGAAAGCTTCTGTAACTGAACATGTATATTTGCTGAGCTATTTCGAATGGGTTCTATTATGCCTCAGCCTTTTTCAGTGATGGACTTTGCACGTAGTTCTCAAGCCTGGTGGTGCAATTTCTAACCGGGAGGCGTTCTCAAGGCAGGCTGAGTAAAAGCAGTAGCATGGTTTAGGAATAAACATAATCTTTTAAGAGTTGGTGTTGCAGAGTTTTTTGTTGAGCTCCAGCAGCCGAGAACATGCAGCCTGGTTCAGGGAGTGTGCCCTTCTGGGGGTCGCCTTTGCCACCCGTGTAGTGGGAGTGAACCACCCGTCCTTACTTCTGCTGCAGTTGTGATGAGAGAAATCCTAATGGGTGAGTCAACCCCCGAAGTTGAAGCACAGAGAGGGAGGGTCCTGGTTCTTTGGAAGCCCCAGAGTCCCCCTCAAGTTAGCCAAGCAAAGGCTCACCTGAGTTGGCCAACCCCATAGAGACCCAGGGCAAAACTGAAACACAGGTCCCTAGTGTGGTCATCAATGGGGATTGTGCTAAGTCCTCATATATATATTATCACCTCTTCTGGTATTTACAAAAACAGAATAGGTACTGTTCCTTTTTTTGGTTCTGAGAAAGGGAGAGAGAAAGAGAGAGCGAGCAAGCAAAGCATGAAGAGAAAAGGGGCAGAGGGAAAGGGAGAGAGAGAATCTTAAGCAGGCTCCACACCCAGTGCAGAGTCCGATGTGGGGCTCCATCTCATGACCTTGAGATCATGACCTAAGCTGAAGTCAAGAGTCAGATGCTTAATCAACTGAGCCACCCAGGCACCACTACTTTTTCTTTTATAGATGAGAAAAGGCTCAGAGAGGTTAAGAAACCTTCCCTAAATCTCATAGCGACACTATAAGATCACTACTCTTAACCACTTCAGTGATGACTTTAGGGGAAACTCCCAGGAATCTGGAATGTGGACCAGATACTGGTGTTTTATAAAGCATCTGGATGATTCTATTATGAACCAGTGGTCTTCAGACCACTGAGAAACACTGAACTATATTACTATTCACTGTCCTGCCACTATTTATTATACACATTTATACCCTACTTGTTTCTTTAAAGAATTGGGAACAATTTTAAAAAAGAGGTCACACAAACAAAAAGGTTAAAAAAAATACTAGGGGACTTTAAAACTAATAAGGAGACCAAGAGACAAAAAAAAAAAAAAATGCTTTCTTCCAGTTAATAAGAAGAGGAAACAGTGGTGTATGTTCAACATGATCTTTTTTCCCCTGACATTTCTTCTTTCCTTCAGTAATTCCTATATGCTTAGCATAGATGGCTGTTTTGAAGTTATCCAATCTCGATACCAAACTGTTACTCATCTCTCGTCTCTTCTGTAGAATGTTCTGGGCTGGCATTTGATTCCTGACTATACTATGACTATACTACGCACTTCCCTGGTGGCAGATGATGAGTGAAAGCCAGGAAGGCAGATGGAGAGATGTAGAGGTTGAGCCACACACATGTGGGACCAAGCATGGCATGAAACAAAAGCTGGAGGGACTGGTGTACAGGTGTGTGCTATTGCCTCTGCTTGCCCCTCCAGACCCATCCTCCTCCCCTCTTCTCCATCTCCCCTGTGCCCAGGAGGTTGAGCTCTGTGGGCTGTGTCATCTGGATTCTCTCGCACCATGGCTTCCGGTTGGGCTCAGCCAATGGGGAATAATGGCAGGAAAACAGAGGCAGGGAAAGGGGGTATTTACATTCTGCTTATCTCCCTGAGGCAAAGGGGCAGTTGGCAGCAGTGCTCCTCTGCTGAAGGCCATGCCATCTGTCAGATAACCCTCTCCTACATTTACAGTTGACCCTGGAACAAGAGGGTAGGAGTGCCCACCCTCTGCATGGTTGAAAATCCACGTATACCTTTTGATTCCTCAGAAACCTAACTATTAATAGCCTACTGTTGACTGGAAGCATTACTGATCAAAGTTGATTAACACATATTTTGCATGTTATATGTATTCTATACTGTATTCTTATAATAAGCAAGCTAGAGAAAAATTATTATAAAAATCATAAGAGAAAATACATTTACAATACTCTCTCTCTCTCTCTCTCTCTCTCTATATATATATATATATATATATATAAAATCTGTGTATAAATGGATGTGTGGAGTTCAAAGCCATGTTGTTCAAGGGTCAATGGGACTCTCTTATTTTCTGGTGCCCGCTCTCTTTCCTTGCCCCTTCACACCTACAGGTCATAGCGGGTCCTGCATTGCCGTTAGGGTTTGTATGGGTTCTGCTTTGCAACTCTGGCCATAACCCTCTTCATTCCATGAACAGTCCTCAGGACAAGGTGCCATGCCACTTGAAGGACATGCACTGCCCCTTCTAAATCAGGCTCTAGGCACTAGGGACACCATATTCTCTGTACAGATGGCTCCAAGCCTAGTTGCAGCTTCAACCAGGACTTTTTTCTTGGCGGATCATGCACCTATAGCCACAGGCTCTGAGGGGTGGGGGCAGTTAAGACTCAGTTGCTCGTGTGGGAGAGTGAAGTGAGTTGGGACATGTGGGCTGGGTTGCCCAGGCTCGTGCATGTGAGACCCCTTCCTGGGACAGTACAGCCGGAGGTGGGAAGAAAAGTGAGGGTACAGGCTGAATAGCTCTCCTTACACCACAGATTTGCAGCAGAACTCCAAGGAGTCCCAGAACTGTTCATTCAAGCCAGCTCCCAGGCTATCAGAAAATGATATTTGGTTAGGTAAGTGGGCAAGATACATTGTATTTCACAGTTTGTTTGCTTACTTTACAGCTTTAAAATTTATAGACCTATGGGAGGTAGGCATCCATTTGCGCTCTTGCCCTGGGCTTCACACATGTTAGAGACAAGTATCCTAACTTCCCCTACTGCTGCGGGCCCTGGGATTCCCCACATGCCTTGGTGGTTTCCCTTAATGCTGCCCCACCTTTTGGGATGTTCCTGTACTGGTGTTAAAGCTATTGACTCTCAGCTTCGAAACTCTCTTCCCCTATACATTTCTTTGTGATATGGGACCTGGTTTACAACTGCACGAGGTCAACTAGCTTTTGTTAGGTTCTTCATGCCAGAGGGAGACTGCAAGCCTGGAGGAAGAAGGGATTTCTCCTTCTTGTTTGCCTCTTGCTCTATCAGAACAAGAACTTCTCTGTTCTTATCATGGCAGCTTCACCTTATACTCTGCTGGTGGTGTTTTGTTTTTTTCCACAGGAGCAGCAACTGAATCCCATTGGTCTAATTTGCCATTTGTTCTTCAAAAATCGCAGAATCAGCCTCATCACGGTCCCTCAGGAACCATCAACACCTGCCGTTGGAGCCTCCTCTTCTGAGGTTTGGTTCCCATCCATGAGGGCCTTTCTTTAATCTTTAATAATTCCAGTTGCTGCCCATAATTTCTCTGGTTCAAGCTCATCTACTATCTGTGATTATTTAGTGTTTTATTTTTACCCTTTCAAGTACCCAATAGACATGTCCTTATATTAAATTCTCTGTATTAAAATAACCAGTGCAAAAAAAAATAACCGGTGCATTTTTCTGTCTCTGATGACATCCACCATCAAACTCTTCTGAATGGCCCTTCTTGATTGAGCTGTGTGTTACCTGCTGGGACCCAGAATGATACTCCTGGCCAAGAGTTAAACCTGGAATCCTGTTTCTGGAGTCACAGTTAGGGCAAATGATGAGTGTTGCAATCCACAAAACTGACTTGATATTAAATCAGTGGCTTGGGATTCCTTAAATTCTCCTCAGTGAAGAACACTTTGCTTAGAGAAAGGACGTATGCTTCCATAGCAGATGCCATTGCAAAATAGACCAGAAGCATTAGGAAGTATTTATGTGAGCAATTCTTTTCATGGTGCTTTCAAACCATGTATGTGGAAAGCACATAAAGTATCATTTACACAAATCACTCCAGTAAGACTCCAAACCTTTCCTGAAACCCCACCCCTCCCTGGGCAAAATGTGCTGTTATCTCAAATTCTAACACCATCCTGTTATAACTTGACTATTTATTATGTGGAGTTGCTTATGTTGTGGGTGTGATATAAAGCATAAAAGTAAGGCTCAGTATTGTGTGCTGGCTTGACATTTGGTACAATCAGAAGGGCCTTGGATGGCCTAACTGCAAGTTTCCCTCCCCATTCTGCTCCTGTGGGTAAGGTTCTCCTTATTAAAGGGGTGAGGTACAATTCCTGGTTACCCCTGAGTAGTATGTTTTGGTTCCCTGTGGGCTTGCAGATTTATTCAAACATGTCAATCACATTCTCCCATGGGAACTAGGGACCCCTCACCCTTTCGATACTGTAAGGCCTACCTCCCAGAGGCCCTGGTTGCTCTTTTTTTTTTTTCTTTCCTGCAAACTTTTCTTAGTAAGGAGTTTTGCAGTACTACACGGACTAGTTTCTTATCTGTGCATATATAGTCACGGATTGTCTTAACATTGCACTGCTGATAAAGAAGATTCTTAAAGATCTCTTTAAGTATGAACTGTCCTACATTATGCCCAACCCTACTCAGGGAAAAAATTAAGTTGCCCCTCTTTCAAAGTGCATCAATTCTTTTAGACCATAATGATGTAACAGAATTACCTCCTGATTTCTAAGTGGCCTGAAGTTAACCATTGCTTAAAAATGAACACATTCTTTTCTTCACAAAGACAGAATTTTGCTTTCTATCTGGAAAGAGGGGGTGGCAGGCACAGAGCAAGAGTTAGGTGAGAAAAGAGAAATCGAATTGGAGCATACATTCATATTTTCAGTTTAGTGAACCCTCACAAGCTCTATCTGTATTTCCTTTTACCCTTCTCTCTCTGGTTCGATGAAAAAAACCTCTCTTTTCCAAGGTTAACCTAACTTTGTGTCCTTCACCTTGTTTCCTCCTTGGTTCATTGGACTCTGCTTGATGTATTTCTCTTTCTGAGCTCTTTGCCCCATCAACAAACATACTCTGGTCTCTTAACTTTAAAAGAAGTTCTCTGGATTGCCTCAAATCATTGTGCTATTTTTCACCTCTCCTTTTACCCTCAACTTCTTAAAAGTGTGTCTGTATTTAGTGCCTTCCTTTCCTTACTACGTGTACTTCTAACCTCTTGCCTTTTATTTTTCCAGCCCTGATCTTTTTTGACGACTTTAGAGCATTTGATCTTGTGGTCTACTTTCTCCTACTCAAACACTGCGAAATGGAAGTTGGTTTTCATGGTTGTCTTCCAATTTTCAGCTGATCCTTTCTTGGTATCTTTAAGTGCCATGGATCTTTCGATTTTCCAAGCATATCCTTAGAGTTATTCTTTTTTCTTTCTACTCTTTCCTGTTCTAGCTTTCTCCTGGACCCTGATGCCCCACTTCCTGTCATAGGTTTTGTCCCGGATGGTCCACCGGCATCTCAGAGTCAACATATGAACACCTTAAGTACATATTTATTTCCTCAAAGAGATCTCCCTGTCTGGGCATAGTCTTTGTCCCATTACTCTGATTCTATTTCTCCCTCATTTGTGAATCTTACCTCTCAGAATCCTACCTCTTAAACCATTTACCAAGGTCACACAGCTAGCCAGCTGTGATATAAGAGTATGTCTGACTCCACTACATTGTGCTCTTTCCTTTATTAGCCACTCAGAGGTGAAGAGATTAATAAAACCTAGTTTTAGCTCCTGAAGGACCTATGACAAAGTTCAGGGAAGAGTATTCTGAAAAAAATAATAACCCTTAGTAGGTTCTTAAATATTGTTAGTGTACCTCCCTCCTCTCCATAATAATCATTAAAGGTTTTTGTCATGATTATAGAAAAAATGTTCTGGTTCTTCCAATATTTGTATAGTCTGAATATTGGACAGTAGCCCCTTCCCACTATTTTTATTAAAAATAAAACAAGTCTGTTTGATCAACATTTACGGTTAAAATAATAAATGATAACCTGAAATCAAAACACGTCCCCATATTTAAGCCTGTACTGTAAATCATACTCTCCACATTCAGATGTACTCTCCCTAATTAATTTCAGGTGTTTAAAGCTATATTATGGTAAGTTGTCATGGTTTCGAACAAGTGAAGATAATTTAGCCATCTGCACTATTTCTTCTCAGTTACAAACCCAGCATTCTGAAATAAGATGGATTTAAATCTGCAGAGACAGCATTCAGAGAAAGAACAAAGCCAAAAATGCTAAGTGCATGAAAATTCCCATCAGCCCAAATCTCCCGCCAATATTTGGAGGGTGTCTGATTGAGCATGGCTGCTTGACATTTATGTTATATTTTGACTGATTTCTTTCTTCAAGAAAATGATATCTCCATTTAATTTTTTTTCCTCTTGTATCACTGCAGTATCTCATCTCCCTATGATATACCAAGATAGCTCAGAAAGCTCCTAGAGATCTAGTGACTAAACATTTTTCTTTTTTCTTCTTCATTTTTTTTTTGGCAATAGAAATATGTGATACCTAAAGGAGATATGAAATTCACTAACAGACAGAGACTCACATTTCACAAGTGATATCTAAGACTAACCTTCACGTTGGCTGTATCCTATTTAGAGATGAGGACTACAGCAAATGGAACAATGATGTGATATTATTTAACTAGTGTTGTGCTGATTACAATATTAGGTTGTGTAATCACAGAAGCCTTTATCACAGGAGAGGACCCCTCTCTCCCTTAACTTGTGACTTCCATTTAAACTGTGAGGATTCCAACTGTGCAAATAAAAGTGTTGTTTTGGTAACAGCTTGTTGAGAGAACTCCATGTTGTCCCAGAATGTACTTGAAGAAGATTAATGAGTCCTACATATATGCCAAGTCAATCTGTTCCTCCCTGTCAATCACCATCTCAAGAACAAGCTTCGCTATCTCTGCCTATATGTTTTCAAATTAATGTATGGCTTAAATTTTAACTGAATCATGGAACAAATGATTACTAAAGACTTTCCAAATGCATGGCCAAGGAGTTTTGCAGTAGTATCCACTGAACATTATTGAGAAGACCTGTCCACTCCTGCAGTTCTCAACCAAGCAGTGACAGTAAGGGTTGAAAAGATGTTGCCTGCCTGTTCTTTGAGGAAGTTGAATAACTTTTACTGTACTAGTTATTCAAATGCTGAAGACTTAAAATATTGTGTTTCTCCTTCTTTCTTAGCCATCTTCATCTAGGGATCTCTAAACACTCAGTCAACTCCCCACTAGCCTGCTTTCCTCATAGAGTGATGGGTTCATCTATAGTCATTAATATGACTGCGATACCATGAGAGGGATTGGAACACCATGCCATGCTTGAGCCTCCTGAGAACACCAGCTGTTCCTGGCTGGCTATAGGACCCAAGGGTGCTAACAATCACCACAGTTGATAAAACTCATGTTCTTTCTACAAGAGTGAATTTCCAGTTAAACAACATCTAAGAGGAAACTTTCAGTCAATAGGGACTTAAATACTAGGCTTCTCCTGCAGAATTCATAGATAATCACATCACAGTCCTAAGTGAAGACTGTGCCACCTAGTACCTCATGGACTGGGGAGACAGGGCTCAGCGCAAAAGATTCGGCAGTGGCCAATGTCCAAATCCAGAATTGTCTAAAGAAGTACCAGAAAGAGTGATTCAGAAGAGGAACTGAGGTCAGGATCCGGGGCATGTGGTCAGGTATCAGAGGCTGGCAAACAGTATTTTCCTTTTATAGGACTATTTGTGTTGGTTGTTTCATCATCATAAAGACACTACAAGACTTTAGTCAATTATACTATTTTGTTTTAGAAAATGATTCTTAAACATGGTGTCCATCAAAACCATGTAGGACACTAAAATGCAGATTCCTGGAGCTTAACCCAGTAGATCAGAGCAAGGTCAAGGGATCTGTATCTTAAAAAGTGTCCCCAGTGGATTGTGATGTACGTGCTCCTCACATCCTACTTTGAGATATCTTGAGAGACTGTGGCTTAAGGAATACCAGTTTAGACTGAGGCACTGTGTGATCATAGGTGAATGCCAAGTCAAATGCATTTCTATTTTTTAAAATATTTATTTATTTTAGAGAGACAGTGTGTGTGCATGTGTAGGGGGAGGGGCAGGAGGCAGAGGGGAGAGGAGACAGAGGGGAGGGAGAGGGACAAACAGACTCTGCACTGAGCTCAGAGCTCAACTCAGGATTCAATATCATGACAGAGCTCAATTCAGGGCTTGATCTCAGGACTCTGAGATCACAACCTGAGCTGAAATGAAGTCAGATCCTTAACTGACTGCATGACCCAGGTGCCCCTGAAATATATTCCTTTCTTTTTTAAAAGATTTTATTTATTTATTTGAGAGAGAGAGAGAGCAACAGAGATAGCAAGAGAGAGCACGAGTGAGGAGAACAGGGAGAAGCAGGCTCCCCACTAAGCAGGCTCCCCACTAAGGTGATGCAGGGCTCCACCCCAGGACTCCGCAATCATGACCTGAGCCAAAGGCAGACACTTAACTGACTGAGCCACCCAGGTGTCCCAAATGCATTTCTTTAGAAGACATGGCTAGCTTATTTTTGAAAGATCTGGTATTGAATTAACCATTAGTTTCTAGCTTGTGAATACTGTACAGAGTAAAAGCACAAAGAGACACAACCATGATTTTCTGTGCTAATATCAGCAGAAAACTACCACTTGACCATCATCTTAATTAGCTATTTTGTATTATAAATACTCTGAGCAATCATCAGCTGCAGGTGTAGGTCCACCCTCTAGTTTACTCCTATGTAATTTGAAGACACAACATTAAAGAGACAATTCTATTCTGTATCTGGGATAAAAGAACAGTACCAATTCAACCCTGAAAATAGTTTTTAATAAGAATTAGTGAATAGCATGCTGTATTTATTCACTGCTTCAGAAACCTCTCTTCATTCAATACACCCAGCCCATCTCTGCACTCACTGTTTCCAAACAACTTTGTAGGTAACCAGGCATCAATATATGATAGTTATATAGCAAGTGAGAGGAGTCTCCACCCTATCTACCCTAACCATCCCTGCATTATCAACTTGAAGGGCAGAGAGGGCTCCTAGACACCCCCTGTATATAATTATACATGGGTGTTGGAGGAGGATGGCACACAGGAAAAAGAATTAAACGTCCCTCTGATTTCCCATTAAGACAGCAGAGCAGCTCTAGAAATTGTTCAGCTTCTACACAGCTTGGACATTGTCTTGAGGATAAAGATATATGTTAAGTCATAGCCTGGCATACTAGTTAAATATTAGTTAAGTCACAGTTTGGAAATGTTAGCACTGCCTTGATCCCATTTAGAGCTGATGAGAAAGACCCTGGGACAGAGTGCCTTCGTTGTCCTTACAAGGGATTCTTTGGTGTTCTGACTGAGGCAGGGGTAGATTTCATTTACTCTCACTGTGCAACGAGGAACCAGATATGAAGGTGGCTGGAAGACACATTCATAAATGCAAGTGGTCTCCAAAATATGGCTAACAAATGCTTGACTAATCTTTAAGACTACTGTGTAAAAAGAGCAGGACAGCTGTTTAACATTTTATGGACCAGGCTCTGATGTGGAAAGCTTACAGACTCTCCACTCGTGAGAAAGAATACAACCACCACACTGCACATGCCTCCTCTGAGTGTGGCAGGGCAGAAATAAAAGGCATGTCTACTAAATATCATTCAGCAGCAGCATTAGGCTCTGTCCAGGAGGGTGAAATGGATTGAATTTGCTATAATGCTAATTTACACTGCCTTTAATGAACGTACATGTTTAACTCACAGAAGGAGAAGTGCTGTTGTACACCCAACTTCTTTCTACCCCACTCAGGCTGATAAGACATTCTCCAGACAATTGTAATTATGGGCAATTTGTAATAATAATAATAGTTGCTTTTTATTAGATGCAGTAAAAATCAATTCTACATTCAATTACCATTCTTGGCTGTGCTATGATAGTCCAAAGTAAATGCTAGTGTCAAAACAAAACTAACTATAATGACAATAATAAAGTTTTAAAGGACAAAATCCTCCTTTTAAGATCAAAATGTACCCCCCTTTTTAAAGTCCCTCCCATACCACTGAGTCATGAATGAATTACGTGCATTCTTGTTTCACTTGTTTGACGATAAAGATCTTAAATATTGCCACATGTAATAGCACAGATCTTTCCAAGAATGTGACACCATAGTAATTATCACCACTCATTAAATAACAGGACTGGATAGTGAGTATGGGCTGAACATCAATTCAGCATTGACACAGGCCAACATTGCAGACGGACTCCTCATGGGGTTATATAGATGGGATTCCTTCTCCCAAAGTTGTTAATTTAGAGAGAGTAGAGTAGCATATTCATTTCTAAGGTTCAAGAGTCAGGTTTTTAAGCTTGGGACTTTCCTCTTATATATAGATAGTGTTCGTTTCATAGGAAACCTCCCATATTAATACTAAATGCCAATATCACCTAGCTGCCCACATGATAGTGAGGAAGGCCAAAGGTGTCTGCTGTCCCAGAATCACCTTTCTAATCCTTCATACCTGCCTTCATTTTGGCCACCAGGTAATCTGTGCCTTTTGTTCTTTATGTCTTCTATCTTAGTATTATCTTCTCCCAGAGAGTTTGGTGAATTCACTTACCCCTTCCTGGTGTCTTTGCTTTGTGACCACAACACAACACAACAAAACAAAACAAAACACAAGTATATTTCAAGTTGTGAAAATTCAAGCACCTGTGGATTGAAATAAAACCCAGTAAGGTGGTTTGGTTAGCAATATTTCATGATGAACTAGACCTGCAGAGGTTCTGGGCTCTAATATGAGACCCTCCACTAGCTATATGATGTTGGGTAAGTCATTTAACATCCCGGGGGACTGAATGAGACAATGTATGGGAAAGTCCTGGCAACACTGAATGAAATACCATATACATGTCATAGAGTCAATTGGCTGGCTTTCCTGAAATGAGCTTTTCTTGAGTGAGGATTATGACAGCCAGGTCAAAGAAGTATGACCTCTTAGGACTCTTTACAGTGATTCCTTCATGATAGTTTGTCCCTGTCCATGCACTTACTCCTGGGGTCATCAAAGCCCCAGAAAAGTGATGTAAGCAACAGCACTCTTCTTCCTGTAAAGGATTATTGTCAGCCACTAGACATAATAATTTGTTCTTCGATTGCCGTTTGGGATTTCCTAGGACATTAGCCAGAAATTCCTCTGGGGTCCCAGCCATGTAAAAAGTTAAAGACTCAGAAAAGAAATATAAGTATCATTTAGAAGACCTCAAGTATTAGAGTCACCTAAGAAGAGTCAAATGAATTCCACGTACTCTATGGCATATATCATCTTTAAAAGGAACATTCATGCATTAATACATTATTCTCTCTGTAGTTTAGCTAATTAGAATAGGCCATATTCACAGCCTCACAGGTTTATCACTGGAGTGTGACATCACTGAGTACTGTAGTCCTGGGAGATGGTTAGCCAAATATTAACTGACTTGGTCTCCTTTTATGTAAATGTGTGAGCAAAGAAACACATCTGGATCTTTTTCTGCTTGTAATGAAATCATAACATTTTGCCTGAATGGGTCAAAATAAAGTGCTACAGATGATTTATAAACTATGGTACAAGTTCAATAACATATCCTTGTCTGGTCCTTGTCTAGAATATGCTTCTTTGCTCAGATGACCAGACGTCCAGCTCCCCAGCGCTCCTCTAGTCTGTGATTTCCAACCCTATTTATAAAGGATTCATCCAATTTAAAAGGAATCCATCCATCCACCTCATTATATAGAAAAATGAATGCTTGCCTTCCATATGACATTTGTTTAGCAATTACTGAAGATAATTCATTCGTTTATCCAACAAACATTTATGTAAAAGAAGAATAGGAAGTGGCAAGGTGTAGGGTTGGTAGGGGATGAGCTCTGAGTTGATCTGTGGAATCTGAGATGTCTGTGGGCCATCTGGATGGAAATGCCCAGAAGTCAGTTGGATAGACATGCTTGAACCTAAGGGCGGGTTTAGAAACTATCAGTATCTGCTTTGTATGAAGTCACTCTGAAATTAAGTGGGTGGCAAATAATGATGGCAGAGGGAAGCCTATCAAATGGCACTAATTAAAGATGTACAGAAGGAGTTTACTAAGAATATATCAGACAGGTGAGAAGGCGAGTCCCATTTGCTCCTTTGTAACATTACTGAGACATTTCTCCAAAAAAACTTCATTTGAAGTGTTGATTCCAGATAAAATATCTTCAGAGAAACCTTCATGCATTGAGTTACAGTGGTTTTTGACTAGAATATTGGGTACATGTGACAGCCTATTATTTTTTATTTTATAATGTTTTTGCAGTGATAGTTGGAAGAGAAAGGGGTATATACTTGGCTAATAAACAGATTAAAAACCTCACAAGTTCGGTAGGCAAATCTTTAAAAGCTTTATTATTTTTAAAAGGAACTGAGGAACTTAGAAATATGGCCCCATTTCAGAGCCTTCTATTGTTAGGGCTAGCATGATGATTTTACCAGAAACATATGCATATGTTCATACAAAGACTTAACATTCACTGCCCACATGACATATTTGTAGGCTTCCAGGCACTAAATATGCAGTAGATGCTGACCCTTTCCTCGAAAAACACACAACCAATTTTTCTAAACAAAGCTTAAGTTTAATTCCAAGTTTCAAAACTACTTTGGTAATTTATTAGCTCAAAAAGGAAGTCCTCACATCCTCACTGTGAGGCATTCTTTGAATAATATAGTAGAAATAGATGACAGTGCTTGAAATCTCTTTAAAAAGCCAAGTACACATTTCCTGGAAGTATCAGTGAGAGAAATTCTATCACTTCTAATTATCTCTTCTAATGCCTATCTCCTAAGTCACTATTTCTGAAAGCAAAATCTCCTTTGAAGCAAAATAAAATTAAGGTCATGGATCGCCTTTGGTGTGATAGGCATTTTATGGGGTAATGGTATACAAATGGCCATAGATCCCCGATCTCAATCCCATGGAAATAATGATTGAACATCTATTCAAAGCTTTGTCCAGCTTGTGTTCATATTAAGCAGGAAGTGATTTTAGCCTTAAGATCTCTGAATCTCCTAGGACAAGTTTATTTTTATTTTAGACTTGTATATACACATATAGAGAAAGAGGCACACATACATACACACACACACACACCCAGAAGGAACATACTCTTTCAAACTTCTATCATTAAATTTTCCCTCTAAAACATATTTAGGTCAAGAGCAAAATGCCTCATGAGGGCCCCATATACTTTGTTGTTCTAGTTCTTTCTTATTCCTTCTACTTTCATTTTATCTTTCTGCATTTCTTATGATTTAAGTACCAACTGTCTAAAGAAGATCTCCTTCATTAAAAGACTTTCCTGCCAAACAGGAACATACAGATTATAATCTCTCTGTATGACTTCTATTTGTGCAAAATTTAAATCAAATCTGCCGAAGTCATTAATGCATACAGTTTATTGAATTTTGACATCGTAGAATTTTACTGGCTGAAGAATTTGGAATTCAAGCTGGATGGAGCCATTCACAGATGTAAGATGCTCTTGTTTTGTGTGGCCAGCCAGATTGAGGTATGAAGTCTTTCATTTGCTGAATGGAAATTGTGGGTAATTCCTGGGCTGCGGGGTTGGAGGTGCAAACTTGCTCTCACACAACCCTACTCTGGAGATTGCACCTATACCATCAGCCCTGGGAGGGCAGGGACTGTGCTGTGTCTCTTTTTATTGTTGCATCCCCAGTGTTAAGAATAAAGTATTGTGTTCAATGAACATTTGATAAGTGAATGAATGCTGAATGGAGGTTGAGTGGATGCCCTGATGTTCCTAGCCCCCCTGCAAGCATCAACTTCTTATTTTGATTCCAGGAAATGGCAGCTTTGGTAGTAGAGGCTAAGGGGTTCTTCTAGGCTGGTTTCATATTAAGTTAACAAAATTTCACTAGCTCCTCAGCAACATAGTGAAGTGTACACAGCATTGTAGTAAGATGGCTCCAAATTCTGGGGATGATTCACCTTCTGACTGCTGATCAATAAAAGTTGAAGTACAATGGATGTGAGTGGCCATCTTCACACTAACCCACTCTTAGACTTGCTTTGAATGCATGTAGCTAAAGTACCTAAAATGTTTTCAGATATTCTTTGAAAGATATATGTATAGTCAAGCCTTGAGTGTTACTGAAGAATGTTGTAACCTAATAAATTGCATTACAACTTAATGGGCTGGAGGAACTGCATGGTGCACATAAAAAAGGAAATTTGACAATGAGAATCTGTCAGTATTTATCTGTCAGGTCCCTGTTGCCTGCTAGTTCCTCCCTGCCTCATCTCCCAGAGGCAGACTCCTGTGGCAGTTCCCAAGGAGGCACCGTTCTGCACAAGACTCTAGAATCGACCCCTTCCTCTTAGCAGGGGAGACTGAAAGAGTTCCAACCCTTTGTATCTCAACAGCCAGCATCTTTTCTGTTTGCCTGTCTTCGTCCTAAACTTCATCCCAGTCTATTGTGCTAATGTCATCCAATGAAGAAATATGTTGAATATGATTAACAAAAACCTTTGTTTTCCTGATAGGAATATGCTATTGACCTTTCAAAAATAAGGGGTGCTCTATAGGATGTTACATGTTCCGTGGGAAGATGGTTCCAATGATCCTCCAACCTTGGGAAATGCTGTATACTATATCCTATTTACGCAGACTTAACAATTCAAATTGGCGTGTCCAAGATTAAGAAGTGGTATAGTAAAGAAATCGATTTTGCCTATTTGAGCCCAACAATTCCCAACGTTTGTTGAATGAACTTCCCCAAACAGGAATTTCTACTTCTCGGGTCCATGTTCGCCAAGCATCTTACTGATAGTTAATCTGCTGCCCCAGACACCCTGGTACCAAGAAGTACTGCACAAAGTACTTGCAAGCATTTTGGGAAAAACAGAATCTTGTATTATGTGTGAAGGAGGCTGCTTGGAGCCCAAAGATTACTGGGATTAGTTAGCAGTATTTGCCAAGGCTGCAGCAAGTATGAGGGACTCATTCATTTTTGCCATCCTTGCCCCAGATAAAAGTGACCTCACCAAGATGCTCCTACCTTGTGAGACCCTGGCTGGGCTGTAGCCATTCTCTTTCATTAACAACCAAGTTTGGGACACTACTCACTGCCCAGTTACCCTTATTCATTCCTTCTTCGTTAGCTGGGAGTTAGAGAAGGATGTGATAAGTCCGTAGAGCTTGATATTTTTTCTTTTATAAAATAATACATCTGCTTATGGCTTTTTTTTTTTAAGTAGTATGGATATCTTGGTAGAACCCTGGAAGTTCCATTTAGATGACAAAAATCATGTAACGAATTAAATTTCATGTACTTTACTTTAGCTAACAAATCAAAGGGGTTCTACAGATTTTGTGTAGTATGAGCAAACAAACAAAAAACAGAAATAGACCCACAAATTCAGAGAACAAATTAATGGTTGCCAGAGGAGAGGAGAGTAGGAAGATGGGCAAAGTGAGTGAAGGGGACAGGGAGGGGTAGGCTTCCAGTTACGATGTGAATAAGTCACAGGGGTAAAAGATAAAAGATACAGCACAGGGAATATAGTCAATGGTAGTGTAGTAGCATCGTTTGGTGACAGATGGTAGCTACACTTGTGATGAGCGCAGTGTAATGTATAGCCTTGTCCAATTACTATGTCGTACACCCAAAACCAATGTAACATTGTGTGTCAACTATACTTCAGTAAAAAACAAAACAAAACAAATAACAGATAAATGCAGCCGCTTCCCCTTTTTCCACCATTCTAGGTCCACCTTTTTGGATCATTTATACGATGAATATAAGGCCCAGGGAAGTTAAGAGTTTATAAAAGGTAGCTGATAAAAGGATCTATCTTATCAGGCTATTGAGAATAACAAATTAAAGACCTACACAAAGTACTTAGCACAGTGCATGACACTGATTAGTAATGCAAACTCTTTCAGCTGTTATTAATCGGAAAACTAAAACCACAGAACCTTAATTCAGCTTCTTAGGCCTCTACCTCCCCTGTCATATCCACATCCACCCCGGGCTCCCCCACTCTGCCTTCTTTGGTCAAGTGCCTGACATTTTTATGGAGACATGGCAGCTCTATTTTGAAATGTGATTCTTGCATGGCTTGCGTCCAAGCTCTTGTCCACCAGTGGCCCCCTTCACAGTTGTGCTTGGTCTTACTTTTATGCTTGGTCTGGGACTGATGACTCTACTCTAGCTCATTTTGACCATCCCATGGTGAGGATACCTCCTCCTGGGACTCTCTCCTAGGGTCAATGCTCTTGTTTCCGGGCACTTACTTCCTTCTTGCACGGTGCCGACCCTGCATTTGCCTCAGACTCAGCCACCCGAAATCTTGTTCCTTCAACTGAATTTTTGACAGAAACTTGCATTTCAAAAACTGGTTTCATTACCATAGCACTATGGCTCTTGTCAGGACCTGATGTGAAACCATCTAGCTTGACTAAGTAGTTACTAATCTGTTTGGTTTCCATTTAAACTTCCTTTTCCCCCACCATGTGCTCATTACTGTGGTTTATATTCAGCTTCTGATGATAGCTAACCATTTTTGTGAAGCCTAGAGCATAATAGGTATTAAAAGCTCAAGCCTTCTGATGCATCTGCTATTTGTTTTCCCTCCCTACTAATTAGCGGGTCTACATTCTCCTTTGTCTTGTTTCTAATGTATTTGTGAAATATTGTCTGGCTGCCCGTTGTTTCTCTTGCTAGTTGCATCTCACATTGTGCTTTGGCTTTCCGGCTGCTGTTCCCATATTATACATGCCCTATTCTCTTACCCTTGCCTTTAGCAGCGTGCCCTCATTTTCCCTTTGCATGTCATTTTATCCTGGCAGCTTAAAACTCAGCGTGGGTTTTGCTTTCCATAGAATCACTAGCTGGGTGAAAGCTTGAGGACAAGCTCTTAAGCACTGGAGAATAGAAATATTTGGCTCTATGGTATCTAGTGCTTAGCACAAAATGTAAAATATTCCAGTATGTTCTAGAAAGTTGACCTATGCGAACCCAGCAGGCTGGACAGTTAGCCATGGTGTTAGGTCAAGATCTAGATACTCTAAGGTAGCCTTTGTCAATGGTAGTGAAAATTGGACAAGGCATCGGGTAGGAAAGGGGCTTTCATACCAATTCCTCTTGCCCTCTTCTGCTCCCATGAGCACTGGTAGAAATTTCAGATTTCTCTATAGGTCATTAGATAAATGCTTATGAATTGTTGAGGGCCATCCAATGTTGTCATGCCATTTTTGAAATGTGAAGCAGGCTCACATTTTTTGTCCCTTACCTGGCTCGATGCACTGAAAGATTTAATAGACCCAACTGTGAAGCAAAAAGTAGGACAATGAAGTCAAGAACTGTGGCATGGACTTCCTCAGCTGGTAATAAGTTGGCAGGCCCGCAAGGACAGCCGTATCCCCTCTTCTGCTTAACCTTCTGACATTCAGTCGGGCCAGAGGGTCTGGGCTCATCTAGATAGAAGCAGTCCTTACCTTCCATAGGCTGTGAAGATCGCTTCCAGCATCTGGAGGAACCAGGGCAGCAACTCACGCACGTCTCATGGGCGGATCCCAGTATCTGCTGGTTGCACGGTAAACACAAGGGAAAGCAACCTAGCCGTCCAACTCAAGATTCTCACTAGTCTTTGAAGCTGGGATGGACCTTGTGGTCTGGCCTAGCTCAGCATCTGGGAGGTGTTTGTAAACAGAACAACCTGAAATTGTTCACCGACAAGAAGGCTTTCTTGGGGAGAATGGGATCTGGCAGGAGCACTATGAGCATTTCTTTCATTTTTAGCACTCTGCTTTCATGGGCTGCATCTATCTGTCAGGACCATTTTCCTTTCCTTTTTCTACCACTAGGAAGTTGAATTAGCTGTTGACTTGTAAAGTTCCAAAGCTTCTCTAATGTTGTACTGTAACATAAATTGTCAAAAGTAATGGCGTGGGTCATTTCATTTATTAAAATTCTGATCCATCCACTGATGATCTGAATTCTTTTTTTTTTTTTTGATTTAGCCTAACATCAGGCTATATTAATTTGCTTAGAAGATTTATCCAAGGTATTCATACATCCTTATTTTAATAGGCCTTCCGAAGCCCGACCCTTTAAAAGACAATTGTTTCCAGAGATGAATAGAGGCTGCACTTCATAAACACATGGAACCTGCCCACAAAATAGCCAAATAGTTTAGTGTTTTGCTAAATTCTGCTTCTCGCTTGCTGCATGGCCTATCTCGCCAAAAATCAACGCTAGGCTGTCCTCAGATTGGTATTCATGTTCAGCCTCAGATCATCCTAGTTAATGTCACTTTGTTTTATGATTAAATTCCTAGAATTCTGCTTAGTTTTCTTAAAACTTGGTTCTTATTCATCCCCTTTCTGACTCTTTTTGGATTGAACTTCTGACAAGTTTTTGGCCACTTGGAAAGCTCTGTTGGGCTCACCTCAGGTGCTCAGCTCCCAGCACTATGCCTTCCCATCCCCATGGAGAAATTTATATCCTTCAGAGATGGCCCCTCAGCCAACCTCTCCTCTCCTGCACCTTTGGAGCTTGGGCCACCAATAGGATGGTCCTTAAAAAAGGCTACTTCTGCGTATGGAGCTGTTTGTCTCTCATAGTTTGTGATATGCTGCATCTATTCTGATGTCCACCAGATAAAAGTACATGCCAACACTGGGTGCAAACATTGCACCTTATCAGATTCTGTGCATCATTACCTACTATTAAGAATTTTACTGGACTTTAGTTAATAATTTGCAACCCAAGATAATAAGACAAATTTCTACTGTTGTGGTGTTTGGAATTATGGAATCATTATACCGGGGCACCTGGGCAACTCAGTGGTTGAGCATCTCCCTTTGGCTCAGGGCATGATCCCAGGGTTCTGGGATCGAGTCCCACATCAGGCTCCCCGCAGGGAGCCTGCTTCTCCTTCTGACTGTGTCTCTGTCTCTGTCTCTCTCTCTCTGTGTCTCTCTTGAATAAATAAAATCTTAAAAAAAAAATCATTATACTAAGAGAGCCCATAGACATTCTCTAGCACAATCCTTTCTCAATATCTATGAGGAGCCCAGAGCCCAGAGCAGTTCCATAACTTCTCTGAGGTCATAGAGCAGCAGACTAAGACATGAAAATATAATCTCCTGCCTTTTATTGTATTTTTTTTTTCTTTATCACAGTTTCAGTTTCGGTCTGATATAAATAATGCACATACATGTTGGTGAGAAAGCACACTTTTTGTCTTAGGGCCATTCTAAGAATAGCACTGAGCCCAGGAAAATAATCATAGTCTGACAACTGCTCACAACAGCTCCCACTAGAGAGAAAGACAAGGCTCCAACCACGAGGAGGGGCATCAGCTGTGGGGTGCTGGGAGAAGCTGGGCTGGGCGCTATCGAGGGGCCCCCTGTCTAGTGGTGACATGAAGCAGATAGACACCAAGTGTGACTGGGCTGTCTGCAGAACTGGGGTGGGTGGGGGGGTTTCGAGGTGGTTAGTGGGTTGTTATGACACGGTTTGTCACCTCTTGGACAGAAATGAAATGCAGCCGTGCCAGTGAGGCCATTGTCCTTATGTGAGAGACTGGCCCACCCCAGGTGCAGGCGGCTGCAAGGCCGGAAAGGGAAATGCCATTTTATAAAGGATTTTCTAGCACATTAACTGCATAATTCCTCAGCAGGATCGTGAGCTCGGTGCAAAGTGCAGCCTTCTCCCCCATAATTGCCATGGTGGGATTGCTTTCGGAAAGCCTTCAAAGCCCTTGCGAGAGGCACGGCCCATCTCAGCACCCAGTGAGACGACGCCCTCGCGGCTCCTCTCTTCACCTTTCTTTTTAAGGCTGCCAATCAAAATCGTTTCCCAAAACTGGGCTAATTTCACGAGACAATCTGGCATTAGCCCTTGCTGATGTCTTCAATGCACTTGACTAAGGGATCCAGGCTTCAAATGTCGGATACGGACTCTGAGTGTCAGCCCACACTCCAGGAGAGAGTCACATGTCAAAATATATTTCTTATTATGGGAGCCGAGCTGACCAAGGTCAGGATTATGAAGGTTTGACAGCCTTCCCATTTTTCTTACTACGATGCTTGCCTTTCCTCCTTCCCGGCCAGAATTCTCATACCAGGAAGGAAAAAAAAAAAAAAAAAAAGAGTAAATTGGCTAAAAGTGTCAGCTTGAGGGTAAAAACAGCCTGGGTCTGGATGGAACCATCTCCTACCACCTCCTACTCCTCCAGGCCCAGTTTCCCCTCAGCCTGGGAGGCCCGGGACTCAGCTCAATTCCCCTCCAGCTGTAGCACAATCCAGTTGCTGACTTAAGAATGCCTACCTACCAATAAAAAATAAATTTATAAAAAAAAAAAAAAAGAATGCCTACCTACCGTTGACCACAACGGTAGGCTGTGGTAAGCCTCAGCCAAGACAAATGACCCAGGCTTAACCCTCTGTACATGTTATATATTGTTAGGTTAGGCACCTGGGGGGCTCAGGTCACCTAGGTCATGATCCCGGGGTCCTGGGATCGAGTCCCCACGTTGGGCTCCTTGCACAGTGGGGAGCCTGCTTCTCTCTCTCCCTCTGCCTCTCCCCCCTGCTCATGCTCTCTCTCAAATAAATAAATAAAATAATTTTTAAAAAAGGATATTGTTGTGTTGCTGGCACTTGCTTCATAGGATTAGTGCATGAATGTTTCCATGCACCCATCCTGCAGTTTTAGCATTAAACTATGAGTGAGGGTAACGTAGGAGACTGTGGGGGCCCCTTGGGGCGCACCTGTTGGCTCGGTGGCAAGGGAACCAGGAGGTAAATGGAGCCTTCTAGGGACAGGCGTGTATGGTGGTGGTGAATGAAGATGCCAGGCCGAGAGACATTTCACGGAGATGAGTAGGGTGTGTCGGAACAAATGATTTCTGTAGGACCGGGGAGGGGAGCTGTCCCCCTTCAAACTTCAGAGGAGTCAGGGGAGAGAACGCAAACATAGCAGAGGTGAGGTTTGCATTTTTTTATGCTGCTGAATATTTATTTTCTGCCATCTTTTCTCTCCAGATCTATGGACATAATTTACACAGGACCCCGAGGGTAATTAAGCCAGCAATTCCTTTGCCAGTAAAATGAGAGAAGCCAGTTCTCAGTAAATTCTGAATTCCACTATGGATGTTGTAGAAACAGAACTAAAAACAGCTGCAGTTTATCTGTGCTGCAGAATTGACTATAATTTGCTGCCACTCTTACCCTTACCACAGAGCAATCAGTGTACAGAAGTACAGAATTTTAAGATGATGAATGTTTTATTTCTTAAAATAAACAGTAGCAATTTAGAAACACATTTATGTATTTTACATTTTTTTTATATAGTAAAAGTATATTGGAAACTTCCTTAGTGTCAAAATCCTTACATGCACTTGTCAAAAATACCAAGATGACAAGCTAATATGGTTTTCAGATTTAAATAATAGACTTTTCAGGTATATTCCATGAAACTTCTGATTGTTTCGTTTGCACTGACCGAGCAATGCCTATTACCTCCCTCGTGGTCAGGTGTCTTAAGTGTTTCAGACCGAATAGCCATATTTTCCACATGTTAGTACTGGACCGACGTGTGAGGTTTTCTTTTCTTTCTTATTTTTTTTTTTTCCAAGTTAACTTTCGTCCATCTAGACAATCCCAGTCACTGAATAAGTTTGTTGGTTGGAGTGACGCTCCCAGTTTAATAAACTGCGTGCGTATACTTGCCACATTTGTAGCTCTCTCACATAATCTCATCAGAACTGGTTATTACTGTCTTTTATCAAATATAAGATGCATGGATTTTTTTTTGAGACCTACCGTTATTTCATGTCCCACTAAACAAACAACAACAAAAAAGTGGTGCCCACAAAAATGTGCCACAATATAGGTTGTTAAGATGTTTCCCCGTTTCAGTGATGCTCAATGAGAAAAAAAAAAATGTTCTTAGAATTCATGAAATATGACATGTCCACTTTTCAGAGGAGACAACTAGCACAGTGATTGATCAAAGTTCACATTGCTACTAAGTGACCAAAACAGGAGACAAAAGTGTTTCTGAAGCCGGAGATCTTTCCAACTTAGCTTGTCTAACATTGCGACCTTGAGCAGTCACAGTTCTCTCTACGCTACATTTCTTTTCTTCTTTGTTTCAAGGGAAGTTAACAGCGATAATAACAGTGTTAGTGAGTCACAGTAGGATCCTAGGCTATCAAAGATTCTCTGAATTCAAGTGATCCTCTACTCCCTTCAAGGTCACTTGATTTCTCTTTTACCAGGTTGAATGATGCTCATTTTTTCCCTAATTATTGAATATAAATGTTCAAGTACTATATGTTAGTGTTCGAAGTTTGTGTGGTAGTGAAAGAGAATTTAGCTCAAATGAATGACCTTTGGCCAAGACAGTTGAGGATTTGGGAAGATCACATTGCATGAATGTGGCTGGTTTTAGTACCTATCATTGTTGGGTGATTTCATGAGTTTATACAGCTCGTGGATGCCAGATTCATTACATATATTAAATGGATTGTGAGAGCTGGGTATGTGTATAAAACATGCTCAGATGCCATTGAGGAGCTCAGTGTCACTACAATAGCTCAGAGGGCATTTCATGTGCTCAGTACCCTCTGTCCTTAGTCGCTCTCCTCAAACTTGGTGGGGTTTTTTGTCTTGTATTTTTTGTTTGTTTGTTTGTTTTTTGTTTGTTTTTTTTTGTTTTTGTTTTTTTTTTGTATTTTCAGATCTCCCTTCAAGTCAAAATGCCATAGGCAACGCATTTGGGTCCTTGCTGCTATCACACATTTGCATAACCTGTTACATAACTTCACTTTGTCATAAATGCTAATTAGCAGGGCTTTGCAAGTCTTCCAGAGGTTATCCTGATTTTGCTGATGAGGAATTGGAAGGTGAGATTTATTTGGGAACAGGAGTTTGAATCACACCAAATGGTGACACTATGGTGGTCTCAGGAATTAGCACTCCGCGTTCTGAATTTGTTAGTTCTGTTTGAGCTGTGGATTAAAAGTCTGGCTACTTGTTTTCTTTGGAAAGGGATCCAGAAACCATGTCTCTGGCAGAGACAGCTCCCCTGGACCCTCTACTACTCTGTCCAGACCAGCTGGTCTCCTTACCATATGGTGAACCCAAAGCAATCCCATCCTGCTTTCACCCCATGGGGCCCCTGCTAGGTTTCTGCTCTTAGCCAGGATTCAAGGCACTGCCCTCAGGAGGCTTTCTGAGCCATGAAGTTCCCAGCACTTAACCATCCTCTTCTCCTCGTGCTTGTTACTAACCGTAGCACTGTTCTTCAAATACATTCCTGAGGAGTAGGGACTGTGTCTTTCGCTTTTCTGTACCCTCTCCCTCACCTGGAGCTTGCTGAACATAGCTCCCCAACAACAGTTCATAACAAAAGCCATATTTGATCCAGCTGCTCATCATCCCTCAGTTGGTCAGTTATGTCCTTGCCCGACCATCTGAAAATCAACTCCATGAATGGATCAGTCTACAGCTGCAGTCCCAAGCGAACTCTTTCTTTTTTTTTTTTAATTAACTTTTATTGGTGTTTAATTTACCAACATACAGAAAAACACCCAGTGCTCATCCCGTCAAGTGTCCACCTCAGTGCCCGTCACCCATTCCCCTCCAACACCCGCCCTCCTCCCCTTCCACCACCCCTAGTTCGTTTCCCCGAGTTAGGAGTCTTTATGTTCTGTCTCCCTTCCTGATATTTCCCAACATTTCTTTTCCCTTCCTTTATATTCCCTTTCACTATTATTCATATTCCCCAAATGAATGAGAACATACACTGTTTGTCCTTCTCCGATTGACTTATTTCACTCAGCATAATTCTTTCTATAAACTTCTCCAATTCCACTCTTCCAAACTGAGTTTTACCATCTCTCATTTGAGGATATCTGAAATCAAGAACTTTATATTTGCGTACATCCCCCGAGGATGTAGGGATAACATCTTCTAAAGCCCTCAGGGGTTCTGTGTGCTTGGCAAAGAATATGAATGAGCCTGTCAGGATGGCAACCATCAGGAGTGGATGGCTTTAGGGTGTTTGAGTAGGTGATAGAAAGTGGGAGGTCTGCTAGCAGGAGAAAGAATCTAGGCTTTGTTTATAGAAAGAACCTAGGCTTTGCTTACATACATTACTTTCGCCCCTTCTTTGGAGCTGACTTAGAAAGTGACAGCGGCTGTAGCAAAGTGGAACCTGAATGTATTTTTCAAAATTAGGTCTTTGAAGAAAGTACATGCTTTATGACTTAGATTTATGGTACATCTTTTTAGATTAAAAGATACTATCATCTTGGCTATTTTGCTGTAATTTGAACTTTCTACTATATACAGGTGGCTCTGCTAAAACAATCTTAGAACTGTAGGATAAATTGAGGTTTTTGTATTTCTCTTATTTGGGAGGTTCTATGTTTTTTTTTCTCTCTTCCACTTTATACTGAATGAAGGAGGATTTCACTTAATTGGACAAAAGTATTTGCTCTTATGGATTGAGGGACTTTGTCTTTCTCTTAAAAAAAAACAAACTTTGAAATAGAAAGTAGAAGAGGGAAATCTTCTGACCCTAATAAATGGGTCATGCCAGGATAAAGGAAAAAAGGAAATACTGCTTTTTCAACACATTAGGACTAGTGGGACTAGTTGTGAAGATGATCTGGTTGCGATGTTATCATCCTTTGATAACCAGAATCCATAGGGTGATGGCATTTCTTGAATGTGTCATAGAAAATTCACGTGAAAAACAAAAACAAAAAAAGGACAAAAATCTACAGTGCCCCACGAATTGCTAAGATACGTGGCATTTGGTCCATTATTAATGCTTAACTTAAATCTTTTAATAGACACTGATTATTATCATTGTGCCATACTCAGAAAGGACAGAAAATGAGAGAGTGAGCTTCCCAGATGACCTTATGGATTTGCAGAAAACAGATCGTTGTGTCAAATGAATCACTGAACTGCTGGACCTCAGCTTTAAGCAACAGGCAGCTTCTTAAAAAGTAGAATGCTAAAATAATCAGAAAACTACTTTATTTTAGAGAGAGAGCAGGTGAGAGAGAGCATGTGTATGCATGTGGTGGGAGGGGCAGAGAGAGACAGAGAACCACCACCCCTGCCCCCCCAAGCGGACTCTCTGCTGAGCCAGGAGCTCAAGCCTAGACTCCATCTCAGGACCCTGAGATCATGACCCACACTAACCCGACAGAGCCATCCAGCTGCCCCACGATGACTGTGTTTTAAGAAGAGAATAGGAACTACCAAATAGCAGAAACAAAATGACTTTAATTGATCCTGTGAAGAGTTTCCAGAGCTGCCTGCCTATGCTGGACCTTTCTGAGAAAGGAAGGTCTCGTGTTAAATGTTTGCTGGTAGTAGAGAAACCATTCTTTTCTGTTGTCAGGGTGGGGGACTCTTGACACTTGGAGTGAGGCATTCCAAATCCTGTCACTCCAGATGCTGCCACCAGAAGCACAAATATCTACAGAGTTCCTACTACAGGAGTAGAGGAGGAGGTGTCCTCTGATCACAAAGGGCTTGCTTCACTTATAGCCCGGATCGGTTTGCTTATTAATTTATTTTTTAAAAATGAATCACCAGAAAGAAAACTGAGGATAACTTTGCCAGATTCCCATGGTCCTTTAGGAATGTGCCCATTTTGACATCCTCATGTTTTGGTGTCCTGGGGTTAAAATCACTGGATTCAACACGTTCTATCTATGGACAGTCTAACATTTGTGATCTCTTGTTTGCTCTACCAAAACCAGTCAGACAAAAAAGAGATGGTTCTCACATCACAAAATCTTTTAATCGTTTTGAAAAGAGAAACTATGAGTGCAAACTATTAGCCTCCATAATAGCGAGCCTTTATATGATTCTTACTGTATGCTGTGGCCTGTTCGAAGTGATTTACTAATATTTGCTCATTTGATTCTTATAGCAAACCTTGAACAAGGTGACAGTATTATTTATGTTTGATAGATAAGGGAACTGAAGCATGGATAGGTTGAAAGACTGAAATAACTTATCCAAGCTTTCTTGATAGAATCAGGTTCCCAGGTACACGCATAAACATACATATATATGTGTGTGTGTATAAGTATATTTACATATATATATATATATTTAAGTGAAACCAATCATATGAGACTCTGGTTGAAAACCCTTGCTTTGCTTCTGCTTTCATACAGAACCCAATTCAACCCTCCACACAGGCTTGCTGGGTCTCCAAGTTTGCTGCTGTCCACCTCCCTGAGCTCATCATCCATCCCCTCTTCTCCCTATCCATGTCCTCTCAGTGCCCCTGGCCTTTCTAGTCTGGGAATGCCGCATGCTCATTATCTCTTCAAGCCTTTGCACTTGCTCTTCTACCTGGGAGGCTCAAACCCCAACTCTGTGCACGACTTACTTTTAAAAATTCACATCTCTGCCCAGATACCACCTCCATGGACCCAATCTACAATGGTCATCCCACTGCTCATTCCCTTATGGCCTTATTCTTTAAAACTACGCTTATCGGTGTCTGACAATTCATAATTTGTGTGTTTGTTTATTGTCTGTCACTGCCATTAGACTACAAGCCCCAACAGGGTAGGGAATACATCCATTTTGTCCATCGCTGCCATCCCCAGTGACAAGAACACAGGCGAGCATATTATCAGTGCCAACAAGTATTTGGTAAATGAATAAATGAGCAAAGTGATGGAATATCACCTCAGGGAAGATAAACATTTTGTCAAGGTAAAAATAAGTTTTAAAAGATATGTTTATCTTGCTCCCTTCATGCTTATGTTTTTCAGTACAAGTTTTAAAAGCACTGCTGGGAATCCCTGGGTGGCTCAACGGTTTAGCACCTGCCATCAGCCCAGGGTGTGATCCTGGAGTCCTAGGATCGAGTCCCACGTCGGGCTCCCTGCATGGAGCCTGCTTCTCCCTCTGCCTGTGTTTCTGTCTCTGTCTCTGTCTCTGTCTCTCTGTCTCACATGAATAAATACATAAAATCTTTAAAAAAACCAAAACAGGGATCCCTGGGTGGTGCAGTGGTTTGGCGCCTACCTTTGGCCCAGGGCGCGATCCTGGAGACCCGGGATCGAATCCCACGTCAGGCTCCCGGTGCATGGAGCCTGCTTCTCCCTCTGCCTATGTCTCTGCCTCTCTCTCTCTCTCTCTCTCTCTCTCTGTGTGTGTGTGTGTGTGTGTGACTATAATAAATAAATAAATAAATAAATAAATAAATAAATAAATAACACTGCTAAGGGCTTATTTTATTAGATAGTTGCACAAGGACTAGAAGCCACTGCCTTTCTGAATCAAGAATTAAAGGATGACTTTTCATAAGTGAAAATGTCTAATTTTCATTCAGGATAATAGCCCTCAGAGGTGTGTGAATAGGAAGCACATATGATGATGAAATGTATATCCAGAGGGATCCTCACTAAAATGAAGTCTCAACCAAGAAAGATCTAATGAATCAATATTGAAGGTAACTGGCTCAGAGAAGTTTACCTTCTTTTCTAGAACAAGGGCAACGACATCCAGGAGTGTAATGCACGGGAAAGGACAGAGAAGTTCAGATGCCTGGTTCTCCCTTGTTTAGACAGAAATTCCCATGCACATGCTAGACCTCAGTTGTAGAAATAACACAAGTTCATCTGCAAGGGTGACAGGAGGTTTCTGGCTTGCCTTCACCTACTAGCTCACTGTTACTCATGCTGATGAGGAAACTGAGAACAATATTCTTTGAGTCTTCTAGAAATGTGCTCTTAAGGTATCATGGAGATTATCTCCATTGGACCTGCAGTGGTCATTGTCCCACTGTTCCAACACTGAACCAAAGCTGAAATAGTGGCTTGTCAGTACATGCGGTGACTCTCAAAGGAACTCTGCCAAAGAATGGCAGGGACCCGTAGAGATTATTCTCTCAAGTGAACCTTTTCTCCTGGGACAGGCTGGGTTTTTTTCTGGGGTGGAATGTCACAAGCAGACATGATGGAATCAGAGCAGTTCATTCCAACAAGAGGGGGTGAACCCATCCCTTTCCAGTCTCACTACAAGCACCTCCTGATTCTCCCAGTACCTGAAGTTATTCGTGAAAACAAAAAACAAAACAACAACAACAACAACAACAACAACAATAAAAACAAATGTGCTGGCAAAACAGTAGAAAATAAAGTTAAACAGGATCTCTCATCCTGACGTGTGTCTAATTCTGAGGAACCACATATTTCCCATTGAAAAAATATTCTAGGCTTACCCAACCATGTAGCCACCTTAGGATGCAAGTCATTTGATCATTATTATTTCATTAATTGACAATATGCTTCTCTTACTTTTGAGAAATCTGGGTGAAGGCTGCATTGAAATCTAAGCAATTAGACCCAAACACAGCCAGTATCCCAAACTGACATTTCTTCTTGTGGAATATTGGGAAATCTTTCTGAATAATTCCTAATGGGAGCCATGGCTCAGATAAATCTGACAGTGCATTAAAAATGGCTGGGGCAGCTCAAGAGCATGCTGAGGCTCTCTGATCTCGGTTGTTTGGCTTAAGGATTTGAGGGAGCAAATAGAAGCAGCTGCACTAAGGATTTTCTGCAATTAGGTTCATGCAGATTCTGGAAGTTGCTTATTAGGTCTGTCACTTTCAATCCATCTGGTATTTTCATGTTCAAGTAGTATTGCGAGTTGCTCAGTGGGGTCAGTGGTTTTCCTTTTACCTGCTAGACAGCATTGCACAACCGTAAAGGCTTATCTGCTGGAGGCAGGATGCACAATTTGGCTGCCTATTGCAAAGCACATGAATTTTTGATTTGCCTGTGTGAGACAGCACAGATACCTCCTAGGAGTTCCAGTTTGGACCAGTTCAAAGATTTAGGTAACATTCCCAAATTGTTCTGGGCTTATTTATTTTTACTTATATTATTATTATATTTTTGCAAGCATACTTTCCCCTGGGGCTTATGTAACACAGAAACCAAAGGTAAATGCGATGGAAAGCTAGCTATTTCCATTTTATCACCTGTCTGGTATTGCTTCAGAAAGTTACAGGCTAAATTAAGTGGTATCCCTGGAACAGGGCTTGACTCAAACTATTGCCATATTGGAGGGCTCTCTGTAATAAAAGAGCATATCTGATTCCTTAGAATCTGCTAATTTTTAAAATTCTTCTCTCTTCTACTTTTCTCCCCAAAGTGCTTTTAGAACATCAGCCTTCATTTGGATGAAGGAAAATTAAATTCAAATACATTCAGAAAAATTTCACATTGATAGTGCACCTCCTTCTCTTCCCACAACTTCCTTTCTTTCACACCCTAATATCTCACTTTGTCATAGATTTCCAATGAAGTTTTGGGGATGCACTTATTTGGAAATTCTTGATCTCTCCTTCCTCACTATTCACTCAATAACTACATGCGATTATGCCACTTCATACCCTATCCTCTGGATTATGCAGTCATGAGACCTTCCAACTCCCAGGCCTAATTCTTAATATTTTATGTACTTTCTGTTTTTGCACTTGCATCTTATTTCTTGAAACTTTGAAAACAATTTTTTCCAATTAGGAGTAGAAGGGGCCTGGACAAGAGTTTATTGGTTTCCTGGTGCTTGTTTTATTTATGTTATCTCACTTATACTCAGAGTTTAAACCTGCCAAAAGATGATAACCAGAAATGCCCTGCATTTCTTATAACATATACATAAACTAGTGTTATAGCAGGGAGAGGGGTTGATTTCAGAAAATGAAGTGGCTGCTTATTCTCTTTTATCTTGGCAGTTGTGAAGTGGGTCCTGCAAAACATACACCGTCTGGCTCATGCATTTTGCCAGATGGTTTCCATGCTCTCCTTCCCAACAGGGGTGGGGATACATGGGGTAGGGAACTGGAGTGCAGGAAAAGTGACTCCTTTACTTATCACAGTGCTGCTTGGAAAGAAAACAAAACAAAACAAATAAGCATGCACCATTGGTGGTGATTTAAGTGAGACATTGGTGGATATTTTGCTTCTCAAAATTGTGGTTCCCTTGAAGTATTTTTGGATGTTAGTATGATACATGCTTAGATGGGGCCTCTCATGTTTTTGACCCACAGGGCTACAGAATCAGGACATAACTGTAGCCATGTTATTGGTGAAAGAAAAAGGAAAGAAAATAGCTCATTTTAATGTAATGTTGAAGTCCTTGAAACTTGAGGTTGGAGCAGCTGAAGTGGGGGACTGAAATTCCTTTTGGCCAATCCTATGAACTAAATCCCAAATATCCCCAAATCTCCATTATCCGATCTACAAAGCCTATCCCTCATCTGGATCTCCACCATGGAATGTGATTTTAATCAGAACAGGACATGCAGTGGTATGGTGAATGACAGTTGCACCATGTATGCACTCTTCCAGAGTTCAGGATGAGAACTCGTGCTTCCCAAGGATAAGTTCCATCAAGTTCTGTAGCCTCCTCTCTACCTTAATGGAAACGAGGGTAGGGTAGAGAATGGGGATAAGCATGATGGCTCTCTCAGGCAGTCAAGCTCCACCAAGTGATTTCTGGCAACCAATTTGATATTATTCGAAAAGCATCAAATATTTGAAGAGCATTTGGTTATTATTTGATTAGGCTTTTAGGGACCCACACTTATTGAAAAGTTTGTTGGTGGTGGACATTCAGTATGAGTTTAAATTATTTATCATCGGGATCCCTGGGTGGCGCAGCGGTTTGGCGCCTGCCTTTGGCCCAGGGCGCAATCCTGGAGACCCGGGATCGAATCCCACGTCAGGCTCCCGGTGCATGGAGCCTGCTTCTCCCTCTGCCTGTGTCTCTGCCTCTCTCTCTCTCTCTCTCTGTGTGACTATCATAAATAAATAAAAAATTTAAAAAAAATAAATTATTTATCATCATACAGACACACATATATGTGCACCCATGAATTCACTCACTCAACATGAGCATCCTGAGGATTTGATAAGAGTGAAAAGCCAAATAAATAAATAAATAAATAAGCATGAGACTCAATGGTAGAGAACTGATGATTTCCTACTAAAATGGACAACCTAAGGCAGTTTCTCCCCTTGATTTTACTGTTGCAAGAGGTATGACAATTGACTCATAAGTAAAATATTTTTAAAAATTAGTAAATACTAATTTCTGCTTCTGGAAAGACAGAGTAGATGTACTTTTTCTTATTCCTCCTGTTGGAATCCCTAACATTATGTATATAACAAACAGAAGAAGACTGTGATAGAATAATTAGAAAGTCAGCAAGGATAAAGAAGAACTCAACAATACCATCAACCAACACATTTCTTATAGAACATTCCATTCAATAACAACCAAATACACATTCTTTTCAAGCATCTTGGAACATATATCAAGATAGTTTATATCTTGTGACTTAAATGAATCTTAATAAATTTTTTTTTTTTAAATTTTATTTATTTATTCACGAGAGACACAGACAGAGAGACAAAGAAAGGCAGAGACACAGGCAGAGGGAGAAGCAGGCTCCATGCAGGGAGCCCAACACGGGACTCATCCTGGGTCTCCAGGATCATGCCCTGGGCCGAAGGTGGTACTAAACTGCTGAGCCATCCAGGCTGCCCAAATCATAATAAATTTAAAGGATTAAAATTATACAATGTGTGTTTGCCAGTCACAACGCAATCAAATTAAAATCAGTATCAGACAGGTAACAAGAAATATCCAAACATATTGAAACTAAATAGCCCAGTTCTAAATAACTTTTGGATCATGAAGAAGACTTGAAGGAAACAAAAAAAATATTGAACTGAATAAAAATTAATATACCATATATCAAAATTTGTTGGCCACAGATAAAGTAGTTTAGAGATGGAAATTTATAGCACTAAGTGGATACATTAGAGGAAAAGTCTCAAATCAATAATCTAGCTTCTCACCTCGAGAACATAGGAATAGCGGAACAAAATAAATCCAAAGCAAGCAAAAGGGGGGAAAAAGGTAAAGCATGGAAAACATTGAAATAAAATCAGAAAGATAACAGAGCTTTAAAAAACAATCAGTAAAAGTGCTAGATGTCTAGCAAGACTGATAAAGAAAAAAGGAGTACACAAATAACCAATATTAGAAATAAAATAGGGGACATCACTACAAACTGTGCAGATATCAAAAGGGAAGTAAGAAAATACTACCAATGATGTTACACACATGTATTTGACCACCTTCCTCAAAAAAGCATCAACTAGCACAATTCACCCACATGAAATAGTTTGAATAGCCCTATACCTATGAAGGAAATGAATGCATAATTTTAAAACTCACAGAAGAGAAACCTCTAGGCCAAGAGAATTTCACTGGAGAAATTTGGAACCCTGATATCAAAATCAAATATGAAAAAAAAAAAAAGAATACCAATTCTACAAAGTCTCTTCCAAAAAACAGGAGAAAAAACTCCCCAATTCTTTTCATAGAGATAGTGCTATCATTATACCAAAATTGGACAAAAGATAGTTAATAAAGAGAAAACTGCAAACCAATATCCCTCCTGAATATAGACATAAAAAATCCTTAATAAAATATTAGCAAATGGAATTCAGCAATATATAAAGAGAATTATACACCAAGACTAAGCAGAGTTCATTCCAGGGATGCCAACCTGATTCAATATTTGAAAATCAATTAATGGAATCTAACATATTAGCATACAGAGAAGAAAAAATGATATTACCTACTGATGTAGAAAAACCATTTGTCAATCATTTTTGATAGAAACACTTACAAAAACAGGAATAGAGGAAACTTCATTACTTGACAAAGAGGATTACAAAAAATGTGCAGCATACATTATACTTTTTTCTTTCTTTTTTTAAAATTTAAATTCAGGCAGTTAACAAACAGTATATTATTAGTTTCAGGGTAGAGATTAGTGATTCACCAGTTGCGTATAACACCCAGTGCTCATTATTACATCAAGCACCATCCTTAATGCCCTTTACCCAATTATCCCATCCTCCCACCCACATTATGCTTAATCTTTAAAGACTAAATACTTTCCTCCAAAGGTCAGTAGCAAGGCAAAGACGTCTTCTCCCCATTCTTCTTCAGCATGGAGCTGGAAATTTTAGTTAGTTCATTAAGGCAAGAAAGGGAAATATAAAACACGCAGATCAAAATCGAAGAAATAAAAGTCTCCTATTTGCAGATGACATGATTAGCTACATAGAAAACTCTGAAGAATCTACAAAACCACCTAGAACCACTGAGCTCAGCAAGAATACAGAATACAAGAGAAAAATATAAAAATTGGGGCACCTGGATGACTTGGTTAAGCATTTGCCTTTTGCTTAGGTCATGATCCAGGTCCTGGGATCGAAACCCACATTGGGTTCCCTACTCAGCGGAGAGTTTGCTTCTCCTTCTCCTTCTCGCTCATCCTCTCTCTCTTACTATCTCTGTTGCTCTCTCTGTCTCTCTATCTCAAATAATTAAATGAAATCTTAAAAAAGATTTTTAAAAATATAAATAATATTTGTATGAACACAGGGGAACCAAAATTAAGAATACATTTGTAATTGCTAAAAAACAAACAAAAAAAAAACATCTAAAACTTTCAAATACTTAGATGCAGGTTGAACAAAACACTTAAAGAACTTTATGCTGACAACTGCATAACGTTAATGAAAGAATTTCAAGGAAGATCTAAATAAATAGAGAGACATACTGTGTTCAAGGACTGGATGATGAAAAATAGTAAAGATGTCAATTCTCCTCAGTTGCATGCAATTGCTATCAAAACCCACTGTGGTGTGTATGTGTGTGTGTGTGTGTGTGTGTGTGTGTGTGTGTGTAAAGGTAATATTATTCTAAAACTTATGTGGAAAAGTAAAGGAACTAGAATACGTAAAAACAAATCTGAAAAAGAATTCAGTGGGAAGAATCAGTTTGATTACAAGATTTATTACATAGACTAAGTCATATGGGAGGAATAGACACATGGATCAATAGAAAAAAATAAAGAACCCAAAAAAAGACCATATACATATGCCTAATTGATTTTGATAAAGATGCAAAAGTATTCAATGGAAGAAAGAGATCTTTTTCAACAAATTGTGGTAGAGTGATTAGACATCTATATAAACAGAAATAAACCTTGATCTAAAAAATAACCTTGCATGTGGTATAAAAATTAACTCAAAATCGATCATGTTTAAATGTAATACTATACAAAACTATAAAACTTTCAGAAATAAATACAAGAGAAAATCTTCAGGATCTAGGGCTAGGCAAAGATTTCTTTTTAATTTTTATTATTTTTGTTTTTAGGTGAATAATTCATAAGACTTGACACCAAAAGCAAAACCCATACACTGTAATTTATCAAAATTTAAAATTTTGTTTTGTAAAAGACCTGTTAAGAAGATTAAATGACAAGCTTTAGGGTGGGACAAAATCTTTGCAAACCACATATCCAACAAAGAGGTACTATCCAGGATGTATAAAGAACTCTCAAAACTCAACAGTTAGAGAAAAAAAAGAAAGAAAAAAAATCCCAAGATTTTAAAGTGAGCAAAAACATTAGGAGACATTTCATGAAAGAGGATGTACAGATGCCAGATAAACACATGAAAATGTGTTTATCATTAGCCAGTAGGAAAATTCAAATTAAAATCACAAGAGAGGGATGCCTGGGTGGCTCAGCGGATAGGCGGCTGCCTTTGGCTCAGGTTGTGATCCTGGGATTCCAGGATCGAGTCCCACATCAGGCTCCTGCAAGGAGCCTGTTTCTCCCTCTGCCTGTGTCTCTGCCTCTCTCTCTCTGTGTCTCTCATGAATAAATAAATAAATCTTAAAAACAACAACAACAAAAAACCCACAAGAGAATATCACTACCCACCTATCAGAATAATTGAAATTTAAAAAATAGTGATAAAACCAAATGTTGGCAAGGATGCAAATAAATTGGACCACTCACACATTGCTGATGGAAGTGCAAAATGGTACAGCCAATCTGGAAAAGATAGGCTGTTTCTTAAACAAAAAAAGACATCCCCAAAACTCCCCCAAAATAAAACATAAGTACCATATAACCCTGCAACTGGACTCCCAGATATTTATCATGGAGAAATGAAAACTGAATTCACACGAAACCTGTACAGAAATGTTTATGGAAGCTTCATTCGTAAGAGCCCCAAACTGGAAACAATCCAGATGTTTTTCGAGGGGGTAGATGGTTAAACTGTGGCATAGGGTGGTACACAGCATGGGGTACCACTCTGCAGTAAACAGGAAGAAACTATTGATAAATGCAAAATCTGGAAGACTCTCCAGAGAATTCTGTTTAGTAAAACAAGCCAATCCTCAAAGGTTACATGCTGTGTGATTCCATTTATATACTATTACTTGAAATGACAAAATCATAAAAATGGAGAACAGATTAATGGTTGCCTGGGGTTAAGGAAAGGACAGAGGGAAGCATGTGTGGATATAAAGGCACCATGAGAGATCCTGGTTGTGATACTGTACTCCAGTTTTGCAAGATGTTACCCTTGGGGGAACCTGGGTAAAGGATACTTGGAATCTCTCTGTGCTATTTTTCATAATTATATGTGAATCTACAACAATCTCAATTAAAAGATCAGGTAACTCATTTAAAGTTTAATTAAACTATAAAAAAAACTAAATGAAGAGGGTAAGAATGCTTCAGACAAGAGTAAAATAGATCCCACCCCAAAATGCCACATCGTTTTTATGTAGTGACCTAATGAGACTTGGGATAGTCAAGAAGCTACAGTGTCCAGGGTCTAGTTCCCATGACCTAGTGTAACTAAGACACTGTTTCCCATTCTAGTTTGCACGATGAGGTTGTATCTCACCCTCCTGTTTCATGGAGCCTACGCTGAGCTGACTTGGCCTTCCCTGCATTCGTGGTTCTCTCTTGCTCCTACGTCATGGTTCCTGGTACTGCCCTTAATGGTGCAGGAATGTCTGTTTCTGCACAGCATCATCCCAGCGTGCTGGTCTTTAAAAGACCCACAATATGATTCCTTCCCTCCCATCCCACCCACCGTTACTCGATGTAAACTGCCCATCCAAGCTCCAAAGCAAACTCATCACAGCCCTATACAATCAGATGTGAATTATCAGCTTAGCCCTCCTTCTGGATGTCTTGTGTCTTAAAAGAAACAACAATGATTCAGATGACCCTCCTACTGGTAGGATGCTTGAGGGACATCCGGTTGTCCTTCCTGGGGTGGTGGCTGTAAAGGAGCAGGGAGCCTTCCTTGGACTTCTCCCCTCTGGATTTTAGGGAATGAGGAGAATGGGGCAAGGCTGGAAAAGTAACAAAGCGTAGGCTCAGACTGCCCTTTCCTCTCCTCCAACTCTCTCCCATCTCCCTGTGGTCCTTCTCTAATTTGTGAGTAAATATTTTAATGAGACCATTAATTGTGTTACACTATTTTGTTTGTAAATGTCCTTTGTAATGAAATGAGTTAATCAAATTTTAGCTGCAAATCCCTACCTCCTAATTTTTCATGGATTTAATGCCCTCGCTTGCACCGCTTGTTGTAACATGGTGTTTTCCACCAGTGGGCCTCCGTGTTAGCCGTTAGCTCCGTGATGAGAAAGAGGGCAGAGGAGGGTAAAGCATGACTATACTTTGCAAATTAACTCTTGCCAAAAAGGCACATCTTGTGACCTCAGAAGGCATTATGTGCTAGGTTTATCTAGTTCCTTCTACCCAACTGCCATCTTCTTTGTGCCATGCTTTCCTCCCTTTTACTCTTTCCTCAACCACTGGCCATCAGAGCTCTGCCCCCACAGGCTGAGCTCAATAGTTTTCTCGGTCAGAGCCAAAAGATTTGGCCCAGTCTTAGCTCAGTTAGCCCATTTACAATTTTGGCCTGACCACCCACCTCCTTACTTTTGACACCTTCTTTTCCTGGTTTCATGAATGCTTCCTCCCTCATTCTCCTTACGATAGAGCTATAAAATGTCGAGGCATAATCTGCCTTTGGGTGGGTCACTGGCACCTCAAACCTAACATGTCCATCAGTGACACAAATCTGCTTTCCCATTTCAGTTCATGGCTACTCCAATCTTCCACTTGTTCAGGCCAGAAACTTGGAGTACCCCTTGATCCCCTCTTCTTCGCCCTCCTTACATCTGGTCCATAAACAAACCCTCCTTGCTTTTCCTCAACATATTTCTAGAATTTGAGTACTTCTTCCCACTTCTATCATCACCACCCTCATGTATGCCACCTTCACCACTTGCTTGGATCACTGCAATTGTTTCTGCCCTTGTGCTTCATCTCTTAATTCTTAACAGAAAAGCCAGCATGTTTATGTTAAATGGTAGCAGGTCAAGTCTCTACTATAAACGTCTAACAGTTTCCTGTCTCACTTAGAGACAGTCCTTAGGATAATTTGCACCACTGGCTCATTCTCACCTTATTACATCATCCTTCACTCCGATCTATCCCCACCGGCCTCCTTTGTCCTCTTGGTCATGCCAAGCAGACTCCTGCTTCAAAGCCTCATGCTTGTGTTTGGTTTTCTCTGTCTAAATGCTCTTTCAAGGGAGTAGCATGGCTGATTTCCTCATGTCAGACTTCGGAGAGTTACCTGAGGTCCTTCCCTACCACCTGTGGAGAAGCTGAAAGCTCTCATCTCAAACACTTCATCTCTCCCATTCCTATTTTATTTGTTGTCAGCAGTACTTATTTCACATTTGACTTAATCTTACTTAGTGCCTTTTGCTTCTACTAGGCTGTGAGTTCAGTGGGCTTCATGTATGTCCCAGGAATTTCTCCTGGGTGCTCTTATCTTTTCTTTATTATGTTCCTTTCCATTTCCTTTTTCCTTCCACCTGCTTCCCTTTGTCACTGATCCCTGACTCCAAGGTACTGTCATCTTTCCTTCCATCTTATACTTCTAATGGGCCCCTGACTATTGTTAGGGGTGCTACACACTTAGATCCTGCAGGGCAAGAGATGATTTCAGTACTGTTTATCATAAACGTCTTGAGTTTCCTTCCTGGGTTATAGAAACAAGTTTATGTGTTCTCTTTCCTTTTTGTCTGATAACCTTCTAAGGGGCAAGAATTGTACACTGTTCATATTTGTATTCATCTATCCTTTCCTCCCTCCCTCCCTCCATCCATGCATTCACCAACAGATATGTGTTGGGCACCCACTATATGTTAGGCCTTTGTCTAAGGTGCTGAGATTGCAAAGTTTAGGTAAAAACTGAGATGGCATTAAGGGCAATCAGAAGAGCTCAAAGGTTTCAGGTTATGAAGATCAGGGGCACAGTGAAGAAGAAACCATTGAGAAGGCTACTATTGTACCATAGGCAAGAAATTAAGGTAGTTTCTCTCTTTCTTTCTCTCTTTCTTTCTTTCTTTCTTTTTTTTTTTTTTTGATTCTATTTATTTATTCACGAGAGAGAGAGAGAGAGAGAGAGAGAGGCAGAGACCCAGGCAGAGGGAGAAGCAGGCTCCATGCAGGGAGCCCTACATGGGACTCGATCCCGGGTCTCCAGGAACAGGCCCTGGGCTAAAGGCGGCGCTAAACCACTGAGGCACCCGGGCTGCCCTAAACCGCTGAGCCACCCGGGCTGCCCTACGGTAGTTTCTAAAGGAGGAAAAGCATGGGTGGAAATAAGTAGCCAGATGTGAGAGATATCCAATAAATGACTTACCAAGAATAGTCTTTCAATAGTATTTACTGAATGAATGAAGCAACTTGATTTGTCATAGAAGGAAAGAGTGGCTTCTAAGAATTTAGGACTTGAAGTTGCATAGATATGAGTTTAAATCCCCCCCCGCAAAGCTCATCTGTTTGCTAGCTGTATGGCTGTGGGCAAATTATTTAATCTCTCCAAGTCTCAATTTCCTTAGCTGGAGATAAAGGCAAAACCCACCTCATAGGGTTTTTCAAGGATTAAATGAGGTAATATGTGTAAAGTGAACAGTATGGGGTCTGGCACAAACTAAGTACTATTTACATTATAATAAACATTTAATGCTATTGTTTAAAGAGTGACAAATGGATTCTCCTAACAGTTGGAAATATCTCCCACTCAAATAGAAATAAATAAAAACATTTATTTCAATTATATTCCTTCTCATTTTTCCCGGTATGTGAGGATACAAGGAGAAAACGCCTACAGTCCACAGAAAGTGGATCAAGTGTAACTAGTGAGTTTGCTCTGCTGGGATAGAAGGGATCACTGCAGAACACAGCAAACAGAAGTGCCCGAGTCTGTCTGTCGCCCGTCTCTCTCTCTCATTGTCCATGTTGCTTTAAACATTAAACAAAAAGGGTCGTGTAGAGTCATTTCAATTATGGTATTGCCAGAGAGCAGTGGATAACTATTTCTTGTGCCAGAAGCCAGAAACTTTCACTTGTTTTTTTAAAGGAAGGGGAGAAAGCGGGAGATGCTCAGGGGAGAAGTTCTGGTCGCCCATGGACCCTGCTGCCTGATTGAATACAGGGAACATTCATTAAAACATGGATGGTTTTCTAACCACCTTTGAGGTCCTCAATAGACAATATCTACTTTAGTAACCTTATGCTCTATACCAGTGCTTATTTTGAGATACGAGTGAAAAGGGTGATTTTATTTTCAAGGCCACACAGCAATTTGCTAACATGACCCATAACTATCTAATGTTCCATAATAATATGAAATTTTCTATTTTTCTTATTTACAAAGAGATGCATCTTTTAATGGGGCAAGGTAGATTTTGAATGCAATCCTTGATTGCTTGTGGACTAATATTAACTTAAAATAATTCAAGAAGATGGTATCCTAATCTTCCCTAGTTTTGATTTTCTCTATTGTTCTCTCTATATATAAATCCATAAATTTTTTGTATAGATAGACCCATTTAGTGTTTGTCTAGGATATCAAAAGCCCAGAGTTTAATCTTGCTGTGCCTTTCATAGATGTGTTTGATAGTGATTGTAATGTTTAGGTGATAAACTCTGAGAACATGGACTGGGCCTTTTACATATTTTATGTACTCCTCTCTTCTCTCCCCAAGGTCAATTATAGTTCAGAACATGTAATAGATGCTCAACAAACCCTCACTGATGGGTTTAGTGTTTATGAGAACTCTACTGTAGAATATCACGGGAAGGAAGTTTGATAGATGTATAAAGAAGAAATTGTCAAATATCCCACTTATGTATCTATTGCTTTCTTTTTATGATGACTGGAATAAATCCATCAGCTTTTCTATGTAATGTTTTGATACTCCTACTTGTAAGATAAGATATTAGAAAGTGATGGTCTCTAATATTAAGAGAACTTGGAATGTATGGTGGTATCTCACAATGCTCATTTCCTTGGGAATGGCCAAAGACATTGGGTTACTCTTAATGCTTTACTGATCAGTAACAAAATCTACCAAAAGCTAGGTGTTAGGAAAAGAAGTATTTATACCAACTCAACTTTAAAGGAAAACATTTTTAATTCCAATATTTCAAAATCCTTCTCCATTTAACTTGTGACAACTACACCTTTTTATCCTTTCCTCTTTTTTTTTTTTTTAAGATTTTATTTATTTATTAGAGAGAGAGAAAGAGGCAGAGACACAGGCAGAGGGAGAAGCAGGCTCCATGCAGGAAGCCTGATGTGGGACTCAGATCCTGGGTCTCCAGGATCATGCTCTGGGCTGATGGTGGCGCTAAACCGTTGAGCCACCTGGGCTGCCCCATCCTTTCTTTTTAAAGGAAAAACAGTAAACTGGACATATGGCAATTCTTACAGATGTTCTACACGGTACAAGACTGACCATTCATTCATTCATTACTTCGATGTTCATGAAGCAACCCTTGCTCTGTGCCACACAAAAACTGTTCTGTATTTGATAAGTTAATCCCCTCTTGGGGGAGATATTAGAATAAGCCTCTCAGGATTTTATGGTACTGATGCTGTAGGGGTCCTAATAACAAAGACCCATTGCATCTCCATGAGACAGCAATATATATTCTGCTCTGGGCTGTCAAGGAAAGCTCAGAGGTAGGCTGGCACAGTGGTATTTTCTAGCCAGAAGAAACATCATGAGCAGGGCTTGGAGGAATTAGCCTATGGCTTGGTAAGGAATTCATAATTTTGCTAAAGGCAGTGAGGTTTAATTTATTTTGTCATAAAATATACATAACATACGATTGATAATTTTAATCATTTTTAAGTGCATGGTTTAGTGGCATTAAGTATATCCACACTGTGTGCAAATATCACCACCATCCATCTCCAGAATTTTTTTCATCTTGTAAAGTCAAAACTCTGTACCCAGTAAATAATAACTCTTCATACTTCCTTTACCAAGCCCCTGGCAACCATCACTCTACTTTGTGTCTCTATAAACTTGACTAAAATAGGTTCCTCATATAAGTGGAATGATACAATATTTGTCCTTTCTTTTGTAATTGGCTTCTCTCACTTAGCACAATGTCTTTAAGATTTATCCATGTTGCAGGATGTGCCATGATTTCCTTCCTTTTTAATGGTGACTAATATTCCAATGTGTATATAGATCATTATTTATTTATGTATTCTTCTGTTGCCAGACACTTGGGTTGCTTCCAACTTATGGATGTAGTGAATAATGCTGCAATGAACATGGAAAGTACATATATGTCTTTGAAACAGTGATCTCATTTCCTTTGGATATATACTCAGAAGTGCAATTGCTGGATGATATGGTAATTCTATGTTTAATTTTTTGAGGAACTGCCTTACTGTTTTCCACAGCAGCTGCACAATTTTAACATGCCTAAATGAGGTTTGATTTGTAAAGGATTTTAAAGCTAGTGAGAGACTGATCATTTGGTGTAGAAAGCTCACTGCCTGCTGTGCAGACGATGGACGAAAGGCAGGAGAGCTGGCATTAGGATGCTGGTAACCAGCTTAGCGATGAGGAAGATGTCAACTAAGGCTGGCCCTATGTGGTTGAAGACAGATGATGAGTTGCAAAGATTCTTAGAGAAGTAATATCAAGTGCTTAATGAAGCATTGTTTTAATGGCATCACCAATAATGGTGCTCCAGCCCAGCCATGGCAGAAAATTTAGGAAAGAATAAACTCTAAACCATTAAAGGAGTTGCCTGGGAAGGGGTGGGGAATAGAATAGCAGAAGAAGTAGTGAGAAGAAAGGAGAGAGGAAGGGATATGAAGAGGAGGAGACAATAGGACAGGGAAATCCAAGGAAAAAAAGGAAAAAGACCAGAAGAAACTGATCCTATGAAGAGGTTGATGAAAAGATGATTGTGTAGTCATACATGCCACATAACTTTTTAAAAAGCTGACTAAGATGTACTTGAGAAGTGGTGGACAAAGCAAGAGCCAAGAGAAGTATATGCACTTCTCAAATAAGAATTGGATAGTTATAGGGCAGCCTGGCTAGTCAACTGGATCACCTATTCAGCTGAGCAGAAAATCACACTGGTTTGTGTGTGAATGTAAAACGCACTTTCATTTTAGAGACGGGAATAGGAATTCACATTCTGTAAGGATTCACAAGTCACAAAAGTAAGAACACCAACATAAACAGTTTGGGAAATGGATTTCTTGCAGTTGAGCTGAGAAAAATCCTAAGATTAGAAATACAGTCCAGTTACCACCCATATTCAGGGATACACAGGGTCATCAACTTATAAGTGTGATTAGAATGGAAATTATCTTCCTGAAGATACTGAAGAGTAAGGAGAAAAAGAGTACCAAATGAATTTGAGACTATTCCTAGTGCAGACGCTGCTGGAAACCTCATTTAGCCATATTTTCAAATGGATATGCTATGCAAACAAGTATAATTTCTGTGCAAGACAATCCTGCATTTATTGAATGTGTCTGGATGAAGTTTTTGAAACACACTGAATAAAATATATTGAATAGATTGTAATGTTAGTGAAACGGGCTGGATTGAAGTATCTAGATGCATTTGTTTGCTCTGCTGGGGAAGCCTGGTTGCCAAGCAAGTGCCTCTAACCTTGACCTTGGAAGACAAACTGCCTCAGAGAAGGAGGAATCAAGTGGTTTTCTAGCTGTGATGATATTTAAGTTTTCTTTAGCCTGTCCCCCTATAGACATTTAAATAGTATTGATTTTCTTACAATAGTCACTGGGGAGCAAATAATGACTAATTTTATGAAAACTTCATATCATCTGCCCAACTACAGCTGTATTTTTATGTGACCTTTTCATTTTTCAGTTTGGGAGGTCATCTTTTGGAGGTGAAACATCTCAGGTCCTAAGATGCTTCCATTTGAATTAAAGCTTATTTTCACTTCCAAGTAGCCTTTCTTTATTAATTCCCTTGGGCGAATTTTGTCAATTTCTATTTCTTGGTTTCCACCTGCTGACAAGCCTATTTACCTCTCAGGATTCAGAGATGGGAAAGAGATGACCATTCTCAGCCCAGAGCCTTGCCCTAATTTTTAACCTACTCACATATTCCTACTAGCTTCCCTTCCTCCTCTTCCTCTTCTGTACTCTTTGTAGTGCATGATTTTGGGGTTGTTGTTTTTCTACATTAATGTGTGTGTGTGTGTGTGTGTGTGTGTGAATAATTTCCAATTTATTGTGTATATGCTTTTTCCATAGACTATAGGTTATACTCTCTGGAATAATGGAAGGCATTTTCGTTTTTTAGGGTTTTTTTTCTTCAAAATCATCAAAGACAGGTTTATCTCCACAGAGCATACCCATTAATGTTTTCTATTGAATGAAGTCCAAAAGAACAATCATAGTAAAACTTTCTGCTGCAGACAAGGGCATCTTCCAGAGAATAGTCATGTTAGAATAACTGGTAGATGTCATATGATAATAGAGAAAAATGATTTCTACTTATGGTAATTTTGTAAGTCTTAAAAACTAAAATTTCTAATCACATCCTCCCCCCTATATCTTTTAATGACAGAATTATTTCCAGTTTAGGCAAAACTGACCTACTCTTTGGTAATTAGGCAAGCCAAAAGATTCACATTATCCATGTCTTAATATCAAATGGACATATCCTAAGAAATGGTGAACAATTCACTTAAATTCAGGTGTTTTAATAGTTTTTATTTTTTTTGATAAGATGATAGAAGTTATTTTCCCCATGACATGTCAGAGAATTTTATTGGAAGAATCATCAAATGTGATTTTTAGGTAATAAAGGTTTATAAGATTCAATAATGTTATAAAATACTGCATCCCTTCTAACATCTGAGTCTCTTTGCCAAATAGTTACAAAAAAGGAGTGTTCCTTCTAAATATTGGCAAGAGTTATTTATTTGTGATACATAAATAATCCCAAACCTAGGATATACTCATGTAAATTAAAATTTTTAAAGTAAGGGAAATGGATGGGGAAAAAAGTTATTTTCCGGGATCCCTGGGTGGCGCAGCGGTTTGGAGCCTGCCTTTGGCCCAGGGCACGATCCTGGAGACCTGGGATCGAATCCCACGTCAGGCTCCCGGTACATGGAGCCTGCTTCTCCCTCTGCCTGTGTCTCTGCCTCTCTCTCTCTCTATCTCTCTGTGTGACTATCATAAAAAAAAAAAAAAAGTTATTTTCCTGAAATTCTAGAGCTCACCAGCTTACTTAATTAAAATTCTGTTCCTGAAATCCTGCCATTTTACTAATTTCCCCCATATTTTGTTTTTATGGACAAGCCACAGGAAACACGCTAGCACAAATTGCTCTCAAGTAATTCATGGCCTACTTTATGACAAATTTCTTCAGAATATCAAAAAGCCCAAACATTGCCAAAAAAATAGCAGAAAATTTTGGTCTCTCATGCCTTGTTGACAGTCTTCACCTAGAATTGTTAGTTTTACATGACTGGCTTGTATCAAAATCAAAACAGTGAAATCCAGCATTTCTAATACATGTTGTATATTCACTCAGTGATATGAACACGTAAGGGGCCCTAAGTGAAATTATTAAATAATGTAAATTAACAAATTAGTGAAGAAACATGAAAACTATAATATGATTGGAGATTGTCAAAACAATAAATTCTAGACTAAGCTGACATTGAAAAATCTGTCCCATTTTTAAATGGTCAGTGATGAGATAAGTATAAGTATACCTAGGATGTTCTAATTAAAATTCTGAAATCCTAGGGGTTTCAACCAACTGGTTGGTGCAGGTCAGTTAAGCATCTGGCTCTTGGTTTGGGCTCAGGTACTCACCTCAGGGCCATAAGATGGAGTCCCGAGTTGGGCTTTGTGCTCACCAAGGAGTCTACTTAAGAGCCCTCTCCCTCTCTCTCTCTCTCTCTCTTCCTCTGCCCCTCCTTCCCATTCTCTCTCTCTCTCTCTCTCTCTCTCTCTAATAAAATCTTAAAAAATAATTCTGAAATCCTAGGGCCATTTGTCACTCTACATAAGGAATTTTACAGAATTAACACATTTGGCCTATTTGTAAGAAAGATGCTTTATAGTACTGAGGTGCCATTTGTATTGAGTTGAATTATTTTCGACCTTCAGTGTTTACATTCCACAGCGTATGAGTTAGGTGAAGTGGATTTTTGGTGAAAAAATTGGTTTGAAAATAAGTCATTCATCAATGAGATGTTATAAACAGCTGGAAGCTGTTTTACAGGGCTGAAGGTTTGGAATACATACCAGAACCCTGTCCTGATAATTCAATGAAGGAAGATTTAACAGGTCTTCCACAGCTTTGTTTGGAAGTTGGTTACCATTACCATTCCCTACTCTCAACTTTGCCACTTATAGTAGGGAAGGAGATTCAGATGTATTATCTCTATGCCTTTGTTGGGAACTTTGACCTTTCCTCTCTCTTATGTGGGTTTTCCAAGCTTTGAAGAGGAATAATTGAAAGGTGTGGTATTAAATGCAATCCTAGTTCAACAGCTGCATTATTTTACTGATTCAGAATCATGTTACCTTGGTCAATTAATCTTTGATCAAAATGGCAAGAATACACTATGGAAAAAAGTGTCTTTCTCAAATGGTGCTGGGAAAACATGCAAAAGAATGAAACTGGACCACTTTCTCACACCATATACAAAGATAAACTCAGAATGGATTAAAAACCTAAATGTGAAACCTGAAACCATAAAAATCCTAGAAGAAAGCACAGGCAGTAATATCTCTGACATTGGCCATAGCAACATCTTTCTAGATATGTCTTCTGAGCCAAGGGAAACAAAAGCAAAAATAAACTATTGGGAGTATATCAAAGTAAAAAGTTTCTACCCAGGAAAGAAAATAATCAATAAAACTAGAAGACTACCAAATGGGAGAAGATATTTGCAAAAAACCAAATCCAATAAATGGTCGGTATTCAAAATATGTAAAGAATTTAAACCACTCAACACCACCCCCCCCCAAAAAAAAACAAAAAACCCCACAAAAAATCCAATTAAAAATGGGCAGAAGACATGAACACTTTTCCAAAGAAGACATAGATAATCAAAAGGGATATGAAAAGATGCTCAACATCAGTAATCATCAGGGAAATGCAAATCAAAACCATTAATGAGCTATCACCTCACACGTATCAGAACAGCTAAAACCAAAAATACAAAAAACAAGTGTTGGCGAGGATGTGGATAAAAAAGAACCCTCGTGCACTGTTGGTGGGAATGCAAACTAGTGCAGCCACTGTGGAAAACAGTATGGATATTCCTCAAAAAAGCAAAAATAGAATTACCAGATGATTCAGTAATTCCACTACTGGCTATTTACCCAAAGAATATGAAAACAGTAATTTGAAAAGATATATGGCACTCCTCTGTTTATTACCACAGTATTCACAATAGCCAAATTATGGAAGCAGCCCAAGTGTCCAGTGTCCATCAATAGATGAACTGGTAAAGAGGATGTGATATATATATATAATAAACTGATATATATATATGTATATATATATATATATCAGTTTATTTCCACTTGGGGGATTTTTGTCTCACCATAGATTGTTCACTGGAATTTGCTTATTTAATTAATAATATACTGGCTTGTATTGTTATATAAGAGATACCATGCAATGAAAAATTGTTAAACAACAATAGAGCCCTAAAAATGTCACAAATAAAAGTTTGTGATCTCTATATTACAAATGCAACTTAACTGGGGCACCTGGGCAGCTCAGTGGGTCTGCCTTCAGTTCAGGTCACGATCTCAGGGTCTTAGGATCAAGCCCCTTGTCCGACGTCCTACTCAGTGAGGAGCCTGCTTCTTCCTCTGCCTTGCTTGTGCTCGATCTCTCTCTGTCACTCAAATCAATAAATAAAATCTTAAAAAAATGCAACAGCTTCAATTTCTTATTCTTATTTTGAATTATTTGCTACAAATAATTTATAATTTAAAGGGTTAATTTAAAAGGTTATGCATAAAGACCATCATTACTAACTCATTTGGCATTCATTAGAAGACCTTTAATCATGATGTATTAATTGGGTAGAAATGTGAATATAATATATAATTTCTAAGTGATTCCATTATAATTTATCAGTTAAGTAGTCTATTGTAATAAAAAAGTCTATTGTTATTTCAATATCTTCTCAAGTATCATCAAAGTATAATGTTTTGTTTCTTAATGAAACAGCCAAAGTTAAGGAAATAACCAAAGCATATTCCTCTCTCCAGAGGATACAGTAGAAGAATCTTCAGTAGGAGGTTAATATTATGAAAATCATGAAAAGCCCATCTAAACCACCCACGGTTAATAACATAAACAAATGTACTGTGGTGTGTTTGATTTGAAATTTCTGGAGGTTAATGTACAAACCTTCAAAACCACTCCAATCCATGAAAGACCAAACCAATCAGGCTGCAGTTTGGCTTAAGTAGCTGAGACATAAGGGGGGGGGGGATGTTTTGACTACAGATAGCCACCAAGCCTTATGTGGCACCAGCTCCTGACATGGTCACTTGACCCTTCTATAATATAGATTCTATATCTGTGCTGTAAGCGAGACACTGGTAACTTGTGTATAATGATAATGAAAGAAATTGAAAATGCAAACCAAGAAGGGGTGTCTGGAAAGAACATGTACTCTACATGTTGTTCTCTGAGAGCTATTCCAGAAACAGTAAGAAAAATCATCTTATTTCTGAAACAGACTCACCCTTATGTCTCCAACTGGAAAATGCTTGCACAGTCTCTAGTCAAATGAATAACATCCCTAGACATACACTAGAAGAGGATATTCATTTTATACTAGGGGGAGTGAAAAGAGGGTGGAGAAAAACACAGTTGATCTATTTATCAACTTGTTGCTTTGCGTTTTTGTAATCATTCCTCTCTGTTCCTTCTGGTATTTACTGGCCTTTGGCTGACTAATTCTTCCCCGACAGTGTTGGATCTTTCTGCTTTTAACCTTCTGGCAACAACTTCCTAAATTAATATGTGAACAGCAGGACAACAAACCAAGGGATTTTTACCTAGATTACTTTGAAAAAATACAGCAGTGTAATGATAGTAAACAATAAATAAAATGATATGTACGTAATGGTGTGAAATGTGTAAGTTACTTTTGAGTAGAAGACAAAAAAATACAACTTATTATGAAAGACTCGTTTGAGGTCTGAGGGTTAGCAGTTTCTGTCTCTAAATCACAAATAACTAAATCATTAATAGATTTAATAGATATTTATATTAGATATTAGATATATTTAATAGATATTTTTAATAGATATTTAATAGATATAGGTATTAATAGATCATGAGAGGGGCCAGTATCTAAACTTTTCTGTGTGTGTGTGTCTGTGTCTGTGGATAGTTAATCAGCAACAAAAGGGTAACGCCTGGGCTCCTTGCTTCTGTGTTCATAATGCCTGTTCATTGTCCTTCTTATTGCTTTGTCTAGCCCAAATTCAGCAGCTAGATGATGAGGGCCCTCAATTCCTCACTACCGGCTCTTCCACACACTCTTAGAGTCTCTCTGACCTTTCCAGGAGAATAAAGAGGATAATCCTGCAGAAGCTCTAAGGTTTCTTCATTTTCCAGATGCTGTTATTCTACATTTCTATGATTCTAATTCTACTCCATGCTCTAATGGATGCAATTAACTCATTTTAAAATGGTGTCTTTCTTCACATGACTGCCAAGTATAGAATCTAAAAGTTTCTGATCACAAACACTGATGATTATGTGGGTGATTTCACTTGCTCTCTTGTATTTCTCTACATTGGGATCCTCGGATTTCATTTATTTATTTTTTACACAAACGACCTTTCTATTCATCCTGATTATGCTGAGGTTCTGAAATCTGGCTTTGCACTCGTATGCCTCGCTTGGAGATGGACAGGATGGGTGCTGTTAACTTCAGTGACAACGGCTGCAGCCCTTCTGGGAGCATTCTGGGGAAAGGTGCTATATAAACACAAAGCACTCTGCAAAGATGGTCTTATTCATCCTCCTAACATCTCATGAGGTGGGTGCACTGTGAACATTGTTAATACAAAGCTGCCAGTGCCACAAATAGAACAGAGATGATTTTCTCTCACCGCGTGAGGAATGACAACTTTTTCCTCACATTTCTTAAGGGGAATTATCCATTGGATGGCTTTGTGAATGCCAGTGTGTATGTATCTGTTGGATAGCTCACAAATGTGACCTAAAGACTTGTTTGCAAGAAAAGCAATATCCCGAGCTTAAAAGTTTATACATATGCAGGTGCCTCTCACTGCAGACCAAATTGAAAAAAGGTTAATGTGGTATCCAGAAATAAAAATGTGTAGAACTGCTTATAGGGAAGAGCATCTGTTGAATAAAGAAATGAATACATGTTACCTCTGGACATTCATACCTTACAAATGCAGGTCCTTGGTATTACTCATCATTGCTTTTAACATTTTAATAAAGATTATGCTGTAACAACATGAATTTTATCATAGCAATAAGACTCAGAAATGGCAGTCAATGTAATTAAATCTATTATCAAAGACTGAGTAAGGAGTTAACTCTTAGGTGAAGCCAATCCCCTTAGCAGACCACGTAAAAATTATTGCTCAAATGCCCCAGTGAAATGTCATAGTGTCCCTAGAGGGCAATTCCTGGCAGCATCAGAAAGAGTACATAAAGAGATATAAAGTACAGGCTGCCCATAAAGCATTACCAAGAAGCTATCTAAAAGAAAAATTCAACAAAAGGGATCATACTTTCAGTGGAAAATACCCTTTTCCTTGTGGGAGATTTGGAAAGCAGGATTTTAAAATAAAACCCATACCCAGAAAAGCAGATATACTGCTTGCTAATTATGAGGTGTACTAATTAAGAATGGCATTTTACAATTTATGACAGTATTTTATTTGGTATATTTCATTTTTAGACTCTTCACCTGTTGGAAGTTGAGTCAAACTTTGGTCATTAAAATGCATAAATGTGGCTAGCTGCATATAGATCTGAGCATGGCTTATCTCCCTAACCAACCAAAAGGTCATAAGTACATTAGTTGAAATTCATCTTCAGAGGAATAAAATTTTATTACTTATGGAGTTAAGAAGAAAATGTTTTCTTTATAGAATACTTTGAATTGTTTAATTTGCTGCATTGTGGGGTCCTCCTTTCAGTGAACAAACGCAGCTGGAGGAACTCACCTAGTTGGTAGAATGTATAAAAAATAAAATTGATCTTAAAAAGACTTGACTTCTATTTCATTCCACTACCAAACTAAGCAAAACCAAAGACATAGATAGCAATCTTAAAATTGTCTTTAAAAAACAGGTTGATTTTATTTAAGGGCAAATAAATGTGGCTTTTTCATATCTTGAGGATGATCAATGGCTCATAGAAAACTTTACGAGGGACACCTGGGTGGCTCAGAGGTTGAGCACCTGCCTTCGGCCCAGGGTGTGATCCAGGAGTCCTGGACTGAGTCCCACATGGGCTCCCTGCATGGAGCCTGCTTCTCCCTCTGCCTGTCTCTGCCGCTCTCTCTCTCTCTCTCTCTCTCTCTCTCTCTCTCTCTCTGTGTGTGTGTGTCTCTCAAGAATAAATAAAATCTTCAAAAAAAAAAAACTTTACTCTTTGGTTCGTGCATTTCTCTATTTACATACTGGATTTATGTACATACTTAGACATTGAACTCTTAGCTTTCCCAGAAACGATGTTCTACATAGCCTATCTAATTTGGTTTTCAGAGTGCTTTCTGAGAGCTTCTTGCTATCTTTTCCATCCTACAAATGAGGGCATAGATGCTTAGGGAAGTTAACTCATGATATCTTAGATTGTAAGAAGCACGGTTTGCTTTGAACCCCAGCTGACTCCAAAGTTTATGCTCCTTTATACTCTACCAGTGTTGACCAAACTGTTTTTAACAAATGATTTATCCTAATTGTACTTCTGAGATTTCAACTTACAGGGGCAAATGAGTGATGACTTACAGTGGTCAAGGCCACTGGACGGGGTTTTTATTACTTAGGGTGTCTGAGAGAAGGGGGCCCACTGGGTCATGCAGGACTACATAGGGAAGCATGGCTTTGGTCAAGAGCAGGAGAGAAATGCATGGCCCAGAGCCTTCATTGTATTTTCCAGAGGAAGGAGGATACAAGGAAGGGTTAAGCACAGCACAGCCTTAGGATTGGATAGTTTGAATAATTTCAGCAGGCTCCAGGCTATAGAGATGCTCCGTAGTTGTCTACTACCTGGCCCTGGCTTGATGTGGGGCAGGGAAAACACTGGTCTGGTGTGTGAGTCAGAAAAAGCAGGTAGCTGGGATGTAGACAAGGGATATATTTGTATGTGACAGATACTTTTGCAGGTATTACAGTCTGAATGTGTTCCCTCCAAATTAATATGCTGAAGTCCTAACTCCCAATATGATGATATTGGGAAGCGAAGCCTCTGGGAGATGGGTCATGTGAGTGGAGCCCTCATTGAATGGGATTAGTGTTCTTACAAAAGAGACCCCAGAGAGGTCTTTCTCCCCTTCTATGACATGAGAACACAGGGATAAGTTGCCAGCCATGAACCAGGAATAAGGTCCTCACTAGAACAAGACCATGCTGGTGCCTTGATCTTGGACTTCCCAGACTCCAGAACTATGAGCAATAAATCTCTATTGATCAGAAGCTATCTGATCTGAGGTACTTTTAACAGCAGTCCAAACAGGCATCTGGAAAGTTTACTGCCTTTAGGAATTAGCTAAGCCCAGGGGGGAGTAGTCAGTCAAAAATTAGCAAGGCCCCTCAGGGTCTCAAACCATCATAAAATACAGGAAAAAAAAAATCCCATCATTGATTAAAGAAGAAAATTGTCTTTGGTATAAATTTGGTAAATCATGCAAACTTTATACTTGGTTTGAATATTCACAATGCCAATTAGCATATTTAAGTTTGCATGAAGTCTTACAGTAAAGTAACCTTTTAACACTGTTTAACCCAGAGTTCCTTAAATTGATTTGACCCAACACCTATTAACATTTAGCAGAACATTAATTTTATGAACAACAACTTTTTAACTTTTTTCATATTTTAAATTGGGTGGTTTTATAAATCTGTCATTGAACATTAATTATAACATATATTTCATACACTTTGTGTATTGGTGATAATTTCTAATGTTAAAAAATACAATGTGCATTGAGGTATTTTGAAACAATTATTCTTCTAAACAGAATTTTCTCCCATGCAATGAAAGGTTTGAATATAACCAACCATTTCCAAAATGGGATCATCTCCTCAAAGATATTTACTATGTAAACCCCTTGCAATTCTTTTTCAGAGACAGTGAATATATGTGCATATCAATACTGTTCACCTACTTCTAGCAATTCCTGTAATGCTAACTCCTATATCTTCTTTAAAAGATGGGAAAATGATTCTTAACATTAATAAATTTAAGAACATCCAAAACCTGGCCATTGAGGATTCAGAATCATGCACTGCCAGAAATAACTTTTGCCTAAATTGGACCTTCTACATATGCAATGAGACCTGATTCTGTATTATTTCATGTACTGCTAAGCCTGTGTTTCTGTCAGTGAATAATTATTTTGAGTTATTAGAAGGAAAATGAAGCATAACATTTGCATGATTTCCCCCATACTACAGAATTAAGTCAACAATTAAAGGGGAGAAAAAATCAGCACACAAAATCCTGTGCTCTGAAAACAAAGGAACGATCTTTTCCCCTTCTTCCTCATCTTCCCAAGTCTTACTGACCCAATTATAAATTTTCCAATAGCACCATATGTAACCCAAATGGCAAAGGCCCTGGCTAAACTTTTAGTCCTTTCAGAGCATCTATGACTGGGATGATAGCCTCCATTCTTAAATGACCGAACTCAAAATGGGGAAATGAAGAGTGAGGAATCTGGTTACTTCAGGTTTGGACTTAAATTGCTCTTGAGAGAATTTTTCTTTTGCCACACTTTTCTCACCCCAAAGAGTTATCTTTATGGTAGTTTAAAGTGAGGGCTCACTTAATGAGCTCATCATTCCTTCTTCCTTCAATAAATATTTATTACAGGCCAAAATGGTCAGCCCCTTGATGGAAGACAAAGTCCCTGCACTCATGGAACAAATTCTGTAAACGGGAAGAACTAATAAGCACATAAATGATTTAAGTTCAGAAATAACTGAACATGAAAATACATAGAAATAAGTGATATAAAGAAAATTAACTGTTTGAAGTAAAGGGGAATGATTTGTTCACTACTCTGCATTCAGTGGCCAAGGGAGGACTCCCTAAGGAGTCAAGTGTTTAAACTGAACAAAAGAAGGAGCCAGGAGAAAAGCATCCCATTGAAACCTTCCTCCTTTCAACATACACTGAGCAAGAGTCCCCATCATCTGAATAATATCAAGGTACAAACAACAGCAACAAAAACCACATGAATTGTGTTTGAGATGAAAAAGAAATAATGGAGTGTTTAGAAAACAGTTCTCAAAAGCATGGTTTACTGGAATGTAGATGACTCTTTTTTCACTTTGAGCTTTCTTTAAAACGTGTAGATTTTAGTTATTCTTTCTGATTCTCATTTTTCAAAAGCAGTTGTTAAACAACCATCTTCAAATGCTCAAGTTAGAGAGTGACTTTGTTCCCTTCAATTTGGGAGTTAGGCAATCTGTGGCCATTTTGTCCTTGATCACAGGATTCTCAAGTAAGGCAACAGCTCTCTCACATGGGAAGCTTGTTAAAATATGAATACCTCATCTGAACCTTTAGTGATCCCAATAAAAACTACATCCTAAAATTGTTCTGACTTTACCTCCAACTGAAAGAGCAAAAGGCTGGGCTAGCAGAGAGCTTGGGTTGTTGCTCTCTGTGGGTAGGGATAGGAGTTGAGTTACACAATGGGAGAGCTGGTTCTCCAGTAACACTGGACACGGGGCTAAGTTCTCGAAGATCCACTACACTAGTGGTTTTCCTAAGGGGTTGGAAGGCTGGGCTCCTCAGATATTATTCAGAGGCCTGTAAAGTGAATTTTGGGTCCTACTTCTGTGTAAACTAGAGTAGCTTTTCCTTCAACTGGATTTTATATTGAGGTTACATATATGATTTCACTTGGAAAAGTTCTCTTTCTAAATAGATTAAACACCATTGAACTATGTAGTGGAGAAAGAGCTGGAAGCTGTATTTCCACAGAGCAGGCAAGGTCTGGAATCCAAAAGATTCTTGGCACCAGAAATAAGAGGTGAGCTCTTGGAACTGAGGTAAACTTATAGGTCAAGCTTGATAATGCTTGGTTAAGATGTTTAATGCACAGTTATGCTTTCTTTGCACAGAAAAAGGCAAACAGGGTTAAATTGTGAATAATAATAATAAATAATTTATTAAGGAACCACTAAATTACAAGATTGCATACTTTGTGTCATTTATTGCACACAGTGAGTCACTGAGGAAGGTGTGAATATTCCCATTTTCCAAGGGAATAAATTTCAGCTCAGAGATAGTAAATACCTCCCCAAGGTCCCCCAGCAGATCTAGAGCTTTAACCTAGGATCTGTCTGGTTTCAAAGATCATGTTTTTAATCACAACTTCCAAGTAGATCATACCTTAGAACAATAGTGCTTTGCCTTTTTAGTGATGAAATTTACAGACGATTTGATAACGTTATTGTAATACTTATTTTATTCCCAGTATAAGTTTATGCAGTTCAGAAATCAATCTAGATGAACCATCTCTAATAAAAACTGAGAGAAAAGTAGGAGAGGGCATCTCTTTACTTCTCCATCCATTTCAGAATGTGAGAGGCAGTCCTCATGTGAAAAGAAAGAAAACTATGTAAAAATTCAGGACCACACAAGTGCTTTGCCAATGAGAAAATGGAGTGGCAGGGACTGCAGGGCTGGGAGCATGAACAAATAAAAGATTAAGAAATCCTTCCAGTTTTACCAAACCACACCAAACAAAAACAATTACTTTAACCCATTCTTTGTGCTTTTACTCTCTTACTGCTCCCAAACCAGATAAAATATTCAGTGACTGCCAGTAATTGACTGTGAGTGCTTTCAAAGCTGAAATTGTTCTGGCCAGAAATAATGGAGGTTTGTTTCCAGAAATGTCTGGGGCTAAAGAAAGGCATGGCCAATTGTGCCCATGAGTTACTGACTTCATATGGCCATAGTCCCTGAATGGCAGCCACTTCTGTCATTCTGATTTAATAATTTATTTAGAATTCTCTCTCGTGGACTATATTCATGGTGAGTCCAAACAGAACTGAAAAACCATTTTCCTCTAATGACTATATAATTCTGTTTTTAGATTTGGGCAAATTTAGAAAGGACTTTATCTTCTATAACTGATCGTTTTTTTCTGATCTAGAATTAAATGTAGTAACACTGCCCCAACTGCTAAAAGGGAAATGTATACATCAGGCCCTTCCTTCTAAACTGGGCATTTTCTAGAAAGTGTCTGAATCTTAGTACAAATCAAATGTGCAAAATGTATAATATATTTTATGATGAAGAAGTACAACTGGGGTTGGAAGCTTCAATAAATCAGAACAGCCTCACGTTGGCCAGATTTCAGCTTTTAGTGGGTGGAAACCCATAAGATAATTGAGAAGTAAAACAGCACTGTGGTCTACAGGTTTTCCCATCAAAGGTTTGGCTCACCTGCTGACAAAAGCAATTTACGTGCTGTGGAACATGATCTTTTATCAAACAAAAAATAGAAAAGCTGATGGTCATCTTTTTCCTTAAAGGGTATGTAAGAAAATTGCTCATCTGTAAACTGGTATCTAAGTGATATTTTAATTGATATTTGTCAGTGACTCAACCACAAGAAGATCAAAACAACTCTGAAAGGATCTTGTCTATAGCATTAAACTGTATTATTGATACCATCAGGGCAGAAATAAATAACCTGCCACATTATATGCAGGATCTATTTTTCCCTGGGGAGCAATTATTGATATTCTTACTAAAATAATATGAGGGAGGCGCCTGGGTGGCTCAGTGGTTGAGAGTCTGCCTTTGGCTCAGGTCATCATCCTGGAGTCCCTGGATCGAGTCGCGCATAGGGCTTCCTGCCAGGAGCCTGCTTCACTCTCTATGTCTCCCCCACCCCCCTGTGTCTCTCATGAATAAATAAAATCTTTAAAAAATAAAATAACATGAGGAATGTAAAGATTCTATGTATAAATAAAATCTTTAAAAAATAAAATAATATGAGGAATGTAAAGATTCTATGTTATGGAGTTTAAAATATTGTAAATCCTATAGTTTAGGGGTTGGCAATTTTTTTTTCTATCAAAAGCCAGTCAGTCTATAACTATTTTAGGTGTTGCAGTTTACACACGGTTTCCATCTCCTATTTTTCTCTCTCTCTCTTCCTTCCCTTCCTCCTTTCCTCCCTTCCTCCCTCCTTTCTCCTTCCTTCCCTTTCTTTCTTTCATTTTTTTTATACCCTTAAAACTGCAAAAACATTCTTAGCTCACGGGCTATACAAAAACAGGCTATGGGTCTGTTAATCACATTTAATTTTTAGGGATATTATATAATGATAACCTCTGCCTAGAAACTGGCTGAGTCAAGAAAATAAGAAGGACAGGGTGAGGATATGCAATATGATTGACAATGTTTTTAATTAAGAGAAGATTACCTTCAAAATTCTGGATGTCCAAGTGCCCACCAGATATTTCCATTTTCTCTACCTACTTAGCTATGAATAGGACTTGGGCAGACCAGAGAGATGGAACATTTTGGAACCCACCCACTGTATTTCAGAAGCCATGCAAAAAACTCTTTCAGTCAAAGGCAGCACCAAAACAGAGTGGACAGAATTGTAATTTTTGTTGTCTATGATCTATAGCAACCTATTTTTTTTAAAGTTGCTTCATTTTTTTTTCTTTTTTTAAAGAATGATTTTAGGTTCATCACAAAGTTGAAAGGAAGAAAGAGCAATTTCCCATATAACCCCTCTAATCACCTCCCTATACACATGCACATAACCTCAGCCATTATTAACATTAATGCTCTGATGAAGAATGTATTTATATTTTCCCACCAGGAAGCTGGTTATCTTTTAGGGTATTTGATCCTTTTCTTTTTTAACACTTGCATGCTAGCAAACATATTTAAATGAAAGATTTTACTTACTGCAAAAGTCTTTAGAGTTCAGACATTTAGAAGTAGGACAAGCGCACAGACACCTGTTCAAATATTGATGTTAGAATACCAGCAAAATGGGATTACTTAGATATTCCCTCTTTCTGGTTTCTGGAGCGAATTCCCTTTTGTGCAAAAAGATGTTTACAGATACCATAATTCTGTTAATGTTCTCAACTTGGTAATAAGTGACTGCTTTTACATTCAAGCCCTTGGTCTCAGCATCACACTTACTTTTCAAATATCTTCTTGATAGTAACCCCAAGGTTGAATAATTCCTGCCATTATTGACTTGTAGGGACTCAACATCTTCTCTGAGTGACCTACATGGGGTGGGGTGAGGCAGCGGGGTAGGGATGTATGATTAAAGTTAGATCAGAAAGTAGAGCTATTGGGCGGTAAAAAACAACCTTCCCTTATAAACATGAACGGCATGACATTGAAACAAGTTGAAATCATAGGATTTTGCCAAGAGCATTCTAGAGTTTGAGAAAAATTTCCCAAGTTAGTTTTCAATTGCTTCTTACTGAACTCTGCTAACCAATTCTCTGCCTTGGAATAGCATTCAAGAGAGCATGAAAACCCAGCAGTGTCGATATTGGAAAGCCTCAAACTGTAGTGGGACCAGTTGCCAGAGACTCAGAAGCAATAGTTTACAAAAGAAAAAAGGAATTGTCATCAACCACTACAAAAGAAAGAGCTAAACAGCTTAAAAGTAGAATATACAAGAGAAGGAAAGGAAGAAAATATGTGCCTGCTTGAAGAAAAATACACTCCCTGATCTTAATTGCTCAAAATTGGGAGTTTAAGGGTTCATTATTTAAATGTTAAGCCTTTCTATGCATTAAAAAATACTGACAAGGTCTAAACAAATTGTTAACAAGTAATCAGGAGCATTCTTTGCTAGCCTTAAATTACCTATGTGAACAGTGTATATAGGGGCAAAATATTCTAGTTATGGCACAATGGGTTCTTTGTCCTTTTTCCACTGAAAGATTGAATTATGCTAGTTCCCCAGAAGGAGACCCCCCAAAATTATATAACTGGATATTTGTTTCTTCCTAAATAATGACGCTATCTTAAAAACTTGATCTAGAAGCAGAAAAATACATTACTTTTCTATTGTTTTGAGTGGCATGATTATATTGTGCTTTGAGTGGCCAAGCACAAGGTCTTGAATAACTCTGCCAATAATTGACTTGCAACATTGATGACTCAGTGCCATTGCCTTGTTTGTACATCCTCATACATCTGAATGAGACAGAGGCAGACGGGTATGGTGGAAGGAGTCCTGGTCAAGGTGTCAGAGAACATGGGACCAACCTATAGGATTATATCACCAGACACCCAATGCATCCTTCTGAGCAAGTTCTGTAATCCCTTGTGTCCTGCTGCTTCATTTTTAGAGGGGGCATAACAATACCTCCCTCCCTAAACCAGAGAGATGTGTAAGGTAGTCATGATATGTGTTCAAAGAAAAGTGCTCAAGAAATATAGGGAGTTGTTCAAAATGTAGCTCATGGGTATCCTTCCCAATATGAAAGCTTCTGAACCTTTTTTTTTTTTTTTTTGAATACTACTTTGGACATTCTGACCCTGAATCTTAGTCTTCCTCTTCTCCATCTTCCCTTTTGACCTCTGTGTTGAGGATGTCATTCCTAATTTACCAGTGAAACCTTTCAGATCTGCTTTTGAGTAAATCCTAAGGCTGCTCCCTTCTTAGCACATCCAGAGCTCGCATTGTGGTGCTGGCCTCATCATCTCTCACAGGATAAACCTAACTGTTCTCCTTGCTTCCACATGTCCTCCCCCAACAGTTTGCTCTCCCCAGAGCAGCCACAGCAATATTTTAAAAATAAAATTTGGATCTGGTCACTTCTTGATTCAAAACCCTCCTGATGAGTGCTTCTCACATAGAGAATTTCATCAGAAGTCCTCATCCCTTCCTGCAGTGCCAGTAGGGGTGGCACACTACCAGTTTTGTGCAGTCCAAGAGCTAAGGATGGTTTTTACATTGTTGAATGATTGTCACATGAACATACTACATAATTCAAATTTCAGTGTCCATAAAGTATTAGAACATAGCCATGTTTAGTCATTTACAAACTATCTAGGGTGCTTTCATTCATCCACAGAGTTTGGTTGTTCCTAAACACACATCATGGCCTGCAAAGCCTAAAATGTTCACTAGCTAGCTCTTAATAGAAAAAGTTTGCAACCTCTGCCCACAGGGTATAATCCTTCCTCATTCTTCTCATTGTTATTCTGCTTCAATCATGCTGATAGCTTATTATTTTATGCTTGTTCTTGCTACAGTGCTATTTTATATGCTGCTTCCTTTTGCCCTTGGATATTTTCCTGGATGTTCGTTCTATGACTTCCTCTTTCATATCACTCTAGAATATGGTACTTTTCCCAAAAAGGTCTTGACAATCCTACAGAAAATAGCACTGTTATAAAATTTAAAATAGTACATGCGAATTTTTTAAGCTCTAATCATGGTTTGTCAGAGTTCAAACTCTGACTCTTTTATATATTAAAATCTGGAACTGTTAAAAATCAGTGTCAAATATCACATACTTGATATTGAATGGCTCAGCTTAGAGAACAACCTGGGAGTGAAAAATTATATGCTTCTTTTTCTTTTTTTTCAGCTGTTCCAAGAGCTTACTATGTGACTCTGGACAAATAATTTAGCATAAAGGAACCTCAGTTTTCCTTTCAATGATTTAATCATATTCCTTATGAGCTACATTATAAATATGATGGATAAACATAGGCATATAACGATTACATTTTTAAGAAGATCAAGAACAGCAAGAACAATCAAATATCTATTCAGCATATAATGGCATATGCCATCTTTACCAGGATTTCATTCTCAAGACTTCTCTTTAGAAAAGTGACAACCTTTGCCAAATGACTACCTTTACTTACACCTTCAAAGTACATATCTAGCAATGGCACCTTTATTGGCTTCCTAGGGCTGTCATAAAAAGTACCACAAACTGGGTAGCTTAAAGCAACAGAAATGTATTGTCTCACAGTTTGGGAGGCTAGAAGTTCAAAATCAAGGTACTGGCAGGGCCATGTTCCTCTAAAATCTGTAAGGGAATCCTTCCTTGCCTTTCCACCTTTTGGTGGTTTGCCAGCAATCTTCAATGTTCTTTGGCTTGCAACTGCACAACTATAACATTTGCTTTCTTGTCATAACGTGTTCTCCCTGTGTCTCTGCCTTTACATGGTTACCTTCTTAAGCACACTAGTCATACTAGATTAGGAGTTTACCCTATGCCTGGACGATCTCTCAAATTTTACCTATTCCATCTGCAATGATTCTATTTTCACTAAGATGATATAGTGAGGTACTGGGGATGAAGACCTCAATATATCTTTTTTAGAGGAGTGGGATACAGTATAACCCACACAGTACTGAAAAGTGCAATTGCAAGGATCTTTAATACTTATCTTTGTGAATACAGGAGAAGTGCTTACTCTATGATGGATATTCTTTCATGGCATTTGCTCATTGTCATTGTAAACAGCATTTTTTGAGGAGGTTGGGGGGAGAAAATCAACAATTGGTACTGTGATTGTCCAGGTTCTTTCAGTGATATATGATAGTTACTGCTTGAGGCTCGAGTTGAAAAAGAAGAATGACCATCTGATGATTTCACTGTCAGCCTCAGATGTGACCCTAACATACTTATGATCACCCCTGGAGTCCCAGAGTCAGCTACAATGAGACCTTTAGATTAGTGGACTGCAGTTTTGTCAGTTTGTTCAAAACTAGAAACATATCTCATGAAATGCTGCTCTTTCACAGACCTTTTTATAAAATTCAATGTTTTCAATTCTTAGAGCAAGAGAGTTGTGAATATATTAACCATTTAATAAGAGATTGTAATGACCACAGGGCAGGTTTAAATTGACAGACATGAAAAAGTCAAAGAGTTTCCTCATTGGATTAGTTTATTCCTTACCTTTTAAACAGTTCCTGTGACATATCAGATACAGAAAATACACTAATATGCCTTATAAAGGAACTTACAGTTATGGCAGTGGAGTTAAGTGGTTGTGCCAGCCCTTCCACAGATAATAACTATTAAAATTGGATAAAATATTTAAAAACCCAATAATTTAAAGACATTGGATGTGTCCAATACTGTACAGAAGCTGGAAAGAGTGTATTTTTGAAAAAAAAAAAAAGAAAAAGAAAAACATAAGGCATAAGTATTGGGGGTAATTTCCAATCCCCATGGCTACAGCAGAGTAAAATGGTGGTAGAAAAACAAAGCCTTGTCAAATGTTTGCAGAAATAAGAGTTTAGGACTGGAATAGACTTAGAAATGTAAAGATGAAGTTCTGAGAGCAAGATAATTGCAGAGGAAGGAAACCAAAAACCCAGAGCATCTGGCTGACAGGTAAGCTATGCATGGTGAGGGAAAATTCTATAGGGCCCTGCAACAAAGCAGGAAGAGGTCAGAGAGGAATCTACCCTTGAAAGATAAAAGATGCATAGGGCAAGATACATAATTTTGCTGCTTTTTAAGCTGAATACATTTTCCAGTTGCATGAAACATAGCAAGCAGAAGGCTGAAGCCTCAGGGATTTGAAGTGTCAGAAGTGAGATCCTAAGGATATGCCACAGAAGCTAGATTTAGAAGGAAATTCCTAGAAGCAAAAAAAAAAAAAAAAAAGCAATAGAAAGGATAGCCCCAAAATATGAATAAAATCTTGGCCCAAATCCCTCATTGCTGAATTACACAGGCACAGGGAAGAAATCCAAGAGGTTAGACTAATAAAAGCATTTGGAATTCATAAAAACAGTCCAGAGATATCAGTAGCTACATGCTAAAAGAAAAGATAAACGTTGCATTCCACATTCAGGAAGATTAACTGAATATCGGAATAAAAGAGGACAACTCTCAGGACATTAAAAAATCCACTGTCACAACAATGTATTATCTTTAATGTCCAGTTTACAACCAAAAATTACTAGACATGCAAAGCTACAGAAACTTTGACCCATAAAAAGGAACAAAGACAGTCAATAGAAACTGACTTCCTACAGTCCCAGATATTGGATTTAGCAGATAAAAACTTTGAAGGAGTGATTATAAATATGCTCAAATAATTAAAGAAAGTATGATGCCAGTGAGTAAAAAGATAAGAAAATAAAGAAATAAATCTATAGAAAAAAATACAACTGAAAAATTCAATAAACTTTAAAAATTAACTCATAGACCCAACAGTATATAGGACATAGAATAAAGTATCATTAAATTTGGAGGCTAATCAATACAAATTACTCAATTTGAAGAATAGAGGGAAAACAAAACAAAACAAAAACCAAACAATTGTAGAGTCTAAGACGCTTATGTGAGAATATTAGCTAGGCTATTATATATGTAGCTGGAGTTACCGAGAGAGAAAGAGAGAGACAGATGACCTGGAAACATTTTTCTGAATAAAAAAAATAGAATCTTTCCAAAATTCGATCAAAATCATTAAATTCAGATACAAGTGACTTAAACTTCAAACAGGATTAAAATAGTGACTTAATAAACTTCAAACAGGATTAAAATAAAGAAAAACATGATTCCTAAATAATATTCCTAAATATTCCTAAACATTCCTAAATACATTGAGTTAAACTGCTTATACCCAAAAATAACAAATAAAATCTTGAACTCAGCCAGAGAAAACATACACATTAATAATAGGTGAATAATGCTACAATTTCCTGACTCCTCTTGAGAAACTATGGAGGCCAGAAGATACTGAAATAACACAATAAAATTGCTAAAAGAAAAAAGAAGCTGTAAATAATAAATTCTATGTTTAATAAAGCTATCCTAAAAATAAAAGTTAAATTAGAATATTTTCAGATAATTAAAAGTGATAAAATTTATTACCAGAACTGCATTACAGATAATGTAAAGGAAAGTGTTCAGGTTATATACACATATTTCCTTTTCTTAATTTCTTTCTTTCTTTTAAAAAGATTTTATTTTTTTATTTATTTGAGAGAGAGAGAGAATGAGCACAAACAGAAGGAGCAGCAGAGGGAGAGAGAGAAGAAGCAAGCTCCCTGCTCAGCAGAGAGCCCAATGCAGGGCTTGATCCCAGGACCTGGGATCATGACCTGAGCCAAAGGCAGACACATAATTGACTGAGCTATCCAGGAACCCCTTCTTAATTTCTTTAAAAGAGAAATTATTGTTTAAAGAAAAACAAAAAACAAAAAACAAAAAACAAAAAAACCCCTGCAAACCTCCCTCTAAAACAAGCGAAACCCAATAAACAAAAACAAAAACAAAATTTACTGATGAATTTATAATGTATGTAAATATATTTATATAACAATAGTTAAAAAAAGAGAAGGTAAATGGAAATAAACTGTTGTAATATTACAATTAACTTTAGAATATATATTTTAATTTCTAAGAAATCATGAGAAAATAATTTAGAAAAATGTAACTAGAAAACCAAAACATAAGTTAAAATAAAATTTTAAAAAACATTTGATTAACACAAAAGAAGGGAAGAATGGAAAAATTAATCAAAATAGAGTTAATTTCTAGTCACACAAAAATACAGAAAGTATGTATGCATAATGTATAAAACACTATGTATATACATTTAGAATATATTATGATGTATGTATATTATATATTTATATGTATATACATATTATATGTGTATATAAGCCTAATAATAACACATGGATAAAAATCTAAGACAAACTAAGGCAGAGAAATAGACAAATCTAAAATCATAGATGGAGATTACTTAAACTACTACCAGTAATTGATAAGACAAATAGACAAAAAAGAAAATAAAAGATCAGAAGGACATTACCAGACTAACCGGCAATTATAGAACAGCTCACCAAGTAACAGCAAAATACACATTCTTTCTATGAACATTTCCAATTCTCACCCTGGTGAGCCATATATCAGGACATAAATTTTAAAATTTTGACATTATAGAGTAAGTTCTCAGACTAGAATGGAATTAAAATAGAAATCAGCAACAACAATATATGTAGAAAAAGTCGAAGTATCTAGAAATTAAGTAACACACTTCTTAAAAAGCCACGAGAGAATCAAGCAACCACAAAATAAAATTACTCTGAATGGAATAATATTTATCTAACCACCACATCAGCTATATTCCACAAATTTTAGTTTATTCTCTAAAATTAGTTTATTATCTAAAATTTGTGGAATATAGCTGATGTGGTGGTTGGATAAATATTATAGCTTTAAATGCATATATGAGAAAAAAAAAAAGAGTAAAGTCAATATGTAAGCTTCCAGCATAGAAAGCAGAAAAATGGACTCTCAAAAGATGTCTATGCTCTAATCCCTGCAACCTATAAATATGTGACCCTAGATGATGAGAAAAACTTTGTAGATGTGATTAATGGTATAGCCTGGAGATAGGGAGATTATCCTGGAATATCTAGATGGTCCCAATTCTATCAAATGGATCTCTACAAGTAGAGAATCTTTCTCACTTGGGTTAAAGAAATAAGATGGAAGAAGGAAGGAAGGTTTGAAGTGTGAAATGGACTCGACCCCACCATTGCCACTTCAAAGATGGCAGGGACTACAAGTCAAGAGATGACTTTCAGAGGATGAGACTGATCCTCAGCTGATATCCAACAAAGGAATGGGGATCTCAGTCTACAACTGCAAGGTACTGAATTTTGCCAAAAATGCAAAAGAGTGAGGAAATAGATAATAGATCCCCCTCCAGAGCTTCCTGAATGGAATGTGGCTCTGCTGATGCTTTTAGTTTTGGCCTAGTGAGATTTGTCAGACTTTAGATGTACAGAACTATAATGTAATAAACTTATAATGCTAAAGTTACTGCAATTGTGGTAATTTGCTATAGCAGAAGTAGAAAACTAATGAACTGATTAAAAACAAACAAACAGAAAACACAAACTACTAATATTAAGAAAGAGGAGATCTTACTACTGATCCTACAATACTCAGAGGATATGAGAATTTGATGAGCATTTTATGGCAATAATTATGATAACTCAGATAAAATATATAAATCTCTTAACTAACAAAAGTGACCAAAGCTAACATAAAAGGAAATAGAAAATTTAAATAACTCTGTATCTATGAGTAAAATTGAATTTGTTGTTAAAAGTCTTCCTGCAAAGAAAACTCTAGACCCAGACAGCTTATTGATAAGTTCTATCAAACATCTAGGGAAGAAAAAAAAAATCCTAATCCTACACAAAATGTTTCAGAAAATAAAGAAGGAAGGTGTATTTTCCAACATATCTTACAAGATTAATCTTACTCTGAGAGCATACCAGACAAATACATTCCAAGAGAAGAAAGGTGCCAACCAGTACCTTAATGAACAGAGACACAAAAATCCTTAATAAAAATATTAGCAAATAGGGACGCCTGGGTGGCTCAGCGGTTGAGCATCTGCCTTTGGCCTAGGGCGTGAACCTGGAGACCTGGGATCGAGTCCCACATCGGTCTCCCTGCATGGAGTCTGCTCTGCTTCTCCCTCTGCCTGTGTGCCTGCCTCTCTCTCTCTCTGCCTCTCTCTGTCTTTCATGAATGAATAAATAAAATATTTAAAAAAATATTAGCAAATCATGGGCACCTAGTGGCTGAGATGGTTAGGCATCTGCCTTCAGCTCAGGTCTTGATCTTGGGGTCCTGGGATTGTCAGGCTCCCTGCTTAGTGGGAAGTCTTATTCTCTCTCTCCCTCTGCCCCCCATCCTCTCACCCTCAGGTCCCGATTGTGCTCTTTCTAAGCAAACAAATAAACAAACAAACACACAAATAAAATCTTTACAAAAAATATTAGCAAATCAAATCCTTGGTATATAAAAAGACAATACACTTTCATTATTAAGACACTTGGCAAACAATGAATAGAAGAAGACTTCCTTTTGTGGTAAAGGGTCCACACGAAACACCTTCTATGGATATCATATTCTGTGGTGAAAGACAATGTTTCCCCTTAAGTTTGAGAACAAGGAAAGGACATTCATTCTCACTATTTATATTCAGTGTTTTACTGCCTAGCTATTTCAGGCAGTTAAAAGGGAAAAAGGAAAAATAGATAGGAAAGGATGAAGTGTTTTGATCAAAAGTAGATGTTGTATTTGGAAAATCCTAAGAAATACATATGCTCAAAATACCCACTAGAATAAGTAAATGTGTCAGGATAGCAGTATAGGAAGTCAGTATACAAAAACCAAAAGTTTCTATATATAACAGCAACAAAAGTTGCAAACTGAAATTAAAAAATACTATTCTACTTCAATAACATCCAAAAACATTGTGTACTTAATTTATAAATTTAACAAAAATTGTAAAATACTTGTTTACTCAAAACTACAATTCATCACTGAAACTAAAGAATAACTAAATAAATGTTTATGGATGGAAGACTCAAAGTAGTTAAAATGTCAGTTCTACAAATTGAACTATATATTAAATACAACTCTAATAAAAATTTCAGTAGGCTTTTTGAGGGAAAAATTTATAAGCTAATTCTAAATTTATATAAAAATGAAAACAACTTAGAACAGCCAAAGGAATATGGAAAAAGAAAAAAACAAAGTTGGAGAACTTATACTACTTGTTTTCAAGATTTACTACAAAGCTAGAGCAATCTCTACAGTGGTGGAATTAGTGAAAACATAGATTATATCCCTCAATAGGGACTCTAGAAGACAACCAACATGTATATGGTTGATTGAATTTTGGCAAATGATTCAGGATAATTAAATGGGAGAGTTTTTCAATAATAATGCTGGAGTATTTCGATATCCATATAAAAACCTGAACCTTGATTTTACATCGTATCAAAGATAAAAATTAAAATGGATCATAGATCTACATGTGAAAAATTAACATTATAAAACTTGTAGGGAAAAACAAAAAAAATATGTTGCCTTCTAATAGATGAAGATGTCTTAGAACTCAAAATGTATGAACTATGGAGGAAAAAATTTATATATCAGTTATATGGTATGTTTTGGATTAATCCAAATTAAAAAAAAGTTACTCCTTGAAAGATACAATTTTAAAAAAATAGAAAAAATCATATGCTGGGAGGAAATATTTTCCATATAGATATTTGAAAACAAAGTCTCTCCAAAATCTAAAAAAAACTTCTACAACTAAATTTTAAGAGAAGAGATGGACAAGAGATTTGGACAGACACTTCACAATAGACCAATGAGCATATAAAAAGATGTTACATCCTTACTTCTTAGGGGATGCTGATTAAATCCACAGTAAGGTACCACTGCATACCTGGTAGAAGGACTAAAATTGAAGAGTTGGCACTATCAACCATTGGCAAAGATGTCTAGCAACTAGAACTCTCTGCAGGTGAAAGTAAAAAAATTTTACAATGCTTTAGGAAACTGCTTGGTTTTCCTTATAAAGTTAAACATACACCTATCATAAGACCAAGCATTTTCATCTTTAGCTATTTACCTGAGAGAAAAAAACTCCTATAGCCATATAAAGACCTGTACGTGAATGTTCATACACCTGTGTTCATAACAGCTGCAAAATGGAAATTACCCAAATGTCCATCAACAGGTGAATGGATAAACAAAATGTGGTATAGTCATACAATGGAATGCCCTTCAGCAATAAAAAAACCCCTAGTGATGCACATAATAATATGTATAAATCTCAAAGGCATTATGCTGAATGAAATGAGCCAGACACAAAAGAGTACACACTGTATGGTGCCATTTACATAAAATTTTATAAAATGTAAATTAATGTGTAGTGATAGAAAGCAGATCAGTGGTAGCCTACCTAAAGGCTAGGTGTGGAGAATAGGATTGACTACAAATGGACTTAAGGAAATTTTTGTATGAATGGAAATGTTCTGCACTATCTTGATTGCTATGCTGGTTTCACAGGTGTACACGTTGGTGAAAACTCTTCAAATTGTACACTTAACCCGGGTTCAATTTATTTTATGTAAATTACATATCAATTTAATTGATTAAAATACTATCAAGTATCTGTCAAAATAAGGGCAGAATTTTGGGGATTTATCCCCAAACCCTCAATTAAATAGGGGTCAGCTGCATAATAAATAAGCCTAGTATAATAGAAATACTCAGAAGATAGTACATCTTCAAAGCATGTCCTTCTTCCCAGGAGAGCATGCCATTACATCTTTATCATAACAACCTTTAAGAAGGTGAATATTCAGAGAGCATTATCTCCCTATAATATCATCCCTAGAATAAAGGGCTGTTTTAATATGCAAGCATGGTGGATTTCAACATGAACAGAAGAGCTTGTTCTGTCCATTTCTCTGTGGCCTGCTGACATCACCCTGTAACCAGTAGATTCTGAGGGATGCTATTTGTACTTCTCGAGTGCTACTTTAAAGAGCACACAGAAAATTTCAGACTCTATGATGTGGATGTAAAAACAACTGTAGTAAAATGTTTCCCAATTCCCTTGAACTTTGCTTTCCTTTGGACGATCGTCAATCATTCGATCAGCTCATTATTACTCAAGTTAACTATAGTTCCCTAAATTCTTCTAGAGATCCCAGCAGTTACTGTGTAAGAAAGAACTACCTTATTTTAGATGATCCAGCCCACATTCCAATAGATTCTGCACATAATCAGAACACCAGAAAACTCTCTACTACCCCTACTTGCTGTCTAACCTACTGGTTGTGTCTCATCATCTCCAATTATGCCTTACGTGTCCACTTCTTTTGGTGTCTTTGTCTGAGTCCTTGAAATGATACCTAATTGGATATTTTATTGTAGTTTTTGGCTCTCTCTGTTTCCATATCTATATTTCTGAGCCTCCCTGATTCCATTCCCCACATTTTTTAGCCAGTCTCTTCTACTTCTGTACTCAGACAAAGCTTCTGGACCCTACCCCAGATCATGGACCTCAGTCTACTGATTTGGATGACAGTGACACCCAATATTCATTAACAAGTACTTAATGAGCACCTGTTATGTGCTAGGTGTATCTGGATGCTTGGGATTCAGCAGTGAACAAAACAGACCAAACTGTCTGCACTTGTGAAACATCTATTTTAATGGAGAGAGTTCAACAATAAACCAATTACGAAGTATATGATACATTATGATAGAAATGATAAGTTCTTTGGAAAGAAAGCAGTGAAGGAGGATAAAGAGGGTTAGAGTGGATTGTACTTACAAAAAAGTGGTCAGAGAAGGCGATACTTGGGGAAAACATGAAGGAAGTGAGCAAGCAATGGATTTGGAGCTCAAGAAGAAGAATGATCCAGGCTTAGAGAAGATCAGGTGCAAAGATCCTGAGATGGGAGCAGACCTGGTGTGCTCTATGTGTATATAAGTACACGAATGTGCCTAGAATGTTAGGGCAACAGGAGTAAGGAGCGAGAGTCAAGGTTTGATAATCCTTGTTGACCCTGCACAGCTCCCTTTTATGTCATTGTCTCATGGTGACTATTAATATTATCACCTGTCATTCTCAAAAGTGTCCAGGTTTATTTAATTTATTTTATTTTAAAGACTTTATTTATTTATTCATGAGAGACACAGAGAGGGAGAGAGAGGGGCAGAAACACAGGCAGAGGAAGAAGCAGGCTCCACACAGGGAGCCCGACGTGGGACTCGATCCAGGAACTCCAGGATCACACCCTAGGCTGAAGGCAGGCGCTAAACCGCTGAGCCACCCAGGGATCCTGTGTCCAGGTTTAAATGAAAAATTGTACACTCCACTTATTTAGTCAAATTTGCATGTCAATACATGAATATGACAGAAAAATTCAAAGGGTACAAAAGAGTATACAGTAAATGCAAGCCTTCCTCTCATCCCTGTGCCCAGGCATCCAGTTTCCATTCTCAGAAACTACTGTTACCAATTTGGAAGGCATCTTTATAGCAGTGTTAGGAGCAGAGGAGTAACACCCTCTGCCTTCCTTTTTTTTTTTTTTTTTTTTTTTTTGCCTTACATTTCTAATGGAACTCTCGGGCTATGCATGAAGAAGAGACTGCAGTAGAAGCACGGGGTCAGTTAGGAAGTTATCACAAGAATCCAGGTAAGCAAAGAACTTCCTTAACTCAATTACCCAAAGATGTGAGAAAATAGAATCATGTTTGTTTTTTTTTTTTAACTTTAGAAAGAGTTGCCATCTATATCTTTGGCTTCGAACAGCTTTCTCTGAGCCCATCAATCTCAACGAGGCTCCCCCATAGTTTCTATCAGAGCACTTGAACTTTTCCTTCACAGCACTTAACACAACTTGTAATAATACACTTTGTGTTCCTTTGTTTAAAAATGTCTTACATTTTTAGCTTTTTTTTACAGTTTCTTTTATTGAAGTATAGGTGACATACAATGTTACATTAGTTTCACGTGCGAAGCATAGTGACTGGACAACTCTATGCATTATGCTAATGCATATGCACTCTAAATAAATTTAGTTAAGGGATGCTCTCTGTGATTGTAGCCATCATCTCTTACCAGACGGTGCTAGTACAATACCATTGGCTATATTCCTTGTGGTGTACCTTTCATCCCTGTAATGTATACATTCCATAAGTGGAAGATTATGTCTCCGCTCCCCTTCACCCATTTTGCCCATCCCCCACCCCATCCCATCCAGAAACCACCAGTTTATTCTATGTGTTAAAGGGTCTCTTTCTGCTTTTTTTTTTTTTTTCCAATTCCACATGTAAGTGAAATCATATGGTATTTGTTGTTCTCTGTCTAACTTAATTTCACTTAGTATAATACCCTCAAGTTCTATCCATACATTTTTCCAAAGAAGACATAGAGATGGCCAATAGACACATGAAAAGATGCTCAATATCAGTAATCATCAGGGAAGTGCAAATCAAAACCACAAGGAGATATCACCTTACCCCGGTCAGAATGGCTAGTATAAAAAAAAGAAATAACAAGTGTGGGTAAGGATATGAAGAAAAGGGAAACTTCTGCACTGTTGGTGGGAATGTAGATTGGTGCAGCCACTGTGGAAAGCAGTATGGAGTTTCCTCAAAAAATTAAAAAAAGAACCACCATGAGATCTGGTAATTCCACTATTGGGCATTAACTCAAAGACAATGAACGCATTAATTTCAAAAATATATGCACCCCTTACTTTTATTGCAGCATTATTTACAATAGCCAAGAAATGGAAGCAGTCCAAGTGTCCCTTTATCTAAAAATAGATAAAAATGCTGTGGTGTACGTATATAATGGAGTATTACTCAGCCACAAAAAAAGAACAAGATCTTGCCATTTATAACAGTTTAGGCATTTAGAGGAGAGGAACCATATCCATTTCTTTTGTCAGGTAGTCTAGGCCTTTTATAAAATAGACACAAAAACACATTTTGAATGAATGAATAAATGGATTAATGAAGAAATCACAAGTCCTCTCTTGCTACTCCTCCTACAAAAATAATCTAAGAACGGCTAACCTTATCTTTACCTCTGTCCATCCACCTGAGTTTCTAAGTTATTAACATTTGGATCAGAATAAAAGAGCAAAAAATAAGCTAGTTTCTCTATTTCTATTGCATGTATGTCTTTATCTTCATTCTTATAAAAACAGCAGAAAACCAGGGAGGCAGGAAGAAAGCATAAGGGTTATAAGATTTAGTATAAATCAGCATTTGTATATTTACTGAGGAAATATAAGTGTATTATTTTGACAGTTTGACAGTGTGAGTAATAGGCAGTAGAGAATATTCTAATTTTACACTTATATTTTATATTACTAACATATAGGTTATAAAGTGACATTTTTGAATCATTTCATTACTCTAAAGTGTTAGGGATAGGTATACACAAGAATGTTTTTACGTGTTTAAGAACGCTTGCCATACATTTTAGTCTCAAGGAGAGAGATGTTCTCTTTATTCTCTTGGGTCACATGTGGAAACATCTCAACAGATAGTAGAACAGCATTCTTTATATACACTTACTGTTCTGGTGCAATGATTCTCTCGAGTCCTGAGGGTATTACTACATCAGTGAAGTGAGAAGAGGGTATGGAATCAAGGGATTGGCCAACCCACACATTGATTCGGCGCAAATGCACAGGCTGCGACATAGAGTTTATTAACTGATTATCCTCTTGTATTTCGTTTAAACCACTTGACCCCAGTGCCTGCCCAAAGTGACACTCCCCTTCCTCTTCTTTGGAAGTTACTCATCTTCAGTTAGGCAGAATAAGAACAACAACAACAACAACAATAACAATTTGGCTATTTCATGGGGACACTTCCTCTTTGCAAAGATGAGGAGACAGAGGCCCAAGAAGATTAATTAACAAAGTCATTGGTAATTAAGGACTAGGATTGATATTTTCTGTTATCCAGCTTGGTATTTCTTGCTTCTTTTCTTATTATAGTGAAAAAATACAATATGACAACTGTATCAGTAATAACAATGATTTTTTAAAACCCAGAAGGAAGAGAAAACACACACATGGCTATACAAATATTACTGAAGCAAACATGAGGACTGAAGAATATGCAAGTTCCAAGAGGTCAGAAACAAGACACCATAATTTTTTTTTTTTTTTTTTTTGACTCTGAGAGCTTCACACTATGCTAAGTTTGCCACAGGCTGATTAATCAAATTACACTTTTTAGTGTATCAGTTACAACTTCTACTACATTGTAAGTTCCTAGATGACCAAGATATGGCTTTTTCACTTTTCAATTTCCCACAGATCTCAACATAGCCGATACTTAGTAAACAGTTACAATGAATTGAGCAAATGACACAATTTCAAAAAGCATTATGTATATTTTTACATTGCCTTTGTGCTTCCATTCCAGCATCACATATAATTTTGTCTGTTTGTATGTCTATGTGTAAAATAACAATGCTCATTCTCTCGATGAGGTATTTTCTACTTCAGTATCTATGCAATTATAAGGTGAAAACTATTCCAAACGCCACAAGAGCTAAATGGCAAGTGTAGAACTACTGTTAAAGAATTTTGCTCTTGAAATTGTAATGTCATAGCACTTCAGCAAGGGAAGAAGAAAAGCCATTCTGATATTATGCATGCTTAGGTATTGGGATGTGGGGTTATTACTGGTTCTTTTTCTATTGAAAAAATGGATAGGGTAAAATCTAAAGTAATTTCAGTGTTATTCAATATTTTATTAATGGGGGAAGCATCATTTTAACTGCAGCCATCTATAGAATTATGGACTGATTACTAGTTCAAATGACAGAGTCCTACAGTGAAACCCATAATTTTACATTACGTTCTGCAAGAGATGATAGCAGTTCTTCACATATAATGGTATTGCTACCCAGAATCTTGTTAACACTCATAGTCTGAGAGGTTGTGCTTATCTTCTCTCTCATTCTTATTTTGAATCAGAAAGAAATTTTTTTCAGAGGTCTACTGGCCTTTTTCTTTTATATATGGGACTTTGGCCAATTAGACATTTTCATAGATGAGACACCGTGGGTAACAAATTTAATAATTTAAGTAGAAGGGTAAAATTACAAAGAAGTGAATATTTAAAAAAAAAATTAAGAAATGCCCATACTGTGGTTTGACTTGTATTTAGCTCTTTGTAGCTATTTCTAGTCACTGATTCTATGGAAAGTACTTTCAGTTTAGTTGCTTGTTACTGGGCAACAATTTATTCCAATTATAACTGAAATGTTCCTAATAGACAGTTACTGGCGGATAAAAACAGATTTTAAAAATGAACTATTAAATCCATAGTATTTTCTCTTGATGCAAGAGGCAGAAATTATTCTAACAATTGACATTTTCTAATGTTCCCAGGTCTTTCTAGACATTTCAAGTGATTTGGGGGGCGTTGGTGAGGACCCAAGGGGCGGCATGGTTCAGAGCTGTTAAATGTAGAAATGACACAATTAGATAGAATAGCTACTGAGACTGGGGACCAAATGTTACCAGCGTATGGAATGCCACATTCTCTATCAGATGCAAATGGCATGCAATCTTCAAACTTTCATAGGAGAGTTTTTCTTTAGAAAAAGGTCTTAATGGACATTTGGTAACTACATTCTCTTCCTGACAATCACCGTATTATTTTTTTACTTACCTATTTAAAAAAAAAAAAAAAAAGAAAAGAAAACACAGCTAACAAGTGACAATGGAGGATAAGCAGAGCATATCCCTTGATACTTTATATGTATTTTTTAAGGCAAAAAAAAAGAGAAAAAAAAATCTTTGTTCCTAAGTTTCTCAACCCAAATCCAACCAGACTCACTGACAAGCCTAAACCTTTCCATGTATATTACAGCCTCTGAGGCTAGAATCTGTATAAGCTCAAATGAAGTTTGCCACATGGATATATTTTAAAATGAGATGTGTGGTGTGCAAGAAAGATTTCTTTGTTTTCTTTCTTCTTTATAATATTAAAATGCAGTAAAAAATGGACTGACCGTAGTCGCCAATTGACATAAAATCACACGCATGGAAGGAAAAGAAGTACATCAGTTGTAGATTTAACCTTAGGAACTTTATCTCATAGTCAACAGTTTTGTGTTTTGAAATGTGTCTTAAATGACCTGATCAGTTCTAATGGTAGTAAGAAGAGACGGTTGCTGAGAATTTATTCCACTTAGCTCCAGCTTCTCCCCGTAACAGAATAACAGGCAAGAACAATTGCAGCACCAGTCCCAGGCACAGGATCTAGAAATACTTGTTGAATTTAATTGGGTTGAATTAAAATTTGTCCTTTTAAAGAATAAAGTTGGCATCTCCAGTCCAAGGTCCCCAAATGATCTAGGCTCTCCACAGTTGACTGTCTAATGAACTCCTGACTAGTTACAGATCAAAGGGATTAAAATAACTTTACTCAGCACTCACTTTACTGTTTCATTATCTGAACTAGGGAAGTCTAGGATAATTACCATGCTACCTAAAAAAAAAAAAAAAAAAAAAGTTTCATCATCATACTTCCTGTTTGGTGAGTAAACAGCAGAACACTTATGGTCTGTAACGGACCTATTAAAACCCTAACATCCCTGCAAGCGAGTAAGTTGGAGAACTCAAGAATGCTCCCTGACAGGACACTGAAACACCAACCCTGAACGATCAACAACTCATTGCCATAGTGCGACAATCTTAACCCTGTTGCAACTGGGTGACCAGTCAATTTGCAGGGAGAAGCATCATCAGAGCACATAGGAATGCTGTTATTACCCATTATAAGTATGACGCGAAGGTCACATATCAGGCAATTACACCTTTTCATTACATGCTAACCCCTCACGGCAGGGAAGCCACGCTTATGACTGCATTAGACAGACAAAGCCTTCAGCTCTTAAAAAAAAAAAAAAAAAAAAAAAAAAAAAAAAGAAAGAAAGAAAAAGAAAAGCCAAAGGGGGGGGGGGGCAAAAAAAAGAGAAAAGATAAAAAAAATTAAATTCGTTTTCTTACCAGCACGTTGCAGCACCAACTCGCTCACAGGAATGTTGCCTTTACAGGTTTCTCTTTTAATTATCCTGGAAGCAGGGAGACAAAAAAAAAAAAAAAAAAAAAGGCAAAGAAGAAGAAGCAGGGTGGTTAAATTAGCGTGCTGGAATCTTTTCAGTTTGTCGCAGAGTAGAAAAATAAAAAAGGGGGAAAAAAAGGCTCAGTAATTTAAATTTGCTCTCAGTTCAGGCTGCATCGTTGGGTCCCGCCCCTTCTTCCCGCTGGGTTCCACTACCTGCAAGGCTGGAATTGACAGCTACTGTGCAAACAAAAAAGGCAACAAGCATGCTGGTACCGTTCTCACTGCTGTTTGGGTCTCACTTGTCCTGACAACTAAAAATCATCGGTGGAAAGGTATCCTACATTTTCTATCTGAAGCATTTGCATGTAATTCCCTTCCATTTTAATGATACACCATAGCTCATGATGATGGAGTTTGATTCCTGTTTTTCCCCCCTCTTTCATTTTTTTCCCTAAATATGCATAATAATTCTAGTTACTATTATTATTTATATTTTTACTCTTATCATTGTTCAGCACCATCCTTTGGCATTCTTTCTGCCCTCTCCTCTCCAAGTCACGTTCTCTCCTGTCTTTCCCTTTTACTCCTAACCATTGACATTTCTAGGGATGATAGAAATACCCAGATTATCAGAGTTTCCACTTCTTAGGCGATTCTTTTTTTTTTTTTTTTGAGCATTTAGTATTGAGAATAACTCAAGAGACAGAAGGGCCTAGGAAGAACCAGAAACTTCTAAAAAGGATGCAATATTAATAAAAAAGTCTCCACAACCAAATCCAAAAAGTTCATTTTCATATTTATGAAAGGGGCAGATAGCTACAAATCATACAGAGAGATGTGCTATACATTGCAAATTTAACATAAGGCATCCCCTATGGAAAACCACTTTAATTTTAGCAACAAAAATAAAATGGCTACTTAATGTGTAGCATGTCTTGTCAGTTTGTAGCAGAGGAATTATGAAAGGTAATAATGCCTATCCTTCTTTTGTCAGAATGAAAATAGCTTATTGAAAATTTACAAGGTTTTTTGTTGTTGTTTGCTCAACTTGCTTTCCAGATGACGCTGCTGTAGCCTATTTTGGTATGGAAGCTACCTGCATGTACTGTGGATTATCTAGAAGTTTGCCTCTTAATCTGAAGCACTGCTTCTATAATGGTATATAGCATTGGATCTCCTATTAAAATATGAATTTTCTTAGATAGGCCTACTACTCTAACATAAGAGTACCATGCTGATTGGCGTGTCATGTCACATAGTCAGGGTGGGCGGTTAAGGAGTAAATGATAAAATGCACATGGTTCTTTGCTAGTGGTTGCAAACATGAAGGAAAGTTATTTGTATATAGGAGAGTTATTCATATATGACAGCATTTAGTTTATTTTTGCTTGTTGGTTTTTGTATTTTTTAAAACATTTTTCCCTTATCCCTACCTCAAGCCATTTAAATGCATTTCACTATTTCTACACAATTTGTACAATCTCTGAAAAGTCAAGAACAAGCTTGACTTAATGGACTTCAGTGCACTTCACTTTTTAAAGTGAGATTTTCAAAAGAGAAATGATCAGCAATATAACTTAAATAAAGATGATTTAGCTTTCTTACTTCGTAAAAATTTAGCTGAATACCAGATATTCATACCGCTATTTGAAGTTTCATTATAAAGGCAAACCAATAAAAAATGGAAAAAGCCAAGGAAGCAGAGAGAAAAGCTATATATTTGCCTTGTATTATAAAGGCCAAATATAAGAATGGGTGGGTGGCTCAGCAGTTGAGCATCTACCTTCGGCTTAGGGCGTGATCCCAGATCAAGGGACCGAGTCCTGCATAGGGGCCCCCTGTGGGGAGCCTGCTTCTCCCTCTGCCTATGTCTCTGCCTCTCTCTTTATGTCTCTCATGAATAAAAAAAATAAAATATTTTAAAAAATAAAAGGAAATATAATAAATTATGTTCGTCAGGATTATTTTTCTGTCAGCAATGAATGCCTTCACCGGATTCCCATGAACAACTATAGCGTAGAAAAATAAGGCAAGTCAAGTGCTCAAGAAGCCATGTTAACTTCCCAGGTAGTTAGGTAATCAGCTTTAATGAAACAGTGGTAAATTACACCAATGTGCTAATTATGGTACTTTGTCACAGCATAAAATGCAATAAAACCAACCCATGTCTTGGCTTGGAAAGTGTTATGCATAGATTTTTTTTCCAAAAGATTTAACTGAAGAGAGATTTTATTTTCCTGAAGCATTCCATAATTTCAAGTGGCTTTTCCTCAATCCTTTCTTTTTTAAAGCATTCTAGAAAGATATGTAGAGTTGAAAATATGTAGAAGAAAACATTTATGTAGAAGAAAAAATGTGTAGAGCTAGAAAAAAAGCAATGATAATGGCTTTTAAAATTGTTGTCTTACCTGATAATTGTATATTTTATATGATTAATATGCCAATAGTAAATACTCTGGCTTTACTGTGAATAGCATAACACACTTAGAACATGTTAGGGTATATACAAATATACACAGCAGCACACGTTGGTTTATATTCTGAACATTTCTGTTTTAAATGAAGAAGAATATTTTTATGGTTGTCAATCCTGACTGAGTACAATTTGCAGAATATTAGTCTAGAGCAAACAAAAAATTCTGACATTGAACTTTAGAAAAGGAATAGGCTTTAGGAAATGTATTAACCTCATGAAAATTACTATTGTGTTGGGAGACCAAATACCATCTTATTGCATATCTCATAGCCAACCTGAGGAAAAAAGCACTTCAAAAATATCGTACTGAATTGTTAGGAATTCTGTGTAAGGTTAGACATTTATATGGTTTTCAAATCATGGAAACAGGTCTCAAATACTCTGAACAAGTTTATTAGAAATGTGTTTTGAGAAATTCCATCATAGCTTTAATGTTATGCATTATTTAAATCTTCATGCTCAGAGAAACTCAATGTCAAGATGAGAAATGCTTGTTGATTTTTTTAAGTTTATCAAATTAATACATTTTTATCTTCTCAGTTATAGTTGATAATTTTTTCAGACTTATCTGAATAAGACTTATCTTAAATATTTGCATATTTAAAAATTATTTTATTACCTTTTGATAAATGTCTCCCTCATTCTGAATCAACTCTCTTCACTGTGATTTTACTGTTTTGTGAAATACTGCCTAATGAACAGTATTTTGTGACCTTGATTTCTTACTGACTACAAGAGCCAATGAATAATGTTTTTTCTTTACTTCAATAGAGTTCTGAGAAATTTCTCATATTTATTATATCATTTAACTATCATAGTATGTCCCTTTAAAACTGAATAACCAAAAAATATCTCACTGCTGTCATAAAATGGTCTGCTACTCTTGGGTTGTCTTTTGAAACATATTTCCATTATGAAATCAATTTTATCATATTTATGAAAAGTAGGCTTAATTTGACTTCTTAAACATACACACACACAGACATAGACTTCTGGATTTTTAAAAATATTTTATACACTTATTCATGATAGACACAGAGAGAGAGAGAGAGAGAGAGAAGTAGAGGGAGAAGCAGGCAGAGGGAGAAGCAGACTCCATGGAGGGAGCCCGACATGGGCCTTGATCCCGGGACCCCAGAATCACACCCTGGGCCAAAGGCAGGCACTAAACCACTGAGCCACCCAGGGATCCCCCAGATTTATGGATTTTAAGATTTTCATTATCATTTTTTTAGGATCAAGTACACAGAAAGTTATGGATAGTTCAGACCGGGTATTCAGATTACAAAGTATTGACTTGGAAGCTGACACTTGGCCTAGGATTGAACAAAGACTTAAACCTCTAACATTCTCACACAGACATATGGCAAATGAACTATTCTGAAGGGTAAGGTAGCCCATATGAGTTGGAACTCAAATGGCTAAACAAAATGTCACTTTACTAGTGGTGCTGGGAACAGGTGATACATGGAGTATAATGGTGGTTCATAATGGGAATCAACATTAAATTCTATCTCTACACGAAGTAGCTAGAATTTTGTAGAACATATTGGAAAGAAGCAAAACTTCCTTAAAAAGCAGTTGGAGAGTGTATTTTGAGGTTTTAGCAAAGATGAAAGTCCAGGAAATTCAAGTCTCTATACTGTCCAAGGTGACATAGAGCTTATTGAATAGGATCAGTAGAATATATTCAGTGCTTCAAAGGAAAGGTGACATCTCACCTAGATAAAGAGGTGGATAATAGCACAGTTCATCCTGTGGGGGCTGCAAGGACATGCAAGTTCTGCATGACGTTAGTTTGAAACACATCCATTAAAGAATTCAGTTGGACAAAGTACAGAAGATGGCCAGTATCTGGGTCTAGCTCCCAGAAGAGTGATCAGAGGAGAAATGATAGTGATGAGTGTTGTGATCATATAACAGAAACCAAAGAATGATGAGCAAGCACCTCACAAAAATGCCAAGAAATAAGAAGAATTTCAGGAATGGCAAAGGAGGAGCTCAAGTGACGGACGAAGTGGCATGAAGGGTGAGAGGGAATGTGGAATATGATGGGGTCAAAGGATTCAAGTGATATGATTTGTGCTACTCTAGAGCATCAAATATTGCAAAGATTTCAAATATATATAATTTGGACAGGAATAGACTAGAAAATATTAATAAGAAACACAGACAGCTAAAGGCTACTGGCAAAACAATTTCATTGTAGTGGTGAGGTCAGTTGCCAGATAGCACCAGTGATAAAAGAAAGTTGCCAAAGCCATAATTTCATGGAGTTAACGATAACACAATTAAATTTAATTAGAATTTATTAACCATCTTACAGCAGTTCTATCTGGCAATGTAGTTTAGGCTTTAGATAGTAAGTTATACAAAAGAACAAGAGTTCAAGGTTCCTGTTCTCAATCTATTTAGAATATATGACAATCTATTTTGAATACAGCTGATACTTGAACAACATAGGTTTGAACTGGGCAGGTCCACTTATAGGCAGATTTTTTCGATAAATAGTCAAGTACTGTAAATGTATTTTCTCTTCCTTAGGATTTTCTTAATACCATTTTTTGTTTTCTTGCTTACCTTTTTGTAAGAATAAGTATATACTGTGCATAACATAGAAATATGTTAATTGACAATTTGATAATCAGTAAGGCTTCCTGTCAACAACAGGTTATTAGTAGTTAAGTTTTTGGGGAGCCAAAAGTTATACATGGATTTTTGTGTGGGGGTTGGTGTCCCTAACCCCTATATTGTTCAAGGATCAATTGTTTATACAACTGCATGTAAAGCTTTATTTTAGAACTCTTTCTCATGTAGAGAAAATTGTGACATGATCGAAAGGACAACATATGTGAATGCATATATGAATCTCTTTTACTAATATATAGCATTCAACTTGGCAGAAGCTATGTTTGTACATAATTTTAAATATGATTTATGTAACACCTAATAAGCCAAGGAGATATCTGTGGAAATATTAGTCTATAAATATAAATATGAAGTATACCATAATGTACCTTATATTAAACAAACATCCCAGAAATCACACAAGTATAAATGTATAATGTCACTTCAAATAGTGCATTATTCAATTGTTCATTCTGGGCTGAACTGGAATCATTCCATCCTTGTTTCCAGTACTTCACTTCAGTCACTGCCCAGGAGTTTTCTCAAATTAGACACTTTGTCAATTGATTTATAAAGAAGTTTAACCCTCCTGTCTTACAGATGTTCCACAAAATGCTCTTCAACATACTTCTATTATCTGATACTGTTAGGAAAGCAGAATTAAATGACTTGCTATTTTGGCACTTTAGTAAAGGAACATAGAATTTCATTACAAAACCCATTTCTTCCAAAGCCAGTGGTGAGAAAGTCTTTGTGAAAGTAGAGTTATTTTTCCCAAATCATGATTATCTATATCTATCAGAACTGACATTCTTTTTCTTTTTTAGATGTAGGGAGAAAAAAACAAAGAGAATAATACAGTGGAGAATATAGGATTTGAATCCTGAATATCTTAATTTTTTTTTTCTAAACTAATTTCCCTCTGTTACATCATTTAAAGCTGCTTCAAAGTTGAGGACTGTAGGTACGGTTTTCCTGGACTCTGAGTTAACTTATATGTATAACAGTTTGCCTCACAGTGCATAACATGTTAAGGTTTTATTATTGATTTATTTAGACAGCAGTCGAACAATTCAGTTATATTTTTATGCTCTGTCTTGAACTCTATCCATTTTCTGCAACATGACATAAATCTAGAATTTCCATTACTTGCCAAATATAATCCAATATTTATCATTGTGGAAAAAGTCAAACAAAACAAAATAAAACAAATGACAATTAAACTAACTATCCCTAAGCTCACTACTGTGAAAAGGAAATGTCTTGCTTTATAATTTTGATGAAAAGGTAAGCCAGTCCATTTTCATAGAAATATATTTGTATATTTTATTTTCCAAATGGTCTCGTCAAATGAAGATGTGATGTGCTTAAATGATCTATGTCAAGATTACACCTGAGTAAAGGTGTCCTAAAGGCCTATGCACAACTTTATATGAAGTTTGTGTAGCATCCTAGATGCAATGGGAAGTCACTGGAGTATTTTAAACATAATTATATATGTATTGTTGAAAAACAAATCTGCTAGCAGCATTTACAATAGGTTGAGGTGGTGAGAATTCCTATAATGATATATTACCCTGATAATATTTTATCTTACTTGGTTAAAAAATGATTTAAGGGAGTTTACAGGGAAACATATAATCCAACAATATAAAATAATGATCTCAAGGAGAGGGAAAATAAAAATACAAAGACAAAGAAAATAAAAAATTAATGAAGAAAATGATACTCTAATATTATAGAAGTAGGAGGTAATTTGGCTCTAATATTCCCAAACAATGTGAAATAAAACAACACAATCGGCTTCATGTGTCACACTATCCATAAGATAAAAACAAACCAGTTGTATAGGAGAAATATAGATATTTGAGATAAAAAATTAGGAAGATATTTCTCTCATGGCTTCTCATAGAGACATCCCAGACTGGTATATTAAACAACTTCCTCAACACAAATATTTGTATCTTATATACTATGGGACTGGTTTTGGTTATAAATGGGCCAAACTTCTTATAAAAAAAGCTAAAAATAATTAAAATTTTAGTCTGAAAAGCAATGAAATACTCTACTACAACCCTAAAACAAACCAAGAAAACATAGTAAGCAATTAACTGATCAATTAAACCAACAGTAAGCACTTAATTTGTGCCAGGCACTGTCCTAGTCATTAGAGATACAATTGGAGCCAACAACCAATATTTTCTCGCAGACAAGAGAGGATACAGACAAAGTAATAGCACGCTGAAATTGTGAATGATGAGTAGAAGGATGGGGAAGTATAGTATGATATGGGAGGACAAAGAAAGGATAGCGCCTGCTGATACTGAAAGAATTCTAGATGGCTTCCAAGAGGAAGTGACATCTATGCAGCACCCTGAAGGAGAAGAAAAAGACTAGGTAAAGAATGTACTAGGAAAATGGAAATAGGTAAAACTGTCACACTCAGAGGGAACAAAGAAGTGGACAATTTTCCTCAAATGAATTAGTATTTCTAGTGCCTAGAACAGAGCAATCGAAATAAATTCTAAATCAATTCCTAAGTAAGAATAATCTCTTAACAAAAGTTGATAGAATGACACTTGCTGAAAATAGTTAATGACATTTATCTAAAACTTGTGACAAACATTGTGTTGTTTTAGAAATCAAAATCATTTCCATTAAAATCAGAGAGATGAGAGTGACTTCCATTTTCCTTGTTATTCACCATTTTCTGAAAGATTTTAATCAATAAAAGTGAAAAGATAAGCAGTGTATATATTGAGAAGGAATAAACAAACTATAATTTGTCTTTTTTCTTTTCAGATGACATACTTATCTATAGAGAAAATGCAATATATGTATATATATATATATATACATGGTTATATACTTATATAACCATTATATATTTATAACTAACAGGAAATCATCAAGGTTACTGATGAAAAATGCATATATAAAACTTAAGAATACTCCTATATTTCAGCAATAACCATAAAATTTAGTGGAAAACACAACTCTTTATATACTAGGAACAAAACTGTGAAGCCTTAAGGAATAGACATAACAAAAGATATGCAAGATCTTCTTGGACACAATCATAAAATATTATTGAAATAAATAAGGTAGGATATGAATATCTGAGTTACACAAGGTTGTAGAGATCTAATATTCCTCAAATTAATATATAAATGCAAGGCAATTTTAGTCAAAATCTGATACATTAGAACTCAGGGAAGATCCAAAATATATTGCTTGAACCATGCAAGCAATCTCTTCTATAAAATATGGATTTCAATTTCAGAATTTTTAAATAATTTTATTACATTTACATGAATTAAAGGAGAACAAAATGGGCATGTGTTAACAGATGAAGTAAAATTATCAGTACTGACAGCTTTAAACTGTCAAAATGTATGTAAAAATAGAGTCCTAAAAGAAATATAGTAAACTTTTAAATAAATATATTTGAAACTATAGAGTAGAATAAGAAAACATGAGGCCATCCCTCATAATAACCAAAATCTCTGTGTATTTCCCCTTCCCCAGGAGTAGTGCTCCAACTGGGCCAACACCAGATTCTTAATATTTATCATATGTTTAGGACAGGTAAGCCTAGGTCCTCATTTCACCCCTGACAGTTTGTCTCCTCTTTAGAGTTTGACTCTCTTTCGTCGTCATTGCTTCTATAGCTCTATGGTACATTTAAATATTTTAATTTTATAATATCTCTAGCGCTTCACATTCTTCTCATTGGGAGGGTTGGCATGCTGTGAACACCTCCGTCCTATCCTTCCCAAAATATAATGTTATTTCTGCTTATTTTTAAGATTTATATAAATGCTATCATGCTGTATTTGGTTTTCTGAAATTTGTTGTTTCACTTAGATTCCTACTAAGCCTATAGATGTTGTAGCTGTAGATGATCAATAGTCATTCAAGTAGAATATTCTATTCTTAATTTATTTTTTTACTCTTCCACTGACAGATACTTGGATTCTTTCTAGATTTTTGTTTGGTTGGTTTGGGTTATTATAGACAGTGCACATATTATACATCATCTGTTGAACATGTCTAGTTATTTTGCTGTTATGAAAAGTGCACACTGTCAGTACATATTTTAGTTTTTAAGCACTATATGGCCAAGATTATATTGTTGGTTTATAGGATACAAATCTCCTAAGATGTGCTTCCATGCCTATAGTGGAGTACACGGACAATTTTTGTAGCAAGACAATGAGAGTAAGGCAACAAAAGCCCCAGATCTTTCAGAGATGAAAGGATTGGTATTCCTCACTCAGCAAGCACCCTAGATCAGCTGAAATATTAGATAATAGGGAATCTTAAGTTATATAAGAGTTCCAGAAAGTTAAGAATAGAGATAATCAGTGAGGGGGGCAATATTTGGAGGGATAATACATGAAAATTTCCCAGCTATTTCATGATAAAAAAATAGGAAAATACAGCCTCAAGAAGCATCCAAAGAAAATGAATAAAATAGAAATCTACCATGAACACAATGAAGACAAAAAGGTAAAACACTATTAAAGAGGCTTTGACTTCTAGCCATGATGTGAGAACTAACTGTTGGACTTACCTTCCTGCTATGAACAACTAGAAACCTGGGTAGAATATATGAAACTGCATACCAATGTTAAACCATAGGCAGCTCAGGTCTGTCATCTCCACGACAAAAGAAACCTGAGATGAGCACCATATTTACCCCAGTTCTCTGCCAAGGAAGGGACTCCTAACTGCAGCAGAAGAAAGTAGAGCTAAAGCAGAGTATCACAGGGTCACTGACACGAAGAGGTTGAGAACAGATTTCAAGGCTATTGAAGCAGCTGAGATGTGCAGAATAGCTGCCAGAAAGGAGGAGGCAATGGAGAGAGGGAATCCTTAGTATATGTTCCTTGCTTAAGGTGAGGTTAAGCATTGCCTAGGACAGAGTGGCTGTTTCAAGGTTGGCAGTGAAACCAAAAGACTGCACATTTCCAGGAAATGTTGGGGTTTTGACTCTATCATAATGGAAGGATCTTGTTAATACTATGGACATTCAGCTGATATATCAGCACAGTTATACCTTAGGGATAACAATCATGCCCCAAAATAACTGTAATTTTTCTTAACAAAACCTAAAACTAAGTTAACAAAATCATTTAAGATGTCAGTAACTTAACTATGTTTTGTTTTGTTTGCTTTTCTGTTTGTTTAACAAAACAGAACATTCTTTAAAAGGAGACATTAACCCATACTTATTATAACTGATCATCCTTCCCAACTGGCATTCTTGCATGCATTCTAGACTGTAGAATAGGCCATAGATATATAGGTTATATATAATATATTTAATATTATTATATTATCATATATATTATATATTATATATTATATATTATATATTATATTATATAATCAAAAAGAAGACATGAAAAAAGAAGCAACAGGACAACAATAGGTGGAGTAGATAGAAAAGAAGTAGAAAAACGACAATTAAACCCAGCTATGTCAATAACTACATTAAATGTAAATGAATCAAACGCTTTCATTAAAAAGCAGAGATTAGCAGACTGTATAAAAAACTTAGAACCAGCAAAATGGATTCTATGTGATTCACTTTAAATTATAAGCTACAACTAGGTCTAAAGTAAAAGGATGACAAAGTTATACCTTGTAAACATTAAAAGAGTGAAAAACAATGAAACATATGAAAGTATATAAAGGCTAAATTTGTGTAAAACTAGGTAGATTTCCAGATAAGTAGTATTAGCAGAGATAAAGGGGGAATTTTATACAGTAAAGGGATTAAATTCAACAGGAAAGCATATAATCTTAAATGCACATGTGTCTAGTAACAGAACTTCAAAAATATGAAGCATAACTGACAGAACTAAAGAGAGAAATGGACCAATTCAAAGTTATAGTTAGCAATTTTGACTCTTCTCTCAGAAATGGTTTGAACAAGCAGACAAGAAATCAATAAGGATATAGAAGATTTGACCTCAGAACATCATATGCAGTAACTGAAGTATATACTTTCTTTTCAAGCGTACATGAGGCAGTCACAGATATACCATATTTGGGGCCATAAAACAGGTGTTAATAAATTTCAAAATAAGTGAGAAAAAATAACCAATAACAGGAATGATAGAGCAGACATCATATATTTTCCAGGCCCTATAAGAATAAGAGAACACTATCTAAAATTCCACATAACATATCAGATAAAATGCATAAATCTGTTGAAAACCTTTACTTACAAGAAGAAATAGAAAACCTGAAAGTTATTTATTAAAATAATTAGACCCGTAATATTATATCTTTTTGCAAAGAAAAGTCCAGACCCAGGTATACTGGTGAATCCTATCTAATGAATAATGTTCATTTTTATACAAAGTGTTTTGAAAATGGAGAGTAGAACACTACTCCAATTAATTTATATGCTATAACTGTAGTAACAAACACTACATGGATATTACAAGAAAAGAAATGCACAATCCAAAAATATCTTATGATTTAAAGATATACCAATCCAGTTGTTCTGTAATGCAAATCCCAGGAGTTTGACCATGAAAAATTAAAACATATATCCCCAAAAGAATTAAACTTGATGTTAATAACTGATTTACTCACAATAACCAGAAACTAGAAATAAGAATATGATTAACAGGGGTACCTGGATGGCTCAGTGGTTGAGCATCTGCCTTTGGCTCAGGTCAAGATCCCGGGGTCCTGGGACTGAGTCTTGCATCAGGCTCCCCACAGAGAGCCTGCTTCTCCCTCTGCCTATGTCTCTGCCTCTCCTGAATAAATAAATTAATCTTAAAAAAAAAAAAAAGAATATGCTTCAGATGGTGGGTAAACAATGTTTGTACAGTGGAATATTCCTTAGTAGTAAAAAAGAAACTGAAAGAGACACTCAAACTAAAGATATACTCAAGAAAATAAATGTCTCTTATAGGTATTATATTTAGTAAAAGAAGTCAGATATAAAATAACCCATAGAGTTTAATTCTGTTAATATCAGGTTCTAAAGAGCCAGAATTAATCAATGCTGATAGGAACCAGGCTAGTGATTTTGTGGGGTGAGGGTTAGGGAGATGGAATGTAGAGATGTGAAAAAAGCTTTCTGAGGAGAAGGAAATTTTGAGGGTGGTTGTTACATCGACATATATACTTGTCAACATTGAACTGTACACTTATATCTATGCAAATTATCATATGTTTTGTATATAGTTTGTTTACAGTAAAAGTTGTGGAAAACAGAGAAAATAGGTGGAAGAGTAACAAAACAAGGACAATTGAAATAACTGCATATATTTTAAATATAACAATATAAGTCTGAAGAAATTGGAATATTAATTTTGAGGCACAGAAAGATTATCCTAAACAAAGATGTAAATTTAAAATTTCTGTATAAAGTATTATTAATGTCTATTAATATTGAGATTTTATTGAGATTTTCATCAAAAGTGACAATTTAAATATTAGAAAAAATTTGTATGTTTGGAGAAAGGTGAGTAGAGTTAAAATCCTAGAATCTTATTTTCTGAAAACAAATCTTGTTTTCTAGAAAAGCTTTATTTTGGCTTTAAACTTTATTAAGTTAAATATTCATGAAAAATAATTCAACAGCAATCACCCATAACAAAAAATCATACCAAAAGAAAGAAAAAATAGGGAACTTAAGTTTCAAATCATAGAGGAAAAATATGAAAAATAAAATTGGCAAACAAACAAAATGAAAAGGTCATAAGCAAGAAAGAATTGTAATTGTAACAAATACTCATATAGCGATTCCTACAACCCAGGCTGGTTTAAGCACTGTATATATATTAACTAACTAAACCCTCGCCACATCTTTATGGCTTTATGACTATACTCATTTTACAGAGTAGGAGAGTGTGACACAGAATTTCATGAAGCTACTAAATGGCAGATTCAAAACTACACAGGTTGGTTACAAAACCAACTCTTGAAACCATATCTTATTCTTCCCCAAAAAGTGGAGCAGAGAAAATTAAAAGGAGATAGAACGAAAGCAATTCCAAAATAGTGACAATTATAATAAATGTATAATTGTTTATGACAATGACACCTAAAGTTACTGGTAAAATTACAGATTTTTCAAGGGATTTTCAAAAGTTACCTCTCTATCCCATTGTGAGTGGTATATACAATATGAAAACGGTAATAGCACAATGAAGGAATAAGATACGTAAAGAAAACAGAAACCAAAACAAATAGCAGGTAGCTATATTTATATAAAAACATACTTTAAGATGAAACATATTGAGGATATAAAGGATCACTACATAATAATAGAGAGGTTCTATTCACCTGGAGCTTATAGGTTTGCAAGCTTGTATGTGTCTTATGAAGTAGGCCACCCATAAATATAACACAAAAATTAATAAAACTGCTTTTGAGGTTCAGCTCATGCTAGTGGTGAATAGATTTTGATGAAGTGATTCAGATAGAAATTTGAGCCCCACCTTAAGAAAATTTATGCTGTCCAATATTTTAATATATTTTAATTGTATATAGAAATTCCCATCTTATTTTTAAATATGGTGATGGACATTTTGCCAATAAGATATTTCCTCATTATCATTATTTCTGCCTTCAGTTATATTTATAAGGATGGATTACTGATTTAGGAGTTGAGAACACAGTTCTCAAGTTTCTGATTTATATCATTTATATTCCTAAATTTGCCTCTTGAAAAGTCAAACTAATTTGCATTCAAATATTGACATATGAGAATTCTTTAGGTATTTTAATTTTTTAAAGGCTTTAATAATTTCATAAATAAAATGGAATGAATGTATATTATTTTAATTTTAATTTGATTTCTAGGTCATTTACATAACATTTTTTCTTACTTGTCATTATATGTCTTGTTTGGATTCTGTTTTCATGTTTTGCCCAATTTTCTCTTAGGATGTTTATATTCTCTTTGAATTGTAAGAGCTTTCATGTATTAAAAGATATTAAAATTTATATTTTGTATATGTTAAATTTTCTGATAATTTGTCTTTTTAATAGACAAAGTTCTTTGTTATTAAGACATTTAGAAGTTTGATGTACTCAAATCTATCAGTTTTTTTCTTTTAGGATTTTTTTTTTACTTTGTCATGTGGAAAATAATCCTTTACTATTGAAAGATTATACAATGATTTCCATGTATTTCTATGCATGTAAACTAAATATATGCCTAAGTAACTCATATTTCTGTAAAAGAAATCACAACAAAAATTATAATTAGAATTGAGTGAAATAAAATTATAACTGAGTAAAAGAAATTATAAGTCAAAACGTGTTGAATGCTATAATAATAAATTGAGGGATGTTGAGAGTCATGAATATTTATTCTAGGAAATAAATAAATCAAAAGAAAGTATAAAAAGGGCAATAAATAAGCCAAAGATTAGAAACCAATGGATTAGAACATAAAGATACCACAGATATTTAAAAATTCAAGTTGTTTTCTTCAAAAGAATAATAAAATAGACAAACCTCTTATAAATGAACAAGTAGCAACAAAGGGGACATAATTAGAGATAAATTTAAAATATAATTAGAATACTACAAGCAACTCTATGCCATTAAATTAGAAAACTTAGATCAAATAGACAAATTCTTAGAAAAATATAAATTTTTATAGCATGCTCAAGAAGAAAGAGCAAGCTCATCATAACCAAAGAAATGTAATTAGTATTAAAAATAATCTCCTGAAAAAGTCACCCAGCTCAAATGATTTTTGCCAGTGACTTCTACAAAACTTTGAAGAAAAAAGATCATTCTTCTTTAATTCTATCTCTTCCAGAAAACAGTAAAAAATTAAAATACCCTCCAACTCATTCCATGCGACCAGTATATTCTTGAAGCCAATCTCAATTGTGATCCCGTATCCAAAACTCCTTAAAACAATCTAATGCAGTATTATGTTAAAAAAGACAGAGTTACAAACTCCCCTCTGGATGTGTCTATATTTACTTGAAGCATCACTGAATTTTGCTATCAACTGACCACTACAGGTGGCCCAACTCTGTACCTGCATTTCCAGGATTCCTACATCTGTTGGCTTCTGCCTGGGTTCAACCGGTGTGAAGCACTGGAGGGGAGATATGAGGGTAGAAAGAAGGGAAAAGCCAGGACATTTCTCCCTAGCTTTATCTTGGATGGAATTTCTAGTAGTAAGTGACTCTTCTGTGGCTCTGGCCAACACTGACTGACTCCGCTTTCACTGGGTTTTTCCCAGCACAGGTGCCTCACTGTCCCTGTCCTGCTTGGCTTCTGCCTTTCTATCACCTTTGTAACCAATTCCCTGAATTAAACTGTCTCTCTTATGACACATACACACACAAAAGAACCAAGTAACATTTATATGAGGAATGTAATCACTGGAATGTACTCACCATATTAACAGATTTTAAAAGACATCTATATAATCCTAATAAATGTACAAATTAATTTCACCCCTGATTCCTGTTTAAAATTCTTAGAAAACTAAAGCACTCTGTCTAATAAATGATAGCCTACAAAAATATCATTTTTCATGGTGAAACCTTAAAAAAAATCCCTAGGGGATGTCTATTATCACCATATCTTTTTAGCCTTGTATTAGATGCACTAGATCCTAAAACCTGAAAAGAAAGTAGATGTAGAGGTATAAGAATGAGAAATAAACAAATTCTCTAATTCACAGAATATATAATTATCTATAAAGATAATAGACACTAATCTTAATTATTATCAATAATAAGGATGTTTGGAAATGAGGCTGGCTAAAGAAGTAAATCAAACAAAATTTGTGCAAGATAGGAATGGAAAAACAAGATAATTTTATTAAGAGATGTGATAAAACAATCTAAATAAAGATATATATATATATATGTACACACACACACACACACATATATATATATTCATTACTTAAAAGCCTCAGTATTATATTTAAGTCTTCCTCAAATTGATCTATATATTTAATTTGATACAAATTTCAGAAGAACATCATATGGGACTTTAAAAGTTGATTCTTAAATCTATACACAGCACTCCAAGGCCAAAATCAGCCAAGAAATTTCTAACAAAGAAAAAGATGTGTATATGTGTGTAGGGTTACCAGGTATCAAGATCTGGTATTAAGTAGTAGTGTGGTATTGGCTCAAAGGAGCAACATAGGGAATTTATCAAAGGAGCAACATAGGGAACTTAGAAATAGATCCATCTATCCATGAAAACGGGTGTCTCTTTTCACACCGACTTTGCAATAAAACAGGTCATTTAGTTCAAGCTTATATTCTGTGGGATTCTGTGCCAGTAACTGGGCATATTCTAAACTCTGTCAGGATAGTTCTTGCAGGATAAGGAAAATCCATATCCTGCTTAAGTGTCAGTTGTAGTAAGAATGAATTACTGGCCCTCTAGAATACAAGAAGTCCAATGTAACAGATTTTACCCCAAGTGGCTGGCTAATCTCTTGCATTAAGATACCATATTGAGAGCTCAGGTTTGGTCTCTGCTGCTGGCAGGGCTGGATATTTAACAGCAAAAGGGAGCTAAGCCTGAATGAGGAAGAGCCTTGGTGAAGAAGAGTCACTGGGCTCACGCATAGCCTCATCTATATCATCTTTTCTTCTCTATTTATGAACTGATTGTGCAAGGACAGAAGATGGCTAAGGACAGAGCCTACCTGATATTTATCTACAAACTCAAGCTATTTAGCTATTGAATTCTTCCTTTTCTGGTAGGTTTTGATCTCATAGGTCCTTCACATGTCTCTTTTCCTCTTCTTTGTTTCCAATTTTTCTGTGTGGTTCCTTACCAATCAATCAAGTCATTGCTATAGATCATTTATTCATACATCTTCTCACTCCAGTTCACTCCTCTCTTTACCAAAGTGATGACCAAGTCTACTGCTTGTAGCTCTGCAAATAGATTTTCCACCATGGCTCTTGGAGGTCATCCCTGATTAGGGCTGTAGTATATCCATCATTTGTACCAACATATTGAACTAAGTCATTTTTGAAGTAAGGCTTCTCCTCTCTCCTCTCTCCTTTCTTCTCTTCTTTTCTTTCTTCTTGTAGGGAATGCTCCAGGAGGTCCATGGTCATGCGCTGGAGGAAAGCCATCAATGCAACAGATCTTGGTGGTATGAGCATTTGAGGAATCATTTCTTTTTTCATTTCGGGGGTCATCAGGACCTGCTGATGACAAATTCTGAAAGTATAATTTTTATTTTATGATGGATTATGGTGGCATTTCTGAATATATAACTTGGTGAACCTGAGCATACCCAGCTTATCATGTACACTAAGGTATTTTTAGTCAATTGATATCTCCTATTTAGGCATTCACTGTCTACTAGGGCCAGAGAGCATGCCAGAAGCTGCTTCTCAAACATAGGTGATATCATGCTTTATAACCCTAGTGTTCTCTACAGTGACTTACCTATTAGAGTTAGCCAGGGGCTATACTTAGTACTTTATCTACCATAAATACTTCTAGCACCACTGAATCTGTCAGGTCTTATCAACTGAACCTGTGGCAAAGTTCTCTCTTACTCTGTACAATTAAAACTAGCAGTATCTTGAGTCACTCAATACATAGGCCCAACTACTAGGTACAAATATGTTACATGCTGCCTCCAAAATCCAAAGAAAACCATCAAGCCTGTGGTAGTATTTCCCCCTCTGTGATAAAGGGTAAAAGGTTCTAGCCCCTTTTTCTTACATGGGTATCAGAGCACGTCCTGTATTATTAGAATATGTTTTTTTAATTTTATTTATTTATTCATGAGAGACACTGAGAGAGAGAGAGAGAGGCAGAGACGCAGGCAGAGGGAGAAGCAGGCTCCATGCAGGGAGCCCGACATGGAACTTGATCCCGAGCCTCCAGGATCATGCCCTGGGCTGAAGGCAGTGCTAAACTGCTGAGCCACCCGGGCTGCCCAAGAATCTTATGAAGATTATGAAAATGGAAAGTATCTGATTCTTGTAGGGTGTGCCCTCTGGCATATTATCTACCTTTACAGGGCATCCAGATTCTGATGATATGCTCACAGGGCATTCTAATATCACATGAGCAATACAGGGGTCAAGAAGATATTTTATCAAAATTTCTAATCAAAATTTCTAGAGTGTATCGTGACAGCACAGGAGCTGACAAAGCCTTGGTATAAGACACTGAATTGGGGACGCCTGGGTGGCTCAGCGGTTGAGCATTGGCCTTTGGCTCAGGGCGTGATCCTGGGACTTGGGATCAAGTCCCACATTAGGCTCCCTGCAGGGAGCCTGCTTCTCCCTCTGCCTGTGTCTCTGCCTTTCTCTCTCTCTCTCTGTATGTCTCTCATGAATAAATAAATAAATATTCTTTAAAAAGACACTGAATGTGTACTGTTATTCTAACCATGTGAAAACAAATAGCTTTGATCCTCTTTACCTATGGATATTGAAAAGAATTCACCTTATCAAATGATATTCACAGTATCAAGAGCCAAAATTCCAAAGCATCAAAATCTGTGATGATCTGTCACATTAGCAGAGATTAGAGCTACAACTTGGTTAGGTTTACAGTAATCCACCACCACCAGACATAATGCATATATAATTTTTCATATAGGCCATAAAAATGACTAGAATAAGAGCATAATAGAGGCCCTTTGACTGGCAAGTGATCCATTCTCGAATTCCATCTTGAATGTAGGCTTTCCAATTTGCTTAGTTTCTGTTCTCATGAAAGCAAAACATAACACAATTGCTTGAGTATATGCAGAGAATCTGAGAAGAGTTCCCAGGAGCAGAAATAAGAAGTGGAAAAATTAAGAAGGTAAAGAATTTGATGAAAGAAGTTGCATTAAATCACTGTCTATAGTCATGAGTAACTGAGGTTCAAGCCATCTAGTAACTCTCTGAGGGTCCATGTGCAACACACATTAGAATTGTACCATGGAGGTTCCCGAGAGTGTTTATATCCCACATTTTGGGGTCTTGGTTCTGCACAGTTGAGAAGAGTCAGTGGCTTTGGGGGAGGTCTACAGGTTACAAAGCAGACACGTCAGCAAGGTCTTCATTCTGGAGACTGGCAACATGCAGCGCTATAATGAAACAGGCAAAACTGTGTGGAGATCATGTTGACTGGATGGCAGTGACATGGTAAGTTACAATCACTTGCAATACTCAGAAATGTATACACGTGTTTTTCCACAGGGTCCTAGTCTGCCATATTGCACAGATACACTGAAGACGATTCTATTTCCCTGCCCTTCCTGAAGTGAGTCAAAGGTATTTGAACTGCTTTGGCCAGTGAAATGTGATTGAAAGCTATGGGCATCCCTTCTGAATGGTAACTTTGAGCCACTGTGCTAGTAGCCAGGTTTGGTTCCCATTGCCCTGGTGATAGTTTGAGTGTCGATGTGCAGTCTGGGTCTGTCCCTGTGCACACTTCCTGTTCCAGCTAATCTGTGTTGGTCATGTTCCTGTGAGAAGAAATGAAACTTTGGTTTTGTTAAGCCACTGAAATGTTGAGGTTATGTGAAACCTAATGTACCTTAAGATTCACAAACTATGGCCTGCAGGCTAAATCTGGTCCACTACCTATTTTGATTAATAAAGTTTTATTGGTACTCAGCCATATCTATTTACATATGTGTTATCTCTTGTTGCTTTAATGTTACAATGGCAGAATTGAGAATGTCCCTTATGGTTCCCAAAACCCAAAATATTTACTATCTGGTCCTGACCAAAAAAGTTTATTGACCCTGGTATAACTATTCTATCATCCTACAAAATGAACAAAAAAAATGTCTGAAATCCAATCTAGTCCCAAGTCAATTAATAATGAGAATAATTATTTGGTTTTCTAAGTCACTGAGTTTTGGGATGATTCATCATGCAGCATTATTGTTGCAATAGCTAATGGATACACTGTATGGTTTTAGTTTTATAAAGCTCAAACACTCAAACACGGACAAATGCCGTGGAGTATTTGACATCACGGTAGCAGTAACCCCTTTGGGGGGTGTGACTGGGAGAGACCACAAAGAAGGTTTCTTGACTGTTATTAAGTTCCGGGTTTCTGATTTATGTGCAAGTTCTATGGGAGTGTTCAGTTTTTGAAAATTCAAGTTATCGGATGACTTTTTAGTTTTTCTTATGCATGTTATACTTCAAAAAAGTTAAAAGAGGAATGAGTAACATTTACATGTATTTATACTGAATGACTTTGAAAATACTTTGTTAAGAGGAAAAAAGCAGTCTATAGAATAGTCAGTATGAATGGTTTGCAAACATTTGTATAAAAAACAAAAGGTAGATATGTACATATAACTTTGGTATATAAATAAAATATATATGGAATATAAGTGTAGTTCCCTTTGAGAAGCTAATTGGAAGAATGAAAATAAAATTAACTTTTCCCTGTGTAACCACCCTCCCTTTCTTTTTACTGTTTAAATTTTTTTACCATGTACATAAAGTGACTTTTAAAAGCTTAAAAATATTAAAACCAAAGTTATTTTACATGTATATTCATATACACATATAATGCTATTACATATTCCCTTCTCTTGTCCAATGATTTCTTATCTTCATTATTACTATTACTTAAATAACAATGCAATTAACATCCTTGTTTATAAATCTTTACTTGGATGATTTCTTAAACATAAATTTCTAAAATGGAAGATGACTGGGTCCAGACAGCTAGATACTCCTGAAAGTTTAATGACTTGATTACTGACACTGACACTTTTATCTTACATTATCTTTTCCATATACAGGTGAAAACAATACTTAGTATTTTAAATAAATGTTTAAGGTTTGGATAAAAACTTAGAAAGATTTTAGGGCCATATTTTATAAAATAATCAGAGTTCTTTGGATGAGTAATAATAATTTTGATTTATATCAGTAATTAATATTATTTTGTCATTTTTCATTGGTCTCTCATCTTGCTATTTAAAGTTAGGAGCGTGATTTCGGTATGTGTGAACCTGAAAGGTGATTCTCCAGATGGGAGAATGAATGGGGGTTATTATCTAACCACTTTTTAGTCCAAGAATCACTACATGCAATCATACATGGACACATGAAGAGCTGTACAAGTTTTTGGTGTGAAGTGGTTTTATCTAGCCTGAATTATATGTCTCAGGGCTTATATTTTTCTCTTGAATAACTCAACTTTCACAATAGGTAATGTGAATATATATATATATATATATAATGTCTAAATATGATCTTCATTTCTTTATTACTATAGAGGGAAAAAAAAGATCTGATTGTATCTTGTATAATTCCCATTGCTGGGAGTTTCTTTTCTGTCAGCTTCTCCTCCCTTTACACAATTTTTCTTGGCAGAGAATGATGCTGCTGTTATTTTACTGATCAATAATTGAGATTATAAATCTTTATTATTTTCTAGTGTTTTGCCAATGGAGTAATTTATTGCTGCCTTGCATGTGGTCATGCCCTAAGGGGTGTCATGCAATGTCTATACAATCAAAATATCTAGTATAAAATTCACTGCAGATTTTTTTTCCTTGGGAAACAAAAATTCTCCAGATTTTAATGCATTAGCACTGCAGTTATCTTTGTTTAATCTTTTTAAAGAATGATTGGAAAACCAATTAGGATGAAGAAAGTACGGCTCTTCCTGTGATCATGATATCTGTGAACTTGATATCTTTCACTTTAGAAGTAAAATGGAATTGAGTATTTTCTTCTCTACAACTAATTATAAGCCTTCAATGCAAAGGTGATATTACTGATTCTCTAACACACTCCATTTAATGAAAAGCTTCCTGCATGATATGGTTGGTATATGAGTAGCCGGTGTCCTTTTAACTTGAGAAACTGAATATAAGATGTAGAATCAAGCATTCTAGGTGTCAGAATCAATCGCCCCACTGGAAAGTTCTGTGCAAATCACCCATCTCTCATAGAGTGTGCTTTAGATGAAACTTGCAGGAGTGCCTCCAACAGTCTTGTGTTACCATTAAATTTTTTCTTGTTTAGAATGTAGAAAGTGATGCTTTTACATTATTCACAGGGATATTTGGCAGCAAAGAAAGTTAATACTTCCGTAGAAGGGTTTTGAAGACTCAAAGAAGTGAACACTGCTATAGAAAGCTTAGATCCTCAGAGAAAATCTCAATGTTGGTTGTGAACAAGTCCCCTGTATACATAAATCAGAAGAAGAAAACAGTCTAGGACTCAAAGGAAAGAAGAGATAACTAAAAGAAACTATGAACTCATGATGAGTTCTAGTTTTCTAGAGTTCTTCAGGAAAAGTCAGGGATCTCAGAATTTTTAAGGCATTTGTTTGCTCAGTGACATTAAAAAGAAAAGCCAGTCTTCTCCTATGAGAAATGAAGAAATTGGACAAGATGACTCTTAGGGTCCTGTCCTGATATTCCATGTATCTTCTACTAATGAGCGTCCCTTATGGTGGTGCTTCATTTGCTGGGATATTTAAGTGCCTCAGTCATCTCTGAGATTGACTGTTGGCACAAACAAATCAGGCTGCTTGGGTCCAAAGGAGATGAATGACTCGGAGAAGCATGTTAGAAATTGCGGCCTGTGTAATTCCCAGTAGGTCTGTGAAAATCTCACTGTAACAATATTCTTTGACTCAAGCTGTAGCATCAAATTATAAGTGATTATTTTAGCATAAAACTTTATCTTCTGTTATACAGAGACAGATCAGCTTGGAAACTCTAAAAGAAATGCTAGTGGTGTTAAAAAGATGCTCAGGCCTATAATTCTAGCACATTATGCATTGCTAATAGACCTACTTCACGCAGTTATATACCTTTAGGAACACAGCCTATTATCATGCATTTTCAGATGTATCCAACATGGCATCCACATAAGGAGACAGTCTATTATATTAATTGGGGTAATTTCAGCTGTTTTAACAAATAATCCCCAAACTTTCAGTGGTTCAACCCTGCCAAGGTTAATTTCTTGCTCAAATAACAGTGGGATGTGGATATTATGGATTATGGAAAACTTTCCTCTGTGCTGTGATGGGGGGACCTATACTCCTTTCTACTTGCAGTCCTCTACTGTCCTTCATGGCAAGAGAGTCCTCTGCTTCCCGCCAATAGACAAGGGAAAAGAGTATAGAGGAAGCACAATGTCTCTTAACCCCCTGGGCTGGAGGCAGCACACACACATCATTTCTGTTCCTTTTCTGGTCATAATGCAAGGGCAGCTGGGAAATGCAGCCCCTGGCTGGGCGGTTACTTTCCAGAGTGACTCTATGCTATGGAGGGGATGCATGAATGTCAACAGCTATCTTCATCTTGTCCGATATATCAATTAATATTAGGAGGCTTTTGTCAAGCCTGTCCTTTAATGTTCAGGTCACTGTGTTTCTTTATTAAGTGACCACCCACACATTAGTTTCTATCAACTTCATTAAACCATAAATGGAATTTTTGGCTGAGGCCTGTCCCAGGATTGACAACAGTGCTCCTCCATTTATGACTTGAATGACTTTCATTACATTCATTACGAAAATAGGAAGGCATGCCAGAAGCAAAGTGGTTATTAGACCAAGCAGTCCTGGATGAATTTATATGAAGATAGTCTTTCTAAGCAGATTATTTCTCTTTTTGATTATTAACTCAAAGTTTCTGTTCAATAATGGACAGAAGAGCACTACCTGTGTCATTAGGAGACCTGGTACTAAACTCTTCTGTCTCTTGACCTCCATTTCCTTACCTGTAAATAGAGTTTCCAAGTTTTCTTTATACTCTAAAATCTCTATAGAGTTCAATGGAAACCTATCATATTGCTTGCATACCTTAGGCCTTAGAAATTCTGCTCTTGTCTTGTGGTCATTCACACTGATGTTTTTATTCACGCTGGCTCTTCTCACGTCTGACTCTCTTTGCCAGTGTGATCTGTCAACCACTTCCTAGCCCCCAGCAGCTCTGTTGCAGAGTTTTTGATCATGAAACATCCTTTCCTGCCACTATTTCAGTATCTGGAATCTGGCCTATATGCTCAAATTCATAATCAGTTTCTTGAAGCTTTATGTTCGAGCTTATGATAACTGAGCTACTTAACCCTTTAAAATATATTCCCCAGGTAAATATCACTCTTTTCTCTTCGAATCTAATTTAATGCCCATGAACGTGATCCATTTGATGGGACCATCTGTTTTTTTCTTCTGCCAAAGACACTCTGCCCATTTTGGCAGCTTCCCTATGTGTACTCAATTACTCATGCCAAGTACAGTTGGAATGCTTCATGAGTCCAAACTCTGAAAACAACTGAACCCAGCAGTGTTCATCTGAAACTGATTGTTGATTTGTGGTGAGTCAAGTAACACTGGCCTGTACATCATAAGGTCGGGAAGAGCAGAAAAGATAAATTAATGTGGTAACTATCTCTGGGTGACAATGTAGAAGTTTTTTAAATTTATAGAATAGTGACATTTATGAGATTTTAGTCCCAGAGGTCTATGCCTCAATTTGGGGATTTACAACTTCTATCCACATAAGCACCACTGTGATCTCTTTTGTACACATAACCCTGTGCACTCCAAGACACAGCTGTTTGGTTCAGAAGAGGGTGTCTGGCTCACTCTGGCTGAAACTCAGCCCTTCCAGGAGGTAGGTGTATTGAGAACCCAGATGGTGCCTATAAGAAAAACAGCTTGGATGTTACACGTCATCATAAGTCTTGTCATATACACTAGACAAAGATAGGTAGCTTCTCTTTAACAAGAGGTAAAGGGAAGAGGGAGACAAGGAAAAATAGAAGAGAACAGAAATGCAGATAAGAAGACAAAGTTCAATATCATTTGTATTTCTGTTTTTTCCTGAGTGCAACCATATTCCTCTGCTTAAATTCCATGAAATATGGGGCTATCTTTAAAGATAATCCTCCTTTTTTTTGCATAAGCAAGTCATGTCACTGGCAAACTAAATATTAATGTATATATATATAGAAAAAAAAATAAAATTTAGTGTCCTTCCAGTCAACATGAGGCTTGAATCATATATTAATTATTGCCAAAGAAACCAGATTAAAAAATAAAATTTGAGTCATCTGGAGGTTTGTTTTTTTTAGGATTATTCCAATTATGGCAGTTTTCATAATTTACTTGTTATCTAAACAGTGTATATTTCCCATATGTCCAGATTCTGGAGGATTAATCATGGAAAATAGTTGTATCTTTAAGCTGAAATTTAATATTTCATTGGGTAAAATATTGGGATACAATTGATTTTTTCATGTTTTAACATTAAGCTTTTTTTTTTTAATTTTTTATTTATTTATAGACACAGAGAGAGGGGCAGAGACACAGGCAGAGGGAGAAGCAGGCTCCATGCAGGGAGCCCGATGTGGGACTCGACCCCAGGTCTCCAGGATCACACCCCAGGCTGCAGGCGGCGCCAAACCGCTGCGCCACCGGGGCTGCCGACATTAAGCTTTCTTAACAGAATCTTACAAGTTATTCTTATTCAGTACATTCATTATAGTTCTCATTTGTATAAGAGGAAAAATCAGCCACAAAAATCAGCATGAAGTACAAAAAATGTTTTGAGAAATAAGCTTACGATCAATCTTATTTTTATGCCTGTATTCAATTTCTTCAGAATGTAGAAAAGAGTTAGCCAAAGAGGCAAGCATTATTCCTGATTTCTGTCATCAAAAATTCACATCATATCAATGACAAAGTCTTTTAAAACTTTATTAGTTACATATATAATCTTTAAAAAATTAAATTACTACCAGGATCTTGGTCCTTAGCATCTACGAAGAGTAATTATGCATTTGATTAATTCTTGATAGTGATTTTATAAACATTGATATATATATATATATATACATACATATATGTTCAATTTTAGTGAATCTGCTAATATTATATTTTTTTCTGCTTTTTGTTCCATTAAATTTGCCTTTTATAATGTTGTAGAGCCCTTCTAGGGAACTATCCTGTTCCTGGTGAATTAGCCAAGAATCCATTCAATGAGGTGGCAGTGTGATGCAATGAAGGGTCTTTAGGTCTGTGTTAGAGCTCCAGCTTAAGAAATTACTAAGTATTTGTCTTTGAGACAAATGGAATATTTTACCTCTCCAAATCTTATTTTGTTCATCTCTAGTATGATGGTAATAAAATTTGACTTGAGATGTGATTGCAGAATTAAAGGCAAGAGCAAACAACATGAGATATTCAGTCAGCAATAAATAAACCATTGCAATTATTGTTTACTGGTGTCCTCAACCAGAATAGGAATTCTTTTTTGGCCCCCACAAAAACTTTCATAAATGAATTAGTTCATTCCATTCTTGACATCTAAGAGGATTACTCCTTCAGGGCAAATGGAAGAAAAGTTTTTCTACTTTTCCAAATATTTCCACGGAATCAGTGATTTGCACATGAGCCGAGATTTTGTTATGGATACCATCCACTGTGAGAGCAGAGGATGCAGACATGGAGCCATTCTTACAGCAGTGCCATTACAAAAAGTTTAATCAAAAAGGCTCTCATCCTCTGGTTTCCTTTAGAGACTTGCTGAAAAACTGCCAAAATACGTGGTTTTCTTTTAATAACATACTGTCAGCAGGATTGAATTCTTCAATTTATTATCTGTTTTGACCTTCTATTAGTACATATATAGTAATGAGAAAATGTCTTAGACCATTCAGGCTTCTATAACAGAGTACCATAGACTGGGTGGCTCATAAGCAACAGAAATTTATTTCTCACAGTTCTGGAGCTGAAAGGTCCAAGATCAGGCTCTGGAAGATTCGTGTGTGATGAGAACCCATTTCCTAGATCATAGATGGTAGTCTTTTCATTGTGTCCTCACATGGTGGAAAGAGTAAGGGAGCTCTGTGGAGCCTCTTTTATAATGCCACTAACCCCATTCAGGAGGGCTCTGTTCTCCTAATATCCCCCAAAGGCCCCGTCTCCTACTACCATCACCTTGGAGTTTAGAATTTTAACATACGAACTTTAAGGGGACACAAACATTCAGTCTAGTTCATAGGAAGTAAACAAGATAGAAGCTAACTTTCCCGGCCCCCTCCCCTCACACAAACAATGATATATAAAAAAAAAAAAAACCTATATTTCTATTTGGTCTAACAATCATAAAGTGGAAAACACATATGCAATTTTAAAGGAGATTTTCCTATTCTCTCCTCTTTCTTACCAAAAAAGTGATGTTAAAAAGAAAAGTACATTCCAAGTTGATGAATGAAAATAGCCTTTGAATGATGGATTAGAAAATGTATTGTATTTGTTCTGTAAAAAAGTCTCATGGTAGAAAATAAATTTGCTCAATACCAAGGTTTTCAATTATTATCAAATAAAACATTTGAGTCATGTCTTTCACTATGAAACTCAAGAAAGGCATGAGTGTCCTGTTTGTTGTGATTCATGGAGAGTTTAGCAGATTCACGATGGCTGGCTTTATTCAAATTTAAAATTGAGCATTCAAAAACAATTTTGAAAACAAATTTCCTATTTCTTGCTATACAAATCAGATAAAAAAAACCATCATGATTTTTAAAAGCTCAAACATTCATTATAAATATCTTTTCTGGCTATGTTTTTAATTTACTATGCCTTAGAGAGTTGACCCTTATTTTGCTAAGAGCATGTCAGCCTAGAACAGTGACTGGCACATAGTAGTCACTCAAAACTATTTGAGTTAAATTTATTTGTATGCTATAAATGTATATTTCTACCTTCAGTATTTGAAAACATAGGTTTTATATTTACAGAATTTATCAATTAGTTTATTTACTTGTCGGTTTCACTAGGTTCTGCCCTAGTGCACAAAGTTAGATGTAACTAAGAGAGAGACTGTAATACACACCAGTGTAAAAAATTATCAAGTAATATACACCAGTGTAAAACACCATTAAAATTTATTTTTTCTATTAATTTATGAAATTTTATATTAGGTGAATTATTTACTGGACTTTAAAAGAATTCACCTTTACCAAGCTATGCAATTGTAGGATGTATATACCACTCACTTCTTCCTCATATATCCTACCAACTACTTTCCTACTTTGCTGTACTCGTCTTTTCCTTATTTCTTTTTTACTTGTTTTACTTATACAACACTAGGTCAAATTTCATTTAGTTTAAAAAAGCCTCCTTTCCTTCAACAATTTAAAGATCTTGAAGATATCAACATGCTCCATTAAAACTTCCCATAGTTGACTTATTTCCCACTAGTAATTCAGTGGTGTGTTGTTATAACAATGTGGAGGCAATGAAACAATGAAACAAAGTATATAAAAGGCATTTTTTTTCATGATGAGAGCTCTTCAAATGCATATTCACATGGTCATTTTGGTCTTTGTCCCATTGCATGGAGGTTTGAGGCATTGAAAAAAAATAGCAATAAGAAGCAGTGATAAGTGTATGTGGTTTCCAGGTGCAGAGATAAATGTATGTGGTTTCCAGGTAAAAGGCATTTTGTAGAGGCACTGTCTTTGGAAGTTATTCATTCTTATTAAAAGGATAGGGTAAATTGTTCCTTCTAGTATATGACAATAGAGGTACAAATGAAATTGCAGGATGTGACTGTCATGGTAAAGAAGATAGGCAGTCTAGTGAAACCTCGTTGTTCACTGACCAGAAACTGGTTCTTAAGTTTTACGAGTCTTATATCAACCAATATCAAAGAATCTTAGTGCCACTATAATATAAACCTACATTTTTGCTTTTTTAAAAGTTTAGTACATTTATTTATGTGATTTTTGTTAATTTCCTCAATAATGGCTGCTGTATCTGGTTTACTAGATGGTTCATGTTTCACAATTAGAGAATCACTGTCAAGAGACATACCAGGTCTTAAGGTCCATCATCTACTTTGATGATGCCAACTGATCAAACAGAAGCAAAACCTTGACAAAGAAGATTTAAATGGGATCACAGGAAGCATTAATTCAATGTGGGGAGATAGGGGCCACCACAGATTGATGCAGTGTACCAAAAGCAAAGTGTGAAAGATTAAAAGAATATTTTAGGTTACCCTAACTAGAGACAATTGTGTCCTCATAGGCAGTCTAAATATCAAGAGATAGATGGATGAAATAGGCACATTAATAGTAATTACCAGCAGTAATTATACCAGCAGTGATTGTGAAAGCAAGAGACCCTAGGCATGAGGAATCTGATTCTGAGAACATTCTAGAGTTGGGATCTTTCTGGAAACCCTGTGGGAATAAGACAGGTGATGGGATGGTGGCAGGTGGGGACCTGAGGAGACAGGGACAAAGACTGTCTCTCCCACTTACCATGACAGATTTTTATGAACCTACAAAATGTGTCTGTCACAGGCAGTTCAATGAGAGTCACATCTATAAATTTGAGTTCAAATTTAGTTCTTATTAAGATTATACAGGCACCACAGTGTTGATTTTTTTTCTTCTCTATGTCTTTACCAAGTAATAACTTTTAAAATATCCATCTAGAAGTTAGAGTATAAATGACTGAACTCAGGTGGTTTCAACCGGTTACATGGTAATGACCTAGAAACCTGAGTAACTCTGCTTTAGTTGATTCTTCAGGCTATATGACAGAGCTGGGATGGGAGGGTTTGGGATAGAGACTTTAATATGTCACCTGTTTTGTGCTGCTAGAGATACATGCACATAAAGTGGCTTTGTTGGATGATGATGATGATGATGATGATCACAATGTGTTACTTCATAGAAGAACCACAGCATGCGCACACACACACACACACACATACAAACTTGTCTATATCAGTACCCACTGAAAACATTTATTCTTCCTCTTTCTGTATGTTCCTCTTCATAGAAGAAAAAAAAAAAACAGTCAAACAGAAGCAAAAGGATAAAAGAACATCGTTTGTCAGTCTCTTCCTAAATTTGGAATCGGTCCGGAAAATCCATGAAGAAGTTCAACTCAGACACAGTTAATCTGCAAAAAATCCACCCCATGTGACTCCCCCACTCTCATCACTGCTGATCTCTTCATGTATTCTTTATAATGAATCCATTGAACTTTAATTAATATGAAAAATTCAGGTTTTCATCTGATTTAAATGTGACTGACATTGTGCCGCTACTAAAAGCTAAACAAAGTACAAGCAGGGTGAAAATAAAGCCTGAAACCTGGTGCCTGCAAGAGTTCTCTTTCCCCATTACCAAGTCATGGCTAGCATTTCTATGATGCAGGATGCAGGACATACATATCAATAGCATTTTCCAGGAATCTTAATGTCCATACCTATAAACAGGGACACCCTTGAAAAATGTCTATACCCAGGAAAAGCCTAATTCATTATGTCTTTAGTTTCAAATGCCCAAGCTAAAAATGAAGGAAGTTGTACAGTTATAGGTGTACAACTCAAAGGGTCAATGGTGTGAAAGGGAAAGAAAGTCTCTAGAAGTGAAAATACACACACATCTACATCCATCTGCCATCTGTACCCACATAACTTTCTCCTCATATTCAGCAAACTGTTCAGAGAAGGCATAAATGTATTCTTGGAGGGAGAGCTGTGTGACACAGGTCACCTTCCTCCCAGATCCTAGCCACTAGCATTCTGCTTGCCATGGATTAGCCTGCTGTCATGTTCATGTATTCTGCTTACACACGTATATGGTACATGTGCCCTGGTGTTGCCCAGCACCTGAGCAGGGCTTCCCGTAGTCCTATATCCTGCTTCCTCCACAGAAACTAGTATGCTGACAGAGCTATATACGAAGACCTAAAACATTGACAGCAAGAGCAACATTAACACATATTTTTACTTCAATAAAATACCTTGGGCTTTGCATTTCAGAAACCTCCAATCATCTGTTAAAAAAATGATTGACCGTCTTCCCCTTCTCCCACCATCACGGTGTGTGCAATTGACCCCTTCCTTGCTGAGCCTTCCCAGACAACTTTCAGGATCAGCAACTCCAGGCCAAGAAACAGAAGCAGAATAATCTTATTTCCTCATGGATATGAATGAAACCTACTGATAAAATCAAGTACAACTGAGAAGCAGACATTGAAGAACCAAGGTGAGTCTATAAGGAATCTCATGTGATGGCTCATGTATTTAAGCTGTGTCAAGGTCACTACGATCTTACTGTATCAAATGGAAAAAGTCACCACTATCTGGACAGTTAGGCATGTTTTATTGGGGAAATAATGATTTTTTGTTTTTATACATCCTTGCTAGCAGGTTGGTTCAATAATAAATATGTGAGATCTGTTGGTAAAAAAAAAAAAAGATTTAAAATTAGGCTTTTATTCCAATTCCATCTATCAGCCTTGGTCAAATATTTCTATGTACACCTACCTCTATTTCCCAGTACCACAGATGAGGAATAGCATAGATCATCTCTTACTGTATAAATGTGATTATAGGACATTTAAATTCTTGGAGGCTCTAATTAAAGTTTAAAAATTCTGAAGGGGCAAATCTGATTTAAAAAAAAGTGAAATTCTGATCAGTTCATCTAAAATTTGAAGCATCTCAACTTATTTTCATTTTAGTATCAGTTTTTTCTATTCCCTGTAACCTCTGATAAGTAATGATACTTTTCTATAGATGTGTACACATATGCAAACATACACATACATGTATAAAACTTTTAAAAACCATAGTATAAACAAATAGCACGGAAATAGTTTGATTTTAATGGAATCTTGTTTAAAGAAATATAATCCCAGGGATGATGTTGAAAGAGAGCTGATGTTCATCTTTGTTGTTGATTAGCTGACATCTTGAACTACAAAGGTTCAGAGTGCTTCTGCCTATTTCTTAGATTTTTTTAAATTTATTTTGTTAAATTCTGTGGACATTTAAGTGTGTTTGGTTTAACATTTTATTTCTACCAAAGCATTCAAGATCTACAAGAACATGGGGATGGTTTGGGAGGTTGGGGTTGGTAGATAGCTCTGTCTGAGTCTCCAACACTTTTGCACATCTTACAGCTAGAGGCACTATCTGCTTTTGTTCTGGATTATCTATTAAGGATCTTTGTATGGTGAACAGCCTTGGAAAATACAGATGGTATCTCTCTCTAGAGCAAAGGGCAGGCATACTTACTGTCTACTATAATAAAGTTAATGTCTCTCACTGGGGCAAATGTCAGGCAGGCTTATTGCCCATTATAAAAGATTCATGTTCCCTAAACTCTGAGTGGTTCTTTTTCCCTATAATGCAATGCACTATGTGTGCAGTTATTACCTGTTTTGTGTGTGTGTGTGTGTGTGTGTGTGTGTGTGTGTGTGTGTGCATTGGCTTGTTGAAATTAAGAATTGGAAAACTGGCACAAGAAATGTAGATGTTTTGACTCTACTATTACGATGAGTAGTAAATTTTCCTTTTTTTCTGACCCAGGACTCTTGTGTCTTATGCCAACACCTTTGAAACTGTGTCAGGCTAACTTACTCACTTGGAAGAAAGATCCCAGATTCTATGCTATTCCTAACAGCTGGGTATTTAACCTAATATGAAAGCCAATTCCCTATTTGTTACAGTACCACTCCTATGAGTATCAAATAACAGGACTACTTTCCTTGGGGTGATATATCAGTGAGCCTATATTGTAGACCAGAGATTGGCAAATTGCTGCCCACCTGTAGGCCAAATCCGGCCTGCTACCTGTTTTTGTAAACAAAGTTTTATTTGGACATAGCCATGCATGTCCTTTACATGATGTCTATGGTTACTTTCACCTACAATAGCAGAAGTGAGGACTTGAAACAGATGCCCTATGGCCTTTGAAGACTAAAGTATTTACTATCTGGATTTTTTAGAGAGGAAGTTTGGTGACATTTGTTATAGAGCAAAAAAGGCAAAAATTCAGGCTAACATAAGTTGATTAGGAATATTTGGGGTAAAGAGATGAAAATAAAATAGATACTGCATGACAGAATGAAAGGGAGCTTAATAGTTAACTACAGATAAACTCACTGACTGTACATACTTTACTTTTACAATGTAGTCAACAATTACCCAAGCCACAACCACATATCCAAATCCTTTAAGACTCATTTCATCTTGTCTCTAAGAAGCTGACCCTGATTCAGTATTAGGAAATTTATTTTTTCCTCTTTTGAGCTCCCACAGAACTTTATCTAAACATCTTCTATAACCAATTTTCTACTTTATGTAATATTTACATACACATGATTTCTTAGGGTAAAATCCATATCTGTAAGCAGATTAACAAACTTATTTCCATGATCCAACTTTTAGGGTATGATCCACCTTTAGGGACCTAGAAATTGATTTGAGCAAAACCTTTGTTAAAAGTAACAATAATTAAACTAGGATTTTTTTTTCTCCTGTAAGTCAAAATAGCAAATTATGCTCTCAAATTAAAAACTTAAATATGTTTTAATGCAGTATCTTTGTAGAAGACTTCCTTTTGCATTTACACTTGCTAAAGTCAAATTGCATTTTTCTCTGTTGATTTCAAAGTCAATAAGGGAGGAGGGAGACATGGAATAGAATCATTCTGGCCGGCAGGGGAAAGCATGTATACATATCAATTCTTGAGAAGGTGATGTTGGACAAGATACAAAAAGAGATGTTGCTCTGAGATTGACATAGCCGTCTCTTGGAAACAGAGAAAGAAGGTGAGTCCATCAGTTCATCACCAATTACATGTTACCCAGTCATGTGTATGATTCAGGTATGGCAGGATTCATGTAGGTATAAATGGAGAGCCTTGGGACTGTTGGAGCAACACACAGAAGCAGATTCTTAGAGAAGGAAGAACCATGCATGTGTTGGGAGTTACTGACCCGAGTCACTGGGGGAAACATTCATGAAGAAATGGCTGAGTATCCTACTAGAAATTTAGGACATACAATAACAATAGCAACAACATTACTGAGTGCTTGTTAAGAGCCAGGTTAAGCCACTAATGTGTATTATCTCATTTAATCATCACAAATAGTTTATAAAGTAAGGCTGATTGTCACCATCATTTTATAGATGAGAACAATGGCTCAAACAGATTATGAAATGCTTAAGATCACACCAGTAAGTGACAAGTGAAGTTTGATTCCAGTTCAAACCACTTCACACCATAGCACTGACTTTTTTTAGTAATTCTATTCCACTGTCTTCAGATGGGCAAAGCTGCTTCTCCACAGGCCTCCTAAGAAGGAAAACCTTAAGCATCCATGCTCTACTGGAGAAACCTTATGAAGATGGGGTGCTGGAATAAAGAGATTGCTCTACCTAGCTTCAGGTATGATTTACTTCTGAAGCTCCGTTAGTCCCCTGGGACGTGTTTCTCTCTTCTCAGTTCAACGACCAGGGAGTGGTTGGACCCACTCCCCAACCACCTCCATTTGCTGATAATGCCACTGCATATATTCACAATTCAGGTGTTCTTACTTCTAGCAATCTACTTCTGTGCCATCCACACTTACACACTTACAGGCAGAGCATTCTATTCTGATCCCAGGCTACACCATTAACATATTTAACACTTCAGAATAAGGAGAGAGGCAAACCTTGGTCTAAACCTTTAAGATGTGCAAATAATAATTTTTCAGGCAAATCTCATTATTTCTTGATGCTCACAGAATAATACAACTCTAAGGTAATTATGACAGACACCAGCTGCTGGTCCAGAGCTCCAGGGTTTCAAAGACTCTTCAGAGAAACCAGCGTCTTGAGAGAGGAGAAAGGCATGGTGGCAGGAGAGTTCTTAGCAACTGGCACTCATCCTGGTTTTATCTTTTCATTTTGAATCATTTAGTTTCACTCTGACTTTAAAAAAAATCTAACTGAAAGAAAAGTAAAACTTTTATAGCCAACAGGATAGGAAGGTGAGAAAGTTTGAGTGAACAAGAGAGACAACTTAGAGATTCAAGAAGAGTAAAGAATGCCATTTGTGTGCAACAGAAATTAGAGAGTTTAAGGTGGAGTGAACTTGTCAAGTCTTACGGGTTTGCACAGACACAGACCTCAGAATAGTCAGATGCTGCAACAGTCCACATCGTATTATTGCTGCAACTCAGAATATATACCCACGGGCTGAAACTAGGTTTTTGACCCTGGCAGCCACCGACTACTGTCAGCTTCATAAAGAACAACTGCAAAGCTGAGAGAACAAGCTTGCGTGTGTTTCTTCACATCCTATAGTGACAAAGTTTGTTTTTGTCTCTTTAGCTGATGTCTACCAGCTTCCAATTCCAATAAAGTAAAACTATTTTCAAGGGAAGAGCAAAAGGGATATGCATATTTGACAAGGCTTCTAGCATTTATGTTTAGACAAACATTTTAGTGTCAATGGAAAAATCAATGATTGTATTTATTTCTGAAAACCCTTACTAAAAAAGTACCAGTTATTTACGGTTTGGGACTATGTCCTATTTCTCTTTTGCATACACCGCCTACATTTAAAAAAATCTGTATAATCACTAGTATATCCTAGAAGCTCACTAAATACTTATTACATTGAGTTAATAGCATGATTTTTATAAGCTATATGGATTGATGCAGTTATGATAATAAATATTCATTAACCTATGGGCAGGATAAAAATTATTCTGGTTTTTCCTATATCTACTATTCTATGTAATGGTGGTAAGATAAACTCAGTTAACTGTATTTTTGTTACTTTCACATGGCATGTATACCCCACTAGGAATGTCAGCTGAAATGGATGTCAGCTCTGACCATGAAATTGTCATTGGGTTGATGCCAATTCTCTTCCGAAAACTAACTGTGGAACTGTAAATTTTTTGGGAAGTTGGCATAACTTATTTATTAAACAAACCATTCGTATCCCACACCAAATATCACCTTTCTCCTGAAACTGGTTTTCCCTGTGTGTTACATATTTCAGTAGTGTTTCCCAGTTTACAGGAGTGAAGTTGAGAGTCATTGTAGACATCTCCTCTCCGTCCTTGCTCACATCTATGTCATTGTAAACTCTTAAAAAATTTTAATCCTTTTTTGTTATGTCAATTTATGAAATATAAATTAGCTATGTTCTGTACAAACTTAGAAACATTAGCTATTATCATCACTTGACATTTTTGAGAGGTTAGTTTTTATGCCTCTAAAAACAAGACTTTACATTGATTCCTACTAAATGTTCTCCTTTTAGTTTTTTTTTTCTTCAAACCCCAACTCAGTCATTCATTAGCTTTTAGACATCAGGTAAATTATTACAATTCTTTTTATCATTTTATATTTTTTTCATCATGGTTAGTGTACTCCTTAATCCTCATCGCCTATTAAAACCCATCCACATCTCCTCTGGTAACCAGTACTTTGTTCTCTAGAATTAAGAGTCTGTTTCTTAATTTGTCTCTATCTTTTTTTTCCATTCCTTGTTTTAATTCTTAAATTCCATGTATGATTTGAGATCATACGGTACTTGTCTTTCTCTGACTTACTTCATTTAGTGTTATACTCTCTAGCTCCATCCGTGTTGTTCCAAATGGCAAGATTATATTCCTTTTTATGGCTGAGTGATATTCCATTGTGTATGTGTGTGTGTGTAATATATATATTACATATATATATATTTATTCCACATCTTCTTTATCCATTTACCTATCCGTGAACACTTAGGTCAATTCCACAGTTTGGCTATTGTAAGTAATGCTGCAATAGACAGAATGCATGTATCCCTTTGAATTAGTGTTTTTGTATTTTTGGGGTAAATACCTGGTAGTATGATTCATGGATTATATAGTAGCTCTATTTAAATTTTTTGAGGAACCTGCATACAGCTTTCCACAGTGGCTGCACCAATTTGTATTCCCACCAACAGTGTACAAGGGTTCCTTTTTCTCCACATCCTTGACAATACTCATTGTTTCTTATGTTTTTGATTTTAGCCATTATGACAGGTGTAAGGTGATCGCTCATTGTAGTTTTGCTTTGTGTTTCCTCGATGATAGGTGATGATGAGCATGTTTTCACGTGTCTGTTGGTCATCTAGATGTCTTCTTTGGGGAAATGTCTGTTCAGGTCTGCTACCCATTTTTAAAAAGATTTTATTGATTTGAGAGTGAGAGAGAGGGAGCCTGAGTTGGCGGTGGGGGGAGGGAGAAAAAGGGAGAAGAAGAAGCAGGCTCCTCACTGAGCAGGGAGCCTGACTCAGGGCTCAATACCAGAACCTTGGGATCATGACCCAAGCTGAAGGCAGATGCTTATTTTCTGCCAATTTTTTATTGGATTATTTGGTTTTCGGGTACTGAGTTGTATAAATTCTTTATATATTTTGGATATTGATCCTTTACTGGATATGGCATTTGCAAATATCTTCTTTCATTCAGTAGGTTGCCTTTTAGCTTTGTTGATTGCTGTGCAGAGCCTTTTTATTTTGATGTAGTCCCAATAGTTTATTTTTGCTTTTATTTCCACTGCCTGAGGAGACATATCTAGAAAAATGTTTCTAGGGATACCTGGGTGGCTCAGCGGTTTTGAGCATCTGACTTCAGCTCAGGGAGAGATTCCAGGATCTAGGATCAAGTCCCACATTAGTCTCCCTGCGTGGAGCCTGCTTCTCCCTCTACCTGTGTCTCTGCCTCTCTCTATGTCTCTTGTGAATAAATAAATAAAATCTTAAAAAAAAAAGAACAACCATTTTTAGTTCTGATTTGAGCCACTGCAATAAATTTCCAATTGGCTTTTAGATTTTGCCCTCTCCGATACAACTAACAGTTCTGGCAGACACATCTTCTATATAGGCTCTTTGTCCAGAAACAATTTAATGACTCTCAATTGCCTGGTGAAGTCCGTTCTTCACATATTTTTAAGAAAGTCTTCCTGGACATTAGCCTTACCTCTACCCAGTAGAAAGCCCAGTGATATGATCAAGACCCATCAGCTTGCAGAGTTCCATTATTTTGATTTAAAAATCAAGGGAGTGAACTTTTTTTTTTTTTTTTTTAGCTTACTGTTCATAGGGTAACACATATAGTTCTTATTAAACACCTCAAATTTCCTGCTATTCCCAGAACATGATCTACCCCTAAACATCTTTAGGACATGGACCTCTTACGAGATTCTGATAAAATCTGGGGATTTTACCTACAGAAGAATAACATATAGAGTTTCATGGCATGAGTGTGTGGACCCATAGACCCATTAAGTCTATGGAATTACTTTGTACTTTCCTCATATAGCATCTTTTTTTTCACAACACTGCATGGATCTATACTTTCCAACATATCCCAGGAAAATTTTTGAGATCTAATTCAAATGTGACTTCTTCTATTATCTTTAATTTCATTAATTGGACATGAATGACCTAGTCTCTTAACCTGCATAGAATTTAGTGTGCATTTTCCTCATACATTCTTCTGCATGTTTTAATTCATTGTGTTCTACTCTACTTCTCTCCACTATTGTAAGACCCTTGCAAGTAGGACTGGTGTCCTAGTGCTATTGCTTCTTCTTATACCCTTCATCCCACTCCCTCCATCCTAATATAGACCTTAAACATTGGATCTATTCAGTGCACATTTATCATGTCAATGAATAAGTGAAGAGTTAGGTAGCAGTTTCAAAGTTCTAATCTAACTTTAATTTACTTCTGTATTTATTTGTTCTTTAATAAAAGTAACTTATGAAATACCCTAACAATAAATAACTGAAAATAAAAGGTAAAATTGGGCCATTGGGCAGCCATAGAATTTCATGGAATATTTCTAAGAAAGAATAGATTTTATCCAGATTTTATGGTAAAGCAATGTTACTCCCTATGATACTAAGGTCAGCTTTCACAATCATGAGTTCCATGTTCTATTTGCAATTTAAAATGTTCAACTTTGAAGAACCTATTTTTTTTTTAACTTGGAGAAAACAAAACACTCTTGGTTCCTCAAAGTGATACTTTTCAGATGAGAAAGTATTCATAGAGTACTTTGCAAAAGCACCATTTTCTTTCCAAGGTAGTGGCTTATGTCCTGGTGAGTAAGTAAATAACCCTTTTTTACTGTGCATTTGTACCTCCAAGGGAAATAATCCTAACACATTCCCTCCTATTAGATTACACTTATTCCCATGATAGTCACGTGAGAGCTAAATTCTCTGATTAAATGACAATAACATCCCTAATTTCCTGATGTACAGACCACCAGTCTCCTGGGGAAATGCATACATCCCACCTTACAGAGACTATTTTGAGCTCTTTAATTTAATTTGTCCATATGTCTGTGACCTTAGGAATCCGACATTCCACAGTAAGTAGGAGTCCTAGCTAACACCCCCACTCTCACCTGGCCTTTAACAAGATGAAAACTGTGTTCATTACATGATTCATGCATGCAATCTCAAATATATTCACTTACTGCATATATTCATTAGACATACTCAGAGAAATTTTTTAAAATATAGTTTTGTAGTAAATTGACATGAAGGTATAATCTAGACACTTCCTTTTAACTGAGGGTAGGGTGGGAATGCAGGTGAGCTATATTTATAATAAAAACATAATCTAATCTAAGCTCATACTTCTAATCCTGATGTCAAGGAAAAAGCCATTGCCTGTGATGTGGTGGTTCTTTCAATAAAGACAGGCCCAGAAAAGAATGAATGCTCATTAAAGCAAGACTGTTTTATAGGGGCTGGAGTCATGCTAATGGGAGAAATAGACTTGTCTCAAGTGAGACCACACTGTGCTGAGTCTGGGGGAATATATCACTGGCCTCGTTGAGAGGTACTGCATCCCTAGGTCAATTAATGAGTTAATCAGCACCAACCCTGCTGCAGTAGAACCTGAACTGGATTTGGAGGGCACAATGGAGAAGTCTGAACTCCATAAAACAGTAGACTGCACAGGTTGAAGGGAGAAAGGGTCTTGGTTCAGAGAAGGGACATTTATGAACACCCTTCTTTGAGAATTAACTTTCTTTGAAAGCCTAACTTTGTATGGCCCTCTTCTGATTCTCAGCATAAAGGAATAAAGAAGTTAAATATAGCTTCTTTAGATAGAAAGTAATAATAATTATTTTTATGGACTTATTGTGTTTCCCCAATATTCATGTGTTGAAACCTTATCCCCAAAGGGTATTAGCAGGTGGGGACTTTGGGGGGTGGTAATTAAGTCACGAGGGTAGAGCCCTCATGAAAGAGAATAGTGCCCTTATAAAAAAGACACCACAGAGCCCTCTCACTCCCTTTCTACAATGTAAGGATATAATGAAAGGCAACTATCTGGAATCCCGAAGAAGGTCCTCAGCAGACCTGACCATGATAGCATCTTGATTTCAGACTTCCAGGCTCTAGAACAGTGAGAAATAAATTTCTGTTATTTATAAGCCAGGCAGTCTATAGTATTTTGCTTCAGTGGCCTAAACTGACTATATATGTATATAAAATAATACCTATATGCATCAATATCATATAAATTGTATATACTCTTCAGAGACATACTTAAGTGTGGACTAGAAAATTCTATGTCCTTCTACTGAATTTGCTTTATGTTTTGTCTGAGCAACACTAGAACAGTAGAATCTATTTGGGTGCAGGATGGTGATCATTTCTTATCTCCATCATCTTACTCAGCCCAGAGAGAAATGAAAATACACTGCTTCCATGCCCAGTGAATACAAATTACTAAGCAGAGTCACTGCAGGTGGTGGCAACGGTAAGAAGACTCAGTCTCTCCAAGTGAGGATTGCAAGAACCAGATTACCTGGCAGAAAAGGGAAGGGCTTCTCATGGCTGAGTCACACTGGTAGCTTTTTGGAATGATGCAATATGGTCTCTCAGATAGGAGGAAATATCCCTAACGAAACTGTTCACACAGAGTCTGTGACTGTTACTCATTTAACTTCCATACAACTCCCCACTTCATATAATAGATACTTGCATTCCTATGCCATCTTTCTTTTACAGAATTTAATTATTAGGGCTCACAAAAGAATGAACATTTCAGGCTTTCTAACAGAGCTCCATGTGACAGAAGTTCTTTCTGAGAGGAAAGTCTGAGCTACAGTCAAGATGGCACAGGCTTTTTGTTTTGTTTTGTTTTGTTTTGTTTTGTTTTTACCAGGGTGAACCCTGGTGCTAGGGGCTCCAGAGGGACAAAGTGGGGACATGGTCAAGTCTTTATTCTCCTCTCCTGAAAGGATGAAAGCCCTAAGGGTGAGGGTCTGGAGTTGGCTTAATCACAAGTGCTTGTGTTATGGCATTTCCTTATGGTCAGAGGCAACTTTCCCTCTTTGCAAAATGCTCACACCCTCTTACCTTCTCTCCTGGCCACAGTGGAGCACAGCCCTGAGTTGGAGGAAGAAATCGTTTGGGGACCTTTACTCAGGCAGCCACATGCTTGTCTATTCAATAGGATTGAGGGAGTTTGGCCATATGGCCTTAGGCCACTATTGAGTAATTATGACTAAGACCTTTCTCTTACTAATATTCCAGGAACTAGTATGCTCCCTTTGGGCAAGTATAAACACTAGATCTGTGAGGGGTAGGAAGGGCAGTGGATCTGTGCAAGGTGTTCAGAACCCCCAGTTTCCCGGGATAGCTAGGAGCAGACTCCTGACCTGGGTAACATCTATGACATTTTTATTTAGCTGAAGGGTTATCTGGGTTTAAAGAGAAGTAGTGCCTGAATGAACCTTTGTTATAGGTTGACAGGTATTGAACTTTGCATGAGTTCATTCAGTATATATGTCTCTGGCTAAAAAATAAATATATAAAATAAATCAGAGATGTACACATTCTTTTTTCCTTTTGCCATTTAAAATTCTTTATTTTGCAGTAGGATTCACTAAAATTGGAACTCAGTATTACTGAAAACCTGGAAAAAGAGACAAAATGTTTTCCAAAACTGCCAAAAGGTATGTCTCAATGCTCTATGGACAGAAGCGGCCACCCAGATAACAGGCTGACAAGTTACTTTGGTAGACCCTCATGGTTAAACAACGCAAGATGAATACTTATTTTCCTAATCATTTTCCTTAGATTAACTCTGGATACTGGCAAAGTAATCTAAAGGAAGTTACTTCAATCTGAGAGATTATTTGTTTATTCTTGTAAAAGTATGCTCCATGATACAGATGGAGCAGTGGTTACCACGACAGAAGAAAAATTAATGTGAAGAGCATTCTAGTTTTCTGCCATTGTGGGAATGAAGCTACTTCTCCCCTCCTCACAGAAGGGTACCCAAAGACCTCAACTGTAGGACTTTCCAAGTAATTTAAGGAACACATCGTATGCCAGAAGAGGGGTCTGCTGATACTATCAGTGATATGGTCACTTCCACATTTACTGTATCTCTGTGAAGGCTGCAATGGGCCTGAGTCCATGAAATATAACACTCACATTATTGAATGCTCTGCCTCACCCAACTCTCCCTCAGAAGAACTGCTCTTTCTTTTGGGTGACTCTAAACCCTCATTTGGTACTTTGTATCTGAATCTTATTTTTTTAAGATTTATGGATTTATTTCAGAGAAAGAAAGCAGGAGTGGGAGGGGCAGAGGGAGAGGGAGTCTCAGATTCCCTGCTGATCACAGGGTCAGATGCGGGGACCGGTCTCAAAAGGGTGAGAACACAACCTGAACCGAAACCAAGAGTCCTGATGCTTAGCCGACTATGTCACCCAGGCACCTCTACATCTGAATCTTTTTATTTGCATGCACCCCCCTGAGCAACAGATTATACTTCAGCTCAACCCAATCCCATTCTGTTTAAAATATTTATTCTGTACCTATTACTTGTCAGGGACTATGTGAGGTGCTGGTGAGAAATACCTAAGGCATGATCCTTGGTTTCTAAGAAATAGTTTAATATATACATAAGGGGGGTTGGCCCATGATCCAAGCTTAGTGGGATAAATACAACCACAGAATTATGAGACCAAAGTAATAGGTAGCAGGGCAGAAAGTTACGGGGCTGAAGGCAGAGGTGTCGGGAAACGGTCCTTAGAAATATGACATTTGTGATAGGCTTTGGGATAAGTTGATGTCCCTCAGGCAAGGGTAGGGGAAGGAGAATTTTATTTCAGGCAGAAAGGAACCATGTGCAAAGGACTGGAACATGTAATATCCGACCCATTTGGGGAAATGAAAGTAGTGCAGCACCAATAGAGCATAAAATTTAAAATAGTGGAGATCAGCGGGAGATGATACTTGGACTCAGATGATTAAGGGTTTTGTATATTATGCTAAAAACTTGGATTTTATCCTAAGGTCAAAGAAAGTTATGCAATGATTCATACAGATTAGCAACAGATATTACTATTAATTTTTGGTAAAGTGTGGAGAATGTTTTAGAGGAGGTGTATGTTGTGGAATGAATGCTTGTGTCCCTTTCAAAATTTGTATGTCAACCCTGATTCCCAGTGGAGCACCTGCCTGGCTCAGTTGGTAGAACATGTGACTCTTGATCTCAAGGTCATGAGTTTGAGCCCCACTTGGGGGGTAGAAATTACTTAAAACAAAAACCTAATCCCCTAGTGGGAGGTGGTGGTTTGGAGAGTTGATTAGATCATGATGGTGATTGGGGTAGGGTGGTGGGAATGGCCTCATGAATGAGATTAATGACTTTATAAAAGAGACCCCAGAGAATTCTCTCTCTCTGCCATGTGAAGACACAAGAAGGTGTCAGGAAGTGAGTATTGAACAAACACAGAAGCTGCTGGTACCTTGATCTTGGACTTCCTGGCCTCTAGAATTGTGAGAAATAAATGTTTGTTATTTCGTATATTCAACCTATGATATTTTTGTTACAGCAAGCTGAATGGGTGAAGATGATGTCTATCAGCAGTAAATACAATCAGAAATGACTAAGGAGGAAGCAACTGGGCACAAAGAACTATTTAGTTGACATGACATAAAGAACTTGGTAAATGAGAAGGGTGGGAATGGGGAGGCATCTGGAATCATCCCCAAGTTTCTGTCCTGGATACTTTGGTGAATGCTGGTGCCATTAACAAAGAAAGGAATGAATTAGGAGACAGAGGAGCTTTGTGAAGGGAAAATGAGAAGTTTTTTTTGGGTCTTTTAAAGTTTTGACCATTCTTACTTGTGGGACAACCTGAGACAACTGCCCAGCAGGTAATCACAAGCATAGATGTGAAACACCAGGGAGAAGCCTGGGTGTGTTCCTTATTCTCTGTGTGCCCCCTGAGCCCACCACCTGGCCCTGGCACTGTGGCTATTCATTTCAGGTCTTTGATAATGGTAGTAATTATGGTGCCATGAGGATGCATCTTTATTTATTTATTTTATTTTATTTTATTTTATTTTATTTTATTTTATTTTATTTATTTATGATAGTCATACAGAGAGAAAGAGAGAGGCAGAGACACAGGCGGAGGGAGAAGCAGGCTCCATGCGCCGGGAGCCTGATGTGGGATTCGATCCCGGGTCTCCAGGATCGCGCCCTGGGCCAAAGGCAGGCGCCAAACCGCTGCGCCACCCAGGGATCCCGAGGATGCATCTTTAATCAGAGTTTACTTTATTAGCATATGACACAGTTTAGGTAAGAAGTTTTTTTTTTTTTTTTTTTTCTGAAGATGGGCTTAAAACATTTTCAATGGCTCCATGTTTCACCCTCTCTGTTGTGTCATTTCCTTTGATGTGTTCTTTGCATGCAGTGGGAGACTCTAACTAGGCTCTCCTGAGAAACATAGGACCCATGAGGTAGTCTGATGCTGCCCACAGGGTACCACAGTCCAGCTATTGCCACGAGAAAAACAGCTGTCTCCAGAGCATTAGGATTCAAGACTGGGGGAAAAGAAAATATTGCTTTAAACATCATTATCCACTAACATTAATCATCCTTTGCCTCAGGCATTCTATCAGGTGTTGGGTTATTTATTTATTTATCTCTATTTCAGCAGACCAGTGACCTATCCAGGAGTATTATAATTTAAGCTATTACCTATCATAAGTACTTTTTTTTTTTTTTTGCAAATCATAAAATTGTCTATGTAAAAAACACAAAGATGTGCAAATAAAATATCAAGATTAGTAAGTGACATTGGAAAGGTTATTGGATGTAATACCCGTATGTAAAATAAAGTAATGGCAGAATGAAAGACTGAAGTCAAACAAGGAAAGCCAGAAAACACAGGAGAGACAGGAAGAGCTAGAGAAGGAAAAGATGTAACCAAAAGGAACTTAGTTGAAGGAACTGATCATACCTTGTCCTTGACTCCTGTTGTCAACTCTCCTAGTTTTATTTTCTTTCGTTGAAGTTTTTGTTTGTTTATGTCCTCCCTATTGCCTACATTCTTTTGGTTATTTTTCGTTTTCTCGAAAAGGATGATTAAAACGTATTTTATTGAGTAAGTAAATTTTAGCTTAAGTATTTATTGAATGAATCTCAAGTTTTAAGTCTCTGTGTGAGATCAGTATAATGGAGATTCAAATAGGTGGTGTGTATTGCCTCTCCCCTGGATGGGATTTATAATCTAGTGTGGAAAGTAGAATATGCATGTAAATGACTACTTTGCCAACAGAATGGAAATTGCTAAATGTCTGAAAACTACAGTGGAAGATCAAAAGCAGAAAGAATTACTCCTAGTTGAGAAACCAGAAAAGGACAGAGCGGCAACATGTTTAGCTGGCTAGTGGGTTATGTTTAGTATTGTAGTAGGCACAGGGGTACAGGGAAATGCATGAGGGAAGACCAGAGGTGGCAAAAGAAAATAGATTAAAAGCGAGTCTGACAAAATTGGGTAAAATTTGAAAATCTTAAAATATTTTGGTTTATAGATATATATTGTTTAGGTAGGTAGGTAGATAAATAGATATAGTTTTTTTTTTAAGATTTTATTTATTTATTCATGAGCAGCATACAGAGAGAGGTAGAGACATAAACAGAGGGAGAAGCAGGCCCTGTGTAGGGAGCCCGATGTGGGACTCGATCCTGGGACTCCAGGATCACACCCTGAGTAAAAGGCAGACGCTCAACCGCTGAGCCACCCAGGTGCCCTAGAGATGTATTTTTTGTGCATGAGTTTAATTTTATCATTCCCATTATTTTGTCAGAAAATACAAAGATCCTCAATTAAAACATTATACATTTAGTTAATTTATGAATCCCAGCAAATATTACTTTCAAACATTTTTAAAGCTCTGTAAATAAAATATAGGCTTAAGTGAAATTTGATTATTTTTCGTGTTTTGCTAATACATAAAAATATAATTAATTTTTACATATGGGCATTATATCCAATAACCTTTCTAATGTCACTTATTAACCTTGATATTTTATTTGAAGATATTTGTGTTTTTTACAAAGACAACTTTATGATTTGCAAAAAAAAGCAAAAAACAGTATTCATTCCTTTCCCCATCCTTATGTTTTTTTTTATTTCTCTGTGTTGCCTATGGCACTTGCTAGGACTGCTGGGACCTAAAATATAATGATAAATAAAACTGGTGATAAAGGCCATCTTTGTCTCATTCCCAACCACAGGAAAATCATTATAATATTTTGCTATTAATCATATGTTTGCTATAGGATTTTTCTAGATTTTCTCGATCGGATTAAGAAACCCTGCTTCTATGACTGTTTGCTAAGAGGCTTTTGGCCTAAATAAATGTTGAATTTTACCAAAGGCTTTTTCTTCATCTATTGAAAGACATGACTTTTCTCCTTCTCTCCTGACAATGTAGTGAATCACATTGATTTTTTTCAAATGTTAAATAACAAACTGTGAATTCCTGAAATAAACTCAACTTGGTCAAGATGTGTCATCCGTATTATATATTGCCAGAATCTATTTTACTAAATTTTATTTAAGATTTTTGCACCTAGGGGCACCTGGCAACTCAGTTAAGCACCTGCCTTCAGCTCAGGTCATGATCACAGGGTCCTGGAATTGAGCCCAGTGTCAAGCTTCTTGCTCAGAGGACAGTCTGTTTGTCCCTCTCCCTCTGCCATTCCCTCGGCTTGTACTGTCTCTCTCTCTCTCTCTCTCTCTGTCAAATAAATAAAATCTTTTAAAAAAAGATTTTTGCACCTATACTCATGATAGGTTATAGCTTATAATATTCCTCTTATATATCATTTGGGATTTTTGATATCAAGATTATTGTTTCAGATTGATTCCTAGAAAAAAAGATTGTGAGATAGACAGGAGTCTGCAGATGAACTCCTATAAGTTCCCTTCCATGTTTGAAGGAAATCACTGGTTAATAGATGTGAATGTGGGAAGAATTTAAATTACAGATTTAATATCTTTCATACAGGTACAAGTCTACTCGGATTTTCTATTTTTGTGCCAATTTCATGACTTGATTTTTCTAGAAATTGGGACATCTCATTTACATTTTCCTATGTATTTGGGTTAATAAAATACTTTAAGATTTATTTTACTTTCCCCACTACTTGCTTGTTCATTTTACATTCTTCTACAGTTCTTTTATTGATGAAATAGTACTGCCTGGCTGCTATATTATATGTTAAGGAATGACAGGAGGCCCCTAGATGCTGACTCCTCAGTCCTACAAATACAAGGGACTGAATTCTTCCAAAAACAGGGCCTTGAGACATAGTCCTGAGCCTCAGATCTTGAGCCCTGGCCAATACTGATTTCAGCCTGAGCAGAGAACCCAGGTAACACCTGCTGGACTCCTTCCCGCCCCCCCGCCCCAAAATGTAAAATAATCTGTTGTAGTTACAAGGTCCTAAATTTGTGCTAATCTGCAGATAGAAAATATTTTTGTGATTACATTAGAATATTTAAACACATTTCTTTTCTCATATTTTAAGATTAATGAACATATTTACTCTTAACCAGATCATGTAACCAGATAATGTAACTTTAATACCAAACTTTTAATGAAGTTTGTCTATTTTGTTATATTTGTTGCGCTGTAAGACACTGTGATTTTCATGGTTTATACTTCCAATGCTCATTTGGATTTACTCACACATACACCATTTTCTTTGCTCTTTATTCCTTCTTACATTTCATACTATTCACCTAAAATATGTCACTTCTGACTAGTATACATACTTCAGAATTTTCTTTCAGTGACTTCATCTAATGAAAAACTCACTTTTTGCTAGCCTGAAAATCTTTTTTCTTTATCATTCTTTCATTTTGAAAAGCATTTTTGTCTTGTATAGAATTCTAGATGGACTTTTTTTTTCTAGCACAATGAAGATAGGAATCCAGTAACTTCTGATTTTCATTGTTGTTTTTGTGAAGTCAGCTAGTAATCTGCCTTTTAAATCCTTTTCTTATTAATGTATGTCCTTTTTCTTTGTTGCTGCTTCTTTTCTCTTTTAAGGGCTCACCTCATTATGTCAGTACCCCCTTCCCCCAAGATAATCTCTCTTCTGAGCAATTCAAAGTCAAATGATTAGAGACCTCCATTACATCTGCAAAATCCCTTTTGCCATAAGAGGTAATATAATCATGAGAATGAGATTCCATCACATTCACAAATTCCGCACATACCCAAGGGGGAGGGAGTTTACAAAAGCATGAGTCATTGGGGTCATCTTAGAACTCTGCCTATAACACTAAACGACCCGAAAAAAGTTGGTGCTTTAAAAAGAAAGTGTAAATTCCACTGTAGTGATGATAAAACAGAAAGAAAAAGAAAGAGAACAGGCTCAATATATTAAAAAGGCAAAAACGGAAAAAGTAAATATTGAGCATGGAAGAGAGGGGAAATGAAGTACAATAAATGCAATATCATTGATTATATTAAACGGAAATGGATTGAATGCTCTAATTAAAGAAAACCAAAGATTCTTCAGGCTGGAAAACAAAACAACAATAATCTGACAACATGCTCCTTATTAGAGACATCTAAAATATATAGCAAGGTTAAATGAAAAGGATGGAGAAGGACAGTCTAGATTAATTCTTTGCAAAAGAAACTTGGAGGCAAATGCATTATTAGGCATCAAAGGATTATTTCATAGTAAAAAAAAAAAACCCTCCAATTTATCAGAAAACTTTGAATTTGTAGGCATCTAATACATGAACTCTAAATACATGAAACAAAAATAGACAGGACTACAAGAATAAAAAGAGAAATCCACAGTCCCAATTGGAGATTTTAATACAACTCTCTTAGTAATTGACAGAATAAGTAGATAATAAATAAGCAAGAACACAGAAAATTTGGATATTATAATTGTCAAACTTGATCTAGGGCTTTATATAGAGATCTGAACCCTAAAACTGCAGAATACACATTCCTTTCAAGTTCGCATAAAAGAAGTATGGAATTTGATCATATGCTGAGTTATAAAGCAAGTCTCAACAAATTTCAAAGGAATTAAATAAGATAGAGCATATTTTCTGACCTCAATGCAATTAAGTAGACATCTAAAGGATAAGAGAAAAACCTTATGTTTGGAAATTAAGAGATAAATGTCTAAGTAAGTTCTGAGTCCTAAAAAAAAAAAAAAATTAAAAGTTAGAAAATATTTTGAAATTAATGGTAATAAAATGCCATATATAAAACTTAAAGAAACATAAAGATTTTAACAAGAAATAGTTTAAAAATGACTGATCTGGGAGTACACCTCAATGGTATAGTTGGGTTAAGCATTCAACTCTGGTTTCAGCTCAAATCATGATCTCAGGTCATGACATCAAGCCTCCTCCTCACTCAGCTCAGAATCTGCTTAAGACTCTCCCTCTGGAAAAAAAAAAAAAAAAGACTCTCCCTCTGCCCCTTTCCTGACCCCACTCTCTCTCTAAATAAATAAATCTTTAAAAAATAAACAAAACAAAACAAAACAAAACAAAACAAAACAAAACAATGACTGGTCTGGAATGCCTGGCTGGCTCAGTGGCTAGAGCATGCAACTCTTGATCTCAGGTTTTTAGGTCAAGCCCTGTGTTGGGCATGGCGTCTACTTAAAAAAGACTGATCTAGGTCTCAGTTCCAAGAAGGTCAGAAAAAAAAAATAGCAAAATGAATCTAAAGAAAGTAAAATGAAACAAACAAAATACTGAACACAGCAACAGATACTGATTTAAAGATGAAAAAGTAAAACATTCTTTGAAAAGAAAGGAGAAAAAAACAGAAGAGATAAAAAGAAAAGGCAAAATCACTGTCTACAGATGTTAGAAACATTAAAGAGATTATAAGATTATGTATATAACTAATACATCAATATATTTGGAAATTAGGCAAATCAGACCATTTTCTAGAAAAACAGAAATCTAATTGCATGCAGCAAGGTGGAGGTCATTGGTTATATTGGAAAGTACAGTCTTAGTGAAGTGGTAAGAAATCCTGACTCAAAGGAGTTTAAGGAAGATTAGCAGATTTGGAGTTAAAATAATGCTTTTGAATTATTTTGTGGCATGGGGAAATAGGGAACTTTGGTGGTATCTGGACAGAACAGTGAGGTCAAGAGAAGTATTTAAGATGGCAGAAATAGCATATTCATATAATGATGGGAATAATCTGGTAGAGTTGTAAGAGGAAAAGGACACAATTGCTTGAGAGACATGCTTGATAAGGCAAAAGAGACTGCAAAAGGAGCAAGATTGGTTGCAGGTAGGAACATGGGTTACTCATCTACAGGAACATTTATTTTTTATTTTTTTATTATTTTTTTAGGGACATTTATAACATACACAATGTTGGTGGAGTGGATGCATAGTTTGGGATCTATGGAAATCCTCTTCTGATCATGTATTAACAGTCAGGAAAACTAAATAGTGTATATATGTTACTCATGCTAAATTATTCCGGAATTTAAATATAATTTAAGCTAAACTAACTACAGAATTTTAAAAAATTGGACCATCTGATCCTAAGTTTACTAGACAAAACAAATATCAACCAATTTTGAAAAAGAGGAAAGGGTGTGTGTGTGTGGGGGGGGTTACTACCATATATCAAAATTTATTGTAAAGCTATAGCAATTAAGATCATTTGGTATTAGCATAGGAGTAGAAAATAGACAAATGACACAGCCCAGAAATGAACCCAAAAATATATAGGACCTTCATATGAAAGAAATGCAGTTTTACATTACTGAGAAAAGGAAGTTGCTTAATAAGTGATTTGGGATACATGGTTGCCTACATAAAATTTTTTAAATAAATTCCTATGCCACAGTGCACTCAAGAATAAATAAATACAAAAAGAATAAATGCAACCTGGATGAAAGACCCAAATGTGAAAAATTAAAATGCAAGGCTTAAAGAAGAAATAGAAATATACATAGTCTCCAAAGTCTTCATATGAATGCATTATTTTTTTTCCCTAGCAAACCTCTCACTCTCTGAGCTTTTATTACTCAGGCCCTAATTCGACTTGAATAATGTGATATCTCACTATGGTCTCACTGATGAAATATAATCACTAGTTAATTGGTAAGAAAGAACACTAGGATTTATGGTGACATTCTCTAATATCCTTACTGCTCCTATTCAAGATTCCCTTGGGTTAAATTTTACTGAAAAAAAAAGTAGTTTATTTATTCTGCATATGCTACATAATCAAGTGTATCAGTATCTTATATAGCATATGGTTTCTATTATAAACATGATGGATGCTTAGATCAGCTGTATCAGCACTCATGTGGGTCAGAAGAGACACTCTTTTGTACTAAAATTCATCCATAGAACTTTCCCCCTGTTTAGTCTTTCTTTCTTCCTGTCTTTGGTCCATTCCTCGCCTGGGTCCATGTCCCACAGAGCTGATCCAAGCCTGGCAAATCTTTGGAATCAATGGAAGCTCTGCAGGGGACCAGGGGAGGCTGAGAAATGGGACCTTTGTAATTCTTACCTCTGCACCTTGCAGCATTTGTCAAAATTTTTTGAATAGAGATCCAAACACTTGCTTTGAATTTTGTGAGCTCCTTAGATCTCTGCCACATACATTCTTCTTCAAGTACTTCAGGCCAGATAATGATCCCCTGAGACACTCACCTGCTCCAGGGCCACCCATGCCTCAATGGGACTTGCTGTAATGTGCCATATGCTTGATCTTTATTTCTGAGACTTGAAGTTTCAGCTAAAAAATGTTAAGGGCATCAAATTAGCATGAGAAGCACAGAGCATCTTCCACATACACTACTCTTTTCTTCTACATAATTCCAATCCAAAGTTGGCTCACTTAAGGAGAAAAGTGGCAAGTTTAAAGGAAGCAGGTTGAGTGAGCTCTCTATTATCACTTGTCTGTAGCCATGGTTCATATGGCTAGTGTGTTGATTTACTCTATCTATCCTTCCCCTATGTCATCCTCAAAATCCTCACTGAATGTTTCTTTAAGGTTTCTCTCCATTTGTAAATCATTAATAAGGGAGGTCAGCAAAAAGCCTCAAGTCTTTCGTGCAGAATGGAAGAGTTGGTTCAATCAAAACCAGAGTACATTATAGTGTCAAGAAAACGCAAATAAGAGGAATCCAAAAGAGGTCATGCCACTATACTGATGACAAGAATTTGGGGTAAGGCAATTCAGTTATTATGAATAATAGTGGCAAACAACAGTTGAGTGTTTAGGGACAAGAACATAGGGACCTAGAGGCTGGAAGTATTGAGATTTAAGTATAGACCTTTGAAATAGGATGAAAATGGCAGTGTCAGTTTTGATACTTAGGGGCAATTGTTGGTGCCTTGTTTTTCTGAATAAGACACATAGGGTACCTTTGTTTATACAATCTATGTCCTCTAATAAAATTTACCCTCCCTGTAAAAGGAATTTATAAAAAATTCTGTCAATACTACCAGTTCTTTTATTTCTACTGTAAGAGTGAATTGCCAAGAAATATGCTGAACTATGAACATTTAAATGCTGGAGGATTATCTAAAGTCTGGAATGGTCATACCATTCCATACCATAAAATGTACAACATCATCAGGCAATGAAGTGGTCATCAGTAAGAGGAAACTGAATAACCAATTACCAGTGATTTTTTGCATTGGCTGAAAAGTTGAGCCAGATACTATCAGTTATCATTTCTATGAGCCAACTGTGTATGAAATATTATTATAGTTGCTAAAATGATCAGAGTGGAACTGTTTTCCAAATCTACCAGTTCAACTAGTTGCTAATTAAGCATCCTGTGCTGACCTGAAATTACATATAAAATGAACCTAACACCTCTGGATGCTAGAGGGGAACAAACTCTAACACTGAATATAACTGTAATTAATATCATGTAAACTGGATTTCTAAACACATATAATACTTCAATCAGAATATATAACAATTTTGCATTTTAGCTTATAATTCTCCTGTTATCTGAAATAAAGCAATGCAGAGGTTGTTAACAGTAAATTATAATCCAAATTACATATACACTTTAAACAAAATATCAGCACAGTGCTGGTATATGAATAAATGTGAGGGTAGCAAGAAGAGAATATGCTATGGGGATAACATCAAAGCTTTTATTTTCTGAAACTAGTGCTCTTATATATTATTCACTGGTCTGATAATAAAGAATTTTACTTCTAAGCTTTTCTTCAGATCTTAAGTTTATTCACATAAAATGATTTAATATTATGGGAAGACTGTTACTGAAAAGATCCTATGCTTAAAAGAACCATTTACTCTAGAATTTCTGATATAAGCTTCAATTCAAATATCCTCTTTTATTATTCTATTACAAACTGGAATATAAAAAGAAAACTCTCCAACATGTTAGCATACTCATTGTCTTTTCTAGACTACCTATAGGCACCCTTCAAGGAAAAAAAAATGTGATATAAGGCACATGATTTGGCAGCTTATAGAATATGATCTTACAATAGCCATTTATGATAAAAACAAACTATACAATGAGCATTCAGAGGGAACATATCTCAACATAATAAAGGCCATATATGACAATCCCACAGCTAACATTATATTCAGGAGTTAAAAATTAAACGTTTTTCCTCTAGGATCAATAATAAGCCAAGAATGCCCATTCTAGCCACTTTTACTTAATTTAGTATTATAAGTCCTAGACAGAGCAATTAAGCAAGAAAAATAAATAAAAGCACCCAAATTGGAGAAAAATAAGGAAAACTGTTCTGTTCTTATGGCATATAGCATGATATATAGAGAAAACCCTAAGATTCTAACAAAACACTGTAAACAAATTCAGTGAGGTTGTAGAATACAAACTCAATATGCAAATTTCAGTTGCATTTCAGTACACTAATAATAAACTATTAGAGAGATCAAGAAAACAATCTCCTTTACACTTTCATCAAAAAGAATAATATATTTGGGAATAAATGTAACCAAGGACTAGAAAGACCTGTACACTGAAGCTGTAAGACATTGGTGAAGGAAATTCTCAAGTCACAAATAAATGGAAAAATATTCTATCCTCATGGATTAGAAGGATTACTACTGTTAAAATACTCAAACAACCTATAGATTTAATGCAATACTTAACAAAATTTAAATGGTACTTTTCACAGAAATAAAATCAAATTATTTTAAAATTTTTATGGTACCACAAAAGATCCAAAACAACCAAAGAAATCTTGAGAAAGAACAGCAAAACTAGAGGCAACATTCTTCTTGATAGCAAACTATATTATAAAGTTATAATCAAAACAGTGTAGGCTCGCATGGGTTGTTTAGTCAGTTGAGCATCTAGCTCTTGATTTTGGCTCTGGTTTTGATCCCAGGGTCCTGGGATTGAACCTCATATCAGGCTTAGCACTGCTGAGTATGGAGATTGCTTGAGATTCTCTCTCTCCCTTACCCTCAGCTCCTCCCCAACTCTCTCACACTCTCTTTCTTTCTCAAAACAAACACAAAAACAAAAAGTCAGTATGGTATTGGCATAAAACAGACACATAGGTCAATGCAACAGAATAAAGAACCCAGAAATAAACCTATGCAAATCCAGTCAATTAATTTATGGAGAAGAAGCCAAAAATATACACTGAGAAAAGTATAATTTCTTCACTAAATAGTGTTGGCAAGACTGGATAGCTACATCAAAAAGAATAAAATTGGACCACTATTTTAGGCCATACACAAAAATTAATTCAAATTAGATTGAAGACTTGAATATGTTCTGAAAGCATAAAATTTCGAGAAGAAAACATAGGTGATAAGCTCCTTGACACTGGTCTTGGCAATAATTTTTTTGGATTAACAAAATGAAAAGGCAACCTACCAAATGGGAGCAAATACTTGCAAATCATGTATCTTTTTTAAAAATTTTTATTTATTTATGATAGTCACAGAGAGAGAGATAGTGAGAGAGAGAGAGAGAAAGAGAGAGAGGCAGAGACATAGGCAGAGGGAGAAGCAGGCTCCATGCACCAGGAGCCCGATGTGGGATTCGATCCTGGGTCTCCAGGATTGCGCCCTGGGCCAAAGGCAGGTGCTAAAACACTGCACCACCCAGGGATCCCTGCAAATCATGTATCTGATAAGGAGTTAATACCCAAAATATTTAAAGAACTCATAAAACTCAATACAAAAAAAAAAAACACCAAAAAACAAAATTCAATTTAATAATGGGCAGAGGATATGAATAGACATTTTTTTTTTCCAAAGAAGACAAATAGGTACATGAAAAGGTGCTCTACACATTAGTAAGCATCAGGAAAATGCAAATCAAAACCACAATGAGAGAATACCTCAGACCTGTCAGAGTAGTCATTATAAAAAAGACAAGAAATAGCAAGTGAAAATGTGGAGAAAAGGGAATCCTTGAGCCCTGTTAGCAGGAATGTAACCTCCTATAAACTATGGAAAACAGTATAGAGGTTCCTCAGATTTTTTATAATAGAACCACCATACAATTCAGCAATTCCACTATGTATGTATCTAAAGGAAACAAATACTCTAACTCTAAAAGATATCAGCATTTCTTTGCCAAGGAAGATGATGGAGTAGGAGGATCATAGGCTCACCTCGTCTTATGGATACACCTATGTATGGGCCACATCAGTGTAAATAACCCAGAAAATGGCCCAAAGACCAGCAGAACAGGCTCTACATACCTAAATGAGAGAAGAGGTCACATCAAAGAGGGGGGAAAGGGAAGAGATACTACAGGGAATCAAGCAGGCCCACATGATTGTTTATGGGAAGCAGTGATGCTCTGTGTATGGAGACATGAGAGGAATAGATCCCCACATCAGGCATCCCAGAATGGGGGAGCCTGCATTGGGAAAATAAACTCTGGCTTTGAAAAGCAGAGGGGCCTAATTTCACTAGTTCTCACAATCAGTGGGGCTTAACACCTGGAACTTTAAAACTCAGCAGGCTTGGCTCTGGGAAAGTAGAAACTGAGTCAGTATCTACAGTACTACAAACTGAGACAGTCTAACAAACAGCCCTCCTGAGATACAGCATAACAGCAGCAGTTTGAAAAATGCCTGGGATATACGGGAGAGATATTTGCTTACTAATCTCAGAGCATGTGGATCTGGAAGGGCAGAGATCATTGGGAGACTTCTCAAAGAACAAAAGAGCTGATGGCTTCATTTCCCTACTGTGCCCCCCATCCTAGATACATAGACACCTGCAGGAACCAGTGCAGCATGGACACACCACCTAGCTTGCTAACAGAATGCCTCATCTCCTGTGGTTTTCAGCAGACTTGCCCCTTAATCAAATTATTTGTGGGATTTTTAGAAAGCAGTTACAGTCCCCTTCCATGGGCAGACCTAGCACACCTTGCTAACACAAAATGCCATGCTCCCACTTTCTCTAGCAAACTCACTTCTCCAAGGCATCTGAGCAGGAATATATCCAAAGCTGTGTCACAAGTGTGGTGGTGTGCAAGGAGTCTCAGTAGGACTGAGCAACACCATAAAAGAGTTCCTGCTCTGGGGAAAATGGAAGAGAATCACATATACACCTTCAACTGTGGTGCCAGCAGTGGGCTGGGGGCAGACATCCAGTCTGATTAAAGACCCTGCCCACCAATGAAAGCTTCTCAGGGAACAACACAGGAATAGTGTCTTGCAGTTCATATGTGACCACAGCTCTGACAATCACCTGCGCTGACCCAACTCAAGCCCAAGGTGGCCTCAGATTGGCCCATTGACAATACAGGGACCAAGCCCTGGCCACAATAGGCAAAGAAGACCACTGCAGACCACTGGACTGAAGGCAACCATGGCTCAGCCACAATAATAGGACACACACAAAACACATATAAGAGACACCTCTTAAGCACCAGATTCTAATAAATAGGAAACATTGGATGACAGGACATCCAGAGCCTCTTCTTCACAAGACCATTATATTCAAGAGTAGAAGACGTAGTTGAGTTTCCTAAAACACAGAAACAGGCACAGAGAGTTAGGCAAAATGAGGAAACAGAGGAATATGTCCCAGATGAAAGACAGGGAAGAAAAATCACACCAAGAGAACAAAATAAAATGGAGATAAGTATGTGCCTAATAGGCAATTTAAAATAATTGTCATAAGAATACTCAGTGGACTTGAGAAAAGAATGGGGGACCTCAGTGAGATCCTCAACAAAGAGATAGAAACATAAAAAAAGAGCCAATCAGAGATGAAGAACTTAATAACTGAAACTACAAATATACTAGAGGAAATGAATAGTAGCCTAAAGGAAGCAGAAGAACAGATCAACAACTTGCAGGACAGAGTAGTGGAAAGCAATCATGCTGAGAAGGAGAAGGAAAAAGACTAATAAAAATGCAATAGATTAAAGGAACTCAGTGACACCGTCACGTGTAAAAACAATGGCCTGATAGGGATCCCAGAAGGAGAGGGGGAAGAAAAGGCAGCAGAAAAGTCATTTGAAGAAATAATAGCTGACAACTTCCTGAATCTGGAGAAGGAAACAGAAATCTAGGTCCAACTCGCAAAGAGAGTGCCTCACAAAATCAACCCAAGGAGGTCTGCACCAAAACACATAGTAATTAAAATGGCAAAAAGTAGTGATAAAGAGAGAATTTTAAAAGCAGCAAGAAAAAAAGAAAGAAAGAAAGAAAGAAAGAAAGAGAGAGAGAGAGAAAGAGAGAAAGAAAGAAAGAAAACAGTTACATATAAGGGAAACTCCATAAGGCTACGAGCTGAGTTTTCAGTAGAAACTTTGTAATCCAGAAGAGACTGGCATGATGTATTCAAAGTGGTGAAAGAAAAACAAAAATAAAAACAAAAACCCACAACCTGGAAACCAAGAATACTCTATCCAGCAATGTTACCATTCAGAATAGAAAAAGAGATAAAAGTTTCCCAAACAAACAAAAGTTAAAGGAATTCATCACCACTAAACCAGTCTTATAAAAAAATGTTAAAATAGAAAGGGAAGACCGTAAGCAGAAGTAAGTAAAGTAGGTGTCACAAAAACAGAAAAATTAAATATATCTATAAAAATCAGTTAAGGGATTCACAAAATAAAAGGATATAAAGTAAGGAACTATAGATACAAGACATGGTGGAGAGAGGAGTGAAATTTTAGTGCTTTCAAAATAGATTCAAACATAAGTGACCAAAGACTTAATATAGGCTGCTATATGTCATATATAAACCTAATAGTAACCACAAATCAAAACCAGTAATCTATATACACAAACAACCCTGAGCTGCTGAATATGACCTCCTTTGTGTGGCTGCAAGAGAAGGAAAAAAAAAAAAAACAGAAAAATTACAACAACCATAAAACAAATGACAAAATGGCAATAAGCATATATGTATCAATAATTGCTTTGTTGATTTTGTTTCAAATCATGATTCCAGGGTCAAGAGATCAAGTCCCATGCTCAGAAGAGAGTCTGCTTGAGATACTCTCTCTCTCCCTCTCCTTCTGCCCCTTTCCCCCACTCTCCCTCTCTGTCTCTAAATAAATAACATCTTTAAAAAATAATTACTTTGAATGTAAATGGACTATATGCTCCAGTCAAAATACTTAAGATGACAGGGGGATAAAAAAGGAAGACCCATCTATATGCTGCCTACAAAAGACTCATTTCAGACCTAAACACACATGCACATTGAAAGTGAATGGATGGAAAAGCATCCATCATGCAAATAGAAGTGGAAAGAAGTGAAACGTAAGAAATACTTACGTTTGACAAAATAGATTTTAAAGCAAAGACTGCAACAACACAAAGAAGAACACTACATAATCATAAAGAAGACAATCCGTCAAGAAGATATAGCAATTATAAATATCTATATACCCAGCATGGGAACATCCAAATACATAAAGCAGCTAATAAAAAACATAAAGGAAATGACTGACAATAATAAAGCAATAGTAGAGGACTTTAACACCTCACTTACATCAACAGATAGATTATCCAAACAAAAATCACAAGGGAACAGTAGCTTTAAGTGACACATTGGACCTGATGGATTTAACAGAGATATTCAGAACATTCCAACCTAAAAGAAGTGGAATACACATACTTTTCAAGTGCACATGGGACATTCTCCAAAATCACATGTTAGGCCCCCAAAAAGTCTCAACAAATTAAATATATATATTGATAGTAACACTGAAAATCTTTTCTAACCATAACACTGAAAACTAGAAATTAATCACATAAAAATATCTGGAAAGAACACAAATACATGGGGGATAAATTAAGTACTACTAAAACAACGAATGAGTCAACTGAGAAAGAGGAAATAAAAAAATACATGGAGACAAATAAAAATGAAAATGCAGTGGTCCAAAATCTGGGATGCAGCAAAAGCTGTTGTAAGAGGGAGGCTTAAAGCAATACAGGCCTACCTCAAGAAGCAAGAAAAATCTCAAATAAACACTCTAACCTTAAACTTAAAGGATCTAGAAAAAGAAAAACAAACCTAAAGCCCATTGAAGGAAGGAAGTAATAAAAATTAGAGCAGAAAAAAATTAAATAGAAACTTAAAAAAAAAAACACAATAAAACAGATCAATAAAACCAGGAGGTGGTTCTTTTGAAAAGATCAACAAAATTGATAAACTTTTAGCCAGACTCACAAAAAAAAAAAAAAAAAAAAAAAAAAAAAAAAAAAAGAAAAGAAAAGAAAAACAAAGAGAGAGACAGATAGTACTCAACCTAGAAATGAAAGGAGAAGTGTGGCTCAGTCCATTGTGTCTGCCATTGGTTCAGATCATGATCCCAGGGTCCTCGGATCAAACCCCACTTTGGGCTACATACTCAGCAAGGAGTCTACTTCTTCCTCACCCTCTTCCCCTCCCCCTGCCCATGTTCTCTTTCAGATAAATAAAATAAATAATAATAAATAATAATATAAAATAAATATATAATTATAACGAATAATAAATAAAATACTTAAAAATATAAAAGAAATGAGGGCAGCCTGGGTGGCTCAGTGGTTTAGCACTGCCTCCAGCCCAGGGCCTAAACCTGGAAACCCGGGATCGAGTCCCACATCGGGCTCTCTGCATGGAGCCTGCTTCTCCCTCTGCCTGTGTCTCTGCCTCTCTCTCTCTCTCTCTCTCTCTGTGTCTCTCATGAATAAATAAATAAATAAAATCTTTTAAAAAAATAATATATATATATATATATATATATACAAGAATGAAAGATAGGAAATAAAAACTGCTACCACAGAAATGCAAAGGATTATAAGAGAATATTATGAAAAATTATATGCCAACTAATTGGACAACCTAGAATAAATAGATAATTTGCTAGAAACATTCAACCTCCCAAAACTGAATCAGGAAGAAATAGAAAATTTGAACAGACCAATTAACAGCAATGGAATTGAATCAGTAATCAAAAAACTCACAACAAACAAAAGTTTAGGACAAATAGCTTCACAGGTGAATTTTACCAAACATTTAAAGAAGTGTTAATACCTATTCTTCTCAAACAGTTCCAAAAAATAGAAGAAGACAAGCTTCTTAATTCATTCTTTGAAGCTAGCACTACCAAAAAAGAGAACCAAATATCTGATGAAGATAAATGCGAAAGTCCTCAAGAAAATATTTAGCAAATTAGGTCCAACAATACATTTGAAAAAAAATAACTTACCATGATCAAGTAGGATTTATTCTTGGGGTGCACGGGTAGTTCAATATTTGCAAATCAATCAGTGTGATACATTATAACAATAAAGATTTAAAAAGACATGATAAATTCAACAGAGGCATAAAGAGCATTTGAGAAAATACAACATTGATTCATGATTAAAACCCTCAATAAAGTAGGTTTAGAAGGAACATATCTCAACATGATAAAGACAATATGTGAAAAATGCACAGCTAACATTATATTCAATAGTGAAAAACTAAAAGCTTTTCCCCTAAGATCAAGAAAAAGATATGTCCATTCTCATGTCTTCTATTCAACATAATACCAGAAGTCCTAGCCACAGCAATCAGACAAGAAACAGAAATAAAAGGCATCCAAATTGGTAAGCAGGAGTAAAACTTTCATTATTTGCAGATGACATGATTCAATATACAGAAACCTGTTAACACACTACCAAAAAACCTACTACAACTGATAAGTGAATTCAGTAAGGTTGCAGAATACAGATAAATATGCATTTATTTTTTTTTAAGACCAATTGATCGATTTATGAGAGAGAGAGAGAGATTGTGCACATATCAGCAGGGGGAGAAGCAAAGTGAGATGGACAAGCAGACTCTGTGCTGAGCATGGAGCCCAGCACAGGACTTGATCCATGACCCTTGAAGTCATGACCTGAACCAAAATCAAGAGTTGGATGATCAACCGACTGAATCACCCAGGCATCCCATTCATTGCATTTCTATACACTAATAATGAAGCAGCAGAAGGAGTAATTAAGGAAATAATCCCTTTTACAATTGCTCCAAAAATAATAAAATACCTATGAATAAATGTAACCAACAGGGTAAAAGACCTGTACTTTAAAAACTAGTAAACACCAATAAAATAAATTGAAGAAAACACAAATGGAAAGATATTTCATTTTCATGGATTGGGAGAACACATATCACTAAAATGTCCATACTACCCAATCCATATATAGATTTAATAAAATACCTATCAAAATACCAATAGCATTTTTCACAGAACTAGAGTAAATAATCCTAAAATTTGTATGGAACCACAAAAGACATCTAATAGCCAAAACAATTTCAAAAAAGAAGAACAAAACTGGAGGTATCACAATCCCAGATTTCATGATATACTACACAGCTGTAGTAATCAAAACAGTATGGTACTGACACGAAAAATAGACACAGAGATCGTTAGAGCAGAATAGAGAGCATATAAATAAACCCAAAATTATATAGTCAGTTAATCTTCAACAAAGGAGGAAAGAATATGCAGTGGGAAAAATCTCTTCAGCAAATGGATAGCTACATGCAGAAGAATTAAACTGGACCACTTTCTTATACCATACAGAAAAATAAACTCAAAATGGATTAAAGATCTAGATGTGAAACCTGAGACCATAAAAATCCTAGAAGAGAGCACAGGCTATAATTTCTCTGGTACTGGCTATAGTAACTTATTTTTGGATATGCCTCCCCAGGCAAGGGAAACAAAAGCAAAAATAAACTACTGGAATTACATCAAATAAAAATCTTCACAGCAAAGGAGATAATCAACAAAACTAAAAGACAGCCTACTGAATGGGAGAACATTTCTGCAAATAACTATCTGATACTGGGTTAGTACTCAAAACATATAAAGAACTTATACAACTCAACACACTCACACAAAAACCCACAAATAATCCAATTAAAATTGGAAGAAGACATGAATCCACGTTCCTTCAAAGAAGACATACAGGTGGCAAAAGGACACATGAAAAAATGCTCAACATCACTCGTTATAAGGGAAATACAAAGCAAAACCTCATATCACTATGAGATTTCCTCTCACACCTGTCAGAATAGTTAAAATCGAAAACACAAAAAACAACAAGTGTTGGCAAGGATGTGGAGAAAAAGGAATCCTCATGCCTTGTTGGTGGGAATGCAAACTGGTGGAGCCACTGTGAAAAACAGTATGGAGTTTCCTCAAAAAGTTAAAAGTAGAACTACCCTAAGATCTGGTACTGAAATTACTGGGTCTTTGCCCAAAATACACAAAAGCAGTAATTCAAAGGGATACATGCACCCCTATGTTTATAGTGGCATTATTTACAATAGCCAAATTACAGAAACAGCCAAATTGTCCTTCAATAGATGAGTGGATAAAAAAGGAGGTGATATATATAAATGTACAATGAATATTATTCAGCCATAAAAAGAATGAAATCTTGCCATCTACAACGACATGACTGAAGCTAAAGAGTATTACGCTAAACAAATTAACTCAGTCAGAGACAGACAAATGCCATCTGATTTCACTCACTTGTGGAATTTAAGAAAAACAAATGAGCAAAGTAAAAAAAAAAAAAAAAGAGAGAGAGAGAGAGAGAGAGAGAGAGGGAGACAAACCAAGAGACTCCAGAGAACAAACAGATGGTTACCAGAGGGGAAGGGGGTGGGAGGATGGGTTAAACAAGTGATGAGGATTAAGGAGTGCACTTATGATGAGCACAGGGTAATGTATGTAATTGTTTAAATCACTATATTATATATCTGAAACTAATATTACACTGTATGTTACTTACACTGGAATTTAAAATAATAGCATCCTCCTGTTTATTATAGCATTATTTAAAATAGCCAAGACATAGAAGCACCCTTAGTTTTCACTGATGGATGAATGAATAAAGAAAATGAGATACACACACATACACTCAATGGAATATTATTCAGCCATAAGAAAAGAAGAAAATTCTGACAATTGCAACAACATGGATGGGCCTTGGGGGCATTAAATCAGATAAATACAAATACCATATAAGCTCCCATACATGTGGAAAGTAAAAATAAACAACAACAAAAAACAAAGTCATAGATATGGAGAAAAGATTGGCGATGACCAGAACTGAGGGCAGAGGGACAAAATGGGTGAAAGTGGTCAAAAGTTATAAATTTCTAATTATGAGATAAATACATCCTGGGAATATAATATAAAAAATGGTGACTAAAGTTAATAATGCTTGTATAATTAAAAGTTACTAAGACAATAAATCTTAAAAGTTCTCATCACAAGGAAAAACAATTTGTAACTATGTGTGGTGGTGGATTCACAATATATCCATATATCAAATTATATTACACATCTGAAACTAATATGTCAATCATGTCTCAATTTAAAAATGAAAATATGATATTGATACCTCAGTGATTAGATTGGATTTTCAAGAGAAGGACAAAGAGGCAAATGCATAAGCCTTCTTGGCCTCCTAATATAGGACCCAGGATAAACATTAACTTCTTATAAATGGTGCTAATTTGGAAAAATGCTCAGATACAGTTCAGTTAATTAATTGTGACAGAAATACAAGCATATAGGTAAAAGTAGTGTGTAGTTGAGCTGAGAGTGATTTGCTCATTCCACAAGAATGTTACCACTAATCTACTAAAAAAATACAATTTTATATTTCCTTTGAGGTCTAAGATTACTGATGGAGGGTCTGGCATGGGTGACTAAAGTTTCATGGCATTTGAGAGGGGGCTGATTGATTCAACAAGAATGTTGCTAGATAGAGGCAGGGGGGCAGGGGGGTAGATTTAGCACCTTGCCTCTTTTCTTGCTATGAATTCCAGAAAACCAGAAGAAGGTATGATAAAGAGTGGCTTGGAATTAAATCAGGTAAGACTTTGACCTTAACGAGACAATTTTTGAATTTAGGCTATCATGTCAATGGAATTTGGAAATACCTATTTGTGTTTTCACTTTCATTCCATTAGATGTCTTGACAAGCATATTTATTACATGTGGACTATGAAAAGTAATCCTGGTAGGCACTGTGGAGGATAAAAGCCATGTAGTAGTATGTTAAAAAAAAAAAAAAAAGCTTCAGGCCAGGTTAGTCATCTGTTTTCTCAATCTTTATAGAAATCCTATGAGATTATTAGTACTCTTTTGATCCCATTTTATAATTAAAAAAAAACACTGAGGCACAAAAATGTTTACATTTTGAAATGTGTAGAGTGGAAAAGCCTCTGCTATGACACGATTCTATTACTGAAGACGTGCGTGTGCATGAGACAATAGAATCACAAAGATTCATCACAACTACTCAAATTAATTGTAGAATTGTAGCACTATGGCATTCTAGAGGCGGATCTTCACTAATCAATTAGAGCTGGTGAGCAACATGCTTACAACTGCAAGATATGCATAAGCCTTCTCTGAGCCCTATGCATAGTTACTTTGGGGCCAAACTATTGCTGGTCCCACAGGAATCTTAATTTCACCATCTCCAAAACCTACCACCTGCTCCAGACCTGCTCTTTCTGTAACTATGTTTCAGTGAACTGAAGTGTCATCCAAACTCAAATCCTGAGTTGTCTTTGAATCATCCTCCTGACTTACTTTACGTCCCATCAATAAATGCTCCTGTCAGTTCTGTCTTCTAATTATTTCTCAAAAACCCTGTGGCAATCACATTTTCCTGGAAATAAATGCTGAGATGGAGACATGAGCAAAAGCAGTTTATTCAGAGTTTTTTTTTCCCTGTGAAATATACAGAGAGAAAGAAGAAGAATTGGATAGTAAGAGCCATCAGATTGTGTGGCGAACCTGACAGGGCAGGGAGTTTCAGACAATAAGGCAGATCTTTCAAAATCAACCCAGTAGGGAGCTCAGAACTAGAAACTGACCATTATATGAGTCCCATAATGGGAAGAAATGGCCAGATTCCAGCACTGTGTCATGTCAGCCACTGGCTGGGGCTCGCCAGGATAAGCATGATCTCAATTCAAATGCTTCGGTGCATTTTGAAGACTACAGCTTGAAGGGGTTGGCTAACTGCACCTCTTGAAGCTGGATATCAAGTTATTTCTTGAAAACAAACCCTAGTGACACCTCAATGGTGGCCACATACCCCTCTTCTTTCTATTCTTGCAGTAACAGATTCGATCCAGATCTTCACTGAGATGACTACAATGGTTTCCTAGCTGGTCCTCTTGATTCTGTTCTTGCCCATCTCCAATCCATACTGCACAATGCCACCACATCTTTCCAAAGATCAAACGTGAAAAAGTAACTCCTCTCTCAAAACATGTCAAAAGATAGTGTTTCACAAGATGATGTATAAGGTCCTTCATGATAGATTAGCTGCTTGGCTTTAACCACACTCCTCCCCCCACCATATACACACAAGACATCATTCTGACACCATCTCTTTCCAAGAAATGTTCCCTGACTGCATCAGCCTGTGTTGTGTCTCTTGCTTCTGTATTTGTTTTCCTTGTTAGATTGCAGGTGCATCCAAGGCAGGAAATAGGTCTTACCTCCCTTAACTCTCATACTAAGCTCATTGCCTAGAACTTATACTCTAATATACATTTATTTTTCAATAAATGACGGGCAAAAGTGATATTTCATTGAATATGAAGCCTCAAGAGGATTGATATATACATATATATGTGTCATATATATAATTATACATATATGTGCTCATACATTTCATATTATGTATAATTACACATGTAATTTTAGTTTTATGATTAAAAAGAAAAATTACTGAATCTAATCCATCATCAATAATCATAATTTTTAAAAATCAGCACTATGATAAAAACATAAAATATATTTGCTTATATTTAAAGTGGGCAATATATTTGGGAATTTAAAAATGCCACGCTTAGTTATGTTTTTTGATGGGAATGCACGGTAACTCATGTAGACTTGATTCTGTAAGTGCCATTCAACTTTATTTTAGTGACCTAAACAATGGGCATGTCTGAGAGAAAATCTACCCCATCAGATTTCTAAGGAGATGGCACATTTTGTAAGATGAATAAAAAATTCTATTTAATTAATTTGCTTACAAACCTCTGGTTATTATGTGGAGAAAAATTTAAGATTTTTCCTATATTATTTCTTTTCCTATATTACTTTCCTTTTCCTATATTATTTCTATGCATAATCTTATATGTGTTCTAACTATGAGATATATGAAATTCTTCACATTTAGATTTTCCCCCAAACTTTGTCTTTTATTAGGAAAAAAATAATATATTTTCTTTCTCTCTTTCTCTCCCTTTTCCTTCTCTCCCTTGTTTCTTTGCTCCTTTGTTTCTTCTTTTTTTAATCATTCTCTTGCCTTCTCTCCTTCCTTCCTCCCTCCCTGTCCTTCTTCCTTTCCTTTCTTTTCCTTTCCTTTTTTCCTCTCCCTTTTCCCTTTTTTCCTTTCCTTTCCCCGTTCCTTTCCTCCTTTTTCCTTTCCTTTCCCCATTCCAGTTTCCTCTCCTCTCCTCTCTTCCCTCCCCTCCCTTTCCTTCCCTTCCCTTCTTTTCCTTTCCTTTCTGTCCTTTCCCTTTTCCCTTCCCTTCCCTTTCAACAAGAGTACTACCTACAGGAAGAGAATGTATTGTTTCACAGGTGAGTAAACTGCATCTCGACTTCCATTTTCATCTGACTAATGACCTGTGAGTGAGTCTGGGGTCTTAGGGTGATAAATACAGTAGAAAAAGTATCAGAGGAAATGAATGATGGTGGCCAAGACATGTAAAATTCTCAGGATACATAAGAATGTTACTGGATGGTCAGTGGAGAAACTGAACTGTGGAGAGGCCAGCCCCAGAGTGTGGCTAAGCCTTAGAGAACCAGTGGGGAGAAGTTGTAATCTTCCTGTGACCTCTACCTGACCTACAGGTCTGTTGTAAAATCTTGGCAGTTCATTTTGTTTTTTGTTTTGTTTTGTTTTGTAATGCAAGGATCTGACTTAAGCTTTGTTTGCCTAGCATCCATTTCAATAAGGCTATCCCCCAATAATCACATTCCCAGTCACACCCCCAGATGAACACCTGGGCCACATCCCCCATCTGAGCCTCCTTCATTTTAAAGATCTTCATTGATTTCAATAATTGACCTTTTGGGCCACTTTTTTTTTTCTCTACCTGTGCTTCAAACTCCTGCTCTTATGTTTCAAATTCTCCAATAAAGAGTGAGCCCACAAAGCCCAAGACCCCACATTTGACCCCAATAAAAGCAGAACCTCTGGCCTGTTCTCTCTCCCACTCCCCTCTCCCCCACCTTGCTGTGTGGCCTCAGATGTGCTGTGCCATTTGCAGTCTTGTAAGTAATAAACCTTTACTCTTTTTCAAAGTTTCAAAGTTTCCTGCTGGTTATTGCTGAAGGGCATCTTGCAGTCATAAGAACTACAAGGGTTAGTCCAGTCATTGCATTGGTTTGGGAAGGGGAGATGTTTGTGAGAAGTTCACAAGGGCCCAGGTGATTGTCATTTCTAGATGACAGCATCACAATGGATAGGTACCTCCTAATATTGGTCGACTTGGCAACCCTTCTGCTTCATGATTTTCTATCCAAAGCCCATTACCACAACCCCTCCACCATCATTCTCATATTCAGCTGGTGACTTTGACCTTGTAACCCTATCAGATTTTTCTCTTTTCTACTAAATGGCTTTGGCATTTGGGCTTATGTTCAAACTTAATGGAATTCTGCTCATTCAACAAATATTTATGAACATCTATTAAATAAATACCTAGATCTGCTTGGATACAAAGATGAATAGGATATATTCCTGCCCTAAAAAGCTCCAGCCTAGAGGCAAATATGGAAAACATGCTTAGACCAAATTTAAATAATAGCACATTTTAAAACAACATATCACCAAGAGTGCATTTTAGATAACATTAAATTTCATTAAGAATCTCTCATACTACATTCAAATACAAGTAGAGAAAATTAAATCCATATAGGTATAAATATATTTTTGCTCCTAGGAAACGTAGTTTATAAGTCCGCAATATGCCCCTCTTGGCATTAAAAAGCCAAAGAGAGGTGGAGAAATGTTATTGTTTGTAAAATGAATGTGCATTAAACATCTGCTTTATGTAAACAAATAAGAAAAGACCCAATAAACACTAGTGTCTCCCCTGTGTAGGCCTTAGAAATAAACTTATTTTGATGATGTTTGACTATAGCTATAGCAGTTTTGATATCCAACTAAGCTTAGTAAAGTGGGAATTTTACCTTAAATGGATTTCAAACTAATATGCCTATTATGCCATGTGTAATATGGCATGTTCTTCTCTTATATGAAATACAATAAGACAGGGTTATTTTCGCAGAAGTCAAGTAATATGCTTATGTTCTGTAATACTTTTTGTGATTAAAGAAACATACAAGCACACGGCTTAAGGACTACTAATTTATTTTTACATAAAGCTGGTGGTATCTCAATGACATAAAAGAAGCAAAATTGTAATATGGAAAACAAGAATTGGGTTAAAATATGTGATGGGGGATCCCTGGGTGGCTCAGTGGTTTAGCTCCTGCCTTTGGCCCAGGGCGCGATCCTGGAGTCCTGGGATCGAGTCCTGCCTCCGGCTCCCTGCATGGAGCCTGCTCTCCCTCCTCCATTGTCTCTGCCTTTCTCTCTCTCTCTATCATGAATGAATGAATGAATGAATAAATAAATAAATAAATATATCTTTAAAAAAATATGTGATGGGCTTCTTTAATATAGTATAGGGTTGCTCTGTGGGCACCTGGTGGCTCAATGGTTGACCATCTGCCTTTGGCTCAGGGACATGATCTTGGGGTCCTGGGATCGAGTCCTACATCAGGCTCCTAATCGGGAGCCTGTTTCTTCCTTTGATGATATCTCTGCCTCTCTCCGTGTGTCTCTTATGAATAAATAAATAAAATCTTTTTAAAAATGGCTTGCTAAAAAATAATTTTTAGAAATTAAAAAAAAGGATTGCTCTAGATTTCTTATATCTTTTTTTTAGATTTCTTATATCTGACATTAGAAATGCTATTACTATTTATGTCAGCGACATAAATATACATTATAATAAAAGCCATAGAAATCACATATGTTGCTAATTTGAGGTTTAATAATTTTTTAATATGATGAATGGTGGCAAGCCTGGAGGGGCCACTCTGTCACTGACTCATTGAATGGCATCATTGGGAGCTGGGCAATGCAGCAACTTTGTAGTATCCATTGGCCTTTTTGAATGTCTGATTTAACTACTCTCCAAATTATAGAATTCTTAAATCATAGTCTGAGATGAGCAATATGGGAGATACGAAGATAATAGTAACATTGCTTTGGTTTCTAGGAATCATGCTACAAATAGGTAGACACAGACTATATTTTTTGTTTTTAAAGTCTACCCATTTTTCTTTTTCTGGTCTTTCATTTTTGCTTATCTGTAGGCTTGGGTTGCCTTTGTCTGTAATGGTTCCTGTTTTAGTAGGAAGCATAGTAGAAGTGCTTTCCTGAGTCAGAATCTTATCTCCATTTTGAGGCCACCTATAGACTCCTGGGGGCTGATGTTCATTTGAATTCATCCACTTTCTGCTATACCTTCCTTCTTCTGTTTTACCCTGGCACCTACTACCACCCAATATATTAACTCCTGCTGTGTCCATTAAGGTCTCTAATAGACCATTGTATCATAGCTTCTGATAATGAAGTGGTCCTTATCCTTGCTCATTCATGTGGCAAACATCAGAAATATTAATTTACCAAATAGCTCTGGGATTCCTCTTAGACTGAGAACCATCTAAATATGATATATTTTTTTTCTTTTTTTAATGCTATGATAAATTTCTTTGGATGTGAAAGTTTGAGACTTGTGGGGCATGACTTGAAAGGTAACTGGAGGCACAGTGCTAACAAATATACCTCATACAATAAATGGGATTTTATTTTTTTCACTCAGAAATAAATAGGAGAAAAAAGAGGAAAGTGGTCCATGAACCAATGAGAAGAAAAGTAAAAGCCTTTGGAAACAGGTCAAGAGAGAAATTCCAAAGGTCAGGGAGGCCACATAACTTCTAAGAATAAAGATAGTCTAGAATTCAGTTTTTAGTTACATAGAGTGTTCTAATACAAAAAGCCTATCATCTGAAAATATCCATAAACAGCTATAATTCACATAGTATTAAATCAATCATATTTTAGAGAATGAAGAATTGAAGTAGTATTCAGAATGAGGGTTGAGTGGGGCTACAAAGTATGAAGTGGTGAACTCATCTTTGAATTCTTTTCAATTAGGAATTCAAAGCACAGATGATTAGGAACACACATTCTACCTCCAGTGGGTGCAGGAGCCAGCTTGTATTAGCCCATGAAAGTCAATTGTTAAATTTTCATAAAAGTTGTGAGCTCCTAATTAAGTAGAGTCACTATTAAAAGTTAAATATATAATAATAAATAAATTATATTTAAAAACAGACATAATAAATACCCAAAACATCACTTCCTAATGATTTTATTACTTTTTTAAAAATTTTATTACTTTTTAATATTAGTTACAGGCTTCATTTATGTCTACTGTATCTCTATGGTGGATATACAATATAACTGCGCAGTTGTGCATCTCTACTCCAGATTCAGTAATAGCTTGAATTTTGTACCTTAAAATGGGTTATGGTAGGAGTATTTACACCATGGACACTGGTAATGTTACAAATCAGACATTTTTTGTGGAAAGCCAGGTTGTTAAATATTTACCAGTAATCATTGCCACAACTCAGCTCACATACAAGAATTTCAAGAGATTAGCAATAAGTGGTGGTCCAGGGCATGTTGGGAAAGAAATTAGAGGGAAAAAAATCTCTAGGGACTGAGTAACCGCCAAAAGATTTGAGTCACGTGAGTTTCATGACTTCGCCTTGCACTTCAGTCCCTAGTTCTTGAATCTTGAATTCAGAGCTTAAAATCTGTGCTCTTACTGCCCCATAAATGTGAGCTCTACCATTTTAGTTCTACTGAAATATCTCATTTCTAATCTATTATGGAACTAAGATGACATAGGCATTTTTATCCTTTTTTTTGAATCAATTCAGTAATGTTAAGAAACTGTACTTCTGACAAAGAGGGTGATAAATCTTCATGACTACCTATTTTATGGTATTCAAAAAAGCCTCTACTAGATTTATATATTTTATCATTTTCTGGCTTTATATTACATTCCTAAAATCATGCTTATTGGATTTATCTTTACTGATTAGTCAGAAAGGATAATACAAGAACATCCAACAGATGTTTGATTATTGGAGCATTTGTGTACTTCCTACATAATTTCCTCATCCCCTATTTTCAGTATCCTATAGTTGAAGTCCCCAATAACTTGAAAGCTCCAGCCTTTACACTGTTTTATAACATTTTAATTTTTTTATTTTACTTTTTATTTTTAATTTGTATTTATTTATTCATGAGAGACACAGAAAGGGGCAGAGACATAGGCAGAGAGAGAAGCAGGTTCCATGCAAGGAGCCCATGTGGGACTCGATTCTGGAACCCCAGGATTACATCCTGAGCTGAAGGCAGATGCTCAACCACTGAGCCACTCAGTCATCCCTGTTTTATAACATTTTTTTAAGAAGACTGATTGATTGATTGATTTGAGGTGGGGGGAAGCAGACAGAGAGGGAGAGAGAATCTCCAGCAGACTCCCTGCTGAGGATCCAGAAGCAAGCCTGGATCCTATGACCCTAAGATCATAACCTGAGCCAAAGTCAAGAGTCAGATGTTTAACTGACTGAACTACTCAGATGCCCCTGTTTTCTGACCTTGATGGAAGCAAGAGAGCAGCTCCAGCTTCCTGATAGGATTATGTGTAAATCTCATGGTTTTGTGAATCAGTGATGTGGTATAGGGATGAGGTTATGGGCCATGGAGCCAAAATGATTCCAATCCTTACGCTTTTACTTGATATCTAGGTGACCTTGGTCATCTCTCTCAAACTTCCTGAGAGGAACTTTCTAAGAGGAAGCTTAGCTTAAGCTAAGCTTAGCTTCCTCATCTATAAAATATGGACAAATGGTATTATCTATGTCATGGGTATATTAGTTTACAATAGTTGCTATAAAAAATCACCACAAACTTGGTGGCTTAAGAAATTTAATTGCTCATGTTTCTGAAGGCCGGAAATTCAAAATCCAGGTACTGTAATGGACAAACTCCTTCAGATTCTCTAGGGGAGATTCTGTTCCTTGACTCTTCCAGTATCTGGTGGTTACTGTTGTTCCTTGGCTTGTGGCTGCATCACTCTATTCTCTGCCTCCATTGCTTCTTTGCTACATCGCCTCCTTCTGTCTCCTTCCTTTGTATGTCCCTTGAAAGGACACTTGCTATTGGATTTAGGGCCCACTGGATTATCCAGGATGGTCTCATCTCAAGATCTTTAACTTAATTATAACTGCAAAGGCCTTTGTTTCACCAAATAAGGTAGCTCTTACAGGTTCCAGACTTTAGGACTTGAAATATCTTTTAGGGAACTACTATTTGACCCACTAGAAAGGGGGTAAGAATTCAGTGAGTGAATGCAGACAAAATGCTTAGAACAGTTATGCACAGAATAATGGAACATTAAATATTTCTCCTTTTCTTTCTGCTCTGTCCCTTCTCCCTCTTCTGTTTTCATTTTTTTTTTTTTTTTATCAAAACCACTAAGTTTCCATATTTAGTTCTAAGTCTCAGGATTCAGTTTTCAGTGAATTTCTTCATTGCTTCCCAGCCAAACCTAACCTTAATTTTGATGTTGGAGATTTTGGAGTAGAACCATTTGAGTTCAAATGAAACATCTGTCCTTGTCTTTGTTACAGAATATTTTTATCTGAGCGCCTGCCTAAGAACACCTATCTCCTATGGCTTGGTTTTCTTGTTCTTTCCAATGTACCTTTCAGGCCTGGATAATGATGCTTGGCCCTCAAACACACAAGCCACACTTCTGAATCCTTCCAGCAATGATTATGATTTGAAATAACTACATTTTGTATTATGCACACTTATGCTTCTGGCTTTCTTTGCCAGAACCAGCTTCCAGATGTCCCTGCTTGCCTGACTTAGAGATACCAATGATGATCATGCCCTGAGACAACTGTATGCCATGCATTATGTATTTGCCTTCTCACTTCTCTGCTGTCAGTTCCCAAAGAAGGAACAGCTAACTTAGTTCTTGACTCATCTTCGTAGGGAAGTCTCAGGAACCCTGTCTTCTATGCCCTACTTTATGTCTTGGGACACAAATGCAAAGTGGCCCTGGACAAACCTAAGATAAAATGGACTATTAGTAGCGAGGCTAAATTCCAAAAAGTTGAGTAGTTTGAATGGTTTAATAGTTTCTTAACATTTGGGGGGACCTGTATTGAAGCAAGAAGTAAATGGTTTATAAATTGAGAATATTTAGATGTCCAGTTATACAGAGAGTCATCCATGAGTCAGTCACCCATGAGTCACAAAAGCAAATATGCTGATATTAGAGACAAGTAAAATTTGACTATTCCCAAAATCAAAAAAAAAAAAAAAATCGTGTTTCCCTCAGAATTTAAGAGAACTATTTTTCAAATATATATTATTTATATATTTATATTTATATTTATATTTATATTTATTTATATTTATAGCTATACTTCAGCACTGTGTAACCTGTTTACTACTCTGGAAAGAACCCTGGTATATTTATTGTTTTATGCTTTCATTAATTCTTAATTTTATCCCACAGATTTTACTGTGAATGAGTCTTGACTTTTTAGGGGTTATCTAGATACTTTACCTGACATTCATTTTACTTAGGGAAAAATAAAAAAGAATTTGAGTTAAAGCTTCCTCAAGGGAATACTCCCTGCTGTACAGAAATGACTTTAAAACAAAAGCTACATTATCTGAGGACTGCAATGCATTAAAAGGGATTGTAGTAACAAGAAAAATCTGGTAGGATTAGCTCACTGTAAGACCATATTGCACAATATTTTTCAAGTTTAGTCATATTATACTACATTGAACTTTTCAGTTTATTGATTTTCTGTACATTCTTGTTAAGATAGTGTAATGGCTGTTCAGAAAAGCTCTAAATTGAAAAAAAACTAAACCTCGGAAAGTAACTTTTAAAGTTCTGCTAATTAAATGTTTTCACTGGATGGTAGTTTCATCCATTTGGTTATTAATTTTCTGGTCTTTTAGGAAGTTTATGCAACTTGTTTAATGAACAGAGAGGTGTGATTTGCTTCCTGCATCTGGAACACAGCTTCAAAAGGAGTCTAACTTACCCTCTCATGACATCAGCAGGGATTATCTTTTTTGTTTTGTTTTAGTTTTTTTTTTTTTTCTTTTTTCCTCTTCCCTGTAAATAGTAATAGAATCCTCAATGTCCTACCAGGACTTTAGAAATTACCATAGAATGTTTATCCTCTCCTGCTGAAGCCATACCCTAGTTGTGATAAACTTACTTCCTCCTGGAAACCAAGATTTGAAATATAGACTTTATTTCTCTTCATTGTTACGTTTAGAATATGCTTCAGCTCCAAGAGACTCAAAATCTCCAAAAACAGTGGCTAAACCAATTAAAATTCCTTTTTTTCCCCTCATGTTCAAGAAGTCCAGATTCAGGAAATACTAGACTTGAATGGCATGCCACAGTACTAGAAATCAAGGCTCCTTCTATCTTTTATACCTCAGACATCCTCAGCATATGGCTTTTCCTTCACAGTCGCAGTTAGCTACTCATGCTCTAACCATCCAATCAATCCTCATTCCTGGAAGGAGGAAGGGACAAAGAAAGACATGCCTCCATTTCCAGTTCTTCACGTAAGCAGCTTGGAAGTCACCACTCTGTCCTGCCAATAAGTAAAAAGTTGAACTGACTGAAAATCAACTATGCTTCTTGAATCTGTAGGACAGGGGAGGAAACAGAGCAAGTCACTACCCCCAGAATTGCAGACACAGACAGGGAACTGTGGTTTACTCAGGCAGAAACAAAGGAGCAGAAAGTGCTGTGGGGACTAGTGTTGGGGGTAAGAAAAACTGAACTGTAAGATTACTGAAGACTCAGTGTGGACAAGTATGAGAATTTAAAAAAAAAAAAAAAGAGGATCGTATCTCCCTTTCCCCCAATCTGCCAAGTAGCTTTGTGAAGTCTACCTCCAGGAGTTTTACCAAGGTTATTAGGAAAAAAAAAAAATCCTTATGTTTACAACATGGGGAGGAGAGAGGGACCATTGTAGAATACACAAGAGGATCTATTCTCCTTAACAAGGTCTGCTCTTAGGAGAAACTAGTTAACCAGAGCCTAACCTGCTGGGCCATTATCAGAGCCTAATGGACCTGAGGAACCTAGCCCATGCCAGTTATCCTGTTTCAACTAAGAGGAGAGAAAAAATCTGAGACCCACGTGTGAAGTTCTCAGTCCAGAGTCATAGGCTCACTCCAAGACTGAGACCTAATCATAACCTATAGAACACTTCCCTCCACCCATACCTGACCATCACTAAAGGTCTACTTATATCAGCAAATTTTACTTGGTCCATCATATTTAACTATCAAGAAAAAATTAAAAGTTATACCAAAGGCAAAAAAGCACAAATTGAAGAGAGAGTGCAAGCATCATAACTAGATGTGGCAGAAAGGCTAATACAACTATGACTAATATGCTAAGATATCATCTTAATGGATATCTTAATGGATAAGATACACGACATGTAAGAATAAACAGGCAATGTAAACAGAGAGAGGGAAACCCTAAGAAAGTTTCAAAAAAAGAAATATCAGGTGTAAAAACAACTGTAACAAATGAAGACTGCCTTTTTAAAATTTAAATTCAATTTGCCAACATATATATATAACACCCAATGCTCATTATATCACATGTCCTCCTTAGTGCCCATCATCCAGTCACCCCACCCTGCACCCACCTCCCCTTAAGTAACCCTCGTTTGTTTCCCAAAGTTAAGAATCTCTCATGGTTTGTCTTCCTCTCTAATTTTCCCCCACTGTTTCCCCTTCTTCCCTTATAGTCCCTTTCACTATTTCTTATATTCCACATATAAGTGAGACCATATGATAACTGTCTTTCTCTGACTGACTTATTTCACTCAGCATAATACCCTTCAGTTCCATCATGTCAATGTAAATGGTAGGTATTCATCCTGTCTGATGGCTGAGTAATATTCCATTGTGTGTATATTCCATATATATATATACATATATATGATATTAGATATCACATCATATATACATATCATATCACATGTGAGATATATCACATATCCTATCACATGTGAGATATAATGATATAATATATATCTCACACTTTCTTTATCCACTCATCTGTGGAAGGACATCATGGCTTTGTCCACAGTTTGGCTATTGTGGGCATTGCTACTGTGAATATTGGGGTGCAGATGCCCCTTTATTTCACTACATTTGTATCTTTGGAATAAATCCCTAGTAGTACAATTGCTGGATCGTAGGGTAGTGAAGACTGCCTTTGATGGGCTCATTAGTAAACTGGGCATGGCTGAGGAAATTTTGTCTAAATTAGGGAACATATCAATAGGATTTTCCAAAACCAAAAAGCAAAAAGAACAAAAATTTTTAAAAACCATAAACAAAACCAAAAACAAAACAAAAGAGCAGACTATCCAGGCTGTGGGATACTTACAAAAGGTATAGCATATAAAGAATCTGAATACCAGAAGAAGAAAGAGAAAGGAATAGAAGAAAAATTTCAAACAATAATGACTGAGAATTTCCCCAAAGTAATGCCAAACCCCAAACTACAGATCCAGGAGTCTCAGAGAACACCAAGCAAAATAAATGCCAAAAAACTACTTAACAGCATATCATTTTCCATCTATAGAACATTAAAGATAAAGAAAAAATGAAAATGAAAAAATACCAGGATAAAATACCTTATAATAAAACTATCTTTGTTCACAGATTATATGACCATCTATATACAAATAAAAAAAGAATTGAAAAAAAAATTCCTGGAAATAATAAGCAATTTAAGCAAAGCTGCAAAATATAAGGTTAAAATACAAAAGTCAACTACTTTCCAATATACAATGAACATGTAGAATTTAAAATTAAACATCCATTAACATTTACATCCATGCTGCCCCCTAAAATGAAATACTTTGGTATGTTAAACAGAATAAACATAACAAAAGCAGGATAACTATAAAATTGAACAAAATCAAAGAATTAAGAGATTAAGAGCACTGAGTAATGTACAGAAGTTTGAATTGTTATATTGTATACCTGAAGCTAATATAACACTGTATGTTAATCATACTTCAATTTTTAAAAAAAGGAAGGAGGGAAATCAAAGATTTAAATAAATGGAGGAACAGTCCATGTTTGTGGATAGTAGACTCAATAGTTTCAAGTTTCTCTCCAACTTCATCTATAGATTCCGATGCAGTATTATCAAAGTTCCAAGTTATTTTGTGGATTTGGCAAACTGATTCTAAAATTTATATGGAGAGCCAGAAGACCAAGAATAGTCAACACAATATGAAGAAAAAGAACAAAGTTGAAGGTCAGACACTATCTGACTTCAACACTTCCTATAACGCTATATTAATTAAGACAGCATGTTATTTGCAAAAGAAGAGACAAATAAATCATTGGGACAGAGTAGAGAGCCCAGAAATGGACCCACATAAATACAGTCAACTGACGTTTGACAAAGGAACAAAGGCAATTCAATGGAGCAAAGATGGTCTTTTCTACAAATGACACCAGAACAGCTGGGCTGTTACATACAAAACAATGAATCTAGACATAGATTTTATAGCCTTCACAAAAGTGAACTGAAAATGACCACAGACCTAAATGTAAAACTCAAAACTATAAAACTCCCAGAAGATAACATAGGAGAAAAACATACATGACTTTTGGTATTGTCATGTCTTTTTAGATAAAACTTCCAGAAGATAACATAGGAGAAAAACCTGCATGACTTTTGGTATTGTCATGTCTTTTTAGATACAACACAAAAGGCATGATCTATGAGAGAGATAATAAGTTGGACTTCTGCTCTGTGAAAGACAATGTCAAGATAATGAGAAGATAAGTCACCAACTGGGAGAAATATTTGCAAAAGGCACATTTGATTAAGGACTATTGTGAAAAATATACAAAGAACTCTTAAAACTCAGCAATAAGAAAACAATTCACCTTGAAAATGGCCAGGACCTTAACTGATAACTCAGCAAAGAAGATGCACAGATAGAAAATATGCATATGAGAAGATGCTCACATCATATGTCATCAAAATGCAAATTGAGACAACAATGACATACCAGTACACAGCTGTTAGAATGGACAAAATCTGGAACACTGACAGCATCAAATACTAAAAAGAATGTGGAGCAACAGGAACTCTCATTTACAGCTGGTAGGAATGTGCCATGGTACAACTACTTTTGGCATTTTTTTTACTAAACTAGACATACTGTAGGATCTAGAAATCTCACTCTTTAGTATTTACCCAAAGGAATTGAAAACCAATGACCACACAAAAATCTGCACATAGCACCCTTATTTATAAGTGCTAAAACTTGGAAGCAACCAAAGTGTCCATTACTAAGTGAATAGATAAAGTGTGGTATATCTAGACAATGGAATTTTATTTGGTGCTATGAAGAAATGAGCTATCAAGCCATGAAAAGACATGGAGGAACCTTATATGTCCATTACTAAGTGAAAGAAGTCATTCTGAAAAGGCTGCATGTTGTATGACTCCAGTTACATGACATTCTGGAAAAGGTAAATCTATGAACACAATAAGATCATTAGTTGCCAGAGGGTGAGGGTTAGGGGGAAAGGGTGAATAAGGAGAGTACAGATGATTTTTAGGGCAGAGAAAATAGTTTAAATGATGCTGTAATGATGGGTACACATTATTATACATTTTCCAAATCAGTAGAATATACAGCATCAAAAGTGAACAGTAATGTAAATTCTGGGTTATAATGATGTGTCAATGTACATTCATCAATTGCAACAAGTACCACCTGGTGAGAGATGTTGGTAATGAGGGAGGCTATGGATGTGTGTGTGGGCAGAGAATATATGGGAAGTCTCTATACTCTCTTCTCAGTTTTGCTGTGAACTTAAAATTTCTCTAAAAAATATAGTCTTGAGGCACCCGGGTGGCTCAATTGGTTAAACATCCGACTCTTGATTTCATCTCAGGTCAGAGCCTGAGATGGAGCTCCGTACACTGAGCATGAAGTCGACTTAAGATTAGCTCTCTCCCTCTCTCTATCCCTCCCCCTTGCTCATGTGTACACACTCTCTCTCCCTTCTCTAAAAAAAAAAAAAAAAAAAAAAAAAAAAAAGTCATAATTTAAAAGATAACTTAAAAAATGAGGAGGATGGGGAAAGGAAGAAAGGAAGGAAAGGATGAATGGGAGGAAGAAATGTCTCTGTCTCTTTAAATATATTCAATGAAAGGCACACATGACCAGTGTGCTTACATTTCCTTACCAGAGTTTGGGCACATGATAATTCCTTGCAAAGGAGGCTGCGAAATATAGTCTTTATTGCTGGCAACTCACTTTATCCTTACCCTTTATTTAGAATTTTTTAGCGTAATTTTAAAAGTTGAATTTTTCATTTCTACACTGTGAAAGTAATTATATAGTAAATAATACAAAAATTACAAAATAGAAAAAATAGAGACTTAAATTCTAAAATTCTTCACCATAAAGAAACATAAGTTAGTGTTTTGGGCATATGCTTCCATTTTCACATCTATGTAATATATAAGACTATACATAATTTGTTAACAAAATATCTTGGATTTTTTTTTTTCCATGTCAGTGTACCATACTGATAATTTTATCTAATCTTGGTATCATCACAGGGAGAAGAAAAATTTTCAATTTTCAATTCAGGCCCTCTTTAGTTATATTTTATGAAATATTTTAAATTTATAGAACATGAAACATGAATAGTCAAAAGTAGCTTGTGAAATACATTCCAAGACCAGGTCAAATTTATAATCATCAAGACATATTTTCTAGTTTGTTTTGTTCCCTTAATACTGATAATAAAAGCCACCTGAAAAATTGTTCCCTGCTTTGCCAAACCAATGATGACATGGACTTAGATTTAGGTTTTTCTCTCTTCTTTATTTGGCATAAATATTTCAAGTCACCAACAAAGTCCTCTATCCTCTCCATCTCCACATTCATATTTAAATTCTTATGCTTGTTGAATCCTTTCTTCTATAGAAGCTTAGGTTTTTATAACTGGGGCATTTATTTATTTAGACCAGTTTGTCTGTCTTCTACAGAACTCAGAGGTAGCAGATGTCCCCATGCCCATTACAGAATTACTAAGTTATCTCCTGTCATCTTTCTATCACCATATCAATGGCAACCTTATAGGATTTACTTCTTATCTGAAGTTGACCATGTGCTTCTAAAGTAGTGATTCTCAAACTGTGCTCCCTACCAACAGCAAAGAACATCACCTGGAAACTAGTTTAAAATGCAAATTATGGACCTACTGATTGAGAAACTCAAAGTGGGGCCCAGAGATCTGAGTTTTAACAAGTTTTCTAGGTGATTTGAGGTACATCACCCTTTGGGAATCACTCTCTAAATCAGAAGATTTTGACCTTGCTCACACACTGGAATTACCTGGGGAGATTTAAAAAAATATATATGTCTGGGTCTTAACCCCAGAAATTCTGAATTAGTTACTGGGGTGAGGCTAGAGAATTGAGAATTTTACTAGCTCCCTAGGTGATTATAAAGTGCAACCAAGGTTGAGAACCAAAGCTCTAAATCATTTATAACTTCACATTATATTTGCCAACTCTAGGTTCTTTGAGCTTTTTTCTCTCCCTGAGGATCTATGCCATGTGAGGATACAGAGAGGCTACAATGAATTAGATATTACCTTGTTGTGAGTGGATTTAGATATTAAATGAAATGTGACACTGCATCTTACCATTTTCTTTGGTTTTGCTTATCATACATGATGAGCCTTTGAACTTGAAGCTGAATTAATTTAATGCAATGTTTCCTTTTGAATCTATTGGATTTTGTGTGCATTGGGGTGACATGCAAAACAAACATCTAAATGCTCTTCCTGTGATCTTTGGGAAAAGCACCAGAGGAGAAAGAGTGTCCACGGTACATTAACCATGTAAAGTGAGTTTAATCAGATGGAATTGATTTGTTTAAGTTACACTTACATGTACAAAAAAGAAATGTTCTGGACTAAATAAATTCAGTATTAAAATTGCCTTCACACTCCATACCTAACCAATTTCATCACCATATATGCTACCAGTTAGATGCTACTTGGGGAAGAAAACGTGATTCTTCAGCTAGCAAATGAAGAGAGAGAGCAAGAAGTAACTTCTTCACGGTTTCAGTGAGGAGGGATATGTTAAGTACCGTTTTTTCCCCTGTTATGCCAGACATAGATGAGAAGCACTCTGAATTCATTTTGCAACAGACAATGAATTGCTTTCTTCACACTCAGTTAAGTGTTTTAATCTTGCCTTTTAAAAACAAACATAAACCAGTGGCATACTGCTTTTTGTTTTCAATCTCATTTTATATGTGGAGAAAGATCAGTGGTGATTATCTTTTGTAAGGCAGGCAAGATAGTGGGAAAGGCTGCTTTGAAACTGGGCTTCCTATTGTTTTTGAGTAAGAGGAGTCTAGATACTCAAGGCCAAGTGAAGGCATTTAACCACTAGAAGCAAGATAGATATAATTACTGAAACATACAGCAAAGGAAGAAAGACAACTAGGGCATTTTGCCTTGGCAGAGATCTGTGGTGTGATGGTCCAGCAGCAAGGGTACTTTACTTGAGTTTTCAAGTCAAATGTTGCAATGGAAAATCATGAGCTCTTCTTTCCATTCCAGAAATGAGCAAATTGCCAGATTTTGAGCCCATCTATTGAAAGAGAACCAGAGACCCCAAAGGAAGAGCCATGAAATGTCACAGGAAGTATACAGTACTTTCCCTCGAATCCTCCTCTAAGCCAATTTAACTGAATATACTAAGTTGGGAATACCCAGCTCTTTTGAGGCCTACAGGACGCGTGATCTGAGATAACACTGATACCAGAGGAAGCAAAATGTTATCATGGTCCTGCTGTTAAGGTAAGAATCTGTAGGGGTTGGGTGACACATTGAGTTCTGGATCAAGTTCACCACAAAAGGGGCTGATGCAGGAGTCAACAAACTGGCCCATAGCCCCATTTTGCTCACCATCAATTTATGTAAATATTTATTGGAACACAGATACATTTCTTTTTTAATGCCTATGTCTTCTTTTGTGCTCCCACAACAGATTTGAATAGCTATAATACATACCATATAACCATAAGCAAAACCTAAAATATTTACTCTGGCCCTTTAGAGAAAAAGCTTTATGACCTTTAGTCTAATGGGTCCCCATACCTACCCTCTAGCTTTTTTCATAGTCTCTGAGTGGAAAAGTTGGGATGAATGTATCTAACAGTGGACAGATTCCTGATAATGGTTACTTGCCTCATAGAACAAGAGCCGTAACAGTAGTCAAGTCCAGTGGAAGCTCTTGAACATTCCACTCCCCATCAGCCAAGAAAGTAAGTCAAAAGCAGTAACACACGAATTGAGTGGGATGGTATTGAATGATACTGCTCTTACAGTCTGAGTATGCAAAAGTGGCATTCCCCCATCACACATACAGAAAATGTAATTCACTGGTATGGCCTTCATAAATCATTGGGTTAAGCATAAAATTTACCAATTATACTTAAATATTCAAACCTTTCATGTCAAATATATTTTTACTTGGAAAGATAAATACAGTCTTTGGAACCTGGTATGTGACTATTCATCCTGAAAATACATTATTTTCTATCCTTGTGATGAGGAGAATCAAGAACATTGCACATTCAGCTAGGATAACAACAGTACATGTTTACAATCTTGACCCAGAGCTATCTTACTTTTCCTACTCTTTGACATAATATAATCCAAAGATAACTTGATCTACTTGACATTCCTTCATTGTATTGGCCTGCAATATTGATGATACCCAATTTATCAGACCAAGAAAGGAAAACTTGACAAATACTCTGAATCCCTTGGTGATACACTAGGGCATGAGAAAGTGGGAGAAAAATACTATAATTATTAAGGGCTCTTCCTCATTGGGTTTGAGTTTTTAGGAATTCATTGTTCTGTGACATACATATCCCCAGAATGTGAAGAACATGATAGTCTACCTTCTAGCTTCTATCGATAAGAAGGAACACTTGAAAATTCCTTTCTGAATTTGGAAGCAGCACACACCACACTTAGAAGTTCTTTTCTTGAGTAACTCAGAAGGCTATTCATTTTGAGAAAATCTGAGTGTAAGAGAATTATAGTCCAGTTTTAGAGTATGATACAAGGTATAAAACAGTTCTTCTGTTTAATCAATGTAGCCTGCTAGATGCAAAGATCTAGAAGATACACAGTGGAGATCATGGTTAATTTTATATGTCAACACGGCTTGGCTGTGGTGCCACACTGCTTAAACACTTAGTGTAGGTGTTGATTGTGAAGGTATTTTTTTAAATAAATCAATATATTTACAATCAGTTGCTTTTAAGTAAAACAGACTATTCTCTGAAATACTGTTGGGGTTTTATCCAGTTAGTGAAGGCTTTAAGTGAAAGGCTGATGTTTCCTGAAGAACAAATTCTGCCTTAAGACTGCAACATAGAAACTACTTGAATTTCCAGCCTGCTGGCTGGTCTGTCTCACAACTTTGGGACTTTCCACTGCCATGATTGTATGAGCCAATTCTTTAAAATTTCTGTATCTATCTATCATCTATCTATCTATCTATCTATCTATCTATCTATCTATCATCTATCTATCTATCTATCCATTCCATCCATCCATCCATCCATCCATCCATCCATCCATCCAACCATTCATCCTATTGGTTCTAATTTTTTTTTTTTTTTGAGGATTCAGACTACCAGAGTAGATGCAGATGTGGATAAGAGAGTGGCAATGCAGAAATATAGGATTCTGAAATCAAGTTATGCCATTTGAAAGGCAGTTAGTAGCATGCCACTAGCCCTAAATAATGAATACTTAACCAGGCAATATTAATTAATAAGGTGACCTAAGCTATGCCTCATGAGTTAGTACTGGCATAATCACTAAGTTATATGGTTAAGCGGACACAACAGTGATACATTATACACAGAAATTCTTCATTCAGAATTGGTCCCATCCAGGTCTTCAGAGTACAAATAAATTATAGGAAATGGGGTTTTAAACTCCATTTATTTATCTGTGTCATATTAATGCCTTACTTCAGTTCACATCATGACCAGTTGATGGGCAGAACAGATTGTTAATGCAAACCTATAAAGAGTTCCTAATCCACTAAAGACTCATACAAGGATGTACCTAAAGAGCAGTGATGAGGGGAAATCTTCTCAGAAGCAATAGCCTGAGTAGTGTATTTGATCACGCACTTTGTTTGAAGAAAGATATAGTCTGAGGTAGGAATAAACATGACTCAGTGGCAGTGGTTACTGGCTTAAAGATCAGAGGCAAAGAAATTTATATGGATAGGCCTATAGTAACAGACACAAAGTGTGTAGAAATCTGTCTCATATCAATTTCAACCAAAGAATATCCATTCCAGAGAAAGAACTGGAAATTAGTTGTCCAGAATGTCTCATTCAGTAGGTGCTAGCCAGTATCAGCTGTTGGCTTTCCTATTGTTTCCCCATTAACAAAGGAGTCACGATGGCAGCAATGAACACTCTACACAGTTGAATTGGCATCAACTCCATCTCACCAAGCTTATTCTAGCTACCACTGAAAGTTTTACCTGTATAATTCCTCAAGGAGATGATTTAACCACTTGCTGGCAAGCTAGTAACATTAGACAGCCCTTACCCTTCTATGATTCATTTTATTGAAAATGATATATATGCCAAGTATGAATGTGTCTCTGCCTATAGTGTCTCAGTGTCAGAGGACTCAGGGATCCACTTTACAGTAAAGTAAGTATGACAATGGGCATATGACTATGAAGCCACCAGTCCTCCTATAAATTGCATCACAGAATCTGATAATCTGATAGAGCAGTAAAGCAACTTCCTTAAAGGTAGAGCTAAGCCACAGCATGGAGGTGACATTCTGTGAGTGGATGTGCTGTCCTACAAGATACCATTACATGGTGCTGTGTCACGACAGTGATAAAAATGGATCTGGGAACCAAAGAGTAGAAAGAAGAGTTGCTCACTCTTATCATTAATTCTAATTTATTGACTTGGAGACTTTGTGCTTGTTATCTATAAAACGCTAGATTTTGCTGCATTAAGGATCCTGGTTCCTGGTAGAAAGCGAACACTTCTTTCAGGGTACACAAAAGGAATCTACTAAACTTAAATCCAACTGCCATGTGGTCATTTGGGGCACCTCATGCCATGTAGACTAGCAGGCAGAAAAAAGAATTCCTATATTGGCAGGAGTAACTGATCCTGATTATAATAAAGATATAAGACTCCTATACCATGACAGTGGGGACTAGACTGTCTACAACCCATAGAAGTTACTGGGGAATATCCTGGTGCTTCCATGTCTAGTGACAGCTGTGAATGTGCAGCTGAAATAGCCACAGTTTAAGAAGTACATAGTAATGGGGGGCTCAGCTACTTCAGAAATGAGTCTGAGTTATACCATGGGACAAAAAAACAAGACCAGCAGAAGTATAGCTGACAGTAAGAGCAAACTGGGGTGGAAAGTGTAGAAAGATGGTGAATATCAATTACAGCCCTCTATTGCTGTGTTTTATTCCATTAAACCTGTAGTTATAAAGGATTATGATTTTATTTTAACTTTTTTAGAAATTGTGACTGGGTACCACTTTGAAGTAGCACAGACAGGGCTATAGAATACTGAAAAACTTAACAAGGAACATAGAACTATAAATAAATTAGCTTACTCTCTGGAAAATAAAAGAGGTATATGTAGTAAAATTTGTCTTTATAAAACATGTAACTTCTTTCCTTCTCTTTCAAAATGCAATGAAGGAGACTTGAGAGGTTACCTTGCCTGCTATTCAGAAAAATCTAAATATAAGACATTCTTATAGGCAAAAAAAAAAAAAAAAAACTATGTATATGTCTATACTCACTATTCAATAATATCAGTGATTAAAAGTTTAAAAACGTTCATCTGATATTAAATCTTAGATCTTAAACTTCCTCCTATTGCAAGCTACACTTGTTCAACAATTGATAAATATTCATTTCATTTCTACTCTGTATTACACCATTACTATCTTCTGAAATCTCCAGTAAATAATCTTAATTATTTTTAAAATATTTTATTTATTTATTTGAGAGAAAGAGAGAGACAGGACAGACAGACAGATAGCATGAGCAGGGTGAGAAATACAGAGAAAGGGAGAGAGAATCTGAAGCAGACTTCACACTGAGTGTGTGAAGCTGGACATGGGGCTTGATCTCATGACCATGAGATCACGACCTGAGCTGAAACCGAGTCAGATGCTTCACTGACTAAGCCACCCAAGTGCTCCAAAATTTTAACTAGTAAGCAAAAATTAAAAGAGAATATTTTGTTTTAGGATTTCCAACTTCCTGCATCTATTACCTATCCAGACTATTTTGGAGCTGAAAACCTAGGATTTAAACAAATACTTCTTTTAAAAAAGTTGTCAGATACTGATTTTTCATATCCACTGCTCTTGGCACATACTATCTTCTGAATTATGACAGCAATCCAATGGAGGGTTTTATTAATTTGATTCCCATCTGTCTCAAACCAGCCTCCAGACTTCCACAAGAGTGTATATTCTCATAACAGAAATCTGATGATGTTGGTTTTATGCTACAAATTTTCCTCCATCATTCTGTAAATCCCTCTATGTTCTGGTCCCTAACACACCTTGCTAGCCTCATCTGCTGAAACAATTTACATCTCCCTTTCATGTCTAAAAATGTACTCAACATCATAAAGTATTGTTTCTGTGTCACATCCATATAGGGCAAATATATTACAACTAATTGTCTATTTACTGCTCTTACATGCTCTTTGAAGACAGATTCCCTATTTCCTTAATGAATAATAATTATGCAATGGATTGGGCCATACCTTGGAAAGATGCTAGTGGCCAGGAGACATTCTTCATACTTAAAAGAAACATGAGAAGTCTTGGATGAGAGAAGTCAAAATGTAATTGTGAAAGCCACTAGCAAAATAATTTAACTAGACCACTATCTTATGCTGTACACAAAAATTAATTCAATGTGGATTAAAAACTTGAATATAAGACCTGAAACCATAAAGCTCTAGGAGAAAACATTTATGGTAAATTCTTTGATATTGGTCTTTGTGATATTTTGGATCTGGCTGCAAATGCAAAGGCAACAAAAAGCAAGACTAAACAAATGAGACCATATCAAATTAAAGAGTTTCTGCACAGCAAAGGAAATTACCAACAAAATGAAAAGGTGACCTACTGAATGGGAGAAGATATTTGCAAATCATATAACTAGTAAGGAGTTAATATCCAAGATATGTAAGGAATTCATAAGACTCAGCCAAAAAACCCCACATTCCAATTAAAAAAATGGGCAGAAGATTTGAATAGACAATTTTTCAAGGAAGATGTACAGATGACCAATAGGTACATGAAAAATGCTCAACATCACTAATCCTCAGAAAAATACAAATCAAAACCACAATGAGATGTCATGTCACATCTATTAGAATGGCTATTGTCAAAAAGACAAGAAATAACAAGTATTGACAAGGTTGTGGAGAAAAATAATCCTTGTGCACTGTTGGTAGGAATATACCAACCATGGTATAGTTGGTTGGTTGCTTGGTTGGTTGGTTGGTTGGTTGGTTGGTTCTATGGTGGTGCAGTCACCATAGAAAAAATTATGGAGGTTCCTAAAAAAACTAAAAATAGAACTACCATATGATCTAGCAATTTACCTCTGCATCTTATTTGAAGAAAACAAAAACAGAAACTCAAAAGACATTTGCACCCACATGCCCATTTTAGCATTATTCATAATAGCCAAGACATGGAAACAACCTATGGGTCTCTTGATGGATGAATGGATAAGGACATGCATACACACAGTGGAATATTATTCAAGCATAAAAAAGAATGAAATTTCCCATTTGTAGCAACACAGATGCACCATAAGGGCATTAGCTAAGTGAAGTAAATCAGAGAAAGACAAACACCATATGATCTCACTTATATATGGATTCTACAAAATAAAACAAAAGTATCTCATAGATACAGAGAACATATTGACGGTTGCTAGAGGCAGGGGGTGGGAGGTGTGTAAAATGGGCCAAAAGGTATAAACTTCCAGTTATAAAATAAATAAGCCATGGGATATAATGTACAGCATGGTGACCATAGTCAATATACTGTACTACTTCTGTGAGAGTCGCTAAGAGAATAGATTTTAAACGTCTTCATCACAGGAAAAAAAAATTAACTACGTACGATGATGGATGTTAACTATATTTATTGTGGTGATCATTGTGCAATATATACAAATATCAAATCATGTTGTGCACCTGAAACTAATATGTTTTATGTCAATCATACCTCAGTGAAAAAAATTATACCTCAGTGAAAAAAATATAATTGTGAAGAACAGATTTGTGACCACAGGATAGCTCACACTAGAGTGGTAGATTTAATTAATTAGGACATAAGAAGAGCCCGTACCAGTTTATTCACTGGGTGGTATAAATATCCAATGAAACCTTGGATGGGAATGGGAAATTGAAAAAGAGTTTGCAGAAATCCACTGCTGAAGGAGGAATTCTTGTCATTATTTAACTAGCTTTTTCATGTAAGAATGTAGATCCCACCCTAGTGGTGAGGGAAGACAGAAAACGGAGCAATGTGGAAGTGAGAAGGCATGTGTCCTGAGATGTCTGAAGGCACTCCAACTGGACCAAATCACATTTTCAAAGCTAAGAACGTTCAACAAAATTCTCTAAAACTTCTCGGAGATCAATAAGCACATTATATAAAGGCAGTAAAGATGATATGGTATTTTTGGGTTTTGGGTATGCTAGATCAAAAGCCACCTGATACTTTTAACCAGTTGTATGACCACTGATTTTGATTTTTGATTTTTAAGAGAGAAAAAATGCTGAGAGTACCAGCTGTTTCTTGGCCAAAGGCGCTGTGGGTCCCCAGCTCTGTAGTAAATGACCAACATCCCTGGATGAGTTCAGTCACCTGCAGCCTGCCTTGTCAGCACAGTTGACTATTTGGAACCAGTGGGGGTTTATTACAAGTTTGTTTATCTTTCAACAGAACCACCTGCCTGGAGTTGAATTGTCTGAGCTATAAATAGAGAAGTAGTGCACAGGGTAGTTTCACCATTACAGAGAAGAACATTAGATGGAGACAAGGGAGCAAATTTTCATTCTACTTTATAGGAGACTGGTTAGGGTCTTGGGGTTTTTTATCCAGTTAGTTTTGGAACTGCAAAATAAAATAACATTAGTAGTACCGGGATGTTTAAAGGTCTAAAATCTCCTGAATGTCATTCTATAATCTCTTAAGGTCAGGGAACAATGCATGGTGGGATATTAGCCTTGTCAACCCTAATGGCAAAATAGCAATCCATAAAGTAAACCATTGTAGTAACCTCTTGAGGCTACTAGAAAGTGGAACTTAGGGGATCCCTGGGTGGCGCAGTGGTTTGGCGCCTGCCTTTGGCCCGGGGCGCGATCCTGGAGACCCAGGATCGAATCCAGCGTTGAGCTCCCGGTGCATGGAGCCTGCTTCTCCCTCTGCCTATGTCTCTGCCTCTCTCTCTCTCTCTCTCTCTGTGTGTGTGTGACTATCATAAATAAATAAAAATTAAAAAAAAAAGTGGAACTTCCCCAGTTCTGCAAATACCAGTTGGGTACAATTCAAAGCAGTATCTTTAGACTAATGCACTGTATTATTAGTTGGGTAAAAATTGTCTCAATCAATGCACATTGATTATCTCAATCAATGCATATACCAATGACCAAACTCCTGGTCAGTTTGTTCTTGAGAAATGCAGAAGAATGTCCTTATAATTTTATGATGTAACATGTGAGAGATCAAGAATTTTTAAATTTAACTTGAATTTACCAATGATATTTATCTAAATTACTGGGCCAAACCCAATTAACTTTGTTTTCTGCTACACTTTATAAAGATAAGTTCACAGAGTTTTATCTGTGTTTCCTAACTTTTTAAATTTTTGATTTTTTTTTTTCAGTTTGTAAAGTTTTGAGATTTGGGGATTTTATTACTAGTATCTTTGAATATTGTTTTCAATCTTTTTATTATGCTAAAATACCCATAGAAATTAACTCTTTTTAAGTACATGCTTCAGTGATATTATATACATTTATAATGTAGTACATCATCATCACCATCTATCCTTGTAACTTTTTTTTTTAAATTTTTTTATTTATTCATGATAGACACAGAGAGAGAGAAAGGCAGAGACACAGGCAGAGGGAGAAGCAGGCTCCATGCAGGGAGCCCGACGCCGGACTCGATCCCAGGACTCCAGGATCACGCCCTGGGCCAAAGGCAGGCGCTAAACCGCTGAGCCACCCAGGGATCCCCTGTAACTCTCTTTCAAGTTGTAAAACTGGAACTCTGCACCCATTAAACAATAACTCTCCATTCTTTCCTCTTTATAGGTCCTGGCAATCACTATTCTACTTTCTATCTCACAAATTATTTTTTAAGGAAAAGTTGAAGTCAAATATTTTTCCTATTAATTTATTTACCTCATATATTTTCCTTATTTATTCTGATCAAATGTAAACATTGACAAACCACAATGCTCTGAATGATACTGACTTCACACTTTTTGTGTGTTGGGAAATGTAAATTTTTGTTTGTGGGAATATAAGTTTTCACTTGCTAGGGTAAATTTTGAAGAGTGGGACTGCTGGATTTGGGGTGAGTATGTGTTTAGCCTTGTAAGAAGATGCCAAATTGTTTTCTAAAGTTGCTATGACATTTTGCATTCCCACCAGCAGTACAAAGAGTTCCACTTGTTACACATCCCTGCCAGCATTTGGTATTGTCAGTGTTTTTTGATAATAGCCATTCTGTTTATAATGGTATCTCACTGTGGTTTTAATGTTCATTTTCCAAATGACTAATGATTTTGACTATCTGTTTATGAGCTCACTTGCCATCTGTTTATCTCTTTTGGTGAAGTATATGTTCAAATATTTTACCTATTTTTCAAATTGGGATTTTTGTTTGATGTTTTCTTGTTGAGTTTTGACAGTTCTTTATGTATTCTGGTTACAAGTTCTTTGTCAGAAGTTGTTTTCAATGTTAATTCCTTTGCTTCTCCATACAAATTTTAGAATTAGCTGGTGATAATCACAAAAAATCCTGATGGGATTTTGATTGGGATTGGGTTAAGCCTATTACTCAATCTGGTCAGATAGGGATCCCTGGGTGGCGCAGCGGTTTGGCGCCTGCCTTTGGCCCAGGGCGCGATCCTGGAGACCCGGGATCGAATCCCACATCAGGCTCCTGGTGCATGGAGCCTGCTTCTCCCTCTGCCTGTGTCTCTGCCTCTCTCTCTCTCTCTCTGTATGACTATCATAAATAAATAATAATAATAAAAAATTTGTTAAAAAATTAAAAAAAAAATCTGGTCAGATAGAAAGATGATGGATAGATAGATAGATAGATAGATGATAGAGATAGACAATAGAAATATATGTGAGTGATGGTTTTACATATATATATAATTTCATATATATTTAGGATGTATAAAAGGTAGCTCACAATCAGTTAATCAAATTCTTGCATTTTAAAAATATCTACCCCCCCAAAAAAATATCTACCCCATTTCTTATCTACCTAATCAATCTTCCCTGTGTTTGACCCCACAAGTGCTTGGGTTATTCATTTGCATACCTAATTAATCCTTTCACCGTGTGTTTATTGAACACATATTATGTGCTAGAACTGTGGCAAAGACCCAAATGATAAAGATGCAACTTTACCCTTAATGAATTTGCCCAGTCTTGAGATATGAGCAAGATGCTCTGGAAGTACAGAAAAAAGTTATCTAAATCAGACTGCATAGTAAGTAAAGGCTTTTCAGAAGAAGTGGTTTGAGCTGAAGTTTGAAGGAAAGTTCTCTCACTATACATATGTAGTATATACTTTATCATATTCTACCTTTAGTTACCATTGTCTACCCAGTGTAAGAACCTAGTAAGTGTGATGTTGGCTTTGTAATTCAACTGCCCCCTGCACAATCGATGGGATCAAGGATACACACCTTTGCCAATGCCATCAATGAAATGGTAGGACAAGGCATCTTAGTCTCTCCCCAGTAATCTGAAAGAGGGCTAAAGAAGGACAGTCCAGTATTGGTGCTGGATTCTAGGGCAGAGATGTTACTATAGAGATAATGAGTTGGCTGTCCCCTTTAGGCATGTGAAAGTCAGAGAATAAGCAGGGAAAGCCAGCTTTCTACAGGAAGATATGGATCCTGGAGTGAAGAGGTTGGAGAAATTGGGACCCTCAGAACCTGCTGGTTTTCCATTTCCTATAGGGTCCAATTGAACTTTGCTTCCTTAAGCTCTCTGCACAGTTTTCTCACAAATTTGACTTTTCATTAGAATAAGATAGGGGTGACTTCTGATTTTTGAAGTAAAAAAAGCCTTGATTGTATTAGAGATTTAGCAGGAAGGGTTGAACCCTTGAGACAATGTGGGATTGATTATATCACGAAGGTGGAATGGAGCTGCTAAGGAGCTAACTGGTGACAGGGCCAGTGTGAACCAAGGTTCTAATAGTCCCTGTCCTCTAAACCATGAATAACAATTACTTAACCATGGGACGCCTGGGTGGCTCAGTGGTTGAGCTTCTGCCTTCAGCTCAGGGTGTGATCCCGGGATTGGGGAGATAGATTCCTACATCAGGCTCCCTGCGAGGAGCCTGCTTCTCCCTCTGCCTGTGTCTCTGCCTCTCTCTGTGTGTGTCTCTCATGAATAAACAAATAACACCTTAAAAAAAGCACAATTACTTAACATTTCAGAATCTTCTTTACCCTTAACTTCAAGCAAACAATTCTCATTTGACTTCTTTCCTAAATATTTGCCTGTTCCTTCATGTCTCCTTTGGTGTCTAGATCAGGGATCAGAAAACCTGTAAAGAGCCAGATAGTAAATATTTTAAGCCTTATGGGCTGTGTGTTGTAACTACCCAACTCTGCCTTATAGTATGAAAGCAGCCATGGCAATACATAAACAGATGAACATGGCAGCCTTCCAATAAAACTTTATTTACTGACACCGAAATCTGAATCTTATATTTTTACAAGTGAAGAAATAATACTCTTTGGATTTTTTTCCCAACCATTAAAAGATTCTTAGCTCATAGGTGTATAAAAATAGGCAGGTCATAGTTTCCCAGTCTCTGTTTTAGAGGCTCAACAGGACTCTTGTTTCACTTCCTCAGAAACTCTTTTACCTTTCTGCCTGAGAATCCATCTTTGTTCTTCTGATTATTTTTTCCATCCCATGATTGACTTTCAAAACCAGAAGTCAGATTCATAATCTCCTTGGTCCTCATGTCCTACTCCTGCAATGCTTTCTTAGACCATATGTAAGTTTATCCTAATTCTTTAGCTACAAATCATTCTTGACTCCAGTTTCCTTACATTGGTTCTACAACACTTTCTTCCTGGATAATTTCTCCTCAGAGACCCTTGACCTTTGCTAAATCTTTCTTCTCCAGTATGCCACGTGTTCAAATTTTTTCCTTTTTCTTCTTCACCATGTCTTTGGCCTCTATATTTCAACTCCATTTTATATACAAAATGCACTTACAAGACAAAATGCAATATAAGCAATGTCAATGACAATTATCTCAAAGTAGCAGCTAATTTAAGACATTCAAAAATATAAGCATACTGTATCTGTTGGGCTTAATTAGCTCAGTGAAACTCATTGATGAAAATATTTCCATGAGAATAAATAGAATTAATATTTAAATAACTATGTAATAAATTATCATTCCATAACAATATATAATGTATACTATATTTAATCAGTCCCCAATTTGGGACATTCTAGGTAATGATATTTCTTTCATATTCATTAATACTGCTGTGTTGAAAACTGTAGTGACTGTATCTTTGTACACATCCATGATTATTTAACTATTTAATTAGGATATGTTCCTGGAACTGCTATATCAAAATTCTTTTGTATTTTAAAGACTGTCCATTCATATTCAAAAATTACTCCACAAAAGTTACCAATTTTTACCTCTTGGGGTAATGTGTTGAATACTCAGCTTTTTCATGGGCAAACTAATGCTGGGCATTAGTAATTCTTTTTTAATTGCTAAATTAATAGGTGAGAAAATAGTATGCATTAAAAAATATTAAGGGCCTTAATACTTTGTCTAACATTTCTCAATTATTTTCCCAGTTTATGGAGTCCTTTTCAATGTTGTGATTTTTTTTTATGTTAGAGAAGTTTTTAAAATTTTCATGGACTCAAATATTTCATTTGTCATTTTTTTTTTCTTTTCAGTTTCTGCTGTTTGGTTAATTTAGCTAGTTTGTTAATGTTGTTTATTAAATAACATTCCATTTTTGTTGATTAGAAATGATGGTTCTTATAATAAAAACATCATTCGGGGAACATTTTGTACTTTTGATTTTTTCCATTAATGTTTCTGTATATTCCTGTCATACTCATTTAAATATTAAAAATATGTAAGTATAACTTTCCATATTCTTTCATACTTTATATATGAGTCTAGAATGAATGGATGGTTTCCAGTCAAATTATCCCACTGCAGATATAGCTTGATCTATAGAAAGAAATGAAGTCATGCAAATTCTGCATACTTTGTATAATTATCTGGTATGTAATTGTTAACTCTGCTAGATTATTAATCTAGCACAAATTCTTAACTAAGAAGTTTGTCATAACTATCTGCTAATTAATGAATGCATGTGCAGTGTGCTTGATTCAGAGCCAACCTAGGATTCAGACAGATAGGTGGTTTACCAAGAGTTTTCAGATTTGAACTCTATTCAAAAAACAACCTGAGACATTCATAGGATTTAACAAACAGCTGAAGCATAAATATCCTGTTAGGAATGTTTTATAATCTTTTTGAAGTTTTATTCATTCATTTGAGAGAGAGAGAGTGACTGAGTGGGCATGAGAAGGGGGGGAGAGTAGAGGGACAAACAGACTTCTTGTGGAGTGAAGAGCCCATTGTGGGGCTAGATCCCAGGACCTGTGCAGAAGTCAGGTGCTTAACTGACTGAACCACCCAGGCCCCTCTGTTTTATAATCTTCTTTTGAATTAACAGTGATCAATGCCTACGTCTTGCACAATGTGTACAATTAGTGTCCACCAAACTAACCCCAGGTCTGACAGCACGTCATTATGTGGTAACAAGGGTTCAGAATAGCTACAAGATGGGGTATTCAGGAGTTTCCTGACTTAAAGTCACCCCAAGTATATGGTCTTGTATATACAGAGACATATATCAGAAAGATGGAAATACACTTAGAAATGTTCATGTTCTTTCTCAATATATAAAATGTGTTAGTTACCATAGCAACAACAGATATAGATTCACTTATTCTTTTTTTATTATATGAAAAATACACAGAAGCTAAAATATTTTACAATAAACTTTTCCATAGATGTCTAGAAGAATATTTCTGCAATCATCTATGATATTTGAAAGAATATGTTAAAATGGGAATGGAAGAGTTTTTCTTAATAAAAAGTCATTGAACTATTCACAAAAAACCATCAAGTGACATATACTTCCAAATAATATGAAACCTTCCAGTGTAGGATGAATAATATTTTGTTTTTGCCATTTAGAACTGAGAAGGAGTCAGATATATTTTAAGTGAACAATATCTAAACCTTAGGAATATGAATATCTTCTTTGAATGGCAAATGCTTTCCTTTTTATATATATAATGTACAACCACAATTGAGCATGTTTTACATTTCTAAATAAGTAAGAAGGTCAATGACCAAAAATAATCTCATTGCAAAAAATATTAACCACTGGAGGAAACAAGAAAGAAGCCATAGAGAAGACACAGGAATTCCAGCTATTGAAATGATAACCACCCCATTATTATAGTGGTTAGGATGGAGGGTCTAAGTTGGTTAACATACTGAATTAAAATTTGCAGATATAAATTAGGAGACTCACCAAACAAATTGTGTTAAAAAGGGTCTTAAAATGGTAGTTTACACTTTGCCCTTGAGCTTTAGACATAGAACTTGCCTGAATGCTCAACTCCTTTTGGACATTTCACAGGTGCTGCAGCTGAAGTTAGGATCTCTAACTACCCCTATTTTTCTTCCTGGCCCCCTTATTCCCATATGGCAGCACTACCCACCTGGGGACTTGAACCAGAAACATCATGACCGTTTTATAACCTCTCCCTCAGGATTCCCTTTTCACTCCTCCAAAACGATCCAATAAATTCCCAATTGCTCAGAGTGAAGGCAGAGCAGCACTGGTTTAACAAATTCCCATCCTCTCATTTCACCTCTCAAACCCCACAAACAGTCCCCTGCCAACTACAGATAAAGCCGAAACTCCTATACACGCTGTTACCTGGATACTGTCTTCCCTCCACTCTCCCCTTCTCTGTTCTCCAAAGGACTACTGTCCTCCTAGTAATTAATTCCAAGCTGCTTGGCATTCTTGGTGCATGAAGTGCATGAAGGTTCTTCACACTTCCGTACCTTGGCTTGGGCAATTTCTCTTTCCTAGAATTTCCTTTCCAATCCCCTTCATCCGCTGTATTCCTGCTCCTCTTTTAATACAGGCAACAACTCTACCAGGAAGCCTCCCTGGAACCCCCAGGCTGGCTCCCTTTCTCTCTGCTTCTGTAACTGTTATGAAGGTGCCCATGACCCTACTGAATCCACCCTTTTGTCTTCACTCTATTGTAAACATCTCATGGTCAGGAACAGATCTTTTTCATCTCTGAATCCTCAGTGTCTGTAGATACTTCTCTGAAGAGAGAAGGCTGAGCTTTTCAGGCTTAAATACCAGGAAGTGCAATTTAAGGTTATTAACATGATATTATCACTTCTGATATAATTGTCTGCCAACTCTTTTTAAACAAAATTAAAACTCTTTTTAAATATTTTCCCAAAGTTCTTACTAGACATCTCATTTCAAACCAAACCTAAAACAAAAATAAAACAAACAGAAGCCTGGTATGAAAATCAGTATAAAATCTGAAAAAGGGAGAAAAATAAAAAGAATATCATTAGGAGTAGTTACCCACCTGTTCCTTGCAGAACAGACAAGAGAAGTTTCAGGTTTCAAGTTTGTTTTTGTATGCACACACAGTCCTGGATGCAAGAGTCTCATGCTGAGTGGGCAGGCCAAGCCCCAGAACTGCATGGCATTAACTACAAAATAGTATCTTCAGAATTAAGGAAAATGGCAAAAAAAAAAAAAAAACCAAGCCCAAACCAAACCAACCAACAGACAAAAAAAACAACTTCTGGGTTCTATTACCTCCAGTGATAAAGTTGGCTGTTTGTCAGCCTATTCTTGGCTCAGGGAAGTACATTATTCCACTTCTACCTCATTCCATTGGGCACCATTTAGTGTTTGGCCAGACATGACCGGATTTGCTGGTTACATTTACTCCAGAAGCAAGAAGGCACTAAATTGAATTCTAATGGCTCAGATGGGTACACCCCACCAAATACCTTACTTATCACTAGGAGATGACTTAGGCACTGGGGGTCCCTCTGTTCATTAACTGATGTGGGTTAATTGCTTACATGGGTATCTGTGAGTTGAAATGTTCAGTATTTATCCAGACAATGACACACATCTTACTTAACCTTTGAAAACAGAGGGGCAACCAGATTCTGAATCTGAGGAGGAGTTAAGGTTATCTATCACAGCCCTCCACATACTTGCTTAAAAAAATACATCTCTGTCTGTGCTGGGCAGGACTACATGACTGGCTATTTAATGTCACGGTCAATTGTGCTTTGCAAAAGCAACTTGAAAAGAGGCGTTTAAGGGAGTTGGTGGATCTCTATGATGGTCTTATAAATATCAAGGATGACATTTCCATTAAAAATGGTCCAAATGCTTTCATTGCATTTTAAGAACCTCAGAGTATAGAAAGAGAAGTGGGGTGTCTTCCTGTCTGTCCCAATTGTCTACCAGTCACTGTCAAAGCAAATATCCAAATGGCTACAAGATGTGATCTGATTCTGTAACTACAACTAGTGATTATAAAAGTGTAATATTCATTATACCAAAACATTTTTCTGACTGAAAAATGAATATATATGCCTATATCCTCCTGTGTATTAGTAAATTGCTGACTTTTAAGAGCATCAGTGCTGCGAGTTATCCTTGCTAGTAACAGTAATGAATACAATTTACTATCTGCATAGTATTTTATGCTTCTCAAAGTACCTTGTCACTTTCTAATTTGATTCTTACACAGAGGTTATGAAATACAGCAGTGGCTACTGCCCTCCTGTTATTCTACCAAATGGCAAACTGGAGAAAAGACTGATTAAGAGGAAAAGCTAAGATTTGCACTGAATCTTCCGATACTTAATGATTATATAGCTTTGAGCATCAAGGGTCTCTTGAGTCAAAAATTGGAGATGGAAGCTTTGGTAAAAAATAAAAAACAAACAAAAAACAAAAAAACCCAACATGAATTATTAAAAACTCTCCCACATATATTCTGCTCAGAGTTAGCTTAAGAAGTCATGGTTTGACATCTAAGATATAAGACAAAGAAAACACCATATAGTCGATCAAAAAGGCAGAGTGAGCTGTTTTGAAACTTAAACACTTCAGCTTAGGTATTGGTCATGGATAATAAACCACAATCAGTTGCTTAAAACAAGAATGAATGGTTACAAAAAACAAAAAATGGAGCTTGCGCAAGTTGGCCAAGGGCATAGTGCTCACTGGTAACCTGGTACAAAAGCCACAGAGAGTTCTGGGATTTGGGGGGATCTTGGTAAGCTTGGAACTATGCCAAAGTGGAGTCCAGAGTTAAGACTGAAGAGAGCAGTAAAGAATGATCGAGGGCTTAATATTATGAAGAGCTGAAAACTGGGATCTGGGTTTGGTCTTGAAAGCTGCTTCTCATCCTTGAATGTGTACGTGAAGCACATACATAGCTTGTAAAAATGTACTATGTCTGGGGTGAGGCCTGAGCTTCTGTTTTTGTTGCCGTTGTTTTAACAAGCTCCCAGGTCTTGCCAATGCTGCTGATCCACACACCATCTTGGAGTGGCAAGGTTAAAAAGAACCATGCCAGAAACCCAGCTTTCCTCCCCAACTTCAGTTTATAAATCAGTGTACCTTTAATGTTTAAGGAGACATGGCCAGATGTGCTGGGTACAGAACACTCCAGAGCTATGCACAGCGGGAGCCAGAAATGAGGGCAGGAAAGAACTAATCTCCACTATTTTCTACCCTCTCCCTAAAGAAAACACACCTTAATATCTACCACTCATATGCCATTACATTTTATTGCAGAGAAAGATAAATAAATATAAATTGTAGGTGCAGAGTTTGTATATCTATGAATTAAAACATCTTCCTGAAATCCAAAATGAGAATTCAAGATAAACACTTATTTCTTGGGTATAAAGGCTCATTTAACATGTGGACAGTTGCCCAGAATATTTCATTTTCTTTCTTTCATTTGGGGAGACACATAAAGCCCTAGCCTGTGTTGGCAGTGGAATACCCCATGCCTTTGCATGGGAGTGAGTGCCCCCGCCTGGACTCTACTCCTCTCACCCATATCTACTGGTCCTACTCTTGTTTGAAGATGTTCTGAGATTTTTTCCAGTTATTGTATACTGTTGATCCTCATTACTCCAGATTCCGTATTTGCAAGTTCACCTACCCACTAAGATGTCTTTGAACCCCTAAGTCAATAACCGGCACTGCTTTCCCAGTCCTTTCAGGACATGCGCAGAGCAGCAACAACTCTGAGTCTCTGGATGTGCACATTCCCAGCTGAGGTCAGACAAGGTGACATTCTCTCTTCCTGTTTCAACTCTTGTGATTTAAACAAGAGTCCTTTTTTTGGGTCTATCTAATGCCATGTCTTTCTGCAGTTTTCTTGATTTTACTGTTTAAAATGGCCCCCAAGAAATACTGAAATGCTGAATAGTTTTCCTGAGCAGAAGGAGACTGGGATGTGCCTCACAGAGAAAATAGGTGTGTTCAATAAGCTTCATTCAGGCATGAGTTATAATGCCGTTGGCTGTGAGTTCAGTGTTAATGAATCAACACTATGTATTAAGTGAGGTGCCTTTAAATAGAAACCCATATAATACAAGGTTATGTATTGATGGGTGGATGAAAATGTGGTCAGAGGCTTGTAGGACCCCAGCCCTGGATTTCCCCCCAGGGTTGTATTTCCCTGCTGAACAGTGCTCTGCTAACTCAATGCTCACAGTGACTTTATAGAACACAGCTACTATGGATAATGAAACTGGATTATAGTTGCATGTGTGACAAACAAGTAACTTAACGGTGAAGCAGGTGGGCTCTAGAGCAAGCCTACGTGAGTTCAAATTCCAGCTCTACCACTTACCACCTGGTAGAGTTTGGGTTTCAATTTCCTCTCTTGCAAAAGGACCTCATTCATAAGGCTGTGATGAGGTTTAAAGGAATTGGTGCCACACACGTGCTCATATGGAAAACACTCAAAATAATATCTGGTAGGCAGCAAGTACTCAACAATATTCACTGTCACTACTGTTTATTATTTTATAGGGCATGAAACCTCAGAAAGCTCTGGGAAAGTGTATAATATCACACCATAAGCGGCTGAGCTGAGACAGGAATGCAGTTCTCCTGAGTCTAACACCAAACTCACAGGGGAAGCTATCCAAAAGAGGAGTGAGAAGTGTTTGGAGCCCGTATGTACAGCTGGTCATCGCCCTAAATATAGAGTTGTGGGCTGTGTATTGAAAGGCACAATGGGATGGGGTCAATCAGCAAGAGATAGGAAAAGGGGTGCCTTTGAGTGATTGCAGCCATTTTCAGGTGTCAGATCTCAGACCCCTTGGTTTTGCAGCTTTTTATAGAATGCCTGTGGAAACATAATGGTAGGCAGGGGTGACTGCAGTTCAGCATTTCAGACATATCATCTTTTCTCTATAGTGCTGCAGGGGTTATGCTACAAATTGAAAGATCCAGCTACATGAAAGGGAACTGACACATTGAGCCAGAAAGTCTTTTCTTGTGCGGAAAGCTCTGATCTTCAAGTTAGCCAATCTGGAAGGGGCCTATTTGACAAGAACAATTTCAAATTTTGCACTTCCAGAGACCACAAGCATAACAAGGAAATTAGGACCATATCCAGGATTGATGAGGAAAAAAAATGCAAATGTGAAAGCGAGATAAGGATGCCAAAAATTGGATATAGAATATCTCCAAGTGCTTCCCAGGCCTACCAGTGGGACAAGTTCATGCTTGGAAGTCAGAAGTAGGCTCCTTGGGGGTAGGGGTGCTTGGAAGACACCCCTCCATCTCTTCACAACCATGGCAAAACATGATCTCTTCACAACTTGCCACCCTACCCTAGGAAGCAGAGATACTTCTTTGCCTTTGGAAGTAACCTCTTAAAAATATTCATCCAGCTTTGTAAGGGGAAAGGAACTGGAGGGCACAGATTTCCCTATGGATCAGAGGAGAAAGGGAGATTGCTTTTAAGAAAGGAGATAGTATAATGGAGGAAGATTATGAGTAGATGTCTCAGGCACACAATGGGAAGTTAAAAGATAAGATGAAAAATTCATAAAAGTTTAGGAAACCAACAAGTTTAAGGTGTAGGGAAAATTATTATTGTCCAGTGGGCATTGTGCTAAACGCCACAAATCCTTCCACTTAGTTATTGCCCCTAACAGTCCCAGGAGGCAATTATGATTTTCCTTACTTTACTAGAAGGGAAACCAACTTGGTGAAGTTTGAAAACCTACTCAAGGACACATAGGTGGTAAATAAAGGCAGAGGAGAAATTCAAGATTGTAAAGCTAGAGCTCTCTGTAACAACAGCAGCAAAAAAATCCCATAAAAACAATAATAAAACCTAGTATTTATGAAGCACGTTATAAGTGCGACACACTGTACTAGAGATGGTACATGCATTACCTAATTTAATCTTCATGGCACTCTTCTTTTTTTATTTTTTGTTGGTGTTCAATTTGCCAACATATAGAATAACACCCAGTGCTCATCCCATCAAGTGCCCCCCTCAGTGTATGGCACTCTTTTAATTTATGTACAATTGTACCCATTTCAGAGATGCAGAAACCCAGGCTTGGAGGAGTTAAGAAACCTGCCTAACATCTCATAGCTAATTATTGTTAGAGCGCTGATGAAGATACATCAGAGGGAAGCTTCTTGGTGCTAAAGAGAGATTCTTATTAACATCTGAACTGCTATTTCAGCAAAGAAAGCCTCAGTGTGTATGGGTAGAGCCAGGGGTGGTGACCTCAGCTGCAGAGAAGGGACACCTGACTGGTATTAGGAGAGAAAATGAAGAACAAGCTAGCCCGGAGCAGAAGGCTTCAGGGTACTAGCAAGTAAAGGAAGTGAGAAAGGTCTGGATGGGATAATGGGGTAAATGTGGGGAGGTGGAGAAGTGAGAAAGCTGGGAAGAAGTTGTCAAGTGCTAAGTAAGACACTTGCCATCAGCCAGAGAAAAGACAAGCTAAGCAGGCAGCTCCAGAAGGAGACCTTGGAAGTTGTCTCACTGCGAAGCCAAAGTAGTAGATCTGAGGCCCCGTCAGAAAAGCATGTTGTTTTTTTCCCAGAAAGTAAGTCTAGAAGAGAGTTTAGGCTGGCCTGGAGGCTAGAGATACATTCAGCAGGAGCCATGGCCTCGAGGAGTTGGGGACTTTGAAGTCAGGGACAACAGGAGAGCCCGAAAGAGCCCATCTACTGAACTAAAACCATGCTTAGCCAAGGAGCCCCATGAGGCGGGTGAATGACCCGCTCCACTGCTTGTCCTCGGTCCCATGAGTGCGTGCCCAGCCGGGCCTCGTGCTGGATCAGAGGGACTAATGGCAGAGGAGGCATCTGCATGAGAGGAAGAGAAGGTGCGAGAAAGCTCTGATCTAACATGCAAATGCCAGCAGCAGAGACAGCCTCACCCTTCCAGAGCAGTGACAGCCAATATCTAATCCTTGCTGCTTTCCCAAAGCAAGATGCTTTCACTTCATTAGCTGACCCAGAATGGTCTGCTTGCAAGTGTCAAAGCCTGAGTCAGAATGATCTCTGTGCCCAACAATTTATCCCTGCATGCATCTATTTTAATAAATTTTTATAACTAAGTCAGTCCATTGCCTCCACAGTACACCACACCCAGACCAATGTTTAGAATCTCACTTTTCTCTGTCTCTCTGCTCCTGGGTAGAGGAGAAGCTTCTGACGGAGCCATGCAACTCCAAGTACAATTTATTTTAAGAGAAAATTGCCCACCTTTTAGAGTAAATAAAGCTGAGAGCAGAGCTGAGAGACTTCATTTCCACTTCCTAGTATAGCGACTGAAGAGTGAGCTTCCTTCAGCTTCAATTGCTTTTCTCAGAAAGTTTTTATTTAGCTTACTAGAAGAAAGCACAGTTTCCAGACCAAAGAGGAAGAAAATAAGACAAGGCAAGGCAAGTAAGTAAAAGACATTTCAGCTCTGACTTTTTTTTTAAAAGTAATCTCTCTCTCTCTCTGTCTCTCTCTCTCTCTCATTCTCTCTCAGTTTTATTTGTATTTTTACCAGTAATCAATCATACTATATAATATGAAGCAGCACTGTAATAGATAAAGGCGTGGTATGCATACAAGAGGAGAGAGATGGAAAGAAATGAACTGAAATATGCATTCAAAGCCATTGCTGTAAATAATATATCTTATAAAAAAATGTCCACAGGGGAGCTGGTATATAAATAGAACCACAGTGTGAAATAAGGATTGTGCCTTATTTTCTGTAGGAGCTGCTGTTTCAGTGCCAGTAAGCAAAGATGCTAACAAAAAAAATACACTAAGTAATGGCCCTTAGAGGTCTGTCCTTCTCATGGCACATATGTATGTTATATACGGGGCAATGGTACGTGTGCTCACTTTACCCACCTACAGACCTGATTTGTTTTTAAGGATTAAAGGACACCATCCTACATGGCGCTGTCACACATCAGTCAATGTGGGTTGACATGAACCGCAGTGAGTGACGCACAAGTGGGTTTAATCTGAAGGGAAAATGAAGATACTGTACTCCCAAGAACTTTAAATAATGGCATATAAATTATTTATTTCCCAGGATGTAACTCAAGTAACCAACAGGACAGCAAAAATAAAAGAATAAAAGGTTGTGCATTGTATTTTGTGCAGTATAGGTGTCTCAACCTAATGAGCCTCCTGGATCCTAGTTTGCTTCTGAATATCACCAGGGGTGATTATAGCTTGCAAAAGTAGACCAGCAAAAGGCATGCTTTCCTATGTCTTGGGCTGTAATTAAAGCCACAAGCCATCAGATAGCAAAGAGGCCAGCTGCAGCCCTTCAAACCTTTAGTACCCTGGCATTAAAAATAGATTACAGCACAAAATATGTACCAAAAATAATCCCAATAAAAAAAATTTGCACATTTGATTACTATAATTGATTTTTTCTTCTAGATATGAATAAATGACCCAGGCTAAATGCCAGTTCCTTGCAAAGAATTTCATTTAAGCTTCAGTGAATTGAAAAGGCTCAACCAGACTCAACATTTCCAACTTCCTAGCAAGTAGCAGAAAATCTACCTGACAGTTGCTATGGAAACACGAACAGGAAGAGTGAACCACCAGCCTATAAATCCACAGAGAAACCTTTCTTAATTGGAAGGCCTTTAACCCACACATTTTTCTCATAGCTGCAGAGCTTATTTCTAAAGAGATTATTAAATTCCTCAATTGACTTATGAAGGATGCTTCCCACTATATTACTGTGCTTTGGGTTGCTCGTTCTTTATATCTGTTTCCAAAATTACAAAGCAGACCAGGGATAATAAAAGTTAACACAGATGTTTCAATGAAAAATCCATATGATGTTCCGAAAATAACTTTTGCAGCGATGCTGAACAAAAAGGATTCCAATACAAGAGCCAAGATGGTGTAGACGTGTTTGTCTCAAAGCTGTATCTAAGTCACCAAACTTTTTCACTACCCTCTGAAATTCAAAAGTTTAACATGGGTGGGAAACCCTGACAGCATTTCCCAAAGTGTAAGAATAGTGACCAAATCAGAAAAAAAAAAAAAAAAGAATAAATAAGGTGGTGGACTATATGTTAATTTTATGCTCACTCTTAATTTTTAAAAATTCTCTTTACAATTGAAAGCAAATACCAACCAGTATGTGACTGACAAAACAAAAAGCAAATAGACACAACTCACTGTCTTCATGAACCTTAGTAGGATCAGAGTACTTTGGTTCACTAATTTATAGCCTGGCTGAATTCCATCCTACAATCTACATGAAGAAAAGGAGTTATGCAGAGAAGGAACAATATATACACCTGCCCATATCTAGAGACAACCTTCTCTCTCCCCTTCCTTCCTGATATTTTACAGAAATGTTCTTCCTCCCAGTCTGAGCTAATGTTCTGCTTGGATTTATGTCCCACCTCTTCAGCTCCGTTTGGCACCTCTTTATAGAAATCATGCCTACAAATCGACAAAGCCCCCCAAATCTGTGTTCCACTCTTGTACTGCGCTCTCTCATACTCTCTCTCTCTCTCCTTTCCTTTCAGCCTGGTATTTGAATGAATTTTATTTTCCTCACTGCCTCTAGGTCCTTACTTCCTGTTCCCTTCTTTAGCTCCCTGCAAGAGGGCACCCCTCCCTGTCACCACAGTTCGTCGTTTCGGTCTCTGACTTCTGGCATGGTGGACCACTCATGTCTCCTTTATGTGAATTTTTCCCTTGTTTCCATTACACAGCACTCTCTTTGCTTTTCTTCCATCTTTTCAGTTGTTCATTCTCTGCCTACTTTGGAATATTCCTCGGGATATTTCATAAAAACATTTTTTTTCTTCCAATTTCTATCTCTATTGGGCAACCTCAAACCCTCCTATGGCTTCCATGATTATCAATGCAGTAACGACTCACAAATATTTATTTCAGTCTTGATGTAAAAACGGGGATAAACCACATCAGGCTGTGGGGAGCACTGAAGATAACATTTAAAACTTGTCTGACACATTTTCAGCACTCAGTGGAAACATTAGCTATTATTAGTATGTATTCGAGACACCGTCAAGACAGCATGTACAAAGCTGAACTCTCTTCTCAAAGTATTTCTTTACATAGATTCATTCTCATTAGATCTACTTGTCTTTTCATCTCATTTGCATCACCAACTCCTTCAAGAGCCACCCCCACCATCCTTTTTGCCTCAGGGGCCCCTCTTATGGACCATCAAAGCATGCTGTATTATTAATGGCTGTATCCTACTGCATTGTAACTGCCTATTTGCTTGGCTCTATTCGTTTGAAAAGGCAAAATTGTGTAGTTTTAGTCACTCTTTTATCCTCAACAAATGAAACTGGAACAGTACATCAAGTCAACCATTAACTGGAAATCCTTAACTTACTCCTTCATGGTTGTCTAGTGAGGTCCTTGGTGATTTCTTCAGTTTTGTCCATCCCAACCTCCTTTACTGAAAATCTAGTTGTTGACAATTAACCTTAGAGAGGTCTCCAAAATTATTTTGGTTTCAAAATTACATTGGATAGGAAGAAATCTTCAAGTAACGTGGGGAGGGAGGTTACAAAGTATGAATAATAAAAACCTGCTGAGAAGTTAAGAGTATGATGTAATCAAACATATACTCATCCACAAAGGTAATATTTCCCCAGCACTCAGACTGAAATGGTCCTGAAAAACTTATCTGGTGTCTATTCTGACCATTAACTACCTGTAGAAAAATAATCTTTGAAATCATTTTTTGAGTAATGTGGACAAAGCCTTTCTCTGGCTAACCTACAGGGGAAGTATATGGATTCTATTGAACAGTTTGCTACAGAAACAAAAATACTTGAGATCAGTATATACACACAATTATCTCACAAACAATCAGGCCGAAGCACCATATCTGGAAGCACTCCTGATTTGCACGGATGACCACACATCTATACACACACTCATGTATTCATGAGGCTGTCATTTTGTGGCTTACTTTCTCAACCAAAGAGCTCCCTTGGTGTTCTGCTTAAAACTTTGAAAGGGCCAGGGTGGAACACTGGGAACAAACACAGTGTGGGTTACTCTGATCTTCTTACCCAATATTTAGAAGCCAATGAGATTTCCATGACTGTCCACATGGGGAGACTATATATAACCATGGAGCTTTCATGCATAAAAGATGGGATTCTGAATCCAGCTATGTCTCTTGCTGGTCTTGAAAGCTTCCTAAACCTCTTCTGTCTCTCTTATGAAGAAGGGATAAAAGTACCAGTCTTAACATATTGTTGACACAGGTATAACAGTTTATACAGATAAGACTGTTTAGGTTAATAAATGTTCTCAGAGTGGTTCAGTCAGTTAAATATCCAACTCTTGATTTTGGCTCAGTTCATCATCTGAGGGTCCTGAAATCCAACTGAGCATGAAGCCTGCTTAAGATTCTTTCTCTTCCTCTCCCTCTCCCATACTCATGCTAACTCTCTGGCTCTCTTTCTCTCTCTCTCAAAAAAAAAAAAATAATAATGTTCAGTGAAATGTAGCTAAATCAGAGATGAGCCATGTGACCCCAATCTACCTGAGGCCATCTCTAGTGAATATTGTTGCTAAACCTTGCTGTGCTTGGATCAAATGGATGTGTGAATGAATTAGCTTATGTATTGTTTTACCACCTGGAACATTACTTAGGATGTGAACATTAGTAACTGTAGCTATCTCTTTAGCTCTGACCCTTGTTGGAACACATAATTTAAAAAGAAATATCTTTTGTAGCAGTGGGTTTTCTAAAGAACACGTTGGAATAAATGGAAAATTTAACTTGTTTATTGAAATACATAAAATGCTAAAATAACTTTAGTGGTATATCTGTATTGTACAGATCAATTACATACATATATGAAATAAAAAGTAATCCTTCTGTATAAACAGGGAAGTCCATTATCTTTCTGATTCTGCTTTTCTTTAAAAAAAATTTTAAAAATTGCCAAAAGCATACATCCAAACAAGAGTGAATTTGGAAGTTTGGCTCACTCATTTGAGTCACATCTGCATTGTACCTGTTGAGATTCTTGCATATGATATCAGGGTACACATTTTCACATCAGCTCGCTAATTTAGTCTTCATGATAACATTGAAATGTATGTGGGTTGTTAGATATTACCATTTTTACATATGAGGAGACTAAATCTCCACAACTACAAAAAGAATTAGGTAGAGTCAAGATTCACACCCAGCTATCTGATAATAAAGACTATTGTTTTTCTTTAATACAACTTTGTCTCATGATATAGTGACACTTCACCTTCCAGGTATTATAGAAATTTTATAATCCCAGTGTTGTCTATTCTCCATTCCTTGCCCCTCTTTCTCCCTTCATTCTTCCTTCCCGATCTTTTTGCATATGTGTATTTATCCCACCTGAAGCTCCTCCTTTTTGTACTCAGTATTGGGAACTTATTTAGTATAGCGGGTTATCTGGAAAGACTTCTAAGAGGTGCCATTTCTGTTTTCTTTTTCTAGTGAAGGGGAGATCCTTCTATAGCATAGTAGTATCCTGTGTCCTCACTCCAGGACTGCCCTTTACAATCTAAATCTGAAATGTAAGTGCAGGAATGTATGTGCTCTGTTCCAACTTTCTTTTTCAATTTGTTTATTCTTAATAAACGTAGTAAATAAAATCATGGATAAGGAGATCCCAAAATTTTAGGAATGTGAATTTTATAAAAATATCCAAATTTTAGTTTATAAGTTTTAATGTCCAACATTTCACAAAGTAGAATTTTCTCCTAGTAGCAATTAACAAGACAGGAAACAACAAATGTTGGAGAGGATGTAGAGAAAGGGAGACCCTCTTGCATTATTGGTGGGAATGCAAACTGGTACAGCCACTCTGGAAAACACTGTGGAGGTTCCTCAAAGAGTTAAAAATGGAGCTACCCTATACCCCAGCAATTGCACTACTGGGGATTTACCCCAAAGATAGAGATGCAGCGAAACACCGGGACTCCTGCACCCCAATGTTTATAGCAGCAATGTCCACAATAGCCAAACTGTGGAAGGAGCCCTGGTGTCCATCGAAAGATGAATGGATAAAGAAGATGTGGTCTACGTATACAATGGAATATTACTCAGCCATCAGAAAGGACGAATACCCAGCATTTGCTTCAACGTGGATGGAACTGGAGGGTATTATGCTGAGTGAAATAAGTCAGTTGGAGAAGGACAATCATCATATGGTTTCACTCATACAGGGAATATAAGAAATAGTGAAAAGGATTATAAGAGAAAGGAGGAAAAATGAGTGGGAAAAATTAGAGAGGGTGACAAAACATGAGAGACTCCTAACTCTGGGAAATGAGCATAGGGTTGTAGAAGGGAAGGCGGGCAGGGGGATGGGGTAACTGGGTGATGAGTACTAAGAAGAGCACTTGATGGGATGAGCACTGGGTGTTATACTATATGTTGGCAAATCAAACCAATAAAAATAATAACAATAACAACAAAAAATCAAAAAGAATTTTCTCCTAGTAAATATGATATATATAAAATAAATCATATATATATATATACACACACACATATATAGTGCTATTGAAACTATTTTATAATAGTTTATTACATAGATAATTCAAGGGAACAAGTTAAAAGTATTAAAAAGTACCACAATACACAGGTTGGAAAATAACTTTTTGAGTAAAAGAGGAATCACATACTTATTGACTTCAATCAAGAAGACAATCCTTCTCCATGATATATCCAAGGAGAAAAATAACTCCCCCTTTTTATGAAACCTCTCTCTGCCATAATTTTCTTTGTAGTTTGTGCTTTTCTAAAAAACAAACAAACCCCACCAGTTTCTATTTCTCTAACTTATTTCTCAAAGAGGATCTAATAAAAAACAATAGTTGAGAGGACAATAGCATCACATTTTCTTGCCATTAAAAAATCCTGGGGAAGGGAACTTTTCCCTGGATCTCTCTTTCCAGCAAAGGAAAGCAAAGTTAAGAGCAAGGAATGAGGCACAAGTAAGGGATTGTTATCTGTAGAACTTAATAAGTCAGATTCTTACAGTCTATACACCTCTCTTACTTGCTTTAGGCAACCTGGGGAGTTACAGTAACTCTCAGAGCTCTCCTCTCCCCAATAATGTTTATATTGCTTCAAAATGTCAAATTCAGTCTCATTCAGTTGAGGTATCAGATAAGGAACTAATGTCTTTTGAGAATCATGGCATTCCAAGGAAAAGGACCATTTTTTAAAGAGGAGGAAAATGAAATTACAGAGTAAGCAACTTGCCCGCAGCCAGAGATGTGATCTAGGTTAGAACGGTAATTCAGAGTCAGATCTTCACCCTGTATTACTGTACTTCTGTTACCTTACACATATAATTCACTTTTAGATAAAAAGTGAATTCACGTTTTAAAATATCTTTAGGTTCCAGTTTTTAGTAATTGCTGAGTTGCAGTGGACTGGTTTTCCTGCTCATAACAATTATATTTAAAGAGGTGTTTGAAGGACTAGAAAGTGACCAAAATCAGGTAGAAATGGGAGGGGCCTCAATTTTTGATAGAAAGGAGTCACAATGGATAAGACCTAGGTGCAGCAGCTTTTCCTTTGAAGGGAACTCTCACCCCCTCCACCCCCCAGCCAGAGATGAATAAGATTAAGACAGAGTTTGATTAGCCTAGTGTGCAAGAATATGAAGTTTGGGGATGTAGAATAGCTGAAAATTCCAAAAAGAGGTTAAGGAATTCCAAAAAGAATGGAGCCATAGAGGGAAAAGCCCCCAAGCTCACATAAAAGCTCTCTTTAAATACTTCAAACACTAATAGTGTATGTGCAAGGCAAGGCACCAGGGGAGCTTGGAGGATAACAGCAGTTAAACTGAAAGAGCTGATGGGGATTTTAGCAACTGCACACCACATAAAAGATTGAATTAGGAATTCAGGCCTCAAGTTAGAGGGGCTTGGCAAATATTTTGCTATCCCAAAAAGGCTAGGAGTCCTACCCAAGGACTAAGGCGTTTATAGTAGGATTAAAACAAAAGCAAATCAGACTTACCTTAACAAAGTTTAAAAAAAATCAAGCTCCTACCAGTCCAAGTTGACCTGTAGCAATTTAACTGCCTACTAGAATATAACTTTTCAGATTCCTCAGAGAAAGATAACAGAATCCAGAGTCTCAACAGGACATAATTCTTATTTAAAAAAAAAAAGAGATATAAAGAGAAAAATCAGTTTGTAAAAATAGACCTACTATAGAACCATATGCAAGCATTAGAAGGCAGGGCTTTTTTTTTTTTTTTTTTTTTTTATTTATTTATGATAGTCACAGAGACAGAGAGAGAGGCAGAGACACAGGCAGAGGGAGAAGCAGGCTCCATGCACCGGGAGCCTGATGTGGGATTCGATCCCGGGTCTCCAGGATCGCGCCCTGGGCCAAAGGCAGGCGCCAAACCACTGTGCCACCCAGGGATCCCTTTTTTTTTTTTTTTTTAATTGCAATATATAATCTCATAACAAGAGTATAAAGAAAGAGAGGGGTATAAATGGAATTATACTGTTGTAAAATTTTTAATCACTAAGTGGTATAATATTAAAATCTAAAATCTATATCTAGTTATATGTACTGTATTTTCAAAAGAAGCTCTATTAAAATATTACAAAGTAGTTCAGATAAAAAACCAGCAAAGGAATTGGAATGAATTACTAAAAGATACTTGATAAATCAAAATGAAGGGGAAAAATGAGGAGAAAAGGAACACAAATCAGAGAGGACAATGAGAAAATAATAAGATGGTAGATTTAAACCCCATCATTTTAATAATTACATTAAATGTAAATAGACTAAAATAATCCTTTTACTTGTAATGAAATTTTCCCCAAAATGTTTCAAAGAATTTTTGCAATAATTATCACATGTTGATATTTAAGTAGCAACTTTACTGATAGGAAATATCTACTTATCAAATTTACAGATAACTGAAAACTGAGGTTACCAGTTTGATTTGCTGATAGAATCACTGTAAAGAGGGATACCAACTAACCCCCTATACTCATCCTGCAACAGAAAAATAGGCTAACCTTAACAAGGTGAAATAAGTTACAGTGTGGGGGAGACTCAGATTAATAGTTACTCAGACGAAAAAGACAAAAGGTCAATCTACTCTGGAAGTGCATCAGATAATAATAGTAAATGTCAGCGTACGCTACAGTAATAGAATGGGGTGAGGAAGTCCAGGTCAATGCATAAATCAGCCTTCTGGGCATCACACAAATACCTCAGATGTGCCATATTTCATTCAATTGTGGGTTGTTTGAAGTGGCATATTGCCAATGAGAGTGCATTAAGAGGAGGATGAATAGGGTGGTGAAAGCCTCAGACATCATGTCCACCAAAGATAAACCTGTATGACAAGAGCACAGTTAAAATGGAGAAGTGCCTCGGGGAGATATCTGAAGGATGATCATGAGGAAAATGCATTTGTTTTATGTGTAGTTACAAATGGCTCCTGCCTCCCCTCTGTTTCTATAATGTCACATACATATAGGGTGATATGTGCTGTCTTAATGTGTGACACACAATGAAGGAGGTAAGACTTTGTTTTTACGCCAGTTAATGAGATATACAGTTTACTTGATCAGTCTTCTGTGAGTACCAGAATATCGACTGCTACATAACTAACATTCTTTTCTGCTGGACTTTTACAAGGGTGTTTGGTAAATAAATGAGTGCTGCAAAACATTTAATACATGTTTTCCAAGACAATGGATTCAATCTCTGTATATCGTGTGTATGTGTGCGCGATACATGCAAATACATCCCACTTTGTCTCCACCAGTCAATGGACTCAATCACTTGGGAGGTGAGACCATGACAATTGTCTGTGGCCCTGTTCTGTCCAGTTTCTTCTCCCCTCAGTTGAGATTTTACTTCAGTGCATCATCTTTTTGAGGACAGAATTAATAGGGTTGCTCTCTCTATGCAGGACTCATCTGCAATGCCCAGAGAACCTCTATCTTCATATAATTGTTCAAACTTCCAACGTATAGAATATGCATTTATTTAGTTCTAGATGATTTTATACTTCATTTTTGCCTAGCTAATACAGAATTCCAGTAAGTGCAAATTCCTTTTTATGAAGCTCCCATGGGAAAGAGCTTCTTCTGTCTTGTAGTACGTCATGGTGGTTAAGAGTGTAAACTCGAACCTCCTGCCTGCGAGTTGTGGGACCTTAGGCATGCTACTTAGCTTCTTTGTGTCCCAGTACCCACCCTCATTGTGTTATATCAATATTAAATGATTTAATAATGTACATTTCTTAGAATAGTGCCTAGGATATAATAAACACTATTATTTGCGATTTCCTGTGATATATCTGGAATGCCATCTGGTAGAAGTTTCTACATAATGTCCTAGTCCTCACTCAGTGTGCTACTGGAAGTAATATATATAGGCGAACCCTTGGTCTTACAGCACATAGTTTCATTATTTAATCATATAAAGCTTGGTAAATATGAATGTTATAATTCTTCATCTTCATGTCTGTTTTTTCTACTATTAGAGCTTCTTGAAGTCAGGGACAAGGTCATATTTTCACTAGAAAAGAATACATGGTCAATAAAAACTTCTTGGGTAAATACTTTTTGAAGTTGGAGAAAGAAACCCCTCATTTAACTTAAGAAAGAAGTAATAATATGAGTTGTCTAAGAATATAGGCTTCCATATTATTAAAAATTAAGTTTCATTAAATATTAAAAACATTAAAACTTGAAGTAGTAAGTATTGAGCCAAGTCATGAAGGATGAGGAGCAGCCTGATGGAATGGCGAGGTTGGAGAAGGTCTTATAGTCAAGAGAGTTAGAAAATTCACTCTAATAATGTATTCAGTGATGGGAGAAGGAAGAAATTTCTCAAAGGGAAGAATAAGATATGCAAAAGTAAAGGGAATGTCTTATCTTAAGGTTATTAATGACAGAATCAGGGATAGTGTCCAAACTTTTAAAATTCCATTCTAAATAGTTGTGTCTTTCCATATGCACATGATAATTTGAGAGCCGATTTTGTACCCCTTGGAAGAGTTAACTCTTTTGTATTGATTAGTTCTTATAATATCAAACAATAACATATATTACAATTAATGTTCTTAAGAAAAAAACACCAAATTGAGAAATACTTTCAGGCAAACATTTTAAAATTCTCCATCTAACCTCCATTCACATCTTAGAATTTGATCATTGTCCCAAGGACAGTAGTTTGAATGCCCAGACATCTGAATACAGCCTTTCTTTTCATTTCTTCTTTTGGTCTAAGTGGATATTAATCTTAGGGTTCATAAAGATTCTACTCTAGGCCTATATACAAATATACTACATGTTATAGGGGCTTTGAAATTTTCAAGGTTAATATGACTATACATAATTTTTACTTTGTGAGTTAACATTCAAATAAAACCCTCCCATAAGGGTTTTACTTCTACTGTTTCAAATATTAGCTATTCTGACTATAATCAGCAAGTTTATTTGATGCTCTAGTTCTACTTCTATTATAAAGCTGGTTAGTTTCATTTTGCATCAAAATGGATGGAAAAATTCACATGGTCATAGTGCTTATCCTTAATGCATCCCTCTGCACCCTCTTCCTTTGTCCAAATATGCTTTCTTGCAAATACCTCGGAGAGAACCCCTGGTATTAGTCACCTGCTCAGTTGGCACACCTGGGAGACTATTATTGGTAGGGATAGAAGTTAAGTTCATCTTTCTTAGCCATAACAAATACCCAAATGCCACCACAAATAGGGTAATAAGACAAACTCAAAGAGAAGTTCTATCTAAATACGACAAGCAGAAAACATTGCAAAACAAGGATAATCCCTGTACTCCTCTATACATATATATATGTGGAGCAATACCTTCCTCTCATATGCAGAAAGGTCTATTTTCTCCTGCGCCATTTCTTTTCCTCAAGAGATGTTGGTTTTACTCCCTTGGTTGGAATCCTATTCTGGAAGATCAGGACCATCTGTGGATTTCAGGGGCAGTTTGGCAGAAACTAGAACTTGCTCATTCAATACACAATGTGATAGCTTCTAGTACACAAAGACTGACAAGCTAAAAACTCTTTCTAGCATTCTCTTAAAGGGAGGGTGTCCACATGTGTTTCAGGTTCTGCCAGTCAGATTTCCCCTTTGAGTCCTGGATTTGAAGGAGTCAAGTGAAGACAGAAGCAGAAAAAAAAAAAAAAAAAAGGCAGAGGCAGGACTTGGGACATGCATTGAGGATGGACTGAGGCAAAGACAGTGTCGTCTTGGATTTAGAAGTGTTTCCTGACTTTTTTTTTTTTTTTTTTTTTTTATTCCACAGCTTTCTGATTGAGGTAGAAGCAGTAGTACTCTGGTTACCCTCTTCTGCAGTATGGGTTTAGGAGTCAATTCCTGGAAACTCAGCTTAGAATTTGTTTCTTCACCCTCTGAACTACTTCTAAGTCATTTAATACCACTTCTGCTCAAACTTCATTAGATAATAAATTTCTCTCAGCTTCAACTCTCTAAATTGAACTCTTTTCTTAGACATTGAGCCCTTACTAAAATGTTCTGAGAGGGACATTAATGCAGAGCCCCAAACTGAGAATTCCTGAAGGGGCAGGGTTCTGAAAAAAATCTCTGTGTTCTTTGGTTATAAATTTAGCACATGTTCCTTCTGCTTTTTTGAGTCCTGGACACTTTCATTTAGGTCTGAATTCCCATGCGGCTAGGGAGCTCCTAGGGTTAGTGAAGAGTTACATGCTGCTTCAAGAGCTAGAGTTTTCAGCAATTTCCATCCCTTTTAGGTACACTGAAATATCTCATGGAAGTCTTTGGTCTGCAGCTTTGCAGTTTTTTGGGGGTAGAATGGGGCTCTCTTGCCCTCAAGACTGGTGCTGGAAAAGACAAAATCCCATCTTTTAATCAAGACCACACCTTAGCAAGTTCACTGGTGCTTGATATTCTGAAAGGCTTCCTGCTCACATACCCAGTTCAGATGTACTACACATTAGCAGGTGAACATACTTTTAAAAGTGATTGAAGGTATGATATATTATTTTAAAACTCTTTCCATAGCTTTCCTTTACAATTTACCTCATTATTCTTTCCGTTGGGCAGTTATTCCTAAATACCCTTGATGCAATTTTGTGTTCATTCTTTCTTATCTAGAACTCATTAGTATAACCTAAGGTGATTTGGGTTGTGTATAAGTCATTTAAATTTGCATAATGAGCCCCAGTGCCTCTCTGGTATGCACTAAGAACTAAGGAAAAATTTGACGGCTTCAGGAGAGCCATAAAATTGGCTCTTTTGGGGGCCAATCCCTTTATAATATTTTAATCAGGGTTTGAAGACAATATATCCAAAGTGTCAGGAGACACTAAGTCAATGACCCTTAATTGCTGTTGCACAAAAGTTCACTGCAGGAGGGACAAGATGTCACCTTTATAGTGAAAACAGGCCTTCCTTTTACACGTGATCTTTGAGAAGCCAATAAGCTATATTACATACAGAACTGTAAGTGAGAGCTATTTCTAGGGCAGGCTCCAGGAAGAAAAGAAAGCTGATATAAAACAGAGGACATAAGCCCCAAAAAGAGGATATCCCTGAGGATAATTGTTACAGGAATTTAGGGCTTTGAGGGAGCAGCTGTACTAATATATACTTTGTTCTTTTTTTCCAGAGCTAACATACCATGATCACAGTGCTCTGTATAAAATATATTCATTACCCTATTTGACCTTCATACAATCCTCAAGAGTTGATGTTGTTATTGCCATCATCTTACTGATCATGAAATCGTGGCTCAGACATATTTCATAACTTATCTAATGTAATACAACCCAGTAGTAGAACTGAAATTACAATGTAAGTACCCTAATTCCAGTTATCTGACCACTCTGTCATACACTATACTTATGCCCTCTCATTTAGGGCGCTCACAGAACCCTATGTGGATAATCTGGATTACTGAGGATATATTCATCAGACATTAGACCAGCACACCAACATAGCAATATGGTCAGAAGTCACAATAGCAAAATAACTGTACAAGAATATATCAGGGTGAGCCATTCCATTAAAGGTGATGGTATGTAGGTGTGGTCTAGATAAACAGATTGTCTATTCATAAATGAATCAGCCACTCCTTGGGAGATGTTGAACAACTATTTTAGGGACACCTGGGTGGCAGCAGTTTAGCACCTGCCTTCAGCTCAGGGCATGATCTGGGAGTCCCGGGATCAAGTCCTGCATTGGGCTCCCTGCATGGAGCCTGCTTCTCCCACTGCCTGTGTCTCTGTCTCTCTCTCTCTGTCTCTCATGAATAAATAAATAAAATCTTAAAAAAAAATATTTTAGAGCTAATAAACTATTTGTTATTTTTCTTTCTTTTGATTATACTTCTCTCTAATGTATCATGGTTGCATTGCTTTATTTTTTTTAAGATTCATTTATTTATTTTAGAGAGAGAGTATGTGTGTGTGGTGTGTGTGAGCAGGGGGAGGGACAGAGTAAGGAGAAAGAAGCAGACTCCTGACCACAGAGCCTGAGGACATGTGAGGCTCCATCCCACAACCCTGAGATCATGACCTGAGCTGAAACCAAGAGTGGACACTCAACTGTCTGAGCGACCCAGACACCCCAGTCACATTGCTTTAAAATGAAGTCTGTTAAAACTGGTAAAGGGTATATTTCTAAGCTTCTGACTGTGAGTTTTAGTCAAAAGGAATCTACAAGACTTATACCTGAGGTAATCTGGAAGTTAATTCCATGGATACATCTGCATCAAATGTTACATTAAAAGGATGTTGATTCTCTGATATTCTCTGGGATGGAGCATGATGCAGTTCCAAGAGTACAATTTGTATAACTAGGCAATCCTGTGCTTAAATGTTTGCTTCATCATATACTAGATTTGTGAACTTTGGTAAATCACTAAGAGTCTCTGAACTTCAGCTTCCTCAACTTTAAAATATGGAGGAAAAAATATTACCAGGGAGTTTGATAAAAGGATTAGAGGTAACTTGTTAAGATCTATTTGCATGCTAGTAAAGTACTACCCTAAAAAGTTGCTCAATAAAAGAGTCAGCTCACATACTGGGAGATTAATTTTTGCATTTTCTCCTTGCTTAAGAGGTCAGGAGGAATGGGAGGAGATGGGAGGTATTTTCCCTCTCCCACTCCCCAAAAATATAGCTATGTTTTGTTTTCTTGAGTTATGAGGTCTTTGCCTTCAAAGAGCTATTATCAACTTGTTGCTAGCTGGTCAAAAACAGATTGACAGTTACCCAAAACACAACCTCCATCCAGACTTCTGTTTTTAAGAAAGACCTAAATTGTAAGAGGTTGATGTAGGCCAACCTTAGGAAGAGAGAATTTGGAAAGCATCCCCTCTACAGCAAGGTTTTATTGGTTCAGGTGAGCAGAGATTACAAGTACCCTCCAGAGATGGCCGAACTTCAGATGAAGCTGAAGGACACAGTCCCTGAGAGCAGTGAGGCGAGCTTCCTGCAGTACAAACGCCTGTGGGGAGGGGCCGCACTCAGGGCACCAATGCCTGGCTGACAGCAGGAGCTGGTGCCTCATGCAAAGACGATGAGAATGGGCAATAGTCTAGATGCAGGACCTGGTCTGTACCCTGGCAAGACCAGATTCTTATTTCATATAAAGGAAGGAATAAAGCCATCTTGATAATGACAGAGAGTGCACTTTTTTCCCTTATCCAGGAGAGTAGTATCAGGGTAGATTAAATTTGGTGGATGGGGAAAAGAAAGGAAAGAAAAGGAGTATCACATTTTCCAACTCGTGTATTATAGAGTAACTTTTACAATCACATTACCCCAGTATGGTATGTATGTTTCTAAAAAGGCATAGCTACTTAAAAAAATTCTTCAGGATTGGGAACTTATTCTCATTTAGTATTGAAAAGGACTATGCTCTCCCTACCCTGTTCCCCCCCTCCACCCCCAGAAACACAATGTACAAAGGGTCAACTTAAAAAGAGTAAGAGGAAAAAAAATAAAAATAAATTTAAAAAAAGAGAGGAAAAGAGAAGATAATGTACAGATAAGCACTGAATCATAAATGGTTTAGATAAACTTTCACTTAATAGGAATGAAGGCTTCAACTCTTAGATATTGAGGAGAATAGCAGGAAAGAAGAAAAAAATCACCAATGGAAAAACCCTACTATGCACCTGCTAGTCTGCTATGTGTTGAGACATAAATATTATGACCTCCACTTTTTTTTTTTTATAGATGTGGAGAGCCTCTTAGGATTTTAAAAATTTGTCTATGTTCATACAGCTTGTAAGCGGCAAAGATGAGATTTCTGACAGTCTCTTCTCCTACAAACTATTGTTCTTTCTGCCATACCTGGTTGGCTCTCTAAAGTGTCTAGTGTTCCCTGGGGGGAAACAATTTTGTGGCAAGTCGAGTCGGAGATACTTCAAGTGAGCTTATTGAAATTTTATGTTATCTGCCTTTTAGCAAGGAAACTCTAATTTTAAATAGGCTGAAGGAATTTTTTGAAACTTATAAATTTTTTAGCCATGCGACTAAATATTTAGGGAGAAGAAACACAAGTGACTCGAACTAGGGATCATCTTGAAAAACCTCTGTAGGCCTGACAGCAGCCCTGTGCCCTCGGGCAAGTTGTCTTGGGAAACAGTCCTGCTGAGGTTTAGATTTTTCAGCTCTCAGCTCACCTGTTCCCGCTGTTCACACCTGTGACTGAGGACCAGGCCCCTCCCTCCCCTTCATTTTGGTGACAGGAAAAGGCTTTAATTTGTTGGGGCAAAAATAAATTACAAGAGGACAATCCAGCTGTTGGAAATTATACATATTCCCTCTATGTTGTCTCTCACTCCATAGATATAGAAAGTCCTGTTAGCTTTCTTGATCAGAAATCTCTTTTATTTTCTCAAAAATAGAATCTGTGCCAAATCAACCAGCAGACATGCCCTTCTCTTAAGGAAATGTAACCAAAGAGCAAACACATGGAAACTAGGCATCTCCCCAGTGGATCGAGAAGCATGGGCCGCATTTGCCTCCAAGATTTTTTTTTTCTGATAACATTTCACACGTTAAGAAAAAAGCAGAACAAATGCAAATTTTCTAAATGCTGGCAAAATAATTATAGTAGTTCTTGAAATACCCAGAGAGGCTGGATGAACATTCAAAATGCTTATGTATGAAGCAGCAAAGCAGCATTGTTAATTTTAGGATGGAGAGTGTCTCTCCCTTGTACTGTCCCCCAATCTCAGTAAGCAATATTTTCACCAAGCAGGTCAGGTACAAATAATGCATAAGCTGATGAAATAAGGAAAATCAGATGAGATGAGTGGTTTGAATCTAAGAGGGTGACGACATCCCCATTCTACAATTTCAACTATTCTGTGCTGTGGCCAGAGTGCAAATCAAGACTAGCAAGGTACTTAAGCAAGAATCGGTACTTCCATAAACAGAAAAAGCTGTCTGAGAAGCACAGATGTAAGTGACATCCAGAAAGTCCCATGTCACTACTCCTATTTTTCTTATTTTCTTATTAAGCGTGTGTTCCTCCACAAAATAATCAAGAAGTTAAGGAATATTTTTTGGTATAAAATATCTCCCTTTGTTTGAGACATGCCCATCTTTTTCTTTCTACTTTTGAGCTTCTCCCTTGCTCTGTCCTTCCATTAAAAAAAAAAAAATGGTCCTCAGGTGTAATGAGTTGAGTAAATAATTTTCAAGACTTAACTTGGTATCATCAGAAGTCCCCCTTTTGTCTGATTTTATTCCCCTCCCCTTTACTTCAAATTCCTTGCATTCCTAACTCCTCAAAAGTCTCCATTATAATGTTTTAAATGTATGTCGTTATGCATATATAAACATATTTGACATAAACATGTAAAAACATATTTCTATAAATGGACATTTAAATGTCTCATAAATCTCCATATGCATGTGTATCTATATAGGATAGACATACATCCGTCCTTTAAAATATAAGACTTTTGTTGTACACGTATCTACTTTTAGTTTACGTAAGTAGTATAATGCTACGTATCTCACTCTCTCTCCTTATTCTTCTCAGTCAACGTCGTGCTTTAAAAAAAAAAAAAAAATCTTGTCCATGTGTCTTAGCCTGGTTTCTCCTGAAAGAGAACTTGAGACAAAAGTTTCTGTGCAGACAGTTTATTGGGAACGGTCCCTGAGTGCTGGTTCAGGGACAGAAAGAGTGAGCGGAGAAAGAAGGCCAACATGGAACAGGTATCAGGTCATCTCCACTGTTACCTATCATGGGTCCTCAATCCTTCAGTCTTCTTAGAAATCATATGAAATGCATCTGGGAATTTTCTGCCCAGTGGATCAAAGCGGGAAACATTTGTTTATCTACTGGCTTTTGTCTTCACTTGGCCAAGTGGAATCTCACAGGCACTGATTTCCCTATACTTTTGAGTGGACCTGCCCGTTTCTGGGGAAGATACCCAGAGGCGTCCCATACCACAGCTTCTGAGAAGCCCCAAGGAAGGAAACGATGGTCTGTTGTAGGGACCAAGGTCAGGAACTGTCAAGATGCAGCCCGCCAAATCTCTCAAGTGCAAAAGTGGTTGCTGCAGCAGTTACTAGAGGTCTTGGCGAGACCTACAAAATAGGGAGTAATCCCCCAGAGGTATCTGATGTGCTAGGCTACTGAATATGAATCTGTGATGATGTGGACAACTTTATATTTCGTAGTTTGCATACATCACATTTCTCCGTACCCCTAGACCTCTCTTTTGGACTCCATACTCTAGTAGATTACTGCCTGCTTAACATTTTCACCTGGATATATCACAGAAACTTAAATTCAACACATCCAAAACAGAATTAATGATTAGTCCACTCCAAAACTGCTTCTGCAGGTTTCTTGCCTTGGTAATGGAATCATCAGCTACCCAGGGATTCAAGCCAGAGACTGGTATACTCACATTTAAACAATCACAAGGTCCTGTGATTATACTGCTTATTATATTATTATTATTATCTTTTGAGGCCGTCTGCTTTTCTTCATTTCCACTTTCCCACCCTATTCTATTTTTTTTTTTCTTTCTTTCTTTTTTCTTTTAATTCATGAAAGGCACAGAGAAAGGCAGAGGGAGAAGCAAGATTCCTGCAGGTAGCCTGATGTGGGACTCGATCCCAGGACCCCAGGATAACGACCTGAGCCAAAGGCAGACACTCAACCACTGAACCACCCAGGTGTCCCTCCCACTCTATTCTAAAAAACCATCACCCCTCTCCCATATTATCATATTGGATTACTGAATGGTCTTTCTACCTCCAATTGGGCTCTCTGCCAAACTATTTCCCATTCTAGCCAGGGTAACCTGCTAAAAGTGAAAATCTAGTTATTACACTTCCTTATCTAAAATTATTTAATGGCTTCCTTCCATATCATGCATAATAAAGCCTCAGACTCAATGAGGCCTGTAAGACCATGGATTTTTCTGGCCCAGTCTCATGCTATTCTTTACCTTACCTCCCATACTGTTCTCAAACACAATGTGCTTTGTCCCTCCTTGGACTAGAGGCAAATGTTCTTGGTTCACCCTGGAATGTCCTTCTCTCTATGATGGACTAACGATGGCACAATGTTTTCTCCTTACTCCCTTCTACAGGCAGAATTTATTTTCTCTCCTCTTGAAACTGTGCTAGCATGCAAATGCTTTAAACCACTTGAGGTGGTTCTAGATCTAGACCTTAAAAAAACCTGGTAACTTTTTCTTTTTGTGGTTTTGTGAGTGTTGAGCTGCCATCTAAGAAGTTGGGGTAACTTTATAGAGAAGCCATGTGTAAAGGCCATATGAAGAAACAAGATTTTTGAAACTACACAGACACATAGAGAAAAGCCCAGCCATCCAGCTAACCCCCAGCCTTCAGGACATCCACCACCTCTGTAACAGACAGCTTAGATATTCCAGCCAATCGATATGCCCAATGACTGTAGTACCAACCAACCTCCCATTCAATAGAATTACCAAACTCACCAATAACACAGTAATGAAAGATAATAAAATGACTATTTTGTGAACCCACTAAGTGTTGAAGTGGTTTTTTAGTCTGCAATAAAATTGCCTTGTTAGAGGCAAGGGATGCTATATAATGATTAGGACACTCTGTAAATCCAGAGATGGTGATTTGGGCAGAAAAATTTCCAGCAGGTAAATGAGTAGTAATGAGTAAATGATTTCCTCTTTCGTGATGGAAGTAGTTGAACGTAATCAAAGTAATCATCCTGCCCTAGGTGGCTGGCTAGTGATCTCTGGGAATGGTACTGTGTCAGGCATTCAGGATTAGCCCCTGCTATTGGCATGTTAGATACTCAGAGGTGGTTCTATCCAGATTGGTTTGGAAAGTGGAATTCCAAGTTGCTGGAGTTGCCTACCAACATGATGACTTTGTTCATGAGTCCACTGGGCAAGGACAGGGGAGGCTGGTGAAAGGTTGGCTTTCAGAAAGTAACTGGCTTGCTACTACATAACTCTGGGGAATATGTTTGAAATTCAGAAAACTGTCTGGAATACCTAAATTATTTCAAACCTAGCATGATTTCAGGATATGTAGAATATACCAGTCTTTTTAACTATGTTAATAATCAATTTTTGAAAAGCAAGAATAAATTATGTGTCCATAAAGAGTAATGCATAGGAGGTGGGAAGGTGGGGGTGACTGGGTGATGGGCACTGAGGTGGGCACTTGATGGGATAAGCACTGGGTGTTATTCTATATTTTGGCAAATTGAACACCAATAAAAAATAAATTTATAAAAAAAAAAGTAATGCATATGAGGAGTGCCTGGGTTGCTCAGTCGGTTAAGCGTCCAACTCTTGTTTTCAGTTCAGGTCATGATCTTGGGGTTGTAGGACTCTCTTTTTCCCTCTGCCCCTCCTTCCTCTTCTCTCTCTCTCTCTCTCTCTCTCTCTCTCTCTCTCTCTCGCAAAGAATGCATATGATTAGACTCCAAATGACTGGAATCTGAAGAGAACCTTTGTTTTTGAGAAGAGAATTAGACTTGGAAATCGAGTCCTGGCCTATTTAGTTGCTGCTCTGGGTAGAATTCATGGGGTTAATTAATTTTTACTGGCTGGAGGATAAAGCAGACAGTGCACTAAATGGCAAAGCACTGGCACATGATTCAAAACTAAAGATGCCTGAACTGATAGGAAGTTGCCTAGTAGAGAAGCCAAAGATAAACAATGCAAACCGACCATAAATCAAGCATAGCTCTGCAAGAAGGGGTCTTGCTGCCAAAATTCACTCAAGAATTAGGGAAGTGGTTTTAATACACATTCCTTCCTCATCACACACACACTCCTTTTTTCACTGCCCTCGACTTTTTCTTCCATGAGTATTATAGAGTAATCGAGGGTACAAAAGGGACATGAGATTACAAATTGTGTATTTATAAGAATGGGACCTCAGAAAGTATCATCTAATTTCAAAGAAAAAGGTTACTGGGACTGCATCATATCATATTCCTTCCTTATTCTCACAAATCTGACCAATACAATAGTTAAGATACCTCCAAAATATCTCAACTTCTCTCTTACTCATAATTTAAGAAGGCCATAGCTACATAAATAAGAAGATTCTGAAATAAAACAATGAGCAACTCAACTTCTCAAGTCTCAGGTTCTTCATGTGCAATGCTAGAATTATACTGATTTTGCAGTGAAGTGATAAAGATTAAATGAAATTATGTCTATATGGCAACTACTAGTGTCAAGAATTCTTTAAAAATTTATATATAAGAGAAAAACTGACAAGTACCTATTGAGCACTTAATGTATGTTCTTTGAAAATAGAGACAATGAACAGACTGGAATTTCATCAAATTTGCAAAACTACTTATTATAAATACAATAATCTGTGGATTTATCAGTTTGATAAATAATAATCATATGCTGGCTAAAGAAGATGTCATGAGTTGATTAAGGTCTTCCCTATACGAATATACTGGCTGAATTGATATAATTGCTGTAAACTATGTAAAATGAGAAATATAAACACTCTTAGATCGTGGTGTTTTAGAAGTTAAATCTAGTAGATTTTTCTAAAGCCTGAACATCTCATTTAAATAAAGCAAACATTTAACCTTCGCATTAGACATTTAAACAGGGCCTTAATGAATCAATTAATTTCCTAATTTGTTTTGGACATCATTAAAGTATTCATCTATAATCTGGCACACATACACTATGGGATGCCTGGTTATAGAGAATTCTTAACTGTTAAATAAGAGGGTCAACTCATACTCTAAATTCCGCCTTTCAGAATTCTTTCATTTCTATTTCCAGAGTTTTGCTTGGGCAGGAAATGCTTTTACCCCCTTTCATATGGAAATTATTTCCACAATACGCACCATCAATATTCATCAAGTATCACACCAATTAACAAACCGTGAATAATCTGGAACAAAAATTTAATGCATGAAAACCCACAAACATCTAGGTGGCTGTTAATAAGGCTATGTTTGAGGTAATCACACACAAATTTAATTTTAAATATACTTCCCTTAAGGAAGGGGTATCAATGTTAATTTAAGAATTTAATTTGTATGGTGTTTTAATAAAATGTCTTTCAAGAAATGTGCAAAAACATCATCCTAGGAACTTTGCTTATCAAGCAAACATTTAATTTTCTTTTATGGAATCAAACTAGACTATTCCCTTTATATTTATATAATTTTATATATCTTCTTTGTGGCGTTAACATAGAATATTAGTATAAGACAAGTAATACTAATTCTTTGAATATAAGAAGATATACTTCATAAAACAATTACTTTTGAAATTAGTAGCAAAAGGACTTTTTTTTTTCCTTAGGCACTATTAAAGTTTAGTCAAGGCATATTGAGGTTGATCATTTCTACAAGCTACACTGATTTACAAACTTATATATATTCTAATTGACTTTCCAGACTTTGTGGTTTAAACTGGCAACTCTTAATCCCAGATAAATTCATATTGTCTTTTCTTGTCTAAATTTGATAATGCAGAAAGAAGGAATGGCAACCTCTCCTAAACAATGAGAATGCCCAAGTCCAGAACGTGTATATAACTTTTCCAACAAGTGATTATGTTTCCGTTACTAAGTTTTTCCTCTTTTCACTCAAAGAATAAAGCTCATAAAAGTTGAGGAGAGGAAATTGTAAAGATACAAGCAGAAGTTAATTCCTTTAGAAATAAAGATATAAGAGAAAGAAAAAAGATCAACAGGATGAAAGCTGATCCTTACAAAGACTAATAAAGTAGATAAATCTTTGGCACGACAAATCAAAGATTAAAAAAAAGCCCAGATAAGGAATGTCAGAAACATAAGGAAAGATAAATTATAGCTGGGATTAATTATAGAAGTTTTAGTATTACATGAGAAAATATTTAAAAAAACCTTTATGACAAATTTGAGAATAGACAAAAATTCACTAAAATATATAATTTACTAACACATATTGAAGCAATAGAAAACCTGAAGAGACGTCTCACAACTAAAGATGTTCAATCCATAAATAGGAATTTCTCTCTCCACAACAGAAAAAAAAAAAAAAAAACTCAAGAAAAAGCTATAGGTCCATATGACATTTTAGGCATCTTCTATCAAATATTCAAGGGAGAGATAATTTCAGGATTATACAAACTCCTTTAAAAGCAGAAAAGAAAAAGTGGGGGCAACACATACTCATCTCATTTTGTGAAGCTAATAGAACTTCGTTAAGAAAATCAAGTAAAAGCAGTATGAGGAAAGAAAATCATATTTCCATAATATCACTCATGAACATTGTGATGAAAAACCCCAAATAAATGTTAGCCAACCGAATCCCACAGCGTATCTTCAGAAATATCAATTAGTTGTTTTGAATCCTTTCAGAGAATCTTTGCCTTTTCTCTAGAGTATTTAATGAATTTGCATTTACGTGATTTCTGATTTATTTTCACCGTTAAACAATTCCTACTTATCCTGGTGTTTTTCTGGTTCTTCCTTTCTTATGGTGTCTTGGCTAAATGAATACTTTTTCTTTCTTACTCTTTTTCATTTACTTGTCCTTTTCTGCTGTTCCTTTTTCTCACCTTCCTGGCTCTCTCCCCTATTGATTCTGTCAATTTTCTTCTTGTTTCGTTTCCTTCCCTTTATGTATTTGAAAATGGGAGGGTATGATTTTCTACAGACTTAACAACCTAAATTTCATAGGTATCTTTGCTTCATTCTCAGTAAGTTCAAGGACTTTAGAAAGGTTTAGCTCTCATCCACTCTCTTCTCAATTTATACGATATTGTGGTCTAGTGTTTTAATCCTATCCTATTTTATCATTCAGTAGAGTCAATATTTGACTTCCCCACAAACTTCCCAATGTCTCTGTTCACTATTCCTCGTTACATTTTAGACTTGCAATCTGAAATAGTTTTCTTTGAGCCTCAAGTACTTCTTTCATGATTCCCTATACTTAAGTTGTTCTACTGGTAGTAAATATCCAGTCTTTTTTTTTTTTTTTTTTAAGGATTTTATTTATTTGAGAGAGAGAAAGGGAGAGAGCACAAGAGCAGGGTGGAGAGGGGCAGAGGCAGAGGGAGGAGCGGATTCCTCACTGAGTAGGGAGCCCGATGTGGGACTCCATCCCAGGACCCTGGGATCATGACCTGAGTGGAAGGCAGATATTTCACCGACTGAGCCACCCAGGTCCTCCAGTATCCCAGTCTTTGTTCGAAATTTCCTTTGTTTCACCACCATATTTGAAAGATACTTCTGGTGGGTGTTGCAATAAAAGCAAACAGTTATTTTCTGTGTTCGTTCTACATAAACTGAGGTATTATTCAACTGTTACTTGCTGGTCTGCAGTTACCTGTCAGCCAGATGTTTTTTTTTTTTTTTTTTTTTTAGTAGATGATTGATGAAATCTCTGTGAGTGCCCATAACACTTCACTGCAGTTCTGTACCTTCATTGGCATGAAGCTTGACCCCTCCCCTCCAAGCCTTCATCCATCCCTTCCTCCCTGGATAATTGTTGGGATTCCAAGAGTTAAAGAATGGTGAATATCAACAATTCTAGGCAAATTCTCAGCTACTCTATTTTTGATATTGCTTTATCCAATTCTCTTAAATTTCCTCCATAACACTGGTTATTTTTTTTTTTAATTTGGACTTTGTGTTTTAACCTCTTTTTCCTATTTCCCCATTTCTTTTACTGCACTTTTTTAAAAAACGATTTATTTGAGTGAGAGAGAAAGTGTATGAGCACAAGCAAGGGGAGGGGCAGAGGGACAAGCAGACTCCCGCTGAGCAGGGAGCCTGATCCCAGGACCCTGGGATCATGACCTGAGCTGCAATCAAGAGGAGGACACTCAACCAACTGAGCCACCCAGGAGTCCCTCTTTGTCCAGACATTTTAAGCCATACTCTTTTTGGGCTATATTCATCAATTTCCTAATTCTTTTGTCATGTGTGTTTATCTCTAATTTAATCCAGCCATTGAGGTTTTAAATTTTTTTTATTCTTTAGTTTCATTTGCTGCTTTTAAAATAGTTTCATAATCTTCTATAGATTCTATTTTTTTCAGTCATATTTCCAGTCTGTCAGTTATGTCTTTATATATATAACTGTACTTATAACTATATATACATTTAGCTTTTCACAATATCTCTATCTGATTGGTTGTTGGAATTTCTGGATATATCCTAGGTATCTCTTTATTTTTCTTTTATGTTTTATGTTTGCTTTATAGGAAATATACTACATTCTGGAAAAATAGTTTGATATTCTGGTTCATTGGTTTTATTACAGTTTCTTTTCAGCAATTCAGTCTGAGATTTTTTATTTTGAAAACATGTTTAAATTTCCATGTCTCGCACATATCTTTGAAGGATTTTAGGTAAATTTATTTTGAGGTATTCGATTTTCAGTGAAAGCATTGTTCTTTGGGGGGGTGCCAATTTGCTATTCCCCCTTAATGAGTGTATGTGTATATTAAATATAGATATTATTATATCGCAATTATATAATTATCTATTTTATACAAATTGTTAGTTATATATTTTATTTATATATTTGTTATATATTATAAATATATGATTATGTTATGCATTATAAATACATATATCAAATTATTGGTTATCATATCTTGTTTCTCAGTGAGATCTGCCTCACTAGGTTTAGTTGGGATTGGTTATGACTATAAGAGCCTGCATCTGGTGATCATTATGGAAAGTCCACCTTGGACGTACAGCTCCTCCTCCCACCTTGGGATCTGGAGGGATCTAGCTATAGTCTCAGCTCTGTACCCAAGAGTCACAATTGTTGCTTGGTCCTATTGGACACTTTGCCTCCTGCTTAGTCCAAGTGGTTTAAGGTTGAACAAACTGATGGTTTTTTGTTAGGCTGCATTTCTCCATTCAATTTCAATATGGTACCCTTCTGCCCCTCTTCAGGTAACTTTGGGTTTCCCTGAAACTGCTCCTAAGCCACCGCAATCTCTTCCTGCATGAGTTTTGGATTTTCATTTTCTACTTGTTTCTCTGATTCTGATCTCACTTCATTTCTAGCTCTTAGGAACTCCTCAGAATTTTTTTCCCTACCAATGTCTTTGTTTTCCAGTGCACTCATGAATTTATTTTCTTAAACACAATTTATTATCTTGCATTTCACAGAGATTTGGTGGGGAGGGAGAGGGAAATTAGGTGCTTGTCTTCACTCTACTATTTTTTTTTCCCAGTACAATTCTTATTTTTTTTTCTATTCTCTCATTTGTTTAAATAAAATTATCATCTTAATGAAACATGCCACTATACTTTTTTTAAAACATTCCCTACCATTTGATATTTCAACTCTTTTACTAATGTAAATAACAGTAGAGTAGACATAGTTCAAGAGATATGCATTTTTACATATCCACAATTATTTCCATAGAAACATGCTATACGTGAAATTACTATCTAATGGCCTTTATAAAAAATGGAGAGAGTTTATAGACAGTGACCAGTGGATTTTTAACTTAAAGTCTAAGATAACACTATGAGGTGTTGCTCAGTCTTCTCCAAGGAGGCACAGAAGCCTCAATTTTGGGTGCTATTGCTGTCAGCCTATCTGTGATGTTGATTAGAAACAAATGACTGGTTTCACTGCACTCAGTTTCACACCAAGAAGAAAAGGTAACACTTCTGCCAGCTGTTTCAAAAACAGCTTATGTGCATTATGCACGTAAAGAGTGAAAGGCAATGTCATCACTTCTATTTTTATACCTGTTCCTAACTAATGGTATTTCGATATCTATAGTTAGCAGAATATGTAGTTAGAATATATATAAGCTATCTATCTACACATACATATAGGTATGTATATATATCGGACTGGATGCTTGTGTCCCCTAGCCTTCAATGTGCTGGAATTCAGAGATGGGGACTTTGGTAGGTAATTAGGTTTGCATGCAGCCATAGAATGGGGCCTCCATGAGTGGATTAGTGCCCTTATAAGTAGAGACTTGCCTACTGAGAAGATAGAGCTTCCCTGCTTTCTTTCCACCATATAAAACACAGTGAGCAGGTGGCCCTCTTGGGCCAGGAAGAGAGCTCTGATCTGAACCCAACCCTGCTGGCACCTGATCTTAGATTTCTGGCCTTCAGAATCTTGAGAAACAAACGGATGGTTTGTAGACCACCAAATCTGTGGTACTTTGTTTTGGCAGCCTTAGCTAAGACAGATTTTGGTCCTGAGAAGTGGAGTGCTGCTGTAATGAGTACCCAAACATGTGGGAGTGGCTCTGCAACTGGGTAATAGGTAAAGACTGGGAGAATTTAGAAATGTGGGCCTTAAGGGTGATTCTGGAGAGGTCAGATGGAAATGAGGAACATGTTTTCAGAAACTGGAGGACAGGTGATTCTTGCTACAGAGTAGCAAAGAAATTGGCTGAACTGTGTGCTAGTGTATTGTGGAAGGAGAACCTGTTAGCAATGAAACAGGATATCTAGCTCAGGAGATTTCTGGAAAAAGGACTGAAAATGTAGATTGGTTCCTCCTGACCATTTATGGCAAAATGTGAAGACAGAAAGATGAGTTGAAGAAAGACTTGTTACATGGAGTGCCTTGGTGGTACAATCAGTTGGACATCTGACTCTTGGTTTCAGCTCAAGTTGTGATCTCAGGCATGTGAGATCGAGCCCCACTCAGCTCAAAGTCTGCTTCAGATTCCCTCTCTCTCTCCCTATGCCCTTCCTGTGTGTGCTGCCTCTCTCTCAAATAAATAAATGAATCTTAAAAAAAACTGTTAAGAAAAAAAGAACCAGAATTTGATGATTTGGAAAATTCTCAGCCTGTCCATTTTGCAAAACAATGAGAACACCTGTTTTGAAGAGAACACTATGTGTGTGGTTGAAAATGATTTGATAAAGAACTCATGGATGTGACTCATTAATAAGCCTAGAGTAGATGTGGAATTATATCAGCAGAGACACTGCCAGGTTGAACTAAAGGAGAGACAGAGAATGTGAGACAAGAAGGCAGGCTTCCAGGTTTGTTGGACTTTACAAGATGGGACTGTAGAGTTGTTCAGCTGTAAATGTGAGCTATCTTTCCAGAAGGGAAGAAATATCGCAAATATGATTCAACAATCACCAGGGTTACCATCTCCATTGCAGGCTTAGAGTTCAGAAGCACAGGTGGCAACCCTACCACCACTTTGGTTTCAGGTCTATCAGCAGAGACCTCACAGAGAGCCACATGGGGGGCCACTGAAGAGAGCCATGTGGTTTGAGCCCTGAGGGTGATGCTGCCCTAGTGGATGGCATCAAACCAAAGGGGATTCTTCTTGAGACTTAAAACCTAATAGAATTTACCTTGCTAAGTTTTGGACTGGCATAGGACCCACCACTTCTTCCTATTTTGTATTTCCTTCTTTCAAAGTGGGAATGTCTGTCTGACACTTGCCTCTTGTGTTTTGGAAACACATAACTTGTCTGGTTTCACAGGTTCACAGCTGAAAAGGAATTCTGTCTCAAGATGAATTATACCTTGAGGCTCCTCCATAGCAGATATAGATGATATTTAGATAAGACTTTGGACTTTAGATTGATACAGGAATGAACTAACACTTTTGGGGCTGCGGAGATAGAATAAATGTATTTTACATGTGAGGACATGAATTTTGGAAGGCCAGGGGCAGGATATGATGGACTGAATATTTGTGCCCTCCCCCCTCAAATGCATATGTTGAAGACCTAACCCCCAATTTGATAATAGCATTTGGCTTTTTTGGTGTTGTTGTTTTTCAAGATTTTACGTATTTATTTGAGAGAGAAAGTGCACCAGTAGGGAGAGCAGCAGAGGGAGTCGGAGAGGGAGAGGAAGAGGGAGAGAAGCAGAATTCCTGCTCAGCAACTCTCTCCCAGCCTCAATGTGGGACTTGACCCCAGGACCCCAGGATCATGACCTGAGCTGAAGCAGACACTTAACCGACTGAGTCACCTAGGGGCCTCTGATAGTAGCATTTGGAGTTGGTGCCTTTGTGCAGCAATTCAGATTAGATGAGGTCACAAGGATAGGACACCCCTAATGGTATTAGTGCCTTTATAAGAAACCAGAGAAAGAGGCCATTTGAGCACCCAGGGAGATGGCAGGTACTTATGAGCCAAGAGAAGGCCTCAGAATGAATTATACCTGGATGGCACCTTGATCTTAGACTTCCCAGTCTCCAGAACTGTGAGAAATAAATTCCTATTGGTTGAGCCACGAGCCTGGGATATTTTGTTACGGTAGCCCAAGCAGACTGATACACTGTGCCCACAAACATTTATGTTTTTTCTTTAATCCAAAATGGAAAGTTTTCACAGATGCAACTTGAATTTTAACCCAAATGTTTAACATCCTAACTGAAGAAATATCTTCCTTCAGATCTTTGGAAAAGCTTTTATTTTTATTTATATTATTTGTTTTTAAGATTTTAGTTATTCAGGAGAGAGAGAGAGAAGCAGAGACATAGGCAGAGGGAGAAGCAGGCTCCATGTAGGGAGCCTGACGTGGGACTCAATCCCAGGACTCCAGGATCACAACCTGAGCTGAAAGCATACACTTAATCGCTGAGCCATCCAGGTGTCCCAATTTGGAAAAGTTTTTTAGAAAAATGGTTTGCTTCCTCTTGATTCAGATCCTGGGCCTTGGTAGCTCCAGTATTTTCAGGTTGCTACCAAATAATTTGGCCTGCACACTAATATTCATTTAATTAAATCCTGCTTTCAGATGAGACTTTCAGTGACAACTTTACATTTCTTTTGCTCTATTTTCTGTTAGCATTATGAGATAGCTCAAAATTTTGGAGACCTAATATCATACTTATCCTTGTCCAATGAGAATATTATCATTTGCTAAGAGATTTTTGGCTTACGTGGACAATTTCCACACCTGTGGCCAGCCCTGCTCCACTATACTCAGAAAGTGCTTTTTTTTCTTTCTCTTTCAAATTGAAATGAATGGGGTGAGTAGATCGGTAAATACAAAGATATCTCCAATCATTGTGCTATATAAATGTCACATTACACTAGGATTAAACACGCGCACACACACACACACACACACACACACTATTCCAGCAGGCAGATTTTCTGAGATGAGATCACAGGTAGAGAAGAAATGTGGCTTACCATGGGGAAGTAGATTAAGTATGGAATTTGGAACCTATACCCAAGCTGGACTCCTGCAGCTGTAATGTGCTGGCTTCGTAACTTTGAATGACATACCTAATTCTCCTGACTTTAATTCTGTGATCTCAGAATGAGAATAAAAATACCATTCCCTTAGAGGTCATTAGGAAGATAAATATACTTTATGTGAAGTCCCTAAATTGATTCCTAGCCTTTCCATGGTCCTAAATGGCGGTCATTAGCATTATTATCGTTGTTATTGCTTCTGTTACTACTTGCACCATGTTTCCTTCTCTACTTCCAGCCCTTGCTGGAAGCCCTTACTGATTGCTTGTGTGGTCTGAGTGTCATAAATTGCACAGGGTTTCCAGTCCTACAGCATCGGGCTACCTTCTCAGGTCTGTTATGTGCTGACCATGTGATTATGGAGGGACTGTTCTGTCTTGGGTCTCACTTCCTTCATCTGTAGAAAAGGGGACAGTAACATCTGCCTTCTATGTCACTGTGACCATGAAATACAATAATGCATATATGTAAATGCATATGAAGCACTGAGAATAGGGTATTCAAAGTAAAGGCTTACAATAAATTATAGTTCCTATTCATAATACTTAATATTATTTTCATGATAAATCCCAAAAGCAAAAAAAAAAAAAAAAAAAAAAAAAAACCAGGCAAGGATTTCTGGCAAAACCCATTCATGATACTTAAAAACGTCTCCTGGTTTGTTCTATATCCATTCATATCACAATATTCCCTCTCTTCTACCCAAACCCCAAATTATTTTCTTTGTTTGCTTTATAAGGGAGAGATGTCACAGAGAGGAAATCAGGCAAATAATGCAACTAGAAAAGGCTGTTAAAATGCACACCCCTAAACACATTTTTAAAACAGATACTAAATAACCCATTGTCCCCAAAGAAAAGAAAGGCAAACAGATAAGATCACAACACACACCACGGGGAAAAAAAATCCCAAAGTGAAAAGGTAGTTATATAAAGAGCTCATGAACAATGTAAGTACTATAAATACATACATAATTTCATCATCCACTGTTTCCCCGTTAGATGTGCTCCCTTTCAGATTGCTCTCACGCATCTGTTCAAGACAAAGCCTCTGAGCCTCTTAAATTACTTACAGCTCTTAAAAAACATACACTTTGGGTTGCAATTTTTAAAGTATTTAAATTTTATTTTAATGTGTTTAAAGACCGTTTTATTTCCCTGGATTTGGAAGGAGATAACTTATTTCCCATAACCAAACCCCTCAAACATTTAAGGACTATACTGAATGCTAATTAAACCTGGAAAATACATTGGAAAAAAATGTAAACTGCAGGTTCATTTTAAACTATACTTTTGTAAGGTATTTTAAAAGATAATGAAGGTCTAGCAAGTGGCACTGAAAAATTAACTGGTAGGGATTTTTATTTTTGGTGTAGTTATTTATTTCCAACATCTTATTTCTAACCACTCTGTGCTTATGAATTTATCCAAGATGTTTCATGATTTTATCTCAGAGACTAGATTACATATGTACAGGCTGAACTACCATATCCAAAACATGAGATCTTGAAAACTGTTTCTTTATATTTCAAGACAATTCTCCAGTGATACTTCCATAAAGTCTGTTCTAGATTGTGTGGTGCCCAAATGGGGTGCTTCTTGATCAGATGGGGACCCCCAAATGTGGGGTAAGGGTGGGGTAGAAGCTGGTGGCACTGGCAGTGGAAGGACTCCCCTGGGGCAGAAGTTTATTGAATACACCTCAAGGGAGCAGTAGTCAGGACAGCAGAGGAGAGGCTGTCTGCCAGGAGGCAGTGGCTGGGGGTTGTCTTTGAAGGGGGAAGCTGAAGAGGTATGGGGACCTATGGAGTTCTCCCTTTTTTGGTACCTGTGTCTGGTTGTCAGTAGCCCATTGATCAGTTAGGGCCTGTGGGTATTTTGAGGTGGATTGCCTGATTGGCCTGCCTGCACTCACCCCAGGGGTCGCCATGGCCCTTGTATCTGGATCAAATTTCCATTGCTCAAACCTGTTGTCTAAAAGCAGCTTCTACATTCTCCCTACAGGTCGACAATGACAAATCTTTAGCATTTGGGCAAAGGTCTCATCTTTAGCAGCTTCCTTCTGCTGAATGAGTCATAGAGATGTCCCTACCTACACTTGTCAGTCCATCAGGGGTTCTGGGCGGTCATAGATCAGAGAGTGATATTATATTAATGTGCTGATAGGTGATTTGAGTGAAATTCCTTAGTGGTCAGGCCCATGGGATTTGGGGAAGGGGACCTTCCGATGGTATGGGCTGGAATCCCTGTTGAACCATCATTCAAATATGGAACTATTGGATTCTAGAAGAGACAAATTTAACAAAGAGATTAAAGGGGGGGGGCAATAATTAAGCGTAGGAATACTGAGGCCAGTGGTCCTAAGTATGGAAGAAGCCAGGAGAGCCAGGAACAGTTTTCCCTCTAGGAAAACCATCCCTCTGTTGCACAGGCCTGGAAGGAGGAAACCAAAAGAAGATTTTGATGAGAAAGACAAAGCTTAGCCCCAAAAGAGGTGAGGATTATATTGTGATATCAGGGCTCAAGGGGAGGAAGCTCCAAGTAACTTATGATTTCTGATCAAGTAAATTCAGAAAGGTCACCTTGAAGGAAAATATCAAGAATGAAGTCTTGCAATTGGGAAGGAGAAAGCAAGAGTTTTGAGAAAAATATTGAGGGAAGTTTTCTAAGATAACATCATAGAATGATTGAGTGCAACAGAGTAGGGATTGGCGATGGGCCAGATCCACAGGCCTCCAGACCCATGAATACACAGACGGTGGTATCACCAAGTCTCCTTTGATTAACAGGCATAGATCTCCAACCTGCTCACAGCTGTACTGGGTAGAGGGCTCCTCGTCTGGGCCCAAGTGGTCTTGATTTTGGAAAGATGGATCTGAGGGAGAAGCCGTTAGGTTTCACGGCTGTTGGGGGTGGTCAGGAGAACCTGATAGGGCCCAGTCCAGACACGTTCAAGCAGTTTTTTGTCCTGCAAAGGGTCTTATGGTATACTTGATCCCTCGATGTAAGTTTTGGATATGTGTTACCTAAGAGAGAGGGGTCAGGTTTTGGACTGTTGGTTATTAATAGCAGAGAAAGTTTGTTCTAGGAATATCCTTTGATAGCTGACAAAAATCTTTCTCCAGTCCAGGAATTAAAGAAAAGAAAGGGATTGGTTATAGCACCAATTTGAGTATTCAGGTCTTCTAGCAAACCTGTCCTATTTCTATGGTAATCTGGAGTATATACATAACACTCCGTTTTATTTATTTTTTTATTCTTTTATTTTTTAAATTTTTTTTTTTAATTTTTATTTATTTATGATAGTCACAGAGAGAGAGAGAGAGAGGCAGAGACATAGGCAGAGGGAGAAGCAGGCTCCATGCACCGGGAGCCCGATGTGGGATTCGATCCCGGGTCTCCAGGATCGCGCCCCGGGCCAAAGGCAAGCGCCAAACCACTGCGCCACCCAGGGATCCCAACACTCCGTTTTAATAAAGCATAGGTTCCTTCTGGAGCTGCATCAATATACCAAGGGCCATTCAGTTTTGGAAGGCCATCTTTTGAATTTGTGGGTGATTACATGTCGAACTTAGTTGAAAAGTGGCTGCTATATGCTTGGCTAAAGCCTCTACTTGCAATTTTATATTAATAGAGGTGATTTCTACAAAAAATATGGCTAAGGGATAAAACCATCAAGAAGCCCTTTGTTTGAGGTCTAGCCTTAACAAAAACCTAATTACGAGGAATCACTGGCAAGAAGGGGAAGACTGGTCTCAGGATAAGGGCATTTCCAAGAGTATCACTTAATCTAATAATAGGGAAAGTGGGACCTTCCATTATCTTCATAAGTTCATGATCAACTCCATAGAGTGGGGTACACCCTGGCTTTTAAGGAACAAGTATGTCATTCCATCCACACAGAATCGGTCATGGTGCTGAGTTATATAGTTGTTGGTGAATCATTCTCATTTCCTACCTGTTCAAAAAATCATATGTCCATGGAGTTCTGTTATTATTCCCACAGAACAAGCACAAAGATGTTCTATACATGAGCTACTGTAACAGTTTGCCTCAAGTTGTCTGGCTTATACAAACAAGATTCAAAGACAATTGGGACTAGAATTTAACTTCCACAAAGTTAGGTTATTGAAACATAATTTTTCTCTCCCAAATCACCTTATTTCCAGATATAGCCAAGTCAAGACTAATTTGTTTGCAAAACAAGTCCAATTTTTAACAAACTTGGCCTAATTATTTATATAAGCTCAGCAAGAATAGTGATCAGTCATATAAACCTTTCAAAATCTGCTTTGCTGGAACTTTTCATACAGAATCTCACTGAACTTTTAATAGCCTCTCAAGGCCAGAAGCCAAGCCAGGAACTTACCATCAGACATGTCTGCAATACCTGTAGATTTGGGTGAATTCCTCTTCTTGAGGTCCTCAAATATCCTGAGGTTCTTGCACCTACCAGGAAGTGACATTCTTTACTCACCCAGTAAGGTTGCAAGAAACTCTTTAAGTAAGGTATCAGGCCAACATTTCCAAGGGGTTTTAGGTTGACTATGAAACATGCAGCCATAAGTTCCTTAAAGCTATTTGGTCATGTCTGAGTCTATGCATATGTCTCTCAAATATGACATTCCAGTCAAATCCTAAAATAACCAAAGTTGCCAATGGTGTCCAGTTACAAGGAGTACAGATTCTTATTGAACCTATGCAAATAAGTCTGATTGATTGCCATGGAAGAAAGAATACCCACTGAGACCTTTAGAATTTCAGAGAGTTCAAGTAGAGAGAAAAGTTAAATGCTTGATTTTGTTCACAAATGAATATTTTGTTACATTTTTGCAAGTCATAGATATCTTAAGAGAACGTATTCTTAGTCTGCAAGAGCAAACGTTAGAGAACCAGCAATGTTTCAAACAAAAGTTATAAAAACTACAATCATCTTTCTTAATTCTGTTAGTCCCATGTTACTAATTCTTATTCAGTTTGAAGGCAGTTTTTTAGTTAGTTCTGGAAATTCTTATCCATTTTAATTTTCTGATCTTAAAGATATCAAATACCTATATTTGTCCTAAAAGTCCTTCTTATGAATCCTCTTGAAGATGAAACACATTTTGCAAGAGAATAAGAACAATTGCAAATGACAAAGAAAACCTCAGAAATGGACATTGTTAATGATCTAATAGAGTTCACTGTGACAAATTGAGAGGAAAATTGTTATTTCTGTGACACATAACATTTCAATAATCAGAATATCTAGTGATGACCTTATATCAGAACATAGCATACCAACTAAACAAGACTAATTAGGCGAAAAGACTTTGTTTACAATTTAAATCTTGGGGAAGTTTGTTAAAACCTTAGAAAATTTTAAAGCACATGCCTAAATAGGATTATGGATCATCAAAGACCTAATAACAACAACACCGAACTGGTTCTTCTGGGCAAACGACTTTGTTTACATTTTCTTAAAAAGCAGACCATTAAAGAAAATGTATTTTTAACTGAGAGAAAGTACACTTTCAATCTTATACCAATGTACTTTTAAAATCCATTCATTTCAACCCTGGTCCATCCTGACTACACATAAAATTCCTTTCCAAAGTCTTCCCTTTACAAACCTTCTACAACTTTCCTTTTCCTTCAACAAAGATGTATTCCCATTCCTTATATCTTTCTTACACAGAGTCACTTCCCTTATTTCCATCAGTCTTAATTACATTAGAATTTTAACTCTTAGAAACCTTAGTCTCCAGGGAAAACTAGGTAGTAACCAATTACGAATTGTTACATCAGAACTCTTTAAATGGCAAATTTCTGAATCAATTAAGCACAATTCATTTTCCAAATGACCCAAATCTCCTTTGTTTCTTTGCATAAGAAGTCAGAAGCACAAATCTTATGTTTGGTAATCAATGCTCTAGAATTTCGTCCTATTTTGAAAAGACCTAGATGTCCATTAAATTTAACCCAATCTATCATCCAAGCACAACTTTAAAATTTCAGGTTACCAAAGACTTTGAAAGCCATCTTAACAATTACCATGAAAACTTTGAGACAGACAAAATTAATTATCATTGTAAGTCATCTCTGATGTGGGAAACAAAGGCGGAAGAGAAATTATTAAATTTCCTTACTATCTACAGCCCATTGACAAGTCCTTGAAACATGCTGCTTCCGTGTTAATACTCAGCAAAGGACAAAAGGCAATCTTAGCCCAACCCCCAGGATCCTCAAAGTCTATTTTAACATATGAAAATTCCTTTAGAAATTTCCTTGATCTCTAAACTCCCCAAGATACGTGTTGGCAATCATCCCCCAAGCACATGACCCGTCAATATACATCTGAAGGGTCTCATGTCTACAGTTTTATTAGACAGTAATAAATTACCTCTTTCCAACAACAGCTAGCCCCCTCAAGGTCCTGGAAACTTTGCTTCCAAATTCCTTAGAGATTTAACACTCTCCCTAATCCCCTCCCAATTTGAAAGTGCATAATGGGCCACTCCTCATGACCCCAGTCAGTGCAGCTCTTTCTGCCCACAGGTCCTGTCCTTGTGCTTTTTAATAAAGCCACCTTTTTGCATGAAAGACATCTCAAGAATTCTTTCTTGTCCCTCAGCTTTGAACCCTAACATCTTTCCTACATCAATCTTTTGCTGACAAATTACAACTGAGATATTATGAGTTTATTTGACTTATAGTAAACCTTGGTAGAATAAAAGTTTCAGTTAGTTTAAATACCAAATTATGCTCCATCTGGGTCCACTTAAAGTCAATCGATTTGTTCCTCTTTGTCAGTTTTTCCCTGGGGCACCAGTTGGGAAACCTGAAGTGGGCGGTGTATGCAGGCTGCACCCTAGACAGGAGGAGGGGTAGGCAGAAGAGGTGAGGTGCTGCCAGAGGCTAAGGAAGAGGGTTCCTAGTTCTGAACCAGGGTTCCTAGTTCTGAACCTCATCAGCTCAAACAGCAGAGCAGATGCTATGTTTTTTCACCAAAGCGGAAATAGGCAGTCCATGTTGGGCTGGAGAAGACAGGGAATTTCCCCAAAACAAAAGGGGTTTTGGCAGCTACTTGGGAATATTCCTTAAAGTCCCCATCCCACAGTTGGCTCCAATGATCATAGCCATTAAACGAACGAGGGAGTAGCCCTCACATCTATTAGGAGGAGGAATAGTTAAAGAGTCAGCACCCAGGTTGGGAGGTAGCTGTTTCTGCAAGAAGCTCTTAGGTCAGCATCCTGATTTAGGGCCATGAAACTAAATAAGATACATATGGGAGTTCCCGCCATTTGGAGGAATTTTAGCAAAGGACGTCAAGCTGGATAATATATTAGAAGAGAGAGTTCCATGGGAAGGTCATACCTCTTGATCTGGGAGCGTGTACTGAGGCCAGAAACATCAGGCATTGGAGGTCAAATATGTTCCAGCTTTTAAGAACACAGTTCAGGGGTGAGTTCAAAGGAAAAGAGAGGGGTGGGAAAGACCGGCTGCTGATTCCCAATGGTCCCTCCCACCAAAGGGAATAGAGTTCTTTTTTTTTTAATTTTTATTTATTTATGATAGTCACACAGAGAGAGAGAGAGAGAGAGAGGCAGAGACACAGGCAGAGGGAGAAGCAGGCTCCATGCACCGGGAGCCCAAAGTGGGATTCGATCCCGGGTCTCCAGGATCGTGCCCTGGGCCAAAGGCAGGCGCTAAACCACTGCGCCACCCAGGGATCCCAGGGAATAGAGTTCTAATGCGGGGTCACAAGTTTGGTCAAGGCATCCCAGTGACCTGAGAAAGGACCGTACCTTAATCAGGACATGGACTCTTCTGGTGGCATCTCACCACCAAGAGGAGTCAAGGCAAATATGGGTGACTGACTCTTCTGGGGTGTCCAATAGGGTCAAGGCAAATGGCATGGTCCTTCCTGTGGGGGTGTCCCTTGGCAACAAGGGGAGCTTGATGCCAGTCTGGCCATCCTGGGTGGGTAAAAGGAGGAGGAGGACTCACCACTCAGATGCAGGACCGCCTTTGCCCGCAGATCAAGGTGTCTGCTGGACCCTCAGGAAGAGACAGAGTGCAGTTAAAAGAAGGGAGGCAGCTGAGAATCAGCCAGTGTCAGAAAAGCATCCCAACAGAGTCCATATGGTGTGAGGATTCACCGTGGGCGAGCTGCCAATGGTGCAGGATTCTGGGAACAGACCTGGCGGCCGAGGGAGAAAGCAGAAAAATGGGAGTCCTTCCTCACATGCACAGAAGTCCCATCTGTTAGCCCTCAGACCTTCTGACTGCACCAGGGAGTCACCCTGGCTGGAGGCCTTCAGTTTTCTGAGGAGGACCAGGGTTAGACTGCCCAAGGGAGGAGGGAAGGTACATCTAAAGAGCATACAGTGATGGGGCACATGGGTGGCTCAGTCGTTAACCCTCTGTCTCAGCTCAGGTCATGATCTCAAGGTCTTGGGATCGAGCCCCACATTGAGTTCCCTGTTCAGCAGGACATATACTTCTCCCTCTCCCTCTGCCAGCCATTCTCCCTGCTTGTGTGCGCTCTCTCTGTGTCAAATAAATAAATAAATCTTAAAAAGGAAAACAACAACAACAAACCAAGAGCAAAAGGGGAAATCCCTCACTGCTTCTGGGGAAGGGCATTGGGGCTGGTTCCCTCCTTGGGGTTCAGATCCTTGCTGAGGTGACTGGCTGAAGATCGTCAGCTCTCCAAGGAGTACTAGAGTCAGTCCACACAAGGAAAGTCCTGAGAATTTCCAGGAGAATCCAGGGAGAGTCCTGGAGCAGCAAAGGTTCCTCATGCAGTCTCCCTATGTGGGGCCACCAAATGTGGAGCTGAAATAGGGTGCCTTTAGAACTGATGAGGGCCCCCAAATGTGGGATGACTTGAGAGGAGGTGGTGTGGAGTGAGGATGAAAGGACTCCCCTGGGGCAGAAGTTTATTGAATACACCTCAAGGGTGCAGCAGACAGGATAGCAGAGGAGAGGCTGGGTGCCAGGAGGCAAGGAGTGGAGGTTGCATTTGAAGGGGGAAGGTGAGGACGTATGGGGACATATAGAGTTCTCTCCTTTTTGGTACCTGTGCCTGGTTGTCAGTAGCCCATTGGTCAGGTAGGGCCTGTGGATATTTTGGGTAGGTCACCTGATGGGCCTGCCTGTACTCAGCCCAGGGGTCACTGTGGCCCTTTCCGTATTCTATTCATTGCTCAAACCTATTTGCCTAAAAGCAGCCTCTACAGATTTTTCTTCATATGATCTTTCTTTAGAGTTTTGTGGGTTTTTAAAAAATGTTTAATAAGATAGCTCCCTATTTTATGCCTAAATCATTTTATTTTTAATTTCTTTAGAAATATTTAAGGGAGAAAACTGGTTCCAACTTTTGGTTGGTAGTATAAAACCAGCTGGAGACAGTAGATGTGGTACATTTTCTTCACTAATTTATGTAAAATGGCCCTGATGAGGATCATGACATACGAAGCATGACCCCCTAAAGCAGACTTGTTTGCAGGGCAATGCTCTGTTGATTGCAACAAACCATTGTTAGGAAATCTAGTGTACAGACACAACCCCACTTTTCTATTTTTCAATAAGAGATGAGGAATATATTGTTTTTTTTTTTTTTCTCACCAAGTCATCGAATGAAAACAGAGATGGGATATAGGAGAAGCAGAAAGCCAGTCATATCCCTTGTCAAATGTGAATGGAGAACAACTCCAGAGATAATTAGAAATGCCAAGGATGAAAATTAATGTCTTCTTTCTGGTAAAATGCACTGTTTATAATCCACTGGAACCTTAAATTGGCCAGAAATAGAAGGAATCTGAGGGAGTAGGACAAAAAGCACAGTCAGAAAGCTCAGAGCCTCTGGGAACATTACAGGGTGGTAACAAGGACACAGGTTGCATTTGTTTAAACTCCCCTTTTTTTCCCTCTTGCTAAATAATTGTGATTTTGCTTATAAAAATAACAACATATTTTAAATCAATGCATTATAATCAGTACATAAGACACCGAATCATGCGCTAGTTTGGGCTCTCTGTGATACTCAATTTAGTCAAAGAATTTAGATTGAGTCTCATCAAGGTGATGTCTCATTCGTGGCAAAACCCTGAATTTTAAACCAAGTGTCTAAGAAAAATGTGCTTCCAAAGCCCAACATATGGAGATAGATAACTTCTGAATCAAGAAGAGTAGCATTTACTTCACTGTTTTAATTATCTACTGAAGCCTACTACAATGTCCATGATAGAGACTTTGCCCTTTTTGAGTCATAAACCCCCAAGTATTGCCTGAAATAATGTGCCTATCAAAGAGAATACTTTGGAAAACAAAGGGTCCTTTTTGAAAGACTATGCTAACTACTTTTTGTTGGGTTGGAGAAGAGCTAGAATGAAAAAGGAACAAGTCCAGGCACAGCATAAGAGAATGTTGGACAGGTAATTCTATGGCTAGCATGAAATAATCTCCTGTAGCTCCAAGTTATGACTCAAGATGATCCCTCACCCTTATCAAATTACTTATGTGTATGCTAGGGCACTGGTAGGAAAGAATGGTGCCCAAGAATTGGAATGGAGATGAATGAAGGTGGATTCAGATGAATCCTCCTGATAAATCTCTTTTAAACTTTCCCTACCAGCAGACAATGCTCCTCCTTCCCCATCTGAGGAAGGTGGTTCTCCTAGCATGAGGATCCTATAATGACCTTACATTGCAAACGGAGGCTTATTTCCAAAAAGTCCATGGTCACTACCTCTCATGGCCTCTACATGCATACTAGAGAGAGTGAAATCCAATCTAACCCACGGGAGTGAGTACCACGTCTGATCTGGGAGGAGTCAACTTACACTCTGCAAAAATTGCAAAATGTAGTTTATATCAGCAGAAATATGCATGCTCCTCTATGGACTATGACTGTATTTGTCTGGAGTGTAAGGAAAATAAAGCTGGGATGGCCACATTTATCAGTATGGGTGCAATTAGGAGGGATCCTGGATTCCCAATGTAACCTTGAGCAACTGGCAAAGGCCCTCACAGGTCAACCGAAACTTGAATGTCATATTGGTCTACATTAAATGAAAGTGATTTGTCCAATTTCCTTGCTATATAATGTGGAGGAAGACATCTACTGGCTTAAGGGAACAGAATTGTTGGAGTGGCTTTTTTGGGGGGGAGTGGGTTTCTAATGTGTGACTGACTCATCCAACTGGGAGGGCTTAGAGAACATTCCTTTCACAGAATCCCAGAGCAGTATTTGGTGAGGGGAGTGCTGCCATCCTTGGAAAGCTCTGCAGACACCCTCTGGAGGGGGCAGTGATGGCACCCATGAGATGCCTCTGTAGGGTGGGATGAGGAAGCACCTGCTAAGCTGTCACAAGTGCATACTGTCAGTGCTTCTCTCTTTTCCTTCTCAAAAAGACTTGGAGACATTAGTTTGAGTAGCTGAGTTGTTCAGAAAGGGAAATAAGGATATTTGGGATGACTGGACCCTGACTGAGCTGGCATTAAACCTGAGGAAGCCTATCAATCCATGTGGGGACCTCCGAGGGTTGGGTGATAAATAGGCTTCTGGCCTGTTTCCCAATGTATGCAGTGAGTCCCCAAATTATCTGGTGTTCATTTCCCATTTTTAAATACACAATGGAAAGACAACACTTGACAAGTGGCATAATCCTGTTTGGTTTTCAGACACATCCCCTTTTCTGAAATTGTCGTCTTTTCAAAGGAAAGCATACTCTTCACCCATACCGCATCTTATGATTGGCACCCTTAGCTAAGTTATAAAGTTTCCAGGGCAGTGAAAAAAGTTATAAATATCAGTTTGGGGGAAGTCTCTCTAATCCTGTTAATCTTCCTGTCTTTTCTCATTTTATACGTATTCTTATGGGGGTAAAGCTGGGCTCATGAGAAATATTCTGAATCTGGAACAACCAAAGGCATCAGATATGAGAATATGGATTTTTCTAAATATAATTAGATGTTCTCATGAACTATATTTTTCAACCTCTTCATATTAGATAACACTAACAAATCTTTACATGATTTCCTTCAAACTGGGTGTGTATGATTTGATAAATAGTTAAAACAATAGTTAATGAGTTGTAGCACATCATGTCTCAATTACTCATTCAACCTCATCTTATATAATATTTATTCTGGACTATCTCTTAAAAAGTAATATGCAATACCATATTTGAAAAAATTTAAATATGAATGAGAACCCACCTAGATTTTCAGAATTCCAATAATGAATATGCAAGCAAAATATTTGCTATTTCAGATCATATCACGGAGTATCATTATGCATGAGGTTGAAATGCAAACAGAAATGGGCAGCAAGCATTGAAAATTCACTCACCAACTTGGTAATTGTGCACTCGGTGATTTAGTACATTATTGGCACTCATACCGAATGACAGCCATGTGTTAAAATCTTAAGTTTTTTTAATTTACCCTTTCACCTCCTCCTAATTATAAATGAGACTCTTTGAAATATGTGGAAGGAGCTGGAGTGGGGAAGGAGGAGAGGAGGGCAAGCAGGGAAGTGCTGGCAGGGAGCGACTGTTCCTTCATGTCAGCTTTAATGTGGAAGTAATTGACTAAATGACAAAGTGCCAAGCAGCTGTTTGTGGACAGGATACTTTTTCAGCTTCCTCCAAAGTTTGAGGAAAGAGTAAAGGTTAGTCAGGAGTATGAGGTGGTGACATCCATTTGAGTTTTTCTGACAAAATCTGAGTTTAATTCAAAGGGTATCAACAGAGGATGAACAGACTTTTCTAGTATATCAGAGTACTCATGATCATCAACTGATTTTGGAACAAAGTATTTTAAGTATCAATAACATAGGACATTATATTATAGTCAATACATATAATGTGTTATCCCCCTGATGGGAATATGACATGCAAGGGACCATAAAAAGCTTCAAGGAAAGGTTCATTAATGGATGGGAAAAGCATACAGGAAAACATAGATCCATGGGGATGCCTCTCTGCTATGTGGACACACACAAACCACGCCCACCTAGAAAATGTCTCTAAGACACACAATCTGAAGTCAGGTGGACCCTGACCCAATACAGCACTTATCATTTGTAATTCCAGAACTGTGGCAATGCCCTGGGTACAGCTCTCTCCCCCTACAGCCAATCTAATTGTGGCCCTTTAAAGTCCGATATGATTACCATCATCTTTAGCTACAAACCTGAATCCTTAAGACAGCTTGTAAAGCCCCATGTATTTTGGCTCCAACTGATTCTCTAGCATCACCTTTGTTTCTAACTTCCAGTAGAGATCCTCAGAATGCATCCTCTTTCTCACCACAAAGCATCCTACGCACAGTTCCATCTGATGGAAAGTTGTGGCAATTCCACATGGCAATTTGAAATTTGAAATTTGAAAATTTCAAATTTCACTTATACATCACTCCTTGGTTAGGGATCTGTCCCAGATTAATCAGGCACCATTATAGAGACCCACTGTTTTGTTGTTTTTTTGTTTCTTTCCCTTTTTTAGCACTAAGCATCTGTGTAGCTACTCGATCAGTCTCTGTGTTCTCTTGTAGAGCACCATGAAGACAGAGAAACTTTTTTTACTGTGACCATATTTCATGAGGAGGACTGTTTCTGGAGGCCAATAGATACTAAATAAATAACTGGACAATGAATAACTTAAAGTGAGGATTATACATTATGTGAGCAGCTCTATCTTTTGTGATTTCCTGCCCCCCCTCCCCAGTTTTACTGAGGGAATGATTGAACTGCAATAAATTTCAGACATTTAAAATATAAAATGTGATGAGTTGTAATGCACATATGTATCTGTTAACATAGATGAAATGGTTTGTGTTCCTTCAAAATTCATATGTTGAAACCTAATCCCAAGTGTGATGGTATCTGAAAGTGGGGACTTTGGGAGATAAGTAGGTCATAAAAGTGAGCCCTCATGAATGGATTAGTGCCTTTAATTATTTTAAAATTAAAAAAAAAATAATTTAAATTTAATTAATTAACATATAATATATTATTAGTTTCAGAGATAGAGTTCAGTGATTCCTCAGTCTCATACAATACCCAGTGCTGATTATATCACATGCCCTCTGTAATGTCCATTACCCAGTTACCCCATCCCCCCAGCAACCCTTAGTTTGTCTCCTTATTTCATCTTCATTTCCTCTCTTCCCTTATGATCCTCGTTTTGCTTCTTAAATTCCATATATGACTGAGATCATATGATGATAACTGTCTTTCTCTGATTTATTTCCCATAGTATAATACCTTCTTTCATCTATATCATTGCAAATGGCAAGACTTCATTTTTTGATGGCTGAGTAGTATTCTATTGTGTATATATATATACCACCTCTTCTTCATCCATTCATTGGTGGATGGACATCTGGGGTTTTTCCATAGTTAAGTTATTGTGGACATTGCTGCTATAAACATTGGTGTGCAGATGCCCTTCATTTCACTACATTTGTATCTTTGGGATAAATCCCTGGTGGTGCAATTCCTGAGTCATAGGGTGGCTCTAATTTCAACTTTTTGAGGAACCTCCGTACTGTTTTCCAAAGTGGCTATACCAGCTTGCATTCCCACCAACAGTAAGAGAGTTTTCCTTTCTCCATATCCTCAACATCTGACTTGTTAATTTTAGCCATTCTGACTGGTGTGAGGTGGTATCTCATCATGGTTTTGATTGTATTTCTCTGATACAGAGTGATGTTGAACATTTTTTCATGTGTTGGCCATTTGTATGTTTTCTTTGGAGAAATGTCTGTTCATGATTTCTGCCCATTTCTTTATTGGATCATTTGTTCTTTGGGTGTTGAATTTGATAAGTTCCTTATAAATTTTGGATACTAGCCCTTTATCTGACAAGACATATGCAAATATCTCCTCCATTGTGTAGGCTGTCTTTTGGCATTGTTGATTGTTTCCTTTGTTGTGCAAAAGGTTTTTATTTTGATGAAGTGCCAATAGTTCATTTTTGCCTTTGTTTCCCTTGCCTTTGGAGATGTGTTTAGCAAGAAGTTGCTGTGGCCAAGGTCATAGAGGTTACTGCCTGTTCTTCTATAGGAGTTTGATGGATTCCTGTCTCCTATTTAAGTCTTTCATTCATTTTATCTTCATGTGTTGTGCAAGAAAATGGTCCAATTTCATTCTTCTACATGTGGCTGTCCAATTTTCCGAACACCATTTATTGAAAAGATTGTCTTTTTTCCATTGGATCTTCTTTCCTGCTTTGTCAAAGATTAGTTGACCATAGAGTTGAGGGTCTATTTCTTGGCTCTCTATTCTATTCCATCGATCTATGTGTCTGTGCCATACTGTCTTAGTGATTACAGCTTTGTAGTATAACTGCAAGTCCAGAATTGTGATGCCACCAGTTTTGTTTTTCTTTTTCAATATTCCTCTGACTATTCAGGGTCTTTTCTGGTTTCAAACAAACTCTAGGAAAAATGTTGATGGTATTTTGTGGATTGATTTGTGAATGTTGAACCACCCGTGCATCCAAGAGAAAATCCCCCTTGGTTGTGGTAAATAATCCCTTTAATGTACTACTGGATCCTGTTGGCTAGTATCTTGGTGAGAATTTTAGCATCCATGTTCATCAGGATATTGGTACTGAGGTAATTCTCCTTTTTGGTGGGGTCTTTGTCCGGTTTTGGGATTAAGGTAATGCTGACCTCATAGAACGAGTTTGGAAATTTTCCTTCCATTTCTATTTTCTGAAACAGCTTCAGAAGAATAGGTATTAGTTCTTCATTAAATGTTTGGTAGAATTCCTCTGGGAAGCCATCCAGCCCTGGATTCTTGTTTGTTGGGAGATTTTTGATCACTGCTTCAATTTTCTTGCTGGTTATGGGTCTCTTCAGGTTTTCTATTGCTTCCTGTTTCAGTTTTGGTAGGTTATAAGTTTCTAGGAATGCATCCGTTTCTTTCAGATTGCTTAACTTGTTGGCATTTGGTTGCTCATAATATGTTCTTAAATTTGTTTGTATTTCCTTGATGTCCATGATAATCTCTCCTCTTTCTTTCATGATTTTATTAATCTGAGTCCTTTCTTTCGTTTTGAATAAGTCTGGCCAGGGGTTTATCAATCTTTTTCTTTCATAAACCAACTCTTAGTTTCATTGATTTTTTTTTTCTATTCTTCTTTTGGTTTCTATTTCACTGTTTCAATTTCACTAATTCTCATCTGCTGGGTTTATGCTTTATTTGCTATTCCTTCTCCAGCTCCTGTAGGTGTAAGGTTATGTGGTATATTTGAGACCTTTCTTGTTTCTTGAGAAAGGGACTATATAATTCCCTCTTAGGACCACCTTTGATGCATCCCAAGGTTTTGAACTGTCATGTTTTCATTTTCATTTGATTCCAGAATTTTTAATTCTTCTTTAATTACCTGGGTGACCCATTCATTCTTTAGGAGGATGCTCTTTAGCCTCCTTTGTATTTGAGTTCTTTCCAAATTTCCTCTTGTGATTGAGTTCCAATTTCAAAACATTGTGGTCTGAAAATATGCATGGAATAATCTCAATCTTTTGGTACTAGTTGATATCTGATTTGTGACCCCAGTATGTGATCTATTCTGGAGAATGTTACATGTGCACTGGAGAAGAATGTAGCATTCTGTTGCTTTAGGATGGAGTACTCTGTATATCTGTAAAGTCCATCTGGTCCAGTGAGTCTTTGAAAGCCCTGTTTCCTTGTTGGTCTTCTGCTTAGATGATCTGAACATTGCAGTGAGGGGGTATTAAAGTTCCTGGCTATTACTGTTTATCATCAATGTGTCTCTTTCTTTAATGTTGTTATTTTATTGGTTTATATAATTGTTGCTCTCATGTTAGGGGCATAAATATTTACAATTGTTACATCTTATTGCTAAATAGAGGCTTTAGTTATGATATAGTGTCCTTCCTCATCTCTTATTACAGGTTTTGTTTAAAATCTAATTTTTATGATATAAGGATTGCCACCCCAGCTTTCTTTTGATATCCATTAGCATGATAAATGTTTTCCATCCCTTCATTTTAAGTCTGGAGGTATCTTGGGTCTAAAATAAATCTCTTGTAGAATGTATGTCGGTGGGTCTTGCAGTTTTCTTTGGGTTTTAGACTTTTTTTTAAATTTATTCATGATAGGGAGGAGGGGCAGAGACACAGGCAGGGGGAGAAGCAGGCTTCATGCCGGGTGCCTGAGGCAGGACTCAATCCTGGGACTCCAGGATTATGCCTTGGGCCAAAGGCAGCCACTAAACTGCTGAGCCACCCAGGGATCCCCATGGGTCTTTCTTTTAATCCAATCCAATACCCTAGGTCTTTTGATTGGGACATTTAGTCCATTTACATTCAGAGTAACTATTGAAAGATATGAATTTAGTTACCATTGTATTACTTGTTAAGTTACTGTTTCTGTATATTGTCTCTATTCCTTTCGGGTCTATGTTACTTTTGGGTTCTCTCTTCACTTAAAGGATCCCCTTTAATATTTTTTGTAGGGCTGGTTTAGTGATCACAAATTTTTTTAGTTTCTGTTTGTACTAGAAACCTTTTCTCTTTCTATTTTGAATGACACCTTAGTAGGATGAAGTATTCTTGGCTGTATATTTTTCTCATTCAGAACCATGAATATACCATGCCAGTCCTTTCTGGCCTGCCAGGTGTCTGTGGATAGGTCTGCTGCCAGTCTAATGTTTCTACTTTTGTAGGTTATGGACCTTTGTCCCAAGCTGCTCTCAGGATTTTCTCTTTGTCTCTGAGATTTGCAAGTTTCACTATTAAATGTTGGGGTATTGACCTATTATTTATTTATTTTTTTGGAGGGGTATTCTCTGTACTTCCTGGACTTGAATGCCTGTTTCCTTCCCCAGATTAGGGAAGTTCTCCACTATAATTTGCTCCAATATACCTTATGCCTCTCTATTTCTCTTTCCTCTTCTGGGATCCTAATTATTCTAATATTGTTTTGCTTTAAGATATACCTTATCTCTTGACTTCTCCTCTCATGACCCAGTAGTTTATCTCTCTTTTTCTCAGCTTCTTTATTCTCCATTATTTTGTCTTTTATGTCACTAATTTTCTCTTCTGCCTCATTTATTTTAGCAGGTAGAGTCTCCATTTTTCCTTGTATCTCATTAAGAGTCTTTTTGGTTTTGACTTTATTAGATTTTAGTTCTTTTATTTCTCCAGAAAGGGATTCTCTAGTATCTTCTATGCTTTTTTCAAGCCCCATTTGTTATTCTGAACTCTAGTTCCAACATCTTACTTATGTCCATACTGATTAGGTTCCTGGCAGTCAGTACTCCCTCTTGTTCTCTTTTTTGAGGTGAGTTCTTCCATCTTGTTATTCTGTTTACAGAAGAATAGATGAACGAGAGAACAAAATACTAAAATGGCAACAACGCCCCCAGAGAAATATATGCTCTAACCAAATCAGATGAGAACCAAATAAAAAAAACATTAAAAGGAAAAAAAAAAAAAGGAAGATATAATCAGACAGATGGACAAAACAGAATAATGCACTGGGTCCTGTGTGTATTTTGGCCTGTTTGTTAGAAAACTAGATCCCAAAATTGTAAAAAAGAAAAACTTACATATGTACTAAAGTAAAAGATAAAATTGAATATGATGAAAAGATTGAATATAACTATAAAAATGAAAATTAAAAGACACAAAAAGGAATAGGAACACAGATGAACAGAATGGAGCAATATACTATATCCTGAGTGTATTTTGGTCAGTTTGTTGGTAGACACTACATCTCAAAATTGTAAAGAAAGAAAAATTTATTTATTTATTTATTTATTTATTTATTTATTTATTTATTTATTATCTTTATATAATCTATTGATATAGATATATATACATATAATCTTTAAAAAAATCTTTGCTTAATCACAAGTTTTTCTGTAAGTTTTGTAGCTTTACGTTTTATGTTCTCTGGCATGCCATATTTTGGTCTATAGTCCATTTTGAGTTAATTTTTGTATATGATGCAATGAAGATATAAAATTTAAGTTTTTATAAGGACAATGTTTTAGCACTATTTGTTGAAAAGACTATTCTCAACTGAATTGCTTTTATACTTTATTAAAAAAATTAGTTATGCAAACACACACATGCATACTTTGTATTTCAACTTCGTCTTGTTGGGATTGTTCTGAATCAAGTTGGGGAGAACTGACATTTTAGCAATACTATTCACTCTAATTCATGATCAAATTATATTCTCCATTTTTAAAAATATTTTATTTATTTATTCATGAGACCCAGAGAGAGAGAGAGAGGCGGAGGGAAAAGCAGGCTCCATCCAGGGAGTCTGATGTGGGACTCGATCCCGGGACCACGGGATCACACTCTGAGCCAACGGTAGATGCTCAACTGCTGAGCCACCCAGGTGTCCCATAGTCTCCAATATCTTAGACCCTTTTACATTTATTTCAGTGAAGTTTCATGGTTTTTAGTGGATAGGTCTTCCATATATATTTTCAGATTAATTCCTATATTGAAAAAATACTTTTCAATATTATTATAAATGACATTTTAAAACAATCCAATTGTTGAATATTCATAGTTAGTATAAGAAAACATAGTTGATTTTTACTTATTGATTTTGTATCCTACAACCTTACCAAACAAACTTTGAAGGTTTAGGATTCTGGAAACTAATAGTGATGTAAGAGATCCCACCTTTCCGGTCTCCCAACAAAGATCAACAATTAGATAGCTAACCACAAGCAAAAACAGCTCTGAAAGACTCTAGAATCCATTGAGGAAGTTTCATCAATACCACAGAACAAAAAAAACAAAAACCAGAATAATCACAGAAGAGAAGGAAGAAAACTTCATTTTGCCTGCATCATCTCACCCCCTAAGCTGGCATTGTTCAGCACCAAAGAGAAATTTTGCAGCTAGCAAGGGCTCCTCTCACCAAGACAGGAAGAGTGAATACTCTGTAAAAGGACACATAATAAAAAAATGTAAATGGTGTCATAAAAATGTAAAAGGGGTTAAAAGATAAAGTTTGTTGTGTGTAATCAAAGTTAAATTGTTATCAGCATAAAATAGATGATTATATCCATAAGATGTTTTATATAAACCTCAAGGGGGCCACAAAGCAAAAATCTATAAAAAGTACACAAAACATAAAGAGATGGAAACCAAAGCCATATGACTATGGAAAATTACAAATTTACAAATGAAGCCAGAGAGAAAGGAAGAAGGGGAAAATGGAACGATAAAACACAGAGGAAAAAAAAATCAATAGAGTGACATTAATAATACCTATCAATAATTACTCTAAATGTTAAGGAATTTAATTCTCTAATCAAAAGGCACTGAGTGGCTAGATGGATAAAAAAAATAAAATAAAAAAGGACAAAACCCAGTGTATGCTGCCTACAGGAGACTACAGTTCTGAAGATACACATAGATTCAAAGTGAATGGATGGCAAAAGATAACTACACACAATTAGAAAACAAAAGAGAGGAGGGACAGCTCTAATATCAGACAAAAGAGATTTTCAACCAAAAATGGTGATAAGAGACAAAGATCACCATTATATATTGATAAGGAGGTCAATTAATCAAGAAATACATAATAATTATAAATGAATATTTAGCAAAGCATCTGAATACATTGAGCAAATATTAATCTAATGGAAGAGAGAGATAATCTAATAACAGCAGGAGATTTCAATCACCCACTTTATTTTTTCTTTTCCAAGTTTTTATTTACTTTTAAAGATTTATTTATTTTAGAGAGACAGCAAGAGAGAGAGAGAGAGAGAGAGAGAGAGACAGAGCAGGAGGAGGGGCAGAGGGAGAAGGAGAGAATCTTCAGACTCCCCTCTGAGTGCAGAACTGGATGGGAGACTCAATTCCAGGACCCCCAAGATCATGATCTGAGCCAAAAATCAAGAGTCAGATGCTTAATTCACTGAGCCATCCAGATGACCCTAAAGTTTTTATTTAAATTCCAGTTAGTTAACATACAGTATAATATTAGTTTCAGGTGTCAACCTCAGTGATTCATCACTTACATGCAACACCCAGTGCTCATCGTAACAAGTATACTCTTTAAAAACTATTTAACCCATCCCCCTACCCAACTCCCCTCTAGTAACCCTCAGTTTGTTCTCTATAGTTAAGAATCTGTTTTCTGGTTTGCCTTTTTCTTACCCTATGTTCATCTGTTTTGTTTCTTAAGTTCCACATATGCATGAAATCATGGTATTTGTTTTTCTCTGACCTATTTCACTTAGCATTATACTCTCTAGCTCTATCTACCTCATTGAGAACAGCAAGATTTCATTGTTTTTGATGGCTGAGTAATGAACCATTATACACATCACATCTTTTTAAAAATGATTATTGATTGATTGATTGCAAGCATAAGTCAGGGGAGGGGTAGAGGGAGCAGGAGAAAGAATCCCAAGCAGACTCCATGCTGAGCACAGAGCACAGACCTTGATGTGGGGCTCAATTCCAGGACCCTGAGATTATGACCTGAGCTGAAAACAAGTCATATACCATCCAACTGAGCCACCCGAGTGCCCTAATTTACTTATTTATTTTAGAGAAGAGAATGAGCACCTGAGCAGGAAGGGTAAAGGGAGAGGGACAGAGAATCTCAAGTAGACTCTGCTGGGCATGGAGCCCAAGGAGGAGCTCGATCTCCTGATCCTGAAATCACAACCTGACCTGAAACCAAGAGTTGGTCAGTTAACCTATTGCACTACCCAGGCCTCCCTATACCATATCTTCTTTATCCATTCATCAGTTGAGGGACGGGGCGGGGGGAGGGGGGGTGTTTCCATAGTATGCTATGGTAAATATTGCTGCTATAAATACTGAAGTGCATGTATCCCTTTTTTTAAATTTTTAATTTTATTTTTTGCATGTATCCCTTTGAATCAGTATTTTTGTATCCTTTGAGTAGATACCTACTAGTGCAATTGTTGAATCATAGGGTAGTTCTATTTTTAACTTTTTGAGGACTCTCCATACTGTTTTCTAGTGGTTATACCAGTTTCCATTCCTATCAACATATCCTTTCTCTACATCCTTGCCAATATCTGTTGCTTCCTGTATTGTTAATCTTATCCTCTCTGACAGGTATGAGGGTTATCTGATCATGGTTTTGACTTATATTTCCCTCATAATGAGTGATGTTGAGCATCTTTTCATGTGTCTATTTAGCTATCTGGATGTCTTCTTTGGAAAAATGTCTATTCATGTCTCCTGCCAATTTTTAATTGGATTGTGTTTTGAGTGTTGAGTCTTACATGTTCTCTTTATATTTTGGATACTAACCCTTTGTCAGACATATCATTTGCAAATATCTTCTCCCATTCCAAGGGTTACCTTTTTTTTTAGTTTTGTTAATTGTTTCTTCACTGTGCAGAAGGTTTTTATCTTGATGGAATTCCAAATGTTTATTTTTGCTTTTGTTTCCCCTGCCTCAGGGGACATATCCAGTAAGAAGTTGCTATGGCCAATGCCAAAGAGGTAACTGCTTCTGTTCCCCTCTAGGATTTTGATGATTTCCTGTCTTTTTTTTCCAGTTTGAACTTATTTTTGTGAATGATGTAAGAAAATGGTCCATTTTCATTCTTTGAATGTTGTTCTCCAGTTTTTCCAACACCGTTTGTTGAAGAGACTGTCCTTTTTCCATTGGATCGTCTTTCCTGCTTTGTCAAAGATTAGTTGACCATATGGTTGTGGGTTCATTTCTGAGTTTTCTGTTCTGTTCCATTGACCTATGTGTCTTTTGTGTGTGTGTGTGTGCCAGTACCACATTGTCCTGATCACTGCGGTGCTGTAGTATAACTTCAAGTCCAGAATTGTGATGCTTCCAGCTTTGCTTTTCTTTTTCAAGACTGCTTTGGCTATTTGGGGTCTTTTGTAGTTTCATATACATTTTAGGATTATTGTTCTAGCTCTGTGAGATATGCTGGTGGTATTTTGATAGGGGTTGCATTAAGTGTGTAGATTGCTTGGATAGTATAGACATTTTAACAATATTTGTTCTTTGAATCCAAAAGCATAGTATGTTTTCCTATTTCATTGTGTCATCTTCAATTTCTTTCATCAGTGTTTTATAGTTTTCAGAATACAGATCTTTTACCTCTTTGGTTAGGCTTATTTCTAGGGATCTTACGGTTTTTGGGGCAATTCTCGATGGGACTGACTCCTTGATTTCTCTTCCTGCTGCTTCATTATTGGTGTTTAGAAACACAACAGATTTCTGTAAGTTGATATCCTGTGACTTTACTGAAATTTTTGGTGGGACTCTTGAGTTTTCTTTTTTTTTTTATTTTTTTTTATTTTTTTATTTTTATTTTTTTACTCTTGAGTTTTCTATAGAGTATCACATCATATCCGCAAAAAGTGAAAGTTTAACTTCTTCCTTGTTGATTTTGATGACATTTCGTTTTGTTGTTTCATTACTGAAGCTAGGACTTCCAGTACTATGTAAAATAATAGTGGTGAGAGTGGTCATCCCTGCCTTGTTCCTGACCATAGAGGAAAAGCTCTCGGGTTTTCCCCCATTGACAATGATATTAGCTGTGGGTTTTTGCATATGACCTTTAGGATGTTGAGGTATGTTCTCTCTATCCCTACTTTGTTGAGGGTTTTTATTGTGAATGGATGTTATGCTTTGTCAAATGGTCTTTCTGCATCTCTTGAGAGGATTATATGGTTGTTATCCTTTCTTTTATTAATGTGGTGTATCACATTGACTGATTTGAGAATATTGAACCACTCTTGTAACCCAGGAATAAATCCTACTTGACTGTAGTGAATGATTCTTTTAATGTACTGCTGGATTCGATTTGCTAGGATTTTGTTGATAATTTTTACATCTATCTCATCAGGGATCTTGGCCTATAAAATTCTTTTTTAGTGGAAGGTTTGTTTTTGGAATTAAGGTAATGCTGGTCTTATTGAACGAGTTTCAAAGTTTTCCTTTCACTTCTAGTTTTTTTGAATAGTTTGTGAAGAATGAGTATTAACTTTTCTTTAAATGTTTGGTAGATTTCCCCTAGAAAGCCATCTGGCCCTGGATTCAAAATTTGTTGGGAGATTTTTTTTTTTTTTATTACTGATTCAATGTATTTGTTGATTATAAATCTGTTCAAATTTTCTATTTCTTCTTGTTTCAGTTTTGGTAGTTTATAAGCTTCTAGGAATTTATCCATTTCTTCTAGATCATCCAATTTATGGCATATAATTTTTCATAATATTCTCTTGTAATTGCATTTCTGCAGTGTTGATTGTGATTCTTCCTCTCTCATTCATGATTTATTTGAGCCCTTTTTCTTTTCTTTTTGCTAAATCTGGCCAGGGATTTATCAATTTTATTAATTTTTTCAACAAATCAGCTCCTGGTTTCGTTGTTCTGTTCTACTGTTTTATTTTTTGTTTCTATAACATTTATTTCTGCATTAATGTTTATTATTTCCCTTCTGCTGGTTTTAGGCTTTGCTTGCTGTTCTTTTTCTAGCTCCTTTACATGTAAGGTTAGGTTGTTTGAGATTTTTCTTGGGCTTGATGTAGGCCTGTATTGCTATATACTTCCCTCTTATGACTGCTTTTGCTGAATCCCAAAGCTTTCCACCATCATGTTTTCATTTTCATTTGTTTCCATATACATATTTTTATGTATTCATAAATTTTATTAATTTCCCGGTTGACTCATTGATTCTTTAATAGCATGTTATTTAACTTCCATGTATTTGTGGTCTTTCCAAATTTTTTCTTGTGGGTGACTTCAAGTTTCATAGCCATGTGATCAGAAAATATGCATGGTATGATATCAATCTTTTTGTACTTATTAAGGCCTGATTTGTGACCCTGTATGTGATCTATACTGGAGAATGTCCCATGTGAGCCAGAGCATAGTGGTGTGGGATTTGGAGCAAAGTAGGCTAAAGAGCCAGTATCTGGGTTAGCCACCTTCAGCAGATGTCTCTGCCCCTATACTGAGGAGTGTGGAAGGGAATGGACCACCAATCTTTTGTTCTCAGAGGGGAAATGCCGCCTCTCAGAAATATGCTCCAAGAAATACAAATAGTCTCTTTCCATGTGCTTTAGGTGATCCTCAGGTCACACAATCTGGCTGACAGTTTGCTTGCCTACTTTCTCTCCAGGTATAGGGAAGCACCCTCAGGTCTCTATCTTGCCAAGCCCGGGGACCTATAAAACTCCAGTCTTTGAGCTCCACTGGTTGCAAAAACTCACAAATATCAGTCCCTCTCATTTCCCTAGCCAATGGCTTTGGGAAGTGTTCTTGTGTATAGCCCTATGTGCTCCATGCTCTCGCCTTTCCTTGTGACCAGGGTTTCCTCTCTTCCACAGTACCCACAATCCATTTCTCCCCCAAACACCTTCACACTTCCTACCTTCTTCAATGTGCCCTCTTCTTCTCTCCCTCTTATTGTACAGTTTGTTCTATCAGTCCTCAGGTTATTTTCTTAGGTATTCAAAATGATTTGATAGTTATCTAGCTGTGTTTGGGGGATGAGCAAGCCTAGGGTCCTCCTACTATGCTGCCATCTTACCTCCCCACCCCCAATTACCCACCTTCAACAAAAGATATTCATATAGAAAATGAATAAGAAAATACTGCATTTAAAACATATATTAGACCCAATGTATCTACCAGACATTTACAGAACTGTTTCATCCAACTACAGTAGAATATACATTCTTCTCCAGTGCACAAGGAACATGCTGCAGAACAGATCACATGACAGGTCACAAACAAGTCTTAGTGAATGTAAGAAGATAACACCACAGTATTCTTCCCAACCAAAAAAAAAAAAAAAAAAAAAAAAAAAAGAAGAAAAAGGAAAGTAGAAATAAATAAGAGAATATCTGGAAAATTATCAAGCATATGGGATTAAATAGCATGCTCCTGAATAACCAATGGGTCAAAGAAGAAATTAAAAGGGAAAACATGAACTATTTTGAAATAACTGAAAAATGGAAGGACAGCATATTATAACTTATGGGATGCTACAAAACTAGTTCTAATAGGGAAGTTTATAGTGACGAATGCCTACATTAAGACATAAGAAATATCTCAAACAGCCTCACTTTATACCTTGAGGAAGTAAAAAAAAGAACTAAGCCCACAGTGAGAAGGAAGGAAATAACAAAGATCAGAGCAGAAATAAATAAAACAGAAACCATAAAAAACAATAGAAAATATCAATAAAACCAAGAGTCAAAAAGAATTCACAAAACTTTATCTGTATTAACTCAGAAAAACAGAGAGAGGGCTCATCTATAGTCAGAACTGAAAAAGGAGACATTACAACTGATATTACAGAAAGACAAAGGATTCGAGAAACTTCTCAGAACAATTATACATCAAACTGAATAATCTAGAAGAAATGAATTAATTTTTAGAAACATAATCCACATACAGCATATTTAGTCTGAACATTATTCAGCCTGAATCATGAGGAAATAGAAAATCTGAGCAGATTAGTATCAAGTATAGAAATTGAAACTATAATAAAAAATTTCCCAGGACAGAAATGCTTCAGACCAGATGGTCTCACTGGTGATTTCCACTGAACATTTAAAGAAGAACTAGTGCCATTTCTTCTTAAACTCCCCCCAAAAAACTGAAGAAAGAATACTATCATTTATTTATGAGGTCAGCATTACCTGATACCTAAGCCAGATAAGGATACTACAAGAAAAGAAAAATATAGAGGCATCCCTGTGAATATTTTTTTAAGATTTTATTCATTTATTCATGAGAGAGAGACAGAGAGACACAGAGAGAGAGAAAGAGAGAGAGAGAGAGAGAGAGAGAGAGAGATAGGTAGAGGGAGAAGCAGGCTCCATACAGAGAGCTCGATGTAAGACTTGATTCTGGGACCCAGGCATCACGCCCCGAGCCAAAGGCAGACACTCGACTGTTGAGCCACCCAGGCATCCCTATCCCTGTGAATATTGATGCAAACATTCCCAACAAATGCAGCAAATCAAATTCAGTGCATGTTACAAGGGTTTTTCACCATGATCAAGTGGGATTTATCCCTGGAATACAAAGACTGTTCAATATATGCAAATCAATAAATGTTATACACTACATTAAAAGAATGAAAAATAAAAATCATCCCAATACATGCAGAAAAAGTACTTGACAAACTGTAATATCCTTTCATGATTAAAAAAAACAACACTGAGCCAATTGGGTATAGAAAAAAATACCTGAACACAATAAAGCTCATAAATGAAAAACCCACAGGCATCATCAGAATCAATGGTAAAAAGTTGAAAGCTCCTACAAAGGTGCCTACTCTCACTGCTTCTATTCAAAATGGTACTGAACATCATAGCCAGAGCAATCAGAGAAGGAAAAGAAGAGGCATTCAAATAGGAAAGAGAAGTAAAATTGCCTTTGCAGATGATATGATGTTCTATATAGAAAATCCTAAAGACTCCACCAAAAAACTGAACAAATCAACAAATTCAGTAAAGCTGCAGGATACAAAAATCAACATACAGAAAGCAGTTGCACATCTATACACCAACAATGGAACATCTGAAAAAGAAAGTAAACAATTCCACTTACAGTACCAACAAAAACAATAAAATTTAACCAAAGAGGTAAAAGATCTGCACACTGAAAGCTTTAAGACATTGATGAAAGAAATTTAAAAAGACACAGATAAAATAGAAATTCTTATTTGTGGATTAGAGGAATTAATATTGTTAAAATGTCCATGCTACCCAAAGCCATCTATAGATTCAATGCAATTCCTCTGAAGGTTTGCGTGACATTTTTTAGACAAGTAAAAAAGACAATCCTAAAATTTATATGGAACCATAAAAGGCTCTGAATGACTAAAGCAATCTTGAGAAAGAAGAACAAAGCCAGGGACAGTTTCAGCTTTCAGTCTAGATTATAAAGGTCTAATAACCAAAACAGTATGGTACTGGCATAAAACACAGGCACATAGAGCAGTGGAAAAGAACTGATAGCCCAGAAATAAAACCATGCACAGATGGTCAACTGATATTTGACAAGGGAACCAAGAATACTCAATGGTGTAAAGAAAGGCTCTTCAATAAATGGTGCTAAAAAAAAAAAAAGATATTCACATGCAAAAGAATGAAACTAGACCCATATCTTACATCATTCACAAAAATTAATTCAAAGATATAAATGCAAAACCTAAAACCATGAAACTCCCAGAAGAAAACAGGTAAAACCTCCTTGACATGGACCTTAGCAATGATATTTTGGATAGCACTCATAAAGCACAAGCAACCAAATCAAAATAAATATGAGACTACATCAAACTGAAAAGCTCCTGCACAGAAGAAATGATTTAAAAAAAAACCCTATGGAATAGGAAACATATTTGCAAATGGTATCTGATGTGGGGTTAATATCCAAAACATGGAAAGAGCTCATACAACTCAATACAAAACCAATCCAAACAAATTCAATTGAAAATAGGCAAACAACTTGATTAGACATTTTCCCAAGGCCATACAAATGGCCAATAGGTACATGAAAAGATGCTCAAAATCTCTAGTCATTAGGAAAATCAAATCATTCACAATGGGATGTCTCACAACTGTTAGAATGCCTCTCATCAAAAACACATGAGTTAGCAAAAGTTGGTGAGGATGTGGAGAAAAGGGAACTCATATGCACTGTTGGTAGGATTGTCAGTAGGCAGAGCCACTACAGAAAACAACAAAGAGGTTCTGCAAAAAGTTAAAGATAATATATTACTATCATATGATCCAGCAATTCCACTTCTGGGTATTTATCCTAAGGAAATGAAGACACTGTCAAAAAAAAGGTATCTGTACCCTCGTGTTCCTAACAGTGTTATTCCCAACAGCCAAGAAATAGAAACAAACTCTGGCCATCAATGGATGAATGGATAAAGAAAATGTGGTCTATGTACAGTGGGGTATTACTCAGTTATAAAGAATAGGGGAATCCTTCTATTTGCAACATCTTCAAGCATTACACTAAGTCAGTCAGACAGAGACAGACAAATACTGTATTATGTCACATCTGAACTCTAAAAAGAAAAAAAAAGACAGACATTACATTTCTGTTATAGGAGATGGGGGTGTGGGGGGGGGGAGTAGGGAAATTAGATGAAGGAGTCAAAAGGTACAAGCTTCCAGTTATAAGATCAATAAGTCCCCTAGGGATGTAATGCACATGATTCCTATAGTTAACACTGCCGTGTAGTATATTTGAAAGTTGTTAAGAGAGTAATAGATTCTAAGAGTTTTCATCCCAAGGGAAGCACTTTTTTTGTTTTTTATTTGTTATCCATACGAGATAACTGTTAAATAAACTTACTGTGCGAATCATTCTAAGCCAAATCATTATACTATACAATATAAACTTATATAGTTCTGTATGTCAATTCTATCTCAATCTAGGGAGGAAACATCTGGAAAAACAAAACAAAACAAAACAACAACCCTACAATTCAGGATTCCTACATATCCTGTTGCAGTAGAAATATAACTGAGAACACCTATCTCCTAGAATGGAAAAATGAAGTGAATTGGAAGATAAAAGTCATCATTGGTTCCAACAAGTTTCCAGAAGGTAGTCATCATATCCCTAGCTCAATTACCTCATATTATGATTAGCCAATCCTTCTTATTTTAACATAGAATACAAAAAGTTATAATTGTTAGTGCATGCTATTGTTTTACTCCTCTGCCTCATCTTCCTTCTTTTTGACCATGTACCTCTTTCCCTCTAGTGCTAGCTCTTCATTTCATACAAAGAGCCTTGCTGCTTTGTTCAACCTTGAGGCCCTATTACCTCAGCATTCCCTGATGTTCAAAAATATTTGCTTCAATGGTATCCTGATTTTGTACATTTTTTAAAATGAGGAATGCTTTATTCTTGTAGCATGCTTTAAAAATTGAGGTATAATTTACATACTGTAAATTACATACTCTCAAGGTTACAGTTTGCTGAATTTTTTTTTTTTTTTCAGTTTGCTGAATTTTGATGAATGATCAGGCAACCTTCAACTGAATGAAGGAATAGAACATTTCCATCACCTAGGACTGTTTCCTCATACCCTTTCTAATCAATCCCACTACACCAATAACTACTACTATTATGATTTCTATTCCCACACACTAGATTTGCCTGTTTTTTGAACTTCCTAATGTAAAAAGCAACATGCAGTTGGCAATCTTTTGATCAACATAATGTTTTGGCAATTTCTCTATGTCATTGGTTGTCATCATTTTGTTCCATTTTTTGCTGAGTAATATACCATTTTATGTATATAACACAACGTATTTCCTGTTGCCTTGGTGATGAACATTTATTTCTAGTTTTTATTTATTTTATTTATATATTTGTTTACTTGAGAGAGAGCATGAGTGGGAGAGGCAGGAGGGAGACAGAGAATCTCTCAAATGAACTCCATGCTGAGCTTAGAGCCCAATGGAGGGGCTCAATGCTCATGACCCTGAGATTACGACCTGAGGAGAATTCAACAGTTGGATGCTCAACCAACTGGGCCACCCAGGCACCGCTGTTTCTTGCATATAAAGGTGCTATGTATATTCTTGTTCAAATTTTGTGTGTGTGTATATATATATATATATATACACAAACTTATTTCTCTTGGACATATAGGATTGGGAATATACTTGTGAAGTAAGAAGTGTCTGCTTAACTTTATGAGAAACTTCCTAGTTTTCTAAAGGGCTTACAAGATTCTACACTCATATCAGCAATGTATGAGAGTTATAGTTTGTCTGCATCCTTGCTAACACTTAATATTATTTTTCAATTTTAGGCATTCTTATATGTGTTGGTTGTATTATACTGCGGTTTTATTTTGCATTCCCTATTAAAGATTGAGCACCTTTTAAAATGACTGTTGTGAAAGGTATGTTAAAATATTTTGCCACTAAAATTTTTTTAATTAATTGATTTGCTTTATGTATTTAGATAATAAATATGACTTCTTTGTATTTTGAATGTTGTCTCCAAGTGACTAGCCTTTTCTTTTTCTTTTCTCGTATTTTTTTTTCTTTTTCTTAATAGGTATATACCCTACAATTTTGAGAACTTATTTCATTTTATATATGCACCATCCTTTATTTAGTTGAATGATTTCCAATATTTATTTTAAATAATATCGTATATTTTTGAAATTATTTTACACATATTTTCTTAAGATATATTTTATAAGAGACATAATTTCTGAGTCAGAAAGTATGTACATTATAATACATATATATTATATATATGTATACATAATACATAAATATAATAAACAATTCCTCTTTATTTTTCCACTTCATATTCTGTATAAAGAGAAATAGGTCTTTGGGGCCTTGATTTTTAATTTTTCAATTCCACTAGTTATCATTTTCCGATATAAACTATTATTTTCCCTTTCTTGTTATACATTAACCATATTTCTCATTAAGAAAAAAAAAGCCCTCCCAAATGTAATGTGGAAGAAAAAGAGTAAATATTTATTAAGAACCCACTACTTGAGAGGCACAGAGCTATCCTTTGGATATAAATTATCTCATTTGATGCATAGATCAAACCAATGAGTTTTTTTTTTTTTCTCATCTCATTTTTTAAAACTGAAAGAGCTAAAATATGAAACCTCTAAGTGCATCCAATTAGCAAATGGTAGAGGCAAGATTTAAATCAGGTGAGTCTAAAGCTCAGTACTTTTCTCCTTTCAACTGGCTGTCTTCCTAATAAAGCACATCCCCATAAGCACTGTAGCAAAACTTATGTAAAAACAGTTCAACCACCATTTTCCAGTTCCACATGTAGGTTAATATGAAATGTTGGGGTTTGGGATTAAATGGTCAAGAAAGAACTCTTGATGTCTTAAGTGCAAAAAAGGTAGTTTTATTAAAGCACAAGGAAAGGATGAGTGGGCAGAAAGAGCTGCACTAGGGTTTTAAGGAGTGATCCATTATATACTTTCAGTTGGGAGAGGGTTAGGAAGAGTGTAAGTCTCTGAGGAATTTGGAGGCAAGGCTTCCAGAACCTTGAGGGGCTAGCCACTGTTAGGATAAGGTCATTTACTACTGTCTAGTAAAACCTTAGTCAAGAGACCCTTCAGGTAGATATCAATGGTTCATATGCTTGGAGCATGATTATTAACATATATTATTGGGTTTGGGGGGACAGAGATAAAGGAAGTTTCCAAAGGAAACTTTATATGTTAAAGAAGACTTATAGGATCCTGGAAGTTGGGCTAATGTCATGCTAAGGTTGCCTTTTGCCTTTCCTCTAGTAAAGTATTAACACTGAAGCAGTTGAGTTCCTGGAGGAAGGTCACCCTGTCAGTCTTAACTACTTGCCAATGGGCTGCAAAGGATATTTAACATTTTTTTTCTACATTCCCTTTGCCTTTGTTCTTCACAACAGTAAGGAGTTTGGACATTACTACTCCATGCTAACAACAGGTAAAAAGCTGAAAAAAAATTCAACAAAAAAATCAACAACTCTCCTTGCATTCATAAAAGAGAAGACAACACAAAGCAAACTGTTGCCTCTAAGATGGGAGACACAGAGAAGCAAATGCAGGGCATATGGCTTACCAGAGCAGAGACTCAGGAGCAGAAAATGGTGCAGGAAGGAAAATCTGAATTGTAAGTGACAAAGTGCTGGAGATTCAGTGCAGGTAAGTCTGAGAGTTAAAATTCCAGTCATAGGAGGGGCCCCAAAATACTGAGAAACTTACCCTTAGGAGCTCAACCCGGTTCCCACGGTAAATATTGAAGAAAATTTTATGGCCTTTTGCACTAGTTTAACTGAGCTGCACCATATCTCCTGTGCTAGTGCCAAGCTGGCTGTGTTTCACATTTATGGACTGCATTTCCAAGGTATATTTTAGGAGATTTAAGTGAATTTTAAACCCTGTAACAGAAGAAACCCAACCTGAAAACCAGCCAAGTGCAGAGTGGGAGAGAAGTCCATGGCTCAGATCCCATGTTCAAGACTCTCCACTGATCCCAAAGCACTTCTAAGGACTTCTGAGCAGTCTGAAAGCATAAAAAATGTGATATCTAAATCTAAAAAAACAATAACAAAAACAAAACAAAACTTTTTTTTTTTTTTTTTTTGGTTCTTCAAAATTTTATTAACAAAACCAGGGAGAGGGGAGGCAACAGTGAGCAAACTCCACAGTCCCACCCAGGCACAGAGAATGGAGAGACAGAGGGACAGACAAGTACAGAAGAAAAAGAAAATCCTGAGACCCTATGATAATGGCAGCTGGGCAGTCAAATGGCAGATGGGCACAGGGAGAAACTCAGGGACCATTAGAGAAACAGATGAATGGCAGAACAGACAAACGGGGGATTTGGGGCAGCTCCCGGCCTGGAATGCAGGGTGTAAGGACTTCTGGGCCAGTGAGGAAGTGGAAAAGGAACCATTTTTGAAACATGCCAGGACACTCTCTTCTTAACAAGACTTGCCCTCAGGGGAAACTAATTAACCAGAGCCTAACCTGCTGGGCTGTTATCAGAGCATAATTGGACACCTGGGGAAGGGAACTACCCAACTCCAGCTTACTTCAGCCATTCTGTCCTACCTAAGGGGTAGAAAATAAGTGAGAAACATTTGAGGAGTTCACAGTCTAGAGGCATAGGTTCATCAAAAGACTGGGACCATGTCATAGTACTACAGAATGCTTCTCATCCTATACACCTCACCACCATGTTACTAAAGCTGCTATACATAGCGGCTGCTTTTACCCAGTACACAGTATCTGGTAATCAATAAGAAATTACAAGGCATACCAAAAGGCAAACAAACAAACAAAAAACCCCACACAATTTGAAGTGACAGAATAAGATTCAGAACCAGACCCGTATATGGCAGGGAGATTGAAATGATCAGACTGGGAATTTAAAACAATTCTGATTAACATACTAAGGGCTCTAAAGGATAAAGAAGACTGTATGCAAGAACAGACAGACACTCTGACCAGAGAGATAAAATACTGTGAATGAATCAAAAAGAAATTCTAAGCATAAAAAACAACAGTAATAGAAATAAAGAATCCCTTTGATTGAGCTTATCAGTAGACTGGACACAGTTGAGGAAAGACTCCCTGAAGCTATATCAACAGAATCCTCAAAAACCAATGAAAGTTAAAGACCTGGCTTTTTGAAAAGATCAATTAAATTGATAATCCTCTAATCAGGCTACTTAAGAAAATAAGAGAGATGACATAAATTACTAATCAGAAATTAAAGATGGCACATCACTACAGATACCATGGACATTAAACAAACAATTAAGGAGTACTATGAATAACTGTATGCCCACAAATTTGATAACCTAGATAAAATGGAACACTTCCTTGAAAGACAAAATCTGCTAAAATTCACACAAACAAAACAAATTATCTGAATAGACATGTATCTATTAAATATAATGAATCAATAATGAATAACTGCCCAAAATGAAGATCATCAGGCCCGGATGGATTTATTAGTGAATTTTATCATACATTTAAGAAATAAATTGTGCCAATTCTCAACAATCTTTTTGAGAGGAGAGAAACAGAGGAAGGATACTTCCTAACTCATTGTATTAGGCCAGCATCATCCTAATACGAAAACCAGACAAAGAAATTCAAAGAAATACAATTATGGACCAATATCACTCATGAATATAGATGTAAAAACCCTCAATAACTATTAACAGCTTTGAATATACGAGTATAAAAATTAAACAACATAACCGGGTAGGATTTATCCTGATATATAAAACTGAATCAACATTTGAAAGTCATTAATGTGGGCAGCATGGGTGGCTCAGTGGTTTAGCGTCACCTTCAGCCCAGGGCATGATCCTGGAGACCTGGGATCAAGTCCCACGTCAGGCTCCATGCAGGGAGCCTGTGTCTCCCTCTGCCTGTGCTTCTGCCACTCTCCCTCTCTGTGTCCCTCATGAATAAATAAATAAATTTTTTAAAAAAAGAAAATCATTAATGTAACCCACCACATCAAGAGATTAAAAAAAGAAAAAATCACATGACCTTATCAATTAGATGCATAAAAAGCTTTTGGCAGAATCCAATACCAATTCATCTTAAAAACTCCCAGTAAGGGGCACCTGGTGGCTCAGTGGTTGAGCATCTGACTTTGGCTCAGGTCATGATCCTGGGGTCCTGGGATCAAGTTCTGCAAAAGGCTTCCCATACGGAGCCTGCTTCTTCCTCTGCCTATGTCTCTGCTTCTCTCTGTCTTTCATGAATAAATAAAGAAAACCTTTAAAAAAAAATCCTCCCAGTAAAGTAAAAATGGAAGACACTTTTCTCAACTTGATAAAGACTATCAACAAAAACTGTACAGTTAATATCACACAACACTGAGAAACTTGGAGTTTTCCCACTATGATAGGCAAAGTTGTCCCCTCTCAACATTTCTTTTCAACAATGCAATATTGCAAGAAAAGGCAAGGAAATAAAAGTAGACAAATTGGGAAGGAAGACATAAAGCTGTCTTTGTTCACAGATGACATGATTGTTGATGTAGAAAATCTGAAAAATCAGCAAAAAACCCAGGAACTAATATATGAACATAGAAAGTTTGCAGAATACAAGAATGATGCAAAAAAGTCTATGGCTTTCCTGTATACCACCCAAAAACAAGCAGAATCTGAAATATAAAAAAATATCACCACTTATATTAGAACCCCCCAAAATGAAATACTTAGGTATAAGAAAATATGAACAAAATTTATATGAAGAAAACTATAAAACTGATGAAAAAATTGAAGAACTGAAGAAATGGGTAAGAAGACAATATGTCAAGATGCCAGTTTGTCCCAACTTGATCTATAGATTCAGGAAAATAGCAATAAAAATCCTGGCAAATTACTTTGTAGATATGAACAAACAGACTCTAAATTTTATTTGGAGTGTCAAAAAGGCCAAGAATGGTCAACACAATATTGAAGGAGAAGAACAATTTGGAGGACTGACCTTATCCTACTTCAAGACTTACTATAAAACTACAGTAATCAAGAAAATGTGGTATTAGAGAAATGGACAAATAGATCAATGGAACAAAATAGAGAGCCCACACATAGATGTCCACAAAAAGAGTCAACTGGTCTTTGACAAAGTATAAAAGGTAATACAATGGAGAAAAGATAGTCTTCAAAAAATGGTACTAGAATGACTGAACATCCACATGCAAAAAAATTAATCTAGACACAGACTGTCAATTTTTTTTTCAGACTGTCAATTTTCAAAAGAATTAACTCAAAATGGATCATAGACTTAAATGTGAAACAAAAACTCTAAAACCCTAGAAGATAACATCAATTGGGTATGGCGATGCCTTTTTAGGTATAACATCAAAGATACAATACATGAAAGAAATATTGGATAAGCTGTGCTTTATTAAAATAAAAAACTTCTGCTTTGTGAAAGATAGTATGAAGAAAATGAGAAGACAAGCCACAGATGGGGAGAAAACATTTGCAAAAGACACATCTGATAAAGGACTGTTATCCAAAATATATGAAGAACTTCTAAAGCTTAATAAGAAAACAAACAACCCAATTAAAAATGGACCAAGGATCTTACCAGACAGCTCACCAAAGAAGGTATACAAATGACAAATAAGCATATGAAAGGGAAACTTCAAATCAGATGTCATCAGAGACACACAAATTAAAATGAGATACCATCACACTCTTATTAGGATGGCCCAAATCCAGAACACTAAGAACACCAAATACGGGTGAGGATGTGGAGCAGCAAGAACTCTCATTCATTGCTGGTGGGAATGCAAAATGCTACAAATCCAAACACACTCTCACCATACAATCCAGCAATTGCACTCATGGGTATTTATCCAAAGGACTATGTTCACAAAAAAACTAACTTAGATATTTTTAGCAGCTTTATTTGTAATTGCCAAAATTTGGAAGCCAACAAGATGGCCTTCAGTAAGTGAATGGATCAATAAATTGTGGTGCAGCCAGACAATGGAAATGAGTTATTGGGACGCCTGGGTGGCTCAGCTGTTTAGCACCTGCCTTCAGCCCACCGTGTGATCCTAGAGTCACAGGAGCAAGCCCCACATCGGGCTCCCTGCATGGAGCCTGCTTCTCCCTCTGCCTGTGTCTCTGCCTCTCTCTGTGTGTCTCTCATGAATAAATAAATAAAATCATTTTTTAAGAAAAAAGGAAATGAGCTATCAAGCCATGAAAAGACTTGGAAGAATTTTAAATGCATACTGTTAAATGAAAGAAACCAATCTGAAAAGGCTACATACTGTATGATTCCAACTACGTGACATGCTGGAAAAGGCTAGCCTGCTGAGGAAAATGTAGCTCCTACAAAAGCAATAAATAGGGATCAAATAGACAAGGGGAAAACTTTCTTCCTGACCAACACGTTTGAAGCAAAGTAAGCTGGAGTAAAGGTAGTTTTTACTGCATTTTGAGCCTGCTGACATACAGATTTATTTTTTGTAGGATCCTGAATTTCAAAATCATAAAATGGCGGGATGGGGGAACATCACTAGAATTGGCACATCTGAAACCTGGGAAATGTCAATCACTGAGGAGAGCGAAGTCACTCTCAGAAAGAGGGAGAGGATAAGCCCTACCTCACAATGACAATCATGTTTTATTAGGTTCCCAGAGTGCATGTGTGCAGTGGTAGTGATGAGGCCAAGATTTCAAACACTGTACTTTGAGTTTCTGCCCAGTCAGGTAAAGAAGTTGAAAAGAAGAGGGATGGTTTTTAGGCAGGAGAGTAGAAACTGACTAGAGCCATTTTCAGATCTGTAGGAGCTTAAATAATTTACTCTTAGGTTCAGGGTAATTAAAAGGTTAAATGTTTATATCTTACAGGCTTTAGAATTGACCTGTTTTCGGAAGTAACATTTTTTTTCTTAAAACATTTGGGTTGACCCAAAAAGAACTCCTGCCCCTGAGGTGCATGAGAAAATCAGATGGAATCATCTTAGAAGACTTCAATATTTTTAAGTTTTAGGAGACCATATGTTCACTTGCCACTACTAAATACGAGGTGAATAAAATAAAGCTTTGGAATGTGCAAAGTAAACCATATGTAATTATTGCATCATCCTATCATGGTTTAAAAATAATTAATATTTTTACATAGGCTTCATTTTTTTAAATATTTTATTTATTTATTCATGAGAGACACACAGAGAGAGGGACAGAGACACAGGCAGAGGGAGAAGCAGGCTCCCTTTGGGGAGCCCGACAGGAGACTGGATCCTGGGTCTCCAGGATCACACCCTGGGCTGAAGGCGTCACTAAACTGTTGGGCTACCCAGGCTGCCCTAGGCTTCATTTTTAAAAACAACTTTAATTTTATATTTCCAGAAAAATGATTTTTAAAATAGACTTTATTTTTTAGGATAGTGTTAGAATTACTGAAAAATTAAGATTGTACAGAGAGTTCCCATATACAATTTATATACTATTTCCATTACTAATATCTTGCATCAGTATGATTCATTTGTTACAATAAACAAACCAATACTGATGCATTAAATGTCACAGTTTATTCAGATTACCTTTGTTTTTACCTAATTTCCTTTTTCCATTTCAGGATTCCATCCAGGACACCATATTACATTTAGTCATATCTCTTTAGGCCCCTCTGCACTGTGATAGCATCTCAGACTTTTCTTGTATTTGATGAACTAGACAGTTTTGAGGAGTATTTGGAGTTTTTTCAAGTATTTTTTTTCTTTTTAAGATTTTATTTATTTATTCATGAGAGACACACAGAGAGAGGCAGAGACACAGGCAGAGGGAGAAGCAGGCTCCCTGCAGGGAGCCTGATGCAGGACTTTATCCCAGGACCTCAAGATCACGACCTGAACCAGAGGCAGATGCTCAACCACTGAGCCACCCAGGTGTTTTGTAGATGTTTCTCAACATCTCAAGTGTTTTATAAGATGTTTCTCTACTAGATTCTTCTGATGCTTAACTCATGACTAGTTGGGGCTATGAGTTGTTGAGAGATCAGAAAGATAGAGCACCATGTTCATCACATTAGGGGTACATACTAGTGTCATGACTTATCTTTGTTGACGTTGACCTTGCTCACCTGGCTGAGTAGAGTTTGGCAGTTTTGCCCCATTGGAAAGTTACTCACTTGTCCCTCTCCATATCATGCTCTTTGGGGGAAGTCATTATATGCAGAGTCCACATGTAAGGAGTGAAGATTTGTGCTTTCGTTCTTGAGGATAATGTGGCTGCATAAATTATTTGGAATATTTTTTGCGTGGCATATTTGTGTCTTCTCCAGAACTTATTTACTTAACCATCTATTTTTTTATCAGTAAGTTCTTATGGAAATTTGCTTTATACTTTAAATCATAATCTACTTTATTTATGTTGTACCTCACATGTTCTAGCCTTTGGTCATTGTAACCTCTTTCAATTGACTCCTAGGTCCCTTTGACTTATCCTCATCAGTCTCTGTGTGTGTGTGTGTGTGTGTGTGTGTGTGTGTGTTTATGCAAGTATGTGTGTTTAAAGCATTCCTTATTTTCTTTTTATTTTCTTGCACAATAAGATGCTCCAGGATCATCTTCATATGTTCAGTGCTAGAATCAGCTATTTCTCCAAGAAGTCCTGGTTCTTTTCATTGTAGAATTAGAATTAGAAACCAATACAGGCTGCTGCATATGCTTGTTGCTACTGGGGTGTCATTTCTTTTAGGATCTCTCAGTTGACAGAGGAAGAAAATTTATGTACCTACACTAATCCGTGTATAAATATTTCTATGTATAATCATCTGTGTCTGTTTTAAGGAAAACATGAGTATACCCTGAAATATCCAACTCTAATCCATTTCAACATGGATCACTATAGCCTTGTTCCCTTACTTTTCTGTAAATTCCCACTATAATAGTTGAAAACCTGGCTCCTGCCATCCATGTCCATTTTTATTTAATTGTTCAATTCCCAGTATACATGGCTAGCAGTAACAGAATTGATAATCATACCCAACACTCGTTTGAGAAACTACCACCTATAGTGCAGTGCTTATGTGTAGTTCCTTTGCCCTTAGTCTTACAGATTCTACTCAGTTTTAATTACTGAGGTCAGCTCTTTCTCCCATCTCCTTAACTGCTTAACTGAGGTGGTTTCATACATTTGAAATACAGTTGAATTCTCCTGTGACAATGTGCATTCCTTCCTTGGAATACTCAAATCCCGTGTGTGTGTGTGTGTGTGTGTGTGTGTGTGTGTATTTAACATGTATGAAATTTACTCTTTGCATTACTTTTGAGTTTTGATGATGCATAATCTCATGCATTGACCAGTTCATTATCATACTGAATAGTATCACCACCCTAAAGATTCCCTGTGCATCACCTATTCAATCTTTCCCTCTTTCCTCAAACCCTGCTAACCACTGAACTTCTTCTGCCTCTATAGTTTTATTTCCAGAATGCCATATAGATGGAATCATTCCATATGTAGCTCTTTCAAAATGATTTCTGTCATGTAGCAATGGGCATTTAAGATTAATTCAGGTCAGGGCACATGAGTGGCTCAGTTGCTTGAACATCTGACTCTTGATTTTGGCTCAGGTCATGATCTCAGGGCTGTGAGATTGAGCCCTGTGTTGAGCTCAGCACGGAGTCTGCTTGAATTTCTCTCCCTCTGCTCCTTCCCCTGTGTGCTCTCTCTCTCCCTCAAAATAAATAAATAAATAAATCTTAAAAAATGACTAATTCAGGTCTTTTAGTGTCTTTAGAGATTATTCCATTTTATAGCCAAATATTATTTTATGTTATGTATGTACTCCACTTTGTTTATCCATTTGCCTTTTGAACAACTTAATACTTGCTTCTGGGTCTATCAATTATGAATAAAAATACTATAAACAATTACTTTGGTTTTGGTGTGGAAGTAAGTTTTCAATCATATCAAATAAATACCTACACATGTGATTGCTATGTGGTTTGGTAAGATTATGTTTAACTTCCTAAGAAACTGGGAAATTATCTTTCAAAGTAAATGCATAGTTTTACATTCACACCAGCAGTGAATGACAGTTCCTCTTGCTCTATATTTTTGTCAGAAATTATTATTACCATTTCTTTTATTTTAGCCATTTTAATAGTTGTGAATATATCTCATTACTGTTTTAATTTGCAGTCAAAATCAATGTTGAGAATCTTTTCATATACTTATTTGCCACCTGTGTATATTCTTTGGTGGGACATCTTCTGCTCAGATCACTGCCCATTTTTTGTTTGTTTCTTATTGCTCTGTCTCTATGTGAGTAAAGTTATTGTTCCTTTCAATGCCTGACTATGTTGTGTTGCCTTGGTGACACTGATACCAAGATACAGAGGGTAAAAGTACTCAGACTTGTTCCTGGTAGTAGGCAACAGATACCACCTACTCCACAATGCTCTTGTTCTGAAAGATTCTTTTGGCTTTTTAGGTTCCCTTGAGATTCCATATGAATTTTAGAATGGGTTATTCTATTTCTCAAAAAAATGTCATTGAGATTTTGATAGGTATCACATTAAATTTGTAGATTACTTTGGGTGGTATTGACATCTTAACAATATTAACTCTTCCAATCCATGAACGTGGGATGTCTTTTCATTTGTTTGTATCTTAATTTCTTTCAGAAAGGTTTTGTAGTTTTCAGTATAAAACACTTTTGTCTCCTTATTTAACCTTAATCCTCACTATTTTATTCTTTTGGATGCTCTTGTAAATGGAATGGCTTACGTTTTTCTTTCTTTCTTTCTTTCTTTCTTTCTTTCTTTCTTTCTTTCTTCTTTTTTAATTGCTCATGGTTAGTATATAGAGATACGGTTGAGTTTTGTGTTTTGATTTTGTATCTTACAACTTTACTGAATTTATTTATTCTAAGTTTTCTTTTGGTGGTGGGGGGAGCGGGAAATCTTTATGGTTTTGTATATAAGGACACGCCATCCATGCAAAGAGATAATTTTACATCTTTCTAATTTGGATGACTTTTTCTTCTTTTTTTTTTTTTGCATATTTTTGTTGTTGTTGAGTTTTAAGAGTTTATGTACTTTGGAGAGAAGTCCTTTATCAATTATTTGTTCTGCAAATATTTTTGCTCAGTCTGTGGCTTGTCTTTTTATTCTCTTAACAGTATATTTTCCAGAACATAAGTTTTAAATTAAATCCGATTTATAAATACTTTCTTTCATGGATTGTGATTATGGATGTGGTGTTGTATTTAAAACCCCATCATCTTAAATCCAAGGTCAACTAGGGTTTTCTCCTATGTTTACTTCCAGAAGTTTTGCATTTGACATTGGGATTTATGACTCATTTTGAGTTAATTTTTGTGACAAGTGTCAGATCTTTTTCTTGATTCTTTTTTGGCATATTAACTTTTAATTGTTTTAGCACCATTTGTTGAAAAGATTATTTTTCCCCACTGAATTACCTTTGCTCCTTTTTCAAAGGGGCACAGTTAGGTGACTCTATTTGAGTGGATCTATTTTTGGACTCTACACTCTACCATGTGTCTATCCTTTCTCCAGTGACACACTACTTTGATTCCTGAAGGTAACTATTAAGTCTTGAAGTTAAGTAGTGTCAGTTATCCAGCTTTGCTCTTCCTCTTCAGGATTGATTGCATTGGCTATATTTTGCCTATTGATATTCCATATAAACCTTATAATTAGTTGGTAGTTTTCTATGAAATACTTTGCAGGGATTTTGATTGAGGATGCATTGAATTTACTATTCATAAAATTTTAAAGCTAAAATGTTCCTTTCCTGTGAGGCACTCTCATTTCCCATTAAGCACTCTCATTTTACAGATGGATAAACTAAAAATCAGAGTGCTTAAGTGACTTGCCCAATGTGAAGTAACTGACTCAAGCCAGATTTTTTCCAAATTCATGATTTTCCACACTACATCATCTCTTTTTTTTTTCCCTCTGAAGATGCCACTTTAGAGGCAAAGACCTGACAAAGAGTTTAGTGTATTCTAGATTCCCTAGAAAATGTAGCATCAGGCAATGCCAAGTAATATAAAGTATAACCCCAAGTCAGGACCAGCTACATAATTTTTGGATCCCGGTGCATATTGGAATGCAGGGTTTCTTATTTGTAAATTTTCAGTAATTTCAAAATGGTGATGGTAGAGCATTAAACAATTCACAGGACTCTTCTAAACACAGGACACTGTGTCTTTACACAGGTGACACCTCCATGAAGCCAGCTCTGTCCAAGTTTGCCACCTGAAGCTGGGAATTCTCGAATGTCCATATGGTCCCAAAGCTGACATTTTTCTCAGAGAATGGAGGCAAATGGTTGAAATGCTCATGCTTTATGGCAATTCCTACAATTCTGTCCAGGCCACTATTTGAAATTTGGGCTTTCGGGAGTATTTAAAACTTCTTTATAGAAATGCAAAGAAGCAGGCAAACACAATTTCCATAAAAGGGAGAATTAACTGGGAGAAATTTAGACTTTCATCTTTTATTTCATTGTCTTAATCTCCTTGAAGGTACAAGATAAAAACTGCATGCCTTATTTAGATAATAATTAAAATCTGTTGGTTTATCTTGCTCTAATGAGAAGGAAAATATGGTTTAATGGTGATGTATTTGTCAGTGATGCTATAGAAACAAACAGATCCCATCTTGCAAGTGCTATATATATATATATATATATATATATATATATTCCTTCTCTTATTCAGTGTGGTTACAGGTGACTCTCCAGGGAAACTGTCCTTTATGTGGCAACTAAATTTAGTGCTGACTTCAAATATGGATACAAAGGAAATCCATAACTCATTGTTAAGGCAGAGATTATACACATTGGGTGTCTTGCCCTCAAACACATGTTTACTGCCTCCATAGCAGTATACTAGGTCTAGTGTACAATATTCAGTAACAGAATTTAGTTCACGACTTTTCTTAACAATTGTGTCTTTTCTTGCCAAACACTAAAAATCTACCCTACTAAGTTTTTGTAGGAAAGCACAATTTCATTTCTCATGCCAACAGGCAGTGGAATTTTGCATTAGAAGAAGTACAGCTATATCTTATATGCTTTTGCAGCCTGGAGAATCTACTCACTTTCTTTGCTCAAGCAAAAATCAACACAGAAACCAGATGATACATTTCATTTCAATCAAGAGTTTCACAGAGCCTCAGAGACACAAACAAGATTTATGGCTTTTTAGAAGCTATAGTGTAAAAAACAAAATTACTTCAAAAACTCTATTTTCCTGAAGTTAAATGCAAATCAAATAGGCCCTAATCTACTCAGCATTTATCTAGTGCCACTTGCCATAGTGCCTAGAAATTTAATACGATTATTTAGCATTTATATGGCACTTTCTATTTGCTGTTTTTAAAAATCACTCTGCTCAGTCATTTTTAATCTACTCCATGAGTTTTGACAGGCCAATTGGTCCCATTTTACAGCTGAGGATATTATGAAGTTTTGAAGTTCCTTTGGTATTATATGGATCTCAGCGCTTGATCTTGTAAGTCTGGTGCTGTCTGAGAACATGTCCTGTCAATGTGAGTAAATAGGCGTGGCAGGAACCTCAACCTTGGACATGCCTCCATCTTTCTTTAGTTGTCAATCAGTAATAGTAATTCTCAACGCTTTTTTCTTCACTGTATATCTGCTTGAAAAATTAATAGGTACTGGTGGACACACCCTCATTTGTTGCCTTAGATTAACAGAAGTTTTCTGAGTAAATAAAATTACTTGAAAATTAATTTTAATTAATGTGTCATTCACAGACACCTGGCTGTATCTCTGTTCTCTCTTTTCCTCTGGTTGGAATTCACTGGCGTGCCTTGGCACCATAGTATAAAGAGATTGCATGAGACACTGAGATCAAGGTCAGTTGATTTCAGCGTTATTGCATTTCTTATGGCTTGAACACACGGGTGCTCAATTTATAAATGTGCAATCCTTCCAAAGTTGGTTCTGGACACACGTCAATCAGTACAATCCATCACTGGGACAATTCTCTTACTGTGGTTGAGAAAACAATTCAAACTACATGAACAGAAATCTTCACTTCCTCTAGGAAACTTCTGAAGTTCTCCTTGATAGAATTTTTGCTCTTTCCATCACCAGATTATAGGTCTTGTGTACCTGTACATGACTGCTTTCACAGTGGTTTTTGGATATAGACTTCGTTCCTGCAAATGTACATCTATCTCCCTTTATCAAATGTAAAAAGCCCTGGGGTGAAGGTCTTTGCCTTTGTCCTAATACAGGATTTTTGAACATAAGCTTCCAATTTGTATATGTTAAAATATAATTTAATAACGTCAACATTGATTTCAGAGTTTTTGAAGATATCTCTATTTTCTGTTTCTTTTTTAAGATTTTTTTCTTTTTTTTATTTGTCAGAAAGAGAAGAACGTGCGAGAGCACAAACAGGGGCAGCTGAAGGCAAAGGGAGAGGGAGAGGGAGAGGTATGCTGCCTGCTGAGCAAGGAGCCTGATGTGGGACTTGATCCCAGGGCCCTAGGATCATGACCTATGCCGAATGAAGATGCTTAAAAAACTGAGCCACCCAGGGGGCCCTCCATTTTCTGTTCTTAGTTGATCTGTGCCTAGGTATGATTATTTATATTAAACATGCTTTTGGTGTAATTTCCTGACCCACTTATTTTTAAAACTCTGAGTAAGGATTTTTACCAGTACACAGAGCTAAAAGAGACTCTAAACCTGAGCTTCAAATTAAATAGAGCCTAAAAGCTGTACTTTGCTCAGGTGTTCTAGGACTCAATTTGTGTCACCTTATTTAAGTAGCTTGAGTAGGTATTCCTAGATAGAGTCAGGCACTTCCTGCATTGCTAACCTCTCAGAGTACTTTGAACTCTGCTGGAATTGTAGTATGTGGCATGCCATGTGACATTTATTTACTTACACAACTGCTTCTAATAACAGAATGTAAATTCCTTGATGGAGAGAGATGGTGGTATATCTCTATAATCCCAGTGCCTCACAGGAAGCAGTGTTTATAATGATGCTCAACACATTCTTATCACACATATGTCATTTAAATTTTGAGTATTGGAGCCTGACAAAGATAACTCCTAAATCTACTTGAAGTCTATGACAGAGCACTTATACTGGATGGACTAAAACAGATTTTATGTAAGGCAACCACAAAACCAGCTAGTTTCCTGCTATCTGGAACAGAATAAGGAAACCTGATTAAGCAAAGAGACTAGAATAATGACCCCTCCCAATAATTCACAGTAGACTTCCAAGCAAGGTCTCTGTAGCAAATATATACCTATTCCAACAAGGTCCGTATGTGTTGAGTTCCTTTAGCAAGATTTCTTTGTATTTCTAAAAGACACACAGGCAAGAAATGTGGAACTCCCTCAAAAATGTGGGGTCATGGGATCCCTGGGTGGCGCAGCGGTTTGGCGCCTGCCTTTGGCCCAGGGCGTGATCCTGGAGACGCGGGATCGAATCCCACGTCGGGCTCCCGGTGCATGGAGCCTGCTTCTCCCTCTGCCTGTGCCTCTGCCTCTCTCTCTCTCTCTCTCTGTGTGACTATCATAAATAAATAAAAATTTAAAAAAAATGTGGGGTCATGTTGTGTGGATGATAGCAGTGGGATGGTGATGGCATAAATATAATTGATGCAATTTCAAAGATGCTACCAGATAATTTTTAGACTTTTTTTTTTAATCTCCTTTTCTCATCTCTCATTTGGGCTAGAAGTGAAGAATTAAAAAATAAACTTAGCTGCTTCTTAATGTTTGTTTCTCTTCTCCTCATTGGTAATAGCCCGGTTTTGTCCCCTGTTTACTGAGTACTCTGAAGGATTGGACTGATGTTTAAGACTTAATTTAATTAAGTTTTAAATGGCGATTTGCTTACTCCATCTTCCTTTCAATTTGCATCAATAAGCACCTGCCAAAAGAATATTTAGAAGGATTTTGATTGAAAGTTTGTTTTAGTAATTATCATGTCAACCTCAGGCTTTCTTGTTTTTCTTTTTTTATCACTTCTCCATCTCAATACTTTCTATATGTTAAAGTGTCCTTGATTTTGAGTCAACATAAACATAAAAACAGTTCTTTGAAAGAAGAAGAAAAAGAAACATGACTTCCACAGTAAGACACATTTTGATTCAGAAAAGTAAAGATATTTAAAAAATAGTGCATTGACAACAATACTCAGATTTTACCTGAGATGTTTAAATGACCTCATACCAGAGTTGTCTTTACTTTTTCTTCAAAATAATTCAGGAAATTGTCCAGTCCAGTGAAAGAGTTTCTAGATCCAGCAGGCTATTGCTACTTCCTCCATTTAATGATAGAGAAAAAATGCCAGTCTTATAAAACTTGAACACTTGTCCCTTGAACATTGTTGAGCTATGATCTGAGTTGTTCAAGTTTCTCTCATCATGGTCCAGATTCCCTTGCCTCCTACTAAATCCTACTGCTCCTTCCTACACACCCCTACTCCCCAATTTCAGACACTGGGTAAATCCAACCATCTGTTTCTTTGTTTCTGCTTCAGAGATGCTGAATTCCAATTCTGAAAAAAACATATTTTGTTCTTTATTGTCTATTTTTCCCTGCAGATTCACTCTAGCCATCTCTGTCTTGCTGGAGACTGGCTTTCCTGGATTTGATTGCACAGACTTACCAATGTCTGCCAAGGATCATAGCTCCTATTGAAAGGCCCTCTCTAAAGCTACACATCTCATTAATGATCTATCCTATTACCCTCTCAGCTGTCCTCCCCTCCCCAACCTGTGGCTAGCTCTAGGATGCTTCATCCCCAGGACACTTCACCAATTCTCGATTTTTCTTTACCCTGCCAACATGGGTTGTAGATAAACCTTTGTGAAACTCTTCTCAATTACTGCTTTTGAGTAGTGTGCTGTCTTTTTCCTGCCATGACCCTTACAAGATACAATCAGCCTTACACAAACACACACACTTACATATATAAATTGTTAAGTACATAAAAAGATACAGTAAGAAATCTGATCATTTATTTTTAGCATTATAATCTTTCCACATTTTCATGCTAAACAGAATTTACTTTTATTTTTAAAAAGATCAATATGCATAATGAAATGATAGAGTAACATGATTTGACATTAACTTTGCTCAAGGTATTACTAGCCAATATTTTTTTAAGATTTTATTTATTTATCTACTTATTTGTGGGGCAGGAGAAAAAGAGAGAGAGAGAGAGAATGAGAATGCACAAGCTGTGTTGAGAGGCAGAGGGAGAAACAGACTCCCCACTGATAAGGGAGCTCAATGTGGGGCTCAATCCAAGTACTTGAGGATCTTGACGTGAGCCAAAGACAGATGTTTAATTGAATGAGCCACCCAGGTGCCCTGCCAATATCTTTTTCATCCTTAGTTAATTCCCTAATCCATCACAAATCTGAATATTTTCTAATATTCTCTGCATATACAATCATCCTATGCTCACTTTTTTTTTCCACCAATGGAGCTTTAATTTCAAGGAAGAATAGCAGGTACAACTAATGTGAATTCCTCTAATTTCTTTGCTATCACTTCAGAACTCCCGAGCTTCAATAATATTAGCTATTTTCCTGTCTCCAAGAACTCTGAAGCCATTTTTCTTTCCAAGATTTACACCTGCACCTGAACTCTGAAAACCATCTACTCTTACATTCCATGAGACTTATCTCTATGAAGTACCTCTTTGATCTCTTCAATCCCTAGTCTTATCCTCTTCACTGATTTTTTTCCTTTATCCTTCGTAAATATCTTCCATTCTCTGCCTTTAGTTTTAAGAGGAAAATGCCTATTCCCTGTTATCATTCAACCCCTTACCATTTGCTCTACTCCCTGTTCTTTATTTTTTCTTATTCTCTCCCTTTGAAATTGTATTTTCAAAGGTCATCATGTCTGTATATTTATCAAATACCAATGGCTTAACCTGTATCTGTGGCATCTGAAAGTTCTGAGAATGTTGGTTTTTTCCTGAATTCTCTTTTCCCTTGGCTTCATTAACACTCCAGGCACTTTGTGCTTTTAATTTCCATATAGAGATGCTTTTTGTGGGTTTCTTCATTGACTTCTTCTTTATGTTCCATTTCTTATAAGCTTTCTTGGTATGCTCTCAACCCTTTTCTGATTTTACATACTTTTGGGACTTCATATTCTTTAGTTGAATGGTCACAAATTATATTGTTATCTCTCTTTACATTTATAAAAATTCTCAGCTATTTCTCAGTGTCTAAATCCAGGAAACATGAAATTTGGATGTTGTTTTGATGGACTGCTTCATTTTGGGTCTTCTTTGAGATAGTCTCCAAAGCAGACCATTAAACTTTACCAAGCTAAGTCTGCAACAGATTTCCTTGCTGATTCTTTATTTCACCTTATTATTAACTCCAAACTCCTTTACACAGTTAAAGCCATTCTAAAATCTCACCCTGGAGCTCTTCCAAAATCATGTATCTCATACCATCTCCTTCTTACATGTACTCTGATGTCCTTCTTTTCTTTAGAATAAACTCTAAACTTCATAGCATGGTACCCAAAGCAGGTCTATGTCAATGCTTTATTTTTTAAAGATATATTTATTTTAGAGAGAGAAAAAAAGAGTGTGCACACAGATGTTGGGCAGGGCAGAAGGAGAGGAAGAGAGAAGCAGGCTCCCCACTAAGCTTAAAGACTAATGCAGGGCTTGATCCCATGACCCTGAGTCATGACCTGAGCTGAAATCAATAATTAGATGCTCAATGGACTGAGTCACCAAGATGCCTTGACTCTACTTTTTAAAATTTATTTTTAGATTTTTATTTTTATTTATTTATTTTTTATTTTTATTTTTATTTTTATTTTTTTTTATTTTTTTTTATTTATTTTTTATTTATTTATTTTTTATTTTTAGATCCAACAATGATGATCTATTTGGTAGTTTCTGAGTAGATCATGCTTTTTATGTTGTCCCCTAAGAATGCTCTTTTCCCCATCTGTGTTACTAAAATACTACTCATTGCTATAGTCCAACTTAAATCTTTTTTTTAATTTTTTTTATTTTCATTTATTTATGATAGTCACACAGAGAGAGAGAGAGAGAGAGAGAGAGAGAGAGAGGCAGAGACATAGGCAGAGGGAGAAGCAGCAGGCTCCATGCACCGGGATCCCAACGTGGGATTCGATCCTGGATCTCCAGGATTGCGCCCTGGGCCAAAGGCAGGTGCCAAACCACTGTGCCACCCAGGGATCCCTCCAACTTAAATCTTAATAGTGAGTATTAAATGCTCTCTTTTTCGTACTATCATAACATGTTATTTTGCAACCATATTCCCTGCATATTTAGTTCTCCTTCAATACATCATGAGCCCCAATGTCTTCATATGTTACTGAAAAGTGAATATAATTTTTGGGTCATATTATAGCCAAGTTTTAAAATGGAGATATGAAAAGGTGAAAACAAAACTATTGTCTAGGACTAATATGTTATCTTATTAATTTATTTCATATAAATAATGATTTTTAAAGGTATAAGTAGGTCAATAGATAGATACTTGGAGATCTCTCATCCTCTATTTTTTTATTTTTTTATTTTTTAAAAGATTTTATTTATTTGATAGAGAGAGAGAGAGAAATGAGTGGGGGGAGCAGGGCAGAGAGGGAAGGAGAAGCAAGACTCCTTGCTAGATCCCAAGACTCTGAGATCATAACCTGCTGAAGGCAGACGTTTAACCAACTGAGCAACTCAGGTGCCCCATCCTCTATTTTAAATAATTACTAAAGAGCTTTTAATTGTATATATTTCTTAGATATATTCTCCTAGAAAGACTATTTACCCTTTCAATTTGCTTAGCAAACTATTTCTCATATAATACAAATGTAAACTTCAGAAGTGTGTCTCTCTATATTACACCACATTCTAAATTAAAAGTGTCTAGATAAATGAGATTTATTACAATCCAATACATTCTCCTTTTCTTTTTATGGTACTGCAGTATTTTTAAGGTCTTCATAACCATTAATTACTTTTATGCTTATGATATTGCTATGAGCTGGGGAGAAGAGAAACATTATTTTCCCCTGGTTTAAGTATAAACAAAGAAAGGGACAGAAGGCTTTGAGTAATTTATTAAGATCAACCATGAGATAGAGACAAGTCATGAATCCAGTTTTTCAACCTCAGTTATTGTGCTTTGCCCTAGAAAGGCTACTTTCATGTTGTGTTCCCGCTCTACCAAATAGATTTTAAAACATTCTAATTTAATCACAAATTTTACTGCTTTTTGCCTATATTTTCAAAAAGAAAATTAAAGTGTGGCAGGAAACTACTGAACTCATGTGGTTTCTGGGTTATATGAGCATCATTTCCCCCAGGTGGTACATTTTTATAAAACAGGCTCCCCTATATTTGGTCCAAAAGTGAAAGGTTGTGATTTTCCAGGTTTGCCTTTTACCTAAAATGAAAGCCACATGCAATCCAAGAAAACCTAAAACAGCGTAGTGGTATATACTTTATTGATGCTATTCTTACAGGCCTAAGTACCTGTTAACAGTATTTTAAAACCTGGAAAATCTTGTGCAATAATCTTAATTCCACTCCTCACCCTGATACACACACACACACACACACACACACACACACACACACACATTCCTCCCAAGAAATGGAAGGCAGCCAGTCCATTCATCACTTTCTATTGTTTAGATTATGTGGAATCACATTTACCTTGGCTGACCAGACTTTTTACGGTAAGAGTTAATCCTTTAAAGTAGATAGTTCAATAGAGCCAGCCAATGAGGACAGCCAAATAAATTTCAGTATTCTGGGAATGGAAAGGAAATTGCCAAGAAAACATAATCCCCTGTAGATCTGCCTACCTGAAAGGCCAACCTAAGCTTTGAAACCCACCCTGTTGATGGCAAGAAGCCCAGAAAAGTGAGGCACCTGACTCCCTTAAGCCAAGAATCTCTGGAATGGGAGAGACAGGTAAGCGATGAAAAAGAGCCTCATTCTAACAGCACAGATGGCCAATGCCATCCCCGCCAAATGGCTCACCAGGTCTGACAAAAGGGGGCAGGTGATCCAACAGACTAAAGCTGAAACGACTGTTCTAAATAGTACTAGAAAGTGTGACAGGGATGGGGGAGGCGGATAGAAGCAGAAATAGTCAATTTATGGAAAAATTATTGTCATCTCCACCTGGCAGCACGTCCTTTCGACATCTGCCTTCCTAGGGCTCCTGGATTTTCTCAGCCCTGGCAAGTGGAGATCAGGTGCTTGGGCAGATGATATACTTAGTTCCTGCTGGGATGCAGGCTGAGTTGCTGCGCTTTGTCAGTTCCACCCTCATGATTGATGGGGTGGTGGGAAAGTCACCACTCCATTGGCCCAAAGGCTTTCTCTCCCTCCCATTAGAGAACCAATTCTGCAAACAAAAGTGGATGGCATTCAAGAGTTACAAAGGGTTGGGGAAAGAAGTCACTGATAATAAAGGAGATAGTTCCTTCTCAGAAAAAGTGATCAATAGATGTTTAGTTCTGTTTTTCCTTTCAGATTCTTTACCTGAGTGAGGTTATATATTCACAAATTTCTCCTTTGTAATGACAATTACAAAATTACCACAACCACAATTACCTCTTTCATCCCAATGCTCTTCACATTTCTATATACAGAAAACGTCAGTGTAGATCTTTTTAAAGCAGAATAATGAGATACATCCTCTGCCCTATTTAGTCTAATCCACAAGAGAATTGGAAAGTTCCACAGAGAACTGATCAGTTCAACTTTCCAAGTTTATCTTATCGGATTGGCTAACAATAGACCTCCCTGAGAGAGGGGGAAAAAATTGTTCTCCTGAAATGCTACTATTGAAGAGTCTGGGCATAACATTTCTAGAAACCCTTTAGATGTTTCTAGATGGACCATCCTTAGGAGTTTACATATCCTTTGATCCTGGAGTCTATTATCTAGAACTTACCTCTAAGAAGGTAAGCAGAAATGTGCACAAGAATTTATCAATTAGGATCTTCATTGAAACATTAGAAACTTCCATTATGATATCTATTACATTAGCTATGATATCCTTACATGGCAAGCTTCTAAAAAGATTCAACCACTAAAAGTAATAATGTCAACAAATACTAAATTAATATCATTATCGGTATGTTCTAAGTTATGCTATGATAAAAACAACAAATTCAGGGCGCCTGGGTGGCACAGTCACCAGGTTTTGGCTCAGGTAGTGATCTCAGGGTCATGAGATTGAGCTCTGCATCAATGCAGGCTTCATGCTTCAGCATGGAGGCTGCCTGGGATTGTCTCTCTGTTTCCCTCTGTCCCTTCCACTTGTGCTCTCTCTTACTCTCTTTCAAATAAACACATATATATTTTTTTAAATTTTTGTTTATTTATAATAGTCACATAGAGAGAGAGAGAGAGAGAGAGAGGCAGAGAGACACAGGCAGAGGGAGAAGCAGGCTCCATGCACCGGGAGCCCGATGTGGGACTCGATCCCGGGTCCCCAGGGGTTTATAGAAATTTCTGTTCATGTCTTCTGTCAATTTTTTTACTAGATTATTTGTTCTTTGGGTATTGAACAAATGAGGGTTGATGGAGAGAAGGAGGTTGGGGGAATGGGGTAACTGGGTGGTAGGCATTAAGAAGGGCATGTGATATAATGAGTGCTGGAGGTCACATACAACTGATGAATCACCGAACTCTATCTCTGAAACTAATAATATACTATATGTTAATTGATTTTAAGTAAAGAAAAAAAAAGAAATATAGGTTTATATATTGCTAACATCACATATCCTTGGTGGGCTGAATGGGAGTTTTGCTCCTTTATCTTACTATGGGATAAAGCCTGAGGTAGGTTAAATAATGAGACTCCATCATATCCAGATCTAGATCTGTGGAGTCTGTGAATGTTACTTTAATTGGAAAGGAATCTTCCCTGGATGTGGTTACATGAAAGGTCTTGAGATGAAGAGATTATCCTTGGATTATTCATATTTCTATATATCACAAATATAGAAATATAGAAATATTTGTAATCACAAGTATCCTTAAAGGAGAGAGGAAAGGGATATTTGATTACTGGCAGGAGAAAAGAGGGCCATTTGACAGAAGCAGAGGGAAGCAGAGAGAGGAGGAGGAGAAAGTCAAGAAATGCAACCATAGGTGTTAGAAAAGACAAGGAAATGAGTTCTTCCTTAGGTCTCCAGAGCGAGCACGCCCAGCTAACATCTTGATTTTAGTCCTGTAATAATATTCATTTTGAACTTCTGGACTCCAGAACTGTGAGAGAATAAATCTGTGTTGTTTAAAGCTAGCAAGTCGGGATCCCTGGGTGGCTCAGCGGTTTAGCGCCTGCCTTTGGCCCAGGGTGTGATCCTGGAGTCTTGGGATCGAGTCCCATGTCAGGCTCCCGCCATGGAGCCTGCTTCTCCCTCCTCCTGTGTCTTTGCCTCCCTCTCTCTATCTATCATAAATAAATAAATAAATAAATAAATAAATAAATAAATAAATAAAGCAACCAAGTCTGTGGTGATTTGTTAGAGTAGCAATGAAAATCTAACAGAGAGGTGAACAGAAGAGGCATTATCTTGATCTTTGCCAGTATCATGGCACAAAGGAACTTTGTTAAGTTATACTCTGGAAGTTAAATGTTCTTTCCCAGAAGTAACACAAGTTACTTCCACTTAAACTTCACTGGTCAAAAATAACTGATGCCCCCCACCCCAAACCTTAGGGCCTCAGGAACCCCACACGTCCCTGAAATTAGGAGAACTAGAATTTTTGGTTAGTAGCACTAATGACTATTCATCATGTTGAAAATGTGGGTAATATAGTAAGTGAAGATCAGGTTATAAATCATGTTCTAGAACAACGGTGCTACCAACATGGGAAAATAAGGCAGAAATGTATACCTGTACTTGAACATAAAAAAAGAGTCTGGGATGAATACTGCAGTTTTTTTTCTGGAAAGTTAGGGTACAGGTGAGTTTTCTTTTTCTTTTTAAAACATTTTTAAAATTTTAAAATTTTTATTTTAATTTTTAAATTATTTTTATTATTTTTAGTTTTTACTTTTTCTCCCTTTTAAGTGTCATCACGAGTATATATTTTTATAACAGTCAAGAAAATACACTTTTCCAAGTAAACTAACAGGTACATGCTAGTTTAATAGTGTACAAATCTAAACCTAATATTTAAAACATAATATTAATTTGTGAAAAATATAAAGTCAGGAGTTGGAGACTATCACAGGTTGAAGGGTTTGAGAGGAAACTGAAGTCCAAAAGATGACAAAATTCATCTAAGACATAGCAATTATGTAATATTAGACTCTGAGCAAAGCTTTCAGCTTTCCTGATTCAAAGGGGAACACTTTTTTAACCCTAAAGCTAAATTCCATTTTTTGTTTACTTACTAAAAATTGATAGTCACTTTTTTTGCATTTCTTAACCTCACAATTTCAATGATGATTTTTAGAATAACGGAATCTTAGAATTACAGAACCTTAAAATATAACTATTTAATTCACTTTCCCCCTTTTCACAAGGGAGATGCCAGATTCCAATAACCTGTTTCTATTTTGGAAAGAGCACACCATCTTTTCACTAATACCTCCCAAACACCAACCAACATTACTAACTCAGAGGTGTCTTTCAAATAATGCCAATACTTACAACTAAAAGAATAAAATGGTGGCTTCAGATATGGTGTCTATGATATCATAATTTATAAGAAATGCTTATATATATATATATATATATTTATATATATATATTTGTCTTTATCCATAGTTCCTGGCTTACAGCTCCAAAACCCCCTGGAATTTCCTGAACAATAAGAGCAATGAGAGAATCTTTTGTTAGAATATTTGGTCTTGGAGCACCTGGGTGGCTCAATTGGTTGAGTGTCTGATGTCAGCTCAGATCATGATCTTGGGGTCCTGGGATCGAGTCCCAATTGGGCTCTCTGTTCAGTGGGGAGTCTACTTCTCCCTCTGTGTTCTGTCTCTCTCTCAAATAAATAAATAAATAAATAATAAAATCTTTTTTAAAAAAAGAATATTTGTCTCTTGTCTTCAGTTCCTGAAATCTCTTCAGAGCCATGAAGGATAACATGGATGTCTTGTTATTCTGAAGAAGCTCTACCACAACAGGATTTATGTTAATGAGAGCGACTTTTGCAAAGCACCTAAGATTGAGGGCTGGTTGCCTGGGGAACCAACCATGAATGGATGGTTGGAACTTCCAGTCCCACCCTCGGATTCAGGGGATGGCAGAGGGCCACAGGTTCAATCAGTCACCAGTGGCAAATTAAACAGTAACGCCTACATAAGAAAGCCTTCATAGAAACCCAAAAGGAGGGGTTTTGGAGAGTTTCCACATTGGGGAGCCAGATAACTTCACAAACCACCGTGCTGGGACCCAAGCTCCACAAGGACAGAAACCCCTTTGTTCAGGACCTCATCCTGTGTGGCGATGTGGCACCAATATGTGTCCTTTAATATCCTTTGTAACAAATTGGCTTTCTATGGTCCCTCTAGCAAATTAATTGAACCCGGGGATGAGGTCAAGGGAACCTCATTTTTGTAGCTGGTCAGTCAGAAGCACAAGTAACAACCTGAGCTTGTGATTGGCCTCTGTAGTGGAGAGTCGTCTTCTGAGACTGAGCCCTTTGGGTGAATGTGATTCTAACTTTGGGTAGATAGTGTCAGAATTGAGCTGAATTCTCACACACCCTGCTTGTGCTGAATGGACACCTACAGTACACACACACACACACACACACACACACACTGGAATTGGTTCCTGGAACATAACTTAAGTGTTCTTGGGAATTCAGCTGTATTTGTTTGTCAGGGCTGCCATAACAAAGTAACACAGACTGAGTGGCTTAAACGACAGAAAGACATTTCCTCACAATTCTGGAAGCTAGAAGTCCAAGATCAAGTTATCAGCAGTGTTCGTTTCTCTCCAAGCCACTCTTCGTGGTCTTCCTTCTCTATATATCTGTGTCTTCATCTTCTTTTCTGATAAGGACTCCAGTCATATTGGATTGGTACCCATTCTAATAGTCTCATTTTAATGTCATTACTCTTTAAAGATCCTATCTCCAAATACAGTCACATTCTGAAATACTGACGGTTAAGACTTTAATATATACATTTTAGTATATAATCTCATAATATCAGGTTTTTGAGGAAGAGTTTACTGACATACCAGGAGACCCTCTTTTTTGAAACTGATGGATACTCTACATCTTAGAAGGAAATTGCGGTTTAGCTGAGTTAAGTATTATTTGACCTAGCCTTTATATTCATCCTTGGAGACCAAAATCTTCTTGGAAGAAGAGACATATATGTATATTTAAATTTATAAACACGTTCTGCAGTCCTCTTCCTTTTGTAAGAAATCTGCATACAAGCACATTGATCTTCTTGGTGCTTGTACTTCAACATGACATTTGTAGAAAGCAGAAGCTTCCAGGAGAATGGCAATTTACCTCATTCCCTGCTGTAACACACAGCAGGTGTTAATTACTTTGTTATTTCAATTGATCAAAATGCCCCTAATGCCACAATGACTCTGGGCACACTTAGCAAGGCTATCCTCTACTTGCATTTATTTAAAAACCCTGCCTCGAGTATCTATTTGTTCATCCAATATTTTGTGTTCCAAATTGTTATTGGCTCATTCTTACCAGAATATGAAATGAATTCCCAAATTTGACCCTGAGACATGAATTTCTGACACTAATTGCAATGAGAATATAAGGAGGAGCTAATGTTTATTTTATTACAAGACAAAAATCATGTCAAAATTTAAGTCCCTAAAACTCACCCTCATACAAATCGGGGCCATTTTCCCAGTCCATGGGAAAAGGGCTTCAATGCATAAGTAGTAATGTGCGTGCGCACGTGTGTGTGTGTGTGTGTGTGTGTGTGTGTGTGTGTGTCCTACTCAAATGCTTACCAAATACAGCTAAGTTGGAGCCCCTTGAGCTTTTTGTGATTTAAATGCACAAACTTGGTTCATGGAGCCAGTCACTCAGTATAATGGGGGAGGCTGTCGCTGCTGCTTCTTTTATCCACTAAACAAAATGTTTCTGGTTTGATATTTCATCCACTTTAATCTTAGGAAAGATCAAAAGAAACGATGAACATTCTGTTCAAGTCCTTTGACTATAAAGCAATTACATTTCAAAGAAAAAAAAATGAAGAAGGTCATCCTAGAAGTAGTGAGTCTAGGTCTGCATAGTCCTCTACCTGACTCTGTGACACCTAGCAAATCCAGATGCCACTCAGAGCCTCAGCTGTCTCATCTGTCCAATGGCAATTAGCTGCCACCTAGTAGCTACATAATGCATTATAGCTTAGAAAACACAATGAACATGTGATGCTTACAGCTGAATCAGCACCAGTGACAGGAAAGGTTGATTAAGAGATCATTTACCATATGAAGATCCTGAGGCTCAGAACAATGAATTGCTCATAGTTGCAGAGCCAATGAGTATGGAACAGTCTCATTTTCTAAAGGTAGAAGGGTAAAAATAACACATGTGCTTTTGGTATTTCCTCCTGCTGCATAACCTACTGTTTTATTAAAAAAAATTAAGCCAACTTTTGGAAAGTTCGCAATAACCCAGCAAAAAATACTCAAGCCAAATACCATTTACTCATACTAAAGAGATCCAAGGATAACATAAATAATTTATATCTCCAGACAATACAAATCCTATTTTGCTTCTACATAATTTCATTTGAACAAACAAAATAACATGTGTGAAATCATCCACAGTGTCTAGTTTATATTAGGTACTCAATATATGTTGGTTGAATCAAAAATTATTAAGCCTATTTTTTCTCATAGGTTTTTTATTTTTATGGGTTTTTTTTGGGGGGGAGGGTTGTTCTTGTTGGTGTTTTCCTTCAGAACTGTTCTTTCAGCACGCTCCATGAATTATGCTTGAGGATATGTGAAGTCCCAGGAATGGAAACAGGTTTTGGTGGAACCCATTTTCAGAACAAGGACATCAAATATCTTTTCCAGAGTTATGTCTGGAACATTCTTTATTTCCAAGAAACCTTACTGAAAACTTAGAGATAAATCTAAGGTTTTATTTTTTTTTAATTTTTTTTAAATCTCAGGTTTTAGAATGAGTAGATGCTATATGAGTGGTGGCCTTAGATGAATTATCTCACCAAATCTCATTACTTTCAGCCTCTCAATATATTAGGTTCTATTACTCTATATACTGCTTTATGATTATTCCTACATAGCTTTATATGCTTTCTTATAAGCAATTTTGAGACAGGATCCATTAATTCCTTTGTTTTTCTTTCCCATGAAAGTATGAGTGCAGCAGGCAAAGAAAGTAGGCTTTGTAGTTAGAATACTTGAAGTACTTTGAGTACTGGACTCTCAAATTATCAGGTATGTGACCAGAGCAATTCATACAGCCATGAACCTCTGATTCTGTTTCCAAAAATAAGGATGTCGACTAAAATAATTCACAGGGTTTTGACTCATTCGTAATCCAGTGAGTCAAAGCAGATGAAAGAGAGCTACAGTGGTACAAGAACTATACAAATGTAAGTTCCAAACCTTAAATGTTTCATTTTTGAAACTGTGTATTTGGGGGACAGGGGGTGCTCAAATATGTTATATTTCAAAGAATCCTTTGCAATTTGATGTGTCCATATAATTGAGTTATAACCAATGGGATGGGCAGAAAGTGACACACGGTACTTTCAGGTCTAACTCATAAGAAATATCTCATACAAGCCTCTCTCCATGTCAGTTGATTAGACGTTAATGCCCAGAGTAGCCCTGGAAACTACACAGTGACAAATGGTAGAGCCCTCAACGGCCTGGGTACCTGAATAAACTCATGGACTAGAGCCCCATCCCATCCTGCTACCAATTGACTTTACATAAGTAGGAATTAAATCTCTATTGTGTTAATGCATTGATAATTTTTAGTTTATTGGGTCCAGCAGCTATCCCAACTCTAACCAATTAAGTATTATTATTAAATGTCAGCCAATATCATTTTATTCCAATATTTGTGGTTATTTCCAGCTTTTCTGTGTTGGCAACACACTTTAAAATACTAGAACTTTTAGTGGCACACTGAAAAGAATTAAATTCGGAGTTTGTGAAACCCAAGGGATACACACAAGGAATTCGATGTGGGATTGGCAGCTCCAGTAGTGTTGGTTACTTCAAGGCATGGACCACAAACTCCAGCAGAGGTGATCAGCAAGGCTCTCCTAACTCATTCCATACCACACTGATCAAAAGATTATCTCTAGCATCCTCTCAGCTCTGCCAAGCGATTTTAGTTTGCAATTGCTTTCATATTTTCTTTGAGCCTCTATCTTTTATCTTTTATCATATTTTTGTGCCTGTTTCTTTTATCTTGAACACTTAACTTATGGCTCCTAATTCGTGTTTATCACTCTATAGTTCCTTGTACAGAACCTGAACAAACTAGGAGTTCAACAAAGGTTGGTTTGTTATCTTCTGATGTGAATCTAACAAGCATTGCCAACCCTTGGCATCTGAGTCATGGTTTTCAAAAGCACATTCATGTACTGAGCCCACCATAACTGTGAAACCAGAGGGGCAAGATTCCCATGTACAGATGGGAGAGCATAAGCTAAGAGAGATCAATTACATTTTCACGTTTCCATGACTAATAAGAGGCAGGTCTGAAACTAGCTCTATTCTTTCCTTATTTTCAATCTAGTGTTCATTCTACTGAATCACACACAGTTAACAGCAACATTCATTGTGTTCTGGTGATGACAGAGATAGCCTTTATCCAGAAGGCCAGGGTCATATCAGAGCCCTTACAGATTATCCTCCAAAATAGAAATGATCAATATACAAGTGACAGCTAAGGCTTTTACCCCTAAGGGCCTATTCTGAACATTTTTTTGAATGAGTACTATTTTTGAATAAACCAGGTTTTCTGGATTAACTTGATAAAACAATTGCAGTAGTTTGCCATAATGGGGAAGGCTGCTGTGGTCGTTTGTGTCACAACTTTTTAGCAAAGATGTTTAAATGAGGTTTCATGTACATATAGAAAGGCTATTGGAGGGGAACCTGGATGGCTCAGTTGGTTAAGCATCCGACTCTTGGTTTGGCTCAGGTCTTGACCTCATGGTTTGTGAGATCAAGCTCCACGTCAGGTTCTACACTCAGCATGGAGTCTGCTTGAGATTCTCTCCTTCTGCCCTTCCCATGCTCTCTCTCTAAAATAAATAAGTAAATCTCAAAAAAGGGGGGGAGGGAGGGGCGGGGGGGGGGGAAGAAAGGCTATTGGAATCTGTTCCAAACTGAGCAAACTGAGAAGATAAAGATGGAAAGGGAGGGAGCTTGGAGTACTGAAGAGGTTACAGGAACATCACATAAGACTTGGCAGAGAATGTTAGTTAGCTATCCAAACTTGTTGACCCCCCTCTGGCCTAAAACCAGATTATATCTACAAGTCTGTTATGTAGTTAGATGTGTTCATATGAATTAGAACCCTCAAATGGAATGTGTGCAAGAATGGTATGTGCCACTTCTAGGTCTGATTCATAAAAAACAACTGACGGGGGATCACCAAGAATTTTTCTCATAGGAGTAGCCACAAGAAGTAAGGAGCCTGGATCCATGTATAATCACATGGAAGAGAACATTTATGTCAACAGGACTACATCTATATCTGGGTTTTTTTGCTATTTACTCTTAGTTTATCCTAACTAATACAAGTGGTCAGCAAAAGTATGTAAAGTAGAACTGAAGCTAGGAAACAAGCAAATAAGCAAAATACTGATGTCCCTCTGAAAGGAAATAGTTCTTGTGAAAGAACAAGCCACAGAAAGAATAATTTTCAAAAGGAAATTAGTTGATAAAAATATAGCATCATCTTTTAGGAAATTCCTGTTATTCATTTATTTGAAAGATAAAATATTACCATTTATCATTGAAGCAAATGGCTGATTTTAAAGACAAAAGAAAAAAAAAAGATTGAAGTTTTATTTCCTTCCTAAATATCTCAACATTTGGTCTAAATAAAGTTATCTGAATTGAAGTGCACAAGGCACTCTCCAAAAGTAATGATCGTGACTTTTTGTGAATAATTTGGGAGATTAAGAATGATTTATGACATTTCTAAAAGCCATAGAATTGGTTAGTGTTTGAATTTGATAACATTGGATATCAGATCTACCACAACTACTTTGTTTCGTGAATACACTAGCTAGCTAGCTACCCATCTGTTATGGGCTCTGAAATCAGATGACTCGCGTTATTTCCAAGCTATGTCACTCATTAGTTGTAAGCTGTGTAACCTCTCTGGGTGTTTTTTACCTGCTGTGATATTGAGTTTGTACGTGTAATAACCACACAGGTGTACCACTCAGCTCTCCCACTATAAGGAGTAGATTGACTGGCTCCCTGGATTCACCCTTAGGTTCAGCAAAGGTACCAAGCAAGGCAAACCCAATGCCTACAACATTAGGAACATCTTTCATGGGCAACTTTAGCTTAAGAACTCCTCTCTAAGTTCCTGGCTGGATCTTTCTTAGGACTGCCTGAGAGTTTGAGACTCTTCAACCCAATCTCCTATATCACTGACTAAAAGTTCTCCCTATTTTCTTTGGCTCCCTCCCCTTTATCCTTCACAGCTATTTTCTCAATAAATCTCTTGAATGTTTAATCCCATCTTGAGGGGCCTGTAGTAATACAAAGTGTGTGAAGGGCTTGGCGCGGAGTAAGTGGTTGATTCATATTGGCTATTATTATTCATATTCTTTATATTCTTTTAAAATAAGAGATTCCCTAAGCACAATGATAATGTGGCAACCTTGAGGGTAGGGAGGATTCAAAGTACACATTGAAGGTTAGGGCACAACACGTACAGCTTTAGTAAATCTCACATCATAGGGAATATTATGATATTGTTACCTAAAAACTATGAAATATAAGCAACAACAACAACAACACAGGAGGACTGATTTATAATCCATGGCTGGGATTAAATGTCTTTTTTTTTTTTAAGATTTTATTTATTTATTCATGAGAGACACACACACACACACACACACAGAGAGAGAGAGAGAGAGAGGCAGAGACACAGGCAGAGGGAGAAGCAGGCTCCATGCAGGGAGCCCGACGCGGGACCCGATCCCGGGTCTCCAGGATCAGGCCCTGGGCCTGGGCTGAAGACGGCGCTAAACCGCTGAGCCACCCAGGCTGCCCAGGATTAAGTATTTTTTAATTTGGTTATATAAATTTAAAATCCTAATTTTAGAGATGTGGAGAAAAAAAAAATGGAACACATATTGAACATTTGAATTTAAAGGTAAAAAAATAAAATTAAAAAAAATGAATTTAAAAAGGTGTACACAATTCAGCTCTTTTCCATACTTTTTGTAGGTTCTGAGAAAAGAAAGGATGAAAATGATGTCTTGAAAAAATATATTTCTTAGATAAACAAAGAAACAAAACCAGAGCATGATTTTCCATTTGCAAATTCTTAATAGCAGGCAGTCACTCCCGTATTTACTGAAAGCCCACCCCAGGCACAGTCCAAACCTATGGGTTTTGGGGGTAGAGCCAAAGAATGCAGGATTATGGTCCCTGTCATTGGGCTATTGAAGACTCAAATGAATCTACATATGTGAGTATTTGACTAATGAATGGTAATAAGTCCAACCCATGTACAGAAGTGCTATAAAAACCTGGGTAAGAAGACTAGCTCAAGAGCAAAAACAATAATAGTGATTAGCACTATTTCTTGCATATCTACCATGTGCCAAGCATTTAAGGAAGTTATCCCAATAAATCCTCTTTACATTATTGGGAAGTCTGTATTCTTTTGGATCAGAAATCTGAGACATACAACTGAATAAGAGACACAGGATCTTAACATGGGTTTAAAGGGGCCCGGGTCTTGGTTCTTAACCACTGAGAGTCCACAGTGGATGCAATACAATGAGTTGTCAGGAAAGACTCCTTTAAGGGAGACAAATTTTGAACAGTTAGCATATGTTGTGGAAGACGATAGAGAAGCAAGTATTCCACGAATGGACTACAGAAGCAAGAACAAAGACACACAATGGAAAGAAAGCAAACCATGTGTACAAGAGAGGAAAACAGCCTGGCCTCTCAGTATTAGCAGCATATTGCCTGGGGAAGTAGCAAGGGATGAGGCAGCAGAGGCGGAGGGAAGTAGACAGTTGATACACAGCCTGAAATGCACACAAGGCAGGTCTGACACTTGCTATGGGGGGGGGGGGGAACCCTGCCAGCGGGGGGGGGAGGGGGTCCTGTTGTGTTTGATTCCTGGGCCTAGGATCAGGGCATGAGGTCAAAACTCTGGAAATGGAAAGCATGGAGTGAAGCAGAAAAAAAACAACACCAGAGGAAGCGTTAGGTATAGCTGGGTGACACATAAACAACACATGAGGAAAGAAGTCAGCATCTGTCGCCGTGCCAAGGAACAGCAGGCTGTGCTGGACAGTCCCCCAGGACCTCACCCAGATGTGGCACTGCCTGCCTCGGTGTGCACAGCATCAAGGGGTCTCTGTTCAAGTGAGCTGACCAGAATGCAACAATCAGGCATCCGCAAAGCCTGCCAGAGGAGTTTTGCAATCGCTCCTAACCCCCTCGTTTCCCAGACTAGTAGCTAATCCCCCATGAAAAATGCTGGAGCAGCAGCTCCCTTCTCCAGGGGCATCATCGTGCTGTTCCGCAGCTCAGGGCGGCCCACACTGGCAGCTAACAGTCGGCGGCTGCCACGCCACCGGGCTGGCTAATCAGTGCTATTATGCTGTAGAAAACCTCACTGATGTGCCTCTTAAAATTTTACCACTGACACACCTACCATCTGACACCGTGCAATTAGCCCTGTGCTCTTGGAGCCCATGGTAGCGGTAATATTACCACATCAGAGAAATCGTTATTTGAGATTCAGAGCAGCCCGTGTACATGCAGAGTTCCTATGCCCTTCTAGGGCAAAGGATTGAGGCTGTTATTCTTTATATTGTCGAAAAGTGTTAATTTTCCAGAGCATTTTCTCTTAAGGAAACCACTGTGCTACGTTGTCATCTGATCCATTACGGTTAACCCCACTGAGAGGTGTTCCTCCTTCTCCAGACTACGCACCAGTACCTTGCGGAGCATTTCCCTGCGTGTATGACTGGAGAAGAATATGTGTTTGGGAGCTCTGTGACATTTCAGTCCACCAGATAATCCGTGACATCTCCCTGGGTGTTACACACTCTCATGTCTTGTCCTCAGTCCAGAATACTCCACTCCCTGCCACACATACGGTCACACCCATAGACACACACCTGCTCACACACAGACCTGCAGCAGAGAGACATGCACAGACACACACACACATGCACACAGACATTCATACACACAGAAGTCAGACTCAAATCTAATCTAAATATAGGACAGATGGGGCGCCTGGGTGGCTCAGTTGGTTGGCATCTGCCCTCTGCTCAGGTCACGATCCCAGGGTCCTGGGATCGAGCCCCAGGTTGGGCTCCCTGCTCAGCAGAAAGCCTGCTTCTCCCTCTCTCCCCTGCTTGTGTGCTCTCTTTCCTCTCTCTCTAATAAATAAATAAAATCTTTAAAAAAATTAAAAATAGGGCTAACAGGACAAGGTAAGCTTCCAGAGAAAAATGGTGCTTTAAGATTTTCCAGGTACACAAAGCTGGCAAGGAAATGGGTGTACATACTTTGAATGGCATTCTAATATTAAAAAAAAAAATCAGGCCTATGATATACCACTACAAGTGTACTTTTGAACAATGAAGGCAGAGTATTAAAACTCGGTTCTTAGAATTTCAGATACATATAATTGTCAGGGGCATGGAGAACAGCCAGTGGCCAGGGAAGCTGGGAGAAGAGCTTTTTTGAGCTGTAAACTAAACCATTGTGCTTCTGCTAGCGTGATGCTTTGTGGAGGAGGAAGAAATGTGTTCAGGGAGCCCTATTTACACACCACCTCTTCTGAGAAGCAATGCAAATGTGCCGGTGAGGGGCATCAGGGAGGCCTGGGCAGGGGATTAGAGGGTTTAGGATAATGTAAAATATTCCCTCTGGGGCTGGTTTTATAACTAGGGAAGAAGAAAGTCTCCACCTTTCTCCAAATCTGTTTTTATCCATCTGTAGTCTCAGGAACTGAGACAGCTTTCCTGCTGCAACTTAAAAAAAAAAAAAAAAAGGAAAAAAAATTTGAACCTTAGTTCCCCAAACGTTCAATAACTCTTCTTGCTACTGTTGTTTTGGAGGTAGTTGGGCTCCCTATTTTTTTCTTTTACTTCATCGCCTGTTCTGAAATCTGGGCCATTTCTTGGGAAGTGCCAAGAGAAAACAGTTTTTTGCTGAATTTCCAGCCGGAACCTTTAGGAATTAAAATGTCCCAGTATGCCAGTACTTGTACTATTTCTAGTCATGTTCTGAAGCAGATTTAAGTAAGAAAACGGAATTTCAAATTCCGGCAAAAAAAAAAAAAAAAAAAGAAAAGAAAAAAGGCATCTTTATCTTGAAAATACGTTGAAGACTTTCCAAATTCCTTACCTGTTTGTTTGGTGTGGGAGGTGGTGGCTACTGATCAGATAATAGGGCTACTGAATATTTCCAATTACAGGAATGTGTGAAATAGACCTGCTCTCTATTTGAGTGCTGCTTCAGAAGTCAGCCCAGTGGCTTACGCTTATGTACTTGAGTATCTTTACAGCACAGAGAATTTCCTTTTTTCTTTTATCATACTTCAGATTCCCTCCATGTATAGGTAAACAAGCTTGAAGAAAATAATTGAATGCAAAGACCTGAAGTCAATGTCGGCACGTCTTCTAATGAGCTATACCCATAGCGAGCTGCTATCCCGATGAGACCACCTGCTCCAGGCAGACAGATGGTGGCCCTATGGGGGTCATGGCTCCCCTTGTAAAGAAAGCTGGAGTCACATACGTGCACAATTTTGGCAGGAAGAAAAAGACTGAGACGTTGACACTTCCCAGAAGAGAGTAGTGACTTTGTTAAAGAAATGTCAGCACTCTCAGCTCCCTTGGTTCCCTACCATGTTGCTGGGTTGGGCAGCCTCGTCCCTCCTGAAGCTCACTCCACTAAGAATAGAGTGAGAAATTAGCATTCTCAGAGGCTCGGCAATCATGCAGATGGAATAAAGCTGAATGTGTTGAGTAACAAAAATAAAACACAGGGCAGAGCTTCTATTTGGATTCACACTCTCCTAATCGCAACCATACAGCACTGTTAGATTTTGGATGATTGAAGATGCCATTGAGAGGGGGCACAAACGAGTGATACCGAGAGGGGTTGGATATGGACGAGAGGGGCATATGGGAGAGGAATTCTATTTTTAGAATGGTGTGTGTATGAGCTATACCATGAGGAGATCCTTAGGGAGATGAACTTAAGGAAGAAAATTTGTCATTTTAGTTGATTAAAAGTACGCTCTGTCTTCTAGTAAACAAATTAACAAAATTCACATGAAAATGTGACTACAGAAGGCAAAAAAATTAGATCATCTCTTTGTTCTTTAGAAAATATAGCCTTATTTTTATTTTTTTAATGTTTTAAATTTTATCTTTTGAAACATGGCTTTGTTTTTACGTTGATGTTTGAGTGTTAAAGACTTTAAAATCCCTTTTCGTTTGTTCTGGAAGCCATGTTTTCCATTGTTAGAAAAAACTTTCATTGCATTTATTACGTAAACAATAGATGGATAAATTCATTCATTCACTCATTCAATCAGTCATCTCTCCAGTGTGGAGCACTATCTTGAAGGCCATTAATTCTTGGTTCCCACCAACTAAATGCCTTGAGCATTCCCTAGTCATTGTGACAACCAAAAAAAAAAAAAAAGACCCCCCAAAAAACAAAAACCCCAAAACAAAAACTACTCTACATACTACAGGAGGAAGAATAACCACTGCCACCCCACCACCCCCAGCTTGAGAAGTCTTCAAAAGAGGCTATAGATATAAAACAAAAAACATGGTTCCTAACTCCAAAAAATGAACAGTCTGGTGGGAAAAGAAGTATGCCAAGTGTAATCATTTATTGATGTATCGCCACTCAGTCTTGTCATTTAGAGTGTGATAATCAGCTTAGCGCACAGCTCTTCTCTTTCCTGAGCTCTGCCTGGAGCTGTGCTCCCAGAGCCGTGGTGTGACAAGGGGGGTATGTGGCAGAGAACTGGGTGACAGAGGGCCCCCTACGTAATTGACTATGCTAGTGTGGCGAGTTCTATCTGGGACTGACGGCCTCTGCTGGAGGAACTATCTCCAGGTAGGTGCTATGTGTCTGATTTTGCTGCTCACCCTCAGGGTACACCTCCATTGCTGATGAATCCCTCCTCCGAGAAGCACCATTAACTCCCTTTGGCCCTGCAGCAGCTCATATTCCTGGTCTGCTGTCCAAGTTGGGTTCTCCATCTTTAGACAGAGCAGTCATCTGAGCATCCCCTTAGCTCATGCTCATCTGTGCCTCTGGGCTCCCCTGTGTGGAGCCATAGGAACAAATGAGGACCTCCTGTTCACTCCTAGAGGATCAGAGAGTACTAGAATGGAGTGAGGAGCATTGCCATACCCTTCCCAGATCCAGAATATCACAGTTCCTTCAAGCATGTCATGGAATCTCCTTCATTCAGTAGATCTCCTTCATTCAGAAGTCTGTGGGTCAGGAAGGGGGCACCCTGTACGTACAAGCATACTACCCAACTTCAGGAAACACAGGTCAAGCACTGAAGAGGGACAAAAGGGACTGAACAAGTCAACTGGACATATTTTTGGACTCCTTGGACTCTCTCCAATGAATCCCTGCTCAGGAAACAGTACCAAGGGGAGTCTGATGGTTCTACAGCTCCACAAACATTCATCTGGGGGAAAAGCTCTCCATCTCTATATTGACCTATAATAAGGAGAAAACCCCAGTGATGATGATGCTAACATTCACTGTTTGCTTACCTAACAGGATGTCCAAGGGACTCAATATACCATCCAGCAATATATCATTTTTTTTCTTATAAATTTTACTTGTGTATTTATGACTATTACTTGAATTGCAAGATTCAGGATGAGACCTTGCATTCATACACGATAGTGTCCATTTTAAACAGTCTACAAGAGAAGGGGACCAAAGTATCTTCTTGCATGCAATATTCACTTTTGTAAGGGAGCTCCCTAGTCCCCCAGAGTCACAGAACTAAGTCACATGACCACACCTAGACTAATTACTGGGAAAGGGAAAAGAAATGATAACCCTGCCTAGAATCATTACGATTCATACTCAGGGGATGAGCACATTACCACACAAACTTAAGGAAAGCCAGGAAAGGATACTTTTAGACAAGAAAAAAGGGGGAGTGTGTTGGGAAAGCCCCAGAAGAGAAATCAGCCACATCTTCTTTTAGGTATGCCTGAACACTGTAAGGGATCCCTTGAACTTACCTTTAGGAGGATAAAGGGAATATCCAGAGGGAAAGGAAAGGAAACATATTTATGTGCTCTAATAATTCTAGTTATTTCCCTTCTCTTTGCTGAGTGTTTCTTCTGTTGGCTGGGAAGCTGGGTAGTTTGGTTATGGAGATGTCTTCACAACTTATAGCAACAACTGTAGGAAAATGCCTGATCCTGAGTGATAACAAATCCTAGGAGGTCCTCTGAATTAAAAATGTAGGAACCTTGATCCACTTAGTATCTTAGCAGAAATTTTCTACACAGTGGAAAATTCTGACAATATCCTGTTAGACTTGAAAATGCTGTGAAAATGTTAATTGCTCTGTGGAAACACTTAAAAGTTGAGTGTAGCACAAACAAATACTACACGTGAGTGCTGAGATGGAATGCTACAAATTGGGAGCAAATAGTTCAAGGACTAAACTTCATTTCCCAATAAAAAAAAAACCCGACACTTCTTGGAGAAGAGGATGATTCTAGGGCTAAGGTAGGAAATACACAAGATGAGCCTGGAATATCTTGTCAGACCAGAAAATCCAAAGAATTTTTCTGTCTGTGAAAGGGATAGCTTCGCCAGCCAAAAAGAGCTCCAAATGGCCAAAATGGAACAATTCAAACAACAAAACAAATTACATATTATTAGATTATAACCTAAAGTATGAAACAAATATGTGTGATTTCATACTAATATAAATGAAGAATTCTAAATAGTATTTGTAGATATTTCCGCCTCTAGAAGATAGAGTTTAATAAACTTCCTTTCCAGCCTCTTTGAGGATGGTAGGTTCACTTCCAAAGAGAGTATGGAAAGGAAAAAGTAGTAACTTCCAGGAAGAAAGGTTTCTAACACTACCTTGACTGAGTCACCAAGGTCAATGAAGTCATTTGGATACCACATACTCCCAAAAATGTATGATGTGACGAGAGAGGGACTTCATCTCTGTAATGCTTTCCCCCAAACCTACAACTCCAGTGTAATAATCACCAGGGAAAGATCAGATAAACCCAAGTTAAGGGACATTCTACAAGACACCTGACAAGCACTCAAAAACTATCAAGGTCAAGACAAACAAGTAAAGACTGAGAAACTGTCACAGGCCAGAAATGACTAGAAAGATAGAATGGTGTAGGGTAATGTAGTATCCTGGAGTGAATCTGGTAATAGAAACTGACATTATGTGGTGAAAATCTGGAGTTTAGTTGAGAGTCTGAATAAAATCTGGAGTTTAGTTGAGTCGTGTACCAACATTGGTTTCCTGGTTCTCTTAACTATACCATGGTAACATGAGATGTTTACCTGGAATGAGGTAGGGCAAATTGGGTGAGGGCATCTATGAGAACTTATACCATCATCGCAACTTTTAGTAAAATCTAAAATTATTCCAAAATAAGAGTCTCTTTAAAAACATGAAGGAGAGATTGTAACAAAGTTTTCCTCAACAGCAAAGTAATGGCCTCGTCAGAAAAGATTTTATATGTCATCTATGAGATACTGGAAGAATTTTGATTGGAGAGGAGAAACACAGTCAGGTTTTCATTCTAGAGATTAAATTGGAAGCAGTGGGGAGAAAAGGAGAGACAAAGGATGGAGAGCAAAAGGCAAGAAGGGTGGTGTGATGAGCTGAACTACAGAATTTCAGCCAAAAGGCTGTGCTACAGCCTGTGTGCCTGCGTGAGAGTGTGTGAATGTGTGTATACCTGATGGCAGACAGCCTCAGAAAAAAGATATTTCTTATCAAATGCTGAAAAGGGAAATATATACATTTTATAATAAAAATGAAACATAGATCACTGTCTCTGTTTGGGTGCATTAGCTCTACTAACACTCCTTTCAGTTGTTTTAATGCTATTTAAAGAAATAGACAAAATAAGAGCATTGTCTGATTTGAAAATAACGCTGGGGATTTGATATGAAAAAAAAAAAAACTAGGAACTAGATTCTGGTGCTTTATCAGCTCTTAGCTATGTAATCTTGGTCTAATCACTTCAATAGGACCATTTCTAAGTGGTTTTTCCAATTCTAAAAACAAGAAGATTGAAATAGAATGCCTTTGATTTCCAAGATACCTATCAGAGATGTTGTGATGAAATTACTACTTCTGGAAAATTATTGGATTAGAAGATGATTAATCAGTTTCATCTAGGCCCAAGGAGAGAATTAATATTTGTTGAGTGCTTACTAGTCTAAAAATATTTTTTATTATTAATATATATTTTTTTATCCTGTGCAGGTAACATTGGCCTAACCCCCATAAAATTACTTGATTAACAAGAATTCACTTCAAACTTTGCCATCACATAAAACTTCCATGATTTTCAACATGAAGATCCATGACTTCAGCATTTCCAAGCAACAAAACTTATTTTGTAGCTATGGAAGTGTGTGCAGTTTTAAAATTGTTCATAAAAATAATTTCTATGCTTAAAGACTTCTGAAAAAGAAATCAACCATGAACACGTTAGACAGCCTGTTCCACAGTGGGTGTTCACTGATCAAAAACAGCTAAAATGTTGAAATTTTATAGCCTGCATTAATTTTTTTTTTTTTGGTGAACTATTACTAACACAAGTAAGACATTTATTCTGATAAGGTGGAAGTGAACAATTTAGCACTTTTAAGAAAATTTCCAAGCTGAGAAATTTGACATGATTCCACCGAGACAGGACACCAAGTAAATAAAACTTATTCATCATTTAATTACATGCATTTATTTTTCTCCTGAGGAAGGCTGAAGCAAAAATATTAATCATAGCATTTACACTTCTGTGACACATCTATTTCCTATGGCTTCCAGTTCCTAAGTTATTTCAGATTAGAGTTTCTCTGACATTAAAAAACTCACCTATTTTGGAATTTAAAAATAGACTGAGCCACACAGTTTACCTTTTAAAATATATAGTGTTGTACTGAGGAAGCTCTTATTATTGGCAGTTTCTATCATATTTACATGATAGAATTCTTCCTCACAAAGTATAACATGTAAAACCACATCAGAAAACTTTCTGTGGATCCTTTAAAATAAAGACTCATGACTAGCCTAGGACAGGTAAATATACATGACTGCAACCGAGTTTAATTATATTTTAGGGCCATAAAGGAGGCCTTCAGAAGCAACAGAAAGAAAATCTTTGCAAGATGGTTCTGTAAATAATTTTCACTCTCTGAAGAAACTTTTGGGGAGAAGGAGTGCCTTATATTGGCCTTGCCTTATAAATTAGGGTAGTAAATCTAACTCTGATCTGTCAGAAACCGCTGAAGCTCATTTCCACTCAGCATTTATTTGGCTCTGTTTCAATTTATGCCATTACTGAATAGCTTCCTCACTTTTAATTTCATGAAATTTAGAATGTTGAAAGCCCACATCAGGCATGAAAGAGGAAAAAAAAAAGATGTATGATTACAGATATAACTCAGCAGAACACACTAAAATTTACATGTCCTCTGAAAAGGGAACCTGATACTGGAATGACTTTATTCTGACAGTTTTAGAGAAATAGAGGAGGAAATAGACATCTTAATTGGGGCACACCCTCATGCCCCATTTTAAATGAGCATTACATCAATATCCTCACGGTTTGGATTTTGCAATAACACACTGTTTTTACTCAGCTTTCTGACCCTTCATGCTTAATTGCATCCCATTCCTTCTATTAAACCAATACTCACTTTTCAACTATTTTGAGATTCTTCCAGGTGTTAATCAAACAAGAAGGAAGCGGCTGTCTCTGCAAGATCCATCTCTACATGTTCCTATGGTGTCTCTTAGTCATTGGGACAGCCTTGACTTTTACTTTTGTATCCATGACCCATATGATAAATGCCACCTGAACAGTAACAAGAAAGGAAAGAATAAATGGAACACAATATTAAAGAAGCATTTTAAAGGCATCTAAAAAGCCCAAGCAACACTTTTTCTTTTTCTTTTTTTTCCTAACACCAGAACTCACAGTCCTTGATCTTCCAGCCTGTTATTTCAGACCACTGAGCCATGTTGCCTCTCTGAATAAATGGACAAAGACTTAGAAATGCCTTTGCAGTGTGGAATGACTTTGGAAAATACATTGCATCTAGAACAAAGAAGCAATGGTGCTTTTCTAATTGATCTTGTTACCACTGCTCCTTAAATCTGAGGTCCACTGCTTTCATATCATTGAAAGACTACGTAAAGATCCACTTCTGATACTGGCAGAGCACAGAGCTACAGCCAGTTTCAAAAATAAAACATAAAATTCCTGATCCGATTTATACACATAGACTGAGTGTATAAGAACATTTCATTTCAAAATTAATGCATGAGTGATTCAGAAGATTTTCAAATGATTGAGAATGAATGTCACTTGTAAATATGAAAAAAGAAGAAATCGACATAAAAGCAATAGCACTGGCATATAATTATTTTTAATATATTAAAAGATATTTGGCAAATATGACCAAATGCTCAAGCCTTTCCTCTTTCTGGAAAAACTGTTTTCTTAAATAGAATGGAGAATAAAGAATATTAACAATCAATCATTGCATCTTTCCTGAGTTTGAAATCAGGAATCAGATCCTTGGAGTCTGTGTTTTCCAAAAGGTAAAGCAACTGGCCTTCCATATATATGAATTTTAAGTAAATTAAAGCATCACTCCTTAGTTTCAATTCTCTTACCTGAGGTAGATATAATTTTCTATTACCCTCAAGACATTCCTTATCACACATGTGACACTAAAAAAAGTGTTTACATAAGATTTTGTGGGAAAGGGGGATCATACTCACTCTATAGATGCTTTGATACTTTTCTTTTTTAAAGATTTTATTTATTTATTCATGAGAGACAAAGAGAGAGGCAGAGACATGGGCACAGGGAGGAGCAGGCTCCCTGCGGGGAGCCCACTGCAGGTCTTGATCCCAGGACCTTGGGATCATGCCCTGAGCTGAAGGCAGATGCTCAACTGCTGAGCCACCCAGGCATCCCAAGGCTTTGATACTTCTTATAAACAAACATATGCCTCCATTGACTTGATTTCATATTTATTTTCAAAGTCTATGATGGTATACACTCTAAGGTTAAGCAGTCAGATGAAAGCAGTGTTACTACTTCAAATGTACACATTGTTAAATACAAGCCTGTGATTCACTTTCTTCTGCTTTCTTTATGATAATGATATTTTAAGTAATAAAATGTGTATCCTCCATATAAGAAACATTTACGGTAAAATAGATTTCTGTTCTCTAAAGTTGACCTCTAAAAGTTCTGGCAACATTTTGGAAAGTTTGAGATTTCTGTTTTTCTCTATTACTGCCCTCAAAATAGAATATCCAGAAATCAGAACATGCTTTGGTAGTTATTGATGTTTAATGACAGTGCAGACTGAAAAAAAGATTATGAAGACATTTTCCTATTAGCAGAATGAAGTGAAAATCCAGTATACTTTCTATGTGTTCCATTTCATACATGCTATCTGCTACTTTGACTCAGAATTGAGTAAAAGTAATTCTGTCCAAAAGTCATTGCTAGATGAGGGGGATCCTGGGTGGCTCAGGTGGTTGAGAATCCGACTCTTGATTTCAGCTCAGGTCATGACCTTGAGGTCCTGGGATGGAGTTCCACATCTAGCTCCACACTCAGTGAGGAATCGGCTTGAGAATTTCTCTCCCTCTCCCTCTGTCACACCCCTGCTTTCCCTCTCTAAAATAAATGAATCTTTAAAAAAGCATCACTAGATGCTAGATAAACAAAGCATCACTTCAACTGAAATCATACTTAGAGAATAAAATAAAGTGCTAAATACTACACAGATAACAGGCCTATCTAATCCCACATTTCCTGTTCTACTAGTCTGGGATGACATTGAAGATGCAAGACTGGTCATCATGGTAGTCCTTACTGAGAGTCAGCAATTCTACTGGCTTTTCTCTGTGGGCACTCACAACTGTGATTTCCTAAAACCCTGAAGGTAAGTGACTGTGTAATTTGTTTTCACAATGAGATGTGGGCACTGATGATAATTCTCCATCTTTCTCTACTCCTGGGTCAAACATAGTACATATTCACATGTTAATAGGGAGGAATGAGAAGGAGTCCTTAAGTGATAGGCAGACAGGGAGAGAGACAGAGGCTCTCTGTCCTGGAGACCAGGTATGAGATAGGAGAGCAAGAATAAGAAATAAATTAAAAAAAAAAAAAAAGAAAGAAATTTTTACTGTTTTAAGCCACTGAGATTTTGAGGTTGTTTCTTAATACAACATACCTAGCTATTCTGCTAGATAAATACCCTTTTCCTTAAAAATAGGTTTGGAATTTTTCTATTATGCAGAACAAGCAAATCCCTACGATGCCAACCTATAAAGTTAATTCTCAAGGGGAAATGGCACATCTTTCCCTCTTCTAGAATATTACCCAAAATTATTCATAAGAATCCTGATCACAACCCAAAGAAATAGGTTCTTTTGGGCTACAGAGTCCATAAAACAAAGAATTGTTATATGTAATTTACCTAAGACTTCTCAAAATCATCATTATGATAATTTCTGTATTTTCTCTCTTCCTCTCTCTTCCTTCTTTCCTTCCTTCCTTTTTTTTTTTAAAGATTTTATTTATTTATTCATGAGAGACACAGAGAGAGCAGAGACACAGGCAGAGGGAGAAGCAGGCTCCTCGCAGAGAATCCGATGTGGGCCGCAATTCCCGGACTGGGATCACGCCCTGAGCTGTAAGCAGATGCTCAACCACTGAGCCACCCAGACGTCCCTCTTTTTCTCCCGTTCAATCAATCTTCTTCTCTCCAGAGTTTGACTGGATAAGCCTAAAAACATATTGAGCTATGTCTACGTAACTTTTAAGTAATATATAGATATAATATAGGTATATAGTATATACACTACATATACTATATAATATGGATACGTAGTATATAATATAGTAAATATAATATGGTAATATGTATGATATATAGATATAGATATATAGATATATAACATAATATCTATATACACATATTATACATGTATATAATATATAATATTAATATATACTCACATATTATATGTCATTTAAATACACATATACGTATGCACATATATATTCATATATATATATGTATGTATATGGCTCAAATACCCTCTGGAGAGTCATTTGAAAAAGATAAACACAAGGATAACTTTGGTCTGTGATAATAAAGATCTACATAGATAAATACAATTTTAGAACTAGAGGAAAGGCTTTTCATTGGCAAATAAAAGCTTACAAAAATCCTATAAAATAACATACAGGATATATTTCACTTCTTTTAAAGCACTGCCTCTCTTGTATTTAATAAACCACGGGATCCTATAAATCTTTCTTGCATTTTTGCAGATGATGAGACTATGGAAGAGTTTTTCTAACTCATTCAGACTGATAATAAACAGTGGAGCTGGACTTTAAACTCAAGGCTGGCCCCAAACCTCTAAGTTACATAAATAGAAGTGGTCTTCTTAATCTCTACTCCCTGCCCGCAGAATATGGCTACAGCATGGGGTTAATGGAACCCCTGAGGCTTTCTAAATAACTTTTGAAAATTAATGAGCTTATAGAAACTCATATTTCAATAATTAACATACAATTTTAGAGCTCATTCAACTACGCCTCATGAATGAAATTTTAGGTTAATGAACCTAAATAGACTATTATCCATGGGTCAGACAGTTTCATAAATGGCTCAGTGAGAAAAACTATCAAGTGACTGTCATTTTCCATATTGTTTATAACATTAAAAGTGGAATTCTTATCTATAGTCAGAAAAAAGTCATTTTGTGATGCATCACCATTTAAAATAAGCGGGAGTGTGTTGTAATAGCCAGCTCCACTCCCACAAAGTGCCTTTTTGTGCAGAGAGGGGGCTTGACACTGATTTGTAGATATATCAACTGCTGCACTCTTTGTGCTGGACCCACTAAAATCAGGTAAAGAAACAATAAATACGGCCCCAAGAAGCTCTTGAGAATGTAGATGTAATTTAATCCTTTCATTACTAATTCCAATTTTTTTCTTCCTAACTTCAGTGATGATCTGAACAACCATTCCCATTTCTTCCCAAAATCTAACTCAAAACCAAAATTAATTCCTCCAAAGACTTTCCCTTAACATAGATGAACCAGGCACAGTACTGAATATATTTTCTACCTTTCCGGTGGAACCATAACTGATCTATCTATCTACACACACACACACACACACACACACACACACACACACTACATATACATACTTAATATGTAATGTATAACATATAAACAGATATAAACACATATAATACAATACATATATTTATAAATGAAGGAGGAAGAGAAACAGACAGATACCTATATGCACACATATTTATTATAAGAAATCTGCTTACAGAATAACTGGGAGGGTCTGAAGTCTCTAGGCTAGGCCACCAGGAAAGAGATAAGGGAATATCATGGGCAGACTCAAATTCACATACATGGGTAAGCTACTGTTTACAGACTGAATTTCCTTTTCTTGGGGAAGCTTCAGCTTTTCTTTTAAGGCATTTTAACTGATTGAATCATGCCCATACAGATTATCCAGGATCATCTTACTTACTTAAAGTCAATTGGTTAAATTTTAATTATATTTGCAGTAATACCTCGATTAGTGTTTGATTGAATAACTGGATACTGTAACCTACACAAGTTGACACATCAAAAAAATCATCATAATGGAGCTTTGCCCACTTCAACACTCTGCTTTATTTAGAGTTTCCTTTTTTATCAGTCTGGCCATAATCATTACTTGGCTATGCCAATGTTTAAAATGTAAGGAGATCCAAATGTCAAGGTAATACACACTGCAGCATCCTCTGAACAATCTCACCCGCAACTTTTCTTCCATTTTGGTTAAACATCACCTCTTTACTTTTTGTGATGGCAAACATACCTGAGTTTTTCTCCTTATTGTGTCTATTGCTTCTTAAGAGTTTAAGGACCTATACATATTCATTAACCTTATAATATTAAGTTGCTAACTTTAACTTGCCTTTATATTTTTGTATATATTTTCTCATGTAGGAGAAAGTAAACTACTTGTGTTCAAAATTATACTGCCATCTAACTACAGGTAAAAGACGGACCTGCAAAGTCATCAGGTTGAAATGAAGAAGATGGAAAGGTATGCTGAAGATTTGGAAGGAAATAAGTCAATAATGTAACAAAGATCTACATGGATAGTAGTTATTAACATGACTGATTAATCGAAATATCAAATCAGAATGTACAGGAAAACACTGATTGAGAAGCAATGGTCATGAAAGACAAAACAAGAAGAATCAATATACAAAGATTTTGTATTTGTTAAAAGATATAACAACAAAAATTTGAGAGGATGGAGTAATCAAAAATCCAATCAAAAAAATATTGCCTAACTCAAAGAAATATTTCTGTATGAAGATAGATAGGATTTATCATCTACCAGGAAAAATCAATAAATTGGCATGTAGCCACATATCTTTACAAAAATATTTAAAGAGTCAAAGAAAGAATCCTCTCAATGCTAGGTAGCAAAAACAGGTTATATTCAAGGAAAAAATTAGGCAGGCCTCTCAGACTTTTATACATCATTAAATCTGAAAAGAAAATATGAAGAGAGGGCACCTGGGTGGCTCAGTGGTTGAGTGTCTGCCTTTGGGTCAGGTCATGGTCCCGGGGTCCTGGGATAGAGTCCCATATCAGGGTTGCTGCAGGGAGCCTGCCTTTCCCTCTGCTTATGTCTCTGTCTCTCTGTGTCTCTCATGAGTAAATAAAATCTTAAAAAAAAAAATATGAAGAGAAAATATCTACAGTCTTTTGAATAAAATGAATTGGAAATCAAATTTTATACCCATTGAATTCTATTTTCTACAGATGCATGGAAAATAACACTGTTGTTATCATACTGTCAACCTTTTATAAAAAAGAAATAATCAAAATAATAATTGGAGATTTCTTATGGAATATGGTTAGAGACAAACCAGACTGCAAAATCTGTTTTTTTCAAACTGATAAATTTATAAAAACAAGTAAGCCTGCAAAAATGTGCACCAGCAGTAACAGAGCAAATGAAGATTAAAATCCAATGCACATTTCTGCAACCCAACCTGATAGAATAATTTCTCTTAGTCTGGACAAAATACACAAAGTAACTATTTTCCTGCAAAGCAAGAAAGCAAGACTAATTCTGAGAGGGAGGATAACATATCAGGTATGTTTCATATCTAACCTGGCTTTGTGCCTGGGGTGTCTTCCCAACCATACCAAAGGACAGTGGAGCCCATTCTGGAGAACATGATGATCTCACTAAACCAAGAAGGCAGTGATCAGGGATCCCTGGGTGGCTCAGGGATTTAGCACCACCTTCCGCCCAGGGCATAATCCTGGAGACCCGGGATTGAGTCCCATGTCGGGGTCCCTGCATGGAGCCTGCTTCTCCCTCTGCCTGTCTTTCTGCCTCTCTCTCCCTCTCTCTCATAAATAAATAAATGATCTTAAAAAAAAAAAAGAAGGCAGTGATCAGAGTACAGAATTTAGGCTGTTGAAACAATTAGAATTTTTTGTGGGGCAGGACCCTGGCAGGAGGCACTGCACAAAGGAGGGAATATAGAATTCTTAGTGTTGATTTCCTATTGGTGTTCTGGGGCATATGAATGGTGACTTTTGGAGGCCTAGTAAAAATAAGCTGCAGCAGAACTGGGAGGTGAACAGAGATACAAGAGCCATGTGGTAGGACTAACAACAAAACCAAGATCTGGCTTCAGAGAAATACAAATCAAAACCACAATGAGATACCATCGCACAACAGTCAGAATGGCTAAAATTAACAGGTCAGGAAACAACAGACGTTGGTGAGGATGTGGAGAAAGGGAGGAACCCTCTTTTTATAAGATTATTTATTTATTCATGAGAGACACACACACAGATAGAGAGAGAGAGAGAGAGAGAGAGAGAGGCAGAGACACAGGCAGAGGGAGAAGCAGGCTCCCAACAGGGAGCCTGATGTGGGGCTCCATCCAGGATCACAGCCTGAGCCAAAGGCAGACACTCCACCACTGAGACACCCAGGTGTCCCAGGGAGGAACCTTCTTACACTGTTGGTGGGAATGCAAACTAATGCAGCCACTATGGAAAGCAGTATGGAAGGTTCCTCAAAAAATTGAAAATAGAACTATCCTACCATCCAGCAAATGCACTACTAGGGATTTATCCCAAAGATACAAATGCAGGGATACGAAGGGGCATTTGCAACCCAATGTTTATAGCAGCAATGTCCACAATAGCCAAACTATGGAAAGAGCCCATATGTCCATCAACAAATGAATGGATGATGAAGAAGTGGTGTGTGTGTGTGTGTGTGTGTGTGTGTGTGTGTGTGCGTGTATAATGAATGTTACTCAGCCATCAAAAAAATGAAACCTTGCCATTTGTGATGATATGCATGGAACTAGTACACATTATGCCAAGTGAAATAAGTCAATCAGAGAAAGACAATTATCATATGATCTCACTCATATGTAGAATTTAAGAAATAAAACAGAGAGTCATAGGGGAAGAGAGGAAAAAAATAAAACAAGACAAAATCAGAGAGGGAGACAAGCCAGAAGAGACTCTTAATCATAGGAAACAAACTGAGGGCTCCTAGAGGGGGTGGTATTGGAAGATAGGGTAACTGGGTGATGGGCATTAAGGAGGACACATGATGTAATGAGCTCTGGGTGTTACATAAGACTGGTGAATCACTGAACTCTACCTCTGAAATAATAATACATTATTTATTAATTAACTATATTAATTACTAATTATATAAATTTAAATTTAAAAATATACAAATGAGACAAAACAAAACAAAAAACCAAAATAGATCTTACCTAAAAATACATATATGAAAGACTCACAGGATTAAAAAAATAATTAACTATAAGTGTAAAACTCAGCATCCTTTATGGAAGACAACATAGTTCTGACAAACTCACTTTCTAACTATAATGTTCAAGTTAGATCAAAAGATATTAGAAGACAGTGAAACAGCAAGCATAGAATTGTCCTATTATCAAGAAAGGACAAGAGGAAATATGGAGGGAAGGAAGGAAGGAAGGAAGAAAGGAAGGAAGGAAGGAAGGAAGGAAGAAACCTGGCAAAATAACCCTAATGTAAGATGGAATTAGTAAGTGAGGATTTTAAGAAAGTAATTATAAATATGTTCAATGATGCAGAGAAAAATATGTGGTGAAAAATTAGACTGGGAATTACAGCAGAGAAAGGCAAACAATAAAAAAAAGATGTAATGGAAATCTAGAATTAAAATGTAAATAACTGAAATAAAAAACAAACTAGGGAAACCTAAGAACAGATGAAAACTGTGGAGGAAAGGATCAATAAACTTGAAACAAATAAATAGAAATTACACAATCAGAAATGAGAAAGTTGGGATCCCTGGGTGGCGCAGTGGTTTAGCGCCTGCCTTTGGCCCAGGGCGCGATCCTGGAGACCTGGGATTGAATCCCACATCGGGCTCCCAGTGCATGGAGCCTGCTTCTCCCTCTGCCTGTGTGTCTCTGCCTCTCACTCTCTGTGACTATCATAAATAAATAAAAATTTTAAAAAAAAATTAAAAAAAAAAAGAAATGAGAAAGTTAAAAAGGTGGGGGGAGATACATGAACACAGCCCCAGGAATCTATATCTCAACATTACAGGATCTAGTTGGGGAAAAACAAGAACAGCACAGCAAAAGGATAGGAGAGAGATAATAGGACTAATATATAAAAATACCACTTTACATATTTCAGAATTTCAGCCAATCTCAAGAAGTATCAACAGATAAAAACCAAAAGCATACATTTTACAGGGAAACAGTAAAATGAAACAAATGGTGACTTTTACTATGAAAAAAAGTGGACACTATAGGGTATTGCAATGAGATTACAAAAGCATTTAACAGGAAAAATAAAACCAGTCATTCTAGAATTTTGTATCCAGCAAAATGTCTTTAAATATGAGTGTGAAATAAATAAGTTGTTAGGCAAACAAAAGCTGAAATACTGTCACTTGCAGATGTTCACTATGAGAAGTTCCAAAGGATGTTATTCTGGTTAAAAGAAAGTGATAACAGAGGAAACTCTGATAAACATGATGGAATGAGAAACACCTAAAATGGCAAATAGGTGGGTAAATATTAAAACCTGACTTCTTGACTTTTTAAAAGACAAGGAACTGTTAAACATAGCACACATCACATTATGGGTTTATTACACATCCAGTGGTAAAGTAGGACAAAAATAGCACAAAGGTCTGGGGGTAACTGAAATCATACTGTTGTATATTTTAGGTGAAGTGGTATCATATCAATTCTGAGCATATGCTAATAATTTAAGGATATATTTTCAATCCCTAGAGCACCCAGTAAAAATAAAACCAAATAGCCAATAGAGGAAATAAAGAATACTTCAAAAAATATCAGTTGACAACCAAAAAGGCAGAAAGGAAGAAAGAGGAATACAAAAAAAATCTGTCATAGAACAAATAGAAAACATAAGGTATAATGGTAGGCATGAACTCAACCATGCTGATCATTACATAAACAATTCAATTAAAAAGCAGTATTTCTGGGCAGCCCTGGTGGCTCAGCAGTTTAGCATTGTCTTCAGCCCAGGGTGTGGTCCTGGGGACCAAGAATCGAGTCCCACGTCAGGCTCCCTGCATGGAATGGAGCCTGCTTCTCCCTCTGCCTGTGTCTGTGCTTCTCTCTGTGTCTCTCATGAATTAATAAATAAAATCTTTTTTTTTTTGGGACAGTATTTCTCAGACTGGAACAGCTAGCAAATCCCAACTATATTTCCTTTTTGTGAAGTACCTTTTTTAGAAATTAGTCAGTGAATGTTAGAGCCTCTCAGTTTGTCTGAAAATAACTTTTTTCTTCTGACTGTTGAATAGGGATTCATCTAGTATACAATTCTAGCTAACAAGTTCCCCCTCTCCCCAATATCTGGAGGAAACAATGGAACAGTGTAGTGAAGAGGTAACAGAGAGAAGATTTAAAATCCACTGAATAATTCCAAGTAAATGACACAAAGAGGGACCTAACCAGGAGAGAAGGAAAGAGAAGAACCAAGATAGTGTGATCCTTAGTTTGTGCTACTTGTTAACCTTGGAAAGAGTGGGCAGGTGCTGATGGGCCACAGTGAATTACAGAGTTTTCGGGATACGAAAGAAAGATGAGAGCAAATGTAGAGAGTTTATGTGTGATGTGTAGATGTGAGGCATAAGAAAGGAAAGATAGTAGCTGAACAAAGAATGGGGATTCCAGGAGGGATATTAATTGTAATGCTGTAGGGATTGAAACATGTATAATGATAGGAGGATACAGAGAGGGGGTGTTTGATAATAAATAACAGAAAGGGCTTCACCAGTAATATACATACACCAGATTGTAGAAGGTGAAATCCAAGGAGGCAAACTACATTTCTTACTAAAAATGTGAGAATGTGGCATTTTCTACAGAGGGAAGTAAAAGAACCAGAGTGCCTAATAAACAGAGGATGTGTAAGGGGGGGCAGTAAATAAGATGGTGAAGCCCTTTAATTCTTCCCCATGGGAAGGCAGTGGAGGCATCAATGCACATTATTCTAAGTGTAAATGAGATATATCAAAAGACAGATGATTGTTGGAGAATGGAATGCATCATTTTATAATTTCGGAGATGACAAGGCTCAGAGTTTTGCTTTGGGAAGGAGTCTCTTAAATAAAGTAGGGGAAAGTGTCTTTGGAATTGAGGGAATTGATGGAGATGAGAAGCCACCATGCCGAGGCACTGAAGTCTCCTGCTAGGAGAGCTGGGCTTCAGTGGAGAGGAAGGATGTGATTCAAAGTCTTCAGTGTCTGAAGAGATGCTAGACAGATGATCAAGCTGGAAAGGAAAAGAAGTTTTGAGCCTTAAAGAAGCAAAGAATCATATAAGATGTAAGGGAGTAATTGCTGGGATGCAACATTTCCATTGGAAATTGAGATACTGGACCCTATGGAAGAAGACCAACCTCTCCTAGAGTGGGTTATGGAGGGATGGATGTGGAAAGGAGAACTGAGTTTCAAGCCAGTTAGATAGATAATCCAGTTAGGCTGGAAGACCTAGGAAGTCTGTTTACCAAAAAATTGGTGGAACAATCTGGAAATCATAGAGGCATGGAGATATTGTATAGTATATATCATTTCTGCTTACCTAGTAGAAATGATGGCTTGGGAAAGTATGATTGACCTGCAGGGGCTTGGGTGGGGGGGTCCTCCCTTTTTCATGCTGAGTGGATTCATGATAAAAGTCATGGTCAGAATTAGCTGACCTCATGGTTGTGGGGAAAAAAAAATCCTAGACTAGTGGCTCCCAAATGGTGGTCAGCAGCACCGTACCAACTACTAACTTGTTAGAAATGCACATTGTTGGGTCTTAGCCCAGATCTACTGGAACAGAAACTCTGAGGTTGGGGCCCAGAAATTCACTTTTTAACAAACCCTCCAGGTGATTGTGATACATGCTCATGTCTGAGAACCCCTGACCTCTGCAATTGCAGGATGGTTGTAAAGGACAAACTGAGATCTTTTTATTTTTATTTTTTTATTTTATTTATTTATTTTTTTTTGTGGTTTGGAAAGGGACTCTGAGGAAATGGTAGCTGCAGGCAGCAGGTCAGGAGACAAGGCAGTGGATTTCTTCATGATATTAAAGCAGAACATGTTAAAATGCATTATAAAATATCATCAATGTTAAAAAGCTTTTTGACATCCACAATTTTGTTCATCAGTATATCGACATACTCATCTAATTAAAATATTACTGTCACAGAAAGACAGGCTGATAGCTGTGACATACAAAATACCTAAGGTAAAAAAAAACAAAACAAAACAAAACAAAAAACAAAATACCTAAGGTTGACACAGAATATTCATTCATTTATTCAAAATATATTTGAACACCTAATACTGCTGGATATTATGGGGAGTGAGCTCTGGAAATTTAACAATATGTCAATAATAATAATAATAATAATAATAATAATAAATAGTAAAATTCCTTATGTTCTAGAGGAGAAATAGTGTCCTTCACAAATTATTAAAATGCAAAGCAGGGTGAACTGTTAATTTTTAAAGAAGACTGCATTGTCCGTACTGGAGAGAGAGGAATGTAAGGTGTCTCATGGAGTCATACAAGTTTTTTAATACAATACATTACCACCAAGTTGTATCTTAATTAGCAAAAGATTTGCAAGTAGAATAGCAAAGGAAAATCAGGTACTACTATATATGCAAAACCCAAGTGTTATTATAAGATATGTGGTATGGGTGGGAGAGTAGGATATGTGTGTGTGTGGCAAGGTTTAAAAAAGGAAATTGGGCCATTACCTATGCCTAACACATGCTTCAGTGTTATTAAAACCATCTTTTTTAAATATATACCTCTGAATACTTTAATTGTATTTTCTACAAACAAGGGTATTTTCCTGAAAATACAACCAGAACAATCAGGAAATTAACATTAACACATTGCTACCATCTAATCTTCACTTTCCATCCAAATCTTGTCAATGTCCTTTACAGCAAACAGACCATGTCCAGGATCGTGTACCACATTTTATTGTCATTTCTCTTTAGATTCCTTCAGTTTGGAGTAGGTCTCTGTCTTTTCATCTCATTTCCTTGAATTTAGCACTTTTGAAGAGTATGGGCCAGTTACTGCATAGAATGTTTCTTATCTAGGTCCTCCCTGATGTTTCTTTATGACTACTTTCAGGGTATGCATCTTTGACAGGGATTTTACTTAAGTTATATGGCTCTTCTCATTGTGTTGTATAAAGGGGCATGCATGAGTCTGATCTGTCCCCAGACTGCCAATCTTGTTTGATTATTCCATCTAGATGGTATCTGCTAGGCTTTTCTACCATAAAGTGTCTTCCTTCATTCCTATGTAAATAACTAATATTTTGTAGGAAGGGGTATTTGTAGACATGTGCATTTCCCATTCCTTATCAAGTTTTAATTTCTTCCCCGGATTCCTAGTTTATTCAGTGGGTTACAACTTCTTATTACTTATTTTGATGCTCAGGCTGTCCTCAGTGGGAGCTCCTACCAGCTGGCCTCTGTGTCCTTTTACTTGTGCCTGCCACTCTTTGAGCACACACCTCCTTAGTTTCAGAAACAAGATATTCTGAGATCCTATAATTTCTCTTCCCGAGTGAACCCCGAGGCCCCCAACGATGGAAACAGCTTGTTTATTACTGGGCCTCAAAAAGCATGTGGTACCAAGCACTTGTATTTCTGTTTCTTTTGTTTCGCGGGAAGGAAGCCAAACACAGAGGAAGGCTCCGTGCACATCCCTGAGGTCTCCCACCCAAACCTGAAGCCAGGGAGAAGGCTAACGGGGTTTACCTAGACTCCATAAATTTCCACTATGACTTAAATATTATCTCTCCAGAGCCATATTCTTTCATTCTCGAAATTCCCTCCTTTCCTAGGTGCCTCTAGGCTTCAGTGCTTCTTCCTCCTTGTTTTTTTAAATAAACTTTTGCTTCTGGTAATGAGAGGGAGGAGAGTGAGGAAGCAGTTTGAATTATCCTGTTCTTACACTTAACTACTTCCATAGGGTGCTAAAGTCGAACACATTTCTCCTTTTTGAGTAAAATAGGCCATATATAATTGTGCAGCATACCCCCCCAACATCAACAAGGTACATTTAGGAGAGAAACATCTGAAAGACAGTGAAGTAGTATGGGTTTTTTTTATTCTTGATTTTACTATTAAGATTTAACCAAGGCAGTGTTTCGTGTATGTTACATAATAAAGTTTTGTGTGACTTTTATTAAACCAGTTGGCAAAAAAAAAAAAAAAAAAAAAAAACTGAAATTACCTGAAATTACCTACATTCTTCTCAGGGAAGAATGAGCGTTATTAAATCAGGATCCAAGCACTAGGTTGGGTCATTGCTGTTGAAGTGCGGCTGTTCCCTGATGGTCTCAGTGGGCAGAGCCAGAAGATGTGTGTGGATGTGTCTGTGTACATACAGGCACACCTGCATACACACACTTGCTCACATTTACATCTGTATTCTGGACCTCCTCATTTAGGTTAAGTGCACACCAGCCTCTCTGATGCCAAATTGGCTCCTTCTGTTTGTTTTTCTTCTTTCCTCTTTCTCTATTTGTAGTTCTATTCTCTGAGAGTGATAACCATGACTGTCATCTTTAATTACTTAATTATTCTTACTATATATACACCAATCTCCTTTTGTTATACAATTGATCCAACCCTACCAGTACTCTCTTTTACTCTACTCTGCCTCCAGCACCATGTGCTGTCATCACCCCCCACAGGTGCGAGGTCTCCCTTACCCTGCCCAGGCTCAGAAACAGCTGGCTGGGCCCTGTTAAGGAAACTCTCATCACCCTTTCCGGGTTCCAAATCTCTATGGTGGGCAACCTTCACCAGAATCACCTTCCACACCTTGTTCCAAATTCTGATAAAAGGATCTCCTCTGACTCCCAGCCCAGCCTGGCACAGATTCCCTCCTCACCTTGCCCTGCTTTACACATCTCTAGCCTGGCCAGCCTCCCCACACCTTCCACGAATGCCTTTCTCGTCCTGCTAGGCTCTGACATGGGTAGTGGGATGCCCCATAGCACCAGGAAGACCCTAACAGCTCAGCGCCAACACCCCGTGGGGGGCCTGGGTGCCACAGTTCCAACCACTGCCTTCAGCAACCCTCCTCCCTGGAGCATCCTCTCCTCACTGGGTTCCACCTAATGGCCTTAGGAGTGAATTTCCAAGAAGGGAAACACAAGTAAATGGGAAGGGGAAGAAGAGGAAAAGGGAGAGACAGAATTATCAATATTCAAAAGTGGAAGAAATGATGTGTTGGATTTGAACTTTAGAGAGATGTATTTGGAAACAATTGCCAGGCTGAAGCCATAAGGCTAGTGAGGTCAGTTATGAGAAACTCACATTACGTACGTAGTAGGTCAGATGCTCATACAAGTCTGAAAATTGAACGAGACTGTGGGGTATTTTTAAAAGGAAAAAAAAAAAACACCTCTGAGGCAGAAAGAAATTGACAATAAACTAGGTAATCTGGAGGTAAAGAAGTGAAAGGGTCACACCAACACTGAGCTTTAACTCCAGTGTTAGAATGGGCAGGCGGTGACATTCAATCGTTTTGGAATCCTTTGTCTAAATGATTTTTTCTTTCTCTTTCTTTGATGCTTAGTCTGGCTTCTGACCTTGCTAGGTATTCTTTTAGATCTGTCTCTCTTTTTTTAAGGCTCACACCTATCCCGTGTACCTATAAACTTTTATTATGTCCTTTAAATTTCTAGCTAGAGAACTGTCCGATCAGTAAATATTCCTCAGATAGCTATCTTCTCAAATGATATAATCTTACAAAACTAGCCAAATCTTTCATTTTGTTCTTAGGATCTTATCTTTTGTCATATTTTTTTTCTTCGGTATCATAGCCAGCAATGAAACATATATAGTAACAATCTCGATAAACTACTGTCTACCTGACTTTACACTACTATCAGAAATATGAATCATCAGTAGGTCATAATATCAATTCAAAGCAGGGAAAGTAACATCACTTAAGAGTTATTTAAATTGCAGCAAAGTCAGCAAGCATAAACTTGAAGGTTATTCAATCTCCTAAACTAAGCATTTCTCTACAAGAAAATGGCTTCTATCCAATTTTTTTTTTTTTAAATGGCTGGAGTGAACATCAAAGAATAAAATAGAAAACAAAAAAAAATGGAGCCTGTTTTGTAATCAAAGTTTTAAAACATGCAAGGGAAGACAACTTTGTTCAATTTCTGGAAGTTGAAGTCTATATCGCCAATTTCTTTTTCATTTCTTGTTCCTGCTCCAATATCCATAGGTTATTATCAGCAGAGGCACAGCCAAAACCTCTCAGTCATGGATGACTCCTCCATGCTGGAAGTAATAAGACACAATTCCTTCCCCTGAGATGATGCCTTAAAAAAAATCAGTTAATACATTTTGGGCAGGGGAATCTAGAGAATCTAGAAAAGGTTGGGAGAAAAGAAATTGAGTATTTGAAACTTCCTGGGCTGTATTTGGCCTGCAGTGTCAAAAACATCTTTTCCTATTGTCTCATCTTCCCTTGTTTCATTTTTAATTTTTTTCTGTTTAATTTTTATTTCCTAGGTTGCATTACAGCATCGGACATATATGAACTGCTCCTTAAGTGTTTACTGCTTAAGCAAATTTGGCATCGTTTTAGCTATTTCTATAATTGTCACAATGGCAAAATAAAATTTTGTTAATATCAAGATAGGCAGACCCCTCCTTATGGAGTTATTTATTCATTAAATGACTTATTGAGCACCTGCTATCTTCAAAGCGCTGGACATAAATTTGGACATGAATAAAATGATTGATTGTTAATAGCTGTATCCTAAAAGACTATTTAATATAGCAGTGATGAGACATGGAAATCAGCCTGTATTAGAATTATGTATTAGAACTATGTAAATGCTAGAAATTTCTGTTCAAATGTAGAGAAGGAGGAAGGAAAGCAGTGTAAGTTAAGCTGACATGAAAAGAATCATTAGAGAGTGATAATTGCTTTAAAATACCCATATTTGCTGACTTGAATTTCTGAAAGAAGATATAATAGCCTCACATAATACATACACTCCACATATTATTCTTCCTTAGACATAGTTATGTTATAAAATTTTTTCAGGCAACCTTGCTAACATTAAATAATGATTTTAGTCAATAATGTTATATGGGTAGAATCTATGTGATGCAACAGAAACAGAACTATCACTAAAAATATATATATATTTAAACTTGGCATTCAATGCCTTTAATTATTTCAATCCATTTTCCTTTCTACTTCTATCATCCATTATTCCCTGTGGCATAGATGACACTATGTGTTCAAAATACCCTATGCTTTTATTATTAGATATGCAGGAAGATGTCATTTTCCATATCTCCTGTCACCTAGGAGGTACCACTGGTAAAGTTTTGATCAATGGAGTGTGGTCAGAAATGACACACTGTGCATCCAGACCTGATGTCTAAAACTTTATCAGTATTACTGTTTTTATTTTACTCTCTTTCATTGTGAGATAACAGAATTCTTTGCAGAGATTCTGGAAGAGAGTATCTTATCAAAATGGAGTCATCATGCATACCGCTGCCTTCCAAAACAATTTCTAGAATTGTGAATTTCTAGAAATGAAGTTTAGTGTGTTAGGCCACTGAGATTTGGAATCGCCTGCAAAAATTAACATTAATTACCTTAGTACATTCTCTCCATGCACTGGACTCCAGTCTGTTAATATGGCATCTCTCATGTATGTCTATACACCCACCTACTCCTGTGATGTTTACCTGGGTCACATTCCTCAACATGTCCACTTCCAAAAATACTGTACATACTTCAAGACCAAGTTAAATGTTATCTTCCCATAGATTCTTTTCCCCTCATTTCCAACTAGATGACATCTCATACTCCAGTGAACTTTTATAATGTTTCTTCTAGTACTTATAGTAATATTTGCCATATGCTACTTTTATACACATCACCCCAGCTTCTAAATCTGTTTAATGATGTACATTCAGTGTTATACTATTTATTCTCTATTTTCCTTTTCTATTACTGTGAATAGGTTCTATAAAACAAATATTTGTTGAATTAGCACACAATCATTTTTTACTTCAAAATATGATAAAATGTATAGCTTAGGGTTTTGGCCATAGTAAACAAAGTTATGTAGGATACTGCACAATTGTATTTCTTGTTGTACAAATTATTAGAATCATTTCCTTTTAAAAAAATATTTATTTATTTATTTCAAAGAGAGAGAGCAGGTGCCTGCACCTGTATGCATGCAAGCACAAGTGGGAGGAGGGGAAGGAAGAGAGGGAGAAAATCTCAAGCAGGCTCCCTGCTGAGCACAGAGCCCAATTCACAGCTCCATCTCTTGACCCTGAAATCATGACCTGAGCTGAAACCAAGAGTCAGACACTTAGACAACCAAGCCATCCAGGTGCCCCTAGAATCATTTCTAAAGAATCTCCCTATAGCAATCAGATTGAAAGAAGACTAGATCTAACTGGGTGCTTGAAGGTAAAATGAGGGATATGAAAACTATTATCATAATCAGAGGACTACCATCATAAAGTTTATAAAGAAATCTTAAAACTCAGAGGCATGCAAAATGAGGAAGCAATAGTGAGTAATCAAAGCACTAGCACTATAGGTGGGGAGCAGTAGTCTTTAATACTGGGAAGACAGGATTTTTAAATAATTTTTCTAAAGGAGAGAGACTGTTCTTTTTTTGTGTGTGGGTGGTTTTTTTTTTTTTTGAGATTTTATTTATCTGTTCATGAGAGACAGAGAGAGAGAGAGAGAGAGGCAGAGACACAGGTGGAGGGAGAAGCAGGCTCCATGCAGGGAGCCCGATGGGACTCAATCCCGGGACCCCAGGATCACGCCCTGGGCCAAAGGCATGCACCAAACTGCTGAGCTACCCAAGTGTCCCTGTTCTTTAAAAAAAAAAAAAAAAGTTCTAAGTAATCTCTATGCCCAGTGTGGGGATCAAACTCAAAAACCTTGAAATTTCAAGGGTCACATATGAAAGAGGCTATTCTATTTTCAGATATAAAAAATTGAATATGCCACTTTTAGAAAACACTTTCCTTTAGGTAAATTCTTGGTGCTTCCCTGAGATTTTTACCTTAATGTGCTTTACCTTCCATGCAGATCCTGATTTCTGTTTTATGGCCAAGCTTTAACTAAATCCATATACATTTCTGGCCTATGCCCATAAGAACACTCCTTGTTTAGCATCTAATATTCAATAAATTTTCTTTATAATCTCACTTAGATTTTTTTCTCCTGTATAATTTGTCCATGATTAATCCAATTCTATCTCTGCTAAATTCATCTGATAGAAGAGATGATTTTCTGAGAGATCTCTCAACTGAGAAACAGATACTTAAATAACTTGGATGTATTGGCTTTTTGCAAGAGGAGTTATTCAGTCTCTTATAACTACAGCGATGGGTTGAGGACCCTGCATCCTTCTCTCCTCCCCAACAGATCCAAATATAAGATAAGAAAGCCATGTGGGATTCTGAATACTTGGGATTTATCGCTGCTTCCCACTTGCTATCAGCTACTTATAACTTAGAATACAAATACAATTGAGCAAAGAAGCACATTCCTTTAAATAAACATTTTCCAAAAATAGTAACATGAAAAAAATTAGGCTTTTAAAAAGAATTTCAGATAACAGTGAGAAGAGAAAGAAAATGTATAGACAAAAAAGAGCCCCTCTTGGAACACTTGCTATTAGAAAACAGGAAGTTATCAATATTTCAGACTCTCTAGAACAAAATTAAAAGAACACATTGATAATAATACAATAACACTAGAGTACTTCAACACCCCACTCACAGCAATGGGCAGATCATCTAACCAGAACATCGACAAGGAAATAAGAGCTTTGAATGATACACTGGGCCAGATGGACTTCACAGATACATTCAGAGCTTTCCATCCTAAAGCAATAGAATACACATTCTTCCCCAGTGCACATGGAACAATATCTAGAATAGATCACGTACTGGATCATGAATCAGGTCTCAACTGGTACCAAAAGATTGGGATTATTCCCTGCATATTTTCAGACCACAATGTTTCAATACCAGAAATCTCAATCACAAGAGAAAATTTGGAAGGAACTCAAATACTTGGAGGCTAAAAAGCACCCTCCTAAAGAATGAATGGGTCAACCAGGAAATTAAAGAAGAATTAAAAAAAGAAAACTCATGGAAACAAATGAAAATAACACACTGTTCAAAACCTTTGGGATGAAACAAAGGCCACCCTAAGAGGGAAGTATATAGCAATATAGGCCTTTCTCAAGAAACTAGAAAAGTCTCAAATACATAAGATAATCTTACATGTAAAGGATTTGGAGAAGGAACAGCAAATACAGCCTATGCCAAGAAGAACACGAGAAATAATAAAGATTAGATTAGAAATCAATGAAAGAGAAAACAAAAGAATAGTAGAACATATCAGTGAAACTAGAAATTGGCTATTTGAGGCAGCCCCGGTGGCTTAGCAGTTTAAGTGCTGCCTTCAGCCCAGGGTATGATCCTGGAGATCCGGGATTGAGTCCCACGTCAGGCTCCTTGCATGGAGCGTGCTTCTCCCTCTGCCTGTGTCTTTGCCTCTCTCTCTCTCTGTGCATCTCTCATGAATAAATAAACAAAATCTTAAAAAAAATAAGTTGGCTATTTGAAATAATTAATAAGATCAATGAATCCATATCCAGACTTATAAAAAAGGAAAGAGAAAGGACCCAGATTAATAAAATCATGAAAGAAAGAGGAGAGATTACCATGGACATCAAGGAAATACAAACAAACTTAAGAACATATTATGAACAACTATATGCCAACAGGTTAAACAATCTGAAATAAATGGATGCATCCCTAGAAACTTATAACCTTTCAAAACTGAAACAGGCAGAAATAGAAAACCTGGACAGACCCATCACCAACAAGGAAATTGAAGCAATGATCAAAAATCTCCCAAAACAAGAGTCCAGGGCTGGATGGCTTCCCAAGGGAATTCTATCAAACATTTAAAGGAGAACTAATATCCATTCTTCTGAAGCTGTTTCAGAAAATAGAAATGGAAGAAAAACTTCCAAACTCATTCTATGAGGCCAGCATTACCTTGATCCCCAAACCAGACAAAGACCCCACCAAAAAGGAGAATTACAGACCAATATCCTGATGAACATGGATGCTAAAATTCTCACCAACATACTGGCTAATAAGATCCCATAGTACACTAAAAGGATTATTCACCACAACCAAGGGGGTTTTATTCCTGGGATGTAAGGGTGGCTCAACATTCACAAATCAATCAACATGATGCATCACATTAACCAAAGAAAAGACAAGAACCATATGATTCTTTCAATAGATGCAGAAATAGGTTTTTGAGAAAGTACAGCATCTTTTCTTGATTAAAACTCTTCACATGTAGGGATAGAGAGAACATATTCAATATCATAAGGGCCATATATGAAAAGCCCACAGCAAAAATCATTCTCAATGGGGAAAAAACTGAGAGGTTTTACTCTAAGGTCAGAAACATGACAGGGATGTCCACTCTCACCACTGTTGTTCAACATTGTACTAGAAGTCATAGCCTCAGCAATCAGACAACAAAAAGAAATAAAAGGCACCTGAATTGGCAAAGAATTCAAACTCTCACTCTTCGCATGTGACATGCTACTCTATATGGAAAATCCAAAAGACTCCACCTCAGAGTTGCTAGAACAAATTTAGAAATTCAGCAAAGTGGCAGGATATAAAATCAATGCCCAGAAATCAGTTGCATTTCTATACACTAACAATTAAACAGAAGAAAGAGAAATTAAGGACTCAATCCCATTTACAATTGCACCAGAAACTGTAAGATAACTAGAAATCAAAACAAAGAGGCAAAGGATCTGTACTCTAAGAACTATAGAACACTCATGAAATAAATTGAGAGAGACACAAAGAAATGGAAAAACATTCTATGACCATGGACTGGAAGAATAAATATTGTTAAAATGTCTATGCTACCCAGAGAAATCTACACATTCAATGCAATTCCTATCAAAAGACCATCAAAACATTTTTCACAGAACTGGAACAAATAATCCTAAAATTTGTATGGAACCAGAAAAGACCATGAATAGCCAAAGGAATGCTGAAAAAGAAAACCAAAGCTTGGGGCATTATAGTGCTGGAATTCAAGCTATATTACAAAGCTGTAATCATTAAGACTGTATGGTACTGGCACAAAAAGAGACACAGATAAACAGAACAGAATAGAGAACCCAGAAATAGATCCTCAACTCTATAGTCAGCTGACCTTGACAAAGCAGGAGAGAAGATCCAATGGAAAAAAAGACAATCTCTTCAACAAATGGTGTTGTGGAAATTGGACAATCATATGTAGAAAAATGAAATTGGACCATTTTCTTACATCATACACACAGATAAACTCAAAGTAGATGAAAGTCCTAAATGTGAAACAGGAATCCATCAAAATGATAGAGAAGAACACAGGCAGCAAGTTCTTGCTAGACATGTCTCCAAAGGCAAGGGAAAGAAAAGTAAAAATGAACTTTTGGGACTTCATCAAGATTAAAAGCTTCTGCACAGCAAAGGAAACAGTCAACAAAACTAAAAGGCAACCTATGGAATGGGAGAAGATACTTGCAAATGACATATCAGATAAAGGGCTAGTATCCAAGATCTATAAAGAACTTATCAAACTAAATACCCAAAGAACAAATGATCCAATCAAGAAATGGGCAGAAGACATGAAGAGATGTTTCTCTAAAGAAGACATACAAATAGCCAACAGACACATTAAAAAAATGCTCAACATCACTCGGTATCAGGGAAATACAGGTCAAAACTACAATGAGATACCACCTCACACCAGTCATAATGGCTAAAATTAACAAGTCAGGAAACAACAAATGGAGAAAGAGGAAAACCTCTTACATTTTCAGAATGCAAACTGGTACATCCACTCTGGAAAATAGTATGAAGGTTGCTTGAGAAGTTAAAAATAAGCTACTCTATGACCCAGCAATTGTACCACTAGGGATTTAATCCAAAAATACAAATGTATCTGATATATGATATGAAGGGGTACCTGCACCCTGATGGTTAGAGCAGCAATGTCCACAATAGCCAAACTATGGAAAGAGCCGAGATGTATATCAATTGGTGAATGGATAAAGAAGAGGTGGTATGTATATATTTTGGAATATTACTCGGTCATCAGGATTAATTCCTACCATTTACATCAACGTGGATGGAACTGGAGGCTTCCATGCTGAGCAAAATAAGTCAAACAGTGAAAAACAGTTATCAAATGGTTTCACTCATATATCAAATATAAGAAGCACTGAAGAGGATCATAGAACTGTGGGAAAATTGAACGAGAAGAAATCAGAGGGACACAAACCAAGAGACTTTTAACTATGGGAAACTACCTGAGGGTTGCTGGAGGGGAGGTGGGTGGAGACAGGGTAATTGGCTGATGGGCATTAAGGAGGGTGCGTGATGTAATGAGCAATATGTATTATGCAACTGATGAATTACTGATCTCTAAATCTGAAACTAATAATGTGCTATATGTTGGCTAATTGAAATTAAATAAAAAAATAATAAAATTTCAGACTCTTTATTAATGCATATATTTGTTTCTAAAGTATTACTTAATATGTTTATATATTCTATAAAGGAAGTAGCACTTCATATTAATAGTAAAGGAAATGACAATGTACATGAGCCTTTGAAATAGCATACTTGTATTAATTTTAGGTGTTATATTTTTACTCTGAGTTTGGAAAAAATATTACCTAATCTGTATTCTCACATTCACAAAATAACTTCAGTGGGTTTCACTGCTACCAGAAGAGATACACAAAACCCTTTAAATTATAAAGTCTCTAAATATTTACAATGAAGGTTATAACATAAAATATATTTTTCTTTAAAAAGGCTGAGAATAAGCAGCTTTGGATTGATCTAAGTAACTCCATATGCCTTACAATAGCATTAAATTCTACAAACTTCATCTTAAATAATTCCAAGATGTTAGATTAAAAAGCCCATTTCTATTTGGGATGAAAAGAAGAGTAGAAAATCACATTAATCTCTGATTATGGGGAAATGTTGAAATCAACACAACATTGTTAGTAAAGAACTAACTGTATAATCTTAGCTCAGAGTCATGAAAGATAAACATGACTACAGTACCAAGATGGATTCTTAACATAGATATTTTACTGCCTTCTCTTTCTTGGTGCCAGTACCCCAAAGCCTTGGTTTGGTTACAAGAGACCTACTTTACTCCTACCTAGAATTTTATACCAAGACAAAAATCTTAAGGAAATATAGCTTAGTGATAAAAAATCCAGATTCTGCAGTAAGGGCAGGGCTGAAAGTGAGACTTGTCTGTTTTCTATATAACCTTGATCAAGTTACTGTGTGTCCTTTGGTAAACTGATTTATCTAAGGATATGTTCTCAGCCATAAATGTTAAAAAAAAAAAGAGAGAAGCAGTATTTTTCCTTTTAAATTATAATCAGAATTAAAAGCATAAGAGAACATTTACTTCTGGCCAGGTTGTAGAATTTTGCAGTAGAACAACACTCTCATTAGAAACAACTTGAAAAGTCAGACAAAATACAACAATCTTCGTGTAAAGTTATCACAGAACTGTGGAAATAATGAGGACTAGAGGGACCAACTTCTAGTGAGGGGAGAACTTCTGAAAGTCAAGTTGAGAGGATAGAGCTGATTTTCTCCTAGAAGCATTTCTTGATTCTTCATGTGAACTAGGGTCTGAAAATCTGCATTTCTTTGTACACAATGTTCAATATTTAAAAATCACAAAGAATTCCAAATGTTCCAGTTATTGCTGCTTAAAAAAATATCCTAGGGCCCATTAATCTACAATATGAGCAGAGTGTAACAGAAATGGCTTATCTCTATATTAAACAGCATCACGTTGGCTAGCTGAACGTGGCCTGGAGGATCCACTCCCAAGATGGCTCTCCCATATGTATGACAAATAGCACTGGCTCTAGCTGGGAACTCAGACCACAGTTTGTTAGAAGTCTTGATTCTTTACACATGGACTTTTGGGATTACACATAACATGGCTGTTAGCTTAACACAGTATTAGAAGAGGTCTAAGAAGCTGAAATATTTCTTATGATCTAATCTTTGAAGGTCCTAGAGTATCACTATCATCAACTTCTATTGGCTAAGCAAATCAGTAAAGCCAGTTTAAATTCAGGAAGAAGGGAATTGGATTCCAACTCTCCAAGGAATAAACAGGGTGAAAAAAGTGTGATCATCTTTGATCTACTACATCAAGAAACAAGACTATATGACTGAAAATCAAGAGAAAAAAACAGAATGGGAACAGGCCAATAGATGACAGAGATATTGGTGTAAAGAGACAAAAATATTAAAATAAATATTAATATGTTGAAGACAATAGAGCAAAAGACAGAAGTAGAACAAAGCATTTCATGACTTATCCATAAAAATTTGAATATAAAAAATATCAAATATAAAAAATATCAAACAACAGAAATTAAGAAAATAATGGATAGATTTAACCTAACATCACACATATCAGAACACAAAACTGGTGAACAAGGAAAGAAAAAATAGAAGATACAGAAATTAAGTGCACAATAGCTAGAAAGAATGGGCAACCACACTGAGGTATATTTTAATAAAACTAATGAGAAGCAAAAACCAAGTTAAAATCTTAAAAAATAGCCAGAGAGAGAAGTCACCTCAAAAAGAATTGCTTCTGACTTCCTTAACAGAAATTATGGGAAGCCAGAAGATAATGCATAGCTGTCTTTTAAACAGTAAAAGAAAATAACTGAAAATTCAGACTTCTATACTGAAGAAAACTATTCCTCAGAAATGAAGGTGAAATAAGGATGTTTTCAGGAAAATAAACACTCTGAGACTTCAGTACCAGTACTCATGCACTGAAAAAAAAAAAAAAAAGCCACGAGTGAAAGTTATTTAGACTGAAACATAGAAATGAGAGATAAAAGAGAGCGTTATAGAAAAAGCAAATATACAACAAATATAAGTGAATTTTGATGCCACAAAACAACACTTAAGTCATATGACATTATAATGATGTGAGATTTGTATAACTATAGTACAAATAAACTATAGTACAAGAAACAGGAGAGCGTAAATGGCGTTAATACTTTCTAAAGTTCTACTATTATTAGAAAAATGTAAACATTTTCTTTAGAATATAATATATCAAGGACACACATTATAATCTCGAAATACACACTAAAATAATCATTCAAAAATAATGAATGAAGAGAAAATAAAATAATTTAAACATTTTTTATTAGCTCAATAAAAGTAATGAAAGATAAAATGTAAAGATGATGGGTCAAATTAAAAAAAGTAAACTGATAGATATTAATTCAACTATGTCAGTAATTACATTATATTAAATAGAATAAATTTTTCAAGAAAAACACCAATATTTTCAAACTAGATTTAAAAGCAAAATTGAATTATATGCTGCTCACAATATATCAATATCACATATAATAAAACACAGAAATGTTAAAAATAAAGAAATAGAAATAGAGATGTGGTATAAACACTAACCAAAAGAAAGCTGACATATATTTATAATAACATAAAACATAGTAGATGTTAGGCTTAAAAAATACTGGAAACAAACATCTTTCAAAATGATAAAGAAGTCATTTGACAGGGAATATTTCACAATTGAAAATCATCATTCAACAATAACTGTTTGAAAACATATCAAACAAAAGTTTGTTGAATTAAGTGGAGAAATAGACAAACTCACAAACAAATCTCCAAATCACGGAGATTTGAATATATCTCCTTCAAAAGGCTAACAGAAAAAAAAAAAAAGATGAGAAAAAATAGAAATCTAAAAAATTACATTTCAAAGTGTTTACTTAATTGGCACCTATGGAACCTTACACCCAACAAATAGACAATTTGATTCTTCTTAGCCTATGGAATATTCATTCAAAGTGACTATATGCTAGGTTATGAAGCAAACCTCAACAAATGTTAAAAGACATGAAAAGCTCAGATTACATTCTCTGACTTTAGCGGAACTGAACTAGGAATTATTAACAACAGCAACAAAAAAAGAATGAATGAATGGATTTACACAACTCCCAATTGGTTGGAAATTAAGCAACACACAGATTAAGAGAGAAATGATCTTTCAAATAACACAGATTAAGAGAGAAGTTACCAAGAAAATTTAGAAATACTTTGAATAAATATTTAAATAATGATAAAGAAAAATACAGCAGTTCTCAGAGAGGAATTTATATCCTTATACTCCTAAGTCAGAAACAATGACTGTCTGCAAAACTAATGGTCTAAGTTTCTAACTCATGAAGAGCAGCAAAATCAACACCAAGGAAATATGAGGAGAAATTAATGAAACAGAAAATAAATGTATAATAGAGAAAACCAATGAAGCCAAAAGTTAGCTGTTGGAAAGTGTCGAGAAAAATCAATAACCCCTCAGAAAAACCGACCATGTAGTGGCAGTAGGGCAGGGTAGGGAGGGGGTGACAGATTAGTGATGGCAGATGAGAAAAAGAGAAGGGTGTGAAAAATTAGGCATCACTCCACCAGATATTAAATAGATAATAAAATAACACTATAAACAATTTTATGCCAGTTAACTTAAAATTTTAGATAAAAATTGGGAACTGTCTTAACAAATATAATTTTCCATAGCTGAAACAAGAAGAAATAGAAATTCTATATACTACAGAATTGACTAGAGGAATGGAATCTGTTACTTTCAATCTCTCTGTAATGAGAATCCCTAGCCTAGCTGACTTCTCCTGTCATTTATTCCCCATATTTAAAGTAGAGGTAAGTCCAAGCTTATACCCTAGCTCTTCCAGAGAATAGACTTGTCAGTCTGGGTCCCATAAAAAGCAGTTTGGGGATGATGGCTTGTCCTATGACTGACAGATCTAAGAAGAGTTGTGGTTTTAAGGGGTTATTTTAAGCTTTTTTTCTTGTGAGGAGTGATAACTTCCAAGCTCCTTTGTGTCAGAATAGAAACTATAAGTTGCACTTTTGTTAAAACTGTATAAGCACACACATAATACACGTTACACAAAATGTAAAATGTATATATAATAAAACAAAGACCTCTTTTAAGAATTTTGAACCACTACAATTATACACAGGCATAAGTGAATTTTAGCACCTTTTTAAAAATTTGGGACATATAAACTCAAATTATGCCATTTTTTTAAAAAAGTAGGCTCCTCACCCAGCATGGAGTCCAATATGGGGCTTGAATTCACAACCCTGAGCTCAAGATCTGAGCTGACATCAAGAGTCAGATGATCAACCAACAGAACCACTGAGGTGTCCCAAATTGTACCACTTTTTAGAGTAATGTTTGTGTAATGAGTATTTTCTCTTAACTCACACTAAATATCTCTCCACATTCATAATCAAACTTACAAGGATAATTATACATAAATATGATTTTATGCACTTTGCCCTTCCGAAGCCCATTATTCTCTCCCTGAATCTACTAAGCTTCTTAGTGCATTAGCTTGCTAAGCTTCCTGTCCACAAAATAGCTTGATACCTACCTTGCTGGACCAAGCCCTCTCCAATAAAAGTCAAATAGCTTCCTTCCAAGATATTCTCTACCAATTCTGAAATCCCCGGTGTCTAGTAGAAACTCCAACTCCTCCCATTCATATCAAGACCCTTATAATTTCTAGGAAGTGTCAAAGGGTTGTCACTTCCCTCTGATTATAATCCAAAACTGTAAAGAAGTATACCCTCTCTGGCTCCTTGACCCTAGCAAAATGTTGTTCCTTTAAATGCCTAAATCAATTTTATTTGTTTTGTTGTTTTCATTAAATAAAATACCTTGTGGTGCTATTTGTCATTCTAAATCCATACATATTCAGATATTTTTGTGTTGTGTGGCTGCAGTGGTGGTATGATTTACACTAATTACATTGAGAAGCCTCTGATCAGAAAAATTAGACAGTCGTCTCAACTAACTGATAGGACTGAACCTAAATACACGAATCAGTGTGGAAGCTGACCCAAGTAACCTCATTCCCTCAATATGAGGTGATATCAATGTGTTTTGGTATTAATAAGCCTTAGGAAGAAGTACGTTTTCTATATTTTTCTTGTACCACGGGATGCTCTTAGGTCTGTTCTCTATATTCTCTGAAATATGAGTGTCTTAAACTTTGCAGCTGTAGAAAACACCAAATCTGATATTTAGCTAGCCTATGGGTTATTATGAGAAACTGTTGGTAAATGGAATTCTACTGCTCCAACCAAGGGAAACAGTTGTGTTTGGGAGGTTGATTTTAGCAGATGTGTAGATATTTTGAGCAGATGTATAGTTTTCAGATCTTTTTGCAAGAAAGGTCAGAGATGTGACATGATTCTCATGAGATCTATGTTTCACTGTATGTACTTTATTTACTTCAATCTAGATCCTTCTCACACTGAACAATTTCAATTATCACAACTTTCAAAAAGAAAAACAAAGTTTATTTTTATTTACTGGGAAAAACTAGAACTAGAATAGTTTTTTTCTTATTATCACCTTAATGTTTTTAAATTCAAAATAGAAATAAGGTCAGAATACAGGAAGAATAAAGGGGTGGAAAATACTTTTTTAATTTGTCAAATTTCATATAGACTTTGAGATCTTCAAAGACAGGGTTATGTTTTATTCATCTTTGGAATCCTCACCCAGTCCAGTTAGAGCAGATAAAAGTTTTTCAGTGTATGTTTGTTAACTTAATCACCGCATTTATATGTTTTCTCTGATCTTATTGAGGGCAAACATTGTAGCCCATTTATGTTCTAGTCACACATAGCAGCTAGATGAAATTTTATGTAAAAGTTTAAAGTTTTCATGGCCAGGATTAAACCCATCCTCTTTCCTCTATAGCCTTTCTATATCTGCACTTGCTTCTGGTTGGGGGTCAGTGATGATGGCACTGAAAGTGGAGTTCAGGATAAGATTGACTGGGAACAAGGCCTACCTCTGGTACATCTGGGACAAGCCCTAGCTCATCTCTTGCTAGGATACATTGATTGCTATTTCTGTGATTTTATTTCCTCATGTGTAAAATGGAAATTATAATAATAGTGGTTATTGTAAAAATAATATAAATTTTTGCATGTCAATCACGTAGCACTATTTCTAGCACACAAAAATAATCAATGAGAATTAAGTAGTATAAATTCAAATTATGTTAAAATGATATGTCTCCCAGTTAACCAAGAACCACATATTAACCATTCATTAGCAAATTATCAAAGTGTCAATTATATAACAGAAATTCTGTTATGCACTGAATTAACTAAAAAAGAAACTAAGCAACAAAGTGTGGAGAATTTTATGATAAGGAAAATAATAGGAAGCTCTGAAATCAGAAAGTAGAGGTACCTAACCTTCTATAAGGTTAGTGAACTATGTTCACTATGTTTATCATTAATAAATGCTAAATTTTGTCAAGTTACTTTTCTGTACTTATTAAGGTGATCATATTGTTATTTGGCTTTTGGTATGAATTATATTAATTGATTTTCAATACTGAGCTACTATGAGGCATGAGTTCCCCATTTAGTCATTTCATACTATCCTTCATATATATATATATATGGCTTGATTTGCTAGAATTTTAAGAAAATCATAAAGGAGTTTGGCCTGTTGATTTTTCTTTTTTTAAAAATATTTTATTTCTTTCTTTCTGAGAGAGAGCGAGAGAGAGAACGAGCAATGGGGAAGAGTAGAGGAAGAGGGAGAAGCAGACTCCCCACTGAACAGAGAGCCTGATGTAGGACTCAGTCTCAGGACCCTGGGATCATGACCTGAGCTGAAGGCAGACTCTTAACAGACTGAGCCACCCCAGCACCCTGCTGTTTTCTTTTAATGTTTCCATGTGATTTCAGTATCAAAGTGATACTGGCCTTGCAGGATAAGGTGGGAAGTATTCTTTCCTTTTCAATTTTCATGAAGAGCTGGTGCAGAATTGCTATTAATTTTTCCTTCAGTATTTCGTTGAATCCACAGATGAAGCCATCTATCCACAGAGTCTGTCTTGTGGGAAGATTTTAAACTATAGATTCCATTTACTTAATAGATATATGGTTTTTCAAGTTACATATTACCATTTGCATGAGCTTTGGTAGGTTGGATCTTCTAAAGAATTTCTCTGGGGGCATCTGGCTGGCTCAGTCGATTGAGCATTCAACTCTTGCTTTTGACTCAGGTCATGATCTCAGGGTCATGGGCCTGAGCTCCACACTAGGCTCCACACTACCCGGTATGGAGATTCTCTCTCTCTCTCCTTCACTCTCTGCCCCCTACTCATGCTAGCTCACTCTCTCGCAAAAAATTAAATTAAATTCAAGAATTTCTCCATTGCATCTAAGTTGTTGAATTTATTGACATTAAGTTACCGATTACATTCTCTTACTAATTAAAAGGAAAACCATATTTCCCCTGTTTACAACACTTCTGACATGAATTTTGTGCGATTTTTTTTTCCACACCAGCCAATTCTCTAACTCTCTGGACACCAACTGAATGACCTATAATTCAATTATGACACTAACTGCCCAGAGTTAGCAAAACCCCACCATTTAAGGACTCAGTCTCACGAGGACTCAAACTCCACTTCAAATGTCAGTACCTACCCCACCCCCCAAAAAAAAAACCAAAAACAAAAAAACAAATGTCAGTCCCAAGCACCAGGTTGTCTCATATTTCTGGCAGTATACTGGGGGTTCCAACATCCCATTACTCAGGTTTGGAAATTTGCTATAGTTTCTCAAAACTTAAAAAAATACCAGTTTGTTATAAAGAACAGGATAAAGGATTCAGATAAACAACCAGATGAAGAGATATGTAGGGAGAGACCCAGAAGGGGCCTGAGCACAGGAGTTTCTATTCCTATGGAGTTGGAGTGTGCCACTCACTCAGCATGTAGATGTTTTCACCAACCCAGAAAAAGTCCAAATCCCAATAGTTTAGGGACTTTTTCAGAAACTTTATCACACATGAATGATTATATTATTAATAACCAGCCCCTCTCCCCTCCCTGGATGATGGGGATTGGATTACAAGTTCTAAACTTCTAATCATGGCTTGGTCTTTCTGATGACTAGCTCCCACTGTGAAGCTATCTAGAGGCCCCCACCCACCAGGCATCTCATTAGTATACAAAAAACACTACTATCTCTCCAAAGAGTCAGAGAGTCTTCATGTTCACTCCTAACTCTGGGAAACGAACTAGGGGTGGTGGAAGGGTAGGAGAGTGGTGGGTGGGGGTGAATGGGTGATGGGCACTGAGGGGGGCACTTGACGGGATGAGCACTGGGTGTTATTCTGTATGTTGGCAAATTGAACACAAATAAAAAATAAATTTATTATTAAAAAAAAGAGTCAGAGAGTCTTAAGTGTTTTTATGTCAGGAACCACAATCAAAAAGTCAAATATTAGAACAAAACATGGTCCTAGCACCCCATTACTAAAGAAATTATAAGGGTTGTAGGAGCTCTGTGCCAGGAACTGAGGACAAGAGCTAATATATTTCTTATTACTCTACACTAATATTTATCGAATGAGTTCCTACTCAATGGTATTCCTATACCATTTTTCTCATTCCTGGTACTGGTAATTCGTGTCTTTTTCCTTTGGTCTTGATGAATTTCACTATATATTTGCAATTTTATTGCTCTCAAGGAAAAATAAATTGTTTTATTTACTTCTCTATTAATTTTCTAATTTCTACTCAGTTTATTTTTCCCTATATGTGCTATATCCTTTTATTCCATTTAAATAAATAAGGTTTAATTTGATGTTTTTTTCTAGTTCATAATTTAGAAGTTTAGGTCATTAATTTGCCCTATAGTTTTTACTTTAATGTCTTTATCTGGGTATGGTATTAGGACATTGTTAATCTCATACAATGATTTCAAACACATTTCCTCAGCCTCTATTTTCTGTAACAGATTGTAAATAATTGGTATAATTTCCTCCTTACATGTCTGGTGAATTCATCAGGGAACCCATCTAAGTGCTTTCTGTTTTGGAAGGTTATTAATTATTGATTAACTTCTTTAATAGATAAAGGTCTATTCAGATGGTCTTTTCCTTCCAGTGTGTGGTCATACACTATATGCTTTCAAGGAATGGTCCACTTTATCTAGATTATCAGTTGATCACCACAGAGTTGTTTGTAGTATTATTATCATTTGAATGTCCATAGGGTCAGTAACAATGTCTCCTTTTTTTCATTTCTGATATTAGTAATTTGTATCTTCTTTTCCTATGCCTTAGTTACCACGGCTAGAAGTATATTAATTTTATTGCCCTTCTTTAAAAAAAAAAAAACAACAGCTTTTGAATTTATTGATTTTCCCTGTTGCTTGTTTTCAATTTCAATGTTTTTTTTTTTAAGATTTTTTATTTACTTATTTGACACACACAGGGAGTATGCACACACAAGCAAGGGGGAGCAGCAGGCAGAGGGAGAGGGAGAAGGAGAAGTAGGGAGCCGGATGCGGGGCTCAATCCCAGGATCCCGGGATCGTGACCTGAGCCAAAGGCAGATGCTTAATTGACGAAGCCACCCAGGTACCCAATTTCATTGGGTTTTACTTTAATTTTATTTCATTTCTTCTGTTTATTTTTAGATTTAATGTGCTCTTCTTTTTCTAGTTTCCCAAGAAACAAGTTTAGAAGATCATTGATTTTAAATCTTTCCTCTTTTCTAATATATACATTCACCAGTATAAATTTCCCTCTACGTATCTCTTTTGCAGCATTGCACAAATTTGATTAAGTTTTATTTCATTCCCATTTAGTCCAAAATGTTTTTAAATTTCTCTTAAAACCTCTATGACCCATGTATAAATTAGGAGTGAGTTGTTTAATCTCCAGATAATTTGAAATTTCTAGCTATCTTTCTGCTATTGATTTCTTGCTTAATTCCATTGTGGTATGAGCATATACTTCTATGTTTTCTATTATCTTACACTTTTTAAGATATGTTTTATACCGCAGTTAGTTCGTCTTGATGAATAGTCCATGTGGGCTTGAGAAGAATTTGTTTTCTGTTGTTGGATGTAATATTTAAGAGATGTCTATTATACCCAGTTTATTGATGTTGTTCAACTATATCCTTATTGATTTGCTGTCTGCTGGATTGGTCCATTATTGATAGAGGGGAGCTAAAGTCTCCCAATATAACAGTAGATTCTTGTATTTTTCCTTGCAGTCCTACCAATTTTTGCCTCACAGTTTTTGATGCTCTATTATTAGGCATATACACATTAGGTATTTAAGTTTTTGGAGAATTAGTTTTAATATCACTATATAATACCCCTCTTTTTCCTGATAATTTTCCTTGCTGAAGTTGCCTTTGTCTGCAATTTATAATATAGCTATTCCACCTATTTCTTGATTAGTGTTATCAGTATATCATCCTCTCTCCCTTTATTTTAAATCTGTGTCTTTTTATTTAAAGAGAGTTCTTATAGACAACATATAGTTGGTCTTTTTCAATCCTCTATGATGTCTGATAATATCTTCTTTTGATTGGTATAGTTAGACTACTCATGTTTACAGTGATTATTGATATAATTGGATTTATTTTATCATTATTTGTTACTGTTTCCTGTTACATGCCCTTCTTCCCTTTGTTTGTTTTTACTTAGGGGGAGGGGGATCTTTCTACTCTTTTTCTACCTTTTCTGGTTTTAGTGGATCATTTTATATGCTTCTATTTTATCTCTTCTCTTAGGATATCATTCATACTTCTTTAAAAATTGTTTTTAGTGATTGCTTTAGAGTTTGCAGTACACATTTGTAACTAATCTAACTCCACTTTCAGATAACACAATACCATTTTATTGTTAGTACAAGTAACTTAGAGTATTTTAAATTTCTCTCTTCTATCTGTTAAAACATTGCTGTCATCCATTTCACTTATCCATAAGTTATAATTACTGAGTATACTGTTGTTGTTATTACTTTGAACAAACTTTTATCCGTTAGATCAATAGGTGTAAAAAAAAAGTAAAATTTTATTTTACATTCATTTATTCCTTTTCTAATGCTCTATTTTATTTATATAGATCTGAATTTCTGACATACATCATTTTCTTCTCTCTGAAGAATTTTTTTTACCATTTCTTGCAAAGTAGGTCTACTAGTGACATCTTTCAAATTTTTGTTTGAGAAAGTCTTAATTTCTTTTACATTTTTGAAGGATAATTTCACTGGATATAGAATTCTAGCTTCAACAGTGGTTATCTTCTTCAACACTAAATATTTCACTTCACTTTTGCTTGCATGATCTCTGAAGATAAGTCTAATATGACTTTTTTCCTTTCTTTTCTGTAGATACCAGGTTGCTCCCCATACACCTAACTTCCTTGAAACTTTTCTCTTTATTTTTGAATTTATGAAGTTTAATCATGGTATGCCTAAATGTATTTTTTGTACTTATCCTACTTGATGTTCTGTGGGCATGATGGGTCTGCATTTTGATGTTTGCCATTAATATCAGAAAATTCTTGGGATGCCTGGGTGGCTCAGTGGTTGAGCTTCTGCCTTTGGGTTCAGGCATGATCCCGGGGTCCAGGAATCAAGTCCAATATTGGGCTTCTTGCAGGGAGCCTGCTTCTCCCCCTGCCTATGTCTCTGCCTCTCTCTGTGTCCTCATGAATAAATAAATATAATCTTAAAAAAAAGGAAGATTCTTAGCCATTGTTCTTCAAATATTTCTTCTGTTCCCTTCTTTCCTCTCCTTCTGATATTCTCATTTGACATACATTTCACCATTTGTAATTGCCTCACAGTTCTTGAATATTGTTATATCTATTTAAAAATTAACTTCATTGAGGAATAATTGATATATATATAAAGTATATATGTGATATATATAAAGTATATGTGATGATTTGCTATACAAAGATATTGTAGAACAATTGCCAAAATCAAGATAGTTAACATATCCATCACGTCTCATAGTCAATATTAGCTAACGTGTGTGTGTGTGTGTGTAAATGTTGATAATCTACTCTCAGCAGCTTTCAATAACAATACCATATTGCAAACTATAACCTCCATGCTATATGCTACATCTTCAGAATTCATTCCTTTTCTAACTGAAAAACTATCCTCTTTGAACTATATTACCCCATTTCCCCCTCCTCCCCAGCTCTGGCAACCACCATCCTATTTTATTCTATTCTCTGTTTCTATGAAATTAGATTAATTCCACAAATAAATGATATGATACAATATTTGTGTTTCTCTGTCTTACCTGACCTGTCATAATGCCACCCAGATTAATCTATGTTGTCACTAATGGCAAAATTTTCTTCTTTTTTTACGAATCTATTTAATTTTTGTCTTTGTTTGCATTTCAGTTTTGGAAGTTTCTGTTGACCCCTCTTCAAGTTCACAGATTCCTCAGTTGTAGTTTGTTGCTGTGCCTATCCAAAGCATTCCTGGTTTCCATTACTGTGTTGATTCATTGAGTTTTGATCTCTCTGCTTGCATTGCTCATCTCTTCTTTTATGTTGTCTACTTTTTTTATTAGATGCCTTAGTACATTAATCATAGTTATTTTTCTGAGGCACTTGGGTGGCTCAGTTGATTGAGTGTCTGACTCTTGATTTTAGCTCAGAGTTGTGGGATCAAGCCCTGTGTCAGGCTCCACACTGGGCATGGTGCCTGCTTAAGAGTCTCTCTCTCTCTCTCCCCCTTTGTTCTTTCCCCTCCTTTCCCACTCTAAAAAATAAAATATATAAATAAAATAAAATAAAACATAGTTATTTTAAAATCTTGGTCTGATAATTCCTAGATCTCTGCCATATATTAATCTGGTTTTGATGCTTGCTCTGTTGCTTTAAATGGCATTTTGTCTTTAGTATCTCTTTTAAGTTTTGTAGAAAGCTAAACAGGTTATCCTGGGTAAAAGGAGTCTCTTACTGGCTCGAGTGGTGGGCTTTGGTTTCTGTACTTGTGCTTGAGCAAGCTGTAATTCTTTGTATTCACCTGTCTCTTGAATTTGAAGGCAGATATTTGCCCAATGACTCCTTTCTGTAGTGAATATAATACTTGTTGATTTTTATCTTTTTTAGCTCGTTTTGAGGATTGAAGTGTTCCAAGCTCATTATGTATGGGACCAGAAAAAGTCTAGTTTTGTTTTGATTGATTGATTTTTATGTTCATTATGCATCATATTATTTTGCTTTTCATTGCTTGTTACTTTTTCAATATATGGCAGACATTGTGAATTTTTAATTACTGGCTCCTGGATAATTTTGTATTAAAAATATTATTAGATATTCATAATTACTTGGAAGCAGCTTGATCTTTTTGCTGTTTTCTTTTAAGCTTTATTAGATGAAATCAGAGAAGATATTAGTCCAAGGCTAATTTTGTCCCCTCCTCCACAATGAGTCACTACTTTAGTACACTACCTGTTACCCTGTGTATTATATGTTTTTTTAAGATTTATTTATTTATTTATTCATGATAGACACACGCACACACATACAGAGAAAGAGAGAGAGAGAGGCAGAGACACAGGAGGAGGGAGAAGCAGGCTCCATGCCAGGAGCCCGATGCGGGACTTGATCCAGGACTCCAGGATCATGCCATGGGCCAAAGGCAGGCGCTAAACCACAGAGCCACCCAGGGATCCCCTGTTTTTTAAGTTTTTTATTGCAATCCAGTGTAAAATCCCTTGTGAAACTTACTCCTTTCTGATTCTTATATTACTCTAATACAGCTTCCTTACAAACATACACTAACCACTACTATCTGAACACTTGAGATTGATCCAGTACAGATCTCTGGGGTTCTTTTTCCCTCTCTGTGACAATGCCTTCCAAGCTCTAACTGCCTTGGCCAACCTTAACTCCCATTTTTATGTCTTCAGCTCAGGGAGCATACTGAGATCCGTTTCACTTCCCCTTCCCTGTGCTGATTCCTGGAAACTCTCAAGGCAGTAAACTCATCTCTTTTCTTCCCTTCTCTTAGTAATTATTAAACCCAATAATTTTCCTAGTGTTCCTCTTTAGGGAACTTGATACTTTGCTTCTGCCCTCTTAATCTGTCATCTTTCTAATGATTTTTCTTGTCTTATAGTATTAACTGGATTTTTCTCCAGCACAATGTTGAAAAGCAATGGTGATGGTAGGTATCTTTTTATTATCCAGTTTTTAAAAAGAATGTATCTAATGCTTCACTGTTAAACATGATGTTTGTTGTAAATTTTTCATATTGATTGTTACTAATTTAAGTAATTCCTTTTCCATTCTGTATATGCTAAGAAATCTTAACACAGGGATCCCTGGGTGGCGCAGCGGTTTGGCGCCTGCCTTTGGCCCAGGATGCAATCCTGGAGACCCGGGATCGAATCCCACATCGGGCTCCCGGTGCATGGAGCCTGCTTCTCCCTCTGCCTGTGTCTCTGCCTCTCTCTCTCTCTCTCTATGCGACTATCATAAATAAATAAAAATTAAAAATATATAAATAAAATTAAAAAAAAAAGAAATCTTAACACATATGAGCTTTTATATACATGTTTGCATTACTAGAATTATATAGCTCTATGCTTCAGTCTCTTAATATTACACTCTTCCAATATTCCTTTTGATAGAATCTACCTAGTAATAATATAGTATTATTACTATTTATAATACTGACTGTAGGCAAGGATTTCATCACTGTTATCTCTTCATACCCCATATACCCATGAGAATGCCTTGCAAACAATGGATTCCAAAGGAATTTAGTGAATTAAATCTATTTGAATTCAAGTTATTTTAAATCTCTGAAGTAGTCCATAAAATTAAAAACAATTGTTCAATCTTCTAATTCCTGTTCTCTAACTTACTCAATTACAATCTAGAGTATCTACCATATGTCAAATAGGGAAAAAGAAACTTTTGAATGAAGGAAGCGTACGAAAGGTAAATATGGTTCATAGAATCACTGAAGTGTATACAAGATGGCATCCCAGCTGCTAAGTTTTGGTTCAACAAATGTAATTTTCATGGGTCAGTAGGTTGGGCCTAACTAGAAACTACCGCAACTATGAAGCATTTTATCAGTTTCATTGGCATGCATGTAGGTGACTGCATGATGAGGCTTTTAGCACTTAACTTTTATACAGTAACATGATTGCTTTCACAAGAGTTCAAACAAATATATATAACCAAGGTTTTCAAACACAAGTAAATCACTGTGATGCCTTATCTTTTGCATAAATTTTGAAAGCAACATGTGTGCTTTTTTTGTCTCTTTCTGCCTTATTTTCCTTTGTTGATTTCCATCCTAGATGGATTCTTCTTCAATTGGCACCACATTGTTCCTGAATGATAAAATCTCCCTACATTCTTGACTAATAGAGATATTAGGTGAGGTGGTGTGGGAGATGTGATGGAAAATTGAGGGGGAGAAGGTTTGCAAGAAATGAAACAGATTACTAAAGAAACCAGTCCATTATATTTTTATGAGACCTCGTCTCTAAGCTTGATCTAAATTCAGGAAGTCATAAAGAAAAAACAGTTGGACTGTACCATATTTAATAATTAACATATTGTTTAATATTCAAATAAAACTCTCCTTACAAGTTAGAAGCACTATTTACAAAAAGCCATAATGTACAGAAGTTATTGAAGGCTTGCTTCTGGACAAGTTCTGTGCACTACCCAAGTTACCTCACCAAAATCTTCAAGAATTATGATTGATAGGAAGCACTACTTGTATTTTACCAGCACAGACAATGAAAATAGGGAAGTTTAAGTAACTTGTCTATGATCACAAAGATAGAAAGTGATTGAACAGTGATTGAAATAAAGACCAGTCTTATTCTAATATTAATGTCAACATATAATTGCTAAAACAAATTCTTAAATACACTCATGACAATATAGAAACTGTAAAAATTATATTGGATAGATATGTTCTTTGGTCCTCAGAAGGCTTGAAAAATTTTCTCAGTGGAAATGCCTATAATTTTAGCTTTTTAAATCACTCATAGGATTTTGTTTAGCTAGTGCTACAATTCTCACTTTAAAGCTGTTTTTGCACAATAGTGGCTTAAATCCATGGCTCTTAGAATAACTTCGCCTCCCTTTGTGCTGATTGTGATGCACTGTTGGCATTTCCTATTTGTCCTTCAATCTACAAAGGTCAACATACTGAGATGACTGCTCAAGATCCAAGGCCCACCCTTCATTCTGCAATGAATCATTCTCTATGTGTGATCGTTCACATTTTTTATTAAGGGAACTTTACTTTTTTGTAGCTGAATATGATTTTTTTTCTTTTTTCATTTCTTAAAATGCTTTACTGTAAAATAACACATTTCTCCCACTCAATTCATATAATTTTTCTCTAATTCATGCCACTAGCGCCCACCTGTCACATATAATTCAAGCTTCTTAAGCTTAGCCTTAGCAATTTACTTCACTTATTAATTTATTTCTATAAACTTTTCCCCCCATTATTGCATCCAGCTTGTCATATTAGTGCTTCCTTACTATTTTTTTTTCCCTTTCAGATTTTCCTTCATGCCCCTTTCCTTATGTTTTCTGGTCATTCACACAATATTCTCTAAATTCCCATCATAAAAATCATTAGCTAGTCCTGATTAGCCTAAAACCTAAAATAATACAAAACAAAACAAAAAAACTTTTCTCCCTCTATTTTCCTGCTCAGTGTAAAACATTTAAAAAATGCAAAACTAGTTGCACCAAAATGTCTGTTGTTGTATTTGAACAGGTTCAGTTTAACACAGTTTATGTTTTCATTTTGTTTCTTTTAAAATATGTGTCTATAACCCAAAAGCTAAGTGATATTGTATATAATATAATAAGTCCTGTTTATGTTAAATCAATGGGTTCTTTTTTGATAAATAGGAGGAAGACAGATATAGATACAGTGAATTCTATAGGAATCAAGGAAACAGATAACTAGCTTAGTCTATGTTATAAGATGCTTTTAGTTTAACACAAAATAAAACGGGACTATAAAAAGAATCACAATACTGGGATGTGTGTAAGTGCAATGAGGAGTGCACAAACTGATAAAAGCATTCAAGTGAGGAAAGAATCCCAAACAGTAGTGGGCATTAGGGAAGGCTACATGTTGGTGGTTACATCTGGGTTGTACCTGAAATGATGGTGGGAGAGTCTGACTCTCAGAAAAATCATGGAATATATAGGCATGATAAATGTAGGGGGTCTGCAATGTATGGGTTCATTTGGAGGGCAGCAACTGGAGCCATATTTAACTGACATATATATTGAAGTATAGGAGGTAAGTTTGAAAGGCTAAGACAAAATCATAAGGGGTCCTGAGTGAGAGGCCAAACTTTTCCTTTTAATTGGTAAGTAGCCGATGCAGATTTCTAAATTGTTTGAACATTTGAATGATTTGTTGTATCTTGTTTAATCTTTTCTATTTCTGGCATTTAAATTTTTTAAAAGGAGGACTTTATTTTATTTTTTAGATTTATTTATTTATTTATTTATTTATTTATTTATTTATTTATAGAGCATGAGCAGGAGGAGGGGCAGAGGGAAAGGGAGAAGCAGAATCCCCATTGAGCAGGAAACCTGATGTGGGACTTAATCCCAGGACTCTGGGATCATGATCTGAGCCAAAGGCAGACACTTAACCAACTGAGCCACTCAGGTGCCCCCAGAAGAGAGATTTATTTATTTATTTATTTATTTATTTATTTATTTATTTATTTTTCCAGAAGAGAGTTTTAATAAGAATCCAGGAACTATTCGTAATTTTAAACTGAGAGGAAAAATGGAGGCTAATATTTTGATATATTTGGTTCTCTGTGAGAGCTTTACAAGACAAAATGATACAAAGATGAATTGTGTGCCTCAGGAGGCCAGGAAAGAGAATATACACAAAATTGAGTTTTAAGAATAGAAGAGTCTTGCTTCCAACCTGAGTTTAGGATCCTTGTGTACTTCCAGAATTTAGAACAGAAATTAGCTAGAAAAGAATCTGAAAATTATATGTGTATATGTTTGCGTAATATTGCTACACATTGAAGTATGTTTGTGATTTACCATCTGGAATTGCTAGAACTATGCACCACTGTGACTTTGTCACCACCTGGTGACAGGTTGATAAAATTTTAGATTTGTTTATTGCACATTCATTTAAAAATTGTGTGTAAAACTATAAAACAGCATCACATGCATGACAATGGAATCTAAAATCCATGAACCAGGCATTTCTGCTACCAATGGAAAGGGAAGAGGGAGCATAATTTATCATGACATCCTTTCTGTGTTCTTATTCCATTTTCCATTGTTCAAATCCCTTCTATTGTTAAAAATTTGCAAGGCAAAAATTGGGGTTACAGGGAAGCAGAAGGTATTATTTCTTCTTGTACTTAATTAATCATCAATTGTAAAGATAGAGTCTATACATAACAGATAAAATAATACAGAACAGAGTGATATTAAAAATGATTAAAAATTATTGAAAAGAGGAATCACTACGATTGGCTCACTTAAGAAAAATGACACAGAAACAGTGAATCTTGAGTTGACACTTGAAAGAGTGCAGCTTAGGGAGGTGTAGGCCATGTCAAGGGAACATGGATGAGAAACTCACAAATGTAGAGGTGGACATTTGTCACAGGACTGGCATGAGATAACCTAACAAGTTGAGTAAGCATGGCTGTTTTCCATGATGGAGAGAAAAGAGCTCACATAAATAGCCACCCAATAAATGCCTTCCTAAATCTTGTTTAAATTTTATTTAATCACACCCTGTGTCCTATTTCAGCTACATGCATATGTACTTTCCTCATCATAAGAGTACACATTTTTATAGAACAGATTCTTTTTATGTTTGTTTTTATGTATCTCTAATGTCAAATACAGTGTTTTATATCTATTAGCTAATTGACCAATCTTTGTTAAATTCAAGAAGGAAGGCGGCAAGGAGAAGAATGAAGAAGAATAAATGAGATCAGTCATATTTTGGAGGGTCTGGAACAGCAAAATGAGAAATATTAACTCACCTATCCTCACCTTGTCAAGGATGGAAAATCTTACTTTTGGTAATAAAGAAATGGTGTAAGTGATAGTTATGCCTCTATTCAGATTTTTAGTAGCTATTTCAGCACTGATGAGATAATGTCATTTGGTAGCTAAAATGGCCCTTACAATTCTACACTATTTATATGTTCATTAATATATGTGATTGTGTCAACAACAGTATGCAATAACATCTTACAAATTCCCCACTCATGATCTGCAACTCACATGATTCAAAGCCTACAAGGCAAAAGTCATCTCTAAAGAGGAGAAACTTCAAAAAGCATAGTGGGTTTGGATGGATATTTTGTGATCAAGGGTGAATGAGACCAAGTTTCCACTCAAAAGTCCTCTAAGTCAGAATGAAAGTAGTTTCTCCCTTCCTCTCTTCTTAATCATTCTTGTTGTCATAATGTATGCTGGGTGAGGCTGGGGAAAGCTTAAAAGGACCTTGTGTGCATTATAAACCCTCATTCTAAGGCTACACGTAGTTATGTCTTACTTCCATAGTCTAAATTTTATTAAATAGTACTTATGAAGGAGGGCACTCAAGCATGATTCCTTCATGAGTAGGGTATTGTTTTTTAAATATTTTATTTATTTATTCATGAAAGACACACAGAGAGAGGCAATGACACAGGAAGAGGGAGAAGCAGGCTCCCTAGGGGGAGCCGGGTGCAGGTCTAGATCCTAGGACCCTGGGATCATGCCCTGAGCCAAAGGCAGACATCCAACCACTGAGCCACCCAGGTGCCCCGTGAGTAAGGCATTTTATCAGTTTTGGTTAGGACCAAAGGTTACTACATGTTAGAGCAGTTGGTCTGACCAGTCAGCCTTAAACCCCATCTGAGACAGATCTACCAGAAAGATCTAATTACACTGGATCTTGATGGCCTCTCTACCCTCTCAGGGGAGGAGAAGGTGGAGAGGTAACGCACATGTTTTATATAAACTATATATGGGCATGCAACATTCTTGAGGAGGAAAAATATGCTAGTCAGTCTCCAGGTTTCTAGAACACTAAGCTTCCAACATAATTCAAACCACGAAGAAAAGTCTGTTGTTTCAAAACAAATTTGCCCTTCAAAAGAATGTTTCTGCACACCCATTTCTTGAACATTGAGGATCTGAAAGTCTTTATTAAGCTTAATTCACTGTGACTCAAACCATTCGCTCGAAGCACAGTTGCTTATTTTAAAGCCCAAAGGCAAGTCTAATCCTTATTCTTTTACAAGTTTTCTTCCACAGTGATATAAAGTAGAGGAAGGAGGTCTTTCAACTTGCCAAGTTGGGTTCTTAAAGTTTTTTTTTGTGCATTATGCTTCAAATTGGCACAAATTTCCTTATAAAATATATTTTTCCATAGAAAATAATTAGAAAGAAATACAATTGTCTACAATTATTATCTTAAGAGTAAAACAAATAATAGACACCAAAACTAAGTGGAAAAACCATTTGGGCCATTTTCTTTGGCATTTTTCACACATCTATCATTTCTACTCAATGTGAAAAGCAATCAAGATTTGGTACTATATATTGGGTGTGTCACACTAGAAGTCACATATCATAAATATGTCATTTTTTTAAGTTTAAACTTTCTTTGCATGAGTCACAGAGTCATAGGACAGTAATATTTTGAAAGGACAGCTAAAGGTAGCTGAGAACCTAGCAGATAGTAGTTGTTGGACACCTTAATTGTACAGACCAAGTCAAAAAGATAATTTAGGGATTTCCATTCCCAAGTTTTTCCCATAACATAGATTTGCCTCTCCTATCAAGAAACACTTAATAAATTGAGGCTTTGATTGGGCACCTGGTTGCCTTAGTCAGTTAAGCATTCAATTTTGATTTGGCTTAGGGTATGATCACAGGGTCATGATCTCAGAGTCCTAAGACTCAGCCCCATTTGGGGCTTCACGCTCAGCAAGGAGTCTGCTCTCTCTTCCTCTCCCTCTGCCCTGCACCCCTCACCCCTAATCCATCATTCATTCTTTCTCTCTCTAAAATAAATAAATCTTTTTTAAAAATGAGGCTTTGTCTAATAATATAAATGACAATAATCCTTCCGATTATTATTAATAGAATTCACAGGCTAATTTCAGCTCATAATTAATGGGGAAAGACAAACACTGTAACAGTGGTTTATCCATATAAAAAGACTTCTGTTTCCTATTGAGAACAACACACTGAGTACATGACACAGAGATGAGGTTTTTTGTTTTTTTTTTTTAAAGACTTTATTTATTTGAGAAAGAGAGAGAGCACAAGCAGGGGCAGTGACAAAGGGAGAGTGAGAGGCAGGCTCTCTGTTGAGCAGGGAGCCTGATGTGGGGCTCAATCCCAGGACCCTGGGATCATGACCTGAGCTGAAGACAGACACTTAACCCACTGTGCCACCCAGGTGCCCCTGAAACCATGTTTCTTTTAAAATAAATGTAGAGTTGATGGCTTCATTTGTTTTCAAATTGATTGCTAATTGTTTACTTACATCTGTGGGATAGAAGACTTTCTAGAAGCTTCAGACATAACTTTTCAAATTGAGGTTCCATTATGCAACTTTGGCTGCCTATATACATTTAAAACAATTACAAGAAACAAAGATAATTATAGAAGAATCTTGAAAAGTATAAATTGCTCAATACAATGGAAAGATAGTAGGAGTTTTTATAACATTAATGTATAAAGTATAAAACCAGTGTCTAAAAATAGGCACTAATTAAAAACTTGAGGAATTGTTAATGGAAGTACATTCCATTTATTAAGACTCTATTATCTAATAATCCTAACTATATTTTTCTTTAACATATAAGAGCGAGCTATAGCCATTATCAAAACCATATTTCACCCTATAAACAAATTCATCTACAGCTCTGCTTTGGCACAATTATCATGCTAATAGATTAATAAAAATTTCCTCTTCTAACAGTATGTGAAAGAAACTGAATGAACTGATCATAATATTAAAAGCACATATATTACAGTGTTTATGATTACACAACACAAGCAAGCAAACTCTATTGATTCAGTGTGTTTTCTAATTCCCTGAGTCCTTCCAATGTATTCAACTATATCAATATATACCTGCCTTTGTCCCTCCTTCTTTCCCTATTGATTGACACTCACCTAAAGATTCAGATTTATCTCAGTTTTTGGAAGGAATTTGACCCCCTGACAAAGGGAATATAAAGATTTTTAACCTTACAGTGGAGATCATCCATTACAATTTTTAGATCAGTTCTTGGCCAGATTGACTGCAGTCAATGGTATTTTGGCCTTTACTTAATATTGCTTTGATCCCCTTGCAAGAGATAACCATAACCTAGAAGTGATGGGACTGCTTCTTACCTTTCCTCCAGCATTTTCAAAGTCTGAAAACTGAGTTGGATCTCTACTACATGATGCTAATTCTCTGATTGGCTTTGCTTGAACAATGAGAAGACAGACTATTATTGTCCGTGTTATTAAATCTGAACAGATGTGCCCACTGAGCTTCCACCTGTTATTGCTCACACACCATTCTCTTCCCTCCTCTCTGCTACTAATATAGTGGTTACAGCAGGGTATGTTCTGTGAATCTCCGTGGGCCCTTTCTGTCCCTTAATCTCAGTCATCCTTAATTTGGCACATTTACATCTGATAAAATAGCTTTGCTAATGGTGAGTATGTTCTCAAAATATGGCCAGAAACCAAAAACACTATGATAGTCTCTGAATAGATTCTTTGACCAATTTGGTTTTCACAGCAATTACAAAGAATAGCCCATTCCATAGTACTTAGGCCATCAGGATCTCAATATTCAACATGTTCTTAACTTTTCTTTCAGCAGTAATATACTTAGCATTAATAATTTGGGTGGCATTTCTAAAAAAATGTCAAAAGACATATTGAATCATTACACAGAAGTTGTTATAAATGTACTTTTCTGAATTTCAGATGAAGAAAATAAAAGACTTTAAACCAGACAGCATACAAATTTCCAGTAATCCAAATGTAACATGTTAATGAAGAAACTCGATTTTCATATTTTATTAATGCTGTGCTCCTTTTGTTATGTCTGTGGATGAAGCAATCACATCCACAGATGCCACATTTTTTAATGCACTCGAGTTTTACTACAGATAAAAAGGAAAAAAAAATCTCTACCATTGAATACTAGTGTACATATTTCCTGGAGCCAGAAAGGGTGATATTTTAAAAACTGAGATGACTAATAGAGACATTAAGCTATTAAAAGCTAAATATGTAAAAATAATATTAGAATATTCTTAATAAATGATATATTTTTACTTATGATGACGTGTTATACTGGAAGACTTTAATTACAAAGCAAAGAGAAAATATAAATAAATATAACAAACATTAAGATGCATATTTAAGCTCCCACAAAATTAAGGGAAAACTACTGGGGTAAAAAACTGAAAGAGTAGCAAAATGAGTTGAGAAAGAGATTTCTTGGAAGATTCCAGGTCTTGATAAACAATGAGAGTTTTAAAGGCCATCAGGAACAGAAGAGTACTTGAACCTAGGTAAGATAAGTTGACATTTAGAACTCCCACATAAAACCAGGATTTTGATGGCTTCATCTTCATTGAAAAGACAGACTAGAAAATCTATCCACAAATCCAGCAGATATAGATAAGAGGAAATCTTGATTATATTGGCCCACATTTTTTGGTGGGAGTAATATAGTCTGTCTCGAGAATTCATGGTCTTGGAGCTATCATCGGAAAGTTTGTAGTTCCAATGTGTGCTGCCTGCAACATAAAGACTTTATCCTTACAGCTGGGAATTATCCATCAAAATTAATAGTAAAAAGTGGTCCCAGCATGCAATATCTCTGAATTAATTGGTAAAAACAAATAATTTTTTAAGACTTTATTTATTCATGAGAGACAGAAAGAGGGAGAGGCAGAGACATAGGCAGAGGGAGAAGCAGGAACCATGCAGGAAGCCCGACGTGGGACTCGATCCCGGAACTGTGGAATCACGTTGGAGGGAAAGGCAGATGCTCAACTGCTGAGCTACCCAGGCGTCCCACAAATAATTTTTTATAAGGGAAATACTTTCAATAAAAATCTCATAGTTAGCTAAAATTGATCTCACATAGGAAAGAGCATGATTATACTCTAAGAACCTTACATATGCAACCACTAAATAAAGATTATAAATAAATGTATTAAATGGCAAAGATGTAAACAATATAAAGAATATAAAGAAAAATAAGCCATATAGCAAAAGACCAAAATTATTTAAGAACAGACATTAAGAAATGAAAAATAGATCTGATGAAATTAGAATACATACACTAACAAAATTCTAGTACACAGAGGGAAAAATGTAGTATTTATTGAAGGAATAAGAATTCATCTATTCATTGGGATGCTTGGGTGGCTCAGTAGGTTAAGTGACTGCCTTTGGCTCAGGTCATGATGTCAGGGTCCTGAGATTGAGTCCCGTGTGCAGGTCCCTGCTCAGTGGGGAGTCTACTTGTTCTCCCTCTGCCCCTCCCCCCTGTTCATGTTTTCTCTCTCTCAAATAAATAAATGTTTTTAAAAAAGAATCCTTCTATTCATCAAGATTATTGACTATCTAGTGGCATCATCATACACTTATCTATAAGTTCAGATATTCCCAGATCTAGTGCTATGCAATAAGTTTTTCAGTATAAGATGCCAAACACTAAGAGTATAAAATCTAAAACTATGTGACAATGACATTTATTCCTGAAATGAGGTTTAACCTTGGGAGATACCTACTTAATATAATCATCAATTATCACTCCAATTATACATAACAAATTCTAGACAGGCATAAGAGGTGAGAAAAAAAAATGTACGAGATGGGAAAAACCATTTTTTAGGAACTTGGTGTCATTCTACAATATAAGACATAACTTGCAAGGCCTCTGTGTCTAAATATCTATCCACGAATATACAATTTAGCAAACAGTCCTGTTAGTCTACCTTAATATAAATGCCATTTAACTTTTTTAACCAACAAAAAGAGTAAATATATATGTTCTTATTTATCATAATGGCAGTAATGCTGAAGTAGCAAATCTCACATTGGTGCTTTAATTTCTTTATTTTAAAAGGAAGAAAATGAACCTACAAAAACAAAACCATTATTCTTTACCTCACAACATAAATTACAAATTTCCCAGAGGGAAAGCCTCACAGCCTTACAGGATAAAAGAGGATATAAGTCATTTGTTATGAATCTGTGATAAATATGTTCTCTCCTGGCCCAGTTATTCACTGAGATATATATTGGTATACATTCCTTTAACCTATTCCATTAGAATAGATATTTCCCAAAAATAATGAACAAAGTCTAATCTTTTTCTTGGTACAATCATCTCTTTCATGTCAAAATTTAAAATAAGTCTAGTTTCCAAGGAAGCTTTTAATTTCAAGGAAATACCTTTGACTCTCCTCACCCTCTATGATCTAGCCAAAGAAATGCCATTGTCTCAGATTTACTCAATTAAATTGTAACACATTTAAAGTGTTAGATGTGATGATTTGATGTATGTATACATTGTGAAGAGATTTCCCACATTGAGTTCAATGATCCAACACCTCCTGTTTACCTTTGTGTGCGCACACACACACACGTGTGTGTGTGTGTGTGTGTGTGTGTATGTGAGAGAACATTTGAGTTCTACTCTCCCAGTAGGTTTTAATTACACAATACAGTAGTACAAACTATGGTTACCATGTTATACCTTAGATTCTCAGACCTTATTTATCACATAACTGAAATTCTGTATCATTTTACCAGGCTCTCCCTATCTTCCCAGCTCCCTAGGCCCTAGAAACCACTATTCCATGATCTGTTTATATATATATATATATATGATTATATAACACCACAGAGAATTTTTCTTTCTGCTTGCCTTATTTATCTTAGCATAATATTCTACAGGCTCATCCATGTTGTTGTAAATGACAGAAGTTCTTTCTTTTTAAAGACTGAGTAATATTCAGTGGTACTGCATTTTAATCATATGCAAAGGACTGAAACAGATGCTTTTCTAGAGACTTATAAATGACCAACAAGAACATGAGAAGATGCTCAACATCACTCATCATCAGAGAAATGCAAATCAAAACCACAATGAAATCAAAACCATCTCACACCTGTTAGATCATGTAATATCAAAACGACAAGAGATGACACATGTTGGCGAGGATGTAGAGAAAGGGGAACCCTCATGTAGTGTTGGTGGGAATGCAGACTGGTGCAGCCACTGTTATGGAGGTTCCTCAAGAATTTAGAAAGAGAACTACCTTATGATCCCACAATTCCACTTCTGGACACATATTCAAAGGAAATGAAATCTTAAGCTCAAAGAGATATTTGCACTCTCATGCTCACAGCAACATTTTTCACAATAGCCAAGGTCCAGAAACAACCAAAGTGTCTGTCAAGGAACAAATGAATAAAGAGAACTGTCCACAGTTTTGATAGAGTTACTCTATTTCAGGCATTCAGAGAAATGAATCAGTGATGGTATTATGATGAACTTTGTGAATTATGTATAGTATTCTATAAGTGAAAAGGCTAGTAGGGAAATATTACACGTCCTGCTTCATAAGGCTCCTCCCAATAAATATGATACAGTAAAATTACTAATATATGGTGCTAGAAGCCTAAACTGTGTCCATCAAAACTGAACTCTGATTTCTTGGTTTCTTCTCCTCCCTTACTAGTTATGTTGCTTGGGCTTAAATGCTATAGAATTTTTTTTTTAAGTTTCTTTATATATAATAAAGTGTTTGGGGGGCAGGTAATGACATGTTGGACAGGCCTGGGAAGGGATGATTTCAGGAAGACAGAAGAGTGAGTGGAGTATAGGAAGAGAGACTTTGGGTTGCTTGTTCTAGGTTGCATAGTATCTTCTGAGTGTTTGGAAAACATAATTAAGGTGTTTACAGAATTGCATCAAATCTGAGTGGCCTCTGATTAAAAGATATAATAATATATATCATGAAGAAAAGTAAATACTGCTCTCTAAACTATGACACACTATTAATTGATTTCGAGAGATGCATGAGTGTGAGGAAATGTATGTCTTAGAGTAAATAAAATTCATTAAGTTAACTGGAAATTGTTTTTGCCTGTCATATTGTGTTTCTTTTTTAAGAACATCATTTTAAAAGTTGGTCACTCAGGAAGTGGTTTCATTTTCTATAATCCACAACCTTTGAGAAATATCTCCTCTTCAGAAAATGCAGAATTGTGATGTGGTGGAGTGAGAAGTGAATTAAAGATGTCCAGAAGGAATTCTCAAAAGAAAACCAAAGATGCACAAAGGGGAATACTCCTTATGGAGGAGTCACAGTCAAGACTCTGGAAAAGCATGGTAAGCAGACAGCATTTTTACCTAAAGGCAGATGTAAATTAAGCGGTGTTAAATGGGAAAGACTACTTTGAGGTTTTGGTGAGTCAGAGGTCCATGGAGTGTGGGGGTAAGGCAGGAACAGATCAGAGAAAAAATGCTAAGCGTTAGGACTTGGAACCCCTTAATATTATTCAGGAAAAAACATGAACTGTGGAATCCTTTTAAATTATTTGAATGTGTTTTGAACTGTGCTTTTTAAAATGTAGATGTAAGTTTTCATTTCAAAATCATGTTATCAAAACAAAGAACCTATTGCTTCCACCAACAATATTAATTATTTTAACCACAGAAATGGGTAAAGTCAAAGAAAAACAAATTAAAAAATCTAGAAATTAAGAAGAATTTGCAGAGTAATTTACATTGTTTAGTTCCTTTTCAATTTTAATGCCCTCTTTGTCAACTTGCCTATTCCAAAGTAGGCTTTTGGGGAAATGGCCATGTTTGCAACACAACCCTACTGGTTTCAGGTTCAGTTACACCATCATATTTTGGAGATGCGATGGTTTTGTTGTTGTTTTATCTTCCCACATGTTTTGTTTCTTTTATTTCCTGTGCATGGCTGGAGCTGGGCTCCCCACCCAGGATCAGAAGGGAGCAGATTGGTGGGGAAATCCCTCGCCACCAACACCAGAGAGGAAAGACTGGTTTTACACAAGATCAGGGACTGATTAACTCAAATCTCAGGACTATGAAAGCCTTGTCCTCAAACAGCTCTCCCACACAGTTGGTCCTTCATTTGTTTTTCTTTCCAACCCACCCTCATCCTCCTCCTAACCTTCTTACTCCTTCCCTGCTTCCTCTTCCTTTTCAGATATTGAGATATGATTGACAGAGATATAATTATATTGAGATATAATTGATAGAAAGTAAAATTCACCCTTTTTTAGTGTAAAGTTTACAAACTTTGACATACAATCATATAACCACTACCACTACCACAATCAGAATGTAGAGCACTCCCATCTCCCCAGAAAGTTCCCGTGTCCCTCTGTATTCACTGTCTTCATCAGGCCCAGCCCCAGTAAATTACTAATCTGTTTTCCATTCCTTGAGTTTTTGCTTTTGTCAGATTGTCATATAAACAAAATCATACTGAATTTATACAACCTTTTGAATTTGGCTTCTTTATCCTACCAGTATGCATTTAAGTTTTATCTCTGTGACTGAATGCCATTTTTATTGCTAAGTAGTATTTCATTATATAGATAAACCATTTGCCAGCTCATAAATTTGAGTTGCTCCTAGTTTTGGGCAATTACAAATAAGTCCACTCTCAATGTTTGCATGTGTGTTTTTGTACAGCCATGTTTTTGTCTATTGCCAGGTGATAGGTGGGTATCTGTTTAACTTTATAAGAAATTGTCAAAATGTTTTCCAGAGTGGCTATACCATTTTACATTCCTACCAGCAATCTAGAAGAATTTTCCTCCATCACATCTCCAGCATTTAGTATTCTCAATGTTCTTTTTAGCGATTCTGGTGATTCTATTAGGTATGCAATGTCAACTGGTTTTTGAAGATTATATCTTGAAGAGAATTGCAGGAAAGCAAAATCTTATCAATAAATATGTGCTATGATGAGGCCTCTGCTATTAGTTTCCTTTATTTTATAATCATTGCAAAATATTACAAAGAAGTAGCAATGAGATGTGGCAAATAGGTTCTAATTGGAAGATAGAACCAAAAAATGGATGTTTCCACAAAAAGAAAAGAAAAAAAATGGAGATTGTTTCTATTCCATTAAAGCTAGAAGATATTTTTTTGTTCTATCATGAACTTGGTTGCACTCTTAAATAACACTGACTTTAAAAATAATAAGAAGAGTAGTTAGGGACGCCTGGGTGGCTCAGTGTTTGAGTGTCTGTCTTTGGCTCAGGGCATGATCCTGGGGTTCCAAGATTGAGTCTTGCATCGGGCCTGCTTCTCCCTCTGCCTATGTCTCTACCTCTCTCTGTGTGTGTCTCTCATGAATAAATAAATAAAATCTTTTAAAAAAAAGGAATAGTTAGTTCTCTTGAAACTTTTACTTGAACTCATTTTCTGGATTATTAAGGTGATAATAATAGTAGTAATAACATACCTAAGAGAGTATTTTTCCAGAAAAAGGTACATATTAAAATTGACTAGTACATACTGGCAAAGGTGCCAAATAAAATAATTTACATGCCCCTCTCTGTTTTGCATCTATTAACTAAATTTAGAGCTCCTATACATATACCTTTCTTAGGATGGTATTTATGCCAAAATTCTCAGTTTTTCATAGTATTTATTTCCAACAACTTACTAAAATTATGTTCAGGAACTATAGATACAAATAAGGTGAAATGTTTAATTCCCTATTTGAGCCTGAATCCTATAATAGAATAAAATTCCACTTACGTACCACAAAACCTTTAGTGAATGGTCACAGAATATACTCTTAATTCCAGCTAGTCATCTTACAAATTTGCAAATATTGTGCCATCTGGGGATAAAAAAAGAACCAAAAAGTCACCTTGGATTAATTAGCATTGGGGTCAGATTCATCACAGTTAAGAATTAAAATATAATAATACTTTTTAAAAGATTTATGTATTCATTTATAGAGAAAAAGAAAGAGAACATGAGCAGAGGGGAGGGTCAGAGGCGGAGAATCTCAAGCAGACTCCCTGCTGAGTGGGGCCTGTCATGGCCTTATCCAATGGCCCTGAGATCATGACCTGAGCCAAAATCAAGAGTTGGTCACTCAATTGACTAAGCCACCCAGGCACCTCCTAGAAATGATAATATTTAAAGGCAAATATGGGGATGGATTTGGGAACAGAAACATTAGACAAAGTGAGATAAGAAATATGGATTGCCAGGAAAAAAAAAGAATATAGATTGCCAGAATTATGTTTTTAAGCCCCTGTCAAAATGGCAGAGCAAAGAAGTACAAGAATGATAAGCCTCATGGACACATAGGCTCCACAGTCAGAAAGGCAAAGTGCGAGGAAAATAACACTTGAGGATACAAGTCTGACTATGATGCACCTGGGAATCCAGACAAGAACATGGAGTTTGAAAGAGGATGGATCCAAGTTCTAATTCTGGCTTTATCACTTATCAGCTCTGTGACATTAAGCAAGGTATGAAAATATTCCTTGCCTCAATGTCCCATTTCAGTAATAGGATAATGCTGGTGGCAAAGAATGGGTTAGAAGTATTCCCTTTGGGACTCCTGGGTGGCTCAGTGGTTTAGTGCCTGCCTTTAGCCCAAGGTGTGTTCCTGGAGTCCCCGGATCGAGTCCGAGGATCGAGTCCCACATTGGGCTCCCTGCATAAAGTCTGCTTGTCTCTCTGCCTGTGTCTCTGCCTTACTTTCTGTGTCTCTCGTGAACAAATAAAATGTTTAAAAAACAAAACAAAACAAGTATTCCCTTTGATTCTATCTTTTAGAACAGATTATAGAGAATTAATATAACTGCTTCCCTACATGTTTGAGAGAATTCACCAGGGAACCCATCTGGGCCTAGTGTTTTCTGTTCTAGGAGGTTATTATCAACTCAATTTCTCTAATAGTTATGAGCCTATTCAGATTGTCTCTTTCTTCTTGTGTGATTTTTAGTAGATTGTTTCTTTCAAGGAATCAGTTCATTTCATCTAGTGTTTCCAAATTTGTGGGCACAGAGTTGTTTTACAATACTGTCTTTTATCCTTTCTATGTCCATGGGATATGTAATGATGTCTTTTCCTTCCTTTCTGATGTAAGTAATTTGTGTCTTTTCACCTTTTTCTTAGTTTGCCAAGCTTACTGATTTTATCTTTTCATAGAACCAGCTTTTGGTGTTCATGATTTTCTCTACTGATTTCATTGGTTTTGACTCCAATTTTTATTGTTTCTTTCTTCTGTTTCCTTTTTCTAGTGTCCTAAGATGGAGGCTCAGATGATTAATTTTAGATCTTTCCTCTTTTTTATCTTATTCATTCAGGGCTATCTATTTCCCTCTAAGTACTGCTTTTTCTGCATCACATACATGGTGATGTTTTATTTTCAATTTCATTTAGTTCAAACTATTTCTTAAATTTCTCATTGACTGATGTGTTATTCAGAACTGTGCTGATTAATCCATAAGTATTTGGGGATTTTCCAACTATCTTGCTGTGACTGATTTCTACTTTAATTCCACTTGCTCTGAGAGCAAACACAGTATAATTTCCATCCTTCTAAATTTGTGAAGGTGTGTTTTATGGTCCAAAACATGGCCTTTCTTGGTGAATGTTCCATATGAGCATGAGAAAAATGTATATTCTGCTGTTGTTGGATGAAATGTTGACATAAGCCCATTACATCAGTTGATTTATGGCACTTCAAGTTCTACTTTCTTCTGCCTGCTATATCTGTCCACATCTTATATAAGGGTATTGAAATCTCCAATTATAAGAGTGGATTCAGGGCAGCCCAAGTGGCTCAGCAGTTTAGCACTGCCTTCAGCCCAGGGCCTGATTCTGCAGATTTAGGATGGAGTCCCACATCGGGCTCCCTGCATGGAGCCTGCGTCTCCCTCTGCCTGTGTCTCTGCCTCTCTCTCTCTCTCTCTCTGTGTCACAAATGAATGAATACAATATATATATATATATATATATATATATATATATATATGAGGGGATTCACCTATTTCTCTTTCTGACACTGTTTTTAGATAGGTAACACATAAAGGATAATTGTGTCTTCTTGGAGATTTGACCCCTTAATCATTATATAATTCCCCTTTGGACTTTCCTTACTATGAAGCCTAAAGCAGATTCTCCTGCTTTCTTTCTTTTTTTTTTCTCCTGCTTCCTTTTAATTAGCAGTAGCATGGGATATCTTTTTCCATCTCTTCACTTTTGAATTATACGTATCTTTATATTTAAAGTGGGTCTCGGAGGAGGGGCAAGTTGGCGGAAGAGTAGGGTCCCCAAATCACCTGCCCTCAACAAATTACCTAGATAACCTTCAAATCATCCTGAAAATCTACGAATTCGGCCTGAGATTTAAAGAGAGACCAGCTGGAAGGCTACAGCGAGAAGAGTTCGCGCTTCTATCAAGGTAGGAAGACGGAGAAAAAGAAATAAAGACACAAAAGGCCTCCAAGGGGGAGGAGCCCCGGGAGGACCCGGGCTGAGGCCGGGACGAGTGTGCCCAGGACAGGAGAGCCCCGTCCCGGAGGAGCAGGAGCTGCACCGACCTTCCCGGGTGGAAAGGGGCTCCCCGGGAATTGGAGCAGGATCCCCAGAAGGGCGGGGACGCCCTCGAGCTCCCTGGGACAGTAACAGAGGAACTGCGCCCCGGGAGATGCGCTGAGCGCCCTAAGGGCTGCAGCGCTCGGCGGGACCCGGAGCAGCTCGGAGGGGCTCGGGGGCGGCTCCGCGGAGGGGGCTGCGGGGCAGGAGCACGAATCCAACAGCGCAGGCCCCGGAGCACAGGGCGCCGGGACACAGCCCAGGATCCGGCCTCCCCCGGGACAGGCAGAGGCCGGGAGGGCCCAGGACAGCGAGGACGCTCCTGCCTGGAACTGAGCAGATCAGCGGCCCCGCCCCGGAGCCCCCAGGCCCTGCAGACGGAGAGCCCCGGAGCTACTGCGGGGCTGACTCCAGGGTCCCAGAGCTGCCCCCGCCACTGTGGCTTCCTCCCGGGGCCTCACGGGGTGAAGAACCCCCACTGAGCCCTGCACCAGGCAGGGGCAGAGCAGCTCCCCCAAGTGCTAACACCTGAAAATCAGCACAGCAGGCCCCTCCCCCAGAAGACCAGCAAGATGGACCAGGTCCAGGGGAAGTCAAGGGACTTAAAGTATACAGAATCGGAAGATACTCCCCGTGTTTTTTTTTTTTTTTTAATTTCTGATTGCTTCCCCCACCCTTTTTTTTCACCTTTCTTTCTTCTTCTTTCTCTTTTTCTTCTTTTTTTCCTTTTTTCTTCCTTTTTTCTTTTTTCTATTTTTCTTTTCTTTCCTTCTCTCTCTCTTTTTCTCCTTTTCCCAATACAACTTGTTTTGGCCACTCTGCACTGAGCAAAATGACTAGAAGGAAAACCTCACCTCAAAAGAAAGAATCAGAAACAGTCCTCTCTCCCACAGAGTTACAAAATCTGGATTACAATTCAATGTCAGAAAGCCAATTCAGAAGCACTATTATACAGCTACTGGTGGCTCTAGAAAAAAGCATAAAGGACTCAAGAGACACCATGACTGCAGAATTTAGATCCAATCAGGCAGAAATTAAAAATCAATTGAATGAGATGCAATCCAAGCTAGAAGTCCTAACGACGAGGCTTAACGAGGTGGAAGAACGAGTGACTGACACAGAAGACAAGTTGATGGCAAAGAGGGAAACTGAGGAAAAAAGAGACAGACAATTAAAAGACCATGAAAACAGATAAAGGGAAATAAACGACAGCCTGAGGAAGAAAAACCTACATTTAATTGGGGTTCCCAAGGGCGCCAAAAGGGACAGAGGGCCAGAATATGTATTTGAACAAATCCTAGCTGAAAACTTTCCTAATCTGGAAAGGGAAACAGGCATTCAGATCCAGGAAATAGAGAGATCCCCCTAAAATCAATAAAAACCGTTCAACACCTCGACATTTAATTGTGAAGCTTGCAAATTCCAAAGAAAAAGAGAAGATCCTTAAAGCAGCAAGAGACAAGAAATCCCTGACTTTTATGGGGAAGAATACTAGGGTAACAGCAGACCTCTCCACAGAGACCTGGCAGGCCAGAAAGGGCTGGCAGGATATATTCAGGGTCCTAAATGAGAAGAACATGCAACCAAGAATACTCTATCCAGCAAGGCTCTCATTCAAAATGGAAGGAGAGATAAAGAGCTTCCAAGAAAGGCAGGAACTGAAAGAATTTGTGACCTCCAAACCAGCTCTGCAAGAAATTTTAAGGGGGACTCTTAAAATTCCCCTTTAAGAAGAAGTTCAGTGGAACAATCCACAAAAACAAGGACTGAATAGATATCATGATGACACTAAACTCATATCTGTCAATAGTAACTCTGAACGTGAACGGGCTTAATGACCCCATCAAAAGGTGCAGGGTTTCAGACTGGATAAAAAAGCAGGACCCATCTATTTGCTGTCTACAAGAGACTCATTTTAGGCAGAAGGACACCTACAACCTGAAAATAAAAGGTTGGAGAACCATTTACCATTCAATGGTCCTCAAAAGAAAGCACGGGGTTGCCATCCTTATATCAGATAAACTAAAATTTACCCCGAAGACTGTAGTGAGAGATGAAGAGGGACACTATCTCATACTTAAAGGATCTATCCAACAAGAGGAATTAACAATCCTCAATATATATGCCCCGAATGTGGGAGCTGCCAAATATTTAAACCAATTAATAACCAAAGTGAAGAAATACTTAGATAATAATACACTTATACTTCATGACTTCAATCTAGCTCTTTCTACCCTCGATAGGTCTTCTAAGCACAACATCTCCAAAGAAACAAGAGCTTTAAATGTAACAATGGACCAGATGGATTTCACAGATATCTACAGAACTTTACATCCAAATTCAACTGAATACACATTCTTCTCAAGTGGACATGGAACTTTCTCTAGACTAGACCACATACTGGGTCACAAATCGGGTCTGAACCGATACCAAAAGATTGGGATTGTCCCCTGCATATTCTCAGACCACAATGCCTTGAAATTAGAACTAAATCACAACAAGAAGTTTGGAAGGACCTCAAACACGTGGAGGTTAAGGACCATCCTGCTAAAAGATGAAAGGGTTAAGCAGGAAATTAAGGAAGAATTAAAAAGATTCATGGAAACTAATGAGAATGAAGATACAACCGTTCAAAATCTTTGGGATGCAGCAAAAGCAGTCCTGAGGGGGAAATACATTGCAATACAAGCATCCATTCAAAACCTGGAAATAACTCAAATACAAAAGCTAACCTTACACATAAAGGAGCTAGAGAAAAAACAGCAGATGGACCCTACGCCCAGCAGAAGAGAGTTAATTAAAATTCGAGCAGAACTCAACAAAATCGAGACCAGAAGAACTGTGGAACAGATCAACAGAACCAGGAGTTGGTTCTTTGAAAGAATTAATAAGATAGATAAACCATTAGCCAACCTTATTAAAAAGAAGAGAGAGAAGACTCAAATTAATAAAATCATGAATGAGAAAGGAGAGATCACTACCAACACCAAGGAAATACAAATGATTTTTAAAACATATTATGAACAGCTATACGCCAATAAATTAGGCAATCTAGAAGAAATGGACGCATTCCTGGAAAGCCACAAACTACCAAAACTGGAACAGGAAGAAATAGAAAACCTGAACAGGCCAATAACTAGGGAGGAAATTGAAGCAGTCATCAAAAACCTCCCAAGACACAAGAGTCCAGGGCCAGATGGCTTCCCAGGGGAATTCTATCAAATGGTTAAAGAAGAAATCATACCTATTCTACTAAAGCTGTTTGGAAAGATAGAAAGAGATGGAGTACTTCCAAATTTGTTCTATGAGGCCAGCATCACCTTAATTCCAAAACCAGACAAAGATCCCACCAAAAAGGAGAATTACAGACCAATATCCCTGATGAACATGGATGCAAAAATTCTCAACAAGATACTAGCCAATAGGATCCAACAACACATTAAGAAAATTATTCACCATGACCAAGTAGGATTTATCTCCGGGACACAAGGCTGGTTCAACACTCGTAAAACCATCAATGTGATTCATCATATCAGCAAGAGAAAAACCAAGAACCATATGATCCTCTCATTAGATGCAGAGAAAGCATTTGACAAAATACAGCATCCATTCCTGATCAAAACCCTTCCGAGTGTTGGGATAGAGGGAACTTTCCTCGACATCTTAAAAGCCATTTAGGAAAAGCCCACAGCAAATATCATTCTCAATGGGGAAGCACTGGGAGCCTTTTCCCTAAGATCAGGAACAAGACAGGGATGTCCACTCTCACCACTGCTGTTCAACATAGTTCTGGAAGTCCTCGCCTCAGCAAACAGACAACAAAAAGACATTAAAGGCATTCAAATTGGCAAAGAAGAAGTCAAACTCTCCCTCTTCGCCGATGACATGATACTCTACATAGAAAACCCAAAAGCCTCCACCCCAAGATTGCTAGAACACATAGCAATTTGGTAGCGTGGCAGGATACAAAATCAATGCCCAGAAATCAATGGCATTTCTATACACTAACAATGAGACTGAAGAAAGAGAAATTAAGGAGTCAATCCCATTTACAATTGCACCCAAAAGCATAAGATACCTAGGAATAAACCTAACCAAAGAGGTGAAGGATCTATACCCTAAAAACTATAGAACACTTCTGAAAGAAATTGAGGAAGACACAAAGAGATGGAAAAATATTCCATGCTCATGGATTGGCAGAATTAATATTGTGAAAATGTCAATGTTACCCAGGGCAACTTACACGTTTAATGCAATCCCTATCAAAATACCATGGACTTTCTTCAGAGAGTTAGAACAAATTATTTTAAGATTTGTGTGGAATCAGAAAAGACCCCAAATAGCCAGGGGAATTTTAAAAAAGAAAATCATATCTGGGGGCATCACAATGCCAGATTTCAGGTTGTACTACAAAGCTGTGGTCATCAAGACAGTGTGGTACTGGCACAAAAACAGACACATAGATCAATGGAACAGAATAGAGAACCCAGAAGTGGACCCTGAACTTTATGGTGAACTAATATTCGATAAAGGAAGAAAGACTATCCATTGGAAGAAAGACAGTCTCTTCAATAAATGGTGCTGGGAAAATTGGACATCCACATGCCGAAGAATGAAACTAGACCACTGTCTTGCACCATACACAAAGATAAACTCAAAATGGATGAAAGATCCAAATGTGAGACAAGAGTCCATCAAAATCCTAGAGGAGAACACAGGCAACACCCTTTTTGAACTTGGCCACAGTAACTTCTTGCAAGATACATCCACAAAGGCAAAAGAAACAAAAGCAAAAATGAACTATTGGGACTTCATCAAGATAAGAAGCTTTTGCACAGCAAAGGATACAGTCAACAAAACTAAAAGACAACCTACAGAATGGGAGAAGATATTTGCAAATGACATATCAGATAAAGGGCTAGTTTCCAAAATCTATAAAGAACTTATTAAACTCAACACCAAAGAAACAAACAATCCAATCATGAAATGGGCAAAAGACATGAAGAGAAATCTCACAGAGGAAGACATGGACATGGCCAACACGCACATGAGAAAATGCTCTGCATCACTTGCCATCAGGGAAATACAAATCAAAACCACAATGAGATACCACCTCACACCAGTGAGAATGGGGAAAATTAACAAGGCAGGAAACAACAAATGTTGGAGAGGATGCGGAGAAAAGGGAACCCTCTTACACTGTTGGTGGGAATGTGAACTGGTGCAGCCACTCTGGAAAACTGTGTGGAGGTTCCTCAAAGAGTTAAAAATAGACCTGCCCTACGACCCAGCAGTTGCACTGTTGGGGATTTACCCCAAAGATTCAGATGCAATGAAACGCCGGGACACCTGCACCCCGATGTTTCTAGCAGCAATGTCCACAATAGCCAAACTGTGGAAGGAGCCTCGGTGTCCATCGAAAGATGATGGATAAAGAAGATGTGGTCTATGTATACAATGGAATATTCCTCAGCCATTAGAAATGACAAATACACACCATTTGCTTCAACGTGGATGGAACTGGAGGGTATTATGCTGAGTGAAGTAAGTCAATCAGAGAATGACAAACAGTGTATGTTCTCATTCATTTGGGGAATATAAATAATAGTGAAAGGGAATATAAAGGAAGGGAGAAGAAATGTGTGGGAAATATCAGAAAGGGAGACAGAACATAAAGACTCCTAACTCTGGGAAACAAACTAGGGGTGGTGGAAGGGGAGGAGGGCAGGGGGTGGGGGTGAGTGGGTGACAGGCACTGAGGGGGACACTTGACGGGATGAGCACTGGGTGTTATTCTGTATGTTGGTAAATTGAACACCAATAAAAAATCGATTTATTTAAAAAAATAAAAATAAATAAAAAATAAAATAAAGTGGGTCTCTTGTAGACGTATGTTGTTGGGTCTTCTTTTTTGGGCCACTCTGATAATCTCTGTCTTTTAATTGATAAATTCAGGCCACTGACATTCAAAGTAATTACTGATACAGTTGAATCAATATCTACCATATTTATTACTGTTTTCTATTTTTGGTCCTTGTTCTTTTTATTTTTGTCTTTCACATGTTTTCTGCACTGGTGATCTTTTTTTTAAAAATTTTATTTATTTATTCATGAGAGACACAGGCAGAGGGGGAAACAGGCTCCCCATAGGGAGCACGATGTGGGACTCAATCTCAGGACCCTGGAATCACGACCTGAGCGAAACGCAGATGCTCAACCACTGAGCCACCCAGGCATCCTGGCATTTGTGGTCTTAAGTAAACATTTTGTATGATTCTATTTTCTGTCTCTCTCTCTCTCTTTTTTTTTTTTTTTGACTTTTTAGAGGTTGTGCTAGAATTTGAAATATACACTTACAACTAATTTAAGTCTATTTTCAAATAATACTATACTGCCTCACAGACAGTACAAATACCTTATAATAATATTTCTAATTCTTCATTCATATCCCTCATAACACTGCTGTCATTCATTCCACTTATACATAGGTATTCATAACCATATGTGTATGCTTTACACACACACAAGCATACATAATTGAATATGTTATTGCTATTATTTTAAACAAATTGTTTCCTGTTAGATCAATTAAAAATATGAAAACATAGTAAGTTTCCTTGCACCCTCACTTATTCCTTCTCCAATGCTTTATACAGATCTGAGTTTCAGATCTACATCACCTTCCTTCTCTATTAGCAATATAGTTTCCCAGTTTTTGTTTGTTTAAGAAAGTCTTTATTTCTTCACTTTTGAAGGATAATTTTGGAGGATACAACATTTAGGTTGGTGGCTTTTTCCTCCCAACATTTCAAATATTTCATGCCAGTCTCTTCTTGCTTGCATGCTTTCTGAGGAACAGTCAGATGAAACTCATATCTTTGCTCCTCATAGGTGAAGTGATTTTGTTCTTCTGGCTTCTTTCAGGATTTTTTTCTTTATCTTTGATTTTCTCCAGTTTGAATGCTATATGCTGAGGTATAGTTTTTATCAGAAGTTATACTGGTTGGTTTTCTCTGAGCATCTTAGATCTGTGATACGGTGTCTGATTTAAGGGAGATTCGCAATCATTATTGCTTCAAATCCTTTTTTTTTCCCATTCCCTTTTTTGTTCTCTTCTGGTATTCCCATGACACATATGTTATACCTTTTGAAGCTGCCTCACAGTTCTTGGATATTCTGCTTCTTTTTTTTTTTCTTTCTTTCAGTGTTTTTTTTCCTTTTTGTCTTTCCATTTTGGAAGTTTGTGTTCACATATCTTTAAGTTTAGATATTTTTTCCCCTTAGCCATTCTCAGTCTACTAATTAATCTATCAGAGACATTTTTCATTTCTGTTACAGTTTTTGATCTCTAGTATTTCCTTTTGATAATTTCTCAGAATTGTCATCTCTTTGTTTACACTGTTTATCTGTTTTTATATGCTGTGTACCTTATTGAATAGAGTTCTGAAGATATTAATCATAGTTGTTTTAAATTCCTGGTCTGTTGGTTCCATATTCCTGTTATTTCTGAATCTGGTTCTGTTATTTGCTGTCTTTTCAAAGTGTGTGTGTGTGTGTGTGTGTGTATGTGTGTGTGTGCATGTTTTGCCTCCAGTCTGCTTTGTGATTTTTTTTTTTTCTTGACAGCCAGACTTGATGCACTGGTTGAAGGGAATTGCTGTAAACAGGCCTTTGGTAAAGTGAAGTGAAGGAAGGGGAAGCAGAAGCATTTCAATGTCCTGAGATCAGCTCTCTGACTTCAAGTGAGTCTGTGCATTGAAGACACATCACAAGTGTTTCTCAGTCCCTAGCCCCCTTCATGTAGGACTGGATGGCTAGAAGGGGCTAGAGTTAGGTATTTACCTCCTCCACATCATTTAAGCTCTGATAAAACCTCAATGGCTTAGGTTCTGCTAAGAAAGTTTTTCTTGAGGGCAGGCCTTGTTAAGAACAGAATATTCTTATGTATTACAAAATTGTTCTTTTTCCCCATCCTTTGCTATAAGCAGATGTTTTTCTCATATATATTATGAGAAGCTAGTCAAGCTGCTGGAGGTAAAACTCACAATAGTGTGGGGGCCCGCAGTGACTGAGCTCCCCTGGAGTCTTTAACCTTCAGACTTGCCCACTGTGTCTCCAGAAATTTGTCAAATATACCTCTGGTTTTCCTACCTTAAGAATGGTTCCCTTGGAGGTTTCTGCTCCAGTAAACTGATTCTCTGAATTCACCTGTCTCCGAATTGAGGGTGGTGGCTTGTCATGACTCATTTCCTTGATGGGGTTAAGAAGAGTTCTTGATTTTTCAATTTGTTCAGATTTTTACTTTTTTCTAGGAGGCAGTGGCAACTTCTATGCTTCTTTCATGCTGAACCAGAAACTGGAAGTTTCCAGTATCTTTATCCATGAAGTAGGCATAGTTTTTATATCACTAGAGTGTATAAATATTGTTCAACAGAAAAACTAGTGAAGTACATAGATATGAGAAACAATGTCTGTGCAACACTTCATTTTCTAGGCTCTCAACTGCTGTTGATGAATGGAGAATATTTGTGATGAATAAAATCTCAACATTTTATGCAATATTCACTTAAAATCTGTGTTGAGGGGCCCCTTGGAGGCTCAGTCAGTTTAAGCATCTACCTTTGGCTCAGGTAATGATCCCACGACCCAGAACCATGATCAAGCCCCACATTGAGCTGCCTTCTGGGCAGGAAGTCTGCTCCTCCCTCTCCCTCTCACCCCGCTCAAGCTCTCTTTTTATTTCTCTCAAATAAATAAAAAAAAACAAAAAATAAAATAATAAAATAAAATAATAAAATAAAATGTCTGTGTTGAGAAGCACTCTGTTTAAGGCACTGAAGTGGACACCCACAATTACTTACTTTTCCTCATAAAATACCATTAAGATGGCAGAAACACGGGAGAAAGAGTTTACGTCAATCCTAGAATGGGAAGGAAAATTAACTGTTAGAATTTGTGAAGGAAAAATGACAGTGAATTTTATGGGAAAATGAAGTTGAAGGATAAATTAAGGCAAAAGGTATAACAGCCAAGAAAGGGGAGGGGAGAAACCTACAACCCATTGTTCCTTCAGGAAGAGTTTCAGAGTCTCCAGGCTCAGAATCAATAGGTTTGGAAAGCAGGCTGAGTAAATAATTCAATCAATGAACCACCTTAACAACTGGTATAAACTTACTATGCTATGTCCTATCTTCACGTGTACAGTCACTGGAAGAGATGTGACCATGTTTGGCCCACTGAAAGCTGAAAAGATGATCTACTCATCAGAGAACACTATCTTTAAGAGATTTAAATACCCCTTATTTCGGCAGTGAGTAGGGGGATGTGCCCATGTATCATATCCTGACATTCCTTCCCACATTCACAAAGCTCAAGTTATCTCTCCTGGTGAAAGAAGATATTAGTTTCTGTTGAATTAAGGGATTATTATCAACATAAAAAATCTGAAATATTAGCAAATAAAATTCAGTAGAACATTTTAAAGAGAAATAGTCCAAAATGGGGTGGGCTTCAGGTGAAAATGCAAGGAGAGATTGATACTGGGAAATACAGTAAGATCCTATTAACAGGCCATAAGAGAAAAACATATCAATCTATCTACTTTCAGTTCTTAAAAGAAAAAAAAAATCTCCTGAGAGAAATAAACACAATGTTAATATGATAAATGTATATATAAAAGTGAAAATCAGTATTATGCTTAAAAACATTCTGACTGAACCCAACAGTGGGAAGGACATTCACTGATATCACTACTATTAGCATTATTCTCTAAGTATAATCTGTGCAATGATATAAAAAATAATAAGGTGTAACAGATATAATAAGATAATAGATAAATGGGGCATTGAAAATAAAATACTTTCTCTATTAATTGGTTGCAGGACTATATAAATATATATATTTTTTGCCATATCAAGTTCATTAATTTTCCAGTTCAGATTTTTGATGCCTCTAAAATTTTTTGTGTGTGCTTGATTTTTCAATTTCTGATAGAGGAGTATTTAAAAATCTTCTAAAAATCCTGTTGTAGGTCTGGCCACTTCATGGTACATTTCTATCGGTTTTGCTTTAAAAATTCCCTTTATGTTAAGTTTATACAAGTATATAGTTCTCCTGGAAGTGACTTCAGGTTACGCAGTTTCTTTAGCATTAAGAATGTGTGTTTCAACTTAAATTTTTTTTTTACTGATAGTTATATGCCCCTCTCCCACCAGCCATCTTTCTTTTAATATTTTTCTACCTTTTCTATTTAATGCTTGATTTTGGTTTTGTGTTAGGAATATATTATGAGCATTTATATTTTTGTAATTATGATTTTACCTAGATTCATTTTCAACTTACTACTTTTACTTCTCAGCTTATTTTCTTCTCTCATATTTTGTAGGATTGATAAAGTTTCTTTCATACTTCAAACTTTTTTCTCTGCTAAGTAGCTGTTTATTTCATTTATCTTCTCTTAAGTTATAATCAATTTCCAAATACATAGATAACTGATATTTTAAAATAAATCTAAGATTTTTTTTAAAGATTTTATTTATTTATTCATAAGACACACAGAGAGAGAGAGAGAGGCAGAGACACAGGCAGAGGGAGAAGCAGGCTCCATGCAGGGAGCCCGATGTGGGACTCGACCCCAGGTCTCCAGGATCACACCCTGGGCTGAAGGTGACACTAAACCGTTGAGCCACCTGGGCTGCCCAAATCTAAGATTTATTTAAGATTCCTGTCTGTTTTCGAATATAAAAAAACCTTTTTGAGATGTAAATGGTCCTTGGCTCATGCTGATAATGTTGTCTAGAGTATTTGTCTCTAATAGTTTTTAAGCACACATAAAATTTGTCGTCTTTAATATTTACACCTAATATTTAAATTAACCTCCATTTTGGGGGGGTGCTTGGGTGCCTCATGGGTTAAGTACCCAAATCGTGCTTTCAGCTCAGGTCATGATCCAGAGTCAGGAGACCGAGCCCCCTGTCAGGCTCCATGCTCAGAGGGGTGTCTGCTTAAGGATTATGATTCTCCCTTTTCTTCTCCCTCTGCCCCTCCCCACACTTGTGCGCATGCAGCGCACATTTATGCTCTCTCTCTAAGATAAATGAAAAGATTTTAAATAATAATAAATAAAATAACCTACATTTTTAACTAACTTCCTTATCATTGATTCTTAAGACCCATGCCTTCTAATTTGTTAACTCTTTCTCAGATAATTGTTTAATAATGCTTTTAGGGAGGGATTGCTGTTTGATAAACTCTCTTACAAATTTTTAAAAATATCTTTGTCTAGTTAGGCTGAGTTTAAAAATTCTTTGTTTCAGGTATTTTCCTCACTGGACTTTATATCTATCGCTCCATTGTTTTCTGGCCTCTGTTATTGCTGATAATTAAATCTCCTGCTGGTTCTCCAATTGCTATTTTTATGAGGTGACCTCAATTCTCACCTTGATTGCTTGCTTGCTTTCTTCCCTCCCTCCCTTCCTTCCAATCTCTTTTTCTTCTTTTTTTCTCACGATTACTATTTTGTAGTTTCAATAAATATGCTTGGATTTTTTGTATGTATCCTACTCCGTTTTGGAATCCACTTTTCTTTAATCTGAGGACTCTGTTCAGTCCTGAAAAAATGCTATATGTAGGCTTTTTAAATATTAGTTTCACTCCATTTTCTCCATTCTGCTTCCAGAGAAGCACACCAATAGCATATATCCAGAGAGAGAGGGATATTTGTTTTAGGGAATTGGCTCATGTAATTGAGGGGGCTGGCAAGTGAGAAATTTATAGGCCAGGGATGGCAAGATGGGAATTCAGTTAAGAGTTGACATTGTAATCCTGAGTCTGAAATCCATAGAGTAGGCCAGCAGTCTGGAAACTCAGGTAGAATTTCCTTATCTGGGCAGCCCAGGTGGCTCAGTGGTTTAGCACCACCTTCAGCCCAGAGTGTGATCCTGGGGACCCAGGACTGAGTCCCGTGTCAGGCTCCCTGCATGGAGCCTGCTCCTCCCTCTGCCTGTGTCTCTGCCGTTCTCTCTTTCTCTCTCTCCTCCCCTCCATGTCTCTCATGGATAAATAAATAAAACCTAAAAAAAAAAAAAAAAAAAAAAGAATTTTCTTATCTTGAAGAATTCCTTCTTTCCTGGAAAACTGCTCTTAACCGTCTTTAACTGATTGGATGAGGCCCACCTATGTTATGGAGGTAATTTGCTTTACTTAAATTCAGATGATTATGATCATTAATCACATCTACAAAATACTTTCACAGCAGCATTTAAACTGGTGTTTGACCAAACACTAGGCACTACAGCCTAGATAGTTGATGCAAAGAATTAACCATCATATCCTTTCTGCAAATCCAATAAAAAAATATGCTAGAATATGTCAGTCTATTCTTGAAATTGATTACTCTTTTATTTTTTTACTCTTTGATATTTCTAATGTCATTTTATTTCTGCTAGATTTTGGGTGAATCTTCTAATTCATGAATCCTTGGCAGATTATTTTTTTTTATTTTCCAATATATATATAGATTTAATTTCAAAGACTATGCTCTTCATTTCTAACACATGCAATAGGTTTTTAAAATATATCTTTCTGTTTTTATGTCATTTCTGCTTTTGCTTCATAATCTTTATTTTTAAGAAAGAAAAACATTATTTGATGCATAATTATGTCTTTTAAGGAATTATCATTTTGAGCATTAATATCTGATTTAATTTAAAGGTTCTTTTTCAAATTCTGTAAATAAATACTGTATCTGAAATTAAATCTGTATCTATGTTTCTTTTGTAGTGTTCTATTCTTTTCATACTTTTGAAATTTTGGCTTAACTCATTTTAAGCAGAAAAATTTATGTTTTTAATTTTGTTTGTCTTTTTTTTTCCCCACTCTCCCTTTGTTATCTAAAAATCTGGATATTGCCTCCATCTGATTGTTTATAGCTCCCAGGCAAAAACTAGGTTTGCGATTCTTCTCTGCAATGATATTAGGATATTTACTCATTTATTCACAAAATAGATGCGGTTTTTTTCACTTTCTTGTCATCAGAATTCATCTGCCTTCTGGCCTACCTGGACCCAGATTTCCCTATGCAGTCATTAACCCAGGCAGTGGCAGTAATCCCAGGCTCTCCTGCATATCGTTAAAGACCACCCTAAATCCCTGGTTTTAAGTGTGGGTCTCTATCTTGTTAGGTTACCTTGTACGAAATACTCAGACTTCATTTCCTGGCAGGAACCAAGTTTCTGGCTGCCACTGCCTGCCATTTTTAAAGCTCTCAGCTTTCTGTACTCTTTGCATATGCAGAAATGTCTATCCGTGTTTATGAGCCCAGAGATAGCCTACTGATCATCTCATTTAGATTGTGTTTTTTATTGTTTTACATTTGTGTCATTTGGGAGAGAGAGTATGCCAAAGCATTAATTTATTGTGCCATATTTTTAAGAAATATTTCTTGATGATTCATTAGTCTCACAATACTATCTAACCTCTCAAAATTTCGTAAGCTGATAAATTGATTTTAAATTCGGTTGCCACAAATTCACACATTTTCCTCTTTATGGTTACCTAACACCCATGAGTCTTTCAGAAAGTATATATTATCAATAATAAAATTATAATTGAAAATAAAATGAAATAAAATAAAATTATAATTGCTAGACTAGATGGCAACAACTTTTCCCTCCCCTTGCGAAAATATTATTTAGGGGAAAGGAAAAAGAAAGAAAATGAAAAAAGAAAAGGAAAAGAAGAAAAAGCCCCAATTCTTAAAAGTAGCAATTTTGAAAAACCATCCAGCTTGTTAAAATGGAATCATAGCAATGATATTCATTTTCCAGACTTGTAGCTTTTATTGTCATCATCCTCATTAAATAGCATATAATTGAGTGTTCCTTTGGTATTTGGCACTGTTCTAGGTGTTTTAGTATTTAGCTAAGGAATTAATGAACAGTGGAAGCAAATCAGTACATGAGGTTTTTATCTCTCCAACAAATAGCCAAAATACACCCAGGGCAGCTTTTTGGAATGCAGACAGCCTAATACAATATAAAATGTTGTTAACTCTATCACCTCTGTGGTGATTGTTGCAGCCCTACAACAGTGCATGTTCCAATGTTCATGATCATTTATTGAATAATTAATTCAACAAATGCTTAGTGAGCACCTACTTCGGGATAAGCACTCCACCAGATGGAGAGGCAAATAATTCCATGTCAGTATCTCTGGCATGTGTCTCTTTACAATCTCTCTCATTATAATGCCTAGCTTATATTAAGCACTCAGTGAATAATTGTGGAAATTAATGAGTGAATGGATCAATCAATAAACACTTAGAGAAGAAAAAAGCAATATAATTGTAATACGTAGCTTTGTTCTTCTGATACAGAATATCAACCTTCTAAATTTTTAGCACAAAGTCAACACATAGAATAAATTAATTTATCCATTAATTGTCCCATAGGCTCTAGCCTATTTACTGATCACCAAACTCACTTTCTAATTTTCTAGGACTCAGAAGGCAACCACAACCCCAGACCTCCCTTACCCTTAGGGAGTTCCAACCCAAGCAATATGAGCAGAAATGATTCAGTGTGTAGAAGTGCAAGTTTGCTTACATTCTTTTTTTCTCCAACTAGCTAGAATAGTGAAAAAGTACCTGGGAGCCATATGATGAAAAAGATGAAGGTACAGGATAGACAGAGGGATCACCAAATCCATACTTAGAGGAGAACTACTGAAGTGGAAAGGCTCATGCATCCTGTTAAGTCCACTAGAAACAGTCTTTCATTGTGCTAAGCAACTGAGGTTTTAGACTCGATCTGTTACAGCTGTTAGTGACACCTTAATAAATCAACTCTTCTCCCAAGGACAAGTTTCCATGACAGTATAAAAACTGAACCATATGATTTCTTCATTATTATATGCAGATATTGTATCATTGCATAGGTTAGCAAATAAGGATTAATTTTTTATATATATTTTCTTATCTTCTTATAACATACACCCACTAGAGGTTAAATTCCACAAAGAATTAAGAAGAAAAATGCAAAAAAAAAAAAAAAAAAAAAAAGAGAGAGACTGACCATTTTGTCAGGTTATATGAGGGGATCATTTTGTGTTTTATCTTTCTTTAAAAAAAAAACTAACTAAAATGAAGCATTACTAGTAGCCCTGTCATAGGGAAGATGGCAGTATTATAAAAAATGTTTACCACCAAATCAAATCTGAGGGCATATTAGTCTATCAAATTGCCATTCATCTCTATAAAGTCTGGTCATTGGCTAAAAGGAGTTCGGCAGTAGCAAACTGCTTGTAGGTATTAAACCTAGCAGAGTGTTCCTTGTCTCCCTGCTTTCACTGTACCATTTCTTCTTTCTGAATTGACCTTGCCTGTTTCTTCACTGAGTTACCTACTCATCATTTTGCCTCAGGCGTTGCCTTCTCAAAGGCTGCCCACCTCCAAGGTTGGACTGTGTTCTTTATACACCAGAATTATCTTTTCCTGTCTGTTTCACACATCAGTAAGCCCATCGATGGCATGGACTATGTCCTACTCATCATTCAATTCCTGATACCCAGCACAGCACTTGTTACATATACCCAGGCTTTAGTGAAATTTGTGCATGGCCAAAAGAGCTACAGGATAGGAAGGCTCACTTTTGGCTCTAGAAGGATAAGAGAGAGAGAGAGAGAGAAAAAAAAAAAGAAGGATAAGAGAATATGAGTATGGACATACAGCACATCATTTGCTTTTAAGAAAAACAGGTTGTCTTTCCACAGTGCTGTGGAGAAGCAAAGTACCCCAGAAGAAGCAGTGCTACACTTAAAGGTATTAAGGAGTTATATAAATATTTAGGAGATTCCCAAGAAATACTATGTGAACTAGATAAAATGCATATGTATAATATTGGGCACAGTGAAGTCTGGGAAAGTAGATTGTGAACAGATTATGAAGGACCTTGAATTATTTGCCATGTTATATCACTTGATCTTCAATGATTAGAAATAAAAGATAATGTTTTAAAGATTTATTTATTTAATTTATTGAGAGCACAAGTAGGGGGAGGGGCTGGGAGAGAGAGAGAGAGAGAGAGAGAGGCAGACTCTCTGCTGAGTGCAGGGCCTGGATGCCACAACCCTGAGGTCATGACCTGAGGGGAAATCAAGCATCAGGGACTGAACCTACTGAGCCACCCAAGCGCCCTAGAAATAAAAGATCATTTAAAAAAGTTTGAAGAGGAAAGTGCCATCTATCATATCTTCTAGGAATTACATAATGAGGGATTGCATTATGATGCAAGAATGACATTGAAAAGATAGGAGTGCACAGAACAGATAACAAAGTAGATTAAGTCGCAGGGTCCAGTAATGAATTTTACTTTTTGGTAAAAAGGAAGCAGTCAACGATGGCACCAAGTCTCCAAATTTGGACACCCAGGGAATAACTGCTTCAATTTATCAATTGATCACATTCAGCTGCACCTAGCAGCAATCCTAATTTACAGCAGCCAACACAGCTAGCAGATTACTTTTGCATGTTACAAGAGGTCTGAAGCTGAATGACAGTTGACATGGTTTCAGTAGCTCAACAAAGAGACAGACACATTTATGTGATTCTCTTGGCCTGTCCTTCCTAGGCACAAGCTGAAGCCTGAAGTATTAGCAACACATCTTCATTGGAGAGAAAAATAAGTGGGGGAGGGGAAGTTTCAGTCCTTTTTTGCTAGAAAAATAAAAATTTGTATAAAACTTATATCTCGGCAGGCTTCAGCTCTTTTTCCTTGGCTCAAGCTGTATTATTTGGGCATATCAAGCTACGTGAGGAGACTTAAGAAAGCTTTTAAAATCTGTAGCCTTCAAAGTGGCAAGCTTCAAAGAAGAAGAGAGTCGAGAACGATAGTCTGTAGTGTCTACCACAGTTAGCAATGGCAGTAAGGTGATTCAACTTTGAGTTATTTTCATGAGATGGAAATAATTTAAGCAGAATTGACCAAGAGATTTTCAAGGACTCTTACAGATTAGTTAGAAATGCTGGCAGGATCTCCAGGTTTACACTAAAATAACACTAGATATTTTTCCGTAAACTATCCTAGGTGTTCCAATCAATCAGCTAGGAAGAGTATTAGTGGACAGAGCAGAATACTGCTGCATTTTCAGGCTCCCTAAAACCTTCCTGTCCAATATAAATATAATGTGAGCCACATAGGCAATTTTTATATTTTTGTGGAGCTTTACTTTTTAAAAAAGCTAAAATAGGGGGGCACCTGGGTGGCTCAGTGGTTGAGCATCTGCCTTCAGCTCAGGCCATGATCCCGGGGTCCTGGGATCAAGTCCTGCATCTGGCTCCCTGCAGAGAGCCTGCTTCTCCTTCTGCCTGTGTCTCTGCCTCTCTCTTTCTGTGTCTCTCATGAATAAATAAATAAATAAATAAGTAATATAAAAAATAAGAAGAAAAACTAAAAAAGCTAAAGTAGGAAAATTAATTTTAATAATACATTTTATCATATAAACATATACCAAATATAGTAATTTCAACATGTAATCAATATAAAACAATATATTTTCATTAGTTTTTTTTTAAAGATTTTATTTATTTATTCATGAGAGTCACACAGAGAGAGGCAGAGACACAGGTAGAGGGAGAAACAGGCTTGCAGGGGAGCCCCATATGGGACTCAATCCTGGAACCCTTGGATCATGACCTGAGCCAAAGGCAGATGTTCAACCATTGAACCACCCAGGCATCCCTCATTACTTTTTGTATTTAGTCTTCAACATCTTGTGTGTATTTTACACTTATAACAAATCTCAATTTGGACCAGCTATATTTCAAGGGCTCATTAGCCACTTGTGGCTAGTGGCTACTGTATTAGACCGTGCAGTTTTAATCATTGCAAAAGATCACTAGAAATCTTAGAACCCCTGGGTGGCTCAGTCAGTTAAGCATCCAACCCTTGATTTTGGCTCAGGTCATGATTTCTGGGCTGTGAGACTGAGCCCCGTGTTGGGCTCCATACTCAGCACTAAGTCTGCTCGAGACTCTCTCTCTCTCTCTCTCTCTCTCCTTCTACCTCTTCCCTGCTTGTGTATTTGTGCTCTAAATAAATAAATAAACAAATGAAATCTTTTACAACATCACTAGAAAAAAAATCACTAGAAATCTCAATCAAAATACCAGAAAATTATTTTATGGATATCAACAAACTAATTCTGTTTGAGACTCAACAGACAGAATTGCCAACACATTACTGAAGAGAAAATTTGGAAGACTGACACTACCTGACTTCGAGATGTACAATAAAGCCACAATAATCAAGATATTGTAGTGTTGGTGAAAGAACAGACAAATACATCAATGGACCAGAATTCAGAGTCTAGAAATAGGCCCCCATAAATTTAGGCAACTGATCTTTGACAAAGAACAAAGGCAATACAATAGAGCCAAGATGCTCTCTTTAACAAATGGCTCTGGAACACCTGGACATCCATGTGCCAAAAAAATGAATCTAGTTACAGACCTTATCCTTCATGAAAATTAACTCAAAGTGGATCACAGACATAAATGTAAAACACAAAACTGTAAAACTCTTAGAAGATAGCATTGGAGAGAATCCGCATGATCTTGGATATGGTGATGCCTTTTTAGACACAACACCAAAGACATGATCCATGAAAGTAATAATAGATAATCTGGACTTCATTAAAATAAAAAAAAAGCTCCTGTTTTGCAAAAGACAACATCAAGAGGATGAGAATAGGACAGCCTGGGTGGCTCAGCAGTTTAGCACCGCCTTCAGCCTAGAGCCTGATCCTGGAGACCGGGATCAAGCCCCACATTGGGCTCCCTGCATGGAGCCTGCTTCTCCCTCTGCCTGTGTCTCTGCTTCTCTCTCTCTCTTTCTCTCTCTCTGTGTCTCTCATGAATAAATAAAATCTTAAAAAAAAAAGAGGATGAGAATAAAAGCCACCGATTGAGAAAATATTTCAAAAAAAAAGAAGAAAGAAAAAAAAAAAAAACCCTGAATCCCAAAAATATAAAATAAAGGCCTGTTATCTAAAATATATGAAGAACTCTTAAAAATCAACAATAAGAAAACAAACAACTCTTGGGGTGCCTACGCGGCTCAGTCAGTTAAGTGTCTGCCTGCTGCTCAGGTCATGATCTCAGGGTCCTGGGATGGAGCCATGTATGGGGCTCTGTGCTGGTTATGGAGCCTGCTTAAGATTCTCTCTCTTTCTCCTTCTTCCAGACTCTCCCTGCTTGTACTCTTTCTTTCTCTCTTTTTGCCTTTCTGTTGCCTTTACAGTTTTCATGATTAGTCTCCAGTTTAATTAGACAACCACTAAGTACAAATGTAAAGTTGGTGACAAACAAAATTCAAAACATAAATTTTTCTGCTTGAAATGAGTTGTTAATTAGGGCACGTGGGTGGCTCAGCCATTTGGGTCTCTGACTCTTGATTTTGGCTCAGTCTTGATCTCAGGGCTCTGGGATCCATGAGCCCCATATCCAGCTCCCTGTACAGTGGGGAGTCTGCTTGTCCTTCTCCTTCCTCCTCTGTACTTCCCCTTTCTCATACCATCTCTCTCTCAATCAATAAATAAAATAAAGCAAATAACCCAATTAAAAATTGGGCTAAAGATCTTAACAGATACCTCATCAAAGAGGATACAGATAGCATATAAGATAGCAAATAAGCATACTAAAAGATGCTCCACATCCTATGTCATCAAGGAAATGCAAATTAGAACATTAGATATCACCATATATCAATTATGATGGTCAAAATTCAGAATACTGACAAAACAAAATTCTGATAAGAATGTGGATCAACAGGAACTCTCATTCACTGCTGGTGTGAATGCAGAATGGTGCAGCCACTTTGGAAGATTAGTTTTGTGGTTGCTTAGAAAACTAAATATATGTTTGCCATCCAAAACAGCAATAATGTTCCTTAGTATTTACCCAAATGAGTTGAAAAAATGTCTACACAAATACCTGTACGTGGTTGCTTACAGCAACTTTATTCATAATTGCCAAAACCTGGAAATGGCCAAGATGCCCTTTACTAAGAGGATGGATAAAAATTGTGTACATCTAGACCCTGGAATATTTTTCACCACTAAAAAGAAGTGATCTATCTGGGGTGAAAAGACATGGAGCATAAGTGCACATTAGTAAGTGAAAGAAACCAATCTGAAAAGGCTACACACTGTGTGAATCCAACTATGTGACATTATACAAAAGGCATAACTATAGAGATGGTAAAATGATCGGTGGTTGCCAAGTGTTGTGGGGGAGTAGAAGATGAACAGGTAAAGCAAAGAGGATTTTTAGGGCAGTGAAACTATTCTGTGATTATATAATGATGAGTAGAAGTCGTTATCCATTTATCCAAACCCAGAGAACACCAAGTGCGAGCCCTAAGGTAAACTATGGACGTTGAGTGATTTTGATGGGTCAATTTAGGTTTGTCTCTGGTAGAAAATGTGCCACTCCCATGAGGGATGTTGATAACGGGGGAAGCTACACATGTGTGGGGGCAGGGGCTATGTGAGAAATCTCTGTGCATTCCCCTCAATTGTGTTGTAAACATACAACTATTCTAAAATAATAACTTCCCAAAAAAAGTCACAGAAGAATAAGAGAAAAGATAGAGTTAGATGCTCTCCTTGTTGAAGCATTTCCATATGAACAACACAGTCAGAGAGTGGATTAAATGAATCTGTTATAAAGAAATCCGAGCTTAGACTGTCTTATGCAATGACATCTCATAAAAACAGAAAGTGGGGAGGGTAACAACTTTGTTGATGTTTTAAAAAACAGTTCCAAAATGATCTTACTTTGTTCCTGCCTGTTGGAGAAGGCAGAGTGGAATGCAGCTTTGGGAAACACAAAGGGCCGGACATCACAGGTGATGTAGGAACAAATTAGGGGCAGACGGGGCTAGGCAGGGAAAGATAAGGGAAAGGCCCCAGACTCAGGCTCCTACTCATCCCAAGAAAACAGAGATATGGGATCCCTGGGTGGCGCAGCGGTTTGGCGCCTGCCTTTGGCCCAGGGTGCGATCCTGGAGACCTGGGATCGAATCCCACGTCGGGCTCCCGGTGCATGGAGCCTGCTTCTCCCTCTGCTTGTGTCTCTGCCTCTCTCTCTCTCTCTCTCTCTCTCTGTGTGTGTGTGTGTGTGTGTGTGACTATCATAAATAAATTAAAAAATTTTAAAAAAAGGAAACAGAAATATGACAGTAAAAACAGAAAACATTAAACCTGGCTCCCTAGTTCCAAAATGCTAGGGAGTATCCCCCTTTAATGGCTACCAAGTAAGCACAGAAGTATGTCATTAAGGCGTTATCGATAGTCTCTGCTCAAACCAAGGAGGTACAAGAATCTCAAGGCCATGGGCTACCTGACTAGGCTCACAGAAATCCCAGATGTCAAGAAATATTATGGAGGAGCTATTAACCAGAGAGAAGGGAGCACCTTGTTTGGGCTCATGATATTTACAAAAACATCTTGTTTGTTATCATGATAGCTCCAAGTCCACCAGGTTTGTTCTAAATATCCACCCTGATGTTGACAAGAAATTTACCAAGTTCCCTGGTCAGTTTCCTATAAAAGACAAACCATAAAAGCCCTCAGTGGCAACCCTGTCAGGACCCCTCTCACCTTTGAGAGCTTTCTCTGTATCTCTACTTAATAAGATTCTATCGCTTTGCTCACTCTCTGTTGTCCATGAGATTCATTCTTCAAGCCCATGAGACAAGACCCAAGCTCTCCCATATCACAGGGACACATATTGCTTAACTTTACCAGGCATCAGGGCTGACTGCCAACAGTATTCTCTTGCATGATTCGGTGAATTCACATACTTTAGGCTGATGATAAATACCAAAGGGCTCTCACTGACACTAAGTGGATGATGAAACCAAATACTTGGTACAAAGCATGAGATGGGGCTACTGTAATGAACGTGGCTGCTGCCGTCAGTGACAGGGCTCTGCCCAGTGCATTCGTGGAGGCTTCAGAACACCATGACTAGGGCAGTTGGAGAGCAGGATTGAGGGGGGGCGGGGGGAGGGAGACTTTGTCTGGGACACAATTCCAACATTCCCAGACGGAACAGTCATTATTCTGAAGAGAATCAACTAGTCATGGGAGGAAATATAGCTAGAAGTCACCAAACATGTCCTCCCAGAATTCCTAGATTCTTCTAGAGAAATTCACCTTTGTTTTCAAAGGCTGCCCCAAAATACTGCCTCCTCTGTGAAGCCATCCCTGATTTCTCCAAGAAAAACCCTTTACTCTCTTCTCTCTCTCCTACACCACCACGGCTACAGAAAATAACTGTTATATCACATGGATTTTAATAAGATATCCACTTATATTCTATATACCTAACTAGATAGACAAAATTCCTAAGAACATAAACTTAAGAATAGGCTCTTCAGCTACTGTCTTTCGACTGGTGACTACGTCTGACCAGTTGTAGGCACTCAATAAATATGAACACAGGTAAAATTTTCTTTTTTTTAAATTTTTATTTATTTATTTATATATATTTTTGGGGGGTAGAATTTTCTTACTTGTATCTAACTTCAGAGCTTACAGTTAGGAATATCAAGCTTTTCATTGGCAACACGGGGCAAAATGATCTTTCCTACAACCTTGTGGTACAAATGGAGCGAAATGTGATACAAATGTCGTGAAATGTGCACTCATGACAGACATTATATAAAATATTAATCCAAAAGTCACTCCGTCTTTAAGAATCACTAACTTATGCAAAGAGTTGCTCTATGACATAACAGTGACAGCCAACACTTCTGCAGTGCTTACCCCGTGCCAGGCTCTGTTCTCAGCACTTTCCTGTTTTGACCCACTTGATCCAAACCGCAGCTTGGAGATAGTTTCGATCATTATCACATCCATTGTGGACTTTAGAAAATTGCATCACAAAGAGTTCAAGTCACCTGCCTAAACTGGTGGAATTAGGCAGCACAGTTAGTCTCAAACCAGGCCTCCAGGGTTGGAGGCTTACCTGCCACAACGTGCCATCTTTCCATGAGCCTAACAGGATGGCAGGCAGGTGGCCTTGCTTCCCAGCAGTAACGCTAACAAAGCTGCCAGCCCTTCATCTCATCACCACAAAACGGGGGTCCTGAGGGACCATCCAAATCCAATGGACCTACACTGCCCTCCCCAGAGAAGCATGCTTTCTAACAGCACCTGAAGGACCATTCAGAGAAATACCAGAACACACAGGTGAGAAAGGAGACCGTCACAGGCTTGCAGGGCCGGGGTGGCCTCAACTGAACACGGTGAGCCACAGGGAGTAAAAACTCAAAGCAGAGTCACTTGAGTCAGTGTCTCCTCGAAGAATCTATTGTGCCTGTGGGTGACACCCAGAAGGCTGAGCTCTGTTTGTGTTTCCGCAACAAGTTGAATAGATTTTTTTCAATTGCGGTTTGTTTTGTGGAAAAGATGCATAATCACAGAATACTAATGCTGGCAATGACCTTAGCTTTGAGTTGAACAGCTTCATCATAGAGTCCATGCCTGGAAGGACAATGTATCTTTTTATGTTTGTTTAGGTTTTTGTTTTTACAATAACAGCATGTGGTAGAAATGTAAGCTATCTCTGGGATTCACCATTTTGAAAACTTGGAGGCATGGAAATGAACTGCAGCGATACTTTATATGCGCCCCCTCTCCCCCACCCCCCTGCCTGCTAAAATGCTCCTGTGCTTTATGTTCAGGGAATTTGACAGTTTTAATTAAATAATTAGAAATGCTGGGAGCAGATACAGGGGATCACAGGTTACAGATCCCAGTGAAGTGAATAGTGAATAGGGGTTAAGGTAGGAAGAGATACAAGGGAGATTTGGCTTCAGAGGGACTAATTTTTACTCTGGATATATTGCTGTGTTTCTATCTTGATGGTTTCCCTTTGAGATAATGTGGGATTTAGGGATAAAAATACCCTATGCCATATGTGAGAGACATGCTGTACTTTAGAAATCTCAAATGATATAGGTTTGCCTGTCAGATGAATGATATAAGGACTTCTAATTGGCACAAGAAAGCAGTCTTTCCCTTAAATCTTCTCCTCTGGCTTGAGCACATATGCTCAGAACTAGTCACATGTGTCTTATGCCTTTCTCTGCCTTAGCAATTTTTGAGACTCTGAGTTTTCTGCTTGGATGGTGCACAGTTCTCTGTTCCTTATCAACTTGGCAGCTGAGCTCAGCTGCCTTCCCCTTAAAGCAAAACCAGAGCTGCTCTCCCTCATCCCTCTCCTTGTGGAAGCTAATCAACTAAAGCTGATCAGGAGCTTCTTACAGTGACATCAGGGGCTTACGTCGTAATCACTGATAAAGCAAAGTAATAAAAATGGAGATGATTTTCTGCAGAGCTAACAAAAAGAGAAGGAATTTCTAAAGATGATGGCAAGTCTCCCCTGTGTCGAAGCTAAATGAGACAGTGATCAGAAGGGGATTTCAAAAGTCATTGCTTGAGTTCATAATGTTGGCTACCTATACATGGACGAAGACAGTCATAGAATGGAAATCTAAAATATTTACCTGGTTGTAGCTAATAGACAATACTTCTTTGAAGGGGAAGCCTCTAGAAAGAGATTGCCTTTATAATCCACAGGAAAGGAAATTGATGTTTTAAAAAGAGCTTTTGGACATGATGTGTTCAAAAATCAAACCAAGTTTCATTTCAGAATCATGAAGAAGTTCCCACCAACGTCACCACACATGCAGCGTAGAGGTCATTTCTTGGTGTTCATAGAGCAGAATTATTAGTACCATGTGACCTTAGAGATTATTTTATTCAATATTCTATAGTTCATTATGGTAAAGTAACTTGCCCACAGTCATAATTTAGGTAATGACAAAATAAGAAGAGTCCCGTTTCATGACTGCAGTCCTGAGTGTTTGACCAATATACTTCTGCCTCTTGATCAAACTGAGAATCCAAAGTCAAGATATAATTTTTTCAAAGAAATTATGATTTACTCAGTGAATGTGTATAAACTATATTTTGTGCCATTTTAGAAGCAGGATGTGAGAAGTGTCCTCTCCAGATACCCGTGGGTATTTTATCTAGTGTCCTAGAATCACTGGGACTTACCCTTTGGATGTTTTCATGTTTTCTGACCCTTTCAGAGACACCAGGACATGAATTTAATTCCCCAAGGTGAATGGTAAAAAACCCAGACATCGACATTTATAGCATTGCCCAGTGCATGTCAAAAGCACATACCATAGAGGCATGCAGAGTTCATCATTTCAACAGAAAAAATTGCCATAAATCAGTATAACTTAAATGGCGATTTACTCGGTAGGACCTCTACATCACACAGAATGTGTACTTTGATTGGCCAGAAAGTGGAGCCTGCAGAACAATTCACATGCATTGAGAATAAGACCTAGAATTGATGTGGTCTTTTATATTTTCAAAGTCTCTCACAATCATTCATTATTTAGATTCAGGCTGAGCTTGGGAGCTGACACCCCATGCTGAGCACTCTTGGGGAAGAATGAAAGCCAATAATAATACACACCAGAGTTATGGGAGGTCCTGGCATCCCAGCTTCATCCAGACCTCAGATTGCACAGGAGTTTTTGCCTACTCCAGACTGGGATCTTGATTAATTAATTTATTTCCCGAATACCATTTGAACTCTGCTGTGTGGCAACGACTATTCTTGATGTTGGAGATTCAGTGATGGAAGCAGAACAAATAAGGTCACAGACAAGGTCTTTGACTTCATGATGCTTATGTTCTAGATGAGAAGGGCAGGTAATAAGCACTTAAACACCTACGTGAGATCACTTCAGAGAGTGAGAAGGGATGCAAACAAGAAATCTGAGTAAATGGGTAGAATGAGATTGATGGAAATAGGTGAGAACAGCCACTTTCTTCTAGACAGGGTAGCCAAGGAAAGCCAGTTTGGGATGACATTTAATGTAGAACCTGTGTGATGAGAACCTGTGTGATGTGAACCTTCCAGCCAGAGGAAGGATTAGGAAAGAGAGTCCCCAGTGGATCTCTTAGGAAGAGAAGCGGCTTGGAATGTTCCTGGATAGGAAGAAGGTGACCACTGTGACTGGTGCAGGGAATGAGGGTACAATAAACATTTGCTGGTTTCCGCAGTCCTTTTCCCAATGATTAGACAATTTCTTACCGAAGACATTCCACTGGGAAGCAGAATTTCCTTCCTGTATGGAAACCAAGTACCTGATTTTCTTTCTTCTGCAGCGTTTCTATGCCAATACTAAAGAAGGCAGTAAAGGCCGCAAGCATGTGTCTCAGGTCAGACCAATTGGCCATACCTTATACTTGGAGCTAGAAATGTATGATAGAAATGTATGATGAGATCTAGTAGTGACAAAGGTACCAGCAGAGGCCTCTAACATCTAAGATGGCGCCCACAGAGCAAGTTCCGATATCTGTGCTCACGGAAGGCAACAGCTATGTCCCATGAGAATGGATCTGGATGTTACTGTCTTAAGAGTCACTCTGCTCTTCCCAGTTTTCACTGCTTGGTTCTCTAGAGTTCCCAGTAAATCTATGAACATCCTAGTAGCCTTCCACAAGTTTTATTTTATGCTTGAATCACTGAGTTGGTTTGGTTACTAGTAACTAAAACCCTTTTCAGATTGACACAAAAATTGGCTCCAGGAGCCAGGAGTGGCTGCATATAATATCCTGGAGGAGAGTGGGAATTTCTGCCTTGGTTAGAGTGGAAGGCAATAAAAATCAGCTAGTATTAGGGAATCTGACCTTAGCACTTCAGGGCAAGCAGTGGTGAATAAATTAATCTAATTATCACCTGTAGCCATGTGAAATGAAGTGACATCAAAAGCAGAACTTTGGGGAACTGAGTGGACTCTTCCAAGAAGGGGTGGCTGACTTGAAAGATTAATATGAGTGGTTGTTTCCCCTCCTCCTCCTCATTTCTTTTTTGAGAGAGATAAGGGCACATGCATGGTGAGAGGAACAGAGGGAGATGGAGAGAAAGAATTTTAAGCAGGCTCCACATCCAGCACCTAGCTCAATGCAGAGCTCCATCTTATGACCCTGAGGTCATGACCTGAATGGAAATCAAGAGTTGGATGCTTCACTGACTGACCCAATGAAGTGCTCCATGAGGGGTTGTTTCTAACAATGCTGGGAAGCTAAAGAAAAAGGACCAAGAATCTGAAGCTCCTACATCTTTCAAACAAGTGATAGACTGATTCTCTGTGTCTATGCTAAAAGGGATTTTTATGACTGCATTAAGGAGACTCTCTCATTTCTTGCCACGTCAAGGCTGAAATATCTTTTTTCATATTGCACCAGAAACCTGATCTAATAGGCTCCACGATTATAAGCTCCTTTAAATTTACCGTCTCACAAGGCCTCCTATGAGAATTTTAGGACATTTACTAGGAAAGTATATATGACCTTGAGTATTGGAAAAATATCTTAAGGAAAGCTTAAGAAGATTTAGAGTTCTCTGCACTATTCCTTTCCCCACCTTTGGCAGCATCCAAACCCTCATTAGTGCTCTTTGTGAAATGAGCAGCCTTTCTCTTATCGGGAGTGATTTACCTATCCTTCCAAAGACATTATGCAAAGTGACCTGCAAAGGGAAGCCAACTGTCCTCATGTCCTAGTGGCAACCAATTCTCATTGTTTCAAGACTACTGATTAGATCCAAATCCCAGTGTGCCCCAGGAATGGTGCAAATGCAAACTTCACCTGGGGAGGACAAAGCTCACAATTCCCCCAAACTATTAAAACTTTTATTTATTTATTTTTCATTTTAAAAATACCTGTGCAATATGCATGAAATAGACACCCAGGGCAAAGAGGGTAGATTATTTTGGATGAGGGTGAATTTACCAGTAGAGATTCATTGATCAAGGATTTTTGGCTGAGGGTGCTAACTGGGATAGACAAAGCTGATTCTACATTTTCACAGGGTTAGTTAATTGAATCCTAGATGTAATAGTGACTGTATTTCTGAAGGGCCCCGAATACACAGTACCAGGTTCCTTGTCTAACTGAAGAATGATCTTAGAAAGGAAGCAAAGGGTAAAGATGGAGGCAAATTATCACCTACTTAGATAGGTGGCCTACTTACTGATAGAGACCCCTGGGAAGCCAGGTATGCTTACTAACAGCAACCCCCAGACTTGACAAACTACTTCATGGAATCACAAGAGTGCTGAATCAGGAAAAACCTCCACAAATTTCCTTCCATCCACACTCCTCCATAGGCCAGTAATTAACCATTTAAAACTATGTGTCTACTCATTTTCGTATGGTGTGCACAATCTAGCAACATAAACTAATGTAAGTATAGCAAATATTTTTTCTCATTCCTAATGCTTAAAAGGCTTATAAAGGTTTACGAAATTTCCCTATAGTGTGGGGCTCATGCCTAACCACTGACATACCAAGAGCAGGCTAATGGGGTCTGTCCGCTTGGTTTCAAACAATAAGAAGACGCTTTAAGACAATTAAGAACTATAACAATACTTACTAAAAGTTGGTCTGATTTTTATTACCATTCATCAGTAATTCTAAAATGTCAGTGATAAAATACTCCTTTCTGATAAAATATTTTGTTGGTTTAAGTTTGAAACAATTGCTACCATTAAATTTTAACAATGTATGAGTTTTACATTTACACACTTTTATCTATCCTTTATTTTTACCTAGAAAGTGATTTTGAGCACCCCTACAGAAAGGCAGGCCTGACACAGGAAGATTCCTCTATATACATTTGTTTCAAAAGCCACTGTATAAGTGTTTAGAATTGTTCAAGTTTGTTTCAAGGGCAACTTGTATCCCCAAGCTCTGCTGTACTACATATCCCTGCATTTAAACCATAGATTCAAATAAACAGGATGGCACAAGTGATTGAAAAGGCAAAGAAACTAACTTTAGTCTCTTTGATTCTACATGTGCAAACACTGAAGTTTTCATTTGTGTTTAATGTTTGCAAGAAGGAAACAGAATACCAACTGCGAGATGTAGTACTTTTGTGTAGTTGATCTAAATTTCAGTTCAGACTTAAAGCATTTGGTGGACTTCAATAATATCTTTAAAATACAATTTTTTTCTTCCTTTTGGCTTACTTATTTTATGCAAAAATAATTATTATACTGATTATTATTACATAGTTATTATGAGAAATAATTTTATCATACAGAGGAGGGGTTATTAGTAAAAAATTCACTCTTGGGGCACATGGATGGCTTAGGCAGTTAAGCATCTGACCCTTGATTTTGGCTCAGGTCATGATCTCAGAGTTATTAGATGAGTCCTGTGTCAGGCTCTGCATTCAGCAAAAAGTCAGCTGGAGAGTCTCTCTCCTTCTCCCTCTGCCCCTACCCCTTCTGACATACTCTCCATTTCTCTGTTTAAAATAAATAAAGAAGTCTAAAAATTCTCTTTGGGTACCAAATACCTATTAGCCATAATCATATCTCCTTAAAAAAAACTAAGGTAGAAACCTGAGGCAGACTTCCAATTTTAAGTCCCAACACTGAAAAAAAGGGTACAAATCTGCTAACAATGCATGTGGCTTGCCTTTCTTGCTAGCCGGCATATTTTAACTAAAGCCTTGCAAGACCACCTTGTGCTTTATTCCCTTTTTGACTTATGACACCAGCCTTTTGGCTCTAATCTATGACCTGTGCTTTGTAGAGGCCCAAGAGCCTTTGCTTGATTCTTTCCTTGTGCAGGAATAAGCACTGGGGTGCCTATGGCTTGGTTGGTTATGCATCTGCCTTCAACTCAGGTCATGATCTCAGAGTCCTAGGATTGACCCCTGTTTCAGGCTCTCCACTCAGCAGGGAGTCTGCTTCTTCATCTTGCTCTGATCCTCCCCTCTGCTCATGCTCTCTCTCTCTCTCTCTCTCTCTCTCTCTCTCTCTTTCTCAAATGAATAAATAAAAAATCTTTAAAAAAAAAAGAAAGAAAGAAAAGAAAAGAAAAGAAAAGAAAAGAAAAGAAAAGAAAAGAAAAGAAAAGAAAGAAGCACTTACTTGTAAAGTGTGTAAAGTGCAGTCAGACCCTGAGGTCAAAATATCCATGGGTGATTTAAAGCCTCTTACTCAAACTACAACAATATATTTTTTTTAACATTTTATTTATTTGACAGGGAGAGTCAGAGAACACAGCAGGCAGAAGAAGAGGGACAAGTAGACTGCACACTGAGCAAAAGCCCTATAAGGGGCAGGGTCCTGAGATTATGACCTGAGTGAAAAGCAGACACTGAACTGACCGTGCCACCCAGGGGCCCCCAAACTATAAGAATTTAAAGCCAATTGTACAACTATAAGAAGTTGTCCAGATCAATCAACACAACCTCATTAAAGTATCCTGCTTACACTCAAAGCAAAGGAAGGCCCAACGTCACACAACCTGCCTCCATCAAAACTAGCCCATCTGTATTTTGTGAACCCAAATTCCATTCTCTTAAAAAATGTCTCAGTCAGGACACCTGGGTGGATCAGCAGTTGAGTGTCTGCCTTTGCTCAGGGCATGATCCTGGGTTCTGGGATCAAGTCCCACATTGGGCTTCCTGCAAGGAGCCTGCTTCTCCCTCTGCCTATGTCTCTGCCTCTGTGTGTCTCTTGTGAATAAATAAATCTTAAAAAAAAAAAAAAGTCTCGGTGAAGGCACTGTGCCAGAAATCTTTTGTAGTATGATATAATAAATAATCAAAAAAAAAAAAAAAACCACAAAGAGAAGAGTGCTAGAATGGATTTATGGTAGCCTATTCAACACACCCCTGAAACCAATCTATGGCCCTGAAAGAACCCCAGAAGACAGAATCCTCCCAAGTCTTGAGAAATACTTGTGGGAATTGAAGGTAGAGAGCCAGGTCTTTGGGAAAAATTTAAGGACTGTTTTGGTAGCTCAGAGCTGCTGCTGAGATGGGCCCCCTGACTTTCAGAAGAGACTAGAGGATCCTGGGGTGGTAGAGGCTGAAAAAAGGCACTATCCTGGCAGAAGCAAGGGGGTGGCGGTGACCATGAGAGGCAGAAGCCCAGCATTCCCCACCTATGAATGCCTGCTCATGGAATCACGGATCAGATAGATGTAGAACTTTCCATAGAAAGTTTCACCACAACACTTGTCCTAATGGGAAAATTAGAGGCTGGCCAAAGAATAGCCTGGTTTAAGAGACCTCACATTGGAGTTACAACTCTTCACTTAATTCTCTGAAGTGGTGAGTCACTTTATAAACCCAGAATCAAAAATAAATAAATAAATAAATAAATAAATAAATAAATAAATAAATAAAAATAATAAACCCAGAATCAAGAGGGTGTGGCAACTTTGAGTAAGGGCTGCATAACATCTGATTGACGTCCAGGATAAGGGAAAGATCTGGGCAGAGCTTTCAGTGTGCCTTGGGGCCCTGACTGCTATTACCATCTATAGACCAGAGTGAGACTCAAAGGAGGAATTTGATCAATAGTTTGCAGTTGAGTCAACCTCACAAGAGGTTTCAGGGTACCTCAAAAACTTCCCATATTTCCTGAGTTCCTAAATGTGATTGCAAGGATTATCATTGCCAATAGCTTTTTGATCTCTTCAGCAAGGAGTTCTGATAGGAAGAGACAGATAAATACAAAACAATCCCTGTTGATGAGGGTTCTGTCCTCATCAAGGTCTTGATAGAGGTGGGAGAGCTAACACGATCCCAGCTGCATTTTTTTGGTATGTGAGAGGCAGAGGGAGAGAGAGACTCTTAAGCAGGCTCCATGCCCAGCACGGAGCCCAACACAGGGCTTGACCTGAGCTCATAATCCTGAGCTCATAACCTGAGCTGAAATCAAGAGTTGGGCACTTGAACCAACTGAGCTACCCAGGTGTCCCTCAACTGCATTTGACTCTGGTCTGATTAGTACATATAATAAAATGACATAGAATTATGGCTCATTTATCTGGGTCATTATTCTAATCCTAGGTGCTTTTCCAGGTATGTCTCTTTGTTATAATAAATCAAAAAGAACCTTGGAATTTAGTATGCAGTCCTCCTGTCAGTTCAGGTCAGTCTTTGCTGCCAAATTGGCTACTAAAACTTACTTTTCAATTTTTTTTTTTAATTTCGTGATTCCAGACAAAAACTCCCTTCTATTATACTCAGTTAACAGGTTATGTTTTCTCATCCTGTTCAAAGGCATTACCCCTCCTGCCTATGTCCTAAGTGCTGTCATTTTCCAGCACTGAATTCTAAATCTACTTCTCTTCTAACTCAATGAACTCCCTTTGGGTATCTTTATCTATTACTCTGGACTTAATTTCTATCCAACTTTCATAATCCCAAGTCTGTAACTCCTGTCCAAGTATCTCCCGTGAACACTAGTTTCCATATACCTGATGGAATGCCATTTAACTCCACTACAGACAGACCAACCCCATCATATTCAAAATGAAACCTGTAATCTTCTATTTAAATTTCTTTATCTCACCAAACAGTAGCCATATTCACACCAGAACAATCCCTTAGGCCAGAATACCAAAACTGATGGCTTGACCCTATAAATTTCAGCATAAGATTTTGTGCAAATCATTAACATTCTTGAGCCTAAACTCTATCACTTATAAAATGGGATATATTTAATTGGAAGACCTGGGTTTCAGACCTGGTATTACCACTTACTAAATGTGAGACTTTGATCAGGAAGGCTTTGATTGTGATTGACAACTCAGAGCTGGTGGCCACTCAGGCTGGAAGGACAGCATCCTTGGGTCTCAACTTGCTCAGCCCCACAGAGAAGCTTTGTTTGGACCAGGTTTAATTCAGCACCAGTGCCCTGGAAAATGATCAGAGGCATTTTTGAAAGTTAAATGTGCAAGGGGAGAGCTTCCTGAGCAGGGTAACCCCTTCATCTACTTCCTTCCTTTTAAAGGCTTTCAAAGAGTGTGGCGTTTTAGAAATTCCTTTTTTTTTTTTTTTTAACTTAAAGTCTTTTCAGTTCCAGCACGTCTAACTCTTGTCTCATTATAATTTCACATATTTCTATGAAAGAAACCTGACAGTGACAGAACATTTGAGGGAAGAATGGAAGGAGGGTGGGCATGTGGGGGAGTGAAGAAGCAGAAAAAGGAGAGGAAAAGAGATGTGCCTATGGCTAAGAGTCTTCAGTGGGCTCCTCTGGGTGCTGCTTTCAGAGAGGCCAGCATCTCTGCCATATGGCAACACAGTCTCTTGGCATTATCTTCAGAAGACATCCAGAACATTAATAGAAAATGGGATGAAATCATCTCAGCTTAAATAGCAGAGAAGTAGCCCAATTTCACCCTAAATCGACAAAATACTTAGCTCCTTTACAGGGAGTTTTAACTGATGCTGAACATATGTATCTCCACCTATGTTCATCACTGCAATCCATGATGTATTTTCTTTATAGAGGCACCAAGTTCTTACTAATTCATTCATTCATTTATTTCTGACTTCATTCCAAAGAGTAAATTGAAAGGTGCTATAAATAGACTGTGTGTCTGTGTCTCCCTCCAACCCCAATCATATGTTGAAACCTAACCCCCAGAATGATGGCATTTGGAGGTCTGGCCTCTGCAAGGTGATTAGGTTATGGGTGGAGCCCTCACTAATGGGACTAGTGTCTTTATAAGAGCTGGCCAGAGAGCTAGTGCTTTCTCTTTTCATAGTGTGAGGATACAATAAGACATCAGCAGTCTATAAGGGGAAGAGGGCTCTCACCAGATCCTCACTGTGCTGGTATCTTGATCACAGACTTCCAGCCTCCAGAACTGTGAGAAAGTTCTGTTGTTCATAAGCCATCTGGACTATGGTACTTTGTTATAGCAGGCACATGAGAAAATGCTCTGCATTACTTGCCATCAGGGAAATACAAATCAAAACCACAATGAGATACCACCTCACACCAGTGAGAATGGGGAAAATTAACCAGGCAGGAAACCACAAATGTTGGAGAGGATGCGGAGAAAAGGGAACCCTCTTACACTGTTGGTGGGAATGTGAACTGGTGCAGCCACTCTGGAAAACTGTGTGGAGGTTCCTCAAAGAGTTAAAAATAGACCTGCCCTACGACCCAGCAATTGCACTGTTGGGGATTTACCCCAAAGATTCAGATGCAATGAAACGACGGGACACCTGCACCCCGATGTTTCTAGCAGCAATGTCCACAACAGCCAAACTGTGGAAGGAGCCTCGGTGTCCATAGAAAGATGAATGGATAAAGAAGATGTGGTCTATGTATACAATGGGATATTACTCAGCCATTAGGAAGGACGAATACCCACCATTTGCTTCAACATGGATGGAACTAGAGGGTATTATGCTGAGTGAAATAAGTCAATCGGAGAAGGACAAACATTATATGTTCTCATTCATTTGGGGAATATAAATAATAGTGAAAGGGAATATAAGGGAAGGGAGGAGAAGTGTGTGGGAAATATCAGAAAGGGAGACAGAACATGAGAGACTCCTAACTCTGGGAAACGAACTAGGGGTGGTGGAAGGGGAGGAGGGCGGGGGGGGGGGGTGAATGGGTGACAGGCACTGAGAGGGGCACTTGACGGGATGAGCACTGGGTGTTATTCTGTATGTTGGCAAATTGAACACCAATAAAAAATAAATTTATTATTTAAAAAGTAAAAATAAATAAATAAAATCTTGAAAGAAAAAATAGGAAACTTGTTAAATAAAATATTCTACATTCAATTAAAAAAAAAATAGCAGCCTGAATGGACTAAGACGAAGGGATATGCATTTCACTGCTTTCAACATAACCTATTCTCCCTAATGAAGAGTTTTTAGCATGGCAGTTTCATCAAACCATCTGAATAAAATTAGCTGTTTTTTCTATGGAAATAAAGAGTTTAGGACAAAAAGAATAATTCAGTCCTGATAATATATTCCATTGTTTTCCACAAGCATCCAATCTTCATATTCTCTGTAATTCTATCTACCATTTAGAGTATAATATTGATTAATGAATCTTTTTGCAGGCTTAGCATATTTAAATTAAACCCAACCCCATTTTGATCATTGGAACCAACCTAAAATATGAAGTACAATTTTGAAATAAAAAGTGTTATGTACTGATTTATCAAATTTGGGGAGATTAAAAGTATAATCTAGATGTTTTTCCTTCTGTTATTATTACTAATGTAGACAAGTTTCCTGTGTTTAAATATTAAGGAAGGGAGAAGAAGTGTGTGGGAAATATCAGAAAGGGAGACAGAACATAAAGACTCCTAACTCTGGGAAATGACCTAGGGGTGGTGGAAGGGGAGGAGGTGGGGGGTGGGGGTGAATGGGTGACAGGCACTGAGGGGGGCACTTGACGGGATGAGCACTGGGTGTTATTCTGTAAGTTGGCAAATTGAACACCAATAAAAAAATACATTTATTATAAAAAAAAAAGTTCCCCGTGTTTAAAGTAAAACAGAAAGAAACATGTTTTTGTGCCTTTGTGGATAAAAGCATTTACCCATGCCTCATAATTTCTCTGTAACTTTTACTAGCTTCCATAAAGTTATGTAAAGATAAACTCTCTTGAAGGAACAATATATTTCCTTCTATAACTTTCATTTCCTTAGAGTTGCTGCTGACTTTTTTTGGATACATTATGGAGTGGGAAGAAGATAGGGTTTGACAGCTAGCTACAAACAAGAAGCTGGCAGTGGTCCTCAGGAGTGGGAATATGGTATGAAGATGCAACCAATGGCTCTCCCACATCTGATAGATTTAAAAGGGGTAATTTGATTCTTTCATACTTTTTTAATTGTTATTCCTTCCAAAAGGAAAAGTCTACACAGGTTCAGGTTTCTAATATTTGAAATCACTCTTTTTTTTTTTTTTCCCGATCTTGTCTTTGTGAGTCTTATCTGTACTCTTGTCTCAGTTCTTAAAGAATCATAATTGGTGTGATTATCGCTGCTATGAGAATAATTAGCCATAGCTTTTTGACACTCTAAATTGGGAATACAGAATCTTCAAACAGCAGGGACTGAACAGCTAAACCTTTCCACTTTGAAACTGAAATGGGTACTGCCAATTGGATTCAGGTGCAATGATTCTGAGTCTTTTGCAGTTTTTACTTAATAAGGTAGAGGGAAGAAATAAAGCAGTTCACATTTCCACATGAAAAACTGAACAGAAATCTCCTTAATGGGCTAATTGCCTGTTATGACCAATAAATAAAAAGAAGTGAGAGATCAGTATATTGAGAACCGGATTTTTCCTCATTGACTTATTCCATTGCCTCAGAAAATGACTGCAATGCTTTAAAAATTCAGACAAGAAGGCTATAATCATGATAGCAGACGTAAACATTCACATTACCCATTCTCCCTTCTACCATTAGAATCTTCTAATATTTGAATGAAATGGGATTTTTGTTCTGAGTATAGATAAGTTGAGGAAGCTCTAAAATACCTAGAGGGTTTAGCACATTCATTTACATAATCACAGGGTTATATTTTATGTTTATTTTGATAATCTAGTGTAGTCAATTTTACTTTTCCTAACATTTATATAGCTCTTTTATCTAAATCCAAAAATGATTCAGGAACATTGCAAAAATAATCAAACAATGAAGAAAATATAAAGAGGAAAATAGAATTTATCTGAAATCCTTCCTTTCAGAGATTACTGAAATTTGCACTATGGTTAATATTCTTCCCTGTAAATGAGGTCATGCTATACATGATTTATGAACCATTTTGCTTTCAATAATGAATGGCAGTTAATACATACTGTATAGTCACTAAAAATAGCATGCTTATTCCATCATAATAACATACTATAATTTATTTAGCCAATTTTCTATCGATAGATACTTAATGTTTGGCCTTATAAGCAATTCCTTGAGAGAACACATTCAGAACACACTGAATTCTTTGGGAAATTTTGTGATTACCCTCCTCCGGTGTGATCATAGACTTATAGGGCTACATGCTAGCTTATAGAAGATCTAATGCAACAAGAGTATAAAATGTCTGCTTAAGGCTATGAACTTAATTAGTGACAAAACCAAAAGGATCTATTTACTGAATGCATAAGGTGAGCATAGTAAGATGACAAATCACGTGCTGAACAAAAATGTACATTTCAAGGCAAGAGCACCAAAGGTGCCATTTGGAACCCATCAAGGCTGTAGCATATAAACTGTGGGCCATGTAGAAGGTGTTTCATAATTATGCAATTATTATACTAAAAAAATCTCACTCAATACCAGAACTTCTACAACAGCATCCTAACTCCTGCTCAGTCTCTGATGGTGTCCATCCAACTGCATCTTGCTAATTAATGAGTTTAAGAATCGAAGCTCTTTATGGCACACCTCATACAATCCTTTATCTTTGCAACTACCACTGAACCTAAAATGATGCCAGACACAAAGTTGCCATACCTTGCTGGTTGAACAATGAATGAGTAAAGAGTTTAGATACCATTCCATAGAGAATTGGAAGGTGTTAATTTTATTGAACGGATTAGTAACAAATTAGAACTCGTATTCCTTCAGCAGTTATAAGTATGATGATTTACATGGCAAACCTGGAAGCAATTTTGGATGTGGTAATGGCTACAGGATTGGTGAAAAAGGGCCTGCTCAGAAAGACAGTGTGAAGAACAACTGGAAGGACCAGAGCTTCAGGTCCAGATGCCAGGACTCACCAGGGAGTGAAGGAAAAGGAAGAGCATGGAACAATTCTATAGTGATGATTCTGGGGACTGAAAAGAATGACCTTTTTATTTTTCTCATTTACAAATTTTGAAAGCTGAACGTGGAAAGTTCTTAGGTAAAAATAATTTCATTTTAGATTTGTGGAATATTATTCCATTCCTGCTTAGTAACTCTAATTCAACCCATTAATTGGGCAAAGGATGCCGTTCCTTAGGCTGATGAACACAGGATGCCCCATGAGTCTTTTACAAGTATATGGACAAAATCATATTTTCTGCAATTCTAAGATTTTAGAGACCATCAAAAATAAGCAAAAGCACTTAACAATACATATTTAGACTACTGGCTGTTTAATAAATATTATCCATCTATGTGTTTAATGATTTATATTATCTTAATGATGACAGGTTGTTGCTCGCCAATCTATACTTTATTTTTTGGATTTATATGTGTTATTATATTAAATATGTTTAGATTTGTACCTAGCATATTAAATGTTCAATAAATTATAACTGTATAGATTCATTCAATAAATATTTATTGAACACCTATAAGTGAGCATACGATAAATGCCGAGTATATTGTAGCTATTTATGAATTAAGTATTCTCCTTTTAAAAACTCTTGTCTTTCCTATTTCCTTCTTCCCTGCTTTGACTTGGATGTGACTTTGATTTGAACTGCTCACCTTCTGGGGTTTGCATCTTCTTCCTTAACTGGCTGCACTGCTCTTCCCCAGACATCTCTGGGGGATGACCCCTCCCTCCCATTCTTCACATCTCTGCTTAACTGTCTCTGTCATGGAGAGAGCCTCTCGAACCACCTATAAAAACCACAGTGTGTCTCTTCCATCACCACTTAACACTCTGATTCCCTTATTTTGTCTTGATTTTACTGTCATAACATTTTCACCACCTTACTTATTGCATATATTCTTATTTATTTTGTTTATGGCCCCCACCCCCTTCCCACCTATAGAGTACGGATTCTGTCTACTGTAGTTGATGCTGTTTGCCTGGCACTTACCATCTGAACACTCAATAATTATCTGTTGAATGAATGAATAAAGGAAAGAAAAAGAATGACAACCATCTATTAACTGTTGTGGTGTGTCAGGCAGATGCTAAACACTGTATACCTGTTTCACTAATACTCAGGATAACCCTATGATAAAGACTTTATTATGGCCACTTTAAAATATGGAGAAATGACAGTTATCGCTCCATAAAACATGGGGAGAGTTCCTCTTTGTTTCTGGTGAGGAGTCAGGAATAAATCCCCATAGAGAATGAGTTCTCAGTAAAATTCAAACAATAAGAACTCTACAATTTGTATGGGTTTGATTTCAATGCAAAGAGATCTGTGCCACAGTCCCTTGGGATGCTTTTATACTAGAGCCCACACAGGCTCCCCTAATGTAATTTGGCTTGAATTATGTACTTGTTAGTCACTTGGAACTTTTACATTTCATCTGGTGCTTTGCCATATAAATTACCCTGTCTTTGCTGGACACAAGATTATGTACTAGCCTGACTGCCTTTTTAAATTAAACGTTACAAAACCAATGAGGTATCATTAGGATATACTCCCTGAATTAAAATAAAAAAAGAAAAAATCCTAAACAAAAGCCTTTTATGGTTCTTTCTGGATTGGGGATTGGGATGGGAACTAAATCTTTGGAGCTACCAGATTCCATAGGCTCTGTTTTTATTTCTCCCTACACTGTTTGACATAATGATGAATCACCCCAGAATGGCAAATAGTGGGTCTAATATGAATATCTCAGCTTCCCCTATCACTACAAAAATATCCATTAAAATATGTCAAAAACAATCAGGGATAGGGAAGTTAAGCAAGGGTGGAAGGTTAGAAGAAGGGAAAAAAATAGAAAACCCAGATCTGTTTTACAACTGAAATCAAGATAAATTATAGACTTAGTATGCTGCTTTTGTAAATTATATGAATACTGGACTGGAGTCTCTCTGACCATGTGGAAGTCATAGAGGGTACTCTTCCTCTATAGGGTTTGGATATTTGACTTTACAATGCTGGAAGAAAGATCTCTGGTTAAAGCACTGATCTATACAATTTCATTCTAATGAAAAGACCCTCATGGGGCATACTGTGTCACCCAACAGTTATGACCAATCAGCTCCGTGGAATTCTTTGTATGGTTGAAGTATTCAATTAGGAGCCAGTGGTAGAATTGAGACTGTGATCTAATAATCTTACAGTGTGTCCTTCATATCATACATACCTACATATGTATATACATATTTTATGTATAAATGTTTATATATACATACATATATACATGTGCAAATACATGCATATATACATGTACATACTTATGTATGCATGTACTGTGAATGGGTAGCTATATGCTGCTATTTCCAAGTCTAAAATATTGTATACTAAAATACATTTATTTCTCTTGATTTTGAAATTAAAAATTAATTCCCCTAATTCTTAATTTACACATCATGTGATTACTCCCAAGTATTGTGGACCAGGTGGGTGAGGGAAGAGATTATGACATGAAAGAAATAAATGAGGCAAATAAATCAACATGTTTTTTTTTTTCAATATGAGTTTTTGTAATAGGAAAGCCTTGTAAATGGCCAGAAAGCAAATAATTCTGATTTTGTTTTGATATAGTTTACAAGTAATTATAAACACCAACAAAGAAATTACAACCAATTCTGGCCAAAACACATCATGAATGAATGATAAACAGAAGTTGTACAGTAAGAGGCACAAAGTTATGCAAAGTTTGGAAAAGATTATATCTGTAGTGGAAAGGTGAACCAGACACCAGCGAGGTGGAGATTCCAGGGCCAAAGTCTCAGAATTAGTGGACATGTAGCCACATGCTGGAAGTTTCATGTGTTTTTATGTTCTATAATTATCACAGTATTATTGTGAGTTTTTCTTTGTTGCTTAAATGAAACTATTCATTTCATACATACGGCTAAAATATGAATCTTTCCTCTAAAAAAACCTAAAAACCCTGAATTTTTCCTCTTGAAATTCTGCCTACAACTGGGGCACACTATATAATTTCTGGATTCACTCTCTTTGACTCTAAAATGAAGGTAATCTCTAAAGACCCTTCCAGCTTTCACATTCTTTGATCCAATAATTCTGTTTCTGTGCACTTGGATGAGATGAGAGGCAAAGCATAAGAAACATTATATGGAAAATGATGTGGAAGAAAGAAAGTGCAGACATCCCAGGAAGAATAACTTGCAGAAGATGGGTTTAAGAATGAGTAACCATATTAAATATTTCCTAGATCCAACCATACCCATCTTTGCTCCACTCATCTTATGTCCCCAGAACAGATTAATAACAGGTACACTTCCTAGAAAGAGTGTTGGAATTTGTGGAGACTTTTTTAAAGTCCCAATGTTTGCGGTGGAAGCTAATTACATTGAATAGGCCATGTGGTAATGCATAATTCCTCAAAGACATGGTTTCCCACATCACACAAAACCTTCTCAGGTTCTAGAAATTTATCTAGATGCAAAGCCCATTTGTGCTGCAATTTCCAAGTCTAAAATATTGTATACTAATATTGTATACTAATACTAAAATATTGTATCTCAATCTATAATTGAGAACCTAACTCTATTTACATGTAAATACTTTATCATCATATGCTTTTCATGAACAGTAAATTTTACAACACAACTAACATGTGAATTAAGAGAAAATGCATTTATTTCCTTTGGAATTTGATCAAGGATTGTTCCCCATTTTCAGAAAAGTGTGCCAGTTATAACAATTACATTCATGGCACTTAAGTAAACAAAATAATGCACCTGTATTTACTTGCATGAACCTACCACATTCCTGGTTATTCTACACATAGAAGCAAGAAACACATGTTATTCTGTTATAATTTTATTATTTTATTAATATTTTATATTTTATAAATATATTTATATATTTATATTTAAAATATATAAATTTTAATATATAATATATACTTTATATTTTTGTTATATTAATTTTAAGGTAAGCATAAGTAGGTTCTATAGTCTATGAATTTCACTTCAGGATGGTTAATAGGCATTACAGAACAGTTTGTATAAAGAAGGGAGCATTGGGAAAAACAGGGTTGAGAATCACCATTCTGGAATATTCTCTCTCCATGTGCCTATCACAATATTTCCCTTCTATTATTTCTTCCAACTTACAGAACAAACATAAATGATTATACTTAGGAATCCTGCTATCATCTAAAATCTCCAAAACAACGTGTAAATCTAAAGGCAGGACCTCATCATTCAACCAATGGTCGCTGTAACTTGCCTATTTCTTTCATTCTTACCTAGACTGGACTTGTAGGTAAATCTTTGCTATGTGCCTTTTCCCCCTTTGATTTCTATCCCTGAGTACCGAATAGGGGTGAGGCTGAGAGCCTCGGTGTGTCCTATCTTCTGTGCTAGTAAACATAGTACTGATAATGATGGAGCTCTGGGTGGGAATCCTTAAGGAAGGAAGGAACAGTTCACTAGGGAGTGTAGAGCTCTTCATGCTAAAAGGACATCACAGAACCCGGTCATATAGCCATTATGGCAACAATGAACCAATGTTGCAATAACTCTCAGATACCAGGTCCCAAAGTCATATAGATTTCTTGGATGTACATCGAACACTTAGACTAGGACAAATGTCTCTATTTTTTTTTTTTTTCTTTTTGCCCACCTCCCCACTGCACATTTTCTTCTATGTCACAGCATCCCTGGAGCTCGGGGTGCCTGACCCATCCTAGATGGTTATGCTTCCCTCTTGACTTTGAAATTTAACCCCTTTAAAATGAAACCAGAAACTGCAGTGTAGCTGACATCAGTGCCAGCTGAGAGGCTAAACCAGTTTTCTCAAAATACGCTCTTATCATGCCATCAACTCTGAATGATAATCCTCAACTTTCATTTCTTATAAAAATATTTTTGGCCTAGTTTCTAAAGCCATCAGTAATCTCGTGCTTGTATATCTAACTGACCTATCATTCACTTCTCATTCCATCTTATTCTTACTGCTTCTAACTTGCTACAATTATTTCTAGTTCCAAAGATCTGATCTCATATATTTTTTCCTCAGTGCATGCCCTTCCTTCTACTCAGCCCCAAAGTTCTTTTATTAAGGGCCCAGCTTGAGTCACACGTGCCCTCTGCAGTTTCCCCTGGCTGTGTAGCGAGCACACTGATTTCCCTTTTCTCCACAAATCCCCTTAGCACTTATTGAAATTGTTACTTGAACTACTATATTCACTATTTATTCTATTTGAGGCTTAATTAATGCATTCAGTGCTGGAAGGCTTTATACCTTTTTTTTTTTTCATGCTCTCTTAGTTGGCATAGAGCTGGTATTCAGCTGGTTAACTGAATAAATTGAGTTGAATAAATCAGTTGAATAAATAAGTCATTGCTAAAATGAATAATTTTTAAAAGGTTGAGAACCAGAAAAATGAACTCAATCTCTGATGAAATTAGGAATTATTTCTAAAAACAAAGCATAATACATGAAATAGATAGAGTTGAAAAACTGAGAAACGACTTAACAAACAAAATAGTTTATATTTTTGATGCTGGGAGATATTTAATAGAAAGAATGTAGAGTTCAAAATTTTTCAAAGTCTGGGGAAATGAAGGTCAGGGAAATCCATTACTAGCTTTATGGAAATCAGAGAATTTCAACAATTAAGGAAAATCAGTAATCAACTGCCTTCAGCACTGAAGTGTGTGATTGTAATAGAATGCCAGGAAACTACTGGCTAACCTTCCAATCTTTCATATGTAAAACACAGGTATCTGCTGTGATGACTTGTTTCTCTTCCAGTTTAAACAAGTGGTTCTTATTGGTGGAATCTAAATTAGAATATGGCTACAAAAAATTCTGGAACATGCATGCAGCTTCCAGCTAGCTTCCAGCCTCTGGTAGCAGAAGAGAATATTCAAAGAGAATGGATGTGAATATTGGTTTCTATTGTGTATGTGTGTCTCTGTGTGTCTGTGCACACATCACTGCAGTCAACCATGAAGTAGAGGATTCGGAAGAAGAGAAAACAAAACCACTTGCCCTGAAACCAGCCAGAGATGTTCAGAAAATTGAAAAATTGAAATGTAATGGAGTGAGTTTGGAAGATGAAGGGAATAAAAGTTTGTATAAGTAGAAATAAAAAAATGAGATAATAACTTAAATACAGTAAAAAAATTAAATATGAGGCTCCTGGGAGGTTCAGTCAGTTAAGTGTGACTTCTGGGGTCATGATCTCAGGGTCCTGGAATTGAGCTCCCTATCAGGCTCCATCCTCAGCTGGGAATCTGCTTCTCCCTCTGCCCCTCCCAACACTCTTGCTCTCTCACTCATGTCCTCTCAGAATAAATAAAATCTGTAAAAATAAATTAAAATATATAAGTAGTATGATATAGGGAGAAACCAGGGATGTATGACAAAATATTCATCCATAAAAAGAGAAAGTAAGTTGATATTTACTAACTAGTGAATATGCCGTATCAATGTACCTATTACTTAGAAATTTGGCAGATTTTTTCCACAAAAGTAACTGGGTTTTTTTTGTTTGTGTTTTTATTTTGCTCTGTTTTTACAAAAGTAACTGTTAAAGAGTTAAAAGATTTTGTATTTAGGGACTGGAAAGACAGGATAGGAAGGTGAAAACAGACTAATTTTTTTCAATATAATCTTTTGTTGCTAAATGGCATTCTAGCTTTTATTTAATGTTACATTTGCAGGTAATGCTTTGACAAAATAAAAGTCAATTTGAAATAAGAAAAATCAGTGAAATGAGAAGCCAAAATCATATCAAAATATAGAAAAAAATAATCCTGATTTAAGTTTCAGAAGCTTAAGAGACAAAGGAGCACGAAAAATATTATTTGAAGACATACCAATAAATAGAAAATACCTTGTCAGGAAGGACTATGGACAAGCTCATGTCTGCAAGTGGCAGACTCTCAAGACTTAACCTTTCTGAATCTAATTACCCATCAGAACTTCACTGAGAGTCAGATAACAGGAAGTAGGGTCAATTACTTATCTGCAATAGAATTTAGTTTAGAAAGCTCATGTTCTACAACCATCATGGAGCAATTCTGTAGTAACATTTTCCAAGCCATTCCACACTCTAACAAACAATGAATGCTGTCTTTTTTGCTCTTTTTTTTTTTTTTTTTGGTCCTAAGTATGTATGTATTTATTTATTTATTTATTTATTTATTTATTTATTTATTTATAGGAAGATAGCATTTTACTCCAAGATGGGATATATACTCTTCCATGTTCAATATTGAAAAGTTATAGCCAAAGGGAGTATTTCTTCTAGCTTATGAGGTAATTCACCTTATAAGAAAAAAAAAAGGCTAAATATTTATTCAGTGTCAGTGAGATATAATCCTTCAATGGTTTTCCCTTTCTCTTGGGGTAGAGGCTCTAACACCCAAAATGACCTCAAACTCTTAGCTAGTTTGGTCTCTACCATTCTTGGCTACTTCAATGCTCTTTTTCAATGTTCTTTTTCATTTCAGAGGCTTTTGCTTATACTGTTTCTTATTTTAAATTACTGTTTCTTTTCCTTGCCTAATTAATTTTTTCATATATATATATATATATTTTTAAAGATTTATTTGAGAGAGAGAGAGAGCAAGCAAGCACACATGAGCAGGGTGAGGGACAGAGGGAGAGGGAGAAAATCCTCAAGTTGATTCCCTGCTGAGCATGGATCTGAGGTGAGGCTTGATCACAGGACCCTGAGATCATTACCTAAGCTGAAATCAAGAGTCAAATGCTAAACTGACTGAGCCACCCAGGTTCCCCTACATATCCTTTAAAAAATAAATCAGTTTTAACATTGTTTTCAGGGAAGATTTTCCCAGCCAAATTCCCTATCCCACACCAGATGAGACCAGGCCTCCTGCTGTTTCTAGAACACTCTTTTTTCTTCACAGCACCTAACATAACGTATCATAATACATTTCTATCAGTATTTGATTAATATCTTCCAGGCCAACCCACTACAACATACTGCTAAGACTGTATCTGCTTTGCTCTACCATTGTATCCATAGAATCTAGCACCAGAGGTGGCATATAGGAGGTATTCAATAATATTTTTTAAATGAATAAATGAAAATCTAGTTTAAAGGTTGAAAATCATTGAACAAGATATGCTTGAGCAAATAAGTCTAATAATTATTTCATTATTTGAAAGGTATTATTATTTCTAAGATATGTATTTGATTTAAAAAGAAAAGATTCAAAGAATTGTAGGATTAAAAAATTACTGCTTTTTTCTTTTCTTATGAGGTTAATATCTGATCTTCATACTCAAGACACAGAAATAAGCATTTGAAATACAGATGGACGTTTAAAATAGTCAAAGTACTTGTTAGTAACATAGTTAACTTCCTTTATTTAGACCAATTTTCAAGAAAGTAATGATGGAATTTCAATTAAGGGGGAACCCTGGGTGGCGCAGCGGTTTGGCACCTGCCTTTGGCCCAGGGCGTTGATCCTGGAGACCCGGGATCGAATCCCACGTCAGGCTCCCGGTGCATGGAGCCTGCTTCTCCCTCTGCCTGTGTCTCTGCCTCTCTCTCTCTCTCTCTCTCTCTCTCTCTCTCTGTGACTATCATAAATAAATAAAAATTAATAAAAAAAAGGAATTTCAATTAAGGCACTCTGAGAAATATAGAATAGAAAAAAAGCAAATTATTTTGCTAAAATCTCAGTGCAAAGTTGCAATTGATGGTGGATACTTAAATTACACTTCTCATAAAAATAATCCAAAAAGTCTCTTAGTTGTTGATTCTGAAAATGCAGGGCAATTTGTCAAACACTGTGGCTTGAAAATGACTCTGAAATAGAATGGGTTCATGACATTGGTGCAAAGGGTGCTTTATGATCATTATTATGAACTTTTACATTAGTTTTTTTTCTTACAATAATACACTATTAAATCCAGCAAGAAAGGAAAGGGGAGGAAGATAATAGAAAAACTTTATGAAGAAATGTATCTTGATGTTTCTTGGTCTATCTCGATGTTTAATTTATTCAACCACGATTTTTTTAAAATACTGAATATGTGCCAGGGAATATCTGAATCCCTAGTTGTTGTAGTTTTTTGTTTTGTTTTGTTCTTTTACAGCCTACCAAATTAAAATACTCATTGTATCATTATCCTCTGCTACTTAACTGAAAGCGTATTGTGTAATTAATAAGAAACAACTTTTTTAATAGAAAAGCCTTAGTTCAAATGTCAATTGTAAACATTTGGTCAATATACTGATTCCACCAAAATGTAGTTTTCTCATTACTACAACAATGCTAAGATTATCTACCCCAAGGGTTGTTTTTTTTTTTGTGGAGATTAATACATTAAAAGTGCCAGACTCATAGTAAAAGGAAAAGTTTGGAAAAACTTTGAGATTACAGTGATGCTTTGAATGTGAAAGGTTGAAAATAAGGATCACCTAACCTCCTCTAATTCTGAGTGGTATAATTTTATAACATCTTCTTTTGAAGTTTAAATTTAAAGATTCTTCAGAGGGTCAGATATAATAACTATGACATTTCCTAATTAATTGCCATTTAAATCTGATAATAAAGTTGGGAACATGTGCATTTTTGTTCTATAAACAGCAATTTACTTTAATGAATAATACACATTGTACCCAACTTTTCTGATTTTCTTGAATGCTGTTTTGAAAGCTGTTTTAAAGCTGTGGTCAATAACTGAAGAAATGGTTTGTCACCAGCTGTGTTTAATACCTACGAGCCATTAAAATTCTCCTGACAAAATTCTCCTTTGGTATATAAGGTAATACATTTGTCAGACTGACGGATATAGATATAATTTATAGATTTCTAAGGAAGGAAAGCGGGAACATGCATAAATATAGATCTCTGCAGAAAGAAGACAATACAAGAACCAATAGACTCCTGTAATATTCTGATGTCTTCTTGACCACATTTAATTTGACAAAAGCTTTTAGCTTTTAGAGTTAATGTTTCCCATGGACTGCTAAAGTTAACAACTTAGGGAAGACAAAGATATAATAAATAGCATCTGTTTCATAAAGCTGCTTAGTTGACAAAAACTTGAAAAAAGTACAAAATGAGATGAAATAAATGTAATCACACACACTTATACGCACAGACACACACACACCAATTTTAGGGCTAGCTAAAGCCACAAGTCTGTGTCCGCTCAGCCACGATCCAGAAGGGAAAAGTTTTATATTTGTCATTTGTCAAAGTTTATTTTAGAACCTGATAATTGTCTGGGTATAAATGTGTAAATACAATTGTGAGATAACCACTCAAATCAATTAAAAAACTTGAAACCTGACTGGAGTGAAAGAGGACTCTGAGAAATAATCAGGATATATTTGCATGCAAAGAGCAAAGTGCAGATGAGGCATTAATCTAGATAATTTAAGTAAAAACAATTTTTAATTGTTTTTCCTTATCTTGAAACATCAGATGTAGTGGGAATTTTAAGGACTCAGTTACTAAATTATTGCTTTGAATTTTTTTCATTGTGAATGTATTTGTGAGACATACACATGCAAGAATCTAAAACTATTCCTTGCACTATCAATTAAGAAAAGAAAAGGACAGGGACACACCTAGAGTCATCCTTTCCACTTTTATTTGCGGTAGGATGAAAATCTACTAAGTATGGATTTACCATCATCACTTAACATTATATCTCAGCACCACTGTCCCAATATCCCCCTAAACACTATCATGAAAGAAAGACAAAGGAAAAGGAAGGAAGGAAGGAAGGAAGGAAGGAAGGAAGGAAGGAAGGAAAGAAGGAAGGAGAAAAAATGGATCAGTAAAGCTGACTTGGTTGGAAGTAGAGCTGCTTGGTAATCAAATTACTCTGAAGAGTTAATTGTCATTCTGTATTTAATATCTATTAAGTGGAAAGTGTTTTTTGAATATTTTAATTATTGGGAGATACTTCTGGATATTGACTTTCAGATTGCTGAATTCTCCATCTTTACTATATTTACAAGTCCAATGATAATGTGAATATTGACCAAAAAGTTTAACAATTTAAAGTTTGGGAATTGTTTCATATAGACTTAAGCAAAACTTAAATATATACTACACTTGTTATGGCAAAGAAAATTATATGTGAGGTTATAAAAAGTCACAATGAAGGCAAATTTTAGGATTACAATGTGTGAAAGATCCAGCAAAGGGTCTCAAAAATCATTACTTGGTTTTGAGAGAGAAATTCACCAAAATTATCCCATCCAAAGAAAGAGAAACTAACATATCCTTCAGTTTAACCTCTATCACTTCACAATCCTACTGGAAAATTATTTTTCAATGCTTTATGTAATAAGAAAAAATCGAGTGCTTGGATTTTTTTTTTTTTTTTTTTGCTTTAAATAATTGTTTTAATGCACATATAAGGGCTCATTTTAAAAAGAGTAGGTGACTGGATTGTGACTGTTACATTTAAAAGTAAAGTATGTTCAGATATGGTATTTTTTTAGAATATCAGAGTTTTTTTCTTTATAACAATATTCAAACTCAACAAAACCTTATTCAAAACAATTAGCATGGAATATTAGAAACACAACATGAATTGGCCTTAAAATCAGAGAGACATTTTGTTTCCAACCCAGATGGAGTCACAGGTCAGAATTTACCTTTGTACCAGAGACTAAGGAAAAAAAGAATATATATATCTAAGAAAAATGATTTTATAGAAACTGGGACATCAGGCAAGAGAAGACAATGATTTCGGAAAGACAAGAAACAAATGAGATGAGCTGTTTTATTTCTTACTTTATTTCCAAGTGAGAATTTCCAGGCCATGGCATTAGAGTGAAACTATGGCAGTACTCAGAGGTCTCTTTGAGATGAGATAAAGCTAAGATTCTGATTAGGAAAGAACCTAAAATTATAGAACAGAGTAAGAGAGTTGCACACAGAGAGAAAACTGAGGGTTGCAGAGAATCCATCTACTCGATTCTTCAGCTGAATCTGATCAGTGAATGGATGTGAGAACATGGGATAAGTACCACTAAAAGAGTGAGAAGGAATAATTTCTAGGGTTCAAACATGGCTAAGAATGATTCCTTTTCTATTAGCTAGAGGGAGAAACCTCATAATCCACAGAGTCATATGGAACACTCAGAAAAACTTTGCCTCAATAGTGGAACAAAGTTAGCCCTAGGTGAGGACTGCTCTGGTCTCCCATAATGAACACAAAAAAGCAAGAGCTGAAAGGATCAATTTACTAGCAACTTACCTGAATCCCATCTTGATCCCACAAATCAAGAACATGTTTAGGAATGAAAAAGTACCCAGCACGTAATGAGTAAAATCTAAAAAAAACAAAACAAAACAAAATGAAAAACTAGATATGTAAAGAAGCTGAAAACTATTTTTCATAATTTGTAGAAATGGTAGATCATCAAAACCAACTCAGAAATGACACATAAACAGAATAAGTAGATAAGAATATAAAAATAGTTATTATAACTGTATTTAATATGGTCAAACACCAAGGAGAATGATTGAGAATGTTACATAGGGGCATGAATGATAATGGGGAAAAGATTCAAATTTGACATCTAGAGATGAAAATTACAATGTCAGAAATGAAAAATATGCAGGAATTAACAGTACATTATATATTATGATAGATAAGATTAAATATATAGTAATAAAACTAAAAATTAAGAAACAGAAAAGAGACCCCAAAAACCCCACAAAAGAACTCCAGAATACCATGATTTGTGAAACAACCTCAAGCGGTTTAAATAGCATCCTTGAAGGAAAATGGGCCCCAAGAAAAGTATTTTAAGAAATAATGCCCCATGGGTGCCTAGGTGGCTGAGGTTGTTCAGGGCTTACTCTTGATTTTGGCTCAGATCATGATCTCAAGGTTGTGAGATAGGGCCCCAGATGAATCTCCACATTCAGCAGCATCTGCTTGAGCTTTTCTCTCTCCTTTTCCCTCTTCTCCTCCTTGCCTTCCCTTCTGCAATCCCTTTCTCTAAAAAATAAATAAATCTTTTAAAAAAAGAAATAATGCCCCCAATTTAATAAAAATTCCACAGATCCTCAAAACTCAATGATTCAATAAATATCAAAATAACAGCAGATTTCTCATCAGAAATGATGCACATCCTGTTGGGGATTTACCCCAAAAATTCAGATGCAATGAAACGTCGGGACACCTGCACCCCGATATTTCTATCAGCAATGGCCACAATAGCCAAACTGTGGAAGGAGCTTCGGTGTCCATCGAAAGATGAATGGATAAAGAAGATGTGGTTTATGTATACAATGGAATATTACTCAGCCATTAGAAACGACAAATACCCACCATTTGCTTCAACGTGGATGGAACTGGAGGGTATTATGCTGAGTGAAATAAGTCAATCGGAGAAGGACAAACAGTGTATGTTCTCATTCATTTGGGGAATATAAATAATAGTGAAAGGGAATATAAAGGAAGGGAAAAGAAATGTGTGGGAAATATCAGGAAGGGAGACAGAACATAAAGACTCCTAACTCGGGGAAACGAACTAGGGGTGGTGGAAGGGGAGGAGGGCGGGTGTTGGAGGGGAATGGGTGACAGGCACTGAGGTGGACACTTGACGGGATGAGCACTGGGTGTTTTCTGTATGTTGGTAAATTGAACACCAATAAAAATTAATTAAAAAAAAATAAATTAATTAAAATTAAAAAAAAAAAGAAATGATGCACATCAATTGACAGTAGAACAACAAATTCAAAGAACTGACATGATTAAAAGAACAACAAAATAGGGACGGCTGGGTGGCTCAGTGGTTGAGCATCTGCCTTTGGCTCAGGGCATGATCCCAGAGTCCCGGGATTGAGTCCCACATCAGGCTCCATGCATGGAGCCTGCTTCTCCCTCTGTCTGTGTCTCTGCCTCTTTCTCTGTGTGTCTCTCATGAATAAATAAAATCTTATAAAAAAGAAAAAAAAGGAACAACAAAATAGCTTAGATTTCTAAATCCAATGAAAATATCTTTCAGATATAAAAGAAAAATAAATGCCTTTGAGGCACAGAAGAGTTGAAATAATTCAACACCAACAGAAGTACACTATATGAAAGGTTAAAGGTAGAGGGAAGGTGATAAAATGAAAACATAGATCTATACAAAGGAATGAAGAGCAAAATTACATTGGTAAATATACCAGGCAATATTTATGACTATTTAAGCTCTTTAAAAGAGAACGGACCAAGAAAATGAGAAGGCAAGTCACAGACTGAAAAACTTAAAAAAAATTTTTTTTTCAAATGGGAAGATCTAAAGAGAGCCTTCACTAAAGACAAAGAGATGATGAATAACAAGATGGAAAGATGATCCATATTATATATCATAGGGAATTTAAAGTTAAAACAATGAGATACTGTTATACATGTATTAGAATAGCTAAAATCTAGAACACTGACAACATCAAATTGTGGCAAGGATATAGAGCAACAGGAACTTTTAGAGCAAAGCTCCAAAAAATTGATCTGCATTCATTGCAGTTTGAAGTGCAAAATTATATAACCAATTTGGAAGACAGGCAATTTCATACAAAATTAAACATACTCACCAGATGATCTAGCAATCATTTTCCTTAGTATTTACCCAAATGAGTTGAAAATGTATGTCCACACAAAAACCTGCATATGGATGTTTATAGCCGCTTTATTTATAATTGCCAAAATTTGGAAACAATCAAAATGTCCCTTAGTACCCTCAATGAAGTAAATGGGTATATAAACTGCATAATATTCAGACAATTGAATATTACTCATTATTAAAAAGAAATGAGCTACCAAACCATGAAAATTCATGAGGGAAATGTAAATGAATATTTCTAGGTAAAAGAAGCCAGTATGAAAAAGCTGCATACTGTAAGATGTCAACTATATGACATTCTGAATTAGACAGAAGTATGGAGATTGTAAAAAGATCAATGATGTCCTGGGGGGAAATGGAGAGGGAAGGATAAATAGGTAGGACACAAAAAATTTGTAGAACAGTGGAAATATTCTGTATGATACTGCAGTGGTGGATACCTGCCATCATATATTTATCAAAACCCATAGAATGTACAAAACCCATAGAATGTACAATTCTAGGGTAAACTATAAACTATGGATGATTATGAATGTGTCATTATAGGTTCATTGATTTTAACAACTGTACACTCTGGTACAGGATATTGATAGTGGGGGAAGATATATATAGAGAGAGAAAAAGGTATTTGGGAACTCTCTCAACTCTCTAATTTTACTATGCACTTAAAACTTCTCTAAAAAATAAAGTCTATTCACAATGAAAGAATAGATTAAGACAAAAAATAATTGTTATAGAACATGTGTATAAGTAATTATATGGCAAGACTAGTTCAAGGAGGGAGGACAAAAATAGAAGTATACTGTCATAGGATTATTATATGTGAAGTAATTATTCACTTAAATATGGAATTTGATAAGTAAATGACATATAATACAAATTCACTTGAGTAACCACTTAAGTATCATAATAGTTATTGTCAATGTGGCAATAGATTAAGTAAAATGCAATTACAGGAAATAATTAAAAACAAGGCCAAAAAAAACCAAAAACAGGGTGTAGGAGTTCTGACAATATTTACTCCACCTTTAGCCCTCCATCCTGTCTGTGCCCATGCAATGACCTCCCTCAGGGCTATGCATTCCAGGCCCCATGGAGGATAAAGTATGCCCAGACTGAAATGAGGGAAGATTTGTTCTGATTTTCTCTAAAGTGCTTCTTTAGGTAACTAGTAGAGATGAGTGGTGCATAGATGGTGCCACTTTAGATAACTACCCTGTCACCTCACCACCATGCCCCTCACTCCATAAAAGCTGGGGATTAAGGTCAGGACTGGGCAGAGAATGTCTGTGTACTGCCTGGATCATATGTCCACGTAATCCCCATTCCCTGACCCTGTTAGTAAGTTACTCTGAATAAAACTCTGTGGAAGTAGTATGGAATGGCTTGCTTCATTCTTTGGTCTTAAACTACCTTCTCAGTTTGAGGGATACTTTACAGACCTTCTTCCATTCTTCTAACAGAGGAAAAATGAGGGAATTTTTTTTAAGCTGACTTTATCAATAATCATAATATGTGATATTGTCTGTATATCTTAAATTAAAATGCAGAAATGATCATTTGCCTAAAATAGCAAGGCTCTAAAAAATTGACCTAAATATAAAGACACAAATAGGTTAAAATTTAGAGTAAGAAAAATATATCAGTAGGAAAACACTAATGAAAAGAAAACTCTATTAATATCAGACAAAGTAGATTTCAGAGTAAATAATATTACTGAGGATAAATATGGCCATTTCAATGTGATCAAGGAGTCCATACATCTAGAGGATACAACAATTCTAAATAATTATGAATCTGATCACAGAGCTTCACAAGTCATAAAGTGAAAGTGGAGAAATAGAACTGCAAGGAGAAAAAGACAAATCTATAACTATACTGAGGAATTTTAATAACTGACTTTCAATTATTGATAAAATAAATATTCAAGACATAAGTAAGACGATAAAAGGCCTGAACAATACTCAACTAAGTTGATGTAATTGAGGTTTACAGAATATTCCATCCCAAAACAACAGAATCAATGAATACAAGAATCCATGTACTTTTTCAAATGCATGTGGAACATTTACTGAAAACAAAATAGTCTTGTCCATAAGACAAGTCTCAGTAAACATAAATGTAGCCAAATCATATAAAATATGTTATCTGTCCACAGTGAATTTAAATTAGAAAAAACAGAAAAAAAGACTTAGAAATTTGAAATGTTTGGAAGCTAAATAACACTCTTCTAAACAATTCTGAAGTCAAAAAATAAAAATAGAAATTAGAAAATATTTAGAAGCCCATAAAGATAAAAACAAAACAGCTTTAATAAAAAAGATTCAAAGCAATATCCTCAGCTCCTACCTGAAAAGAAATTTTAGAATCAATGAAATACCAAATAAGGAGAAGAAGGAAATAGTACATAGCAGGGGAGAGGTCACTTAAATAAAAACAGAAAAACAGAGAAAGTGAATGAAGCTAAAAGCTAGTACTTTGAAAAAAAATCAATAAAAATAACCTACTTCTTTGTAGGAAACACAGAAAGAATAGACACATGATCTGTATTAGCAGTAATATTGGCGGCAACATTAAAGACTATAGAAACAAAAAAGATATTTATAAAATATTATGAACAACTCCATGGTAATAACTTTGACAACATAAGTGAAATGGAAACATTCCTTGAAAGCCTGCAACTACCAAAGCTCAATCAAGAATAGCTCCATAAATATTAAAGGAGTTGAATTTATAGCTTCACACTTGCTTCTTCACCTTGCATTTTTATGTTATGGCAATGGCTTCTTTCCTTAAAGCTTATGAGCCAATCTCTGCTCATTTCAAACTTTTCTTCTGCAGCTTCCTTACCTCTCTTAGCTTTCATAGAATTGAACAGAGTTAGACTGCGTTCTGGATGAGTCTTTGGCTTATGGGAATGTTGTGGCTTGTTTGATCTTCTATCTAGACCCCTAGAACTTTCTCCGTATCAGCAAGATGGCAGTTTTGCTATTCGTGTGTTTACTAAAATAGCACTTTTAATTACCTTCAAGAACTTTTCCTTTGAATTCACAACTTAACTAACTGGTACGGGATGCCTCAATCTTGGCCTATCTTGGCTTTCAATGTGCCTTCCTCACTAACCTTAATTGTTTCTAGCTTTTGATTTAAAGTGAGAGGCCTGCAACTCTTCCTTTAACTCGAACACTTAGAAGCCATTGTAGAGTTATTAATTGGCCTAATTTGATATTGTTGTGTCTCAGGGAATAGGGAAATCCAAGGGGAGGGAGAGGGAGGGAGGGAGACAGAGAGGGAGAGGAAGAGGGAGAGGGAGAGGGAGAAGAGATGGAAAGAACAGTCAAAATGCACACGTTGTTTATTGTTAAATTCATTCTTCCCTGGGCATGGTTCAGGGTGCCCCAAAACAATTATAATAGTATTATCAAAGATTACTAACTAGCGTAAAAAATGTAATACTGAAAAAAAAAGAAATATTGCACAAACTATCAAAATGTGACACAGATAAATGAAAGGAGCAAATACTATTGAAAAAATGATGCTGATGGACTTGCTCCATGCAGGGTTGTCACATACCTTCAATTTGTAAAACACGCAATATCTGTGATGCACAATACTATGAAGCACAATAAAACAAGGTATGCCTGTACCTAGTTCTGCATCATTCATGGGTTTGCTAATATTAATTTGCACAACAAAGTAGGTAAGGCCACATTGCTAGAGCTAGAGGTCAATTGGGAGCTATGTTCTGTGTAGCAGGTACCAAGTTAGACTAAGATGGAAGGAACTGGAAGATACTGAAAATCCAAGTAGGCACAAATCAGGAAGTTGACTGTTCATACAACTATGCATTTAGTATTTCCAAGTACTTTGTTAGTTTGCCATAGAACTTTGAAAAGCAATAAAAAACCTAATTCATGCCTCCAACTGTTAGAGAACGCAGTTAGTTAGGCTTTACCAGGATGGCTGGAGACCAAAAATGGAGAGTCAGAGTCCCTTTATCAGGAGAGTTAGCAATCTGCCCTGGCACCGTTCCACAAACAGGACCACGAGAAGCCAGATCAAACCAGACAGGCCCAAGACAAAGAAAGTCAGAGACCCTGACCAAGTAAGGAAGAAAAAGCATCAAATCCTGCTCCCAAAGAAATCCCTCCCCAAATAATAAATATCCCATCCCTTAGTTCACAGCTGCCAATAAAAGATAAAGACCCAAACTCCAGGCAAATGCCCACCACTTATGGCCAAATGCTCACTGGTCTTCAATGGTACTAACTGCAGATTCCCCCAAAAGACCATCAACATAACCTGCTGCTAAAGCAAAGCTAAATTTATTACTGCCTCTTGCATAAGGGATCATTCCCTCCATAAGATTCTTAGTCACTTTTTGGAGGAGTGAGGAAACAGGCAGTATATTAATGAGGTTTTATCTAGAAAAGGGAGCGGGTCTATTAGTGATTTGGGAAGCTGCTGATAAGGCTTGAGTATAGTTTATGACCTACTAGCGTGGCATTGATGAACAAAGCTAGTTGAGGATTTTAAAGCAGTCTGTGGTTATCTTAGGAGAAATATCTATTGGTCTGAGGGCTTTTGCCAGTCCTCTATTGTTTGAATAAATGGATTTGGGGGAGATTTCTGAAACAAAGTTATTTGTAACCCTTCACCTACCTGTTTCCTGAAGTTTTTTTTTTTTTTTATCATTATGTCTTTATTGGATATATTAACACATACAGTTGGATAGTATATTATGTTAACGTTGACAGTAAATGACATAAGCACAGATAGTAGTGACAGTCGTTGAGTAAGGGGTAGGGCTAAGAAGCAATAAGTTTTAGTGGCCAATTATATACAGACACGATGTAAAGGACAAATGAGGATGGTCTGAGGGTTGATATTTCGAAAACATTGATCTAATTGTGATATTAGAATTATATTTAAAAGTAAAAAGAATTTAATAAGCACTTAGAACAGAAACTATTGACTTAAATATTATTAAATTTAGGTAATTATTACTATTATTTTTAAAGATTTTATTTATTCATGAAAGACACACACAGAGAGAGGCAGAGACACAGGCAGAGGGAGAAGCAGGCTCCCTGCGGAGAGCTCAATGCAGGACTTGTTCCCAGGACCCCAGGATCACAACCTGGGCCAAAGGCAGATGCATAACCACTGAGCCACCCAGGTGCCCTAAATTTAGGTATTTAACCATTTAGAATTCAATGTGTATTCACTTATATAATTACAATGTATTATAGCCACTTCAAATCATTTTGGAATCATAAAAGGTATATATGATGAAATAAAAACGAGTGAATTGTGATGCACTACAATTTAGGTTAATAATAGAGGTTATATGTTCATTTACTTGTTTGTATATGTAATTACAAAGCAAAATCTCTTTTAGGAATGTCTGGTGACTTCTCCTATACTAATTTATAAGACTCTGTTTCTGTATTAAATGAACTATACACATGACTTTTACTTCCCTACATTTTGTGTTCCTTGTGGGTATTAAAGAAATACTGTATCAGACAGAATTAAACAGGAGGGAAAATCTTATTCAAGAATATTACAATAAGGAATTGAGATTGAATGCAACCCAGGTAAAACAAAAAGCAGGATGATTTTTAAGCACTGGGAAAAGTGCAAAGGGTATACTAGAGAATGTTACAGAGGACGTTAGTCAACAGGAATAGGCTGTCTATGTTTGTCCATTGTCATGTATTTGTTTGAAGTTTAGGCAACCTCTTAGTCAATGGTTTCAACATTTATATCCACTGTGCACTTCCCCCCTTTCAAACACCAATGCCTTGTGCCTAATTAAACATTTCCTAGAACCCCAGAATGTTCAAAGTAGAAAGGATCTTAAAACACATCCAATTCGATCTCTTTATATATATATATTTACGAATTACAAATTGCTATAAAAATTACTACACGTATACTACAAACATCCATATGACAATTTCTAAACAAGGTCTACGTGTTAAAGAAAGTCTGTTTTAGTTATTTAAGAGTTTTTTTAAAAAATGAGAACGTAAGCTTTGATCTTACTGGATTTTCCTTAGATCTTGAAAGGCTTAGTACTTGCTAAAAGTTTAAATCAGCTTGAAAGATAAACATCTTCAAGGATCTGGCTCATCCCACTGCTATTCCCAAGCTTACCCTACTTTGTAACACAAAAGTTTATTCTCCTTTCTTAAATTCTGTCTTCTTTCAGAAATGATATTTTCAGTTTGCTTACATCTAAGACAAATCAAACTATCCCTTTTAAGAATGGAAACATTGCAACACGTTCTTTGTAAAAAAAAAAAAAAAAGGAATATATAATCTCCCTAGTTTCTTTTTCCCAATTGAGTTACCTCTTCCCATCAGTGAATTCTAACCATTAAAAATCTTGCCATATGAACCTAACAATTTTATGTTTAAAATTGCTTCCAACCTATACAAACCCTCCTTAACTCTCTCCTTTATCAAGTATTTTTTTAATGTGAGAAGATTAAGTCAATATTACTTTAAAGCCAATTTTATTAAAGCCTTAAAAAAACCTCCACCCTTAAGATTTACATAAAAAATGAATCATGCAAAGGAACTCAAGTTTGCAATATTTGTAACACAAAGATTTCTGTCAAAAAAACAGTTGGAAATAACATGCTGTTTGCAATGTAATTGTTACCATTCACTATAGCAGAAAAGGCAAATGCAAAGAACTAAAAGGCTGACAGCCTAGTCATTTAAAACTACAGGTTGTCTCAGGAATGACAATGGTTTTGAAATTCAGCTCAACCCATGCCGAGAAGTTGCTAGCTCTAGATACCAGAGAATATTTAACACTTTAGTTGAATCAGTGTTTCTCTTTATTTTTTTCTCAGAACATCTCAACTAACCAAGGAAATCTTAGCCTTAAAAAAAAAACTAAACTAAATGAAATATTAAAATAGGCACTGGTTTTCTCTGCTGTGAGCTTCTGGAATCTGAATTTTTAATGAGGACATTTGTTTAAATGTGTATGATAAGCAGAGCTGTAAAACCCGCAAACAATTTGTTTTTTCTTCTAGGAGGAAAAAAAAATACAACAAACCAAGCCAAAACATTAATACACTGTGTATAATTGTTAATAGACTCACATATTTGCTTAACTTTTTTTTCTTCTTCTTTCCTTCTTAAAGCAATTCCCAATTCTACTCTGAAGCTGGAATTGCCCTCATCTGGATGTCTCACCTGAATGATTCTTGAACTTCGATGTGTCCTTCTGGGTGCACCACTTGTCATTGATAAACCACTTGTCAGGCTCTGGGGAGCCCCGTTCTCAAGGATGCCTGCACCTTTACCCTTCCTTCCTCTCTACTCCCCGAAGCCTTGCTGGGCCTAGTAACATGAATACCGGTAGGTAATTTTAGGGAGACTCACCACCATTGATAGCTGATCACCTTCCACAACTGATTGAATATGCCCCAGGTGATGTTTTATCTTGGCCTGCCCTCACAAGAATCCCATTAGGTCAGCTTGGTGAGAATCCCGCCCCCACCCCCCAACCCTTGATCTCTCTCCTTAGTAATTTCCCATCAACTGTACCTCTCACTTTATTCCTTCAGGATAAATCCCCACTGGAGCCCAAGCTCTATACTGGCATCTCCTTTCCTCTATGTAATAGTTTCTGACTGAAATTCGATTTTACTACTCTAACTACTGCATCTGTTTTTTTGTAAGGCCCCCACTGGCAGCATTACCTTGAGTGAATTCAGCTTCCTTGGAGGCCCTCAGTGGTGTTGCCCCTGCTGCAAGGGTCTTCACAGACAAGAAGGTCCAAGGGGTTGGCCAGCCCATCTCCAGCTCCTGTCTTTATGACTGTGCAGTCTTCTTATCCACACAAGATAAGACCGAGGACTGAGGTGTCCTAGTCTACTCTTTGTTGAACTCCTCCTTCTGTGGCCCTTTTTCTTTCCCAGCCTTTGGTCTCACAGCTACTCAATGATCAGAAGATTAAGCCCACTGACTACTTGCCCACTCCCACCCTCATAATTTATAGCAGCCTAAATTTAAAGGTATCTTAGATATTATCCAATCATTCACCTGATGGAAACCGAAGCTCAAGATTTTGTATTTTTTACTAAATGGCAGATTTAGGATTAGAAACCAACACCTTTTAGCTTTAATTTAGGGTTCCTTCTACTAGAATATATTGCCTCATAAAATTCACATTTTCTAGTGTTTGTAGTCTGTTTTGTTGGTTTAGCCATTGGCAATAGATTGAATTACCTTCAACAACATAACATTGCTCATGCTTGGTATCCCTTTTTCAGAGATGCTAAAATAGGACCTGTGATGTCAGACACATGTGTGTTCAAGACCTGTATCCCACTTACATGTGGCTTCTCACTCACTTAATTTTAAATATGTTAAAGAGAGGGACGCCTGAGTGGCTCAGTGGTTGAGCATCTGTCTGCCTTTGGCTCAGGGCATGATCCCAGTTCTGAGATGGAGTCCCACATCAGGCTCCCTGCAGAGAGCCTGCTTCTCTCTCTCTCTCTGTGTCTCTGTGTCTCTCATGAATAAATAAATAAAATATTTAAAAAATAAAAATAAATAAATATGTTAAAGAGAGATCAGATATATTAATAAATAATATTTAATTATCAACCCAGGTTATAAATGTGATATTATAATATCCTTGGATAAGTTGTTAAACAAATGTTTCAGTTGATTGCTTTGTATTTTAAATTTCAGACCTCATCAAAATGCTTATAAAACAAAATTATAAAGAAAATCACCAATATATACTTTGAAGATGAAAGAGCCTGACTAGCACAATCTATGTTGGTTGATTGCTCCTCAGAAAATCTTCCACAACTGTGATTGGATTTGCAAATGTCAGAGTTCAAAGTTAATGGTACTTACAATTTCTGTTACACACAAAAAATTCCTGTTACACAAAAAGCTCTGCATCCTAGCTATCAAATCAAAGACAATGAAAGATGGACTTTATCCTTGTTTTTTCTATATACACAGCAATTTATTCGGTACTGGATTTTGGTCATTACTAAGATGGGGTATTTTGGGATTTTGTGGTGACAGACTGTGTTGTATGATGAAATTCTTGTTACATTCTTCTTTTTTCTTTTTTGTTTCCAGGAAAAAACTCATCTTTAAATAACACTCAAAATGATTGGCATTGTCTTACAGATTACAAATGAGTACCTCCTATTGTAAGGAAATTTATTTGAAAAGTAAAATTTGGTCTTATTGCAAGCACTGTTATTTCTTCTCCTTCTTCCTCTTTTTTTTTTTTTTTTTTTTGTATACATCTTCTTGTCTCAGCTAGTAATCCTCCTTTGAAATACCATGGAAACAAGCAAATATGCCTCATTAAACTTTCCTTGCAGGAGAAAAATTGAAAGAATTTTTAAATTGTAGAGTAGATAAAAATAAAACACATTTCTTTTAAGGGTGATTAGATTGTCCTTTTAAGTTCTTTAAAGAAAGTTACCAGAGCTAGCAGGGGAAAAAAACAGACCATGTGTATTCAAATTTGCAAAATTGTGACAATTTTAAAGAATGGACGATTTATTCTATTGCTTGAAGAAAATAACCACTTTCAATTATATTTCATATTTGGTATTAAATTATATTTCGGGTACATCATGGAAAGTAAAGTGACCATTTCTGATGATGCACACATGTAATTATGAATGACATTAAAGAGATTCTTTTTTTTTAAAGAGATTTTTTTATTAACAAGCTGTGTTCATGTAATACCTTTTGTTAAGAAAACTAGCCTTATTTACTCTTGTCTTACAGTCTCCTATGAATTGGGCAATGGATGTTTCTTTGACAGACGAGACCAGAAACAGCTGGGTGATGAGTTGTTTCACAAAGTGAGTGAAACTCCCAAGGAGGGAGGGGCTATCGGATTCTCGAGTCTTCCAATGGTCAAATAATAAAAAAGTCTTTTGTCTAAGGGACATTTTTTACCTCTCTTCCAAAACTGAAACTAAAATTGTCAAATTCATTTCATATTAAGGGTTGACACTCTCACATAGCTTAGAACTTGGGAATGAAAGAAAATATTAGCTTTCAGTAGTCTTATTATTTCCCCACTATCAGAATAAGCCTAATGAATGGATTTGAGAATGCAGAGACATCACAGTTCCTTAGAATCTCCCACTCTTTATTCTGTCAACTTGTATTGTGTACTCTTAACTAAGGCAGCAACTATTAGGAACGTGTCTTGAATTAAACATCCAATCTTTGAAAAACTGAATGATGTTTTTTAATGGCACACTGTGAAGTAAAAGGAATTATTGATTTTTGTTGAGTTAGTATTTTGTACGTTGAAATCCACTTTAACAACATGAATCAATATATAACTCTTTTACTGTTTTGAGTTTTTGTTTTGTTTTGTTTTGTTTTGTTTTGTTCTTTTGTTTGTTTGTTGTTTTGCTAAACCATGGATGTAATTCATTTAGCAACATGTTAATTTCCTATCTGTCTGAATTGAAAGGTTTCTATGTTAGTGATGTATTAATTTAGACACCTTAAAGTTATACAGAAACCTCCAACAGATTAAGCAAACACAAGTGCTTTGAGCTATTACATGACAGATTCAAAATGTGATCTATATACAGCAATTCATCCTTTAAATCTAAACAATGTCGTTATGCTTCAGCGATTGGCAGCTATTTGGGAGTTGCAGATCTGATTCTGATTCTTATTAAAAGAGCATGAGGGAAGTCAGGAGTCATTATATTTGCGGAGTTCAGGTATCAGATCTATCCAGTTAATCCTTAACTGATGATTATGGTCCCAGTCTTCATAGTTGGTATGTGTATCCCAATATCCTAAGTCTCAGTCTAGATTAAATTGAATAAGGTAGAGGGCACCTGGGTGGCTCACTCAGTTAAGCATCTGAGTCTCGGTTTTGGCTCAGATCATGATCTCACGGTCATGAGATTGAGCCCTGAGTCAGACTTGTGCTCATCATGGCATCTGCTTGAGATTCTCTCTCCCTCTCCTTCTGCCCCTCCCGTCATGCTCTCTCTCTCTCAAATAAGTAAATAAATATTTTTAAAAATTAATTGAATAAGGTAATTGAAAGTTATTGGTAATGCCTGAATAAATAAGCCATTTCAATATTATCAAATTTTCTTTTTCTTTCTTTTTTATCTTTTTCTAGTTTGCCTTCTCATCCATAGTCTCAATTCACTTGTCCTCTGAAATCATTTCCCTTGGTTATGACGTTCCTATAGGAACCAAGGGCAGGCTGCTCCAAGATGGACCACTGTGGCCTGAAGATTATTTTGAGTTATAAAACAATCAAAACTCAGCAGATTGATGAAAAGCTCTTTCCCTCCCCACAACTGCCTGAAAAGAACTTAGATAGAGGCCTGGTCCAGGAAGAGGGCTATCACCATAGAGAACCACATCATGATATGAACCACGTCCGGTGGACAGGAAAGAACCTAGCAAGGGCCACTTTGATCAAAGTCCTCTCTTTGTGTCATGGTTTCTGTGTGGCCCAGCAAACTTTCATTGACTCTTTTTCATCTTCCGGTGAACTGCATTCCTTCCCTTTGAAATCCCAGACCCCTACCCCTATCTCCTTAGATCAGGATGACATATTTACTTCATTTTGCCTGACTTTGAAATTTCCACATCTGTGTAGATTCCCTCTATGTACCCTATTAAACTTGACTTTCTCCTGTTAATCTGTCATATGTCCATTTGATTCTTAGTCCAGCTAGAAGGACCTAGAAGGTGATAGAGAATTCTTGCTCACCAGCACTCCTTATTATATGACAATACAGTATTATAATAATTATATTATATATAGTACATGCATTATTATACACAAATAATATTTTTTCTTCACTGATGATCAGAGTGATGTTGATTTTCTTTCTTTTTTATATACTCAGAAATAGATTTCATTTCTTTTCAAGTATCGATAATATGAGAAAAAAAATGTACTGACTCTGCTTGTCACTTAATTTAATCTTTCAGGGCATTTTCACCCCCAATTTTATAATCTAATGCCCAGGGGAACACATCAGTATTTTTTAAATTCTTGTGCTTAACACTGAAAATCTACAAATTTTACTTTATAAATTAACTTGCTTTCTTTTGTTTTGACATTTGTAAAATGTAATAATAAAAAGAGACATTAGCAGCCTACTAAGATTTCCGGAAGAGGGGGAAAAATCTTTATACCTATGTGTATAAAGGTATATTCAAGTGGGAAGTTAGACGGTAGATAATGTCCTATACTAATTTTGACATGGCATCATTTGCATACTAAGTTTTATAGAATTGTTCAAGTTCTTTCATTGGTACTTCACTTTCTGTAATTTATTCATCAGAACACACACCCATGCACATACTGCATGGTGAGTTCAGTGCCTTTTTATTATCAATATTTTACTGATGGTAAAAGAGAACTGATTTCTTTAATCCATTTTGATTCTGAATCTCAAACTTTTGAGCAAATGCTATGGTTAGAGTAGCATGAGGAACTAGGATAGCCCAGAGAGAGATGATCGAGATCAGGAAGGGCTTTATGAAGAAAGTGGTAGCCTAGCTAAGTGTAGAAGCAATTAGCCAGGCAAATTGAAAGAGATGGATGGAGGAAAGAGGCATATACTTAGTGGAGTAAACTATATAGATGGGTATAAGGCAGGAAGGTATAAAAGCACCTAAGCTGGGAGAGGATGCTGGTTGGGAGCTGATTCCAGATGAATTGGCAGGACTTAACAGGAAAGACTGGGGAAGCAATTTTAAGGAGCCTGGATTCAGAGTATGGCCTCTTCCAAGAAGTCCCATTTACCATATTTCTATCTGACAAATATACACTCATATTTTAGCAATTGGCTATGGGATCCTATCTTCTGCAGTTTTCTAAAGTCTCTCCTCTGAGTTCCTGCTTTTTTTTGGGTAATACTTCCAGTTCAACATAGTGAAAAAAATCATCCAGAAAATATTGAATCTGACCTGTTATGGTTTAAACTATTTGCCCTTGAGATCTTTTCATGTCTGTATGTGTGGAACTATTTCACTCTTTAAAACTGCTTCAGGGATGCCTGGGTGGCTCAGTGATTAAATGTCTGCCTTTGGCTCAGGTGGTGATCCTGGAGTCCTGGGATCAAGTCTCGGGATCAAGTCCCACATCAGGCTCTGTGCATGGAGCCTGCTTCTCCCTCTGCCTGTGTCTCTGCCTCTCTCTCTCTCTGTGTCTCTCATGAATAAATAAAATCTTTAAAAAAATAAATAAAACTGCTTCATAGCATTCCATAGTGTGGATTCATTTCCACAAAATTTCATTTAGTCTCCATTTTTTGCAAATGTTTATTTGTGAGTTGATGCTATTTCTTATTCTTACATTTCCTTAGTAATCAGTGAGGTTAAAAATTATTTTTGACATTTTTATTATATCTTCTGTTATTTGCCTTCATATGTATATTCTATTCTCTACTGTGTTGTTTACATATTTATTAGCTTATATGCCTTTTATATATAGTTAACTAATATACATTTCTTAATTTATATATCCACAGTATTTTACCTTTGTTTTATTTTTAAATTTTTTAAAAAATATTTTATGTATTTATTTGAGACAGAGAGAGGAGAGTGAGCACAAGCAGGCAGGAGGAGCAGGGAGAGAGAGGGAGAAGCAGGCTCCCCACTAAGCAGGGAGCCCCACATGCAGAGCTTGATCCCAGGGCCCTGGGATCCTGACCTGAGCCAAGGGCAGGCACTCAACCTACTGAGCCATCCAGGTACACCTTTACTTCTGTTTTATATGTATATTTTCTCCCAGATTGCTCCTTGTATTTTCACTTTATTTATGGCATATTTTGTTACAAAAGATGTTCATATTTTGATGCCATCAAATGTATCAGATTGATTAGGGATAATTAGGAATGAAAAATTATCAATCTTTTCCTTATGAATCCATGTTGTGGATATCCTATATTTTCTTCATAATAATTTCATAGTTTTACATTTATTTGTTTTAGTTTCCTTATTTTACATTTAGATCTAATGAGAATTCATTTTTGTCTTTGTTAAAACAAACAAACAAACAAACAAACATTAAGTTAGATCTTTATCTCACATCAAATAGTCAATTGTCCTGGTAGCCTTTACCAATTAGGCCATTCTTCCTCAGTAATTTGTAATGCCATTATTTTCATATTTCAAATTCCCAGACATACTGCATCTACTTGTCGACCATCTGCTTTGATCCAATAATATATTTGTCTATTTATGCACAAATATTATACAGTTCTATTACATCTAGCTTTGTGATACATTTTCAAATCTGATAGGGTAAGCATTCCCCTTACTGTTTTGTTTTTGTTTTCAATATCTTCTGGGCTGGTTTTCACATTAAGTATCCCATACAAATTTTTGAGTTAGCTTTTCAAATTCCTTTTGAAATTTTTGAGTTGAATTGCACTAGATTCCCAGATTAACTTGAAAAGATTAAAATGTTTTAAATATCAAGTCTACTAATCCATGAGCATTCTCTCTTTTCACATATATCTTTCATACCCTCTACTCATGTGGTGCTTTTTATAAAGGTCTTACACATTTCTTGATATGCTTATCTTTATGTGTTTCATAATTTTGTTACTGTTATGAACGATGTGCTTTTTACTATTATATTTCTAATTGATTTACTGAAATATAGATAGGTATTTGGTTATTTTATATTAATCTTGCTATCTAGTCTAAACCTATGAAATTCTCTTTGCAAGTAGTTTATACAATAGAGAATTTGTATATGTATATAATCATAGAAATGCCATTTAAAATCTAAAATTGCCATTTAAAATCTCACTTCCATGCTTTTGATTTTTGGAAATTATAATATGTAATAACTATCGACATAATAGACATCCTGTTTTTGTTCCCTAATGTTTGGTGAAAGTTATGGTGTCTATGTTTAGAATGCTATTTCTGTACATTCTGGGTAAGGCCATTTTGCTGTTGACTGTTTATGCTTCTCACTCTGTGGCACAGTTGAGGAAAAATGTTTGCAACCTTTCATCATCTTCCCTAAATGGATGGGTGCTTCCTGGATGCTAGGATAATAAAGCCAGTCTCAGAAATGGAGGCTGGTGTCTTCCATGGCTATTGAAGAAGGTTTGGGATGGTTTATAGGTACATTAAATGAAGGAACCTTTTCTGACTATTTTCAGCATCTAATACCTCTGCTATCTCCTTCTTTATGATCTTAAAAGTCCCTGTAAGAGAGATAAGGATTAATGGTTTAAAAGATAGTGAATAGCCAGCACATTTTTAAACACTGTAACAGAAACTATGCTTAATGGGTTTTATTATGTAATGTAAAAAAGAAATAGGAAGACTTCTGTAACTGAAGAAAGGACTGCTGAAGCATTTTTACTTCCAAATTCAACCTCGATACACATTTATGTAGCTCACTAACTGTAACATGACAATAAATTTGAATCTGTTCATACCATTGAAACTATCATTTAAGTTTTTTTTATAAGGTTTTATTTATTTATTTGAGAGAGAGCATAAGAGAGAGAGAGAGCATGCATGAGCAGGGGGAGTGGGTGGAAGCAGACTCCCCATTGAGCAGGGAGCCCAATGCAGGGCTCCATCCCAGGACTCTGACATCATGACCTCAGCCAAAAGTAGATACTTAGATGACTGAGCCACTCAGATGCCCCATCATTTAAGTTTTAATTACTTTTGCCACTAAGATGTCATCTGCTTTTCACAGGTTGTATTAACTTTTGATAAATAATAAGAAAAATACTTATGCATCTACATCTAGGGTTAGAATGAAAAATCAAATGAATAAGGACCATTCTAACACATGGAGAGATTCAGCTCTGTAAGAAACTCTTTCTTCAGTTCCTGTGATGGTAAGGAAAGAGCCTGAAAGAATGTAATGCTAGAAGAGTGACAAAACTAACAAGAGTAAAGGAAGGGCCTATGTAGGAAAAAAGAAGAAAAAAAGTCAGAATTTCATTTAATGGCTTGAGTTGTGGGAAATAAAACATCCATTTTTGTGACACCTGGTACAATAACGATTTGGACTCCAGAGAGACTGGAGACCAGGAATTTGAGTAAAGTAACTGCTGTTGGTCAGGGGGCAGCAATATGTCAAGAGAACATGCTCTGAGTCAAGTTGCTTAAGAACTTCTTTTTCAGAACCAACCGGTAAGTTAGTAATCTTTTAGATGGAATTTGACTTCAGAATTCTCCCAGGAAAATGAACTGCTTGACCAGAAACAAAAGAGGAGTACCTGGTTTCTTAACTCCAAGGAACTATAAGTATTGTGTTTGTTACTCAAAGCATAAGTCTGACTGCTAAGCAAATAATTTGCAAAGGGATCTTATTTTTTTTGGCCTCAGACCAATGGAAAATTAACAGGACAAAGTACTCTAGTGGAAAGGGCATGAATTTTTACCTCATTCCCATACACACTGGCATAATGACTTGGATATTTTGAAACTCCCTTTCCTTCTGTGTCCCTTACTTTCCTTAACTACAAAATGAATTAATGGACTAGATATAAAACACACAGGAGAGATGCCTGGGTGGCTCAGTGGTTGAGCATCTGCCTTTGGCTCAGGTCATGATCCCATGGCCCAGGGGTTGAGTCCCACATCGGGCTCCCTGTGAGGAGCCTGATTCTCCCTCTGCCTCTCTGTGTCTCTCATGAATAAATAAATAAAATCTTTAAAGAAAAATAAAAAATAAATAAAACACACAAGAATTTTGTAGTGCAAGCCAGGCATCAAGAAATCAAATGCCCGATGTATATAAACTCCTAGGTGGCCTTGGTGATAGAGGGATGAAGAATCTACCCGCTAGGCCTCTTGGCCTTCCCCTACCTTTGAGGCATTTGTAAATCCCTGTAGTTCTCACCTTCTAAGCTTTTATGTGTCCTGTTGAGAGTCGTCTTTCTCTAGCGTTCTCTTAAATGGCTGCGCTCTAAAAGTAGGAGTTCAGGACCAAACTTTTCAAGGACGCTGCCATGTTAGTCCAGGTGATGCTGGGATTACCCTTCCCACCAGCACTGCAATCCAGGCTGCTTCAGGCTTCGTGATGCTGCATACTGGCCAGAAATTTTTCAGTGGAGACTTGACACTTAGCTCATTTTTAGATTCCTTTAGGGTAAAACAAAACAAAAATTATTCAAGTTAATATTGAACCAGAAATATTTCAGGATGGTTTTGATACCTCACTACCCTCTGGAGGAATCCTTGCCCCTAATATTAGTAAGGGAGACAAAGTTATCTAAATTTAAAGCTGAGGGAGGGTGAGATATGTATGTCCTTTATCATTTTAAAAATTATTAAAAAATCATTTTATTGAGGTATAATTCACATACAAAAAGCTGTACATATTTACAGTAAGCAACTTAATGAGTTTGGAGATTAAGTGTACATCCATGAAACCATCACCATGATCTATGGCATGAAATAGACATCACCTCCAAAAACTTCCTCCCACCTTCTTCCCCTCTTCCTTCTATTTCTTCTTGCTATTATTCCTGTTATTTTGTGATAGGGACACATAAGATATACCTTCTTTGTAAATTTTAAAGAATATAATGCAGTATACTATAGGAATTGTGCTGTATCTTATGTCTCTAGGACTTACTCATCTTGCCACCTAAAACTTTGTGCTCTTTGACTAATGCATCCTGATTCTTCCTTCCTCTCATCTCCTGGCAACCACTATTCTACTCTCTATTTTTATGAGTTTGACTATTTCATATTCCTCAAATAAACAGTATCATGCAATATTTGTCTTTCTATGTCTGGTTATTTACTTAACAAGATTCATCCATGTTATTGTAAACAGAGTTTATGTCAAAACTGTTGTAAGAGATAAAGAAGGTTGGCATGCCTGGGTGGCTCAGTTGGTTAAGCTTCTGCCTTTGGCTCAGGTCATGATCCTAGGGTCCTGCCGTTGATCCCCATGTTAGCAGCCCCTAGTTGGGAGCCCTGTGTCCTTGAGCAAGAAGCCTGTTTCTGCTTCTACATCTGTCCCCCCTCCCTCCTTGTGCTCTCTCTCTGGCTCTGTGCTTTCTCAAATAAATAAATAAAATATTTTAAAATAGAGAGATAAGGAGAGTCATTACTTAATAATAAAAGAGTCAATTCACTAGGATGACATCATAATCATAAATATATTTGCACCCAACATATCAGAGCACTTAAGTATATAAAGCAAATAATTGATAAATCTGAAGGGAGAAATAGACAGCTGTATAATAATAGTAGGAGACTTCACTATCCCGTTTTCAATAATGGATAGATCATCCGACAGAAAATCAATTAAGAAACAGCAGACCTGAGCAATATAGACCAAATGAACCTAACAGACATCTACATTACATTCCACCCAAGAGAAGAAGAATACACATTTTTCTCAGGTGCACATGGACCATTCTTCAGGATAAATCCTACGCTACACCACAAAGCAAGTTAAAGAAGACTGAAATAATTCCAAGTATCTTTTCCAACCACAACAAAACAAAACTAGAAATAATAACAAAAAGACTATGGGAAATTAAACAACACACTGTTGAACAACCACTGGATCAAAGAAGAAATTGAGAGAGAAATTAGAAAGTATCTTGAGACAAATAGAAACAAAGCACAATATACCAAACTTATGGGATACAGCAAAAGCAGTACTAGTAGAGAAGTTCCTAGTGAGAAAGACCTACATTAAAAAAAGATGGGCACCTGGATGCTCCATCCGTTAAGTGTCTGACTCTTGGTCTCAGGGTGGTGAGATGGAGCCCCTGTGGGACTCTACACTCAGTGTGGAAACTGCTTGTCTCTCTTCCTCTGCTCCTCCTCCTATTCCTTCTCTCCCTCATAAATAATAAATATCTTTAAGACATTGTAAAATAAAATAAAGAAAGATCTCTAAAATTTCATAGATATGACACAAATAGCACATGGACGGGTGGTAAGACAGTACTTTTAGACACAAGCTAGTCTTGCATATTATATTTGAGGGCAAATCTCGATGACATATGTGACTCTGCCATTGACATATCTGGGAATTAGCAAATTAATGGGCCAAATCTTAGAAAAGTATAGTGTTGGTCTTGATGGGGTCATGTTAAATAAGTGTAGGAGTTAAGTTAGTGGTAAAGAAGTAGTAAAAAATAAAATAGGGGCTATCTGAACAGTGATTGAGGACGTGAATGGTGTACGTGAAATGACATAACCAATTTCTGTACTCACTAGGCCATAGGTAGCCTCCCAACCTATCACCAAATGATATGTTCTGCTCTCTGATTTCATCTACTTCTCAAAATGTTACTGACATCAAAGTAAGCCCCTAGCTTTTCATGAGACACCTCTGCAAAAGCTATTCACTCTTATTCACATATGAGCAAATACTCTATTCTTCAGGAAAAGACAAGTCATTTAAAAATCTTAAATAGATTCTGCTGTAAAAACCAGAATTGCTGCTTCAGGATATATTAGAGTCTTTGATATTACTTGTGTAGAGAATGCATTTTTCATAAAATATAGAATGGAGCTAGTTTTCATCTATCCCTGGAATAACACAGAGCATATGAGTATGATACATATATTAATGTATCAGTGTATGGTACATTCTAATATGCTTGATCAAAATTTAGTCATTCTTTAAGAATCTGATCAAAGCAAATGGGAAATAGGGATAAGTTAGAGAAAAAGAATAAAAAAGACAAAAATTTACCAAGAACATTGTTTCTGGATGATTCTAACAGTTGCTAAATTAAAAAACAAAAACAAAAACAAAAACAATAGTGATATTATTTCTCTTTATCTGTTTCATCTTTTCTTTATTCTCCATATGATTCCTATAGATTGTATATCCTGTTACTACTACACTCAGAGAGAGCATACTTGAATAATCTGGGTTTGAGGAATAAAGAAATATATTCCTATTGGTAAATATATTCCTATTGGTAAATTGGTAAATATTCACCAATAGGTGAATGGACAGAGCACATAGGATGAATGGAAGGGGTATGGTAGGAGTGAGGAGAAGAAGGAAGGAAAGAGGAGGGAAGGAAGGACAAAAAGAGAGAAAGAAAGGGAAAGAAGGAGAAAGAGAGAAGAGAATATATAATTGGTAATAATTTATCTTGTCACCCAGTCCCCAGTGTGAGCCTCTGAATTGCGAAGAATCTTAATTACCAGAAACAGAGATGTATAGAGAAGGTTGAATGTTCTTCTCCAGGGACACTGACATTATTTTAAATTATTTACTTTGGGACCACTTTTAATTTAAATACTAGCTATTTGAATTTATAAGCTGAACAAAGATTCAAATTCAAGTGAGGGATACTAATGTGTAGCAATGAGCTTACAAGTCATTTTGTACCAGAAAAAAAAGAAAAGAAATAAAAAACCACTCATCATTTCTGTGACTTCAGGAGAGAAAGCACTTCTATATGCTTTTGAGAAATGCCAAAAATATAAAAAACATATATTTGTGTTTCATGTTTGTGCAATATCTTTTGAAGATGTAGTAAAATATTTTGCAATACAAAATCTGAGCATTTAAGTGTTGAGTGTCAATCTAAAATTCTTCTTGTTGAAACAGAGGTGTATTTCCCCGTCATTTTAGCTTCAACTCCATGATTTTTAATAGTCATGAATTCATTTTTTCGACAAATGTGTATTTGCCTATCATTTGTCTACAATTTACTGTGTATTTTTCTTAGTGCTGGCATAGAGTAGAATTTTATATAGACACGGTCCTTACTCTCATGGAGTTTACAGTGTTGGAAGATGCAGGTCGTCTGAGCACCTACTGTATATGATAGGTCCTACATAGTGTAAGAATTAAACAAACAATCTTAAAATCATACAGTCTTTAACAGCTATTTTTTTTTGAGCCTCCCACTGGAAAGAGAAAGAGAACTAGTTGTACATTATCCTTTGCAAATGTTTATCATGTTTCTGCTTAATTGTATTAATAATAAGTAGCTCAACTAATTTGCAGTTGACATATTGTTTCTTATTAAGCTCTATTTAGAAGATGTTCACTATAATTTATGGTAGACTGTTGGTTGCCCCAATAAACATTCTCCTCTGATTTTACAGAAATAGAGACTTAACTGATGTATGGTCATATAGCAGAATACTTTATTTCCTAGTCTCTGTTTCAGCAAGGTATGTTCATGTGACTAAGTTCTAGGCAAGTGAATGAAGAAAAAATGATACATGCTATGTCCATGTCTTGCCATTAAAACAATTAGATGTGCGTTGTCCTGTACCCTTTACTCTTTGTAGACAAAGTAAATGTAGAAATTTTACTCTTTGTCTATGTGCTCTGTCTCAAGGACTGAAGGGGTTATTTTGACTCTGGAATTCAAGCCATGTATTCAAGATGGCAGGACTGTCCTCTTCAGTCCTGGACCCTTTACTATAACTGACAGAAAAATAAACTTCTTTCTTATTCAATCTACTATGTTTTATGATGTCTCCATTACAGCAGTTTAGAGTATACCCCAACAAATACAACAATCACCTTATAAGAGTATAGTACAGAGAGACTGATTTCCCATCGTTGGCTCGCCTTTTAAATATTTTACAACAGTTATAAAATCCACTCTTCATTTAAAGCATTTAACGAGTTTTCATTAAGTGTTTACTACTGTAGGGAATCATGTTAAGAACTGAGAAGAGTGGTGGGATGGAGGTACAGGGAAGAAGAGGGAGGATTAGGTAATAAGAGCCTCTGATTGTAGCTCTGAGAAAGTCCCAGCTGGGTCAAATAGAGCCCCAGAGCAAAGATGGCCCATTAGAGGAGTCCTATGTTGGGTCAGAATGGCCATCCTCTAGTACTCCTGACATGGTCACTCCTTTCCCTTACCTCAATGGGAACAGCCTGACCTGATTGTGAATGTTGTGGTGGATTTCAAAGCTGTCAGCTAACTAGTTCCTCATAGCAGTTTATTTTTCCCCCTCAGAAAGAGATCTAAAGAGCACATTCCTATAGCTTCCACATGTGGATTACATTAATAATGTATGTAGCACTGTAAGATATTCTCTGACACTCAAAAAGTTTGAATACTTTTTTCCCTAGAATTTTTATTTTATTACAACCAAATAATAAATATTAATTAGCTACTATAAGAAAAGAGAGAGCTATGGAAGTATGAGATATAGTCTCTTTAAGCTTACATTTTAGACAGTAAAAAACTGACATATAATTTTAAAACTTGTAAGATGTGTATCTACTTATTGGCAGAAATACCCTATTTTGGGTAAGGTAATGAAAAAAACATTCACACATGAAAAGGAGGTTAAGAAATGACAAGAATACAGTGAGCTTAAGTATGGAAATAAAAATTGCAAGAAAAGCTGTGGAACAATAAATAGACCAGAAATTATGGCAATAGTGGAATGATTCCTTCCCCAATGTAAACACAGATAAATGATGGATGAATGATCGCCACAGCAATTTTAAATATAGCCAAGAAATAAGAAAAGGCAAAGACAAGAACAAAGAGTGAACTCACATAGAATATAATGAGCTTGAATCGAAGCCTTGGCAGTCTAGTGGTTTAGATTTAGATACAGGTTGAAGGAGATGGGTGGCTGGGGCGTTGCCACAAAGTCCTTAAGGTTTTATAGGAGATAAGAGTTATAACTTCATGAAGTTAGGATCAGCTTGGCCCTGAAAAGCATGCTAGAAAATCTCTCTCATCACCCCAGAGAAGTAGTAGTAATACCTGCTACCTGCCTTTGGATTTGCATAAAAAATAAAGATGAATGGATAGTTTTACAAATTGATTTCATGTGAACTAAAAAACCCCAGCCTCTGGGGGCTAAGATTATGATACTTTCATGATATTTACATTGGCATGGGACTCCCAAGGTAATAATCAACATACCATCAAGTTTGAAGTTCTATCAGAAATAGGCCAAAATTATTCTGAGGAGTCACATTAATACCCTAGAGCATGTGGAACTCCCAAGGAGAAATGTGAATCCTTATTGAATATCAACTTACAATTAAATTATAAACCACATAAGGAAAAACATCTACCAGGAAGGATAATGGGCAGACATAATAAACAAGAACTTTTAAACCCAAAGATCTAGAAACAATAAAATATCTGAAAGAGAATTTTAGAAGCTTAGATTTGTTTGTTCCAAAAGGGATAGAAATTATAATAAAAGAATGAAAGATGAAGGGTCATACATATATTTAAAAAAACAAATAGAGTATCAAGAAATGAAAAATAGTCATTCAAGTTTTCAAATAAGTGGATTATTAAAAATAAATAAAATTAAATGGATTATTCAAAAATCACAATAGACATAGCTGAAGATGTCTGTGAACTTGGAGACAGATATAAGCAAAACAATGAGGATAACCATAGAAATAAAATGGAAAACATAAAAATGTGGTTAAGAAATAGGCAGGATGAACTCAGAAGGCCAGATGTTTGTTTATATAAGAGCTCTGATGGCATAAACAGAAAATATAATATTCAAAGGGATGAGATTTTTCTAGTAGTGAACCAGCAAAAAGTTTTTTCTTTAATTCAACATGAAAATGTAGAGTTGTTATGGAAGTACATTCAAATGTTATAAAACTATATAATGGAATTCACTACATTAACAGGTCATATGGGAAATATTTGATCATGTGAACAGATACAGAAAGATCATTTGATAATATTAATAATCCATTCGTGAGAATCAGACTCTTAGTTCACTAGAATAAAAGAGAACGTTCTTACCCTGATAGAGTAGATCTACCAAAAATCAATGTTAATTATGAAACATTAGAAGTCATCTGATCAGATGAATACAAAAATAAGCCGAAGATGGTTCCTATCACTCCATTTATTCAACATTGTACTGAAAGTCTCAGGTAATATAATTAGACAGAAAAGTAAAGGAAATAAGAGGCTGAAGAATTTAAAAGAAAAAATCTAAACTTAATAGAGTACCATCTAGATAGAAAGTCCAAAAGAATATATGTAAAATACAGAATAAGAGTTTAGTAACCTTGCTGGGTAAAGATCAGCCTACACAGGTCAATACTGTTTTAATATATATGCACAATCAATTTAAAAATGGAATTTAAGAAATCCTTTTCCCAATAAGAACAAAAATGCATAAAGCATAAATCTAATCTAAATTTTCCAGATGTTTATGAAAAAGACCCAAATACTATGTTCAATGATGGAAAGATTCTGTATCATAAAGATGAAGCTTTATTTATAATTTATAAATGTGATGTAATACCAATCACTATTAGTTATTCTTTTATGGAACCTGGCAAACTGATTAAAATGTATGTGAAAGATTGGCCCATAAAAATGTAAGGTCTATCATAAGTTACCTGACATACAATTTATTGTAAAGTGATGGTATTTAAAACAGTCTGATGTTGCTCTAGGGACAGATAAATAGACTAGTGGAGTAGAAATGTAGGCTCAGGAACAGACTCAAACCTATACGGTACCTTGAAATATTACCACATTAGACATAAATCTTGTTTGCCTTCTCAGAATTCCTTGACCTTTCTCTCTTCTCTCTCTTGATTGGCTGATGGGCACCCTCTCCCCACCAGCTGGTCACTGTTTTTTTTTTTTGTTGTTTTGTTTTGTTTTTAAGATTTTATTTTATTCATGAGAGACACACAGAGAGAGGCAGGGATATAGGCAGAGGGAGAAGCAGGCTCCCTGTGGGGGAGTCCGATGCAGGACTTGATCCCAGGATCCTGGGATCACGCCCTGGGCCAAAAGCCGATGCTCAACCACTGAGCCACCTAGGCGTCCCCGGTTGGTCAATTTTGAACTGGAGTAATACACCCAGCAAGTGGAATATGGCTTTCTGAGAAATGGCGGGAAGCTGGAGATTTGGCCCAGGTGTGCAGGAGAGCTAGTTCCCTGCACTGTGCACACTGACCAATGGAACCACAGAAAAGGGAAACAGACAAGCAGGTACTTTCCTCCTGTCCTCCCTCCTGTGCACAACTCTAAAGTAATCCACATTGAAACCTTGCCAAAGGAGCCTGGAGAGAGCTGTGTGTCTGAGCAGGGAGCTCCCATGGAAGCCACAAAGTTGAAATATCAATGCAGAGTATGGTCTTGTTTCATATCTTACCCTAACTCACTTTTGTTTTATCCTCACCCTCATTACCTCAGCTTGCATTTTACAAATGCAGTGTTAGCCCTTAATCCAGGTCCAGGATTTGCTTCTGGGAAAACCTGGGCTAAAAAGGTGCAGGTGGTATTACAATACAGCATTTTAAGAATCAAACAATTCAGTAAATGTGTTTCAGGGGAAAGCAGATTCTTATTTCACACCAAACAAGCAAACAAACAAAAAAGTTCTATGTAGTATAGAGGCACAATTATGAAGAAGAAACATTTAAAATCTGAAAAATAAAACACAGGAAATTATTTTTTATTAAATCAGAGTAAGGAATATTTCCTGAATAAGCCATAACAGGGAAAGCTTATGTAGACTCATTTGAATCCATTACAATTATAAATGTCAATATAGATACAATACTTGGTTTCTAAAAAAAGATTATGCAAATAATTATTATTATATAGGATACATAGGGAAGTTCTCTAAATCAAAGCAAATAAGCGCCCATCTATTATGTCAGCATTGGAAATATTGAGAAGAGGCCAGATTCTGAAGGCAGTGTTAAAAGGATGTCCTAAACGACCAAATGTGGTATAAAATAAATAAATCAAAGATGGCTGTGAGATTTTTGGCCTGAGTAACTGAAAATATGGTTGCCATTAATTGATTCAGAAGACTCCCAATGGAGCAAATATATGGGAAATCAACATTAACAGGTTTAGACATACTCTTAAATACCTAAGAGGGGAAGAAGTCAACTACATACTTGGATACTTGAGTTGGAATTACAATGAAGTGTGAGCTATACCTATCCACCTGAAGTTAAATGATCGGTATTTAAAAACATGTGATGGGATGAGCTCACCGAAGGTATGAATGTTTGCAGAGAAGAGAAGAGGGACACATGTAGGGACTGAGCATTATGATACTCCAACACTAAGAGGCTGGAAATAAGAGGAAAAATGTCAAAGGAAACTAAGAAGAAATGAACAGTTTGGTGAGGAGAAAAGTAAGAGTACAGCATCTTGGAAGCTAAGATACAAAAGTGTATCTGGAAGGAAGTGATGAGCTATGTCAACTGCTATTGATTTAATAAGAAAACATGAGGAGTGACTCCTGGATCTAGTGGAGGAGAAATCACTGATGATTTGACAAAAAACACTTCCAGTGCTGTGACTGGGTGAAAGCCTAACTGCAGCTGATTGAAAAGAGAATTAGAGAAGAGGAACTGAGACAGGAAGAGGAATTAAGACAGGAAGGAAGAGAGGAGACAGGGAGAATGGACAACTCTTTCAGGAATTTTGCTTTTGAATGGTAGCAAGGAAAGTGAGGAAGTAGATGAGGCTAAAAGTGGACTCAGGAGAAGTGTGTTTCAATGTTAAGGAAATAACGGTGTGCTTACATTACATATACGTACACACATGGAAAGAGAGGAAGAGAGAAAAATTTCTATGTGGTTTATTTTTCATGTGCTGTGCGGTATAGATGAATAATTTAAAAATATACGGATATCCGATTTTTCCAGTATTATTGGTTGAAAACATTATACTCTCTACGCTAAATTGTGTATCCCTTTGTAAAAAATAAATTGAATCCATATGTAAGTATATTTGTGTTTCATTGATCTACTTATCAATCTTTAGGTAAAGTGTACATAGTAACTCTTTCTAAAGTAATTTGGGCTATTTTAGGTCCTTTGCATTTTCATATGAATTTTAGATTAAGTTTGTCAATTTGAATTTTTATTGGGATTGGACTGAATTAATAGATCGATTTGGGAAACTGACATCTAAATAATATTGAGTCTTTTCAATCAATAAACATGATATATTGCTCAATTTATTTATAACTTCTTTAATTTCCTTCAGCAATGCTTTGTAAATTTGTGTATAGGTCTTGCATGCCTTTGAAAATTTTTTTCTCAAAGAACTTCTTTTTTTTGGTCCTATCATAAGTCGGTTTTCTTATGCAATATAAATTTTATTTTAAAAATGAAATCCTACCTCTTAAAAATTAAGCCATAGATTTTTTTTCTTACAAAAAGGGGATCATATTCATTTAAAATAAATTCTAAGTACACTAGTCATTGTTTAAAAATGTGGTAAGAATATTAACATGAGATTTACCCTTATAAGTGGTAATGTTTTTCAATTCAATTTCTAGTTGTTCATTACTGCCATATAGTAATACAGTTGGGTTTTGTATACTGATCTTGAATTCTCCAATCTTCCTAAGCCTACTAATTAGTTCTGGTACTGTTTTTCTAAAGTACACTTTCCACATAGACAGTCATTTGTCTCCGAAAAAAAAACAAACACTTTTTTTTTTTGTTTCTTTCTAGTTCGAATGCCCTTTGTTTCTTCTTGCCTTACTGCACATACTAGAAATTTACTATAAGTGAACAGAAATAGTGAGAGTAGGCATCTTTTCCTTATTTCTCATCCCAGTAGGCAAGCATTCAAAGTTTTGGCTATTGAGTGTATTGTTGGCTATAGGTTTCTTGCAGATGTCTTCTTAGATTAAGAAAGTTCTTATCTATTCCTAGTTTGCTGAGGATTTTATTAGAAATTAGTGGTGGATTTTATCAATTTTTTTTTTGCTGCCCCTTTAAGGATATGGGATGCCTGGGTGGCTCAGTGCTTAAGTATCTGCCTTTTGCTCAGGGCCTGATTCCAGGGCCAAGGGATGGAGTCCCATATCAGGCTCCCTGCTGGGGTGGGGGGGCTGCTTCTCCCTCTGCCTATGTCTCTGCCTCTCTGTGTCTCTCATGAATAAATGAATAGAATCTTTAAAAATGGGATCCCTGGGTGGCGCAGCAGTTTGGCACCTGCCTTTGGCCCAGGGCGCGATCCTGGAGACCCGGGATGGAATCCCACATCGGGCTCCGGGTGCATGGAGCCTGCTTCTCCCTCTGCCTATGTCTCTGCCTCTCTCTCTCTCTCTCTCTCTCAATCTCTCTCTGTGTGTGACTATCATAAATAAATAAAATAAATTAAAAAAAAAGAATTAAAAGAAAAGAATCTTTAAAAATCTTTTAATACGGTTAATTACAGTGATTTTTTAATAAGTTAAATTTTGTACTGAGAAAAATCACATTCATGATGTAATTTTTTATATATTCTTGGATTTCATTTGCTAAAGTTTTGGTAGGAATTTTTCTATTTGCACAAGGGATATTGGCCTATAGTTCTCTTTCTTGTAACATCTTTGTTTCAGTTTGGTCTCAGAATAACACGAACCTCACAGAATGAATGGACAAGAGTGCCTTCTTCAATTTTCTGTAAGAGTTTGTATCATTTCTTCCTTGTAAGTTTGCTAGAATTTACCACTGTTGCCCTCTGGGACTGGAGTTTTAGTTGTGGGAAGGTTTTTAAAAATATATTCAATTTGTTCCATAAAAGAAGGGTGAATCAGGTTAGCTATTTTTCCTTCAATGACTAGTTCACATCTTTTAAGGAATTTGTTCATGTCATCTAATTTGTGGAATTTATTGGCAAACTAATTCATAATAAATGTTCATAATTTTCCTTTGTAGAAGCTTTTGCCATGTCTAGTTCTTGATATTAATCATTTGTATTTTCACCTTTATTGTCTTTGTTAGTCTGACAAGAGGTTCATCAATTTGATTTTTTTAGTTTTTGTTTCATTTATCTTTTCCATTGTTATCTATTTTCCATTTCATTTATTTCTCCTCTGATATTCATCATTTCCATTCTTCTGATCATTTCAGGATTCATTAGTTGTTTTTTTTTCCTAATTTTTAAGGTGAAAATAGAACTCATTGATTTGAGCACTTTCTCTTTTTCTAATACAGATTTTTAAAAAAGATTTTATTTATTTATTCACGAAAGACACACAGAGACAGAGAGAGAGAGAGAGACAGAGAGAGGTAGAGACACAGACAGAGGGAGAAGCAGGCTCCATGCAGGGAGCCTGATATGGGACTCAATCCTGGGACTCCAGGATCATGCCCTGGTCCAAAAGCAGGCGCTAAACTGCTAAGCTACCCAGGGATCCCTAATACAGATTTTTTTAAAGTTACAAATTTCCCTTCAAGCTTTTCTGTGCCTGCATCTCACAAATTTTACATTTTGTTTTAATTTTCATTCAGTTTGAAATAATTTATAATTTTCTTTTGAATTTTATCTTCTATCTAGGAGTTATTTACAAGTGTGCTATTCAGTTATTTGTGTTATTTGAGGGATTTTCCAAATATCTTTCTGTAAGTTATTTCTAATTTATTTGCACTGTGGTCAGAGAACATACATTTTGAGACTTGAATCCTCTTAAATTTGAGATTTGTTTACAGCCCAAAAAATGATTGATCATTATAAATTTTCCTCATGCCCTTGAAGAAAATACATATTCTGATGTTGTTAGTTGGAATCTTCTCTGAATGTCAGTTAGGTTAAGTTCATTCATAGTGCTGTTCAAAGTGTCCTAAAACCTTACTGATTTACCCTGTGCTTGTTCTATAAATTATTGGAAGAGGGGTGCGGATTTATTTCTCCTTGGTGTTCTACATTTTTTTTTTTTGCATGGGATTTGCTTTATTATCAAGTTCATGCAAGTTTAGGATTATTAGTTACTGTTGGTAAGCTGACACTTCTTTCATTATTAAATGATCTTTTTTCCCGTTAATATTCTTTGCTCTGAAAACTTGTACTAATATAGTCACTTCCACTTTCTTTTCAACATTACTAGCTTAGCATATATATATATATTTTTATATCCTTTTAATCTGTTTGTATCTCTGTATTTAAAATGAATTTCTTATAGAAAGAATATAGTTGAGAGGATTCCTGGGTGGCTCAGTGGTTTAGTGCCTGCCTTCAGCCCAAGGCATGATCCTGGGGACCCAGGATCAAGTCCCGCATCGGGATCCCTGCATGGGGCCTGCATCTCCCTCTGCCTGTGTCTCTGCCTCTCTCTCTCTCTGTCTCTCATGAATAAAGAGATAAAGTCTTAAAAAAAGAAAAGAAAGAATATATAGTTGGTGCTGGATTTTCTTTTTTTTAATCCAGTCTCTCAATATCTAATTTTCCATGGCATATTTGGACAATTTTCAATTAATGTAATCATTGATCTGAGTTAAACTTTCATCTTGCTTTCTGATTTCTATTTATGCCATCTGTCCTTTTTCTCTTCTTTCCTTCACTTTCTTTTATACCAGTTGAATATTTGTGATTCCTTTTAATCTCCTCTTGTTGTTTTATTAGCTACAACTCTTTCTTTTGTGTCATGTTAGTAGTTACTACAAGGTATATAGTATGCATCTTTACCTTATGAACCTAAAAATGGCATTATATCACCTTCATATATAGTATAAAAGCACTTCAACCACATATATTTTTTTAAAAGCCAATTTTATGTATTTATTCATGAGACACAGAGAGAGAGAGAGAGAGAGAGAGAGGCCGAGGGAGAAGCAGGCTCCCCCTGGAGCAGGGAGCCTGATTTGGGGCTCAATCTCAGGACTCTAGAATCATGACCTGAGCTGAAAGCAGATGCTTAACCAATTGGGCCAACCAGGTGCCCCACTTAGTCATTTTCATAATGCACAATCCTACAAAGGGTTGTGCTATCCCTAGTGCTAATTTTTACAGGAATAAATTAAATGCTTTAGTTCAGTGATTTCAGCAAAACTTGGGATACTGACTTTACAAAATCTTTTCATTTACACCAGGAAAACAATCCTTTTGTCTGAGTTTAAAATATATACACTGATAAAAGCCAGTGCTGTTAGAAAACTAGTTTGTATGTTGGCTGTGGAAAGAACAGGGTTTTCATTTTCATAGCATTCTCAGGTACTTACTAACTAATGTATTATACTTTAAATCAGAGACCAAACATAGCATTCCATTATCCTATAGCATTTAAATATATATCTATGTATCCTAAAGATCACACTGTTTCCTCTGAACCATAGCAAATGCTCATATAAAAATCTGCTCTAACATGGTCCACCTCCAAGATAATGATCATTATCCTTTTTCCTTAATACTAGCATGGTGAAAGATTTTTTTTAGAGGAGCTTATAATTACCCATACTAAAATATTACTTATATATCTGGACTTTTTATCAACAAATATTCCAATAGTTCATCAATGGTCCTGGCAGTGTTAGAAATGCACTATTAGTTCCTGAGAAAACCATGACATAAATCCTCAGGCTGTAAGGGTCCTGGGGAAATGTATATGGTTCTTCTTATGTAAAAGCCACATTTGTTCTTGCATAGCAGTTGACCTCTCTGAGAATAATTACTAAAATATCGAATTACCTCATATACACTAGTGATCTGACTGGAAATAACGCGCTTTTTTTTTAGCAGATTAGATTTTTCCCCAGGATGCAATGCTGGATTTCAAGTTGTACTACAAAGCTTTGATCATCAAGACAGTGTGGTACTGGCGCAAAAACAGACACATAGATCAATGGAAGAGAATAGAAATCCAGAAATGAGCCCTCAGCTCTATGGTCAACTTATATTCGACAAAGCAGGAAAGACTATCCACTGGGAAAAGGACAGTCTCTTCAATAAATGTGCTGGGTAAATTGGACAGCCATGTGCAGAAGCATGAAACTAGACCATTCTCTTACACCACACACAGAGGTAAACTCAAAATGGATGAAAGATCTAAATGTGAGACAAGAATCCATAAAAATCCTAGAGGAGAACACAGGCAACACCCTTTTTGAACTTGGCCACAGCAACTTCTTGCAAGATACATCTATGAGGGCAATGGAAACAAAAGCAAAAATGAACTATTAGGACTTCATCAAGATAAAAAGCTTCTGCACAGCAAAGGAACAGTCAACAAAACTAAAAGACAACCTCCAGAATGGGAGAAGATATTTGCAAATGACATATCAGAAAAAGGCCTAGCATCCAAGATCTATAAAGAACTTATTAAACTCAACAGCAAAGAAACAAACAAATCCCATCATGAAATGGGCAAAAGACATGAACAGAAATTTCACCAAAAAAGACACACCCATGGCCAACAAGCACATGATAAAATGCTCCGCATCACTTGCCATCAGGGAAATACAAAATAAAACCACAATGAGATACCACCTCACACCAGTGAGAATGGGGAAAATTAACAAGACAGGAAACCACAAATGCTGGAGACGATGTGAAGAAAGGGAACCCTCTTGCACTGTTGGTGGGAATGTGAACTGGTGCAGCCACTCCGGAAAACTGAGTGGAGGTTCCTCAAAGAGTTAAAAGTAGAGCTACCCTACGACCCAGCAATTGCACTGCTGGGGATTTACCCCAAAGATAGAGATGCAGTGAAAAACCGAGACACCTGCACCCCAATGTGTATAGCAGCAATGTCCACAATAGCCAAACTGCGGAAGGAGCCTTGATGTCCATCGAAACATGAATGGATAAAAAAGCTGTGGTCTATGTATACAATGGAATATTACTCAGCCATCAGAAACGATGAATACCCACCTTTTATTTGGTTCAACGTGGATAGAACTGGAGGGTATTATGCTGAGTGAAGTAAGTCAGTCAGAGAAGGACAATCATATGGTTTCATTCATATGGGGAATATAAGAAATAGTGAAAGGGAATAAAGGGGAAAGGAGAGAAAATGAGTGGGAAATATCAGAGAGGGAGACAGAACATGAGAGACTCCTAACTCTGGGAAATGAACTAGGGGTGGTGGAAGGGGAGGTGGGCGTGGGGTGGGGTGACTGGGTGACAGGCACTGAGGGGGGCACTTGATGGGATGAGCACTGGGTGTTATACTATATGTTGGCAAATTGAACTCCAATAAAAAAAAAAAAAGATACATAAACCAGGTATAGTGGGACACCTGGATGTCTCAGTGGTTGAGCATCTGCCTTTGGCTCAGGTCATGATCCAGGATCCTAATATTGAGTTCCACATGAGGCTCCCTGCAGGGAACCTGCTTTTCCCTCTGCCTATGTCTCTGCTCTTCATGAATAAATAAAATCTTTTAAAAAATAAATAAATCAAAAAATAAATAAATAAATCAGGTAAACTATTAAGTATCCATTAAAATTATTCTTATTGAAGATTATAAAAATTTGAGGTATGTCTATACCATTTTAAGGAAAAACAACAGAATGTGATCTGCTATGCATAAGACCTATGAACATACTTCCTTTAAAATTCTTGGGCTCTGAATTCAGGCTACTTAGATGTGAATCCTGGGTTGTAAATTTACTCTCTATGGGCTCTTGGACAGATTACCTATCCTCCTTGTACTCTACTGTCTTCAACTGTAATAGGGAAGCTATATTTAATAATATAATATATTGTTATGGGTGTTAAATAAGATGATTCCTGTAAAGCACTTTGTGTAATAACTCTAACAAAGCCAACATATAATAAACATTTACTATCTTTTCAATAGTGAGGAATGTTTATAGTAGAAGATTTGCTCTCTCATACCTCGCTGAGGTAGGATGGGAGGAAATAAAAATGAGTGACAAAGTCTGAATTCTAAATAGAGAAGGTATGAAGTGCATGAATGTTACCATTCTCATAGTTGACTCATTGTTTTTACTCAGAAGCCTTGTTTGATAGGTTCATATTACTTGAAGGAAACACGATTGAATAACTGAATGTGACAGTAAATCTAAGCAAAAGAAATAACTCATATCATTAAGATAAGAATATAACCTTCATATATCCTGTTTACTTGTATAATGCTAGCATCCAACAAAAAATTATGTAGAAAGAACTATTAGTTTTATACCAAACATAATAGTTTGAAGGTAATAAACTCAGAATTGTCTACCCTGATTATTGCTCAGTGTCCACTATAAACAAGAGTGACATCTCTCATTTCGAAGTAGTACATGGTTTTAAAGGTTAGTTAAGCATGACAAAGAGGAAATGTCTTAGTTTGGGAAGCTTCCAAGAGATGCCAATAAATTTCCACATCTGCTCTATTATCTCAATTGCAACCAAGAAACATTCTCCCAATTAGTTAATTAACTTTAAGAACAAACTAAATTAGTTTAAAATGCAATTTAAACTCAAGCCTATAAATGGTAATTAAAACTGCATGCTATTGGTATAAATTTTTCAAAATATTTAAAGAGAGTGAATTTCAAAAGGATGAACATTTTATGGGAGACTAATAGAGGCAAATTTATTCAAATGGTATATTTTTAAAATAATATTTTAATTAGCCCTTTACTCACGATGATTCAGAATTCTAGATAAGAAAATAGTATCTACTAATTGTAGATGATTAATATTAGATTTGTCTCTATGTCATGATAATAAAGCAGGGTTTTCCCAATAATTAATTGATTCATTGATTCACAAAACTAAAATATAAATTCAGTAAGAATTAAGGACTCTTAAAAATTGCTAACAACGCTAGTTATAAACTCCTATGAGGCTACAAATAATGTGTTACTCTAATATCATTATTAATACAAATATTTAGTGTTCACAAATAACACTCTTAATGTTAAAATTTCTCTGGCTTGATCTTATGTATATACAGAGAAGAGGAACTTATTTAAATGAGTTTATTATAAGTCAAATTAATGGCTTTATTTTCACCAGTCATCTGTCACTAATAAGAAAATGCCTCATTAATAAAAAAAAAAACCTGTAAAAGTATTTTTTTTCCTTCTTAAAGGAAGGAATGTAATTCCAAAAAAAAAAAAAAAAGAAAAAGGACATTTTTTTAATGTCTGGAGTGGAATACTGATAATTTTAGGCAAGGCATGAAGTTAAGTTGGATCTTTTCAACAATATGGTACCCCAGGTGGATCAAACTTTTTGACTGATCTCATTATCCTTTAGAGCTACAAGGGACATCTAAAGGATCTGGGTTCTGGTAGAATTTGATATTTCAAAAATATTTATTTTATCAAAATGTTCTTCCTTATTTGTTGCTGATTCTCTTCCTTTTGCCACATTAATCTGGTTTTTTTTTTCTTTTTTCTCTTGTTCTGTCATCGACCTCATCCAAGAACAGATGGAGATCCACTCACTCAAACTTAGGCATGAAGGAATTTCTTAAGTAATCACTCAGATTGTCTTCCTTTGGATAAAAGTTCTCTCTTTTTGTAAATAAGTCATAAGATTTCTAAGATTCTGGATGTTATAAAATTCAGTTGAAATCTCTGAAGCTTCTGGTTAATTCCTTCTTTCAAACTTTGTTCACAGGCTTTGTCATTCATAGGCTTTGTCATTTAAGGAATATAGATTAATTTGATAGGTTTTATTTAAACTGTAAGTATCAATTTCTTTTTAGATAATTAATATTATTTTATATATCACATAAGTTACAGGTTCCCTCTAAGCAACATTAAAGAACTAATGGGATAGAGTTTTTTTATTTTATTTTTTAAAAAATTTTATTTATTTATTCACCATTCTAGTCATGATGTCAGGGTTCTGATTTTGGCCAGCGTGAGGCTGTGTGATGAATGTGGAGCTTTCTTAAGATTCTCTCTCTTTCTCTATGGTCCTGCCCCTCCCCACCTGCTCCCACATGACATGCACGCTCTGTCTCTTTCTCTCTTTCAAAAAGAAAAAAAAAAAAAAGTAAAAACAAAAACAAATCTCTAGCAAAAGGGAAAAGACTTGGAAATGATATGATAAGGTAAGAAAATAAAGTTTTCCCTGGCATCTACAGGGTTCTTAGTACTTAAATTTAAAAGTGTTAAATTCTACAAATTGAAAAGAAGAGGTCTGGGGAAGAATGTAATGACCATATTATAGAAAAAATAAGAAACATACATATATATTTATTATTTTACATATATATAAACTTTTACACACTCTCTCTCTCACAAACACATATATAAACGTTTATGTATTTTAAAAAGATAGTCCTCCTATGGTAAAGAAATATTCCATTATAATTCCTAGTCTCGAGTCACAGCAGACGGCATACAGTATTAGCAAAATCCTCAGTATCAGTTATTAAGTCTTCATAGCCTTTCTATTAACATTTTTGACAGACTTTTTTTTTTTTTATACAACAGTTTTAGGTTCACAGCAAAATTGAGTGGAAGACACAGAGGTTCCCATATGCCCATGCCCCCACACATGCAAAGCCTCCCCATTATCAACATCCCCCACCAGAGGGCTTCATCTGTTACAGTTGATGAACCTGAACTGATAACATCATTATCATCTAACTACATAGTTTATATTAAGGTTCATTCTCCCTGTTGTACATTCTATGTATTTGGCAAATTATTAATGACATGCATCTACCCGAATATCGTCATACAGAGTAGTTTCACTGTCTAAGAGCTCCTGTATACTTTATCTATCCATCCCTTGCTGCCCCAATCATAGTTTCTTAATAATTCCTGATGAATTGAGCTTAACTGGGTGTGAGAGTACAAAGCCTCCCTCCTCCCTCCCACTGGGCACTGACTGTGGGGCGGGCACCCATCACCATTCCTGCCCTGTGCTATGGCAAACAGAGGAGGCTCTGCTCCCTCAGTATATGGTGGGCCTTCCTTTATGGGGCCTCTGCTTGTCAAGATATCAGATCAGACATGAAACAGCCCTTTATAGAAAGTTATGGGAGCACCTGGGTGGGTCAGTGGTTGAGTGCCTGCCTTTGGCCTAGGACGTGATCCTGGGGTCCTGGGATTGAGTCCTGCACCAGGCTCCCCGCAGGGAGCCTGCTTCTCCCTCTGCCTGTGTCTCTGTCTCTCTCTGTGTGTCTCATGAATAAATAAATAAAATCTTAAAAAAAAAAAGTTATGGAGAGTCGCCCTTTAGTAAGTGCCCGTAAAATTTTGAAACGACTTAATCCCTCCCCAATTCTGTCATAACTACCAAATTTCTATTAGTTATCTTCTGCTATACGAATGTTTTTCGAATGATTTTGCAACTGTTTCCAATTAATAGTATATAAAGTTCTTTCCTATTTGCCACATCAGACATACTTCTGGGTAGTTTAGCACTTACCTTTTTATTTTTATTTTTATTTATTTTTATTTTATTTTATTTTTTTTAAGAATTTGAAGTGGAAAAAAAAAAAGAAGGAATTGGAAGTGGAGTTTTAGTTAACCATTCCTCCTGATACACCTTGATATACTATATACTGACTGGATCTCTTGAGAAGATATTCCCTTTCAGGAAAAAAAAAAATCCAAACAAGTCCACCATGTACTTAGACAAACACTTAGGCCATGTTTAAAAAAATGTAAACTGAAAATACAAGCATTACATGTTATGTGAAAAAATGGTTCAAAATATTGAATAGAGCTATGACATGGCCTTTCATGAATCTAGAAGTTGCTCATCTTGAGTTGAGTTATGGGGTGAAGAGGTAGGAAAACACAAACCCCTAAAAGGGCTGCATATGGCCAAGGTGAAAAAGTGGAAAAAACTGTCTCACTCAAACCCAAAGGAGCTGCATATAAGAGGATGTGATTTCCTGTTTGTTCCTTGTTTGGAACATCTCTCCATTTATTTGTAGAACTAGTGGGTGTTTCTCGAAATCCAGAAGTTATATGTCCTCCTGAAAATTATCCCTTGGTACCTTATCCCAAACTCACTCTTAATGATTAGCATATTATTTATTTTACAATTTATCAATAATCCTTGGTTTTTGTTTGGTTTGGTTAAATGTATTCTTACATGAGAACCTATTACATATATTCACTTACAGATTAAAAAAAATTTACATGTAACACTTGAGTGCAATTGGCTTTGTCTGCCCAGAATAGGTTTTTCTTCTTCTGATAACAGCATCCATATCATTCTTTGGGAAATCATCCAATCACAATTGCTCTCTTTCTTTTTTTGAGTAATCCTTTATAGAGGAATAATATGCATACAAGTGCACAAATAATGAGTAATTTGGTAATTTTTCATAAATTGAACACAAATATGTGACCATAACTTCAATCAAGAAATAGAACACTGCCAAGCACCTCAGAAGTCCTGTTGGTCAGAGGCATTGCCTTCTCCTCAAGTATAAATGCTATACTAACATATGGAGTAGTTTTGCCTATTTTTTTCAACCTTATATGAATATAATCAATCACTTACTATGTACATTTTTCTGCATATGGCTTCTCTTAGTCCACATTAACCTTGTGACATTCACACACAACATTGCTCATAGCAGTAGTTTATTCCCCTTGCTGTATTGTATTCCAATTTATGAACATACCTCATGGTAAGCAGAATGATGACCTTCCAAATATGTTCATTGTCCTAATCCCCAGAAGCTGTGAATAGGTTACATTATGTGGTGAAGGGAGATTAAGATTGCAGATAGAATTAAATTTGCTAGTCAACTGATTTTATAATGAGGAGATTGCCATGGATTATCCAGGTGGGCCCAATGTAACTCCAAGGGGTTCTAAATACGGAAGAAGGAGCCAGAAAAATCAGTGTCAGAGAAATGGGATATGAGAAAGCCTGGCTGACCATTTTTGGTTTTGAAGATGGGAGAATGCCATAAACCAAGAGTAAGGGTGGCCCCTTCAAGGTGAAAAAGCCAAAACAACGGGCTGTCCTTTAAAGTTTTCAGAAGGGAATGTGGCCCTACCAACATATTCATTTTAGTCCAGGGAGATTCATTTCCGACTTTTGATTTCTGGAACCGTAAGGTAATAAATTGAGTTGTCTTAAGCCACTAACTTAGTCATAATTTGTTACAGCAGCAATTGGAAACTAATAAAACAATAATTTATTCTTTTGGTGATGTACACTTTTGCTTAGATTTTGACTTAATCAACATATTTGAAATTCCCCTGGTGAAAATTTATGTATGTTTCTCTTAAGTATATAAAGGCATTATGAGAGAAAAATGTGCAATACTACAATGTTTATCTTCAGCTTTAGGAGATGGTATCAAATGGTTTTCCGAACCTGTCTGACAAATTTATATTTTTACCAGCAGTGTATGAGAGTTCCAATTGTTCCAAACCTTTTCTCAGCCTTTGTTATTGTCAGGATTAATTTTCCTTATTCTGTGGGTCTACAGTGTTAACTCATTGTGATTTTAACCTTTATTTCTTGGACACTTTATATAATATAGACTTCTTTCTATATTATGTAATTCATTTGATCTGAATATCCTTATTTTTGTGAAGTCACTGTTCATGTATATTGCTCATTTTTATAAATTGCTTGTCCACTTCCTGTTTGATTTTGTGAGGTTTTGCATATTTTGGATACAAAGGATTTAAAAACATGTGTAAAAACCTATTTCTACTTCATGGCTTTGTATTTTCTCTGTTAATGGTGTCGTTTAATTAACAGAAGTTCTGTTTTAAAATTAGTACTTTTTTCTTCAGTTTTTATTCTGTAATTTTTTAATACAGTGTAGCATTAGTTTCAGGTGTACAATATAGTAATTCAACACTCCTGTACATCACCTGATATTCACTGCAACATGTGCACTATTCAATCCATCACCTATTTAGCCAATTCCTCCCCCAACCTCACCTCTGATAACCATGCAGTTTATCCTGTATAGTCAAGAGCCTGTTTCTTGGTTTGCCTCTCTTTTCTTCCCCTTTACTTATTTGTTTTGTTTCTTAAATTCTACATATAAGTGAAATCATATGGTATTTTTCTTTGAAGATTTATTTCATATAGAATACTACACTGTTGCTCCATCCATGTTATTACAAATGGCAAGATTTCATTCTTTTTTATGGTTGAGTAATATTCCACATATATATTCCATCTATAAATCCATTCCAATAAACACACACACGCACACACTCCACATCTTCCTTATCCATTAATCAGTCAACGGACATGGGTTGTTTACATAATTTGGCTATTGTAGATAATGCTGCTATAAAGACTGGGGTACATGTATCCCATGGAATTATTCGTATTCTTATTCTTTGGGTAAATACCTAGTAGTGCAATTACTGGACAATAGGGTACTTCTATTTTTTGGCGGGGTACTTCTATTTTTAACTTTTTGAGGAACCTCCACACTGTTTTCTACAGTGGCAACACCAGTTTGCGTTCCCAACAGTGCAAGAGGGTTCTCCTTTAGTCACAACCCACCAATACCTATTGTTTCTTGTGTTGTTGATTTTAGCCACTCTGACAGATGTGAGGTGATATCTCACTGTGGTGCTGATTTTTATTTCCTTGATGATCAGTAGACCATTTTTTTCATGTGTTTGTCTTCTTTGGGGGGGAAAAAATGTCTGTTCATGCCTTCTGCCCATTTTTTAACTGAATTATTCAGTTTTGAGGTGTTGAGTTGTTTAACTTCTTTATACACTTGGGATACTTAACCCTTTACCTGATATCTCATTTGAAAATATCTTCTAGGGATCCCTAGGTGGTGCAGCGGTTTGGCGCCTGCCTTTGGCCCAGGGCGCGATCCTGGAGACCCAGGATCGAATCCCACATTGGGCTCCCGGTTCATGGAGCCTGCTTCTCCCTCTGCCTGTGTCTCTGCCTCTCTCTCTCTCTGTGACTATCATAAATAAATAAGAAAATAATAAAAAAATATATTAAAAAATTAAAAAAAAAAGAAAATATCTTCTACCATTCTGTAGGTTATTATTTAGTTTTGTTGGTTGTTTCCTTCACTGCTAGAATTGATAAACAAATTCACTAAAGTCACAGGATACATAATCAATATACAGAAATCTGTTGCATTTCTTTCTTAATTATTCTTTTTAAGATTTCATGTATCTATTCATAAAAGACACACAGAAAGAGAGGCAGATACAGAGGCAGTGGGAGAAGCAGCCTCCATGCAGGGAGCCCGATGTGGGTTGAGCCGAAGGCAGACACTCAACCACTGAGCCACACAGGAGTCCCAAGAAATCTGTTGCATTTCCATATGCTGATAATGAAGCAGCAGAAAGAGAAATTAAGAAAACAATCCAATTTACAACTGCACCAAGAACAATAAGATAGCTAGGAATAAATCTAACCAAAGAAGTGAAAAACCTATACTCTGCAAACTATAAAACATTGATGAAAAAAATTGAAGATGACACAAAGAATTGGAACGACATTTCATGCTTATGGATTGGAAGAACAAATATTGTTAAAGTGTCTACACTACCCAATGTAATCTACACATTTAATGCAATCCCTATCAAAATACCAACACCGCTTTTCATAGAGCTAGAACAAACAATGCCAAAATTTATATGGAACCACAAAAGACCCTGAATAGCCAAAGAAACCCTGAAAAAGAAAAGCAAAGTTGGAGGCATCACAACTCCAGACTTCAAGTTATTTTACAAAGCTATTTTGATCAAGACAGTATGGTCTTGACATGGAAATAGACACGTGATCAATAGAACGGGATAGAAAACCCAGAAATGAACCCACAACTATATGGTCAATTATTCTTTGACAAAGCAGGGAAAAATATGCAATGGGAAAAAGCCTCTTCCAACAAATTGTGCTGGGAAAACTGGGCAGTTACACACAAGAGAATGAAACTGGACCACATCCTTACATCACACGCAAAAAATAAATTCAAAACATATTAAAGACCTAAATGTGAGACCTGATACCATAAAAATCCTGGAGGAGAACAGAGACAGTATCCTCTCTGACATGGACAGGAGCAACTTCTTTCTAGAGATGTCTCTTGAGGCAAGGAAAACAAAAGCAAAAAACAAACAAACAAACAAAACACACACACACACACACACACACACAAACCCTATTGGGACTTCATCAAAATACTGTGTAATGTTTCTTACTTCTGGCCAATAATTTCCTTTAAGTGCTTTACTGTTTTATCTTTCACATTTAGATACATGATATATCTGGAATTGAAAATTTTGTGGGCAGTGAGGCAGAGATGAAGCAATTTTCATATAAAGATCTAATTAGGGCAGTCCTGGTGGCGCAGCAGTTTAGTGCCGTCTGCAGCCCAGGGTGTGATCCTGGAGACCCTGGATCGAGTCCCACGTCAGGCTCCCTGCATGGAGTCTGCTTCTACCTCTGCCTGTGTCTCTGCCTCTCATTCTCTCTCTGTGTCTCTATGAATAAATAAATAAATAGGGATCCCTGGGTGGCGCAGTGGTTTGGCGCCTGCCTTTGGCCCAGGGCGTGATCCTGGAGACCCAGGATTGAATCCCACGTCGGGCTCCCAGTGCATGGAGCCTGCTTCTCCCTCTACCTGTGTCTCTGCCTCTTTCTCTGTGTGTGACTATCATTAAAAAAAAAAAAAAAAAATTAAAAAAAATAATCTTTAAAAAAAAGATCTAATTAATCAGTATCATTTATTAATACAATCCTTAACCTCACCATATGACAGGACCACTTTTTTTTTTTTTCAGTGCCATGTTTTAAATGTAGCCATTACCATCTGCAACAAGGCCATACTTTCCATTGGCTAGCTCCTGGTCAATTACTGAGTATCAGAGGAATACTGAGTTGAACATGGGACTCCTCTAATAGCCAACTTGGCTTGAAGATTCCCCTAAATCTTTGCCTATTTCTTTTTCCAGAGACTGCCTGTAGTCTAGGTCACTTCCATTCAAACTCTTGTCCCTTTCTCTTTCACAAAGGGTCAGGATTACATTCTGGTTTAACAACTTCCCAAATTTCTCCAGAACCCTCCCAATTTCTCATGCAGAGGCATTTTATCTAATAAAATACTTTGCATGTTTAATTTAATTTGAAATGTGCTTCTCAGAGGATCTGGGCTAACATAAGTGGTGTCAAGGGGTCTTAGAAAATAGGCAGTAAGATGGGTATTTGGGATTGCCTCAAAGTTGGTATGTGGCATGGATATAGGTAGAGGCTTGAATGTTAAAGATTTCACCAGTAGTGACCTGGGAAAGTACTCCAGTGGAGCAGGGATTCTGTTGTAGGCTCAATGATATAGGCATTTGAAATATATGAAACAAAGCCTGCAGATACAGCAGAGTTGGCTGGTAACTGCCAAGTTCTGATGATTCCCTGAAGAAGGATAATGAGAGGCTAGGGGCTGTTAACAAGCAGCTGTTAATGGCTAAGTGTGAGAGCCAGAGAACCCCAGTGGTGGATATGAAAGGCCCTTATCACCTGTACTGGAAGGGCAGACACAGACAAACAGCAGTTTGAAGACTTAATTTTGAGAACAGAGCTCCAGAGATGCTTGAATTCTCAGTTAAGGCAAGTCTGTTATGTGAAGGTCAGGGTCATATAGAGGAAATATGGGATCCTCAAAATTTGATGGATGTCCCTGAAGCGTGTTGACTCTACCCATCCCTTTGGACTTTCTGGGTATACAGAAGTGGTCCACCCTTCTCTAGTAATGGTTAATACTTATACTACACTGGAAGACATTGCAGATGCCTCTTTCCCACAAAGCAACCAATGCACCCTCAGAAGCTGTCCTATCTTCCATCCTAGAAGCTAGGCTGATAACCGGCTTCAAATTCCAGTATAAATGTACCACCCTTCATGCTGGTCCTGTAAAGAGAACATATAAAGAAAGAAATAAAAGAATTAAAGGTACCTGGGTGGCTCAGTCAGTTAAGCATCTGCCTTCAGGTCAGGTCATGATCTCACGGTCCTGGGATCGAGCCCCACCTCAGTGTCCCTGCTCAGCGGGGTTCTGCTTCTCTCTCTCCCTCTGCCCCCTTCCACTTGTACACTCTCTCTCTTAAATAAATAAATGAATAGTCTTAAAAAAAAGTAATGTAAGAATTAGAACAGCATATACCAGCAGGACCCAGGGGAATATTCCTGGGATTGTATTTTAGGGTGCTTCATGAAGGGGGCTGTAATTCAAGATTAGATAAGGAAGAATTCATTGACTTAGTGGTGTTTTCCTCAGGACACATGCTTTGCCACTCCACAAGAACACTAGGGAATGAAGTACTCTGCTGCTAGGGAGGCTCTTAGAAGCCTGGAAGAAATAATGACCTACTCTCAGCAAAGTAAAAATGCCTGAATTACTGTAGAAGATGGTAAAGGAAGGAACAAAGAGTCTAAGGGAAGCAGATGTAATGGTTAATTTTATGTGTCAACTTGACTGTCAACTTGACAGAGTGCCCAGATACTTGGCTAAACATTATTTCTCAGTATGTTTGTGAGGGTGTTTCTGGATGAGATTAATATTTAAATTGATAGACTGAACACAGCAGATGGCCCTCCCTAATGTGAGTGGCCTCATCCAAACCTCTGAAGGCCCCAATAGAATAAAAGGCTGAGTAAGAAATAATTCTCTCTCTGTCTGACTTTTTGAGCTAGGACATCCATCTTCCTCTAGGCCTTTAGGCTTGGACTCAGACTGGAACTATACCATCAGCTCTACTGGGTCTGGACTTCTCAATTTCCATAATTGTGTGAGCCAATACCTTTTAATAAATATCTTTTTATCTATACATCCTATTGGTTCTGTTTCTCTGAAGAATCCTGACTGATGAGATTTTGGTACTGAGAGTACTCCTTTCTAGAGGAACACAATTTTAAGGATAAATTTTTTGAATTGTTTCTGAGGTTTCTAGAATTGGCTCTCTAATCTGACTAGATATAGACATGCTGATGAGGGGAGGGGGCACATAGGTAGTAGGGTCTATTAGGCAACTGACTCTTGGTTTTGGCTCAGGTCTTAATCACAGGGTCCTGAGATCAAGTCCTGTGTTGCGCTCTGCACTGAGTGTGGAGTCTGCTTTCTCTCTCCTCTGCCCCTTTCGCAACCCTCCATCCCCTGCCATAAATAAATCTTTAAAAAATGGGAATGAGTCTATTTCCAGTGGTGAAGATAGCACTGATGGTCCGTGGTGTGATCTGGCCATGGAAATATGCAAAATATCTGCCCTGGATACTCCCAATCAACCACTTACAAGAAGCAAGGAACTGCATGATTGTGTATGTGATACAGACAATTTTGGAAATCTAATGGATATAATGAGGTTGACTGGTTACTTCTGATGTTGCTAGAATGAGAAAAGCATGAATTTAGGAATTCGAATTCCCAGCTCAAGCTCCCCATAAATTACTCAAAACTTGAGTAATTTGAGGATCTGCCTGAAGCAGATCCTTGTCTCCTAGAGCCTCAGGGATGAGGCTGCTGAGAATAGAATGCATAGTCTCATCCTGTGATTGGCCACTGAGTTCCACAAGTCACCAGTCAACTGTCAGCCTCACAGGGTGACTGATCATTGACTGGGAAAGAATGGGAATCTGTAAATTGGAGTAAGAATGTGTGGAAAAATGCTGGTGAAGCTGGGGACCTGAGTCCCTAAATTCTAATAAGTTTTCTCTGCCAGTGGAATAGGCCTCTCCACTCTCTACCTGTGTCTGAGGAGATTAACTCTGCCTGAGGAAACTAATGGTTTTCCCTAAAGCAGTTGCTACACAAAGACTATGGTGATTGCCCTCACTCTAAACCTGTAAGTGACTCAAGTTCTAAGAGGCTCCTAAGGGTGACGTGCACAAAATGTGACTCATGAGGAGGTACGCTACACTTCAAAATAACTACTTGCATTTTTCTAATTTACACAGGAATCTGGGAAATCTGTGTGGCAATGGATATTGAGAGTATGGGATAACAGTGGAAGGAACACAATTTTGGATCAGGCTGCATTTATTTACATGGGCTCACTGAGCAGAGATTCTGTATTTAATGTTACCACTCTGGAACTTAGAAAAGGCTGTAAAAGTTTGTTTGGCTGAAAAGTGGACCAAAAAGTGGCCCGCAGTTAGTGAAATAGAAATTCAGGACTTGCCTTGGTTTAACATAGAGGAAGAGACTCAGAGGCTTGGGGATTTTGATATATTAGAGTGGATTTGTCATTTAAGACGTACTCAACTACCATGTGAGGGTCCAGAAGACGTACCATTTACCACTTATATGAAAAATAAATTTCTTTTTTTTAAGATTATATTTATTTATTCATGAGAGACACGGAGAGAGAAAGGCAGAGACACAGGCAGGGGGAGAAGCAGGCTCCATGCAGGGAGCCCAACATGGGACTTGATTCCGGGTCTCAAGTTTCAGTGCACTTCACCCTTAGGAGCCTCTTAGAACTTGAGTCACTTACAGGTTTAGAAGCAAAAAAGGAGAGTGAGGGCAATCACCATAGTCTTATGTAGCAACTGGTTTAGGGAAGGTCTTTTCTATTTCCAAGTTTCAGGCCTTGGGCTGAAGGCAATGCTAAACCACTGAGCCACCCAGGCTGCCCCGAAAAATAAATTGCTGAAGAGAAATCTGGCATCTTTGAAGGAGCATTATGATCACTCTTCTATAGATGCCAGATCTTGCAGTGGACACTTCACAGTCAGTGGTTTGAGAAACCTAACTGCAGTGAGAGTAATTAGATCCTAGGATGGCAGGAGCCAGGAGATGACACTCAACTGGCAGAGCAAGGTAGACATGATTACCATAATGGACAGCAGAGTCAAAGCAGTAATCAGAACTTGCACAGACCTATCGCATTGGCTGGTGGATCTGGGTGTTCCTAGAAATGAAATGCATAGGAAGCCTACTGAATTCTCCCTTGATTTACATACACAGTAAAGTTCTAGGTTGAATGAATAAAAGTTTAACTTGAATTAAAATAGATGTACCTCTAGTCAACTCCCCCTTTATTTTTAAAAAGGATTTATTTATTTTTAGAGAGAGAGTGTGCACACTCAAAACCTGCACAAGAATAGGAGGAGGGGTAGAGGGGGAGGGGGGGTGAGTGTCCAATAATGCCCCCAAAGCCTTTCTATTTTCCTTCCTCTAACACTTGTTCACATGGGTAAATAGCTGTACATTCCTTTGGAGCAAGTCCATAAGACTTACAGCATAAAATTTAGGCACTGTTTTAAGGTTCTTCAAGGGGACCTCAGTCTTCATCAAGGCTTCCTTTCATTCAAGGGATTCTGGGACTAAAGTATGGGAATTAGGGAGAGAGCCATGACTCTAAATAGTGATGATTCAGATCAGATCTCAGTTCACCGAAGCAAGAGATTTTTGCTTATACAAATCATGTAAGACATTAGTACAGAAGTCCTCCCCACCCCACTCCCACCCCCGCATATTGGCAATTTTGCCTTCCATATGTTTTCAGTGACTTCTGGTCAACTATGGTCTGGAAGCAGATCATCCTTCCTCTGATGTATTGGCAGAAGGTAAATAGTAGCCTAAAGCTACATTCACCTACTTCATCTCATCACATAGGCATTTTATTATCTCACTTCATCATAAGAAGGTAAGTATGGTACAATAAAGTATCTTGATGGAGAGAGAGAGACCTTGAGAGACAGAGAGAAAGGATAGCACACTATATTGCTAAAATTGTCCTATTTTGTTATTAGTTACTGTTTTAATCTCTTACTGTCCCTAATTTATAAACTTTATCATACATCTGTATGTTTAGGAAAAATACATAGTATATACAGGGTTCAGTACTATCTGCAATTTCAGGTGTCCCCTGGGGGTTGTGAAATATACCCCCTGCAAATAAGGGGGACTACTGTAGTAACCATTTTCATTGACAAAGATCGCCAAGGATGGAATTATTCTGATAATTCTTTCGGTATTCATTCTCATCATAATAATTCCCATTTTGTCTTTGTGGACTGAATGCTGTCATTGGGGTTCTGTTTCTCTGGGATCCCGTCAATGTCACTGAATTCAGGGAATCCATTATGATGGGAGCATCTCCCGCTATAATTTCTAGCCTATGGAGAACAGCCACTGGAGATATTTTTAAAAACTAGCACTCTCTTCACCACTGTATTTTTCAATACAGAAATAACCTATAGACCTTTCTGGGGTAAACAGGTAGGGAAAGGGGTAGGTTGCTCATGATAAATCCATCTCCTTGTTCCTATCTAAATTTTCAGATACTTTCATCTACTGTTTATAAATGAAAATCTACCATTATAGTTTCAGTTAATGCAGATCACTTTTGGGCTCAAGTTTCATTCATTCATTCATTCATTCTTAATGTGTATTAAGCCAAAAGCTAGAGCCACTATCAAATGTTCAAGCTAACAAACTGAACCTAAGCTATTTACTTAGTGTATTCATAGCAATATAGTTGTCTTGTCTCCCAACATTATATTCCTTCTACCCTGAGAATTCATTCTCAAACATATTCCTAAGAGTTCTGTGAATCTTAAGTGGAAAAATCTTTCAATTCTTTGAGTGTGTCTATAATATCTTTCCAGGTCATACTTTGAATCCATAGCTCTAAGGTCTGCTGGGATTTAAGTCTGGATAGAAGTCTAGCAGCACTGAGAGTCAATTGGTGAGAGAGTGAGAGCTTGAGGAATAGGTTTTTTCTTTGTTGGTTGGTTTTTAACTATAACCTTTCATAGAAAGTGAAAATGGGCTATCACTACTGATAATGGAACATGGGCAGATCTGGGGAGTTTTGCAGAATCTCCCCATATGTTCTGATTACATTTTTCAATCAATGCTGTAACTGTTTGAAGAGACAGGGCTGTGAATACTGTGAATTCCGTATGTGCTGAAATTCAGCAAATGGCAAGATCTAACCTGGGATTGTTTTTTAGGAATCTTCTCCTTGTAGCTACAGGGATAATGGATTCTTTCAGAATGACCATAGAAACTTTCTGGTTCCTTACCCAGGGCTAGAGTTTGGAGTTTAAAGCCCTGAGCTCATTATTTTTCTTTCTCTGAGTTTATTATATATTTAGAAGAAATATAGCAACCTTGGTCTTCATAATCTTTATTCCCATTATAATGTTTTACTATAGCAGCTACGTGATTACCCAGAGCTTTGCATAGCCACTGGACCCTTCCGGGTGACTTCAGGAGACAACTAAAGGTGCTCTGACACAGTATGCCATTTGCTAACAGCATTCCATTTGGCACTAGAAATGAACTAATTTCCATTAAGGCAAAACACGTCAGAGAATCAGTTCTACATTCCCATCTTTAAGGCTATGTTCCCCTGGAATCACCTCCATCACCAAAATCTTTCTAAGTCTGGGTTTCATTGGAAAAACAACGATTACATGAATGTTTTAGATTGAGTTCCATGCACTCAGAGTCTGAGACAAGGATTCTCTTGAAAGGGATTGAGGGTATTCTCAGAAACTGCTAAGAAAGAGAGAGAAGTGGGATAGGAGCTGGGGGTAGAGGACAAACTAAAGTGTCTTTTAGCTAAAATCTAACCTTACTCTAATAATACCCTGAGTAATTCTTGAGCATGAGTGGCACCATGGAATCGCCTTTTCTTAGGGAAAGGGGCCCAAGTAGATAAAGGTCACCCAGGAATTTTTGGGTGGAGTGGCATCCACAGGTGACGGCAGCACTTCAGAGAAGAGCGAAGCCAGGTATCATTAGCTGCCAATGTCACAGAACATGACCACGGGGATGGGTACATTGACCAGTAAAGGGGATCTGGGCAGATCACCAACAGTGTCTACTAACATGTTCTCTGGGTTATATCAACTCTTTTATAATATGAAGGTTTTGTAATTAGGTACATGAAATTAAGAATTATGTATCTTCATGGTGTGCTGATACAATTTCATTTATAAAATATTCCCGTTCACCTCTAGTAATGCTTCTTGTGTTTAAGTCTATTATGTCTGTTGTTATAATTGTGACACTAGCCATCTTTGATTATTGTTCACATGGTATATCTTTTTCCTCCTTGTTCCTACATTTAAGGTGTGTTTTTAGTAAGCAACATTAAGGAAATGCATTCTAATAATCTGTTAATTGCATCATTTGTCCCATTTACATAAAATGTTATTACTGTGTTTTTATGGTTATTTCTACTTATTTGCTTTTTATTCATCTCATTTGTCCCACTTTGCTTTCTGACTTCTTTGTTCATTAATTTATTGTTATGATTCTATTTCCCCTCTATTAACTTACTGACTTTAAATTATTTTACTATTTTTTTACATCGTACCCTAGAGATTACAATATGCATCTTTAATTTAATACAATTTATTACAAATTGGTACTTTTTATCATTTTTCAGTCAATGTGAGAACCTCATAACTGTAACTACTTGTCCCCAAATTTTCTCTTATAACTGTCATTTTTGTAAAACTTCAAAAGCTTTGCTTATATACATTTTACCTGAAAAATCCTCATGTAGTCATTGTCTTAATTTTGTTTCTAGTGTTTTTTCTTGTTTGTTTATTCTTGTTCTCTGTTGTTTTGGTGTACAGATCTAGGTTTTAACACAGGCATAGATTCATGGAAATGTCACCCACTCAGGAGATGGAACTGTTCCATATATGAAATAAGCATTTAAGTAACTTTCTTTTCTATACTTTTCCTTCTTTTGTGGTCTCTTTGCTTCAGCTCATATAATTTTTGTTGATCTATCTTCAGTACACTAATTCTCTTCTGATTCTTGCCTGCTTTAAGGTAATGTATTTAATTTTTTTTTAAAGATTTTATTTATTTATTCATGATAGTCACAGAGAGAGAGAGAGAGAGGCAGAGACACAGGCAGAGGGAGAAGCAGGCTCCATGCAGGGAGCCCGACGTGGGACTTGATCCCCGGTCTCCAGGATCGGGCCCCGGGCCAAAAACAGGCGCCAAACTGCTGCGCCACCCAGGGATCCCTGTATTTAATTTTTATTTTCAATATACTGCATTTTTATTTAATGTTTGTTGTTTTTAATTAATTACTTGGCATTCTCATTCTCTGGAGAAATTATCCATCTTATCAGTTTTTGTATTTGGATTGTCCATAGCTTTGTTTTCCTTAATTGGTCTTTTGTTGTTGTTGTTGTTGTTGTTGTTGTTGTTGTTTTGTTTTGTTTTGTTTGTTTTGTTTTGTTTTGTTTTGTTTTGTTTTGTTTTGTTTTTTAGGTGAGGCATGCCTTTTAGTACAAGAACTTTTGTTTATTTATTAATTTTAAGTAAGCTCTATGCTCAATGTGGGGCTTGAACTCCAGATCCCTAGATCAAGAGTCACATGCTCTGCTGACTGAGCCAGTCAGGTGATCTATTACTTGAGTTTACAAACAAGAAGGATGGGTGGGGGTGCCTAGCTGGCTCAGTCAGTTAAGTGTCTGCCTTAGGTTCAGGTCATGATTCCAGGGTCCTGGCATTGAACCCCCTGTTCAGCGGGGAGCCTGCTTCGCTCTCTCCCTCTGCTGCTCCCCCTGCTTGTGCTCTCTCTCAGATAAATAAATAAAATTTAGAAAAAAAAAAAAAAGAAGAATGGGTGAACGGAAGGAAGATGAGAGAAAGAAGGGGGAGAAAGTATTTTGTTGCTGTTGTTCATGGTTCTAGATACACTAGATAATTTTCAATTGTGCGACAGATATGATATTTGATGAATTGTAGGTTGTAATAATTTCACTTTCCTCTAAAGAGAGTTTATTTTACCTTGTGGTAGTGTTTAGATTCAGGTTATACCACCGTAATATCATCAGGTATTAACTAGATTTGGGGCCGGATTATAGTTTGAGGGGGCTCTGGTTCATCACTGCATAGCTCTCCAAGCACCCCAAATGAGAACCTCAAGAGATTAGGTACATCCAGGTCTTCAGAACAGGTTCTGAACTCAATTATTTGTCTATTTTACACCATTAAACTATAAAAACCTCTAATCTGTATCTTTCCTTTTTCCTTAGCCTCTTGATCTATGCATTTTATGAATTTGGCAACTTCTTTGTGCAAGAATCTACCACATATAAGAATTCACTTTTTTATTCTCCTCTTCTTATCAGGATTTTAGTGTCTTAAGTCCTAGCAATCATGAACTCCAAAATTGTCTTTCTACCTTTCTGAGATGGTAAAAAAATACTGCTGGCTCTTTTTCTTCACAATATTCATGTAATCTTGAACTTTCGGCTTCTACCCACCACCTGCAACTCCACCAATAATCAGCAGATGCCCTCGGAGACAGTATGGCTCTAAGAACGTAGGCTTATATCTGTCAGTTCTCTTCCTAATACTCTGGTCAAAATTCACATTTCTGAGACTTGTTCTGTCTCGCTTGACTTTTATGCCCATCATCGGCCAAATGAAGTCAGTACCCCTTATGGAAAGTTCCAAAAAGAGCACAGCAGGACCTGAACTATAAAGGCTGTGGCCTCTCCAGTCCTATTGCCTCAGTAGCTCTCAATGATGCTTTAACATTTTTTGTGTGTTTTTTGGCTTTTTAAACTGTATCTTATAACTTATATTTCCTATCTTACTAAGAATGTAAGTCCTCCATAGTATATTACACTCTGTCAAAAGGGTAAGTCCAGCTTGCACTGCTGTTGAGATGATCAGTATTGAGCCCTGACTTTCTTGGCTAATTATGGGCAAAGAAATCAAGCAAAACACATCAAGTCCAAGAAATATAAATGTTACCAGGATATTAGAATGTATAAAGAAAGTTTAAACTGTACAGCCGTCTGAAAAGTTGGCTCACAAACTGTGGAAGGAGCCTCAGTGTCCATCGAAAGATGAATGGATAAAGAAGATGTGGTATATGTACTCAATGGAATATTCCTCAGCCATTAGAAATGACAAATACCCACTATTTGCTTCGATGTGGAGGGACCTGGAGGGTATTGTGCTGAGTGAAATAAGTCAATTGGAGGACAAACATTATATGGTCTCATTCATTTGGGCAATATAAAAATCAGTGGAAGGGAATAAAGGGAAAGGAGAGAAAATGAGTGAAAATATCAGTGAGGGTGACAAAACATGAGAGACACCTAACTCTGGGAAACGAACAAGTAGTGGAAGGGGAAGTGGGCGGGGGGTTGGGGTGACTGGGTGATGGGCACTGAGGGGGTCACTTGACAGGATGAGCACTGGGTGTTATACTATATGTTGGCAAATTGAACTCCAATAAAAAAAAAAAAAAAAAGAAAAGTTGGCTCACTAATGGGGCACCTGGGTGGTGCAATCTGTTAAATGTCCAACTCTTGGTTTCAGCTCAGGTTGTAAACTCAGGGTCATGAGATGAAGCCCCCTGTTGCGTTCTGTGCTAAGTGAGGAGTCTGCTTGAGATTCTCTCTCCACCCTCTGACTCTGCCTCTCATGCTCTCTCTCTTTTTATTTATTTATTTATTTATTTGTTTATTTATTTATTTTTATTTTAAGATTTTTATTTATTTGACACGGAGAAAGAGAGCACACAAGTAGGCAACGTGGCAGGCAGAGGGAGAGGGAGAAGCAGGCTCTCTGCTGAGCAGAGAGTCCGGTGTGGGGCTTGATCCCAGGATCCTGGGATCATGAGCTGAGGGGAAGGCAGACACTTAATCAGTTGAGCCACCCATACACCCTTTTGTCTCTTTAAAATAAGTAAATAAATCTTAAAGAAAAAAAAAAAAACAGCTCACTAATTACTGCTACTTAAAACAGCCAACCCATTCCTATGAATTCTATGGTATTGTGGTTATGGTTTATCTCCTTAATCAATAATGAAAGTTTTACTTAAATTATTAGTATATGTGCTTACAGTCAGTTTCTACTGCTGACATCCAAGGTACCTAACCAATTCATTCAAAGTGTACACTTAACATGTATGTATCATATAAAGATTATGAGACTATAAAGACAGAAAATATGTTTTATTTCTTTGTAACACATTTCTGAATCTTATACATTAACTGTATGTGTGCAGAATTAAAGTAAATTTTATATTTCAGATACCCAAATTAATAAAATATCATCCAAAGTGAAACAAAACTGCAATCCAAATAATCCTATAATGTAAACCACGAAAATAAATCAAAAGCATTGACATAATATGTTTACTTAAGATGATTATGGTTCACTCTAAAACAGTGCCTTTCTGATACTCGCAGTCAAATCTATTCATAGTATGAAGAATACAGGAACTCGTCAGTATGTGTTCAAAATTATATTTTAACAAAGAGCATGAATAAAACAGGGAATATAGAATGATCACTTTTACTTTAAGAATTAGTAGCAACTTAGAAATTAAAATTTGTTCCTAATGCTGTGTATATTTCATGCACACAGAAATAGAAGAGACTGCTGAAATAAAAGGAGAGATTTCTATAAACATAATAGGCTGTATTAAGCCAGCCATTATGTTGGATACGATTTCCATTTAATGTCAGAAATTGGCTTTTGAAGATGGCACTCTAAAAATCAAAGCTTTCAATTTTTGCAGCTTCCAAATTGATTAAAGAAGAAAAAGAAGTAAGTGCTAAAGAAACATTTTGAGAATATCGTCATTCAAATCTCATTTTTTGAGGGGTGGGGGCAGGTAGTGCTTTGTTTTTATTACATAAGGAAAGGAAAAGGAATGATTGGGACCAGCAATGAAAAGATAACTATGTCAGGGAGGAAAAGTATTCACACCGGAGCTCTCGAAGCCCTTCGCTATTAGAATATAAATGCTACATCTTGAAATAAACTAGAAAATGAAGGAATCTTTCTTTCTCTTTAAAGTGCCAGATCAGAAGAGGCGAGCTTTTTTCTGAGAATCGAGAGAGCTGCCTTCTGAGGTTTCTGTGATCAAAAATGGGGAAAGCACTGATGTGGAAAGGCTGATATTTGAATCTCACAAAACTGGTTTTCAGCACCAGTAGTGTTAATGGAAAGAATATCAGAAGCTCCAGGACCATCTAACCCATTTGCACAATAAATTTTTGCATGGGCAGCTGGGGAAATCTAATTCTAAACTTACACAGGAACTCTATTCGATAATATTTCTAGTACATGAATATGCTCCACTCGCATAATTTTTTGGTTTTGCTAAGTCAGTACGGGAGGACTGTTAGTTGTAGTAAGTTGGGGGTGGGAAAAGAAACACTTGTGCCCCCGGAATCCTGCAGCTTATTCAAGGGTAGTGTTTCTTCTGCGGGGCATTAGTATTCTCTCTTCAAGAGAATATCTCAGTGGTTTTATTCCAACTGAGTCACTGAAGGAAAGAAACAAGAAATACAGATCTTAGGTGAAAAATTAGTAAAGCCCTTTCCTCCTAACTCTGGTTGATGCTTGACGCATCTCTGGTACCCCATAAAGGAATTCATCTGAACTTGTGGTTGCCCCAATTACATGCAGGGTTTTATGGAGAAGCTGCTTTAGTCTCTGCATCATACTTTCCATTTAAGAGAGTCTTAGTCGGGGGGCACCTGGGTTGCTCAGTTAGGCATCTGACTCTCATTTTTGGCTCAGGTCATGATCTCAGGGTCCTGGGACCAGGCCCCTCATCAGGCTCCATGCTGAGAACAGAGTCTGCTTCTCCCTCTCCATCTGCTTCTCCCCCTGCTCTCTCTCTCTCTCTAATAAATAAAATCTTTAAAAATAAAAAAAATAAGTCTTAGTGATTAGTGCTTAGCATAAATTTGATGCTCAAAAATATTCATTAAATTAAGAAACCATTAGTCATAGTCTGTCTCAATACCAATAAACTAGCATAAATTAAGACCAGGTGCACAATTCTATAGATCAAATAGGAACACCATTTACTGGGTATGTGACATTTATATAGAACAATTTATTTAACTTCTCTTAATTTCAGCTTTTTTGTCCTGCACATTATAACATCATATTTATAAAGGGCCTTCCACAGAGCCTGATATATCACATAGGCTATTATTATTTTTATTGCAATTAGAGACATTTGCAAATGACAAATGAGCCTTCATGTCCTAAATTTGTGAAACTGTTTTTCCTCATCATTCAGTATCTCAATTAATGATCATTTATGGGAAGCAAAATTTCACAGTCCTACATAATCATGGGTCAATTATAAATAGCATTTTGTTTCACTTGCCATTTTTTTTCCAGGATATACATACAACTTCCCTACTCTATAGAGTAATTGTATAGAGTTTTCTGTAATTTCTATTGTCATCTATCATAAAATTCTGAGGGCAGGGACCTGATTTTCAACCTGCTTTCTTATTCACTGGAGCTTCTCTTCACTCCCCTTAAATCAGGCACTCAAGTGCTCTGGAAATGCACTGAATGTTACAGTGGTGGTTGTTTTACTACTTCCAGGAATTGACAGGACAGGATATTTCCAGGAGGGGCTATTCAGGATCACATTTATTAATTTTTTATGTATACTACTTGGCTGCAGCCACTAAATACAACAAGCAGGAAGCTGAAGCTCACTGAACACTGATAAAAGGCAAGGCGTTTATTTTAGAGTGTGAGCATTAGGACAAAGCTATACTCAGTTCTGGATGATAACTTATTTGTTTAATGGAAAATACTACTGCTGGAAGCTGATCCTTTTTCAATGAGAAAAGCACAGCACAAGTTCAGCTGGGCCCCAGCGCCCTCCCAGGCCATCCATGGGGGGGCCCTACAAGCAGTAGCACACGGGACCCCAGAGAGGTCCCCAGGGCAAGCAGGGTTTACAAGAACAGAGAGCCACATGGCACGGAGAGAGCAGGCCTGTCCTGGTCCTCAATGTGTCCACCTGTGTTCTTACCGCAGGTGACGTGCCATATCTGGCCAGCAGACACACAAAACACTTACTACTTGAACCAGGAGATACGCAGGGTCTTGGGGGACTGGTATCAGCCCTGGGCTGGGGAATGGCTTGTCCCCACTTCCTGCAGGAGCACCCTGGAGCCTGCCCATCTCTCGGATGCCTTAAAGTATTGCTGACCCCACTGCAGTGGCCAGCCTGGCCCTAAATCTCCAGCAGGGCCTCAGGGCAGCAACAGCCTGCCCTCTCAAGGCCCCGGAGCCCCCAGCCCACCTCCACCGGCCTCCCTACCCCCTGGTGCTACTCTGCCTGGCAGTCCAGCCTCACCCGCACCGTCCCTGGATGCTCCAGGAGCCCTTCCTCTGCAGGCAGGTCATGTGGGCCACCCACAGGGGCAGGGGGATGCTCTGGGATCCCACCCTGGCCCCCCTTCCAGCAGAGTGCCCCAAAGACCCTGCATTCTCCCGCCACATCTTGCTTTGTGGGTTTCCTTCTCTTGCCCAGTCAAAATAGGTGGTAACTCATGTGCCTTTCCTACTCAGGACCTGTTCCAGGTGGCGCCTGGGCCAAGGCTGGTCTTCAGACCTGCTCCCATTGTTACTTCTCAAACTCCTCAACAGATTGCATGGCATACATTTCAATAAAAGGTGTGACCTAAAAAAAAAAAAAATGGAACAATGGTTGGATTAATCCATAAATCAGAATAAGGAGGTAGTTGCTCTAAAACTACATTTTACTGATGCTTTTATAGGACTCACTGGTCACAAAGTGAGGGAAGTAACACTCATGTATGGAAAAGAAGTGAGGATGGGATAAAACGACAGCACCGCCTTCAAATAATAGCTTACACTGTCCTTCTTCAACTTTTACCGGTATGATTACTTATTTAAATGAAGTTACATTTATATAAAATCCATGTCAAAAATGGGAGCACCATGAAGTCTTTCCTCTCTCACTTCCCACTTTTAACTATCTGATAAACTTCATGATCTCTAGCACTCATCTCTGTCTACACTGGCAATGAACCATGTCCAGGCTCTAATCTGGCCTTCATTTCTGGTTTTGCTTTATTCTGACTAATTCTTTTAACTGCTCAGTCATCTTTCTAAGCCAAAAATCCTTTTCTTTTTGTTCCTTTCAACCATACCTGTTAAAATCCTTCAACTATTCCCTATTTCTTTTGGGAAGACACTCAAACTTCTTATGATAGCCTCTCACAATTTCCAAACATGGCCATGTAGTGATTTTTCTCTCTTTTAAAGAACAAATGAAAAATAGTGAAAGGGAATAAAGGGGAAAGGAGAAAAAATGAGTGGGAAATATCAGAAAGAAAGACAGAACATGAGAGACTCCTAACTCTGGGAAATGAACTAGGGATGGTGGAAGGGGAGGTGGGGGGGGTGAGGGTGACTGGGTGACAGGCACTGAGGGGGGCACTTGAGGGGATGAGCATTGAGGTGTTATTCTATATGTTGGCAAACTGAACTCCAATAAAAAATTTTAAAAAATAAAATTTTTGTTTTATGTCAAAAAAAAGAACAAATGAAATCAACACATTGTAAGTCTTCGAAAGCCAGATATATAAAAAAATAAATAAATAAATAAAAATAAAGAAAGCCAGATATGCCAGAGTCTGAATATCTGTCCTGAAGAGAAGGAATTTTCAGTGTCTGAAGTCCTGAGCGTCCTCTATTAAAAGTTTTTCAGCTAATAATATATCTGTGTCTCAAAGTTTCTTTGCCAATGTCTCTCCTCATCGGGAAATTATGCTTGCTTTCTCGAAAATGAGATAAGTGTATTATATATGTGTGTATATTTCATTCATTTTTCATATTTCACTCACAGCTAGGCCGTGGTGTTCTCTTGTTGAACATAAACCATCTTGCAGAACAACTCAGACAAGGCTGCCATAGGAACATGATGAAATGAGACCAGAACCAAGACCACTTCATATTTCTGTCTACTCACAAACATAAACAAGGTCACTGTGCACACCACAAAAAAAAAAAAAAATCCCCCATCTCCTGGCAAATGTGAGTGCCTGTTGCTTTATTATTATTATTATTATTATTATTATTATTATTATTAATTATGGCCTGATCATTGCTTTAGTCTGTCTTTTTTCTAGGTAAGATTCACATATCCAGTCATAAAATTATCTCATTTCCTCATACTACCCAATGCAGAGAAAATCCCTACTTCCTTGAGTCTTCCCCAAAATGATCTAACCAAAGCCTATATTCTTTAAATTCTCACATTTTCTTACTGAGATGCTCCATAGTTTCTCATGTTGCACGGTACCCTTAGTTGTTTCAACAAGAATGAAACCTAATTTATTTACAACTATAGATGTGTTCCTAGTGGCCTTTGACTAGAGGTCTTTAACGTGTTTGTGTGCATACACACACATTTTTTTTTTTAATTTTAAGAGGCATTTTATTAACACCAGACCAAAAAAAAGTAATAAAAAAAGTTATATGCCAACTTACACTTATGATCATGAATACAAAGCATTGAAACAATGCATTGGAAAACATAATCAGACTAGGTTTTAAAATCTAAGAGATTATAAGCTAAATTAGTTTTATCCCCTGTATGCTAGTTTGGATTAAGATTAGAAAAAGCTATTAATGAAAAGTATGGATATATATACTTGGTATAATAATCATTATTGAATCATTTAGAAAAGCTATTAATGTTATCCTTCCATAAAATGATTACAGAGATAGAAACTATGATCAAGTAAATATATCCCATGGAAACTTAAAAAAAAATTTTATTTAGTTTTTTTAACTTTTTTTTTTTAACCAACAGTCATGAATAGAAATATTCATACCAGTATTATTTAAATAGCAAGAAACTCCTAGCAGCCAAAATGTCCCCCAAACAAAAGAATGGACAAAGAAATTATATATCTAAACATCAGAATTACAAAAGTATAAATGAATGAGCCACAGTCAATATATATAAAGACATATACACATTATACATACTAGTGGTCGCACCTGTTAAACCCAGACTCCTTAAGCTCTATAAAGCAACAGGTCCCTAACCCTGATGACAGTGATATAAAAGTCTTTGAAATGCAGAAATTTACAAATGTGAGCAGAAGAGAGAGATTTCCTCCCAATTATTCCAGAACACCCCCCTTAAGTTCCCCTCCCCGTGCCCAACAACACAAGATAAGAGAAAAAGAAAGAGAGACCTGGATACTTGGATACAAGGGAAGGGAACACACAACAAAATTAAACAGAGCACCACAGTTTGACCCAATTCTTAATCCAAAATTTACTAAAATAAGTTACATAACAAAAAAGTAAAAGGGCTCTGATTGAGTTTTCTACGTTACCAATCCAATGGTTCTGAATTAATTTAATAATCTGCTGAAATGCACCAATGACAAAACTTCATGTCCTTAATTGATACTGCAGCTCAAATTACAATGAGATGTGGACATCCCGCTCGTTTAAACAAGGTATAAATTATAATTATAGGAAAACTAGTGGACATAAGCTAGTGGCCAAAAAAGCACATCTCATCATCACTATTGGAACTACAACTTAATGTGTTCAAACAGGGCCTTCAAGGATTGAAAGACATTATGTAAGACCAGTTAGTGAAGGAGTGATTTTCCCCTCTGCATCTCTATGTAATATCCTGATTTTTATCTTGTTCTTTTTTTTCTTAAAGATTTTATTTATTTACTTTTTTTGACAGGGAGAGAGATGAGAGAGAGAGAGAGAGAGAATGAACAGAACCTGGGAGAGTGGTAGAGGGAGGAAAAGCAGGGAGGAAAAGCAGAGTCCCTGGAGAGCAGGGAGCCCAATGTGGGGTTGATCCCAGGACCCTGAGGTCATGACCTTCACTGACTGAGCCACCCAGGGACCCCTGATAATACCTGTTCTTAAACATGGAAAGTACGGATCAGATGCCTCAGTGTGGATTACCACAGCTTGATGTGGTTTCATGCATTAAGGTTCTCCTAGCCAATATTATTCAAATTACTGACTCCATCCAATTGGCAGCTATTTTGGTAACTACTATAGATCCGGCTGATATGCTCTGTTCAGTGCTTATTCCACCAGTTTCTCAGCTGCATTTTGCCTTCACCTCCAAAGGGGCGCAGTACACCTTCCCCAGTTACACATGAGGTTCACAACCTTTGCAGGCAAGCTCTTACCTGCACCTACCTTTCTCCTTAAGCACAGATAGGACATTACATCGATGACATCCTCCTCCGAGGAGATTCATTTGACACACTCATTCGAGACACAAATACAAAGGAGCTCCTGACAAGGGAACGGGGCGTTACTCTGCACACAGTACAAGGTTTTGCCACTTTGATTAGCTTCCCGAGGATTTAGCTGGTGAACACAGGACTGTTTTATCCCTTCCACTATCTAGAAACTGCTATTAACCTCTCAACACCCAAAATGTTAAAACATGTTCCCATTTTTTAGGGTTTTTTTTGGGGGGGGATCCGTAGGCAAATTATATTCAGTGTTTGTAAATTTTACATAAGCTCATTTACCCTATTACTTGCAAACTGGCCCACCTTGAATGGAAGCCCATCTAAAAATATGTCCAAAATTGTAATACAGTTGTGCCCTGAGAGGTACTTCCATTGTCAAAACTTTAGCAAACTCCTTTCATACCTCTTAGAGTCTTTGGACCACTCATGATGCCTATTAGCTGTCTGTGGGCTTCTGCTGCAAGAAACTACCCTGTGCTATGTACCAAGAGAGTGGCAATTGTGGTCACAGTATACTGGGCTCTCTGGGAAATAGAGGCTCTCATCTTTTTTTTTTTTTTTAAGAGGTTCTCATCTTATGAGAGCTTACTGCCCTCTGTATCCAGCTGCCCTTTACATGTTAGATCACAGAAGCTCAAGATAGTCATAGAAGCATCCTTGCTATAAGATAAAGCCAAATCTGGGCCTTCTGGCATACTGCTATCTTTGTGAGGCGGTGGCCTTGTCTTCAGCATCCTGACAATCATCATGTTGCTAGAGGAGGTCACTCCTCTCTCAGATCCCTTGGCTAGCTGGGCCGCTCCTTGGGATCAACTTAAGTGAACTGCCCTGGCAGTTCATCATACCACTGCCTGTGACAGAACCCACAGAAAAACTACTGCTTTTCATCACTTAACCAGGATGCCACCACACAGGCCCATACCCGAGCACCACAAAAATCCCAAGCTCATAAGCTCTTCTTTTTCTCTCAAGCTATCTTTGGTCCAGCAGGAAAGCCTGCTCTGCTCCTTGTCCTACCCCACTCCTTGTTTCATATGTAAGTAACGAATATTTCATTTTCTCTTGCTGCAGATATGGGTTTTTCAATCCTGACAGCTGAACCAAATTTTGAATAGGAGTCCATCTTGTGTCTTCAGAGTCTACATCCAACTTGAGGGACTTTCTGTGAAAGGTGCAAGATCTGTGTGTATACTCTTTTTGTTTGTTTGTTTTTTGTGTATGAATGTTCCAGTATCATGTCTTGAAAAAAGTCTTTTTCCATTGAATTGCTTTTGCCCCTTTGTCAGAGATCAGGTGACTATGTCTGTGTGAGCATAGTTCTGGGTTCTCTTTTCTTTTTCAATGGTCTGTGTTTCTCTTATTTTGCTGCACTGTGTTATCTTCATTAATGGAACTGCAGAATAAGTGTCAAAGCTACAGAATAAGGGTGCCTGGGTGGCTCCCCTGGGTGGCGATTTGGTTGGCAGAAGCCTTTGGCTTCGGTCATGATCCTGGGGTCCTGGGATGGAGCCCCACATATGTTCCCTGCTTGGTGGGGAGTCTGCTTCTCCCTCTGCCTCTGCCCGCTTATGCACACATTCTCTCTCTCTCTCTCTCTTAAATAAACAAATAAATAAATCTTTAAAAGAAATATCTATAGAATAGCTTCTTGTGATTTTGAATGGTATTTTACTGGCATTTTAGTAACACAGTCTTTCAATTCACGAACAGATAATATGCTTCCATTTATTGTTTTCATTAGAGTTTTGTAGTTTCCACATATAGATCCTGTATATAAGTATTTGTACCTAAGTATTTGATTTTATTTGTTCTCATGTAAATGACATTTATCACAAATCATTCCGTTTATTTAAACAAAAACAAAAACACAACTCACCCATTCTTCCCACCACCCATCCTCTGCCTCTGGCAACCAATAATCTATTTCTGTCTGACTCTATGAGGCTTAGTTTATCTTACTTTTAAATTAGATTCCATATATAAGAAAGATCATGCAGTAATTGTTTTCTCTGTCTGACTTATTTCACTAAACATGATGCTCTCAAGGGCCATCCATGTCGTTGCAAATGGCAATATTTCATTCCTTCTTACGGCATTGTTTATATATAAACCATGATCTCTTTATCCATTCATCCATCAATGGACACTTGAGTTATTTCTGAATCTTGGCTATTATATGTTGAGATGAACATGGAGGCACATATATCTTTTAGGTTAGTGTTTGTTTTCTTTAAATAAGGACCCAGAAGTGAAATTGCTGGATCATATGGTAGTTCTTTTTTTTTTTTTTAAGTTTTGAGGAAACTCCATATTGCTTTTAATAGTAGGTGTACCAATTTGCATTCCCATCAACAGTGCGTGTTTTCTTTTCTCTACATTCCCACCCACACTTGTTGTTTATTGACTTTTTTTTTGACTTTTTGATGATAATTCTTCAAACAGGTGTGAGGTGATGCCTCATTGTGGTTTTGCAATTTCCTGATGATTAGTGATGTTTGAGCATTTTTATGTATCTGTTGGCCACCTCTATGTCTTCTTTTAAGAAATGTCTATTCAGGGGCACCTGGGTGGCTTAGTGGCTGAGTGTCCGCCTTTGGCTCAAGTCATGATCTGAAGGTCCTGGGATCAAGTCCCACCTCAGGGTCCCTTCAGAGCACCTGCTTCTCCCTCTGCTTATGTCTCTGCCTCTCTTTCTGCATCTCTTATGAATAAGTAAATAAAATCTTTTTATTTTTTAAAAAAAATGTGTACTCAGGTCCTCTGCCCATTTCCGAACTGATTATATGTTGATTTTGGTGTAAAGCTGTGTGAATTCTTTATGTAATTTGGATATCAATCCTTTATCAGATATATGATTTGTAAATATCTCCTCCCATTCTGTAGGTTGCCTTCTCATTTTGTTTATGGTTTCCTTTGCTTTGCAAAATCTTTTTAGTTTGATGTAGCCTCACATTTCATTTTTGCTTTTGTTGCTTTTGGTAACAGATTAAAAAAAAAAAAGAATCATTATCAAGATCTATGTCAAGGAACTTGACACCTATGTTTTTTTTCCCTCCTAGGAGTTTAATAATTCCAAATCTTACATTCAAGTCTTAAATCCATATTGAGTTAAATTTTGTGTATGGCATTAGAAATGAGTCCAATTTCATTTACTTATTGTCCATTTTTCTTAATATTATTCATTGAAGAGACTGTCCATGTTCATTGTACATCCTTTGTCAAAGTAATTGACCATGTATGTGTGGGCTTGTTCTTGTATTCTCTTCTGTTCAATTGATCTATGAGTCTGTTCTTATTCTAATGCCACACTGTTTTAATTACTATTATTCTGTAATAAAGTTTGAATTCTGGTAGAGTTTTTCCCTCTAACTTTGTTCCTCCTTTACATGAATTTGCATGTCATCCTTGTGCAGGAGCCATGCTAGTCTTCTCTGTATCATTTCAATTTTAGTATATGTGCTGCCAAAGTGAGCACTATTCCTCTTTTTAAATATTGCTTTGGTTATTTGGGATCTTATGTGATTCTATACCAATTCTATTTCTGTGAAACACGCTATTGGAATTTTGATAGGGTTTGCACTGAATCTGCAGATTGCTTTGGTTGTTTGGAGCTTTTAATAATATCAGTTCTTCTAATTCATGAACATGAAATCTCTTTCCATGTATTTGTGTCTTCCTGTTTCTTTCATTAACACCATGTACTTTTTAATATACAGCTCTTTCAACTCCTTGATTAAATTTGTTCGTATTCCTTTTGATGAAATTGTAAATGGGATTGTTTTCTTAATTCTGACTTCTGATAGTTCAAGATTAGTGTACAGAAACAACAGATTTTAGTATATTTATTTTGTATTCTTGAAGCTTACTGAATTTTTTTGTTAGTTCTAGCAGTTTTTTGATAGAGACTCTAAGATTTCCTAAATAATAGCATGTCATCAGCAAATAGTGACAGTTTTATTTCTTCCTTTCCAGTTTGGATGCCTTTTATTACTTTGTCTTGCCTAATTTCTCTGGCAAGGACTTCTAATACTATGTTGAATTAAACTAGTGCCAGTGGGCATTTTGTCTTGTTCCTGACCTTATAAGAAAAGCTTTAAGCTTCTCACTATGGAATATGATGTTAGCTGTGGGCTTGTCATATGTGGCCTTTATTATATTAAAGTGCATATATACCTCATTTATCTTTATCTTAAAAGATAAATATATAAGAATATTAACTATATCATTAATTATAAACATGAAATAATTTAAATGTGTAAGTATAGGGAAATGAATGCACATACCATTTCAGGTATATGAAGTTATGAAATATTAAATGTCTTCCAAAATCTTGATTTCAAAGAATAATTAAATGTATAAATTTGTCTTCAAAATAAAGATTGCAGGGTAAAAATCTATACAGAAAATAAGATCAACCTTTAGGAAATAGGACAGAGGAAATGCCAATTGTGTTTTCATAAGTAGTGTGATTATATGAGATTTTATGAGAAATAGGTGCCCAGTTTGTGTTGGCTATTATTATTTTTATTTATATTTAACTTTTCTTTTTATTACTTTTCTTTAATTTCTAAATGCTATAAATTAAGGGGCACCTGGATGGCTCAGTTGGTTAAATGTCCTACTCTTGATTTCAGCTCAGGTTGTGAGATCAAGCACTGTGTTGGAGTCTGTGTTCAGCAGGTGTCTGTCTGACTTCCTCTCTCCCTCTCCCTCTACTCCTCTCGCCCCTCTCTCAAGTAAATAAATAAATCTTAAATAAATAAATAAATATTAAAAATAAGCATGCTTTACTTTTTTTTAGTGTGCTTTGCATTTATAATGAGAAGATACTTAACAATATAGAGGTATTCAATAACATTCCTCCAAATTTACTTCTTTAGAAAAGAATCCCCTCTCTCCAAAAAAAAAGAGTGATGTTGAATTCTTAAGATTTTAAATATTCATGATTAGAAATGAAAAGTTATGAAATATATATATGTATATATATATACATATATATATATATATATACACCACATGAAGGAAAACCTTAGCCACAGAGGAAAAAATATAGCAAGAATTAAGATTTTTTCCATTTAATATAAAATCTAACTAGTGTATTAAACATTGGCAAAGAAGAATCCTTAATTTTTTTTTTTTTAAAGGATTTGATTTTTTTTTTAATTTTTTTATTTATTTATGATAGTCACAGAGAGAGAGAGAGAGAGAGAGAGGCGCAGAGACACAGGCAGAGGGAGAAGCAGGCTCCATGCACCGGGAGCCTGATGTGGGATTCGATCCCGGGTCTCCAGGATCGCGCCCCGGGCCAAAGGCAGGCGCCAAACCGCTGCGCCACCCAGGGATCCCAGAAGAATCCTTAATAATAAAATAAACCGATCTTTACTGTATAAAACACTGGAATGTGATTCATTCAATTACCTTCATAAAAACTAGCTTCATAGTAAAGATATACTACAGAATCTGCAAATTGGAGCATCTGCCCTTCTAACTTTTGATGTAGGGCTTTTATTTGAAATTATTACTTATCTTTTCTGTCCATGGTGTTTTAATATATTTTGACAACATCAATATTCACTCCCTACAATTTCAGGTGCTTAAAGAGGGAAATGCCTCTATCTTTGAGATGCTAATGAGAGCCCTACAACAAGCATTTTAAGTATATCACATAGTCTGTAACTTAAGACAGAATATTCCAAATACAACTTCCTAATATGATGAAAAAATAAGCACCATTTTAATATGATATGGCAACAAATAAATACACATAAGCTTCATTTTATTTATGAAATATTATTCGTATGTTGGAAATGAAATGGCACTTTGAGTGTAAGAGAAACTCACTCTAAAATCCTAAGGACTTGATAGAAACTTTCTTCAACTATCATGATGTGAGAAAAATAGTTTGCAATTGAAAAATAGCTTTCATCTATTTAGAGTCCTGTAAGACACTCATTATTTGTGTTTCTCTTTTGATAATGTGATTATGAAGTTTGGCCTTCCACTTAGAGATGAGAAAATTGAATCAAGAGTTTATATTTCTTCATATTTCTATTAGAATATTGCCTCAAGAGGGAGAGATGCAAGTGATTTCAAAATTATGGAATTTGACCTTTTTTTATTGCAATGCTTGAATGTTGAAGCAGCATCGATGTACAAAATATTCAAAGTGCTACTTTTGGAACAAAAAAGTCAGTATGTTTCATGTCCATATTCATTAGTCAGGATTGGTTGAGTGATCCTGCAATAATAAAGAATTCAAATTTTTCAAGACTTTAAGACAATGACGTTAATGACTTATACAGTCAAGAGTTATTGGGGGCTGAGGCCATGTGCTGGGACCAGTGCCTTCCATGTTTAGGCTCAATGTTACTCCTCCATGCTACCACAGGCATTCGCAATACTCCTAACAGTAAAAGAGGAGAGGTGGAGATTTCTGTCCCAGCAATGAAGAACTTCTACCTACAAGTGACACTCATCATTTCCACTAACAGTCCCATATTTATGCCTAATTTCCTAGTCAGGATATGGAAGGGAATGTGGAAGTATAAACCTATGGTACACTAGAAAGAAGCAGTAAATGCAAGTTGAACAGTTGAAATGTCTGCCATGCTATTTAACTGTAATTTGCCAAAACCAGAAGTATTCATCATTAGTCAATAAAAATAGGTTCTTTGGTTCATTGTTTGCATTCTATTGAGAAGAAGCATCTAGGTCTCAAATGGGTGATTTTATGTGTTAACACCTCTAACTGAGATGGAGACAAAGAGAAATAACATACAAGCATGTGGATATGACTCTCCTAGCTTTAAATATTACCTAGACTTTCTTCTTCATGAAAAACACATACATAGAAAGACTTTGAAAAGATGATTATTCCCTTCGGTTACCTAGGACAAGTGAAAGAATATTGATTTTGGAGAGAAACAATCTGAGTTTTAATTCTAGCTTTTTGGAGTGGCAGGAAGCTTTCCTATAGAATATATTGAAAAAAGCTCCATTTTATTGATAGAGGAACTGAAGCACCAAATAGCAGCTATAAACTTATTTGAGACATACGATGGCTGAAATTAAAGCCCACATCAGACTGTTTATTCATTTAATTGAAGCTCATCGTTTTTTTAAAGTTTAATTCAAATTAAGATATTCATCTTATGGTATGAAATAATCCATGTAAAAACATTAATAACATTTACTATAATAAAACACACCACGAAAGCAGGAAATTGGGATAATTCAAATTTTTTAGAAGATAAAATATTTTATGTAATAAAAGGGGTACCAAAAATGTATTAGGATAATGCATACCTCTCATGAAACGCCAAGTTGTAATTTTATACTGGTAGCAACTTCTACCATAAAAGTATCAAGGCAACTCTTATCGCAGCAGACAAATTACATGTCGAAATTGTGAGGTAGACTGGGCACAACTTAATATGAGTTCCTATCACCTAATGAATTATGAAAGTCCTTACCTCACAGAAAAAAACATCCACCTCTATGATTTCAAACAAAACAATTTTCCACTGCCAAATTTCCTTTACAAGTGATTAAATATTTTGTTTTGTAAAGTGATAAAAAACAGGGTGAAAAGCCACTCTCCTACCCAAAGGGTTACATATGAGAAAAGAAGCATATTTCACATCGTGTTCATGGTCTTAGATGTGTAATTTTTCTTTTTTTTTTTTTATTTATTTATTTATTATAGTCACAGAGAGAGAGAGAGAGAGAGGCAGAGACACAGGCAGAGGGAGAAGCAGGCTCCATGCACCGGGAGCCCGATGTGGGATTCGATCCCGGGTCTCCAGGATCGCGCCCCGGGCCAAAGGCAGGCGCCAAACCGCTGCGCCACCCAGGGATCCCAGATGTGTAATTTTTCTGAGTCAACCCTAAACTGTATTTATAGATTTCATCTATTTAACCTGTCTTCTATTCCCCATCATGGTGATGAGGTTGTTTTACCCAAGTTTTTAATTTGGGGTCATGGCATACTTTCCAGACTCACAAATTTGTTTTTTGTCACATTCCCTGAGACTTAAATTATTTTTGTTGAATGAACTTGATGGGAAAGACTGCCTCAGTCTTACTGTCAAATAGTTTGCAGTACAGATGAAACACTTAACATTTTCTTCCATGCTAGAATTATCAAAAAAAAAAAAAAGTTAACAAAAAATATCCTACAAATACTCTGTAAGAACCACTCATCTTTGGAAACAGAGGGATGAGGGAAGGGAAGCTCATGTGTATTGAGCTGTTAATTTTTATTCAGTTCCAAATACAACTTGGTGTTTGGTAAGCATTTCCTAGTGTAATTCTTACAAACAAATAGTACACAGCTACATCCATACGTAGAATTAAAATTCAGGATTGTTTTCCTTCAAAGTCCATGTTCATTCCAGTGCATTCAGCCATGGAAAGGAATAGTACACCAGTGATACCACAATTAATACAACCATGTTGCCACCATTTTGACTACACATACAACCACAGGAACATCAGCATTAAAACTATTGAGCTCTTACTATCTTTCAGGGCAATAAACCTTAACATGCATTATGTTAATTCTCAGGGGTGTATGCAGTACCCCCTTCACATCTTCCATTGACAGATGAGAAAACTGGGAGTTAGAGAGTTTGAGCTACTTGCCCAAAGTGACATCGTAAGTAACTAAGTGAAGGGTGGATCAGGAATCAAAACCTAAGTCTGTTTGACATCGAAGTTAAAATTTGAAACTACTGCTCAGCAAAACTCAGAATCAAAACTGACAAGGAATCTCTGTTACCTCATCTATAAGGTACATGTGACTGACAAAATCTTTGGCCAACTAAATGGAGGCGGCTATTGTGGAGGCTTCTATGAATCGCAAGAAGGGATAACCCTAAATTTCCACTATTTGTATCATAAGCAGAAATTCCTGATCATCGCAAATGATTATTATTTAAAGGAAAAAGGGCCATCAGACTCGTTTTCAGGCTGTTTCAGGATCTTTTACGGCTCATTAGCTTTTCTCATCCCTTCCATTTCTGTTTGACTTCTCTGTGACCGTTTGTTCACAATTAATCAAGTTGTCCAGTGGCAAGGTCAGGGAGCGTGCCTGAGTTGACACAACCTACCAGCTCTACTGTTAAAATCAGCCCAGTGCTCCTGTCCTGCTGACAAGTGGGTTAGGAGAATCTCTCCTATACAAAAAGGCTGGCATTTTGCATTTCGGTGTTGTGCACAGGGCTCTCTCCACTGGAGTGTGACACTTCAGCAGAGACACAAAACTTATTACCCATCCTTAACCAGAGCATGGGTGGCTCAACTGCAGTCTTCTGCACTTTTCTTAGCTGGTTGCTTGCTATGATAACAACCACCATTTATTGCACACTGTGGCAAATGTTGGCTATGCCCTCGCCATGTCCCTCTGGCCCTACCAAATCTGTACACCTGGCTGATGTCAATAGCATTATCTGCATCTCCTGCCTGAGGAATTTTTCCCCATTACTATGGGTCCTTCTGTCCAGAGATCCTGCACATCTGCCAGAGGTGCCAGGGAACTCACACCCTAGGAGTGTAAAGCAAAGCCCAATGTTGGGAATTGCTTTATAAAATCCCAGCTCACACACCTCTGAGCTGGTGTAATCTAAGGGGTGTGTTTTAAACTATTTCCTAAAGTTGCCTGTTAGGATTAAACTCCCATTGCTTGCTGTGGAAGCTGGCTTAACAACACACCCTTTATTGGCTGTCTTCCTGTTCCTGTATTTCTTCTCCACTTCCACACTGGTAATCCTCATGCCTTTCAAATAAAGAAATCATTTTTTTTTTTTTACCTCCATGCTGTTTTCCAGAGTGACTGTATCAGTTTCCATTCTCACCAACACCTGTTGTTTCCTGTGCTCTGAATTTTAGCCATTCTGACAGGTACAAAGGGATATCTCATTGTATTTTTGAATTTTATTTCTCTGATGATGAGTGATGTTGAGCATCTTTTCATGTATCTATTAGCCATTTGTATGTCTTTGGAAAAGTATTCATGTCTTCTGCTCATTTCTCAACTGGATTATTTTATTTTCAGGTGTTGAATTTGATAAGTTCTTTACATATTTTGGATACTAATCCTTTACCAGATATGTCATTTGTCAATATCTTCTCTCATTCTGAAGGTTGCCTTTTAGCTTTGTTGATTGTTTCCTTAGCTGTGCAGAAGCTTTTTGTCTTGAAGTCCCAATAGTATTTTCTTTTGTTTCCCTTGACTCAGGAGACATATATAGTAAGAAGTTACTGCAGCCAAAGTCATACTTGAATCTCTGTTTCAAGGTCTGGATTTGGAGAATCCCACAATAAGCAAACTAACAAACAAACAAAAAAAAAAAAAGAAAGAAAGACAAAAAGAAAGAAAGAAAAAAAGTACCTATAATGGGCCAGCGCTGTAATAATCATTGAGCATGCAACAATGACAACGACACTCACCTACTTAGGGATAGTTAGGAGATTAGGAGGTTACTGTTAGGAGAAAAGGGCCAGATCTGAAAACATAGAGGAAGTCTCATTTAATGAATGAGTGGGTTTTGTGAGTTCAATGGAAAAGGGATTTCAGGTGGTGGGGGTGGGCAGCATGAATAGATGCATAGCTGTTTATCAGAGCAGGCTGATTTATTATTTTTTATTGTTAAGTTTTTAAAAAGATTTATTATTTTAGAGAGATTGAGAGAGCACATGCACATGCATGGGTTAGGGGAGGGGCAGAGGGATAGAATTTTCAAGCCGACTTCCACTGAGCACAGAGCATAATGCTGGGCTTCATTCCAGGATCCTGAGATCATGATCTGAGTGGAAACCAAGAATCAGAGGCTTAACCAACTGAACCATCCAGGCACCCTGGAGCAGGCTGCTTTGAATGCTCTCCTCCTCTCCTGCCAGCATTCAACCCCAATTCATACTGCAGAGGAGTTAATTTTCTTTCTTTCTTTTAAAAAAATATTTATTTATTCATGAGAGACACAGAGAGACCCAGAGGCATAAGCAGACCATTAAGGGACTCAATCCCAGGACCCTGGGAACACGACCTGAGCCGAAGGCAGACGTTCAACTCCTGAGCCATCCAGGCATCCCAGTAGTTAATTTTTTTAAGGAACAATTGGTCAAGGGAGGAGAAATTATAACTAAAGAGGTTTGAAGGATAGTAATGAGACCTCACCATTTATTAAAGTATTTCCTTACGGTCACCAGAGATTTAACTCAAGATCCTCCTTGATACCCAAATTCACACATTTTACTATAGCAAACATTCCCAGCTACTAAATGAAAACCATAATACTCACTTTTCTGAGTCGCTACAAAAACTAAATTGGACAATTACAGCTTTGATATGAGAATGATGAGAGATTGGTTTCCTTACCAGAGACTACTTACCTGTGATTAAGATCAGTGCCTCATAAAAACCACAATTTACTATAGGTCGTGGACTTTTGAGATACCTCCTAAAAACTGCAAACAGAAAATTGTACATCCTACCATTTAAGGTCTGCTTGCTCTCACCATGGGCAATACTGAGCATGTTCATTCATCTCTCACTCTTAGTTTTTTCAAAATACAGTATTGTAGAAGAGATGCCAGTGAAGTCTTGGCTAACATTACAGATTTTGGGATCTTTACTAAACTTTGGCAATCCTCCAGTGGTCCTCCAGTGCCAAATAAACTAGGTTTAAATGGCTTAGCCTGGCATTCAAAGCCATCCATCATACTCCCCCAATCTAATGATGTAGCTTCACAGTCATCATTTTCTTTAAGACATCTAAGATTCCCACCAATACAAGAAAACTACTGTTCTCTATGGACATGCTGTGTTTTTCCCTCAAGCTTTTGCTCTCATCATTGCCTTCATTTAGAATGACTCTGCTTTCTCTAATGCTTTTCTTTCCTCAGAGCTTGGCTCAGTTGTCCTCATCTCCGCAACACCCTTTACACTAGTCCTTCAAGTCAGGGAATGCTCTCTCCACCTTTCTTTCTTTCTTTCTTTCTTTCTTTCTTTCTTTCTTTCTTTCTTTCTTTCTTCTTCTTTCTTTCTTTCTTTCATGTCCCTTTTCCACATTTTATTCTAGTACAGATATTTAGGTTCATGTTGAGTCTCTCCTACATTTACATTCTAATGTAAATTCTTGAGGGAAGATAAGATCTTACATGTTGCTGTATTTCCCAGAGCATCATGGCACAGCACTATGCACAAAGCTAGTGCTTTTTACATACTAGTGAGGAAAAATCCAATACTAACTTCACCTGCTCTCCTGGAATCTCTACAAAGTTCTGGAGACCACCTAGTTCAATCTTTATGAGGTCTTTTCAGAAGTAAAATTAAGTCTTCTAGTTTCCAAGGGAAGGAAACAAATCTCAGGTTCTTCGCCAGATAATAATAGTACGTACATTTTATGCTTTATTACCTTCAATAAAATAATCTTATAAAGAAGCAGCACAGAGATTAGCACAGGATAATTGCTCACCACATATAAGTAGGTCTAATTATAATTATCTTCATTTTTGTTTTTCAATTGAGTGTTGAGCAATATTTGGTATTTACATTAAATTATGTTTTAAAGTGCCATCTGGAATTCCTTTATAATAAGTGCATTCTAGAAAGTGATTACCAGGGTCTTCTTGGCAGAACATCAGAAATAAAGGATGAGTTTAGGGTTTTCAGAGTGTTTAAAGATTCACATTAAAAAATATATATATATATAATATATATATAATATATATAATAGAACAAAAAAAACCAACTGTCAGACAATAGAGAAAACTAGAAAACTGAGGGAATTTGTTCCCTGTAGACCTGCTTTGAAGAAATGTTAAAAGAAATTCCTCAGGGAGGAGGACAATTGTTCAGGTCAGAAAATCAGATCTACATAAAGAAGGAAAGAGCACTGGAAAATGAATAAACAAAGGTAAACTAACAACCAATTTTATTATTCTTAATCTACCTAACATGATAATGTGTTCAAAATAATTGTAAGGAAGTATTTTACTTTGTATCCTTGTACACATACACACAAATATATGCATCTATATATGGTTGTATGTAGTTCTATGTGTAAATGAAATAATGATACCAGGGATGTGAGAGAGGAATTAGAAATATTTTGTAATTGCAAATACTTGCACTGCCTGAGAAGTGGCAGAGTTTTATCTGAAAGTGGACTAGGGTTATCTGTAAGAATTATATTGCAAATTCCAGGACAATTGTAAGAAAAGTAAGAGGGGAAAAGTATAATAGATATGCTAGAAGGGGAAGAAAATGCAATCATATAAAATGCTCACTTAAAACCAGAAAGAATAGAAAAATGTGTGAAAAATAAAAAAAGAACAAAGGAAAAGGGCAAAAAGTAAAAAAAAAAAAAAAAGGTAGCAAGTTTGGTAGATATATCTGCAAAGGGAATAAGATGTGTTTGCTATTCTAGTTGGAGACCTTAGCTCCCTTCTATCAGAAATGGAAACATCCAGCAGGCAGAAAATTAGTAAAGACATAATTGAACTCAATGGCTCCATCAATATGCAAAATATGGTTCATGTTTATAAACTACTTTATCCAAAAATGCACAATATGCATTCTTCTCAAGCTCATATGAAACTAAGATAGATCACATTCTGGACCATGAAACACACCTTAACACATTTATAGTAAAGAAAACTATACAATGTCTGCTCTTGACCACAGTGAAATTAAACTAGAAATCAATAATAAAAAGAAAGCTGGAAAAAAATCTCCAAATACCTGATGATTAAATAGCATATTTCTTAAAAAAAAAAAAAAAGATTATTTATTTATTTATTTATTTATTCATTTATTTATTTCACAGAGAGATTGAGAAAGAGCAAGCACAAGGAGGGAAGAGAGAGCAGCAGACTCCCTGCTGAGGAGGGGGCCCTACATAGGGCTCCATCCCAGCACCCTGGTATCATGACCTGAGCCAAAAAGGCAGAAGTTCAACCATCTGAGCCACGCAGGTGCCTCTAAACAACATATTACTAAATAAAACATGGTCAAGGATTAAATAGCAAGAGAAACTTCTTTTTAAGGATTTTATTTATTCATGAGACACAGAGAGAGGAAGGGACACAGGCAGAAGGAGAAGCAGGCTCCCTGCAGGGATCCTGATGCAGAACTTGATCCCAGGACCCGGGGATCATGCCCTGAGCCAAAGGGAGATGGTCAACCACTGAGCCACCCAGGCATCCCAACAAGAGAAACTTCAAAAATATTTTGAACTAAAGGAAAATAAAATTTATCAAAATGTGTGTGATGCAGCAAAAAAGCAGTGCTTAGAGGGGAACGTATAGCACTGAATGCAAATTTTAGAGAAGAAGAAAGATATAAAATCAATAACCTAAACTTCCACTTTAGGAAACTACAAAAGTAAGAACAATTTAAATCTAAATTAAGCAGATGAAAAAAAAGAATAAAATTAGAGCAGAAGTCAATGAAATTGAAAACACAAAAGCAAAAAAGAAACCTGATAAAACTAAAATCTCAATCTTTGAAAAGATTAATAAAATTAATAAGCTCTGGCCAGAATAAATAGCAAAAAATAGAAGACACAAATTACTGATATGAGAAATGACAAAAGGAGACAGCACTATAGATCTCAGGGACATTAAAGTGATAATAAAGAAATGGTATGAATAACTATTAGCCCACAAATCTGATAGTCTAGGAGAAATGGACCAATTCTTTGAAAGACACAATTTGCCAAAATTTATACCAGAAGAAACAGACCATCTAAATAGGCCCACAATGATTAAAGAAATTGAATAAAAAATTAATAACCTTTCAAAAACAGAAAGTACCAGGCCCAGATAGATTCAGCTGATAATTCTACCAAACATTTATGGAAGAATTATTCCAATTTTCTACAATATCTTTCAGAAAAAAGCAGAGGAAATACAATTGAACTCATTCTGTGAGGCAAGAAGTATCCTAATAATAAAGCCAGGCAGAGATATAATAGAAACACTACCAACCAAATCTTCCATCTATGTAATCCTCAAAATTTAGCAATTTCAATCCAACAACACATAAAAAAAATCTTATACCATAACCAAGTGATATTTATACCAGGTGTACAAGGCTGGTTAAATATTGTAACATTGATTAATGTAACCCATTATATCAACAGTTTTAAAAAGAAAAGTCATAGGATCATGTCAATAGATGTAGAAAAAGCATCTGACAAAACCTAGCACCAATCCATGGTAAAAAAAAAAAAAAAAAAAAAAAAAAATTCTCTCAGCAAAAGAGAACCAGAGGAAAACACATGATAAAGAATATCTATAAAACAAACAAAAAACAACAAAAAAGAAACCTACTGTTAACACCATATCCTAATGTGAGAAACTCAAAGCTTTCTCAGCAACATTAAAAACAAGGCAAGAAAGCTCCTGTAACCACTGCTTTTCATCATTGTACTGGAAATTCTTAGGTAATGCAATGAGACAAAAAGAAAATAAATGGTATACTGATTGATTGGAAAGGAAGAAAATAAAACCATCTTTGTTCACAGATCCATTAACTTCTATAAAGAAAACGTGAAAGAAGTGGCAAAGAGAAACTGCCAGAACTAATACACAGTTAGAGCAAGTTTTAAGAATACAGATTGATATACAAAAGTCAATCTCTATACTATATATTAGCAATGAACAAGTGGAATTTGAAATTAAAAATTCATAACCATTTATAGTAGCATCTCCCCCCAAAATTAAATATTTAGCTATAAATCTAACAAACCATGTATAAGATCCATATGAGAAGCACTACAAAACTAGGATGCAAAACATTAAAAATGAACTAAATAATGGAGAAATGTTCCATATTCAGGGATAAAAAGACTCAATGTCATTAAGAAATTAGTTCTTCCTAGATTGATCTATAGATTTAGTACAACCCCAATCTGAATCCCAGCAAGTTATTTTTTAGATATTGTTAATTTGATACTAGAGAGTTTAAATGGAGAGGGAAAATGCTCAGGATGGCCATCATAATAATGAACAAGAACAAAGTCAGAAAACTGACACTAACTGACTTTAAGATTACTATCAAGATACAAGAGTAAGACAGCATGGTATTGGTAAAGAACAGACAAATTGATCAGTAGAATAGAGAACACAGAAGTAACCCATAACATAAATATAGTCAGTTGGCTTCTGATGAAGTAGCAAGAACAACACAATGGAGAAGACTGTTTTCAATAAATGAATGCTGGAACAAGTGCTCATCTGCATGCTAGAAAAAAAAAAAATCTAGATACTGACCTTACAGTGTTCACAAAAATTTAACTCAGAATAGATCAGAGACACAAAGATAGAATGTAAAACTATATAACTCATAGGAAATCTGACATAAAAACGTCTAGGTGATGTTAGGTACGGCAGTGACTTTTAAGATAAAACACCAAAGACATGGTCCATGTAAGAAATAATTGATAAGCTTCACTTTATTAAAATTAAAAGCTGCTCTAGGGGCTCCTAGGTGGCTCAGTCAGTTGAGCGTCTCTTGATTTTGGATCAAGTCATGATCTCAGTGAAATTCAGCCTTGCCTCACGTTCCACGCTCAGCAGACAGTCTGCTTCTCTACCTCTCTCTCTCCCTCTGCCCCTACCTGTACTCCCTCCCTCACTCTATCTCTAAAATAAATAAATCTTTAAAATATAAAACAAAAAAACTGCTCTGTGAAAGACAATGGCAAGAGAATGAAAAGGCAAGGTTCAGAGTGGGAGAAAATATTTGCAAAAGGCACTTCTGATAAAGGCTATTCGCCAAAATATACAAAGAATTCTTTTTTAAAAAATGGTTTTATTTATTTGAGAGACAGAGATAGCACAAGCAGAGAGGAGAGGGAGAATCAGGCTTCCCACTGAGTCGGGAGTCCAAGAGGAGGCTGCATCCCAGGACCCTGGGATCATGACCCGAGCCAAAGGCAGCCACTTAACCAACTGAGCCACCCAGGCGCCCCACAAAGAAATCTTTAAACTCAACAATAAGAGAACACAAAGAACTCAGTTAAAAATGGACAAAATAGGGATCCCTGGGTAGCTCAGCGGTTTAGCGCCTGCCTTTGGCCCAGGGCGTCATCCTGGAGACCCAGGATCGAGTCCCACTTCAGGCTCCCTGCATGGAGCCTGCTTCTCCCTCTGCCTGTGTCTCTGCCTCTCTTTCTCTCTCTCTCTCTCTGTGCCTCTCATGAATAAATAAATAAAATCTTTAAAAAAATGGACAAAATAGGGGGCACTTGGGGGGCTCAGTTGGTTAAGCATCTGACTCTTGGTCTCAGCTCAGATATATTTTTTTAAATTTTTATTTATTTATGATAGTCACAGAGAGAGGAGAGAGAGAGAGAGAGAGAGAGAGAGAGAGAGGCAGAGACATAGGCAGAGGGAGAAGCAGGCTCCATGCACCGGGAGCCTGATGTGGGATTCGATCCCGGGTCTCCAGGATCGCGCCCTGGGCCAAAGGCAAGCGCCGAACCACTGTGCCACCCAGGGATCCCCCTCAGCTCAGATCTTGATCTCAAGGTTGTAAGCTGAACAAACTACTTGCATAGATACTTTATCATGGAAGATATACAAATGGAAAATAAGCATATAAAAAGATGTCCAACAGCACACGTTATTCTACAACAACATGTATCATTCAAAATGACAGTGAGGTACCACATATTTAATAGATACCTATTAGACCAGTCAAAATCCAAAACATTGACAAAACCACATACTGTTGAGGGAGTGTAGCAACACGAAATTTCATTCAATGATGATTGAAGGCAAAACAGTACAGCCACTTGGAAAGACAATTTAGTGGCTTCTTACAAAACTCTACTTACCTTTACTATGTGATCCAGAGGTCTTGTTCTTTGGTATTTACCTAAATGAATGGAAAACATAAAACTTAAACATAGATATTTATGGCAGCTTTATTCATCATTGCCAAACTGTGAAGCAATCACGATGTACAGCAGTAGGTGAAGGAAGAACTAAACTGTGGTCCATTCAGACACTGGATTAAAATTCAGCACAAAAAAGAAATGAGCTCTTAAGCCATGAAAATACGTGGAAGAAACTTAAATGCATACTGCAAACTAAAAGAAGACAATCTGAAAAAACTACATACTATATGCTTCCAATCATTTAATATTCTGGAAAAGGCAAAACTACAGACATTAAAAAGTTTAGTGGTTGGCAGTGGTTAAGAAGGGAAAAAGGATGAGAGTAAGCAGAGCACAGAGGATTTTTAGGGCAGTGAAACTATCCCATAATATTAGTGGAAATATATCATTATACATTTGTCAAAACCCAGAGAATGTACAAAACCAAGAGGGAACCCTCAACAAATTATGGGTTTTGGGTAAGTAGAATGTGTCAGTGTAGGTTCATTGGTTGTAACAAAATGTATTACTGTGGTGGGGGTTATTAATAGTGGGCAGAAGTTCGGAACTCTGTATTATGGGAACTCTGCACTTTTAATAAATTTCACTATAACTTTAGAACTGCTCTAAAAAATAAGTTTAAGAATTAAAATAAACCTTTTCTAGCATCCCAACTCCTTGCCATTAGTGGTGAAAATATTCCTTTAATTTAAATCTTTGTATCTTCAAAATCTCTCAGTAAAATAAAATGTTACTTGATATAAAAGCCACTCATCATAAAATTAACAATCTTCAATGAATAAACAGAGATTGATTTTTACTGTATTATATGACTTAATTCACTCCTATTGGGATTTAAGGGATTAGGAATAATAACCCATAATGAAATTAGCTCCAGTTTCTCAAAAGGAAGAACAGACAGTAATTATAGGATTGTAACACAAGGCCATATAAATTTAAATTAGTGTTACCTAAAATTTTAGAAAGTATTTAATAAGTTCATGAAAATCCATAAATTCTTCACAGTTAGAATTCTACGTGTATGTCTCTTAGAGAATGGGTGCTTTTAGTCTGATTACACACTTTTAAGTGACATGTCATGGCTTTCATGTCATATATTTTAGTTTAAGTTATTGAATAAAGGTGCTAGTTATTTTAAAAACTAGTTATTATCTTAGTTGTTCCAACAACTCCATTTAGACTACTTTTACATCAAAGGAAAAAAAATTATTTAAAATCATCAACAGATGATTTCCAAGAATAAGTAGTTCTTTTTCTAGAGCTTAAACAGAATTGGGATACTGGGAAAAGTCAACCAAAATATTTCAAAAAAAAATCTTTTGTTTTAAATTGTCACTCTAAAGATGAATATTAAGGGTATATTTTAGTCTGTAGTGAATTCACATCTCCTTTAAAGTATGTGCCTTCAAATGACCCTGCTTATAGGTGCTTAATATGTACATCAGTTATAATTTTATATGTGTACATTAAAATAGTATGATTTTTCAAATGTGTTCAAATATCCAGTAGCCAGATAAGTTTATGCTGTTTTAACTAATGTATTTTTTTTATTATTCAAATGGTGCTGAAAATAACTCATAGATGTCGCTTTAAGAGTGAAAAGTATGCCAGCAAAGAAATCTAACTTTTTGAATAATATCTAAAAAGGTTACTGCATGAACCATCACTTGATATTTGCATCGTCTAATACTGAAAATAAAGCATCCATTCCATGTCTCATCCAGGGAAAATTGAAGCTATGCTATTGACCAAAAGGGCAGAGTTTTTTCAAAGATAACTTGACACATCAGAATATCTCTTTCCTGATAACATGTTAGTGGCAGAAAAGGTGAAACTGTTTACTTAATTAGTGAAAGAATGAGAGGTGTTAGGTGTAAGTCCATAAAAGTGTTGAAAGCCTGAGAACACATATCACGTTGGGAGGAAAATCAAAGTATGGGAAATGTGTGTAAAGGACTTGAAAAGAAAGTAGAAAATACTAGAACTTTATGAAAACAGTAAAGAAAGCAAAATGATACTAATAAAGTCTAAGATACTGCGAATACCGACCCTGATTTCCTCTCCAATTACTGAACTGTATCATTTCTGTAGCTCTGGATGACATACTCGCTAGAGTGTTAAGGGATTAACTAATGAAGTTACTGGAACATTGGCAATTACTTTTGAAGTCTTCTAAAATAGGAAAGGTGATATGTTGGAAGACTATAAAAAAAAATAGAGGCAATTTTATTTCTGGTATTCAGAAAGAACAAGGGCAATAATCCGTAAACTCATGGGCCAGTTTTTCCAACCTCAATCTTATTTGAAAAAACAAAGAAAAACCTTCTGCCATATTATTCTGCAATTTAAAACAACGACAACAGCAATGACAACAGAATTTCTGATGGTCAGTAATCTGGGTCTGTTCAGATAACTAAGGATTGGGGAATTTTTTAGTTTTCAAATCAATAGATAAGAATTTAATGGTGTCAGTGCCTGGGTGGCTCAGTCAGTTTGGCATCTGCCTTTGGCTGGGAACATGATCCCAGGGTCCCGGGATGGACAGGCTCCAAGCATGTCAGGCTCCATGCTTGGGGGTGAGCCTGATTCTCCCTCTCTCCCTGCGCTCCCCCCTGCTCTTTCTTTCTCAAATAAATAAAATCTTTTAAAAAAAGGCTTTAATAGTGTCAAGAATAGGGGAAAGGGAGAGTGGATAATGGGGAGAGAAGCTTTTATTATTATAATGCAAGGAAGCATTACTGTCTTGAGTTTACATTTGTTTACATATGTGCATTGCTTCATGATTCTAGCATTGGCAAGGCATTCAGGACAAAGAAAAATGATAAATGACATGACATCATTTCACGTGAGCAGGGTAAGACCAGAGGGACTGCAAAGATTGGTGTGAGGTTTGTTTAAATGTAATGTCCTCTCAAATGATCCAGGAGTGAGTAGAAGCCAAATATTAATAACAGCTGTTGATGATATGTGAAAAGGAGGTGTTATAAACACCAATCAGGACTAAGACAAAATAATAATTCTTTTAAGGCCCATGGAGAATTGATAAATAGGCAGGACATAACAAATGAGGTCGAACTTGGAAAATATATCAGGAGAAAAATATTCTGAAGCAGAATAAGACAAAAAGAAGATGAAGTCAGAACTGTAGGAACAGAAATGTTCCTCTAAAGAACATTTTATGTCTTTTATGTTATTTTTTATTTTCATGTTATCTATCATTTTTTATTTTTTAAAGTTTTCATTTAAATTCCAGTTAGTTAACACACAGTGTCCGTATTAGTTTCAGGTGTACGGTGTAGTAATTCAATACTTCCATGTAATACCCGGTGCTCATCACGACAAGTGGAGTTTTAAAAAGCTGCATGCCTCCAAAGAGGGTTTCTGGTTACCCCGGTGGGAAATTCCCACTTTGCGACAGCCTATCTTATTCAAAACTTGATAACATTTTTACAGATTTATCTAGAAAAAAGTTTACGAGGCCTACGAGGCCAGTTTATTATATTCACGATAAAGATATTATGTGCAAACAAGTGAATGGGTTGCGGTAGGGCTTGTCACCTTTTTCTCTTACCTGAAAGATGCCCCATGCTGTTAAGATCAGTTCATAATTAAAGAATGACTGAGATAAATCACCTGACACACAGTAACTGAGTATATATTAGTTGCTGATAATGGATGATTACAACACAATCCCTAACCCCAAGAAGCTAAAAAATGTCAATGAGTATAGTGAAAATGGGGATAGGGTAGAGAGTAGATATTAGAGACATTCATCCACCTATAGTATGTCTTTGCCAATCAGTGGCTGACTCTTCAATTTAGATCCATGGATATGAAGGGTCCCTACTGTATAGATGCATAGGTTAATTTATGAATTCTGTGAGCATGAAGTTAACCAAATATAAAATCAAAATATAAGCTACAGAGAATAGTTGAATATAATAATAAGATGGGTTAGATCAGTCAGGATAAATCAAACAAAATCATACTCTATCCTCAATTGCTCAATTCTAAGAAACTGATGTTTCTACCAATAGTTTCTAAATATGATCAAGGTACCTCATAAAGAATCATTATATTTGATTTTTTTAAATATGTTTTGAACAAAGAAGAAGTATTCAAACCTCCTTCTCCTCAGTAAGTAGTTGGGTGGGTGTAAAGATGTACACTGTAGGAGTCTCAGATTTGAAGTTTAGAAGCCCTCTGAAAAAAAGGGAATGACTCATTCATTTTGCCAGGGTCATCACTCTACTTCTGCAATTAAACCTGGAAATTTCCCAAAAACAAATTCGCTGACTCTGGAAATGTGGCATAATCCAGACTATGGAAGCCAATAGGGGTCCCACCGTCTATTTGTCAGCAAATTGCCTTTCCTTCACAGGTACTTTGAAACATTTATTTAGTTAGTGATTTTTCTTTCTTTATTAAATTTATTCCTGAGCATTTGGAAATTAGGGTCAGATGATTCCATGGGGGCAATCAGGCATATCCTAGTGGTCGTGTGGCAACATTTTACTTCATGCTCTCAATTGAGCATAGGATGGATTTTTATATGTGCAAATGTCCCTTGATTTCTGTATTATTAAAAGAAGACATGGTACAATATGCTGTATACAAAGTCAGGATGGCTAAGTAGGGCAGGCCCGGTGGCCCAGCGGTTTAGCACCCGCCTTTGGCCCAGGGCATGATCCTAGATTCCTGGGATCAAGTCCCACGTCGGGCTCCCTGCATGGAGCCTGCTTCTCTCTCTGCCTATGTCTCTGCCTCTCTCTCTCTCTGTGCCTCTCATGAATAAATAAATAAAATCTTAAAATAAATAAATAAATAAATAAATAAAATCTTAAAAAAAAAAAGGATTGCTAATTATTGGATTTATTTCCCAGCACTAGAAGTGGTATGCTTAGTTTTCATGATTATTACCAATTTGATCATTTCAACATACATGTGTTTTGAGACCACTTCCTTATTGTACTTACATGTATTTGTTGAGGATATCATCATGAATGCAGCTCTGTGTTATGTGCTGAGGCGAGGATGGAGTAGAACCAATCTAACACGAGTAGAAACGCTCTATCTCTTAAGCTCATCATCTAGTGTTTAAGAAAGGCATTACAAATAACAAAACAGCAAAAACACTAATTATTAACAATATTTATAACAATTATTTTTCTCTAAGGTTTTTTATTCATGAGACACAGAAGCAGAGACACAGGCAGAGGGAGAAGCAGGTTTGCTGTGGGGAGCCTCACACGGGACTCGATCCCAGGACCCTGGGGATCATGCCCTGAACCAAAGGTAGATGCTCAACCACAGAGCCACCCAGACATCCCTATTTATAACAATTATTAATAATAATAACAATAATAACAATATTATTATTTCTCTGAAGTCGCATAACAGATGTTAACAAAGCATTACAAGTACACAGAGGAAGCAGGAATACAGTCCAGATGCAGAAGCTGGAAGTTGGAAGATCTCAGTTGAACCTTGGTTTCAGCAGTCAGAGTCTAATCAGGAGACAAAAGTCAAAGAAATACTAGCTGTAAAGAGGTATTAACTAAGGCATAAAGAAAAATCTAAAGGACACAGGAATAGCAGATATAGGGAGCAGTCATTATCCCTAGGGTTCAGATAGATTACCTATGGCAGGGAGGACCAAATCCACCAGAACCTCTTTCCTTGCCTTCCTTGCTATCCCTGAACTTAGAGACTTTGATCAAGAGGGTGAAGTTATGGCCCACTGTGTAGCAGAGAAATCTCCAGAGTGCCACACCCACACAGATCATGGTCAAGCTACCTCTGGAATGCCAGAGCAAACCCTCCATGGGGAGATGTTTTGCACTCATGTCTTGCTCACCGATGCCGCCTCACTGAGCTTCTCACAGACTCTACAGCCAAGCATCAGAAATGGATGGACCCTTCACTGATCCATGTCCAGTCTGAGAACAAAACCACACCATGTCACAAGGCCTCCCATAAGAACAATAGGTAACATTAGTTCAGCACCTACTACATGCCATGGATGCGGCTCAACACTATGTCTTCACGCATTTAATAGTTACAAATGCCCTTTACAATAAGTATTATTATTATTATCCCCACTTTACATATGAGAAACAGTGGTTTAGAGTTCTTATGAAATCTGGCCAAGAAATCTGTCCAAGATCTCACTGCTATTAGTTGTATAGCTAGAAATCAAGCCCAGGTTTGGCTTCAGATATGATGCTTTTTACGTGCCCCCAAATCGTACCTCACCTGCAAACCTTGCATACTCTTCACAAACCTGTTTGCCTGTATCCTTGAATCCTTGGACAGTTTTCTGGAGGCTCCCTCCCTACCACCTAGTTAAAGCCAGACAATAGCTGACATCTCCATGCTGAGAGATCTGAACTTCTGCAGAGGACAAACCCACCCCAGGAAGCCTGTCTCCTGCAAAATTTGAAGGTTATTTCCTTCCACAGCCCCAGTCTGACTCCAGGGGTTCGATGTGATTGACTATTTTAGAACTTTAAGAGCAGTTAAGTGCATCATGCCATCATCTTTGCTCTCCTGGCCCACGACTCAAGGAAGAAACCCAGAATCATCTGTCTTATCTCAAATTATAAACCCTACCGTGTTTTGTGTTTCTTATTTTCTCCCTCAGACTCCCACCATTCTCCTCCCTCTCCAGCTTTTCTCCTTTGTTATATGGGTCCTCACTAAGTTATGTTTTTTCATCTTTTTTCTCTTCATTAAACATTCCTTTTGGGATCCCTGGGTGGCGCAGTGGTTTGGCGCCTGCCTTTGGCCCAGGGCGCGATCCTGGAGACCCGGGATCGAATCCCACATCGGGCTCCCGGTGCATGGAGCCTGCTTCTCCCTCCGCCGGTGTCTCTGCCTCTCTCTCTCTCTCTGTGACTATCATAAATAAATAAAAAATTAAAAAAAAAAAAAAAAATAAAAATAAACATTCCTTTTATATTAGTGTTGCCAAAAATTTGGTTCCCTGCACAAGGCAGAATTAATATATACTTCTGAGGCTCTGGCTTAAGAATCCTCATCTTCTGCCTTCATTTCCAGATTATCTTTCCTCCACCTTATGGAAATCCCCCTGCTCCTTTGCAGTACACATCTTTAGATATACTGTTCCCCATCCCTTTTACTGCTGCACTTTGAAAACTTTTACCATAATCTCTAATTTATTAAAGACTTTGGCCCCAGACTTCTGGTCTCCCTTCTCCCCTAAAGCTTCTCATGGCCAACACTTAGGGTCTGCTGTAATGACCTTCTCTTTTATTGTCTTGACCACACTCGCCCAAGGTCACATCTGAATTCCCTTGAGCCCAGCTGTTACTCAGTAGCAAAGTTTCCCACGACAATGATTATTTCTATTGCAGAAAGCTCATTATCAAACACTAAAAAGAAATAAATAGTTTTGGCACAATAGAACAGGAAGTGTTTCCTTCTTCAAATAAAATAGTACAAGAACCTGAAGCTTTTCCCTTCCACTCAGTAGCGTACTGGGAAGAGAATAAAGGAGTAGCATAATTACACCCACATATCTTCCCTTAAACAGAAAATTAAAAGTAACAACTTCTTACACTCCCTGGGTTAAGTTTGAGCCTGCTTGGAAATAGAGACCTTCTCCAGTAAGAAGTCTGAAAGAATGAGAGATAAATTAAGATTCAGGGTTCATGGGTACAGGGCACAATGGCCGTGTAATTTTATTTTTTAACCTGGAACAATTGTGAGAGAGAGTGGACACTGTAGCCAGAGCATAACTTTTCACAGTGTCCACTCTCTCTCACAATTGTTCCAGATTAAAATAAAATTACATGGCCATTGTGCCCTGTACAATGGAACCATACTGGAACCGTATTGGAACCATACTGAAACATTGGGACATATAGGCTCTGTGTCTTTTTTTTTAAGGTAATAGTTTACATATATTTATTATATAATGTTTTATATATTAATAGTTAATTATATTAATAGCTTTATTAATATATATTAAGATATATTGACCTTGAAATGTCCCAAGGTGTCTACTCCCACCGGCATCATAAGGACTGTGAATTTTGATGACTTCGTTCTCTCACAGGGCAGTCCACTAAAAAAAATCTTCCTTTACTATCATGGTATTCTTTAAAATCCTTCACCAGTTCCTCATTTCCCAGCACTTTATATGGCTTACAAAGCCCTTCTCTAAGTCTTTAGCTATATTATTCTTCTTATCATTGTTGTTACTCATAGTCTGACATGCTGTAGTCAGGGCACACTGCACAATCTCTGTTCCTTTGTTCTCTCCTTTCCCTTTTATTTTACATGTTTTTCCATCTACTTGGGACTTTTCATCTCCTTCACTTGGCCAATTCATTGCCCATCAGATCTCATCTTAAACATCACCTCTGCCAGGAACTGTTCCTCTATCCCCCTGTGAACTGTCAGCTGTCTTCTGAGCGGTCTCCCAGTATTATATGCTTCTGTCAGGGAACCCAGCATTTTGACCCTACATACTTAGTTTTTTGTCTTCCTCATTACAAAGAAAAGCCCGAGATCAGAGAAATTTCTTTCTCTACCACCGTATATAAGGATGAGGCTACTGAAAGATTAAGTATATGAAGCATACTTTTAGTTGAATGCTGTGTGTCAGGCATTTATTCCTCTAACTTTCTCTATAATGAAGTACTTATCTTCCCTATTTTAGAAGTGAGGAAACAAAGGCAGAGAATTTTTTTTTTTTAATTACCCAAATTCACATAGCTAGTACGCCCAGGGGCCAGACCCAAACTCCAGCATATCAACATTTGAAGGTTTCTTTGTGTATATGTATTGCCTTAATTTGTGTTGAAGAAGTTTAATTAGATCTCTAAGGTATAATGTTTGGTATAAGGCATAAGTAAAGTCAGTTCAATATAAAGTTGAACCTTCAAAAACTTAATTAAAAAAGACTACTTGCTTGGTTAAATAGTGAGCGCCCCATCATCAGAAGAGTTTAAACAAAGGCTGGTTAGCTTTTGTGAGGGATATTTAGACAGCACTCCAGAATTTGTTAGAAAGATAGCAAGCTGACCTGGTAGGACTCTAAGACTCCATGAAAATAACTGGCACTTAAAGGGCAATTGAATGTCTGTTCAGCTCAAAGATGCAGCAGAGTGAGAGATGACCCACAATTTTACCACTTATCCTCACAATCTTCAGTCTCCGTAAATCCTACCCAATCGGCTGGCATCATGGACCTTCTTTCCAGTTAGTTTTGCCGACATCCAAACTTAATTGGACCCTAAATGTTTTCCCTGTAGAGCTCTTATCTTGTGAACCAACTGCCTAATCTATTTTGGCAGATCCGGGATTCATAGCTCTTCAGGGAGCTGTAAAATACCTTTTTTAAAGAAGTCAGCCTACTCCAGTGGGACAGCCTAGTGACAGACCTCATTTTCTATTCTGAAATTTTCCTCCTGCATGGTTATTACATTATTATGCAATGCTTTCTAATGTCTTGGAGTTCTAATGCCGTCTTACAATGTTTGAACACTCAGGATATTTTTGTAATTGTCTAATTAATTCAACCAACAAAGAGAGTATTAATGGCTCCTTAAAAACCATACAATATAATACAACAGTAATATTGTTTCAAATTAGATGAAACATGTTGAGCCTTCAGCTATGTGGACTAAGGGTAGAATTCCAGAGTGAGAAAAAGACTTTCCTTAAAGCCCACTTCCTGTCACAGATTCATTGGCTGGAAAGAAATTCTTGGCAGGCCAAACACTCTACGCTCCAGTGTGCCAGGATTGATTTTACCAGAAATAACTTATTGTTCATCTGATAATATTTCTGCTTAGATTTAGTACTTTTTGTAAAGGAAAAGAGTTATTTTTGTTATTCTTTGAGTCATGACTTTTGGATCTGAAACATATTCTTCTCTCCAGGTACTTAAATCTGTAGGGAGATTTTCATTCAGACTTGAGAAAGCTTTCTCTTTCAGAAAGAAACCACAAAAAGTTAAAAAAGTTAAAACCTATGGGTAGGCAACATGGAAAGAAACAAGAATATGACAGGAAGCAAACCAAATGTGATAGACTTTTCTTTTAAATTAGAAATTGTACATCTTTCTCTTTTTTTGTTTTACTTATAAAGCACTTGTGGTATGATTAAATGGTATAGATAAACATATGAACTATATCTGAAACACTGAGCATATAGAGCAAAATTATGGCAAATCTACATTAGATAGTTCTCCTTAACCCTAGGCTGGATCATGATTTAGTTCTTATTTACTAGCACTTTGGAAATACTTGTGGACTGAACAAATGATAGTTGTACATGCTGGGCATCAATCTCTGCTTTCAACAGCATTGCAGATTTTGAAGAAAGTCATGCTTAGGCATAGCATACATGTATTCCAAGAGATAGAACATATATAATGTTTGCAAAATTTAGCAGTCACATACAGTGTTCAAAAAAATCCCTTTGTTCTTGCTAGCATTGCTTACTATACTAAATTAAGGAGACAGCTGAATAATGAAAACTAAATATGGGGGGGGGGAGTAGAATAAAACTTGAAATTTAAGCATATTTTACTAAAATTATTATTTGAAGAAATTTAAAAAAGTAATTAATCTGGACTCAGAAGGCTTGTTCCTTCTAGCATCCAAAAAAAAAAATAGTGCTATTTGGATTCCAGGAAAAATGTTCATACATCCATTTCTCTCATTCTCCCAAACCTGGTGTCTATTAAAGAATCATTCTGTTGGGGAGAACTAAAGAAACACTATTTAGGGACAGGTCATAAAATCCTGTCCTAAAGGGAAAATAAGATTATTGGAAAGTGTTGGAAATTTCACTGAGGATAAAACATTTCAAAATCTAGAGGCCACTGAGAGGGAATAATAAAATAATAAGTAGGATTTGTAATATCCCATAGCTCATATCTACTTCTTTCCTGTAAATGTTGTAAGACTATCTTTCTGGATGCTTATCCAAGCCAAGTTTTACACATGAGCATGAAAAATAATTCCTTTACTGCAGGGACATTTTTCATAAATAAATCCATTTGTTGGCACAATCAGCCAATATCAGGTTAGAGATTTTTAGCCTCCCAACTTCTGTATCTCTTATGCAATCTGTTTCTGTGTAATGAGAATAAATAGTATTCTAATAACATTAAAAGGAAAGATCTTCTTTAATAGATATGGAAAAAAGAAACCTAGCCATTTAACACATTTAATTTTGAGTTTTAATGCAATTAACAATGTAAATACCTCCAGATCTTAAAATAGTTCAGCATTAAAATAGTTCAGTAGGTATTCAATCATTACACAGTGCCTGCTTTTATTTTCTGTGAACTTTTCTGTTTTCTCAAAGGAATGAAGTCACAGAATTTAAGGAAAAAGCTATTTGTCTAATTAAAAATTAGCAGTTCTTGCTTCCAATATTATTCATTACTTCTGTGTATTTGTTGGGCTCAATATGATAATTATAGGAACAGCCAACTTCCTTCCAGGCACTCCTGGACAGAACTACTACTTTTATTTTACAGCTCACAAAATGTGCACAATTCTTAAACAAATTACAAAATTATCACATCTATGACTCTAAAGTCTACATACTTACTGTGATGTATTTTTACCTTGTTCCTGTAGATATTTGCTAAAATTAAATACGTAATATATTAAATGAAATATGTAATATATTAGCAGTTATATATGTAAGACAAAATATACAGCAAAAGTACAAGTATGAAAAGAATGAAAGAGAGAGAGGGCAGGAGCAAGAGTTCACTTGTTTACAATGGTCCTTTTTAGATGGATTTATTACCTGAGATGTTCAGAACACTTGGAAATACTGTGCCCTGTCTCCTGCAAAGTGGTTCTCAACTAAGATGCTTTGGTACCTAGATGCTAAGTAAGATGCTAGTAAGTACCTAGGTTTTTACAATAGATTAAATATTCCTGATTTGCCTAAGGTCTATATATGGGCCAAGGTTACTTTCTACTTGTGTCTTCTCCAGAGACTAGGACAGTTCTGAATACATAAACACTTTCCTCCTTTCCTACAGTTGTATTTGTAAAACATGTAAGGCATGGTTCTGTTTTATGTTTTTATGAAACTTAACTTTTAGGGGTTTAAATTTCTCCCCAGTTTGGCAACAAATAGCACGGGTTGGGGGGGTGGTAAAATGTTGCAAGAGAGGGGCCCTAACTATGGCCCCTTCTCAAATCATCTGTGGAAGAATTCACACTAGATCAGTTTTTTTTTTCATTACTATCAGAAATAGATGATACCAGGAAAGAACTGAGAGGCCTCGATTCTGCTTTCTAGCATATTTTAATGACCTCCAGAGCTGACAGCTCTTCTAGATCTTACTGCTCAGCCCTACACTGTACTTAGTTGGATGTTCTGAAGATCCATAGACACAAAGTTTAAGGGAATAAAGCAGTGTGCCTGACTTGCTATCCAAGGGTTTCAAGAAAGCACTAAGGAGTCTAAGGGCAGACAGTGATAGGGTGGGTAAAAGAGTATAAGCACTGCTATCTTAAAAGGCAATTTGGGAAACATTACAATCTAGTGTAGATGAATTTAATGTAAATATTATGAAAAAACCTCTACTTAGGCCCTGGATCTTCTACCCATGGTACTAAGGAAACAAAAACAAGCAACAACAACAACAAAAACCACTCACTGTTTTGCAGGTTGCTTGCTTTACCTAACAAGTCATAGCAATCAAAGACTTACTATTACTGAGATATTCCACTAGATTTTGAAACCAAAAAAAAGGCAGTGGCAGCAAGTATTAAAAGTTTAGTTGACTCCTTGAACAACAAAAAGTTAGGGGTGCAGATCCCCCTTGCAGTTGAAAATCCACATATAACTCCTGATTCCCCCAAAACTTAACTACAATAGCCTACTGTACCAATGACACATTCTTTGTATATGTATGACATAGAGTATTCTTACAATAAAGTAAGCTAGAAAAGGTTATTATGAAAATCATAAGAGAAAATACATTTACAGTACTGTATTTATTTTAAAAAAATCTCCATTGTGTACCCTCAAAGTTCAAATCTATGTTGTTAAAGGGGTAAACTAGTTGTTTATATCCCAACCTGTTTTAATGACTATGATTAGTAAATTGAGGTTTAATGAGACTGAATGTCAAATAATAAATAGGACGATATCTTTAAGGTAAAATTGATAGGAATGCTGGCTGAATGTTTCAGATGATAAAAGAAGATATAAAAAATTGAGTGCATTTACCTAGGGTGGGCATTTGGGTGAGTGAATGGTGATTTCACATAGGAGAGAAAATGATGTTCTGACTTCAAAAATATAGTCAGAGCTTGCAGCCTTCCTGAGGCTAGTAGTCACTTTTTACCTGGCTCTCCTGTTATGTAAGTTAACCATAGTTGAGACAGTTTATCACCTACTTTAAAAAGAAACTTTCCAAAATGTTGAATATCTGAATCTCTGAATATTTCCATTTCAGTGACTGGACATCACTTCTTTTAGCGATGACTGTTCACCATATGCTGAGCTACCCTTTACCTAGGGCGAAGTTTACATATGAAATGTCAGCAAGTCCTATTGCTTACTTACCTAACTTCTCACTGTTCTCGCCGTGCCAAAGATCTACACAGCAAAATAATACTATTGATTAAAAATAAACTCAAACCAATAAAAAACAGTAAGATTCTGTCTTCTACTAAGATAACCAAGAAGTTCCTCTAGAGTCTTCATTATATATACTGTTAACAGTTTAATTTGGGAGCTCAAATCTGTTAGGCTTAACCTACGATTATGGCATCATATGTTCAACCTTGAAATTTTGTTCAAGGGCTGCTCGGAATTGTCCAAATACCTCTTCTTTTTTTTTCTTTTTTTTTTTAATTTTTTTTAAATTTTTATTTATTTATGATAGTCACAGAGAGAGAGAGAGAGAGGCAGAGACACAGGCAGAGGGAGAAGCAGGCTCCATGCACTGGGAGCCCGATGTGGGATTCGATCCCGGATCTCCAGGATCGCGCCCTGGGCCAAAGGCAGGCGCCAAACCGCTGCGCCACCCAGGAATCCCCAAATACCTCTTCTGAATATTAATCATGACATTCCAACCAGTCCCTGCAACACTGACCTCCAGTTTCTATTTCTTTGCTGCGGTTTTAGTTTTCCAGTTTATCATACATTTTGTAAACCTCCAAATCTTTACACTTTTGTGAAAGAAAGTGTATAAATACATCTATACAAATTGCCCTCACTTTTTGTCTTTGAGTCCAGAAACCCAAAGCTAGAAATGCGGCAAACATCTCTATCTTCATTTTCATTTGAATCCTCAAGTGAAAACTTCATGCCCAAACAATAACCATCTGCCAAAACATCTGGAGCTTCTAGTTTTACTGGAAGACTTCATATCTGACAGCTTCCCTACCCCAACCTACTATTGTTTGTGATTCTACCTCAATATTGGTATTGTTCTGAAGACTAGAACACTTAAAATCCTAAAATGAACATGGAAGGTGTTTCCAGTCACGATTAGGCTGACATTAAGTAAATCCTTGTATAATCTGTCAAGCTGGGTCATTTGTTCATAAAGGATATCTCTTTGCGAGAAATTGTGCTGTTATTATGGAAGATGAACATGGTGCTGCTTTGTCATACCATACAGACCACACCTGGAAATGTCCACATGGAAACACTGGCTAGATGCTCTTGCATATGAATATTTGGAATATATTATGTAAATAAATACACATAACACAAGTGTAACATTAGTCAAGCTATTTAGCATAAATTTCTGAAGTTCCTTAATTTTCAATAGGAAGACTTAAAAAACGAACTATTTCAGAATGACTCCAAAGGATTATTTCAGGTGGTTGTTTCTAAAATGTCTAAACGATCCTCCATTCAATCGTCCCATTCAGCAGTTGCACTCCTGTGCCAGTTATGCAAAATAAAATGTTGGCCATTCTTATGGTAATAAAAATGTATTTGCCTAAATAAATTTAAGAAATCTGTATGAAGAAGCTTCTTATTTAAGATCTCACCACAAATAAACAGCCAGTTTGAAATGAAGATAGAGATCATCAGGGATAAACATCAGGCACTACTTTAGGGAAATTAGTTAGAGACGTGCCAGACAGATTAGTTGCTACTGCCCATCTTTCTTACGTAAACACAGGAGCCAGAGCCCCTTGTATTGCGTACTCCCAGAGGCATTATTTACACTGCAGTCTAAGTGATGGCATTCCCAGAGGTTGTGCTTTTCACAGGCCCCATAACTATACATGGCAATTCTGAACGGAATCACTGATGCTAAGTGAGATCCCAGGACTTTGCTCAAATATGCTTATTTAAATGGCCATGAGAATTTTAAGATAAAACCTGGTATTTTTTATAAAAAGACAATAAATACAAAATTGATTTATTATATACTTTTAGTCAGTTGCACCATCGGAGTCTACTAAAATCATAAACTATCGTGGATCCTTGGGATCTGGGAATCAGTACAGATGGGCCAGTTGACCAAGTGTCTTCTCTTGGGGGAAGGGTGTGTGAAATCAACAAAAATGAAAAAAAAAAAAAACACCTTTTGACAGCTGTCTAGCATATCTGCCTTTGACAATCCTGCCAGAGGTCATACTAGAACAACAAATTAAAGCTAGCAGTATTCTGTTCTGGTAATTGTTGGAACAGAGTCACTTGACAGAATTAATATAGTAGTTCTCAAATTTTTGCCTTTCAAACAAACTTCCAGATAACACTGATGCTGCCAGCCTGGAGACCCCACTTTGAGGCTGACAGTTCTAATAAAACAGAGATCATCTAACCAATAAGAATCCATGTGGCTAAAACATGTTCATAGGTAAGATAAAAAGATAGAATTCAAGTTTTGTGCATGGTACATTCCCAAACTTGTAATAAACTGAATATTATTGATGGGATAAAGACTGTTTGAAATGCATAAAGTTGTTTACTGTGGTTGTCTTTGGGTATTGAGACCGTGGCAAATTACTTTATATTTTCCACTTCATTTTCCAAAGCTAATGAATTTTAATTTATACAATAAAATGGACAGAGCAGCTTTATTTTAAAAGGTGAGGAAATCAAATGAGTTTTTTTTTTTTTTTTTTTTTTTTGCATTCTGGGGAGAATGAAAACAGAGAAGCTCCAGAAGGACATTAAGCATTAAAAAGGGTTAGAACACTTCTAGAAATAGGGATCACTGTAGAGCAAAGAGAAAAGGCAGGCACAGAATCCTGAAGCAAACTGTAAACAGAGAGAAACATGAAGATCTATGTATGTGAATTTAAAGTGAAGGCACGAGGTTACTGCACCTCACTAACAGGTCTGCCCTTTACATTTCTTAGAATTGTAAACCACATAGTTTTTGATGGGATTTATCATCACAGGGTGGTTGGAAATTATCGTGTATTTTATGTTACCACCCTACATTTCCGATGTCCTGTTGCAGATAATCTTCCTAAACTACAGTTCTGGCCATGTCACTTCCCAACTAAAAGACCTTCAGTGATTGGGGCACCTGGGTAGCTAGGTTGGTTAAGTGTCTTCAGCGGGGGTCATGAGCCTGGGCTCCTGGGCTTGAGCCGCATATAGCTACCTGCCCAGTGGGGAGCCTGTTTCTCCCTCTCCTTCTGCCCCTCCCAGATTATACTCTTCCTCTCTGTCAAATAAATAAAATCTTTAGAAAAAAAGACCTTCAGAGATTGCTATTGTCTACAAATTTTTTTTAAAAATCCACACTTTCTAGTCAACTGCAAGCTAATTATGTCCTATCTTTAGAGTTTTACTCCTATGACCTGCCAATTTGACTCATTCATTACTGCCCATATCATTAGTCTGCCTCATAGTCTTCCCCTCCTCTTCTTCATCTACAAATACTATCCATCTTCAATATGTATTTAAAAATGTATCCATTTATCACAACCCAAACAGAAGTATTTGAAAGATTTCTTCCTCCAAATTGCACATGAAACCTGTCATGTAAACTGTTTATCAAATTGTATCCCCCTTGAGGGATCTTTTTTTTTGAGATTTTATTTATTTATTCATGAGAGACAGACAGAGGGAGAGAGAGAGAGAGAGAGAGAGAGAGGCAGAGACACAGGCAGAGGGAGAAGCAGGCTCCATGCAGGGAGCCTGATGTGGGACTCGATCCCGGGACTCTAGGATCATGCCCTCCACCAAAGGCAGGCACTAAATCACTGAGCCACCCAGGGAATCCCCCCTTTGAGGGATCTTAAGATTGATTATATTTTAGATATTTTTAAAATGGATTTTGCACCATCCAGAGCTGTTCATCTCTTGTGACCAAAGTGATTACTGTCATTTCACGCATTTGGTTGTCCTTACTCATTCCCTCCTTGAGATGTCCCAGGCAAGAGGAAGTGATATTTTCCTCTCTACTTTAGGAAGCCCTATACAGAATGGCTTAAGATGGGAGGTTCTTTTATTCATTCCTTTATTTCCTAAAGGCTATCCTATTTTAATATGCTTATAAAGCTGTAGATAGTATGTATACTATTACAATAAGTTTTTTTAAAAAATCACATTTAGTATACAACACAGGAATCTGCTGAAATCATGAGACTATGGACTATATATATATATATATATATATATATATATACATACATATATACTATAATGGATTTGGGGAGTCTGAGGATAAAAGCACAGATGTAATAGTGAGGTATTATCTGTCTTCTTCAGAATAATTGAAGTCAACAAAAATATTAGGAGCACCTTCATTACAGCTCCCTTAGGCTATGAGTTGGCATCTTCATGGTCCTTCCTCTGAGTCTATAATCCCCTGCAAATCTAACTCATGTCAGGGTCTTTAGAGAAGTGTAAATGGCACCCCTTGCTCAAATACCCCCCAATCTGGTTAATATTGAAAATCAAAGCATTTATGCAACCTTCTTCATGAATCAACTAGGAGACCCTAAGGAAGAAAATTCACAATACTATATTCTGTGAGAAATTGAGTTCATTCAGAGATTTCTGAATTAAGAATGCATATTCACCACTTTGTTTGGTTTCCACACAATGTTAAGGTAGAGAAAGTGCATCAAGGATTCCTATGATGTCAAAAAATATTATCATGGGTAATGGTAAAAAAAGACCATGCTCATTCATTTCTCCTATATAGTCATATGGGCTAAAAACAAGAACACATTTCTACTTTTGCCCTGACCCTGCAACTGCCTAGTTGACTTAAACGCTATGGACTCTATGTTCCTAAAAGTATGTTGCCTAGATCAGTAGTTCTCAAATCTGCCTGCTGACTAAAAATATTTAAAAAACTTGTTGAAACTCTTTATTCAGTAGTTCAAAAATCTGTATTGTAAGAAATTTCTCAAGAGACTTCTGAAAATTAGATTCAGGAGAATCACTTGTCCATATGATTTCTGGAGTCCCTTCAAAAATCTAAAAATCTATTTTTTGTTTCTATTCCCTCCTTATCCCATCAATAATAAAAAATATATTGCATGTGATACAGAACTGAAGCTTTTCCCATAAGGTCAGGAACAAGACAAGGATCTACTCTCACCACTCTTATTAAACATAGTATGTGAAGTCTTCACAACAGCATTTAGACGACAAAAAGAAATAAAAATCATCCAAATTGTTTTATTTATTTTTTATTTTTTAATGATTTTATTTATTTATTTACTCAGGAGAGACAGAGAGAGAGAGAGAGGCAGAGACATAGAGAGAGAAGCAGGCTCCTTGCAGGGAGCCCAATGCGGTACTTGATTCTTGGACCAGGATCATTCTCTGAGCCAAAGGTAGACACTCAACTGCTGAAGCACCCAGGCATCACAAATCATCCAAATTGTTAAGGAAGAAGTAAAACTTGCAGTATTTGCAGATGACATGACACTGTATCTCAAAAACCCTAAATACTCCACCAAAGAAACCTATTAGAACTGGTAAGAATTTAGTAAGGTTGCAGGATACCAAATCAATGTACAGAAATTCACTGCATTTTTATACACTAATAATTAAGCAGCAGAAAGAGAAATTAAGAAACAATCCCATTTACAATTGTGCCAAAAGTAATAAAATAACTAAGAATAAACTTAACCAAGGAGGTAAAAGACCTATATTTGAAAACCATGAAACACTGATGGAAGAAATTGAAGATGAGGGACACCTGGATGGCTCAGAGGTTTAGTGCCTGCATTCACCCTAGTGTGTGATCCTGGAGTCTCAAGATCGAGTCTCACCCAGGGCTCCCTGCATGGAGCCTGCTTCTCCCTCTGCGTGTGTCTCTGCATCTCTCTCTGGGTCTCTCATGAGTAGATAAAATCTTATAAAAAAAAAGAAAAAAGAAAAAGAAATTGAAGATGACACACATAAATGTAAAGACACCTCCATGGTCACGGTTTGGAAGAGCAAATATTGTTAAAATGTTCATACTACTCAAAGCAATCTACAGATTTAAAGCAATTCCTAACCAAACACCAAAAGCATTTTCCACAGACCTGGAACAAACAATCCAAAAATTTGTATGGAACCACAAAAGATTGCAAATAGCCAAAGCAATCTTGAAAAAGAAAAACAAGACTGAAAGTATCACATTTCCAGATTTCAAGTTTTATTACAAAGCTGTCGTAATCAAAATAGTGTTGTACTGGCATAGAAAGAGACACATAGATCAATGGAATAGAATAGAGAGCTCAGAAATAAACCTATGCTTTTACAGTAAATTAATTTTTTAAAAGATTTTATTTATTTACTACAGAGAGAGAGAGAGAGACAGGCAGAGGGAGAAGTAGGCTCCATGCAGGGAGCCTGACGCGGACTCGATCCCGGGTCTCCAGGATCATGCCCTGGGCTGAAGATGGCACTAAACTGCTAAGCCACCAGGGCTGCCCATAGTCAATTAATTTTTGACAAAGGAGGCAAGACTATGCAATGGACAAAACATCTCTTCAATAAATGGTCCTGGGAAAACTGGGCAGCTACATGCAAAAAAAAAAAAAAAAAAAAAAAAAAAGAAAAAGAAAGAAACTGGACCACTTTCTTACACCATACACAAACATAAACTCAGAATGAATTAAGGACCGAAATGTGAGACCTGAAACCATAAAAATCCTAGAAGAGAGCACAAGCATTCATCTCTCAGACATTTGGTCACAGCAACATTTTTCTAGATATGTCTCCTGAGGCAAGAGAAATAAAAGCAAAAATAAAGTACTAAGACTACCTCAAAATAAGAATCTTTTGCACAGTGAAGGAAATAATTAACAAAACTAAAAGACAAACTACTGAATGGGAAAAGATATTTGCAAATGACATATCAGATAAAGGGTTAGTACCCAAATATATAAGGAACTATACATCTCGATACCAAAACAAATAAACAAAAAACACAAAAAAACCAAAAATACCACCAAATAATCCAATTAAAAATGATCAGAAGACATGAACAGATATATCTCCAAAGAAGACTTACAGATGGCCAACAGACACTTGTAAAGATGCTCAACATCACTCATCATCAGGGACATGAAAATCAAAACCACAAGGAGATATGCCCTCACACCTGTCAGAACGGCTAAAATCAAAAACACAAGAAACAAGTGTTGGTGAGGATGTGGAGAAAAAAGAACCCTCGTGCACTGTTGGTGGGAATGCAAACTGGTTCAGCCATTGTGGAGAATAATGTGGAGGATCCTCAAAAAATTAAAAACAGAACTACCATATGATCCTAGTAACCCTAATACTGGGTATTTACCCAAAGAATATGAACCACTAGTTTGAAAAGACATAGGCACTACTATGTTCTATTGCAGCATTATTTCCTTTAGCCAAATGATGGAAGCAAAGCAAGTGGGGAAGGACCCACTAATAGATGAATGGATAAAGAAGAGGTGGCATATGTTTAGAGTGGAATATTATTCAGCCATAAAAATAATGAAAACTTGCCATTTGTGCATTATGGATGAATCTAGAGTATAATGCTAAGCAAAATACTTTAGTCAGAGAAAGACAAATACCGTGTGATTTTAATTATATGTGGAATTCAAGAAACAAAAGAGAGAGAGAGAGAGAGAGAGAGAGAGAGAGAGAGAAACCAGAAACCAGATGCTTAACTATAGATGGTTACCAGAGGGGAGGTGAGTGGGGAATGGGTGAAATAGGTGAAGAGGATTAAGAGTGTATTTATCTTGATGAGCACTGAGTAATGTATAACTTGTTGAATCACTATATTGTTATACCTGAAACAAACAAGACACTATCAACTCTACTGGAATTAAAATTTCTTAAGTATATATTATATACACACAAATATTTATAGCAGCTTTATTTGCAACTGACAAAACTGGGAAGTAACCAAGATGTATTTCGGGAGATAAATGGATAAATAAACTGTGGTCCATTCAGGAGATGGGATATTATTCAGTACTAAAAACAAGTGAGCTATCAAGCCAGAAAGAGACATGGAGAAAACTTAAGTGCATAATACTACGTGATGGAAGCCAACCTGAAAGGCTACAGAATGGATGATTGCAACTTCATGCCATGCTAGCGAAGTTAAAACTAAACAGCGAGGAGATCAGTAGTTCCTGGGGCTTATGGGTCAGGTGACGACTAGGCGAAGCATCCAGAAGTTTTAGGACAATGGAATTGCTGTGTATGACACCAGATCTTTGTGTACATGTTGTCATATATTTGTCAAAACCCCAGGAATGCAAACAACAGAGAGAGTGAACCCTAATGTAAATTATGGACTCAGGGGGATGATGATGAGTCAGGGTAGGTTCATCAGTTGTAACAAATGTACCACTCTGATGGGGGATGCTCATAATGGTGGTGGCTATGCTTGTCTTGGGGCAGAGGGTACAGGAGAAATCTCTTTACCTTCTGCTCAATTTTGTTCTTTTTAAATTTTTATTTATTTATTTTTATTATTCTTTCTGCTCAATTTTGTGATAAGCTTAAAGACAGTCTAAAAAATGGATTCTACAATACAATAGGAGTCGATGAATAGCCATTAATTTTTCACAGGTTCATTTGTTTGTTTTAGGGAAAGAAAAAAATGACACTGTAGGGAAATTTTAGTTTTTTTTACTATTTACATCATCAGTGTCAAAGTTAAATCCCTGAAGTTGGAGATAATAAACGTTGAGTTAAGGCAGTTGATAATGGTTATTCTCTGTAATGTAACAAAATTATTTATTACTATTATGAAATAATCAGCTCATGCTTTAAGAAAACTCTTCAGGGGTGCCTGGGTGGTTAGGCTAGTGGTTGAGCACCTGACTCTTGATTTTGGCTCTGGTCATTATTTCTGGGTCATGGGATCAAGCCTTTCCTCCTGGTCCTGCTCAAAGCCTTTCCTCTCTCTCCCTTCCCCCCACTTGCACTCTATTGCATAAGCTCTCTTTCTCAAATAAATAAATAAACCTTAAAAAAAAACTTTCAGTAGCTTAGGCAATATGAGAGGAGAGAGAGGAAGAATAGAGTCTATTTTTCTTGACTCAGTTTCTGTGTCACTGTAAAATTCAGTTGAAGGATGCTCATTGAGTACTCTGACACTCTCAAATAAAGCACATACATTATTCTTAATCAATATGTAGAGAGAAAACACATCACCCAAACTATGATATTTAAATTGTTCTTTTCTTAAAATGATGCTTTTTCAGTCACCTTGGAAATATGTGCAAATGCAAATCTAAATCCCATATGCAGTCATGATTTGGTTGAAACAAATACTATTCCCTCAAGCTATGTTGGTTTGGGGGGAAAAATGACTCCTCTAATGGGAGGATTGCAATGGCTCTGCTCCTAAGGGAAAAAGGAAAAAAAAGTCATACAGATAGGATGCTCTTATTTATAACATGTAACAAGATACGTTGCAAGACACGAGCATCTTTCTGATGACTTATCCTGCTGATCAGAGTACAAAAGAGTTTATTTTCATAATTACAACAGATGGAAAACAATAAAATTATACTTTAGGCTAATGCACTCTCACCCTGATTATCCTTTTTTTGTATGTGTGTCTCCCCTGAAGCTATTTTATAACAATATAAAAATTGCAGAAATATGGTACCGCAAAAGCCTGACCAGATTTCCTAATTATCTGTCATGACTCAAGACTGCAGTGAGAAATTAGCTCTCCTGGGAAAGAAAAAAAAATGATGGAACTTAAAATAATAGAAAGAAATCTTATGATGTCTTTTCTCAACAAGTTGAGAAAGAAATCCATCCATTTTTAGTAGGATTACCCTAACTTTCCCTTTTCTTTTTATATATATATTTTTATCTCAGCTACAGAGAGGTGTGCTAATCATATTCTTCAAGACATGACATGTTCTCATAGAAAGTTTCACTCTTGTTTCATTAAATTTTATTTCCCTCCAATTTCATTCCATTCCTATCTTCTTAGCACAGTGTTAATTAATGTGTATAAGGAATTAAGATGTATTTGCGAGATCTTTGTATCTATATCTGTACCTATATCTATACCTATGTCAACACAACTACGTCCTTTATCTCCATATTTCCCAGCCTTCCTTGTACTTAGATATGCCCATGTGACTCAATTCTGACCAATGCAATGTGGGGAGAGGTAATATGCACCTGTTCCCAAATATCCTCCACTGTTCCCCAATATCCTCCATGTGCTATTTTTTCTCTTTTGTCATCCTTTAGATGGATAGCAGCCCCCATGATGACTATAAAAGCTACTCATTATGGATGAGAAAATCTTCATCACATTGGGTCCTTGAATGACCAAGGATCTTAGAACTCATCCTCCAACATACGCCAATGATAAGACTCCTACATGAGTTAGAAAAAGACTTCTACTTTATTATGTCACTGCAATTTTAAAGTTTACTTGTATCCCACTTACCTCATTATTTATTTTACTATAAGAGATGGCCTTATGAGGCTCACATAGTCTTTATGTTACCAACTCTTTTCATCAGTTTTTGTCTTTTGTAATTCAAATAAAATGCCTTGGAAAGCCAGGCTAGGGGGAAGATGGCAACAAGCCAACTGCTTTCTTCCTCTTAACCTGCTTCATTGTGACAGGGTTGGACTTACTTAGCTGCTTAGACTCCTACTGATCACTCAGCCATCAATTCTACAGAGTACTGGACCCACTTTAGAAGCTCAAAGCCAACTACCTTAACCAAAATGAAAGGTGGAAAACATGGTAATATCATGTATCCCGAGTACTTTGACATCACGATAAAAGCATAAGACAAGTACCTATTTCAGTAGATTAAGCATCATTTTGCTGTTTGCAAAAACAAAAACCCAAAACAACAAACAAACAAACAACCCACCTCTAATAATAATAATGCCTCTGTCAGACTATATCACAAAAGTTTCTGTTGGAGAACATCTACTCTTCCCTAAGTCCACATACTATGCTTGACGACTACCAGATACAGAGATGGTTTAGGGATGCACAAGAGTAGTGGACATGGTAGTATTAGAATTCTCCACGAGATGAAGTCAATAGTGTATTTATTTTTAATAGACTGTTTTTAGATGAATTTTAGGTTTCTACAAAAATTGAGCAGAAATTACAGAGTTTCAATATATCCTTTTATCTCCATACCTCCTGCTCTCCCTGTTATTAACATCTTGCATTCTTGTGGTAGATGTATTACAACTGGAGAACCAATATTGATACATTATTAACTAAAGACCATCTACAATTGAGTTCACTGTGTAGGAGAGTTCTATCAGTTTTGCCAAAAGCATAATGTCACGTATCGTCTATTACAGTATCTAACAGAATATTTTTATTGCCCTAAAAATCCCCTGTGCTCCACTAATTCATCCCTTTCCCTGACTCTTGGCAAACACTAATCTTTTTTATTGTCTCTATACTTTTGCCTTTTCTGAAACGTCATATAGATGGAATCATACACGATACAGTCATTTCAAACTGGCTTCTTTCACTTAGCAACATGCATTTAAAGTTCCTCCATGTCTGTGTGTGTGTATGTGGCTTAATAGCTCATTCCTAGTTATCACCGAATGATATTCCATTATATGCCTGTGCTACAATTTGTTTATCCATTTACCTATTGAAAGATATCTAGATTGTCTCCAAGTTTCGGCAGTTGTGAATAAAGCTGTTGCAAGTATTGCTGTGCAGTTTATTCTATGGACACACATTTTCAATGTATTTGGGTAAATAACCAGGAGCATAATTGCTGGATGCTATGGCAAGACTAACTTTGTAAGGAACTGCCATTCAGTTTCCCAAAGTGGCTCTACCATCTGGTTTTCCCGCCAGCAGTGAATGAGAGTCCTTGCTGGTCCACATTCTCTCAGGCATTTGATATTGTCAGTGTTTTAGATTTTTGCCATCTTAATAGGTATATTGTGGTATCTCCTTGTTATTTTAATTTGCAATCCTTAATAACATATGATGTGGAGTACGTTTTCATATGCTTATTTGATATTTGTCTATCTTTATGAGTTCAGATCTTTTGCCCATTTTTAATTAAGTTGTTTTCTTTCTATTGAGGTGTAAAAATTCTTTGTATATTTTGAAAACTAGTCATTTTTCATATGTGTAATATTCAACTATTCTCTTCTAGTCTGCGGTTTGTGCATTTATTCTATTAAGTTATCTTTCACAGAGTATTTTTAATCTTAATGAAGTCCAACTTATTATTTTTTTTTAATGAAGTATGGTTTTAGTGTCATATCTAAAAAAGTCATTGCCAAATCCAAGATCATCTAAATGTTCTCCCGTGTTACCTTTCGGAATTTATTTTTAACCTTTAAAAAAGTTATAATCTTCATACTATTAAGGAGAAACAGGGCCATGAGTTCATGATTTACATACCTGATTTCATACAATTTTGATTGGTCCATCCCATTTCTGACATACACAGTATTTCCCTACTATGAGAAATCATGATGTGTTTGTTGACAAGGGATGCATGTTTTTTTACTTGCCATCCTAAATTTGTATATTTTTTTTTTCTGAGTCCTTAGAAACCCCTTGAGAGTGGAATGATGCATCTTTACTCTTGGGGAGTGAGAGGAAAATGTGCCTGCTAGACCAGAGCCATGGCTTCGGTCTCTTTATTCCTACAAAGCTATGCACATTATATATTTATTGAAGGATTTCTTTTATAAGAAGGAAACATAGTCTACCTAAATCAATGATTGACATTAGCAATGAATAAATTTCTGACATCTTCCCCAGGGGATAGCTCACAGATCATCAGCCAAAGCTGGAGAAAGGCAGGGTGCATCTCCTCTCCAATATGACTCAAGAGAGAAGGGAGATCATGTTAAAGAGAGTGTCAACCTTCACTAGTGACAAAGAGATCTTTAAATAGAAAGAGGTAGATCTTAGCAATTGGAGAATTTCTATTCCTGGAAGTTTATGTTTATCTTTGAATAAGACAAAATAAACTAAAATTCTGAAAAACAACTTACTTATTTCAAAGATTTTGTCATTGTTAAGACACAGCAATTATTCTTTGGAAATCAGCTTCTTAAAGCATTTATAAGAGGTCAAAGAAAAATACTTCAACTTTCTTTTTAATCATGCTTCAAATTAATGACTGTTTGAAAAATAAAAAGAAATCAATAAACTTAATATTAAAAACTGAAATCAATAAACAATTAATTTGACTTTCCACAAATTCAAACCAGAATAAAAAGAATCTATGAATGTACAACATCAAGGGTGAGCTGTAAACTATGAACTTTGGATTATCATGATGTGTCAGTGTAGGTTCATCAGTTGTGACAAATATACCACTCTTGTGGGGATACTGAAAATGGGAGAGGCTGTGCATGTATGGGGGCAAGGGACTGATGGGAAATTTCTACATGTATATAGAATATATATACATACAGCCTTCGTATATGTGAAAGTACCATTGCCAAGTACTATTACTATATATTGAGCTTTTATTCCCCACCAAATGAAATGGTTCGTTATACCTTGTAGCTTATTCACGTGATTTTTGCTTTACTACAAAAACTGACTAACACTTTTCCATCTTACCAGTAACTACTCTTCTAAGATAAAGGGCCTTATTGGTCCCTTAAATAATCACAAAGAATTCAACATTCTGTGCAGTTACTTAGTTCCATTATAAAACAAAGCTATTCTCCTAATGGAGTCAGTGCTATTAGAACTCATTTCCCCCAGGCCTATTTCTCCTCTTATTTTTAAAGCAGACTCTTAGTCTCTCCCTTTCTAATTTGTATTATAAACTCAGGAGAAGGGATGGTGTCCTACCCTATGTCAACTAGGTGTTCAATAAACATTATTAATTATTATTAAAATTATAATGATGTCAGCTTTGGCCTAATCAATTTTAATTCAGTTTAATCTAGTTCAATTAAGTTTAATTTGGGAGGTGCTGCCCTGATACACACAAACACACACATATTTTTAACCTAGATTTCCAATTTACCTCTGCATTAGGCCCATTTTTTTTCAGCCTCATAAATTTCTTCTGTAGGCAAGAAGTTTTCTTTGTGCTATTGCTAAGGTGCATTTTATCTGACAAATGCTTTTATAATATTTTGTTTTCCTTGCCCATTCAGACGTATTACCCTCAGCTTTTCACGTTAAGCTAATTTTTCTCCCAATGAGTTGAAAGAAGCTGACCTGAACAAACTCACCTCTGGGTAGTCATGGTGAATGTTAGGAAAAGTGAGAAGAAGAGCAAGGTGCCACCTAATTGTTTCTATGCTTTTAAGAAAGCTCTCTGGAGCAGTGTGGAAGATGAATTGAGCTGAGCAAGAGCAAAGACAGGAAGATGTATTAAGAAACTACTGAAATTATCCACGTTAGTGATGACAAGGGATTGCACAAAACTCAGACAGTACACTTGTAGAGGTCTGGGTGTAGACATTGAGAAAGGAAGACAAAAGAGCAATTACTAAAGGGTAGGAAATGGGTCTATGGGCGAGAGAGGGGTGTCGAGGATGACCAAATGGGGTACTGCTACAGGAGGTGGCACAGGAGGAGTAGCAGGTCCACTGTGGGCATGATGGTGTGAGTGGAAGGTGTGACTGATTTAAGAAATGAAATCTGGAGGTTTTGTGAGTCACCTTTCCCCAGGAAAGGCTGGTAGCCCCAAAATGGGGAGGGTAAGTAAATACAAAATGAAGAGGGCAGGGGTTGGGGATGTAGAAAACAGCAATATTTATGAAGACAAGTAAAGAATCATGAATCAAAGAAGTGTACTCAAGCAGGAGTGAACAGAATAGGACAATGAAGAACACAGGTTATATAAGCTACCTGTTATTTTATTATCAGAGAATGGCATGCAAGTTTTGTTCCTCTGAGATACGCTCTTCCTCAAGAGAGAGATTAAATTATAAGGCACTATAGACAGAACTGGTATGAGCTGAGGGGGAGTATTTAGCTCATAAGCACAAGTGCATCTCTGGAGTCACTTGTAAAGTGTTTTTTTTTTTTTTTTGCTCTTTGTACCAAAATATTTAATGAATATGCTGTTAAAATAAAACCAACAAAAGGAATAGTAATACAATTTTACTGGTTTATATTTCAATTCATAAAGTTGACACACTGGAACTACCCTAGCACAATGTCCACGCACCTAGTTGTAGATGGGCTTACAGCTGTTTCGGTAACTGAACAAGAAAGACACAAAGCGGTGGAGGGTGTGTGGGGGAGGGGTTGCCTCTTGTCACCTCCCTTACCACAGATGGCTTCAGCAAGCGCTAGGACAGCCACCAGGGAAAGAGATACAAAACAAGCCAAGTATCTTTACACACAGACCAGTGCCTCTTAGAACAGCTACCTGCACCCTGCGTGCGGAGGCGACGAGACCATTGGCGCCAGCCTGTCAGCATACCGCTATATAAATTAAAAGGCTAGGTTATTTATTTATTTACTTAAAGGTGCTAAAACCTCCATTCCATAGTTTTGAAGTGAGAACCTGCAAGCCCACCTGAACATCGAGGTCCACACCCAGCCACACTCTGGGGAGGGCCCAGGGCCCAGGCAGCCTGGGGTGGGGGAGCAGGGGAGGGACCTGCAAGCCAGCAGGACGGCTTTTTTTTTTTTTTTTTTTTCAGGTCTTCACAAAACATTTTATTCCCTGAGTACCCATTCCCCAGTGGTCATTCTGCTGTCTGACTTCCTCCTACCTGTGAATGCCTGTGAAACCCAGGCCCCAGACCTCTGCCCAGAGTCAGCAGAACTAAGGTGTCACCATTTTGCTTGGGTCTCCCCAGTCTGAAAGACATACTGGGGCAGGGGCCAGTCCTGGGTCCTCAGAGCTCACAGACACCCAAGGATCTGAATCTCTCTCTTCTCTGAACACTGGGGTGAGTGTGTGTGCGGACCGTGGGCCCAGTGAAGACTCTCTGGCCCCAGTATCATTACCTGAATTCTTGGGGAGCACAAATGTGGGGACTGGGCCCCATCAGGGACTCCAGAAACCCTGAGCTGGCATAGCCTGAGTTAGACAGCTGCCTCCTTTCTGTGCCCAATGCTTCTGCCTTTAGAGCACTTGATACCATGAGCAGGGAGGGGGCAGTCCCACTCATGGTTTCTCTGGCCCCTTCTACCATCTGAGGTGTGTGGAGACTGGCAGGGAGAGGTTGAGAAAGTTACCCTCTTTCTGATAAATTAGGCTATGCTGGTTAAAGTATTCAGAATATCGCCTCTGACTCAAACCGTAGCCTTCTCTACTTCCTTCCATCTGCCCTACCCATGGAGCTTGTTACTTTAAAATAAAGTGGTCTCCTGCCTCTTGTTCCTAAGTACCATCAGCTCTAAAATAATTTGTGAAGGTGTCATGATGTAGCAAAATAAGGAGTTACACACACCTGGAGTCTGGAGTCCCACATATACTGCTTATTAGCATTGTGAACATGCATGAAGCTATTTAAACCTTCTGAATTTTGAATATCTAAATAAAAATAACCAAAAAAATGCAAGAATGTTAAAAGTAGAAAATGACTTATCATGCATGAAACTATTTAACATATAGCCAACATGATATAGGTAGGTATTGAATAAATGTTCATTTTCCTTTATTTCTGCCAAGTCAGGTGTATCTCTCCTTTCAAAGATGTTTTGCACCCTGGTATCCCTCAATCTTAGAATAAAGGCCTGAGTACCACTAGTCCTTGCTACGGTAATTAAGAGCAGTGCTGAGTTCTTTTCAGAAAGAACTCTTTAAAAAAGAAGCAACTCTTCAAAGGGGAACACAGGGACAATTAATACCTACAGGAAAAAGCTGCACTGCTAATTATTTTTTACCCATTCCTACAAACTCCTCTTGCCTGTATTTTTTTTAAAGATTTATTTATTTATTAGAGAGAGAGAGAGAGAGAGAGAGAGAGAGAGCAAAGGGAAGGGCAGAGAGAGAATCTCAAGCAGATGCCTCTCTAAGCACAGAGCCCAACACTGGGCTCCATTCCAGGACCTTGAGATCATGATCTGAGCCAAAATCAAGAGTTGGCTACTTAACCAACTGAGCCACCCAGGTGCCCCTTGCCTGTATTTTCTTAAGCAATCTAAGTAATATTGCTGGGTAACACTGTATCTTTCATTGTTCACTCCTCCTTCCATTTCAGCCCTAATCTTCTTAGTCTTTAGGCAAATATACAGTGATAGCTCAACTGATGAAGTGTTGAAATAAACATCTGCTCATACACATCCTGTTGAAATGCAGACTAAAGCCTCAAGCGTTTTTAGCTGACAAGTTCTCTGTACATATGCAGCATTTTACACTTACTAAGAAGAATCTATGTGCTAAAAGCACTCAAAAACGTGATCTCCAGCACCATAAATATGAAGATTTTCCTTTGGGTTCTATAATTTCCATGGTGTTAGAACCATGTATAACTATGATGCCATGGCCTAAGTTATGTGGCTTTCGATCTTCGTATGAGTGGTCAAAATGAAGTCATTTTAATTTATTTTGAATCAAACAAATGATAGAAATCTTTAATTTCCAGAACCTATAATCTTCAATTGGAGATGCATGGATGAGAGAATTCATAAAAGAAAGTTTTAAAATAAGGATCCCACTAGGCTCAGCTGCAACAGAGATGATGAGAGGTGGCATGTAGCAGTAAACAGCATGCTAGATTGGTCATCTAGAGTCCTCGTATTTTATGCCTGACTGATATAAAAAGTTGAATTAATTTTCTTGATTCCACTATCAATATCTCTACATTGTGGGTACTGGATATAAGAACTCTAAAAGAAAGTAACCTTGAGGCAGATGAAATCTAAGAGGTCGCCAACAAATTCTAGTTGCCCTCTATAGTTATAACCTCTATGCTATGATTTTAAAGCTATTCACATACAAACATACTCAATCAGAAGGTATGTATTTTGATTTTATTCACATACAATTGTTTTTTGGTTGACTCTACCACAGTGCACCTAAATTGAAACTTCATAGGAAATTTAACAGTCAACTCCTTCTACTTCCTTTCTTAATGTCTTTCATAGTAACGATTTTGGATGCAATGTTTTGGCTATAGGGAATATTCAGATTATCTAAAGCCAGCTCATGATATAGGGCAGATTTTTTGGTTCTTTTTTTGTCCATATAACATTGTTTGGAACAATGCTGTAGATGGTCTAAGTCAATAGTTTCCTTAATAATGAAACCCCCAAAACATCAGCACAACTAATCAAATACTGTAAAATATAAACCAGATGTATAAAATATGCTCAGACATCCATTTCCACTTATGTTATGAGAATACAGAACATATCAGCTTTCCTTAAGCAAGGCAAGCTACACAGAAGAGTTTCAAAATAGTCTTCAAACAGTGGTTGGTGCAGGGCTTTTTGCATAGCACAAACAACTAGTGCACTAAATTGTTTCAGATGAACTGAAATCACAGAACCAAGTCTTAGCTCCACAGGCACTAGTAGGTTTGGGTTGATTAGCCCATTACATCCTTAAAGTTCAATGAGAGATTGTGGGTAACTGCATCAAGGCTGGTTCTTAGAGAAAACCTGCAAGGGAGTCAACAAAGAAAAAAGAGAGAAAACTTAATAACAACTGAAAAGTAAAATCAAAGGTGATGCCTTGACCTGAGCTTTGAGAGGCTGAGAGACTCAGCAATGATGTTTTTCACTTCAGCCATAACACACGCTGTTCTTCCCTGGTCCTGAAAATAGCATGTGACTTATGAAGCATCCTATTAGCTGTTTCAGGAAAGCACATTTTCTTCTGAAAAGATATCGGTTTAAGAATAAAAGAAACAAGTACAAACACAAAGCCAAACACACTGGGGTCTACACTGGGCACTCATTCAAAATGTCATGTCATCTGAACACGTCTCCAGTTTTTAATGGTGCTTCACTTGGGTCTAATCACATTCAAACCCTGCTGGGTTGCATGCTATTATATGCTTTAAAAATGTATAGCCAAGACACAACTAAAATAAAAAGCTCATACAAGCCAGCAGCTGAAGCACAGAAAGAAGACACCTTTGGGATTCTATTTCGTCTGGTGCAACCAAATCACAAGGTCATCTGTGACTTGTTGCCCACCTGTGTCTCCGTTTCCTCGTTGTTAAAATAAGAGTGATCATTAGAAATGATTGATGACCTAAAGCCGTCATATTTATTTTCTTTAAATTACATTTAGGAGCCTGTTTTAGGAAACCAGACAAACAGCCCTTCTCTTCTTCTCTCCTTTACCATTACAAATGAAAGATCTTGGGAAGACATATTCCCAAACATCTATTTCCACCAAAATATGAGCTGTGCTATTTCTGTATTTTCCAGGGATGGCATTGTTCTGAAAAGTTTCAAATGAAAGAATTATATAAAACCTCCTTTCTAAATATTTCAAATGATGAATTTCTTGTTCTGAACATTTTAGCTTTGTAGAAGGTCATATTAAATTGTATGTGCACATCAAACAGTATTATGTATCTTTAGGTGAGTACGTAGGGATAACTCGTCCTTTGATTATTTTCCCCTGAAGTTTGAACATTTGCTCATGAAGTTTCTGCTCTGTTTTTATTTTTTATTGTTGACATTCAAATGGAATTGAACCAAGAGTTTTCTGGTCAGAAGAAGAAAAATGATAAAACCATTATAAACCAAAGGATCTTGTGATAGTGTGACAATTTCCCAATGTGGCTGCTTCCTCACCCCAAATGTCCGAGGGATGTAATCAGAAACAAAGTGCATTTTATGATAAATGCCTTGGGGCAAATGTAGCTCACAAAAGATATTACAGTTTTCCTCTATTTTGCTTTCTCAGAAACACACACACACACACACATACACACAAACTTTATTTTGAATTGTCTTAATATTAGATGGTTCTCCATGGAGAAAGGGAAACACACACATCCACACACTCATCAAGTTCGGCTGATGTAGCTAAGAGGTGATCATGTTTTGTTTTATTTTCCTAATCCCAGAACAACTAAACATTAACATGTTTTGCCCTGAGTAACCGGATGTGACGTGAAATATGAAAGGCGCATTTGAGGTGCAGACAGCTGTTCCTAAAGTAAATTAAAATGGCATAGGTTTAAAAAACACTCCTGTAGGGGGCTGCGCTGCATCCCACCTGCAGAACTCAGTCTGTGCCAATGACAACATACTCAGACACCAAGAACAAAACTGTGACCCAGTGACTGAGCTGGAGTCTGGTGCCCAGATGTGTTGGGCAGAACATGTGTGTAGGCTAATGAGACACTGCTGATCTGTGGGCCGTGGATGGGCATGGGGGGTGCTTCTGTGAGCTGCTAAAGGACCACGCTGGTGGAGGTGGGGGCAAGATTTCAACAGATCAAAGGGGCCTTTGTGGCCACAGTTGTGTTGATGCAGGGGTGGACGCTGCCTGAGATAAGCAGTGGTGGGGTTACAACGCAGTAAGCGCACTTTGTTGTCTGGCCTCAATCCAAAGAGGGAAGCCCACCAAATGGCAACAAACATCCTCCAATCAGACCAAGGAGCACTGAAAAACACCCTTGCAACATTGTAAGAGGCGAAACTTTAAAATACAGAATGACCTGACATATGCAATGGGAGAACCATCTACCCATCTATTCCCAACTAAATCTTCCTTTTCACAAATTAAGTCCACGGTCAGGTGAGAACCCGATGAGACTGGTCTGTTATTTATAAAACTATATTAATAAAAACTATTAATGATTAGATGTTGAGGTATGGTGACAACTGCTTAAAGACCAAACTAAAAGACAGCATGCAGGGCTTAGACTGCATTTTGAAAACTAATTTTTAGTACTACATTTTTTTAAAATAAATAATGTTTTTTTCCAATACTAGGGAACACTATGAACTATGAAGCAAGGATAGTAGGGCCAACTGCTAAATCTCTAACATTTACTCAGGCCATCCCTCTAGCCCAGAGGCCTCTTGTCCCAGGGGTACCAAGCTGCTCGTATCTTGCCATCTACCCTAGATGTGCCTTTCTTAGCCCAGAATGAGTACAAATTCAACTAGCGTCTCTGTGACGTGAGCAGCATGAGATCTGAAAGCTGAAGCATGCTCCTTAGATAAGCAGTTCTCACCTGGAGCAGGTATCAGAATCACCAGGGGGGCTTTTTAAAATCCAGACTGCTGGGCCTTTCCACACAGGATCTATGTCTGTAGTCTGGGGCAGGGCCAGGGGATGTGCATTTCGAATAATTCCCAGGTGATGCTGAGCCACACTGCCCTATGATTATCACTCATAACATAATTGTCTCCCCCACTACTCTCTCCATTACATAAAAATAAAATTCCAGAGCTGAGACGATTGTAGATAGCATCTAACTCAACTACCTCCTTTTAGAGGAGGCCCAGGAAGCTTAATAAGTATCACAAATGCTATAACCCAGGTTGCCTGGTTCCAACTCAGAGATCCTTTCATGCTGTCATCCTACCTCGTGGCTGGTTCCTTTTAATATTTTCAATGAGTTTTATCCCTGCAAAGTTCAAATTAATTTATAGTGGCTGCATAAAACATTATGAGAAGCTTTTAAAAATGAATATGACTCCTCTGTGTTAAGCACCAAATTAAAGATCAAACTCTCAAGTTTATAATGATCATCTTTAGATGATTCATTTTTAAAGGTAATTTCTTCATTTTTATATTAATTATACTATTCTTGAGTATTTTGTAGAGACCAAAACATTTGAATTTATATATATATATATATAAAACCTTATTTGAATATATATATATATAGTGTATATATATATATATATATCGGCAGCCTGTTTGTTCAATTTTGCTGTAAAAGACAGCTAATACCTTTTTGAATAAAACTCAAAGACAGTCCATTTCTTTCTCCTAGTGTTGAATTTCCAATATACTTTTGTGATATCTCTCAGTCATTCTGAATAAATTAGTGTGTGTGTGTGTGTGTGCATGAGTGAATGTGTTTGTGTTGAAAAAAGACTGGAGGAAGAGGTTATGGGAGAGTCAGAGGGATACAACAATCCTGCTGTCTCTTTCATTTTCCTTTTGCAGTTGACTACTCTTGACAGCATCATTTCAAAACCATTTCATTTTTTTTTGTGCAAGACAGGGCTACTTCTTTGGTTGTATTTGCAAACAAAATTTGAGCTAGACTTGTGTGACAATGGAGGCTGGATCACAAACTCCAATCATATGGAAAAAAGCCTAATGACCATCACCTGCCTGAAAATCCACTTATAGACAGGGACAGTTTCCCATGTGTCCTATTCCAGAGAATTACTAAGATGGATTTTCATGTAATTGTTCTTTGGAAGACACGGGTTTTCAAAGAAAAAGTCTAAATTCAAGAATTTTTGTTTCAGTTTTTGCTACTCTCACTGCCAAATACACCAAAGATGGATCTGTCTCCGCTTTAAGAGGGGCATGAAATAGGATACAAATATCCTCACTCTAGGTGAATACCTGGTGTGGAAGTGATAATGGCAGAAAGCAGGGATTCTTCAGAAAGCAGTGGCAGGTGCTTCCTCCTGTATCTTCAGCACTTCTTTAGAGTTGCCAATTATTTTCAGTCCATCTAAACTACTGGCATCCTTAGTTACCTGGCAGCTGCAAATAATATTCCTTTGAGGTTATCCACAGTTACAGAGACCCTGATGCTAATTCTTGAAGCCAACTCTCTTGAAATATTTTAAAATGGAGTGGCATGAGGACTTCATATGCTTTGTTACATTATGGATTTTTAAATTCCAGCTTCTAGGAGACAGAGGGCTATGAAGAGTCTACTTATTTACAGTGGGACCTCAGGTACTCCTAGTGTGTAATTCACTCTGAATCACCCTGACCACTAAAGGCAAAAATCTATAGAAAGTTAGACTTCACATCTCTGAAACGCTCTGTAGGAATGCAGCATTGCAATAATGGAAAGAACCTTGAAATACCATCTGGTTATAGACATCTTTGCTTATGGAAATAACTGCTCAGATAATCTAGCATAAATATTGCCCATCTTCTTTTTCAAAGTCTACAAAAATAATTGGTTCAGAGTTAATTCTCTTTTAATAACCAACAAAATGAATATATTAGATGCATAATGGCCCTTGGCCCAGAAAGCTTATAATTTAGTGGGAGAAGCAGCCATGTAAGTATTAGTCTAAAGTATAGGTAATAATTAGATAAGCGTTCCAGTATAAATATAATCAAAATGCTGTGGAAATACAGAGAGATGAGTAATTAAATTTACCCTGGGATATTGGAGGAAGGTCTTAGTTGAAGGTAGCATTTGAGCTGAACCTTCAAGAACAAAACCAGCTTTGGTAGGTCAAAAGAGCTTTGGGACAACCACCAAGAATTAGGGATCTACATGGATTTGTCTTGGAAAAAGGTGACTACAACTAAAGTGAGGAGTATAGCAGGGTGAAGAAGTGAAGCTAAACATATTGGCAAGTCCAGTTTGAACAACACTTTGAATGTATGTTAAATCATCTGAAATGTAGTCTTCAGACAATCACAATCCATTAAAGTTTTTGAGTAGATGTACAAGGCTGTTACTATGCTGCTGGGAAATGAGATGGGTGCTAACCACCCGCCTGCCATCATCTCTTCCTACTGATGTTCCTATCACTACGCCTTTGAACTTGCTGTTCCTTCTCCCTGGAAACCTTTTTTTTTCTAGAGGTATTCCTTACTCCAATACTTCAAACATTGCTCTTTTGGAAGGATGAAAGGTACTAACCTAAGGAAGAAGAGAAAATCTCTGCAAGAATGCACTGCTGGAAGGCCTGATAAAGCTTCCTTCTCCACCAGCTGACAGTCAGAAAGCCCAGCCATTGGCATGATTCCTGATGTGGGTGGTGACAGGGTGGTAGTCAGGGGATCTACGGGGTGTCCCTTAGGCGCAGGTGAGGACACTCACCACAATGGTCAGAAATGAGAGCACGGAGTAGAGAGAACTCTTTCATTATCTTTTTTTCTGGTAACCTACTATACTGAACAGAAATCTAGGCCCCTCTGTGCTTCCCTTGAGATGAGAAGGCAATAAAATTCATCACATCTATAAAAAGGTAAATGGGTCAAAATTTGACCTCTTGCTACACAAGAGGAATTCAGCTATCCCAAAGAGATGTACTATATGAAGCAGAAGACACAGACTAAGTCACAGATGATAAGTTCTACACAAACTTGGGGAATATATCAATTCAACTACTTTATCATGTTAACGAGAAAAACATTTGAGATTTGGAAGGAAAGACAAACATGCCTGCCAAACTAGAAGTTGGTGAGATACCACCACAGACAAAAAAATAAGAGGAAATGATTGCTGATATAGATGATAAACTTTAAAAACTCACTTAGAATGCCCAGGAAAAGGATAAAGAGAAAATGTGAGAGACATAAGAAATAAAACACGGACATCCAACTATATATAAAAGAATTTCCAAAATTATGAAAGTATTTTTAAAAGAATGGAAGGACTAGTTGATATATCTCAAGAAATACATAGGCATAAATATTAGAGAAACTAATTATGTATGGATCAGAACAGACCATGACATAGCTCCCACCACCCTACGCCATCCTGGCACCTCAACTGCTGGTCTTGCCTTTTGACCTCCTCTTTCCTTTAAGACTTTCCTCTTTCACTTTGTCTTATGGTCTCCTTTTTTTTTTTTTTTTTTTTTTTTTTTTATCCCTTCCCCTCCAAGAACTGTGCTTTATCTCAATGGGATGTTTAAATGAGCACAGCATCACAGATCAAATAACAGCAGGTGTGTTATGTTTATTATCCTAGATTTATTACTTACATGTTAAGTCAAGAATTAAGAGCTCTAGTTGTACTCATTTTGTTAAAAAAATAAAGATGATGCTATCTTTCATTCGTCATTTTGAAAAGTGATCTTGACTTAAAACAAAACTAGAAACAGTTCTTTGTCTAGTGGAAATGACTTGGAGGTTAATAAAACCATTTCTTTCAGCTTGCAGAACAATGACTTGAGAGCTTTGATAGCTTTGTTTAAACTATTTCTGGATTTGGTCATTTTTATTTTTATTTCTCCAGAGTCTCATTTTTGGCCACCTGTCCAACTTAAGTAACTTGTAGACTTTGAAAAATTATATTGTGATCCTTGGATTAGAAACCTCAGGAAAAACAAGAACAACTGGTAATTCTCGAATTAACAAAGAAGATATTATTTCGGGGCCATGCTGGGCTTTGAGTACAGATGTCTATTTGACCTCTGACAGTCAGCTCTGGGCCATTGCCCAGCTTTGGGAAGAAGATCTGTAGAACCCAGCTGCCGTCTATCCCTATGATGATGCCAACATGGTTTGGGGCCACTTAAACCATCATATCATTTGCATTCCTTGTTTCTCAAATGACTTGTATCAAGGGACTACAGATAGTTTATATCTATGGATCCTTTTATGCATGATACTAATTCTCGGATAAAACAATGTCACTATGGATAAACAGAAAACAACCAAATGTGCACTGAAATGGATGCAAAGAATCACCATTGCTTTAGCAGTCTCCCTGAAAACTGCTCAGGCCAGCCCAGCCCAGCCCAGCCCAGCACAGCACAGCTGTCTTATAAGAGGTAACATTTTGCTTTACCTTGAGAATGGCAGTCTTCTGTAACATGCAAAGGGATTCCCATGGGCACTCAAATAGTCCCTTGTTTGTTAAGAGAGATTCTTACTAAGTAAAGCAATTTACTTAGCAATTTAACATATTTATGGAATTTAAGTAGACTATTCTTTGATTTTTCTATTTTTCCTATTTTCCCTTTTATCCTGCATGGAAGAATAGAGAGGTTTAATACAGTGGATTTTTCTTAAAACCCTCTACCTATGTGTCAAAGAGGAAGTCAAATGGGAGTGTTTACTGGAATACTGCTAACCCTGTATATACAGGGTCATGGAATACAAGAAGGGCACGGGACCACAGGAATCATACTGATCCAGTTTCTTTCTATTATTAGTTTCTGGATTTACTAAAGAGAGAGAGAGAGAAAGAGAGAGAGAGAGAGAGAGAGAGAGAGAGAGAGACGTATGTTTGCTTTTGTCTTTAGATTTCAATTTAGAAATATCGTTGATAAATAATACACATTGTATTTCCATAAATAATCCCTTCAGGTCTCTGCAACAGTGAAGGATCAACATTATCCTTAAAACTCCAGCAATGTAAACTCACTGTGATTGCTTCTTAAACTAATAAAACATAATTTAAAAAACTGTTTCAGCTAAACAAAAACAAGAAAAGAAGAAGATAAAGATGAAGGCAAGGATGAAGAAAAATAATAAAATAAAATATAAAATAAAATAAAACAAAATAAAATAAAATAAAAAAACTTCTTCCAGTTTTCACCCAAAGTCCTGTGTCTTTTGACTTCTGATTTCTCAGAAACTACAGGTGAAACTGAATAGCTGTTTTGAATGAATCCTTTTAAGTTTTACATTTTCTGATTTCCTAAAATTTGTTATATAGAACAAAAACGTACCTTGAAACATTAAATGACGTTTTGTTGAAAAAAATGTTACATGATCCAATAAATTTTGGAAATACTTTAGGCTCTAACTCCTTTTGGAGAGAGGGTATATTAAAAGCTCCAAGGAGTCCTACAGAAATATGCTTTTGTTTGTAACTCAAAGTTGCCCACATTTATTTTACCACAGATCCTTATAAAAAGGTCTGGCTTACATTAATAGGTAAAAATCTGATCGAAAGGAGAAATTTAATAGGTTTCTTTAAAACAGCTGTTTATTATTTCAATGTGTATTCAAATTGGCTCTTGCATCACAATAAAACCACCACACATGAGCAACTCCCTTCAACTTGGAATGCAACTTTTCTCCTTATTTATGTCTAACGCAGTGCTAGAGTGATGATTTCACAATGGTAAACTTTTCTGTGCTGCAGTGCAGATAAAGTTTAAAGACAGGCATTTTTTCCTAATAGCATCTCTAGTGGTATTTTTATTTTCCCTGTGCTTCCCTGATTCCCAGAACATGACCTTTGTCTATTTCTGTCTTTTGATGATTATGGGCATGAAGAGACTTAGAGGGGAAAAGATAATTGCCCTGGGCCACAGGAATAAGTAGTGACTAAAGTGTATAGAGAAGATTATACATCTTGAAATCTACTTTGCCCTGGCACCATCATTACTGCTGCCACTACCACCCCATGGGGTAAGGGAGCTCACTTATTTCTGAAAGTAGTTAATAACAAAACAAGGCTCAAAGGAAAAAAATCATTAAAAAAATAACAAAAAAAAAGCCCTACCCATTCCACCTTATTCTATTCTTGGCTAAAGAGATTTGCCACTACCAATTTGCATTCATTATATTTGATTTATATACCTACGCCTAATCGTCCAATTGTAGTCTACCTAAAAACTGTGCCTACAGCAAAACAGTTAGAATTTGTGCCCCTAGCATAACTGTAGCCAGGACTGACTTGGGTTCTGATAATGTCAACATACTTAAAATTGCATTGACTGTATTATAGGCAAGTCCAAATGCCACATAGGCGAAATACCAGAAGAGAGAAATAACTTGAGAATGGTTGATAGTTTGCTTATTTTCTTATTCTCTTGTGTTAAAAATGTTTTTGATGGTGGGAATGTGTAGGCACAAGAAGACTATAGTTTTCAGAGATTAGCACTTAGGGAGACTTGATATCAGGGGAAGCTTTTTGCTTCCCTGTAAAGGAAAATTAAATATTTCCAACCTTCTTTGCTTAATCAATATTGATCTGGAGCATAGACTTTTTTTTTTTTTTTAAATTAATGTAAGCGAGCTGGCAAATACCCCTATGAAGTGCCGCCCAGCCTGAGTTGGAGACCTTTCATGCTAAACGTTATGGAGTGGAGGGACTGGGACAAGCCAGGCTGGCCGAGACAGGTGGTAGGCAACAGGGCAATAGGAGTCGTTTCCTCTGCAAAAGGAACATACATTTCAAGAGGTCAGCATCTAATGTCTACTTGCCTCGTGGCTTCTCAGTCTGTCCTTCTACCTCTGATCTACACTGGAACTGTCTTACCCCTTAGATAATTCATAATTTCATCTTTCCTACATTCTCTTTCCAATCCCATGCAGGAGTAGTGCTGTTGCCTTATGAATAAGAACTACAAGCACTAGTGACACAAAGGTCATACCTCATGGGCGAATATTTTTTGTCGTTTTGTTGTGTCTTGCCTCTGTGAGGCTGTGTCTTCAGAAGCTCTTTCTTAGATTTTCTGATTTTCCTGGATGACTACTAACTGAATTTTTAACCCGAGACCTAGTGAGACTTGAACATCTTTGGCTGATGGATACGAATCCTTGTTTCAGCAATGGTAGTAGAAAGCTCACAAGTCCACCTCCAACTTTAAGAATCCTGTCCATCGTCCAAGTCTAAGAAAGTCAAGAAGATATCAAATACTCAAATTCACTGGCAGAGTGTCTGGCAATAAGGAATTGTGAACAAAAATAAAAGATACATAGACCAATTTTAGAGCGGCTCGAAATCTTTCCAAATTTAAGAAAATAGACGAGGTACTCAAACACACGCAAGGACACTTTAAAATAATTAATTCACTCAGATTCTCTATGATGAACTAAAAGGGCCATCCTAGACTATTCCTAATAAAGCAAATTCCACTTATGTTGATGGGTTATTTTAAATACCTCTTCCCTTTTCAATAATCTTATACAGATGCAAATAGTGTGACATTAATAAGCTACCCCTTATGTAGGAATTCTGCTTGTTTAATTTATAGATATCTTAAATTGTGATCCATGTCCTAAATCACTTACTCTCTGTGTGTGTTCCAGGATTTCTACCAGACATACAGTTCAATCACATGTCTATTTTAATATCATTTACAGAAAGAAGAATAAGAAAAAAGGTTTGAAGAGTAAAATCCTAAACCACACAATTTCTTCAGGATGAACAAATCAACAAGTAGTTTCCAAGTCAGGGAAATGAGAGCGATCTTAAGAATGGCCGAATAAAGTACTGGATTTGTTTCCAAGGTCTTTTAGCTGACCCTGTTAAAAGCAGCAAGTGGGAATTGAAAAACAAATGATTAGAAAGAAAGAAGTAGGAGCTCAATCCCCCACAGGCCTGGGTCAGTAAGTATGCAGGATCAACAAATTGAAGTAGATGCTCATGACTTTTGTATTTAGTCAATTGTGAATCCCTAGTGCTTGAAACTGGGAGTGAGGAGGAAAACAAACACCAGCGAAATGCCACAGTCCACCTAAAATGCTGCGTCTGTCCTTGGAGTTTCCAGTGAACCCTTCTGGGCAAAGAAGGCCTTCCTTTCAAAAGAGCATTACTATATAATGGAGTCTATTCAGTTCTCCACAGCAGGGTAAAGAACACAATATTAGTGCCATATCATTTTCCCCCATTGTCTACGAAATATTTGAAGTGGAAATGGCTTCTTTCAACACCAGGGACCATGTGGGAAATGACCTGTGCGCAGGATAAGTTGACAGGCACAGTGGGGAATTTCATTACACCTTAGAATTTGACTGGCATGAGCAGCTCACTCTAGGCTCTCCCTAACCTCTTGGCAAGTGCTTGGAATTGAATCTGTAAATGTTAATCAATATTTCAGGCCTATTAAATAAAGAAAGGCATTGTGAAAATCAAAGTACTAATGGCCAGTCTGGTTCTGTGAGGGTCTGTTCAGCTGTCAAAAGCATGAGATCTAGCAAGAGAAAATATATTTTAATAAAATTCTTTCAAATTTATATAAAACACAGTATCTTTGTTCTACCACAGTACATATAATATCAGTGCCTCAGAATACTCAAACATGTTAAACAGAAATAAACTTTTTCTTTCTAAAAACACTAGGAACTAATGTCTCGTAAGCATACCAAGGGAAAACATAAAATAACCCTTTGAGATAATCTTTCAATAATTTAAAATTTTAGCAAATAAGCCATGTCACACCATCCATTACCAATCTCCTCCAGAACAGTAAAGTCCAGGCACATGAAGAGTTAGATTTTAAACACAAAAGTATAAAAAGCATTAAAATAAAATATATCCCTGGTGCTGAGGATGTTTTCCTAAGGAAGATAAAAAAATGGAATCCATGATGGAAAAAAAAACTGAATTATAAAAATAAGAAATTTCTTTACAAAGAAAGAATCCATAATAAAGTTAAAATCATACATTATTGTGAGAAAAAGTATTTTAAAAGGAGACATCAACTGAAGGAATTAAACCCAAAGATGTAAATAATTCTAATTAATCAAATGAAATACTACTATGGCTAAAGAAAAAAATAAGCAAAGAAATAAGCAATTAATATAGAGAAATGAGTTAAAATATGAGAAAATATTAATAAAAATTTATCATAACAATGAATACAATTTATATTTATTTAATAGGCAAACATTCAAGTTACTAGTAATATCCATTGTTGGTAAAGACAAGAAAATGGACAGTTGAGTAACTATTGGTATAAAAGTAACTGGTGAAGCACTGGAGGACTATTAGGAATTAAAACGTCCATAGCATTCCTATTAATAATTTCATTCCTAGGGATCTATTTTATGACAAACACACACATATGAGCAAAATTCATGCATGAAAGATTTATTGGATGAAAACTACGTGTTCGGCTCCTCATAAAAGGTACAGATACAGAAGAAAATACAGAAGACATACACAGCAGAAAATACAACAAACACAAATCTCTGCCCTGCCTGGGTGGAACAGGCAATAAACAAAACTAATTAGTAAGACACATATATTGCATATAATATATCATGGAGTAAGTAATTAAGGAGAATAATGATATAGGGATTGAGGTTCGTGTGTTACAACTTTAGATATGATGATCAAGAAAGGCCTCACTGTCATACTACTTGAAAAAAAAAACATTAAAAAAAAGAACAAAAATAAAAAAAATAAAAAAAAAGAACAGCCCATGTAGATATGGAATGACTGAGCATTCCAGATATAGAATGTGATACAGATAGAGAAGCTAAGCCTGGAATCTGCTCACAATGTTCAGTGAGCATCAAATGCAGCTGAGTGAGGAGAAACAAAGGAGATGAGTCAGAGAGACAATGAAAAGTCCAGACAATGCAAGGGTTGTCTGTCATTGTCTGGATTTGGCTTTATTCTGAGTGACACAGGGAGTCCAGGCATGGTTAGGGTCCTACAGGGTCAACCTGACTACTGTGTTAAGGGAGCCTGAGAGGCAAGAGTAGACCCAGGGAAATTGTCAGGAGTTGAGTGGATCGTCTCTGCGTATCTGCTCCAATACTGCAATAGAGAAAGAAAAAAAGAAACCAAAAATTCATGAATGTTGTCTTACAGATTTAGCTAAATTATGATACTGTAGAATGTTACATGGCCACTAAAAAATGAGATAGATTTAGACTAATTCACATACTAAATCCTCAAGACACATTATTGAGTGAAAAAAATGTATTCACATTGATTTCATCTAAAAAAGAAAGGAAAAAATATATGTGTTTATCTCTACATTAGTAATGAAGAACTTTCCAGTTACATACACAACCAAAATGCGGAAGGGCAAAAGGAGTGGATGTTTACATTTCACTTTATGCACATTGTTCTTGGATCTTGTATAAGAATCTGTTCATTATTATAATGTGATTTTACATATCATAACTTTTGGCTAAATAGACATTTTTCTCAAGAAGACATACAGATAGCCAACAGGTACATGCTCTAAAGATGTTCAGTATCACTAACCATCAGGAAAATAATCATCATTTCACCCCTGTTAGAATGGCTACTATCAAACAGACAAGAGGCAACAAGTGTCGGGGAGGATGTGAATAGGGGACTCTTGTTGGAGGGACATTGGAACATTGTTGGAGGGAATGTAAATTGGTGCAGCCACTGTGGAAAACAGTATGGAGGTTCCACAAAACAGTTAAAAACAGAACTACCCTATGACCCGGAAACTCCATTTATGATTATTTATCTGAAGAAATTGAAAACACTACCACAAAAAGATCTATGCAACCTTCTGTTCACCCCAGCACTACTTACAATAGCTAAGATAGAGAAACAACCTAAGTGTCCGTGGATGGATGAATGGATAAAGAAACTGTGAGATTAGGTACAGATATAGACACAGACACACACATACAATGGAATATTATTGTCATTAAAAGAATACAATCCTGTCATTTGTGTAAGATGGATGAAACTTGAGGGCATTGTGCTAGCTGAAATAAGGTAGGCAAAGACAAATACCTTATGATCTCACTTATATGAGGAATCTTAAGACAACAGCATATATAAATTGGTGGGTTGCCAGAGGTGGAGAGTGGGGGATGGTCAAAAGTGTTGAAAAGAGTCAAAAGTTCAAACTATCAGTTATAAAATAAGTCATCGAGATATAATGTACAACACAGTGACCGTATACTTCACACTGTATTGCATATTTGACAGCTTTTAAGAGACTCATCTTAAAAGTTCTCATCTTAAGAAAAGAGAACCTTGAAACTATGTACAGCAATGGATGTTAACCAGATTTATTGTGGTGTTCATTTTGTAATATATATATAAATGTCATATCATTATGTTGTACACTTGAAACTAACAGTATTATATGTCAATTATATCTAAATAATATAAGTGAATGAATAAATAAATAAGCTTTCAAAATGGGAATAAAGGAAATCATGAATGCAATACATCTTTCTGAGTGGGACCGCTAAAATGTTATTTGCATCATATATTTGAAATTAAAATGTCTTTATCTGTTCCATGATACAGGAAATATTCTTAAAAAATATGACATCTTTTATTATTATTTAGCTATTATAAAAGAATTCTAAAGAAGAGAAGCAATCTCTAAAAGCAACAAGGCTCAAAATATAAAGAGTTTCGTATACCTTTGTATGCATTCTGAATTGCTAATGGAGAACCAGAACAGAAAAAGAATATTTCACACAGCACAATTCTTTAAACAGATGGGTAACTACAATCTAGGTCAACTTTCTAGGTGGCTTTTTTTAAAGTGAAGTAATTTTAGTACCTCAATTGGGCTATGATAAAAAAAAATGTGAAGGAATGCACCTGTTGTGAATCAAGTCAACTTTTCCTGAGTGGGATCTTCCAAAGCACAGGGACATTCAGTTGGACACAGAAAAATCCAAAGTGACAAATTCAATTCAGCATTTGACACTACCTTTTAGATATTTCAAATAGAAGTTTGGAAATGCATAATATTTGAGAGCTGGTTAGGAGAAAAAAATATAGGTAGGATTTCCATCACATACTTTGGAAAAATAATTCAAAAGATAAAAATAAAGTATTAAAATTACTAGAATAAGATATATGTTAATATTCATATAATTTTGATGTGGGGGAAGTGCTCCTTTTCCTGACATCAAAGTAAGAGACTAAAAAAAAAAAAGGACATGATAGTTTTGATTAAATGATATTTTAGGGGATGCCTGGGTGGCTCAGCAGTTGAGCATTTGCCTTTGGCCCAGGGCATGATCCTGGAGTCCAAGGATCGATTCCCACTTTGGGCTCCCTGCAGAGAGCCTGCTTCTTTCCGTACCTGTGTCTCTACCTCTCTTTCTGTGTCTCTCATGAATAAATAAATAAAATCTTAAAAAATGATATTTTAAGATGTGTAAAATATAAACAATAAAAGACTAAGAAACTGTAATATGAATAAAATGAACAAATAGCTTTAATATACAATGTGTTCTCACAAAACAAGAAAAAAATGGGTAATCCAATAGAAAAAAACACACTTAGGATATTAGCAGGCAATTTACACAAACATGAAATCATGTAAATAGATAATCAGTATATTTAAAGGATTGAACTGAACCAGTAACAAAATGCAAGTTCAAACAAGCTACGCTTTTACAGCAGCAAAATTAACGTGTGGGTGCATGTGTGTGTGTGTGTTAGAGAGAGAGAGACACACAGAGACAGAACATAGTATCTCACAGATCCACTCTCCTTAACAGGATAATCCTCTTAACAGGGTAATCCCACCAAATTCCCAGCATGCTCACCCCTCCCAATGAATGAATGAATGAATGAATGAGTCATTTTTCCTTGTTCCTAACTTCCTCACCTGCTACTACCCTATCCTATTTTCTCCACCCTTTGCTGAACTTCTTGAAAAGCATTCCTCTTACTGGACGTTTTTCTTCCTTGAATTCTGCGGCACCACATACTCCTGGTTTTCCTGTCACAGCTCTGGTATTGTTTTCTCTCTCCTTTGTTGGCTCATTGCCTTTACCTGGCCGCCCAGTGCAGGAATTCCTCTACACTCAGTCGTTGAGTCCTTTGTCTCTTCTCCCTGACGTGCTCGCTTTCAGCCAACTCAGCTTCATGACAACCAAAAATTACAGATGACTCTTACCTTGTACATGTTCAGTTTCTGAATGTCCAGAACTGTGAACTGGTAGGACAAAACTGCATGCTTAATATTTTCACTTGGATATCCCAAAGATGTTTTGACTTCATTTGACAAAAAAAAAAAAAAAAAAGGTTAAGTGATCTTTCATCTTCCAATATTATCTATTTCAGTGCATGACAACCACTCAGTTATTGAGAGCCAGAAATTTAGAAGTCATCATTGGTTTCTCTCTTGACTACCTGCATCCAATCCATCACAAAATCCTACGGTTAAAAAATGGATCATAAAGTCTCTCAAATGTCTTTTCTACCTTCATCACTATTACCATAGCCCAGCTACTAACAACCCTTACCTCGAGTGTCACAATAGCCTAACTGATTTCCAGTGCATTCCTTCATGTGCTATGCTAGTACTGAATGATGGTATCAAAATATGTATCCCAGCAGGTCACCTCTAGCTCCCAACTCCCACTTCAGCATCACTACTGTTTTTAGAATAGATAACAAATTTCCTGACATGTCCTCTAAAGCTTTAGGTAGTCTGGTTCCTACTAAGCCATGTGCCATGCCACGTTTTCTTGAGGTCAGCTATTTCCTACTTATGACTTTCAGACTGGCACCATCAGTATCACCTGGGAACTGGTTAGAAATGCAAATTCTCAGGTCCTACCTCAGCCTACTAGGTCAGAAACTCTGAGGAGTGAGGGAGGAGGCCCAACAGCATGGGTTTAACAAGCCCTCCAGGAAGTTCTGATGCATGACAGTTTAACAACCACCGCTTCAGATCCGTGTTCCATGAACAGTGGCCTTTTCTCTTCCTGGCATTGACCATATTTCCTCTTACCCTAGGGCTTTTGCACATGCTGTTTTCTCTGTCTGATAGTTTCTTGTCCCCTCCTCTGTCCTTTCTAATAGTTCTCTCCTATTTTTCTTTCTGATCACAACACATTTATGCTTGCTTACCTGGCAAACTTCCCTTTCGTACTTTTCTCAATATCTTTTGTCTCTTTTTCATAACACTCGCCACAATTTTAACTTTAAGTATACACTTTTGGGTGATTGTGTGACTATTTTCTGTCTCCCTCCAATAGAATGTAATCCAGTGATGGCCTAACAGTTTCTGTTTATTGCTTACCATTGCTCTTGAAACATTTGATACATAGCTTGGTGCAAACTAAAAATACCAATAAATTTTTTAAATGAATGAATACTGGTTTATAGATTGACATGTCTATGGACCTAAACATTTTTAGTATTCTATCCAGACGACTGAACATATTCTTTATATATTTTTGCATTTATATTCAAAATTTAAATACTATCTTAAGGGAGCATAAATACAACTTATAAAACAATCAAATATACTGAAGGGGGGAAAGGAACAATACATTTTGAGTACAGGTTAAATGTTCATAATCCACTGTGATGGTTCATTTCATATGTCAGCTTCACTGGACACAGACATGGGATGCTCAGATATCTGCTTAAACATTTTTCATGGGATTTTCTGAGAGAGTGTTTCTAGAGAGATTAACATTTGAATTGGTGAGCTGAGTAAAGCAGATGGCTTTCCCCAGGGAGAGTGGGCATCATCCAATCTACTGAGGACTTGGATAAAAAGAACAAGAAGTTCAGGAAGGTTGAATTCACTCTGTCTGACTTCTGAAGCTAGAATATGCTTCTGCTTTTGCCTGGTTTTCAGGCGTACTATTGCTCCACTGGCTTTCCTGGGCCTCTAGCTTCTCAACCTCCACAATCATGAGACAAACCCTATAATAAATTTCATATATATACTGTTTCTTTGGGGAATCCTGGCTAATATGATCACTCCATGCTACTGAATTTGACTTACATGAAATGATTATTAACTACATATTTTTCAGCTGAAGCTATTGCCTTTATTGTCTTCCCAATGAAATTAAAATTTAAATGATTTAATACTTTGTAAAACTTCACTGATGCATTTACATATACACAAAGGAATATAGTTAAGAATATATTAGGATTATAATTACGTATATAAGATTATGTATATATAACTATATATATATGTATGTATACATATATACACACACAAAATTAAGAGCACAGATTCTTCTAACAGCATCCACATAAAGGAACAGATTATTACAGCATCCCAAAAGACCCCTTCATGATACTCACAGTCAGTGCCCACTGAGGATAAACACTATCCTTGATTATTAAGTTTATATTGGCTTTACCTGTTTTTATACACTTTGTATAAATGGAAACAAACACTATATCCCCTTTAATGTCAAACTTGAACAGTATGTTTGTTAGGTTCATTCATACTGTTGCATGTAATTCTAGGTCATTCATTCTCAGTGTCAAATAATAGTCCATAGAGAATAAACAATATTTCTTTATTCATACTACTATGGGGCTCTTTAGTAACTTTAGGTTAGGACCTATTAGGATCAGTGCTTTCTTGAATATTCCACATGTGTTTTTTTTTAATTTTTAAAGGTTTTATTTATTTATTTATGAGAGACACAGAGAGAATGAGAGGCAGAGACACAGGCAGAGGGAGAAGCAGGCTCCGTGCAAGGAGCCTGACGTGGGACTTGATCCCAGGTTTCCAGGATCACGCCCTGGGCCGAAGGTGGTGCTAAACCACTGAGCCACCCGGGCTGCCCTCTACATGTGTTTTGATGAAGATTTTCACTGATTTCTATCGCTTGTATAGCTAGGACTGCAATTACAGAGTCATAGAATATGCATATGCTTAGTTTTGGTGGATACCATCAAACATATTGGCAAAACAAATGTACCAATTTACATTGCATACTCATGAGCAATTTGAGTCCTAGCTGTTCCACATGTTTGCTAACATTTCTATTTTCCAATTTTTAAATTTGGCCACTGCTGTGAGTGGTAGCATAGTTTCAATTAGTGTTTCTCTGATGAATCATAAAGTCAAGTGTCTTTTCAACATGTAATAGGATTTTAAATACTGAATTCAGCATTCCAGGATCCAGTCTTACAAGTGAAAACAATGAATTTAATAGAATACAAATTCACTAATTTTAAAATCACCAATTTCTTAAATGTACATGTGGAGAAAATATAATCTGAATATGTATATTGGTATATGCATATATGCAGACACGTGCACACAAGCACACTCACTGCATTTTGAAAAAGATCTTAAAATAGTCTATTTTTTAAACCAAGACCTTTTATGGTTCACCATTTCATTATTTCCAATAGTGTCAGTTCAGTAAAATGATTTCTAACATTGAAATTCTCAAGAACTTTGGCAATGACACCATCAGAAAAGACAGCATCTATTCACTTGAAAAATTCCCAATGAAAAGGGAATCACTGCTGTCTTCTCTGCTATAATTCTAGGGAGTCTGAGGCAAATATCCCTTCTCATTTAGCCCTGTTTTAGACACCTCATCTTTTATGGCCTCTAGGCAAACTCCAAGATTTCTTTTTTATTAGGCTACTGAAATTAAACTAATATTGTGGGTTGGAATCATTCTCAAAACTATAACGGGCACTAGTAAACTAGGGCAAAACTGTTCAGGTGACACTGGACTATTAGGTGGGGGCTGACACGCATTTAGACTGATTTCTTAGTTGTCATTAAAATCTGCACTTGGGGAATTATTGTATAGATGGGCTAATTTTTCTAACCATTCCCTGAGAAAATAAAAGCTTTCACTCTTCTACTCATTAATATGAAGGCTGCAAATGCAGATGGGAAAATGTTTTCCAACTGCATTGTCTAAAGGAATTCAGGATTCACTATCACCATTCCAGTTGAGGCCCTTACTCTTACCTGAAAAACACAATGGCTTTCTCCTAGTTCTTCTCATTTCTGGTCACTCATGGGCCACATTCACCCCACACATCTCTGCTAGATTAATCTGCAATCTCGATAGCCTCCCCCAGGGACTTCCAAGCTATTGCAAGACACTTCCAATGTGCTCCAGTATATTTCAACAATTGCTGCTCAGTGTCCTCAGTTTAGTCTGTAAATATATCAACAGACTTTTCACCAGTATTCTCAATTTCTTATTTTCTTTATTTTTTTGTTTTAAGATTTATTTATTTAAATGGGAGGAGGGTCAGAGGGAGAGGGAGAGAGATAGCACAAGAAGACTTCCTGCTAAGTGTGGAGCCCAACGCAGGGCTTGATCTCACACCATGAGATCATGACTTGAGCCAGAACCAAGAGTCAGATGCCTAACTGACTGAGCCACTAGGCGCCTTTTGATTTCTCTTTTTCTACTGAAAGATACTATGAACACCTGTCTGGAGGTCAAATTGAAGGTTCTTTTAAGGCAATATCCAATACCATGTTTTCCAATAACCTTGCTGGATTTTTCCAAATGATTAAAATCTCATGCTTTATATTTAAATGGGGTTTTTTGTATATATATACCTCATGAAATTTGTCATATTTTACTTAGCTTGATAGTTATTTTCTAGACTGTTCAAGTTTCCTTAAAACTCATTATCCCAACCACCTTTATAATGGTTCAACACATTTTACTACTCTACAAAATCCTCACCAAGAGACTAAGACATTTCAAGACATATCCTAGGCTTCTTATTCATTCTTACTATAAAGACTTCAGTTCATATTTTTGTTATTTTTTAAAATATTTATTTTAATATAATCTTTGGTACACACAAAGGAATAAATGGAAGTCATAAAAGCTTAATACTAAAATGAGCACCCACGGACAGGTTAAGAATTAGAATTTTATCAGTATCTTTCTTTTTCTTATATGCTTCTCCCATCCATAACCCACTTTCTTTCCAGAGGTATACATTATCCCAACTTCTGTAAATATCATCCCTTTGTTCTTATTATCAATTTAGTAACCATGGATCGGTCTTGAAATAATATAATATTGGGATCCCTGGGTGGCGCAGCGGTTTAGCGCCTGCCTTTGGCCCAGGGCGCGATCCTGGAGACCCGGGATCGAATCCCACGTTGGGCTCCCGGTGCATGGAGCCTGCTTCTCCCTCCGCCTGTGTCTCTGCCTCTCTCTCTCTCTCTCTCTGTGTGTGTGACTATCATAAATAAATAAAAATTTTAAAAATAATAATAATATAATATTTAGTCTTGATATTCTTGGAGTTCATACAAATGGAATCAAGTTTTATTTGCTCTTTTGCAACTTGCATCTTATACTCCATTTCATGGATCATTGGGGGGTCATTGTTTCATTGTTTTACTCTTGTTTGGATCTGGAGGTCAATTCTACTTTTCTGAAGTTACTGTTGATGGTCGTATGGCATTCATTCTTCTATGTATCTTTGACCTGCATGCTTAAGAGTATCTCTAGGATATTTATATACCCACACATAAGTAGTGAATTACTGAATTACATGGTAGTGTTCACACTTAAAGGATAATGTCACATTGTTTCACAAGTGCCTGTACCAATTTTAAACTTGATCTGCTATTTATGAATGCACATGGACCCATATCCTCTCTAAAATATAAAGTTATTAAATGTCTTAATTTTGCCAATTTTCATGGGTATAAAATGGTATGCATTTGTGGTTTATATTTTCTTTTACTAGACCACTTTGAGTATTGCCTCTACTTTATCATTTCTCTTCCTGGCATCCCATTATATGTTTATTATTGCCCTTATACCTGGGCAAGCAGGGTTTATAATCTAGGTTCCATGCATCAGGGAGCTCTGTGCTTTAGAGTATTTTCCTTAAAATTTTCTAAATCCTCTGTGGCCATGCCAACCGAGCCCTAAGCTTGGCTTGCAGGGACTTCAATCTTTGTTTCACTCCTTTGAGGCACTCTCTGGCTCTTTACACCACATGTGGGTCAATCATATCCTCCAAGAAGCTCCAGAACTCCTGCTTATGGGGTTGTTCTGAGACTCTATACTTGGATGTCAATTTCAAAGGGATAGCTCAGTGAATTGACTGTTCCTGCTGGCTGGTGCAGTACTTCTTTTATGGAATCATGCCATATTGGGCTGCCAGATTGTACTGAAATATTCTCAGTGACTCTTATTCACGTTGGACATGGTACAAGTTCAAGATTCTGAATTATCAATGGTCCAATGCCTATGTAAATGGATGTGGACATCAGCCCACACTTGGCCATGTTCTAATTGGGGTACTATTTTCGATCTATGGCACCTGAGGGCAAAGGGAGTGTCAGCAGGTATCTGTTACTCTGTATATGCCTTATCACTGCAGTCAGAGAAGTCACTTGCCTCCTCCACGGACTCTGTGGCATGGGCAGGCAGTCTTCTGGACATGGCTGTTCCTATCTTTTCTGAGAGCTTTGAGAGCAAGCTTGCTTGCTTGCTTTGTTTATTTCTTTATTTAAGATTTTATTTATTTATTCATGAGAGACACAGAGACACAGGCAGAGGGAGAAGCAGGCTCCCTGCAGGGAGCCTGATGTGGGACTGAATCTCAGGACCCCCGGATCACACCCTGAGCTGAAGGCAGAAGCTCAACCACTAAGCCATCCAGGCAACCTGAAGATCACTGCTTTACACCACCAAGGGACATTTCTAGTTGTTGTTCTCTCTTTTATCAGATACTTGTAGTGACATCATACTTTCCTTGGTCTTTGTTTACGTCATCCTGGATGAGGAATGGATGTTTCTATGTGAATGAGGTGGATCCTCTTGCTTAGCGCACCAACCCCTTGTCTATCTCCCCTCCTTGGGCAGGGTGTAGAAGGCAGGGGAAGAGATTGCATTTAGGAATTTCTTTTTTTTTTTTTTAAGATTTTATGTATTTATTCGTGAGAGAGAGAGAGGCAGAGACACAGGCAGAGGGAGAAGCAGGCTCCATGCCAGGAGCCCAACGCAGGACTCAATTCCAGGTCTCCAGGATTAGGCCTTGGGCTGAAGGAGGCACTAAACCGCTGAGCCACCTGGGCTGCCCAGGGAATTTCTTGATTATGGTCCAAAGGGCTCAAGAAAAGACATGGCTAGATCTGTTGATCTAGGTTTATATGAAATTGTGAACAATGAATTTAACATAATCATAAAAAATTGTTAATATTTTCCTTCACAATCTGGGTAAGACTTGCATTAGTGGTTGTCATCAGTGAGCACAATAACAAACTCTGAGTCACTGAAAAAGTATTTATGAAAGGAACGATGAATACTATCAAGGATAATGGTGCAACCAGCATTCAATAAATGGTACTAGAGAGCTTCAGAGGCAAGGAGATCTGCATTGTTTCAAAACAATTGATTTCCAAAGAGCCAAAACAAAAGTTAGTATTCCTTCTTCTCAAAGCAGGAAATATAAAGTTAGCCAGGAACCACACATTTGATAAAAACAAGTATTAAGGGATGGTGCTCAGACCTCAACAGGAAGAGATGGTTCTGGATGCTGTAAAACAACTTCACATAAACTGATAGGATAAAAAACAAGTACCGATTATTCTAAATATTTCATTTATTCACTATGGGCTCATCAATTCTTTATTAAAATTTTAATCAAATTGATTATATAACAAGGGCTTCTCGCTCACACACACTTGCACACACACACATTTGCTGGGGCTCTACATATCCTAGGGAAATCCCTTTTTATATATTTTTGTTATATTTTTTATCTCTTATCTTCTGTTCTTCACTTTTTAATTTTTTCTCACATGCTTCACTATGGTTACTTCAATTTAGTTTTCAGATGTAGAATTCTCTTTTCAAAGTGTTTAACCTGATGTTAAAGTTTTCTTTTGATATCCTGTTTGGATACTGATAGGATATCCTAAGTTATTTCACTTTTTGGTTCAAGCATATCTATCTGTTGCTTTTTTGTTTGTTTGTTTTTTAAAGAGAGAGAGGTAGAGAAGCAGGCTCCCTGAAGGGAGCCCAATGGGACACTTGATCCTGGGACCCTGGGATCAGGCCATGAGCCAAAGGTGGACCCTCAACCACTGAGCCACTCAGGTACTCCTTCTCTATTTCTGGTTTATCCCCCCATCACCCTCCCCCATGGTGCAGATTTCAGGGTCCTAATACAAAGCCCATGAAGTTTTATCACAATCCACATTTTGGCTACCTCTATATTCAAACTTTTGCTCTTATAACACTGGGAATATGTCAAAAAGTTTCTCAGGGGTGCTCAGATACTCACTGATCTTTTCCAGATTGGCAAACATCCCCAGAGGAAGAAGCATCCCCAAATGTCAAACTTGCTTCTCTGGATCTCAACTGTCTTCTCCTAGATCTTGGCTTAGAGAACAGTTTCTAGGTTTATTTAGTGGGAGAATTGTTCCAAATTCTGGGCCCATCATTATAAAAAATAGAAACCTTTATTTCATTTCTAGAAAAAGCTTGGGGAGTAGGTTTTATTCTCTCTAGCACAATCCATCAAGCACTGAAGCTCAGATTTTTAAGTTACTTGCCCGAGGTCACACAGCAGTAAGTGGCAGAGCCATGACTCAAACCATGTTTTTAGATATTTGTGTGCTTTTCTATAAACCTTATTCCTATAATACTTTACGTGCTCATTCCTTTAGTTAACCATGTATGTATGCAACCTTACCACTAGACTTTGTCAGTTTTCTAAATTGTTGTCACCCTATTACATATCTTTATTCCATGTCTGATTTACATTTTTGCTCCCTTTTGCAGTTTTTATGATGTGCCCATTGTGAGGCTGGCAGTATGCAAGAAAAAACATCTCATAAAGTGCTAGATCCACAATAATGCCAATAAATGTTTCTTGAATGATTATGTTAATAAATGCAGAGGATAAAATATAATGATGGAATCATTAATTTAGAAGTTTTTCTGATTCTGTGGTTGGTTTTTTCAGATATATTGATTATCCATTGTGAGGTCAGGGAGGAAAGTTAAAGCAAGAGGGAGAACTGGCCAAGAGGGGCAACAATTAAATCACTGGACCTTAATCTCTCACCAATGACAAAATTAGTGGAATACGTATTCCCACAGGTCTTAATGGACACAAAAATAAACTTGTAGACAAAATTATAAATTCTGAAATTGTGTCAAATGATGTCAAAATAATTGGTTGATTCCATCAGCTCAGTGCACCATTCTATCAATGCAACTTAAACCTCCTAATAGAGAGTTTTACTTATTTTGCTTTACTTGCAGCAACTGCTTTGGTCCTCTGTGTTCAAAGCTGAAAAGTTTAGTGTAATATTCATAATATTGGATACAACTTAATAATTGTTATATAAAAATAATGCATTTTTAAAAATTCAACTAATTTTTACCCTTTGTAAGATGAAGCTTGTGGGGAAAATATGTGTGGCTCAAATTTTTGTCATAAGACTCCTCTATTTTTCTGGTGAACCTAAACTCCTTTCTCCTAAGCATTTCAAAGTAATGCATCCTGCTTTAAAAATCAGGCTTTGTCTAATTGCAGATTTTCATTATATCCTTTTAGTTTGGTGTTGTTTTCTGCTCTACTCTTTTCTCTTACTTTTGTTTTCCTTCTTTTCTTTTTTAAACACACATTTTTCCTTCCAAGATTTACTCACCAACACATCACCATGTAATTCTTTATAAGTGTTCTTTGTTGCTTCATTGAATATTTGCACTTGTGGTTTTCTTAATAAAACAAAATACAGAAATTCAGAAAGCTCTAAGAAGAAAGAATGAAAAATATCAGTATGAGAGTATTTTGTATATAAAGGTGATGAATTTCTCAATTAAGGGATACTATATTTTTAGAGAAAGCTAAAAATGAGAATAATTCATTTGCAAAATGTACCTTGGTTTTATTCTAAATTTTAGCAAAGCTTTGAATGAGCTGGATTTATCTGACTCTTTATCCATCTTTTTTCCATATCACTTGCAGCAATGATATTCAAAGCGGAGGGTGTTCATCCTACTGTGTGTACAAGGTGAGTCATTGGTGTGCAGAAGGCAAACATGAGAATGTCTTTTCATATTTTTATCTTTCATCTCATCCTTTAAATTTTTGTATCTTCTCTATATTGAATACCAGAGAGTACTGCATCTTTGTTCAATAGATTAAAAAACCTAAATATCATGAAAACCATTTCACTTGGGTAACCTTCAGAATGAAGGGTTAGTTGTAGAATATTAATATATTTGGTGAAATTGTTTAAATACCATAAGAGGTTTTGTGTCTATGTAGGAAGAATATTTTTTTGACTTCAAAAAGCTGTCAGTGGAACTCTGATAATGACACTTACTGTCAAACTTATCATGCCTCAATTATGTTAACACCTTCTTTTGAAGTTTTCTTTTTAACATGAAAAACACAATTTATTATAAAAGGTCTCTGCATAAGCTGAAAGTATTCAAAGGCCTAGAATAGGCTGATCTTAAAAGAACTGTAGGCAGAAAAAACTTTATATTCATACTGTGAGCAACTTAGTTTCACTTTGCTGTGAGAATAAATCATAAGAAAAAGTGCAACTTGAAGGATGTGAAGCCATTGTGAAAAAAATTTACAACATCTGAATCAATCTTTTGAGGCTCCCTGAAAATCCTTTCCAACTCTCCAGTCAGAAGATCCTTCTGGCTCCTCAGACGTTTTACTCGTCCAATCGTAGTCGGTATGCTTGTACCTTCTCTGTTTTATGCATTATTCTTGGTCTTTGCTTTTCAAACTTTCTATGGCTGCACACCGTTTGTTCTTTTCTTGTTCTCCAAGACATCTACCAGATGTGGGTGAAGACAGACTCTTTCATCATTGCTGTGTTTTCAGATTTCTTCCTCCTCCAAATCTTAATGCTCAAGAGGTTGAGACTATTGGTTACACTTAGATCTAAGTATTTTTGACGACTTGTACTTATCTATATCTATTAATGCCCATGAGCCATGGATGTTCACCCATCAGCACTGCTCACTTCATGGAACTACTTGCTATAGGGTGAATCTGTTTGTCTGTACGTGTGTTGTTACCCTTTTCTCAAAGTAATTCATGTTGCCCAAGAAGATTGTATGCACTAACTTCCCAGCCTTTCCCTTCTCTTCACCTCCAATTATGGTATTCCTGCTCTTTACTCTTCCTTGGACCGCATTGATCATGAATACTTCTTCTCTATGAATCCTGTTTTTAATCTTGCTGGCAAATCTGCATCATCTCCTTTCTTATGTGATTTAAGAGGAATGTAGATATGTTAAATATGAGAAGCTATTCCTCAAGCAAAGACTACTATACCCTTAATATACTCTGAGTTTAGAGAACAAATATTTATAAAATTGTATTGTCCTGTATATCTGTTGTTGTGCTATAGATTATACAAATGTATTTTTGGCCTCCTGGTCCAATGCTTTGTGATACTCTCATTTATGTCGGGCATAAGTGAATTTATGCTAAAAATGTATCATATGTCATAAATCTCTCCCCTGCTGGCATGTCATATCTACCCCGTGGTAAAAGGAGGAGTTGCGCATTTTTCAAAATAATTAAATTCTCTGACATTCCAATAAGCAAGCATTTATAAACTATTTTCCTGATTGAATATCCATTTTTCCTGTTGGTTAACCCCATTAACTTCTTGTAATTAGGGACTTCTGTTTTCTAGATGTCTACTTCAGGTGTTATTCTTACAGAACAGAAATGACAAATTCTTACCACAATCTTTCCTCTTGTATCATTATAGATATAATTAATCATGATACTCTTTCATACTAACAAAGACAGGTCTACAATACAATCTTGATGGAACCACTACTCGTTTATCAGAATGGCATGCAAATTAAAATTTATTTGACATCTTTGTCATAGACACTATATTTCTCCAAAAATGCATATCCTAAAAGTAAAAGTAGTATTTTCATTTGTAGGTAAGTGTGATTTACTTATTGCCATATTAAGAATTTTATTCATTATATCTTTTAAAAGATATGTTTTATATTCTAGGTTTGTAAATAAATTAGAAAGAAAAAAACAATAGTACATGTGCTTTCTGTATTTCTCATAGCCTTTGCTACACTTTATATCAGACTAGTCTGAAGAGATGGGAGTTTTAATTTTTTTAAATTTCCAACAATTAGACTGGGAGTGGGCTACCAGGTCCAATTTTTCTTTATATTCATTTGCACAGAAACAGAAAAAAAGAAGAAGTATTGGTGTCTCTTCTCAGTGTTGTCTTTTCCTATTTGTGTTCCTTCTTCCACATATATATTTAAAAAAAAAACAACTTCAAAACATAATTTGACAATCAGAAATGAGTTTATGGTGACAAATGCTAACAATGAGTCAATTCTTTTTTCCAGAGTAGGCGTATTTGCTTTAGGTTATATAGCTAAGACACTTAAAATACAGGAACATCTGATGGAAAAGGGCTACTGCTGTGTCATCTGGGACATGCTTTTATTTCAGCTTCCAGGAAAAATTATAAGTTAGAGGAGAATAGAGAAATCCTTTAACTTCTGGTTTTCCCTTTTAGTGAGAGCAATCATGGAGAAAATTATGATCATTATCTAGGACACTCATTTAGATAACACAACTGCAAGAAGCAGCTCGTTGGCACGTATTTTGCCTGAGAAAGAAAGGTTCCAGTGGTACCTACCATGTGACACTTTATGCTCTTCTCAAAGAAAAACATAGACAATCAAAACAGATTTTCAAAAGAAATTAAAGCAGTAAGGTCAGACTGTCCAAAGGACTTGAGAGTATTTCTGAGACTTGACATGTACTTGTACTTTTTCCTCTATGTTCTCCAAAAGAGAGGAGTAGGAAAGATTTAATTATGAATAAATCACCCAATGACCATGATTATGGATATGAGCAACCCAAAAGCACAATTTATTTCCATCTTGTCGAGTTTTAGGCTTTTAAGTTTCCTCCAACTTATTAATACTCGGTGGCATTGGTAACTCAGAAGACATGCACAAATGCTATCTATCTTTGTGAGATCAATCTTGGAAACTCACATCCTGAAAATACTCTTCTAGCTGGAAGTCAGTGGTGGTCTACGTCAGTTACATATTGCTATGTAACAAGTAACCCTAGAGCACAGTGGCTTAAAATACACAGATTTACTTTTTCTTACAATTCTGTGGGTTAGGAAATTGGGTAGGATTCATATTGGTACTAGTTATTCCCCACCTAGTATTAGCTGAGATCACTTACTCAGATACATTCAGATAGAAGCCAAGCAGGGCTGAAAATTCCAACGGTTTGTACTTCTGTATTCCACATGTTCACTAGGTATGTGTTCTCTATATATTTTTTTACCTTCTATGCTTCTGCAGTGGTGTAACCCTTATCTACCTTCCAAAAGCAATTTCCTCACTGTATTTCAAGCCGCACTAACAATTTCCTCACTTTTCCTGGAGCTTCCACTCACCCCCTTGTTATAAAGGCATTAGCACCTATTTTAGGACTTTGTTATGGCAGCAATCTATTTCTTGTACCAATTATTGTTTTATTTTTAGTTACGTCAATCTGAATAACAACTTAGAATCCTGGTGGCTTTAAAGAGTACAACAATGATTTATTATTTATTACATATCTTTTGTAAGGAACTCAGGGAGGGCTCTGGTGGTTCTTGAGAACCACTTGACAGTAGGGGTACTTCACTAGCTGCATTTAGATGGTGGTTGCATGAAACCAGAGGGTCCATTAAGGCATTATCTGGTGCCTCAGTGTTTTTCCATGTGTGCTCTCCATCTCTCTACCTCTTTTTTTTTTTTCAAGACTTTCTTTTATTTTTTAATTTTTTATAATATATTTATTTTTTATTGGTGTTCAATTTGCCAACATACAGAATAACACCCAGTGCTCATCCCATCAAGTGCCCCCCTCAGTGCCCGTCACCCATTCACCCTCACCCCCCGCCCTCCTCCCCTTCTACCACCCCTAGTTCATTTCCCAGAGTTAGGAGTCTTTATGTTCTGTCTCCCTTTCTGATATTTCCCACACATTTCTTCTCCCTTCCCTTCTATTCCCTTTCACTATTATTTATATTCCCCAAATGAATGAGAACATATAACGTTTGTCCTTCCCCGATTGACTTACTTCACTCAGCATAATACCCTCCAGTTCCATCTACGTTGAAGCAAATGGTGGGCATTTGTCGTTTCTAATGGCTGAGTAATATTCCATTGTATACATAAACCACATCTCTCTACTTCTTATCTCATTATTTAATAGCCTAGTTCAAGCTTCTTTCCATCATGGCAGCCTACTTCACCAAACAGTATAAGAACAAAAGCTGCTAAGCCACTTAAAAGCTAGCCACATTATGGCTAGCTTAGAAGCTGGTCATGATTCTAGGCCATGTTCAAAGGAAGGAAGTGGAATTCACATCTTGATAAGAAGAGGGGCAGAAATGTGCATACAGGGGTGGGAGACATTGACCTGGGGATAGTCAGAATCTGTCTACCACATGATCTAATCTGTATTGTGAAAGGCTCTAATTTCAGCACTTTTCAGCTGAGTGATTAATCCTTGTTAATATACCCTATTAAAAATTTGAATACTTTTTAGAACCAAAGGAGTGCCCAATATAGCACATTTTCTAGCATCTAAATATTACTATATGTCTGAGTAGTCTATGTGCAGAATTATACTTGCATTAAATATATATTTAATTCCATCAAAGTGTATTACTTGGAAGAATATAATCCTCTTTTCAAATCCCATTTCTTACAAAAGACTGGCTCCTGTGCTTCTGAGTCAGTTCAATTCAAAGCCACGCTTTTCTAGTGTCAGTGATAGCTTTCAATTTTATGTCAGAAATCCTTTTATTCACCTACTGGTCACCAACTCAAATTCTTAAAAGAGTTGCCACTCCTCCTTCAGAATTACAAAGTAACATAAATACTAGACTCTATGGAAGCTTAAGGGTAAAATACCAGATGAGGAATTTGGCAATTAAATTCCAATCTTACCGAAACTACAAATAAGCCTGTTACTCGGGGCCACAAATTCCTTGCCAGCCAGGTTCCACTCTTAAGTCCTAACTTCACACATTGTCAGGGAACATATCTTTCTCTTTGCAGAGACCTTGGTTTTGCTTTTTTCTCAGATTTCCCACCTATAATGACTCTGCAAACTTAAGTCCTGCTACTTATTTTTTTAATAGATCAATTTCCCCTTCTCTTCTCATCTCTCATGTTTCTCAAGGGTCTCCTACATTTTTCAAAGGAAAAAGCCCATAAGTGAGTTTTTTAAAATAAGAATCACTTATCTCAGAGATAAATTATTACTCTCCCATAGTGGCTGCTTTTAACGTTTGTTTTAAATGGCAAAATTGCCCTTCCCTGTAAAGATATGCTTGTATGAGGCAGATATAGATTAAAAGTATATACTTTTAGAAGGATTGGAAGTGATTCTCAACTTGAGATGAGGTAGAAGGGAGCATATTAAAAGCACCTTGGATATTCTCAAACTATATATAGCATTATCCTTACCTTGGAGGTTTGGAATAGGAGCAGGATACAGGTCCGAACTGACCACAGATTAAGGAATGCCGTGCAAATGAACCTGTTACCGTTGGATTATTGTTGAGTATTGTCTCCTCTGACTTGGGTATGTTTGGATAGAAATGTTTGAGTTCAGGATGAGCTAAAGAGGAGTTTGTGTATAATTCAAAAGTCAGATGTATGATTTAATTCTTATTACTTATTCAAATATTTATCATAATTATATTAATTATTAATATTAATTATTTAAATATTCATTAATCATAAGCCTCACAGCGCTCCTCTTACAAATAAATTACGTTACTGTAATTCAGGATGTACAAATGGGCCAGTGTGTATGTCTTTGATGGATGTACTAAGATTTGAACCTAGTTCTCTCTGATTTCAAAGCACACATTCTTTCCACAATAGCTAGATGGTCTGCTTAAAACATGCGTTCCTGTCCACTGCTCCCAGTAATGAACTAGGGAAGAGGGTGGAGTAGCTCTCTTTTTAGTTTCTAAGACCGGAGAGCCCCCTCTTCAAGGAGCTAGAAGCCTGCTCCTGGAGAGCAGTTTGCAGGGGAGGCTGATGAAGATGGAATTAAGAAGAGAACACATGAGGTCACATCTACTGTGGCAAGTTTCACCTGCTTCCATGGCAATGGGGAAGGTGCCAGAGAATAGAGGGATCAGAAACACTCCTGATTTGAAATCCTGTCTTAAGTCTCAGATGAGAAATAAAACATGAGTTTTGCAATAGGATGCATTCCAGTGAGCAGCTATCATCTAAACAATAAATGTTCCCTTTTCTTCCATCCTTCTTTAAAACTTTCATTGAGATATAATATTGTTGGCGTATTCACCATGTTGTACAACCATGTTGTATAACCATCACCACAACTAACTTTAACATTTTCTTTTGGTCTCCCTTAAAAAAACCTATACCTGTTGGGTGCCAATTCCATTTCCTCCCCCAACCCCTCCTCTCATTTAGTAGCAACCAGTAACCTATTCTCTTTATATATTTGCACATTCTATATATTTTATACAAATGGCATCATACAGTATGTCATGGCTTCTTTCACTTAGCACAATGTTTCTGAAGTTTAATCACATTGTAGCATAATTATTTCATGCCTTTTTATCCCTAAATAATATTCCGCTGTATAAAAATTCAATATTCATACACCAGTTGATGGAAATCTGGGTTTCTAGGTTCTGCCTACTGTGAATAATGCTCCTGAGAACATTAATTTATGGGATTTAAAAAAAAGATTATATTTATTTTATTTTACAGAGAGAGCAGGGAGAGGGGCAAAGGGGGAGAGAGTCTTAAGCAGGTTTCTTCCTGAGTGTGGAGCTTGACGTGGGGTTCAATCTCACATCCCCTAGGTCATGACCTGATCCAAAATCAAGAATTAGATGCTTAACCAAGTAAGTCACCCAGGTGCCCCTCATTTACAAGATTTTATATCAACATATGTTTTCTCTTCTTTCCAGTGACTACCTAGGAGGGAAGCTGCTAGGTCCACATTATTGAACAATGTTGCTACAAACATTCATTTTGTAAGCATTTATATATATATGTTTTCTTTTCTGGAGAGGTATGTACCCAGCAGTGTGATTGCTGAGTCAAATGTTAACTCTACATTGGACTTTCTGAAGAATGACCAAACTGTTTTCCATAGCAGCTGCACCAACTTATATTCCCACCAGCCATGTATGAGAGTTCCAATATCTCCACATCTTTTCTAGTACTTGTAATTGTCCATATTTTTGCTTATATCTATCCCAGTGTGTGTTAACTGGTGCATTTTATATAAAAATTTTAAAAAGTAGTTTTTTTCTGTCAAAATTGAATGAGATCATTGCCAGTGTGGTTAGATTAACTTGCGTAACAACTGCCAAAATAACGGGTTTAAAAAAAAAATGAAGACTTCTTTCTTATGCTCATCTGAGTATGATGTGGGTAGCAGAATGTGAGGGTGAGCAGGAGTTTGCCTGCAGTCACTCAAAAGAGCTTCTTCCTATGACTGGTTGTGTCATCCTTTCTGCAAAGAAAGGCATACAGCCAGCATGGAAGGCTGTTTGGGAAGCATTAGACAATAGCCTATAAATGGCATGTATCATCTACCCACATTTCATTTCTCAGAATTTGGTCATCTGTCTTGCGTCGCTGCAGGGGAGGTTGGAACATATCATTTTGTTGCATGTCACCACACTCATGTTATATATAAGGACTGAACACTTGTCTTTAAACATATTTTTACTAATTAGGAATTCTGGTTTCTAATACTGAGTGATAGATATTCATTGTTTGATCTTGGGAAGGTTGTGAAACATTTCCGGTGTTAATTCTTCATCCCTATGTTAGCTCCAGTATTCAAATGATTCACATCCCCAATTTTTTATTGCCTTTTGGTGTAAAAGATATTTGAACAACCACATCTTTGTAATGGAATTTAATGGTCTCTGGAATTATTAAAGAATCTATTACATGTTTTAAAAAACAAAATCTTCTGTGATATGTTTGTTTGTAAAGTTCCCAAAAATCTGGTGTTTAAATTATTATTATAATGGAAAGTAAGATTATGTGCTCACATTTAAAGTTTATTAGGTTATTTCGTACTGAACTGCTGTTTACAATACAGATTGTAGCCTGATTGTGTCCATAAATATATTTACCAAGCTTTTAAACTGGCCTTATTGGCTCCATAAATACTGAAATCTTCCTTGGCATTATAATATCCTGTGGTGTAAATCTTGTATATTCAAATTTTATATGCTTATATATTGTATGTATCATAATATCATTACCAGAACCCTAGGCAGTAACTGTTGGATATAAATTTTGTTCTTTATATAAAGATTCAGATTTCAATTCTTTAAACTTAAGAAGCTTTTTATCTGCAGATAGAAAAATTAAATTCTGTTTTTTTATATTCAGATGCTGAACACAGTCTCAGAAGTGTATTGCATCTTTGTTCTTTAAAGATATTTTTCATATTTATATTTCTGCTAAAGTGGCCAGCTGTGCATATCATTTTATCATTTGTGTAGATTTGTGTAACTGCCACCACAATCAGGATACATACTTATTCCACTGCTGCAAAGATATCTCTTGTATCATTTATAGCTACACTTAGCCCCCAAAACACACTCCTGCCCTACCTCCTGCCACTTCTTTGCCTGGAAGCCATTAATCCATTTTCCATTTGTATAATTTTGTCATTTTGAGAATGTTATATAAGTGGAATCATCTAGTATGTGACCTTTTGGGAATGGCACTATTTTTACTCAGAACCAGATCCATTTAAGTTGTTGAGTGTATCAAGAGTTAATTCCTTTTTATTGCTGAACAGTATTCCATGGTATGGGTGTACCACAGAGTGTGTAATCATTCTCCTTTAAGAGACATTTTAATTGTTTCCAGTTTTTGCTATTATAAGTAAAGCTGCTAGAAGTAATCTTGTACAGGTTTTTTTTTTTTTTTCTTGTACAGGTTTTTATGTGAACAAAAGTTTTTCATTTCCCTGGGATACTCCAGAAGTGAAATTGCTGGGTCATAGAGTAAGACTATGTTTAGCTTCTTCAGATGAAATTGCTGGGTCATAGAGTAAGACTATGTTTAGCTTCTTCAGAGACTGTCAAACTGTTTTCTAGAGTGGCTGTACCATTTTACACTCTGGTCATCAGTACATGGTGGATCCCATTTCTTTGCATATTTTCCAGCATTTTATATTTTCATTACTTTTAAAATTTTATGCTTTTTGTGTAGTTATAGCTTCTAGTGGTCTTAATTTTTCCTGATTTTATAGGGAAAGAATTCAGTTTAACTTTTTACTATTAAGTTTAGCAATATTTTTCTGGACATGTCTTCCTAGGCAAGGGAAACAAAAGCAAAAATAAAGAATTGGAGATACATCAAACTAAAAAGCTTTTGGACAGAAGGAAATTACCAGAAAAACCAAAAGGCAAACTGCTTAATGGAAGAAGATATTTGCAAATGATGTATCTGACAAGAAATTAATATCCAAAATATATAAAGAACCCACACAACTCAACATCAAGAAGCAAAATAACCCAATTAGAAGGTGGGCAGAGGACCTGAATAGACAATTTTCTTTTCCAAAAAAAACACACAGATGGCCAAAAAACACATGAAAAGGTGCTGAACATAACTGATCATCAGGAAAATGCAAATCAAGACCACAATGAGATATCACCTCACACCACTCAGAATGGCTAGTATCAGAAAGACAAAAAAATGTGGAGAAAAGGGAACCTTTGTGCACTGCTGGCGGGAATATAAATTGGTTGAAACTGTGGAAAACAGTTTGTTATCCTCAAAAAACTGAAAGTAGAAATATTACACAATCCAGTAATCCCGCTATGGCATTATTTACCCAAGGAAAACAAAAACACTAATTTGGAGAAATACATGTACCCTTATGTTTATGCAGCATTATTTATAATAGCCAATATATGAAAGCAACCCAAATTTCCATTAATAGATGAATTAATAAAGACATGGTATACACATGCACACGCACACACTAGATTATCACTGTCATAGAAAAGAATAAATGACAACATAAATGAACCTAGAGGATATTATATACTAAGTGAAATAAGTCCCTCAGAGAAAGACAACTACAGTATTATTTCACTTGTATGTGGAATCTAAAGGAAAAACAAAAAACAAATGAACACACAAACAGTAGTAACAACAAAAACAGAAATAGCCTTATAGAGAAAAAACTATTGAATAAAGGGGAAATAAGAAAAAATGAGTGGGAAATATCAGAAAGGGAGACAGAACATGAAAGACTCCTAACTCTAGGAAACGAACTAGGGGTGGTGGAAGGGGAGGTGGGCAGGGGGTGGGGGTGACTGGGTGGCGGGCACTGAGGTGGACACTTGACGGGATGAGCACTGGGTGTTATTCTGTATGTTGGAAAATTGAACACCAATAAAAAATAAATTTATAAAAAAAAATGAAAATGAGAAAAAAAAAAACAACCCAACTATTGGTTGCCATAGAGGAAAGGGGGAGGGAGACAAGTGAAATAGGTGAAGGGAATTAAACGATACAAACTCCTACTTTAAAGTAAGTAAGTCATAAGGATGAAAAGTACAGACAGCACAGGGAATAAAGCCAATAATTGTAATATTGTAATAACTTTGTGTGGTGACAGATGGTAACTACACTTAATTGTGGTGAGCATTTTGTAATGTTTATAAATGTTAAATCACTGTGTGATACATATAAAACTAATGTCAACTATACTTTAAAGTTATTGTATTTTGTAAGTATTCTTTATCAACTTAAGGAGGTTTCCCTCTATTCTTCTCAGTCTTTTTATCCTGAATGTGTGTTGAATTTCCTGCACCAACTGATGTGATCATGAGATTTTTCTTTTTAAGCTTATTAATATGGTGGGTTATATTGATTGATTTTTGAAGATATTATCTTCCAAAGCCTTGTGTCCCTGAAATACATTCACTTGATCATGATGTATAAATGCTCTTTATCTATTTCCAAATTCTACTTGCTAATATTTTTTAGTACTTCCTTCCTTTCTTGTATTTGTCTGGTTTTGGTATGAGGGTAATTTTAGTTTCATAAATGCTTTTGCGAAGTATTTCCTCCTCTTCTGGTTCTTGGAAGAGATTATGTAGAATTGGTGTCCTATGTTCTTTATATGTTTCATAGAATTCTCCACTGAAATCACCAAGGCCTGGAGATATGTTCTTTGGGGAAATTTTTAACTATGAAGTCAATTTCCTTAATAAATTATTAGGTAGGGCATTCAAATTAATCATTTTATATTGGATGAGTTGTGGTACTTTGTATTTTGGGGGGAATGGGTTCATATCATCTAAGCTCTAAAATTTAAGTATATAGAATTGCATGTATTATTCCCTTATCTTTTTTTCTATATACAGGGTCTGAAATATATCTTCTCTTTCATTCCAAGTATTAGTTTTTTGTGTTTTTTTTTCTCTTGTCCATTTTGTTAGAGACTTGTCAATTTTATTGATATTTAAAAAAAAAGATTCTTGCTTCATTGTTTTTCTGTATTTTTTGTTTTATGTATCTTTTATTTATGATAGAGTCTTTATTATTTTCATTTTTCTGCTTGTTTTCCATTAATCTTCTTACCTCCACACCCTCAGTTCTTTGATTTGGGAGCTTAGATTATTGATTTGATATTTTTCCTATTTTCTAGTGCAAATATGAATTGGTATAAATTTCCATATAAGCACTGTTTTGGATTATCCCATAATGATTTTGTTTTAAATTTTTTTAAGATTTTATTTTTATTTATTCATGAGAGAGAGAGAGAAAGAGAGAGATAGAGAGAAAGAGAGAGAGAGAGAGAGGCAAAGGGAGAAGCAGTCTCCATGCAGGGAGCCCGACATGGGACTTGAGCCTGGGTCTCCAGGATCACGCCCTGGGCTGAAGGCAGGTGCTAAACCACTGAGCCCCCCGGGCTGCCCTTGTTTTTAATTTTTATTTTCATCCAGGCCACTGTACTTTTTTATTTCCATTGAGATTTTATTTGACCAATTATTTAGAAGTGAGATATTTAGTTTGGAAATGATCCTGTTACCTTTTAGTTATTAATTCCTAGTTTGATTTCTTCATGGTCAGAAAGAATATTCTGTATGCTTTCAATTTTTTTAATTGGTTAATATTTGCTTAACGATCCTTATGGTCTACTTTGGTATATGTTCAATGGAAACTTGAATTTGTTTTCTGCTATTGTTTGGATGGAGTATTCTATAACTGTTGACTAGATTCTGGTTGTAACCGATGATGTTGTTAATTTCTTTGATAACCACTGTCTTCTAATTATTCTATGAATTATCGGGAGGGTGGCACTGAAGTGTCCAACTATAATTGTGGATTTGTTTATTTCTTTTTTCACTTCTATCAGTTTTTGCTTTAAAGTACATTGCAACTCTGTTACTGGGTGCATCCACATGGAGGATTGCTGTATCTTCTAGGAGACAGACTCTTTAATCATTACATAATATTCTCCTCTGTCTCTGTCAGAGACATTTTTTGCTATTTTCTCTGATCTCAGGTCTACTTGATCTGATATTAACATAGCTACAGTTGCTTCCTTTTGATTAATGTTTGATGGTTTACTTTTTCTTTACCTTAACCTACATACAACATTGTATTAAAATGTTGTCAACATATAGTTGGTTCATTTTTTTTTTTACCATTCTGTCCATGTATTTTCATTAGCCCTCCTAGACCACCTATATTAAATATAATTGTTGGTATATTCAGGTTTAAATCTGTTTTCTGTTCACTCTGATTTTTGTTTTTCTCTTTTCTTTTTCCTGAATTCTGGTTGGTTAAACATTAAAAATAATTTTGTGTTGATATATCTGCAGTACTTTCTACTATATCTCCTTGTGCAGTCTTATAATGGTTGTTTTAGATATTATATCATATATTCACAACTTAATAAGTCTTCTGGCGTTGATATTTTACCCACTAAAGTGAAGCATGGAAAACTTACATCCTTTTATCTCCCTTTACCTTTCCCTATATATGATGTAGTTTTTAAAATATTAACTCTAATACTTTGGGAACTACATTTCAAAGTGTTATAATTTGGGGTTCATACATCAATTATAATTTAGAAAACTCAAAAGGAGTAGGAAAATCTACTCTACATGCCACATTTTTGCTATTTCTGTATTTTATCTTTCTTTTTGATGTTCTAAGATTTCTTATCATTTAGTTTTATTTAGAGAATCTCCTTTACCATTCTTTTGGGGTAGATTTCTTGGCAAAAAAAAAAAAAAATTTCCTTCATCTGAGAATGTCTTGATTTCCCTTTCACTCCTGAGGATGTTTTCAGTAAGTACAGAATTCTCAGTTGATGGTTCTTCATATTTAGCTCTTGGAAAATGTTGCGGTGCTTCCTTCTGGCCATGATAGCTTGTGATGAAAAGTCTACTGCCGTTGGGATGGTTTTTCCTTGACAGATCAAGCATTATTTCTCTGTCTTCTTTTAAGAGTTTTTTCCTTTCTCTGCAGTTTTCAGAGACTTCACTATAAAATGCTTTGACATGGAATTCTTCGGGTTTGTTCTGCAGGTGGCTTACTCATCTTGTTGAGTTTGGGAAGTTTGAAGTCATTTAAATATTTTTCAGCCTCATTCATTTTTATCTTCTCCTTCTGGGATTCCAACAATACAAATCTCTTGCTTAGTCCCATAGGTTCTTAAGTTGTTCTTTTGTTTTTGTTGTTGTTTTGGCCTAATTGATATCTGTTGTTTAGACTGGTAATTTCTATTGTTCTCTTTCAAAGGTCACAGAATCTTTCCTCTTTCCATGGTGCTGTTTTAACCCATCCATTGAGTTATTTTTTAAAAATTGTTATAATTTTTCTAAAATTTCACTTGGTTGCTCTTTATAGTCAACATTTTGCTTTTTAATTTCTGGCATTTTGCCTCTTTGCTGAGACTTTCTATTTTTTCCATTTGCCCAGTTGTGTTTATAAATGCTCCCTGAAGTATTTTCATTATGGTTGCTTTAAAAATTGCCAGATTTTTTTTTTCATTTAAGACAGGGAAAATTTTATTCAAATCCAACAGAGAAATGGACAGCTTGGATCTATAACAAGAGATCCAAGATCATGCATTGTATTTTAAAGCATGAGTCAATAATTGTATATGAGAGTATACACTACTACATACAAATTAACTATCAGAGCACAACTTTTCAATGTTCAAAACAGAATAAACTTCCCTATAAAAGCAGTATCTTTGTGATATTATTAACTTTAGTATTCCTCTCCTTCACCCTCTCCTACAACAAAATCCACACCAACCTCCTCATAATCCTTTTCAAGGGCAGCCATGTCCTCATGGGCCTCAGAAAACTCTCCTTCCTCCACGCCCTCACCCACATAAACAAATACCTGTGAACAAACACATGCTTGGCATTCGTCAAGTCAAACTTGTGGTCCAGGGGAGCCCAGGCCTCGGCAATGGTTGTGGTGTTGCCCTTCATACACCCAGCTTGCTGTACTTTAGCCAGCTCTCTGCCAGGTATACCAGAGTGGGAAGCTAGTAGTTAATGCCCACTTTGAAGCCAGTGGGGGACTAGTCCACAGAATGGATGGTATGCTTGGTCTTGATTGTGGCAATGGCATCACTGATGTCTTTGGAAACCACATGGCCATGCTACAAGAGGCAGCAAACCATGCAATTACCATGGTGAGGGGCATATTTCAGCATTTGGTTGGCTGGCTCAAAGCATGCATTGGTGATCTCTGCTACCGAAAGAGGTTCATTGCAGGGGCATATGTGGCCAGAGGGAAATGGCTGCAGGGATAGGGCACCAGATTGATCTGGAACTCCATCAGATCAACATTCAGGGCTCCATCAAATCTGAGGGAAGGAGTGATAGAGGACACAATCTGACCTATTAATCTATTTAGGTTAATGTAAATTAGGTGTTCATTATTTAGGTTTCTAGGATAGATGTCACAGACAGCCTCACTATCTACCATGAAAGCACAATCAGAGTTCTCCAGGGTTGTCTATGTAGTGGAGGATGGAGTTGTAGAACTCAACTACAGCTATGGAAACCTGGCAAGCTGAGTAAATGGTTAACTCCAGCTTGGACTCTTTGCTATAATCAACAGAAAGATGTTTCTTCAGAAAGGAGGTGAACCCAGAACCAGTTCCCCCTCTAAAGCTCTGGAAAACCAAGAAGCCCTGAGGACCTGTGCACTGGTTGGCCAGTTTCTGAATTCAGTCCAAGACAAGATCAATGATCTTGTCAATTGTGTAGTGCCCTCAGGCACAGTTATCAGCAGCATCTTCCTTGCCTGTGAAGAGGTGCTCATGATGGAAGAGCTGGTGGAGGTGCTAGTGTGAACTTCATCAAGGACTATGGGTTCTAGGTCTACAAACACTGCCCTGGGCACATGCTTGCCACCACCTATCTCACTGAGAAGGTGAAGAAGTCATCTCCTCCCCTCAATGGTCTTGTGACTTGGCATCTGAAAATTGGGCTGGATGCCATGGTCTAGGCAACAGAGCTCCTAGCGGGCATTGCCAATCTGGACACCAGCATAGCCAACATGGATCGAAATGCATTCACACATAGTTGCTGCTTTGTGCTGCCAAACAGATGGGGAGGAAGAAGACAGGTTGTTGCTTCTTATAGAGTGACTCTTAGGTGGTCAATGTAAGAGAACCTTTAAACCATGTTGGATAATTCTAGTATCTATGTCCTCTTGGTGTCAGAATCTGTTCGTGGATTTTTCCCACTCAGTTTTAAATCTCCCTTCTTTGCCTTGCTCCTCCTGAGGGGGTAGGGGCAAAAATCCTGACTCAAGTAGTGCTCCTGTAACATTACCCCAGGCAGGAGGGAAAGGCTATCACACTGCCCTTAAGAGGCAGGTGGAGGTCTTATCTCCTGTGTGCTCTCCACTGACAGTACCACAGAGGCTGGGGCTACTTTGTTATAGCCTGGAAGTCTAGGATCCATATGACCTTGGCTAGAAGGAGTGGGAGGAGAACTATGCTTTTCTTTGATGTCTGTCTGGAGTAGGACAGTCATTGTTTAAAAGTTGTTTTGTTAGGCTTCCTCTTTCCTGTCTGTTGGCTAGAAAAAAAAAAAAAAAGCTTTTTCCCAGGCCTTTTTTTTCCCCCTGTACCTGCTGACATTTCCCAGTTGCCAGCTTCTCTAGCACCCTACCCTGTATGGATGTATAAGACAAAAAACAAAGCCAAACAAAACCCCCAAATCCCATCACTGTGTTGTTTCATGGGTTCTAAGGTCCCTAACCAGTCTACCTTCTTTCTCTACCTTTCAGAGTCTTTCATTTGTTTAATGTTTAGTCATTCTTATCAGGAAGAAGAAGGAAAAAAAGTATATCTATTGCATCTTCCTAGAACCAGAACATTCAAGTATTCTATTTATAATTACAAAGAGTTCATTCTTGTTCTGATTGTTTCCTTTTTTTCAGAACATTTTATTTCATATCTTGTCTCTCTAATGACAGTAATTATAGTTGACTTTTTTTAAGTTGTCCTTTCTTCCCACAATTTTCTATTCTCGTTTCTTTAAATTCCTCTCCCTCTTCTGTTTTTCAATACTAAAAAATTCGGGAATCTTTTTATTATTTTGGTAATTTATTTTCATATTATATCACAAGCATTTTCCATGTCACAACACATATTTCATAATTATAATTTAATACCAATTCCTCTACTTTTTCATTTCTCATTGCCATGACTATTTTAGAACCTACATCATTCTTCATTTCATGTTTTAGACTTAATATTTTTAGAGTAGTTTTAGGTTCATAATAAAGTTGAGACTGAGGTACAGAGATTTTCTATTTCCCTTCCCCTGCACTGCATAGCCTCTCCTATTATCAGCATTACTCATCAATGTGATGCTTTTGTTACTAAGGAGGAACTTTCATTGACACATGATAATCACCCAAGGTCCACAGTTATCTTAGAGTTCACTGTTGATGTTGTACATTCTGTGAGTTTGTACAAATGTATGATGATAAGTTTTCACCATTATACAGAGTAGTTCACTGTCATAAAAATTCCCTATCTTCTATTTATTCACCCCACAGCATCCATAACCTCTGCCAACCACTGATCTTTTTGTCTTCACTATGTTGTCTTTTCCAAAACATATAGTGGGAATAATACAGCATGTAACTTTTTTTCAGATTGATTTCTTTCACTTAGTAATATGTATTTAAGTTTCCTCCACGTCTTTTTCTGGGTTACCACAGTTTATTTAGCCATTCACCTACTGAGAGACATCTTGGTTGCTTCCAAGTTTTGGCAATTATGAGTAAAACCATTATAAATATCCGTGAACAGATTTAGATTTAGGTGTGGACGTAAGTTTTCAACTTGTTTGGGTAAATACCAAGGAGCAAGATTGCTGGATTATATGATGACTATGTTTAGTTTTTTAGGAATCCACCAAACTTCTTCTCAAGTGGCTGTACCATTTTGTATTCCTATTAGTAATGGATGATAATTCTTGCTGTTCCACATCCTTACCAGCATTTGCTGTCGCCAATGTTCTTGATTTCAGGCATTGTAGTAAGTGTGATTCTCTTAATTTCTGTTTCTGGTATGACATGATTGGAGCATCTTTTTACATGCTTATTTTTAGATCTGTTCATATATCTTCTTTGATGAGGTGTTTGCTAAGGTCTTTGGTCGTTTTAATTGGGTTGTTTTCTTACTGTTGAGTCTTGAGAGTTCTTTGTATATTTTGGAAAACACCCTTTATCAGTTGCCTTTTGCTAATATTTTCTCCATTGTGTGACTTGTCTTCTAATTTTCTTGATACTGTCTTTCACGGAGAAGATTTTAATGAAGTCATGCTTGTTGATTATATATTTCACAGTTCATGACTGGTTTATCTAAAAAGGCATCACTATGCCCAAGGGCTTCCAGGTTTCCCCCTATGTTATCTTCTAGTAATTTTATAAGGGGACCCACTTTTTAAAAGTAAGACATTAAAAACTTGGATTCTCTGTGTAAGTGGTCAGGGCTTATCAATCATTGGGCTTATTTTAGTGTAAGTGAAAGTTATAGCTTTTAAAATTGAGGATAAAACACAATTGTTGATATAAGATATCCTTTTTTCTGGGGTGGTTTAGATTCTCTAGTCCTCAGATGTTGTGCCTTCGTTAAGATGAGCTATAATCCCAGCTACTTAACATTCTAAAAATGAGTATAGTAAGAGAGCTGGGTACCCAAATGTCTATGTAGAGTTTTCATCTAATCTTTCTCTTCAACACATGTCTTTTTTCTCTATGCCTTCTCCATGTCTTCTCTTATGTCTCCTGGATACACTGTCTCTCACATCACCAAAGTCTCAAAATCTGCTGTATATCCAGTCTCCCATCAACAGAAGGGGTAGTTGACTGGCCTAGACATTACATATCCATATTTTCAACCAATTCTTATGGTTTCAACTTAGTCCCTGGCCTACTACTCCTAAGGTAAATTGAATTTCCAATCCCTGAGCATTTGGGGAATGCTATGGCAAAAACTAGCATTTTTTTTTTTTTTTTTTTTTTTTTTTTGTGCCAGGTGCTCTTTAATGACGGCTAAATAGAAACAGGCAAGGAAGGGTTTGATAGAAAACAGTTTCAACAAGACCCAGGGACATACCCCAGGGGCTGCGGGGGCAAGTCTTGTGCCAGCCTGGCCAAGGCACGGCATCTCTTCTGTGGCTCCTGGGACAGCCACCATTTCTGGCCCGGGCCTGGGTCCCCAGAAGGCCGGAGTCCTCTGCTGAGTGGGCTGCGGCCCTGCAGGCTCCACAGTTCCCACAGGCCCGACTCGGGCCTGGCCCTAGAAGAAGTCTGAGGCTTTGCGCCGGGCAGGGAGCTGAAGCAGGTTGTCCGTGATGGAGGCGGGGTCCTGGCTGAGGGGGGTGCGTGCCGCACGGCCAGGAGCTGGTGTGCTCGTGGGGGTCTGAGGCCCACCGGCTGGGGTCTTGAGGTGGGTCTATTAGTATACTGGTCTATTGTATATTAGTATAATAGTATAAATACGATTAGTATTTCTATTAGTATTAACCTCTGTGGTCACCCAAGTTCTTCCCTTAACCAAGCAAGTGATTGCTCTTTCATCTCCTTTATACCTTGCAAATTGTAGAATTACTTATCTGCTATTATTTCTTCTCTTTTATCTTTGTGAATTTATACCTTTATTATTATCTTACTGACATTTTAATGGAATTTAAAGAAGAAGAGATAAGTATGAATGGTCACTATGCCATATTAAAAAGTCTAACACTACCACTATTTATCTATAATATTTGTACTCTATGTTAAAGATTCCTATTGGGCCACTAAATAGTTGATACTATATGCTAAGTGAGGTTGATTAGCTATGATTTTCCTGACTTACCTGAATACTTCAGTATCTTTTCTTAATGTTCTGTGTTTGAAACTATTATATTTTAATCATATATTAAGCTATGTATGTCAAGACTCATGAATAATATAATCACTAATACATAATTGCATTTTTACCTTCAGAGGATGAAGTAAACTTCAAACAGACAATGGTAGGCTAAGACTGTAAGTTCATTTAAGAATAAATTTATTAGAATGAGGAAAGACAAAATCATGACTTACTAACCAATTTTGAATTTCTCTTGGTAACCATAAAATATAGTGAAGAGTCACTGAAATTTTTTCTAGGGCTTCATTTTTTATAACTAGTTTGAACTACTGAATTCATATATTTGTACATCATATGAGTAAAAACACTCATTTTAAATGATAGTTCATTGATTTGCACATAACCCTACCTTTTCTTAGTTCTCACTAGTCTATGTATTCAAAGGAGCCTTTTATTATTTAAATGCCCAGATCTTGCTGTTTTATTTCCCCTATTTACCTACTCAAAACTTAAGCTCTCTTTAAGGTAACTTCTCCCATCCCTTCAAATATTGCTGATCTACTTCAGGAGCTGAATCACCTGCCCACAGTATCAATGTGCATCATTTCTTCTTACCCCCTTAGCACTACTTCCTTCCATAAATCATCTCTTCTGATCTAAGCTCACTTTGGAACCAGAGCTCACTTTTATCATTTTAAGTTTTGACCAACCACCATTATTTCTATGTGCCTTCAAAACTTAGCTTTAGGCATCTTCTGTCCTTGGGTTAGTTGCTATATCCCAGGGTTACTGTTGTAACTTCTCACTCAGTGCTGATGGTTACCACTGCTGCAGCTGGTCAGGGTCTGCCCTGCACCACCTCTGACTTCTGCCATTCTGACAATTCATGGGTGCACAATTCTGCTGACCATTGTGCCTGATGGAGTAGCCAGTTCTCAGTCTGGGGTGAAGTAAAAGGGAAATGGATTCCTCCTCTATGTATTGAGAGCATTTTAGGATTCCCAGGGAAATGCTATGTGCTTTCTAACATGTTGCAGTGCTTACTAAACAGCTCTCTGATTTCACTTATGGGTATATGTAACTCTGAGGTTACAACACACATTTTAGGTGGCAGTGTCAGAACAGAATCCAGACCTAGAACATAGACCTTTTGATCCTAATTTTCACATGCCAGTGGTTTTCATCTGGAGATAATGTTGTACACCTACTCTTCCCAGGGGATATCTATCAATGTCTGGAAACACTTTTGGTTGTCACTGTTGCATCTAGTAGGTAGAGGCCAGGGATGCTCCTAAATGCTCTACAAAGTATAGATCAGTTCAGCTTTCCACAAGGAATTTTCCATCTCTGCGACAACATGGATGGACCTAGAAAGAATTATGCTAAATGAGATGAGATGGAGAACGAGTAATACCACATAATCTTGCTTGTGTGTGGCAACCCAAAAATATACCAAATGAATAAACAAAAACAGAATCAGATCTATAAATACAGAGAACAAACAGATGGTTGCCAGAGAGGAGAGGAGTTGGGGGATGGGCAAACTGGGTGAAGGGGAGTGAGAGGTCCAGGTTTCCAGTAATGGAATGAATAAACCAAGGGAATAAAAAGGTGCAGCACAGGGAATATAGTCAATGGTATTATAATAGAGTTGTATGGTAACAGAGGGTAGCTACACTTGTGGTGAGAGGACACCATAACATATAAATTTGTCAAGTCACTATGTTGCACACCTGAAATCCATGTAACTTTATGTGTCATCTATACTAAAATTAAAAAAAAAAAGTCAATTGCACCAGGATTGAGAAAGCCTGTCATAAGGAATATAATGGAACAGGCAGGCACCCCCACAGCATGACAAAGAAATCCTGAAAACTCTAATCACTCTGTGGATCATTCAGATTTTTTTTTCTGCAGAAATAAGAGCTTTAGTAACAATTTGAAATGAACTCACTGTATACCTAATTTTTAACTACTGCAAGATTGTAACAAGTTTCCCATATAATAATAGCTGCAGAATTTGTGGAATCCTATGAGGGAACACACAAATCTAAGTCCTAACTTTTTAGCAGGTTTACCTCATATTAATTTTTGCCATGACAAAACATTTCCTTTGGTTTTAAAAATAAATTCAAACAAAAGGAGGTAACTGTGGGTTAAAATGATATGATATAGACTAATATGTCTCCTTCCAGCTGTCTATGGTAAGCAGTAAATTTTCTAAACGAATGAAAATGTCCAAGAGCATTGGAAACAAAGGCTAGCAAGAGACCTCATGGTACCATCTGAAAGGATTTCTGTTAAATGGGAATGAACTGAAATTAAAAGCCACAACATCTGAGTTAGAAGGCATTGACTGAATGGGAATGAATTGAATAAGCCTTTGGCTTTCTTTTATTGTTTGGCATAATTAGGGAGCACAGTGGCTGCACCAAACAGAAATCCAAGAATCCCCATGCCATTTTCGCCCACAGTCCTGATGTGAAAAATAAACTGTGAGACAGCCAGAAATATGTCTTTTTTCTACACCCATCTTCACTTACTTCAACCTTTTGTATTTCCTTTCCATCCATAACTCTGAGTATGTAGTATTAGAAGAGGAAGGGAGGGTGATAGCATTTTGCATCCTGAAATGCATATAGACAGCCATACAAAATACCTAAGGATAGAGGCAGACTTTCAGAGCGAGTCCCAGAAGGACAGCACACTTCCAGTTCTGCCCCATATTGCATCTGGACAAAAAAAAAAAAAAAAGCATTAAAATGCTTCTTTGGCAAAGAATTTGCCCATCTCAACCTTCGCAGACTTAAATTCTGCTGAAAACAGTCATATGAGTGAGTTCCTATTTGATAATATAAACTGCATTTAGGGTAGTAAAGAGTACTTTTCTACCTATCTCAGATGTTAGAAAGGGAATCATGAAACATCTAAGTAGCGAAGGCTGCGGACATTGTTGACATGCTTGGGGATAGGGCTTGTATTTGTTTCCTATTGCTACTTAACACAAATTTTCAGATTTAAGCAACACACATTTATTATCTTAATCTCAAGGTCAGAAATCTCATGTATGTTTTACTTGGCTAGATTCAAGGTGTTGGCAGGGTTGCACTCCTTGCAGAGTCTCTAGGGGATAATACATTTCCATCTCTTTTTCAGCCTCTAGAGGCTGCCCACATTCCTGAGTTCATGGCCCCCTTTCTCCATCTTCAGAGCCAGGAGTGGGTGGTCAAGTCCTCTTCATGCTATATCACTTCAGTCCTCTGTTTTTGCCTTTACATCTCCTTTTCTGACTCTGATTTCCCACTTCCTTCTTTTTCTTAGAAGGATGCATGTGAATACATTGAGTCCGTCTGGTAATCCAGAACAATCTACCCTCAAGATCCTTAGCGAATTCATATCTGCAAAGTCCTTTCTGCAAGGTCACATATGCATAGGTCTGGGGAACCAGGACTTGAACATCTCTGGGAACCATCGAATGTCTACTACATAGCACTTCACCAAAGAGTAAGTACACAAACAGAAAACCTGTAACTTGAGGTATGTAAATTAGTCTACTTGAAAGAGAATCCGATAAGGAGAGTTAAACGTGAATTTCTATTTCTCCTCACTATAGGAAGAGTTAGTGTTGCTTCCCTCAGTGCTCACGCTGCTCTTTCACACTATCTACCAGGGCAAGGCTAGATAGCACTTACAGATGTATAAGATAATCTGTGGACACAGAACAGTCACAAACAGCCAGTTCACACTACAAGCAAAAAGACTCAAAAGTGGGACACCTGGGTGATTCAGTGGTTGAGTGTCTGCCTTCAGCTCATGGCATGATCCCAAGGTCCCGGGATCCAGTCCCACATCGGGCTCCCTGCAGGGAGCCTCCTTCTCCCTCTGCCTGTGTCTCTGTCTCTGTGTGTCTCTCATGAATAAATAAATAAAATCTTAGGAAAAAAAAAAAAAAGAAAACTCAAGAGGAACACAATACCTGTACTCTCCCTAGACTTTTCTTGTATTTCCCTTGACTTATCTCTTTAACCAAGATGCTTCCCCAACTTGTCCCTTTAGTTTTTCATCTCCTTTTTTTTTTTAAATAGCTGTTGCCTACATTGTGCCAAGTATTACTCTAAATACTTTATAGGTATTATCTGACTTAAATCTCTCAACAATATATAATGTAGGTATTTTTATCAGACACAAATTAGGGACACTGTCCTTCCTACTCTGTTGTCCTTTGTGGATTAGCCCAGCAGAGACTTCATTCCCCTGGCCTGTCCAAAAAGGAAGAGCAGGATCAGATACCAGGCACAGTTCTGATACTAAATGTATTAAATACATTGAATGAAACACCAATTTTTTTTCCTGATAAGACTGAGATGGTGGGGCAGAGTTGGGTATTTCTATTTCAGTTAAAATTCTTATCAGTCTCAAATCCTATCAGTAGATGTCATTTAATTGGAAGTGGAAAAAGCTTGTGACCACCCTTAAAAATCATCATGAAACTTACATCTCCATCTGTCATGTAATTGTCAATTGTCAATTGCACTATATATACAAACACATACCTATGTGAGTTTGGAAGTCCTACCAGAACATGGATGGCAGAAAAGACCCTTGTTTTAGAAAAATAAATCCCAATACTCTTCCCTATTGCCTTTCTGCCTATTTGTTCTTCTACTTTTACTGACTTCCTGGTCTTTGGTTTTTGCTTGCTTATCTATATATGCAGTGTAATCTGAAGAAATGAGGAACAAAAACCACCAGCTTTAAGAAAAACCTGGGTAAAAGTCTTGGCTTTGCCAATTACTGGGTATACATCTTTGATTCCATGCAAGCAACTTCTTTTTTAATCAGTTTCCCCATTTGTAAATGGAAAGTAATGGCCTGTCTTGAGGGGTTAGTTTTGAGGTTTCATTTATGTTAGAGAGTAGATGGCTAATAAATGCTAAATTATTTTGCTGATATAATTTTTGATAGTGCTATTGTAGTGATATTCAACTCAGCATGTTTGAGGATTTAATAAGTAAATATGTTGAGAGTTTTTAGAACATTGCCAGGCCAAACAAAATTCATTTCATATAAATACTTTTCAGTGATTATTATTTTATTAAATCAGCTTATCTTTGCTTCATGGTTTCTGCTTGTCCTTTAAAACTAGTTTTCCCAGTTCTCATCTAAGCAAGTATCCAGACTTCATATTCAATCTCATTGCTTTGTAATACTAGCTTGCTCCTCCTGATATTATTTAACACCTTTGACCTGATCAATTCCATCTGAGCTCATAACATAAAAACACCTTTCCACCTAAGTAGCCTTCTGGAATTGGCTTGACCTCTGCTGACTCTCCTTTGTTCCACCATAATGAATATCCCAGTATGACAATACTCTAGGCCCTATGAATATTATAGAATCATCAAGCCAAGACATTATTTGATGTTGTTGCTCTGTGCACTAAAATATTTCTCCATATCTCATCCTCAATTATGACGGTCTAGAGCTGGGAATGACAAATATTTTTTGTAAAGGGGCCAGATATTAAGTATTTCAGACTATGTAGGCCAGACAGTCTGAGTGGCAACTACTCAACCCTGCAAATACAACACAGAAGCAGCCATTAAAATATGCAAGTGAGTAAGTGTGGCTGTGTATCAAAAGTATTTACAAAAGTAAGCAACAGGCTGGATTTGACCCACAGACCATACTTCGCTTATTCGTGTCTTAGAGCATGGATTTTCATCAAGAGTGGTATTACTCCCAATAGGGTATAGATTGGATCTCAGGGGGTGAGCAGCAGAAAATTTTACTCTTTATATAAAGCATATATATATATATATATATATATATATATATATATATATATAATACAAAAGCAGATTCTGGGTTGAAAATGTCTCCAAAAATTTATGTAGACTCAGAACTTGAATGCGACTTTGATTAGGGTGGGCCCTAATCCAATTGCTGGTGCCTTTGTAAGAAGAGGGCAATTTGGCTGGAGAGAAGCACAATGGGGAGATGGTGTAAAGACACACAGGGAGACTATCCTATGATTGAAACAATGCTTCTACAAGCCAAAGAACGTCAAGATCACTGGCAAGGGAAAGAGAAAGAGAAGAAAAGAGGGAAAAAAAGAAGAAAAAAAGGGCAAGCTAGAAAGAAGCAAGAAAGATCCTTCTCCATAGCACTCAGAAAAAGCACATCCTGCCAGCATCTTGATATCAGATTTCTAGCCACTGGAATTTTAAAACAACAAATTTCTGTTGCTTTAAGCTATTTGTGTTTATTTTGTTATGGCAGCCTAGGAAAGTAATACCACAGATAACAGAGTATCTATGGTATTAGAACTTCATAGGAATAAGAAGGTGATTATGGAAAAAATATTTTAAAAGGCTCCAAGGGGTTGATAAATTTTTTTAAAAAAATGTTGAAAACAATTTCTGTAGATGTACTGTTTTGCTGGCCAGGTTGACAGGATTTCAGACAAGAACTAAAATTTCTTTTTAAAATACTTTCTGCTTATTTAATCTGGCCCCATGCCTACCTCTTCAAAATCCACTGACTGATTTTCATCCTCAATCCATCTCTATAGCTCCAACTAAGGAATGATGACTTTGTATTTCATCAGATGGATTTAACCTTTACTCTTGCTCACATTTACCCTAAGAGATAAAAACATAGAAATGATAAGAATTGAAGTGCTGACCACAAATTAGGGAGCTTCTCAATGTCTAATATGCTAAAAGAATTTGGCGGTTCCAATTCTAACTTTCAACATGAGGTGGAATGAGATATAACATACTTCCATAACAATTTCCAAATTCCAGGACACTACTGAACTTATATTCATACTATCAGACTATGAACTAAATTTGGAGAGATCAACATTTCTAAGCCTGATTTAGAGAGAACGAAACTGAACTTTGGAGATGCTAAGAAACCTCTTCAACGTTATAAACATGTGAGTTGTCAGGTGTGGATTTGGCACAGGTAACTGTTTTTTGGTTTCTGTGTGTGTTGTGTGTGTGTGTGTGTTTTAAAATTTTATTTATTCATGACAGAGAGAGAGAGAGAGAGAGAGGGAGAGACATAGGCAGAGGGAGAAGCAGGCTCCACATGGGAAGCCCGATGCAGGACTTGATCCCAGGACCTCAGGATCATGATCTGGGCCAAAGGCAGACACTCAACTACCAAGCCACCCAGGTGCCCTTGACACAGTAATTGTATCTTAATACTGTGTTACTCTGTATCTGAGACCCACAGGAAAGAAGAGTCTAGGGGAACCACACCTAAATCTGCTATTGCAGAGATTGATTCTTTTACTTAGATGCTCATGCCAGAATGAATGATATTTGGAGGATGAAAAACAGAGTTTTCATACTCAGAAATTATCTTTTTTAAAAAAGGTTTTATTTACTCATGAGCTCAGAAATAATCTTGACAGGTTAGTTAGAAAATACCTGTTGGCCAGCCACGTATACAGGTGGGGAACACCTCTCTCCAAAGATCTCAGGTTGAGCTATCTTGGGCTTAACTCTGGAAAATTCCCATCTCTCTTATAAGCCTCCTCTGTCCCAAAAGAGACAGCATGTTTTATTGAATAAATGCTAAGAATCTTCAATATGTTAGGCATTCTTCTATGGCTCGTTAAAAGGCCAAAGAACTTAAAAATCCTGTGTTCTCCTGGAGTTTATACTGTAGTCAGTGTGCAACAGACAGACAATAAGTAAAATAAATAAAAATACAGAGTATACCACATGGTACTATCAAAGTAAGTGGTTAAGACAACAGAAGAAAATGCATGGCTCTAACACAGAATAAGTGTGGCCTTAGTTGAGTCACCTGTGGATATTTCAGTTTTTGCATTTGTAAAATGAAAAGATTACCAGAACTTGCCAAATAGGATGGCTGGAAGCCCTAAGGTCCCAGCCTGAAACACAAGCCTCATTAATTCTTATTATATGAAAAGAAACAAAACCAGAGGCAGCACTAGGGATGGACATGGTGGTGGTGGGGATGGGCATGGTGATGGGGACGACTCAGGAGGCTAAGGCTGTGAAAACTTGGGTTTGGGATCCTGCCTCTGTCACTTATTCTATTAATCTGGAAACATCTAACCTCTCTTGAGTCTCTGTTTTTGTGTTTTTTTGTTTCAGTAGGATGTAAAACAGAAATATGACTACTAACCATGTGGGGCTGAGGTAGAATGGGGTGCCCGTTTGAGATTTAAACTCAGGGTTAGTTAGGTTAAACCTGAAAGTGGCATGGACATAAAATATGTAGCTCATGACTCTTTGTTTTCTTTTTCTTTTTTTTAAGATTTTTTATTTATTTATTCATAGAGTCAGAGAGAGAGAGAGAGAGGCAGAGACATAGGCAGAGGGAGAAGCAGGCTCCATGCACTGGGAGCCCGACATGGGATTCGATCCTGGGTCTCCAGGATCGCGCCCTAGGCCAAAGGCAGGCGCCAAACCGCTGCGCCACCCAGGGATCCCGACTCTTTGTTTTCTTCTTCATCCCTCAGCCATGGTGACAGAGAAGCCTTTCCCAGAGTCCTAGAGGGGAATGTTGAGAAGACTGCTGGCATTGCCACGTGGTCCAAATGTCTCTGAAGAAATGTCGAAGGACCTCATATCAGCACTGGTCTTTTACTTTTGCCATTTAATAGGGCTCTCTTCTCCAAACACAACATTTTGAGAGTATCATTAAGTATCTTTGTGGGTAATTTCAATCTTGCAATATGTCTCAGTCAGCTCAGGGTGCTATAACAAGAATACCGTAGACTGGATTAAACAAGAAATATTTCAGTTATCACACCTCTGGAGGCAATGAAGTCCAAGACGAGGGAGTTAGCAGATCCATTCTCTGGTAAAAAACACTCTTCCCAGTTTGCAGATGGCCATTTTCTCCTTGTATCCTCACATGGTGGAGAGAGAGGAAACAAGCTCTCTAGTGTCTTCTTATAAGAGCACTAATCCCATTAGGAGGGCTCCATGTTCATTACCTCCCTAAGATCCCCACCTCCATATATTGTCACATTGGAGATGCTGGTATCAATAAGAGAGTTTTTTGGGGGACACAAACATTCTGTCCATAGCACGTAGCCCCATGAACTCTGGCTCCACATTCATAGCCATACCACTAAGCATTATATGAGCTCTGATTCTTATCCAGATAATCTTAAAATGAGATAATATGGCTACATAATATGATTACCAAAGATTAATCTTGGGAAGACCTCTACCATACTACCTGCTACTTTAGGTAGTGCCAAGTGGGTTTACATAATATCCTTACTAAAATTCCACTATTTTTTTTCTCTAAACAAGTAAACAGACTACTTTTAAAAGTGTCTATTTGCTGAGCCAGTAATTTTCTCGACAAAGGTACTGGTATCCTCTGATATAACCATTTTTTGTTAGGTCTAGAATCAGAAAATCAGTAATTATGCTTTTTTCTATCTAAGTAGAATGAGATCATATGTTTAAAGAAGTAACAATGACAAAAACATATAATTCATCAGTCCCAGAGAAGTTCTAAATGAAAAAAAAAAAAAACAATACCTATTCTTTGTTTCAGAATTGTTTAAACATCTTCATCAAATTTGCCCTGAAGCAAGATTATAGAAAGTGGAAAGAACAATCCAGAAAATATATAGACAGTTCTGAATTATTTAACACTTAATAAATTTTCAAATACCTATCTATGTAAATCTTTGTAATTTTCTTAACCATTCCATAATAGAACTTTCTGGACTTAACCATATCTCTATGAGGCATGCTATGGCTCTGCTGAGATCAATTTTACATTCAGAAAAAAATATATACACATACATAACTGGTCAAGGCATTGACTGAGAATTTAAAAAGCATGAGAAATCTCTTTTGGCAGAAAACTACCTATTTTTAAGAGTTTTTAAGTCTTATTATTGAGGTTTATATGGCTTACAATGTTAAATTTAGGTGTAAATCCATAGTGATTCAACAATTCAATACATTACTCAGTGTTCATCATGATAAAATGTAGTTAACACTTGTCACCATAAACAATATTATTAACTATATTCCCTATGCTTGTACTTTTCATCGTTGTTACTTATTTTGTAAAAGGAAACTATTAGTTCTATATCCTTTTCTCAACTGTAGTATACATAGCAATGGAGTATTAGTCTTTTAAAAAAATGGCTTTGCCATTTTCAATAGCATAGATGGAACTAGAAGGTACTATGTGATCTGAAATAAATCTAAAAGACAAATGCCATATGACTTCACTTATTGTGGAATTTAAAACAAATTAATGAACAAAAAAAAATAAAGAAAAGAAAACAGCAACAGGTTCATAGAGACAGATGAGAAACTTGTGGTAGCCAGAGGGGAGAGGATTGGAGGGGTGTGAACATTAGGGGAAAGGAAAAAGAGGTAGCAACTTCCTGTTATAAAATAAGCTACCTATTAATATAGTTAAGGCTCAAGCATTTATTATTTTTTTAAAACTTATCACTTTCATATTATGTGTTTTTTTTTCAAGTTTTACCAACTTCAATGACTTTATTTTATGGCTATTCAATTCTGAAGGATGCCTGTTTCTTCCAACTGAGGAATCTTTTCCTCAGCCACCATTTTGGTTATATGCTGATGGTGCCCAATGGTTTGTGATGCAGGTAACCCTAGCCTCGCCATTAGGACAACCTATCAGTAATAAATCCTTCAGGCTGTTAGCCATAGAAAATCCTATAATGAATAGAGGAAGCAAGTGGGTGTTTTTCTTGATATAAAAAGAACTGTGGGGTTAGTCTGCTCCTGGTATTGACTGAGCATCTCAACGATGCCACCAGGGCTGGCAGTCTTTCTATCCTTGAAGGTTGGCTTTTAGTCTTCATGTAGGTCACAAATGGCTGCTATGCTCCAGATACCACGTTTGTCTTCAAGTTCAGAATACTGGATAAAGAATAGCACCAATACATTCTTCCTGCATCATCAGAAAATTAAAAATCCTTCCAGAAGCTTCCATTTCATTGGCCAGAACATAAATCAATACAATAGCCCAGATTAAAATCACAGTAAATCTACATGGAAGGCCAAATATGATGTAGTAGATAGTATTTCAGAATACTTTTCACTGTTTAATTTTATGTTAACATTTAGTGTAAGAGTTTTCTATACATTCATGTTCACATGAATACAGTCACTACAACAGTATGCTCCTGGGTAAATGGAAAGGATGGAATGTTTTCCTGTTTTTATTTTGTTTCTTTGTTTGTTTTGCAAAATGTCTGAGTAACAATTGCAATGGGGATTTTTATAAAAGGTTGATATTTAATAATAGAATAAGTACACCAAAATTTGTGAACAAATAGTACTTTTCAGGAAAAATGCAAGAATTTTGAAATGACTGAAAGGTGAATCACTAATGTCATGCTTGCAGAGTTCAGGGAGCTGCTCCTCTGGACCTGAACTTCAGTTTTAGCAGCTCCAGCTTTTCAATCTCTTCTCCATTCTGCTTTCAATGAGGCTAGCTACTGAAGGAGAGAATTTGTGGGAGGCACATGGCACTCCATATTTTCCCCAGCTCTTGAGGTAAACATTCATCCTTGCCAAGTGGAGAAACACGGGACCTAGTGTTTATGTCAGAAATGCATTATATAATAACAATCAGTTCTTGGCTTTCTACAACATCCGTTTAGTCCATCAGTGCTTATGGCACAAATTTAAATAGAGATTATGCAAGTACCTACCATACAGGGATGCCAACATAAATTCCATGATTTTTCTCAAATCAGAGCAGTACCAGAAAAGACATGGCTGTCAATTTAATTGCATTAAAACTGGTCTCTTTGGCATATTTTATTGAAAATAAAAAGGAAACAAAATTGTATTTTCTTTGTTTTTTGGCAGAACTGCATATTATAGAAACAATTTACCACTTCTGAAAAAAGACCCAAGCCAATTTCAGAATATTTCAAAGATACTAAATACTAGAACTTAAATCTAAGTTCCATAAAATGGTCAGTGAAGAATATAGAGAACATAAAATTATAGCCTGTCTTGGATAGGAAATGAGCCCTTCTGCTAATTAAATTCTGTGTCCATGGCAAAAGCAATCTGCTCTTTGAAAAGGTATGAAGGACAACTAATCAACATCTATTTGTCCTTTTTATTCTTCTGACCATTGGTAATTTTTCTCTTCCAGTATGACTGTCTCTGAAAATATGTTTTTCAGATATAATGGTTTACACAGTTGTACCTTAGCATCATAATACAGCACGTAGACTTGCCAATATGCATCAAAATGGCATTTTAGTTCCATTTCTTAGGGTCTCTATCTGCAATCAAACATAAGTACATTCTTCTTCTGTCTTCAGTAAAGCATTTAGCTATACAGGTGCAGACTCACCAAGGAATTTCATGATAGAATGATAAGGACATCAAAAGGTAAGACTCTACTTTTTTTCATAATACCTTCAAAGATTTTCTTCATCTACAAAATACCATCTCATAAAGAAAGCAAGCTCAATGGCTCAAGGAATAGGTTATGCTCTTGTACTGCTCTCAAAATATGAGGAACTCACAGACAAATGTAGTAGCAATAACATTTTTAAAGCATGGATAACATGTGATTTTCTTACTTTTTTTTCCAAAAGAAAAAAAAAATCAGCTGAGATATCAGGGCATGGAATTGAAAGCTTTTTCTCCTGTTGGAAATATAATGTAGAAATCGAGCCAGACCTGTGACCACTAGAATATAACCCAACTCTTAGGTAAACACCTTTTTTTTTTTTTAAACAAGGCCAAATGATAAAAAATGGAAGCATCTATTTTATATATATGTTAACATATTGATATATTAATGTTAAACATATAAATACACACACATATATAAATATTTGCAAATGTTACCAAATGCAGCTGTTACGGTATTTCATAAAAGTGCCTGACTTATTTTCTTTCTGAAGAGTGAAGTGTCCCTTATGGTTGGATGACTCTAATATATGTGTTGACTCGTTCAACAGGAGAGTTAAATAAAAGAAAATTCTACCCACACCATGCCTCTGACTTCAAATTCCATTTTCTAACCCTTGAAATTTCAGTGAAAAATGTTCTTTCTCTCCTGTGCTGTCAGGGAATCCTCGCTGCAGTTACATTTCTAACGTCTGGTGCTGCTTCAGTGACAGGGTCTTGCTGATGGAATCATTCTAACTGGACTGGAAGGCATGACCCCTGAGCCTTGGTGCTCATTTGCTTGGTGACCCCTCAACGAAGGGTGATGAATTGCTTGTTACTTTTCAAGTTTCTCAGAGACAAAGAGACTACCATAAGCTCTCAGGAGATGGTTTTAAGTGAAGTTATTTTAAAATCACCATAACTAGTTTATAGAAAATGAGTTTTACATAATTGTATCCGTTCATGGTATACAGCCTGGGTTGTTCTCTAATGGGGGAGTTTATGTATGTGCGTGCACACACACACAGATAGCTTTGCTTTAGTATTGTCTGGTAATGTTATTTCAAATAGGAGCAAACATAATGGAGATAATGGTTTTGTGACAAATAATTCTTTCCAATTGGTAACAGAGGGAATTTATTTTAGTAAGAGTGGACTGTGTCCACTATATTGTACATCCCCATTGGAATGAAAACCTTAAACAAGAATATAACTTGCGAGATATTAGAAGTTGTTCTGTCTTATTTACCATTGTACCAGCAGCACCTAGAACAACAACAGATGACAGATAGTATGTACTCAGTAATTTTATGATGAATTAATGATAACAGAATTATTTTCATGAACTATAAAATCCTTCATTAAACTATTTGTACATATTTTTTGGCATTACTTTATTTTTCATTATATTACAGCACTTAAAATTACGTTCCTGTGGTCAATTACGGCCATGAAAATTATTTCTCTCTCTCAGTCTTTTGTTTCTCAGATTACTAAAATTCTCATTAAAATATATGCTAATTTCTAGCAACAAGGAGTTGTTAAAATAAGTGAAGAATAACATATATTACCTTTCGTACATTCTACAGACAAATACTGTATTTTACTATAGAACTATATTTGACAGTCCCGCTTTAAGATTATTCCTATGTGGGCTTATAGGAAAATGACACAGTAGGAAGACTCTAGACTCACCTTGTCCCATAGATATATCTCCAACACCCACATCATTGTGAATAACCTAGAAAACAACCCGAAAACTGGCACAACAGACTATCCAGGGCAAAATGTAGAGAAAAGACTTCATCAAGGAGGGCAAGGGGGGTAGAGATGCAGTTCAAAGCCAAAGTGACTCTCCAACCTGCCCTTGGCTAGAATCCATCCAAAGCAGCACCACAAGCATGGCATCGTGCAAGCTGCCCCAACAGGGACCAGTATTACTCCAAAGTGAGTTTTGCCCCAGGGAGTGGAGAAGATGACCACACATGGACACATGGACACATGAGTTCAATTTTGGCCCAGCAGTGGGCTGGGGGCAGACATCTGATTTGACAGGAGCCCTACCCCAAAACAAAAGCTTCTCAGGGGATCATACAGGAAAAGTGTCCTGTAGTTAGGTGTTCTTACATTACAGGCAAAGGCCTGGTCAGACTCAACATTAGCCCGAGGCAGCCTCAGATTGGCCCCCTAACAACACCGGAAGCAAACCTTGTCCCCAACAACAGACAAAGAGACATTGCAAATGACTAGACTGAAGGAAAAAGTGGCTCAGCTACAAGAGTAGGGCACATGCTGCACACACAGAGGATACTCTTAAAGCACCAGATTCTGGTGAACAAGGGACACTATACTGCAAGGGCACTACAAGAGCTCTTCTTCACAAGGTCACTACTTGCAAGAATGGGAAAGGTTGCTGACTTTCCTAACATATGGAAATAGACATAGAGAGTTAGAAAAAATGAGGAGACAGAAGATTATGTCCTGAAAGAAAGAACAGGACAAAACTACAGCAAAAGACCAAAGCAAAATGGAGAAAAGAAATATGCCTGATACAGAATTTAAAGTAATGAACATAAAGATAGTAACTAGCACTGAGAAAATATTGGAGGATCTAAGAGAGACCCTCAACAAAGAGAGAATATAAAAAGAACCACTCATAGATGAAGACATATTAACTGAAATTAAAAATACATCAGAGGAATAAATAGTAGATAAGTAGAAGAACAGATCAGTGACCTAGAGAACATACTAATGGAAAGCAATCAAGTTGAACTCTAGAAAGAAAAATGATTAATAAATATATGAAACTAGATTAAGGGAACTCAGTGACACCATCTAATGTAACATTTGTATTATAGGGATCCCAGAAGGAAAAGCAAAAAGAGGGCAGAAAACTCATTTGAAGAAATAATAGCTGAAAATGTCCTGAAAATGGGGATGGAAATAAAAATCCAGACCAGGAGGCATAGAGAGCTCCCAACAAAATAAACCCAAGTAGGGCCATACCAAGACCCAAATTAATTAAAATGGCAAAATCTCCTGATAAAGAATTCTAAAAACAGCAAGAAAAAATAATTACTAACAATGGAAACTCCATAATGCTATCAGATTTTCAGCAGAACTGTTGTAGGCCAGAAGAAAATGGCATAATATAGTCAAAGTGCTGAAAAAATAAAATCTGTAATCAAGAATACTCTATTGGCTACCATTCGGAAGAGATAAAGAGTTTTCCGGACAAACAGAAGTTAAAGGAGCTCATGATCATTAACCTATCCTTACAAAAAATGTTACAGGGGAATCTTTGAGGGGAAATGAAGACCATAAGAAAATAAGGAAGCACAAAATAGGAAAAATAAGTATATCTTTATTTATTTTTTTTAAAGATTTTATTTATTTATTCATGAGAGACACAGAGAAAGAGAGAGGCAGAGACACAGGCAGAAGGAGAAGCAGGCTCCATGCAGGGAACCTGATGTCGGACTCGATCCCGGGACTCTAAGATCACACCGTGAGCCCATGGCAGGCGCTAAACCGCTGAGCCACCCAGGGATCCCCTAAGTATATCTTTAAAAATCAGTCAAAGGAGTCATAAAATAAAAGGATGTAAAATAATGACACTCTACACCCAAAATACAATAGGGAAAAGAGTAAACAATCAATGCTTTTAGAATGTGTTCAAACTTCAGTGACCATCAACTTAGTGTAGACTGCTAGATGAATGTTATATGTTAACCTAATGATAACCACAAATCAAAAACCAGTTATATATATCATATATATCATATATATCATATATATATAACATTTTTGTATATATGATATAAAAATAAAAAGGGATCCAAATATATTACTAAAGAAAGCCAGCAAAGTGCAAAAGAAGAGAACAAAAAGGCATAGAAAAGAACTACAAAAACAACTATAAAACAAATAAAATGGCAATAAGTACAAACCTATCAATAGTTACTTTGAATGTAAAGGGGCTCAATGCTCCAATCAAAAGATGTAGGGCAATGGAATGGATTAAAAAAAAAAAAAAAAAAGCAAGATCGATCCAGGGACACCTGAGTGGCTCAGTGGTTGAGCTTCTGCCTTTGCTTCAGGTTGTGATCCTGGGGTTCTGGGGTTGAGTCCTGCATCAGGCTCCCTGCATGGAGCCTGCTTCTCCCTCTGCCTGTGTCTCTGCTTCTCTATATATATCTGTCATGAATAAATAAATAAAATATTAAAAAAGGGCAAGACTCTTCTATATATTGCCTCCAAAAGACAAACTTCAGACCTAAAGACACTGTAGATTAAAAGGGAAGGGATGGAAAAGCATTTATCATGTAAAAGGAAGTGAAAAGAAAGCTGGGGTAGCAATACTTGTATTGGATACAACAGAATTGTAACAAGAGACAAAGAAAGATACTACATAATCGTAAGGAGAACAATCCAACAAGAATATATAACAATTGTAAATATTTATTTACACAACATGGAGCACTCAAATATAAAAAGACACTAATAAAAAAGAATAAAGGAAGGAATCAACAGTAATACAACAATAGGGGTCTTAATACCTCACTTAAAATTTTTTTAAATCAAAATGATGCATTTATTCAGGGCAAATCTTAATTTTCTCTGTCTTCTTCAGAACAAAGAACAGCAAGAATGCCTAGAAGACTTGAAGTAATGCTGATTTACTGTCACCTTTACTGAAACTTGATTCCTTGAGCCAGAGGAAGGTCCTTACTATAGTTGATAGTACAAGTGGATCTTCTCATGTACTGTTTCTAGGCATCACTACCGGATTCCTGGCCATCACGAGTGTGCTTTTCTCCTCCAAATGCAACTCCCACCTCAACCCCACTCATTGGGACATCCACAGACAGATCACCCAATCAGAAAATCAACAAGGAAACAGAGACTTTGAATGACACTTGGACCAGAAGCATCTAACAGACATATTCACAACATTCCATAATAAAACAGCAGAATATAGTTTCTCTTCAAGGGCACATGGAATGTTCTCCAGAATAGATTACATGTTAGGCCCACAAATACAAAAAGGCTGAAAATCATACTGTGTATGTTTTCCAACCATAACACTATAAAATAGAAATCAAACACAAGAAATAAATCTGAAAAGAATATAAATACACAGATATTAAATAACACTCTATGAAACAATGAATGGGTCAACCAAGAAATCAGAGAGGACATCAGAAACACACCTAGACAAATGAAAATACAAAGTCCAAAATCTTTGGGATGCAGCTAAAGTAGTTCTAAGAGGAAAGTTTGTAGCAATACAGGACTCCCTCAAGAAACAAGAAAAATCTCAAATAAACAACCTAACTTTATACCCGAAGGAACTAGAAAAAGAAGAAAAAATAAAACTCCACAAAACAGCAGAAGGAAGGAGATAATAAAAATTAGAGCATTCATAAATGAAATAGAATCTAAACAACAGTATGAAAGATCAATGAAAGCAGGAGCCGGTTCTTTGAAAAGATCAATGAAATTGATACACTGAGTCTTTAGCCAGAATCATCATTAAAAAGGGGGAAGGGCACTAAAAAATATATCATAAATGAAACAAGAGAATAACAACCAACACCACAGAAACATAAAGGATTATAAGAGAATATTATGAAAAATTATAGACCAACAAATTGGACAACCTAGAAGAAATGGATAGATTGTTAGAAACACATAACTTCCCAAAACTGAATTAGGAAGAAATAGGAAATTTGAGCAGACCAATTATAAGGTTAGTACCTTTTCTTCTCAAACTATTCAAAAAAAAAAAAAAAAAAATGAAGAGGGAGGAAAGCTTCCAAATTCATTCTATGAGACTGGCATTACCCTGATACCAAAATCAGATAAAAACACTACAAAAAACAAAACAAAACAAAACAGAATTAAAGCCCAAAATCTCTGATGACCATATATATATATATATATATATATATATATATATACAAATCTTCAGCAGAATACTAGCAAACTGAATTCAACAATGAATTAAAAAAAGAAAAACATTCACCATAATCAAGTGGATTTATTCCTGGTTTGCAAGGGTGGTTCAATATTCAGAAAATAATCGACATGATACATCACATCAATGAGAGCAAAGATAAAAACCGTATGATCATGAGGGCACCTGGGTGCACATGTGGTTAAGCGTCCAACTCTTAGCTTCAGTTCAGGTTGTGATCTCATGGTCATGCGCTCGAGCACTGAATTGGGCTCCACACTCAGCATGGAGTCTGCTTGAGATTCTCTTTCCCTCTGCCCCTCTTGCTCATGCTCTCTCTCACTCTTTCTCTCTCTAAAAATAAATAAATAAAAATTTCAAAAAATCCATATGATCATTTTAGTAAATGCACAAAAAACATCTGACAAAATACAACATCCTTTCATGACAAAAAAAACCCTCAACAAAATATGTTTAGAGGAAACACACCTCAACATAATAAATGCCACATGAAATACCCACAGAAAACATCATTTTCAATGGTGAGAAACTTAGAGCTTTTCACATGAGATTAAAAAAATAAGAAGGATGTCCACTCTCATCACTTTTATTTAACATAGTACATGATGTCTTAGCCACAGAAATGAGACAAGTATAGGAAATTAAAGGCAAACGAATTTGTAAGGAAGAAATAAAATTCTCAGTATTTGCAGATCGCATGATACTACATATAGAAAATCCTGAAGAATCGATCAAAAAACTACTGGAATTGATAAATGAATTTCAGTAAGGTCATGGGATACAAAATCAATATACAGAAATTTATTGCATCTCTATACACTAATGAGCATCAGAAATTACAAAAGAAATCTTATTTACAGACAGCCCGGGTAGTTCAGCAGTTTAGAGCCGCCTTTGGCCCAAAGCATGAACCTGGAAACCTGGGACTGAGCCCCATGTCAGGCTTACTGCATGGAGCCTGCTTCTTCCTCTGCCTGTGTCTCTGTCTTTGTCTCTCTCTCTCTCTTTGTGTCTCACATGAATAAATAAATAAAATTTAAAAAATCTTATTTACAGTAGCACCAAAAATAATAAAATAACCAAACAAGTGAAAGATCTGTTCTCTGAAAACTATAAAAAATTAATGAAATAAACTGAAGGTGACACAAGCAAATAGAAATATATTCCATGGTCATGGAGTGTTGTTTAAATGTCCATACTACCCAAAACAATCTACAGATTTAATGCAACCCCTATTAAAATACCAACAGCATTTTTCATAGAACAAGAGCAAATAATCCTAAAGTCTATATGGAACCACAAATGACCCCTGAGTAGCCACAGCAACTTGAAGAAGAAGAATGAAATTGGAAGTATCACAATTGCAGATTTCAAGATATACTTCAAAGCTGTAGCAATCAAAACAATATGGTACTGGCACACAAAAAAAAAAATAGATACACAGATCAATGGATGGAAGGGAGAGTTCAGAAGTAAACTTGTGATTATATGGTGAATAAATCTATAAAAAAGGAGGCAAAAATACCCAATGGGGAAAAGACAGTCTCTTGAACAAGTGGTATTAGGAAAACTGGACAGCTACATGCAAAGGAATAAAAAGAATCAAACTGAATCATTTTCTTACATTATATACAAAATAAACTCAAAATGGATTAAAAAACCTAAATATGAGATCTTGTAGTATAAATATCCTAAAAGAGTGCACAGGCAGTAATTTCTTTAACATTAGCCACAGAAACATTACTCTAGATATGTCTCCTGGGCAAGAAAACAAAAGCAAAATTAAAATTATTGGGATTACATCAAAATTAAAAGCTCCTACACAGCAAAGGATAGAATCAACAAAACAAAAAAGATAATCTACTGGATTGGAGAAGATACTTGCAGGTGATACATCCATTAAGGGGTTAGTATAGAAGGAAGTATAGAAGGAATTCATACAATTCAATATTACAAAAAAAATACCTTGCTAAATATCCAATTAAAAATGGGCAGATGACATGAAGAGACATTTCTCCAAAGAAGATATATAGATGGCCAACAGACACATGAAAAATGCTAAATATCACTAAGCATGAGGGACATGCAAATCAAAATCACAATGAGATATCACCTCACACCTGTCAGAATGGTTCAAATGTAAAACATAAGAAACAATTATTGCTCAGGACTGGAAAAAGATGAACCCCATGTACTCTTGGTGGGAATGCACACTGGTAGTGCCACTGTGGAAAACAGTATGGAAATTCCTCAAAAAAATTAAAAATAGAATTATCGCACCATCCAGTAATTCCTCTACTGGGTATTCACCCAAATAATCTAAAAACATTACTATAAATAGACATGCACCCATATGTTGACTGTAGCATTATTTACAATAGCCAAACTATGGAAACAAAGCAAATGTCCAAAAATAGATGAATGTATAAAAAAGTGGTATATACAATGGTATATTATTCAGCCATTAATAAGAATGAAATCTTGCCAATTGCAACAACCTAGATTGATACACAGGGAAGAAAGTGAAGTAGGTCAGTCAGAAAAAGACAAATACTGTATTTCACTTACATGTGGAATTTAAGAAACAAAACAAACAAACAAAAAACATCCTCTTAAACATAGAGAACAAACTGGTGGTTACCTGGGGAAGGTGGTTAGAGGACGGGTGAAATAATTGAAGAGTTACGATTAAGAGTACACTTGCGGTGATGAGTACCGCATATAGAATTGTTGAATCGATGTATTGTACACATGAAACTAATATATCACTGTACATTTATTGTACTAGAATTAAAAAATAATTTAATAAAAGATTATTGCTATATACAAGCTCTACAAGAGTCCAGCCATAATGAATTTAAAGACAATACATGCCTACATATTGATGTATTTAACTTAAACATTAATTTATCAGTAAATATCTACTGCTAACTTCTTGTTGATATCCAGCATTGTTTTAGGCACCTGTAACATAACAGTAAACAAAGTGAGCCAACTCCCTGGCCACATGGTGCTTTCATTCCAGTGAGAGAAAGCAAGCAGTCAAAAATAGATTAAAAATTGTATCATAGTTTTAAAGATAATTATTATCATGGAGAAAAATAAATGGGTGAGTGGTAAGGCTTTTGAGAGGCTTGCAATTAAATCAAGTGGCCAAGACAAGTACTTCGGAGCAGGCACTTGAAAGAACCTGAGAGAATTCAAACAGCAAGTCATGTTGATAATTGGGAGCTGGTGGTGGGGGGAGGCAGATATTCCAGGCAGTGGAAGAAGCAAGTGTGAGCTCCCAAAGCAAAAATATGCTAGGCAAGGTCTTGTAAAAGTGAGGAGGCTAAGATATCTGGAGCAGAATGAAAAATGAGTGAACATTAGAAAATGAACTGAGAGACGACAGAAGCCATAAACATATGTGGTTAGATTTTTGGACATTTTTTGACAGTAGAGATGGGTTTGTTTTTTATTTTTGTTTTTTTAAGACATAGAGCACATACTCCCTGAGGGCACGTGTGAGAGGGATAGAGGGAGAGGGAGAGAGAATCTCAAGCAGACTCCCTGCTGAGTGGAGCCTGACGCAGGGCTCGATCCCAGGACCTTGAGATCATAACCTGAAGTGAAAGCAAGCGTCGGACACCCAACTGACTGCACCACCCAGGCACCCTGAGCTGATATGTTTAAAAGAAAGAGTAGAGGGTCACCTGGGTGGCTCAGGGGTTGAGCATGTGCCTTTGGCCCAGTTCATGATCCTGGGGTCCTGGGATCGAATTCTGCATCAGGCTTCCACAGGGAGCCTGATTCTCTCTCTGCTTGTGTCTCTGCCTCTCTGTGTGTCTCTCATGAACAAATAAGTAAAATCTAAAAGAAAAGAAAAGAGAAAAGAAAAGAAAAGAGAATCCATGGTGTTTGCCCTATATGCTGAAAGATGGACTTGACATTAATTGATATGGAAAAAACTACATGTGGACTAGATTTGAGGGGTGGATTTTCTGGTAGATCAAGTGTAGGAGGGGTGAACCAGCAAAGAATATGAAATTCAGTGGATGATTGCAAAACTAAAGAGGATCTAAATCTGTAGTGAATTTTGTTACATGCACTCCAGTGGTTACAATAAACAATGTAAAAACTCATCAAAGTAGTATTTTCTTTTTTTTTTTAAGATTTTATTTATTTGTTCATGAGAGAGAGAGAGAGAGAGAGAGAGTGGAGAGAGAGAGAGGCAGAGACACAGGCAGAGGGAGAAGCAGGCTCCATGCAGGGAGCCCGACATGGGACTTGATCCCGGGTCACCAGGATCATACCCCGAGCTGAAGGCAGCGTTAAACCACTGAGCCACCCGGGCTGCCCAAAGTAGTATTTTCAAATTATTTACATTTACCATTGAACTATTCAATACACCAGAGGATTGTATAATATGAAATCATCTATAAAAATCAAACTTTGTTATTAATATGCATAATAAAACACCCATATATTCCCTTGCAGTCAGGGTAGAAGCCCACATTATCTTAGTATCTAATTCAATGTTTGTGATGATTCACTAGACCCTGGATGTACAGATGCCTGTGTTTCTCAAACTCATAGATTGGATAATTTAATAATTTGAAAGTAAGTTTCAGACATGATCATTCTTGACTCTAAACAACTTTAGAATGGATTTCCTTAGAATAAGGACAGTCTTCTATTTAACCATAAAATCATTATCACAACCAAGACATATAACCATAACATAGAAATTATCCAATACACACTCTATATTCAAATCAGTTGTCCTAAATTATTTACTTATTGCTTGAATTCAGGCTATAGTCATGAAACCCTCTTTACTTTTAGACTTTAATTTGAATAGCAATTCTGCCATTTAATGGCACTGAAATTTTTGTAGAGCCCAGAAAAATTGTTTTGTAGAATGCCTTTGAACTTGTCTGTTACCTCATAATTCTTCCCAGGCTTGTATTATGGCAAAAAGACTACATAGGTAACATACTTCCCACAGCTAGTTTGTCCCATTAATGATGACAGTAAATGCCAATAACAAATGTTAAAGATGGCACCTATCAGATTATATAATTTCAAAAGTACCTTTTCTTATTTTTTAAGTTTTTATTTATTTATTCATGAGAGACTGCGAGAGAGAGAGAGAGAGAGAGAGGCAGAGACATAGGCAGAGGGAGAAGCAGGCTCCATGCAGGGAGCCTGATGTGGGACTCGATCCTGGGTCTCCAGGATCAGGCCCTGGGCTGAAGGCAACGTAAACCACTAAGCCACCCGGGGGTCCCTCAAAAGTACCTTTTCCCTTCATATTTAAAACCTTTTTGGATTGATGCTTTCATGGATGTGTGAACATTTTCTTACCAAATAACTGTTCATCCAATGCTCCTAGCAAACATTCGATAATGTGAATAATATTTTAGGTTGGTAGTTGCACAAAGTGATTTTTTAAATCTGTCATTCAATTTGTACTTATTAACTGGTATTTCTTTCCTTTCTCCTTGACTATATTATCACTGTACACCTCTGTGTTATAATCCATTAATATCATAATATTATTCTTTTTTTCATGCTCAATTTGTCAGAAAGTTGAGCATTGGGAGTCCCTTCTAACTGGCTCCTGCTCTCTCAACATCTCTCCAACAATTGCAAATTGCATCTCCCAGATTCATCTCGACATAAAAGAAGCTATTCTCCAATGGGCCCAGAATCCTTGTAAAAGGGATTCAGCTTAAAAACCAAGATCTAAATTTATTTATTACATCTTGTAGAGTAAGCAAAACTGAGATTCATGCCTTGTGATGCCCTCCCAGTAGGGCTCTGTGAATAGAGCTAAGAAATTGAGTTCTAAGAAATTATAGGTTCATATTTATATCTCAGTATCAAATCATACATCATATGATTCTTCCTCAGTGCTCCACCTTTGAATCTTCCTTCTCCCATAGCAAAATATCACTAGATTCACTTATTCACTCTGCCTTAAAATAAGCTTTGGATATTTGAAATAACTCATGGGTTATTTAGAAAAGAGATTTTTAATTTCCGAATATTTGATGATTTTTTTCAGCTATCATTTTGCTATCTCAAGGACTGCAACCTTAACCAGCCTCTTGTCCAGTTTCCAAAAACAGGTGTTTTGTATTTTCCCATAAGCAATTTTTAGGGTAAGAGATACCAGTTAACACAATCATAAGTAGTTATTTTATATGAATATTTTGAGTTAATATTTTAAATATTTTTTGAATATGTAAACATTTACATATTTCAAAATTCAAAGCTATAAATGTAACTCAGGCAAGAATCACTGTGATCTCTACTTAATCTTTTTCCTAATTATCCCCCATGGGTTACATTTCTTATGAGTTTTTCATTTATCATTAGTGCCTGTTTTATTTTTAAAAAATATCAGCAAGTTATGCAGTTAAAAAAAATGAAGTCTGTTCTACACAAACTTCACATACTTTTATACTTTATATAAAATATTTGCATTTGTTCTGTTTAGTTACCAATGCATTGAGATATTTTTCATTTCATCATTCTCTGTATCTCACTCTCTTTACATTTGCATAATATTCCATTGCTGGTATGTGCCATAATTTATTCAATTATAGCTTCTCATATTTGGCTTGTACAAATAATGCTCTGTATGTCATTTTGTATTTGTGGAGAAGTATCTTCAAGAACACTTCTGTGTTCTTGAATGCAAAACCTGTTTTATTTTTTACCTAATTCCTATCTATAGAGGTTATATTATTTTGTCATCCTACCAAGGAAGTATGTCAGTACCTATGTACTCATAGTTACTTATGGATTTTTCTTCATATTTTATGGGAAAATAATTTATTTTTTTATTTAAAATATCTTTAAACTTTGATTTACAAAATTTTAAATATAAATTTAAATATAACTTTATTATTTATTTATTTATTTATTTATTTATTTTTATATATTTTTAGATTTTATTTATTTACTCATAGAGACAGAGAGAGAGAGAGCGAGACACAGGCAGAGGGAGAAGCAGGCTCAATGCAGGGAGCCTGATGCGGGACTCGATCCCGGCTCTCTGGGATCACTCCCTGGACTGGAGGCTGTGCTAAGCCACTAGCCTCCCAGGCTGCCCAGAAATTTTGTTATTTAAAATAATAAAACATCACTTCCAAAACTAATTTAAAAGGATGAGCAAATAAGAGTTGCCAGGAAGTCAGTGAAAAAGAAGTGATGAAGTAAAGCACTATTGAGTATTAGACCATAGGCATCTTCTATTATTTAAAATGTTTGGTTTTGTCACATGAATAGACAAAGAGGTCTCTGTATAAGAAGTGACCCTTAAAGAGGAAGATATATATATATACCCTGCTCTTAACAACGCTACTCCTTGAAGTACACCGGAGCTAAACTGTTTTCTTTTTCTTTTCTTTTTTTTAAACTGTTTTCATGTGTACAAGAATGTTCGAAGCAATGCTACATGAAACAGCCAAAATTGAGAAAAATCCAAAATATACATTACAATATTTAAAATTTATGCAATTTTATGCAGGACAGAAAATGAATGAGCATAGATTCATACATGGAATAACATGGATGAATCTTGGGAATAATTAAAAAAATGTTGAATGAAAAAAAACTAAACTCAAAAGTCTATGATAGCATGATACCATTTTTAGAAAACTGAAAACAAGCAAAATAAAATTGTGAGTGTTTTAAGTTTTGTGATGTTTAATGAACTTTTTTTGTTTGTTTGTTACCATAGCTGGGAAATAGTACATACAAAACTCAGAAGACTGGTCGCCTGAAGGAGAGGCAAGGCATTTTGAAGAAAATCAATAGTTTCATTGACACAGATAATGATTGAATTATTAAATTCAAAGGTAATTTTTCCAGTAGGTTTCTTTATGATGATTCATAATTTTTACATATAATATGTAATAGACACTGCTAGTGCTTTGCCCATCTCTCTTCAGATCCCACTCACTGTTAACGTTTCTCTTAGGCTCTTCTATCTTATTGATTACAAAAGCTCTTTATGCTGCCTTTAGATGATTGCCATCTAGTAGGATCACATCAGCTCTATACATCGAGAACCAGCAGTAACTGCAAGTTCATTTCCCCCTGGGGTGGCCCTTACCTAATGAAGAGGAATCAATGAATAGAGAAATAGTTATATTGGATATTTCTTCCCTATCTCCTTTGCTAGTTGTCTGTTATATTCCTGCCCTCCAACATAGGAATAGATTAGGTTCTCGGTCTTTGATCTTCTTTCCTTTGTTATCTTTATTATATCTACACACTTCCATGAATACATACTCTCTCATGGTCATATGATCATGATTCTCAAAATTGTACCTTTTGCTTAAAATTCTGTATCAAACTTCAGAATTATACATCTGACTGCCTAATTAACATCTCCTCTTGGATGTTTAATAGGCCCTTCAAATTCAAAAATACTCCTCATAAACTTATTTTCTTACAAAGTCCCTATTTCAGTATATTCTTCCAACTTCTTGGGCCAAACCATCAGAAAGTTGACATTTCTCTTGCAGGAAAAGGTTAACTCACTCAAGGAGGGTTGTGAAAATCCTACCCATTCCAAAGAAATGCTTTTCCTCATGACTGGCCCTACTGGGAGATGATTCTGAGCTCTTACAATATTCTACTTGGTAAGACTGTTTCTGTATGCTTGAGACTTTGGGCCACTGCTGTACCAGTCTGACCAGGTAAGTCTGTGCTAACAATGTAATTTATGATATATTAGAGTTCTGTAGAGAGATAGACTCATAAGATATATAAAGATATATATGGGGAGACTTATTCTAGGAATTTACTCACTCAGTTAAGGTGGCTGAGAAGTCCAATGATCTGCAATTGGCAAGCCAGAGAACCAGGAAAGCCAGTGGTATGATTTAGTCCTAGGAACTGAGAACTGAGAACCAGGAGACTAATGCTGTATGTCAGAGTCTGAGTCCAAAAGCCTAAGAACAAAGAACACTGATGTTTGAAGGCAGAAGATAAATAGCTCAGCTCAAGCAGAGAGAGTAAATATTCCTTCTTCCCCCTTTTTGTTCTATTCAGGCCCTCAACAGATTAGATGATGTGCACTGGCATTGGTGAAGGTAATCTTCTTTACAAATGCTAACCTCTTCCAGAGGCAATCTCATAGAAACATCCAGAAATGTTCACAAGGGATATGCACTATGGATTGAAAGACTCAGTATTATAAAACCATCAATTCATCTCAAATTCCTCTATATGGTAAATGCAATCTCAATTAAAATCAAAGACCAAGGACTAAGATGATCTTGAAGACTGGAAGATTATCATGTAATTAAGTTATTACAAAGCTACAGAAGGGCAGGCATGGAAAAATCGACCAATGAACTAGATCATCAACAAAGAGACTCACATGTATATGGATACAACTAAAGAGAAATGATTGTCAACTAAATAAATGCTAATTGGATATCCATATAAATAAAATGTATCTTTGCCTATATCTCACACTGTACACAGAAATTGATTCCAGGTGAATTACGACCTAAATGTGAGAGACAAAACAATGGATCTTCTACAAGGCATCATAAGCAAAAGTTTTTTTTTCTAAGAATTTATTTATTTATTCATGAGAGACATAGAGACAGAAAGGCAGAGACATAGGCAGAGGGAGAAGCAGGCTCCCTCCAGAGAGCTGGGCATGGGACTTGATCCCAGAAACGAAGGAAGGAATAACTGAATGAGAGAGACATATCCAGTATCCTTATCTTTCATTAGCATATTTCTATTACTTGGTTAGTGGCATAAATCTTTGTAATGGTCCAAGTAATGAAAGTATGGCAGCTTTAGAGGTGCCTGGGAGGCTCAGATGATTAAACGCCTGCCTTGGGCTGAGGTCATGATCCTAGGCTCCTGGGATGGAGCCCTGTGTGCTTTGACCTGCTGCTCAGTGGGGAGCCTGCTTCTCCCTCTCCCTCTGTGTGCTGCTCCCTGTGCTTGAGCGCTATCAAATAAATAAATAAATAAATAAATAAATAAATAAATAAATATTTCAAATATATATATATTTCAAAAAGCAGGACAGCTTCTGCCCAAGATTATATTTCTTAAAGTGTTTTTTGGTGGAACACTAGTTTCAAATGGTCAACAACAAAACACAAAAAAAAACAAACAAAAAACAAGCTTCACAATTATATATGGAAACTCTACTTACCATACCTCCAAACTGAAAAAAAACCCACTGTACTTTAGCATATCACAATAGTTTTAGAAGCATATTAAAATATAAAACCAGGGGATCCCTGGGTGGCTCAGCAGTTTAGTGCCTGCCTTTGGCTGAGGGCGCAATCTTGGAGTCCCGGGATCGAGTCCCACGTCGGGCTCCCGGAATGGAGCCTGCTTCTCCCTGTGCCTGTGCCTGTGTCTCTGCCTCTCTCTCTCTCTCTCTCTCTCTCTCTCTAGTCTATCATAAATAAATAAAAATAAATCTTTAAAAAAAATAAAATATAAAACCATATACAAGCATATAAAACTGTAAAGTATAAAATGTTGCAGACTGAGTTCTAGAAGTTAAAACGACTCCCATTATAACTTTCCAGGTAGTTCCCAAATTGCTTTGACCCTGGAACCCTTTTTACTTTGTGACTATTAACGTTAAGAGAAAGTCAGCGCCCCCCACCCACATATACTTGGAAAATTAGAAAAACACAGATAAATGCGTCTTGCTGTTAATAGTTCTGTCGAGGCAATGCAGAATAAAGATCAAAGATACAGGTAAGAAGTAGTCAGTCATGTGACAAAAAGTCCAGAGGACCCCTCCTCTTGTTCTTTTCTTTTGAAGTTTTGGGTAAGAGTCACATGGCTTTAAGAGGGGGGAAATGTGTTAAGGCAGCAAAGAATGAAAAAAATAAATACAATGAAACACAGTGTCAAGATGCCCACGGAACCAGTTCTAAAACTCCTGTTGCTCTCAAAGACTGTAAGAGTCTAAATCCAAAATGAAAGTGAACTGAGGCTCATTCCGTTGGGACAACACCAAGAGCTTAGTATCATCTCCTGCCATCCTTGC